>NC_081372.1:17753443-20230940 GCF_030684315.1 Stegostoma tigrinum
CACCTTCATGAACTACCAAAGTACATGTCATCATAAGATCATAACACATGGGAGGAAAAGTGGGCTGTTCAGCCCATCAAGTTTGCTCTGCCATTCCATGAGATAATGGCTGATTTGATAATCCTCAACTCCACCTTCCTGCCTTTTTCCCTTAACCGTTGATTCCCTTCCTCATTAAAAATCTGTCCATCTCAGCCTTGAATATACTTAATAACCCTAACTGTACAGCCTTTGTTGCAAAAAATTCCAGATTCACGATCTTCTGAGAGAAGAAATTACTCATCATTGTCCAAAACTTCCTACAAGGGGAAACAATCTCTCACATCTACTCTGTCAAATCCCGTAGAAAACATGTATGTTTCAATAAGGTTGCCTCTCATTCTTCTTAACTCCAATGATTACGGGTCAACCTACTGAAACTCTCTTCATAAAACAAAACAAAATTTCTACACCCAGGAACAAATCGAGTGAACCTCCTCTCAACCACCTCCAATGCCAATATATCTTTCCTTAGATAAGGAGGGTATATGAGGAGCAACACCAGGCATATCCAAAAATGAGGTGTCATACAGTCATAGAGATGTCCAGCACAGAAACAGACAATTCAGTCCAATTCATCCATACCAACAATATATCCCAAATTAATCCACTCATTTTTCAGCATTTGGCCCATATCCATCTCAACGATTCCTATTCATATGCCCATCCAGACGCCTTTTAAATGTTGTAATTGTACTGGCCTGCATCACTTCCTCTGGCAGTTTATACATGCACTATCCTCTGCATGAGAAAGGTGCCCCTTAGGTCTCTTTTAAGTCTTTTCCCTCTCACCTTAAACATATGCCATCCAGTTTTTGACTCCCCTACCCTGAGGAATAGACCTTGGCTATTTACCCTATCCATGACTCTCGTGATTTTATAAGCCTGTATAAGGTCAGCCTGTTGACTCAAAAACTTCCAGACCCCACAAGAGTTCTATTAACTTCTTTATTTTCGCTTAGCCGGCAAGAGGTCCGGAGTTAACACCAGAGTAACAGTCAAGCTCTTACTTGGTGGACTCTCGTTGGACCTCTATGTATAGCATAAATGCAGTACAGTTTATAGCCCTAGTTATCACATCCCATACTGTTCACATGCATCATAAGCAGATAAGCAGTGCAGTGAACAATGTTGCATTGAATAGAGAAAGCAGCCCCAGCTGTGGCAAGAACAGCTGCAATCATCAGCTTGTTACAAACACAGGCACACATTCCAAAATTTATGGTACATCGTTATTTCAGCAAAACTTCTAACTATTGCTTCCCAAATACTTTATCAAGCCCTCAGCATCTGACGCTCCAATGAAAATAGCCCCCAGCCTATTCAGCCTCTCCCTATAGCTCAAACCCTCCAACCCTGGCCACATCCTTGTAAATCTCTTCTGAACATTTTAAGAGTTTAACAACATCCTTCCCAAAGCAGAAAGCCCAGTTCTGAAGAAGGCCCAAAACGTCAGCCTTCCTGCTCCTCTGATGCTGCTTGGCCTGCTGTGTTCATCCAGCTCTACACCTTGTTATCTCAGATTCTCCAACATCTGCAGTTCCTACTATCCCTCCCAGATCAGAATTGAACACAGTATTCAAAAATTTACCTAACTAATGTCCTGTACAGCCGCAACATGACTTCCCAACTGCTAGACTCAATGCACTGACCAATAAAGGCAAGTGGACCAAACTCCTTCTTCACTACCCTGTGTACCTGCAACTCCACTTTCAAGGAACTATGAACTGTCACTCCAAGGTCTCTTTGTTCAGCAACACTCCCCAGGACCTTCCTATTGAGTGTATAAGTCCTGCCGTGATTTGACCTACCAAAATGTACCATCTCAAGCTCTCTGGGGTGGCATGGTGGCTCAGTGGTTAGCACTGTAGCCTCACAGCACCAGGGACCTGAGTTCGATTCCAGCCTCGGGCAACACACTGTGCAGAGTTTGCACATTCTCCCCGCGTCTGCGTGGGTTTCCTTCGGGTGCTCAGTTTCCTCCCACAGTCCAAAGATGTGCAGGCTAGGTGGATCGGCCATGCTAAATTGCCCATAGTGTTCGGGGTGTGTCAGTTATAAGGGGATGGGTCTGGGTGGGATGCTACAAGGGGCAGTGTGGACTTGTTGGGCCAAAGGGCCTGTTTCCACACTGTAGGGAATCTAATCAAGCTCTCAGACAGGCCTTGTATGCTAAACATCACAAGCAGCAAGTGATAGACACAGCTAATTCTGTAACCAACGGATCAGACCTAAGATCTGCTGTCCTGCTTTATCCAGTCACGAATGGTGGTAGACAATTAAACAACTCATTGGTGGAGGAGACTCCACAAATATCCCCATCTTCAATGATGGAACAGCCCAGAACATCAGTGCAAAAGATAAGGCTGAAGCGTTCACAGCAATTCTCAACCAGAACTGCCAAGTAGATAATCCATCTCAGCCTTGTCTAGTGGTCCCCTCATTCCATTGATTCACTCCATTGACATTAAGAAATTGTTGGAGGCACTCGATATTACAAAGGCTATGAGCCCTAACAACATTCTAGCAATAGTACTATTGTGCTCCAGAACTTTTCATTCCTCTAGCCAAGCTGTTCCATAAAGTTACAACACTGGCATGTACCTGACATTGTGGAAAATTGCCTACATATGTCCTAAACACTAAAATCAAGACAAATATAACCTGGCCAATTACCGCCCCATGAGTCTACTCTCGATCATCAGTAAAGTTATGGGATGCTATCAAGCAGTGTGTACTCAACAACAGCCTGTTCAAATTGATAGATGTTTTGGGTTTCGCCAGGGCCTCTCAGCTTCTCACCTTATTATGATTCTGGTTCAAACACTGTCAAAAGCTCTAAATTACAGAGATGAGTGAGAGTGACAGCCTTTGTCATCGAGACCACATTCGATCAAGAGTGGCATCAAGGACAATTAGCAGAAATGAAATCAATGGGAATTGGGAGTAAACTCTACACTGAATGGAGTCATACATGGCACATAGGAAGATGGTTGTGGTTTTTGGAAGTCAACGTTCTCAGCTCCACGACATCTCTGCAGGAGTTCCTCGGGGTAGTGTCCGAGGCCAAACCATTTTTCAGGTGCTTCACTAACGACCTTCCCTCCATCGTAAGGTCAGAAGTGGGAATGTTCACCAATGTTTGCACAATGTTCAGCACCATTCACAGCTCCCAGATAATGAAGCAGTCCATGTTCAAATGCAACAAAATCTGGACAATACTGGGCCAACATACAACAAATAACATTTGTGCTACAGAAATGTCAGACAATAACAATCTCCAATAAAAGACAATCTAATCACTGCCTCTTGAAATTCAGTGGTATTACCAACACTGAATCCCCCACTATCAACATCCCAAAGGGTACCATTGACCAGGACTTGCCATATAAAAATGCATGACTGATCAATATCCCATTGAGTGCCTTCACCAATTATTCCCTCCATCACCTACAAGGGCAGATCAAAGGCTAGAAATACTGCAGCAAGTAACACCACTCTTGACTCCACAAAATCTGTCCACGATCTACAAGGCACAAGTATTATCTACAAAACACACTATAGCAATTTACCAAAGATCTTCAAAAAACACTTTCCAAATCCACAGCCACTTCAATCAAGCAGGACAAGGGCAGCAGTTTATATAGAAACACCACTGTCTGCAAGTTCCCCTCCAAGCCACTCACCATCCTGACTTGGAAATATATTGCCATTCCTTAAAAGTTATTAGGTTAACATCCCAGAATTCTCTCCCTCATGGCACTATAGGTCTACCTATAGCATGTGGTCTGCGGTGGTTCATGGAGGCAGCTCACCACCACCAACTCAAGGGAAGTTGGGATGGGCAACAAATGCTGGTCGCCAGTGACACCCACATCCCTCAAGTGAATAAACAAAACAATAGTGAACGAACAGTCAAATAGCATGTAAGGGGTACTTAAAGGCTGCTTGCTTTGTTCTTCTCAGTAGTTGAGGTTGTAGCTTTGGAAGGTGCTGTTGAATAAACCTTAGCAAGATGTTGCAGTGAATCTTGCAAATTGATGGAGGGAATAATTGGTGAAGGCACTCGACAGGGTATTGATCAGTCATGCTTTTTTAGTCGCATTGTTATCATCACATCATTATATCCTTCTTCCCCTGTCACCCTCATGTAACTTCATATTATTTCTGTAAGTTCATTCACGGGTTAGCCCAAGTATATGTCCAACCTCACCAGCTCGGGATAAAAACCGAAAGAACGGCGGATGCTGTAAATCAGGAACAAAAGCAGAGGTTGCTGGAAAAGCTCAGCAGATCTGGCAAAATCTGCGAAGAAAAATCACAGTTAACGTTTCAGAACTGTGTTCTGAGGAAGAGTCACCGGAACTGAAACGTTAACTCTGGCTTTTACTTCACTGATGTTGCCAGATCTGCAGAGCTTTTCCAGCAACTTCTGTTTTTGTTCTCATCAATTCTGGTCTATTTCAACAATATACACATGCGTAAAAACAATCAATTTTAACTTGCTTGTGTGCCTTTTAAGATTCTCACACTCGTTCCTCGTTCTAACACAGTCCCACTGGTTACAATGCGGCAACAGGCACATCCATCACCGTCTTAGCAACAGGAGGGGAGACCCTTGGTTACCGGCCCAGGATGCAGCGCGGCTCCTTGGTTACCGGCCCAGGATGCAGCGCGGCCTCCACCAATGAGGGGGAGGAAGATGGTGGCAAGCTTACAGGTAGGAAGCCGTAGTCGGGTATGTTCTGGGCTTTTTATTTGTGGTGATGCACGATGCTTCTTGCCATAAGGAATTTAGTAAATGTTCAGACAGTGAGAGAGAGAATGCGCATCTGAAATCTTCATATCTTATTGATCATCTGTTGATGTGTGGTAACCATAGAGATTGTGGAGGACTACTCGTTTGTCGATGATTCCCAGTATGGCTTCCACCACTTAATTCGCTGTTAGTCGCTACAATAAGGAACTCCGCAATGAGAGTGTTGCCTTTAACTGATGATGTTTGAAGGGAAAAAGAAACTTTAGAGTAGAACGCTGTGTTTGGGCACCTTGACAACTTGAATTTACATACCATCAATTATTTTGACAGTTCTCTCCCACGCAGGCGTTGTTGTTGACTAACTATTGAAGTTGTCATGAGAGTTTCAGTGATTTCTAGTGTCGATTATACTATAAATTGCCTTCTGTTTGTATATTGAAATCTTTTGTAGGTGGGGGAGTGAAGTCATACATAATACACTTGATAATTCATTAAAATTTGTTTATAAGCTTGTCCCGGATGTATTATTAATATCTGTAAGATTATTATTCTTTTAAAAATGAACCAACCACGTGTGATCTAACAACAAGCAGAGCCCAGCCTGCTGGAGCTTGTAAGCATAAGCACCTTTCTTCTCACTGTCTGTTTGGTGTCTGTAATCCAACAGGAACAAAGCCATCTTGCTGTGTACTAAATTATGAATTCCATGCATTGCTGTATAAATAGGGTGATAAAATGTGAGGCTGGATGAACACAGCAGGCCAAGCAGCATCTCAGGAGCACAAAAGCTGACGTTTCGGGCCTAGACCCTTCATCAGAGAGGGGGATGGGGGGAGGGAACTGGAATAAATAGGGAGAGAGGGGGAGGCGGACCGAAGATGGAGAGCAAAGAAGATAGGTGGAGAGGGTGTAGGTGGGGAGGTAGGGAGGGGATAGGTCAGTCCAGGGAAGACGGACAGGTCAAGGAGGTGGGATGAGGTTAGTAGGTAGCTGGGGGTGCGGCTGGGGGTGGGAGGAAGGGATGGGTGAGAGGAAGAACCGGTTAGGGAGGCAGAGACAGGTTGGACTGGTTTTGGGATGCAGTGGGTGGGGGGGAAGAGCTGGGCTGGTTGTGTGGTGCAGTGGGGGGAGGGGATGAACTGGGCTGGTTTAGGGATGCAGTGGGGGAAGGGGAGATTTTGAAACTGGTGAAGTCCACATTGATACCATATGGCTGCAGGGTTCCCAGGCGGAATATGAGTTGCTGTTCCTGCAACCTTCGGGTGGCATCATTGTGGCAGTGCAGGAGGCCCATGATGGACATGTCATCAAGAGAATGGGAGGGGGAGTGGAAATGGTTTGCGACTGGGAGGTGCAGTTGCAATTATCCTCCGACACTTCCGCCATTTACAATCCGACCCCACCACCCAAGACATTTTTCCATCCCCACCCCTGTCTGCTTTCCGGAGAGACCACTCTCTCCGTGACTCCCTTGTTCGCTCCACACTGCCCTCCAACCCCACCACACCCGGCACCTTCCCCTGCAACCGCAGGAAATGCTACACTTGTCCCCACACCTCCTCCCTCACCCCCATCCCAGGCCCCAAGATGACATTCCACATTAAGCAGAGGTTCACCTGCACATCTGCCAATGTGGTATACTGCATCCACTGTACCCGGTGCGGCTTTCTCTACATTGGGGAAACCAAGCGGAGGCTTGGGGACCGCTTTGCAGAACACCTCCGCTCAGTTCGCAACAAACAACTGCACCTCCCAGTCGCAAACCATTTCCACTCCCCCTCCCATTCTCTTGATGACATGTCCATCATGGGCCTCCTGCACTGCCACAATGATGCCACCCGAAGGTTGCAGGAACAGCAACTCATATTCCGCCTGGGAACCCTGCAGCCATATGGTATCAATGTGGACTTCACCAGTTTCAAAATCTCCCCTTCCCCCACTGCATCCCTAAACCAGCCCAGTTCATCCCCTCCCCCCACTGCACCACACAACCAGCCCAGCTCTTCCCCCCCACCCACTGCATCCCAAAACCAGTCCAACCTGTCTCTGCCTCCCTAACCGGTTCTTCCTCTCACCCATCCCTTCCTCCCACCCCCAGCCGCACCCCCAGCTACCTACTAACCTCATCCCACCTCCTTGACCTGTCCGTCTTCCCTGGACTGACCTATCCCCTCCCTACCTCCCCACCTACACCCTCTCCACCTATCTTCTTTGCTCTCCATCTTCGGTCCGCCTCCCCCTCTCTCCCTATTTATTCCAGTTCCCTCCCCCCATCCCCCTCTCTGATGAAGGGTCTAGGCCCGAAACGTCAGCTTTTGTGCTCCTGAGATGCTGCTTGGCCTGCTGTGTTCATCCAGCCTCACATTTTATCATCTTGGAATCTCCAGCATCTGCAGTTCCCATTATCTCTGTATAAATAGGGTTCCCAGTTAAGTAGAGGAAACATGTAAACAGAATAATCAGGTGCTTGTTTGGCTATTTAGTCCCTCTGGCTTACTTCACAATTTGATAAAATGGCTGATTATAATCTCAAATTTACTTTCTCAACTATCATGATAACCCTTCATCCACTTCCCCAGTAAGGATCTGTCCACATAGGCCTTAAAAATAGAAAAAGACTCTGCTTCCTCTGCTTTTTTATGAAGAAAGTTCTAAAGATTTACGGTCCTCGGATAAAATAAAATGCTTCATCTCTACAGGGGTTCTGAGGAAAGGTCACCTGACCTGAAACGTTAACTCTGACTTCTCTACACAGATACTGTCAGACCTGCTGACCTTTTCCAGCAATTTCTGTTTTTGTTTCTCATTTACAGCATCTTGCAGTTCTTTTGGTTTTTATTTAAAAATTGGACAGGTTGGGAAAGAGAAACAGAGGAGCAAGAAGTTCCCCTCTCCCCAGAAAATCCCCTCCCCTGGGGGTCTTGATTAACCTCTTCTCCTGCATCCTGATTTCTCCCCTACCACCTGTCAAGGATTCTGAGTTCTGGCTCCATGGTCCCAGGCTAAGTCCTCTGAAACTATTTAAACCTATGATTTAAAGTGGCACACAGTGCCTGTTCACCAGTGGCAGCAAATGCAGACATTTGTAAATAGTCACTCTTGGTAATTTCATATTTTTTTCACATTTGGCAAATCTTTACTTACTTGCTTAAACTGTATATATTTTTGTAGCCTCCTTATCCCTCTTCACAGTTTACTTTCCTCCATATTATTGTGTTATCAGCAAATTTGACAACCATACCTTCCATCCCTAAAGCAAAGTCATTCATGTAAATGTGAAATAGCTGAGATCGCACCACTGATCCCTGTGGCATGCCATCCATTTGCCTGCCAAAGTGCTTCCCAGCTACACAGTGATCACTCTTTTTCGGCAATAAGCTTTGGTGTGACACTGTCAAAATATCTTTTCGAAATCCAAGAATAGCATGTCCATTGTTTCTCCTTTGTCCACAGCTCATTATTTCCTCCACAAACTCCAAAAGATTCGTTCAAAGTGTTTTCTTCTTCACACAATCACACTGATTCTCCCTGATTAACTTGAACTTATGTAAGTGCCCAGCTACAATTTGTTTAATAATAGCTTTTAACATTTTTTACTGTGACAGCTGTGAAGCTAACTGGCCTCCGTTTTCTGCTTTCTGTCTCCTTTCCCATTTTCTTTGAATAAAAGAGTTCAGATTTGCTATATTCTAATGTAATCACACCATTGTACAATCATAGAATCTCTTCAGTGTGGAAGCAGCCCAGTTAGCACATCCAGTCCACACCAATACTCCAAAGGGCATCCCACCCAGACCCAGTCCCTACGCTATCCTTGTAACCTTGCATTACCCGTGGCTAAGCCATCTAGCATGCAGATCCCTGGACACTAGGCAATTTAGTATGGTCAATCCTCCTAACAAGCACATCTTTGGACTGAGGAAACCGGAGCACCCTGTTATTCCTCCACATGCATCCTCCAAGGGTGCCAAATTTACTTTACTAACTCTCTTTTGAAAAACCCCTAGACACTCTTGCTATTTTTTTTACTTGTATTTTTCATCAATTTACTGTCATAGGTGATTTTTACCCTCCTCATAAGGAGGATGCTCGTTCCACAACTTACCAAGTTGATCAGATACTGACCTTGACAGCTCTTGATGGCTCGTGATGGTTCAGCCTCCTCATCAAGACCTTTCCAACTGGAAAATAATTTTTGCTGAGCATTATGATATATCTGCCACTGCTTCGCTATTGGCTTTCCCATTTGTCTATTTTCCTGCTTTAGGTAACATTTTTTTCCTCTCCACGCCTCTTGAATTGGCCATATTTAAGTTGAGGTGTATTGGGTTGAGATCAGAGCTGTTCTTCTTGAAACTGAATTTCTCCCATCTTGTGATCATTACCCCTAGGAAATCTTTATCTCAGGGATCTGTTTTTAGTCCTATCATGTTACACATTAGTAAGTCTAAAATTGTCTTTTCATGGATAGGTTTTGCAGCACATTGCTTGAAGGAACAACCTCTGATGTAACTTACAAATATGCTTTCCATGTTATCCTTGCAGATCTGATTTATCCAGTCAATATGCAGATTAAAATCACCCATGATGATTGTAGTGCTGTTGTTACATCCCCCCATTATTTCCTGATTTATAATTTGTCATCCAATGAGGCAACTCTTCGGGAGCCTATAGATGACTCTCATTATGACTTTTTTCTCTTGCTATTCCTTATTTCCACATAAACTGATTCTACATCATAATCTATTGCAGTCATATCATGACCCACCACTGTAATGATGGTGTCCTTTTTAAAAATTTTACCCAACCTCCTTTTCCTTTTCGTCTATTCTTCCAGAATGACAAAATTACTGGAATGTTGAATTCCCACTTGTTCACCTCCAACCATGTCTTCAAAAACTATCAAGACATATTCATTTATTTCTTTTTGTGCTGTCAATTCTTCTGTCTGTTTACAAATGCTACATGCATTTGAATAAAGACCTTAAGCTTGATGTTTTACTTATTCTGATTTTAATTTCTGCTGCATTCTTCTGTCCTACCCCTTTTATGTCACCCTTTTATTATCATTCACTTCTTCACCACCCTGTACCTTTGCATATTTGTTTCTTTTTATTTTTAAACTTCTCTTCAGTTGAACTCTCCTACCAACTAATTAGTTTATACCTATCTACAATCCTAAATGTACAATTTGCCAGGACACTGGTCCCAACGTGTTTCAAGTATAGCATGTCCCTTAGAACAGCTGTTTCTATCCTTAGCACTGGTGTCAGTCCCCATGAATCAGAACCTGTTTCTCCCATACCAATCTTTGAGTAAGCATTTAGTTCTCTCATTGTACTTACTCCACACCTATTTGCATGTGACTCAGGTAATAATTCCACAACTTATTACCGTATCTTTGGTTCTACTTTTTAATTCAGCCCTGAACTGCTCGTAATCCTTCAGCAGAACCTCTTTCCTAGACCTACCTTGTATCATTAGTATCTAAATGGACCACTGGATCATTTCCCCTCCTACTCCAAGTTTTCCGCAGCCCAGAGGATTAGTTTTGAACCTTGGAACCAGTTAGACAACATGGCACTTTAGTAAGATCGCTCATCCTTCCTACAGTTTGTGCTGGCATCTATTCTAAGAGCATCAACCCCATACTGAATGGACAAGGGCACTGGCTGAGACCCCCCAGAGCTAAATTCTGGGTCTCCATATCTCACTCAGACCCTCCTCTCCATGACCACAAATGTCATTGGTTCCACATTTTCCTTAGTTATCACCTTATGTTTTAGAAATACAAAAAAACGAAATTATTTTATATTTTGCTTCCAAATTATTTTCCCTATCCTCTCCATGTTTTTAATTTTTTTTGTACTTTTAGCTTTTTACCTTCTACCCCGTAGTAGTCTTAATGCTGTATTGAGCTCTGGTATCTAATGCAGCTTTTCATTTTTCTCTATCCTACCCTGTTTAGTAGTTTAGGTCTCCTTTTCTGCAGAAGGAGGCTCTTATGTTTGAGGGAGTGCAGCAAAGGTTTACCAGGCTGATTTTGGGGATGGTAGGTCTGATGCATGAGGAGAGATTGACTAGGTTCGGATTGTTTTCGCTAGAGTCCAGGTGAATGAGGGGGTTTCTCACAGGGACTTATAAAATTTGAACAGGAGTGGACAGGGTAGTTGTAGGGAGGATGTTCACAGTGGTACAGAGATGAGGAGACACTTCTTCACCCAAAGAGTGATGAGCCTGTGGAATTCATTACCACAGGAAGTTTTTGATGCCAAAACATTGAATGTATTCAAGAGGTGGCTAAAAGTATCACTTGAGGCGAATGGGATCAAAGGTTATGGGGAGAAAGCAGGATTAGGCTATTGAGTTAGATGATCAGTCATGATTATCAAGAATGGCGGAGCAGGCTCGAAGGAATGAATGGCCTCCTCCTATCTTCCATCTTTCTGTGTTTGACGTCTGGATAGTGGAAGGATCTAGATTTGAGTGTCTAACTCTTTTTTTCTCTTTCTAGAAACATATTTGCCTTGAACCTTCTAGAATCTTCTGAATGTTTCCCACTGCTCTGTCACCAATTTACCTGCAAGAGGCTATTTCCACCCTCAATCATATCTCCACTTGATAAAGTTACCCTTTTCCCAATTTAAATCTTTTACACTTTGATTGTATTCATCTTTTCCAATAACTACATTAAATTTATCTGAATTATAATCACTTACTAAAATGCAGTTGTGCTGATACCTTTTCTGCCTGCCCAGCTACGTTTCCTAAGAGCAAGCCCAGATCGCCCCATCTCTTATTGAGCTTGTAAATGTTGGTTTTAAAAATATAATTCTGCTGAAAGGAGTGCAATAACTGTGCAATTTATATCTTGTTTGTACTGATTTTATCAGAATTAATATTAGGGTAATTGATATCTCTGTGCATTACCACTTTATTGTTTGTGCACATCCCAGTAGTTTTCCTACTTATCTGCCCTTCCAAAGTTGGTGTCATATGGTGATCAGGATGGCAAAATATTTTACCTGCTTGCTAACTCAGGACTTCAGCCACTGTGATGTCTCAATTGAGTGCTGTACTTATAAGGTTCCTCAGTATAGAAATGGATTGTTTTAATCTGTGCAGCTACTAACTATAGGTGGAGGGATAATATTTTAATGCAAACCATGTAGTTCTGTATGCTGTGGTTAACCACTCATTAGTAGAAATTTGAGATGTGTCTTAAGTAGGAGGAACAGTTTCGTACAACCTGATTTATAGTCCAGTTCACACATGTAATGTACTTTGTATCAGAGAATGCTACTGTTCATCAGTTTTATCTTTTACTGTTGGAAGAGTGAAAGGGAGTGAGGTTAGGTTTGAATTCAAATTCCTGTTTAATTTCCACGATGCTATAAACACAGTGATTAAAAGTTTTCTTTTTCTTTAGGAAACCATGGAGAAGGATCAACGAAATATAATAGTTTTCAATGCATCAAAAAAAGAACTCTTTACTGTCAGTAGTGGTTACAAGTCATTGCAGAAGAAACTTCGAACTAACTGGAAGATACAAAGGCAGGTGTTTGTTTGCATATTTAACTTGCGATGTCTGTATTTCAGACCCTCCTTAAATATTCAAGTATTTAAGACGAGGGACTTTTCCTCTTTCAAATACTTTCCCATGCTATTAATAGAACCCAGAAAATTACTATTTGACTCTGCACTGGAAATACACAAAGCTGTAGACCGCAGCAACTGAGAATGGACACCAACTGAGGAAAGATATCATACTGACAAACCTGATTTGACTGAAATTAAAATAGATAATGTTTATTAAACAGAATGAAAATCAATCATCTATATTGCAGTAATTAGTTTTGCTTCAAAATGTTTAACATTATTAATATCTAAAACTGTTTTCTTCACTCACGTGAGCATTGTATCATGTTGAAAATACTTACATCAGTGCAGTCTGTAGAAATTCATCGCCACTGGTGTGACAACAGTGACATTGTTTTCAATGTCATATACTACTTTTAGTTGAAAATGTCTTGTATAAATTCGCACAAAATGGTAAAGATGTTATCATTATTCTGTAACAGGAAAGTAAAGCTCTCAAAAGTTTCAAAGAAAATATTCACATTTAGTTTCTAGTATTATCATTTTACTAACAAACTCCGAGTATAAACCACACATGCTTTCACTGAATGGAGGATATTGAGACCACTGTCCGTTAAATGTTTCATTACATTTTATTTGCTAATCAGGAAAAGGAACTATAATTGCATTGAAAATGCATTATGTGAATAATGGCTGACATATTTGACAACAGTTGCATCATGTGACACAAATCTTGTTATGAATCTGACCAACTCCTATTATAACATGTAGCAGAACAGTGAAGTGAAGCATACAGAACATTACCTGTATTGAAATTTAGAAACAGACTGAAGATTCTTCTTGAAGTCAGGCTAATGTACAAGGAAAGACAATAAGGTTGCTTGCACTATTTGTTAAAAATCGGTTCAAAGACGCCTTTACTGTGTCATAGGTGACTTGAAATCTGACCCACACAAAATTTAATGTAGAATAGTTGGTTCAAAGATGTGCAATTTCTCATAATTCTATGTATTAGCAAACTATTATCATTAAAAAAAATTACTTGAGATTATAAATGTTAAGGAAGTTAGACAACTATAATAAATCAAAGAACTGTGGGCACTGGCAATCTGAAACAAAAACAGAATTTGCTGACAGAAGTCAGCAGATCTGGCAGTATCTGTGGGGAGAAAGCATTTAAGTCTAGTGACTAAGTTCTGATTAAAAACACGAAAAGTTAACCCTGCTCTCTCCCCACAGATGCTGCCAGACCTGCTGAGTTTCGCCAACAATTTCTGCTTTTGTTTCAAAGCTAGACAACTAGTTGCAAAGGTCTTTTGTTCAAATTCGGTAATCTCTTAAAAGTAATATGCTATCAATTCCTAAATATAAACATTGTAGAAATACTTAGGATCTGAAACAAGAATGTTATGTCCATCAGAGACATTTCAAATATACCTGGCCATAACATGAAAAATAATTTAACCCGTGACCACTTCTCTAGATTGAAACTTACATAAATTATGACAGTCCATGTGCTTTTGGGAAGGAGCAGAACTGGGGTGATGATCCCTTTTAGAGCTAGGTTTCTCTGAAGGACTTCTTATAATAAGCAGCTGCCTTCCAGTAATTGATCATGTGACCAAGCTGCCTGGAGAGAAACACCGAGGGGTGGGGGGGGTGTAAAGAGTGGACCAGGAGTTAAATATAGCGGTAAATGGGTCCCTGGATGTAGTGATAATGGGAACTGCAGATGCTGGAGAATCCAAGATAATGAAATGTGAGGCTGGATGAACACAGCAGGCCCAGCAGCATCTCAGGAGCACAAAAGCTGACGTTTCGGGCCCAGACCCTTCATCAGAGAGCTCTCTGATGAAGGGTCTGGGCCCGAAATGTCAGCTTTTGTGCTCCTGAGATGCTGCTGGGCCTGCTGTGTTCACCCAGCCTCACATTTCATTACCCTGGATGTAGTTCTGTGTTTGAGCAGTTTGGGTCTAGTTTAACATAGGCTGTGTAGAGAGGATGTTTCTTTCAAGCAGGGTTTTGTTGAAATTTTGTATCTGTTACCTAAAACGATCAAAATGGAAGGACTCAATAGTGAATTAGTTTTCTACAATAGCCAACCTGAGAAGAGAGGGTTAAAAACACTGGAAGAAGGAGACTTCTGACCCAAGGTGATTACAGTTAAGCTAGTGACTCTTGTGTTCAATGGGAGTCTATAACTGTGAGGTGGTTTCAGGAAATTTGAAGAGACGGCCTTGCCTTAAACTAAGCAAAAGGCCCAAGAAATTTAAACTGTTAGAGAATCTTTGAAATAGTATTTAGACCAAGTGGTTAAACTTCTGATTTCTTTTAGATACTTGGGATCTGAGTCAAATGAGTTTGATGTAAAGTATTACCATTCTTTTCAATTTTAAATTCTTTAATGTAACTGACTATTTAAGATGGAGTGTGATTTTTAGCACTTAAGTTCTTGAATTTTTGTATATAGCAACATTCTGATTTACGGCATGAATTTTGTGGATTTTTTTTATTGAGCCTCTGTAGGGAATAAACAAACACGTTACAGACCTCCACAGAATTATAACTATACATGTTTGAGGGTTAAGATTAGCCTTATTGCTAACGACCACCAACTTTATCAAATGTTTTAACAAGCTTGTGTTGGTTTTTTTTTGAGAAAATGAATTCAAACTTACTGCATTCTTGTGGTTGACAGTTTTAAAGATGAAATCACAGAAGAAAAACTGATAGGTGTGAAACTGTGGATCACAGCAGGACCCAGAGAAAAATTCACTGCTGCTGAAGTAAGAAAGAACATTAATTCTGTAAATGGAGTTTGCAGGTATTTGACAATTTATGATCGAGGTTGTGATCTCCATGGGTGAACATAAAGCAAAGTATCCAAATTTACTGAATCACTCTTAAATGAAAAAAAAACAAATGATTCCACTTTTTGTAGTTGTTACTTTAACATTATTTGGAACCAACATAAGTAAAACACAAATTAACAGGCAAATGATACTTCAAGTAAAAAGATGAACTTCAGTTTAATTGTCAATACATCAAAGATCTATTTGCACAGGCACAAACTTCCCTTAAGCATATATGGCACAACTAAGTTCTGCTTACAATTTTGAACAGTTGGAAATAAACTAAAAACCAGAAACTCCAGGGTAATTTACTCAGGATTACTGTCTAAGCAATGGGCAAACTGACTCTGGGTAAATAAAATCAAGGAGTTAAGTGGCTGGCTTAAAGATTAGTAGTTGTCTTCCACACCAATAATTTCTAGTTCATGGAGCACTGGCAAGAGTAATCAGGCAGAAGGGAAGGGAACTGTCCCAGTTGGATGCACGTCACCTGATCTGTTCTGGTGAATCGAGTGACTCGGGCTGTGGAGAGGATATTAAACTAATTAGAGGAGTGACTGGTTTTGGGAGAGGAATAAATTATCTTAAAAAGCAAAAGAATATGGTGGCATTGCCGGAAAAATGTTTTGATAATGATACTGAGATAGAGACAGAAAGGAACAATGTGTCCAAGCATTAAGAAAAGCAGCAAATAGGTTAAAGGGAGGAAAATGATGGGAAAAAAAAGGTTTTCTACATAAATGGGCATGGTATTCAGAACAGAACAAATGAATTAGTGGCCTAAGTAGAGGTTAATATATGTGATCCTTCAGCCATTTCAGAGACCTGATTACAAATTCAAAGTTGGGAACTAACTATTCAAGGGCACGTCCTTCTGAAGTAACAGGCAGAAAGGGAAGCTTGGTGGGATAGCTTTATTAGTATGAGAGGGAATAAGTATGACAACAAGAGAGGTTATTTCTCCTTGTGGGAGAGTCTAGGACCAAAGGGCATAATTTCAGAGTAAGCAGTTGCCCAGTTAAAACAGAAATAAGGAGGATTTTCTTCATCCAGGATAGTTTATGGATTTTTTTTTAATGCCGAGAGCTAGGTCATTAAGAATCTGATGTAGACAGACAGCATTAGTAAGGAAATCCATGGTTATAGGCAAAGGGCGGGAAGGTGGATTTGAAGACTATCCGATAAGCCAGGTTTCATTGGATGGTAAAGCAGACTCGGTGGGCCAATTAGCCTACTCTGCAGTTATATTTTACAGTCTGAACATAGTAAACAGGTCCACAATATACTATTCTTTATTCATATAGGATAGGCCCTGTAATCCAGCAACAGCTTTGACCTGAGTTTTAGTGGTATCGTTATTGACACTTCTTTAAATCCTTTTTCCATAAATGAAAACAGTACTTTTCAACCAGCAACCATAGCACTTTAGTTCCCAGCTTCTGGGAAATTCACCTAGCTCTTTAGCATCTCCAAGCTATTTACACAGCTTTTTAAAACTTTTTTTGAGCTGGCATGTTAATAACCTCCAAGTCTGTTTCCATGCTCTATGATTTTGTGGTTCCTGTCTCTTTTACTGCCAAATAGAAAAACTGATCTCTTTCTATGAATGATTTGCCTCTTCTCAAGACAAAAAATGATCAGCATTCCTCTCTCTGTGTCTGTGCTTTTTCTTTGTGTAATGTAATCTCTATCTAATAAACAGCATACAATGGAAAGGCGTGTATTTCTGTAAATCATTATGGGCATGAAATTATGCTGTGCTGATATTAATAAATAAGTGTTTAATAAGTGTATAAGAAAAGTTGTTCGTGGTTGTAATTGATTTGGATGACTAAGAATTGCATCATTCCACCGTAACATTAAAAAAAAGACTGAATTTATTTGGCAGTATCAAAGAAATCAATGAACAAGGTCCTTAGTTGGTTTTTACTGCCACACTAGTTATTTAAAATGTAATTAGGTTGCCAGTAAACCAGGACTGTAAGTTTATTTCTGGTTTAGACGTTTAGATAAGCATGTGAACAGTCAAGGAATAGAGCAATATGGACCATGTGCAGGCAGATGGGATGATTGAGAAGGAAAGCATGGTTGGCACAGACATTGTGGACCAAAGGACCTATTCCTATGCTGTACTGTTCAATGATGCAGTATATTTAGTAGCAGTGGCTGTGAATGTGAATAGCCTAACAGGCCAGAAATGACTTTCCAGTTCACACATATGCTATCTTCTATAACTCACATCCTAGTAAGCACTGAAGTGAAATTCCTTAACTAAAAGCTGGCAAAAGATCTTTATCTGTGTTACTAATGTCCCATTTATGGAATTGTATGTTTCAGATCTACATGTTTTGAGAAAGTTCTTAGTAATGAAATAACTAGTGTTAATATAACCTGTTTCACATCTCAAACCCACTTCAAAGTCAGTAAAAGATTGGCTGTTGCAGGTTCACAATGTTTTATGGTGGTGGTCTGTTAAAATGCACTCAGCGAGTCTGTGCTCCCATGGTAACACATAGTGTTATCTGCAGTTATGGATAATGATGATCGAGGCTCCAACAAACTTTTCATCACATGCTGACTAAGACATTCGCTCGCTCTTGCTGGCTGCCACTGGACTGTTCTGTAAGGATTTTTAGGTTGATAGTTAACCTGTTTGCCCTGTTATGAATGCACAGAGGGGTCTTGAACCCTGAGCTTCTGGTTCAAAGGCAATGATGTTACCCAGCGCCCACAAGAACTCTGGTGTGATGTAGCAAATTGTTTAATTGTTTAAAAGTTAGTGATTACTTATTGATAAAACAGCCTTTCCAGTATTTATTATAAAAATTAGTTGTTGACCCATTTATTTTGTGTATTATATTTGTATGCTGCTGTACTTGTATTCTATTGAGTGTTATTTTCAGGCTATGATTGGGCCAGATTGTATTTCAAAGAAACATTGCACATTTTTGATTAATCGTTATAATTTTTTTAAAGCTTGAAATATTGAAAAAATACCTAGAAAATGGAGGGCGTATTCTTGTGATGCTGGGGGAAGGTGGAGAATCTAAATATGACACGAACATAAACTTTTTGTTAGAGGAATATGGAATTATGGTAAATAATGGTGAGCATTGTAAATTTTCTTTTAAATTTTATTTTTTCCATTTGTACCTTAATGTATAAGGATTTAAATTGTAATTTTAAATATCCTTGTCCTCAAGATGCTGTTGTGAGAAATATGTACTACAAATATTTCCACCCGAAAGAAGCATTAATATCAAATGGAGTTTTGAACAGGTAATACTACATTTCACCTATGGCTTAATCATTTTCATTCCACCTACGTGATGTTATTCATATAGTAGTTTACATCATTTGTTGACAAATTACTTTTGGGGGAAGAGGATAAAATAATACTCCAGTTGGTTATTACAGAAATTTCTTTTTGACTTTATCATATTGATCAGTTTTTGAGAACAGAGATATTTTCTAGCTCAGGTTCTTAACATTTGCATGATTAAATTTTGAGGGGCATGGATATCCTTTCAGTTATATTAATTTTCCTCATCCCCCTTTTGATACTGAGCTTGTGTTGAGAGTATATGTTATTAGCCGAGCCGTGTTTACCAAGCACGAGTGCTCCCAAAACATGTTGAACTTGCTTGTCGTCTTACTTTCTGACGCAAAGTAATAACATAGAAGTGTGTGTGCAGTAATTATTATTGAAACTAGGTTAGAATTCCTCTGCTGGGTTTTATACCATAAGATATTACAGTAGAAGTAGGCCATGCAGCCTATCAAGTGTGCTCTGCAATTCATTTGAAAATGCTTGTTACTTCATTGGCAAGACACGCATCTTGCCTGTACATTTTTATCTAGTGAATTTCCAACATTAAAATTACTCTAGCTTGAAAATGAACCACGGATTGATCTATAGTTCTACTGCCAAATGAAAAAGTTTGTTCAACCAAGTTACTAAACATTGATAAGTGTTTCACTTTGGTTAACCTTAGTTATTTGAAAGGGCAAATTATTACAATGTTGTTGGGAAGTTTTAAAGACATTTATTGCCACACATGTTCATCAATAGATGTAGAATTTCATCTAATCCTACAATCAAAACCTCAAAGGTTACGATTGTGTGGGATGATCAGGAGGAGGTGATGGAGAATGTAATTAGCTATGGATTGCAGAGGTGTTATTTTCTAAAATCTAAATTAAGTAAAGCTTGGGCTTGTGTATGTCCATTGTAAATTAAATGGATTGTTTTAGAGTTTAATTTGGTAAAGTTGTTTCTCCTTCAAATGAACATATGGAAAATTAATTGTCATTCACAGAGAAATTAGTCGAGCTGCTGGAAAATCTGTGCCAGGCGTAATGGATGAAGACAGCAATGGCAACAACTTGCAGTAGGTTTTTCAAAAGTCATCAAACAGAATTATGACTTCAGTCCCACAGAACTGTCATCTACCCTGTTATGCATAAATTGACTACTTAAAAAATATAGTTTTGCAGAGACATTTTAATCAGCAAAATTGACATACAACAGCATGCATAGTCGTAGCTTAATTGAGATAAAGACAAAATAAATTGCTTTAATACATTAACCATGATGTCCTAAATCTGTTCTAAAGAACTTGATAATTGGTGAGTACTTCTAAAGAGCAGTCATTCTTGTTATGTAAGCAAAATAATGCATTGAGTAGCAAAGAAATTTACTGGCAGTTTACTGAATTTCAAAAGCTAACTTGCCACGATTACTGCTGTTTTCTTTGTTAATCAAGCAATGATACAAAATCAAAACACATAATTCAGGATAACTCGTTAAATAATAAGGCATCAATGCAATAATTTACCGGTTTCCAAAATTGATATTTCATTCATTTTATGCTTGGATAGCCACTTTTGTTTACTATTGCAATTATTTACTTTTAGTGGCAAAATAGTTAACTAGTGGTAAGATCTAAGTGGTGATTGCCAATTCCCTGGTAGTTGCCATGCAATGAAAGAAACTGAAATAGGATTAAATCACATTTCAGGAAAAATTCTGGCAATTGCTATGTGCAAGTATGAATGGTGTATTATAAAAATTTAAATCGAAATTGTTGCTTGTTGTTTCTGAACAATGAGAATTGCATAGCTATTATTTGAAAACGTAGGAATAAATGGATTTTTGGAAAGCATCTTCATTACTACAGATCATAGCATATAAGATGACCCTTATTACAGCCCCCAAGTGCCATCATTTGCTGTGTTTCATAGGATTTTAGGATATGCCCGAACAGATCAGAGCCCGCATGGATCTATAACAAAGATAGGAACCACCCACACCCATGGTTCACTTTTATATAAGGCATATATGCTGACCCCTGTATTTGCAAGAATTTTTAAGACTTCAAAGATTGACTTATATGCTGACATCTAACGTATTTGTTTATGTGGTTCATTGACAAGTAGGCTTCCTTCTTGTACTTTTAGTAATCTTCTTGTTCTTGTATGCTACAGAGCCCTAACGTTTGTTTATCCATTTGGTGCCACACTGAGTGTAATGAAGCCAGCCATTGCAGTGTTGTCAACAGGTTCTGTATGTTTTCCCCTCAACAGACCGATTCTGGCATTCTACTATTCCAAGGTACCATTTCAAATACACTTGAGTCTGCCAGACCATACTTTCGTATCAACTTTTTTTATTTAAATAGAACTTCTTGTGTTTTACTTATAATGGAAACCACCTTAGCTTGTCATGTTCTAACTGAACTTTCTTGCCTCCCACTGTCCATTTTCCTGTTTCTTCACCTGTTCTTCAAAGCAACCCATATCTTCCAAGCAACTCTACTTTCCACTTTCCAACTGTGAAGGACTGCTATTCTTACCTTGTCTTTCCTTTATGTGACTACTGAAACAGAACAATGTGTTTGACTCTTACCTGCTCTTTGAAGTAGCCCAGCAAACCACTCAGTTCAAGAGCAATTCAACAAATGTTGGCTTTGCCAGTGGTGCTATCTCATGGAAGAATAATTATAAGTATTATGAATTAATGTATTGTACTTCAGAATGAATCCTATCATTACATCCAAATCTGATTGATCCCTCATCCTCTAACTCCACTTTAAACCACAAGACACTTCGCATGCAGCGCCATGTATAATAAAGCAGTATGTTGAAAACTTTTGTACTTTTGAGTATTGTCCCTGTTTCTTGGAAAGCAGTAGTTAAAAGCATATCCATGCTAATTAGTGAATTAGCACATTGTAGTGCCTATTGAACCATTCACACCTGGTTGATTGCTGGAAGATACTGGAAAAAATTATTTACAGCAAACTTTTTATTGACCGGCACCTATGGGACCAGGAGTGTACTAGTTGACCAAATATTCGAAATCAAGAGGTCCACGTAACTGATGTAAAAACATACACATTAAGTAATAGGAGACATAATATAGGGGCTATACACATTGCTGTTATAATTTGTTTACAGCATAAATCACTTAAATAATAATACAACTTTGCCTTAAAGAAAACTTACCGACAGAGAACCTTCTCACTCACACCCTCAACTGACTACTCGGACATTGCGGAGATCGCGATAATACAATAAATTTCTGGTATTTCAGGTATATAATTTTTGTCAGTTTGTCAAGAGTGTTTCTTAAGGTGTCGGTTAAAACAAAGTTTGCTGTACTTCTTTCTTTATTGTGGTCTGATAACTGGTAAGTCAGCATTTATTGCCCATCCTTATTGTCCTTGAGCTGACGGATTTGCTAGGCCATTTCAGAGGAAAGTTAACAGCCAAGGGGCTGAAATCTGGGTCTGGCCCCTGGTCAGGTAAGGTAAGGATTTCCTTCCCTCAAGCACATTGGTGAACCAGATTGTTATTCAGGAGAACCAGTAATAGTTTCATGGCAAGCTTTGATTTTCAAACTATATTAACTGAACTTAAATTTCACTAGCTGCTGTTGTGAGATTTGAACCACGTTCCCAAAGCATCTAAGAAAGAAACCTTTCCCACAGAGATGTGCTTGGTTATTTTTGGGTGTCTTCATGTTCATTCTATGTGGATTAACTTTTTTGATTTTTTTTAAACAGTATGTATTCAAATTTCACATTGATTAGGGGTATCTTTCCATTCGGTGATATACTGAAAGAAAATGGGACGATTTATGAAACTGAGCAAACTAAATACTTTCAGCCTTTCATTTCTGTTAGACTATTTGACTTCATGTAACTTGCACTTTTTTGATTGCAGAACACCACAGTAATTAATGAAAATGTAACCGCTCCTTTTATCTAAGATCTTTGAGATCTTTACAAGGCAGAAAGGTACTTATCAAGTAGATGTAGGAGAATTTTATGAAAGGGGCGATTAAGGACAAGATGGAAAACATATATTTTAAGGGACTTAAGGGTAAAAATCAGAAGGCAAAGTATCTTTGCAAATGTGTTCTAGAATATGGGGGCAACGACTATATGCAATTCATACCATGTTGTAGATGACACAGTTCAGGAAGCAGGAAACAAACTGGTCCAAACTCCAAATAGAAGAGGATGTAAGAGAGAGGCAATTCCTCAAATGGGGTAGAAGCAGATATCTAAAATCATTGTTTAAATCAAACTGACTTTCTGCAATAATTTTCCATTTTTCTTTTCAAATTATTAATTATATTGCTGCTGCTTCTTACATATAAATTTCATAATCTTTCAAAGACTTCTGTAATGGCCAAGTTTCTCACCATGGTAGTAGTATAGAGATGTTTCTGGACGAGAAGGACAATACAGATAGGAACTTCCTGGTTTATATTAAAATATGAACACCAGAGATTACGGTCCAATTTTGTTGTTAAAAAAGGTAAGTGCATTAGCAAAATTTGAACCACTGAAGTGACAGTTCACATTGAAAAATGGAAACTTTGAATTGAAATATTGCCACAAAGTTGCACAGGAAATTTGAAACAATATGTTTTGACTACAGGAAAAGCAAATCCTGTACAGAATTTTAATGTATGGATGCAGTTAAATTCTAGTTAAATCCTGCAATAAATATGTGGAGACTATTGGGAGGCCTTGGAGAGCATAAAGAAATGTTTTACCAAGATGTTGCCTGGTTTTAAGGGTATTAGCTATGGGGAGAGATTGGACAAACTTGGTGTGTTTTCACTTGAATGTTGAAGCTTCACGGATGACCTGATAAAAGTCTACAGACTTCTGAGAGTCATTGATAGAATGGATAGTCGGAGTCTTTTTACACAGATTAGAAATGTCAGTTACTAGGACACTTACTTTTACAGTGAAAAGTAATAAATTTAAAGGAGATGGGAGAGGCAAGTTTTGTCACACAGAGAGTAGTAAGTACCTGGAATGCACTGCCAGAGGAGGCAGAAATTCTGATACAGCAGCATAGTTTAAGAGTCATCTTGACAGATACATGAATAGACAGGGAATAGAGGTTTACAGACCACAGAGAGGCAAAAGTTTATTTGTTTAGAAAGGCATCATGTGCTGGCGCAGTCTAGGTGAGCCAGAAGATCCATTCCTGTGTTGCACCGTTCTTTGGTCTTTAACTTGTGCTTTGCCCTGGAAATAGAACCTTGCTGTAATTTTCTACCAACTTTCAACATCAATTAAGTACAGAACCAACAATAGTGGATGCGCACAACTCTCAGTTCGGAAAAGTTGAGTGCTATACGTATGCCCTCGTAGGATTCTGACACATTGATAGCAGCTTTTTATTGTTTCTGTAAGAATCCATTTAAGAAATCTAGGCATTCTTTTATACGTAGCCTGAACTTAAAAACCATGGTAACATACCAGATATGCAATTTTTGTTTGTTTTTAAATGCTTTGTTTCTTAGTTAACATAAATTATTTACCAGTAGAAAGTTGCAAAGTGTCATATTTGTCCACAAATGCCATCTAGAATTAAGTACAGTAACTTTTCTTACACCTGATAGAGAATGTTAAGATCTTAGCTAATGTGGATGAATATGGGCAGGACTGACACGATTAATGGTAGGACCCTGGGAATTGTTGTACAACAGAGACACCTAGGGGTTCAAGTACATAATTCATTGAAAGTTGTATCACAGATGGACAGAGTGGTAAAGAAAGCATTTGGCATGCTTGCCTTCATTGCTGACACCATTAAGTAAAGGTTAGAACGTTAAGTTGCATTTGTACGGGACATTGGTAAGGCCACTTTTGGAGTACTCTGTACGTTTCTAATTCCCTCTTATAGGAAGGATATCATTAAATTGGAGAGGGTGCAGAAAAGATTTACAAGGAATAATAAGAAATTCTGAATATGTTGGGACTTTTTTCATTGGAGTGAAGGAGGCTGAAGGATGACCTTATGGAGGTTTATAAAATCATGAGGGGCATAGATAAGGTGAATAGCAAAGGTCTGTTCTTTAGGGTTGGGGATTTCAAAACTTGTCAGCATAATTTCAAGATGAGATGAGAAGGATTTAAAAGAGACCCGAGGGGAAACTTTTTCCAGACAGAGGATGGTTCATATGTGGACCGAATTGCCAAAGGAAGTGGTAAGTGCAGGTACAGTTACAACTGTTAAAAGACATTTGGACAAATACATGAATAGGAAAGGTTTAGAGGGATATGGGCCAAATGCAGGCAAATTGGACAAGCTTAGTTGGAGAATCTTGGTTGGCATGGATGAGTTGAGCTGAAGGGTCTGTTTCATGCTGGACAACTCTATATATACTGCATGACATTTTCTCACGTTCCTTTCTTCTGGGGGAAAACACCCTTACTTTTAGGGAATATACTCAAAACTGATTCATATTGATTTATACAATTAAGAAAAGATTCATAGATATTTAACCTTCAAAGCTCATCATGTGTCAGACTAATGAAGTGGGGTTACAGATTGTCCTAATAATTGGAAAATTTGTGAAATTTGTCAACAGCTCCGAGGTGGAAAGTTGGCTGTGCTAGGATCTTGTCACATGATCAGTGACCAATATCTTGACAAAGAAGAAAATGGCAAAATCATGGTATGTTTTTTTTGCGATAGTTTTTTGAAAAAACTAATACTAACTTTATAATCATGCCATTTCTTTATCTGTGATTTAATATGTTCAGTTTTACTTAAGGAGTGGAAGAGTCATGTAGCAAACGGATTAAGTAGAACCGATTGACAAAGTAATTGGTATTGCCTGATGAATGGATGGATTTTCTACTTGAATTTATTTTTAACAAATGCTGGGTGTGTAAGTTAGTTCCCAATGATTTAAGTGCATGCTTATGTTTGAGATAGAACATAGAACAGTACAGCATAGTACACGCTCTTCAGCCCATGATGTTATGCCGAACTTTTACCCTAAACCTAAGGTCTATCTAACTTCCACCCCTACCTTTATACTATCATCCATATGCATGTATAATAGCCGCTTAAATGCCCCTAATGAGGTCGACTCCACTACCCTCTCCGGCAATGCATTCCACGCCTCTACTCTCTCTGCCTCACTCTCTGAGTAAAGAACCTACCTCTGATGTCTCCCCTATATCTACCTCGACTCACTTTAAAACTATGCCCCCTCGTAATAGCTACCTCCACCCTAGGGAAAAAGTCTCTGGCTGTCCAGAGATAATGGGAACTGCAGATGCTGGAGAATCCAAGATAACAAAGTGTGAAGCTGGATGAATACAGCAGGCCAAGCAGCATCTTAGGAGCACAAAAGCTACATTTTGGGCCTAGACCCTAGAACCCTCTCCCCATCCCCGTCTCTGATGAAGGGTCTAGGCCCAAATCGCAGCTTTTGTGTTCCTAAGATGCTGCTTGGCCTGCTGTGGTTCATCCAGCTTCACACTTTGTTATCTCTGGCTGTCGACTCTATCTATACCTCTGGAATGCATGACTTGGAAATAGCTTGCCGTTCCTTCAATGTCGCTGGGGCAGAATCCTGGAATTCCCTCCCTAACAGTCCTCACACCACACAGTCTGCAGTTGTTCAAGAAAGCTGCTCACTTCCATTTGCACCAGAGAAGTTGGGGATGGACAAACAGCTTTGTAATGTCTCTCTGTGAAGGGTCTAGGCCCGAGACGTCAGCTTTTGTGCTCCTGAGATGCTGCTTGGCCAGCTGTGTTCATCCAGCTTCACACTTTGTTAGCTTTGTAATGTCTGTTTGTTAAATATGTCAATTCCTGATACTGGTGAAATTTATTTTCCTAGACACCCAGAGTTTGTTAGTCTGCAGATGAAGATCATAATTCAAACAGAATCTAGCAGGGTATAATCCAATAACACTCATTCTTTACAGAGATAATTTGAGAATGTAAAGTCCATGTATTACAAGACCCAAACTGACACCATAGCATCCTTCTTACAACTTCTCCTCCCATCCTGCCCACCCACAAAATCTTATGCTGCCCAGCATGTTTTGTCTATTAATTGCAATGGATTGAAAATTGTGAGCATCATCCTTGTGATATTCTCATGAAGTAGTATTATGATAAACTAGCCAGCTGGCAAGTCTACCTGCATGTAAAGCATATTTGGAAAACAACTCAATCTTCTTTTTGTGATAGGAATATAGGAACAGAAGTAAACCATTCAACCTGTCAAGCCTGCATCACCAATCTGTCAGCTCACAGCTGATCATTTTCTTCAGGCCACTTTCTTGCATCATCTTCATTTTGTTGATGTTATTCGCATCCTGATTGCTTCTAGAGCATTCTGGGGTAGAGAATTTCAAAGATTCACCATAATTCACCTTCTCAGTGAAAACAGTCCTTCCTATTATCCAGCAGTAATGTTGCCCAGTTTTAAACTCACTAGCCAGGGGAAAGTCTTCTCTGAAAATACTGCCATGGCCTTTAAGAATTTATAGACTTGAATGAGGTCATTGCCTCATTCGTACAAACTGTTGAAAACACAGACCAGATTTCTTCAATTTCTGATCATAATACAGTCCCACCATCTCCACGATTAGTTTGGTGAATTTCCATTGCACTCCATTTATAGCAAGTATATATTTTCCTAGATGAGGAGATTAAGCTGTACACAGTATTGCAAGTGAGGTCTCACAGGCTTTATAAAACTACAACAAGATGTCTTCACTCCTACACTCAAATCCCTTTGTGAAGAAAGCTGTCATATCATTTGCCTTCCTGATCGTTGCAGCTGAATGTTAATTTTTAGTGACTCATGAACAAGGAAACCCAGATTGGTTCCTGCACTTCCCAATTTCTTACCATTTAAGAAATGCTGTCTTTTTCTACCAAAGTGAATAGCTTCACACTTATTCTCAGGGCATATATTTCTGTTCACCTTCTGAATGAGGAATTAAATGAATTGCTTTTCAAAGTGTCATCAGAGATAGTCCATAAATCGTCAGTTATAAACATAAAAGTTTAGATTTAGAATTTATAGATTTCTAGTTGTCTACTTACCTTTTGAACCAATGAATGTATCTGCCTCAAGTACACTCTTTAGTCATGCATTCCAGATCCTAGCTACTGTTGCGTAAAAGGTTTTCTTCACGTCCTCTTTCTCTGCTTCTTTTACTTGTGATCAAAATTTCTGTCCTCTGGTTCTTGACTGTTTCACAAATGGGAATGCTTTCTCCGTAGCTTCTCTGTCCAGAGCACACTGGTTTTGAATATTTCCATCAAATTTCCTCAAATGTTTTCTCTGAAGAGAACAACCCCAGCTTCTCCATCCTATTCCGTAATTGAATTCTCTCATTGTTGGTACCACTTCCAAAGTCCTTCATGCAACCTCTCTAAAACTTTCATATCCTTACAGCATGTGATGCTCAGAACAGCATATGAGGTAAAATCAGTGTTTCACAAAGGATCAACATGACTTTCTTACTTGTGTACTCTTGTACCTCTACTTATAAAGTCCAGGATCCGGTTTACTTTTTAATTTCTTTCTCAACCTGCTCTATCACTTCCAATGATTTGGGGATACATATCCCTCACCCCTCTGCTCATGCACCCACTTTAGAGTTGTATCGTTTTTTTGATATTGCCTTTCTTTGTTCTTCTGACAAAAATGTTTTTGTTCATGCTGCTTTGGATTAAATTTCATTTGCCACTTGTCTGTTCATTCCACATGAATTCTATTACCATCATTTTCCTCATAGTCAATTCTTCTAAGTTCTGTCTAATCTGCAAATTCTGAAATTTTGTCCTGTACCCCCATGTCTAAAATAGAACGTAGAACATAGGACAGTACAGCACAGTACAGGCCCTTTGACCTATTATCCTACTGTAAGATCAAACTATCCTGCATACCCTACATTTTACTATCATCTATTTGCCTATCCAAGAGTTGCTTATATGTCCCTAATCTGTCTGACTCCACTACCTCCGTCGACAGCATATTCCACATGCCCACCACTCTCTGTGTAAAGAACCTACCTCTGACATCTCCCCTATACCTTCCTCCAATCGCCTTTAAACTGTACCCCTGTAATAGTCGTTTCTGTCCTAATAAAAGGTCTCTGGCTATCCAGTCTATCTAGATTAGATTCCCTACAGTGTGGAAACAGGCCCTTCAGCCCAACAAGTCCACACCGCCCTTTGGAGCATCCCACCCAGACCCATCCCCCTATAACCCACACACCCTGAACACTACAGGCAGTTTAGCATGGCCAATCCACCTACTCTGCACATCTTTGGACTGTGGGAGGAAACCGGAGCACCCGGAGGAAACCCACTCAGACATGGGGAGAACGTGCAAACTCTGCACAGTGTGTTGCCCGAGGCTGGAATCGAACCCGGGTCCCTGGCGCTGTGAGGCTGCAGTGCTAACCACTGAGCCACCGTGCCACCCCTATACCTCTATCAAGTCATCTCTCATCCTTTTTGCTTCGATGGGAAAAGCTCTAGCTCCCTCAACCTTTCCTCAGAAGACCTGCCCTCCAGTCTAGGCAGTACCCTGGTAAATCTCCTCTGCACCCTCTCTAAAGCATCCACACTTTCCTATAATGAGGTGACCAAAACTGAACAGAGTATTCCAAGTGTGGCCTAACCAGGGTTTTATAGAGCTGCAGCATAACCTCACAGCCCTATTACTCAATTCCCCCACCAATGAAAGCCAGCACACCATAAGCCTTCTTAACAGCCCTATCAACTTGGGTGGCCACTTTGAGGGATCTATGGACGTGGACGCCAAGACCCTTCTGTTCCTCCACACTGCCCAGAATCCTGCCATTAACCCTGTATTCTGCATTCAAATTCACCTTGCCAAAATCAATCACTTTTCCGGGTTGAATTCCATCTACCACATCTTTGCCCAGTTCTGCGTCTTGTCAATGTCCTGTTGCAATTTACAACATCCCTCCACACTATCCACAAGTCCACCAACTTTGTGTCATTGGCAAACTTACCAACCCACCCTTCGACTTCCTCATCCAAGTCATTTTTAAAGATCACAAAGAGCAGATGTCCCTGAACAGATCCCTTTGGATCACCACTGGTCACCGAGCGTCATGCTGGGTATTTCCATCAACTACCATCCTCTGTCTTCTATTGAACAGCTAATTCTGTATCCAGACAGCCAAATTTCCCTGAATCCCGTGCCTCCTTACTTTCTGAATAAGCCTACCATGGGGAACCTTATCAAATGCCATGCTAAAATCCATATACACCACATCCAATGCTCTACCCTCAACAGTGTGTTTTGTCACCTCCTCAAAGAATTCAGTAAGGCTTGTGAGGCATGACCTGCCCCTCTCAAAGCCACGCTGACTATTTCTAATCAAACTGTGATTTTCCAAATAATCATAAATACTATTTCTCAGAATCCTTTCCAATAATTTTCCCACCACAGAAGTAAGACTGACTAGTCTATAATTCCTAGGATTATCCCCGTTCCCTTTCTTGAACAAGGGAATAATATTTGCCACTCTCCAATCATTTGGTACTATTCCAGTAGACAGTGAGGATGCAAAGATCATTGTCAAAGGCGCAGCAATCTCTTCCCTCGCTTCCCGTTGTAATTTTGGGTAACATGTCTGGCCTAGGAGATTTGTCTATCCTCATGTTTTACAAAATTTCTTGCACATCCTCCTTCCTAACATCAACCTGTTCGAGCATATCAGCCTGTTTCACGCTGTCTTCAGAAATGTCAAGGTCCCTCTCACTGATGAATACTGAAGCAAAGTATTCATTAAGGACTTCCCCAACCTCCTCAAACTCCACACACAAGTTCCCTCCACTATCCCTGATTGGCCCTACCCCCACTCTGGCCATCCTCTTGTTTCTCACATAAGTACAGAACGCTGGGGTTTTCCTTAATTTTATCCACCAAGGCTTTTTCATTCCCCATTCTAGCTCTCCTAAGTCCAGTCTTCAGCTCTTTCCTGGCTACTATGTTACCCTCCCGAGACTTGTCTGATCCTTGCTTCCTCAAACTTAAGTAAGCTTCCTTCTTCCTTTTGACCAGATGTTCCACATATCTTGCCCAAGGTTCCTTCGCCTTCCCATCCCTTCCTTGCGTTAGTGGGACAAACCTGTCCTGTACTCGTAACAAGTGCTCCTCAAACAACCTCCACGTTTCTGTTGTGCATTTCCCTGAGAGCGTCCGTTCCCAATTTATGCTCTGCGAGTTCTTGCCTAATAGCATTGTAATTCCTGTCCCTAAATAAATACTTTCCCATACCATCTGCCCCTATCCCTCTGCATGACTGTTGTAAAGTCCAGGGAGTTATGATCATTATCACCAAATAGCTCTCCCACCGAGAGATCTGACACCTGGCCCGGATCGTTGCCAAGCACCAAATTCGATATGGTCTCCCCTCTAGTTGGCCTATCTACATATTGAGTCAGAAATCCTTCCTGGACACACCTGACAAAATTTGCTCCATTCAAACTGGATCCAAACAACCTAGAAAGTTCCATTCGATATTAGGCAAGTTGAAGTCATCCATGATAACAACCCTATTACTTCTGCACCTTTCCAAAATCTGCCTCCCAATCTGTTCCTCAGTGTCTCTGTTGTTGTGGGATGTCTGTTGAAAACTCCCAGTAACATGACCGCTCCTTTCCAGTTTATGACTCCCACCCATACTGACTCAGTAGATAAACGTTCCTCAATGACCTCCCTTTCTGCAGCTGCGATACCATTCCTGATTAGTAATGCCACTCCCCCACCTCTTTTACCTCCCTCCCTATTTCTTTTGAAACAACTAAACCCCAGAACATCCAACAACCATTCATGCCCCTATGTTATCCAAGTCTCCATAATGGTCACAACATCATAGCTCCAAGTACTCATCCATGCTCTAAGTTCATCACCCTTATTCCTGAATAGACACACTTCAATCCGTCGCACTGACTGCAACTTTGTTCTACCAACTGTCTATCCTTCCTCACAGACTCTCTGCATTCTGTATCTGCTTGTACACCAGCTAGCCCATCCTCTAATCTGTAGCTCCGGTTCCCATCCCCCTGCCAACCTAATTTAAATCCTCCCAAAGAACTCGAGCAAACCTCCTGCCCAGGATATTGGTGCCCCTCCAGTTCAGGTGCAATCCATCCTTCTTGTACAGGTCCCACCTTCCCCAGAAGGTATCCCAATGATCCATATATCTTAAGTCCTCCCTCCTACACCAGCTCTGTAGCCACGTCTTCAGCTGCACTTGCTGTCTATTCCTAGCCCCACTAGCCCATGGCACAGATAGTAATCCTGAGATTATTATTCTGTGCATCCTGCCTTTTAGCTTCCAACCTAACTCCCTATATTCACTTTTCAGGTCCTCATCCCGTTTTCTAGTTATGTCATTGGTACTAATGTGTACCATGACTTCTGGCTGCTCGCCCTGCCCCTTAAGAATCCTGTAGACTCAATCCAAGACAACCCTAACATCTGGGAGACAACATACTATCTGGGAGTCTCGCTCTGGACCACAAAATCTCCTGTCTGTTCCCCTAACCATTGAATCTCCTATCACTTTCGCTCTCCTATTCTCCCCCATTCTCTTCTGAGCCTCAGAGCCACGCTCAGTGCCAGAGACCTGGCTAATCTTACTTTCTCCTGGCAGGTTGCCCCCCTCCAAAGCAGTATACTTATTATTGAGGGAAATGGCCACATGGAATCCCTGCACTATTTGCCTATTACCTTTCCCTCTCCTGACGATCATCCAGCTACCTTTATCCTGTAACCTGGGTGTGACAACCTCCGTATAACTCCTTTCATCCCCTCAGCCTCCCGAATGATCTGGAGTTCATCCAGCTCCAGCCCTAGTTCCCTTATGTGATCTGTGAGCAGCTGGAGTTGAGTGCATTTCTCACAGGTGAAGTCAGCAGGGACACTAGTAGTGACCCTTGCCTCCCACATCCTACATGAGGAACATACAACTACCCTAGCTTCCATCCCCTCTACTCTAGATTTCCAAAGAGATAAAAAGAAGAAAAGGGCTGACCTTACCGATCCTTCACACAGTTTTCTTTTGGTTATAGGAGGAGAATGGATGGGAGAAGCTACACGTATAGTGTTTCGGGTTTAGCCACTGCCCAAATATATAAGTTCACTTACCTGGCAGTCCCCACGTCCAAGTTTACTCCTGCTCAGCCTTCACTCCACCTATTTACGAGGCAAGTTTTTTTATACCAAAACCTTACCTTCCTGGCTGTCCCCTGGCTTGTGCTGTCACTGCTGCTGCTGCTAAATTAGAGTATAAGTCAAGCAAGCAGTAGCTCAATACCAACTCTGGCAAACCCCATTTCGTAACTTCGTCCAGTTTGAAAAACGTCTCTTCACCACTATTCCTTGCTTCCTGTCAACCTGCTGCCCTTGTTATCCATGCTGCCCTTGTCTGTTCTATTGCTTGAGCCTCAGCTTTTGCTGACATTGTGTGGTGCTTTATCAAAGCCTTTTGGAAGCCCATGTGTATGACGTTAATGGCATTACCTACATCAGCGCCCACCTCACCCTAGAGTTACTTTATCAAAAGAAGTTTAGTTACCTAAATTTAGACCATAAGATGTAAAAGAAGAATTAGGCTATTCAGCCCATCAATTCTGCTCTGCCATTTAATTATGCTGGTATGTTTCTCAACCCCATTCGTCCACCTTCATCCATATCCCTTGATCCTCTTACCAATCAAGACCCTGTCTGTCTTTGTCTTAAATACATTACTTGGCATCCACACCTCTCTGCAACAGTGAGTTAGAGAAGTTCACTACTCTGGCTGAAAATTCCCCCTCATCTCAGATCTAAATGGTCATCTCTTCACTCTGAAGCTTCATCTTCGGGTCCTGGTTTTTCCTACTGGTGGTAACATCCTCTCCACGTCCATCCTATCCAGGCCTCTCAGTATTCTGTAAGTTTCAATGAGATCCCTCTCGTCCTTCTAAACTTCTTCAAGTACAGACACAAAAGTCCTCAACTGCTGTTTATATGATAATCTCTTTATCCTCAGGATCATTCAAGTAAACCTCTTGTAGATCCCCTCTAATGCTGGCACATCCTTCCTCAGATACAGGACCCAAAACTGCTCACAATATCGCAAATGTAATCTGACCGACCCAAAACTGCTCACAATATCGCAAATGTAATCTGACCAGAACTTTGTATAACCTCAGCAGTATTCCAGCCCTCTTTAAATGAATGCTGACAGATTTGTCAGTCATAACCTCTGGTTGACAAATCTGTGCCGACTCAGCTCTATTTTACCATCTACTTCCAAGTACTCCGTAATCTCATCCTTAACAATGGGCCCTTAAAGTCTTACCAAGAACTGAGGCCAGGCTAACCAGCCTATAGTTTCCTATTTTCTGGCTCCTTCTCTTCTTAGTAGAAATGGTTGTTGACGTTCGCCAATTTACCTGTGACAGATCTATGCTGACTTTCCTAAATTAATTCCCAGTTGTTGAATTGATTATTAACTTTTTCTCCTGAGTGATGGTATCTGAAAGCTCTTCCACCCCAATGTTAAACTGACTGGCTTGTATTTGTTAGACTTATCCAAATGCCTTATTTATGCCACATTATTTTTTAGCATAACTTAAGTATTTGACTACTTCAGTTTAAACTGATCTTCCCCCAATTGTTATTACAAAAGAAACCCTCTTTTTATCCACTTCTTTTACTCATTACTTGTTTTAAACAGTTTTAGATTATTTGCTTCTCTGGAGAGACTTTGGGTCACTGAACTTGAAGTTTCTTAACTCATGATGACCGGGAATATCTTTATTTACGGTCATATAATTGGAACAGATGTAAGAGCTTAGGAACAGGAGTAAACCATTCAGCACCTCGAGCATGTTACGCCATTCAATTAGATCATGGCTGATCTGTGGCCTAAGTCCATATACCTGCCTTCGCTTAAAAATTTATCTATCTCAAATTTGAAATGAACAACTGATCTAACATCAACTTTGGTTGTGAAAGAGAGTTTCAAACTTCTATCGTCCTTTTGGTATAGAAGTACTTCCTAACATCTCTCCTGAATGGTCTGGCCCTAATTTTTAGACTGTGGTCCCGGTTCTAGAATCTCCACCTGGTGAAAATATTTTATCTTCATCTACCTAAGGCTTTTCCCATTAACCTTCTACTCATTAAAATGCAGTAACGTGGAGTTTTGAATTAGTGACATTTTTTAAACAGCCGATCCAACACTTGAGCTATCTTGTCAGGACATAATCAAGGTGTTAATGCTACTAATGCCATCTGAGTGGTTCCTATGACTAGAACTTATTATAATCTTTTTGTACCTCCTCTGTAGAAATTTTCATATGCTTTCTTGGATTTGCTGGTACAGCCAGCTGCCCTGCTTCCCTTGATAATCCATTCCATATTTCCCTTCCAGAGAAAAAGCAATCAAGTCTAAGTTACCTCTTCGCGCTCCCTATTCTAGACTTCAGGCTGTGTTTCCTTATAGAATCCATTTGCATCAGATGTGTTTATATCTATTCTGTCTATATTTTCTGGAATCTTGAAAATCTGTGATGACTCTCTACAATGTAAATACTGCCAAATTCAAGGCCTTCTCAAAACTCAGCAACATAATCCCAAATATCAAATCAGTTACCTTTCACTGTTCTTTGAAAGTGCCTTGATGCCTTTGTTATCATAGAGGCCAGTGTCATGAAAAACTTCACATAGGCCTTTATCAGCACTTTGTACAAAGTTCTTCACTGTTTCAGATGATTGTGATCTTCCTGTACCTGTTTTATTTGGCTTCTTTATTGCAACGTAATATGATAATAGCCTAACCAATCTGTGCTTGCAAGTCTTTGCAAATTCCTCCTCAGATGCATTCAGGGAAAAAAAATCTAGAGACAAGCTTGGACTCCAGAGGAACTTTGTGCTCTGTTTTGTTGATCCTCCATCATTTCTTCCATTTGTCACAGGATGTTGTTTTTCAATGGCTGACTACAAATGAAATCCAGTTGAACCAAATCGATGCCGAGGACCCAGAGGTAAAAAATATAGTAATTTGGATTAAAGAATTGGAAATGCTGTAATTCTTTTGGGGGATAAAAAGATAATTACATACTCAAAACAGTACAAAAATATTTGTCCTAAAAATCCACAAGCAATATTCCCACAGAAAAATGAAAACCTTGAACAGTGAGGAAACACTTTTCAAAAAAAAAATAAATTTGAGCTAATAGAATGCAGCATCAATCCTATTTTAATCCTGCGTGGGCAGAACTTGGATCACCACTGTACACTGACACCAGGGGTACAAAAGAACAGTACAATGTGGGAAAAGTTTTTAGTGGGCCAGGGCAGGGTTTGAATGATCTGTGTGTCTCATTTAGTTTATTGGCTACTAGAACAAAATATACACCTACGTCAGGAACTTGTTTCAAAATTATAAAGATTGATGATTAAATGATTTTTTAAACAATTTTGTTTTATTTTGAAACTATTCTTGAATTATTGAAAAAACTTTTTGTTATCAAGATTTCAGATTACACCATGCTTCCAGATACAGCTAAACTGTCTGAAAGATTGAGGGTTTGTCTGCAGGAAGGAGATGAAAATCCAAGAGATTTTACTACTCTCTTCGACATGTCAGTCTTTAAGCTGGACACAATGGCTCTTCCAAAAGTTATCACGTCAGTATCACTTAAAAAAATTGTTCAGAACATAGAACATAGAACATTACAGCACAGTACAGGCCCTTCGGCCCTCAATGTTGTGCCGACCTGTCATACCGATCTGAAGCCCATCTAACCTACACTATTCCATGTACGTCCATATGCTTATCCAATGACGACTTAAATGTACCTAAAGTTGGCGAATCTACTACCGTTGCAAGCAAAGCGTTCCATTCCCTTACTACTCTCTGAGTAAAGAAACTACCTCTGACATCTGTCCTATATCTTGGATCCCTCAATTTAAAGCTATGCCCCCTCGTGCTCGCCGTCACCATCCTAGGAAAAAGGCTCTCCCTATCCACCCTATCTAACCCTCTGATTATTTTATGTGTTTCAATTAAGTCACCTCTCAACCTTCTTCTCTCTAATGAAAACAGTCTCAAGTCCCTCAGCCTTTCCTCGTAAGACCTTCCCTCCATACCAGGCAACATCCTAGTAAATCTCCTGTGCACCCTTTCCAAAGCTTCCACATTCTTCTTGTAATGTGGTGACCAGAACTGCACACACTACTCCAAGTGCGGCCGCACCAGAGTTTTGTACAGCTGCAGCATAACCTCTTGGTTCCGGAACTCGATCCCTCTATTAATAAAAGCTAAAACACTGTATGCCTTCTTAACAGCCCTGTGAACCTGGGTGGCAACTTTCAAGGATCTGTGTACATGGACACCGAGATCTCTCTGCTCATCTACACTACTAAGAATCTTACCATTAGCCCAGTACTTTGCCTTCCGGTTACTCCAACCAAAGTGCATCACCTTACACTTGTCTGCATTAAACTCCAATTGCCACCTCTCAGCCCAGCTCTGCAGCTTATCTATGTCTCTCTGCAACCTACAGCATCCTTTGTCACTATCCACAACTCCACCGACCTTAGTGTCGTCTGCAAATTTACTAACCCATCCTTCTACACCCTCGTCCAGGTCATTTATAAAAATGACAAACAGCAGTGGACCCAACACCAACCCTTGCGGTACACCACTAGTAACTAAATTTTTGTATGTTTGAGATACAAACTTTAAGTAGAATGAGAAGCAAGAGAATATGATTTAAAGTAACACATCAGTGATTACATTTTTAAAAACTTCATTCCTTCCTTGTTTTTCCCCATGCCAATTACTGTTTCATAGCAAAGTGTGGCCTGGCAGCCTTATTCCACGTAGGTACTCATTGGATGATAGTCCAGCTCATGTCAGCACATTCAAGTATTAATGTTTTTCACCACAGAATGGCTTGATGTATCAATAATTCTCCGTGGTGCATTCCTGAAACTCTACAGGTGGATGACATGTGGAATGTTAATGCAGATTGCTGTCACAGAAACAACATATTATCCAACTAAGGAGAAACATTCTCAAATACTTGGAATTAAGTTGTCATCCTGTTATCTCTGATAGGAAATGATATGTTTCATATAGAAAAAACAAGAAGTCAACTACAGAATCTTAAAAATCAAATGATTAATTTGTTTGAAATTACTATGTAACATACTTAAAATTTGTACAGCAATAACATAACTAATTACAAACAGTAATTATCTTGCAATAAAATGATTGTAATTAATATAATTGCTTTTCATTGCAATAGACATGAATGGTGAATCTTTATTAAAATAAGATTCTTTCCAATATATATTTAAAAATTATTTATATTTCCTTGATGTCTGAATTAATTAGGCTTACCTGCATTGATAGTTGAAAATCTTGACAAAAACAAATATTTTGCAATCCAAAAAATAGTGAACTGCTGAAATTTAGGTCCTCATGAAATGTGACATTCTTGTAATCATTGACTGACTTTTTCACAAAATCTGCCATGATTGTACTCTTATTTACACTATTTCAATATTGCCAGATTCTCATTTTTATGTGTTTCCAGGGCTTATGAACAACTAAATGTGAAACATGAATCACTGCAACTAATACAACCTCAATTTGAAACACCCCTGCCTACACTACAGCCAGCTGTAAGTACAAATCAGACTACAGAACATTAGAAATGAACATGTGACAACATAAGAGCAAATTGGCTCAACTATAAGTTTTATTTAATTTTTATCATTTTTATTTAACTTTTTTATTTGCTACAGTTATTTAATATGGAAATTCACTTATTCTCTTCAGCGATTTACTTCTGAAAAATAAAATTGTGGTAAAATGTCGACTATGTACCCAGTGTCTTTTCACTGTTTCAGAACTAATGGTAAAAACACTGAGATAATAAGAAAGTGTATACTTACTCTGAGAATTGTGTTGCAACAAGTGTCCTGGTGGAAATATTGTCACATTAGTAGTCAGCCAACACTCTCGTCATAATAGGGCTATAAAGTTGACAATGCCCTGGTGTATTGTCAAGTCCATCACATTTGCAAGACCTATTTTGTATATCAAAAACTAAGTATTAGTTTAAAAAAATGTATTGTTCAACTTTTTTGAGTCATGTCTACAGTAATGTTCGCATATGAATTGTTTTAATATGACAGGTTTTCCCTCCCTCTTTTCGAGAGTTACCAGCACCAACCTTAGACCTCTTTGACCTTGATGAAACATTTTCATCTGAGAAAGTCAGACTTGCTCAGCTGACTAACAAATGTAAGCGATTTCTTTTTGTCCAATTTTTCCTTATTTCTAAGCTTCTGTTCTTGAGTTTATGTTTTAACTTTTTACTGATGATCCACTTTTTCCTCATTGTGTAAATATTGTCTATGATTAGTGTTCTCCTGATTAAAAAATACACTGTGTTAAGCTAATTAATATCAACCAAGGAAACAGTGGAAATACTGTAATTAGTCTGACTTTGCAGTTGTGGAGGAAAATTTCGATCGAGTTTAATGTCCTGTCAGGTTCAGAAGAAGAGTCATGTCAGACTCGATGTTAACACTTTCTTTGTCCAGAGATACTGCCAAACTTGCTGAGTTTCTTCCAAGTTTCCAGCATCTGCAGTAATATATTTTTTATTTGAAGGTTCAGGTCTTACCTGCTAGCTTTTCCGTGATACCTGCTGCCCAAGCAAAGGATGGAAACTCTGTTGCCTCAGTTCATTGTGAATTTGCTACACATTGAGCAACTTCACTTAATAAAAACGCTGAACTTGATTTATGATGGCAAGACCTGGAGATGCCTACCATCCATCTAATTAGTTACACCTCCTTTCAGTCATAACTTTATTAGGTTAGTCATTGATAATACTTTCACTCTCCAGCTAGATCTGATGTTTTCTAGCTTCTTTGCTGTTCTGCATGTTGCTTTAGTAACCTGACTTGGGTGCTTCCTTATTCCCATTCCCTATTTATTTGAATGCCAGATTTCTAGCCTATTTTATACCCTGTTTATTATTCCATCTGCATTCTCAATGGGAGAAGGACGGAAATAGAGAATTTGTGAGAAGAAAAACAGCTTACACACCAGAAAGTGTAATCCAAAAGCAGGGTGGTTGGGGAGGGGATTGCAGAGAGATCAATTCTAAGCAGGAAACTAACAGGAGAGAGCAAATTAGAATACAGCAGATCCAACAGAAAAAGTGTATGAGAATGAGAAATGGAAAGAATTAAAGCAAATAAGAGAGAGTAAATGGTAACAAGAAAAGCAATTCAGATAGGCAGGAGAATGATTTGAACGAGGAGCAATAAAAGAGGAAAATAAATAAGCAGTAATGACGAAGAATGGCAAGAGAATGAGTGAGAAGAACAGGAAGGGAAGAAGGAGACTTTCATTTATCCACCTTACCAAGCTATGGATATACATGCTTTCAATTTTCACTATTGCAGGAAAAGAGAAACCATTTCTTTTCAGGCATCCCCTTATTTATATCCTTAGAGAAGTAAAAATGAATTTGAACTTGCACACAGAGTTGGCCATCTCTAAAGGCTTAAAGATATAATTGCGTTTGAATCTAATTTGTTCCATTAAAATTATGGTGTGTCTGCTTTTGAAAACATCAATTAAGCCAAAGTTCAGTCTCGACTGTGATGTTCTACATGATGAACTAGTTATTGGTGTTTACTGTTCAGGCTTATGCAATTTGGACAGTGGTCCAGATGAATTTTCCATGTGGTGCCTTCTGGAAGAAAGATATATGTATTATTCACTTTAGTGGTCTTAATTTACAAAATAGCTAGTCTTGTACAAATGGAAATGTAAATTTTGGGCGTGCGAAGTGCTATCGTTTTTTTAAAGAAGTGTACATGATTAATGCATTTTGATGGAAATTTTCTCTCTAGATTTCCAAACCTAGAAAATATTAAAATGAAAACCTTTGGAAGAAGGTATAAAACTTTGAATGGAATTCGATCATTGCTGATTTAATTTGGACAAGTGAACTTTGGCAATGTTCTTTTTTAGTCATTTCTTAGCAATTATCTTACATCTGTGCACACTTGTTCTTGATCTTTCCACTGACAGGAACTATTCTCCGTGCATACCCTGGCTAGATCCTTCATCATTTGAATATGTCAGTCAAATCTCCCAACCTTCCCCGGGACAATTTTCCCAAAATCTGCATTCCATTTACATAACTGAAGTTCTTCATGACAGCACAACACATAAATATTGAAGCCTGAAACCATTCTTGTGAATCTTTTGTACATACCTGTGTCTTCACATGCTTAATGACCATGCTCCAGTTGAGGCCAAATCACACTATTATGCAAATTTAACATAACCTCTTTGCCTCTGTCTCCACTAATGAAGTCTGGGTTGCTTTCTTAATTATTTTATGAATCTGTCTTGTCACCTTCAATGATTTTAAACAGGTCCCTTTGCTTCGGCATCCTCTTTAGAATTGTACCCTACATTTTATATTCTCTCTGAGGTCTTCCTTCCAAAATCGATCACCCATTCCATCAGTCTGCCTCTGTCTTTTTGAACTTCTACACTGTCCTCTCAGTTAACAAAGTTTCTAAGGTTTGTATTTAAACAGTCGTTGGATAAGCGTATGGATGATGATGGGATAGTGTAGGGGGATGGGCTTAGATTAGTTCACAGGTCGGCGCAACATCAAGGGCCGAAGGGCCTGTTCTGCGCTGTATTGTTCTATGTTCTATGTATTGTCTGTAAGGTCTAGATCATTAATAGAATACTGATCACAAGGGAATTCCACTGTAAACCATCTCCAGTCTGAAAAACATGCATTAACCATTAATTCTAAGCAGGAAAATAACAAGAGAGAGGAAACTAGAACAGAGCAGATCCAACAAAAAAAGTGTATGAGCATGAGAAATGGAGAGGATTAAAGCAAATAAGAGATTAAATGATAACAAGAAATGCAATTCAGATAGGCAGGAGAATGACTTGGACGAGGAGCAATAAAAGAGAAAATAATGGTAAAAACACAGATGATAAGAAAGTGTATATTTACTCTGAGAATTGTACTGTAACAAGTGTCCTGGTGGAAATATCGTCACGTTAGTAGTCAGCCAACACTCCTGTCGTAATAGGGCTATAAAGTTGACAATGCAGCTGGTGTATTGTTAAGTCCATCACATTCGCAAGACCTATGTTGTATACTCAGCTAATTTTGTTTCCATGTTAAGTTCCCTTGTATTCTGTGGGATCTAACTTTGCTTGCCAATCTATTGGCAGATTTATGAATTAAATTTCAGTTTTTGTGTTGGTAGATGATAAAAAGACCATACAAACTTTTGGATTGCATATAAGAACCCAACTGTTTACTAATTCCCTCTTGAGGAAGAAATCCTGGTTCCATTTCTCGTCAGATCTATGTAGTTGACTCTGGCAATGACATCTGTAACCCAAAAAGGAAATCCAATGTTGTCAGTTTACTCCCTTTTGGGACTTCAGTTTACAGATCAGCCAAAGTCACCTGGACAGAATTCCAGCAATAATCGAACTGTTTCAGGATAACTAATGAACAATGCCCTTACATGCAGTGGACCTACTCACTCGAGCATTATGTTGTCACAACTGTGGGTTCTGATTTTCCATTGTCACGTGTCATATTGTGAAGCAAACTTGACCTGCTTATCTTCATCTAGAATGATTATCCTCTTCTACATTCTAGTCATGTCTGCTATTTAATAGTAAGATATTGCTATATTGAAAGGACTCTTAAAATTTGATTTCTTTCCAGGTACTGATGACGATCTCGAATTTTATGTTCGCAAGTGTGGTGACATTCTCGGTGTATCAAATAGGCAAGATAGTCGCAGCGCAAAAGAAATTTTAGAGCATATCTTTTTCCAGGTGGTGGAGTTTAAGAAGCTGAATCAGGTGAATTTAAGAAATTTTTAATTTGCAGTGAAATTGTATAACCATTGATCTTGCAATTGTCCTTTTAAAAATAGCATCCATTGCAAAAGAATTCAATATGCTCAATTGAAATCCTGTCAGATGCATTGCAGTACACCAGTGATTATACTGTTTCTCTACAGGATCATTACCTAGACACACAAGAGGCTGGTTTAAGTACTTTGCCAAATAACTGAAATTGAACTTTTGCACCACCATGGATTCAGCAAATCTTCTTGCAATGAAGATATCGGCAGGACTTGGTTCTTCTACAACTTGTAACTCACAAAATGTTAGATTCCTTATTCAAAAATGTATATTTTTATATTGAAAGGCTTAATCATTTGTCTGTACACAAAGGTATTTTATACACTACATTGTTGCATTTAAGATGATGGTGAACTTATCCTATTTTAAAACACTCATGCTTCTAAATACCTTCAGTTACTGATTAGCACTTAATTTTAATCTCCAGTCCATCTTTCCATAATATATCATTTAATGTAACAGGTGTCTAGTTGAGAATTTTGATTTTAAATTGCACGCATTTACTTGAGCATTTCTGTTTAGTTTTTGGTTTGTACTTTAATTTGTAAATAAAAGGTTTTTTATTACACATTCGTTTTTGTTATCTACATACTAGCACTTATTGAGATAGTTAGTAGGGCAGTGATGGTGAAGAGTTAGCCTAACTGACATCACAATAAAACAGACTACAGAAATTCAGTAACTGTATCAGAACATCGATGCACAAAAGCCTGAATGGAACACACATAGTTGCACTTCTGTCAGCCAAGATCAAAAAATACCATTTTTTTTAAAACTGGTTATCTCAAATCATTAACCACTTGATTCTTGCACAGTCATATTCAAACATGGGAATCCTTTAACTGAGCCACGTTACCAGAAACACAACCAGTTTCGTCATCCTGATCTTAAATTCAGAATCCAATTACAGTTTCCCTATTTTCCCTTCTCTGCCATGATCACACTGTTATTCTCAGTGATATTAATGAACACTTACCAGCAGATAATTCTAGGAAATTCTTAGGCTTATAGCTTAGCTTCTTGGTCTGAGAAAATCAGGAGTGGTTGTCTTGGTATGGAAATTTCATTGTATCAATCTTCTTAAATTAATACATTATTTATCTCAACCAATTTAAATAAAAGTTGCAAGAAATAATGCCCATAAAAACAGTACTAAAGCTTAGGCTCCAAATAAATTTGTGCGTTCGGAGAATTTATGCAGAATGCTAGTGGAATGCAGTGTGATTTGAGGTTTGGAATGGAGGTTTCAAAAATATTTTTAATATATTAAATAAAGTGCTACTGGAGAAAGCAACAGAAGCAGTTTGAGTATCTAACATAGTAAGCCAAATGCCTTTTTCTGAACCAATTGCATTATTGATTTCCAATCTTATTCTTTATAGTACAGGAGGCCATTAAGCCTATTTTTTGTAAATGGTGCAAATCAGCAATTTATCTCGTACCATTCTCTCCATAACCCAACACATTCTTGTGCAGTTAACTGTAATTCCCTTTTCCTGAAAACTCAAACCTTCCATACCTACAATATCCTGGTAAACCTCTTCTGAACCTTCTTCAGCTTAATAATAGCCTTCCTATAGCTGGGCACCAGAACTGATCACAGTATTCGAGAACAGGCCTCATCAATGTCCTGTATAACCTCAACATGACTTCCCACCTCCTCAACTCAAATGACTGGGCAATGAAGGTAAGCATGCCAAATGTATTTTTAATCACTCTGTCTATATGTGATGCAAACTTCAAAGAATTATGTACCTATACTCCTAGTTCCCTCTGTTCTGCAACACAACACAAAGCCCCACCATTAACTGTGTAAGCCCTACCCTTATCTGTTATACAAAAGTACAACACCACGCATTTATCCAGATTGAACTCCATCTGCCATTTTTCAGTCCATTGATGCATTTGATCATGCCCTCTTGACTCTTCCAAAGGGAAAATAGGACCACCTTTATCCCGGGGCACCAAACCAAAAAATGCGCGTCCTATCTAGCGCGTCCCAGAGTCTGGCGAGCCCTGCATCACAAGCTCTCCCCTCCCTCATCCTTGGCAAACCATGCTCGATGGGGATTCTGTTCTTGAGCAGCGGCTCCTGATCAGAGCCGCCGCTCTGATAGGGGGAGAGATCCAACCCAAACCAACCACATCCCAGACGGTGATCAGGTCCAGTTGGAAGACAGGCAATTCCTGGAAGATGACCCGAGGTCAGGACCACTCCATGAACAGGTACTGTGTGTTGTAGCAGAGGCCATGCACCTGACAGAAGAAATACGTCACCTGGGAGCACCACGTAAGAGGAGGCTCGACGTAAAGTATCGCCTCAGGGTGTGAAGGCAGAAAGTCACAGCCTGGGTGCAAAGACACACCAGCACCTGACCACCCTCCTTAAGCAGGAGACTCAGAACTGCAGCAGCGAGCCAGTGTCGCCTCTTATCCCAGTAAAACTTGACGAGCTTTTTCTGCACGGTGGTGGCAAAGCCAGTGGGAGGGACCAAAGTAACCACCTAGTACCACCACATAGTGGCCACAAATGGTATATGACCAGCATGCCTGCCCTCAAGGACAACACTCGAAGCAGTCCTGTGCTCGGCGAGTGGTCACCTTGGTCCTCAACTCATGCCAATCCACCAGCCAGGATTCTTCAGCAGGACAAAAGTGGACTCCAAGGTTGATGAGTTATTCCATGTGATGCACCAGAGTTCCTCCAGCAGGGAGTCCGTCTCCCATGGACCAACCAGGAGTCCTGATAGTTTGGTCCAGTTGATCCTTGTGGGGGACACCACAAAGCAGACCTCCTGGCACTTGCGCATCCTTCACAGGTCATGAGGAGCATGTCATTGTTGTATGCCAAAAGAACCACCTCCAGCCCTGGCCCGCACAGAGCCAAACCGGAAAGCCTCGCATGTAAGAGATGCAGAAGTGGCTCCATGCAGAGAGATTAAAACTGGCCAGATGGGGAGGGGGCAGCCTTGACACAAACCTCTCCTAAAGCACAGGGGTGCTCTCAGGGACCCATTAACCTGCAGTAAGCAATCATGGTGGCATACAGAAGTCAGATCCAGGTGACAAAGTGCATCCTGAATCTGAATGTTTGCAGTGTACAGAGCGGATATCCGCGATCTACTCTATCAAATGCATTTTCCTGATCAAGGGAGAGAAAAGATGCTGAACAGGCCAGCCTTCTGGTAATGCTGGATCACATCCCAAACCAGGTGGATATTATCACAGATGCTCCAGCCTGGGATGGGGATTCATGTGGTCCGACATGATGCCAAGGTGAGTCAAAAGTGCCCTGGCAAAGATTTTGTAGTCTATGCTGAGGAGGGAGACTGGACGTCATTTCTTTAACAAACAGAAATCCCCCTCCTTAGTCAGAGTGACGGCAGCCCTGCACCAAGCAAGTGATATCTCTCCAATTGTGATACATTCCCCAGGATGCCCTGAGGAACTCTGCAGTCCATTTGTCCAACCCTCAGGACTTGCCCCTGGAAATACAGTCAGTCACCGGTCAGCTCCTCCATGCTCAGAGGAGTGTCGAGCCTCTCAGCCCCCTTGGGGCTGACATGCAGCAGGTCCTCCCAAAAAATTCTGTGAGCTTCCTTGCTGGACAGAACTGGAGAGAAGAGACCCCTATCATTGTTCTTCACCTGGGCCCTTAAGGCCTCCAGATCTGAGATGAAGGATCTGAAGTCAGCTAGTAGCACAAGGAGCTGTTAGATGACCCCATCCCTTTTCTCCAGCAAGTAGAAGGTGGAAGCTGGGGCCAAAATACCGAAGGAACTGGACCCATGATCCCACATGTGCTCTCTGGGACTCAATAAGATGCAGATCCCAGAGTGTGGCCTTCTACTCTTCATACGCCTCCCAGAGGGCCGTTCTCTCTTTGGGCTGACTGAGAGGTGACTCCAGGTCAAGCACCTCCTTCTCCACTGATGCCAAGCTCTTCTGGGTACCACCACAGAGCCCCCTTTCAAGGGTACAATTAAAATCTCCCCCGAGAAGAATGAGTTCGGCTTTGCCGATGCACTAAAACGAGTAGACACTTCCTTGAAGAAGCACATCTGCTCAGGTCGCATCCACGGTATTCACAAAGTGAAGCACCATGCTTCCAAAACAAACCATGAGTTCAAGCAGACAGCCTGGCACATGCTCCTTGACCCTCAAGATCTCTGGCTTTTACAAAAAGGGGGTGAACAAGCTAGCCACTATGCCAGAATTGGAAGCCACCCTGCCACTCCAGGAGCCACATAGCTTCATCTCCAGAAACAGTATGGGTTTCTTGCAGGATGTTAACTATATGCTTTTGTTCCTGGTGGATCAAGAGGATATGAAATCTGTGCTGGGTCTTCCTGCTGATGAGGCTAGCTTTGGCTGCAGTAAGTGCCGTCACCACCAGTTAAAACAATGAAACCCAACTTACTGAGAATGCGGAGGGAATGCCTTCTTTTCACTGCCCTGTCTACCTGTAACTCCACTTTCAGAGAACTGTGCACCTGATGTCAAGGTCCCTGTTTTCACTACACTCCTTAAGGCCCTACCATTCACCACAAAACTTCAATCTTGATTTCCCTTTTCAAAATGCAACAGCTCACGTTCATCTGTATTAAACTCCAGTTACGATTTCTCAACCCCCTTCCCCAGCTGATCAAGATCCTGCTGCAATTTCTGATAATCTTCCTCACCGTCCACAATAAGCGCATATTTTGGTGTCATCCGCAAAGTTACTAATCTTGCCTTGTACATTCCCGGAGCCACCAATAGCTGCCAAGCAGACGTGACCAAAAGCGATTGAGAATTTTACCAATCCGTAGAGTCCAGTTGGCTATCTTGGTGACCAAGCACCACTTGCAATAACAAATAAAAAGTGCCCAACATAAGGCCTGGGAGGGAGCAAGGAGGCTTACTCCTTCATCACTGTCATCCAGGGCAATCTCAGGGTAACTATTCCCACCACAGTCCCCTGCCAGTGCAGACAGTACCTTGACACCTTCCAGTTCTTCTGACATTGGCAAGATCTCCAGTGGCCATGCCCATCTCAGCTTCTGAGGTGCCTGGTCCAGTTGCAGTGGACTGCAGGGGTAGGCTCATTTCCCCCTCACCTAGCAGGGAATGCTACTCCCTTATCCCTGAGGGAGGTGTTGTTGGTATTGGACTTCCCCCATCCCTCCAACCCTAAGGAGTGGCACATTTTCCAGGAGGATGGGGAGCAAGAGACATTTCCATATCTTCACTGTCCTGATGTCCACTCATGTCCTCCCTGGTCCCTCATGGGTTTCTGGGCACACATGGGGCCAGGTAAAACTGGGGCTGGGGGTGCACCATCTGCTCACTTGCTTTTTATCAATGACAGGCCACAGGCTGGGCTCCAAATCCCACACCTTCTTGAGGGGCCGGGGACCACTATCCTTTGTGAGGGACCCCTCCCTAGGCTGGGGACCAATAGCCTCAGGATCACCCGGAGAATCTTCCTGGGAGGCCTTCCTCAAATGCTTAATCTTCCGCCAGGCTTTCTGCTCCCGCAGATGCTGTCCTCCCATCCCACTGGTGTAAGTGAGGTAACTCCCTCCAGTAGGGGTGCTGAGGGGATTTGGGGGGGGGGGGGTGCGCGGGTGGAAGCGGTGATGGTACCAGCTGCAGCTGCTCAGGTGTTGGCAGCAGCCTGCCAGCTCCCACAGAGATGTCCCACCTCCATGCAGGCACGACACCACACACCCTCCACTGATCACAACACCTGGTAAGCAGCACTTTTGCGCTCAACTGTGGATGTACCAGTGATCTCCTCCTGGGCCAGGTAAATGCAAACCTGTTGCCACAAGGAGCAAACACTTCTCAGGCAGGCCTGAACAGTAGTGGCACCATGTCCGAACTCATCTCCCGTATCTGGTGGAGATGGGGGTTGGGGGTTGGTGGGGCACAGCGGTGGTGAAGAAGGAACTCAGCTGAAACAAAGGCAGGATGTTTGATAAAATGACCGTATAAGAAACTACTACTTGCCAAGGCTCGACAGCACACAAACTGGCAGTCACACTAAGACAGAAATTTGACTAAGGTTAAGACCCAATAGATGCCATGGACAGGACTAATGTGGTTCACAAGATACCATGTGGATACTGCACAAAACACTACCAGACCCAAACAGGCTGACAGCTAGCAACCTGCATCCACCAACACCAGCTACCAACTAAACAACATGACCAGATGTCCTTGGTTTCAATACACACAGACAAGAAAAACCACACTTTAAAGTGAGACAACACGACTATCACAGGACAAGCCAAACAGAGGGCAGCCAGGGAATTCTTGAAGGCTTGGCATTCATCCACAGATTCCATCAACAAACACGTTGAATGAGACCAGATATGCTGATCATTACGAAGCACGGCTGGAACCGGTACCTACCAGAAACAGCAGCAAAAACCAGACCATATAAATTTGAGATAATGGGAACTGCAGATGCTGGAGAATCCAAGATAACAAAGTGTGAAGCTGGATGAACACAGCAGGCCAAGCAGCATCTCTGGAGCACAAAAGCTGACGTTTCAGGCCTCGACCCTTCATCAGATTTGAAGTGGCACAAGACAACAGCACTTCACAGGAGGTTCCACAGCAGAGGATGTCGTCTAGTAAGGGGATGAAACAATTACTATCAAACCTCCCAGATCAGCAAACACACCAACCTCACAACCAGCACCCCAGCTGCAAGCCTACAAACACTGAACTAATGTGTTTAAATCCAAAGCTCTACCCATCCATCCCTGTCCTAGGAGTATTTGATGGGGACAGTGTTGAGGCAGTCTTACATTCAGCTGAAAGTGTTTGAGGGAGAGCAATATCGAACCTTGCGTTGGGATTGCTTAAATTAGATCGTAAACGTCAGTCAACAGTTTCTGTTTAATTGAATGCAGGAAACTACTCTATCTGGCCCCATGGTGTACCTGTCCAGGCTGTTTGAAAGGGTCGCTATCCATGGAGCTTGAATTTCCGTTTAAAAGACCAGAAATACGTTAGAATGTTTTCGTGAGGAGTGGGGGAAAAACAAATTGATAAACTGAACAAAACGGCGATCAGTGGCAACGGTTTCTAAAGAGGGAGCACGTTAATGCAATTAAATTTTATTCACGTAAAAAAATCTGCATCACAAGACATTACAAAGATATTACCATGAAAAAAAAAGCCTAAGTTTGATCTTTTTTCTTTATTTGCTCGACTCTTCTGCAAATTGGCCCTTCCGGCTGGGTCGAGATTTATTTACAAGATTCGTGTCCATTCCACCTCTCCTCGGATTCTAAAGGGGAAGAGGCAGTTTTCAGATCCACAGAGGGCTCAATGTTGCCCAGTGCTGCAATCTCAGAGACATCCTCCAGGGTCAAGGCGACCTGTATGCTGGAGAGGTCGATTGGAATTTCTGCAGACTGCGGGAAATCCGTAAAGCCTTTCGAGTCTTCATTCCACAGTGGAGTGGAAGATGTAGTGCCCAACACATCTAAAGAGAAACTCTTCGATTCGGAAGGAGAAGGACAGGGACGATGTTCCTGGATGAAGTCAGTATTGGGCGGAGTGACTGACTGACTCAGCAAAGCAGAATCTGCTGGAGAGAGAGAAGGGCACTCGGGCCAGTTGGTCTTCACTGTATTAGGTGTGGGGGCTCCTTTTCTTAAGGGCGCATATGAGGCTTTGAGTTTCCAAAATAAATCGTCGCCATTCCGGCAACTTTCATTGTCAGTTTTTCCATAGTCCAACTTGGAAGAGCTCGGCCGTTGCTCTGCATTCATAAATTTGCTTCCGCTTGTTATAGTCGAGATATTAGCTGACTGGTCAAAACTAGATGACGAGCTTATCCCAATTCCATCCGTTACAAAGCCTACATCCAGAGCTGAGTTCATACTTGTCTCAATCAAAAATAAATTTGGGAAGAAACCCCTCTTTTGAAAGGCCTTTATACTGTTGCTGTTTTCTCTCTGATCATATGTATCACGTGTAATGAATGAAAACACACGGATTTACTCAATTTCTTAACATTCTGGGCTCGGCTATTTGTGCCAATTCTAAACGTCAACGATCTAATTAGCTCAGGTCCATTCAGCTCGTCTTCCGTGTCTGAATATAAATTGATTATCGAAAGTATTCTTTACTGCAGAGTCTGGAGTGTTGTATCTTTTTGCACTGTAGTCACGCTCATCAATACAGCGATCAGCTGGGCTGGTTTTGTTTTTGAAAGATGAGTTTGCGTTCACCTGTTTAGTAGTACATGAGTAACTTTTATTTTCAACGTACGTGATTCCGAAGAAGGATTTCGCGCTATTAGAACTTGGCCAGATCGCAGAGTCACTTGTATGAAAGTAATTCTTAAACAACTGTTTTAGAAGGTTCAAATTGTGCTTAGTCCTTCAGGGTTTAACTTTTAAAAGTAAGTCAATGTCTTTAGAATACGTTTTCGCCCAATATACTAGCGTGTCTGTTCTTGCAGATTTAAGGATTAATGTTAAAATCTAGGTAGAATGGTTTATGCTATGAGCAATGAAACATCGTATGACAACCCTCACTCATTGGGACTTCTTTACTAGAAGCTTTGCTTTCTAAATGATTAGACAACGATGGACACTTTCCCCTTCCTTTATCTATCAGAAGCTGAACATTTTTTGTAATTTCACTCTCAGCCAAGAGTAGATAGTATTAAACTTTGAATTGCATTAACATGTTCCATTTACTTGGAACTTGTCACTGATTTCTTGCCATGTCATTTCAGTTTATGGATATTCTTGCTTTTTGTTTTTCCTACCTCCTCTCAAACCTTTTCCGATTTATCTCTGCTCTTTTAAATGGTAATTCAAGCAACATGGATGTTGTCGCTGGCAAACGTTCTGGACAGGCACGCCATAGAGCTGGGCACAGAATAAAGTTTCCTCTACTCGTTCTACAGTAAGTGTAGACTGACATTTACTATCTTTAAATGAAACAATTACTAAGACAAGTACAGCATGGAGTAACATGCTGTTTCCCTCTACTTTTCTGGAATGTAACAATCACAGCCAATGCCCTAACGCTTCATCTAATGAGCTCCAATGACGTACAAAAGCTAAATCAGCAGGAAGCAAGCTGAAGAAATGCACGGAGATGGGAGAGACTGAAATGAAGTCAAATTAAAATTTATATACCATTATGAAGACCAATGCTATTTATTTATTGTGGGCTGTGACTGTCTTCTGGGCCTACAGAATGTCCTCCTTGAAATGCCTGTCAACACTCAGTTTTATCTGCAAGTAGCTACTTGAGTCAAAACATGTCTTAGTAAAATTGGTCTTTTCCCCAGTTTAGAAATTATCCATATCCATTAGAGCTACCATAAATCTAACTAAATTATGGTCACTCTCTCCAAAATGATTCCCCACTAGTGTTTTCCACCCGTCTGGGCTCATTTCCAGACATTACGTCTAGAACATTCCTCTGCCTTGTGGGCTTTCTGGCTTAAAAACAAAATTCTCTCAGACGTAATGTAAGATTTTTATTCCCTCCCTTATCTTGCACAATAATATTTGGTCAGTCAAAATACCATATAATTTACATTTATTATTCCCACATTTAATTTTATGTATTTAATCCTCCTGTCTTCCAGATAGACCTAATATCTGGAAACGAGCCCAGATGGTTGGAAAACACTAGTGGGGAATCATTTTGGAGAGAGTGACCATAATTTAGTTAGATTTATGGTGGCTATAATAGATATGGAGAATTTCTAAACTGGGGAAAGACCAATTTGACTGCTTGAGAGCCTATAGTATGTACCCAACAGTGTATTTGTCTCCTCTGTTTCTTCTATTCTTATGGTGTCTTTTAATGATCCTTCCAAGATATCATCTCTCCTCTTCTATTCCCTTATTTATCTTGCCTAAAAGCCCCATGAACAGGAATGTTGAACTGTCATATATGCTTCCTCAGTCTTCCATACTCACTCAACTGCATTTTAATTTCTAATTCCATCTTCGCTTCTCTCCCTTCAGAACTACTTTTTTGGATACCATCCTCTATAAAAGTATTAGCAAACTTCCCTGCAGGAATGTTGGTCCTGTTCCTGTTCTGATGTTACCCGTCCTACTTCCCCGATTTTAAATGATCCTAGTACCTCAGCAATCTAAAGCCTTCCTTCCTGCACAGTATCTCCATCCATATACTCATCTGTTCTATCTTCCTATTCCACTACTCCCAACTGAGTGGTTCCAGGAATAATTTTGAGAACTACCTTTTTCAAGTCCTCCTTTTCAATTTTCTACCTAAATCAATAAAGTCTGCTTGCACGACTTTGCTTATCATTCTTCCTATGCCCAAAATGGACCATAACCTTGCACAGTTCATCCTCTCCTTTCTGAATACACTGTCGCTTCTCTGTGACATTCTTATCCTGGCACTGCCCTGGAGCCATATTTACAATCACAGAACTTTCTGTCTACTTCTTCCCCTAACTAAACCCCTAACATTAGATCCATTCCACAATTCTTCCTTTCCCAAGCCTGAACATCTGGAACATTCACAGTGCCATAGCTTTGGTTCTGTCTGGCATCCATGGAGGAAGTGTCGCTCTCACTTTGTCCTAAGGCTGAAAATCAGTTTCTAAATGATATGCAATTGGGAATCCTCTCATCTATTGTCTGGTCCCTGTCTTTTGTCCAGCAGTTACTCATACCTTCTCTGTCTGCAGTTCTTTTAAGCTGCAGAGTGACCTTGCCTTAAAATGCGCTGCGCACAAACCCCTTGACTTTGTGAATGCACTGTACTGCCCCCAACTGTTGCTCAAGCTCCAAACCTAGAGCTTGAATTGCTGCAGCTGGAAGTACATCCTGCACATGGTCATGTAGACAATTGTGATTCTCCCATGTACAAATCAATGACTTGATCTCCCCAAACTAAATAGAAATGTAGACTGTTGCATTTATTTTGCCCTTGCTCCTAACAAATATGGACTTTAAAAAAAATTCTTATGTCCAACATAGAACAAGAACACTTTGACAACATTTTTTTGTTTGATGGAGTCATAAATATATACAGCATGGAAACAAACTCTTTGGTCCAACTTTTCCATGCCAAACAGATATCCTAAATTAATCTAGTCCTATTTGCCAGCATTTGGCTCATACCTCTCTAAACCCTTCCCATTCATGTACACATCCAGATGCCTTTTCAGTGTTGTAGCTGTACCAGCCTCCATCACTTCCACTGGCAGTTCATTCCATATGATCACCACACTCTGTGAAAACACTGCCCCTTAGGTCCCTTTTCAAGTCTTTTCCCTCTCACCTTAAACCTATGCCCTCAAGTTTTGGACTCCCCTACCGTGGGAAAAGGACATTCACACTAACCATGTCCCTCATGGTTTTATAAACTTCTATATGCATTCTGACAATCAAGACTATCAATTTAACTGGGACAACGTGACCATCCTAGCTATAGACACACATAGAAATTCCTAGATACCTGGTTCTCAACTCATGATGCAATCAATAAACATGTGGAAATGGACCCTGTCTAAATACCCTTGAAAAAAAAAACAGATGACACAAAACACCTCAACAGACTGGATCATATAAATACTTAGTGGAGTAGAACAACATCGCTTCATCGGAGGCCGTACTGATGATGTTACCTAGCATGGTGATGAAATATCTGAATTATAACCAGTCAGCTCAGTAAGCAAGTCAACAACCTCAAACTTCTATAAGACCACCTCTCTGCCTCCAATGCTCCAGGGAAAATAGCCCCAGCCTATTCAACCTCTACCTTTAGCTCAAACCTTCCAAATTCCAGTAACATCCTTGTAAATCTTTTCTGAGCCCTTTCAAATTTAACAATGTCTTTCCTGTAGTGGGGAGACCAGAACTGAATGCAGTATTCCAAAAGTAGCCTAATCAATGTCCTGTCCAACCACAACATGACCTCCCAACTCCTACACTCAATGCAATAACCAATAAAGGTGAGCATACCAAACACCACCTTCACTTCTGAGGAAGGGTCACTAGGCCCAAAATGTTAACTCTGTTTTTTCCTTCACAGATGTGCCAGGCCTGCTGACTTTTCCCAGCAAATTTGTTTTTGTTGCTGATTTACAGCACCCGCAGTTCTTTCAGTTTTTACTTTCTTCACTATCCAGTCTATTTGTGATTCCACATTCGAGGAACTATGAACCTGCATGCCAAGGTCTCTGTCCACCAACACTCCCCAGGACCCCACCATTAGGTGTATAAGTCCTGCCCTGATTTGCCCTTTCAAAATGCAGCACCTCAAATTTATTTAGATTAAACCCCATCTGCCACTCCTTAGGACAGCAGCCCATTTGATCAAAGTCCCATTGTACACCCAGGTGAGGTGTGATAACTGCTATGTATAAGTTCAACATCACTTTGGATGAGAGAACACAGCCTGTGACATCATAGGAAATTGGTGAGTTAATTAGTTGTTGAGTAACTGCTGTTAGTGATTGCATTACAACTCCAGTAATTTCGAAAAATGTAGGGTAGTGAATCTGTGGAATTCTTTACCACGGAGGGCTATCAAATCTGGGTCAATAACCCAAGGCTGAGAGATTTTCAATCAGTAACAGAATCATGGGTTATGGAGTAAGAAAAGCCAAGAAAGAGGTGCTGAGGATTATCAGATCAGCAATGATCTCAAAGGGCTAAATGACCTACTTCTGCTTTTAGCCTCATGTTCATGTTTTTAAACATATGCCAGGGCAGCTCATCCAAGCAGAATGTATGTCCTGTGACATGTGGACAATCATGACTACTTCTGATCAATTAGATGTGCCCATGCAATGAAGAGTCACTGGCTGCACCAGCTTTAGCTCTAGGTTTTAAGCTTGAACATCAGCTAGAGTCACCTGAGGTACATCCAAGATGCAAAGATCTACTGGATAACATCTTCAGAGAATTGGAGCACAAGTTAGGACATGAGACAGACCGGCAATGTGTGATCACCGGGTGGTCCAAAAGACATAGGCAGGTAGGTCATGTTCACCAACTGGTTTTTCATTCTGGATATTGGTTAGCATGTTGGATCCTTGAAGGAGTGTAGTCAGAGCCTGACTCATGCCATCACAGATGCTGTACAGGAGAGGATGAAGCAGACTGGAAAGGTCGTATTGATAGGGTATTATTAAAGGAACAGCATCTTTCCCATCTGTGCTTTTCCAGCAATTTCTGTTTTTGTTTGTGCAAGAGAAACTCAAGAGGTCTGGCTGTTCACTGGACTCGAAAAGTCGACTGCTTTCTCTTACTAGATGCTGCCAGACCTGTTCAGTTTCTTCTGCAATGTATATGTTTGCTCTTTACAAGCAAGATTTCCTTCTTTTGCATTAGCAGAGGTGCTGGAATGTCTGTTTAGGTGCGCATTGGTGAAACAAGTTGACCCATTTTCAGGAAGGAGCGGTGTAGAAACGGTTCGTTGTTTCGCACATCCCGCCAGATGGAACGTTGGCCCGGGAATGGGACGGACGACTTCGTCAATGATCTCTGGCATTCCGCCAAAAAAACCCCAACTAAACAATCTTAATGTTAAAGTCCAACAGGGAGCAGGGAGATTGGGCTCGCAAAGTAAAAAAAATAGGGCGGTAGTTCTCGTTTCTCTTTTCACAATGAATCTTCACCCCTCCGCACAGATTACAATCAAAGCCCCAATTTGTAAATGGAACGTTAGCCCGCGGGGTAATGGTGCGGAGCGTAGGGAGGGGGCGAGGCACACCGACCTTGGGGGCGTGTCCAGAGGGGAGGCGGGTGATCCAGTGGGCGTGGCCGTAGCCAGTGCGCAAGCGCGACGGCGGCCAGCGAGAGCGGCGCATTTGGCGGGTTTTAAGAAACGGCTTGCTGGAGTAGGAGCGGGAGAGTGTCGGAGACAAAGGTTCGTTAACTTGTGAGGTGCAAGATCTTTGTCGGATGTATGAACGGCGGTTTGGATAGTTTTGTTTCCTCTTTTTGTTTAAAAGAAGAAGGTTATTACTTTTTCTAGTTACCCAGCTTGATGGTGGTCGACTCCCAGGCCATAGTGACCCTGAGGTAGTCCTTGTGGGCCTCTTTCCCCTCCCCATGGCTCAGAAGACTTTATGGTGAGTGACCGACCGATTTGATGATGATTTGTTTTAAAAAGATAGGTAAAGCTCACTTTGATTTCCCTCTCAGCCGTCCCGATGTGTGGGACGCGATATCCTGTCCCCCACCCCCAAGAATAATTAATGCTTGCAACATTCCATGTCTTTGACAAAGTAATGAGAGAGATCGTTTCTGAGCTTCGGTGAATTCATAATGTGCTTGTAAACTTGCATCGGGAGGAAATGGAGAAAACCATATTTCTTTTAATTTGTAGAGGTTTATTGAGATAGAGGATTCTTCAAAACTGGGACAAATTACGTTTAAGTGGGGATTATATTGCATTTACAAACTCTTAAAACGTGTTGGAAATGGCTGGGTATGGAATAAAAGTTGACTTTTGGTTCATTCTGTGCATGTTGAGTTAGCTGGCTGCCATATCTAAAGAAGTGTGCACCTGTAACGAAACCTGCCTTTTAACCTCTTTTTGTCCATTTAAATTAAAAGCGGAAAATTTTTCTAGTGAGTTTCCATTCCAGGTGTTGGCCTCCTTTCACCATAGAAGTTATGGGTTCAAGTCTCAACCTAGAGACTTAAGTATTTATTAAATGCTACTAAATACAGCAGTATTGGATCTTCGCTGGGTGGACCTGAACGATCCTTTGATGTTTTGTGCTAAAAGATTGAAAATCATCACTTTGTACAAAACGGAAATTGCTGAAGAAATTGAATAGCTTTGGCAGAGTCAACGTTTCTTCGTCACTCGCAACGTTGACTCTGTTTTATCCTCACAGATGCTGCTAGACCTGCTTTGTTTCTCCAGCAATTTTTAACTTTTGTTTTCCAGTTTAGGCAACTCTGGTTTTTTTATTTTCATGGTTATGTGACGGTTTGTGAGACCTAGCAATGAGCATATTGGCTGCGTTGTTTCCTATATGTTATCAGTGAACAGATTCAAATGTTTACTGTGAAGAGCGTTTGGACTGCCTGAAGTTCAGAACAGCGCTACACAAATGGTAACTGTAAAACCAAGAAAGTCCAACCATTTTATCTCCTCCTTTAAAAACTTAACAGGGACACAGATGCCTGGAAGTTTTAAGATACTTCATATTGCTGGTTTTTCTAAATAAAAAGAATTAGTGGAAAGATAACAAGACTTTTGCTTATGGTTGTGAACTTGCATCAGCAAGGTTTATAATTATGTTATGTCTTGAAATGATTTAATACATCAGGATATTAGACTGTTTTTAGTTTGTCTTGTTGGCCTTTGATTAAATTGCTAACAAAATAATTGTGTAGAAACGCTTAACAAGTATTGTTTTATAGCAGAAAATAGATTTTTTTTTGAAAAAGCTGCTGTCATCCAGAAAACACTGATCATATTGTACGGATTTTCTTCCCCAAACATATTCTTTTTCAAGTCATAAACTAGTGTTTGACTATAACAGGAGTGTGGTTTTCCTGCTGTTGAATCTTAAAAATTTAGAAGTTGACCCATAGAACATCAAGATATTTTTTGTAAAATCCCTAAAGTGTCGAAGTAGACCATTTGATCTACTGAGTCCACACCAACCCTCTGAAGACCATGTCATACCCTCTAACTAATCCTTGCAACCGAGCATTTCCTATGCCTAATCTGCCTAGACCTGGACACTATGGGCATCTTAGAATGGCCACTTTACCTAACCTGTACATCTTTGGATTGTGGGAGAAACCCATGCAAATATGGGGAGAATGTGCAAACCCCCACATAATGTTGTTTGAGGGTCAAATCAAATCTACGCCCCTGATGCTATTAGGTAGCAGTGCTAACCACTGAGATACCATACTGCCCTTTTTTTTTAATGGGTTTACAATTTGCTACCAGACTAGATTCCATCTGTTCTTGGTCATATATCTGTACTATCTTCAGGGAGCTGTTTTTGCATCAGTTCGTATAGTCTAAATATGTTGACCTCTTCACCTCCCTTCTGAACTTAATTTTAGAGCCTGCTTTATCTCCCCTTGCTGGTCAGGATATTGTATATTTTGAGTATTTCCCTAATAGAAAGAAACGTGACATGTTGGTCCATGTTGAAAACAAGTTTCTATCTTGTAAACTTGGAGAAAGCATAGTATTACACCCGAGTGGACTTCAATATAAATCACGAAAGTTAACAAACTTGATCCTCCTTATTCCACAAATTAAGTTGACTCTGCAGATTGCTGTTTCAACTCTAACTCATATTGAATGCTTGCATGAATCTCTCTACTTCATGATGTGCTTTCTTTTCATAAACGTACATGCAGTGAAGAATTGGATGAACCTTCACAGGATTTGGATTACGATATTCCGGATCACAAAGATGCAAATAAGTTCTTCAAAGTCAAATGGTCTGCGGAAGAGGTATCTGCTTTGAAACCAAATTCGTGTGTGTGTTGTTTTTAAAACAAAATTAGAAATACACCTAAAAAAATCACCCATTGTAAAACTCCAGCGCCTGGTTTCTCAGAATAGAAATGTTTATATCAACTGAAGTGCAATGTGATATGTTTGAAGTTACATTTGAATCTGAAATACAGAGCATTTGCAGAACTGTGGTGCATCTTTCATTGATACGCTTCCAGATAGGATAGAAATTCAACTCATGGATTGATATTATTTAAAACATACAAAAATTCACTCCTAATTTACCATTTTAAAACTTTTCATAGCTTGTCTAGTTAGGAACAAGTATTGTTGCCAAATATTTTAGGGCATAACGTATCTTATCCTTTCAGAAAGTGCTGATTTCATGTACGCATCAGAATATTTCACGAGAAATCTATCTGCATGAAACACTGGAATTTAATGACAGTCAAAATCTGTTCTCACAGTAAGAACAAAATGTGTGGAATACTCCTTTTTTTAGTGGTTGAAACTGTAGCAACTCCCCATTCTAGTAATGAATTTGCAGGGGATCTGCAATGGAAAAATCAAAATCTCTAAGGCACTGCTATTTCCAAGTATGAATGTCAATCTGTAAGCATGTGTCACAGAAACCATAAAGCACATCAGTTTTAAAAAAAACAGTGGTTGACTTGGGTGTATGAATGCAAAGAATTATTGACCTGAGTCAATAATTCTTGGAGACCATTGTGCACAACTAATCAAACATGCATTGATCATTGTATCAGGCTTTCAGTTTCTCTTTTAAACTTTAATTCACTTGTAGTAACCACTGCAGCTGCTTACCTGCTGATTCTCAATCATACTGAAGTTTGTGCCAGTGCTTCGATGGTTTGAAAGCATCATAGTTTGCTTGCATTTCTGCTAGTTTGTGATGCCGTCTATTGCAGAAAACTGGAGCAGCTGTTAGAATTCAAGTGTCTGAAATACTGACAATAGGTACGCTGGTCGACTGTAGGTATTTTTAATCTTCCAGTTCAGACATGTTACAACATTTGTAGGCCATATAGGGCTGGTAGAGGTGCTATCACGACACCAGGTTAACAACATGTTAAAGGCTCACTCTTCCTTTTAGTTTAGGGAAATTTTGTTAATAGTATTAATGGAGTGAATTATAAAACACATTAACAAAAGCATGTCATATAGTTCGTTATAAAAAAGAAAGCACGAATGTACTGGTTGTCATTGATTCTGTTATAGTAAATAGGTTTATTGTAGAGCTTTGAAGAAATTGCTATTTTTAAAGTCACTTATCAAACACACTACAAATCTAGTTTAGTGCTATGTTTTCTTCCTGTACAGGTTATTCTAATTTAGTGTAGAAACATCATCTCACAGCTTAATTAGTTTGAACCTTTTTACTGTGGCTTTGCAAAGTTATTGTGGCACACAGCCCTATCTTCTTAATAGAAGTTGCAAGAAGCTTCACACTCACTGCAGCAGGATTTTAATGACATTACTGTGTTTAAAGGGTTTAACTTAAACTATTTGCTTTTTGCATAGGATGAAAAGTTGAAGAAGTTGGTGAACCAATATGGCAAAAATGATTGGAGACTTATAGCAAGTAATTTTTCTGTAAGTGTCTATACTTGTGATTTCTGATGGTAGTCATTCTTGTACTGGTTCTTGAGTAAAACTGATCTCACGACCTACCTTCCCATTATTGAGACAGTCAAAAAAAAACTCTTGATGTGAAATTTATTTATTACACAAGCAAATGAACTCCATGTATTTTTAGACCCATATTTGAGTGCTGTGAAAAGCAGAGGTAGGTTAGGAGAAAAATGAGCAGCTCAAATGGGAAAAACTTAGCCTCTGCTTATATCCAGAAAATATAACCACCTGTGCCAAAAAATGGACTAAATTTCCTTGTTGCAGATTCTTGAAGAACAAGACAAATCCTTCATATGCACGCTTCTTGCAAAGAAGTATATGACTATTAATTTTTGTAGAATTGCTGCCTGTAGGTCAGGTGGTACATTCATCAGTATTCAGTTTATTGGTTAGCTCCGGAATTTAGATTTTTGTTTTATATTCCTCCCTAAATTGATGTGATGCATATTGTCAACCTTTGCTATTATGAAACAAGTTTGCTTAGTCTTAATGATTTTTGATAGCACTGGAATCACAGTCTTTAATACACCCACAGGACTTTGCAATCTTGTTTTTGTGATGGTATATCTTGCGTGCTGGTAATAATCTTTTGTTCAAACATCCCACACCTTCCTCGTTCAAGCTACCACAGGTTGAACTGCAGTTGGTTGTATTTAAATTATTTGTGGTTTTGAAAATCTTGTTTTGACCTCATTTCATCAAAAACTGAAATCTATTGAAGGTTAATTTAATAATAGAAAAAGATAGGTTAACATTTTACTGCCTGATGATTGCATTTTTTAATAGTAGTAAAGTGGGTGGTAAGTGGATGCAATAAACGAGAAATCTGAAGTCATGGCAGTCACATGTTCAAATCAAATTGTAGCAGAACTTTGAGGATGGGTGGGATTTCTTTGCTAAAATTGTCCCCCAAAATATGTTGCACTTTGGAAACTGGGAAGAGGCAAAGGGAAAAGGTTCCAGTACAAATGAAGGAGGCTTGACTGCAGAGCCACAGTGAAGCTAGTAACGTGTGGATAGAACAAATGTTGAAAAATGATCACTGAATCTATTTATTGGCTTCCCGAAATAGAGAGGCAAACTGAATGTCAGGTACAGTGTACTAGATTGGAGGGACTGCACGTAAATTCTTGTGTCTTTGACCTGCTAACTGTTGATGTTGGTTCCCCCTTGCCAGATTGGAAGGCCATAAGAGAACATTGACCAGCTGTGGATTCAATAGAATGTTGGACAAGTGTATTGTCAAAGAACAATACTCACAAAGAAATGTTGAAAGAGGAAAATGAGGTTGTTAGTGGGATAATTGGTTATGTGGGAGGACAGGATGACATTTGTGGATGAGAAATATCCCTTTTAATTGACTTTTTTGCCCCAGATTCCAATCTTGTTTAAGGATCTAAACACAAAATGTTAGGCTATATATTATGTCTTAAATATGCCACTGTGTTTCCAGTATTTCAAATATGTTCAGTCTCCCTGTTGAAGGGAACACTACATCCATCAAAGGGCATAATTGTTTTTAATAACTTCAAACTGTACCCAATATTTGGCATTAAATGGTTTTCTCAGGGAGTTAAATATCCTATAAATTTGAATTATTTAATTTTGTTTGGATTGCTTCCAATTTAAATGCAAAATGGTTTTTGAATGGGTGCCATGACTTTTGCAATGCTCTGCTCACTTTCTCCCAAGTCTACTCTACATAATCTCCAACATGTTCCAACTTTGCTCTAAATCCATCTTGTTGCAGTCATCTATCAGCTAGTTCATTGTCTGGGAGAGATGCGTAGTTGAATGCTATCCTTGTACGTAAGAAACTGGCCCTTTCTTAAGTGATAATGCTGCTGAGAGATGGGGATAGGAAGAAATCAGATTGGAATCTTGAAGTATAACACAGCCATCTTGGAGTAAATGATGCTGAACTTCCTGCCTTATGTGTAATTTTTTTTTCCCCCTGTTTTATGTTGGTTATACTTCTTGACTTTAATTGTTATAGAACCGAACTGATCTTCAGTGCCAGCATCGATGGCTGAAGGTTCTGAATCCAGAGCTTGTGAAAGGGCCATGGACAAAGGAAGAAGATCAGAAGGTAAATGTAAAAATGGGTGAAATTGCAAGCCTGTCCGGGACATTTTTATAAGTATCATGAATCTAGGAATGTAGGTGTTTTAAAAAAAAGGACTTTTTGCCCCCCAAGCCTGTTCTACCATTCAACAATAATGACTGAGCTGTTTGTATATAGGAGTAGATAGGAATGTAGAATTCTGATTAACATTTTATTCACCTATCCATTTTCCTGTAATCTATCTATCTCCACTTTTACAAAAACAATGACACTGCTTGCTGAGGCTAAGTTTCAAAGGTCACAATCCTCAAAAATAAAAAAATTCTTTTCTCCTAAAAGTGTGCTCCCTGAATCTTGGTTTGTTCATCAGATGAAACATCCTTTCCACATCTAACTTGTCAAAACCATTCAGGATCTTGTGTACCTTGGTCAAGTTATTTCCTTGTTCTCCTAAACTCCAGTGGAAAAAAGCCTGGTCTGTCCAGCCACTTGTCACAAGACAGCATGCTAATTAGTGATATCAGTCTTGTAAGCTACCTCAGAATCATATCCAACTCATTTACATCTGCTTAAAATAAAGAGACCAGAACTGCAAATAGTATTCAAGATGTGGCCTCACCATTGCCTTGTATAACTGAAGCATAATATTTTACTTTATGCCCAATTCCTGTCATTGTGAAAGGTTGTATTCCATTAACCATCTTAATTACTTGAGGTACCTGCATGCTAAGCTTTTGTTACTTTGTACAGAATAATACCTCTGCCCCAAACCTTGAAATTCTGCCTCTGTTCAGTTTAAGTAATACACTTTTATTAATAAAAGTCCTTCCTACCAAACTGAACAGTTTCACCCTTTCCCAAATTATACTCCTCTTTCCAAATTTTCATCTATTTATAGCTATCCGCATTGACCTTCTGACCACTTCACAGAATACTTTCTCCTATTTTTGTATCATTAGCAGATTCAATTGCTGAGCCTTCACTTGTCTCGTCAAACTCGCTAATTATAAATTGTTAAAAAATAAAGTGAAGCCCCAGCACCAACTCCCTGCAGGATTCCATTTGACACATCCTGCCATTTAAGAACACCATTTTCTGCAAGCCAACCAATTTTCTATCCATGCTATTGTGTTTAAAGTTTTTAGCAAAAATTTGTAGCTCAGGTTATGGATGCCATTGTTTGATAGCTCGCCGAGCCAGTTATTCCATGGTGTGCAGAGGTTTCGTTATCATTCTAGGCAACCTCAGCTGTGTGACCACTAATCGAAGTGTTGGTGTTCTGCTCTCTTCTGAATTTATATGATCCTCTGGTGTGGTGGGTCTAGTCATTTCTGGTTCTGTGCTTTAGCAGCAGTCTGTATGCAAGTCTATTTCTATGGGTTTGTTAATGGAGTCCCGTGTTGAGAACCAGACTTCCAGAAATTCCCTTGCATGTCTGTTCACTTGTCCTCGTCGAACTGATGGCCCTGGATGTCTGTCTGTGTATATTGAGGCAAGCGAATGTTGGTTGTCTTTTTACTGCCAACTGGTGTTTGCGAGTGCAATAAACATTACATCGGACAAATGGGGAGGAAACTGACAATCAGGATACGTGAACACCGGCTGGCAGTAAAAAGGCGTGACCAATATTCACTTGTCTCAACATACACAGGCAATGAGGACCATCGATTCGACTGGGACAAGCGAACAACTGACGTAAAAGGGAATTTCTAGAAACCTGGTTCTCAACATGGGACTCCAATTAACAAACACAGAAATGGACCCTGTATACAGACTGCTGCTTAAAAAAACAGAGCCAGAAATGATGCCCCACCACACCAGAGTATCATAAATTTGGAAAGGAGCAGAACGCCAACGCTTTGAATAGAGGTTGCACTGATGTTGCCTATAATGGTAATGAAATGCCTGCATGCTGTGGAACTGGCTCGGCGAGCTAACAAACAACTGCATGCTAGTATGTTACCACTACTACCACTACCACTCCTACTGTGGATGATAATTTCTTTGTGGCACCTTCTCAAATGCCTTCTGGAAATCCAAGTACAGTGTGTCTCTAGGCTGCCTTTTATCCCCAGCGCAGGGTACTCTTTTTGAACAAAATCCAGGAAATTGGCTAAATATGATTTCTCTTTCACCATAAGCCTGATTTCTCTATATCTGCAGCTATTATGTTTAAAATGCTATATTCCCAACCAGTTACTAGTTCTCAGCACAGCACATCAGTGACACTGATTTTTTTTTAAACTTGATTGCTTTTATGGTGCAAGTTATCATATTTTTCTTCAAATAGTGAAAGGTGCTGAGTAATGGTTATGTGTCTGACTGTTGAGATGAGGAGGAGTGGAAAGGTCGGATAAAGTCACTCTCTTTTTACCACTGCAGCGATTTTTGGTTGAGGGCTGGGATCCAGTTGCATACCTGCTAATTGTACTTGTTTTAGCATGTACAGGAAAACCTGAAAGAAACGTCCAAATCTATTAGCACCTTTTGCAAAGATCAGATTGGATGAAGTGATCTTTGACTCCTCTCGTTTCATTTTAGGTAATTGAATTGGTTCAGAAACATGGGCCAAAACGTTGGTCATTAATTGCGAGACATCTAAAAGGTAGACTTGGGAAACAGTGTCGTGAACGTTGGCACAATCATCTCAATCCTGAGGTTAAGAAATCATCTTGGACTAAAGAGGAGGACAAGATTATTTACGAAGCACACAAGGTCCTTGGCAACCGCTGGGCAGAGATTGCAAAACTGCTACCAGGGAGGCAAGTGTTCCATTGGGTTCTGTCACAAGTGTGCTAGGAATGAACAGTTCTTTCAGTTTGTTTCTCCCCCTATTGGATTTGAGATCCAGACAATATGTACGCGGATTGCTACGTAACTGTTGCTGGGTAGTGTCAGTTTGGTTGCTGTTTGTATAATGATTCTGGTTCTGCATGCTATAACTGTTATGCAGAAGACTCCATTTAAAAATAAATGTTGTAAGATTGACTACTAGCTTTCCATCATCTGTGAAAGTAATATTTTACAGTGAATGAAGTTTACAAAAAAAAGTGAAGTGATTAGATTAGAAGGAACTGAGCCAAAGCGTAAAAAAAATGCCCAACAGCATACATTAGAGAAGGAAACAGGAATTAACAATATGTCAGTTTTATTTTGCCCAGAGTAAGTTAATGAATTTGTGTATTACTGATACAAATGACGAGGCAGAAGTGCTGATTGGGTTATCCATCACTGCCTCCTGAGGTCTCTGGCATCACCAATGTCAGTTTGATTCACTCAATGATATTAAGATATGGATGAAGGCGCTGCTGCAAAGGCTATGGACCCTGGCAATAATATAGTAAACTATGCTCTGGAAAAGTAGTGCACTAGCCGATCCATTTGAGTTTAAATATAATGCTGCCAGACAAATGGAGAAAGTTACCCCAGTTTATAACCTGTTGACATAATAATTCAACGTGACTGTGTTTTCCACCCAATAATCCCCTTAATAAGTAAATTGATGGAAAGCATCATCAGTGGTGCCAGCAAGCAGCAATAATCTGTTCAGTGATGTCCAATTTGTGGTTGTTAGCTCCTGATCTCATTATAAACTTGGTCCAAACATAGATTGATCTGAACTCAAGAACTGCAGAATGTAGACTACTGCGTTTGTCCTTCACACCAAAGCAGCATTCTTCCGAGAGTAGAAGCAAGAAGCCCTAGCACAACTGATGGGAGTCAGGAGGAAAACTCTCCACTAGTTGAGCCATACTTAGCATAAAAGAAGGTAGCTGTACTTGTTGGATGCCAATTATCTCCATACCAGGGTATCATTTCGGAAGTTCCTCCAGGTAATGCTCTAGGACCAACATTCTTCAGTTGCTTCATCAATGACTTTCTCTCCATTGACCAATGTCAGCATCCTATGTGACTCTGATACTAAAACAGTTCTCTTCTCCATATGCAGAAAGATCTGGTAGCATTGAGGGTTGAGCTGAAATGGTATTTAGTGAAAATTGCACCACTCTAATATTAGGCAGTGACCATCTCCGATGAGAGAATCTAACCTTTTTCCTTGATAGTCAATAGCATCATCACTGAAATCCCAGCTATCAATATTGTGGAGTTTATCATTGTCTTGGCAGTATATACCGTCTACAATATGCTCTACACAATTGTCCAAGCCACCACCTGCACCTTAGAAAGATAACATATCTACTGTCTAGAAAAACAAAGGCAGCAGATGCATGGGAACATCAGCATCTATAAGTTCCCCTCCAAGTCTCACACCAACCTAATTTTGGAATGTATTACCATTTTACTTTCACTGACTTAGAATCCTCTCCCTCCATAACAGGAATGTGGGTGTACCTGCACCACATGGACTGCTAGATTCAAGATGGCTCACTACCACCTTTCCAAATAATTAAGGATGGGTGCAATTGCTATCCTAGTTAATGACGTCCACATGCTGTGAAATAGTTTTAAAGAAAAACCACTGAATTTTGAGTGTTTCTCTGTGGAACACAAGAAGCTTCAACCTTTCTGCACTATTCCATTGTGGGTTGAGGGACTAACTACATGCTGTTGTAACAAAATTTTAATTATAAAATAATGACCCCATAAATTGCTGTTGCCACTCTACTGGCAGTTTACTGCCTTGTGATTTCCATAAAAGTGACTGTGACTTGCTTGAGATTGTGGAGTTAAGGTGGTGAGCGCAGAGTCCTCGATTTTATTTTATTTTTTAAATCCAGGCATAAATTCTCCTTTTAACAGGGTGAGGAGTTATCAGGACTAGACAAGAATGTGAATTTGAGATTACAATTGGTTCAGCTGTGATCTTTTGGTGGATGGGCTTCAGGGTCTGAATGGCTTATTCCTGCTCCTAATGCATGTGTTTACATTTACATTACCTGAAGTCTGCCATTGTTTGACAATTTTGATCACTTTTTAAGCATTCCTGGCTTTTCAATTTAATATAACCAATCTGATTAATGGCACTTGTAAATTGTAGAACAGACAATGCTGTAAAGAATCACTGGAATTCAACACTGAAAAGGAAGGTGGAGGTGGAAGGCTACTTACAAGATGGTAACCAGGATATGCCTATGTTTTTAATTACTCATTCAGAGGATGGTGAAATCCAGTGTTTCAGGACCAAACTCTCTCAGGTTTGTTCACTTTTTCAGGGATTTCTAGTAGTTTCCAGTGTTACTGATTTTTTTTTTCTCCCTTATTTGTGTTTGTTGGTGCTGTCACAAATTCTAGTTGACAAGAAACTCAGTAAAATCTATCTTGGGGGATGGGGGTGGAAATAAGTAATTTTTAAGTCTGATTTCTAATTAAATCCAAGATTAACACTAAAATGCTCAAGTTACTTCCTTTCCCTTTGAGTGATTTTTGCTGTTCTGTCCAGTTACACTTTTTTTTTCTTCGACTGATCACTTGGATAGTAGTGAAACCTAGAGATTCATCCCCCAATTTTGCTGCAGCACTTACTGTGATGCGAGGGGTGTCCAAGAATTTTATACCTTTTTGATGTTTCAGTGATATTAGTTGAGAGCTAACTGTTGGTCAAGACAGGAAGAGAACACCTTTTAACTTTCTTCAGATGCTGCCATTGTGGTTTGTACTTTCACCATGGCAAAGTGTTTAGGTTGTAGCAAAATCCCAGCTGAGGACTTGTACTTCAAACTAGTTGCAACCTTAACAATGCTCTTCCAGGATCGTTACAATGCTAGCATCCATTCAACAACATAGAACATGCTCAGGAATATCCTGTACACACATTGGTAGACAATCCAATCCAGCCAATTTATAGCACCAGTAATCTGTTCTAAGCCATTAGTTTTCTGTCAACACTGCAATCAAGGAGTGTTTACTTAGCAATAACCAGGGTAACGATGTGTAAGATAACAGTGTGGAGCTGGATGAACACAGCAGGCCAAGCAGCATCTCAGCAGCACAAAAGCTGACGTTTCGGGCCTAGACCCTTCATCAGAGAGGAACGTCAGCTTTTATGCTGCTGAGATGCTGCTTGGCTTGCTGTGTTCATCCAGCTCCACACTTTGTTATCTTGGATTCTCCAGCATCTGCAGTTCCCATTATCTCTGATAACGATGTGTAAGGATTGTTTCACCAGCCATAATTGAAGTTTGAGTTGTAGGTGATTTTTGAGCTGAAAGGGTATGCTGATGCAGCTTTTCTTTGCAATAAGAAGCTGATTGGATGAGAGTCCAGTCATCGATGAAAGCCCTTTTGAGAGGATCCTCTCTGATGAAGGGTCTAGGCCCGAAACGTTAGCTTTTGTGCTCCTGAGATGCTGCTTGGCCTGCTGTGTTCATCCAGCCTCACATTTTATTATCTTGGAATTCTCCAGCATCTGCAGTCCCCATTATCTCTGATACTTACTACAAGTAATCATTCTCGTTAGGTATAGAAACCTGGCCCATGCTTTGTCAACCTGGAGTTGAAAGTTGGGTAAATTGTGTATTGTTTTACTTTTCTGATGATTCTGGGAATAGCAGGGCTAGACTTCCAACAGGCTACCCCAGTGGGTTGTAACAGATGTTTGATTTGCTTAGGTTCTTGCCAGGACCGCTGTCCTCTAACTTGATTGCAACTTTTGTGCAAGCTAGCCAAAAATGCACAGTTCCATACATGAGTTTTGCATGATTGCCCTTCATGATAATGCAGCATTTGAGAAAGTGTGGCATCAGGAAACCTAGTAGAATTGAAATCAGCAGAATTGGCAATTTCTCACTGGCTGGATTGCATTTAACATAAAGATTATGATGTTAGAGGACACAGTAACATGGAAAATGAGGGGGAGCAGGAATATGCAATTTGGCCCTTCAAGCTTGCTCTGCCATTCAAAATGATCATAGCTGATCATCCAGACCCCTATCCTCTATCCACTTTCTCACTATACCCCTTGATACCTTTTAGCCCTAAGATCTGTATCTAGCAATTGTCTAAATTCCAGGACATTGGTGCAGGAAGTTCTCAGTGCACTGTTGCAGGCACAGTTATCTTCAGATATGTTATCTCTCCAGTTTAACATTGAAGCAGGGCTATTTGCTGATGCTTATAGTGTTCAGAGACACTGATAACTCACGTGCTTGCCTACCCTGGACAACATAAGACTTTCGTTGACAAGTGCCAAGTTTTCATTCATATTACACAAGTTCATGGCGATGATACCTCCAATCCAATCATGCCCCCTTTGTATTCAATGGCTATTGCTGAAATCCTCATCAGTGTCCTGGGGTTACAATTAACCAAAAACTGAGTTGGGCTAGCCTTATAAATGCTGTAAAAGCAGCTCAGAGGCTGGATGTCCTACAGTGAGTAACTTGCCTCTTAATCCCAAATTTACACAAGGCATAAGACAGTTGTGCTGGAGTACTATCCACTTGTCTGGATGAGTGCACAAACATCTCACTTGAAGCTCCACACCATTCAAGATGAAGGGGTACACTTGATCAGTGTCGCATTCACCATCGTCAACATACACACTTCACTCTTGGTGAATGGCAACAGCAGTTCATGCCTTTTACTAGATACACTGCATCAGCATACCATAGCTCTCTATATACACCTTCCAAGCACAATTTCTGCCAAATAGGAGAAGGCAGCAGATGGAGCATGGCTACCTTCAAATTGTCCTTGTGTCTCACTGTCTTTATTTGGATATACACTTGTATTTCTTCTCCAGCGAATGAAACAGGAGGTTCAAGGCTGAGGACAAAATAATAGTATTATGGAAAATTTTAAGGCCCAATCAACAGGAAGAGACACAAACCCAAGAATACACAGTTTGGGAGGGTCTTGTAGCATAGAGGCACTGTCCTGAGTTCAAGTTCCGTCTGCCTCAGACATGCATAACATGTCAAAAATATCTGCACCAACAGTCAAGACTTGATCCTGCAAAAATGAACTCAAAACTGAAGGCTCCTTATCTAAATGCGTGCAGCATTCATGATAAGCAAATTGATAAGTCACCATGAAGTAAACGTGATGGCCATTACTGAAACTGGATTAATTGTAAGGCCTATATCTTGAATGTCGAGAGTATTTGTTATTCAAGAATAGGAAGATCTATAAAGTTGGAGAGTTAGCAAAGTTTAATAAGTAATACAGTTGTGCAGGGGTTGGTTAACATTGGTTCTGAAGATCAGGATTTAGGATCCGTTTGGCTGGAGCAGAGTAGTGGGAAAAATAAATCTCAAGGTTTACAGGCTCTTTATACAAAAGTAGCTATTAGGTGTTTATGATGGAACAGTAATCAGTGCTGGTTTTGAGCTACATGTAAACTGGTAAAATCACATTGGCATTGGTAGCCTAGACAAATTTCTGTAGTTCTTCAAAAAAATATTTTGGCTCGAACCAGAGAGCTGTTTCCACTTAATTTTTGTGTAATGTGACAGCATTTACTAATGACATCAGAGTAATGGTAGCAGCTACCGCAGGGTGATTTGAATATTACTTCTAGTTTCAAAGTTCGAGGAATGGACTGATACTTTTTAAGTTTTGCTGCCTTTGTTTGTAAGACCATGAAAGCTGAGCTGGTTGATGGGGTACTAGGATAGGGGATGGGTCAATAGAGAAGCACTGGCAGACATTTTCTGCAGATTTTTCAGAATAAGTATGTTCTTGTTATAACAAATTCAAAGACAAGGACTCACATCTGCATAACTAACATTAAGGGAAGAATCAAAATTAAGAGAAAAGCATACTGTGCAAATACAAGTGGTCGGTGAAATGATTGGACAGAACATTAAAAAAATGACTAATAATGGGTGAAAGAAATTAGTATGAGGAAGCTAGCTAGAAGTGTAGAAATGGATAGCAGTTGTCTGTTGAGGTCTTTGGTCATTTACAGTTGATATCAATGCCTTGGATAAGGGGCAGTGAAGGTGTACAATTATTGATCATTGCTAAGATCACATCTAAAATACTTGATGCAGTTTTGGCCTTGTTATCGAAGGAAGGATGTGTGTTCTGAGTAGTTCAGATGATGTTAGTTCAATTGATGCCTGAAATGAATGGATTGTCTCAACAGGAAAGGTTGGTCAGAATAGGCTTGTTTTCACTGAAATTGTGAAGAATGAGGATTAACTTGAAGTGAATTATCTTGACAAGTTGGACGTGGAAAGAATGTTTCCTATTGAGGGTGAGTTGAGAAGTGGGAGGCATTGTTTTAAGGTTTGAGCTTGCCCAGTTTTGGTCATACGAGAAGAAGTATTATCAGAGGCTCAATTTTGGAACTCTCCTCCATAGAAGTTGGAGTTGGGGTCATTGCGGCAAGGTAGATTCTTGTTTGGTGTAGAAATTTAAAAAGATATTGTCAGTAGTTGGAAATGTGGAATTCATAGTATAGATCAATCATGATCTTATTGACTGGCAAAACGGGCTTGAGGGGTGACATGGCTTATTTTTTTTTCCTCCTATCTTGGTAAGGCACCTAAACAAGATGTATCTGGGCATACTTGCACTAAGTGTGGAATTGTGTTAGCATTGACCATAAATGTTTGTTGTCTTTAGACTTAGACTTAGACTTGCTGCACTTAAGAACTGGAGAATTGCAAATGTCATGCTTTTGCTTTAAAAAGTCAGTGAGGGTAAGTCCCCAGCAATTACAGGCTAGTTAGTTGGATGGTTGGGAAACTGCTAAAGATAATAACTCTGAATTGAATTTAATTGAATTAAGTTACATTGGCAAAACAGAATGATGAGGTTAATACGATCCATGTGTTTAGTGCTACAGAAGGTGTTTGAATTAATGCTGCATAACAAACCTGAGAGCAGTGTCTTTTCATTGAATAAAAAGGACAGCAGTAGCAGTGTAGAAAGAAAATTGGCTTAGTGAGAGGAAATGGAGAGTAATGGATATTTTTCTGGCTGGAAGAAGATTTGTAGTGGGGCTTCCCAAGGCTGCTTATTGGATTGCATGTTTTTCCTGCTAATATATCAATGACCTAGCTTTTGGTATACAGAGAACAATTTCCATGTTTCCAGAATGTACAAAATTTGGGAGCATAGTAAACTGAGGACTGTGAAGAACCTCAAAAGGATATTGATTGGTTGAGTAGTCTGAGATATGGTATGTGAAATATAGTGTGGGGAACTAAGGTGTCAATTTATGTACAGCAAGGAGAGATACTGTAAAATGGTATATTACAATAATTGGGTGTGTAGAAAGGCCTGGGTGTATAAGTCATTAAAGTAGCAGGTTGGGTGGAGACAGCAGTTAATAAAGCATATAGGCTTTTGTTTTAAATGGACACGGTCAGTATAAGACTAAGGAAATTACGTGGAATCTGTATATAAATTTCAACTGGAGTGTTGTACAGTTTTGGGGACCACACTGCAAGGATGCAAATGCATTTAGGAGAGTGCAGATGAGGTTTACAAGAGTGGTTCTAGAGATGATAAACTTTAGTTATGATCGTAGATTGATGTTGGGACTGTTTTCCTTAGAGAAGATTTGTTAAGGTTAGAATTTGTTAGAAGTTTTCGAGATCATGAAGTGCCTGGACAGAGTAGGTAGTGAAAAGATGGCCCATTCACTGGTGGGAACAGAAATGAGAGGCGCAGACTTTGAAAAAGAACCAAATGTGGCATGAGTGGGATAAAGAACTTGTTCACACAGTAAATCATTCAGGTCTGGAATGTGCTGCTTTGGCAATATGGTGGAGGCAGGTTCAATTGCAGCATTTAAAAAGGCATTAGGGGTTGATTCTAATTATGTATTTTTCAGGGCTTTAGGGAAAAGGCAAAAAAATGGCTTATGTCATGATGCTCTTTTGGAGAGCTGGTGCCACCTTCATGACCAAATAGCTGCCTGTGCCAGAAAATTTGAGATTCTTTGCACAAATCACTTTTTCCTTCGTGGCTTTGAAAGTGTGCAAGTGGGTAAACGTTTCTTCCTTACTGTGATCCTGTCAAATTTTTTTTCCAATAGGCATAGATTTAATTTCCTGGTTCAATCAATCAACTAGGAAAACTGCCTTTCTTGCTAATCTTCCCTGAACCACTTTCAGTAAGGAAATTGACTTCATGCAGTGCAAACTTTTAGCTTGAGAGCTTTAAACTCAGAAAAACATTTTGATAGATTTCCTGAATAATTTGAGCACATTGAAAACAAAACTGCAATATCATCTTTGTTTTCTTTTCCTTCCAGACTTCTTCAAAACATGAGCCTGTTTCTGTAGAACCACTTCCACAGCCGCCATCTGTTACTATAAAGCAGGTTAGAAAATAGTGGAAATAAAAACACTGCAATTATTTGCTAGTTTTAACATCTACCAGCCTTGTTATATGTATGATCACTTTCAATATATAGACTGCTTAAAATAATTGTAAAACATGCAGTGTATGAGGGCCTTCCTCCCTCAAGGTTTTAAAGAAGCCACACAAATGTTTAATTTCAAAAGCACATGAAAAATAATTAAAAACTCTGTACCATCATGTTCATAAGTCAGTCTCTTTCCAAGACGCACAACTTCCTTTTTGACCAACTAGAACACTTGTTCTTCAGAATTTAAAAAGCACAGAAAATGGTGGACAAACTCAACAAGTTTGGTAGTATCTTTGGAGAAAGATGCTGCCTGACCTGAGTTTCTCTAGCGTTTTCTGGCTTTGTTTTGGATTTCCAGCAATATTTTCCATTTATTTGATTTTTTTTTTGGTATGTTCAGTTTTCTGTCAGATTAACTACTCAATTTCAACATTCACAACATATTTTCAGAAAATTAATTCAGTGTGTCTTAATACATTCATCCAGAAAAATTCCATTTGAACATTTCACCTGTATGAAGCTATTCCTGGCATCTCTCCTAAATTCACTTGTTTAAGCTGTTTGTCCTTGTCTTGGTACATCTTTTATTTAAATTATATTAACACTTTAGGTTACCTTCCAATTTCCATAATTTCTTTCAGATACTTCCTCTTTTTTTGCAAGTCCAGGTTTTTGTTATTTCTCATAACTTTGGCGTTCCTGTTCTGTGCCTAGTACTGTGCAGACATCGAAGCACAGGTTGAACAAAAGAGCTGAAGGTGATCCTGAGTTTCAAAAGTTTGAGCTCTAAGAAAAGATTAAAACAATGTAGGGTTTTTGACCTGGAAAGGCAAATTTACCAGGATTCCTTGAGGTGATGAAAAGCAGTGTAAATAAAGGGGAAGCAGTGAATGTAATTTATTTGTGTTTTTGGAAGGCTTTTGATAATGTCATACATTCGGCTATTTTAGAAGATCCCATGGTTTTGGAGGCAATATATTAATGTTGTAGAGGATTAGCTGGCTAATAGAAAGCAGTTGAGGAAAGGGGGGCATTTTCAGGATGACAACTTGTAATTGCCATAAAGATCATTGCTGGGGCCACAGTTATTTACAATGTATGTTAATGACTTGGATGAGAAGTGTGAAAGTGCTAACAGAAGACACCAAAAAAAGTAGAAAAGCAAGTAGCAAGGGTGACACAGCCTGGAGAGGGGGTGTGAGAGAGAAACGTTGAGTAGGCAGACACCTGGCAGATGGAGTATGATTTGAGGTTGAGCACTTCGGCACGAAGAATAGAGGAGCTGAATACCGTTTCGTTGGAACAAGACTGTAGAAGGCTACAGAGCAGAGATTGGGAATTCTTATTCATGAATAGCAAAAAGCTAGCATTGAAATTGAGTGCGTATTAGGGAAGACAAATCAAATGTTAGCTTTGATTTCCTTTTGGAATGGAGTATAAATTTCACCAAGCTTATACAAGACAAAAGTCTAATACTGAAGAGTTTTGGGCCCTGTTATTTAAACAAAGATATACTGCTATTGGAGGCGGTTCACTATAGAGGCATTGTCTTGAGAGGTTGAGTAATTTGGGCCTGAGCTTGGAAATTAGAATAAGAGGCGACTCTTTATTGAAACATACGAGGAAAGACTTGATAAGAAAGATGTGGAAAGATTGTTTCTGCCTAATGGGAGAGTCTAGGACCAGAGGGGATAATTTCAGAATGAGGGGCCATATATTTAAGATACAGATGGGCGATAGTGAATATACAGAATTCTTTACCACAGAGTGCTGTTGTGGCTGGGCTAATATGTACATTTGCAGCTGAGAGATTTTTAATAGTAACAGAATGAATAGTTATGAGGAAAAGGCAGGAAACTGGTGTTCAGGATTAGCAGATCAGGCAGGATCTCATTAAATGGTAGAGTAGGCTTGATGAGCTGAATGGCTTCCTTCTGATCCTGTGTCTTATGGAATTGTTCTAAGAGGTGACTCTCTGCAAGTATATATGAAAATAGCAGTCTTTATGAAAAGAAAAAACTGCCATTAAGGTACACTTGGGTGACATTACTTTTTTTAATGATTACTTGAGTTTACATAGCTCATTTACATTTCTCCATTCAGAGTTCATTTTGCACTTTACCCCAAAGCCAGTCTTTAGTAATTTCTTTGAGTTGAGGTTTTACATTTTTTTTTTCTTTCATCATCAGGAGGACGGTATAACTAGCTGGCTAGGCAATATTCTTGTGGATAACACATTACCTGGTGATCATGGACAATCGTGCATTTCTGAAACTCAGCAAGATCAGTCAGCTTCTGATCAATCACAGGAACATAATCAGTCGCCAGAAGAGGCTTCTGGCAGCATGTTTCTGATTGTAGATTCTGGGACAATATTTTCTCCGCAGTCAGCCCCTGAATTCTCTGAGCCTCTGGAGTCAATCAAACGTGTAAGTTCCTAACACACTGTGAAAGTAGCCATGCTCAAACTATTTTGAAAGAATCTTGAAGAATATTTTGAGCCAGTGCAAAGCTCAGTTCATTTGTATAATAATTACCTCATGTTCAAGTGCCATGCTGGATTTTAGTTGATTTTGATAGATGCTGTGAATTATTACAGTGGAGTAATGATCTCTTTCCTGTATTTTTAACTGTTTACTTCAGTACGTTAATGTTCTTGTGTTACATCCATCTCAGCTGCAACATCCAGTGAATATTGCTCACTGGAACTTTGTGTCTTCAATGGCTTGTGTGTAAAGTCCATTCTGTTAATGCAGTATATTCAATACAATGTATGTAATACAATTCAACGTAGAACAGGAACAAGCTCGGGCTTTTCTCTGGAGAGAAGGAGGAAGAGAGGTGACCTGATCGAGGTGTACAAGGTAATGAGAGGCATGGATAGAGTCAATAGCCAGAGACTTTTCCCCAGGGCAGGATTGACTGCCACAAGGGGTCATAGTTTTAAAGTGTTAGGAGGAAGGTATAGAGGAGACGTCAGATGGAGGTTCTTCATCCAGAGAGTTGTGAGCGCATGGCATAGTTTGCCAGTGGTAGTCGTGGAAGCGGAGTCATTAGAGATATCTAAGCGATTGCTGGACATGCAGATGGACAGCAGTGAATTGAGGGGAATGTAGGTTAGGTTATTTTATTTTTGGATTAGGATTAATCCACGGCACAAGATCGTGGGCCGAAGGGCCTGTACTGTGCTGTACTTTTCCATGTTCTGTGTTCTATGTTCTAAGCCTGTGCTGATTCTAGTCCTTATTTAGACCTGCTACTTATTGCCCATGCATGGTTTCTATCTCTCAGTTTACCTCCCATTCATGTGTCAATCAAGATATGCCTTAAATGTTGCTAACATGGCTGCTCCCCCCCCCCCCCCCCCCCACCACCACCACCACCACCACCAACACTAGAAATGTGTTCAAGGCACCCACTATCTTCTGTGAAAAACTCTGCTCACCTCCCCTAAACTTGCCCCTGTCATGTTGAACCTGTGCCCTCCTGTAGTTGACCTTTCCGTTTTGGGAAAAAGCGTCTGACTATCCATCTAATCTATGCCTCTCATAATTTTGTAGGCCTCATAACTTTATAGGCCTCTATCAGGTCGCCCCTCAACCTCCGCATGTCCAATGAAAACTGAGTTTATCCAACCTCCTCATAACTAAAACCCTCCAGATCAGGCAAATCTCTGCACCCTCTCCCAAGCATTTATGTATTTCTACTAGTGTGGTGACCAGAACTGCGCACAATAGTCCTGGATATGGCCTAACTAAAGTTTGTTACAGCAGTAACATAACGTAACTTGCCACCTTTTATATTTGATTGTCTGGCTGATGAAGGCAAGCGTGCTATATGCCTTGTTGACCGCCTTATCCACTGATGTTGCCACTTTCGGGGATCTCTGGATCTGTATGCCCAGATACCTCTGTGAATGCTCCTAAGTGTTCTCCCTGTTTATTGTATAATTTGAAAACAAAGGTGAAGCCGATTTGAGACACAGCAATATGGCTTATCTGAGGTACTGGAGTTAAAAGCAGGATGCAGATAATTCAATTTAGTCAGCCAGGGAGGGTGGGCAAACTTCCTCTAGCAAATCTTTTTTTCAATTTATTTCAGAAAGAGGGTGGGGAGGTATTACTCTTATTCATAACCTGCCATGTATGCACATTTTTCTTTCTCTAGAGGGTATGGGGTACTTCACTTTGCTATTCAGTTAATGATTGATTGAGTACGGTCCTATCAGGTCTTGCCTTGGCTCCACCAGGAGACAAAAGTCAATTAAGTGGACATGGTATTGATTTCATCTCTTTTGTGTTGGTGAAACATGTTAGGGGATAATAGTCAAACTTCGCTCTCCTTCCTCCCTGACCTGGGGCTCCAAAAATCTTTTCTTTAGGTTGGGATCGGCTGGAAGGTGATTGTTAAGAAAACAACAGAACATTAACATAGATCAAGGAAGAAATAAATTAGCATTCCAGGGTCTGCACAGATTTTTCAGTAGGGTTCAGCCAAATATTTGCAGAGCACCTTCAGCTGTGTTGCATTAAGTGAGGTGACAGTTAGCATGGTAGCTTGACGTCTGAGATTTGGGGCCACCTGGGTCTGACGGTTATCTGAGCAACTGATGAGGACATGCATTTATAGATTTTGGCTTGCTGCACATGAGTTAAAATTTTAAATATTCTACATTATTCTTTGTTAAATTTAGTTTTGTCTTTTGAGTTCCAGATATTCATGCTAACTTGACTTTAAGAATTTTATGCACTTTTAAAATATCCTTATTTCACAGAATATTTTTGTCTCAAGTAGACATTTGGGCCTATTCATTTCAAAATCAAAAATAGTTAAATTTATCTGTCCTGGAAAGACCCAATAGCTTTAAAATTTATCCAGAATTGCCAAAATAGTTTATCTTGGGAAAATCATTTGACAGTTATGCCTTTATAGTAGTATGTTATTTAATGTCTAGTGACTTAAGGTGGTCAAGACGTTGTACTAACTGATCGGGGGAGGGGGGAAAAATACAAAAACATTTTGTTTTTATTCATTCTTAATGGCTGTTGTGGACAGACAAAAGTTGAATTATTTTTGAACATGTCGTATAGCAGTGGTACAGAAAAGATGCTGAAAGAAATCATAGAGGAAGAATTGTATTGGTAAGCAAAAGACCAGATGGCTCATAATCTGGAACGAATGGGCATCAGTTTCAAGGACACTGAACAAAAATGCAACTGAAAGAGGAGAGTGCATGTTGCCACAGCAATTCTGCCTCCCTGATTTATTTCTATTACATAAAATGATACACGTACACTGTTGAATGAGTGTTTTCCCATTAGGAGTGTTCTTTGGACAATATGAACAATGAGTCAAATATTGTCGAATTTCCATTGAAGATAGCTTTTATTTTAGACACTAAATATTTTGTCATGCTTCTAAATGTTGAAACATCAGTGCCATTTATAGTATTAATGAAACAGATTTATGTAGTGTAACAGTTATTTGCAGTATGAAATATCTTCTCCGTTTGTTATTGGGTGCAAACCTACCTGATTGTACTGATTTGTCTCCCCCACATCTCTGAGAAACTATAGAGTCACTTTTTGGTCACCTTTGTCTCAAATGTTCATTTTGGAGGTTTTGATGTATAGTACTTGCTTTTCACTTCAGCTCAACTCCCGATGGGCTGAATGGTTGCCTCCAATATGTAATTCTATTAATGTTCCAGTTCTGATATTACTAAATGGATGATAATCTAAGCATACTGCAGGTAATTTCTTGCTTTGGCACTGAAATGCTTATCGCCTTGATTTATTGTCTATTTTCCATACCTAAGGATCCAGATACGTGGTCTGATCTATCTTGCTTTGATTTACCGGAGGATCTTATCAAACAGACTCCTGATAAGACATCACAGCAGAGTTTGACGGAATATCGCATTGATGCCAATACCATCTCTGACCTAAGCAAGAGTGCTAAGAAGGGTGAACTCATACCCATGATCACCTCTCCAATTGCAGGAAGCTTTAGTACACCACCAACAATTCTGAGGCGCAAGAAGAAAACAAAAATTACACTTTCACCTGTCAATGATAGCTATGGGAATAGCTTTGCTATTTTTGAAAGCAGCACCAGCAGCAGCATGACTCCAAAAAGTACTCCAGTGAAGACATTGCCTTTCTCACCATCACAGGTAATGAAGTAAAACTCAGCAATTCTCTTAATAACTGGAAGAACATGGCTGCTGTAAATCAGGAACAAAAACAGAAGTTTCTGGAAAAGCTCAGCAGATCTGACAGCATCTCTGAAGAAAAACATCAGAGTTAATGTTTTGAGCCCTGTTTTGGGTTCAGTTCTGAGGAAGGGTCGCAGGATCTGAAACGTTAATTTTGATTTTTTTTTCCTCTTCAAAGATGCTGTCAGATCTGCTGAGCTTTTCAGCAACTTCCGCTTTCATTCCTGAGCAGTTCTTTTTCTGCCCTCCAGCTGACTGTAGCAAAGCAGAATGCCCAGAAGACCAGAGATAGTAGGAACTGCAGATGCTGGAGAATCTGAGATAACAAGGTGTAGAGCTGGATGAACGCAGCATCAGAGGAGCAGGAAACCTGATGTTTTGGGCCTAGACCTGGGTCTAGGCCTGAAATGTCAGCTTTCCTGATCGTCTGATGCTGCTTGACCAGCTATGTTCATCCAGCTCTACACCTTGTTGCTTAGACCAGAATTGTTCAGTTGTAGATCACTGCCAAATAATGTAATGTTGGTAAATTCTGTATTGGTTTAACTGATTTTGTTGTTTTACTTAAGGAACATAGTCCTTCCCTGCAACTTGGCTTATTGGTTTTGGTTTTGAAAATAGAACAAATATGTTACACTTTCATTTCTCAGCTGTTAATAAAATCTACGAAAACTAGAAACAGGAACAATCTATTCTGGCCCTGAGGGCTTCTCTACCATTTGATAAGATTGTGGCTGGTCTGATCTATGGTCTCAATTCTAGAGTCATGTCTACGCCTCCCACCCAGTTTGAGTCCCTTTATTTTCTTTGAATCAAGTTGCTGTTTACTAGATCTGTTTACTAGATCTGTTTACTAGATCTGTTTACTAGATCTGTTTACTAGATCTGTTTACTAGATCTGTTTACTAGATCTGTTTACTAGATCTGTTTACTAGATCTGTTTACTAGATCTGTTTACTAGATCTGTTTACTAGATCTGTTTACTAGATGACCAACACTGTTGTTTGAAGCCTTAACTAGAAAGGGAGAGGTGCAATGACACCCAGATGTCCTTGTACAGGCATTGCAGTAAAGTAAGTTTGCAGGTACAACTGGCGATTGAAGAAGTCAAATGGTATGTTAGCTTTCATAACGAGAGTATTTGAGTACAGTCTTGCAGCAATTGTGTAGGGCTTTGGCAAAACTGTATCTGAAGTAGTTCTGGCCTCATTATGAGACAAAATATTAGGGCTATAGAGGGAGTGCAGTGAATTTTACTATACCGATTCCTGAGCAGGCAGAACTGAATTGTGAAGAGACTGGATCAGTAAAGATGATGTACTCTGGAGATAGAAGAATGAAGGAATGTATAAAATTCTAACGATACTAGACAGGGTGAATGCAAGAAGGATGTCCCCCAAGATAGTCCAGAACCAGGGGTCACTGTTTCAGGATATGGATTGGGCCATTTAGGACTGAAATGAGTGTGTGGAATTCCTGGAAATTCTGCAGAATTCTCTGCTGCAGAAAGCGTTTGAGGCCAAAATATTGATGTTTTCAAGGAAGAGTCTGATGTAGTTCTTGGGGCTGAAAGGATCAAGGGTATGGGGACAGAGTTGGATGTTTAACCATGATCATATTGTATGATAGAGAAGGCTCAAATAGCCAACTCCTGCTCCTATTAAGCAGCAGCATCATAAAAAAACAAATGAGATGATAAAGCAGATTGAAGAGTTCTCGGAAACTGAGCTGCCAATAGATGCTTGGTGCAATCTGGAGCTCCTGTCATCTAAAGTTGTAGTTTGCTTGGAAAGCTGTACAAATAAATGTGGTTTACACTATGAAGACATCTGCTGGGTTTCTTCACCCCTCTGAAAGTTTTTTGCGTCCCTGTAGTTCAGCGGCTTAATTTAACATTTTCTAAAGGAAAGCATTTGGCGCTTCTAATCTTGAGCCTGGGCAGAAAGAAACTTGCTGTTTAGAATAATAGTTTATTTTGGCAATTCCTGCCTCACAATGTGAAGATTAAGCAAAGTCACGATTCCCAAGGTCAAAACAAGTTAATTGAGCCTGCTTTCACTTTCCAACTAATTGATTTGCACAATTGAGCACTACGTCTCTTCTTAGTAATTTCTGTTCAACTTCTATTTTCTACAAACAACTACTTCAAATTTATAGTCCCGCTTTGCTTAAGCTCTCAATATCTGTGTTGATTCTACCTGCATTGCATCAGCTTCCTTTATTCCTCTGTGATGTAGTTTAGATCCAAGTAAACAATCGCTGTGTCAAAAAACGATTTTAACTGGTGGTATGGCACAAGTTAATATTGAAGTGCTGTTTGTTCACAGCACCTCAGATTTTAATAGGTCCTCATCAGGTTTCATCTGAACTTCTAGTCAGCCGTTGATAGTCTCCTTTTGGAATATGGTTGCACTTTTACAAATACCTTTCTGTAAGAAATGTTTATTTTGACTAAAGTTTAAAGCTGGTTGTGATGTTTTTAATTACATTTCCCTATCCTCGTCCCAGCCTCCACTTAATGTTCAAGTCTTTCTAGTGCTTTTCTTTGGGACTGTTGCCACGGAAGTGTCGAAGTTGTTGAGATGCTGCTTGATTCTGTCTGCAATATTGATGAATGTATTTGGGTGAAGTGGAAATTTCACAGGTGGTTCCATGTTAATTTCCTTCTGTGGTTAAATGTAACCTTACAATTTTAAGTGTGCTATTTGAAATTGTTAAATACAATTTTGTTGCATATTCCTCTTTCTTCCCCTTTACAGTTTTTAAACTTCTGGACCAAACAAGATAATCTTGATCTCGAGAACCCATCTCTTACCTCAACTCCAGTTTGTAACCAGAAAATCATAGTTACAGCTCCACTCCAGCGGGACTATACACCCAAAGTTCAAAAGGAGAACTCTGTGTAAGTAGTTAAATGCATAACTAATTCAGAAAATATACTGTGGACACTAGAAATCTGTCAGAAGAATAAGAGTACATGTTTTGGATCTACATCCTTTCATCAGAACTTTTGAAAAATTGGAGGTGTGATGTGCTTTAGCAGAATTTAGAAGCATGGAGGGATGGGGATCAATAGGACTGACATAAAAACCACTTGTTTTTACATGTACTTGTCATGTATGGACTTTCCTTTTTACACCTTGACAAGCTATACGTTCATTCCTAGCTGACCTCTCTTTTTCACCCCACAAATGAGTGTTTTGCTTGCTCATGCTTATAACTGAGATTAAGGGAGGAAGAAAGAGTTTATGGACTGCTGCAAAGGTGTGCAGGAGTTCAAGTTAAGCGCGCACAAAGCAGTACCCACAAGTTGAATGACAAAGATGATGGTCACCCACATTAGTTGTTCAGTTTTATACTTGTCATACAAGTTAACCCATTTTCCAAGGGAATTAAGACATCGACAGTTGACTTTACATTGAATATATGATACTCATCCACGTCCACATCACCCACATTAGAGCATTGACTGCTGGACCCACTACTGACTAATTGCTCCACCATCTCTATCAACTGGGCTTGAAATTGACATGGGCAAAAAAGATCCATCTGCTATAAGAAACTCTGTATTGCTGGACTCCAAGACACTTAGAAGAAAGACCTACTCGGGTGATTGTCACTAGGTTGACTGTGAGGCAGCAATGTGCTAGACCTGGAAAGTGTCCAGAGTGTGTGGTCTACTCTCGAAGTCACCATTGTCAACACCTGCATGGAGCTCACCCTCTTGACCAAGAAACATCAGTACTGGTTTGCGTGCCTGGCACAAGACATCCCCCAACAAGGGCTACTCCAAGATCTGCACTTGTAACTCCAATCACAAGGGGGGCAGAGGAAATGCTCTAACAATACCCTGAAAGTGTCTGTCGTCAAATGCAATATCCTCACTTACATGTGGTAATTGTATGCCCTAGAAGACACAAGAAAGAAGATGCATCCACAATGATGCCACCCACCAAGTGGAGCATGTGGAGGCCAAGCACAAGCAGCGGAAAGAGCTTGCAGAATCATGGAAGCAAATTATCATCCTCTGAGGCACTGCCAAATATATGGCCCTCTCCCCTGCCTCCATTTTTTCCAATGAAATGTCATCAACTTGAAACATTTAATTCTGTTTCTCACCACAGATGCTGCCTGACCTGCTCAGCATATCCAGTGATTTATTGTGTCAGATATTCAGCATGTACAGTATTTTGCATGTTCAAATTTTGTTTGTAATCCGAATAAAACTAATGCTAAATTATGAGAACTCATTAAATCCCACTGAGAGCACATAATTATTTTTCTTGTCTGCTAGAAACTTAAGACTTGTTTTTAGAATCATTTTATCTGTTCCTGGTGTCCTTGGTAAGTCCGGGGTATTAACAGTAACAAGTGTGGAGATTTAAGAAACGTGCACAGTGCACATAACCTATTGTGCAAAATCAAACCTCTGAAGTCAAACAAATCTAATATCTTCTAAATTTGCTAAGGTTATTTAAATATGGGTAAACTATGAACTAGCTTCATTCATGTATCATAAAATTAATTAATTTTCATATTAAGCAGTTCAGAAAAAAATTCATGTTGATTTTTGTAACATTGCCTTTTGTTTTGGTTTGTTGCTATGACTCATCCACTTTAATCACACTTTCAAGTAACTGAATAATATGAATAAAACAAGCCATACCCCCTCTTTCCACCACCCCTAATAAATTGGCTTGCTCAAAAAATCCTTCTCTGCATCCTAATTCAGCCAAGCAACTGATAATGCACGTAATTGCACTTGAGTTGCTGCTGTTCCCCCTGTATAGCAAAAACAACCCTCTATTTTAGATTGAACGTGCTAAACAAAAGAAAATTGTTTTGATTTTTAGATGATTTGAAGCATATTCAAAACAGTAAATAGAATTTTAACTAGTGTTAATTTGCCAATTTACTTCAATAATTTATTCAATCGTGATGCTTACAATTGAAGGAATATGAAATTTGTTGTGAATTATTTCATTTTCTGTATTTTTTTTTAACTTTGCAGTTTTCGAACTCCCAGGAGTCGAAGATCTCTTTTGGATAGTACACCAAGAACGCCTACTCCTTTCAAAAATGGGCTGGATAAATCTGGAGCAGCAAAACCTCGAGTTTGTATAGACTAATTTGTAAAAATGATTTCACTAATCGTGTATTTCTGAAAATATTTTAATTGCACAAATGTGATTCTCCCTTTTTACATAAACCTAGTACCCAGTATCTCAATTTGAGGAGGATCTAAAAGATGGTTTGAGGAATATTTTGCAGGAAGAGGAAGTCCAGTTAGCAAAACGAAAGCAGCATGGGGTTAGTATGCACTGTTTAGCCAATAAAATTATTTTTCTTTTGCTATTTAATCACTCACCTTAAGTTTCAATGTAGGTTCTCATTTTGTGAAGCTTTACTATATATAGGCGTATATTTATTTATGAACTTTATTTGTAGAATTGTTTGTTTTACAAACTAAATTTATAAGCCCAATAGCAGTATTTGTCACAAATTTGACTTCAGACTAATGGAAGTTATTTTGAGATCTACTTTAAATGGTTTTTTTTTTGTGTTGAAATTATGTGGAAATAATTGAAACTATTATGATCTTTCAGAATGCATGAAGCACAATCTTCAGGGCTTCCTCTGAAGTCTTGTCAAGAGACAAGTCATGTATTGATTTTCCCCTTTAATACACACATTCATCTATTATTTGGTCAACATTCCTTTATATCGTACATTAAAATTTGTGTCTTGCAACGTGTTAAAACATTCCAGATATTAGAAATATTTACTTATTATCTGTCTAACATTCCACAGACAGGCATTTGTTTCATCATGACTGCTCTTGTTTGTATAGCTGCACAGACCGCTTATGAAGAAAGTGCGGAAGTCCCTTGCTTTGGACATTGTGGAAAAGGATGGGAGTAAAACAAATCAGCCTGTTTTCAGCACCACCACCACAAGCAAACAGGTAACCCACCTGCAAGTAGAAGTATGCACAATGTTGAGCTAAAGTAAGAATCTAGTAAATGGTAATATTTTACTCTTGAATTTGAAAATAGTTCAAATACTTCTTTAATTGTTTGACTAATTGCCTAGTCAAAATAATTCAGAATGAAATGGCAGTTATTCAAGAACTGACTGAAGTATACATCAATTGTGCTGTTTTTATTTAGCCCATTTAACAGTTGTTTAACAGATTTCAGAGAGAGCAGATAAAGATTGGCTTTTCCAGAGATAATCTTTGATTAGTTGGCTTTCAGTAGAGATGGAAGCAGTTAGCTGTGACTTTCACTCACTGCTGTATCCCGATGGAAGTGGAACAGTATTTGTTTGTTTGTTTTCTTGTGATAAAGAAAAGGAGGATCTTTGACACTCTTCAAATCTCCTGACTTAGTTTTTCTCCAACAATAAATCTTGGTCATGTCAAAAATTTTTTGAGTAAGCCCTGTCTTTTCAATCACTTAGACATTCTTGAAAGAAGGCTATTTAGCAATTGAAGTAGAATGATTTCTGAGGCTCAGCTGAATCTTTTTGTTTCGGGATAGCTATTTTTTAAAAAGAACTATGACACAATTGAGCACAGGGGTGTCCGTTAAAACATTTTTTAAAAAAATGAGCAGACACACATCCCTGGGGGATATAAGCAGGCTTGGGACTTGGTCCACTTTGAGTGCTATAAGTCAGCCTCTAAGGCCCAGGGAGCAATTTAGTAAGCATTTTGTATTCCATGTGAATGGAACCTGGGACTTTGTGCACAATTACTGCTGCATTATTACCAAGATCCTGATTTTTATTTTCTCCTCATAAGCAGACAGAAGACTTCGTATCAAAATCTTTGAACAGCTCTTCAAGTAAAAATGATACCCTGAACAGAGGTTTTATTGTACCCAATAAAGAGACTAGTTTTTCATTCAAACCTTCTAAACCAGAAACTCCAAAATGGGTAAGTCATGTTACTTATTCAAAATAGACTTGTTTAGTCACTGTCTATGGAAATGCCAGGTGAGGACCACTAACCTTCTACTTAAATTGTGAACTGCACATATTGTAACAGCTTTCTTTGTCTTGTAATTGATTCTGTCTTGATTCTTCAGATTATGTTTGTTTTATTTCAGCTCTGTGAAAATCACTGTTCTGTCCGTCCACAGAATGTGTTTGCTTTACAGCATGATTTGCTAACTCATTACAAACTTGAGGTAATCAAAAATAGATATTTCTGCAGAAACGGTGGGTCTGGCAGCATCTGTAAAGAGAAAACGGCGATAATGTTACCAGTCCAACGACTCTTCTTCAGAATTGTTCTTCAGGTGTTTTATGTCGTGCAGCTCATGTAAATGGTTGGTGGGGTTGTAAACATGCTGGCCAAGCCAGCGGGCTTGGATGCAAATGTATTGTCACCCTGCTAGGTAACATTGCCAGTGTGCCTCCGGTGAAGAGTTGGTGTTCTGTTCCACTTGTTATTTATGTGCCTTGGTTTGTGGGGGTCGGTGGTATTACTTCTGGTTCTGTTTCTCATTGAATTTGACCCTGTGTACCATGTGTTTGTTGGAGTTCTGTTTGGAATACCAGCCTTCCATAAATTCGCTGTTCGGCTTGTGCGATTTTATGGAGATGTTGCCCAGTTGAATTGATGTCATTCATTGTCCGTATGTAGTGAGACAAGTGGAAATTGGTGATGTCTCTTGTTGGCTAGTTGGTGTTCAGGTAGCTGTGTTGTCAGTTTTCTTCTGGTTTGGCCTGTGTAGTGTTTCTCACAGTTCTTGCATAGTATTTTGTATATTACACAGGTTTTGCGTGTAGGGTCCTTTTTATGCTTGTCAGTAGCAGTTGTAGGATGGTTGTTGGTTTGTGGGCTACACTGATACCTCGGGGTCTGAGTAGTCTTGTGGTCATCTCAAATGTCCTTTGAACAGTAGGGTGATTAGTGGAGTCTAGTCAAGTTGTCTTCCTGCTGTGGGTTGTATTGGAGGTAAAGGCAGATTTTGCTTTTCAGGTATCTGCCCCTTTTTGAAGACTCTGTATAAGTGTTCCTGTTCTGCTTTGCGTAGTTTAGCGTTGTTGCAATGTGTTGTGACTCATTTTAAATAGTGTCCTGATGCTGCTCCTTTCATGTGTGCGCGTGTGATGACAGGGCAGACATATCCCTAACTGTATATCACTGGGCTGGACCATTGAGCCACTCTCCATTCAATAGTTTAGCCCTACATATGCATGTATTAGCTGAAAATTGGGAGGGATCTAACGGACTGTACATAGGCCTATACTCTACGTAGACATTTTTACACTGTCATGTACTGCACTCTGTGATACACTTGGCCTTCAGAATTTTGAAGTTCTTTGATTAGGATAACATACTTACAATTGTAACTTGCATAGTTGGAGCTGAAACATGTTTTGTTAGTGGCAATAACTTTTTTATTGTTTTGCAGGTGAATAGCGCTTGGGAAACAGTGGCCTTTGGAAGAACAAAGGATCAGCTCATAATGACTGAGAAAGCCAGAAAGTACTTAAATGCATTCAAAACAACTCACACCTCTAGGACTTTGATTTTATAACACAATGTACAAAAGATTTGAATGTTCTATTTGGATGACTCTTTAAATGGAAAGAATTAATTTGTGGAACACAAACTAAACAATCATGGATTTATAAAACCTGATGCTTCAGTAATTTTTTTGTTGAGTCAAAACAGTATATCATTGTGGAGAGAAATATTGTCCTGACTAAGGACAACTAACTTAATAGAGCCAATTTATACACTGCATAACTGGTTTGGAAACTTCAAGTTATAAGAACATGATCAATTGTAGCTTTTTCCTTTAAAAAGAAATCCTGTTAGTTAATTAAATGTTAAGCATCTAAATTTTTTTTCTCCCCCACTGAAAAGCTTCAATGTGGATCAGTTACTTGTACAGGCAAAATTGTCCTTGGTATTAAGCAATTGAGAAGAGCTCTCTAATAATGTCTTATCACGTTTGTCAATGTAACCTTGTTCAGTTAACTCTTCAGATTGAAGGTGCACTTTTTGCTGCTTCGAGCACAAAATCAAGAGTGAAAGCTTTATTTGTTCGAACAGCAACATGAATTAAGCTTGCTGCTTGGGTTGCAAAATTCTTATTTTATAATCTTGCAAAGAAAAAGATGATGCAGTGCTTAATGGGGAAGAATGTTTTCACTGGGATAAGGTAGAGAAATACCAGAACAGTTATTAACTCAAATGCTTGTTAATATGACGGTTTGCTTCCAAAGTAACTTTATTTGATCTTTTATAAAGTACCAACTTTATCAGCTATCCTCCCAAATCTGTTATAAAGATAATTAATGACTATTCAAGTAACAAGTGTAGAATTAAGTATCACTTTCCTTTACATGATCTGTAACATTCACAGACCCATTTTTCATAATTTATGCCATTACAACATTAAGACTGAAAAAACTGAGCATTGTTTGAGATCCCTGTGTCCTATATCGTTGGTCTGTGATCTCTGTTCCCATCAAGGAATTGATAGCTGATCATTTTAAATCCTGAAAGCAGTAACTTCAATGCTGAAACATACACAACTGATCATTTAGGACTCTAGTATAAAATTTGAGATGGTTGCCATAGGAAAAACTAACATTGTGCCTTTTAAAATTGTGAAAAAAATGTTGCAGTTCTCTCCCAGCTGGTGAGATACACGAATTTTGTCTAAACTGCAATGGTGAGTTATGCACGAAGTTCTAAAATACTACTATGGCCATCTAGGTCTCAAATGTAAACTTTGACCTCACTGTGCACGATGCAGAAGGAGGGAATGCTGATTTTCTTCAGAAGCAAATAAATTGGGTTCCAACTAGAAGTCATTCGCCTTCCACAAACTGCTGACTCAAAGGTTTCTTTTCGACAAACATTCTTTGAGTCAGATTTTTGACTCCATTTCCTAACTTGTAAGGTCATTTCAACTGCATGATTTTCATCCTAACAATACTCTCCCTGACTGTCTCATTACCTCACCCCCAGCTCCCATGTACATGTACTCCTATTTATTTGTCTCTCGAGACTTGGGATCATTTTCTGTCTGTTAGTTCCTGCCTTCTCTAAAGACTAGTTTGTATATCTGTTATGTCACTTGTATCTGATTTAAGTTTGACCTTTGACATTCAAAAGGAAAGACATTTGAGAGAACACTTGAAACCGCTGCAGATAATATCTGAATTTCATTTTGTACATACTCTGTCAATGTTTTTCTATGTAAAATAGATGGGATAGATTTGAGTTTTACAGTTGTTTTAGAATTTAAACTGTTCTAAGTTTATTTTCCTTCCTAGCAATTGGAATTCCAATGTTGTTAATTTAGTAGCTAGAATGAAAGCAGCCCATTGCTCCTTTATCTTCTGGACAGAGATTCTGGGAGTTTGCGTTTTTTTTGGGAAGAAATGGTGTTTGGTAGGAACCAGTGAACGTGTCTACTCAATAAACTATTTCAGTGCTTTGTTAGAACAAAAGAGACTATATATTTTTATTTTTTGTTAATACGCTATTTTATTCAAGAAATGTTTTCATGGCCTGAAAGTCTAATTGCACTTAGATTGGAAAAATTCCACTGTACTAAAGTGATCAGGTTAAAAACAACGTATAAACATTGAAAGCATTTGATTTTACAACAAAACGTTTAATTTTTTAACCCACACATGATATTTACAGATCAATAAGAGAACATAGAACATTACAGCACAATACAGGCCCTTCGGCCCTCGATGTTGTGCCAACCTGTCATACCGATCTCAAGCCCATCTAACCTACACTATTCCATGTACGTCCATATGCTTGTCCAATGACTACTTAAATGTGCCTCAAGCTGGTGAATCTACTACAGTTGCAGGCAAAGCATTCCATTCCCTTACTACTCTGAGTAAAGAAACTACCTCTGACATCTGTCCTATATCTTTCACCCCTCAATTTAAAGCTATGCCCCCTCGTGCTCGCCGTCACCATCCTAGGAAAAAGACTCTCCCTATCCACCCTATCTAACCCTCTGATTATTTTATATGTTTCAGTTTAGTCACCTCTCAACCTTCTTCTCTCTCTAATGAAAACAGCCTCAAGTCCCTCAGCCTTTCCTCGTAAGACCTTCCCTCCATACCAGGCAACATCCTAGTAAATCTCCTGTGCACCCTTTCCAAAGCTTCCAAATCCTCCTTATAATGCGGTGACCAGAACTGTACGCAATACTCCAAGTGCGGCCGCACCAGAGTTTTGTACAGCTGTAGCATAACCTCTTGATTCCGGAACTCGATCCCTCTATTAATAAAAGCTAAAACACTGTATGCCTTCTTAACAGCCCTGTCAACCTGGGTGGCAACTTTCAAGGATCTGTGTACATGGACACCGAGATCTCTCTGCTCATCTACACTACTAAGAATCTTACCATTAGCCCTGTACTTTGCCTTCCGGTTACTCCTACCAAAGTGCATCACCTCACACTTGTCTGCATTAAACTCCATTTGCCACCTCTCAGCCCAGCTCTGCAGCTTATGTATGTCTCTCTGCAACCTGCAGCATCCTTTGTAACTATCCACAACTCCACCGACCTTAGTGTCGTCTGCAAATTTACTAACCCATCCTTCTACGTCCTTGTCCAGGTCATTTATAAAAATGACAAACAGCAGTGGACCCAACACTGACCCTTGCAGTACACCACTAGTAACTGGTCTCCAGGATGAACGTTTCCCATCAACTACCACCCTCTGTCGTCTTTCAGCAAGCCAATTTCCGATCCAAACTGCTATATCTCCCACAATTCCATTCCTCCGCATTTTGTACAATAGCCTATTGTGGGGAACCTTATCGAACGCCTTGCTGAAATCCGTATACACCACATCAACCGGTTTACTCTCATCTACCTGTTTGGTCACCTTCTCAAAGAACTCAATAAGGTTTGTGAGGCACGACCTTCCCTTCACAAAACCGTGCTGACAATCCCTAATCAATTTATTCTTTTTTTAGATGATTATAAATCCTATCCCTTATAACCTTTTCCAACACTTTACCAACAACTGAGGTAAGGCTCACTGGTCTATAATTACCAGGGTTGTCTCTACTCACCTTCTTGAACAGGGGAACCACATTTGCTATCCTGCAGTCATCTGGCACTATTCCTGTAGACAATGACGAGTTAAAGATCAATGCCAAAGTCTCGGCAATCTCCTCCCTGGCTTCCCGGAGGATCCGAGGATAAATCCCATCCGGCCCAGGGAACTTATCTATCTACACCTTCTGAGTCGCAGGATATTGAGGGACGTGTAGGAGCTGATTGTGGTAAATTAGCAGAGACCTTTATATCCTCTTCCTTCTGAACCTCAATCCCACCTAGTCTAGTAGCCTGTGTCTCAGTATTAGAGAGGTGTCTTATACTGAGAGAAGACAGTGCAAATTTATTGGCAGTCAGTGGTATCTTTTACGTCCTGTCTTATTTGTGATTTGGTTCTGCACAGCATGAGTTGACCAAATGGATGGGAAATGTATCACCCGTTTTGAATAGGGCTTTCCACATCTACTGTGAGTACACCTTCACATTTGCATATTGATAGCAATGCCATGTCCATATGCTTGTTTGACATTCTGTTCACCAATGCGTCATTTAAGGAAGTCAGACACATTTTGTGGTGCAACACTAGACTATGTTGATCTAGACCTGCCTACGTCAGTATTCATTGAACAACTTATGTATTTGAGTTCAGTTTTAATGATGTCGTTTTGATCAAGTAGTTGGTATTATCATCGGATCCTTCTAAACCCACCTATTGCCACCATCTTTTTCTTAGGTTCAGTGAGAAACACTGAAACTTGGGGCAAGATCTAATCTCCTATTCTTTGCATATTTGTAGTGTGTAGATGATACAACAGTTATGTTTGAATCTGCAGCTGTATATACAAATTTCCTTGAGCCCCATCTGCACTCCATTTATCTTTTTGAAATGGAGCAGACCTTTGTGCTAATTGAGAAATCTATTATTGTTCTCTGCTACCATCTACAAACCTACTGTCAGCAATCAGTGTACACATTGGGAATCTAATAGTTGCATGGTTATGTGCAAATAGTTGCATGGTTGTATTGGCAACCTCCAAACAGAGCCCAAATCACTTGCTCATCTTGCAAGCTTGAAGCTGAAATGAGGTGCATCACAGCCATGCTACGAGATAATGGATACCGTGGTTGAATCTTCTCTCGCTATCCAGCACACTAAAGAATGGGGCTATTGCAACTACTTTGGGTCCTGAAAAGTGACCCATTTGCCTCCGGCTAGCTTGGGAGGCTAAGTAGTCTCAGAAGAAAGCTGATGAAGCTAGATGTCTTGTGCTTTTACTTCATGGTACCAGCAACTGCAGTGTGTGCCATAAACTGGATGCTGCCAGAAGAGAGAATTTTTTTGCTTTCTGCAGAAATAGTTGTGTATGAGCTTCAGTGCTGGATGAAATGCTACATACACCCCCAAAAGTGGTGGATCATATCAAACAACATTTTGGTTGCTTGTAGCAAAGAAGTGATCCGTAACCATCTGTGCTTGCAAAATTCACAAGTGCCCAATCTTTGATATGATTCTTCAGTTGAACAACAAATTGCCAAAATATCCTTTGTGCTAGGAAAACTGTTTTAAGATTGTTAGACTCTTTTGTCATACACTATGTGAGAGGTTTTATATATATTAAAACCTATTTGCAGGAGGAAAGAACCTGTGTACGCACACTGCTTCTGTAATCTCAAAGTATGCTATTACAGTTTTCTGCTTCATCCTCAAGGTAATACCTTGATCAACCTGAGTCAGTTTAAATTTAAGCAAAGCTTGACAGTTTAAATGTAATCATTTGTGTAACCAGTGCATTATTCATTGTAATGCCTTTGCCATCAGTATGGTCTTCTCAAACAGCATGAAATATTGTTCTCCATTTATGCTGGTAGTCTTACAAATGTTCTGTTGAGTGCAAACTGAAAAGCTTTGACTGTCATTCTTCAGTACTCAAGTTCTGCACTATCAAATGACTGAACTGATAAATTCAGTGGGTAGTGGTGTACTGAATAAGAAGTATGTTGATTTAAAATGATAAAGCAAATGCACTATTCCTCCATTACAGGTGGTGAAATGCATGTATATTTAATCATTTAAATACTGATCCTTTAAGGAATAAGGCTACTTTAACACCTTTCAGCTTGGCATGGAATGCAGTTGAATTTAAACACTTCTGTGTTTCCTTGATGGGTTCGACATAGTAGGGTGATGAGTTCTGAAACTGGGTAGGTTGCATTAAAGCTTTTCTAAAAATAGTTTGAATATTAACTCTTCTGTGTGCCAGCGCACTTGTGATTGGTATTGAGGCTTGGTTTTTCCCTATTTGTTTACAAAACAGAATCAAAATCCTGAAGTCCAATTGGTTATCCAAAGATGCAAGTTTTAACTAGCAGGGCAGACAAAAATAAGGAAAATGTTGAGGATGTTATGTGAGCCTGTTTTGGTTTTATAGTTTGTGATTTCTCTTAAGAATTGACGTAAGTTGAGCCTTCTCGTAACATGCCTCCCTCAGAGTGACTACCTAATTGTGATCAAAGTACGCTTTACATAATTATGCTCATTATGGAGTTTTGTTTAGATTCATGTATGTAACTGTTCTAATTTTATGCTGCGATTCTTGTGCTGAAATTATTTCAGAACAAATTTGATTATAAATTGAGTTTTATAATCTTAAATGTGTTCTTTTTTTAACCTAGTATTACAAAGTTGTCTTTTAATTGTATTAATGTTAGAGAAGATCAATTTTGTTTAAAGTATCATTACAGGAACTGTTGAATTGCTTTTTAAAAATAAAAGTAGTTAAATTCACTTCCTGATTACATAAGGAAATCTCTTTTGCTAGACTGAATTCTTGCATACATCCCAACAGTGTTATTGACAGATTTGAGATAGGAGTTTGTTCTTAAATCATCACAGGAAGCATTCTTGTCTTCTGACTGACATTTAAATTATGCTAATGTGAAATTTTGCCAAATAACTTGTATAAAATATTATACTTTAAAATATTTCAAGCTGCATACATTCTTAGTACACTTTGATACAAGTCCATTTTGTAAAAAAAAGGTACTTTTTCATCTTGTGTAATTGATCACTGTGGTCCAGCTGGTTCAAGATCATGTCCAGTCTCACTAAAGTGATGCCACTGTGGCTGGTCGGTAACATTGCCCACATAATGAGAGCTTGTGTTGTAATCATTTAGGAAAATGGGCTGTGGTGATGGCAAAATTGTTAACAGAAAGCAACGGATAATAAAACAATTTGCTCTATGTGAAGTAATTCTGGTGGCTCAGCTACTAACTTAATAAACTGACCGATTTGGCTTGCCACTTAGTCTTTTTGTTGAATATAAAAATGTTAGCAGGGACCAGATCTCTCCTTTTTTGCAGAAGATGAGGTGACTTCTCGAGAGTGTCTCAGAATATGTTGCAGGCACAAGAGAAGAGGGGGATAGGCAGGAAAATGGAGCTGAGGCCACACCCAAATCAGGAATGACAAATTACTTTTGCTTTGGCAGTTTCACTTTTTTAGCTAAATATATTACCAAGTTGATTATTTGCAAGTGGTCAAACAATTCATTCAAATGTTGTACATGTTTCTGCCAAATTTTAGCTGAACAGAACCAAATCAAATATGTACAACACAGTTGAATAATCCTTTGATTTTATGAGTTAATTGTTGATAGAAAAGTGGCTGGTGTATTTTTCATTCTGAACAGGATTACTTTTCATTGATCAAGTCATCTGGTGTTACCAAAGCTGAAATTTTTTTGGCTTTATCTCTCAATGGAACTTGCCAATATCCTTTTAACAAGTCATTCTTTTTTCAAATAAATTGTGCTTGTCCAATCCTACTACAATTGTCCAATCATGCAATCAGCTATGAATTCATTCTTGTTATCAGGCTGACTTTGCATTAATTGATACAATCATTGTAATCCAACTGGTTTTTGTTCCATCACAATAGGTGAGTGTTGTAGTTCAATAATATAATTGTCCATCATGATTTTTCTCCCTTACTCTGGCCAAGTTTGCTCAGTTGAATGTATAAGGATGTTGTATGGATAATGCAAACCTTACATCAACATCATGTCATAAAATGTTTCTGCTGGTCGTCTTACACATTAATTCAGGTGTCTGTCGTAGTTTTTGTAAGTAATAATGATTCACTGGAATATAACATAATATTGGACTTATCTTTTTCAAGCATTTCTGTATTATCCGATGATTACTACTTGAGTCAAATTCCAAATTTTTAGTTTGATTTATTCTCCATTTTTTCATTCCCTAATTTTATAATTATTGTACATACGTGTTCTTAATATCCTCCCTGTCCTAGCATTGCCTGAACAAATGAAAATGACTCATTTGCTAATTAAGTTTTCTGTCTAGTACACACTATATAAATCATATCAGTTTTTAAAAATGTGCAGTAAACCTATTTAAAAGTGCCCCAGAGCTTGCACCCAGGAACAAAATTCCAAGCTTTCTGTCTGCTGTAATTTTCATTGCCTGTGGAAAACTTCTAAAATTATTTTTTGGCCAACAGTCATGCTTTGGTTAGTTTTATTTCTCAGAATTGTAACACAGGTCAACAGGTTTATCTCTGAGCTTTTGGTTTGTAATTTTCTCTTTTTATTAATTTAAGAGATTTCTTCAATCAAATCTACACCAGTTCAAAAGGATTGAATCTTATGGACTCACTAGGCGCATCTCTAATGGCAAACAGTAATAAGGGAAATCCACTATTTTAATCATTAAACTTTCTTGACAATAAGCTGTCATCATGGCCTTTAAGATTTGATGTCATATTGTGACTGCATTGTGAGAATGTGGATGATAAACTGAAGAATCAATTGTGTTGTTTCCAAACTACCAATTATTAGTGACCTACAATTAGTTCAAGGTTCAAATTTTATTACTTCTGGTCATACATAATGTGTCAAAAATTGAACTAACTTTCCCACTAAAATGTTTCCTGAGGAGAAAATTACAGAAAATCTAGTTTAAAAAATCAGAACTGTTAAAATATGCTGATTCCCACTCCTTGTTTTAGGTAGGGATTCTATGCAATCTGTTAAAATAGTGCTAAACAGTTCTTCGAAAACTGGTAACAGAATTAAGCATACGCCATAATTGTGTGCTTCCCTGTAACCTTACATGCCAACGACCATATCTTTGTTTCCTGCCTAGTAAAAATGTTTTAGTATCCCAGCTTGCATTTTTTCTGATATCTAAAAGTGTCATTTTATTGGTTATTTGGGCAATAGTTCATCAATCCTCATTTGACTGGTATATGAAGTTGTCTTCATTTCGTGATTAACACTAAGTCTGGGCATTCTGTCCTTTAATAGTATCCTTGGTCTACCTACATCAATCAGATTGCAACAGTTCAAGAAGGCAGTTCATCCTCCTCTTCTCAAGCGTAGTTGGGGATTGACTTGGAATTTATTACTTATGATAACCATAATCCCACAAATGAATAAAGAAACTGACTTTCAAATAGTACCACTGCAATACTGATTCTGATTCAACTGTTTGATGTAGCTCTCAACTCGGGATCTGTTTCTTGCATTTCTATAAAAGATGATGGTATAAACATAACCTCATTGCCTTTACTTTGGTCTTTTTTGTACTCCAATTAATTTTAACATTATCTCCCTTTTGCGTGGAATCTTCCTTTTTTCTAATTCAATAGGCCTGAGACCTAGTCACAACACAGTTAAGAAAAAATAAAAATCTAGGATGTTCTCCCTGTGACATCTGAATTCAATCATTTGTTCTGATGCCAGGTCATTCCTCAAAACAAAATCAATTACTTCTGTAAAGGTTTGTTGCTGGGTGTCTCCTTACTTTTGACTCTATAAAATAGGATTGATTGGTAATCTCCATTTATACTTACAATTAATTATTTTTTTCTTTACCTCTTTGGAAGATGAATTACTATCTTTATTTAGCATCAACAACTCACTTCAGTGTTTCCCTATATCTATATCAGTTTGCCTACTTGATTAGAAAATAAGGAAATTTTTCTCTGTACCAAATTACTAAAAACTTTCTGTATTCAGATTCTCTTTAGGAATCGCTGGTGAAAAATTTGCTTGACTGTCTTTTCTACTAGATTCACAGTTACACACTCTGGCTGTACTACTACTACTATGGTCTTAGTCACCTTTCCTGATGCTCCCTTTTCTGAGGATTCCATTGTACTACTTTCTATTGTAAGAGATCACCTATTTTAATTTCCAGTATTAGCTCTGTCCACTTTTAACGCAATGGAAGCATACTATTTTCTTTACATCACCTTAAGGTTCTAATCTTTCTCCTATTATTTCAGTATCCTAATGTCTATTCCTTAAAACAAACATCTTTCCACCCCCTGATTTGTCCAGTTTCCTTGTGGGTTTGGGAAATTGCTATAGGGTATTGCATAAATGGTACACATTGATGCACAGTGGCACTAATGATGGAGAGAATGAATATTTAAGTTGATGGATTGGGTGCTAAGTATTTGGACTGCTTTGTTCAGGATGATGCAGTTTTTTTTGATTTATTTCTTGACTCTCTCTTCGATTCGTCTTGAATTCTTAATTTCCTGTATAGATACATCAAGGGAATATGCAAAGAGACTGGTAGCTAATAAAAAAGGAATCCCAAAGTTTTCCATAGGCATAGTAATAGTAACGGGCTATAAGAGCTCTGGGGCTGATTAGGGGTGAGAAGGGGGATTTTAACATTTGAGGCAGACAGCACAGCTCAAGTATCAGACAAGGACTGTGTGTGTCTGTCTTCGAGGAAGAAGGTGCCAGACCCTGGTTAAAGGAAGTTCAGTCATTAAGCAGGTTTAAAATTGGTAAGGATAACATGTCTGTATTAAAGTTGACAAAGCAACCAGATGAGATGCATCCAAGGATATGAAGGGGGGTGGTCTTGAAATCATGGAGGTACTCTCAACAATTTTTCAGTCGTCTTTAGCCTCAGCGGTGTTGCCTGGAGAACTGCAATATTCAAACCAGCTGTAAAGATAAGTAACTTCCACAGTTTAACTTTGATGGTTGGGAAGCTTCTAAAAACAAAAAGTCTTGTGGATAAATGAAGGTTAATAAATGAGACCCAATTCAAGTTTCCTAAATGAAAATCATTTTCCGCATCTCCCGTATTTCCCGCAACACATCCCTCACACCCCGCCCCCACCACAACCGCCCAAAGAGGATCCCCCTCGTTCTCACACACCACCCTACCAACCTCCGGATACAACGCATTATCCTCCGACACTTCCGCCATTTACTATCCGATTCCACCACCCAAGACATTTTTCCATCCCCTCCCCTGTCAGCTTTCCGGAGAGACCACTCTCTCCGTGACTCCCTTGTTCGCTCCACACTGCCCTCCAACCCCACCACACCCGGCACCTTCCCCTGCAACCGCAGGAAATGCTACACTTGTCCCCACACCTCCTCCCTCACCCCCATCCCAGGCCCCAAGATGACATTCCACATTAAGCAGAGGTTCATCTGCACATCTGCCAATGTGGTATACTGCATCCACTGTACCCGGTGTGGCTTCCTCTACATTGGGGAAACCAAGCGGAGGCTTGGGGACCGCTTTGCAGAACACCTCCGCTCAGTTCGCAACAAACAACTGCACCTCCCAGTCGCAAACCATTTCCACTCCCCCCTCCCATTCTCTAGATGACATGTCCATCATGGGCCTCCTGCAGTGCCACAATGATGCCACCCGAAGGTTGCAGGAACGGCAACTCATATTCCGCCTGGGAACCCTGCAGCCATATGGTATCAATGTGGACTTCACCAGTTTCAAAATCTCCCCTTCCCCTACTGCATCCCTAAACCAGCCCAGTTCGTCCCCTCCCCCCACTGCACCACACAACCAGCCCAGCTCTTCTTCCCCCCCCCCCCCCCCCAACCCACTGCATCCCAAAACCAGTCCAACCTGTCTCTGCCTCCCTAACCGGTTCTTCCTCTCACCCATCCCTTCCTCCCACCCCAAGCCGCACCCCCAGCTACCTACTAACCTCATCCCACCTCCTTGACCTGTCCATCTTCCCTGGACTGACCTGTCCCCTCCCTACCACCCCACCTACACTCTCTCCACCTATCTTTACTCTCCATCTTCGGTCCGCCTCCCCCTCTCTCCCTATTTATTCCAGTTCCCTCTCCCCATCCCCCTCTGATGAAGGGTCTAGGCCCAAAACGTCAGCTTTTGTGCTCCTGAGATGCTGCTTGGCCTGCTGTGTTCATCCAGCCTCACATTTTATTATCTGTGAACAAAGTTTCATAGCTCATGGAACTAAAGGGAAAATAGTAACATGGATACAAAAATTAGTGACAGGAAATGGAGTAATAGTTAATGGATACTTCAGGGGCTGGGATAAGATTAGTTGTGGAGCTCCCCAGGGTTCAAAGTTAGAACCTTCCAGGGCATAATTTCAAAAATTTGCAGATGACGTGAAACTTGGAAGCATTTATACAACGGAGGGTAGTGCAGAATACCAAAAAAAAGGTTCCGTGGGTGGATAGATAGCAGATGAAATTCAATTTTAAGTATGAGGTGGTACATTTCAGGTGGAGGAGTTGCAGGAGCATAGATACATAGAATCCTGTCAATGTGGAAGCAGGTCCCCTCCGGCTCCACACTGACTCTCCGAAGTGCATCCCAAACAGAACAATGCCCCTACTCTATCCTTGAAACCCTGCATTTCCTGCTGCTAATCCACCTATCCTGCACATTCCTGGACACTGGGGCAATTTAGCACAGCCAATCCACCTTGCTTGCACATCTCTAGATTGTAGGAGGAAACCAGAGCACCCAGCGGTCACCCACACAGACAGTCGCCCAAAGGTGGAACTGAACCTAGGTCCCTAGATCCACCTTGCCACGCCATCTGATATATATATATATACACATCATTTAAATGATGATATGACAGGTCAGGGGAGCAGTTAACAAATCATAGCATACCCTAGGCATCATTGATTGGGGCAGAGTATAAAGAGCAAAGGTTATATATAATGTTATAAAACATACTAGTTTTGGCTCAGCTGGAAAAGTTACGCTGCAGTGTAGCAGACTAGGAGGTGACCTTAGAGGTTTATAAAATCATTAGGGGCATGGATAGGATGACTAGCTAAGGTCTTTTTCCCCCAGAGTAAGGTGGTCCAAAATTCGAGAGCATAGGTTTAAGGTGAGAGGGGAGAGATTCAAAAAGGACTTTACGGGGCAACTTTTTCATGCAGCAGGTGGTGCATGTATGGAATATGCTACCAAAGGAAGTGATGGAAGCTGGTGTGATTACAACATTTAAAAGGCATCCATATGGGTGTATGAATAGGAACGATTTAAGAGGGATATGGACTAAATGCTGGCAAATGGAACTAGGTTAATGTAGGATGTCTGGTTGGCATGGGCAAGTTGGATTGAAAGGTCTGTGTCCATGCTGTACATCTCTAGGATTGAGGTCAAGAGGGTGCACACAAATTAATTAGTGAAAGAAGCAAAAGGGATATGGGCATATAGTTTTTTTTCATAAAATAAATTGTTAGGATATGTTTAAGTATGTGACTTTCAAAAGGAGAATTAGTTATTTAAGAAAGAACACGCTGGGTTAAGGATTGCTGACACGAGAATGGCACCAAGTGAAATGTTCATTTAGAGCTTGTTGAACGGGCTTAATGGCTTTCAATTGTAACAATTGAGATTCTGTTTATCCATTTGTGAAAGTTTGGCTGTGATTTTAGATTCTGTTTGCTTCTGCATGTGTACAGAAAGTGTATGCAGCTTAAACTGATCTTAAAAAGACTGATCATTAATTAGATACAATACTTAAAAATGAAAAGCACTGGAACTGCTGGGGCATTTAACAATGACAATCCCTCCGATCAAAATTGTTACGTAATTTGAGACATCCTAATAGGTTCAACTACGTATTTGCTTCCACACAGAATTTATCACAACAAGTGAACAAATTTCCTTAATTCCCTTTTCCAACTAGCACTGGGATACAATGAATAATATAGTTTGTTACTGCTAAGCTGCTGATTTGTCTTTTATGTTTTTCAAGCTTCACAATAAGAAACTGTTTCAATTTTACTATAATTGGTTATTTATCAACAGTACAGTAAATCACAAATTATCCTGAACATCATTGGATAGCCTAATGTTGTCAAGACACGGGCTTGCTAAAATCATTTATGTGCTGTGATTTTTTTTAAACGGAGGAATACGTACACTTTTCTTAGGTTCGCCAACTGCTTACAGGGGTTTGCTAGAAATACATAACCTAAACAAATAAGCTGCAACTTTAACAAGCACCAAAGACAGTAAGCAAAATACAGATAAATTCATTGTTTTAATAAAGGAGTTAATTCTCTTTCAATCCTATATAAAACAATAGTAATTAAAAACTTCCTTTTTTTGAAAGTAAAATATTTACATATTAACAAGTAACTGTGCAAAATTTACATGAAAAATGGAAAGACAGGATTTGTAAAAGACCAAGGGTGTAACAGTTTTCAGGCATTGGTAAAAATACTGATTAGTTTTCAGTTTACACACAGAACTCATCAGCTTAATAGCATCTTAAATGTTTCTTTTAACAACATAAAATTACACACAAAGAAAGCAAAAGTATTTACAATCATAATGTCCTATTGATAGACAATCATTTAATACAATAACCTCTGAAAATATAAAGAAAAATTTAGTATTTTTTTATAAAAAAATAGATACAAAGAAGGGACATTGCTCTGGTTACCATGAAGTAGGTCCATAGCTTGCATACAGTCTTTTTACCAAAATAATTACGGTTTACATTGCAATTTGTTATGTGCCAAAATTATGTACAAATTATTAGCTCACTGATAGACACCAGCAAATTTGTTTTCTACACGTGATTCATACCAAGTAACAATCCTTTCACAATTCACCATTTCTTAGATTTTTTTTTAAACTAAAGTTTTACATTAGCTAGGTAGCCAACACAGTGCAAGTAATGTATATTTATGCAGAAAAGTTATTTTTTAAATCCTTTACGGCATCATGTATTGTATCAAATAAAAAAAGCATCTTTTTCTTTTTACAAATGCCCTACAACATTCACAAAAGAAACCCTTCTTAAAGGCTTCCAGGGAAAGCCTCTGACATGCAAATCACATGGTGAGAACTGCAGTTACCACTGAACAAACTCTCCTAACTCTTCACAAACCATACATTTACAAAAGCTAATTGAGAAAAGTACAGCAAAAGAATGGAAACAATGAAAAGTGGATTAAAAAAATACAATAACGAAAATGGTTTTTTGCTCCATGTCCTTGAAGGTAAAATAATCCAAGGTTATTAGCTTCAGACCCAGACAATTCAAAGTCTTTTAAGCCAAATGATTCAAAAACAGAATACTTAAATGTTTCAAGTTGCTACTAATCTGCCAAAAAGTTGGCAAATTATACACTGGTGAAATCAGAATCAGTTTTTAAATATGGCTTGTTTGGCAAGAAGGCCACTCAGTCAGGAGACAAGAAGTGATCAGACTTTTTTATTTTATAAATAAAGTATCCACAGGTCTCGCTGTATTTATTTTTCTAACTAAAATTCAAAACTTTAAAAACAGAGTTAATGTAAGGTTGAACATTAAAACATTCTCCCACTTGTAGCGTTCCAGCTGTTCTCCATCTCTCTATCTTCCTTTCCTACCTCCGTCCCCCACAAAAACTGCAAAGAAAAAGACAGGGCAGAAGGTTGTCTCGGTCAAAAACAAAACAAATCAACCCAGGACATTTATTTAAGGAATGCACGGTACAGCATTAGTGAATGGCTTGTCTCACGCTCATTCTCCAAGCAGAAGATAAGGTCCCTGAGGTTGACTCTTGTTATTCGTTGCCGTGTGAACTGTCTAGGTGTTCCAACTCCAGAGGCTCCTGGTGTCCCACCTGTACTGGGTCCCTAGAACAGAGAGAAACAACGTGATATGTTATCCATTCTATTATAAATTCAAGGATTGAGAAAAGGTACTGAAACATACCAATTCAAATTCTAGCAACTTTATCTGTCTCTTATGCCTGAAAATGTGCTTTGTGAAATGCTTTACTTCATGTTGCCGATACATTATTGTACAGTCATACTGCGTTCAACAATCAAGCTTGCAGATCTCTTGTGTGAGATACGTAAAAGAATTAGTGGACTAACTGCATGATTTGTTTGGTGAAGAAGTCAGCAACATTTTTCCCATTAAGTTATTTATAAATATTATATTTACTTTTTTTAAAAACCAGCTAATTCTTTAGAACTGCTGCAGTTTAAGAACTAAATATATCTGTGATTTACTGTCTTTTAATTTTACAAATATTCCTCTGTCCACAAGTTGGTAGTTTGTGAGTGATACCTGGATCATCTTTCTCTGAATTGCATGAGGAGAGAGTACAGAAAATGGGATTTGAAACAGTTTTAAACTGTGAATTAGCAAAACGTGCATAGTATGTGATCAAATAGCTTTATTGTAACTGTACTCTAAATACAGGAATTCTAGTTATTGTTTCACCAAAGATGAATCAAGACTTTGGAAAAAGTTTGAGGAAGCTATTGTTGTATAAACACAGGGTAAGAAATAGGAATACAAATTTTGTCAGGTGTCTGGCCTTGTGACCAGTTTATAAACATACATTAGGAAGGTTTAATTAGGAACTGTTTTCTCCTGGTTTGAAAACGCAAATTTACATTTGAAGGGCTCAACATTATTAAAGAAATAAGCAATATTTCCCCAAATGCTGTCAGTTATAATTTCAGCATTTATAATCAAAGAAAAGCGCTTCTTAACTACCAATTCTTGGAATGGGCTTGAGGGGAAAAATCAAAGGGAGAACGGTTGAAGAAAACAAAGTGATTGGGGCAGCAAGAAATTTTGCTTCCATGTTTCAGCCAGTGCTGTTTTGTGTAGTGTAAGAGAGACATACCTTCATACTATTGATCCACTTACTATCATTGAGGGCTTATCAAGAGCCTATACCAGACATTTTTTTTAAATTTTCACATAGACAGCAGAACTTCAGCTTGGATTTTACTCCAAGTCCACAGAATTGTGAACAAGGCAGAGCCAAATTTCATCTCCAAGATGAAAATCCAGGCCCTTGTTTAGGACTCTAATTTCATAACAAAATTATACCTGCTTCTTCAAGTTTAATCTTGGAGTGGTATGCCCATTGAGCTCTGGGGAGTCAGGAGGTGAGATACTTGTCGCAATCATTGTGGCCTCTGACCTGCTCTTGGAGTCACAGTATTTAACTGGCTGGTTCAGCACAGCTTCTGGTCTGTAGTGGTCTCCAGGATGTTGATGGTGGGGATTCAGCAAAGGGAATACCATTGAACATGAAGGGAAGATGGCTATTGCATGATATTTGTGTGGGGTGAATGTTACTGAACCTGCTTTGGAATTTTGTATAGAATTAGTAATGTAATAATGTATAATGTTTTTATATAGTACCTCTGTCCCAGCTCCAATCCCAGGTCCTGGTGAATCAACCTTCCGCTTCTTTCTGGGGCCAATAGCTGCTAATGCAGTTAAATTGGCTTCCCTCTGCCTCATCTGAGCCAATTCCTGTTGTTGCATCTGGGAATCAAAGAGTGGATCATTTATTCACAAAAATATTGACTTCTGCATATATCAAAAGTTATGACTACATGATAAATGGCTCAACCTAAAATTATATTACAATAATAATCAATTTCGATCAATGCTGGATGAGAAAACACAAGCTTATCTAGTGTAAAATATTCACTTCTAGGATTCGTTATGTATGTTTTCAAAATGTGCAGGTGACACAAAACTTGGAAGTATTGTGATCTGTGGGAGGGTAGATTTTTTAAACTTCTTGTAGGGAAGTGAACACCATTGGCAAGGTGAGCGTTTGCTGTTCACCGTTAATATTCCAAGAACTGAGTGGCTCACCCATTTCAAAGTTGGTTAAAATTTAACCATTTTCCTCTGGATCTGGCCTCACATGTAGGTCAGAGCAGGTGAGAATGCTAAATTCTCTTCCTTAAACAGTCATGAGTTAAGAAAGGTTGTAAGGAAAAAAATCAGGGCACTACAGACCAGTGAGTCTGACTTTGGTTATGAGTAAATTGTTGGAGGTGATTATAAAAGAGGTTTTAGAGAGGCAAAAATTGATTAGGGATAGTCAGCACGGTTTTGTGTGAGGGAAAATCATGTCTCACAAACTTGACTGAGTTTTTTGAGGAAGTTACCAAGAACCTTGATGAGGGCAGCGAAGACAACATTGTTTAAGATAATGAAATGTGAGGCTGGATGAATGCAGCAGGCCCAGCAGCACAAAAGCTGACGTTTCGGGCCTAGACCCTTCTTCAGAGAGCTCTGATGAAGGGTCTAGGCCCGAAACGTCAGCTTTTGTGCTCCTGAGATGCTGCTGGGCCTGCTGTGTTCATCCAGCCTCACATTTCATTATCTTGGATTCTCCAGCATCTGCAGTTCCCATTATCACTGATACAACATTGTTTATTTGGATTTTAGTAAAGCCTTCAACAAGGTTCCACATGGTAGACTAACTGGTAAAGTTAGATCACATAGGGTTCAGGGTGAGCTTGCCAAATTGGATACATAATTGGCTTAACACAGGAGAACAGAGTAATGGTGGAGGATTGCCTTTTGGACTGGAGGCCTGTGACCAGTGGTGTTCCACAGGGATCGGTTCTGGGGCCTCTCTTGTTTGTCACTTATATAAGTGATTTGGATGAGAATATAAAAGTTTGCAAACCACACCAAAATTGGTTGCACAGTAAACAGTGAAGAAGGTTTTCTGAGATTACAAAGGGATCTTGTGTCGATGGGCTGAGAAACAGCAGATGGAGTTCAATATGGATAAATGTGAGGCATTGTATTTTGGTACAACAAACAAGAGAAGGGCTTATACAATTAACGGGAGGGCCCTGAGTAGCGCTGTGGAATAGAGGGACCTTGGGGTGAAAGTACATATATAATTCTTTGAAGTTTGCGTTGCATATAGACAAGGTGGTTAAAAAGGCATTTGGCACCTTTGAGTACAGGAGTTGGGACATTATTTTGAGGTTGTACAGGACATTGGACAGGCCTCTTCTGGAATACTGTGCACAGTTCTGGTCATCCAGTTACAGAAAGAATATTCATCAGGTATATGGGAATTATTAAACAAAATATGGTATCTATCAAATATTTGTCTGGTAAGAAAAAGCTTGGTTGAAGAAATAGTTTTCCAAGAGCGTGTTGAAGAAGGAAAGTAAGGCAGAGAGATCTGGGGAGGCTATTTCAGAGCCGACAGCCAAAGATCTCAAAGGGTGCTGCAAAACTAACATGGAGCAATTAATGTTTGGAATGCACACAAGGCCCAGAATTAAGACGACTGCAGATACTGCAGGGTTGTCAGGCTGAAGGAGATTACAGAGCTAAGAATGAGGCAAAGCTATGGAGGGATTTGAAAACAAGACTGAAAATTGTTAATAGATGAGTAGGAATTGATGACTCAAAACGCCAGCAACAAATTTGTTATCCTCAGGTTTATAAATGACAGTGTACGAATCTATTCACCATTCTGTTATCATACTGTACTATGGCCAGATTATTATGAAAAAGTTGCTACTTTTCTTATCCATGATACCATTGCCTTGCTAGAAATAGCAAGAACAAGGGCTTGGATGATAAAACTCTATCATCTTCCCTAGATGTCCCAAAGCGTGTCAGAACCCAAATAACAACTACTTAAAGTTATCACAATTGCTCACCCAAATGCAATAACCAAATTTCACAAAGGAAGATCCCGCAAACAAGTTAGACAAAGAATCAGTAACCTCTTCCGGTGCTGATGACTAAATGGGGAATGTTTGCCAAGACATCAGGAAAATTCCCACCTTTCAAATCTCACATTTCCTGAACAGAAACTCTAGCTAATATCCCACTCAAGAGATGCCACTTCTGACAATGTTGCATCCCTCATACTACACTGAAGTGCTGGTCTAGGTTATGAGCACGTACTTTGGCATGGACAACATTCTGACTGATGCAAAAGAACTTTCAGATTGGTCAAGATAACACCTAACATAGGTAATATTTTGCATTCCATGTCATTGCACTGTGAAAAGAATATACAACTATTCTGGAATCTGCTCACTGACGGTAGGGTTTTGCAAATAAAAAGTGGCAGTTTGTTAAAAAAAAAAATCAGGCTGAAAATTAAGGGTACCCATAGTGGCAAAATGTATTATTCCAACATTTATATACAAAAAGTAACCTTTTTCTTTTTCTTAGCACAAATAATCTGTTATGAAACTTTACATGTCAATTTTATTAACGAAGTCTATGTGGAATCTTCCAGCATATGCACGCCTCCGGACTGTGTATTTTGCTGAGTTATTTGATTCTACTATTAAGTTTGATCTCAGACCAATTAATTTATGTGGAGGTTTGACTTCCTTTCTATTAGGTACTGCTATCCAGTGCACCCTACAAGTATCTTCTACAGTGTACCAAAATTGTTGCAGAATTCTTTTGTAGAAAAGGGGGGGAAAATTATTCTTACCTCTTTGGCTTTTTGTTTTAGCCTAAGTTGCTCTGGGTCCTCTTGTCTGGAGCGAGACTGACAAAAAAAAGAATAAAATAGTAATTTGCAAAATAATGCAATAGAAATTGATTGAAATTGACTATTATAAAAAAAATTCCTGTAAAAGTTAGAGTTAGAAGTCACTACATCTTTTGAAGCAAACTTCAGATCCATGACTTTCTAATTTAGATTCTAAATTGCAACGGTTTATTGTTACAGTAGAAAACTATAGTGAATGCAGGATGTTAGAGATAAATAAAAAATGTTGGAAATACTTGGCTGTGGAGGGAATCACGGTTAACATTTCAGGCCAATGACCTTTCAACAGAACTGATGAAAGATATGAATGTTAAGAACTTTAAGCCAGTGCAAGGTGAGAGGGGCTGGAAGCACAAAAGCCATGATCACATTCAATGAAGCAATAAACATGATGCGTTGAATAGCCTACTGCTGTTTCTGTATCTTATGGGAAGTCCATGGCAAGGTGAAGGGCAGGAGAGATTAACTAAACAACTGACCATTTACACCTCACCAGGATACAACTTTTGTTTCTTTAGTACATCCAATATCCCTGATCCAAGATGGCGGCAAAGTAGGGCTCCTGAGCCTGAGCTCATCCACTCCAACCGCTTTTCTTCTTTTCTCACTTTAATTTTTTTTTCTCTACTTACCTTTTCCAGGGAGCTTGGTCATGGAGGCAGTGGTGGCGAAGGCAGTGGCTAGGGGCCCAGATTAGGGACTTTGGATGTCGACCGTGAGGCGGTTGGTGTAGCCAGACAGACATCTGATGGTCAGCAGTATTACTGAAATGGTTGGGGGGCCCAGAGTGGCACCAGACTGCAACTCCGGCAGCCTGTGGTGAGGCAGCTGGTGAGTCTGGATGGTGATTGGTGGTGAGATGGAGGTGCAGGGATCAAGAGATTGCACCCAGTATGGAGCAGCTGGAAGCCCATGGCTAAAAAAGGAGTGTAATTTGGAACTCTTAACTTTATTTCTTATTTACTGCTTTATTCTAAGAAGAACTATAATGTTGAACTTGTAATTTATTTCTTTATTTTTTAGTTTTTAGTTAAGATTTTGTATCCTAGATGGGGCCATGATTGGTAACACTAAGCTTTTCACTGTATTCCTGTATCGCTGTACTTAAGTACATCTGACAATAAATAGAATTCTAATTCTTTTCACTCTCAGGCTTTTGTTATAAGTGTGCTTTGTATCTAATAACCTGAAGATCTTAAGTTCTAGAAGATTGTCAAATATTGATTTATTTTAATTTTAATAGAAATATCTAGAGTGTTTAAGATCATTAAAAGTTCATTATGGACACTGGAGTTTTGTCTTCCCATAAGGCTTCCTGTAAGTCATCAAACTGGTGATAACTGCTTGCTTTGTTGTAGACTGATGCTTAGGATGGTTTGAACAACAGCTGACCTGAGGAGGTATTTGTTCTATTTGGGTAAGTTAGAGGGCATGTTATGAACAAGCCACGTTGGAGGAAAGGTTGCTAAGAGGTTGCAGAGCTAACCTCTCCTATTCTGAAAAGAAAACCGAGATGCTGAGTTTAGGTTGAAACTTGTTCTTTGAGTCATTGCAAAGGCATTTCAAGATTTGTATTTCTTGAGTAAATTGTATTCTACATGATTTCAGAGATGTGTGATTACTGACAACCACATGCACCTGAAGATCAGCGCAATACCTTCTTGGAATATTCTATGCTTTATCCCTTTTGTCTTCAAGAATAACTCAGTGGCCAAAAAAGTTTTCTTTTTCAGAAAGCCAACATTGTAGAGAAATCTGATCTTCTCCCCTCTTTTTATGGAGTGGGAACCAGAGAGAGCGCGAGACAGATGGAGAGAAAGCGTGTACACTTTGGGGATATTTAGCAGAATAAGATTTTAAACTTCGATATTAATGGTATTTATTTCATCTGTATGGAATAACTTTCGCTTTGATAAGAAATTCACAATTATGATTAAGCAACCTAATTGCCAGATCTTGTTCTTTGAAACCTAAAAATATCTTGTTGGCCATCTTGGTGACTAGAGAATGTATTTTTGTTTTATGTTGTGAACTGAGCAGAGAAATGAGAGTGATGGTACATGCCTCCAGCCTCTGTTATAACATTGACATCATGAATATTTTGTTCATTAACTTCACCACCTTATCACACCTGTCAATTCATTCCTCCTTCCCCTTCCCCTTACAATGACTTTAAACCTCTTGCATTTCTTTCTTTCAATTCTGATGAAAGGATTTCAAAATGAAATACAAACGGGGTTTCTTTCCACAGTTGTATCTTTTGAACTGTTACATTACTTACTGGTATCATCAATCATTTGAGTTTTGTGTTTATATATCACAGACAAGTGTGTTAAGTGCAAGCTAAAGCTTTGTTCCAATGTAAATTTTAAAAAAACACCAAAAGAACTGCAGATGCTATATACCACGAAACAAAACAAGTTCTGGGAAAAACTCTGGTCAGGCAGCATCTGTGAAGGAAAAAAACAGCTAACATTTCGGGTCTGGTTCTAAGGAAGGGTCACTGGACCTGAAACGTTAACTCTCTTTCTTCCTTCATAGATGCTGCCAGACCTGTTAAGCTTTTCCAACAACTTCTGTTTTGTTTCCTTTATTCCAATGTACTAATTATAACCCACAATAATCAACCTGGTGCAATGAAATACAGGTTTGTGCACTGAGTGAAGCTAAAAGAATTTTTCTTTTAAAGTACAATCTAAGATTAATTACAATGTGCTAAGTAATAGCAGTTAAAGAAATGCAGACTTTATCACTTAGAGTTGGCACATCAGAGGCGATGTAATTTGTAAGGCCAAAAATAAAACTAACTAGTACTACTTAAAAATTAAAAAACAAACTCCACTTAGCAGATGCCTTATTTAAATGTGAATAGTTCCAGCAGACGCCTTTCATAAATGTAAACAACTGTGGGGAATTTGAACACTTTGATAATCGAACTTTAAGGAAATGGGAACAGATAATTAAAACTGCTTGAAGACCCCATTTGTCTCAAAGTCAGCAGCCTTTTAAAACAAGGCCTGTATACTAGATACAATTAACAAGCTGATTAAAACTGAATATCTGATTTGCTGAACCTATTAAATTAGTAAGTACAGTGTAAATACATACTGAATATGGCCCCAAACAACTGATCTAAAACAATATAATGACTTTTAGAAGCTAAGGTAACTTTGTAATTAATTCTTATGTTTATAAAGAAAACAGTTAACTCTATTTTCTTGTTATAACCCACTGCTCATCATAATTGGACCATATGACTAATGGGAACAGCAGTTTTCTGTGCATTGTATTAGCATGATGAAAAGTCCTAAACTGTTACATATGATGGTTTTCGTTGGCATGCAGTCCCTGTAAACGAGCACGTTTCTTTTTAAACCTCATTCATTCACAATGCTGGCAAGACAAGGGTGCATTTATTGCCCATCCATAATTGCCTTCGATCTAAGTGCCATGTTAGGCTATTTCAGAGGGCATTAAGAATCCACTGCAGTGTGGATTGGGTGTCACAAATTGGTTACATTGAGGGGTTAGGTTTTCTCTCCTTAAGAGCAAGAATCTAGCCACTTTCTTTGGTCATCATAACTGTCACTTGTGATTCATCCATTTCATACTGAATTGCTCTGCCATGTGAGCCACCATTACTTTTGAAAGCTTGCTTGTGAAACTCAGAGGCCCAGTAGATGAAGTAATCACCCCAGATATTCACTTACTGTAATATGCATGGACACGATATCAGCACGGCTGCCTGTTCAGTCTCCTCTTGTATTACCCAACTTGTACTGGTCTTTGTTTAAACTTGATAAAGCAAGTGAATATATGTCTACAATAGGAGCTGTGATATTACACCAGAAAAGGTAAAACTGGTGACCAAAGGCCCTAAGATTTGTTTAGCATTTTTGGCTAGAAACAACTACGTAGAGGTTTTAGAAGTACTCAGTTGGATAGGTGCATTTGATATTTGCACCGATGTTGCCTTTGGCTCAGCACCCATCATATATGCTTGGTGTTAGATTAAACTTTTGCAAGGTATCCCTTCGATAAAACAGAGTTTACTTTATTACAACGTCCCCCTTCTGTTCGATTTAATTTAAAGTCCATTTAACACTGCTTACCTTTGCTGCTCGCATTAAAATTTCTCTTTCTTGTTCGTCTTTTCTCTGCTTTTCTATTTGATCTAGTTGTTCAAAGAACTTGAGCTGTGACTTTACATCATTTAATTGCTCATACCTGTCGTCCTCCTGAAATCAAAAGGAAATCTGAAATGATTTATTGTTTGAGAAAGTAGTGGAGTTTGCACACTTGCTGTATCTGCAGGTACTTACGTTTCCTCCCACAATCCGAAGATGTGCATGTTAAGGAGACTGGCCGTGCTAAATAGTCCCTAGTATCCAGGGATGTGCAGCCCAGATGAATTAGCCATAGTAAATGAATGGAGGGCTATGGGTTGGGTGGTATGCTCTTTGGAGAATTGGTGCAGACTCAACATACTATCAGTGATTTACCACTAAAGTTTGCATTAATCTCAGCTACATTACAAATCTGATGCAAAATTTGAACATTCCACTAATAAATCTTCTGAGATGTACTGTTTTGCAAAACAATCAATACAAACTTTTAGCTTTTGTTTATTCCAAGTTAGTTGAGATGGCTGCAAGGTACAAAGGCTAGTCAGTGTTCCACACTGGGGAAGGGATCCACTAGAATTTCTGCTTCTGATTGACAATTACAGTGATAACTAGCAAGTATTAGTTGAAAAGAACAATCAGTCAAGTTTGAGTTCCTTCACATTATCAGACTTTCCCCTGACGGTCTTGTTCTGTAACATGGAGAACATCTATTCTGCCACTTCCAGTGAGCTATGTTGCTGATGGCAATTGGAGTGGTGATGCCCTTGGAAATATGTCCCACTGAGAATCAATATTTTAAGGAAAGATGGAGCATTTTATAAAGGCTTTAGGCTCGCAGTAAATGCTTGTGGTCTAATTGGTCTATTTAACATCAAAGGGGTACAAATTCTGTTAGTTTATGAATCTTTTATTGATTAAACAACTCAGGTTATATTAAAACTTAACATGTGGTGTAAAAAAAATGATTCAACACTCACCTTGTACGAAATGTTTCTCTGTTGTGCAACTTCAGATATTTTTTCTACAAGTGTTTGTAATCGTTGTTGGGTTGCATGTGATACAAAATTTACTACATCAGGATGAACGTCAGTAATTCCATGTTTTTTACCTATTCCCAAAAATAGTTAAAATACCTTTAGATAGGTTAAATATTCTTAGCTGTATTAATATAGCTTTCCCCTTGTACTAATGCATATTGTCCTCTCAGCTCAATACAGTAACCGCAAGCTGCGCTTGGCTAATTGTGAGTAAAACTTAAGATGAAAACAGTGCACAAGTGTTTTGTAATCATTGGTTGCTTTATTTCATTGGTTATTCAATCTTGGTATATGTTTGTTAAAAAAAAATAGATATTTGAAGCATACTTAGCTGCGTCATGTACATAACCAATAAAATTACTGTACGTGGCTAAAACAGTCTTGACCTTAACTGTTGCTAGTTAGCTATTTTAAGTGGAGAGCACTTGGCAGATTAAGCTCTGAAACTTATTTTCCACTTACAGATTTTAGTATTTTTAAGTTTCTTTTACAAAAGGTTATGTCAGAAACCTTCCTTAAAAGGTACTTCCAAACATTTCTTCAATAGCACGTCCCAAATCTGTGACTTCTCCCATCTACATACAACAGCAGTAAGTACATGAGAACACCATCACTTCCCACTCCTTCATTTCACAGACATTGTAAATTGGAAATCTATCAGCATGGTTGGGTCGAAACCATGGAACTCACTACTTATTGGTACTCTACGCAGTACCTTCAATGCACATTGCATGGAACACCATCCTTAGTCGCACTGTAGTTGTACCTACAGCATTTGGACTGCAGTAGTTCAAGGTGACTCACCACCATTCCCTCAAGAGAAGTTATGGACGGGTAATAAATACTGGCCATGCCAGTAAGATGCACATTCCATGAATGGACTTTTAAAAATGTTTAGAAGAGGCCATGTTTTAAAACCAAGAATCCCTATTGTACTGGTTCTTTCACAAAGTGGCTACCTACTTACGCAAATAGTGTGAAAATCAATTAATATCTCTTTACCTATTTCTAACATTCTTCTGTGCAACGGTGCAGCAAACAGGAATGCCTCATCTTTACACGATCTTGTCAGAGTCCCCACCAGTTCTGAATTTGTTGCCAAAATGCGTGCACTTTCTTCTGAAAGGTTAACTCCGGCCATAGATGCCACATCATTAATATCATCATCATCCCTAGAAAATTTCACACCTACACATTAATGTCAGTACAAAAGCTAATCTACTGGTTAGCAATTTGTAAATTTCAATGAGACACAGATTTGATGAAATGCATTTATCTAGTTAACAAGGAAGGAAGAGGTTCCCGTTTAGATTGTTCCTGTTTAACAATCCAAGCAAGCTTCTGTATGGATCACCGCACCAGCATGCCAGGTAATTCCTTCTCTTAGAGTATTGCAGAGTACCACCATCATAAAGACACCAGTAATTGGCCAAACAGTAGGACCAACACAACTCTCACTGTAACCAGGATTAGGAAAGGAATATGGTCTTGCACTATTATTCACATTACAAAGATTAAAACAAAAGGCCAGTTCTTTCTCTACCTAACAGGAATTGGCTCACGTCTGCCACTTACTTGGCGTATGACACCAGCTATTGTTTCCTTGAGAGCTAATTCAAAATCATTAATTGATCATGTGCTAATCCACCAAAAAGCATTTATATATGTGTTGCGCATCCAGATTCAGAAAACAGTTCCAATTAATCCGACTTCTGAAAGGGCCAAGGATGCAAGTAGTGTTTTATTTTTAAAGAATGACAGTTGGAGATGGGATATTGTTATTAAAAGGAGTGTTGTGGTATAGGTTTTAAGGAGATGCAAATATTTACTACATAAAGTACTGTTTTCAACAGTAATCTTTTTCCATATTAAGTATCACTTATTTCTTCCAGAGGAATTGCTTAAATATCTCACCTGAAAGAGCCACTTGCTGCTGCTGCTTCTTTAAGTTTATTTTTTTGAACAACAGAAGTCTGGACAGAGTATGTCAAACCAGTTTTAGTTCCTGGCACCACTGTCTGTTTCATAACAGGAACTGTAAAATTATGGAGAAAGTTATGTTAAACACTGAGGCCAGTGAGTTTCTCCAGCTCCATTAATCACAGTATTTTACTTGTCACTGAAGTTTCTGAGCCTGGTTACCTAGGTTCAAACTTGCAGATACAAATGCCCTTTTGCATCACTTTACATAAACTACATGCAAATTCTGAAAATTTGAGGATAACAACAGCAAAACTGCACTTGTACCAAGTTTGCATTAGCAACCATCATGGTAGATCACCTTGTACAAGGTTGTCTGCACCAGTGCTCACCATGAGGTAGGTTTGTTAACATCATTCTTTTTTAGAATACTGCCCCCTTGATCTCTCACAGTAGAGGAAAATCCCCGGGTAGTGTCATGTGAAGATACCTGTCTCAAACAAAATACACTTATTCTGTGATAGTGAACAAGTTACATTAATGTTTTAGACATGATTACAGAAACTATGTGAAGCACCTAGATATTGGTCTTATTCATTTGGGATCCTACACTGTTCTCTCAGGAGTCTGTATGGCATTATAGCGGATAGTGCTTGTGGCACTTCTCAATATTAACCCTATCAAACTCTTACATCCTTATACAACAGCAACTTCAATGAAGTACTTCTCCTAAATGTTATCTTGTATTAATAACGGAAGTTCCTTCGTGTGTAAACACCTAATTTATTCTGGTTACAAAATAAGCTCCAAAAGCTTTTCAGAAAAATAAAACAACTTCAATGAAGTACTTCTCCTAAATGTTATCTTGTATTAATAACGGAAGTTCCTTCGTGTGTAAACACCTAATTTATTCTGGTTACAAAATAAGCTCCAAAAGCTTTTCAGAAAAATAAAACAATGTTAGTAAGATCTATACAAGTCTCTAAAAAATATTAATTTCATCAGTTTTACTGTTGTGCAGAGGGAATGCTTATGAATTTTCTGGGATGATGATGTTAGGATGCCTTTAACATACACGGCAGACTTTGGCACAAGACAGATGTGCGCAGAACTAGTTGGGATGAGGTGAAATTTACAGAAGGTGGAGTATAGAAGATAGTGTTATTAAAATAACTGGCTGTGAAAATAACAAAGATCAGGTTGCAGGCTTTTGCAACGGATGATATAAGAATGAGAGGGAGGCAATGTTACAAAGATGGAAGTAAGTATCGTTTATGATGAACAAGACATGGAGTCAAATAGATAGCTAAAAATCTGCTTTATCATGGTGGAGGTTTCTGTTTTCCCAATGTTTACATGGAGAGAAGCATGATCTACCCAAAACAAGACACAGTTTAATCGAATTGACACTGATACCCAGCTCTCAAGACCACATTTTTCTCAGCAAATAGAAACTGGTTTTTTTCTACAATGGTGTTACCAAGGGCAAAAATGCAAAAGGAAGAAATGAAGGACCAAGGTGGATACTTGTTTTTGGACCTCCATGAACAATAAGTGCAACAATAGGAAGGAACACCCTTCCTCTCACTACAATAAAGCTACAAAGAAAGAAGTCGATAAGGCACTTCTTTTTGTGGATTGTGGTTAGAATAAAATGATTGGTCACACTGAAAAAAATTCCTCATTACCAAAACTTTCTATAAACAGAAAAAGCAAAGATAGATGTCTACTTTGATAAGCCTCTGAAAAATATTTGTTATGATTTTGAAATTCAGTCATTTATGTATAATCTGTCTTTTAGCCTGTTGTTTTTAAATGTTGATGCTATGCAATAATTTGAGTAAATTACCACCTGGCATTGTTATTGTACAGAACATTTAACATTCAGGCTAAGTTTCACTCTATATGACTCCATGCGCAAACCAAAAATACTTTGCACTGTTAACTAAAAGTTGTAGTTTGAAGTTTCTACGACATTCTATATTTTAGTCTGAAAGTTCAGGGCCAGTGTTTTTGATGAAATAATACTTATTACCTATGGTGCTTAATTTAAAGTGAAATGTTTCATAACTTTAGATTTAATTCATTTGTTTGATAACTACAGCTGATTTGATTTCCTAAAGGTAAGCTTTTAAAAGCAGCATAAATTTGATATCAAAAATGTACTTTGGATAATTAAAATCAAGACTACTGAATATAAATATAACAGGAACCAAAATTCCATAAAAATTGGTAATGTTAGGGGAAGTAAAGGTGATGTATAAATTTGAGGTTGATGCCTGCTGGATTCATTGTTCTCGTTACTATGCTTAAAATATGCAAATAAGCCAGTCACTGCACTTAAAAGGCAATCATGCATTAAGTTAGGATTGTGAACCTTTGAAAGTTCCAACCCAGACAGCCCAAGGCACTTAGTAATTGAGGGCATTTAAGATGATTGATGTCAATAGGTTTTTGGACATGAAAAGAATCAAGGCTAGAGCTGGAAAGTTGGACTTGAGGTAGAAGAAATGACATGATTTTACTGAATGATGAAGCAGGCTCAAAGCAGCTGTAAGACCTCCACATTCTCCCAACTTCTTAAAGGTTTTGAAATGCTTCAATTCTGTCATATACGCTTAATAATTTCTTCATTTCCTAACAACAACTGAACTGCAACTTGCAATATGTGATTCACAAGTGCCGTAGTCACTATATTTGTTTTACTTGTAAAGCCGGTTAGAATTTGATGACCAATTCAAAAAATTAGTCTCTGCTCCACATATAATTTAAAAGGGCTTCTTTAAAAATAAATAAAAATACTTAATTATCAGTTCCAACTCTCTTTAAGTACCATAGTAATAGGAGCACAAGCAAGTCATTGAGCACCTCAAGTGTGTCTCACCATTCAATAAGATCATGCCTGAACTGCCCCAGGCCTCAACTCTTCTTTTGTGCTGGTTCTTCATAGCTTCAGCTTTCCGATATTTCAAAACAGTGTATTTACCTCTGTAAATACTTCCAATCATCCAGCCTCGGACAACTCCATAGAGTAGAGTATTCTAGAAATTCAAAATTCTTTGGGAGAAGAAATTTCTTTTGCATCTCAGTTTTAAGTAGGCACCCCCTTATTCTGCAATTCTATCTCCTGCTGATGGAAATATCTTCAACATCTAAAGCTCCCTCAGAATCTTGCATGTTTCAATAAGATCACCCATTATTCTTCTAAACTTGTACGATTAAAGGCCTAAACTGTTTAGCCTTCAAGCCAATTAATCTCTTTTGAATTGCTTCTAATGCCAGTTTATGTATTTTCAAATGATAGACCAAAACCATTAACAGCACTCCAAAAGTGGCTTCACCACCACTCTTTGTAGCTGCAACAGGCACGAGACAAAGAAATATACTGAACATTCACAGATTTATGCGAGGAGGTCTAAATTGATCTGCAGCCTTAATGTTTCCAGATTTTATTTTAAGGAAGGCTAAAAACATTCATATTTACCTGTCTGAAGTTGCTTCAATTGCACCTGTGAAGAGCCAGTCAGCATGATGCGGTTCTGAGGTTGTCGAAGTGTCACCATGGGCGTTTGAGTCAGTGTTACCTGCGGCCTGACAACTGTTCCTTGCTGCTGTTGAATAACCTTAAGGCAAACATGCACATCGATTGAAATGGAAATATAAATAATTATTTTTAAATCTCAGGTGATAATGATGATCAGTCTTCAGCAAGGACTGTAAATAACCACTCACTTAAGCAGATGCAATACCCAAAATCGAGAAAATTTGGTTTACAAAATGAGTGCAAAGCCAGCAATTATAAATGTAGCCTATGTAAAAGGAATACTTGAATAATGTTCAGAGTGTATTTAGCTTCGTCCTGAGTAAATCCTGTGTTTTACAACACCACACCACACCAACTGTGTTGTGCTCCCACAACAAGCAAGGAGATAATTTCAGTTTCAGATGTTATTTTTGAAAACATAGTTCAAAAGTGAAAAAACATTGATCCAAAAGACATATACCGTTGCCACTTAGACCAACTGAGACAACTCTTTCTGGATACTTCCTGGTTCCATTTTAAGTTTGCTCAGTAATGGCAGAAGCATGAAATGCAGTAGATTAACTTTTGGATAAATGTTCTATCTTAAGCAGCCATCTGGATGCTTTAGGGAAGGAAAGTTGATTCTGATCTGCACTTTGATATTATCAAACACCAATCAGTTGCATTCAAGAAGGCAGCTCACCGCCACTTTCTCAAAGGTGATAAAGTTTGGACAATTAATGTTGGCTTTCCCAGTGATGTTCACACCTTGAGAATGAATGAAAAGAATTCTAATATTCCGTAATGCAATGGTCACACAATGTTGTGAAATAATTAAAATTGTGACTGCCAATCATTTCCCCAGAGATCGGTAATGCTTTAGTTTGGAATGGGACACTGACTTTTTTTTCCCCCCTAAAAGTAGTCAGAATACTTATTATTAAAAGAATTTTAAAACTAGTAGTTGTAATTAAAGTAACTAAACACTTTCAACAAATATTTTAATCATTTTGTGTTTGGCAATTTAAAAAATATTTTTACAGACTTTTTAATATTGAAACAATATTTATTCAATTCCACAAATAATAGTCATTCAGCATGAAAACAGATTCTTCAGTCCACCTTGTCCATGCCGACAAGGTTTCCCAAACTAAATTAGTCGCATCTGCGTGCGTTTGGCCTGTATCCCTCCAAATGTCCTTTAAATGCAACTGTACCTGTATCTACCATTTCCTCTAGCCTAAACTGCATTTCGTCAGGCAAACTAAAAAGAATTGAAACAGTACCTAAAATTTTACATGTCTGGTGCTGCTCAATCATTTCATATTCCCATATTATAGTCTAACATAAAAGTTTCTCTCACCTAATGACAGCCAAAGTCAAGTGTTACTAACAGTTTTATGCATATTGACCAGAAATGTAACTGTACCAGTCATATACTTACTGAAATAACACAGCAAGCTAGAGTCTGAGAATTTCATGTTAAATAACTCAATTCCTGACTTCCTAAAACCTGTCCACTACCTACAAGGCACATGTCAGATGTGAGATTTAATACTTCCCACATGCCTGAATAATCACAGGAAAGCTCACAACAATCCAAGATAAGCCATCCCACTTAACGGCCATCCAATCCATCACTTTAAACATTCACTCCATCTACCAATTGCAAACAGTTGCAGCAATGTGTACCGTCTACAAGACACACTTCAGCAACTCAATAAGATCTGATAGACAACACCATACAAAACTATGACTGCCATCACCCTGAAGGACAAGGGCAGCCGGTGCATGAGAACACTACCCTGGCAAGTTATTCACCATACTGACTTAGAACTATATCACCGTTGCTGGGTAAAAAATCTTGAAGCTCCGTCCCTAGCTGTACTGTGGGTATACCTACAGATTGTGGCCTGCAGCAATTCAAGAGGCAGTTCATCACCACCTGCTAAAGGGCAGTCAGGGATGGTCAATAAATGCTGGTCTCATCAGTAACCCTCACTGCTTAAAAACAAATTACTAAATGAGTTGCTCAACAACTCTGCTTTCAAGCCGAAAGACTGTTTAATCCGTGTGAGGTTATCTCGAATGGACAGTTCTGAACAAAATATGGTAATAATACTTGAAATATGCTAAACGCATACATGTTACACTTGAACATTATGTAGCAGCTGTGTGGATTGGTCTTACCTTGCCAGTTTGCACCGATTGTCCAGGCTGTGTCAAACTTAGCACAGGATGCTGGAGGGTGCTAGTTACTGTAGCTGTAGCAGTTGTTGTCCGCACTACTGGTCGCTGTTGAACAGTATTTCCCAGTACCACTGCTGTCAACGCTGTTGTAGTCTGAGTTGAGGATTGCTGTTGACTTTGCTGAATAAAAGCTTGCGAGTCTTGGGTGAGTTGGCGCAAGGCCGGCAAACTCCGCTGGGAAAAACACAGAATGGTTAAACATTTGCGCTGATCCTATCTTGAGTTTACAAATTACTTCACCCTGTGTAATTGATTCGTCTGTTTTTAAAATGCTGCCAATTCTTGTACTTTTTTGTTGAAATCAACTAAACTAGTGATTACTTATATTCTAGCAGCAGGATTAGCCTCATTTATGAAGGATTAGTTTCATTATGCATCATTTGTTGAGGATGGAGGAATGAAAGAAACTTTGATAATAAATAATTTGCCACGAGTACAATATATTCAAGATGGCATTTTTTAACGATCAGTCTGATGGATTAAGTTACCCTTATGGACAAAATTTGACAATTGCTTCAATGGCGTTAGGAAAATTATTGTAACCAAATTTCTTGCAGAGTGTTTTAACCAAAATGTAAAAATACCAATACTTTCAATAAAATGCACATCCTTGTTGTCCAAATGTTTGAGCAGTGAAAGATTTGATTCTGAATATCATAACAGAGAGGGCCTAGTATGGAGAAATATTTTTGTAGAATATAAACTAAACTAAACTTGAGAATACTTACACAAAAATGAACATGTTTCCAGCATAATCCTTGCATTTCCAAACCAATTTAATTCCCACTGACCAGGACAGACAAATAGTCACAATTATTGCCACCAAATATGAAAAATTTAGTAAACCACACTATGAGAAACAATTAAGTACCTTCAGGAAAGGCACGAGATAAGGTTGAGGTGAGGAGTTGAGTTCCCTATATAACCGGCTCGTGAAGTCTTCTGCTTCAATTTTTCCATCCTGTGAGAAGAGGAGGAGAAAGTTAAGAGCTTCTGACTGAGATACGGGTGAGTATTGAGAAGGTCACAATGTAGAAATCCTGCCCGCAACTGACCAACAGATTGGAGCTGGTGTGGACCAACTCTCATACGTTGGGAAATTGGGTGAATCCGCCCTCAAGTCCCCAAATTGCTTGGGAAAATCCATTCACAGGGACAACCAGAGAAAAGTCACTGCTGTAGGTAGAATGGAAGAAAACGATGAGCAGCTACAGCTTCAATCACAAGCCATTCTCTCCCATACTTGCTGTTGATACTTAGTAGTGAAGTAAAATGAATGGAAGAGCAACAGGCTGTTATGAAAATTAAATGATGGGAGTGAGGGAATTGTTCAAGTCGCCTTTAACCAAGGGCAGGGTTAGGGGCTGCCTTGAACAAAGGCAGGGATCAGAGGCTGAATCATTCAAAGGTCAGGATTGAGAGAGATCTGGGTCTGAAGATGGGATCAGAGGTCACCTTGTGACCTTTTGCAGTGTCCAAGAATTCTGTGTGCCAGGATTGGGGTGACTTTTGGGAGTGAGCATGTGTGGGAGAAAAGGAGGAGACAACTGCAAGAAGGTTGTGGGGTTAAAAAAAAAGGAGTTTGCAAAATGAATATAGGGGGAGAAGGCAGCTGCAGTTAGGGGAGGTGCTAAGGAGAGGAAATGGTTTTAAAACTGTAAATAAATGAATACTCAGCTAGCTGGCATCCAAGAAAACTTTAAATCACCAAGATAATTAAGTCCTTACAAATGAAGGTGTAATCTCTAGGTTCAGGCAATGTAATGTCAAAAGATAACATACTTTGAGAAATGCAATGGATCTGACCGAAACACACTTAATTATTAAACTTAAAGCTCAGCAAAAATGGTTCTAACAGCCTGATTAAAATGTTCCAGCTTCATGCACGTTGTTTGGAAAAACAGATCGTAGTATTTCTTCAACATAAATGTTGATATCCGAAGGAATTTAGGTTTCCTTCTTTATAAATCAATGAAAGCTAATAGGTGCGTGCAGCAAATCATTTTGGAAAAAATGGCCTACTGTCCTTTACTACAATGAGGTTTAAATACAAGAGTAAAGGAACCTTTGTAAAATTATATAGAGCCTTTGTGAGCCCATATTCAAAATACTAAGTACAATTTAGGTTTCCTTACCCAATGGCAAACATATTGGCCATAGAGAAGAACTAGAGGTGGTCTTATTGAAGGTTATAAAATTCTTTATAGAACAGATCCAGGATAGAGTGCATACAGGAAAGATGTTTCCCTGGCTGGGTTCACTAGAAACAGGAATGCAAGAATTACCTAATAGAAGTTGGGACAAAGGCAGTACTTTCAGGATGACAATCTGTAACTAATGGAGTTCTACAAGAATCAGAGTTTGGGACAAAATTATTTGGAAAAATTTAAAGTTATGCACAATGGCAGGAAGACGAGAGGAGCTGAATATTATTTAAACAGAGAAAGACTGCATAAAGCTATTCTACAGAGGGATTTGGAAGTCTTTGTGCATAAATCTCAAAATGCTCACATCCACATTTAGCAGGTAATAGGGAAAGCAAATAGAATGTTGGCCTTTATTTCAAAGGGAATGGAGTAAAAAAGTAGGAAGGTTTTGCCAAAACTATGCAAGGCACGATTCAGACCACAGCTGGAATACTGTGAAGAGTTTCGGAGCCCTTATCTATGGAAGAATATTGGAGGTAGTCCAGAGAATATTCACTAGACTGATCCCAAGATGGAGGGTCTGTCTCATGAGGAGTGGTTGAATAGGTTCGACTTGTATTCATTGGAATTTGGAAAAATGAGAGACAACCTAATTAAAACATAAGATTTTTAGAGAACTTGATAGTTTAGATGTGGAAAGGCTGTTTCCCCTTACAGGAGAATCTAGGGCCAGACAGCATAATATCTGAATAAGTGGTTGCACATTTGTTGAGCTGTCAAGGGTGGGTCAAAGGAATCAAGCGTTACAGAGAAAAGGGAGGAAAGGGGAGTTGAGAATTATCAGAAATCATCTCGTTAAATGGTGGTGCAAGTCCAATGGGCTGAATCGTCTGCTCACGTTCCCAAATCTTATGGATACAGCCTGAGAATATGAGATAAGCCATTTAAGACTAAGAGGAGGAAGACTTTCAATGGCGCTGAATCTTTGGAAACTCAGTCATTGACTATTCAAAACACAGTTCAATAGATTTTTAGATCCTAAAGATGTCAAGGAATAAATGGATAATGTGGTAAAATGTCATTGAGTCAGAAGTTAAGCCATGATCTAGGTGAATGGCAGATTAAGCTCAGGTGGCTGAAAGGAACTAAGAACAGAAATAGGCCACTGTGTGCACTCTGAGGCTAACTTATATTCTGGAACAAGAACAGGAAACGCAATGACCAGCTCTAATTTAACATCAATTGGTAAAGAACTACTAATGACATGTTGAAAATGTAATGACTAGAAGATCCTTAAACTAATAATCACTATACATATGACTCCTCTCTTGCTGGTACAGATTGATAATGGAAGATGCAGCCTCTGAATTTGTATCAAAAATGGTAAAGTGCTGTTTCTGACATACAAGGAGTATGACATAATACAGTATAAAAACTGAATTAATTGAAACCATTTAAAAGGAATTTACTCAAAATCTTAAAACTTTTCTTGGAGTGGAGGGTGAACGTGTAGTTGAGTGAAATGTACCAATTGCAGGTATGAGTAATGAAACTTTTAAAAGCTGTTAGACATGTTCACTTGAACTGCATATCGTGGTCTCTGTAGAGACGCTGTCATATGAAATCTGTTTTGTGCGCAAAACAGATAACTTTCCTGTATAACGTTGAGAATTACAGCAGCAATATTTTGCTTTGAGGAAAATTCAGAAGATTCCAAATTTCACTTGACTATTTAATCAAGTATTTGGTACATCTGTGGCTTGTATGAAACATTGCTTCACTTAATGCGTTTCAAAACTTAAAACCGTATCCTCTATAATATTTAAACCATAAAGGTTTAAAGAACAAAAAGCCAATTAACCCAGTGCTGGTGTTGCTGGTACAATTCAAAATGAATTTCAAATTCGTGCTTTCCACTCCTATCTCAACTCCGCACCCCACCTCCCCCATATTCTGTATTGAATTCTATTTAAGATATGCTTATTTACTCTGTTCTGAAAAGATACTCCTGTATCTCAACTTCCCTGATGATAGATTATTCTATCCTCTCTAACAAGTCTACACATTCACCTTCAACTCAGAAGCAAGTTCATTTAGATGAGATAGTTTTCTACTTAAAGAAAATTAATGCAGCAAGGTTTATACTAAATTTCTCACCAATAAGTTTTGCACAAGTTCTTTAACATTGGCAGCTGTTTCTGTTGACTGTTTACCACTTGAAGCTAGTTTGATCAGCGTAGACAGAAAGTTCTTGCACTTCTTCACATTTTCCATGGTTTCCTGTGGAACATAATAAGGATTTAATGAAGGGAAAAGTACAGCACCATATAATTAAAAACATTTTGTATTCATAGTTTACTTTACATGTTGAAGAGTCATTTGTAGGATAGTAGGTAACTTCAGATCTAGTATAAAGTAATTTTCATACATTTTGCATTTTGCTTCAAAATCAGAAGTTTTCCAACTTGCTAACAGTTGAAAATAACAGTGCAAATTTTTTTTTGTAAAAGTTGGTATAGTTCCAGTTGTTGGCAGCCTTTTAGGCGTTGCGTTAATATCATGCTTTTAATTGTAGGAAAATATTCCAAAGCATGACACAAAGTTGTAATCAAACAAGAAGTCAGCAGCAAACCAACGAAGATTACATTAGTGATGACTAAAAGTTTACTGAAAGACAGGTTTTAAGAAGGGTCTTAAAAATGTGGAAAGGAAAAGAAATTTCAGCAGGAAAATTCAAAGTTTCGAGTCTAGACAACTGAAAGCTTGCATCTATGGTGGAGTGAAGGGCCTGATGGATTGGTAAGTTGAAGAGTTGTAGAAATAGGAAATCTATCGAGATAAAACAGATTTGAACCCAATGCAGATTTTACATTAAAGATGTTGGTGGACAAGTAGACTTTTATGTCATCACCATAAGGGTGATGGATGAATTGAACCTCCTGCAGGTTTGAATGGGAGTTTGGAGATCTGGATGAAATTCAATCTACGGAGGATGGAGATTGACAAACTAGGAAAATAATAAAACAGGAGATTCAACATTGACAAAAGCATTTAGAAGATGGGCTCAGATCTGTGTGAAGACAGGCAGAGTTGAGGAAAATGCTGAAAATCACCAAGTGGGATTATGGATGGTTTTTATATTCCAACGAACAATGATGAGACTAATACGTGCCCATTTCTTATCCGTCTGTTTACTTGAACAGCCCTGAAATTGTAAACAAAACTTCCACATGTTAACTGCATATTACAGTCTTCTTCCAAGTAACTCCATAGAATAGTGTCAGTGAAATGTTATTTTCTCTCCCCAAGGACACACCATTTTTATTATTTTTTAAAGTGGAAAATTAAAAAAAGGGGTGATGGGAAAGAAAATAAATCCCACATCTATTTGCTTGTTATGGAATTGCAATACTGAGATATTTACTGAGTTGGGATGTGTTTAACAGTACTGACCAATCTTTAGGTGCTGGACTGTGCTCGGTGTTTTTTAATAACAGCAAGCAAGTGTACACTACTAACAAAACAAATTAATTTCAAGAGCTGAAAGTTAAATTGTGATCCCAGGTTAACTTGTAATTCTCTTGTGAACTTAGAAGTAATTTGGGTCAACCAGTTCAACTGGCTGGATGCCCGATTTCCAATGTAGTATGATGCCAACAGTATAGGTTCAATTCCCACACCGGCTGGGGTCAGGATGAAGGATTCTCCTTCTCAGTGTCTGCACTGCCCAAGACATACTGACATACAGATTACACTACCACCAGTCATCTCTCCAATGAGCAAGCAATCCTACAGTCTGATGGGACTATGGTGACCTTTACCTTTCATTGGGGTGATTTGATCACTTGCATTTAATGACAATGTATCAATGACTAGTCACAACAAAGCCATATTCTTTCAGTAAATTAAGATAAAAACTTTTAAAATGATGTTTTTCAAACTAAAGATCAAAACCCCTGTCTTTTAAACTGTGAACATTTAGTGCTTTTGCTTTTATTCCCTAGCCCCTCTTGTTGGGTTATGGAGAAACAGATAAAGAGCCTAGTGATGAAATCCAGCTTACACGGAAGTACACTCTCAGAGCAACGTGGTCCACGCCCCACTCTGGACACGGAGTGTAAAAGAAATACTGGATTCTATCAAAAAAAATTGATTTTTGTAATGGAAATACAATGTAATGATGTGTTGTAAAAATGCTGCTTGATGCATCACAGCATGGTTTGGCAAGTGGTCTTCCCAAGAAGCAAAAAAACTACAGACAGTTGTGAACACAGCCCAGTTCATCACGCAAACCATACATGCGTCCATTGACTCCATCTATACTTCCCATTGCCTCGGTAAAGCAACCAACATAATCAAAGACCCCTCCCACCTAGTCATACTCTCCTCCATCCTCTTCAGTTGGACAGAAGTTTAAATGCATGTACAAAAAGACTCAAGAACACCTTCTTCCCTACTGTTATCAGACTTTTGAGTGGAAGTCTCAAATGTTAATAATGATCTGTCTCTCTCTGCGGCTGTAACACTGTATTCTACACTCTGTTCTGCTACCCTGATGCACTTTATATGGTACAATCTGCATGTATAGCATTCAAAACAACACTTTTCACTGTATTTCAGTACATGCAACAACAAAAAAAAAATTAACTTACGATTGTGATTGTAATTGTTCATCACCAAGTAAGACCTTTCTGAATCATAAGCATTTGGGTGGCTTAACAATATTATCTAAATAAAGACATTAGGCCAGGCCTACAAGTACTGATTGCAATAGAATTGTACATATTTGCACACAGTTATTCATTTTGGTATTAATGGAGGCCAATTTGTGCTCAGTAATTTTTGGCTTGCATATACACTCATGATGACATTACTCATTCAGTTACTAACCCTACAATTCACAACTACTTTTTTCAGATAGAATGTATTCCTACCCGTCCAGATTATATGTTGTTGCAGCTGACAGAAATTTGGATCTTTTTCTTTATATGCAGTGTGAGTGCCTGCCAGCAGATGGCTGTATATCTTTAACCCATCAACCATCAATCTGTTTTGGGTTTCTAGTATTGCATGGACTTGGCTGACATACTGACCTACATTAATAATGAAATGGTAGTCTTGAGCGTGTAACTCCAATACGGCAGCAATGGATCTTAGAAATACATAACTCCTTGTGTGAACATGTAAGTTACCATTCAATTTGTCCATTACTAACTACAGAAGTAAATGGTGGATCAGCTAATAAAGCAACAAATTATTTAAGCATATGCAATAAAAATACAAAGACCCAGAAATACTTAATTACAGACAGTCAGAAGCATCATTCCTTCCAAATCACAGTTACTCTGAAATTGTTAAACGGCATTCAAAAGACAAGAGGCTTTGAAAATTTTTGTTTTAACCAATGCAACATTAAAAAAAAAACTTAATAAGTCATCACTGATGAAATTTCAGAAACAAATATCAATATTTTATAGAGATAGTAGGAACTTCTAATGCTGGAGAATCTGAGATGACCCAAAATGTCAGCTTTCCTGCTCCTCTAATGCTGTTTGGCCTGCTGTGTTCATCCAGCTCTACACCAATATTTTACACACTGAATGAACATAATCAAAGTCAAGGGATCAAATAAACATTTCCTTTTTGCCAATATACCCTTCCATCCTGACTTTCAAAATACCATTGGGGTTCCGTGAAAGGAAAACAATGGGTTATTACAGAAAACATATTTCAGTTCATTTCAGAAAAAAAGCACGTGTACCTCAGAACCACTTGGAAACTCAGGAAACTGTTGGTGTTGTTTATAGCTTATTCATCATATATACACTCTGGAGTGAGCTGAATGTGCTCAAAATCTAGCTATTAGAATGTTCTCAACATATTGCACGAAAGTAAATCTAATGTCCTAAAGTGACATATCTGCCTCAGAGGTGAACACAGATAGAATGTCGACATTTAAAACATCTTAAAAACGTTTGCCCTTAAAATGTAAAAAAAATTCCAAGTGATTTTTGCTAAACATAATTGCGGACATTGTTGAAATAAATATAAATCTACTTTCTTTAATATGTTTGACCTTTTTTTGTTATGAAAGTGAAATTTGTTAGAGTTCCAGAGAGTCAGAGGCTGCTCTCTCATTAGAGTGAGGTGAGGTAAACCTCTGGGCCGGTGTACAGAGGACAGCTTGAACATCTGTACAGCCAGATTAAAAATATCAAGATGCTAAACCAGGAGGAGACATCGTGTGTGCAGTGATTGTGTCCCTACCTCCTGGCCAGAGGACCTGGGTTCAAGTCCCTTTTGCTGCTCAACATGTCTGTCATACATGATGACACAAGGTGAATAAAAATACATGAGTGTCCCCAACTCTGATTGAAATAACTATAGTTCAGTCAAACTCCAAGTGGAGGTTTTTAAAAAGTGAACAAAAAAAAAGTTAAGCTGCAAACTCTTCTGGTGCAGTAGTGTTGTCTTCACCTTCAAGCCAGGAAGCCCAGTTTCAAGTCCCAGTTGCTCCTTAAAATATGTAATAATACCTCAGAACAGGTTAATTAGAAAATATTTAAACGTTATCTCTGGGGCCAGAAGATCCAGGTTAAAGTCCCACCTGCGCTGGAGGTGCGTCATAACAAGTTCAAACAGGTCGATTTAAAAAGCAACTTAAAATTAAGCCAATGACAATCTATTGAGGGTTCTTGTGATGCAGTGGTAGTGTTCCTACCTTTGGGTCAGAAGGCCTGGGTTCAAGACACCCCTGCTCCAAGGCATGTAAAAATACGTCAGAACACGTTGGTTAGAAAATATCCAAAGTTAAGGGAATGACCATTTACTGACTGTTTTTGTGGTTGCATTGCTTATACATATTTTTAATCAATTTGTTCAGATGTATTAGGGCACACCTCTGGAGCCAATGGGACTTGACACCAGGCCATCTAGCTCAAAAGATGAAACACTACCACTGTCCTATAGAAGCCCTTAAATCAACCTATTTGAATATGTTCTGATACGTGTGGACATCGCATCCTGAGATGGGACACAAACCTTTTAATTCAGAGGCATACCACCACAAGGGGTCTGCCCCTGTCTCAATAGGTTGAATAAAACAACTATAACTAGAGCCAGTGGGCCTCTTGTAGTGCAGTGGTAATGTGAAATGTACAGACAGGTAATGGGCTCACTGAATAAAGTTCAAGGATCGTTGAGGCCCAGTATTTTGATACTGGCGCATTGCGAATGGACATACGAACATATGAATTAGGAGCAGAAAATACAGGTTTTGAGTTCAAAACACTCATACAGCACAAAACAAAACAGCTTCGAAAACACAACCAGCCAGAACAATTTACATAGATTTAATTAAAATTGTTTTGTATCTATTCAATTTTGGAAATGCAGTTTTGAAGAAGCTCCACTGTTTAAACTATTGTCTGCATTTAACATGTGAAACGCAATGGCCTATCGGTAGTTATCAAAGGACTATTAATCCAGAGACCCAAGTAATGTTCTGGGGACTGTGATGTGAATCTCTCAATGGCAGATGATTGAATTTGAGTTCAATAAAAATATGGAATTAAGAGTCTAATGATGACCTTGAAACCATCATTCATTGTCAGAAAAGCCCACCTGGTTCACAAATGTCTTTTAGGGAAGGAAACTGCCATCCTTACCTGGTCTAGCTTACACGTGACTCCAGACCCACAACAATGTGGCTGACTCTTAACTGCCCTCTGGCAAGTTAGAGACGGACAATAAATGCTAGCCTCGTCAGTAATGCCCTCATCCCACGGATGAATTCAAAAAAACTTTGTTAAATATATGGAAATATTACACTAACTCTAGTAATATGATACGTTTATGGTAAAAGTGCGAACAGCTGCGATGGATATTTTTGTTCCATTGCATTTCATTGCCAAGGAAGTTGATCTTAATCAGATATTTTTCACTTATGTCAATTTCATTTCTCACTGGTCTAGGTTGCAAATATTTCCGAACTCACGACTGCAGTTTTGTTACAATATCACATCTTGCAGGTTTCACACCATGCATCAACAAATGATTCTTACCGCTGAGGCAGTCGATTGCAGTATCTGTGACGAAGGACCCCCAGCAGCAGCTGCTAATGTTTGTGCAGATCTCTGGGGTGTTCCCGGTTGGACTGTTGTTGCTGTCCCTATCGAAGCCGCAGATGTTGCCCCACTTATTACAATCTGAGACTGAAAGATAAATAAATAATTTGCTTTTATCTAATTCCATTCATGGCCTTAGGATATTGCAAATAACTTCACAGCCAATGAAGCACTTCTGAAGAATATTCGCTTTGTAATGCAGAGATACGAGGTATTTGGTTTGCACACAGTAAGCACCCATAAAGTTTTGTGCTGTTCTCCAAATAGTACAGTTGATCCTTTACTCCAGAAAGGGCAGATAGAACCTTATCCACTTCTGGCAATAAAGTACTTCTTCAGTACTGCAGTGAAGTATCAATTTAGTTTACACGTGAAGTTAAAACCATGACCCTGGTACCATCGATGCAAATTGGAGATAGTGAAGTGCCAAAAGTTATTTTAACATATTTTTCATGTATTAAAATCTCAGTGACATATTGAGACTTAAATTTAAAAAAAAAAATCACCCTTGTCATTTATTAAAACACAAAACCTGTGAGGTAGGTACAAAAGATATTTTAGCTATTGTACCTTTCAACAAGATTGTGGCTTATCTGCTTTGTAATTCTGTCCATCTCCTTTGACACACTCTTCTATACACTTGCTGAGCAAAAAGTGATGTTCCAAATGACTTTTCTCTGTGCACTAGTTTAACATTTTCTTAAAAGTTTATTAATTATGTCAAACTTGTCCTTGCTCAGAAATAATTAAACTCTTGAACTGAGACCGAAATAATACATTGCACAATATATTTTTTTTTACATACACCCTTAAACTTTAACTCAGTCCTTACTTAGACATTTCTAGTCTGACTCTGAAAACTGCTACCTCATTGATTTCCAGTCAACGTGAACTCACTGCTCAACATTTTTAGGCATTGGTTCATAACAATACCTGTACAGTTGGAGGTCGCTGCAATGCAGTTGTTACTTGTACCGTTGTCTGTGGTTGAGAAACTGGTTTGATGATTGTAGGTGTCACTTGTCGTGCAATTATTTGCGTCCCAGGTGCCTAGAAATGATAGTGAAAATGCAGGAAAGCTGTGGCCAACCTTGTAGGATTACTGATGCAGAATGGTTTCTCTTGAGAAAATAATCCAAAACTACTTAAACACAACTAAATGTAAATCATTGTACATTTTGATAAAAGTCAATGCATAAATATAAAATTACGAAGTCATAACTTTCAGCACCTTGGAGAGTGGTAAAACACCCACACCAAATTATTAATTCTAATTTTGAACGCAGAAAATGAAGAAATGCAGAAAATGGTTCTATTTTCTACTTTTGTCATGTTTCTCCTTGTGGTGTTCTCCAAAGCACATTCAAGTAAATAAGATTTACAAATCAGTAAACTCTGTAGTGTATGGTGAACTTAATTCCATTGTTAGTTTTACTGTTCAAGGTTTACATAAGACTAGCTGAGAGCCACAAAGCATTAATCTACAGAATGGTATATTTATATTATGTATATTGCAACATGATTTCTTCAAATTCCCATTCCATGCAATCCTTCTCGTGCATACCTATCCTATTCCCTTCATCCCTCTCCCATTATTGCCATCTCATCCCTTGTATCTATGCTATCCCCGTCCCATCCTATCATCCATTTCATTCTTCTTATGCCATCCCATACCTCCCATTGTCCATTTTGAAAGCCCCATGTATTTCCGCTGCCCCACGCCAGTACAATCAAATGTGAAGAAACTATCAAACATCAAAGCAACAAACCAATTCCCTGGTGGTCAATTTTTATTATGGTCTTGATAAGCTTCACAAATTTTTAGCAATCAATTTCAGAGCACACAGTCATCAGATCTGAAACGTCGTGTGTACAGCAGCCACATTTTGAAGACTCTAGGAGATGACATCCATCAGGAGCTGGGATTTTGTTGGCTTTTAGTCTTTATTTTGTGTCTTAACAGTTTACCTCAGTACCGTTTTTTGTGGTGATTGTCATTGTTTTAGGTTCCTGCCTTCATTTCAATGCTTGATTGACCAATTATTTCTGGCATTTTTTTTGCATCCTCTACAATCAAGAAGGATACAAAACATCTTTTCAATTTCCACCATGATATTATTATGTTCCTTTGCTAATTCCCAGACTTACACCAGGAGAGCTATATTCACTTATATACTAGATGTTCTTATATTTATATAAGAATATTTAGTATACAAGTGAATATTGTCAAGCTAGATAATATATTCTAGTGAAGCTCAACACAAGCTGGAAGAACAACACCTCATTTCCCGCTTGGGGACCCTGCAGCCCTCTGGACTCAATATCGAGTTCAATAATTTTAAGGCCTAAACTCTCCCATGTCCCAGCCCCCTATCCCACACACCAGACCTTGTTACCACATAGCCTGCCCATTACATAATACCTGTTATTGGTCACTAATAGTCCCCATTAACTATTCACCCTCCCAGCCTCATCGTTATCAACTCTGTCTGTCTAACTGCTCTTTTCCCTCTCTTTAAGCTCTATCCTATCGTTTACTCCTTACCTGCTTCCCCTCTCCCTTTTTCTGCACATAAATTGACGTTTTCCCAGACATTATCAACTGAGGAAGGGTCATTGGACCTGAAACGTTAACTCTGTTTTTTTCTTCATAGTGCTGCCAGACCTGCTGAGTTTTTCCAGCAACTTCATTTTTGTTTCACTTATAAACTACTTAGTTTTTCAAATAGTTACAGAAATGCTACAATTTGATTGTGAGATTTTCAGCCAGCTTTCATTGAATAGTAAGGGAGGGAAAAAATAGTAATTCGTTGTTTTTTTACATTCTGTCCAGTCTTTTGGCCTGCCATTATTCTTCATGGAAATACACTTTTTCTCCCCTTTCAATTTCATACTATCTTCAACTCCCTTAGTTACCTACAGATGGTGCGTACTTCATCTAGACTCTGTCTTTCTTGCTGGCATGTATTTATGCTAAATGTTAGGAAATGTTTCCCTCAATGTCTGCCATCAACTGATCGATTCCTTAACTTAAAATTTTCCAGTTCTTTTTAAATCAATCCTGTCTTCATTCCCTCAAAATTGTCCTTGTTAAATTTAACTCTTGGTCTTGGACAAACTATTCTCTCCCTCAAAATAAATGGGAATCCAATTGTGTGACGATCACTGCTATTATGAGATCTAGAATTCACTGCTCTTTGTCACCAGAACATGCTGTACTAGAAGGCTGTCCTGAAAATACTCGATAAACTCATCATCAAGGCTACCTCTGCCAGTTTGGTTTCCAATCAACAAAGTCACACATGATTATCCCTCTACCTTTCTCATAGCCCCTATTATTTATTTTCATGTACCCCCTGCTACAAGGTAGTTTCAGATAGGGGGCCTGTAAACTATTCTCACAAATGACCTATCATTTCTTTACCAAAATAGATTCTACATCTTGATCTTTAGAGCAAAGGTTATCTCTGTCTACTGTAATAAAGCTATGCTTAATTAACAGAGCTCTTTTTCAACCTCTTTTCATCGTTTCTGAAATTTAGTCCTTCTGAAAGATCCTTTTCTCACCTTAGTCATTTCTCTACAATGGCTCACACCATTTATTTCTACTTGACCTGACAATTCATCCCTTTTGTTACGAATACTCACATTGAGATAAGTGCTTTTATACTTGTGCCTATTTACAATTCTTACAACCTCTAGCCTCACCTCCAGGTGCAGTCTGAATATTGTTCCTTCCTGCCACACTCTTACTGCTACCTTACTCTCTCTTCAATTTATCATAAAACCCTCTTCTGATATTGTCTTCCAAACCTGTGACATCTGCCACCTAGAAGGTCAAAGGCAACAGATACACAGGAACACCACCACCTACAAGTTCCCCTCAGAGCTACACATCATCCTGATGTGGAACTATGTCACTGCTTCTTCACTGTCACTGAGTCAAATTTCTGGAACTCTCTTCCTAACAGCATTTTGAACATACTTACACCCCAAGGACTACGGCAGTCCAAGAAGATTCTTATCACCAACATGTCCTGGGTGATTGAGTGAGCAATAAATGTTGGCATCTTGAGTGATGTGCACATCCCATGAATGAAGTCACTTAATCACTTTCCTCCATATTATTTGGTTTAAAGTTGTCCTCATTGGTCTAATTATACAAGCTGCCCAAAAACTAATTTAAGCACAATTCAGATGAAGACCTTTCCTCAGTCTGATGACTTAAAACCCATTTTTTCTACTTCACAAACTTCTCCTTGCAACATTTACTGGACCTAATTATTTGAGTTTTGCAACATGAATTGGAACAAATTAGGAAGTTCCATGGCTGAATAGATCTTTCTTTCCTAGAAGCTAATTGCCACGTTAAAATTAGTATTTGAACATATTTACACAAATAATTGCCACATATATTCCAACAGATGATGGGTATATCTAGAAGGCTTTTGTGCAGAAGTACCTGAGAATATTAAACCTAGTAAACATGATTTAATACGCACGAAAATTCTTTGAGAAAGTCATTAAAAACTAATGTTAACTTCTGAATGTTAAGCATAAGAAATTGAACTGGCCTACAAATTGGTAAAAATGATATTCAGAGATTACCTAGATAATTTAAACCCTAGTCATTACTGTTTTACAAGCAGACGTAGTCATTCAAGGAAACAGAAAGCTAGCATGCAGGTACACCATGCATTTGGGGACAAATTTCACATTGAGGATTCACAAGGATTCCTATACAAGACAAAGGAAGTCTCGCTCCAATTATGTAGGAATTTGATGATACCATATCTAGAGTGAAGTGCATGGTTTTCATTATCACATTTAATGAAGGATATATTTGCATTGGAGGCAGTGCAGCAAAGAGGCAGGAGAGTGGTTCATGATGTAACAGGGTTGCCTCATGATGCTGCTGAATAAATTGGGCCTATACTGTCAAGAGTTCAAAAGAATGAGGAATGATTGAAACACACACAATAATCTGAAGGCATTTAACAAGTTAGACACAAAGTGGTTGTATCCCAGGACTGGGGAATCCAGGACATGGGAACAGTAAGAAGCAATGTGTTCAAATCAAATGCTTGTAAAACTTTGGAATTGTCAACCTGAGAGATTTGTCGATTTTCCAATAATGATATTTACGGCTGATGGGGAAAGGTTTTGATCCAAATAATATGGAGAGCAGCTGGAATAGAGGAGTTGAGGAAAAGATTAGCCATGACAGTAATTAAAGGCAGAACAGGTTTAATGGTCAGATGGTCTACCACTGCTCCTACTTCGTTTACGTTCCTACAACTCCAGATTTAGGTTCAACTGTCTGACACCAGCATGGCTAGATGATGCCGATAAACTCAAGGAAAGATGGACATTTTAGTTTACATTTACATTATGAAAATTACTGCAAAAACAAAAATTCAGTTGCATGGCTAGAATGCTCCACTGTATTAACTTTGCCTCCTAAAGGAGGCATCACAGTTTCTTTTTAAAAAACACTGAGGTATATATTATTTTCATGTTTCCAATCTATTAAAAAGTGATGAAAATTAAAAGCAACTTTTCACATTTTGTTCTGAGTCTATCAACTGTGCGCATATGACAATCATCAACACAGCTATAAATGAAAATGTAACATCACTGGAAAATCTACTTCTTGGATTCAAAGGCATTTTTGGTGTAGTAATAAATCTGGAGTTCAGATTTACAGTATGTAACCATCTGACAAAAGAAATGACTTTCAAATCCAGACTGAAAGTTCTTTATCTGGATAAAGTTGCAGCAAAAACATTTAACCCACACTAAAGTGAGGTGGCAGACAACATGTTCCAGCCAAGTGCTATGCAGGCTCTGTTGTATTAGTTAAAATACTTAGCAAATCCAATTGCAGACTGCAAGTGAGGAGCTTTCCCTTACCTGCACAGTTGAGATCTGAACTGGAGGACCACTAGTAGGCGTGGCCGATCGTGAAGTGAGTGCCCCTTGAGACTGAGCTTGTGACTGCATCTGTTGTAGAGCTTGCTGAGGAATCAACATCAACTGTCCACTGTCACTTCGCACAAGAACCATCCCTAGATGTAGAAAATAATTTTAGGCAAAATTACCATTTATTTAGATCCTGGAAAACAATATTTTCCTGAATTTAATGTCCCAATCAAAACAAAAATGGATGTTTTAAATTTAATGATCTAAGCAGATTGATACAATTCAATAAAATGTTCTCCATCACAATCAAAAAGAGGCTCTCAAATTATCAGAACTATTATTGAGTTAATATTTATTCAATTCTGAGGAAAACTACAATGCTAGAATATTGCGCATTTTACACAAGTTTTTTCAAAATATTCTCAGGACAACCCAAAGCACTTCATGACCAGTTACTTACTTCTGTGGCATTGTTATTGACACCTTGTTGGCAAATAACAAGACAGCATTAGACAAAGTTTGGCATCAATGAGCCCTGGCAAAACTGAACTCAATGGGAACGTGGGGGATGCTTTCCACTGATTGGAGTCATATCTAACACAAAGGAAAATGATTGTTATTGCTGAAGGTCTATCATCTCAGTCTCAGGACTACAAGACTTCCTGAGGATACAATGCTAGATGCAACTATCTTCAGAGGTTTCAATAACCTTCCCTTCATTACTAGGTCAGAAGTGGAGATGTTGAATTGTCCACACAAGTAACACTTGAAGTAGACTTGTGCAGGTTGGAGTGAGTGAGTGCAGTTACTGGGTAAGAAAGTCTCTAAACCTTTAATTTGTGCAAACCTAATTTAATCTGATTTAAGACTAATTTGGAGCTGGCATTAAATATGTAGTTTAAAATTCTGTAGTTAGGGGCTTTGAGCAGGTTTTATTTTCAAGTGATGCATTGAAAGCACAGCCTAATTAAAGAACTGGTCAGAGGTTGGAGTGGGAAGGGAGAGAACCTGTTATCGTCCATATTAATATCAATTACGCTGCTAGGACTAGAAAGAAGGTTCTGCTTAAAGAATTTCGAACAGCTTGGAATAAAATTAAAAAGTAGAACATGAAACAATATTATTTTTAAAAATGTTTTTGCAACCAATTTGTGCATAGCATAGCCCCACAAATAACAAATTAGGTGAATGACCTGCTGCAGGAATGCTCATGAGTGTACCAGGCAAACTCATTGCTACTTGTCAAGAGATTCCATAATCTTATGTTTTATCTAAATGAGCACATTTCCAATAATACATTACTCTTTCTGTACTGCATTAAAGGGACAGTCTAGATTGTGTTCTAACTTTGCATGGGGCACATAACATACAAATATCTAATCCACCAGTGACAGTACGACCTTTGTAACAAGCTGATGTACATGCAATGACAATTACAACAGATGCCTGCCATACTTTCCAAATGTACCAATTTGAATCAACACCAATTTCACTAGAAGTTGTTATCCACCAATGTATGATTTTAATGAGACAAGAAAATAAAGCTCTTGTGTATACAGGAACACTGGAAATGAAGTTTGTTCATCTTTATTTATAGACAAGCAACTGTGTTCCAAAAGTAATTGCTTTGAATATCTTGAAAATCAGCCACACAATATAATGAAGCATTTTACAAACAAGTTATTACAAAAAAAAATTGTCTAATTTAGCTGAGATATACTCTACAGTTAAGTATGCATGGTCCAGCGTCATAAAATTGTCCAAGGCAATAAATCTTCCCCATTCAAATTTTGTACTTAGATCTTCTATTCAACAAAAAAAAACACAAAATTGTCCTCAATGCAATACTGATTGACCAACGGCACTTTATATTCTATCAATACATTAAATCAAACCATCACTTTCCTATAATAATGGGCATAAAAGACTGCACAGTGGTATTCAAACACATTTCACCACTATCTTGGTGATGTGTCTCAATGAACACCAGTAAAACAGACTGTCTGTTATTTATCTCATTGATGTTTATTGTATCCTATTGTGGGCCAATTGGTTACATTACATCTGTGATTATACTTCAGAAAGGTCAACTAAAAGAAAGGATTTTTCTGGTTTTAATTACAGTTTTTCTCAGCAGCGTATTGTTAAAATTCTATTGCACAAAAAAAACAAAAACAAAAACAAAAACAATCTAGCTGCTGAATTACAGCTATCCTTTTTAGTCCAACCTACTGCCCTGCTCTTGTAATTTTTCAAGTCATTTGAAACCTTTATCGGATTTTTTGTTAAATTAGCTCTGATAACAGCTTGATAATCATGTTCTAATAAACCTGTATGAAAAAGAATTTTCTAACTTTGACTTTCATTCTTTCTATTATAGTCCTTCACAAAAATGTATGAAGATCAAATACATTCTCATTGAGAAGTTTCTCATTCTGATCCTCCTCAACATTTTCCAATTTAGTTATCCAACATCAATTTCATTGCAATGTAGTACTGCAGAGATGCCAGTGCATGTGACTTAAAGTCTCTAAAGTCTAGCCTATTGCGATGTGCTTTCTATCAGATTCCCTACAAACTGAAGTGTGAATTCCAGAGTTCCAGTGAAGGATGCAATTTCAAATCATGTTCTCTGTTTGTGACGGTGCTCAACATTCACTTTGCCTATAAATTTTTCACAGGATTATCAGTAAAGATTCTGTAAAATCAGTGTTGCTTCCAGTGTGGTATCGTCTACAAACAGCAAAGCTCCTTGATCAATCAAACTGAGCCATCCAGAGGCGAGTGAGGAGTTCCATCCAAAGCAAGATACGCAAAGTAGAAACGAGACTGGGAAACACAACTGGATTAGTGTGAGAGATAAAGGACAGAAAAGAAAAAAAAAAATTCTCCAACCCCAATTTTCTTCTGAAGGAACAGAATTCTGCGTTGACAAAATTATTCTTTCAGGTACAGAGAACTTTTTTATAAATAATCATCACTATTGCACCACAATAAAAATCATTCATGAATGCACCAGCTTAACATTTTGCAGCTATTTTTAGATTAGTATTAGTGGGTAAGTATTGCATGTTCATATCACTATTTATTTCAACGCTGGCTTCATCTGTAAGGATTGCTCAGGATAGTTCTGGCAGCAATATCTGGATTAATTCATTTAGCTGCACATAAGCGAAACCCTTGTGTTGCTGTTAGATTTTCTCCATTATATTACTGTTCACAGACAGCCTCACTATTATTAGTTTTATAAATTCCAAACCATTATCTAGTAATAACTGCTTGTCAAGAGTTAGAGTCACACAGCACAGAAACAAACCTTTCAGTCCAACTAGTCCATGCTGACCATATACCCAAACCAATCTAGTCCCATTTTACGTGTCTTCAATGTTTTGACCTCAGCCATTTCCTGTGGCAGAAAATTGCCCTGGCTCACCACTCTCTGGGTGAAGAAATTCTTTGGCACCTTTGACCTAAAAGGCCTACCCCATATCCTTCAACTGTGAACCCTGGTTCTGAGTTCCCTAGTTACTGAGAACATCCTTCCTGTACCCTGTCTAATCCTGTTAGAATTGTCTAGGTTTCAATGAGATTCCACACCTCCCCACCTTTCTTCCAAAGTTCAGTGAATACAGTCATATTTGATCCAGTGTCTCCCTGTACATTTGACCTGTATAACTGCAGCAAGAGATCCCCACTCTCGAACTTGAAACCTATCACTCTGAAGGCCAAGCCATTACTTACCTCCTTCACTGCCTGCATGCTTACTTTCAGCAACTAGTAAATGAGGTCACACAGGTTTTGCTGACCTCCCCTATTCCCAATCTATCACCATTCAAATATTAATCTGACTGCCTATTTTTCCTACCAAAGTGGATAAGCTCTCATTTATCCACATCACCGTGAATCTGCCATGTATTTGCCCGCTTACTTAACTTGTCCCAACCACACTGGAATCAAAGTTTTGTTGAACAGGAGTAATAGTACAGGAGTAATATACAGAAAGACAAGCAGATGAACTAGATTATCCAATAGAACAAGGACTACAGAACAATCTAGGAACATTACTGGAAGTAGAAACAAAAATAGAAATTGCTGGAAAAGCTCAGAAGGTCTGGCAGCATCTGTGGAGAGAAATCAGAGTTAACGTTTCAGGTCTAAATGACCCTTCATCAAGAACCCCTTTCTAATGGAAGTTGAAGACATTTTTTAAGACGTACAAGTATATCGATGATTTTCAATGGGGAGGATGTGTGAAATTGTAGTAATGACTTAAAGGGAATTTAAGAGAGAAAATCAGGTTTCAGGGACCTTTAAACATAATAGCTTAGACATCAAGCCTTCATGTGTCAGGTGCAACTTGAAATTAGAAAGCTATTACTCATATTCTGATGAATTGTGCTAGGTTGTTATAGAAAGATTTATTTTATAGCAAAAGAAACAACAGAGCAATTAGGATGCTGGATTGGATAGCTGAATGGCTATACATCCAGATAAAACCAAATGTTAATTTTACTATATTGAAACTAAGTACTATGACAAAACATGACAAAACACAATTCAACTGTGAATGTTTTACGGGCAACTGAAACATTTAAAAAGTGAATTACAGAAAAATGCATGCTTATGTTTAAAACCTCAAGGAATCGGTGTGACATAAAATTAGTACTTTCTAGTCTCATGAAATCTTTCAGACGAGTGTTCAAGTACAGCTAGTCTTATCAAATTCTTGGTGTGTGAAAATGAAAACTACTGTTCCTAGGCCTTGGAATCTAAGAAACTAAGAAGGGTGGTTAACCATAACCATAACCATAACCATAACCAGAAACCATAACCACTTTCCCCTACATCAAAGACATTTCTGAAATGACTGCCAGACTACTCGGACCTCTTGGCATCAGGGTAGCCCACAAACCCACCGACACACTAAAACAGCAGCTAATGAACTTAAAAGACCCTATACAGACAACTAATAAAACGAACGTCATCTACAAAATACCTTGCAAGAACTGTGACAAACACTACATTGGACAAACTGGCAGAAAGCTAGCCACCAGGATACATGAACAGCAACTAGCCACAAAACGACATGACCCACTATCACTAGTATCCTTACATACAGATGAGGAAGGACACCACTTTGATTGGGACAACACATCCATCCTAGGACAAACCAAACAGAGACACGCACGAGAATTCCTAGAAGCATGGCATTCCAACCGGAACTCCATCAACAAACACATTGATTTGGAGCCAATCTACCATCCCCTGAGAAAAAGAACAGGAAATGACATCACCAACCCAAGGAAACCTAACCAGATAAATAGAAAGCGGGACATAACACAAGCGCTTCGTCAGAGGCTCACTGATGATGTTACCTAGTATGGTGACGAAACGTCTGAAAACGAACCTTCCAGCTCAGCGAGCAAACTCACATCCAGAGGGTGGTTAACAGTTCCTTAATTGTGGAAACATGGACTCTTGTAGAAGCAATTGCCTTGGGACTTTATTTATTAACTATTTTAGCAGAAATTCAAAGCAAAAGGTGTTCTGATAATAGTTCATCCATTGATCTCAAGGAACTTGCAAATAAAACACAAGGCTTATCAGTTGACTGGAAACATGAGGAAAGGGACATCTTTTGAAATGGTGCTCCACTTTAGCCAAGCCAAGAAAGCTACAGTATCAGCAATCAATAAAATGCAATTTTAAAGAAAACTAGGTTTGGAAAACAAACACATATATGAGAAATTACAACCGTTCACATTCAGGTTAGCCTCCATGTGTTGTGTATTAGGGTCACTTCATCTGGTTCAAAGTCAACATCTAAAAACATTCTAACGAAGATACTGTTACCTGCTTTGGTACTCTTACCTACCTCCCAATAACAGAAGAAAAGGGAAAGCTGGGCTAGCCACGGAGATTAAGCTTGGATTAGCTAAGAGCTAATTAGTAACTAACTTAAGTCTGATGGTAAATGTACATGCGTATGATACACTTGGTTAAAGTTACAGAAGATGGATAATAAAAATAAAGTGCCAAAAACATGTCAGTTATCAATCGTAAAACCAATGCCACAAAGAATCTGGTAAGAATGACAATTTCCTTTGAAGAAATTTATGGGGGATATTAATGCACTATAAACTACTGGTAAAACAAGGCAAAACAGATTACAGATCACTAATCATATTCAGACATGATAACAAGAGAAGCTGCCAATAATCATTTTGTTCCTGTTGAGCTGAATGGTAGCAAACATTTTTAAGAAGTTCCCTACTGGCCAAAATTACTGAAGATTAATCCTCTTTATCATTGCTGCAATTGCAAATTTTCTGTAAAACCAAAATTATCTGTGAGCACTTTCATTCTGCAATAATGAGTCTAATATGATTTTTTGAGCTGGTTGATTACACATATACCAAAAATGATTTTCTTTCAACAATTATATTGGAAGGTAGGCTCACTAGGTTTAAAGATTATCCAACAATTATTTAACTTCAAACTAAAATCAGAATTTTAACACCATTTACTACAGGAGAAAGAAGTGGCCTACCATCTTACAACCTAAATCTAAAGGTATTGGCAATCTACCTAAAAATTCTACCAATGAGTAGGACACCTTAACTGTAACTGCTACAGTATAAAATGCACTTTCTGGTCACTAGAAGTCTATTAAAATTAGAGTATATTTTGAAAAGAAAAATGGTATTATCTGAACGCTGAGGCCACAGAAATCCTGAGTTAAATCAAGACATTAGAGCTTAAGCACTTTAGAATATTGTCATCATAAAGAACATCTACCTTGCCACAATGTCAATAGAAGGTGAGAAGGATGTGATAAGTCGATACAGAAAGAAGATGAGAAACTCAGCAGGTCTGGCAGCATCTGTGAAAAGAGAAACAGAGTAAACATTTCAAGTCTAAAATGACACGAAATGTTAACACTGTTTCCCTAGCCACAGATGCTGCCAAACCCGCTGAGTTTTTTTCCAGTGTTTTTAAAATTTCAGTAATTTACTTTCACATGATAAACGTACACTTGGAAAATAAGGATCAGATTGGGCAAATAGTCAACATTAATACATGAATGCGAAGTCATGTTTGGTTAACTTGTGAGAGTCTCTTTTGAAGATGTTACTAACAAATTAATAAAGGGGAAGTTGATGTAGTTTTCAGAAGGCTTTTGATAAAGTCCACCACAAGAGGATGGTTAGCAAAATTAAAGCAAAATGGGACAGGAAGTAAATGTACTGGCATAGATTAAGAATTGGCTGATAGGCAGAAAACAAATAAATATTTCATTCTCACACTGCCAGACTGTGACTAGTAGTGTAGAATCAGTACTTTAACCCCAACTGTTTACAATATATATCAATGATTTGGATGTCGGGACCAAACAAAATATTTCCAAATTTGTGGAAGACACAAAGCTACATAGGAATGTGTGTTGGGAGGAGTCTGTAAAGCAACTTCACAGGATTTGGACAGACTTATTAAGTCCAGCAATACATGGCAGATAGAATACACTGTGAAAAATGGGAGGTCATCAATTTTGGCAGGAAAACGACATGGAGCCTATTTCTTAATTGCAAGCGATTAGAACAGTATGTACGTAAAGGGACCGAGGTATCTTTGTCAATAAGTTACTGAAAGCTAACATGCATATACAGCAAGCTATCACGAATGCTAATGGAATACTAGCCTTTGTCAGAAACAGATTTGAGTAAGAATAATGAAGTATTGCTTCAGTTGTGTAGAAGCTGTGGCAGACTGGATCTGGAGTAGTGTGTGCACCTTTGATCTTCCTTCCTCTCGAAAGGTATTATTGCCATAAAGGGAGTGCAATAAAAGTTCACCAGGCCTGTTCATGGAATGGTGGGACTATCCTCTGAAGAAAACCATGGTTGGCATGGAGTTTGATTTTAGAGAAGAGCTAGGAAAAAAGTTGGAGCGTCAGCATAACATAGTGTGGAGCTGGAGGAACACAGCAGGCCAAGCAACATCAGAGATACAGTAAAGTTGACGTTTTGGGTCGGGACCAGTATCAGCATGCTGGGAGTGTATTCTGCACATGGAAGTGTTGCACTTGACCCTAACAATCCAGTTCTGTCCCAATACTTGTTATTAAACTTAAATAGAAAATGCATTCATACGCCGATATATACTATGATCAATGTTGGATAAAATGAAAATGGTAGACTTGAAAAATAAATTAGAACATTCATTGCAATCTTACATTTAAAATATTCACAAGTTTTTTAAAAAACCAAATCCATAAATGTAGACAAAAATTAGGTACAAAGCTTATCTGCTGCTGGTTCATCTTCAAAGGCAGAAGTGTTGTGATTTGCTACACTAAATTTGAACTGTATATGTACTTGTATGTAAATCACTGGGAATTTTTTTCAAATTTCCGTATATGTATTTGAATATAAACAGATTAAGAGACATTTTTTAAGGAAACGTTGAATATTATATGCTCATCTGACTCATTAAAGTTTTAATAGGCATAGAAAATAAATTGCACCTGTATGACATTCACAGCAGGTAAATCTGTAAATTATACTAATCTGTAACAGTAGTAATTTAGGAATGTTTGTTGGGCCGCATGTATCACAGCACAATATTCCACTGTTGCTTCATAAAACTGAGCACATAATCTAACACGTAATTTGTTTTTGGAACAGGTCTGCTGCTCCCTATTCCATATTTACATCATTAAGTCTGCAGCATAGAGATAGACCATTTGGCCTCACTAATCTATACCAAAAATACAGTTTCCCATGAACCTTTTCCCAAATCTCTTCATCTAATCCTATCAACATACCCTTCAACCTTTTTTCAATCATGTTTACCTTACTCCACCTAGAATGGATATCATCTATTTGCATTAGCTACTCTTGCAGTCCACATTCTTAACACGCTTTGGATAAATAAGATTTTCCTGAATTTCTTTTAGATTTATTGACAACTATCTTCTGTTTATAGCCTCGAATTTTGGCCTTGCCCAAACATGGATCTCTGGACCTTTTCTCTTTTACCCATTTAGATTCTTAACATCCAAATAGTAGCTGGCCTCCTTAAAATCTTCAAACGTACATTCAGTTATAACAAGATTTATTTTCCAGGAATATCAGATTTTAAATGATTTGCCACTTATTCAATAATTCAATTTACTGTTTTATAACATATACATTCTTGTTGTTGTCTGTTTAGTATCATTCACCACAGACTGCAGAACTTGAAATTTCTTCATTTACCTAAGCATGATGCTTTTTTAATATCTTTTAAAACAGCATACAAATCAATTTTTGACTTTTACCACTTCAAGTTGGAATTGTTTTGTTCTTACAGTCATAAAGGCTTCACCTGATACTCACCTCACCATGGTAGCAATTACCATCAAAATTTAAGTCTGTATGAAGGCCTGTTGGCAAAGTATCAGAGGAGAAATGAAGACTTATTGTTAAAGCTTAGAGGTGATGTTGAGTGTATCAAGAATTGTCCAATCAGAATCATCGTTGATTATTCTTTTATTTTCCCCAGGTTATTTTCCAATTTATTTCAGTCTCCCTCCAAGAGTTTTCTATACACGTGGCAGAAAGTCATTTTGGATGATTGCAGATTGGTGCCACCCTCAATACAGGGTGCTTGATATTTGGTTCCATTGCTGTCAATTAATTGGTTGCTGATTAAATGTCAGCTGAGTTATATTAATGCTCAAGAAGAATTTCTACCTCTAAGTCTTTTCTGAAGTTCAACATCAACCGATCATTTTAGCCCTGTTAAACATTAAACTGCCCATTTTCTAAAACCAGCATCATCCTTACCAGCTGGGAAACTTAAGACAGGACTGACTGACATCTTCAAGATCTTGAAGGATTTTGTCACAGTAAATAGTGAGAAACCATTTTAGGGGCTTAAGTGACAGTAACCACTGAAGTAAATGGCAAAAGGTCCGGAGTTGATTCTATGATTGCACACGTATACCTAAAGAAATGAAAGCTAATACGTTATTGAATTTTTGGGGCACTGATTTTTTTGAACATATTCAAAAACAATCTAAATACAAATGCACAACGTAATAATGAAATTCATTATGTAATTTCTATGTAATGGAAAGATAACTTCTGGCTCAGTTTCAATGCTTTCCTTAATGAAGCTGATACCCCTTTGAAATTTGGATATTTGATATTCGGAAAGGCTTATTTCTAGCTTCTAACTTGTTGGCTGCAAAAATTATAATAGTAATATTAAAATTCAAAAGAATCAACTTAAGACTCGTTTAGAAACAAACTTGTAAATTAAAAGAAAATTTTAAAACTTCTTTTTGAATACCTTTAAAGAATTCCTTTCTTCTCTATGCTGCAGATAAATTATTTGGAAAACTACTTTAAAATAAATTGAAACAATGAACAAGGGGACATAATCAATTGTCTTTACGCCATTCATCAGGACTAGTGGGGGCGTAAACCTGAAACACTGACATTCCTGCTCCTCTGATGCTGTCTGACTTGCTGCATTCCTCCAGTTCCACAACGTATTGACTCTGACTCCAGGTCTGCAATTCTTGCTAACTCTGAGGAACAAGGGGACATAGCTTGGACTCAAAAGACAAATTTAGGACTAACTTCAAGAGTTTTCTTCCACAAAAATAGTAATCAACATGCACAGAAAACAGGATGAGAGTCAAATAAAGTTTGAAGCAGGTAAAAGATGAGAATTGTCTAGGAATTTTTGTAAATTCCTAAATTATGGCATGTTCAATGTGGTCACCTGTGTGGGAATAAGGTCTTCAAATTAAAAACTAAAAATTGCTGCAGTGACAGTGACAAATTCTAATTAAATGCATTGATAACCAAATTATTGAAATTTAAATTTGATGAAAATGACCAAAATAAACTGCCCAATAAAGTCCAAGAGTATACTTGCAATATTAGATGGCTAGAAATCTTTCAGATTTCATTCATCCTTTCAACATTGATTTATATGCTTTGATGATAATTTTACCTTATCACAGCAATTCCTTTCTCCAAGAAATAAATGAAAGCTATTTGACCATCTAGTAATCTTTGGCGCTTATTCAAAACCTTCGTGTACCTTCTTGAAGTCTTGAAAGTTCAGGAGCAACTTGATGTTATGACTGAATCAAACATAATTTTCAAAGGCATGGTCTCAGTAAGTTGGCATTGGGATGTATGGCATATGGATACTGACCGTGCAAATTTATCTATTTAAATCATACCATCACATTTTTAAAACTGCATTTAGTTTTAACGTGCTGATAAAACAAAGCAGAAACTATATTTAACTGCAGAACATACAAACTGATGTAAGACAGCTTTAATTTTCTCTTTGTAAAGGTAAGTGAGTACATATGTTGGACACATCAAACTATTATTCAAATCTTGTGCACAAACTGCTGAGGGAACAGTTATGAGTGAACTAGAGTTACTACTGCCACATTACCAATTTTACCATTTATCAGGGGAACATAAGTTTACAACTTTTATGCAAGCTCAGCAAATTGCATAACATTAAAATTGCCCGTAACTAGTACACTGCCCTCGTCATGGTTCACTGTTTAATTAATTCACTTTCAGCCTATATATAACACAATTAGCATAATCATTTGCTGTCCAAATGGTAGTTAGCAGTTGAACACATATTTCCCAATCCTGACCACCACTGGTTCTTCCTCCTTCCCAGTGATGCTTTTCCCGAACTCGATTCCAATCTTTCTTTTCCCATAACAAAATGCGTAGTGAGTACCAATCCAATATTTGAAAAACATGTCAACCTCATCCATTAAAACATTTCCAATCACCCACCTCCTTAGTTCACACATCATCTCCAGGCACTTCCATACACGAATTCAGTTGTAGCATTCTTAAGTCTGAAACAGGCTGTGGCTTCAAGACTCCCTTTACAATTTCATCAAGTATTGTAGGTTATTGGTTATAAATAATGCTTTGAGATATCCCAAAGAAGTGAAAAGCCTTATAAAAATGCAAGTTACAGCTTAACTTCTGCTTGTCTAAAATCAATTGAGTTTCAATACAGTACTTACAATGATCCAAAAATATGATACCATGCACTTTCAGTACCATTTTTGTTATGACAAACACTTTATGTCGCTCCAAAGCTTTTATCTCTGTTTCTAATTTAAATTCTGAACAACCACCGAGTCTATGTGCCACCTTTCTTAGCTTGGGCATAATTAATACCTTCTTCAAAAATTTGTTCAATCATACCAATATTATTTTTTCAATCATTTTCCTTGGATGTAACTATTGGTGACAGCTATTTTCATTTCCACTTTACAGATATTATACCAGCACAGCTACCTTAGCACTTTCGTCATCAAATTATACAGATAACAACTAGATGATCCAACATAAAGTCAACCACTTCAGAAATGCTGTTTACGGTATTGTTCAACAAATGCAGGCATAAACGACTACTTCATACCAGAAGATAAAAAGGGAAAACTGAAAAGCCTTGGTATCTAGAATTATAAAACAAAATAAACTGCAAATATGACAGCATCTAAAGAGAAAATAAAGTTCAGTGCAGTCTTTCATCAAAATTAGCAAAAATTGGTTAACCTATCATTCAAATTCTGATAAAATATCTATACTTAAAATAACATCCTGTTGCTTTGTATTCTCAGATGCTGACAGACCTGTGTATTTCTAATATTTTGCATTTAAACCCTTTATATTTGACTGCGGTGTGTTCAATAGAATTTAGCACACGGCATGCTGGACTCTGACTTCCATTATTGTAATTATACATTTCAAATGGTGTCTTCAACTAAAATTTAAAAACAAGCCGACAGAATTAGCATCTTCTATTTATGTCTAACTCCAAAACTGTCACTGTAATGCAAAATCTTCTATAATGTGTTCAGATGAAGTATCTATGTTACTCTAGCAAGATTTTCATTCTCCTTATTACACAGTTTGCCCAGTATAATAGACTATTATCTCATTCTTAAAGTTTCGCCATCTGATGCATTTCTCCGATCTTACCTGTTAACACAATGCAGTTAACATCTGACGAATGTAAAGTGGTCAAATTTTATACTTAACATACAGAAGAGTGGTGTCAAAGAACACAATGTTTAATTTTCTGTTTCCATTCGGTTATCGTTACCTTCCCTACAGGCATTGTGGGTCTACCAACAGCACAGGGTCAAGATGCAGCTCACCGCCATCTTCACAGTGGCAAACAGAAATGGGCAGTCATCGCTGGCCAGTCAGCGATGACCATATCTCATTAGTGAATTTTTTTTTTTTAAAAATCACTCACAATCAGATGAAAACTGAAGTTTCTTGCAATCTGCCCCCCAAAATAGGCAATAATTCTAATAATAGAATTCTACCTTATTACCATAGTGAATATTTCTGTTGTCCTTACCAGCTTATCCTTTTAGCCATTCTGAGAAGAGTGTCAACTGTGTGAAAAATTATTGACAGGTTTGTAGAGGGTAATAAACAGTAGTGAGACAAACCAAACTAATTCACATTTAACTTTTAAATTGGTGGAGACAAGACATTTATTCACTCAATATGGACTAGATACAAACTGAGACCCCAAATATATGTGTAATAATTATTAGTAGAGAAAATTTTTTAAAAAAACAGCCTGGTTTTACCAAAAATGGAGAGATTGGGTTTGAAGGTTGTGCAGCTCATTGGTTTATTGGCCATATTTTTTCCTTTCAATTCATTGCATATTTTAAGAATTTCTCTTTGTATCTTTTAATGTCTTATGCTCAACTGCTGCTTTAGCAATATTGCAGAAAATAATTATTTTTAATGAGGGTAAAATTGTAACCTTTGAAGGTATTAGCACTTGTAGTTTTCGATGTTCATTATCACAGCATTTTGAAATCATCAATTGTTAAGAAATTCAGAATCAACAGTGAGTGAAAATATATTAGTTTGCTGTTTGATTTGATCCACGTTGCATCTAGGATGTATCACACACTCTGAACGATCAACTTACCAAAAATTGGGTTTGCCAAATTCACAAATTCAATTCAGGTTTCCGAGCAACTGTGAACAGAGGCCATATTGTATGGCCCCTGTGAATACAAGAGCAAGCAAATTCTCTCAATTTCATGTTGAGAGAAGAGACACAAACTTCTACTGAATGAAGTCTAGATTAATTTAGGATATCTGGTTGGCATGGACAAGTTGGACCGAAGGGTCTGTTTCTGTGCTGTATATCTCTATGACTTCTAAGTCAGATAACTACTCACCCACAGATCTTTACATTTCTTTTATAATGCTCTGAATAAAAATTAAGCCATGACGTAAAGGCACTGATGTTGGACTGGGTTGAACAAGGTCAGAAGTCACACAACACCAAATTATAGTCCAACTGGTGTATTTGAAATCACAAGCTTTTTGTACATTGCGCCTTCATCAGGTGAATAAAAATTAAAAGCAGGTAATTTCAATGAATGGAAGAGCAACGAAGGTGGCAGTAGTGGACAGAGTTAAGCGGACCAGGTCTCGAGCAAAAGACTGTACAGGTAATAAAGGACCAAAATGTACTCTCTTGTAAAGACTGACAAATCAGTTAAGATTTTAACAATATGTTTGTTCTGAGTGGGACCATGGATAAGAAGTTGGCTGAGTGTTTAGAATGGGTCCATCAGAGAAGAATATTTACATCCCAATACATCCAATATTAAAACGGCATGACTATTTATCACAATTTAGTTATGATCCCAGGTGTAGCTAAAATTTCAACAGTTGCAATCTTAAACTTAGTGCAAATAGTCAAAACACTTTCCTACTGAGTGAACTAAATGCACAGAGATTCCATGTTAAAATCCATAACAAGGTCTGTAATGTACAGATCTAACTGAAACTAAGGATTAATGTGCACTCTTTGGAATTTTGCAAAGCTAATTACTGACCAATTCAAAATCAGCAAAATTGTAACGGGCAATGTAAATAAAGAGTCCAGTCTATTTGAGGAGCTAATACATGTAAATATATTTTGAATTTCATGCAACTTTTGTTATAGCGTGAGAAGTTTAAATTACCCAAGAATTAATTTTCTTTCAGGAACAAAGGCAAAGTTGCTGGAAAAGCACAGCAGATCTGGCAGCATCTGGCAGCAAGGAAAAAACGGAGTTAACATTTCAAGTCCAGTAATCTTTCCTCAGAACTTCTTCATTTCTGAGAAAGGGTCACCGGACCCAAAATGTTAAATCCGAGTATTTCATTCACAGATGCTGCCACACCTGCTGAGCTTTTCCAGCAACTTTATTTTTGTTTGTTTTTTTTGTTCCCTTCCAGAGCAGCCTCTCACTGGTTAACCCCTGCCCTGCTCCCACATCCACTCCCGTAAGAAAGATCATTCTGCCACTGTCAGCTACTAGGCATGGACCTTTGCAATTAGCAACAGCAAGGGAGGATACCAATAATTTCTCCATTCAACCTATTAAAATTAACCCCAGCATACACTTGGTAGCAAATTTATGCCATATCTGAAGTTATGAACTGCCGGACTTCCTTGGCGTAATTCCAGGCTCAGCCAATTTAAGATCAGAAGTAGAATTCTTTGTTGATGATTTTATAGTGTTTGGCTCCTTTACGACTCCTCGGATAATGAAGCTGTCCATGCTTTAATGCAGCAAGACCTGGTCAACATTCAGGCATGGCTTGCTAAATGTCAAGCAACATCGATGTCACACTAGTGCTGGTCACTGACCACCTCCAGCATAAGAAATTTGACTTAACTGCCCTTGACATTCGAATGAATTATAGTTGAACTATCTACAGTAACATCCTGGGAATCACAATCAACTAGAAACTTAGCTGGAGAATCTTCCTAAATATTTTGATTACTTTAACAGATCAGAAGCTAGTTATTCTATACCGCAGAAATGACAAAGTGTGGAGCTGGATGAACGCAGCAGGCCAAGCAATCGGTTCTCAATAAACAACTGCTCCTCCCAATCGCGAACCATTTCAACTTGCCCTCCCATTCCTTAGATGACATGTCCATCCTGGGCCTCCTGCAGTGCCACAATGATGCCACCTGTAGGGTGCAGGAACAGCAACTCCTATTCCGCTTAGGAACCCTGCAGCCCAATGGTATCAATGTGGATTGCACAAGCTTCAAAATCTCCCCTCCCCCCACTGCAACCCAAAACCAGCCCAGCTCGTCCCCGCCTCCCTAACCTGTTCTTCCTCTCACCTACCCCGCTCCTCCCACCTCAAGCCACACCTCCATTTCCTACCTACTAACCTCATCCCGTCCCCTTGACCTGTCTGTCCTCCCCGGACTGACCTATCCCGTCCCCACCTATACTCTCCTCTATCCATCTTCAGTCCGCCTCCCCCTCTCTCCCTATTATTTCAGAATCCTCTCCCCATCCCCCTTTTCTGATGAAGGGTCTCGGCCTGAAACGTCAGCTTTTGTGCTCCCGAGATGCTGCTTGGCTTGCTGTGTTCATCCAGCTCCACACTTTGTGACCTCGGATTCTCCAGCATCTGCAGTTCCCATTATCTCTATTCTACGTAGCAAGGGATTCACCTTCTGACTCCCAAAGGCTTTCCGTTAGCCATAAGGCACAAGTCAAGAGTAGAACTTTCTACTTGCTTACATGAGGACGGCACCAAAAAAACCTAAGATGTTTAACATCACCGAAGACATAGCAGTGTGTTTGATTGACAACCTATCCATCCACCTAAAATGGTCATCTCCTCTATGCAGGGTACACCATGTTTTCAGGGTACACCATGTACAAGATGCGCTGCAGCAACTCAACAAATGTTTCCAATAGCATTTCCCAAACACCTGACTTCTACCATCTAAAACAGAAAGGAATACCATTACTTCCGATCTTCCCTTCAAGTTACATATCAGCTTGGTGTGGAAATCTCTATTTCACTGCTCCTGGGCTAAAATCTTGGAATTCTCTATCTGAGAACACAGAGTATTTTCACCAGAACGTCTGTAGTATATTTGGAAGACCCTTGCCATAACCTCCTGCAGGGCAAACAGGACCAACAATAAATGTTAGCCTTTTCAGAGGCAATCAAATTCTGTGAATAAATTAAAAGAACCATACTATGCCACATGAAAGGATGCTTCCAGGAAAACAATGTTATTCTTTAGTGACAATGGGAACTGCAGATGCTGGAGAATCCAAGATAACAAAGTGTGGAGCTGGATAAACACAGCAGGCCAAGCAGCATCTCAGGAGCACAAAAGCTGATGTTTTGGGCCTAGACCCTTCATCAGAGAGGGGGATGGGGAGAGGGAACTGGAATAAATAGGGAGAGAGGGGGAGGCGGACCGAAGATGGAGAGAAAAGAAGATAGGTAGAGAGGAGTGTATAGGTGAGGAGGTAGGGAGGGGGTAGGTCAGTCCAGGGAAGATGGACAGGTCAAGGAGGCGGGATGAGGTGGTAGGTAGGAAATGGAGGTGTGGCTTGAGGTGGGAGGAAGGGATGGGTGAGAGGAAGAACAGGTGGGGGAAGCAGAGACAGGCTGGGCTGGTTGTGTGATGCAGTGGGAGGAGAGGAAGAACTGGGCTGGTGTTGGGATGCAGTGGGGGAAGGGGAGATTTTGAAGCTTGTGAAGTCCACATTGATACCATTGGGCTGCAGGGTTCCCAAGCGGAACATGAGTTGCTGTTCTTGCAACCTTGGGGTGGCATCATTCTGGCACTGCAGGAGGCCCATGATGGACATGTCATCTAAAGAATGGGAGGGGGAGTGGAAATGGTTCGCGACTGGGAGGTGCAGTTGTTTGTTGCGAACCAAGCGGAGGTGTTCTGCAAAGCGGTCCCCAAGCCTCCGCTTGGTTTCCCCAATGTAGAGGAAGCCACACCGGGTGCAATGGATACAATATACCACATTGGCAGATGTGCAGGTGAACATCTGCTTGATATGGAAGGTCATCTTGGGGCCTGGGATAGGGGTGAGGGAGGAGTGTGGGGGCAAGTGTAGCACTTCCTGCGGGAGTCAGTGGGCTTGAAATGGACATCAGTTTCTAGCTGGCTACCTGAGATGGAGACTGAGAGGTCCAGGAAGGTGAGGGATGTCTTGGAGATGGCCCAGGTGAACTTGAGGTTGGGGTGGAAGGTGTTGGTGAAGTGAATCCCACAGCTACCTAGAATACACCACTTCCCACCCACCCTACTGCAAAAATTCCATCCCCTATTCCCAATTCCTCTGCCTCCGCCGCATCTGCTCCCAGGATGAGGCATTCCACTCCCACACATCCCAGATGTCCACATTCTTCAAGGACTGCACCTTTTCCCCCGCAGTGGTCGGGAACGCACTTGACCGCATCTCCTGCATTCCCGCAACACATCCCTCACACCCCGTCCCCGCCACAACCGCCCCCAGAGGATTCCTGTCGTTCTCACATACCGCCCCACCAACCTCCGGGTACAATGTATCATCCTCCGACACTTCTGTCATCTACAATTCGACCCCACCACCCAAGCTATTTCTCCATCCCCACCCTTGTCTGCCTTCTGGAGAGAGCACTCTCTCCGCGTCTCCCTTGTCCACTCCACACTGCCCTCCAACCCCACCACACCTGGCACCTTCCCCTGCAACCACAGGAATTGCTACACTTGCCCCCACACTCCTCCCTCACCCCTATCCCAGGCTCCAAGATGATCTTCCATATCAAGCAGATGTTCACCTGCACATCTGCCAATGTGGTATATTGTATCCACTGCACCCGGTGTGGCTTCCTCTACATTGGGGAAACCAAGCGGAGGCTTGGGGACCGCTTTGCAGAACACCTCCGCTTGGTTCGCAACAAACAACTGCACCTCCCAGTCGCGAACCATTTCAACTCCCCCTCCCATTCCTCAGACGACATGTCCATCATGGGCCTCCTGCAGTGCCAGAATGATGCCACCCCAAGGTTGCAAGAACAGCAACTCATATTCCGCTTGGGAACCCTGCAGCCCAATGGTATCAATGTGGACTTCACAAGCTTCAAAATCTCCCCTTCCCCCACTGCATCCCAAAACCAGCCCAGCTCTTCCCCTCCCCCACTGCATCCCAAAACCAGCCCAGCCTGTCTCTGCTTCCCTAACCTGTTCTTCCCCTTCTACCTATCTTCTTTTCTCTCCATCTTCGGTCCGCCTCCCCCCTCTCACTATTTATTCCAGTTCCCTCTCCCCATCCCCCTTCTCTGATGAAGGGTCCAGGCCCGAAACGTCAGCTTTTGTGCTCCTGAGATGCTGCTTGGCCTGCTGTATTCATCCAGCTCCACACTCTGTTAATGTTATTCTTTAGTGTTCTTTTCCTCCTCAGAGGGAAATATCTGGCCTGCATTTGCATCTCCTGAATAAGCCACTACAATTAGAAGCCGATCATATAGGAAACTGTGCCTGCCATTTCATGGGCAAATTACATGATGCTGCACACTTTCCCCACTTACAAACAACTTCCATGAAACAATGAACACTGGCTTTTGAATATCAATACAATGATGCTGCTCATTTATTAAACATTCAGCAAGACATTGCGAATTCACTGGTAATTTCAGAGATGATTTGTAGAAACTACCATAAGAAGATAACTTTAAAAGATTTTCATAGCAAAGATTTGTTTAAGCAGTAACACATTAATTGAGAATGGAACACTTTCACATTCGCTCCTTCTGTCATCTGCCACACCATCTTAAGTTCACCATTGCATTTTCTCCAATCGAAGCTCATTGCTTTAATTGTTTCCAGCTTGTTTAAACTTAGTGCAACTACTGAAAACCTATATGTTACTCTCAATTAGTGATAACATGTACATAGATAGCATTCTTACAGCAATACAACATCTCAACGTGCTTCACAAGAATGTGATAAAACAAAATATGACTTGGAGGCATTCAAGGAGGTATTAGGTCAGATGACAAAAGGTTTTAGCTAATAGATTATAAGGAGTGCCTTAAAGAAGGAAAGCAAGATAGAGAGGAAGAGCAAGGGTATTCTCAGGCTTTACTAAGTGAGAAATGTAGCTGTGGCCATCAATGGTCAATAGAAACGGAGAAGGTTCAAGAGGCTAGTATTAGAGCAGCCCAGACATCTGGGATAGAGGAAGGCTGGAGGGAGATTATAGAAATAGGGAGCAGTGAGGTCACACAGGAATGTGAAAATATGAATAAGAATAGCGAGTTGTGAGAAGATTTGTAGCTCAGGTTGAGGTTTTGGATGTGAGTTTGCTCGCTGAGCTGGAAGGTTAGTTTTCAGACGTTTCGTCACCATTCTAGGTAACATCATCAGTGCGCCTCCGACGAAGCGCTGGTGTTACGTCCCGCTTTCTATTTATCTGGTTACGTTTCCTTGGGTTGGTGATGTCATTTCCTGTTCTTTTTCTCAGGGGATGGTAGATTGGCTCCAAATTAATGTGTTTGTTGATGGAGTTCTGGTTGGAATGCCATGCTTCTAGGAATTCTCGTGCGTGTCTCTGTTTGGCTTGTCCTAGGATGGATGTGTTGTCCCAATCAAAGTGGTGTCCTTCCTCATCTGTATGTAAGGATACGAGTGATAGTGGGTCATGTCGTTTTGTGGCTAGTTGATGTTCATGTATTCTGGTGGCTAGCTTTTATACCAGAATACATGAACATCAACTAGCCACAAAACGACATGACCTACTATCACTCGTACCCTGACATACAGATAAGGAAGGACACCACTTTGATTGGGACAACACATCCATCCTAGGACAAGCCAAACAGAGACACGCACGAGAATTCCTAGAAGCATGGCATTCCAACCAGAACTCCATCAACAAACACGTTGATTTGGAGCCAATCGACCATCCCCTGAGAAAAAGAACAGGAAATGACATCACCAACCCAAGGAAACGTAACCAGATAAATAGAAAGCGGGACATAACACCAGCGCTTCGTCGGAGGCTCACTGATGATGTTACCTAGAATGGTGACAAAACGTCTGAAAACTAACCTTCCAGCTCAGCGAGCAAACTCACATGAATAAGAATATTAAAATCAAGAAGTAGCTTGACCAGCATCAAATGTAAGTAAGCAAACACAGCAGCAATAGGCGAATGGACCTTGGTGCCAATTAAGACAAGGGCAGAATGGTTTTGAATGACCTCTGGTTTACAATGGCTTGAGCGCAGAATATGGGAGATAAGCCACAGTACAATGGAATAGTCAAGTCAAGAGGTAATGAAGACATGCATAAGATTTCAGAAGTGGGTAAGCTGAGAGGAAGGCAAAGGTGTGTAGAGGGTGTCCTAGTGATGACATGAACACGAAAATTATTAGTCTGTTTGTATTTTCGCAATATTTAGAGTGTGAACAGGGGCTTGTTGCAAATGCCAGTTCGTGGATATATACCACTCCAACACTTACATGCCACGTACCCAATTTTTCTGTTTCACACAGGGGAATATTCTGGAGAGCATTTTAGAGGAATTCAGGGAAGTTTCCAAGACAATAGAAATAGTGGTATTAACAATGGCTTAAAGAGAGACTCGGAGCGAATGTGTAATGCCAATTATTTTCAAATGTGTTTGAGGAAAGAAAACGATGAAGTGGCGATTGTTCTGAGATTTAAATTATAGCTGTTGATCTTAGGCTCCTGTGGGAACTAAATTCATGAGAAATGCTCAATGAATAAAACACCATTGTTTATTTTTAATATCGTTTTAAAAAAGTTTCAGAAGATGGTTAATCTCATCAGGTCTAAACAAATGGACACAACTTTTAATGTACTATTAAAATTTAACTCAAATTATTCATTTTAAAGCATTCACATTCAAATTACTTTATTTGAATTGACAAGATTGATTCAAAGTGTCATGTCTAACAGCGCAAGACAGCTTGATCTATAGTAATTCATAAAGATTTGATAGAAACTAGCCCACAATAAAAAAAAGCTTACATATGTGCTCATTCAGTAATCTATTCAAGTGTAGCACTATCCTGTTCTTTTCTTTGCTCCATCGCCTCCAGTAATCAATTATCAAAGTTATCCTAGAATACTCACCTTTGATTTACAAGTTATAACTGTTACAACTTCTGTTTTGTCAGTTATTGGTGTAACAATTGGCAAGATCATGTTTACTGTATAGAAACTGAGGTTCCACAGGATTTTGTGGATACAAAATATTAACATTTTACAAATTTCACAGGACCATGACAACTTTAAACATTTCAAAATAAAAAGCTGCTTAAGTAATTAGTAATTTTATATTGAATGAACATTTTCTTAACATACCAGGGACAAATATTAAGATCCAAAGGCTGCACACTCAGGTTAGGCATCTAAACGTTTTAAACTTTTGGGTGGGCGGGAAAGTGGGTTTACTTTATATGCCATTAGAACTTTTCAAAGATAAAAGAAAGTTAGTTAACTGGTTACAATAATTTAATAGCATACATTGGAGCAAATATTTCTCCTAAAATCAAACATACACAAATTGGAAATACACCGGAAATGTCAAGTGTTTTCCCTATTGATTGGAGAGTTTTTACTGCCTTATCTCATCTGTGCATCAACTTGTGGCCAGGTTCAAATAAATATTACTAAAACTCCAATGGCAAGTTACTCCACTGCACAATGTATTCGGAGACTCAAGAGGAAGAGGAAAAAAAGTCTCTCCTTGCACCAATTCAAAATACTAAACGGGGAATAGAATTACAACAGTTTTAGTGTACTTACAAATACACAAATTAGGTGGAGGAGGTCATTCAGCTCAAGCCTGCTATGTCAATAAGTAAGATCACTGTAGACCTGACTGTAGCCTCAACACCATTTTCCTGTCTAACTCCTCATAGCGCTTTAACCTTGTCAATCAAAAATCTAACTCACCTCCCACTGCCCCAACTAAGTAAGCTGCACAAACTAACTATCTTCAAGAGAAGGAAATTTCTCATCTCAGCCATAGCGATAGACCTCTCATTTTCAAATTGCATTTCATAGCTCAAGTCTCTCCCACAGGCATCCACTGTCAAGAGCCTCATGATCTTAAATGGTTCAATAAGATTGCCTCTCATTCTTTTAGACTACTATACATAAGAGCAGAACGAAGCCATTCAGCTCAAGAAGTGTTATCTTCCATTCGAGAGATTACGGCCAATCTGATAATCCTTGACTCCACTTTCCTGGCTCCTCCACACAATAACCCTTGATTCAATTACTGATTAAAATTCTGTTTACCTCTGCCTTGAATATACTTTGAGACACAGCCGCTACAGCCCCTTGTAACAAAGTATTCCACAGATTTACTACCCTCAAAGATGAAATTCCTCATCTATTTTACCTGAGTAACCTCTTGTATTGAGATTATGCTGTATAACCATAAGGCAGACCATCAGATATAGGAGCAGAATTAGGCCATTCTGTCATGGTTGATCTATTTCCCAAACCCCATTTCCCCATTTTCCTGTATCATCCCCAGAATCGGTGATCCTCTCATTAATCAAGAACTTATCTAGGTTTTAAAAACAGACAATGACTTAGCCTCAACAACCTTCAATAACAATGAGTTCTAAACAGCCATCCCTTTACTCAGAGGGTATGCCTTAGGTCCTAGTCTCTCCTTTTAGAGAAACACCTTTTCCACATCCACTTTATCCAGGCCTCTCTAAGTTTTAATAACATGCCCCCCATCCCCCTCCAATCCTTCTACTTCACTGAGTAAAGACCCAGAATCCTCAACCACTCCTCATATGACAAGTCCTTCATCCGCAGGTTCATTCTTGTAAACTTCCTCTGCCACCCGCACCCACGCCCCCATCCGCACCAAGGCCAGCGTATCCCTCCTTAAAAGTGGGGCCCAACACTGCTCATAATATTCTAAATGCATCCTGAGCAGGGTCTTATACAGCCTCAGCATTACACCTCTGTCATACAGCCATACAGCACAGAAACGCACCTTTTGGTCCAACCCGTCTGCATCAGTCATGCCAATGTGAAAAAGGCACCAGCCTATCCAACCTCTCCTTATAACTCAATCCCCCCATTCCCAGCAATGTCCCAGTAAATCTCTTCCGAACCTTCTCCAGCTTAATAATTTCCTTCCAATAATAGAGAGCAGAACTGGACACAGTATTCCAGAAGAGGCCTTCATTATGTGGCAGTTAGATTGAAAGAATAAATCAAATTCTCAAGACTAGTATTCAGAATCTGACATTAAATTCAAATTATCAAAATTGAAAGCAAGATCATACTATTAAATGCTACTCCATAAATAATGACTAAGATGGGTGCCTTAAAAGGGCTAATTGAAGACATTTACATTTGTTATTTTAATAGTGTGGATTTTTTTTCTGTACACTTAACCCTCAGGGATTACCAGCACACATCCGCCAGTTAGATCGTTTGTTATCTGTGAGGCAGACTTTTTAATTTAATCATCACACGTATCAAGAATCAGCTCTCTGTATTCTTCCTCAAGGTGCGTGGCCACTCCCTAACAAAAAAACTCTGAACTACTAACTGTTGAGTTAATTCCCACTATGTGGAAATTAGCCCTCTCAAAACAAGAACATAAGTACTAGGTGCAGGAGTAGGCCATCTGGCCCCTCGAGCGTGCTCCATCATTTAATAAGATCATGGCTGATCTTTTTGAGATCAAGATCCTGCTGCAATTTCTGACAGTCTGCCTCACTGTCCTGACACTGCCTATTTTAATGTCACCCGCAAACTTACTAATCACATACAACATCAACATAACATTCCAACTCCTATATTCAATGGTCAGAGCAATGAAGGCAAATGTGCTTTTTAACCACTCCACGTGTGGTGCAAAAATTCAAAGAATTATGTATCTGAGCCCCTAGGTCTCCCTGTTCTACACCACCACCATTAGCTGTATAAGTCCTGCCCTTGTTTGTAATACCAAAATACAATACCTCACATTTTCCAAATTAAACTCCATCTACCACTCTTCAGCCCATTGACCCAATTGATCAAGATCTTTTTGTAATCTTTGATAACCTTCTTCATTGTTCAATAATAATCTCCGATTTTGGTGTCATCTGCAAACTTACTAACCATGCATCCTATTCTCTCATCCAAATCATTTATATAAACAACAAACAAAAGTCAACCCAGTACCAATTGTTGTGAAATACTACTGGTCACAGGCCTCCAGTCCATAAAACAACCTTCCACCACCAACTCTGTTACCTACCATAAAGCCAATTTTGTATCCAATTGGCAAGCTCACCCTGGATCCCATGTGATCTAACTTTACTAAGTCCTGATTCAGATGATTTCTCCAGTCTCATTCTTCAGCAGCCTACGTTCACTTTGGTATCCTTCCTTTTTATACATCTAAAGGAACTATTGCTGTCTGTCCTAATATTATTTGCAAAATTACCCTCAAAGTTTACTTTCTCCCTCTACATTTTTCCAGTCATCTTTTGTGTTTTTAGACCTTTCCGAATCCCCTAGTTTACCAAAATCTTTGCTACATTGTTTGTTTTTTTTTTCCAATGTAATGCTAACCTTATCTTCACCGGTTAACAACGGCTGGCTTAACCCCATCCTAGAATCCTTCTTTCTCACTGGCATAGATCTTTGCTGTGAACCATTTTGTGACACGTTTCCTATTTTTCCTCAACCATCTTCACTCATATAATCCTTTCCTAGTCCACTAGATCTGCCCCCATTCTTTCGTAATTACCCTTATTTAAGGGCAGGTCCAATAGGTATATGCCCCAACTTTTTAACCTTTCCTAAGACAATCCCAGTATCCCAGGAATCAGTCAAGCAAACTTTATATGAACTGCTTTGTAATGCAGTTCTATCCTTTCTTAAATAAGAAGTCCAGAAGTGTAAAAAGTATTCCAGATGTGGTCTCACAAAGGCCCTCTACAGGTGTAGCAAAATTTCTCTATTTTAGATTCCATTCCCCTTGCAAAATGTGACAACATTCCATTTGCGTTCCTTATCACTTGTTGCAGGTGCATGCTAACTTTTGTAATTCACATACCAGGAGACCTGGATCCCTCCATGACATGGTGTTCTACATTCGCTTTCCATTTAAATAATATTCTGTTTTTCCTATTCTTAGTAGGATGGAGCATTTAAAAATATACAGTAGCAATTTCTAAACCTTCCTGGTTCTTAAAGATATGATAATCAGGTCGCAATAACCAGATAAGTAAAATCTGCTTTAAGTTTTAAAGCAACATAAAAACTGTCAAAGTGCCTGTGTAGGCACTCTGAACAAACAATGCACTGTTTAAACCAAAATGTCAATATTTTATGTACTTGTATGTTTAACTAAATTATTTCTGCTACAATATAAACATTGAAGCAATGCATCATTCAGAAACAGAATCTAGCACTCGGTAAAACGTAGTCTCCACTGTCTCCTACCAAAGTTCTAATAATTGAGAGGATATCAGACCTCTTACTAAGCTTCTGGATAACTACCATGTTAGAAACTTCTAGCTTTAGTTTTTTTAGGTTGTTTCTTGGCAAAAATAAATTTCACACAGAAGGGGGAACACTATCGAATTTTACTTCCATTTCATTACTTCGGAACTGTCACAATTGCATTTACTTGACATGGTTCATTCATCCCGTTTTGTAAATTTTTCTTACTCTAATTGTACTTCCTGTAAATTTTTAGGGCTCCCTTCACAATTTCTCCCTCTACTATTTATTTAGGTTACAACAAAAATACTTGCATATAAACACAAATCGTTTTTTTCAACAACTGTTCATAATACTACAATGCATATTCCTTAACATGGCTTATGTTACTTCTTTTTAAAACCTTTGATGAAGTGATTTTTTTAAAAAAAATCATTCACAGGACATGGATGGCACTGGTTAGGCTAGCACTTATTGCTTATTCCAAATTTCCCAGAGGGCAGTTAAGAGTCAACCACATTGCAGTGGGTCTGGAGTCACATGTAGGCCAGACCAAGTAAAGATGGCAGTTTCCTTCCTGAAAGGATATTAGTGAACCAGATGAGTTTTTCCAACAATCAACAGGAGACTCATTGTCATCATTAGATGAATGATCATGCCAGCTGCCATGGCAAGGTTCGAACCCAGGTCCCGAGAACATTACCTGGGTCTCTGAATTAACAGTCCAGCAATAATACCGTTAGGCCTTTGCCTCCCTTTTTGAGCTAGCAACAGGTATTGACACACTGGCAAATCAGTTTTAGTTGCAATATGATAATTTTCACCAAGGAGTCTGGAGACAAATTATAAAGGACATAGCCTACAGTTTAAGATCAGGACTGCTTGCTTTCACTGCTGTAGTTTCCACAGTGTATTAAAAATTAGATTAATGGTGTTCTGCAATTCAGTAATGAGGTCTATGCTTCAGAAGAATTGTCCATGGCTTCCAAGCAATTTGATTTGCTTGGCACACAAGTAACCTCTGCTGGTGGAAGTGTTACATTTCTTAATGTAACTTCAGTATTGCTGTTCACCTTTAAATTGCTTTTTTTAAAAAATGTTTTTGTTGCAAAATAGTATTTACAGATAAGTGGTGTAAAAGCTGCATATTTTATTATATAACCAAGTATAGGTCAAGCTAATCAACAAAGTTGTTATGGCAATTGAACTGTGGAAGCTACTTATCCTATTTGGAAAGTTAATGTTGAATCCTAGTCATAAAAAATTAGCGTTGGTGACTTTTGGAGAAGTCAAAAAAAGTTCCAAAGTCAGGAATTTTTAAGGTAAGGCATGACGAATTGACAACTTAATGTGATACTGTTATTTTTTAAAAATTTGTACGTTTTATTTCACACAAATTCTGGATTCTATTTAATTCCTCTAAAATTACGTACTCCAATGTAATACTGATGTGTTGTTTTTCAAGGAGACATTAAGACGAAACCCTGCGTAATAAAATTCCATGGCACTACGTCAAAGAACAGAAGAGTTGTCCTCAATATCTTGGCTAATATATTACAGGAAAGATGTGGAACATTAGTAAAGATGCAGAGGAGATTTACCAGAATGTTGCCTGGAATAGAGGGAAGGTCTTATGAGGAAAGGTTGACAGAGCTAGGGCTTTTCTCTTTAGATCGACGAAGGATGACAGGTGGCTTCATTGAGGTGTACAAAATGATCAGAGGTATAGATAGAGTGGACAGCCAGAGGCTTTTTCCTAGGGTGGAGGTAGCTATTATGAAGGGGCATTGTTTTAAAGTGAGTGGAGGTAGATTTAAGGGAGATGTCAGAGGAAGGTTCTTTACTCAGAGAGTGGTAGAGGCTTGGAATGCATTGCTGGAGAAGGTAGTGGAGTTGGCCTCATTAGGGGCATCTAAGCGGCTATTAGCTAGGTGTATGGATGATAGTATAAGGTAGGGGTGGAGGTTAGAGAGACCTTAGGTTAGGGTAAAAGTTCAGCACAATATCATGGGTCGAAGATCCTTTACTGTTCTGTACTATTCTACGTACTATCTATCCTTCAAGCAACATCACAAAAACAAATTATCTGGTCATTGTAACAGTGCTGCTTTGTGCCATATGCAAATTGTCTTTGGTGTTTCTTGTAGTAAAATATTGGTTTTGCTTCCTTCGAATAAAGCACTTCGAGATGTTGGTGGTCATGAAATGTACGATCCAAGTGTGAGTTTTTTCCAATACTTTTAACTTTTATTCTATTACAATTACTACTTTGATTTCCATTAATGTGACAGTTAAACAGGAAATTTTTCTGTTCATGTTATTTCACAAGTTATACAAGTATATATCTTATCCATGGAAAGCCCCAAAACAGGTATTTACTTTTTTGATAGATCAATGGGAAATGCTAACCTAGCTTCTCCATTCATAGATGCTATATGGTCTGCATAATTTTTATTGCATTCACTACTGCCAATTTAGTCTTGTGCCATTTCATGGGTAAATGCAGAAAGCAATTTGCACGGGAATTAACATGACTTCTACAGTGCAAAGCAAAATGAAAAAAAAATCCAAACACAAAGATCTTAGAGATTCTAACAAAAAATGTTGTATGTAACTTATTCCCAAGTGGCCAAAGCAACAAGCATGAATACTGAAATGTACAGAGTGGCTGTCAACTGTTTCAATGAGAAGATGAATAGTCTCCTGTACATTAGATCTTCATGAGGAGCAGAAGCTGAAAAGCAAAGACAACCTTGCTTGGTTCAAGTTGGTTCTCACTTCAAATGGGACAATAAGAGAACAGGAAATTTAACAGGCTTTACCCTATAAATGACCTATTTCTAACAAAAGCAAAATGTATTAAACTTTCACACATCAATTTTCTGCATTCTCCGGGTATTGAATCCTTACATGGTCAGCTCCAATATTGCTGGTCATAGTCCAATATCCTGCACAAGTAGAATTCTTCATGTGAGAGTTCAAATGCCAACACTTGATTCACACAGAAGTGTCACAGCACTTTGATCTTGCCAACTGAGCACATGTACAAATAAGCCCTTGAACCAGCAGTCACTTGAAAGTGATGAGGACCAGCAACCAGATTCAGGACCAGGTTCCCTCTCATTTCCCCTCCAATATATTCAGAGGTGCTGAGGATATCACTCCAGAAAATAAACTAATTCAGTTATTCAGAAGCGTACACTCGTTATTCAGTTAGAGTCCACTTAACTTAAGCCAGCCACAAGTTTTTGACACGTACTATTGTTCTATTTCTCAGTCCTGAAATCAACTGCAATATTTCAGTGTAGGCTCAAGTTCTTCATTTTAAAATTTCCATTACAACCTCTGCAAATTCGTTAACTTTTCAATTCATATATTTCACATTAGACTGTGGAGGAACGTGTAACGGTATTCAAAGCAACATAAAACTAGCAATCATGCAACTATACTGAAGAGAACTGTTTATATGTTAACAGCACTCTTGCACAGATCATTCTCAAGTATCTGTCATTTTCATAACTTCATCCACTTCCCAAACAAAAATGCTTCCAAGATGGAGTGATTAAGAAACCTTTTCTTATTAACTAATTTATTACCACATAAAGGATACAGTTGTGAATCTAACTACCGTGTGTTACGTGTTTATTTTAGAACATGCTTACTAACACAATGTGCTTTCTTTTTAGGATAGTCAGAACTGCAGATGCTGGAGTCAGAGATAACACAGTGCAGAGCTGGAGGAACACAGCAGGCCAGGCAGCATCAGGGGAGCAGGAAAGGGGATGGTTTCTGAGATTTTGAAAGCAGCGTCCTTACTGAAAACATCAACTTTACTGCTCATCTGATCCTGCCTAGCCTACTGTATTCCTCCATGCTTTCTATTTACTTTTATAAAAAATAACATTCATTTTTAATTTCAACATTATATATTTAAATTTATGAAACCATAATAATTTTATAGTGACAGCAGATTGTTAGCTTTTACTCAAAATAAATGTATGTATTCCCACAGGTTCAAAAAACTCAGTTTACGTGTTGTGAAATATTGTCCAAATGTACCCTTGTAGAATGTAATCTAAAAAAAACTCTCTAAAATATGACAAAATCAAGAAGTAATAAAAGTGCTGAATTTAATGTATTCTAGATTAATATTCTGCAGTCAAATGTCAGCCTACCATTTATTCTACAGAAAAAAAAACTATCACTACTTTGATCAGACCAAAATTCCCACAATGTCTTCACTCTAAGAGTATGCCGTCTCTCAAATACACAATATGAGGGACAAATTGGATTGTTTACTATTTCTTCATGTCTCTCATTATTTAGGTTGACTTTCAATCCTGCATACAATTTTGGTCCCCTTGTTTTGGAGGCAGTTCAGAGAAGGTGCATTAGATTAATTCCAGAGATGAAAGGCTTGTCATATGAGGGCTGATTGGACAGTTTAGGTCTATACACACTGGAGTTTAGAAGAACAGAGATCTATTTGAGGTATACAGGTGCTAAAGAGGATTAACACAACAGATGTAGAATGGATGTTTACCCTTTGTGGGCAATTTAGAATGAGAGGTCTTAGCTTTAGGCTAAGGGGCAGATTTGAAATGGAGATGAGGAGGAATTACTCCTCTCAAAGGGTTGTGAATTTGTGGAATTCACTACCCAACAAATTCACAAGTCAAGAGAGTGATGGACACCATACGTTAAATAAATTTAGGGAGACAGATTTTAAATTTGTAACAGCTTAAAGATTTATTGGGAGCAGGCAGGAAAGTGGAGATGAGGCCAAGATGCGATCAGTTAGGATTGTGTTAAACAGCGGAACACGCATGAAGACCTGAATGAACTATCCCTGGTCCTAGTTCTTATGTTCTTACTTACTTCATTTATGCAAAGGCAGTCTTGGCAGTGACTCTAGGTGAAGTATCTATTCAGTGACCTCACTGAGCTTCTAGGCAAAGGTAAAGTCACCACAGTTCCAGAGGACCATACAGCTGCTCTCTCATTAGAGAGACAACTGATGGTGAGTTTAACCTGAGAGTAACCATAACTCAGGCAAGGGGCAAGACCGAGAAGCTGGGGCCTTCATGCTGACTTCAGCTGATATGGGAACTGAACTCACACTGTTTGCTTAACTCTACCATTGCAAACCAGCCATTCAGCCAGCCACTGTGCTAACCAATCCTCAACTGAGCTTCTACTGTATGCTTCTCTGCACTTAAAAAAGGAAGAAAATTTCAGTAATACTTTTAGATTAAATGAGTACCACCATTTTACAGAGGTGTTTGAAGTTCTGGACTCCATCTTCCTGAGCCACATAGGTGGTTTGTTGTTGGTGATGGCTCCCGAGCCTTTTAACAAAGAGGAAAGTTTGACCAAAGCATTTCCACTTCAGAACAAAATTTCACATTTAATAAAAGGCACCCAAACTCACACCAAGTCCCATTCACCCACTGTACCTGTGCTTCGTCAGGTTCCTGGTTAAGTAGCACTACAATTCCAAAATTCACAGCCTTGCTTTTAAATCCTTCCATGATTTCACTCCTTCCGATAACTGTGATTTCTAGGTCCAAATCCCTCTGAGATATCAACTAATCCCAGTTTCATGTGCTTACTCAGTTTTGGTTGCTTCAATCATGGTGACAGTGCTTTCATTTGCTAAGACTCGTTCTACAATTCCTGCCTCAAAAGTCCTGCCGTCCTACCCTCTAAGATATTCCTTACCAAGTAGCTCTTTGAGAAAACGTCTAATCAGCTGTCTCACTATCCTTTTAAAGCAGTTTGGTGCCAATTTATCTAAATAATGCTCTTGTGAGACATCTTGGAGGGGGGGCCAGTTAGCTCAGTCGAGTGGATGGCTGGTTTGCAACACGGAGTGATGCCAACAGTACGGCCACTTCCTACACCAGCTGAGGGGACCATGACAGACTCATCTTCTCAACCTCTCTGCTCGCGTAAGACACAGAGATCTTTGGGTTAAATCACCAACATCATCTCTCTGGTGAAAGAGTAGCACTGTTGTTCTCTGGAACTATGACTTTACCTAAATATCTTCGGTTTTTTTATGTTAAAAGACGCTTATATTAATGTAATCTGTGTTGAAGAAAAATCAAAGCAAACTTCTGTTTAGTTACTTTTTGGTAGGAGTAACCGGAAGGCAAAGTACTGGGCTAATGGTAAGATTCTTAGTAGTGTAGATGAGCAGAGAGATCTCGGTGTCCATGTACACAGATCCTTGAAAGTTGCCACCCAGGTTGACAAGGCTGTTAAGAAGGCATACAGTGTTTTAGCTTTTATTAATAGAGGGTTCGAGTTCCGGAACCAAGAGGTTATGATGCAGTTGTACAAAACTCTGGTGCGGCCGCACTTGGAGTATTGTGTGCAGTTCTGGTCACCGCATTATAAGAAGGATGTGGAAGCTTTGGGAAGAGTGCAGAGGAGATTTACTAGGATATTGCCTGGTATGGAGGGAAGGTCTTACGAGGAAAGGCTGAGGGACTTGAGACTGTTTTCATTACAGAGAAAACAGTTGAGAGGTGACTTGACTGAAACATATAAAATAATCAGAGGGTTAGATAGGGTGGATAGGGAGAGCCTTTTTCCTAGGATGGTGGCGGCGAGCACAAGGGGGCATAGCTTTAAATTGAGGGGTGAAAGAAATAGGACAGATGTCAGAGGTAGTTTCTTTACTCAGAGTAGTAAGGGAATGGAACGCTTTGCCTGCAACGGTAGTAGATTCGCCAACTTTAGGTACATTTAAGTGTCATTGGATAAGCATATGGACGTAGATGGAATAGTGTAGGTTAGATGGGCTTGAGATCGGTATGACAGGTCGGCAGAACATCAAGGGCCGAAGGGCCTGTACTGTGCTGTAATGTTCTATGTTCTATTTTAACAGCAGCTTAATGCTCTGAGGTATAGATGCTATAGGAAGCATAGAAAGCAGGGGCAGGAGAGGAGGGGGGAGTGGTGTTTTTGGCTTAGGAGAACATAACGGCTATACTTAGGGAGGACATTCCTCAGAGAACATCCAATGAAGTTATTTGATGGGTAGAACTTAAAAATAAAGAAAGGGATGATCACCTTGTTGGGATTAGATCATTGGCACCCCCAATAGTCAGCAGGAAATTGAGAAGCAAATATATAAGGAGATCACAGATATCTGCAAGAACAATAGGATTGTATTGGGCAGGAAGTAAGGCAGGGCAGGTGTCTGAGGTGTCAGTGGCAGCAGCACTTTGGGACAAGTGGTCATAATTCTACTAGTTGTAAAATAGTTACGGGAAAGGAAAGAACTGATCAAAAAGTTAAAGTTCTAAATAGGAATAAGGCCAATTTTGACAGTATCAAACAGGAACTTCCACAAGTAGTTTGGAGAAGGCTATTCACAGGTAAAGGGATTGTTGGGAAATGAGATACCTTGAAGAATGAGATAACGAGAATTCAGAGACAGTATATTCATGCTAGTGTGAAGCACAAGGCTGGAATGTATAGGGAATACTGGATGACAAGAGAAGTCGAGGTTCTCGTCAAGAAAATGGAGGCATTTATCAGATATAGCAGCTGGGATCAAGTGAATCCCTGTAAGAGTGTAAGGGCAGCAGGGGCATACTTAACGGGAAAATCAGGAGGGCAAAAAGAGAACAAGATAGCTTTGGTACATGGAGTTAAGGAGAATCCAAAGAGATTCTATAAATACATCAAGGGCAAAAAAATAACCAGGGAGAGAACAGCACCCTTTAAAGATCAATGTGGACATCTACACATGGAAGGACATTGGTAAGATACCAAACAAATATTTTCCGTCAGTATTTACTGTGGAGAAGGGCATGGAAGCTTGAGAACTTGAGGAAATAAATAGTGATGTCTTGAAACAGTTCATATTACAGAAGAGGAGGTGCTGGAGGAGATCTTAAAACACAAAGGTAGATAAATCTCATGGGCATAATCAGGTGTTTCCCAGACTTTTGGGGGAAGCTAGGAAAGAGATTGCTGGGTTTCTTGCTGAGATATTCAGGTGCAGTGCCAGATGACTGGGCTAATGTGGTGCTATTATTTTTGGAAGGCTGCGGTGGGTATGTTGTTGGAGGCGATTCTGAGGGACAGGATTTACATGCATTTGGAAAGGAAAGGACTGATTAGGGATATCAGCATCGCATTGTGTGTGGGAAATCATGTTTCACTAACTTGATTGAGTTTTTTTGACAAGGTGACCAAGAAGATTGATGACGGCAGAGCGGTGGATGTTGTCTATATGGACTTCAGCAAAGTGCTCCACAAGGTTTCAGGTTGTAGATTGGTCAGTAAGGTTCAATCACATGGGATCCAGGTGGAGCTACCCAACCTGTTACAGAATTGGCTTGAAGGTAGGAGCCAAAGGGTGGTGGTAGAGGGTTGTTTCTCGGTTTGGAGGCCTGTGACAAGTGGGGGTGCCATGAGGATCTGTGCTGGATCCACTACTTTTCATAGAATCATACAAGCCCTTCAGTGTGGAAACAGGCCCTTTGGCCCAACAAGTCCACAATGACCCTCAGAGCATCCCACCCAGGCCCATTCTCCTATAACACCCCCAATCTACACATTGAAATATTTTGTATTCACATCCAAATCATTTTTATAAGAGGCACGGTTAGTGAGTTTGCAGATGACATCAAAAATTCATGGCGTAGCAATCTGTGAAGAAGTTTATCTCAATGTACAATGGGACCTTGATCAGATCTGCCAATGGGCCGAAAAGTGGCAGATCGAGTTTAATTCAGATAAATGTGCAGTGTTGCATTTTGGTAAAGCAAACCAGAGCAGGACATATACAGTTAATGGCAGGGCCCTGGGGAGTGCTGCCAAACAAAGAAGCTACAGGTGCATAGCTCCTTGAAAGTGGAATCACAGTTAGACAGGGTGGTGAAAAAGGCGTTTGGCATGCTTGCCTTCATTGGTCAGAACAGTGAACATAGAAGTTGTGTTGTCATGTCACGGCTGTACAGGACATTGGTGAAGTCACTTTAGGAGTATTATGTAGAATTCTAATCGCCCTTCTATAGGAAGAAAGTTATTAAACTTGAGAGGGTACAAAAAAGATTTACAAGGATGTTGCTGGGTCTAGATGGTTTTAACTATAGGGACCGGCTGAATAAGCTGGGTCTTTTTTCCCCCTTAAGTGATACAGGCCAAGGGGTGACCTTATAGAGGTTTATAAAATCATGCGGGTCACGGATAGGGTGAATAGCCAAGGTCTTTTTCCTAGGGTGGGGGGAGTCCAAAACTAGAGGACATTGGTTTAAAGTTAGAGATTTAAAAAGGACCTGAGGGATAACTTTTTCATGCAGAGGGTGGGATGTGCATGGAACAAGCTGCCAAAGGAAGTGGAGGAGATGAGTACAATTACATTTAAAAAGGCATCTGAAAGTGTATATGAATAGGAAGTGTTTAGAGGGATATGGGCCAAATGCTGCAAATGGACAACGTCAGATTGGGATGTTTGACTGGCGTGGATGAGTTGGACCGAAGGGTCTGTTTTGCGCTATACGACACTGACTCTATAAGCGCAAGATGTACGGTGAAAGCAGTACTCACCTAAAGTTTTCTTTCCTTTTAAAGGTTATGTTCAGATGATACTTGTTCAACATAATTCATAATTTTAAACAAATTTCCCATGGGAATCTAAGCTTTACTACTGTAGCTGAAAATACTCCAGATGCAAGTCAAACTTTACAACTGCAAAATTTAAGCGATCAATCTAGCTCTTCTATTTGTTTAAACAATTATAGCAAAAAAGCTTCATCTGCTGCTCAGTGCACTTTTTTGAAGTCAGCGTGATGATAACCACGTCTGATTAACTTGGTATTGATTCCAGTTTGACAATGCAGTAGCAAATGCAGGAACTACAAGTGATAATTTTGTAGACATTAGTCATAATTCCACAATATTAGATCTTAAATCACCAATTAGTACCTCTTGGTCACAGGTGACAAAAGGGAAATTGTAATACCACATAAGCAAAAATAATTTAAATAATTATTTTAATAATCCTTATCAGCTCTATTCGGTGTTATAGTCCACTCATTTCAGAGCAAAACTTCAATATTAACATGCAATTCATCAGCTGAATCAGTTATCTGTCAGTAAGCACAGCAAGTATTTGTTACTTTTAATTGATTCTTAAAAAAGTCTTTGCAGTTTTGTTCAACTTCTGAAGGCTACGGAAAGTGCTGGTGAATATTTATATACTGGATTTAAAGTTTAATAGTTGTACATTGGCAGCAGTGTTTTGCACACCGAAAAATAAAACTAACTTTACCAACTGCTAAGATTACTTACTCACATAACAGAAATTCATCAACACAGCCACGATACTGCAGGAGGTAAATGCAAGTTTCCACTACATACAAGCTATACAAGCCCTATAATGATCAATGCTTTAACGTGAACAAAGAGCTGGATCTGCAAGTGATTTCACTCTGATCACCTGGAAATGAGTAGAATTACAACTGTAGACTGTAATGCCATTAACATTATATACACAAGGTTAATTGTTCAGTATGTTAAAATTAAATTAACTTCCACTGTGACACTATCCTTTTATATTCTGCTAGTCAGAAATGCTAATTTATGAAATTGTTAGGCTGTATTATAAATCATTTGGAAAATACAAACATTTTTTAAACTGCCTATAATTTTGCGTCACTGTAGTCTATGGAGACAGTTGACAGCCCATTGCACATTACGTTTTCCCACTTTGATTTAATTGCCTCTGACAAAACTATAAGTAAATATTCTAAAGACTAGCATTAAGCTGGAACAGAAAATAAGTAATTTTTCAAATTTCTTAATAGTACAAGAAAGCACAAGCCACTGACCAATATGATCTTATTCTCACCTGGGGGAATTTGAATATTTTGAATGTTTGGTTGATGCTGTTGGGGTTGAGGGAGACGGGGAGCTATAACTTGCGGTGTTATTGTTGTCCTTGGGCCAGTGTTCACTGCTGCTGTCCTTGCCATAGTTTGGGCAATTGTGTTAATGGTTCCTTTGCCCATTCCAACTGGCGTACCAACTGATTGAGTGGAAATTCCTCCAGGATTGGATGCCACATTCTGAAGTCCACTTTGTATCGTCTGACCTATTACCATAGTACTTGTGTTTGACTGATTGTTTAAAGTGGTCACCGCACTACCAGTTGTTGATGTCAATATTCCTGCACTGAGAGTCTGCTGTGGTGTCTGTATAATTGTTTTGGGCTGTAACTCAGATTTGATAACCTGTCCACCAGTGGACAAAGAAGCGTTGCTTGACAAACTAGAAGACTGACTGTTTAAAGTCAGAAGTGAAGTCTGATGTGGAGCTCCAGTGCCACTAGGTGCTGACAAGTTAGTTACACTAACTGTTGAGTTCAATATAGTACTACTACCATTTGGTGCTGATGCAACTGGCAGAACTGGGCCACTGTGCGCTGGTGGTCTCACCAATGTCACTGTGGGTCCTGCTGCCTGTGATGAAACAACAGTTGAAGGAACATTCTGTGTGCTGACAAAAGACGTCTGAATAACAGTGTAGACAGAACTAGAGACTGGCAAAGACACTGCTGGCAACCCTGTATTAACTGTGTTTTTTACAACAGATCCAGGTCCATTATTGACCACCGTAACAGCTGGCAAGGTAGTTGCAGCTGCTGAACAAGTAAAAGTGGTGGCATTTCCTGCATTGTGAGAGTTTATCGCCATTCCATTATTCCCATTAAGAGTTTGTACGTTGGAGGTGACAGTTTTCACATGGTTGGACACTGGGGTTGCCATTGCACTTATCACCACCGATTTTCCTTGACCGATGCTGCCTGAAGCTGATGTTTCCGACGATCCTGTCACTGCCGCTACTGCCGCTGTACTCTGCTCCTGTTCTACTCCTGGAGCCTGGGACCTTGCATTATTGATAACAACACTTTGCTGTGCCCCACTCCCCGCCGTCGTACAGGGCAAAACCCCACTGCCAAATGTGTTCTGCGAATTAATCTGTGCGTTTTTACCCTCAGAGCTCTCGTCCACTTTGATTTTGGCTGCGGTGGAAACCTCAGCTCCTGCCAGTCCCATTTTGTTCTCTGCTGTTTGCAGCTCAACATTATTGCTCACCATCCCGGGTGTGTTTTCCACGTGATTATTCACCACCTGCGCCCTTATTCCGGCCTGTTCCGCCGCGTTATGGCCCGTAGCCGCCAACTGGGACTCCAGGGAGCCGACTAAGTCGCTCACCACTTTCTCATCCACGTCTGAGAAGAACACATCGTCCAACAGATCTGAAGCCCCCGCCGCCATCTTAAGGCAGAACTCTTGTTTGACTCGGACCGCGCATGCGCACCGGGCCGTGTTGTTGGGGGTGACGTCAGAAGTGGGTCGGCAGCCGCCCTCCGTCATTGGTCAGCTCCCGGTTTAAAGCGCCGGCGAATGAAGGAACGCGTTATTGGGCTGTAGAATGACTGTGCCGAGCGGGCTGGAGAGGCGCCGCCGAGCAACCACACGAAGGCAAACGCTTTAATCCCGCTTGGTCCTGCCCGGGAGCCTGACATCTCTGACCGCCTTGATGGTTTCGGCGAGATTCGCGTCAAAAGCGACCGTTTTCCGCGACTTTTCTGATTTTATCTTTGTACATTATTGTGTGCAAGATGGCTCCCTGGCTTCAGATGCTAAAGGGCGCCACACCTGGTGGTGTGTGTGGAAACAGCAACTTGTCTCATCCTCTTTTTCAGAGGACATGTTAAACCTGCTTTAATTTTAATTCTACAGGGATCTGTCAGCGCACAACTGGACTAGGCGCTAGTTTGTTCTCCAATCGAATAACTTTTATTCGAAAGAATAAACGGATGGAGCTTTCGGTTGACTTTATCTCTCCTGTGATTAAAAAAGTTAACGTTTCGAGTTACGTGGCTAGCTTAGTTCTGAAGAGTCACTGGACTCGAACCATTAACTTTTCTCTTCACAGGTGCTGGCAGTCCTGAAGCTTTTTCCAGTAACCTCTTTCTTTGCTTCTTACGTAGTAAGAACTGCATATGCTGGAGTCAGGTAGCTGTGCAGCTGGAAGAACACAGAAGGCCAAGCATCATCAGAGTAGGAAAGCTGACGTTTCGGTTCGGGACCTTCCTTCAGAAAATCGGATCTTCGATATCCGTAGTTCTCTATTTCAGTTTTTTTTTGCTGCTTGGATGTTGTATAACTTGCTTTATCAGGATGTGGTCTCAGATTGGGTTATTGTTTTTGCTTTAAGTCTTTTCTGGCACATAATGTTCAAAACCACTTAGGAAAAAAGCTGTTTGAGCATTAGTTTGTTCTGTGTTCTGTACAACAAGCTTCAGTTTAAAATTATGCTACTTATTTTCAGTCTAAGATTAGAGCTCTCCCATATCTTTGGGAAGAAGTCTGCCGTTGGCTTGAAAGGTAAGCAGTCTTTATTTCTTTGGTGCTTGCTAGTATTTAGACTAAATATTGAATGTCTGAAGTCTAAAGGCAGTGTTCTGATTTAGAATGCTGTAGTATTGTTCAAAACTACACTAATGTAAAACTAGTTACTCTAAACATCTTTCAGCTGTCAAGTGAAAGCTGTCCTTGAATGGTTTTGTGATTATGCATAAAGCAATGGACTGTTCACATTTATGGGAAACTTAACTGTGGCATCTTAAAAGGAAAATGTTTCTGATAATATCACCTTGATTTTAGTAAATAAGGGAGACCAATTGATGAAGTAGACAGAAAAGCAAAACTTTTCTGACACCCCAGCTTATAGAACACTGGACTTTAAATAGAGTCACTTTAAAAAGGATATTGTAAATCAGTGAGAAGCTCATCAAGTCTCCATGAGCATGGGTCAGAACAGAACCTGGTCATTTGGCCCACGTTGTCTATGCTGACTAGTTCTCTAAACTAGTCCCTCATGCCTCAACATTTCCCATCAATGGACCTGTCCAAATGTCTCCAATTGTAACTGTACCTGCCTCTACAGCTCCTGACTACTCATTCATGTTGTGCCACTCTGGGGGGGAAAGTCACCACTCACCTTAAAGCTGTGCCCCCTCTAATATCTGACTACCCTGTCTGCAGGGGTGGGAAAGACTGCAACTATTCCTATCCATACCTGGCATGATTTTTAGCCCTGTAAGGTCTCACCGTAGTGTCTGACACTCCAGTGGGGGAAAGGGGAAACCAGCTCTTCTCTCTTCTTCCCCCCCCCCCCCCACCCTTACTCAAACCTCTGTTTTACTAGCATACTTCAAGTATGCAAAAAATCAGCTTCCTGGCATGCTTCCCATAGCAGGACAACCAGAATTGGGTGCAATGCTGCAGATGTAATGTGTTGTACAGATGCAACATGACATCCCCCCCCCAAACTCTTGTACTGTATGCTGTGACTGAGGGTGAGCATGCCAGACTGTCTTCAGGACTTTGTGCTGCCACTTTGAAAGAACTGTACTCCTGTACCTGCAGGTCTCCTTTGTCAGATCTCCCCAGGATACTACCATTAAGTCTCTGTGGCTTAGCTTGCCAAAATGCAACACCTGTTTGTCTGAATTAAACTATCTGCTATTCCTTGGCCAACTAGTTTGTTGATCAAGGTCCTGTTGTACTGAGGTAACCACCTTCATTGCATGATCACAGAAATCTGTGATCTGCAAACTTGATCATGCCTCCTGTTCACTTCAATCATTCCTATAAATCAGAACCAGTAGACCCAGCAGTAATCCTTCCAGAACACCAGTAGTCACAGGCCTCTAAACAACCCTGTACCACCACCGTCTCCCATCAAATGACTTTGTATCCAATTGGCTCTTTCCCTGGGTCCTATGTGATCAAATGTTACTAACCAATCTACCAGGCAGAATCTTGCCAATGTAGACAGCAAAAAACTTGCTGCATTTGCCTATCTTGGTCATGTCTTCACTACAAGCTCAAGCAAATTTGAATGCTCCCAGCACAGCCATGCTGTTTATCTTCCTCTAATCAGTCATTTCCTTTCCAAATGCATAGATCCTGTCCCTCAATCCCCTTCAGCTCACCTGTCTAGTTCCCTGGCTTTTGCAGCCTTTGCTAAAAAAGCACAACACTAGCCACCTTCTGTCTTCCAGGACCTTGCCCATATTTGTCAATGATACAAAGCTCTCTGCTCTGCAATGCCCTTGGGTCCATTTGATCTGGTCCTGGGGCTTAACCACCTTGATGCACTATACCTTTACCTCGTGTGAGCTAAACTTTAAAGACACCATGAATTTGTGTACCCTAGCTTCCATGTTCTCCAGTGTAAACAAAAAACTGACTAAATCAGTTTAGGATCACATCCAGCTTTTGCAAATCCATGCTGAATGGTTTCCTTATCTTCAAGGGGCCCTAGTATCTTCCTACATACAAATTTTGTAGAATTTCTCTTGAATCCAAAGAACCTCATCAATGATCACCCATTTCTGCCTATATAGCATCACTGGACAATAATTAAGAGTGCCCCAATTTAAACCCCCCCTTCTATCCTCCCTACAGCATCTACACCCAAAATTGAGCTGCTAGCTTTCTCCCTCAGGCTGTTGTCCCAAACTAAGTTTCTAATGAAAGAATAGGTTACTTGTCTTGGTCTCTTTCTAACCCTGTGTAGAAACTGAAGATGTTGGTATGGTTTTAAATGGGTGTCTTCTCGAGGGACTATGCTGATAAGTGAGTGATTAATACTCACTAAATGTGAGGATCAGCACCACTGTTTACAGCCTGTCTGTAGTTTAGAGCCTGATGAAATTTTACCCTAGGCTGTTAAAGTTTCAAAGTTGAGCACTGACTGCATGAGTCCACTAAGTGATCCAGCAGATTGGAGCTCTGCCTCTCTTGGAAAAGCAGAGGGCTGACTGCTGACCAGTCAGCAGCACATTGGTGGAAATAAACTTTTATTGGTGTTGAGATTGCAAACTGACAGTTCAAAGGTGTGGATTAATAGCGATCAAGGAAAGACAGCACTGAGGGTGTTGTAGTTTGTGCTTGTCTGCATGCTTTTTAGCAAAGCTTTAACTTGATGTAACCTAACTCCAAGGGGATGTAGTTAACTTAGTATCTAACTTGCTGAGGAACAGGAACCAAAGCTTGAGTTTTTAATATGGAAGGCTGTTTCCAGTGCAGTTGCAGGATTCAGTACCTCTAACAATTTGGCTGCTATGAGGATAGCTATAAACTGCATGGAGACATAAATGACTGGGTGGATAGAAGTAACAAATGGAATTTGACCCTGGTGATGCATTTGAGGTTAAGTACAGTAAAGCAATCTTTGTAGAGCAAGTGAAATAGGTAAATTTTCTCTAAAATCAACATTGTCAGTATATGTTGAAGCATGACATTGGCTAGGTTCCATGCTTGTGCATTTCTAATCTAAGTTCCAGCTCTGAAAAGCATGGAGACTGGAAGGTCTTGCCAGAACTAGAAGAAATAAGTTTCCAGTCTAGGATTGAGCCTCTTTTCAAGAGGAAAAGTAGAGATTTGCTTAGCCCCTGGCTAGTGCATTGAATGGTTCTAATGACTTCTAAAGTCAGTGACTAGGAGGGTGTAGATGAAGTAACTAAACTTCTGAGTTGTAGGGGTGTGACTCTTCCTCTAAGATTAGTAGAGGCCAAGCTTTTCATCCAGCTGGTGTGGTGTTAGGAAACAAATGACAATTGGATTAATCAATTGACTTGGTTCAGCTGTTGCAGACAAGCAAGGTCTTTGCCAGTTTCTGGTTTGGCTTTTCTGAAAGCATTTGTCTAGTGTCTCTCTTCAAAGATGTGAATGAGGTCAATTTTATCCCTTTCAGATGCTGCTACATCTAATGATTAATGACCATCTGTTTAGCTCAGGTTGCAGTTGGAGTTGTTTGCTGACCTGACTAGCTTTCATGCAAATATCATCTCCCTTTTAAGGAAGATTCAGTGCTGTGTAGGCTACGTTGAAGCTACACTTGTGTGAAAGTCAGCTTGCAAACCAACCAACAGCTGCACTTTTGGACTTCTAATCTCTGCAGCACTGATTTAAGTGAATCCTACAAAATTAGGATTATTTAGCTTTTCTAGAAGCACTAACAAGTTAAGTGTCAGTTCTTGGGCTTCAGTAGAATTTCTGAAGAAGGGCCCTGGCCTGAAAAGTCAGCTTTCCCACTTCTCTGCTACTTGGTCTGTGTCCATCCACCTCTACCCATCTTGTTGTCTGTTCTTGGGCCTCATCTACTTAGTTTCCAAGTGTCCATGATTTGTCTTGTCTACTGCAGTTTCTCAAATTTAGTGGGAAAGTGGAGGATGGAATTAAATGAGAACCAAGAATAGCATAGCATGCAATTTTAAACTTTCTAAATGGTGAAAAATTTAATTTTGGTCATCAGAGGCACCTATGTTGTGCTTCAGCCTGTTTTTTGCATGAGGTACAGCAAACTTTTAAAGTAAAAGTATGTTGGTATTAGAGTCATAGCGCAAACAGACCCTTCAGTCCATGGGACCAAATCTGTGCAACTTCATCAATCAAGTGATGCCATTGTAGATTACAATAAATTTGCTCAACAGATTCCTTAGTTGAGTCTACTGGAATCAGGTTACAGTTCTGCTTAGTGATCTCATTTGAACATCACCTTAACCTTGATAGGGGTGGCTGCTAGTTGGAGTCTAGGAGTTGTGGCCTTGGAGTAAGCATGACTTGTTGCACTGAACTGCATTAATTTGCAAGTGTAGATTAAGATTTAGACACTTTCCTAGAAAGTATTTTCAGTTTTGATGTCCACATGATCTTTATTTTGCTTGTACTATTCTGGCCCACTTTGTATTGCTGCTTGTTTCAGTAGCAGTCACTGGATCACTGCAAAAGGCTTTTCAGGAAATGTTGCTAATAGGTATCAGTGTCCTGGCCTATTTAGAATGCCATCAGTCCTGAGAGTTCTGATATTACTTTGGTTTTTACCTTCTGATCCAATACAGTAGTGTAACTTGTATCTGGCCAATGCTGTCAGTGTTCCAACTGCTATGTTTAATTACTGCAGCACTCAGACCCAGCAACTTTTCTAGCAATTGCCAGTGCTAAGTTTGACTCAAGATGTTCTTGTTCTCATCTAGGCCATGACACTTCAAATGACTAAATGAACATTAATGACTCTTGCAATTCATAGGATAACCTGGGTTGGTATCTCTTGGCATCACATTCAACTGATGGCAATTTAAGTTGACAAGCTGCATTTTTATATAAACAAATGTACCTTCCACAAAGGAAGTAATTGCCAGGAAATAGGTATGTCATGACTTGGCAGCATTGCTAGAGAAACATTTTCAGTGATTGTGCTGTGCACACAGGCACAAGTCTTGATCTCAAATGCCCCTCAAATTGAGTTTGAAACACATTTGTCTTAAAATTGTCCTTTTCATTTTGGCACTAGTTTGACTTGTTTGGTTAATCATTGTTAAATACAATGCTAGTTACATGACAGAATTTGAATATAAACTTCCACACTACCCAAACCATTAACTCTGCTTTCTCTCTGCAGATGCTGCTAGACCTGTTGTGCTTTCCAGCAGTCTGGATACAAACCTGTTTTAAGTTGAATGCTGGTTATCATTGTTGAAGTGCTAAACAGCCACAAATGGCTAGCATGCTCTTAAGTTAGAATTTTTAATGACAAACTGTATAACTTTAGACATATTTCTAGAATTCCCATGTGGTCTTTTCACATGTTTGCATCTTTTGCCTCAAGTGAACTGCATGAAAAATACTTTTAAAAAAAGTGGGTTCCACAACTTAAATTTGAGTTGTGTTCAATGTTAAAACTTATTTAGTATTTGAAATTGTCTATTGATCAGTTGCTATAACCAGCAAGTTGACCATATATAAATTAACTTCTAAAGTTGTTACACTGAGATTTAAACACTTTTTATAAACTTGATTGTTAAATCTAACATTGCAATCCTCATCTTATGGCCAGTAATAAAATTATTTCTCAAATGACTTTGTACCTGGCTGATTCATCTGCTTGAACTCCACTGCTTTCTCTAGAGTCTCTTTTTCCAGAACAACTACTTTAATTTAGCAAAGGATAGGATGTTCACTTCCATAATGAACTCTCTATAGAATTTGTGCAGAACAAACCTTTGAACAGACAAATTTTAACACTTAAGACTATCCATGATCCAAATGTCTTGGTAAAGACCTGAATTTTGCACTTGGCAGAGATAACTCATTAATCCAGTGATGCATTTAGAACAAATATACAAGTGTTTGCAGCAGAAGCACTCTGGGAATACTTTTTACCTGATTAAGTTGAGGGCTTAATCACTTACCTGCTGCCAAGTGAGTTCTGCTAACTCATCTGATTTTCATACTAATATGCTGCTTATAAACTGGGGATGCTTAAGTGTCCCTCCCTTTATGGGAGGGTTGAAGTCCTCCAATTTAGATGTGGCTTAATCTTGTGACATAATTCCAAGATGAGCACACTTCCAAGATCATAGACCCACAGAATTCCTCTAGTGCAGATAGAGGCTAGTTGGCCTGAGTCCACACTGACCTTCCAAGGAGCATTTCTCCAGACCCAGTTTCCCCATTCCATTTCCATAACCCTGGACATTAGACAACTTAGCACAGCCCATCCACTCAATTTGCACATGGACAAACGGAAGAAACCACAGGAAACCTTGCCAGCCCCCCTGCCCACACAGTTGTGATTCAATTTTAACCTACTGCTGAGGTAGAAGTGCTAATGGCTGTGTCACCTCACCACTGTTCTTGAAGTCAGTGATTTTGCACTTTCAAAAAAAAATCAACCTTCAATAGTTCAAGACTTGATTGAACTAATGTTTTGGCTTAATGCTGATGGTCAGTAGGAGGAAACAGGTTTCACAGGTCACTAAATCTAGCTGGAAGAACTTGGACAATATTAACAAAGTTTGAGCAGACTTTACATAAACAAGATTTAGCAAAGCATGGTTTAATCATTATGCTAAAAACCTCCATCTTAGGAGTAAATGTACTAATTTTCACTGTGCTGATGATCTAAACAGCAAAATGCACAGAACTGAATGCTGGTGATAACATTACCAATTTACCATCAACCTATACCTCAATGGTTCTCAGATATAATGGCTGAACACTAGCTCTCAAGCACATGTGAAATGTAAGCATACCCCCAAAGATCACTCACCATAGTAATTGTCAATGCTTCCATCCATGACCACAGGCTGTTTGAGTTTCCTCTTCCTTTAAAAGGGAGATAAGGGGGCAAGTTTAAAAGTTTAATCTTCCATGATTTGAAAGTTTAAGCTCAAATGTTTTTAAATAAAACTTCAAACACTTGTCTTCATTTCAAGAGCACTTTGAACACAGTTAGGAAATTGTAATTCTATACTTGATCCCAGCTCATTTCAAAGTGTATCATACAACACTCTTTTTCTTTCAATTTTCACTTGAATTTCTTGCTATCAAACTTGGATATTTAGTGCTCATTAAATCATTTCAGACAAAGACAAGGCTGGGGACCCAGTACAGAGATCAAAGGAGGCACACCAATCACAACTGCCATTGCAGATGCTGGAAATTAAAAACTTAACAAGCCTAGCAGCATCTGTGGAGAGAAAGCAGAGTTAACTTTTCAGGTTGTCTGAAGCTTCTTTGACAGCCATTTTTTATTTGGTATTCACCCAGTTGTATTCTGCCAGGTGAGGTACTTTCATGTCACACCACCTGGACACTCAAACTGACCTCTTCGCAGCTCCAAGACTTCCCATAGCAAACTACAGGTGTTTTTTTTTCAGGTTCCTTATTTCAAATTGCTTCCCCCTGATTTGTTGCAGTGCTTCTGCATGTGACCTTAGTGCCTGAGGGACAGTTGTCTTGAATACTCAGATTCTGTTCCTGTTTACAGCCCCTGTAGGCCACAATTTTCATTTGTTCTTTAAATTCAAATTTTTGCAATAGCCTGGAATTTTAAACTATCATTAAAACTTCTGAACAACTTGGTTCTTGCTAAATGTGCAAGTTCAAAACAAGCTAGTTTAGCAAGGATAAATAACTTAATTTGTTTGCTCCTTTTATACTATTCCAATGAGAATAGCCTTTTTACAAGCACCGATTTGAGGCAAAAACTTTCACTGGAGAAAGTTTAAAAATAAATTGACTTTGCAAATTTTTATTTTTCTCCTCTAATTGCAAGAGAAAGGGCTGAGGCTTACCAGATTGCTATCTAGAATGACTAGTGTCTGATAAGTTGGGCAAGCTGAGTTGACATACACTAAATTGTCAGCTTCCATTAAACAAGTGTAAGAATCTAGTCTAGTCTTGACTGTGAACCTGGAAAGGTGGTTTCCTCATGGTGAATCCAGAACTGGGGGCATACCTTAAGGTTGGAGTTGCCCTTTTAGGGTACATGAGAAACATTTTGACTTACGTTTGGCACTTGCTCAAGTAGTGGAACTGGGCTGTTTAAATACTGAGGAAAGTAACCTCTGTTAACTAATCAAAGGCATCAAGATAGATGGGAATATGGAAGTAGTGAGATGGTGGTTCCTCTGTGTAAAAGGCAAAGCATGCTTGAAAAGCTCAGTGATCTACATCTCCCATTTCCTGTCATTTTTGGACCCAAAATCTCAATTTAACTTTTTCAGCTTAGTTTACAGATGTAGCACATTGCACCATCTTTTTGGATCTTTGCTGCTTTGTCAGACGAGGTAAAATCAAATGTTGTATCTCGGCTTCCTTGAAGATGGCTGCATGAATGAGTAGCATAGGAACATTTGGGGAAAAAGCCAAGTTGAGAAAGGAATTTGGATGAAGGTTGTTGTACACTTCTGGACTGCTGATGTCTAGTATAATTTGGGCAGTCAACATATGTAAAATGTGGCAAGAGGCCTATCATTAAAATAGTGAAAGAAATGTGTGAATAAGGTACCCAAAAGCTGAATATAAAATTGAATAGTGGTTTTCAGTGGTCACTTCTTTTTAACGTAAATATGATTTGTATAGCAGCCAGAAACTGCAGTTAAGTTGCAATCTAAGTAGCAGGCACTAGCTAAGCAGTCCCATTGCTAATGCAATATATCAAATCTCTTCAGTTAGTTGGGCAAATAAACAAAACAGGAGGTAGTCCTACAAAAGTTTCCATGCCTTTCAAAAGAAATGAAGTATCAAAGTAGGGAGGCCTTAACTAAAACTACATGCAAGTTACTAATCAGACTACAGCTGGAATACGGTGAATGGTTTAGGGCCCCATATCTACAGAAAAGGTCTGTTCATTTAGCACTTCTCCAATTTCCACAGGGTCCACACACAACTTCCCACTTCTGTCTTTGACTGGCCCTATTCCTACCCTAGTCATCCTCTTATTCCTCACACACCTAACCTATGGTTAGTAAGTTTGCAGACAATACCAAAATTGGTGGTGTAGTAGACAATGAAGAAATATGACTCTATGGCTATGACTATGACTATAACTTTCCACTATGGAGCTTAGGTTGAGAGGCCTCTCTCTCTCTCTCTCTCTCTCTCTCTGTCTCTGTTTACTGTTGCAATGAAATAATTGATCAGTTTATCAATATGGAAAGAAACTCTAGGTTGAAGGCCAAAGAAATACTTGAGCTTAAGTTTTGCTTCTCGTGCTCTTATTCCTGCTTTCATTCTCTCAGTCTTTGGTTATACTGTACTACTTCTGCAGTAACTATATGGTTTGTAAAAGCTCAGCCGGTCTGGCAGCATCTGTGAAGGAAAAACAGTCATCGGACCCAAAACGTTAACTCTGTTTTTTTAACTCTGTTGAGCTTTTCCAGCAACTTTGTTTTTGTTCCTGATTTACAACATCTGCAGTTCTTTCCGTTTTTATATTGTTTGTAAATAATGTCTCAAGTCTTCGAACTGTGCATGTTAAGGAGGTTGTGACCTTATTAGTAGTTTTGTCATGCTTTACAGCAGCAAGGAATTGAGCATGAAATGCCCCAACTAATTCCGTTTCAGACCATAACAGCTATGAATATGCCTTCCTTCTGAAATTTCAAATATCCTGTTGTATTTAATAGTTCCTGATTTTAGATTTCAACTTATTTATGAGTGAACATTGGCTCTAATTTGTAATGACTGAAAATAATCAGAGGCATCCTTTTCATCCATTTGTATATCCAATTGCTAATGTATTACTACTGTTGAGAAAACGTTAAGGTATGATACCTGGGTAATTGATTTGAAACTTTTGCCAAACAGAGTCAGTGGTGGAGGGAGTGGATGCTTGAGGATGTGGTATCAATCAAATAGGCATTTTTGCCTTCAATGCTGTCAAGTTTCGTGATGGTTGTTGGAGCTGAACTCATCCAGGCAATTTAGGAGTACACCGTCATGCTCTTGACTTGTGTCTTATAGATGATGAACAAGCTTTTGGGAATGATAAGGTGAGTTACTCACTGCATGATGCTAGGCTGTGATTTGCTTTTGTAGCAATCATCTGGTGAGTCCAGTTCAGTTTCTGATCAATAGTGACATAACAGGCTGTTGATAGTGTGGGCTTTAATGTTGATAATGCCATTGAATGTCAGAGAACGATGGCTAGATTCTCGTTTGTTAGACAAGTTCATTGCCTGACACTTGCGTAGTGCAAATGTTACTTCCCAGTTGTCATCTCAAACCTGTATATCATCCAGGTCTTGCTATATATGGACATGGACAGCTTCAGTATCTGAGGAGTCATGATTTGTGCTGAATGTCGTGCTATCATCAGCAAACATTTCTACTTCTGACCTTATGTTGAAGGTGGTTGGGGCACTACGCCGATGAACCCCTGCAGAAATGTTCCGGAACTGATATGACTGACCTGCAACAAGCACAACCATTTTCATTTGTGCCAGAAATGACTCCAACCAGTAAAGACTTCACTTCCTGATTCCTATTGACTCTAGCTTGGACTCCTTGATGACACACTGTCCATTATGGCTTTCAATTCGAGCATGATCACTCCTCACCTTGGAAATTCAGCTGTTTTGTCCACATTTGAACCGAGGCTGTTTTGAGATTACGAGCTGAGTGGGCCTGGCGAACCTAAACTGGGTGTCAGTGGCCGTACTGTTGTTGAGCAAGTGTTGCTTGATAACACTGTTGATGACACCTTCCAAATACAAGCAAAAATTAACGTAACTGCTGTTCTTCTGCTATCACAGAGTCATAGAGACCTATAGCACAGAAAAAGCCTCTTTGGCCCATTGTGTCCATGTGATCGAAAACAACCAGTTGACTATCCTGATCGCATTTTCCAGCTCTACTTCCATTGTCTTGCATGCCTTGGCGTCACAAGTGCGCATCCAAATACTTATTAAATGTTATGACGGTTTCTGGCTCTACGATACTTGTCGACCATGAGTTCCCAATTCCCACAACCTTCTGGATCTTTTTTTTGCCTCGCGCTTTCTCTAACCCTTCTGCCTCTTACCTTAAGTTGACCCCTGGTCATTGATCCCTCCACCAAGGGGAAAGTTTCTTCCTGTCTGCCCTATCTATGCCTCTCATGACATTTTGCATCTCAATCATGTCCCCGCTCAATCCCCTCTGCTGAAAGGAAAGCAACACTGGTTTGTCCAATCTGTCTTCCTAACTGAAACTCTTCAGCCACGGCATCATCCTGGTAAATCTCCTCTGCACTTTCTCCAACGCTAACATATCCCATCCATGATGTGAATTCCAGAACTGCCACAGTACCCCAGCTGTGGCCCAACCAACGTTTATACAGCTCCAGCATAACCTCCCTACTCTTAAACTTTATGCCTCGACTAAGAAAGGCAAGTATACCAAGTATAAATGTCTTAATCATTTTATTCATCTGCTGTGATACCTTAAGGGACCAGTGTACATGCATACCAAGGTCCTCTGATCACCAGTGCCTCGCAGGGACTTACATTATATATTCCGTTGCCTTGTTTGTCCTGCCATAGGGCAACACCTCACTTTTATCCAGATTGAATTCCATTTGACCCTTAGCAGGCCATCTGACCAGACTATCCACATCCTCTTGTAGTCTAAGGCTATCCTCCTTATTATTTACCATCACACCAATCTTTGTATCATCTGCAAACATACTGACCATCCCTCCTACATTCAAGTCTAAATGATTTACACAAATCGCGTGAAAAGGCCCCAACATTGACCCATGTGCTATGTACGACTTCACTTCATAATACACCTGCTTTTTCAGAGGATCTATTAACTACATAGGGTGAACCAGCTGTAAGCGTGACACTGCAAATTCAAGAAATGAGCTGTACAGTTTTGTAAACCATTTTCCAACTCATCCTCGTTTCAAACTGCAAGAATAGGAGCAGTAAGTGTATCTTTTTCTATTACCAAATATGTCTAGTGCCAGTGAAAGGATTTGAATTTTAGAAATATATCCAGAGAAGCTAGCAGAAATGTTTAAAGATGGGTCTTGCTTTCTGTGGAAGAAACAAAACCTAAATGTCACAATGAAAGTATTTGGCAGATCTGAGTAAAGACTATCAGAGTAACGGAATAAATGTACTAACTGGTTAATGAAGCAGTATAAATGGTTTAGGAAGTGATATGTTTCTGGAGTAGGATTGAAAGTTATAGTTGGAAGAGAGTTTGAAGCTGATTTCTGAATAAGAGGCTGGACCTGATGGACATGCCTTTTCTGCTAAGTCTAGTGCGTGTACATAAATTATTGAAGAAAAAACAGCAAATTCTGAAACTTCCGAGATTTTAAATTGAGAAAAGAGGGGACTGATGTAAGTCTTTTTTCACCCAATATGAATAATATAGATGTTACTCAATATGAAATGTAAGAATTGAATGACACAAAATTGCTATACTGACTTTTAAGTCAATTAGTTTTTTCACCACTGTAATTAATTTACCTAGATTTTTAAAATAATCTAGTCAGCATTTAAGACAAAAAGGTGTATATGGACTGAAACAGCTGTCACTTCTCTGTTTCTGAGCTGCTGACTAGTGAACGATGTAATTGTAAAGTTAAATAAGAAGTTTGAAACTCCCTTGATCAACTAATGGGAACGAAACATTTGTAAAATCTCCATTAAGAGATTGAGTTGAGTTCATGATCTACCAAATAATACAAGATCTGTGAAGTAACACATTTACAGCAGAATTTTTCATTTTCTTTTCTATTCTTTGAGACCAGTTTTGAGTTATGTGATGACATGCTCTTTGTTATTAATGTAAAATGACTCAGTGAGCACATGCATTTGTTGGATAAGAAGTCTTTAATTTGTAGAAGCCTAATTTAATCCTAGGTTGAAAGTATTAAATTGGGGGAAGGCTTACTGTCACAATATTGGGCAGGAACTGGGGACCGTAGTTGAGCTGTTTGAGAGTAAATCCACATCTGGCATGTAGAAATCTTTTAAACATCAGTTTATTAGAGTTCAGGATCAGCATGTTCCTGTGAAAATAAAGGATAAGGATCGCAGGATTCGGGAGCATTGGATGACAAGAAAAATTTGAGTTTAGTCAAAAAGAAAAAGGAGGCATATGTAAGGTTTAGGAAACTGAAGACAGACAGAGCCCTCGAAAAATACAGAGATGGAAGGAAAGAATTCAAACAAGGCATTAGGAACAAACAGGATGAAGTAAAATCCCAAGGCATTTTATACATAAGTACCAAGAGGGTAGCGAGGGAAAGTGTAGGTTGACTTAATGACAAAGGAGGGGATTTGTGCATGGAGTCGGTGGAAGTGGGTGAGGTCCTTGTGAATAGTTTGCATCAGTATTCACAAAGTAGAAGGATGTGGTGGATGGTGAGTCTCAGGAGGGGTATGTTAATATTCAAGGTCGCGTCAATATAAAAAAAGGAGGGATTGAATGTTTTGAAAAGCATTAGGGTAGACAAGTTCCCAGGACTTGCCTCTTTGTAGGTTACGTGGAACAGTCCCTCTTCCGCACCTACATAGGCCCCAAACCCCACCTCTTCCTCCGTTACATTGATGACTGTATCGGCGCCGCCTTTTGCTCCCCAGAGGAGCTCGAACAGTTCATCCACTTCACCAACACCTTTCACCCCAACCTCAAGTTCACCTGGGCCATCTCCAACACATCCCTCACCTTCCTGGACCTCTCAGTCTCCATCTCAGGTAACCAGCTAGAAACTGATGTCCATTTCAAGCCCACTGACTCCCACAGCTACCTAGAATACAACCCCTCCCACCCACCCTCCTGCAAAAATTCCATCCCCCTATTCCCAATTCCTCCGCCTCCGCCGCATCTGCTCCCAGGATGAGGCATTCCACTCCCGCACATCCCAGATGTCCATGTTCTTCCAGGACCGGAACTTTCCCCCCACAGTGGTCAAGAATGCCCTTGACCGCGTCTCCTGCATTTCCCGCAACACATCCGTCACACCCCACCCCCGCCACAACCTCCCCCAGAGGATCCCCCTCATTGTCACATACCACCCCACCAACCTCCAGATACAACGTATCATCCTCCGACACTTCCGCCATCAAAAACAGTTCCCTCTCCCCATCCCCCTCTCTGAAGAAGGGTCTAGGCGCGAAACGTCAGCTTTTGTGCTCCTGAGATGCTGCTTGGCCTGCTGTGTTCATCCAGCTCCACACTTTGTTATCTTGGATTCTCCAGCATCTGCAGTTCCCATTATCACTGATACAGTTTCCCAGGACTTGATGGGTTCTATCCCTGACTACTGAGGGAGGCAGGTGATTAAATTTCTGGGGCCTTGTACGAAATTAGTCTCTTTAGTCACAGGAGAAATCCCAGAAGACTGGAGAGTAGTTAATGTTGTTCCTTTGTTTCAGAAGAGCAACAGGGATAATTTGGGAAATTACAGGCTGGTCAGCCTTGCATCAGTGTTAGAGAAAATATTGGAGAAGATTTGTAGGGTTAGGATTTCCTCACCCTTGGAAAAATAAGTACTTATTAACAGTAGGCAGTGAAATAACTGCACAAAGGCTGGTACCCCACTACCCTGTCACCTTTTATTTACTTGGGCTCTGACCAGCCAGTTCAAAGCCAGTCCTCGGTCTGAAGCGATCTTCTGAATCTTGTGCTTATAATCTGTCAGCCACCGCTCCCTGATTGGCCTAGGTTAACAATAAAAATTAAGGATATCGCAGTCAATGAAATCCATCTGGCCCTGCTTCCAATCACGATATCCGCCTGCTGCTAAGTCCAGGGATGTGGACCTGTTCTTTCTCTTGTAGCTTCTCCAGGGACATTTTTTCCCCATGTCCAGTTCCTCTGATACATACATAGGTGGTGTGTACCAGACTGTAGTCCATCCCTTGCATCTGGAACATCTCAGAAGAGTTCGTCCTCTTCTTCTGGCAGTAATGGTATCAAGACTGCATCCATCTCAGAATCTGAGGTTTCTTTGATGGACAGAGGGGGAGAATCCATGGTTTCGGATAGAAATTCTGGCTGTCTGAGGGGCCAGGTATGCTTTGCTCCTGCCCCATTTGCACTTTAGCAGCTTTTGAGTGATCCATACGTTTGTTCAGGACTGCCTCACCTAACTGAACTTTGTATGTCATGGGACTGGACCTCACATTGACTTTGCCTCATACCCATTGCCAGGTCATTTCCATAGTTCTTGAACAGCTGAATAAAACTGATAGTGTCTCAGAATTACAGAAGATTTGGGGTGATAATATTCCTTAACTAAATCCATCAACTCTTTAAAGACTTTAGCATCGGGTGTCTCAGGGAAAGTTACGTTGCTGATTAGTAAAAATGCAATAGGTCCACAAACAGTCAGGAGTACTTAAGAAAATTTCTTATCATTTGCCTGGAAAAAACGTTGCATTCTTTCCGTGTACTGGGACGAATCTTCAATGGTAGGATTGAATGAGTCAAGCTTCCCAAATAAAGGCATGATGCCAGAAATGCTCATCCCAAATCAAAGATGATTGTTGCTAACAAAACTTTCTTCAGGCACATAGTATTTTCTCTAGTCACCACTGTAATAAGTGTACAGAGGCTACTATCCCATCACCAAGTCATCCTTTTGTTTAAATGCGCACAGTACTTGGCTCTGACCAGCCAGCTCAAATCCACCCCCTTGACTGAGGCAATCATTTGAATTTCCTGTTTATAGCTGTCAGTCAGGGCTCCCTGATTGGTGTTGTTTACCTGGGCCAATCAAGGATCTCATAGTCAATGGGGTCCACCTGTTCCCTGGTTCCAATCAATATAGGCAGCGTGGTTTTGAGTGGGGAAGGTCATGTCTCTCAAATGTGATTGAGTTTTTTGAGGAAATGACCAAGATGATTGATATGGGCAGGGTTGTTGTTGTCGGTATTGACCTTAGCAAGGCCTTTAACAAGGTCCCTCATTGTACACTGGTACAAAACGTGAAGTCACAAATAGTTTGGGGTGGGGTAGTGGTTTGAGGGTAAATCCACATCTGGCATGTTGGAATCTTTTATAAGCCAGTTGATTGGAGTCCAGAGTCAGCATGTTCCTGTGACAGTTGAGCTGGTAAGCTGGATACAGATCTGGCCTGGTCATAGAATACAGAGAGGAGCACTGGAGAGGTGTTTTTCTGACTGGGTAGATGTAGGTTTAATGGTCCACAGTTCCCTGAAAGTGGCAACACAAGTGGTTAAGGCAGCATGGAGGCATATGGCATGCTTCCCTTCATTGGTCAGGGAATAGAGTATAAAATTTGGCAATTTGCTGCAGCTGTATAGAACTTTAGTGAGGCTACATTTGGGATATTGTGTACATGACTGTTCACCACACTACCAGTAGGATATGGAGGCTTTGGAGAGTGTTCAAAAACGGTTTACCAGGATGTTGCCTGGTTTGGATGGTATTAGCAATGGGGAGAGATTGGATCAACTTGGTTTGTTTTTATCTTGAATGTTGCAGCATAAGAGGCATCCTGATAGAAGTTTACAAAATTATCAAAGGCATGTATAGAATGGATAGTCGGAGTACTTTTCCCAGGACAATGTTAATTATTTGGGGTGTAGGTTTAAGGTAAAATTGAGTAAGTTTAATGGAGACATGAGAGACAAGTGTTTTACACAGAGGGTAGTAAGTGTCTGGAATGTGCAGTCCAGAGAAGATGGTGGAGGCAGATAAAATAGCAACGTTTAAGTGCTATCTTGACAGATATATGAATAGGCAGGGAATAGAAGGAAACGGACCATGTAGAGGCTAAAAGGTTTTGGTCTGCCAAGACATCATGTGTTGGTGCAGTCTTGGTGGACCAAAGTATCTGTTTATATGGTGTTGCTGTTCTTTGTTCTCTAATTTATAGTTGGCATTAAAATGAAGTTTATAGTTTTAATGCTGAAATTGCTAGCTTTAAGCAGGGTTTTTTTTCAAAGATTACAGGGAAAGAACTGTTTAATAAGAACCAGCTGAAACTGGATACTTAGAAAGTGACTCAGATAGACACTTTGTCTTAAACATATATATGTAGCCAACATAGTGCAACTTAGCACTTAAGAATGACTTTCAATAGAATGCTGGAGTTGAGTGTCTTGCAGAGTTAACCAGAGGAGAGGAATAGATGTTGGTTGCCGAAACAAAGCAGCTGACTTGTGAGTGTTTCCAGTCTTTCAACCAAAAGTAACATTTTTAGTTTGTATTTAGGTCTCCAGTCTTTTGTTTTCTTTCCTGAAAATAGCTTCTCAAGCACAAGACTGATATTGCTATTAAGAAATATGACTTGCAATTGTTATGGACCAGACTCTCAAAATATATTAAGATAGCCCAGATGCTAACCTGTTCTTGATTTGAAGGTAAGTGTAAGGTGTTATGTTTCAGATGCAATTTGATTGGTCAAACTAATTGACTTTAAGCAAAACACTTTATTTTTACACTATAGTTACAATACAGACAGAAAAATAATGAATTAGCTTAACTATAACTATTGAGATTTTAACAACTAATATATAAACTTCTATTAATTGAATGTTCCAATGTAGTGACCTCCCACAAATATACCTTTGGCAAAGGCAAATTTGGTAAAATAGATTGTCACATGCAGTTCTAGCTGTAGGAAGAGAACCCCAGCTTTTAGCTGTACAGAGAGAGGAATAAGAGATACCACATCTAGCTTCAAGACCCTAGCATCTGCTGAAAGCCAAAACTAAAAATCTTAATGCTGTGTGAGCTTGATCCCACCTGTGCGGGCTGCTTCTATTGTTCCAACTTAAAAAAAAAACCAAGGCCTCACAGGCTGTTTACTTTATTGGTTTTGAGCTGGCTGGTCTTTACCTCTTTTTCAACCTTCCTTTATTAAAAAACCAGGACAAAATAAACCTCTTAAAGCCATAGTATCGTCACACAATAAAATGTGAAGAGCGAGGTTGCTAAAATCATTTTGTCTGATTCCACAACTCTCACTAACATCTGAAGAAGGAGCAAGGCTATGAAAGCTTGTGTTTTCAAAAGACCTATTGGACTATAACCTGGTGTTGTGATTTCTGACAAAAAGCATAAGGAACAGGAAACTTAGTGATTTATTAAGAAATTAAATAAAAAAATGACATGGCAAATCAGGTGATATGTTACTGCAATAGCATGTGAGAGCTGCTGTACACCAAAGTGTGCCAGAGTAAGCATTAGGAACACAGTATGGAACTGGAGAAGCACAGCAGGCCAGGCAGCATCAAAAGAGCAGGAAAGTTGATGTTTCAGGTCGGGACCCTTTTTCAGAGATCTGATTTCTGCACGTTTTGAGGACAACAGCAGGGACTGAGGGAGGGTTAGTGAACTCACCATAGCGCTGTGATACAGAGAGCTATTCAACTGTGGCAGGCGATAGGAATGTAGTATGGTAGAATGGTATAATTAGAGGAATAGATACTGTCCTCTGCAGTAGTGGTCATTTGTACTGAAGATGCATTTGCCTGCCTAGTGCCAGGGTTAGGGACCTCTTGGGCCCAAAGAGGAAGTTGAAGTGGGATGGGAGGGATCCAGTTTTCATCCTCATCGACATCAATATCAATGAAATTAATAGGTCTAGAAAGAAGGTTCTGCTGAAACAATCCGAATAATTAAGAGCTAAATTAAGTAGCAGAACCTTCAAGTTAATAAGCTTGGGATTGCTACCTGAGCCACAGAACACCAGCAGAGTGTAAATAGTCAAGGAGTTAAATGTGTGGCTCAAAGATTGGTGTGGGATAGAATGGATTTTGGTCCATGATGCTCTGGAATTTTACTGGGTTAGAGAACTGTTTTGGTGGTATAAACTTCATTTGAACTGTGATGGGAGCAGTCCTGGCAAACTGAATACCTAGGGTTGTTGAGGGGATTTTAAACTAATGAGAGGGGGAGAGTGTTCTGGAGAAGGGATATGTTAGTTTACAAAAGGATATGGCAGTAACACAGGGCAACTATTTTGATAAAGATGCCTCGAATGGGATAGGAAGGGACAGCATGTACAGAGGGGGAGAAATTATTAAAAGTACTTACATGTGCTTAATATTCAGGACAATGTAAACGAATTAGCAGCACAAATAGAAATTAATTGGTATGATCTTGTAACCATTATGGAGACCTGGTAACAAGGAGATCAAAGTTGGGAACTAAATTGAATTCAGGAGTATACAAAATTTTGAAAGGACAGGCCAGAAAGAAAGGTTGGTGATGTAGCTTTGTCGGAGTGAAATAGAATAAATATGATTCAAGGAAGTAATCTTGGATTGGAAGATGCAGAATCCATATGGAGTAGAGGTAAGAAATAACAAGAGGAAGGAGACATTAACATTTCACAAGGCTTTCATTAACAGGGGGATCATGTTTAAGAGCCGCGAGGTTATGCTGCAGCTCTACAAAACCCTGGTAAGACCACACTTGGAATATTGTGTCCAGTTCTGGTCACCCTATTGTAGGAAAGATGTGGAGGCTTTGGAGAGGGTGCAAAAGAGGTTTACCAGGATGCTGCCTGGACTGGAGGGCTTGTCTTACGAGGAGAGGTTGACTGAGCTCAGACTTTCCTCTCTGGAGAGAAGGAGGAAGAGAGGTGACCTGATCGAGGTGTACAAGGTAATGAGAGGCATGGATAGAGTCGATAGCCAGAGACCTTTCCCCAGGGCAGGATTGACTGCCACGAGGGGTCATAGGAGGAAGGTATAGCAGAGACGTCAGAGGGAGGTTCTTCACCCAGAGAGTTGTGAGCGCATGGAATACTTTGCCAGTGGTAGTCGTGGAAGCAGAGTCATTAGTGACATTTAAGCGACTGCACATGGACAGCAGTGAATTGAGGGGAATGTAGGTTAGGTTATTTTATTTTTGGATTAGGATTATTCCACGGCACAACATCGTGGGCCGAAGGGCCTGTCCTGTGCTGTACTTTTCTATGTTCTATGAGACATTAATGGAAGTAGGCAATAGACTCTCTATTCTATATGGGTAAATCAAGAGATAGAGGGCATGTTACAAAGGCAGAACATTAATCATTGCTGTCTATAATCTTCATGTAGACTAGGATAGTTTGATTGCCCAGAGAAAACCATGAGAATGAATTCATAGAGTGTATTTGGAATAATTTTCTGGAACAATGTGTTGTAGATCTAACCAGGGCTCTGGCTATTTTGGATCGGGTAATGACGCAGGTTTAATAAGTGATGTCAGAGTAAAAGATCCCCTCAAACAGTAACCATAACGTGGTAAAATTTAGCAGTCAATTTGAAATTGAGAAACTCTGATTAGAAACAACTGCAATAAATTTAAATCAGAGTAATTACAAAGGATTGATGGGACAGTAGGCTAGAGTAGACTGGGAAAGTGTTTAGTAGAAAAAAAATGACTGAACAATTGCTGACACTTAAGTAGTTCACAGCAAAGACATATTCGACTGAGGAAGAAGGATTCTAGGAGGATAATCTAACCATGGATCATATCAAATTGAAAGATAAAATATACAATCTGGTGAAGATTAGTGGTAAACCAGAGGATGGGAAAATTATAAATGCCAGCAAAAAATTACCAGAACAAGAAAAGAAGGTCAACTGGCAAGTAGTACAAAAATGGACAGAAACAGCTTATTTAAAAATATAAAAAAAGGAGAGGGCAATGCCATCAATGTAAGCACCCCTTACAGAATGATGCAGTGAAAATAATAATGGGGAATCAGGAAATGGTAAAGGAGTTGAGTAAATACTTTCCAACAGTCTTCATGGTAGTAACACTAATAACAATCCAAAAATATTAAATAATCCAGACAAAGGTGGGGGGGAAATTAATACAATAACTTGCACTAGAGAAAATGTATCTGGGAAACAAATTAAAAGCTGATGAGTCTCATCTTAGGATATTAAGGAAGTAGCTACAAAGATAGTGGATGCACTGGTTGTAATTTCCAAGAATTGTTAGATTTGGAAAAAAGCCCCAGAGAATTTCAAAACTACCAAGTCACGCCATCTTCAAAAAGAGGGAAGCAAAAGAACAGTTAACCATTGATCAGTTAGCTTATCATCTGCCATTGGGAAGATGTTTGAGTATTGTAAACCACGTAACAACAGAATCACCATAATCTCAGGAGTGGGAACTCAAACCTGGCAAATTTATTAGAGTTCTTTGAGGAGGTAGCAAGCAGACCTCAAAAAGGGACCTGATACAACTAGTTCCCCTATAACATGATAGTTGCGTTCTTGTGTGATCTCATGCTATAGAACATTGCATTATAGGGAAGTCACTATAGAAAATCACTATACCTGTACAGCAAAAAGTTTGCATTATCTAAACAGTGGCCTGTATTAACCAATCGCCTTACGGCCAATTCATGTTAACAAAGCAGATATTTTAGCAGAACTACCGGTAGATGCAATAAATTTGGATTTCCAACAGGTGGTTTATAAGGTACTGCACCTAGGGATACTTAAAAAGGAAAGAACTCTTGTTGTTGGGGGTAGTATATTAGCATACCTACAGGCTTGGATAACTAATGGAAAACAGAGTTGGGGTAAGATCAGCTGTTTCAGGATGGCAAACTGTAACTAGTGGAGAGCCATTGAGATCAGTGCTGGGGCCACAATTAGTTACAATATAAATTAATTATTTGGATGATGGAAAGGAATGTATTCTTACCAAGTTTGCAGATGAGACAAATAGCTGGGAAAACAAGTGGAAGGATAACACTAAAGGTTATGTGAATGGGAAGAATTTTAGCAGATGGAATATGAATGTGGGAAAATCTGTATTTTTTTTCACCTTATCAGGAAAAATAGAGAAGCTAAATATTTAAATGCAGAATGAGGAAAGTTTCAGCACAGAGATTTTGGCGGCACGGTGGCTCACTGGTTAGCACTGCAGCCTCACAGCACCAGGGACCCGGGTTCAATTCCCGCCTCTGGCGACTATCTGTGTGGAGTTTGCATATTCTCCCCGTGTCTGTGTGGGTTTCCTCTGGCTGCTCCGGTTTCCTCCCACAGTCCAAAGATGTGCAGGCTAGGTGGATTGGCCATGCTAAATTGCCCATAGTGTTCAGGGGTATGTGGGTTATAGAGGGATGGGTCTGGGTGGGATGCTTCAAGGGGCGGTGTGGACTTTTTGGGCTGAAGGGCCTGTTTCCACACTGTAGGGAATCTAATCTAATCTATTTGAGAGTTTTCATGCATGAATCTCAAAAACAAACACCACTTAGGTTTAGGACTCACTAGGAAAGCCAAATGGACTGAATTTTTTTTTCAACGGCAAGTATAGATTAGATTAGATTCCTTTACAGTGTGGAAACAGGCCCTTTGGCCCAACACGTCCACACCGCCCCTTGAAGCATCCCACCCAGACCCATTCCCCTATAACCCACACACCCCTGAACACTATGGGCAATTTAGCATGGCTGATCCACCTAGCCTGCACATCTTTGGACTGTGGAGGAAACCCACACAGACACGGGGAGAATGTGCAAACTCCACACAGACAGTCGCCCGAGGCAGGAATTGAACCCGGGTCCCTGGTGCTGTGAGGCTGCAGTGCTAACCACTGAGCCACCGTGCCATCCCGAAATGTAGTATTAAAATATGGAAGTCTTGCTAAAGCTATATAAGACACTAGTGAGACCACATCTAGAATACTGTGAACAGTTTTTGTCACCACGCCCCCCTCCCCATCTACTGGCATTGGAGAAAGTACAGAGAAAATTTGGTTAGGTGATGTTTGATATGAAGGAATTTTCTTGTGAAGAGTAGTTTAGCAGGTTGAACCCAACACCGCTGGAGTTTTAGAAGAATGAGAGATGGCCTTATTAGATTCTTCAGAGGTCTGATAGGATGGATGCTGAGAGGTTATTTCCTCTTGTGCAAGAGAGTAGGACTTGAGGGTTTAATCTCAAAGTGAGGGGTCACCCATTTAAATCAGAGATAGGGAGGAATTTCTTCTCTGGGAGTATAATAAATCTATGGTTTTTTTTAATTGAGAGCTGTCGAAGCTGAGTTGTTAAAATATTCAAGACTGAGATACACAGTTTTAATAGATGAGAGAATCAAGGGTTATAAGGAAAAGGCAAGAAAGAGTTGAGGATGATCAGTTCAGCCATGATCTCAATGAATGGTGTTACAAACTCAATGGGACAAACAGCCTTTCTCTGCCCCTACATCTTATTTAAGGCTCTCAAGTAGTATTAATATTCTTACACCCTAGTGAAAATGAACTTCAAAATAAATCGATCAATTTATAACCATTATTACATTGCAAAGATTTGAGGTGTTAGGTTATTGATGTTTTTATCATCTAATAAGCCCATATTCAGTACATGTTGCATTTAGTTATCCTTTATAAAAGACAACTTGTTGTGAATTTTTAATTTAGTGCATGTTATTTTGTAGGCCTAAAATCATTCATTGCAGAGTTCTGCAACCTTTCTTTTACTGCATAGGTTTTGACTCTAGACATGGAGCACTCCAAGTGGTTTTGATCTTGAATACTGGCTCCATGTATATTTGACAAATGGTCCCCTTCTACTTATGTGATTTGTACATTTCCAGTACATTAACATCTAGGTTTTAGGCCAGTAAGTGTTGAAAATTCTATCGTGGAATATCCAACATGTGTGACAAATGTGTACAAACTTTTTGACTATCACAAAACATTACACGTAGTGGATCCAATTTCAGACTCATCCAGATTTATACTTCGCATCAACAAACCCAACAAGGCTCCAGTGAGTACACATACGTATCAATTAATTTCCATCCAAAAGACCATTCAAAGAGATTTCAAATATAGACTCAAGATTGCTGAGTGAACAGTCTTTCGGAACATTGTCAGTCTGGCATCCTATTTACAAATCAGCAATGTGGAGCTCTCACTTTCGCTGGTAATGCAGAGCATATCCCATCCAAATTACTATAGATTAAAAATGACTTAGAGAATTTAATAAAAGACATGCAAATTGATGAAAATCAAGAAAATCAGGCAATGCAAATGATGAGATTTCCAGAATCAGGAATGTTGAAAAGAAATCCAGCATCTAAAGAAACACTAATTAAGGCTAACAAAGACTGGCTAAAATAATCAATGTACTATTAATAAGTACAAAAGATTATGTAGTCTGTTCTTTGCCTTATGTCCCAGTGTTTATGCATATAGGTAAACAATTTTAAACAAAAGTAAGGGAACTTATGACAAACTATTCAACTTAATAACTATACAACAGTTAAACCGTAAAAGTTATTGTGTTGAGGGGAGCCTCAGTACAAATTTAAGCAGTCCAAAATTTCAAAGTCCTCAACGGGATATCATCAAAGGCCTGTTATCTTCAGGAACAGAATGTGACGTCTTTTTTAAAAGAGACAAAAAAAACTGAAGTGTCACAGAGGTGGCAGTATCTGCTACATTGTTCAGAACACATTTCCTTTCTTAGTTAAAAAACATAAAAGCTTACTGGATACATTTTCACGAATATGGTATCACTTCATAAAGTATTGTTTCCACGTGGTTCAATTGGTAAGATTTCCATCTCTTGGGTTAGAAGGTTTTGGGTTTAAATCCATAATAGGTTGAAAGCGTACAATTTAGATAGATGACTGAAAATGATGCTAATTGGCGTCATGCATTGACAGAGTGCTGATGACACACTAAATTGAGATCAGGTATTCCAGTGGCTCAGGCGCAGACTGAAATGTCCATGAGACCATAGTAAATGAACGAGGATTTCTCCCAGTGTTCTGGCAATCTTCCAACTTTAGCTATGACTATACAAAAATAAAACAGATTAACTAACTGATAATGGATCTAATCTGTTATTCATGGAATCTTGAGGTACATAAAAATGCTGATCTTTGACCTCAGAATAAATTCCTTTTGAAACAAGTATTATATGAAATCTTTTGATATGTTCCTTATGCTATAGTTAAGAAAAAAATGAATGTTGCTGACTTTTATGAACCAATAAATGGCTGTAACAACTGATTAATTGTAAACATCACTCATAACTGATGAATATCAGGTTGATACCTCTTGATATCAGCATTTATAGCAACACATCTGTCTTGCATTATGCAATTACTGTAATAGATGAATGAAGCATGAACTGAAACATATCCATAACTAAAGTGAAATGTAATAACTGAGACTTCATTCATGAAGACAATTTTCCCACTCTTTTTCCTCACACTGACTGGTACTGCTCAATATTACCCATTACCCAATCCACAGAAATCTTTCATAAATACTGAATAACATATGAGTACAGAACAATGTGTAGGAGTAAAAACATGCAAGTACAACGCTGGTTCCTGAAGTGTCCCATTTTCCCTCAATGTTCAAAACAAATTTATTAATAGCTGCTTTGGCCTCTGTTGTATCTTGACTATGTATTTTCCTTAATGTAGTTGGCAGCAATATTTCATGGATCATGTAATCAAATATTTTCTCCAAACCTGTATGGTACATACAGGTAGCCAGAATATAATTGTAACTATACACTGATGTCCTCTTTAAAAACCTTGTTAAAAATGCGTATTAATGAGCATCTTCTGATCTGCTTGAATGTCCGTAATGACTTAATTACTTCTAGATCAGGTGGGACTTAAACTTCGGCCTGCAGGCCCAGGAACATTGCCATTGGGCCATAAAAACCCAATTTAATTACTTCTACAGTATATGCAATTGGGTTACTTTGTTTATCTATGAGACAACATGCACATCACAAGATTGAAAAAACATAAACTACAATAAGGAACCATTTTGTGCTTTAGTGGTGATAGTTGAAGGGCTAATGGTGCCAGGATACTAGAAGATGAAAACTGCTCTTCTTCAAACTAAGGCACAAGAACCTCTATAACCACCTGATTGTGAAAAGACAGCCTTAGTTTAATTTAACTATCACTTCATTTAGAAGCCTACACCTCCAATATTTCAGTGGTTTATCAGTGCTATATATTCAGAAATGTAATCCTAAATTATGCATTGGAAGTCAGGAAATGAATCTCCAACCTACAACCTTCAGTTTCAAAGATGTGTGCACTACAAACTGAATAAAGATCTCAATAGTCAGACATAACCTACTAAAAATCTATTTTATGGCTTAAAAATCCAGTATGCATAAACATCACCCATGACTTTAACTCTAAATCACACTATTTCAAAACATTTCTGTCTGGCCTCCCATCTCCCTTATTCCACTATATTCCACTTTTCCCAAACTCTCCAATTCCATTCTAACCCACACAAACTCTGCTCACCTGAACCCTGTGTTCTGAACCAGTTGTTCAAATTCCATCATGGACTCATCCATCAGCATGTCTAACTTTCTCTGGCCTTAAAACTAGCTCAGTACCTCTATGCTTATACAATTCTTGCCTCTTATGCCTTTACAGCCTTTGCCACACACCGAGATGCATATTTGACCACTATTGGCAGTTGTGTCTTTAGCCATTAGGGCCTATATTTGCTCAACTCCTCCTTCTGCTTTAGACACACGTTTAAATTTCACTTCTTTGACCAAGCTGTTAATCATTCAGTTTATTTTCTCTTTTGGCTATCAGACCTCTGTACATGAATGCAGAAAGTGTTTCCAACTGTTGGAATTCATTTGTAAGAAATAACAGTTGGAAGGAAGCAGCTACAAGTTTAGATATGTTCAGATCAAACCATAAGCCAAGGGATCAAGGAATAAGTTCTTTACAATTGAGCCTCAAAAGTTGATTTATCTTCTTTACAATTATTTAGCATCCTCATTTTTTAACAGTACTTCATAGTACTTTGAGAACAATATAATTTTATTACCCATGTGTTCTTTCAAGTTCTCTTTTAATCAAGGATGACAGTGCAAAAATTCATGTCATGATTCTCTAATCAATTGAATTATTATATTCTCAATAAAATATTCAATTTGATATATCTAGGAATTTGCTTTGAAATTGTTTACTGGACACTATCATTACATACACATTCTTCTTTAACTACAAGCTATGATTTGGTATTATGAACATCACAATACAAGACAATAAACAACTAAACATAAAGCAAAATAGTTCAACAGAATTTCATTTTAAAGAAGAACATGCACAAATATTTGATAGCGAAAATCTGCACTAAAATAGCCACAGGGATACTAATATTAATTGGGAAAAGGATAACCCAGATTCTGATGTATCGGTTAACCTATTATCAGTTGTGTGCACACTTTTAGAATCAATAATTCAACCTAAAATGAGTGAGCATTTGAAAATTCATGCATTAGTGAAGGACTGTCAGAATAGATTTGTTAAAGGTAAATTTAGTTTAGCACATTTCATAGGTTTTGTTTGTAAAGGTGTCACAATAATGGTAAAATTAGGACCATCAATTTTCAATTTTTATCATCAGTTTATAATCTCTAAAATCTATGTGCACTAAAATGGTTTTTAAAAATCATAAGAAGCGTGGATGTAAAATGGTTGTAGTGACCACTGACCACAGAATGAAACAAGTTCAACAAATCAAAATGGAATAAAAAATGTCGAGATGATATTGCTACTTTATATAAAGACATAGAAACCAGTCAGCCGAGTCAGGTGTCAAGAAATTGGCTTCTCCTCTCTCAATTTAGACTTATCTGATTAGTTGTACATAATGGATATGGAAGGTTGCTTGTAACCATCCAACTTGGAAAGACAATGAAGACAGACTCAAGAATACACAAAGAAATCGTATTTCAGTAGTTACCTGGCAGAGCAGCAGAGAGAGAAAGGAAATAAAAAACAGATTGGTAACATCAGGGACTGGAGGACTTGCTTTTTCCTTGTTTCCTTCTCACCTGTTGAAAACCAGCATCAGTGATAAAATTAAGCGGAGAAACATCTATTTATCTAGACCTCAAGGCTGCTACAAGTTTTTGATACTTCTGAGGATCCCACACATCCGAACAGCCATGGTCTCAGGTTCGAGTATCAACAACTTAAGAATATGCAGATTTAAAAGATCTCTATCTTCTTATTATAATATGCCTTCATTTCTTAAAAAAAATCCTCTGTTTGTGTTGTATTATCTTTCTCAGGGTTAGGAAGTAATTTTTTTTCACTCAAGGAGGCCTCGTAATTGGCTCTTTAATTTTGACAACTGTGTTTTAATTGAAGTGTGATATAGCTGTGTCGTAAAAATAATTAAAACTCATCTTTACGGCCAACTGAAAAATAAGGGAGCCAATTAATCCCTCCTTGTTTTGGTTATAACAACCGTACATAGTTGATAACAATATGTGTTGCCAATGAATCTTGTGAAAGCATCAGCTAACTGAATTCAGCCTTTTATCAAATTTTAGGCAACAAGGAAATGCAACAATGTAAATAAGTTGATTGATTGGAAACCGACAGCATGGATAATGGAGATAACAAAGTGTGGAGCTGCATGAACAGGTTAAGCAGCATCTTAGGAGCACAAAAGCTGACGTTTCAGGCCTAGACCCTGGGTATTGCTTAGCTTGGGAAAAGAATTAGAGGTAGTTAGTGCTAGGTTTACTTTTGCTCTCAGCATAAATAGACGATTTTGCATTGGAAATACATTAATATTTGCTGATGATGCAACTGAAGTGAGTTTAAATTAATGAGCAGTACACCATACTTCAAGAAGGCATAGGCAAATTAATGGAAACAGTATCAAGTGATAGATATAATTGTAAATTTACAGGTTTTAGGTGGAAACAAATTTTGAGAGTATAGTAAGTTGCTGTAGGATGTGGAGGGACAGTAGGTTCAAATGCAGGATTCTTGGGAAGTACAGAAACAGATCAAGAGCAGAAAACCATTGTAATAAGTCTGGCCAATGTCAGTTGTAATCCAGGAACGAAAATAAAGTTGCTGGAAAAGTTCAGCAGGTCTGGCAGCATCTGTGGAGGAGAAAAAAAGAGTTAATGTTTTGGGTCCGGTGACCCTTCCTCGGAATAGCAATTACTATAGCACTAGTATACTACAGCAATTCTGAGAAAGGGTCACCGGACCCTAAACACTAACTCTTTTTTTCTCCTCCACAGATGCTGCCAGACCTGCTGAGCTTTTCCAGCAGTTTGTTTTTGTTACTGATTTACAGCAACCGCAGTTCTTTTGGTCTTTACTTTTTTTTAGTCAGTTGTATTACATATAGTTTTGGGGTCACATCACAGAAAGGACATCAAAAGCATAACAAACTAACAACATAGAATTATCAGGATGATATTAGGGACGAGAGACAATGGTTGGAGATACTTGAGAAACTAAAGTTGTTTCCACTGAATTGAAGTAAGTTAAGACGTAAAGTTTATTTTAAATTATGTTGTTTTAGTTGGTAAATATGAGAGAATTTATTAGCATCCAGGCATCAATTGTGAGTGATTCTGAACAATTAGTGTATGGTTAGGTTATAACATATGAAATAAATTAGCAATATTAAGACTGTCTCACTGACATTGTGTCACAGATATGATACTAACTTTAATGATCAAATCTCACAAATGACTAAATAGATTCTAACAGAAAACACAATTCTATGGTTATGTACTTACCAGAATAATTTAGAAGATTATTTTGGATATGATAGTATTCCTTATCGGTTATTCTATTTCTTGAAACAATAACACCTTTGACCCATGCCCAACTATCATTCTAAATTCTAATTATGTCACAAATTAAATGAATAGTAAATAATGAATTATTTATGAATTATTATGGCATCACAAAGAATCACAGTATAACATGCTGTAATGGACATTTTTTGCCTGAAATCTATCATTTTTGAATTATGCAGCATTTGTTTATTTTTGCTGATATGTTGAGCACATATTTGAATAGGTTATACAACAATATAATAACTTCTCTAAGCAAACCTCATATCTTCTGTGAATTGACTTTATCTTTTCCTGACCAATAACCTAGGTAACAGAGCAAGACCCAAGGATTGTAACAAAAAACTCTCCTTCTCTATGTCACCAAATGTATTACATTTGTCTGTCTCTTTAATAAAAAATTGCTTTGGTACATATTCTAATTGACTGTTCAGTAGCTGAATCTCAGTCACATTGTTTATTAAGGTGCATGAGATAAATGAAAGAGTATAAATTATACACCACTATTCTGCTGAAAACTTTAAAAATAACATTTTGCTCACTTTCTCTATCCTTAGACTTTAATTGAGGCTAATTTTTCACTTGGTTAAATATGCTGCAGGCTAGCTTAGTGTCTACTGGAAACGGTCATCAGGTCATCCAAAAAGGTAGACATATGAAATAGCAGAATTAGACCATGCAGCCCCATCGAGCCTGCTCCACCATTCCAGATTTACATCAGTTTCAAATTCCACATTCCCATCTACCACTGATAACTTCTTATTTTCTTGCCTAACAAAAATCTATCAACCTCTGCCTTAAAAATATTTGGCGAGTCTGTCTCTATCACTTTCAAGGACAGAGAGAGTTCCAAAGGCACACAACTCTGTGACAGAAGAAAAGAATTCTCATCTCTATCGTAAAAGATGCAACTTCATTTTTCTGGACTCAGCCATGAGAAGAAACATCCTTTCCACGTCCACCTTGTCAAGACCATTCAGGATGTCATACCAATCCAGTCAGCCTGTACTCTTCTAAATTCTAAACAAGCCAGCCCAGGTCAGGCATCACCTGTGGAGAAAGAAACAAGAGACAATATTTCAGATAACTGAACTTTCACCAAAACTGGAAAGAAATTGGAGCTGTAAGAGGTTTAAACTGGAAATAGAGAGTGGGAATGTGTGATAAGATTGGAGAGATTGAAGAAGTAAAGGGATGGGGGTGCAAAGCAAAAAGGTTGGAAGTGAGACAGCTAAAGAACAAATAAAACACGCCGAACACCAGCATATGCAAAAGCAGAAAAAATAATTCATGGGCAGCTACCAAGGCTACCACCAACATACTAGAAAAAAAAGACAAAAAAGTGGTTGATGTTATCATCTGAAATTTTTGCACTTACTGTTGAGTCTGAAAGACTGTAAAGTGCAGAATTCAATGATGAGCTGCTGTCTCTTGAGCTTCCATTGAGTTTCACTGAAAGTACAGTTCAGAATGGGAGTGCAGAGGGGAAATAAATTATTTGGAAGTTCAGGGTCTTTCTTGCACACTGAATGGGGCATTCTGAAAAGCAGTCACACAATCTGCGTCCACAATGTTGAGGGGACCATGTCATAAAAAGCAGTTGAACGAAGTACGAATACGTTTCTGTTTCACCTGGAAGGAGGGTTTGGGGCCTTGGATGGTGGAAAGGGATGGGACAAGGTGATGGCTTTTGTATCTTTTGTGCTTGCATGTGAAGGTGCAGAGGAAAGGGAAGATTGTACTAGGGTGATAGATAAGTGAACCAGAGTATTGCAAAGAACTTGGTGTTGCTAAATGGGACCGACTTTGAACGGATTGACGATGACACACTGTGGACCATTATCAGCAACAGAATTTGCAACCTCATGACCAGATTACCCCCCACCCTGCAATCACCATCAAGTTGGGGTATCAACCCTGGTTCAAGAACAGTACAGGTGGGCACACCGGAAGCAGCACCAGGCATACCTAAAAGTTAGTGTCAATCTGGTGAAACTACAAAACTACATGCCAAAAAGCATAAGCAGCAAATGACAGACAGAGCCAAGTAATTGAAAAACAGCCACTACTAATGGATCAGATATAAACTCTGCAGTTGTGCCATGTCTATTTGGGAATGATAATGAACAATTAAACAACTCACTACAGAAGATGCTCCACACACATCCACATCTTCAATAATGGAGAAGGCCAACTCATAAGTGTAGAAGGGAAGGCTGAAATAAAATGCACTTGTGACAATCTTCAGTGGCGAGTAGATGATCTACTTCAGTCTCCTCCAGAGATCCCAGCTTTACAGAAACCAGGTTTCAGCCAATTTGATTCACTTGACATGATACCAAGATATAATGGGAGGTACTGGATATCACAAAGGCAACAGATTACTGAAGACTTGTAACACATAAGGCTGAAGCATTGACAACAATCTTCAACCAGAAGTGCCGAGTGGATGATTCATCTTAATGTCAGAGGTCCCCAGTTTTACAAATAGCAGTTTTCAGATAATTCAATTCACTCTAAGTGATCTCAAGAAATGGTTGGATGCACTGGATACTGCAAAGTTGTCGGCCCTGACAACTTTCTGAGAATATCATTGAAGACTTGTGCTCCAGAACTTGTCGAGCTCCTAGCCTAGCTATTCCAATGTAGCTGCAACACTGGCATCTACCTGACCGTGTGGAAAATTGCCTGTGTAAGTCCTGTTGACCCCAAGTAAACAAATCTAAATTACTGACCCATCACTTTACTCTCGACTGTCAGTGAAGAGATTGAAGTTGTTATCAATAGTGACATCAACAGCACCTGCTCAGCAATGCTCAGTTTGAGTTCCACCAAGGAAACTCAGATATTGGTCTCATGATGGCCATAGTTCAAACGTAAAAACAGCTTGTTATAAAGCAGAGGTTGACCCCCCCCCCATGCCATCAAGAACTAAAACCAAAACACCCAAAGAGGAGTGCCTTGCCCTATGATCTGTAAAAGGAGTGTGAAAAGTGGTGTAATCTGTTTTTCAGCGACTTTAGTAGTTAAATAAATAAATCTCTGACACTCAATTTAAAATCAACAAGTAACAATTTATTTATCCCATTCTAACAGTGAACAAATTAGCTAAACTATTAACAAACTGAATAAATCCCTTCTCACTACTAACTGGTCCTGAATAAAGCAAGATTCTAATGGTATGCTGTTCCAATAAATACAAATCCCACATATACATGTAAAAAAAAATGTAATCTCTGGAAATTACGGCGATATTACGTGTCTTGTGGAATGTTCTGTGCCTTCTCCATTGATTCCTATGTCAGGAATGCCTTCTCCATCGATTGTTTGGTCAAGAATATTAACTAGTTGTGCCGTTGGTACTATTGCTACTCAGATGGTGCTTTCTCTAAGACACAGAAGAGGCTGTGACAGCCAGTGATTCTGTCTTGAGAGATGAGGGCTGTTGGCTCTGGGATCTTTGTCCAAATGTCTCCTCCTTTTATACCCTTGATGACATATCAATATTCATTACAATAGGATTGATTTTAAGTTGTCAAAACCACCAAATGTAAATTTGATGGTCTTTGATATCTAAGCACCCGGTTCAAATCAATTGGCTAAACTCAAAAGCCTATTGTCTTGGTCCTAAAATGCTGCTGCTTGGCCTGCTAACTGTATTGCCTTTTGATACAAATGTTTCAACTTGGGTGCTCACTATGTGCTTCTATATTTTGAAGCTGCTGCTCACAGACATCCGCTTTAAGTCTCTACGCGCCGAAAAAGCGCATCATCTTTTAAAAGGACCATGCAATGCTTTCCTCCCCCACACCCCCATCCATTTTACAAACACTAAATTCCTGCCTCCCAATCCACAAGTACTCTACCCAACTTTGCAACAAGCTGAATTCAAGAGGTAAGGTGAGAGTGACCGCTCTTGATCTCAAGGTTATATTTGACTGAGTATGTCATCAAGGAATCCCAGCAAAATTGGTATCAATGAGAATCATGGAAATTTTCCATTTGTTGCAGTCATACCTGGCACATGGGAAGATGGTTGTGGCTTTTGGAGGTCAGTCATTTCAGCTCTAAGGTATCTCCATAAGAGTTCTTCAGAATTATGTCCTTGGCCAAGCATCTTCTGCTGCTTTATCAATAACCCTTCCCTGCATCATAAAGTCAAAAATGGGGATGTTTACTGATGATTGTACAATGACCAACACCATTCACGACTCCGCAAATACTGAAGCAATCCATGTCCAAATGCAGCAAGACCTGGGCAGTATCCAGGTTGGGGCTGACAATGGCAAATAAAATTTGTGAGACGCGAGTGCCAGGCAATCGCCATCTCTAACAAGAGAGGATTTAATCATTGTCCCTTGACGTTCAATGGTCTTACCATGAATTGCACACTTTCAACATCTTGAGGGTTGCCATTGACCAGAATCTGAATTGGACTGGCCAAATAGGTACTGTCATTACAACAGCAAGTCAGAAGCTAGGAATCCTGGAGCACATAACTCACTACCTGACTCCTCAAAGCTTGTCTACCATCTGCAAGGCATAAATGGACAGCAGTTCAAGAAGGCAGCTCACCAACATCCCTGTAAATGTAACTTGGGATGGGCAACAATTGCCAGCCCACATCCCATGAAAAAGTTATAAAGAGTCCCTCCAGATTTCTGAAAAGTAAAGGGAGGGGAAAATATGTTTGATGTTGTCATTGGTGAAGGTGGTGGAAAAAACAGCATGAAAAATTGAATATGGAGTCTGTTGGTTTAGAAAAAAAGGAACTTTATCATAATTCTGGGATTTGGAGGGGACTAGGAACGTGGTCATAGCAGAATGACTGGAAATGCAATGGACATGGTCTCAAAACATCAAGAAACTGAGGGGTAGGTTGAGGGGAGGAAGCAAATTGGAGAAAGGAAGATATACCAGAATAGCTGCTACATAAGGTTGTTCGTCGGAACAAGTGACTGAAAGGTGGAGATTCTTTGAGAATTAAATAGGGAAATTAAGAAACCAAGGTGTGAGGAAGTGGAGGCTATGGATGTCAGTGGTCCTGTATTGAATATTAGTCAACAGCCAATCCTGGGACAGTGAAGTACAGGAAAGGAATAGAAGAATTAAGAGCGGATCATTTGAAGCTGCTGGAATCGTGCAAATCTAAAGTAATGTTACTGAAATTTTCTAGTTCAGGGACAGAGCAGGGAACAGTATCTATTACAGTCATTGATGTGCCAGAAAAAAATACAACGGAGGGACTTGATTAGGACTAAAGATGAGAATGTTCACATGAAAAGTTAGGTAAGCCCATAGTTGACATTGTCCTTTTTATTCAGAGGATGTGAGTGGGATTAAAGGTGAATTTGATCAATATGAGAACAAGTTCATCCAAGCAGAGGAAAGTGAGACTGGATGGAGATTTCATTCATGGAAGGAATAGAGAGCTTTCAGACAATTCTGATGGCGATGAATGTATAAAAAGATTGGGTGTCCGTGGCAAAAAGGAAACATTGCACAAAGTAGGACTCTGAGCTACCGAATGCCAATCATTTTCATACCTCACTCCACTCTGACATTTCTGTCCTCAGCTTTCCATACTATTTCAATGAAACTCATCGTAGGTTTTAGGAACAGCACCTCTTGTGGAGTGGAGAATTTTAGTGAAAGGCAACTGGAAGTTCAAAGCCATAATTACGCACTGTTTCCTTTTTGCCATAGATGCTATCTAATTGACATTCAATCGCTTCTGTTTTGTGGCCAACCACAGATTCCCTTTTTGTTGTTATTCCTTTTCCCCTTACCCACCTCCACACATGCTTTAATCTGTAATATCTATAAACTTCCATTATTAATGAATAGTAACCAACATAAAACATAAATACTTTTTTTCTCCAAAGATCACATTTGCAGTCAGTATTCCCAGCATTCACTGTATTTTGCTTTTGTGGAAGCTTGGTTTGTACATTGCTGATCATCAAAATTAAAAATGGAACTGAGAACATTAGAAATATTATGAATTAAATTCTGATCATAGTAATATACAGATTATTCTCAAAAACTGTTTCATTAATGCCTGTTTTTGTTGGAGCAAGCACATTCTCATTGTGAAGAGGGACTACTCAGTAATTTAAGATTGGGAGGGAACAGGGCTGAGGAATTAATACATAAGCTGATTTTGTGCTTCTAACTGATATCTGGTATATAAATATAAGCAACAAAAGGCTCTTTTAGTGCAATTAAACAGTCCTCTCACCTCTAACAGTGGATTAAAAAATAATGTCAATATGTGCAGTGCCACTTTGAAGGAGAATTGTTGGTATAAGCTCGACAGCATCCATGCTCACCAGTATAATTATTCTTAATCAACTGTTCAGACATGACATGACATACCCTGTGGGACATGCGAAACTTGGACCCAGATTTTATTTTACTGAGATAGGGGCCGACAGCGTGGGTTCAATACCCGCACTTGTTGAGATTTACCGTGAAGGACTCTCCCTCTCAACTTCTCCCCTCCCTTCACCCGAGGCGGAGGGACCCTTAGGTTAAGCCACCACCGGTTGTCTCCTTGATGAGAGAGCAGCCCTTTGGTCTGGTAACTCTGGCGACTTTATATTGAGCGACACTACCTCTGCACCAGGAGACCGTTAGACTCACCATTATACAGAGGGTAACCCTATGCCTACTGAATGTGACAAATACCTGCTCGGAGTTGGGCAGAACATGTGGGTGCAATGGCAGACCTCCGACCTGCAGGTGCCGCTGGAGTAGACGGTACGGCCCCGTGTTCCCGGGGGCGGAACTGGAAGGCGGTCGCAGCGGCGGTGACACCTTATTTAAGCGCCGCCAGGCTGGGAGGGAGGTGGGTCTTTGCTGTTGTGGGTAAAGAGAGTGGAAGTAAGTTATTGAGGTAGGGTGGTGTTTTTGGTGGGGGAAGAGAAGAAAGGAAGAGGTTTTGCATTGGCTGCAAGGCGGGAGGGTTTAAAAAAAAAGGGGAGAATCGACCGGTTTTGGCCGTCACCATGAGCGGCGGGACGCCGTACATCGGCAGCAAGATCAGCCTCATCTCTAAGGCGCAGATCCGCTACGAGGGCATCTTGTATACCATCGACACGGACAACTCCACGGTGGCCCTGGCCAAGGGTGAGTGCAGGCTGCTGGCGCCTTCCTGTTGTGCCACTGGGAGGCCTGGGTGTGGGTGGGGGGCCTCGTTCACCCTCCCTTGAGGCATAATTATCTCCTAACCTTATACCCGCTCGGACAAACACGGCCTTTATTTGTTTTGCCCGTCTGTCCAATTACCGATGGCGCCTTTTGTCCTATTTTTGCCACCCATCAGCTTGGTAGATGTTTTAGGCAACCAAGCCTGTTTGAATTCCCCTGCACTTGGTGTTTGGAGGAGCGGAGAGCCCACTTGTTTTCAGAATTTACTTTTTGTTGCTTTCTCCACGGCACAGATGAATTGTTGACTTCGCATTATTTCCAGTCCTTCTGCAGATTTACGTAGACTTGTTTATGGGAGTTTGCGTTATTTGAGGTTTTACATGCAGTAAACGGGTCGGGATCAAGTGACCACCTACCCCTGAGAAATCATGGGTTGGTGGTCGACCAAGTCGGAAAGGGCATTCGTTTAAATATCCCAAACTGTTATGATAGTACGTAGATTGTAGTTCCGATACTTCTCTTCTCCCCCGCCCAAGAGACTTGGAATATAAATTAGTGCTCGATCAAGTGGCGATGTCCAAAATAATTACAGTATGAACTTACGGTAATATTCATTCTAAATCTGCATTGGAGCCAGCTGACTTTTTTCCAATTGTGCTACAGGCAACATCCTCAATCTCTTCTGTCCAATGTTATCCGCTAAAAACATGCAGCGTTTTCACTCATTACCCTAACTATGCCCTCTCCTTTCAACATTTTCCTTGACGTTTAGCTTCCCCCTCGTTTTGACAAAGTTTTCCCTAATTTTTCTCCACTTTACCCTTTAATTTCTAATTCTCAACTGCATATTGTGTTCTACACGACTTTTTCTCTGAACTTGTTGACCACTAAGCATTGTATTTTTAATGTCGTTTTCTTCAATTATTTACTGAGCTATGTCTTTGCATTTTTGCCCTTCTCATTGTGCTTGTTTTTAACTTGAAGGCCTCCCATTGCTTGCCTGTTCTTGAAATTTTGTCTCCAATTACCTTATTGATTTAGTCGTCTTTTTCATAACTATTCTAAACCAAACGCGAGCACTGCTTTCCCAGATGTTCTTTCTGCAACATGTTGCACCTGTTACAGATCATTCTCCAGAATTAGATTTCATGCTGGTTCATTCCTTGTTGGGTTTTCAAATGGTCAATGAAAGTGAAGACAGTACCTGAATGAACTTACCAAAACAGGGAGAAAGTCTGTTTCTACCTGGGCCTTGCGGATTCCTTCTTCCTCTGCGTTCGTCAAGCAGCAATAACATGGCATCTTGGTGAATTAGGGGTATGATTGACTTATAGATGTAAGAGTAATTGTTTTTGATAAATAGATCTGTGTAATGTCAGGTTATAATATAACAATTGTGTTAAAGCTTTAAGACAGCTGAGCTATTTGATTAGCCCAAGCGTACCCCAAATGTGGCTCATCTGTATTATTCTTTCAGGTCATTCCTTTTCACAAGCTGCCAGGGTTAGTTTTGAAACGTTTGACCTTATTAAATTTTGACTAGTTCTACCCAAAATAGATGGGCCTTTCTGCTCAAGTGTGATTGCTTTGCCTTTGTCTGGTAAGTACTGCATGGTCTGCAGACTTTTACCTTAAAACTGCAACTGTATAACTGTACATATTGTTTATGTTGCAGGAATCAAAACAATTGACAGTGTTGCTGATCTAGCAGTAACAATTTGCTTTTTGAAATGTTTTTGCCCTGCAGTAGTAATGCTTCCCAACTTGAATCCTGTGGAATGCTAAGCTACCTCACTGCTGTGAGATATTTGGGTTGGTTCTCTCCTAATGAGAATGTACTATTTGTGTATAGAGTATTTCACTTTTGCTTAATCTGAGGTAATTTGACATTATTTCCTGATTCAGTTATCTTACTAAGTAGCTAGTTTTGCTGATTGACTAATCTTTGCACCTGAAACTCATTGAGTTTCTGAGGGAAGGGTCACTGGACCCAAAATGTTAACTGATTTTTATCCTCTCAGATGCAGCAAGACCTGCTGAGCTTTTCCAGCAACTTTTTTGTTCCTCGTTGAATGGATGTTTTGAAATTCAGAACCTTAAACAAGTTACTGTTTAGGAATGGCTTTCATTTTCCTCCTTCTGAAAAGTAATTCAAATATGTTTTAAGTTTTTAACTAATTCTTGTTTTGTGGAACCTTTGTAGACCTGTCAAGAATGTTACGGATCGTAGAATCTATTTGAGGGAATACTGTTTTAATGTGGATTTATTTGCAACAGGAAAGAAATGTGGCCAGGAAAAACTTGAGGATAGCCGTCTCTAGTGAAGCTGGTGGTTGCTTAGAACGGATGTGAGACAAGGTCTGATCCCTCAGTTAAAGAACTATGCACTTGGTCAACATTATGCATTGTACTCAGTATTGAAGATAATTGTTAATTGTTTTGTAAACTCAATTTGATATTGTTTCTTGAAGGCCCAAGAAGCAAATGACTCCATTTTGATTTAAACTACTCCCCATCTCCTTTCCTCCCCCTCAATTCTGATGGTTTGCCTTGCCCATATGGACTTTGCTTGCCAATGTTTGGTAATTACTAGTGGTAGTTGGTTTTTAAAGGAAGAAGAAAATGTCATGGTGATTTTAGTGGGAAAGTTGCCCCGTTGTGTGATAACACTTCAGGCTATTAAAAGGAAATGACTAGGTGCAGTATTTGATGCCACTGAGGCAGTGTGCCATAATAATAGATGCATGTCACGCCCTTAAAGGTTAGAGGCATCAACTGTATGAATGGTTTGGGCTTAGAGGAATTTAGGCTAAATGCTGGGAAGTGGGACTAGGTCAGCTTGGGATGTCTGATTGGCATGGACAAGCTGGACAGAGGGATCTGTTTCCTTGCAGTATGACTTTGATTCTGCTCAAAGACCAGTAAATGACATGGTACTGACTTGATCATAAAGATGGTAAGGAACCAATGTGCTGGACTGTACTCAGCATTTCTACAAGGCAGTGTGACTGAGATAAAAGGACAGAGATTGGGATTGACTTGATGCTGAAACATTCTGTCATTAATGATATGAAACTGATCATAGCTGTCGGATTTGAAAGATATGCAGTTTAATGCTGAAATCTTGACCATGCAGTCTCATTCCTTTTCAGATTGGTGGGGTTAGTTCCCCTCCCTCTTGTCAACACGATGAATGTAAATGTTCTTGTCACAAATCACTAGATAGTGCTCACCACTGCCCTCAAAAGAAAGCTTTTGCTTAGTCACTGCCAGCTCTGAGCCATTAAACAATTACTATTATCTTGAGTTGGAGGCATGTGGTCAGTTTCTGCCTGTGAACTCACTTGCAGAAAAGCATTGTCACATCATACATTGACTTAAAAATACCGTTACGCTTGCAGAATGTAGTTTTTGACCACTGAATTATGGATATTTTAACCTTTTTTAAATTTCAAATGCTGATGGCTATGGCAAATGAAAGGATCTCAATCTTCTGATTGTAGCTCGATGTTAGTTTCTTGTTGTAGATGGACGTTTGGATCTTGAAAAATGACAGCAGTTGTCACTTTATTAATAGGAATTATCACTTTCATTTTGATCCCAAGATAGCTTCAAGCTTTAACTGGTATTCATGAATCCATGAAATTTTGTTGGGTTAGATCTGAATTAAGACATTTCATCTTTTCTTTGGTAGTGCGATCATTTGGAACAGAAGACCGCCCCACAGACAGACCTGTCGCCCCAAGAGATGAAATCTATGAATATATCATCTTCCGTGGCAGTGATATAAAAGATATTACTGTCTGCGAACCTCCCAAACCACAGCCCCAAGATCCTGCAATAGTACAGGTGAATTACTGAAATTATTCAATACTAAGATATCAAGCATTTTTGGTACAACCATCAGCTTCATTCCAGTTGCTAGATGTCAGGAAACTGCAAATTTGTTTAGATGGATTGATATCTATCACTATTTTTATATATAAAATATCTGTTTACTCAACTTATTTAGCTTTGTTCTGGAAATGTTCCATTTCTTGAGGTGGAACCTAAAGACTTCTTTCACTTGTTTCAAATTCGTCCACTGATACCTTGGGCCACTGTCCATGGGCAGCAATGCAACTCTGCATTCTAACTATCTTAGTTAAGTCTGTAAAAATCCAGTTTAGCTGTCTTGTTTCCAGTGTGTGAAGTACCATTTTTTTTAAGAATTTTGTTCTGTGAAGACACTGGCCAGAATTAGAAATTTATACACTGCCTTTGGATGTAAAGTAAGTCAAACTACTGACACCAGTATGCTACACTGTACTCTTAGCTACTCATGGTTTTACTTAAAAAATGTGGATGGCAGTTCCTTTTTGATAGGATAAAGATTGTGTCCATTCAAGTCTTCATTATTTTGCAAATATCTCTTTCATGTGAAAGCATATAATTAAGTTTTACATTTAATTGTAGGGAAAAGCAATTATATTGTCTGTACCTGTAACAGTCTCAGTAACGGCAGCATCTTCCTTCTAGTCTTCGTTGAGTGCTTCGTCAAACACTTCATTTCAGCCTCCAACATCATACAGTCCATTCCGTAGTATGACTCCATATAACCAGTTTGCTGGAGGAGGATCTCTGGTTGGACAGCAGTATGGCAGTTCTGTGGGTCTAGGTTTGTGTGCTTTCTTTATTTGCTGAGCGATACATCTGATGGATAACCGGTTTTACATTGAATTGCATTTTTTGTTTAGGTTATGATGAAGTTAACAATTTTTGAGCAGAATTATTGAAGTACCAATAAATAATAGCCTGACAGATTTTACATTCTTGAACTAGCAAATAACTACTAACTAAAACGTTGAATGTTTGACAAGTCTTAGATTTTAAAATTTAGATGTAGCAAAACATCTTTCTGACCAAACTTTTAATTTCCAATAAAGTAAGATTCATCCCCTATCAGTGATGTAGTTTTGAATTTACAGCTGTAATTTTTAAGTGACCACTTGGTACTAACCACAGGAACATACACAACCTCTTCAAATTGTTGCCAGTGGAGTTGCTCAAGCCTTTGATTTTTGAACTGCTTTCTGAAATACTCGTCTGGCTTTAATTCCTTAATATTAAGGATGTCCCTTAGCATCTCACTGTCAATCTATAAATGCCTTCAATCGTTAAGTTTGTCATTGTACCTTCATACATGTCAAACGTTGTGCAAAAATTGTAAATAGCTTAATCCTTTTTTATAATTCAGTTAGTGCAACTGTCAAATTCTGGGAGTGAATATTAGCTAATATCAAATATGTTGAGGTAGGATTTTTCATTACTAAACTTGTTTAACTACTTTGAGTAATTCAGTTTACCAATTTAGTATTTGAGCCTTGAAGCCAGACGCTTTTAATCCTGAAACTAAAAAGTTCTCGTAGTGCCAACTTAACCATTGTCTGCATCTGGATTTTTTGACTTGATGTAATCTGAGATTGGGTTTGTCGAGACCATTGAGGTTAATGATTGATATGCTATGAAAATATTTATTGTTGTAACACTAACAAGCTGGAGTAGTGCAAGTGCAATCAAGCTTCATTATGTGCAATAATAGTGCATCCAGTTTAGCTGAGCAATTGGGATTCACTTTGTAATAGGACAGCAAGCGTGACTTAAGTAATTTGGAAAAATACTTCATTATCTGGCAAACCTCCAACTCTTTGGGAGGACTGCATTGTATTCTTGACTTTTTAAAATTCAATGAATAGTCAATTTAAATGTTCTTGCCTGGATGTTCAACTATCAACGCATGATTCAGATAAATTTTTGCTAATTGCACACTTGCATTACTCTGATTTTGCCCTTGCATTTTCACCAAGTGGTGTATAATTGGCTATTCTGAAAAGTTTTCTGCAGGTTTTGATGCGAGATGCATATGAGGTTATTGTAAATTGTCTCTGTAGAATTTGAGGATACATAATAACTTTAATATTTAAAATTTGGCAGCATTGATCTTCTGGTTCCCTTTTCTTTCCTTCCTGAACTTTAACAGGATGTTCAACACCCACCCAAATCACAACTGTTTCTCACTCCTCCAGTACTGATAGTCCTCCCTCACCTCAACCAGCCTTTACAGAGCTTGAAATACCACCTGAGCCAGCACCCTTGCAGAAAAGCCAACTGATTCCTCAGGGTAACGTCTGACTGTAGTGTGCTTAGGTTGTTTATCTGTTAGTTCAATGCTAAGCAGTTGCCAACCTGTCTTAGTTTAAAATGTCTATGTACAGCATGTGCTGGTTTGGAGTTTTATTGTTGAAGCAACTTTTATTTTAACTCACCATCTTTTGAGCCATGCCATGATGAAACCTGCTTATGATCATACTTGCAGAATTCCAAAACAGCAGTTCAAACAGATCCTGTTCATTCTAAGTTGCACCTAAATTGACAGCAGCATGATATGATTTTATGCATTCAAATGTGCAAACCTTCCAATGAAAATCGTTAAATGAAGATTCAGTTTTGTTAACATTGATTTGCTTGCCTTGTTTCTACTGTTTTGGAACCTTGTTGCTAATGTCTTTCGTTTTGCTTTGTGAATTTCTGCCTTTTTTTTAATAAACCGACATTAACATTTAACTGGCAAGCTTATAAGTGGTGAATATGGACAAATGATTTCTTAGAAATTTTTAGTAATTTGAAATTCTGAACACTTTATTTGAAGCTACCATTTATTGTAATCAAAGCTACTTAAAATTCCTTTTTTGTAAAACATTTTATCGAATTAGTTGCTTTGGATTAGGCACTTATGGTGTGCCTTCCTAGCAACATTGCTTGTATTCTCCTTGCTGTACTGTAGATTCCATTACGAAGGAAAAAGTAATTCATGGAAGCAGACTAGTGCAAACAGCAACATAGGCCATTTGGTTGCTCATCTTGTTTTGGTCGAAGTTCCAATATAGTTTACTAGCAAGATATCGTGTATTTTAATGTGAAGCAAGGTTGACCCCTCCAGTAACCACCCAGTTGCAAATTTCCATTGGAAAGTTTCTAGAATTTTGAGAATATATTTCTTTTGTATGTGTATTCTTTCAGAAACTAAATGATTTCAATAATAGTGACAATACTCTAGGTTCTAGATATCTGGTGATAGATGGAATGTCAACAGTGGCTTCGATGTGAAGAATTAAGGTTTGCTACGAGTATCTGCTCAAGCTCCCTTAGTCGCTGGGGTGGTGGTGTGAAAGAGACATGCATGGCAGGCTAGTTACAAAGGTTAGATCCAAGGAAAGATAGTAAGAACAGCCAATGCTGGAGTCAGAAAAGTATGGAGCTGGAGGAACGGAGCAGGAAAGCCGACGTTTTGGGTCGGGACCCTTCATTTCTGAAGAAGGGTCCTGACCCGAGACGTCAGCTTTCCTTCTCTGCCTAGCCTGCTGTGTTTCTCCAGCTCTACACTTATGCCTACTGCCTTATGGTCTGTATTAGCATTGTCTTCAGCAAATGTATGTATCTCCCAGTTCAAAGGAATTAATTGTAGAGCACTTTGCCCTAATTATTCAATAGTAGATGAAACTGGCACAATACTGTTCCAAGATAATAAAATGTGAGGCTGGATGAACACAGCAGGCCCAGTAGCATCTCAGGAGCACAAAAGCTGACATTTCAGGCCTAGACTCTTCATCAGAGAGGGGGATGGGGTGAGGGTTCTGGAATAAATAGGGAGAGAGGGGGAGGCGGACCGAAGATGGAGAATAAAGAAGATAGGTGGAGAGGAGAGTATAGGTGGGCAGGTAGGGAGGGGATAGGTCAGTCCAGGGAAGACTGACAGGTCAAGGAGGTGGGATGAGGTTAGTAGGTAGGAGATGGAGGTGTGGCTTGGGGTGGGAGGAAGAACAGGTTAGGGAGGCAGAGACCGGTTGGACTGGTTTTGGGATGCAGTGGGGGGAGGGGACGAACTGGGCTGGTTTTGGGATGTGGTGGGGGAAGGGGAGGTTTTGAAGCTGGTGAAGTCCACATTGATACCATTGGGCTGCAGGGTTCTCAAGCGGAATATGAGTTGCTGTTCCTGCAACCTTCGGGTGGCATCATTGTGGCACTGCAGGAGTCATCTAAAGAATGGGAGGGGGAGTGGAAATGGTTTGCGACTGGGAGATGCAGTTGTTTATTGCGAACCGAGCGGAGGTGTTCTGCAAAGCGGTCCCCAAGCCTCCGCTTGGTTTCCCCAATGTAGAGGAAGCCGAGGTTCCCCTGCACATCCCCCAAGATGACATTCCACATTAAGCAGAGGTTCACCTGCACATCTGCCAATGTGGTATACTGCATCCATTGCACCCGGTGCGGCTTCCTCTAATTTGTTTTATACTTGATGGCCGAAATGTTTTTGAAGTGAGAGTTTTTTGTTTTTTTTTGCTGTTTTACTTAGTCTAACTTCATTTTTAGGCTGGCTTATTCCAATTTCTGTGACCTGGCTATGATAAATATTGAAAGGGCACTCTGGAGTTTCTTTGACCAATTGTGGTCAGAAACCAATCGGATTCTAAAATGGTGGCCTTCCCATTCCATCCACAAATTAATCTTGTAAAAGATTTTACAAGCATTTTAAAATGAAACCTACACTAATTTATAGTGCTAATCAAACAATTTTACAGCTATTTACCTTATTGAAAGCTGTGGCTATTTTCTGTAATTTTGATAAACTTTAACTGAGGTGATGGTGAGTTCTGATTAATGCTTCTTTTGAAAGTGACATTGCTGTGGCCTTGATTTGGTGATGAATATAAAGTGCTGACAAGTATATTTGAACCTCCCCTCCTATTTATAGTCAAATATCACTGGAGAGGACATCAATCTGCCTACCTGTACAAGATGACAAGTTTAATGCTGGCCCCAATAGTTCATGCCCTGTCTGCAATCAGAATCTGTTTCAGCAGGATATTATGATGACCAGGTAGTTTAAAACAAGGGGGTTGCAGTTTAATGATATGGGGTGAGCCATGAAGGACTGAGCTGAGGAAAAATCTCTTCACCCAGAGAGTGGTGAATCTGGGGGATTCTCTGCCATAGAAAAAGTTTGCAGTCAAAAAATGAATGCTTTCAAGAAGGAGTTCTAGTTCTTGGGACTAGATTTCTCCTATAGTATTGGGAGAAACGAACAGAACACTAAATCGGATGATCAGCCACGAGCATGTTGACAGACCAAGTAGGCTCGAAGGGCCAAATGGCCGAGCTGACTTTTTTGTTTCTCGATTGGAAGTGGACAATGCTGCCAAGAATGCATTAGTGATAGAGGAAATTGGCTGAGATTGTGTTTTTTAAACTGGAGATAACTTAACACATGTATTACACAAGTTATTTTATTAGTTCAACAACAGTTACTGATATCTGGTTTTAAATAGTGTGGATTGCATAATTTTTAGAGAAACTGACCACTGGGTCAAATGATTGCTGTTTAGAATAGTCTTGCATAGGAGGAAAGCTCCTTGCTGTCTGGGAGAAACAAATCACTGAGTGGTTCAATATCTAGATTTGCCCTAGATTTCCAAATATCTAGAATTCTAAATCTGCTTTACAGTTTAAATTGGGACATGAAGAATTTGTAGGATATCAACAAAATTGTTCTGTATTATAAATTGCTACGCAATTCTGGACATGTATTATATGGCATTTTGTCGCACTGTTTAATTGGCATAAAAGTAACGTTACCAAAACTTATACCTATGTAGCTACAAGTTGGAGGATTGGACTTTTTAAAATTAATTGTCAAACCCTTGATGGAATCCAGACTCTTGGGACTAAAGCAATGTGCATACTTGAAAGTGCCCTGTAAGTACAGCTGTAATATGAAAAGATACATCTGTTTTTGTTGCAAAATCTAAAAATAATGCATCCTTCTGCATGCATAAATGTGATTCCAAAACTCATTACAAAATGGGTGTACATTTGCTCAAAAGAACATTAACATTTTGAGCCATTTAAGCTTTCAAATGCATTTTTTTTAGGTGGGAGGTAAGGTGACTAAAGGGGAATGCAGTCCATGTTGTAACCAGGGAAGTAAAAATGGAACTAGACTCAAGTTTCCATCCTGTTAGTATAGTTATTTTCATTGGTGTTGGCCTACTGGTGTTATTGCTAGACTCTTAATCTAGAAACCCAGCTAATGCCCTGAGGACGGGGTTTGAATCCCACCACAGCAGATGTAGAATTTGAAATAAATTTCTAAAGGCTGGAATTAAGAATCTTCTGATCACCATGAAATCATTGTCAATTGTTGAAAAAACCCATCTGGTTCACGTTATTTTTTCCAAGGAAGGAAATCTGACGTCCTCACCTGGTCTGGCCTGCATGTGACTGCAGGCCCACAGCAATGTGGTTGACTTTCAATTGCACTCAAGTGGTCTAGCAAGCCACTCAGTTGCACCAATTCCTACAAAGTTTCAAAGAAGTGAAACCAAGCGGATCAGCTGGCATTGACCTAGGCTCCGGAAAAGACAACGACGGAAGCAGCACTGTCGACCCTGCAATGTCCTCCTTGCCATCATCTGGGGGTTAGAATCATAGAATCCCCACAGTGTGGAAACAGGCCCTTTAGCCCAACAAGTCCACGCCGAACCTGAGAGCATCCATCTCAGACCTATCTGTCTGTAACCCACCTAATCTACACATCCCTGAACACTATGGGCAATTTAGAATAGACAGTTCACCTAACCTGCACACTAGTGCCAAAACTGGGAGAGCTGTCTCTCAGACTAGTTAAGCAACAGCCTGGCGGTCATACTCACGGAATCATACTTTACCAACAATGTCCCAGACACCACCATCACCATCCCTGGATATGTCCTGTCCCACTGGCAGGATAGATGTGACAGCACAGTGGTATACAGTCAGGAGGGTGTTGCTCTAGGAGTCCTCAACATTGACTCTGGACCCCATGAGGTCACATGGCTTCAGGTTAAATGTGGCAAGGAAACTACCTGTTGATGAACATGTACTCTTCCCTCAGCTGATGAATCCGTATTCCCTAATGTTGAGCAGCACTGAGGATGGCAAGGGCACAAAATGTACTGCAGGTGAGTTTTCAACACGCACCATCAAGAGTGGCTCAGTAGTAGTACTACTGATCGAGCTTAAGCTGGTTTGGTCCTGAAGGACGTAACTGCCAGACAGGGTCTACAGCACGTAGTGAGGGAACCAACGAGGGAAAAATATACTTGACTTCATCCTTACTATTCTGCCAGCTGGAGCTGCATCTGTCCATGACTGTTAAGAGTGACCATCGCACAGTCCTTGTGGAGATGAAGTACCACCTTCACATTAAGAATAACTTTAATCATATTGTGTGGCACTATCACTGCTAAATGGGACAGGCTTCACGGATCGAGCAGCTCCAGACTGGGCATCCAGGAGGTGCTGTGGACCATCAACAGAATTGTACTCCACAATCTGTAACCTCGTGTTGCGGTGTATCCCCCACCCAACCATCACCATCAAGCAGGGGATCAGCCTGATGAAGAGTGCAGGAGAGCATGCCAGGAACAGCAACAATCATACCTGAAGATGAGGTATAAACCTTGTGAAGCCACCAAACAAGACTACTTGCATGCCAAGTAGTGAAAGCAGCAAGTGATAGAACTAAGCGATTTCTCCCAACCAATGGATGAGACCTAAGCTCTGCAGACGTGCCACTTTTGGATGTGAATGGTGGAGGGCAATTAAACACTTCACTGGAGGAGGAGGTGCCTCAAATATCCCCATCCTTACTGATGGAAGCGCCCAACACATTGATGTTGCGAATGCTTCAGCCTTTTCTTCTGCATACCACCGCCAGAAGTGCAGAGTCTTTAGCCTCCTCTGATCATCCCCAGCATTACGGATACAGTCTTCAGCCAATTCGATTCACTCCATGTGATATCAAACGGTTGGAGACACTGGATACTGCAAAGGCGACAGGACCTGACAACATTCCGGCAATAGTACTGATGGCCTGTGATCCAGAACTTGCTGCTGTCCCAGATACCAATGTTGGAACTGTACTATCTGGCAATGTGGAAAATTGCCCAAGTATATCCTGGATACAAATCAGGACAAATCTAACCTGCCCAATTACTACCCCATCAGTAAAGTGATGGATGGTGCGATCAGCACCTGCTCAATGATGTTCAGTTTGGGTTCCATCAGGGCCACTCAGCTCCTGGCCCCGTTACAGCCTTGGTTCAAATGTAGACAAGACCTGAATTTCAGGGGTGAGGTGAGTGTGACAGCCCTTTTTATCAAGGCTGCATTCAACAGGTATGGCATCAAGAAGCCCCTAGCAAAATTGGAAGCAATGGACATCGGGGCAATCTGTCTGGTAGTTGGAGTCATATCTGTTGCGCAGATAGATGGTAGTGGTTTTTGGAAGACCACCTCCACTCCACTCCAGGACATCTTTGCAGGAGTTCTTCAGGGTAGTGTTGTCAACCATCTTCAGCTACTTTATCAATGGGAACCCCCCCCCCCCCCCCCCCTCCCTGGGTGGGGGGTGGGGGGGCATGTTTGCTGCTGATTACATGCTATTCAGCACCATTCGTGACTTCTCAGAAACTGAAGCAGTCAGTGTTCAAATGCAACAAGATCTGAACAGTACCCACGCTTGGGCTGACAAGTGGCAAGTGACATATATGTCACATGCCTGCAATAACAATCACCAGTAAGAGGCAATCTAACCACCACCCCTTGACTTTCAATGTTGTTACCATCACTGAATTCCCCCACTATCAACGTCCTGGAGTTATTGACCAGAAATTCAACTGGACTTGCCACATAAACAGTGTCTGCAAGAGCAGGACAGAAGCTAGTAATACTAGATGAATAACTTGCCTTCTATGTTCTCGAAGCCTATCTGCCATCTGAGGCATAAGTCAATGTGATGGAATACTCCCCACTTGCCTGGATGAGTGCAGCCCCAACAACACTCGGCTTGACGCGATCCAAGGTGAAGCAGCCTGCTTGATTGGCAGTCCATTCTCAAGTGTCCACTCCCCCCTCCACCTACGCTCAGTAGCAATGTGTACCATCTGCAAGATGCACTACAGAAGTTCACCAAAGCTGCTCAGACAGCACCTTCCAAACCCATGACCACTTCCATCTAGAAGGTCGAAGGCAGCAGACAAACTGGAATACCACCACCAGCAAACCCTCACCATGCTGACTTGGAAAAATATCACCATTCCTTCACTGCTGGGTCAAATTCCTGGAACTTCCTCCCTAATGGCACTGTAAGCCAACCTGCAGCAGGTGGACTGCAGTGGTTCAAGAAGGCAACTCACTACCATCTTAAGGTCAACTAAAGATGGGCAAGAAATGCTGGCCAGTCAGCAATGCTCACATCCCAGAATTTTTTTTCTCCTCGTTTGTTAAGTGAGGTAAAGAAGGATGACTAGGATAGTTTGACTAGTGACATAGCATACCACTTGTGATTTTGAAGTCTGATAGGGCTTAGGAGCTAGGGAAGCTGGGCTCATTTGGGAAGCAACATATGCAGAACTTCCAAAGTTGTTAGCACAATTTTGCAAGAAAACGGGGCTTGAGAACTTGTGTTGGTGAAGCTGCTTTAGTTTGAGCTTGTGACAGGTAGAGGAAACAGAACAAAGCCATTTAATTTTGTTTTGATTTCAGTTCAGAGCGCTACAAAGATTAGTTAACAAGCAGACTTTTCTCTTGGGTATTTTTTCCAATTCCGAGGAATCGATCAACTTAAGTTGTATTTGAGTCTCTGGAGTTTCCAAGCCAGAGAGGTTGGGATAGAAATCAAATTGTTAGAACTGTGTGGGTTAGGCCAGCAAACTTGAAAAGAACAGTAACATTAGTTGTACAGTTCAAAGTTAAACTTGTAAGATGTTTTTCTGGCATTGAGTCTCTGCATTGGGCATTGTTGGGAGTGTTTGAAACTTGAGGATGGTTCTGACTGAAGTGTGTACATAGCTTTGCTTGTTTTACGCCTCTGTAATAAACTTCTGTTAAGAACATGGCAACCTCATGACTCTTTTTGACTAACCGACTGCAAAACTAAATATGATCTATCATTCTGGGACCTGGCTTGTCTAGTTTTACAGTCACATGGAGTCATAACAGTTGACTGTTTAAATGAAGACGAACAGGGAACTTCTGTCAAATGTTGGCAGATGAGTCTTGTGGAGAAACTAGTGAAGGATATTAGTGCAGGGGAATGTATGCAATGACCTAGGGGGAAGCAAGTGAAATAACAAGCTGAAAGAATGGTACAAATTTCAAAGTCAACATATTCCTGCACTTGAAGATAAAGAAGATAAAAGAGTAGGATTTAAGTTGACATTGTATATAGGAGAAGCTGCATTTCTGGGGGTTTAAAACGTTGACCCAACTTGTATGTAAGGTGACTACTCTTGTTAAATAGGACAGTTGCAGTGGACTAATGACGTAAATCGTGAGAAAGCTGATCTTTAATTTATTTTGCCCTCACTTTAGTGATTTGTACTTTTAGCCCATAGTACCAATTATGTAATGGGGTGTTTCAGGAAAATGTACAGTATCAATTCATAAAGCACTTTTATTTTGAAGATGTTTCTGTTAACCCATTGTTTGACCAATGAGGATGTTTTATGAGCTAAATTCAGACAAATTTAGAATTTCTGAACTAAAGCAGAACTAAATTTTTTTTGGTTCGTCTTGGATTCAATTGATTCCCGATGTATGCATTCATTGGCTTTCAGACTTTAAATGCCTTAATCATTTTTCCAATAACTAACCAATGGCAACCTCTTCTTTTATTACTGCTGTGAAATGTTTATTTCTTTTGCTCATGTTATGCTTTGTTAAATGAAACCAGCATCTCCAGTGTGTATAGTCTGTGCCCTGTATCCGCAGACACTGAAGTTAATTTTGTCTATCCAGCAGCTACTGGTTTTCCTTTTTTGCCACCAAGGCAAAGTCCTATGGTAGAACAAGGTGTGCAGACGAGCCCTATAGAGGGTCTTAATCAGAAGAACTTGCAACAGGACAAAATCCCTGCCAGCATAAATCAGCAGTCTGTTGGACCAGAGCAAAGAAAAGGTAAAAGTTCTTTTGACCTATCACATTAGCCATGTGAGGCATGAATTTTCATGTATAAATCTTGTTTGCATCAAAATTACTAGCAGTCAAATCTATTACCACTGCTCATTTGATAACTTGAGCCAGGCACTGATATACATTCAGTGCATTGGTATCATCCAGTTGTTGAATTCATGGTCAATGATTTCTACCATTCCTATCTTTTTCTCCCAGTTGTACAACCAACACCACAGCCAAGTCAATCTCAAGTGAATGATGAAAATAAAAAACCTCAGCCTCAAAGGAGGAGATCAGGTAATCATGTACAGGCTTGTAGGTTTTAAAAGACTCTTTTAAAAGCATGAGTTTTTTTTCAAGGATTTGGTTTCTTCAAAAGTAGCAACTGTTGTATAGTCTGCAGTGGATTTAGTGCTAAATGCAAAACTGACACCCGAAAAGCTGAAATCAGTAACTGCCTGTGAATTGATTTATTTGATGCTCAGAATAGGATTGTAGTCAACTTGTTCTGCATCCATGAGACAGGTTGTCATTTAAAATGTGCATATTTTTCTGTAATCCAATTTCATAGTATCAATTTCCCAATTCTAACAAATTGACGACATTGTTTATCAGTTTGAAAGTCAGGTGAATTTAGGAGGCTGATGCAGGAGAAGGTGTTTTTGAAGAAAGCCTCACCATAAGTATGTATTGAAGTAAAGATGTCAAAGTGTTCTAAATGTTGATTCTGCATTTGGGTGAGTGGTTAGGAATGATGTAGGGCATCTTTCTTGGGATTGGCTGGGGATAGGGAATGCACAGTCAGGAATAAGACAAAGAAATAGAAATGAAAACTATGAAGTGAACCAGTGCAAAGTGATCGAAGCATAATTGAAGCTTATGGTCCTTATTTCTTTTCTCCAGACGTATTATCTTGCATGACTTTATTCCCCATCACCAAATCACCTGTTTCCAATTGATTTACTTGCCAGTTAAGGGCAATGCAGACCATCAAAGAACAAGGAAAACTTGTGGTTTTTTAAATTTTCTAATCAACCTGTGCAGATGTTATCTCTCACCTGTAGAGCAGGTAGGACTTGAACTTGGGCTTCCTGGTCCAGAGGTTATAATCACTACCACTGTTCAAGAGCCCTAGGCTTATGGTCTCTTTTACTTTGAAAGAAGAAATGTACCTATGTAAAGTGTTGCACAGAATGAGGGATGGTCAGAAGACTGGTGCAAGTGAAGAGTAGCGTTGCACAGTGACATTGCACTGTAGCAGGTAGATTCAAATGCAAGTTTAAGACTTGTCTCTGATATTTATAGGTGTATATTTAATTTCAAATTAAAGTAGATCTCAAATATTTTACTGCTTTTTAGCCTTCTCTTAATTCCTCTTTTCCCTCCTCCCTCCCCTCTTCCTTCTGCAGAATGGCCAATGAGAATTACAATGTTCCTCAATTAATAAACTGCACCAAAACCAGAATGGCCCATGAATTTGATGGCTTGTGGTTCTGGGGCATATATTGATTGCCATCAAAGATCATGTTGTTATCTTTGTGTGAATCAAGTTGTTTGAGATACAGGGGTAATTTAAAGAAATGCAAGTTTAGTTCTGCCCTCAGTCCATTTGTAGTTCTTGACACTTTTTTATTTTAAAAATTGAATTGTAGTAGAGTATTATCTTGAGTTCATAACATATCGTTTTGCAGTTGCCATGTTCTGAGTTTGTATAATTAGTCTTGCATCTAATGGGCTGTGACTGTTGTTTTGAGCTCTGGTGTTGTCTAATTTGGAGGCTTGAGAAATGTAAGTGATCCACTGAACCTTGTTATATTGCTGCAGTATTTGAATTGCAGTTCTGCACACTTCCTCAAACAAATTTTTATGGTGAAGACATCATAGGGCCACTTCTGTACTGGGTTATAGAAATGAGCAATCCAAACTGAACTGGAGCTTTCAGGGAGAATTCCCCTCCTGTCCAGGTTTGAGAATCTGTTACCAATTTAATGTTGATCTAAGAGCTTGGACAAAATACTAGGAGGGCACTCTTAAAGGCCGAGTTTTTACAGCTCAAGAAGAGGCCTTTTAGCCTATTGAGCCATCAAGCATCTCTTTATTCTAGTCCCATTTTTCCTCACTGGGTTCATTAGTGTTTCAAGCGCTGACTATCATCCATGAGTCCTTCTAATGGTGATTTAACTCTGCTTTTTCTCCACAGTGGTTACTGTATCACTGATAGACACACTGGCCTGTCTAATTTCCTAGGTTATCCTAACCACCCTCTTTTGAATTATTCCACATTAGCTGTCACCCACTTTAGGACCCCTCTTATGACCAAAGAGCATATGAACACTTCAGAGCCTTAAAATTTTCTCTTGCCCCTCGCAGCCTGGGTGATATCTCACCTATACTTGGGGATTCATCCATTTTAAAGCTGACTTAAAAACCCTGTAATACCTTCTCATAACTTAGAATAAATTTGCTAAGTATATAATAGTCTCTGATTTTTCTCTGCCTGCGTTGTCCTTCCCTAGAGTGAATAGAGACATAAAATACTTATTTAAATCCTCAGTAATGTTTTCTGGCTCCACAAAGGTTGCCATTTGGTCCTTCAGAAGCCCTGCACATTTCCTTCTTCTCTTGTCCCTGATGGTTTTTTAAAAAAAAATTCAGTCTTTTTATAATATCTACCAGTGTTCTCATATACCTCTTGATCTTAGCATATATCATTTTAAGTAACCCACCGTGTGCATTCAATTTTTCTATGGTATCTGCTCTTTTGAGCCCTCGATCTACCATAAGCTTCCTTTTTTAAGTCTACATTTCTTGACCTCGAGGTTTCTTTGGACTTGGTTTCACCTTAACGTTTGTGGAAACATGTTGGCCCCACACTGTCGCTTCTGTTTTCTTTGAATAACTCCCATTACTGAGGATTTTCTTGCAAGGAGCTGCTTCCAGGCCATATTGGCCTGATCCTGTCTGATCATGTTAAAGTTAACCTCTTTCTGGTCCATATTTGTGCTTATCTAATTTTTAATATCATTGAATTTTTGTCGTTGTTACCAAAATGCTCTTACACTCACGTCTGCAACTTGCCTTGTTTCGATCACTAAAATTAGGTCCAGCATCACCCACTCTCGTAGGATTTTGTGCAAGATGGGTTATAAAAAGCTCTTGGGCACATTAAGAATTCTGTCATTTCTAAGCCTTTCAACCTGTCTATCCCAGTTAACACTGAAGTCAAAATCCCTTATGATTGTTATCCTATTACATTTTGCATTTGAGGTTTAGTCACAGATCTGAAAAGAATCTTCCTGATATTTGAAGTCTTGACACCTGTTAGTGTATAAAACACCTGATTTTCTACCTTGATGCTATGGGTGGTTTGTCTCTGCTTTCTGAAAAGCTTCAGTATGTACTAGAAAGGATATAATACTGGTGAGGTTTCAGGAGAGTTTAACCAGGATGATGTCTGGCACGGAAGGTTTGAGTTATTATGAAAGGCTGGATAGGATGAGATGACTTTGACTGGCACATAAGTTGAGAGGAGCCCCATAGAAGTTTGTGAAATGACGGGTGTAGACAGAGTTAATGTTAATTGTCTTTTCCCTAGGATGGGGGATTTCAAATTTAGGGAAATCACTTGAAGGTGAGAGAAGAAATTAAAAAAAAACAGATGTGGGCCAAGTTCTTTAAGTGTGGTTCACATGTGGAATGAACTTCTTGAAGTGGTAAATGTGGGTACAGTTATGTTTAAGGCATTTGGATGAGCACATAGTTTTTGGAGGGATATGGGCCTGGAGTAGGCAGATGGGACTAGCTCAACTTGGGATTATGTTCGATGCAGATTGGTTGGACTGAAAGGACTGTTTCTGTGCTGTATGAGTATTTTACAATACTGAACTGATATCAGACCATGAAGTCTATTGTGAAACAGCTAGCTATGGTTTACATATGTCCACATCTTGAATTGTTTCCTGCATCTGATTCCCAAGAATTCCTAGCCACAACTGACTAAAATCTTCAGTCTTTAAAATTCCAGCCGATTTTTAGCAAGGTTAAAAATTTTCTGTCTTGTGGCATTTGGGAATGCTGCTTCCTTCAACTGGAGTTCAAAACTTCCACCTGATCTTACTAGGAATTATACCTATTTTAGGCAACAGAAGAGTCAGGAACCGTGGAAGAGGGCAAAACTTTTCTGGAAACAATAAAGAAGCAACAATGAAATTTGAAGGTGACTTTGATTTTGAAAGTGCAAATGCTCAATTTAATAAGGAGGAATTCGAAAAGGAGTTCCAAAACAAACTCAAAATTAAAGGTAAATTATGTCACTTTTTCTCATGGTTTGACTGAAGTTACAATGAATTATGCAGAAACGTTAATGGATTTTTTAAAAAATGGGTGTTTCTGGCATTTGTGATTTTAACTTCTGTTACTTTTAAAGACTGAGCAGAATTTACATGGCATCTTTTAATGTGATAAGGCATTCTGCAGGAACATTAATGCAGACACCAACAGGTCAAACATCCTCCTTCCCAACTAACCATTCCTAAGATTATTCTAGTCACCCAAGATATTAAGATAGATTGATTTATGGAGTGCTGCAAAGTAAGGAAGCAAGATAAAGGAACTGAAGTGTCAGGATGGAATTTGAGTGAGGAGCTGAGGCAAATGACAGTGTGATCACTTCTGGGACATGTTTGAAAATTGGGATGAGAATTAGATGGACACATCTTGAGAGCTGGGACTGGAGATTGGGGAGAAATAGTAATTGAGGGTAAGAATTTAAAAATCAAAAAGACTGCCTCACTGGGACTCCTTGTAAATCAAGGAGTACAGATGTACAGAGCCCTGTGTGAATTTGCAACTTGTTGGCAAAGTTTTAAATGGAGACTTAGAATTTGGGAGAGCTGTGAAGTGGTGGCATGGCTTAGCCTCCAAGTGTCCTGAGACCGGGAAGATGTTGGGCCATGTATTAGAGATAACAACAAGTCGTTTTTAATTGAGTGATTGTCAGAAGATCACCTCTGTCAAATATCATACTAATACTAATGTGACACTTGTTTAGTGTCTCGTTGCCAGGTAAAAGGGCCAAGTAGATAGTTTGGAGCAAAATTCAAATGATGGCTTCAGTTTTCCTACCATCTAAGTGGAAAATTTCTGTTTGCTACTGGATGTTGATAAGCAGTCTAATTTTAGAAACACCAGTAACTAAGGTTGTGGTGAGGGGGAGATGGGTGTCATCATGCATGGGAAAACTATCATTATGCAGTGAAGTAGTCTTTTGAATATTTGCTCATTAAAATCTTTTCATACTTAACCAGTACAATTTTAAATCTGTTTGTGATTTGTTACATGGGTTTTAATGTACAAGTTTTGCTGATTAAAACCAGCTGGCTTAGACTTTTTTTGTCTCAAAGCTGTCTTGGTACATGTGCTGTGTGCCCTGGATAAGAACACAAAATGGAGACTGAAGTAAAGTTTAAATCCATGTTTTAATTGTTTTCTTTCTTTTCAAAAATCATCAGTTCACAGTTCTCCTTTTGATACTTATGCACCATGGAGTCAACATGGAAGATTTTACCAACCTCCTGAGTACATAACTTAAACAACAGTAATACAGAAATTTGTGTAAACTGGCATATATTGCATGGGCTTCAACAGGTGTTATATGGTTAAATATATCTTTGATTTTTGTGCCGTCAATAATATCTAATGCAGTATCATAAATTTTAGATGACCAGGTCCATAAAGGAGATCTTGGTGAACAAGAAGAAAAAGGAGACTCGAATGTGGAGTCACCGAGTACTGAAGGAAATAAAGAAGAGCCACTTCTTGGACCTAACTGTTACTATGACAAAACAAAATCCTTCTTTGATAATATTTCAACAGAGCCAAAGACAAGGTGAGGGTTGTGCAGTTTTTCATTTTACTTTGAGTTAAATCATATATGGTAGCCTTGGTATTTGTGATATGCCTGACCAGTTTAACATTCTGGTGTTTCACTGAACAAGTTTGCAAGAGCTTTTCTTTGGTTTTACAACTGCCTATGTGGGCATTAAGAATACTTTAGCCACCAAACTTGAAAGTTGGTTGTAATAGAGTTTTTGTTAAAAGATGTGATTTTGTTCTCCAAATTTAATGCCTAAGCCTGCAGTCAAGTGTCCTTTTTCATGTTTCCCTCCCTCTGGTTTGTCTTTAGTTGAATTAAATAAATAAAAGCGTAACCATCAACTCTGCCTCTGTCCTAAATCATTCTTCAGATGTGGCACACTAATGCGTTGGATTGCAGTTTGAGGTGTTGTAACTTGCTTTTAAAGTGGGACAGTTTGTGGTGGCTTGCACTATAATGCAGTGGCGGTCTCTAGTTGGAAAGGGTGTTTCAAATATTTGATCAAAGCAAATTGTACACAACCTGTGACTGGAGTGCTGTATCAATTATCTTCTGAAACTATTTCCAAAATACTGTAATGAGAGTTCCTGTGGACTTCACCAAGCTTCAAAATCCACCTCCCCCTCCCCCACCGCATCCCAAAACCAGCCCAACTCGTCTCTGCCTCCCTAACCCGTTCTTCCACGTATTTCCCCCACCCCCCTGTACCCACTAACCTCATCCTGCCCCCTTGACCTGTCTGTCCTTCCTCCCTGGACAGACCTATCTGCTCCCCACCTACAGTCACCTTTACTGGCTCCATCCCTGCCTCTTTGACCTGTCTGTCTCCTCTCCACCTATTTTCTATCTGCCTTCCCCCCCCCCCCCCCCCCCCACCCCCACTCCCTATTTATTTCAGAACCCCCTTCCCCTCCCCCATTTCTGAAGAAGGGTCTAGGCCCGAAACGTCAGCCCTCCTGCTCCTCTGCTGCTTGGCTTGCTGTGTTCGTCCAGCTCTACACCTTGTTATCTCAGATTCTCCAGCATCTGCAGTTCCTACTATCTTCTGAAGTAAACTTACCTTGTTTTGTTAAACGTAAAAGCAACAGTGCTTTTATGAAATTGAAAGAACACTTAGAGTCCATACTTTGCTTTGTGACTTAACCTATAACTTTGTCTTCATACAGTTTCTGTTCCTTAAGCATTAAATAGTAAGGATGTACGTTAGTTGAAATGCTGGCTGTACAAGTGTACTTGTGCTGTGACTGAAAATTTGAAGTCCTATAAGTTAGCACATGTATTTAACTTTGCCTTGCCATATGACAATGCTTACAGAACAGAAGAATAAAAAAAATTGAAATGTAGATGTGATTGCTATATTTTTGTTGGCTCTTGGTAATTAACCAAGGTTTTTCTCTCAGTACTTTGTATAACTGCTCTTCAGTAATGCAGTTTATTAATTTTAAATTCAAATTTGAACCTGACCGAAGTATTAAATGGTAGCTAATCTCCATGTATCTATTGAAACTGTTTTTGTTTTGACCTAAATTTGTTGAATTTGACTGTAGACTTTTGTTTAAATGAGCACAGATTGGAGAATATTGTCTGAGGCATGGAGGAGGCTGTTTATGGCATTACAAATGTGTTTTATAACAAGTGAATTTTCACTCTTTTTACCACAAATTTCAGACTGAAATATTGACGCTTCTCCAAAATTTGCTTTACTTTTTTGACCACTCCACTTATAGGCGTACGTGGGCTGAAGAAAGAAAACTTAATACAGAGACTTTTGGGATCTCAGCTAAATTTCTTCGTGGTCGTGGTTTTCGTGGAGGCTTCCGTGGAGGAAGGGGCCGTGGAGGAGGGAGAAGAACCCCTTCAATGCCAAGAAATAGTGGCGGCAGCAGGGTTTAATAAGGTATAGCATTAGAATAAATTGCAGAGTTTCCTTTGGGGTACAAAGGACAGTCCTTGGGTACATTCTTGGACTGAACGTAGTGTATTAAACTTTATTCATTGAACTAAAGTCTGACACCTATTTTATTGGATGCTGACCTAACACATTCATATTAGTGTTTTTGAGCAATTTGAAACGAGTGTGCACCCCACAAAAGAACATGAAACAATCTAAGAACTGTGACTACTCTCAAATGAATCTTGACTGTTCTTTTCCAAAGCATGCAAATAATTTTTGTAAATCATCAGGCAAAGTCTCATTCTCTAAGGTTTTAAGATTTGTAGCTGTGATTTACATATGTTGTGGTGGTTGGTTGGCTTGTTGTTCCACAGAAGTTTCATTACTCCACTGGGTAACGTCAGTACAGCCTCCGATGAAGTACTGTTTTGTTTCCCTGCCTGTTATTTAGACTTTTTCCGTTGAGCTGGGTTACCTCACTCCCAGTTTTCCTTCACAGTGGAGTGTATAAATAGGGTCCAGCTCTGTTTGTTAATGGCTTTCTTAGTGGAGAACCAGGCCTCTAGGAATTCCTGTGCTTGTCTCTGCTTGGCCTGTCCCACGATTCTGGTGGTTTTCTGGTCAGCAAGCCTACCAATCACAACATACATAAGCTGAGCTACAAATCTCAAAAACCTTAGAGAATGGGACTTTGCCCGATGACTTACAAAAATTATTTGCATGCTTTGGAAAAGAACAGTCAAGATTCATTTGAGAGTAGTCACAGTTCTTAGATTGTTTCATGTTCTTTTGTGGGGTGCACACTCGTTTCAAATTGCTCAAAAATACTAATAGATTGTGTTAGGTCAGCATTCAATAAAATAGGTGTCAGACTTTAATCAGTTCATAGATTATTTCGTGTTCTTTTGTGGGTGTCGCACATATTTCAAATTGCTCAAAAATACTTAGCATCTACTATGTAAAAGAGTCCACGAAGACCCATTCTTTTCTCTTGAATGTCAGGGTTTTGATCTTTTTGCAGCATCCTTTCTCTTGCTCTTGTTCCTTGCTTGTATTTAGTTTGACAAAAGATGTGATGCTTTAAAGATCTGAACTGCTTTCCCCAATGTAAATGAACATGTTGCTGTTTGAAATAATTTAAAGTGCATTGAGTTTGTCATGCAACGACCTTGAATGATAAGCAGTACAATTAACTGAAGTTAATTTTGGAAGATTATTCATCAGTGCTGTGTCTTACTAGTTAACTTCTGTTTCGGGTTGAAGGACTCGTGCATCATGCATTGGATAGAAATTTCAGGCTATAATCCTGTTTTCATTGCAGCGAGTTCCCCTAGTTCTATTGAGCAGACTGATGCTGCTGCACTTAAACCACCCTGTAAAATGTCTAGACTGATGGAGTGCAGATTCTGTATCAGAATGTTGGAAGGCCATAAGCTTGAATACTTGAATCTTTCTGAAACCCTTTTTGTGCATCAGGACTTCTTTCTGCATTAACTATTATGAAGGGAATAGCTAACATTTTACCAACTAAAGGGCTCACGTTGGCTTCAAGTATTATTGAGAAGGTCAGAACTTCAGAAATATGTCCTACTCACCAGAAAATTGGTTTGATGTTTCTCAATGGGGTGCAAAAATGCAACAGCAAAAGCATACCTAAAAATGAGGTGTCAATCTGGTGAAGCTACAAAAAACAGCCTTTAGCAAATGATAGACAGCTGAGTGGTTCCACAACCAAGTTAAATCTAAGCTGTGCAGTCCTGCATGTTTGGTCAAAATCTCTTGACATCAAGGCTGCATTTGACAGGGTGATATCAGGGAACGTTTTAAAAAAAAATTGAAGTCAATGGGAATCAACAAAACTCTGGTTAGTCACATCTGGTTGAAAAGAAGTTAGTTGTGGGGATTGGAAGTCTATAATCTCAGCTCCAGTAAATATCTGGCGTTCCTTGAGGTAATGTCCTAGAACTAGCCATCTTCGGCTACATCAAAGACGGGCCTCCATCGTAGGCTCAGAAGTGGGGATGTTTACTCGTGCAATGTTCAGTACCATTGACAACTCCAATAATGAAGTCCATGTTCACATGCAACAAGATTACGGCAAGCGACATTCATGTAGCACATGCCAGGCAATGGCCATCTCCAGTAAAAGACTATCTAATTACTGTCCCTTGACGTTCAATGGGATTATCCACTGTCGGCATCCTGGAGGTTACCATTGACCATAAACTCAATTGGACCAGTATGTATGAATACCAATCTCCATGGTAACCTCAGCGAGCGTAGGAACTGAACCTGCACAGCTGGAATTACACTGCATTTCAAACCAGCCATCCCATTAACTGAACTAACCAAGAAGGTCCTGCCTCCTTTACCTGGCCCTTATCTAAGATGTGTCCTTTAGGTATTTATGTGCCACATTTGTCCCCTCTAACAAGGGAGCAGCCCTATGAATTTGAACTCTCGCAATTCCTCTATACTTAGTGGTGATAAGAAAAAATTGGAGACTAAGAATCTACCAATAAGTAACCCCCCTCTGATTTCTGAAAGCTTGTTCACCATCTATAAAGCAACTTCACTACAAGTGTAGTAGAATATTCTCCAGTTGTCTGCATGAGTGCAGCTCCAATTGCACTGAGAAGTTTGACACTTTCTAGAGACAATGCAGTCTTCTCGATTGTCGCTGCATCCATTTTCTCCCCTGTTCAGTATTAGCAGTGTATGCCATGTAAACAATGCATTGCAAAAGTTCAAAGCACCTTCCAAAACCATGACTACTTCCATTGTAGAAGGACAGAAGGAGCAGGTGCATGGGAACACCACCACCTTAGAGTCCCCCCTCCAACCCACTCACCATCCTGACTTGACAATGTCCTGTTTTTTTTTCCTTCAGCGTCACTGGGTCAAATCCTATGATTGCTGCAATGGCATTGTGGATCTACTTGCAGCATGTGGACTGCAGCTGTTCAAAAAGGCAGCTCAATACCGCCTCATGGGCAGCTCGGGATGGGCCATAAATGCTGCTCACATCCCATGAATGAGTTTCGAAAGTGTGTAATATCCAGAAGAACATCTTAGTAATTTCACTTTTCAGCAGTAGGGTAGTTTTAATGAGGGGAAAGCGTTATCCAGTACAGCAGAAACAAGGTTTAGCAAGTCTTTAAAACTATGAGCACCATGTTGATCTCCATTTGGAAAATGAAACTGAGCAACCAACTTGCCAGGACTGCAACAGACCAAATCAATTGTAGTTAGACTTGTGCAGGTTTTTATCCTGAAATAATTTTTGCTGGAATCACAACAAAGTCAAACACTTTATCCATTACAACATTACCCACCTAGTTTGTCTTTAGAATTGGCTTTAATCCCCATCATTCAAAGATATATTTTCATGTGTTCACTTATTGATGAAAGTGAGTTATGAAATGAACGTTTGCATTTTCATCTAACAAGTTGGTTGTAGAGATGGAACAGCCAGTTTTTTGTAAACACTTGGTTTGTGTAAAATTGTGAAGAGTTGTAGAGTTGTATATCTAAGTTAATAGCTGGTGAAAACGTGCATTATCCAGGCAGTGATGCAAGTAATTTTTATTTCTCTTTTTGCATTTCAGAAACTCTAGATAATGCTGAGAAGATTGGGTTTTTGGATTCTCTGTAAATACACTAAGAATTGGCACTGCAGGTGTTACTTGTGAACTAGTGGGTATTCATTTTTGTTTAAATACACCCAAAGGAGCAACTGGCAAGCTAGTTGTAAAATGCTGCTTCTAGTATCCTGTCAATTAAGGTTTTGTATTGATTTTTTTGCAGTCCTTATACAGTGAAAAAGGAGATGAATGTGTTTATTTTGGGTTAGCTGTGTGTTTAACAGGTGTGGGAGTAATTGCTTGTTTGTAACTGGCTAGTTTGCACAAATCGTGCACGGAAAGCTTAATTTATTTTGAAGAACAAAGCTTCCATGTTGCATCTGTTACTGCATATGCTCAGGATTGCCACCAGTCACTTCTGTTGCCATGAAAAAGCATCCTTGTATCTGTTTGAAATGTTTCTCACCCATGCAGACTCTGAGCTCCATGATGGTGCTGAAGGTTAAGATGTTTTTGATTCACCTTAAATTTAGACAACTCCTTTTTGAGGTATTACAAAATCATTAAAGGAGGGTGCAATGAATAGTAACAAACATGAGTTGGCATGAGCAGATTATCCATGCTACTTATATGCACTTGGAATTGAGTAACTTAAATACTGTTAGCTGCATCTGTTGACTTCATCTTTGCTTAAATTGTTTGTATTGATATATCCTAGTAATTTTTACAATTGTAAACAGTGACTTTTCATTTTCAAGTGCTTTCCAACTGCTGTCTTCAATCTTTAATATTTGGAGTTGCTTTTCTGTTAACTTTCATGTTTGCATGGGTGAAAAGGATGGCTTCATTTAACCTGTATTTATCTGTAACTGTAATTTATATTGGTAGCTTAATTCAGACTCCTGGAGGCTGGTACGGGTCAGCTCGCTCCCAGCAAATACTGTGAAATATGGCGTTTTTTAAAAAAAACTTGAATACAGTTATTCATGAGTGCAGTACTGCCAGCAGGGCAGGGGAGCTGAATTTAGCAACATAAATATTGAAACTGTTAAATGACGTTGGTCTCCTAGAATCTGAATAAATGATGCCAGTATAAAAATCAGTGTAAATATACATCAGTTGGTAATCCATCAGACGTGTGCCTCTTTGGGTGGTGTAAATATTCTGAATGGACTTCCATATTTTCAAGTTTAATGCATTCACACTAAAGGTGTAATGTTAATGGGAGTTCAACTGCTTAGTACTTCTTTAAAGGCACTCATCTTGAGGCACAATTGTTAATATAAATTCTTGGATTGTAGCATGTGCATAACTATGGGTTATTTTGTCTGACACTTCAGTTTATGTATGTGCTGGACTTAAATTTATGAAAGAGTTCGGAATTTTTTTTAGTGCTATATGTACCAAGAATTGCATGGAATGCCAGGTATGATACAATATAATCTGGATGTTTATGGCAGTGTGCAAAGTAAGGATAATCATTTTTGAGAAGGAAATGTGCAACGGTGCTCTGTACAAAGCTAATGTGTTTTGAATGTTAAAATACCCGCAGATGTTTGTGTTGTATAAACTTTGTTTCATTTTAAACTTTTGGCACTTGTTGATCTGGGAAGAGTTGGCTAGCTTCTGAAGATCACTGCCTTCACAGCAGAGCATTTGTTCTACAAGCTAGCCTGTTATTGCGCACACTTTTGAAATTTTGAAATTGACATTATGCAATGTCACAAAGCCATGGTAACTGCACTCTTGTAGCAATAAATATTGTGTGAAGTACACTTTAACAACATTGGGCAAATACCCTAATGATTTAATAAACGATGAGCAAAGATACTTTCTCTCTCTGCCTTATTTTTAAGATCTTTACTTTGCTTGTCCTGACAACTTGTGTGACAACCTTTTTTACTGGTGGAATCTTAAGCAAGGAGTGATGTGAAGTTTTAAGCCACGTAGATCGATGAAATATGGATGTACTGTATATCTTGGATAATAATATCCACTTTGTGTACTACACTTGTATCTGTGTGGTGTCCTTGCAGAAATTCTCTTGAGAATGCATGTTGCTTTTTGAGGTTCTTTTCGGTCACAAATCATTTCTTTGTATGGTTTATATAAATTCATTTACCATGGTTGTAAGGAAGGGTTACCAAATGGGAAACATTAACTCTGGATTTTTTTTTCCTTCACAGATGCTGCCAGACCTGCTGAGTTTCCAGCAACCTCTGTGTATTGTTCCTGATTTACAGCAACTGCAGTTGAGTTTTTATGGCTAATACTGTGGTGTTATCCTTTTCCTTTTATGCTCTGCCAGCCACTAATAGTGGTTAGACATCCAGCATAGTTATAGAACTGGGAAGTCCTTAATCAAATGCCCTGTTGACCTTGTTCCTGAATCCCTACTCATGAGTACCTAATGTAATAACCTGGGCATGTCTTGATGCGCAGATATTACAAATTTTGTAATCAGGGCCTGGGTGAGCATTTGAATCTGTGGCTGTATCTGTAATATGTCCCAATTTCACGGCTCTCCCTACCAGCTGGGAGAGTCGAGATGTTCGGTGTTTTCCACTAAGTTCAGACCTGTTGCTAGTAATCTGTACTTCCTTTTTAACTTGCAGTGCTTGAGCCCAGATCAGGATTGGGTGGTCAGTCGCTGATAGGATAACAACGTTGGAGAACTAGTTTACATATTACATCAGGGGTCTTTTTTTGTGTATATATATTTGAATTCTGTCTTTTCCCACTGTAGCTGGCACCTGAGTTGCAAGCATGCTGCATGGTTATAAATGGGGAATGATAGGCTTCCTGTATAACGAACTGATATGTGGTACTTCACTATTTCCCATCTGCTGTGGATGTGATGAGTGTTGGCTAACTTGTTGCTAATATAGCCTCCCAATAAATCCACATCTTTCCCTTTTTATAAATCAGATGAACATAACTTACGGAGAAGGCTTCTACACTGCATTGCTACTGTATTGGTGCTATATTGATACCTCAGTTAATAATTACGCCAAAAATCTCAATCCCATTCCCAAATGGGTGTTGACTCCAACATTGGTATAACTAGCATTTCTAAAACAACTGACATGTATAACAGAGAGATAATGGGAACTGCAGATGCTGGAGAATCCAAGACGACAAAACGTGAGGCCGGATGAACACAGCAGGCCAAGCAGCATCTCAGGAGCACAAAAGCTGACGTTTCGGGACTAGACCCTTCATCAGAGAGGGGGATGGGGTGAGGGTTCTGGAATAAATAGGGAGAGAGGGGGAGGCGGACCGAAGATGGAGAGAAAAGAAGATAGGTAGGGAGGGGATAGGCCAGTCCAGGGAAGACGGACAGGTCAAGGAGGTGGGATGAGGTTAGTAGGTAGGAGATGGGGGTGCGGCTTGGGGTGGGAGGAAGGGATGGGTGAGAGGAAGAACAGGTTAGGGAGGCGGAGACAGGTTGGACTGGTTTTGGGATGCAGTGGGTGGAGTGGAGGAGCTGGGCTGGTTGTGTGGTGCAGTAGGGGGAGGGGACGAACTGGGCTGTTTAGGGATGCAGTAGGGGAAGGGGAGATTTTGAAACTGGTGAAGTCCACATTTATACCATTAGGCTGCAGGGTTCCCAGGCGGAATAGGAGTTGCTGTTCCTGCAACCTTCGGGTGGCATCATTGTGGCACTGCAGGAGGCCCATGATGGACATGTCATCTAGAGAATGGGAGGGGGAGTGGAAATGGTTTGTGACTGGGAGGTGCAGTTGTTTGTTGCGAACTGAGCGGAGGTGTTCTGCAAAGCGGTCTCCAAGCCTCCGCTTGGTTACCCCAATATAGAGGAAGCCACACCGGGTACGGTGGATGCAGTATACCACATTGGCAGATGCGCAGGTGAACCTCTGCTTAATGTGGAATGTCATCTTGGGGCCTGGGATAGGGGTGAGGGAGGTGGTGTGGGGGCAAGTGTAGCATTTCCTGCGGTTGCAGGGGAAGGTGCCGGGTGTGGTGGGATTGGAGGGCAGTGTGGAGCGAACAAGGGAGTCACGGAGAGAGTGGTCTCTCCGGAAAGCAGACGGGTGGGGATGGAAAAATGTCTTGGGTGTCGGGGTCGGATTGTAGATGGCGGAAGTGTCGGAGGATGATGCGTTGTATCCGGAGGTTGGTGGGGTGGTGTGTGAGAATGAGGGGGATCCTCTTCGGGCGGTTGTGGCGGGGGCGGGGTGTGAGAGACGTGTTGTGGGAAATACGGGAGACGCCATCGAGGGCGTTCTCAATCATTGTGGGGGGAAAGTTGCGGTCCTTGAATTTGGACATCTGGGATGTGCGGGAGTGGAATGTCTTGTCGTGGGAGCAGATACGGCGGAGGCAGAGGAATTGGGAATAGGGGATGGAATTTTTGCAGGAGGGTGGGTGGGAGGAGGTGTATTCTAGGTAGCTGTGGGAGTCGGTGGGCTTGAAATGGACATCAGTTACAAGCTGGTTGCCTGAGATGGAGACTGAGGTGTCCAGGAAGGTGAGCGATGTGCTGGAGATGGCCCAGGTGAACTGAAGGTTGGGGTGGAAGGTGTTGGTGAAGTGGTTGAACTGTTCGAGCTCCTCTGGGGAGCAAGAGGCGGCGCCGATACAGTCATCAATGTACCGGAGGAAGAGGTGGGGTTTGGGGCCTGCACCTCCCAGTCGCAAACCAGTTCCACTCCCCCCTCCCATTCTCTAGATGACATGTCCATCATGGGCCTCCTGCAGTGCCACAATGATGCCACCCGAAGGTTGCAGGAACAGCAACTCATATTCTGCCTGGGAACCCTGCAGCCTAATGGTATCAAGTGGACTTCACCAGTTGCAAAATCTCCCCTTCCCCAACTGCATCCCTAAACCAGCCCAGTTCGTCCCCTCCCCCCACTGCACCACACAACCAGCCCAGCTCCTCCACTCCACCCACTGCATCCCAAAACCAGTCCAACCTGTCTCCGCCTCCCTAACCTGTTCTTCCTCTCACCCATCCCTTCCTCCCACCCCAAGCCGCACCCCCATCTCCTACCTACGAACCTCATCCCACCACCTTGACCTGTCCATCTTCCCTGGACTGACCTATCCCCTCCCTACCTCCCCACCTATACTCTCTCCACCTATCTTCTTTTCTCTCCATCTTCGGTCCGCCTCCCCCTCTCTCCCTATTAATTCCAGAACCCTCACCTCATCCCCCTCTCTGATGAAGGGTCTAGGCCCGAAACGTCAGCTTTTGTGCTCCTGAGATGCTGCTTGGCCTGCTGTGTTCATCCAGCCTCACATTTTGTTGACATGTATAACACATTCCCAGTTAGTGTTATAGTCATGTTAAACCCTTGACTGGCAGTGTGTACGTTATTCAGTCATGAATTTCTCAAGTTCTCCCTTGTCTGAGAATCTGTAGGTATGGCTGACGTTTCTGCATTATTTAAGATCAACCTCTGCTTTAATTTCCTATTAATGGGCCAGGCATGACCCTGTAGTACTGTGGCCAATTCTTAATTTTTTTTTCAAAACTGTAGTATTGGTCTGTACTGAGCTGTCTTGTCCTGAATGCTTGTGCCTTTGCTAAATTTCCTTTAAGTTGAGAACCTAAAGTCAGAACCATTTGGTTAGATAACAGTAGATCAATCAAATTTACTACCGAGATCCCTGTGTTGAATACGATAGTGATGACATTGACCAGACTTAGTCAAACTTCCCCTGCACTGGGGTGCAGCCATTTTTCACTCCTCTATTTTAACCAAGCAGCCTGTGTCGTCAGAGATAATGGGAACTGCAGATGCTGGAGAATCCAAGATAATAAAGTGTGAAGCTGGATGAACACAGCAGGACAAGCAGCATCTCAGGAGCACAAAAGCTGGCGTTTTGGGCCTAGACCCTTCATCAGAGAGGAGGATGTGGTGAGGGTTCTGGAATAAATAGGGAGAGAGGGGGAGGCGGACCGAAGGTGGAGAGGAGAGTATAGGTAGGGAGGGGATAGGTTAGGTCAAGGAGGTGGGATGAGGTAGGTAGGAAATGGAGGTGTGGCTTGGGGTGGGAGGAAGGGATGGGTGAGAGGAAGAACAGGTTAGGGAGGCAGACAGGCTGGGCTGGTTTTGGGGTGCGGTGGGAGAAGGGGAGATTTTGAAGCTGGTGCAGTCCATAGTGATACCATTGGGCTGCAGGGTTCCCAAGCGGAATGAGTTGCTGTTCCTGCAACCTTCGGGTGGCATCATTGTGGCACTGCAGGAGGCCTATGGTGGACGTGTCATCTAAAGAATGGGAGGGGGAGTTGAAATGGTTAGCAACTGGGAGGTGCAGTTGTTTATTGCGAACCAAGCAGAGGTGTTCTGCAAAGCGGTCCCCAAGCCTCTGCTTGGTTTCCCCAATGTCGAGGAAGCCACAGGGGGTACAATGGATACAGTATACCACAATGGCAGATGTGCAGGTGACCCTCTGCTTAATATGTAAAGCCATCTTGGGGCCTGGGATAGGGGTGAGGGAGGTGGTGTAGCACTTCCTGTGGTTGCAGGGGAAGGTGCTGGGTGTGGTGGAGTTGGAAGGCAGTGTGGAGCGAACAAGGGAGTCACGGAGAGAGTGGTCTCTCCGGAAAGCAGACAAGGGTGGGGATGGAAAAATGGCTTGGGTGGTGGGGTCGGATTGTAGATGGCGGAAGTGTCGGAGGATGAGGCGTTGTATCCAGAGGTTGGTGGGGTGGTGTGTGGGAACGAGTGGGATCCTCTTTGGGCGGTTGTGGTAGGGGCGGGGTGTGAGGGATGTGTTGCGGGAGACGTGGTCAAGGGTGTTCTCGACCACTGGGGGCGGGGGCGAAGGAAAGAGAAGTTGCAGTCCTTGAAGAACGTGGACATCTGGGATGTGTGGGAGTGGAATGCCTCATCCTGGAAGCAGATGCGGCGGAGGCAGAGGAATTGTGAATAGGGGGTGGAATTTTTGCAGGAGGGTGGGTGGGACAAGGTGTATTCTCGGTAGCTGTGGGAGTCTGGCTTGAAATGGATATCAGTTACAAGCTGGTTGCCTGAGATGGAGACTGAGAGGTCCAGGAAGGTGAGGGATGTGTTGGAGATGGCCCACGTGAACTTGAGGTTGTGGTGGAAGGTGTTGGTGAAGTGGATGAACTGTTCGAACTCCTCTGGGGAGCAAGAGGCGGCGCCGATACAGTCATCGATGTAACGGAGGAAGAGGTGGGGTTTGGGGCCTGTGTAGGTGCGGAAGAGGGACTGTTCCACGTAACCTACAACGACATCACCAACCCAGGGAAACCTAACTAGATAAATAGAAAGCAGGACATGACACCAGCGCTTCGTTGGAGGCTCTCTGATGTTACCTTGAATGGTGACGAAACGTCTGAAAACTAATCTTCCAGCTCAGCAAGCAAACTCTCATCCGGAACCTCAACCTGAGCTACAAATCTTCTCAAAACTCGCTAACCTACAAAGAGGTAGGCAGAGCTGGGGCCCATGCGGGTGTCCATTGCCACCCCCTTTGTAGGAAGTGGGAGGAATCGAAAGAGAAGTTGTTGAGGGTGAGGACAAGTTCGGCTAGGCGGATGTGGGTGTCGGTGGAGGGGGACTGGTCGGGCCTGCGGGTCAGGAAGAAGCAGAGGGCCTCTGCCACATCAGAGGATTCCTGTACCTCCCAAATCCTGGGCCTGTCCTGCCCCTCCCCCATCATGCACCTGCTGCCATTGACCATGAGGACACGGCCGGTGACCCCACCGATTGACATCACATCCGCCGCCGCCAGGCACACCACTTCTGGGACTGCGGACGTGACTGCTGCTGCAGTCACCGCCTCCACTTCCAGTTACAACACCACACACATCACCCTCACCACTGCTGCTGCCACCCACCCCACTCCTCCCACCGCTGACAAACCCTGCGCACAACCTCCACAGCCAGCACCCCCAGAGGAGACAGCCACACTGAGCCCTGCTGAATCTTCACCATCTCCCCCCACCCCCCAGACCTCCCACTGACTGAGGACGAATGATCAGCCCTAAGCAAGGGGCTCACCTTTGTCCCCCTACAACCACACATCAACGAATACCAGTCACGTGTGGACAGAGAGCAGTTTTTCCGCCGCTTTCGCCTCCATGCTTACTACTTCAACTGGGAACCTAACCCTCCCTCCACTGACCCCTTCACCCGCTTCCAACACAAGTCCTCCTGGACACCACCCCCAGGACACCTACCCTCCCTCGATCTCTTCATCTCCAACTGCCGTCGAGACATTAACCGCCTCAACCTTTTGACCCCTCTCACCCACTTCACCCTCTCCCCTGCAGAATGGGCAGCCCTCTGCTCGAACCCCAACTTCACCATCAAACCCGCAGACAAGGGTGGCGTAGTGGTAGTATGGCACACTGACCTCTACATCGCCGAGGCCAAACCTCAACTCTCTGACACCACTACCTACAGCCCCCTTGATCATGATCCCACCCCCGAGCACCAAACCTTCATCTCCAACACCGTTCATGACCTCATCACCTCAGGGGACCTCCCACCCACAGCCTCCAACCTTATTATTCCCCAACCCCACATTTCGATCTCCTTCCCAAAAATCCACAAACCTGCCTGCCATGGTTGACCCATTGTCTCATCTCCACCTATCTGGACTCTGTTTTCTCCCCTTTGGTCCAGGAACTCCCTACCTACATCCGTGACACCACCCAGGCCATCCACCACCTCCAGAACTTCCAGTTCCCTGGCCCCCAACACCTCATTTTCACCATAGAAGTCCAGTCCCTAATACACCTGTATTCCGCATGCAGATGGCCTCAAGGCCCTCTGCTTCTTCCTGTCCCGCAGGCACGACCAGTCCCCCTCCACTGACACCCTCATCCACCTAGCTGAACTCGTCCTCGCCCTCAACGACTTTTCTCTTTCGATTCCTCCCACTTCCTACAGAAAAAAGGGGGTGGCCATGGGCCCCAGATATGCCTGCCTCTTTGTAGGTTACGTGGAACAGTCCCTCTTCCGCACCTACACAGGCCCCAAACCTCACCTCTTCCTCCGTTACATCGATGAGTGTATCGGTGCCGCCTCTTGCTCCCCAGAGGAGCTCGAACAGTTCATCCACTTCACCAACGCCTTCCACCCCAACCTCAAGTTCACGTGGGCCATCTCCAACACGTCCCTCATTTTCCTGGACCCCTCAGTCTCCATCTCAGGCAACCAGCTTGTAACTAACTGTCCATTTCAAGCCCACCAACTCCCACAGCTACCTCGAATACACCTCCTCCCACCCACCCTCCTGCAAAAATTCCATCCCCCTATTCCCAATTCCTTCGCTCTGCCGCATCTGCTCCCAGGATGAGGCATTCCACTCCTGCACATTCCAGATGTCCATGTTCTTCAAGGACCGCAACTCTTTTCTCCCACCCCCCACCCCACACAGTGATCGAGAACGTCCTTGACCGTGTCTCCCGCACTTCCCGCAACACATCCCTCACACCCCGCCCCTACAACAACCGCCCAAAGATGATCCCCCTCGTTCTCACACACCACCCCACCAACCTCTGGATATAACGCATCATCCTCCGACACTTCCGCCATCTTCAATCCGACCCCACCACCCAAGACATTTTTCCATCCCCTCCCTTGTCTGCTCCACACACCCCTCCAACCCCACCACACTTGGCACCTTCCCCTGCAACCGCAGGAAGTGCTACACTTGCCCCCACACCACCTCCCTCACCCCTATCCCAGGCCCCAAGATGACTTTCCATATTAAGCAGAGGGTCACCTGCACATCTGCCAATGTGGTATACTGTATCCATTGTACCCCGTGTGGCTTCCTCTATATTGGGGAAACCAAGCGGAGGCTTGGGGACCGCTTTGCAGAACACCTCTACTCGGTTCGCAATAAACAACTGCACCTCCCAGTCGCTAACCATTTCAACTCCCCCTCCCATTCTTTAGATGACACGTCCATCATTGGCCTCCTGCAGTGCCACAATGATGCCACCCGAAGGTTGCTGGAACAGCAACTCATATATTCCGCTTGGGAACCCTGCAGCCCAATGGTATCACTATGGACTTCAGCTTCAAAAGCTCCCCTTCCCCCACCGCATCACACAACCAGCCCAGCTCATCCCCTCCCCCCACTGCATCCCAAAACCAGCCCAGCCTGTCTCTGCTTCCCTCACCTGTTCTTCCTCTCACCCATCCCTTCCCCTGTGCCCCCCTGCCCAAGCTGCACCTCCATTTCCTACCTACTAACCTCATCCCACCTCCTTGACCTGTCCATCTTCCCTGGACTGACCTATCTCCTCCCTACCTCCCCACCTATACTCTCCTCTCCGCCTATCTTGTTTTCTCTCTATCTTTGGTCCACCTTTCTCCCCCCCACCCCCCCCCCACCCCCTCCCTATTTATTCCAGAACCCCCCCCCCTCATTCCCCTCTCTGATGAAGGATCTAGGCCCGAAACGTCAGCTTTTGTGCTCCTGAGATGCTGCTTGGCCTGCTATGTTCATCCAGCTTCACACTTTATTAGCCTGTGTTGTCACTTTGTTTTAACAAAGCTGTATATGGAGTTAGAGCTTGTTAATATTAGTGATATTTAGGAGGAAAGAACATTTGAGAATTCTGGCAGGGAGCGATCTATGGCAACTTCATAGAACCCGACATCTACTGAAAACTGAACTCAAGCCCTTGTCTATGGGAGCCTGACCCCGCCTGCTTTTATTCTTCAAATGTTTTTTAAAAGAAACCAAGGCCCCTCCAAGCTATTTGCTTATTGAATTGACACATCTCTCAACCTCACCTTTTCCTTAAGGACCAAATACACTTGTTAATAGTATTGTCATACCCTGTACCTATTTTTTTAAAAAAAAATTCAATATACAAAGATGGCTTCAGTTTTTTTAGAAAGCCTGCAAAAATTTAAAGCAATAGTCCATTTCAATCTGTTTTTCTGCTACTGAACACCTGTCATGACTAAAACAATGAACTCGTTGGCATTTTTCAAAATGTTTGTAAAAATTAGATGTTATCAATATTTGCAAGTGTCTAGACACATGATGACTTGCATCAAAAATTTTGAAATGTTACAATGCCAACACCAGCTCAAAATCTCTTTCTCAATTATCAAATATTTCTGAATATTGTACTTTCAGGAAAAATACCCAATGGGTCATTCTATCTCACCATTGTCTTCCAAGAGTACAGCACCAGCATTGACATTGATAGCCACTTTGGCTCTGCATAATTGGCTAACACTGTTGTAGTGGTTATCACTGCTTTCAAATGCCTTCTGACATTGCTGTGCCACTGAAATTTTCTGTACTTCAAAAGTACCTTCCATGTGTAACTTAAAAAATCATCAGATGTCACTTCATGTGTGGTGTACATTGACTTTATTAGTTTATCTTTGAAATGTGGCTAATGTATGTGTTATGCTAAATAGCTGGTACGGTCCTTTCAGCATCTCAAAAGTTGAAATTTCATTTGTGCTCTCTGATAAAGGTACTTAACAGTATGATTAACTTCAAAATATAAACTGCTTGTCCAGCCTTCATAATACAGTCTTCCAACTATGGAATTGGATGTGAGCCATATCTTGTAACTGCATGGACTCTACGGTAATCGATGCATAAACATTGGGTTTTATCTGGTTTTGGCACCATTACTGTCAGGGATCTTCATTCGCTGTAACTCACTTTGAAAGCATTCTCAAAGATAATATAATCAATCTGTTTGAACTTGCTTCAGAGATAGTAGGAACTGCAGATGCTGGAGAATCCGAGATAACAAGGTGTAGAGCTGGATGAACACAGCAGGCCAAGCAGCATCAGAGGAGCAGGAAAGCTAATGTTTTGGGTCTTGGCCTATATCGTTGTCATGGTTAGTTAAATTAGTACTTCCCAGCTTATTCCCACATCTCTCCATAAGATTGTAATAACTCTTTCAGATCATTTTGATTTTCCTCTGGAAGGTAACTCTGTTTATCCCAGTTTTTGAATAATATCATCCAAACTTATTTCGATTTGGTTACATCGGAGTTGTAGCCAGTACCACCACCTTTTGCTTTCCTCCTATTGGTACCTTGTGCTACTTGAAACACCACCTTTCTATAACCCACTAGTAATACAACCTAATGATCTGTCCATTTGTCATCCGCTTAAATTTGTAAATGTCCATTTGTTCAACGTTTCATTTTTTAAGAGTAGTTTTTTGAGAAACACTCATTCTTCTGTGTACTTTTTGCTACAACTGCTTTTGTTTTTCCTCTTTCTTTCTGTAGTAATTCAGATTTCTCTGAACTAAAAATATCCACTTTGTCTTCCGTGTTCTTGTTTTTTCTCAAACATTTGATCAAGCATAGTTTCTGATAATTGAAGTTCAATTTTCTTATCTTTTTTCATTATCTTTATTCTTTACTTGTCTTCCTGTTTCAATCTGGGCCTTTGTGACCTTGTTACCACACAGGCACGGAAGTCCCAGACTATACCTCCTGTAAAATCTCATTGCTTGAGAATTTCCCCAATTTCTACACCTTGCATTCATGTTGCTTCTATTGTTTCAACTTTTTTTTAAAAAAACCCAAGGTCTCAAGCTGTTTTTAGATAGTAGGAACTGCAGCTGCTGGAGAATTTTAAGATAACAAGGTGTAGAGCTGAATGAACATCAAGCCCAGCTGGAAGCCTGATGTTTCGTGCCTGGACCCCACTTCAGAAATGGGGGTGGGGGGGGGGTGGTATAAAGAGACGGGGAGGCAGATAGATGGGGGCGGGGAAGGAGGGGAGAAGGAGACAGACAGGTCAAAGAGGTGAGGATGAAGCCAGTAAAGTGAGTGTAGGTGGGGAGTTAGAGGTCAGTCCAGGGAGGGTGGACGGGTCAAGGGGGTGGGATGAGATTAGTAGGTATGAGAGGGTGGGGTGGGGCTTGAGGTGGGAGGTCGGACTAGTTAGGGAGACAGGAACAAGCTGGGCTGGCTTTGGGAAGTAGTAGGGCAAGGGGAGATTTTGCCTACACCAAACTGGACTGCAGTGGTTCAAGACGACAGCTTATCACCACCACCTTGAGGGGAAACAAGAGATATGTAATAAATTATCCAGCCAGCAAAGCTCACATCCCATGAATGAATAAAATACTTTACTGCATTAAAAAAGGTGTGGCTTTTGGTGCTGCTACCTCTTTCTATGAAAGATTGTCCTCCTTGTGCACCATCTAATGGATATCATCTCATTCTCAAAAAAGAAATTTTTTGACCATTTGACTGGAAGTCTTCAAATATTAAATATGAATTATTACATCCTGTTATCATGGAGTTCAGTGTTATTGCATTCAAAAACAGGGCTTTTGGCTGGTTTATATCCTTGGTTTTCATCATGAACCTAGTCTTAATTCCACTTTTTGAGTAAATTTCACTTTTTTAAATTGTTTCTTTCTAGTTGGCAGCTGGATTGTTCAGAACAATTACTGTTCAAGTAATATTGCACATTGAACAATTTCTCCACAACTGAAAAGTGGTAACCTCAAGTCTGGTAGCTCTGGCATCTGACTTGCTTTTATAATTAACTCTGAAAACTGTACATTGCCTAATTATGGTTTTGCACAAATTCAACATGTTATGGTATCTCTGCCTTTACTAACCGTGCATGCTGCTTTTGTTTTGCACCTTCCATCTATCTTGCTTGTCCTGAACTTCCATTATATATAAGGCTACTGGGCCCCCTACCCTTGCATTGCTGACCATTTCTGGCTTTTACCAAGCAGCATTTATTTCCAGCTGTATGGTACCTAGCCTACTTCTAACATCTGACTTCCTCTCCATGCCATTCACCCCTCGATCCACACAATCACTTGTATGATCCTTAAATATTCCCACTTTTACAGTAATTACAATTTCTTGCTAGCCTTTCATTGTAGTGGCAAACAGAAAAACTTGCTAATCCCATCATTACTCTTAACGGAGGTAAATGCTGGGCACCCTGCACCTCTTATTCAAAGGTTTTCCAAGAGTAGTTAATAGTCAGCCACGTTTGTGTTTTGGAGTCACGCTTTGTCATCCTTACCTGATTTGGCCTGTGTTGCCTGAGGTGTTGCACATGGAAGACAGATGGAGGAACTTCTTTTGGTGTATTGTGAATGTGGATTTATTTCAACCAGAGGGCTGTTGAAGCTGTTTCATTATTTCCACCTTTGAATATACTTAATTTTTTTTAAATCTAAGAGAATCATGGGTTATGGAGATAAGAGAGGGAAGAGGAGTTGGAGGTTTGTCAGACCAACCATGATCTCACTGAATGGTGGAACAGACTTTATGGGCTGACAGCTGCTCCTATCTCAGTCTTAGATGCCAGTCAGAATTCGATACAGTCTTTAGGGGCAGACAATTTCTGGTTTGACACTGACCTCTCTGTAGGAAGAGGTAGGGAGCAAGATGAGGAACTGAATCTGGGAAGACAGCAGCTTTTCTGTATATTAGGGAATTACAGCTCACAGATTATTCTGCTCAAGATCTAGTAAAACTAGATGAAGCTTGCCCATGATTGTGACTAGACTTGCACTTTACAGGGAAACTAATGCTGTTTTGAGTGAGATTCCTGGACACAAATTGCCATCTTCCAGTTTTGTAATTGGGCACTTCTGCAAGGGATTAGGCATGGAAAATTGCAGCACCATCTCCCCAAAGTTTGTCTTTGAGAAATGCAACAACTTAGGTTGAAAATTATTTGACTAACCTGGTGAAGAATGCGGCATCACTTATTTAGTAGTGCTTTTATGGTTCAGAGGTCATTAACATTGTACTTTAGCATGAAGTTTGTTTTTTAAAATAAAAATTGTTATAGAGAGGTTGTTCATAAACTCTCTTGCACCTTTTATTTCAGGCCAAAACAGTTGGGTTCTACCACTGGTCACATTTCAATGGTGTCCACACATACATTCCACCAGGAGACATTCACCAGTGTAGCAGGAATTAGTCTATGGATACTATAATGTTACAACCCCTACTCCAGTTAAATTGGTGCAGACAAGGAATTTAAATTGGGACCAAGTGTTCCAGGATATAAGTCTGCCGAAATAATAATGGATTGTGCATTTGAGAAAACTATCATGCACAAATAAATTTTTTGATCTTTTGGCATCTTGACAATTCATCACAACAGTGCCCATTCATCTCATGCCATGTATCCTAATTTTCTCAATTAGGACAGTAATGTAATAAATACTCCCTAATTAAAAGTATGTGACTTTCCCTACAGAAATTAATGATAGGTAGCCACTAACATTCTTGTTCTTACTGAAGACGGGTGCACTGAGGACTAGTTAATATTAAAAATAAGGATGCACTGAAAAGTGTTTTAAACTTGTTGAATAGATTCGGTGATGCTCAGTGGTGATATCTTTGATCTGGAACAAAGTGCTAAACAGTTTCCTGATTTTTTTTTGGGGTTGAAGGGTCCGCTAATTTGGCTATTGAATCTTAAAATGTATGCTGCATTAAGAAAAGTTTTTTTAGCTTGAGCTATATGTTTTGAAAGAGGCAGAGCCAATTCAATGGGATTAATTTGAATAAAAAGGTACAGGGTCTACAAAATAGGAGGAAAACATGAAATGGATTCAGAATTAAGGGAAGGAAACTAACAAGGTATGGACTTGGTTTAACTAATCAATTCCTATGTAAAGCAAGGTAGGTCAATTGGTCTATTCTTTAGAATGAAACCCGACGTATGCTAACCACACAATCAGAATGTGGCTCGTAAGCTTCACCTTGAACATGAAATTATTTCAAGGAACAAATCATTTCAACAAATGGGGAAATGTTTCATGATGTAAAATTCAATTTATTCCAGTAGATTAGTAAAACAGGGAATGCTCAGCTTCTTACTAGTGATAAACAAGGTACACAAGCATATCTTTATATATAAAGAAAGTTGTTAGGTTTTTGGTGCTTTCTTCTTTTCAGCTTCTTCCTTTTCTTTTTCAATTTCTGAAACATAATTCTCAATTTCTTCAGGATTTAGGATCTACAGGAGAGATTTATAATATTCAATAAGTTAAATAGGAGTGAAGGTTTACATTAACAGATTTATGAAAGGCTGTTTTGGATTTTATATTCTCAATGTGCTTATTCTAATACTTAAAGGCAAATTCAAAAACAATTTCAATAGTTAGCAGAAGTCTGGTATGTTAGTGTTTCTTTACATTTCACTTGCTTGTATCACCAATTCTGATTTTAAGAAGTATATACATTAGTTGGATGGAACGTCTGGGGCTTCCCAGTAGGCTGGGATTAGATTTTTAAGTGCGAGTTTTCACTATACAAGCCCAACCTGCAGCTTTAGTCTACTGCCACATTATTTGAGTGAGCACATAATCTGGAAGCCAAGAAAATATTTCAAACTTCAGTTGTCAAGGTTGTTAAGTGTGGCCTTTTGAGGATGAGAAAATACAACCCATAAGTGAGCTGACGTGTGAATGTTATTTTTAATGGATGTAAATCTAAAATCTGAGGTATTTGGTTAGCTATGTGATTGTTGCATGAGGAAGATGCTACTTAGAGTAGGAGGAAAGAGTCTGCTTAAATCATTAGTCCTGTTGTAAGTTTTTAACATTAGAGACGCTGAATTAAACACCTGATCAATGAAGAATAGGTTAACTTGTTCAACATACAAAATAAACAAACAGACAGACAATCAATGCTGATGACATTACAAATGTTACCCGTAAGAGCTGTTCATGCTTCATCACTGCCAGTTCAATATGTTTTCCACCTGATTGTACAACCTAAAGACAATTCAGTGCGTGTTAGTATTTTTCCTTTGTTTGCTTTTAAAATCTAGATCAATGACTATATTATTACACACATTGCACTATATAATTGTTTTTTTTAAAAAGAACTGGAGGAAAGAAGGACATGGAGATGGAAGAGCCATGCTAATCTGATTTCAAAAGTTACATTAAGGTCAGTTCAGGGATTTCACATGTAGAGCGATTGTCGAAAAGTGATACTTTTTGTAGTGATATTCATTTACAATGGAATTTTTAAGAATTAATAAATTTACCTCCAGCAAAGCCTTAATGGCGAGCTTTATGGTACCACTGTCTGTAGCAGTGACTTCTTCGGTGTAGTTTTTCTCTAAGAATTCCCTGACGGTCTTTGCACTTCGTCCTATGGCATTGGCCTGAATTCAGAAGAAATGGTATAAAGGCATGCATTTTGTACAGTTCTCCCTCAATAAAAAGGGATGAAACTTCAGTTTAAATGTCAAATTGTTTTAAACTGAAAAGTTAAACAAACAAACAGTACTACTGCCCTGCAGGAGGCTATTTTGCTGATCATAGTTTTCCAAATAAGCACTTCATGTTCATTCACTTGTCTTCTCTGTAATCCTGCATTCCTTCTTTTTAAAGATAACAACTCAATTCCCTTTCAAATACTTTGATCTGAATCTTCTGGCTGAATTAGTTTCTTATACAAGGCAGAAATGTGAAGCTGTGGGTAGGGCAGTGAATGAGCACACAAGTCTTCCTTTTTACACCCAAATTCAGCCCATATTGATTTCCTACCTAGTGCCTGGAAGTGCCCTTTGTTTAGCATGCTAATAAATACAATTACATTAGCACACGCAAAATGTCAACTCCAGACTTCGAGCTAAATCAGTGAACAGAATAAAACTCAGTAAACCTTCAGTTTTAAAAAAAACTAAATTAGGTTCAGTACACTTAACAGAAGTCACTTACCTTCCATTCGTGGTAAGTACCTGATGGATCAGTTTGGTATAATCTTGGAGTTCCATCAAAATCAAAACCCACAATCAAGGCAGAAATGCCAAATGGTCTGCGCCCATTACTTTGAGTGTAACGCTGTAAAGATTCAAAAATTACAAGCTGTGTATTTTATTGACCGTGCAAAGCATGTTTGTAATAGTGATTTGCTTAATAAAGTAAAATTATCACTACAGGAGAGACTTCAAAGGAGTACGCTTGCATCTCCAATGCTCTGTACAAAAACTAAATGAGAGAGTCCAACTTTAGACTTAAATTTAAGTGTTTATAAAATTTCTGAACATAAAGAGGCAGACCCTTCATACTGACCATGTTCCTAAACTAAACTAGTCTCACCTGCCTGCACCTAGCCCCTATCCTTCCCAACTTTTCTTATTTATGAATTCATCCAAAATGTATTTTAAACATAATTGTACCTGCATCCACCACTTCCTCTGGTAATTCACTCCAGACATGAACCACTAACAGTTGCTTTTAGTGTCATTTTTAAAATCTCTCTCCCTCTCCTTCAAAATAGACCCCTTAGTTTTGAACTTCTCCCCCCTCCCAGGGAAAAGACCCTCGTCATTCATCTTATCTATGCTCCTCATGAATTTATAAGCCTTAAAAGGTCACCACTCAACCTCCCATGCTTCAGGTGAAAAATGTCCCAGCCTATCCAATCTATTTTTAAATAATAAACCCACCATTCCCAGCAAAATCCTGGTAAGTCTCTTTTGAACCTTCCAGTTTAATAATGTCCTTCCTGTAACAACATGACCAGAACTGCATACAGTACTCCAGAAGAGGCCTCATCAACATTCTGTACAACTTCAACAATAATGTCCCAATTCCTATACTAAAGTCTGAGCAAAGAAGGCAAGCACACTCAACACCTTAACCACCTTGTTTACCTGTGACGCAAATTTCGTAGAATTATGTACCTGAACCCCAAAGTCTGTTGTACAAACTACCTAGGGCCCTACTTTTAGTTGTTCAAGTACTATCCTTGTTTATATCACCAAAATGTAATACCTCATGTTTATCCAAGTTAAACTCCCTCTGCCACTCTTCAGCGCATTGTCCCAATTCATTAAGATTGTGACCCTAGATAATCATCTTCACTGTCCACTATACCACCCATTTTGGGTGTCATCTGCAAGTAGGTGGTTAGGTAAGTAGAGTGTCCAATCCCACAAGTTATTCATCTCTTACGGTGTGATTCGTTTAGACTAGAGCTATTCTATTGCAATGAAGGGAATTATTTTGTAATTCACCATAGTTCGTAGAGGACCACAGGCATCTCTCCACACAAGATGCAAGCAGTGATATATAGTTTGAGGGGTACCTCTCTATGGATGAGGTAAAGTCATCAAAATAGAAGTTATCCATTAAAACAAAGATTGAATTATAGGTGAGCAGTTTACTGAATTTTGGTTAGTATAAGTGCTACAAAAACAAATGCATTAAACCACTGTTCCTTCATTGACTCAATCCTGGGACACATTTCCTAAGAAAAGGAGTCTACCTTACCCATCCCTGCCACAGCCAGACACAGTAGTTCAAGAAGGCAGCTCAACACCCCTGTCTGAAAAGCAGCTGTGGGTTGGGTGATAATTGCTGGTGTAGCCAAAGATACTCATAAAACTAAAATTAAAAAAAAATTATTGCAAAGCAGAAATCACCAGATCTACACTTGGTTGCGAGACAAGTTTCCTGTTTGCTTGAAAAAAGCAACTTTAAGTGTGTACTACATGATGATATTTAAAATAAAACAAAGAACTCAAATTACCTGTTTTAAGCTGGCAATATAACGCGTGATATATTCAACCGTGACTGGGTCTTCTACCGTTAGTCGATGGCTCTGGCACTCTACTCGAGCCCTATTAATAACTATCCTGGCATCAGCCGTAAGACCTATTGCAATAAAAAACTATATTAAAATACACATTATCTACCATGTTGTCTCAGCAATTAGAAAGCAGCTGATATCCTCCAACTACAATAACTAATCAAAAAGAGTGCAAGAGCTGTTTGGAAAGAATACTTTTACACTAAAAATGCATTCAAATTGGGATTTGATTCTGTTCTCATCGCTATATGATTGCACCCTCTCCTCAACACAACATAGCTGTAGAAACTAATTATCCAACAATATGTTGCAAAACATCTCCACCTAATGGTGGAATGTGCAAAATCTTCGAGTGTTGCAAACAACCTGGGACTTGGTAAAAGCAAGACTGAGAATCACTGTAGAAGGAATTCAGTCTCTAATGCTTGAGGGTGTTACAGTTTGAGGTAATAAGTATTTATAATTATTTTTCCAGTGATAAAAAAGTGTAAGTTTTAAGTAAAAGGAAACTTAATTAATCAAAAAGTTGAAAAATAATTTAGACCAATATATAGCAGAGGAGATTGATTGTCTGGATGGACATTTGTGGACAATCATATAGTACAAGTGAACATTTCACGTGTAATGCTTCCATCTCTGTCTGTCTAGCTCAGAATCATTAAGCTGACTGTGGGTTGGAAGCAATTCAGCATACATGGAGGGGTGGGAAGGGGAAGGGGAAAAGGGATCTGGGCAGTTTCTTTAGGCCTCAGTTACACCGTTCAAAGTGCAGTTGATAGGGCCTATACTGTACAGCAAGAGTAAACCAGATAATACAGAGAACAAGAATTTGCAGAAACTGAATGAACATGTACAATATTCTTAAAACTTCAAAAAGGGTAAGGACAAAGACAAACAGTCAGAATGCCTCTGGCTCTGAACTGCCACGGTCGGCAATCTACAAAGAGAAGCACATTTTAGTAGTTGAGGGGATTCAATAACTAATGCCATACTATTGTTTCCAAGTGGGTTCAAGTTTCTAATATGGTACGCTGGCTGCCTGGTGCACAGACACCTCCAACATATTTTGAAGCTAAGTTGAAAACGGGAGGAACGGAGAAGTTCTAGTGATCATGATCCATATTTGGAGCCAAAACACAGTTCACAGTGATTGAGAGGTTGTATTCGGAGAGTACCAAGAACTAAATTAAAGAACAGGTTCTTGCATGTTATGGTCTCTGGATTATTTGTATTTAGTCAAGATTACTGGCATCTGCAGCAAATTTTGCTTTTAATTAAACAATACTACCCAGATATCAAGTGTTAAAGGTTACTCCAACCAACAGCACTAAAGGCTAAACAACAGATGGACAGGGAATCTTTACTTCACTCCAGGTATCCCTTCTCCACAGGGACAGGGCAATGCCAAAAAGCGGAACCACACACAGGCCCCTCCCAATACTGCCTCCAATCTCCCCAGCACCCCCCCCCCCCCCCGCCCCTCCCTCCGATGTCTCTTCAGGGTATTTCGAAGGTGGCAGGGCCTCCCACTTCTACTCCATCTGCTACCTTTGGCCTTCTGGCAGTTCAAACCAAGGAGGGTGTGGCTACATACTGCATCCACTGTACCCGGTGCGGCTTTCTCTACATTGGGGAAACCAAGCGGAGGCTTGGGGACCGCTTTGCAGAACACCTCCGCTCAGTTCGCAACAAACAACTGCACCTCCCAGTCGCAAACCATTTCCACTCCCCCTCCCATTCTCTTGATGACATGTCCATCATGGGCCTCCTGCACTGCCACAATGATGCCACCCGAAGGTTGCAGGAACAGCAACTCATATTCCGCCTGGGAACCCTGCAGCCATATGGTATCAATGTGGACTTCACCAGTTTCAAAATCTCCCCTTCCCCCACTGCATCCCTAAACCAGCCCAGTTCATCCCCTCCCCCCACTGCACCACACAACCAGCCCAGCTCTTCCCCCCCACCCACTGCATCCCAAAACCAGTCCAACCTGTCTCTGCATCCCTAACCGGTTCTTCCTCTCACCCATCCCTTCCTCCCACCCCAAGCCGCACCCCCAGCTACCTACTAACCTCATCCCACCTCCTTGACCTGTCCGTCTTCCCTGGACTGACCTATCCCCTCCCTACCTCCCCACCTACACCCTCTCCACCTATCTTCTTTACTCTCCATCTTCGGTCCGCCTCCCCCTCTCTCCCTATTTATTCCAGTTCCCTCCCCCCATCCCCCTCTCTGATGAAGGGTCTAGGCCCGAAACGTCAGCTTTTGTGCTCCTGAGATGCTGCTTGGCCTGCTGTGTTCATCCAGCCTCACATTTTATTATCTTGGAATCTCCAGCATCTGCAGTTCCCATTATCTCTGTGGCTACATTCACTTGCTTTCTCCAAGTCTTTCATATATATTGTGAATCATTATGGTCTCAGCACTGATCCCTGTAGAATCCCACTGGTCATAGGTCAACAAACCTGAAAAGGATCACCTTATCCCCACTTGCTTTTCCCTGTCCATGAGCCAGAATTCTATCCATGCCTTTCTTTTACTCCAACACCAGGCGGGGTGGGGAAGCTCTAAAGGGAATCTGGATGCGTATGAATAGGTAAAAAGTTTAATCAGAAAGTGGGACAAATGCTGGCAAATGGGACTAGGTTAATTTAGCAAATCTGGTCACCTTGGATGATTTGGACCAAAGGGTCTTTTTCCATGCTGTATATCTCTCTGACTCAACCTTTTGGGAGGCACCTCTTGAATGTCTTTTGGAAGTCTAAATGCAACACATCCACTGATTTCCTCTATCCACTCTGGTTGAAAATTTCTTTGAAGAGTCTGACTAGAGTTTTTCATGAAGCCGTATGGAGTCTGCTCAATTAGATTATGATTTCCCAATATGCTGACATCATTTCCTTAACAGAGAAAACCTTTTATTATCCATCACCTACGGGACCGGAAGTGCTGATTGATCAAATATTCCAGTTGGTCAAGAGGTCCACATATAATCCATGTAAAACACACTCAGTAATTGAAATGTATTGCCAGTGTAACAGTGATGTTACTATCTTTTTTACAATGGAAATCACTTAAATAATAAGGCAACTTTGCTTTTAATTAAAACTCACTGGCAGACAGCCTTCTCACTTGAACCCTCAACTGACTATTCAGACATTGTGGTATTTTGAGGGGAAAAAATTGAATGGAAATTCAATCAACTGTTGATATTTCATGAGACTATTTAATTGAACAGGTATAGTTACATGGAGGTAATTAAATTTAAAAATTACAGTAATTGGATAGAATAATACAGTAAGCTTTCCAATGTATATAATTTTTATCACTTTATAAGGTACTAGTTAAAACAAAACCTGCTGCGATTGATTCCAATACCTACTACTAATAGACGTCAGGCTAAGTGGCCTATAGTTACCGGCTTTTTGGATATAGGGATGTCACGTAAACGGGTTTCTAATCTTCTGGTATTTCTCCGGAATCCAACAATTTTTGGAAAATGCAACTAATGCATTCACTATCTCTATAACTACCTCTTTTAGGATCCTAGGATGCAGGCCATCAGGGGTAGGGAACCTTTTTGCCTTTAATCCCATACGTTTGTCTAATACTACTTCTGTAGTGATTGATATGGTAATTAATTCCTCCTGCATATTATTTATTATTGATTTGAAGTATCGTCAACCATAAAGTCGGATGCAAAATATCTTTTAATTCCTCTGCCACTTCCTGTTCTCCAAAACCGTTTCATTCCCCAATTCATTTTCTATGGGGCCTATGTTCACCTTGACCCCTCTTTTCCATTTCATATAATTAAAGGAAACTCTGATTATCACTCTTATACTTAGTGCTAGTTTGCCCTCAGTTTACTTTCTCTCTGTTTTTACTATTTTTTCTGACCTCCTTTGATGGATTCTGAATTTATCCCAGGCTTCGGCATCCTTATATGCTTATATCCATCCTACCCACAAATTAATATCGTCCTTAACTTCCCTGGTTAGCCATAGTCAATATATTCCCATCTTAAATATTTCCTCCATACTCAAAAGTATTTTTGTTGAGTCATGAATTACATCCTTAAACATCTGATCACTGCTTACGTACTGTCATTCCTATTAATATACCCGCCCAGGTCTCTTTAGCAAACTCCATCCTCATTTAAAGTTAAACAGTTGCTTTTAAAACAGTTGCAAAGAAATAATTCAATTAAATTTCAGTGACTCAAATGATGGCAGTGTGACGTTAGTGATCAATATTTCAGAGGTCTAGGCTAACACTCTGGGCACATGGGTTCAAATCCCATGACAACAGGTACTGGAATTTAAATTCAAATAATAAAGATCTTAGGCTGAAAAGGAGTCTGAGCAATGCTCATTACAAAGCTATCAATTTTCATAAAATTTCATTTAGCTCAGTGATGCCCTTCAGGGAAGGAAATCTGCTGTCCTTACCCTGTCTGGCCTACTGACTTCAGACCTATAGCAATATGAATAACTCTTAACTACCCAGGTCCGGATGGGATCTATCCCAGGGTACAGAGGGAAGCGAGAGAGGAAATAGCGAGGGCCTTAACAGATATCTTTGCAGCATCCTTAGACACGGGCGAGGTCCCGGAGGACTGGAGACTTGCTAATGTTGTCCCCTTGTTTAAAAAGGGCAGCAAGGATAATCCAGGTAATTATCAACCGGTGAGCCTGACGTCAGCTACTGGAGAAGATACTGAGGGATAGGATCTATTCCCATTTGGAAGAAAATGGGCTTATCAGGGATAGGCAACATGGTTTTGTACAGGGAAGGTCATGTCTTACCAACTTAATAGAATTCTTTGAGGACGTGACAAAGTTGGTTGATAAGGGAAAGGCTGTAGATGTCATATACATGGACTTCAGTAAGGTGTTTGATAAGGTTCCCCATGGCAGGCTGATGGAGAAAGTGAAGTCACATGGGGTCCAGGGTGTGCTCGCTAGATGGATAAAAAACTGACTAGGCAACAGGAGACAGAGAGTAGTAGTAGAAGGGAGTTTCTCAAATTGGAGACCTGTGACCAGTGGGGTTCCACAGGGATCTGTGCTGGGGCCACTGTGGTTTGTGATATATGTAAATGATTTGGAGGAAGGTGTAGGTGGTCTGATCTGCAAGTTTGCAGATGACACTAAGATTGGTGGAGTAGCAGATCATGAAGGGGACGGTCAGAGATGGAGTTCAATCCGGGCAAATGCCAGCTGATGCATTTTGGACGATCAAATTCAAGGGCGAACTAAACAGTAAACGGAAAAGTCCTAGGGAAAACTGATGAACAGAGAGATCTGGGTGTTCAGGTCCACTGTTCCCTGAAGGTGATAACGCAGGTCAATAGGGTGGTCAAGAAGGCATACGGCATGCTTTCCTTCATTGGACAGGGTATTGAGTACTAGAGTTGGCAGGTCATGTTGCAGTTGTATAGGACTTTGGCTCGGCCACATTTGGAGTACTGTGTACAGTTCTGGTTGCCACATTACCAAAAGGATATGGATGCTTTGGAGAGGGTGCAGAGGAGGCTCACCAGGATGTTGCCTGGTATGGAGGGTGCTAGCTATGAAGAGAGGTTGAGTAGATTAGGATTATTTTCATTAGAAAGACGGAGATTGAGTGGGGACCTAATTGAGGTCTACAAAATCATGAGGGGTATCGACAGGGTGGATAGCAAGAAGCTTTTTCCCCCCCAGAGTGGAGGACTCAATTACTAGGGGTCATGAGTTCAAAGTGAGAGGAGGAAAGTTTAAGGGAGATAAGCATGGAAAGTTCTTTACACAGAGGGTGGGGGATGCCTGGAACACGTTGCCAGCAGAGGTGGTAGACGCAGACACATTAGCGTCTTTTAAGATATATTTGGACAGATACATGGATGGGCAGGGAGCAAATGGACACAGACCGTTAGAAACTAGATGACAGATTAGACAGAGGATCTTGATCGGTGCAGGCTTGGAGGGCCGAAGGGCCTGTTCCTGTGCTGTAATTTTCTTTGTACCCTCTGAAATGATCCAAGTCATAAAGGAATGAGTAACATTCACATTCAACAAAGGAATAAAAGTCGCATTCACCTGCAAAAGCCATGCATACATTGTCATCCAGTATACAGATCTTCCTTACAGTTCTTTCATCCTGTAATTTGGCTACAGATTTCTTTTCCACTGCAAGGACTACAATTTCTTTTCCTCGAACACCAACCTGTAAAATAAAAAAGGATTTGTTTCGAATTATTATATCCCTTTATAGGACTACTGATGTGTGAATGCAAATTGTAAAGACAAATTGTTTTCAAAGCTACATTCACAGACAAATGTTAACTTGTTGAGCTTTTGCAAGTGAAAATGTAAATGTTTATACTGTGTTTCTCTGGACTGAATCTGTTTCTTTCCTGAAAGGAGCCAAGAGTTTCTAAATTTACAGTATCATAATTTTAGCACTGGCGTAAAGTTGAAATTTTATTCAGATTGGGTTCTATCAAAATATCCCTAAAAGAGAAACTAGGTCAATGTACTTACATTTAATATTCATTATGCTATTATTCTGCTTATCTGCTTAATTAGAGGCAGACTGTTGTACCCATCACATAATCCCAATGTAACCAAATATTGCAAAATACCACGGTGAATAATATGTTACCCATTTCCGACTCTGACCCAGGTAATTTCTGCACAAACACCATTTTGACTATTCAATTTTCCATCATCAGTTCTTAAACTATAATACCTCTGATCATCTGGGATTTAAACCTACTTCACTAGTGTTCAAGGGTATAACTGGTTTGCATATTAAAGAAAATATTTAAACTTCTCATGCAACATATATGCTTGATAAAAATATAAAGACAAAATTCAATTACTCACTAATTTTGCAATTAATCAAGTTGTGTTTATCTGGTGCAAGACACAAACATTACGGTAGTAATAGGCGGAATGTTACTTCTTAAAAAGAAATATTGGAAAGGATTTGCTACAAGATTATGGAATAACATTATTGACATAGATCTCATTAATCAAGTTCATCTGGACCATCTCCAACACATCACTCACCTTCCTGGACCCCTCTGTCTCGATCTCAGGCAACCATCTAGAAACCAATGTCCATTTCAAGCCCACCAACTCCCACAGCTACCTAGAATATACCTCCTCCCACCCACCTTCCTGCAAAAATTCCATCCCATATTCCTAATTCCTTCTCCTCCGCCGCATCTGCTCCCACAATGAGGAATTTCACTCCCATACATCCCATATGTCCTCGTTCTTCAAGGACCGCAACATTCTCCCCGCAGTGGTCGAGAACACCCTCGACCGAGTCTCCCGCAACTCATCCCTCACACCCCACCCCCGCAATGACCACCAGAAGAGAATCCCCCTCATCCTCACATACCACCCCACCAACCTCCAGATACAAAGCATCGTTCTCCGACACTTCAGCCATCTACAATCCGACCCCACCACTAAAGACATTTTTCCATCCCCACCCGACTGCCTTCTGGAGAGACCACTCTCTCCACGACTCCCTTGTCCGCTCCACACTCCCCTCCAACCCCACCACGCCTGGCATTTTCTCCTGCAACTGCAGGGTGCTACACTTGTCCCCACACCTCCTCCCTCACCCCCATCCCAGGCCCCAAGATGACTTTACACATCAAGCAGATGTTCACCTGCACATCCGCCAATGTGGTACACTGCATCCGTTGTGGCTTCCTCTACATCGGGGAAACCAAGCCGAAGCTTGGGGACCACTTTGCAGAACACCTACACTCGGTTCGCAATAAACTGCACTTCCCCGTCGCGAACCATTTTAACCACCCCTCCCATTCCTTAGACGACATGTCCATCCTGGGCCTCCTGCAGTGCCATAATGATGCCACCCAAAGGTTGCAGGAACAGTAACTCATATTCTGCTTGGGAACCCTGCAGCCCATTGGTATCAATGTGGATTTCACAAGCTTCAATAGCTCCCCTCCGCCTACTGAATCCCAAAAACCAGTCCCCCGCCTCCCTAACCTGTTCTTCCTCTCAAGCTGCACCTCCACCTCCTACCTACTAACCTCATCCCACCCTTCTTGACCTGTCAGTCCTCCCCGGACTGACCTATCCCCTCCCCACCTACCTCATCCTCTCTCCATCTTCGGTCCACCTCTCCCTATTTATTTCAGAATCCTCTCCCCATCCCCCTTTTCTGAGGAGCCAACGTCAGCTTTTGTGTTCCTAAGAAGCTGCTTGGCCTGCTGTGTGCATCCAGCTCCACACTTTGTTAGCTTTCCTGAATAGCACAGGATAAATAACATCACCAGTATAGCCTGGTACTACTCAACTCATAGTCTTAAGCCATAATCAGGATTTTACTTCCCAAAAGGCAACATAACCATCGAGGCACCCACAGCTAACGTTGGGATTTCTTTTCACAGATTTTCACACTTGAAAAATCAGACCAAAAGCAATTGTTGTAAACAATGTAAACGCAGTTCGGTTGTTGGGCACTAGAGGAGCTTGGGCACTGCAAGAAGTTACATAGGCTGTTGTAGTGCACTTCACCTCAGTTGCCTCCAAAAGCTAGTGATTAGAATGGAATTGCAGTGAACCTGTTTGTTCCCTATAAATCTCACCAACATTGGCCTGGCAATTGTGACTGTGAAGTCTCAGTAACTGTGCACTTTTAAGGCACAGAATTCCTTCCTGGTTGGATTTTTTAAAAATAAAAAATGAAAATAAACGTTTCTTTTAAAAACAAAACTAAAAAGAATGGTTTTGCAAAGCGGGGTAAGTATATGGGGCCGGCCCTGAGACTTGTCGGGAGGGGGATCTTCTGAAAACGGACAGCAAGGCCACAGCCCTTGGAGGGGGGGGGGGGGGGGGGGGTGGCCTACGAGTCTACAGCCTCCCGCACCTTCTCCTCCCCGGGTCCGGCGATACTCACCGCCGCAGAGCCCTTCTTCACCGCCTCTTGGGCGTACTCCACCTGGAAGAGGTGCCCGTCCGGGGAGAAGACGGTGATGGCTCGGTCGTAGCTGGCGCTCATGGTTGCTTTTCGGCGGCGCAAAGAGCAAGAAAGCGAAAGCGAAACCGGCCCAAAGCCTCCCTCCTCCGCCACCTAGAAACGCCGAATCATCTCGGTCTTCCCGCCCCTTCCGTCCCCCAAGCTGCCGCCACACAAGGAGGGGTTTGTCAGAGAGGGCGGACCCTGCCTTTAAAGAGCAGCTGCAAGCTGCTGCCTTCTCCACAGCTCCCAGTCCCTAACTACTGGATCTGCAATCAACCCGGGCTGCATTTGCACCACTAACAGCATCATCTGGAATTACACTGTCTCATTCACTACATACCTATCCTGCGACCTCAGAGATAGACAGGGAGAGAGAGGAAAAACCAGGAGAGAAAAAAATTAAAATCATGTCTGTGGCATTTGCATCAGCTCGCCAGCGGGGGAAAGGGGAGGTCACTCAAGCCACGATTCAAAAGGTAAAACGTTCTTGTTATTTAATATTTGATTTAGTTCTCTTCCCCACCCCCCGCTTTTTTGTAGGAAATCTGCGACTCTCGATTTTTGCCTTTATTGAAATAAATCTCTCCCCCCACCCCCTTGTCATTCCCCAGTTATCCAGTCATTTCATCTTCTCCCATTGGCGACAAACGGGCCATCTCTCACAATTCTGAAATGCGGGTTTTGATCATCTTAAGATCCGGCTTGGGGACAGGACTGGTGTCCTCTGCTCTTCTCTCCAGCCCACCCCCCGCCCCCGGATTGTGAATGCAGCAGCTCCGAACAAAGCAAGGTGTGATAGTGCAGACACATGGGGCAACCGAGGTTAAAGAAGCCAAGGCACTGGTTAATTCCATTTAAATCACATCGATATAGATTGGATTTTTCTCCCTGTCTGTAAAACACCGACCTAATCTACTTAGCAAACGATTGCACCTCTATTATTGACACGTGATTTTTAAACGTGTGTTTAGATAAAATAACATCAAATGTTCAGTACACTCGTGTACAGGCTCGCAGGGACTGAGATCTGGGCATGCCAGTAAAACCGCTTAAAGCGATCCTACCTTACTTGCACTTTTAGGAAAACGAATTCAATTCCAAAATAAACGGCAACAATGTATTTTATCGTTTGAAATGGCTCGAATGAATGGCATTTTAAACGATGCGATCAGTAATTGTTTAATAAAAGTGCTACTTCCAGCGAGGAATAAGAACGTTTGGGTATTTCTGTTCCAAATTGCGTTTTAAACCCCAAAATAGCATGAAAACGTACTGAACCGTACAAAGTAACGGACGGAAACTTGACATTTCTGAATAACCCTTGTCACCGGGGTTTCTTTTTGAAAGGAGGGAGAGGTTCTTTTGGTCACAGAATAGAGGTCTGCCTCTGAGATTTCAGGTGCTTTATTCGTCAAATCGTTAGCTGCGGGATGGTGTTACTGTCAGCGACCAAGCATTTGATTTTGGATCTTTTCCCTTAGTTCCCCCCTCCCCCCGCAGAATCGAGCTGGAAATCGCCAAACTTTACTCAGATGATGTTCGGGATTCAATTCTGAGGGCCATTAGGATTTTGGTGGTGGGGAGGAGGCTGGTTTCGAAGGGGGAAGAGGCGAATGAGCTGGGTGGTGGTGGCGAGGGGGACAACATTGGGAGTTTGGTGGATTAATAATGGCGAAGAAGAAAAGGTGTCAGTGCAGACAGCAATCAACACCTCATCAGCATCCTGCTCAGTAAAACATCGTGCTGCCATCCGATGGACAGGGAGCATTGTTGCTAAACACTCACCACTTCGCATCTGTTTCTGTTACCACCGACATTAACAACCAACCCCCGCCCCCGTTCCCTTCTCCTCCTCCAGGTTAACTGTGATCTATTTGTATGTGACGGCTTGTGCATGGATTTTAAAAAAATGCGTAGCCAGTTAATCAGATCACAATCATTCACTTCGAGAGGACTGTAATAGCACTGAACTGAATACCTGCCATGCACCATATCTGTAAACTTCAACACATTTGATCACAAAGAAATTAAGTGGCAAAATTTTTAAAAAAGGACTCCCTTTTAATGTTATGGTACAAACTTTTTTTATATTTATGGTGAGTCAAGTAGCCACCAGTGCTGATGTTTGTATACTTTTCTACCTTTCCATAGGTTTATTCTGTCATCCTGTTTTACCTGGGAGAGGGGAATGGTATTAAGATAGAATCACCTACACATAAAATAGATTTAACGTGAAAACGTAATACGGCTGGTGAATACTCCATAGCAATAATCAGAAATATACGGCGAAATGAACAATATTATGAAAGCTGGAAATATTCAGCCCGGCAGGCGGCAACCTGTAGAGACAGAAACAGAATTAACCCTTCAGATTGGTGACCTATTTTGGTGAACGTTAGCGGGATGGCCGATTATAAACAAACATTGGGAAAGGTGCTGGGAACAGGGTTGGGTGGTAAAGGGAACAACCTGTAGGTAAACGCAAAATAGAATATTGGTGCAAAACGAACTTTAAATATGGGAAATTCAGTTTTACATACCGTTTGGAAGATGAGGGGGAAAGGCTGTCTGTTCAACTGAGCAGTTAAACTTGCTCAAAACAATGAAGGCTTTCTCGCATTTTATTTGTATATTTGCATAAACAGAATGGGCCACTAATTTTAGATAACAAGGTGTCGAGCTGGATGAACACAGCAGGCCAAGCAGCATCAGAGGAGCAGGAAAAGCTAACGTTTCGGGTCGGGACCTTTCTTGAGAAATGGGGGAGGGGAAGGGGAATTCTGAAATAAATAGGGAGTGGGGGGAGGTCGATAGAAGATGGATAGAGGAGAAGATAGGGTGAGAGAAGACAGACAGATAGATCGATCAAAGAGGCGGGGATGCAGCCAGTAAAGGTGAGTGTAGGTGGGGAGTTTGGGAGGGGGTAGGTCGGTCCGGGGAGGACGGACAGGTCAAGGAGGCGGGATGAGGTTAGTAGGTAGGAGATGGGGTTGGGACTTGAGGTCATGGAGGCGGGGATGAGCTGGGCTGGTTTTTGGATGCGGTTGGGGAGGGGAGATTTTGAAGGTTATGAAGTCCAATTGCCATTAATTTTATAAGGCTGCTGGAACTTTAACACCGTGCCATGCCATTTTGCAACTGTTCGCATGTAAGGTCGTAAGAGTCCAATTTTCAAATACAATACTGGAAATTTTACACAAAGGTACGATTTTATTGCTCTTAATTTAATCTTGCAGTTTTATTGGAGACTAGGATAATTTGCTGTAAGAGCTGCCTAATGTTCAAGGAATGAAAATAACTAACAGTCATGTAGGATGGAATCTTGTAAACACAAAGCACTGAATAATTAGCGAGGAACATGAGCGTCAATTTTATTTTTATTTTGTTGAGTCACCAATGACTGGATTTCATTAAAATATGTATATCACATTTGGGAGCTAACATACGCTTCTCAAATGATTGATGAATGCTTATCCTGGCACAAATTTTCGGACTTCAAACACAACTGGATTGGATCTCTCTTAATGATTAACTGGTGAGGGATGTTTGTACATGAATGTATGAATACCAGGAAGAAAAAATGTAGTGTTAGAAGAGGGGAATGTCATTCTTAAATTATGAAGAATTGATATTTTAATCAAATAATCAGAAACTATATTAAAGGTATGATGCTTATATTTTGTAAAAATTTGAGAGAGCACTTTTATACAAACATATTGGTATGGTTGATGTATTAGTTGCAGTTTAGTTGCAGTATAAGTATGCCTCAGCTGAGGTCATATTGCAAACTAGTCTGCCACTATTGTTTAATGTTATTTTAATTTACAGTGAACATTGTACTGCAGTTTTATCACATTTGTACTGTCCCCTGGTGAAGTGAATATTTAAATGCTAAGAGTATTAAATTAGCTGTAATATCTCAAAGTTTTGGATATTTACCGTAAGTTTCTGATGATTCTTGCTTTTAGATGTTGGATGAAAACAATCATTTGATACAATGTATCATGGATTACCAGAGTAAAGGCAAAACTGCAGAATGTTCTCAGTAAGTTTTCTTTTGTTGTCGTTTTTAAATAAAATTACCAAAGTCTCTCTCACCTCTATTCCTATGGAATAGTTTTGTAATATTGCTGCAGTTGTGATATATGTACAAGAAGCTGGAAAATTGAGCAATTGCTTGGGAAAGTTGTGATGATGAGGAAATATGTCTGAAGATAAAACAATGTTGTCATGTTTTAGCATTGTGCTTTCAGAATATTAATTAATAGAGACAAGTACATGTATCAGACCTGGGATGAAGATGGAATACTCACATGCCTTGGGATGATTAAGTCTACTGGAACCCTGATGTTCTGATTTTTGTCCAACCTATATGCTTAACTTTCCCTTTTCTTGAGTGATTACACATCTATTGGTGTGCAGTAAACAACAAGTATTAGATTGATTGGATAAGTATTTCTTTTTGAGTTAATAATAAGACGTGTAGCTCATGGGATCAATATTATAGCAACAATGGAAAGTTTAGTATTGCTGAAATTTAATTTTATTGTCTTCTTTATGATTTAACTCTGACTTGATAATATTCCAACTGTAAGCCTAAATATTTCAAAATCATGCATACAGATCATCTGTCATAAAATCATAAGTAGGAGCAGGAGTAGACTATTCAGTCCATCCGGCCTATTCTGTAATTCAATAAAATCATGATTTAATATGACATTGCCCTTAACTTCACTATTGTCTCCCCCCCCCATAACCCTTGACTCCCTTGTTGATTAATAATTGAGCCTCCAAGAGTCTTTTGTGCTTTAAAAAGATCACCTTGCAATCTTCTAAACTCCACTGAGTATAGGCTAAACCTGCTCAACATTTCCTCATAAGACAATTGCTTCATCCCAAGAATCAGCCTAGTGAACTTTTTCTGAGTTGCTTTCAATGCAAGTTTATCCTGCTTTAAGTAAGGAGACCAGAATTGTAGACCAATGCATATCCAGTTGCAGCAGGACTTCCCTATTCTATTACTAACATTCCTTTGCCTTCCTAATTACTTGCTGTAATTGCCTGGTAAGTTATTGTGCTTCATATGCAAGGACACCCAGATTCCTCTGTACTGCAGCATTCTACAACCCCTCGATATAAATAATTTCTGGCAAAGTAGGCAACCTTACATTTACCAGCATTTATATTTCATCTGCCGGTGTTTTTTCCCATTCACTTAGCTTGTCCATGTTCTTTAGAAGACTGTTTGTAACTTCCAGACAACTTACTTTTTATCTTCCTTTTCATCATAAGCATATCTGACACCATAATATTTAAGAGCAGAAGTATGCCATTTCAGCCAAACGAGTTTGCCCAGCCATTCAGTACAATTATGGCTAATCTGATAACCCTAAATTCTATTTTCCTGTCCTTTCCTAATAACCCTTGAATCCTTTGCTGATTAATCAGCAGTCTATCTCAGACTTTAATGTACATAACAGCTGAGCTTCAACAACCCTTTGTGATAAATTATGCCACAGATTCATGTTCCTCTGATAGAAGAAATTTCCCTTCATCTCTGTCTTAATGGACGTCTCTTAAGTGGGCAACCCCATATTCTGAGGTTATTCTAAGATCTTCCACAATGCCAACCTCTCTTTATGTACCCTGTCAAACCCTCTGTTTCAATCAGATCACCTCTCATTCTTTTAAACTAAGGAGGACAAGCCTAATTTCCTCAGACTGTCCTCATAGGAAAATCCCTCCATACATGAGTTTAACCTAGTGAACCACTTCTGGACTGCCTCCAATGCCAGTGTATCTTTCCTAAGTTAAAGTGAGCAAAACTCTTCGCGGTATTCCAGCTGCGGCCTAACTAGTGCTTTAGCAAGACATCCCTATTTTCATAGACTCTTCATAGCTTGTGCCTAGTCAGTCCTTTCATCCATGACACTAAGTCCCTGAAAGTGGGGTCACCAGCTGAAATCGTCTGGTGATGAGCCTAAGCTAGCAATAGCTATTGTAGAACAACTATAGTCCCCCCCTCTGAAAAGACTGTCCTTTCTATTTCCCCTTTTCCCTACTTTCACACCTCCCATTCTTTGTCTGTTGCATTTATGCTATTCTTTGGGTGATTTTTGTCTTTGACCGTCAAGACTGATACAAAATATTTGTTCAATATTTCTGCCATATGCTTGTTTTTGATTATTTCCCCAGTATGACCTCTTCAAGGACTAGTACTCACTTTCTCTACTCTTTTCCTTTTTCCGTAACTGTATAAGGTCCTACTGTCGTCAAGTGAATCTGCATGAGAGTTAGGGTGTGAGAGTGCTGCAGAAGTGGGGCATGTAAGCTTAAATGAGAACGATCACCATCAGCAGAGAAAAACCTAGCATAATTTTATATAAACACACTAATGCTCTATTATGGAGTTTTAGAATTGAGACAATTGTGTGAATTACTCACATTTTTCTTTAGGTGTTGTCTGAATAACACGATTGACTTCTTTCATTGTACTTCACTCCCGAGGATGTATCATTCAGCATCTTTTGAATAATGGCAAAGGGTTACAACTCATCATCCGTACAGATATTTGCTTACTAATGTAAGATCTGTAATGTCTAAATTCAGCACCTACTTTGAAAAGTTCGCTGAGCCACAAACAATCTGAACTTTTAAAAACGTGAATACATGCAAATTGTATTACAGCATTGTATTGTATATAGACAAACAAGGTGCAATGTTCTGTGAAAGTAGAATTGACTGTCAAGCAGCTACTGGACAGAGGTGAACCAGGAGTGGACCTGAAATAGGAGCAGGAGTTGGCCACATGGGCCCTTAAATCTGCTTTGTCATTCAGTCAAGTCATGGCTGATTTGTTTTTGTCCTCAGTCCATGTTCCTGCCTACATTCAATAATCCATGACTCACCAACAGATCAAAAATCTGTCCAACTCTGCCTTGAATAAATTTAGCCTTGACTGCTGTAAAGGTTAACAACTCTGAATAGAAATTCATTCGCAAGTCTGTCTTTAATGGGCAACCCCTTTATTCTGAAACTGCAGCCTCTAGTTCTAGATTTCCCCATGAGAGAAAATATCCCCCCTCATGATCCAGTTTGACAAGCAGTCTCAGAATCTTGTGTTAATAATATTATCTCCCTTCTCATTTAAGGAAAAGACTCATCTAACTAATCCACAAAACTGATACTGCAGAATATAATAAAAAAATGCCAATATTGGTAACCTAAATCATGTGGAATTGAAAATGTGCAACTAATTACGAACAAGCTGAAAAGCTCAATAGTCTATTTACGTTAATGTATAATTTAATTCACTTGAACATCTGAGTGTTAAAAGTGAATCTCGTTTATTATTTAATGAGCAGAATGGTATTGTATGGAAATGTGCATTGGTGGTGTATCATTCAATGACTAATATAACAAAGCGAAGTTCGTGGCTGGTATTTTGTTGAGCTTTTTGAAACTGTTTGGAGGCATGTTTAAAAATGGGAAGTACATCTACTCAGGGGTGGGTTGTGTTCTCTTATGCGACAAGGTTCTCAGCTTATTTCGTATTCACACCAGAATTTATGAGCAGAGAATCCTACTGTCTGCCAGGACTTTCTGGGTTACAACATCTGGTCAGCATTACTGTGGTATCAGTGGCGCTACATTGGTAGCTGCAATAAAGTGATGGACATTGATTTCATGTGAGGGCCCTGATGAAGATAAATAGCACCCAGCCTTGTGTGTGGCTGTCATCTGCAGTCGCAAGTTTACAATGCTAGCTGTCACTCACAGGGGCATGATAGAGAGTTGTACACATGAGTGCAGATCATTTATCCTCTAGCGGTACTGGAACCAGGTTCTTTTGAATCATACGTGTATACCGAACTCTGCAGCCATCTCTGGTCAGGTTGCCTTCATCAGCTGGGATGGTCTCGAGTCATTATCCTAGAGATCATGCGCAAGCTGGAGTGAAGGGCAGAGAAATTTGCTCATGTTCTATATGATGTTGCGGCTCCAGCCTATAAGTGCATCACTTCCTCCGCGGACCAATCAATAGATACTATGGAGAGCCAGATCCATTAGAGTAATCAGTATCAGCCTGATGTGCAAGCGAACCTTGCTTGAGGTTGTTTGGATTAATTTACTGGCTACATGTGAGTAGCCCCAGGGACCTTGACCTCTTCCGGGTGGGTCATGCTCTCAAGGGGTGACTCACTAACATAAAGGTAGTACCCAGGAAATGCCAATGTAAGACCCTCTAGAAGAGGCTCACCTCATCCGTTCTCCTCTGGCAGGGACTACAAATGATTCCATAGGGTTAGATAGAAGAGGTTGCATGTGTACCTGTGCAGGAGCTGTCCAGCAGGCTCAGCCCTCTAGACTCTAGACCATCAGAGGGTGCCTGTCAAAGCCATCTAAGGCAGGGTGGCAAGGTGGATTGCAACCCACTCTCAACTGTGACTGCCAAGGTGGCACCAAGATATACTGGTTGGAAAAGAGAGCTTCAATAACAGTGAAGATATTTGAGTATGCAGGTGTCAATGTTCTGTACAAAACTTGGCACAAATATGGCACTTTGTATGACAGTACTGTGGTCTCTTAATGTTTTATGGCTACTGGTTATAATTTCCTTATAGACTACCTTGAAGGGTGATGCTCATCCTAGTTGTTCACACGTGCAACAGTGCAAAGAGCACCGACACTGTCATTTACTGCTGTCTTCTGAAAGCAGGAACTTAAGCGAGATGGGTTTGGGAGTCAGTTAGCATAATTTAGCTCTGTTGTATCTCTGTGAAAGATGAACGCTCCTTGCAATGAAGGTGTGAGTCATACAAGCACAGCCTCCATCTATTGCTGTATAACTCCATACTGATGCTCGAGACGACAGAAAACTGAACAGGAGGTTATTGGTACAAAGGCAATAGATTAACTACAATTTATGCTGAACAAAGTAGCTACATGTTTTCAAATTCTTAACCAGGCTTTCCCTTGAGGGCAAGAACACCTCTGCACCCTAATTGACTTATAGTTCTTTCTGAATGTATTGCTATGTTATTGTAAGGTCACACACTTTCAAATCTGGCTACTGTCAGGTTCTTTCAGTCCATCTGCCTTGTCTCTTTGCTGCCCTGGCTTCTTCAGCATTTTCATTGTCAGTGTTGGCTCACTCACTCTTCCTTATCTGAGGAGATTGGTGGGTGGCCCTTCTTGCCCTGTTTTACATTCTCACCCCATTTTTGAGCAAGCTTGTGCAGGACACAGCAGTCACTAATCCGGAGTCCCTTTTCTGAGCAGTCCAGGCAATGGAGGCCCATTTTCAGTCGACTCATTGTCTGTTCACTGATGGTGCCAAATGAGCAACATTCTGGTACTGCTCAGCATCAGTCTGAGGGATTTGTTCTGAGGTCATGTGTCTGTACGTAGCCACTGTCACCCACAGGCCAGCACCAGAGATGGTATGAGGTGGCAACTTAGGAGTTGTGCAGAATTTAAGTGACATGACAGCTCCCTGGAGAGCAGGTGCGTGTCTGCAGGAATTGTTGCCTGTGGTCACAAAACAAGGTGGATATTGAAGGAGTGAAATCTCTTGGACAAGAATCTGACTGGAAAAAAAGCCACGGAGCTCGGAGTACCACTGCCGATGCAGTGGGTGGCCTCTTGTTCCAGACGCAACCTTGTAAGGTCTACAGATCTGACAGCTTAAACAACTTGGGTCTCTGGGTCTGTGGTGAACTCAGCAAACTGTATTACCTTCCTGTAAAGGTCACCAGTGAATTCACAAACACACTATAAGCTACCAATTGAAGATACCACCCATCTCCAGTTGAGGTTTGAAAGGGGCCAATGGCCAAGAACCAGGAACCACGAGCATAGTGCTGCATCCCAAGCTGAATTCTGCCTGCAGGAAGGGATAGATGTATGTGACACTTTCCTTCGTCGTGCATCTCTGGAAATGTCTTCTACTCCCCTACAGATGGCTGCAATACCTTCGGTGCACCCTCACTCACTATACTGCTCAACGGATCTGAGGTCTCTCGCTTTCTTCGTCATGTGCAGCTTGCACATACATAGCTGCAGTCCCCTGAGACTCATGTCTCTACTTCCATTTGGTATTCACCTCTTCTTCACCCTCCTCCCCTTCTCCATTCCATTAGTAAAGCTAACACACAGTTGTCGGATTGATTTAAAGATCTGACGTGGAAATATTGATCTGTGTAGAAATATCAGGCATGAGATTTCCCCAGGTTTTCCATTTGAGATCTTGACATAGTCAAGCCACTATTTGGGCTCGTACAAGGTTTTGGTTGATAGCCTGCTATTACTCATGACAAGATGTATCCTCCATGGCCGTGACCAATGTTTCCCATCCTGACACTGCCATCTGCAAGCTATTTGTAGCCGTGATATTTACATTGCTCCCCACGCTTGTGGAAGATAGCACTATATGACTACTCATTGCAGTGCAGCCTCACAATCTGGGAATAACAATTTCCTACCCACACCCTCGACATTTAAATGCATGGGCCTTTGAATACTTCTGCTCATTCTGTGAAATAAACACCTCCGTCCCCACCATCAACAGTGCTGGTGATGCCTAAGTACTCCTCTTGTCAAAGGTTAATGAGTGACTGGACATGATTGGGGTGTTGGTGTTTGGAGCTGTTAGAGCTTATTCACCTTGATGCTCCAGTAAGTGTTTCCTTTCTGTACAAAGCCTCTAACAGAATGCTTGCTCAGTAGTAGTTTTCAGTTTCTATTTTGCTTCCCTTAAGATGTGTTTGCACTGCGCAAGAACATGTGTGAACAGATTTTGGCATCTCCCATTAGCATAGTGCGTTTTCTGAGATATCTTGCTTTGAAACTCAATTTATAGAATGATGGTGGTAGTAAATTCTTCCTTTTGAGTTGTTCACCCTTTACTCTTTCCCCCTCTACAAAACACCTCTACCCCCATGATGTACATAGCCTTTTCCTTTTGTGTGGCAACTCTGTCCTTTTTCAATCTTCCTCTATGATTATCAGCTCTTTCACTATCTCCTTCTCTATTCCTGCTTTTTTTCATCTTTTTCTGATTCAGTTCAGCTACGCTTTCTCCCTCCCCAGCATATCTAATCGATATGTTCCGCATCCTCTTCGCTCCTATTACTATCACTCTCCCCTCTGCATTTCAGTTTGCTTTCTGTATTTCCCAGGATCATTCCTGTGTCCTTTAATTTCTATTCCTTAGCAACCAGTCCATGTTTCTGTGAACCTTTTCTGTTCAACCACCTTTTATTTTGTAGACCTCTTTTCAGTTGAACCCCATTTGCTTGTCCTGGTCAAGTATGCTGGCATCAGCCAGTGTGACTGCCTTGCTTGGGCAGGCTCTTGGACCCAGCCTTCACCCTGAGCACAGTAACCATTTAACCACAACAAGCTGAACTGCATACGACTGAGTCTTCCTTAAAAGGCAATCCACCTGAAAAGTTCTGAGAACTTAATAGTGAAACGTTAACTTGTTGACTGGAATCTGAAATTTTGCTTCCCATCCAATTAATTCTCCCTCTTTACTCTCCTAAAAGTGTAGGGGTGTGGATGGGGTGGGAGCAAGAAAGTTCTGCCCAAGGCATTTAAATGCCAAGTGTATATATGTTGATTTTTGTATCACTAAGCTGGATAATTAAATTCTTGAATGAATTAGAAGAGATCACGTAAACATTGAGTTCAGATTAAACAACCAGCTTAATATCTTTAAATTTACTTTATTAGTAATCAAGCATCAAGTTAATTATTTTTCATTCCACTAGCTTTTCTTGCCCTTACAGGAGCTTTCGGACTGACACCTATCGCACTTTGTGACATGCCACAAACGGAATTGTCAGTTTAATAATCTAGAACATGATGGTGCTGGTCTCCCTCGAATGACTAAATGCAAAAACAAAGTTGCTGGAAAAGTTCAGCAGCCCTGGCAGCATCTGTGAAGGAGAAAACAGAGTTAGTGTTTCGGTCCCGGTGACCCTTCCTCAGAGCTGGGCAAAGGTCACTTCCACTGGCCATTCTGAGGAAGGGTTACCAGAACCGAAACATTAACTGTGTTTTCTCCTTCACAGTTGCTGCTAGACCTGCTGAGCTTTTCCAGCAACTTTGCTTTTCTTATTACTAAATACAAGATATTTTTGTCACTCAATCTAATATCTGATATTTTTAAGTATTTACAGTTCAATAAACATAAATTGGTGTTTCAGTAATGTATATGATATATGTCACTGCTTAGCATTTGAAGTTCAACTTACTCCCAAAGTATTTAGAGTGACAATAGGCCATTCAGCCCCTCAAACTGATTCTGGCATTTAATTGGATCTTAGCTAATCTGTACGTACGATCAAGAACAAAAACAAAGTTGCTGGAAAAGCTCAGCAGGTCTGGCAGCGTCTGTGAAGGAGAAAACAGGGTCATCAGAGTGCGTATTTGAGAACATTGTATGTAAGATCAATCTATCCACCTTGCTTCTGTAACCTTTTCCCAACAAAACCTAGCAGTCTTAGTGTTAATATTTTTATTTGACTCCCCCAAGCTCACCAGATTGAGAAGGAGGAAATTCCAGATTTCCTCAACCTTTGTGTGAAGCAGTGCTTTCTGATATCACCCATGAATGACCTTGCCCATTATCAGTTTCAGCTCACTTGTTGTGATCTTTCCTACTGGAGGAAATGGGGTAGATAGAAACCATCAAATCCTTTAACTATCCTAAGCCTCTCAGTTAGATCATCTTTATTTACATGCCCCTTTTTTATGTTTCACACCGTGAAAATAGTTTTGTTTGACTTATGTTCTCTTTGTTCTCTATTCCCCTGCTAGTTATTCCTTCTTGCTTGCTTTTAAGGAGTTAAAGTTGATGTTTTGAGTGCAGAACTTTTTGCCTCTTTGGTGGGAAAATATGGGGACAGTGCAAAAGTTAGAATCATGATATCGGAAAACGTTTTTGCAATTTCCCTCTTAAGCCTCAAATGGTGATTTCAAAACCTAGCCATGGAGTTGTGACTGCCCTATTTCCAGGCATTTATTTTTCTTTAAAACTACAGTTTGCCTTATTTACGTGTCACTACCATTCCGCTCAACTTCCCTGAGAAACTAGATGGTGCAAAGTCCTGATGTCTAGATCAGATTGGGTACCTGGCAGTTGCAGCAATGCTGAATATTGTCCAGTCATAATCCAACTGATTTTTACAGCAATGAGCCTGTAAGGGGCGGCATGGTGGCTTAGTGGTTAGCACTGCTGCCTCATGGTGCCAAGGACCTGGGTTCGATTCCACCCTTGGGTGACTGTCTGTGTGGAGTTTGCACATTGTCCCAGTGCCTGCGTGGGTTTCCTCCGGGTGCTCCAGTTTCTTCCCACAGTCCAAAGATGTGCAGGCTAGGTGGATTGGCCATGCTAAATTGCCTGTACAGTTCAGGGATGTGTAGATTGGGTAGGTTACGGAGGTCTGGGTCGGATGTTCTGAGGGTCGGTGTAGACCTGTTGGGCTGAAGGGTCTGTTTCCATACTGTAGGGATTCTATGATCTATACTCCATGACCAAATCCACCTTGACTCCATATCCACACAAGTCAGCATTGGAAAGCTTCCAGCTTCACCACATTATCATACCTGCTTTCTGATCAACTCGCACGCACCATTCAACATTTTGCTTTGGAGATCAGATCTATAACTTGCGTGACCCTACCAGGTCACTTTGCACATGGTAATACAGTACATTACATGGGATTTATGTTGTGGCCCTTAGCCTGTTTCTTTGCATTCACTCATGTTGCACTCACTTGGAGGCTGCCAGCTTCTATAAATTTTACATTGCTTCTCTAGCACACACTCACTGACTTTACCATTGACTTATAGACTGACAGCCTCTGTGTGGCTCACACTGCTTTCTCAGCACACAGTGCTCGGTTACAAGATACCAATATATGTGGTTTGCAGTGCTTTTTAGCCCAGAGGCAGATACAGGCACCTTGAAATAGTGGGAAGCACAGAATAGTCAAGCACTAGAACTTTTGCTGTGTGACGATGATGCTACACCACATATGCAACATGTACCTGCAGTTTACACAGTAAACACTCTACATGTGTTTCAAGCCAATATGGTAAAAGGGACCAGATCTCATTGGAGTTCAGGGCATCTGCTGCCTGTCAGAGGCAAATAATGGCCAGTCAAGGAGCTGGTCCAATTCCAGTCAAAGGGATTGGCCACAGTCAATCAGTCATCACTACCAGAATGCAAGGAAAGCAATTTTGCAGTTTGGGGATTAGGCTGCAGTCTGTCCTGCAGGTCAAGTGCAAGGATTTGGAAATTATGGGTAGGTCAGTCAAGGTACTGTGGAAACATCAGTCTGAGCCTGTTTTCCTGCAACAAGACTGACTGAGACTCCGAAGAACTGAGTCCGATGGAACTGGATGCATGGACAGTTAGTCATAGAACCATCAAATCCCTACAGTGTGGAAGCAGGCCATTAGGCCCATTGATCCACACTGACTCTCCCAACAGCCACCCCCTACCCTATCCCTGAAACTCTGAACTTCCTATGTTTAATCCCCCAAGCCTTGGACACTATGGGCCATTCAGCATGGCCAATCCACCTAACCTGCACATCTTTGGGAGAAAGTTGGAGCATCTGGAGGAAACCCATGCAGATATGTGAAGAGCATACAAACTTCACTGTCATCGGATGGTGGAATCAAACCTGGGCCCATGGTGCTCTAAGGAACTAAGTGCTAACCATTGAGCCATGGTGCCACCCATAGTGATGATGCATATGCAGGAGAGGTGGTGAGGTGCTCCCAGTCAGTGAGCAGGACACACAGACAGGAGGAAAGATTAGTGATTAGGATGAGCTGGGTGAGAAGCGTTGAGTGGACATGCTGCATGCAATAGTGAGCGTTTTAGTTCATGGGACACGGTGAGAGGTATATGCAGTGGCAGTGGCAGTGTCAGTGAGAATAAGTGGTGATCCTGCAAGTGGGAAACAGCACAGAGGAGATGGTGATGTTTGCAAAGAACAGATCATTGATCTTCTTTCTGAACTGCTGTGCATCCTTCTTCAATGGAACGCAGTGTGGAACCTGTCAACTGTTTGGGTCCAGCTGACTGGTTCTGGTGGCATTCCTCCTGCAGGTCATCAATGGAATAATGGACTTCTCTCCTCTTTAACACTCCATTCAGCAACATTTCACATCCTTGACCATGAAGCTTTGCTTCAGTGATAAAGGCCAAGGAGCGCAATGTGAGGGGCATTCCTGCCTTGCAGTTTCTGACGTGGTGTGCAACTGAACTTTAAATATAGTGTCAACTGTGTTGCACAATCAATGAAGTGAAAAGCCAAAAATTGTGTGAGAAATGTAGCTCCAAGCCAAGAATCTCACTTGACAAAATACTTAGAGTCATAGAGATGTACAGCATGGAAACAGATCCTTCAATCCAACTCATTCCTCCTGACCAGTTATCCTAAATTAATATAGTCCTATTTGCCAGCATTTGGCCCGTATTCCTCTAAACCCTTCCTATTCATATTCCCATCCAGGTACCTTTTAAATGTTGTTATTGTTCCAACCTCCACCACTTCCTCTAGCAGCTTTTTCCATACACGCACCATCGTCTGCATGAGAAAGTTATCCTTCAGGTCCCTTTTAAATCTTTTCCCTCTCACATTAAACCTATGCCCTAGTTTTGGGCTTCTGTACCCTGGGGAAATGACCTTGGCTATTCAACCTATCCATGCCCCTCGTGATTTTGTAAAACTCTATAAGGTCACCCCACAGCCTCTAACAGTCCAGGGAAAATGGCCACAGTCCATTCGGCCTCTTCCCCGTAGCTCAAACCATCCAACCCCCATGTAGTGATTGGAAGCAGGTGGATCTTGTTGACTGAGATCCTTGATTGGGGTTGTTAATCTGGGCCAATCAGGAAGCCCTGGTTGATCAATATAAACAGATTTAGACTCTCTTCAGTTCAGTAACTGACTCTGAGCTGGCTGGATACAGCCAGTGTACTGTGCACAAATAAATAAAAGGTGACTTGGTGATGGGATACTAGCCTCTGTGGTAATGAAGGACATTTGCTTGCAATGGTCATCTTGGAATTGGGACAAGCATTTCTGGAATCTTGCCTTTATTTTGGAAGCTTGACTCCATTGATTCTGCTGTTGAAGTTGGGCTCAGTATGTGGAAAGAATGCAATTTTGTTTGTGGGGAAAATGGTATTGGAGCAGATGAAAAGCAACAAGTAATCTTTCTGACTGCTTGTGGACCTGCAGCATCTTCAGTTATAAGGGGCTTAACTTTCCCAGAGTCGCCAGACACTCAAACCTTCTAAGAGTTGACAGACTACGTTAAGGAATATTACAACCCCCAAACCACCTCCAGTTCTTAGATGCTGTTTTATTTGGCTGTTAGAGAACTGGGGGAGTCTGTATGGGGATTTTTGACGAGGTTCATATGACTGGCAGAGGCATGTGATTTTGGGTTAACACTGAATGAGATGCTGAGAGACTGTTTGGTATGTGGGATTAATTACATAACTCTGGAGAAGTGCCTACTGGCTGTACTGGACTTCAAACAGCACTACAGCTGGCTTTGTCGTTAGAAATTATGGTATGTGGAGTATATGAGTTGCAGGGTGTTCCAATGGAAGTGGACATTCTCCCCAATCTGACTCAGCTTGGAGAACATCACTTGAGTGTAGGCAATATATTTGGCAAAATATGTTTTTGACTGCTGTGAAGTCTCTCAATTGGATAACTTTTCCAGTAGAAAACATGCCATGCCTTCTGAAATAGGCAGTAACTGTACTGGGACCAGCAGATTCTGGACTCTGTCGTTGGCTGGAAATATTTTGTATATCCAAATTCCCTGTGTTCATGGTAACATTCAAGCCATTTAAAGATTTCCTGTAAAAATGCTCACGGAGGTATTTATTAATAATGTTACTGGAGACTAGTGGAAGAGGTGAGGAGTGGATGACTAAATTTTAGAACTGGTGCTACATTTGTGAAATGTCAAACAAAACAATGTAGATCTATTATATTTTGCTCTGTAATACTGGGGATTGGGGTTGGGGATTGCAGAGATTACTCCCCTGCCTAATGCTGGCAATAACTGTGACAACATTTCAGGAAGTTTATACATTTTCAGAATTCTGTTTCAAGCTGAACCTCTATGAAAATAGACTCTTAATATAGATGAACTGTTCAGAAGTGTTTGCATAACCAGCTTTGTAAAACAGCTTCATATTGAAAGAGTGACTGGAATCGGAAGGTGAATTGATCAGTCACAATACATATCTCTGAGTCATTGATAGTTTCTTGATATGTGCACAGGATTACCTGCAAAACATTTTATTCTAAGCTCTGAGCTGATGGAGTGAAGACTGGAAAATGGTCAAACTGCGTGAAAATAAGTACAAAGTCGAATGAGAAAGCTTGACATATAGTATTAAATTTCAATGACTACCTATGGCAGAACCAAATCTGAGAGATTACCACACACCCTGGTTATTTTCACTGTCTAAACTATCTTCATTCTCCACGATATCATACCTTTTAATAGAGAATGTAACTGCCGAATTCAAAAAGGAAACAGGAAACTGCATGCCAGTTAGCTTACTGTCTGCCAAAGGGAAGATGCTATAAGCTATTATTAGAGATGTTATCGTGGGGCATTTAGATGATTGCAAAGTAATCAGGCAGAGTCAGCATTGCCTTGTGAAAAGGAAAGTGTGTTGAACCAATTTGTTGGAATTCTTTGATGACGTAACGTGTGCTATGGACAAAGGCGATGCACTTAGAATTACAGAAGACATTTGGAGAAAAAAGGTGCCATATCAAAGATTATTGTGGAAAATGAAAGCTCATATTGCAGTGGATAAAAAAGTGGCCTGGATAGAAGATTGGCTGGCTAATGGGAAGCAGACAATAGTCATAAATGGGTAATTTTCTGGATGACATGATTGAATGTGTGGTGTGCCACATCATTACTCGACCCTCATCCTTTTCCAATATACGTAAATGACTTGAACAAAAAGATAGAAGGTAAGATTCTAAATTTGCTGATGACACAAAAATAAGCAAATTAAGTTTGAAGAGGACACAGAGGCTCTAAGGGCTTATAAATAGGTTAAGAGGGTAGATAAAGATGTGGCAAATCGAGTATAATGCAGGAAAATGTAAAGCTGTCTGTGTTGGCAACAAGAATAAAAAAAACAGATTAGATAAATGGTGAGAGATTGCAGAGCTCTATGATTGAGAATGATCTGGGTGACCTAATGCACAAATTATCAAAGATTAGTATGCAGGTGCAGCAAGTAATTTGAAAAGCTAGTAGAATGTTATTTTTTTTTGGAGGGGGAATTAAATACAATAGTAGGGAGGTTATACTTCAGTTGTACAGGGCACTGGTGAGATCACACCTGAACTACTGAGTCCAGTATTAGCCACCTTATTTATTGGAGGATGTAAATGCATTGGACACAGTTCAGTGAAGGTTTGCTTGTGTAATACCTAGAATGAACAGGTAACCCTATAAAGTGGAATAGGCTAGGCTTATATTTACTGGAGACAGCGGTGTGGAGGTAATTTCTCTGCCTTAATGTTCATTTAAATTCCAGGTTAAAATAGGGCTGAGTTCAAATCCAAACATGGTGGTTGGTGAAATCTGGAATATAAAGCTAGCCAAATAGGAATTATGTCATCATTGTCAAAAAAAATCTGGCTGATTGATGTCTTTAGGGAAGAGAATTTTTTTGTTCTACACGTGACTCCAGATCCATGGAAAAGAGGTTGACTCTTAAATAAAACACTGAACTGCAGATGTTGGAAATGTTAAACACAAACAGAAATTGATAGAGGAACTCAACAGGCCTGGTAGCATCTGTGGAGAGAAAGCAGAGTTAACGTTTCAAATCCAGTAGCCCTTCTTCAGAACGTAATCATAGAATCCCTGCAGTGTGAAAGCAGGTCACGTGGCCCATCAAGTCCAAACTGACCCTCTGAATATCACTGCACCCAGACACACCCAATCCTTCAATCCTGTATTTACTGTGGCTAATCCAGCTTTCCTGCACACTATGGACAATTTAGTATGGCCAATCCACATAGCCTGCACATCTTTGGGTTGTGGGAGGAAACCAGAGCACCCAGAGGAAACCCACACAGACTTGGGGAGAATGTCTGTGTGGAGTTTGCACAAGCTCCTGAGGGTGGAATTGAACCCTGTCCTCCTGGTGCTGTGAGGCAGCTGTGCTAACCACTAAGCTGCTGTGCCACCTCTCAGTTGACTCCTAAGTTCCTTTTGAGCAATTTGGTTTGGGCAATAAATGACTGCCTAGCCAGTGACATACACATCCTGTGAAAAACTTCTTAAAAATGCTTTGAAGGTTAAGAGTTGACTTGATTGAAACCTATAATACACTGAGAGCCTTTACAGGATGAGTGTGGAAATCATGGCTCCTCTTGTGGGGAAATCTAGAACTAGGGGTCATTGTTGAGGAAATATTTGTTTTCTCACAGAGGATTGAGAGCCGTTGGACCTCATTTACACAAAAGATTAAGAAAGCCGAGTCGTTGAGTATTTTTTTATGGCAGAGAAAAGTTCTTGGCAAGTAAGGAGTAGGAGATTATTGGAGGTAAGTAGGAATGTGGAATAATCAGATCAACCATCATCTTCTTGAATGGCACGGCAGGCTTTAGTAGCCCTCTCCTGCATCTATTTTGTATGTTAATATGTTATAAGCTTTATTTATGAGTTAATTTTTATTCGCTTAATGTGATAAAAGGAAACCAAAATTTAAGTGCAAATGTTCAATAATTTATTGAGAATGAAATTGTAGAATTGACAATTGAATATGTGACTTGCCTTTCTACAACTGAATAGTTTGAAAATCCATTCACAACCTTTCATGTACCTTGAACTTTGGGAGCAGTTTTCCCCTCCTTAAATTCTTAAGTAAAATATACATCTGTCAATTGGCTTCAGTTGTTTATTTTGTAAAGCCTGGTTCATCACTAGGGTGTCAAATCTTTGGCTTGTGTTCGGTCCTTTAATTCCACCTTGTTACTCCATTTATATTTATTATCTGTACTGAATTTGAGGTATAGGATCATGGAAAGGCTTTTTTTCACATAACAGTGGAGTTTGCAATTGGGCAACCATGTATGTAGATACTAGCCGCTGTAGTCACTAACTAAGATTTGCCCTCTTGTTCTGCCATCTGCTGCTGTCAATGCTTCTCATTCTGGCACAGCTCTGGGTGTATTTTCTCTTGGGGCAAGCTGCTGTATACAAAGGACATCCTGTGGAGCAGGTGTATCTGTCATTGAAGATCATCTGGGTTTTGGCTGTTGTCTAGACTGAGATTTGATGAATGTCATGCTTTTATATAAGAAGGAAAGTCACCAAGCTAGCATGATTTCAATACATACAACTCAGGTCCCTGAAACTGCCGTAATCATTTTGTTCTCTTTGCTATAGCAACCTTCAGGTCAAAAGTTTAAGGACATTATGTTAGCCTGCGTAAGGAAAGGAGAAATTAGTAGTAACATTCAGCATGAGTGTACTTCTTAATTAACTATATCAGAACCACATACCCTCATCATGCAAAACTTTGGACTTCCCAAAACCAATCATCATTTTGTGTTAGCCTTTCAGTTTCAACCTTGCTTAGAATATAAAAATATTGTATGTCTTGTGATATCTGAATACATCTCATTTGTATAAAGATGTGCTCATTCCTGGCAGCGCTCATCATTTTGATGTTATAGCCATGCCTAGAGATCTATCTGGTCGTGGAGCACAAGGGTCTTTGTATCACTGTTTACTGCAAACTCTTTATACCAGCCTCCTAACCCTCTCTGTTTTATACCCAGAGATCAATTTATTCTGAGTTGAAGGAGAGGTTATTTGGAAAAATTATTTTGATGTTTTTTAATTTTGTATCCTGTTACCAGAAGTGATAATTATTTTAGCACATGACCATGGGTTAGTTAAGCATTTGGGTTTATTTGGTATTTTCAAACCTGTTTCAATCAGTTTGATACACGATTATTCACTTTAGTTCATATCAATTGCTTTGCTTTTCTAATTTTTAAATAATTAATTCAAGTGTGGATCCATTGACTGAAATAAAATATGGAGTAGAACAAAATGATTACTTAATAATGAATTCACATAACTGATCTATGAGACTGCCTCCTTCAACCACATTTAGAAACTGATGGGGGTTGATGGAGTACTAAAAACCCTTTGAATGTGTATTTACTCTATAAATTAACTCAAATTGATCCTGCACTAGGAGACAATCTGAATAGAGATTTTTTTCAGATGCACTTGTGTGTCAGGGCAAGCCCACGCAATGAAAGGACATGTGAGTTTATCATTACCATTTTCATTACCATTCTTATCATTATTGCAAAGATTTATAAAAAGTACTTTCCTCCTTGAATTAAAAGCAAAATTTTACCTGTGTTCTTCCATTTCTTAGATACCAACAAATGCTGCACAGAAATTTGGTTTACCTGGCAACAATAGCAGATTCCAATCAAAATATGCAGTCGTTGCTACCTGCTGTAAGTAATGTACCAGTGTTTGCAAAACCAGGGTTGTAACATGTTTGGCAAGAAACTTAAAAGATCTACAATAATAAATGATATTGCTAGATCAATGCTCTACCTATTAACATTTAATTCAACCTCTCTCTCTCTGCAAACCACTACAGATCTGGCATAGTTATTTTTGGGCATTATGATGTAGAATTACATATTTGCATCCTAATTAATAAAGAAATAATGATGAAGACTTATTTGTATAACATATTTCATGATCATCAGACTTGCCAAAGGGCATTTCAGCTAACATGGTGGTTTTGGAGAGAGATATTAGGAACTGCAGATGCTGGAGAATCTGAGATAACAAGCTGTAGAGCTGGATGAACACAGTAGGCCGAGCAGGAAAGCTGACGTTTCAGGCCGAGACCCTTCTTCAGAAATGGGGGAGGGGAAGGGGGTTCTGAAATAAATAGGGAGAGAGGGGGAGGCAGATCAAAGATGGATAGAGGAGAAGATAGGTGGAGAGGAGACAGGCAAGTCAAAGAGGTGGGTATGGAGCCAGTAAAGGTGAGTGTAGGTGGGGAGGTAGGGAGGAGATAGGTCAGTCCAGGGAGGATGGACAATTCAAGGGGATAGGATGAGGATAGTAGGTAGGAGATGGAGGTGTGGCTTGAGGTGGGAGGAGGGGATAGGTGAGAGGAAGAACAGGTTAGGCAGGCGGGGATGAGCTGGGCTGGTTTTGGGATGCAGTGGGGGAAGGGGAGATTTTGAAGGTGGTGAAGTCCACATTGATACCATTGGGCTGCAGGGTTCTCAAGCAAAATATGAGTTGCTGTTCCTGCAACCTTCGGGTGGCATCGTTGTGGCACTGCAGGAGGCCCAAGATGGACATATCATCTGAGGAATGGGAGGGGGAGTTGAAATGGTTCACTGTTGGGAGGTGCAGTTGTTTATTGCGAACCCTAGTTTTGGAAATTAGTTTTGGAAATGCAATTACTACAATAATGTAGATATGTGGCAGCCAATTTCCACCTAGCAAGCCCCAAAACAACAATGTGATGACAACCAGAGAATTTTTTTTGTTTCATTGATTGTAGGATAAATATTGACCAGGACACTGGGAATAAATTTCCTACTTTTCTTTGAACTAATGTTGTGGGGGATATGTGACGTTCACCTGGCAGGTCAGACAAGGCATTGGTTTAAGATTTCATTTAAAAGTAGTGCAGCACTTCTACAATGTTCCAATTATCAGTGTTAACGTTTGTGCTCGTGATATAGAATGGGAACTTAACTCGCAACCTTCAGTTGTGTGTTTTGAGATTAATTTATCACTTTTGATAAATGTACAACTCTTGATTAACTTGCAGTTTCTTGAATACTGACAGAACTGCTAGTCAATAAAGAACTTGGACATCTGGGATGTGCGGGAGTGGAATGTCTTGTCGTGGGAGCATCAGACTTGCCAAAGGGCATTTCAGCTAACATGGTGGTTTTGGAGAGAGATATTAGGAACTGCAGATGCTGGAGAATCTGAGATAACAAGCTGTAGAGCTGGATGAACACAGTAGGCCTGCTCGGCCTACTGTGTTCATCCAGCTCTACAGCTTGTTATCTCAGATTCTCCAGCATCTGCAGTTCCTAATATCTCTCTCCAAAACCACCATGTTAGCTGAAATGCCCTTTGGCAAGTCTGTTGCTCCCACGACAAGACATTCCACTCCCGCACATCCCAGATGTCCAAGTTCTTTAAGGACCGCAACTTCCCCCCCACGGTGATTGAGAACGCCCTTGACCGCGTCTCCCGCATTTCCCGCGACACATCCCTCACACCCCGCCCCCGCCACAACCGCCCCAAGAGGATCCCCCTCGTTCTCACACACCACCCTACCAACCTCCGGATACAACGCATCATCCTCCGACACTTCCGCCATTTACAATCCGACCCCACCACCCAAGACATTTTTCCATCCCCACCCCTGTCTGCTTTCCGGAGAGACCACTCTCTCCGTGACTCCCTTGTTCGCTCCACACTGCCCTCCAACCCCACCACACCCGGCACCTTCCCCTGCAACCGCAGGAAATGCTACACTTGTCCCCACACCTCCTCCCTCACCCCCATCCCAGGCCCCAAGATGACATTCCACATTAAGCAGAGGTTCACCTGCACATCTGCCAATGTGGTATACTGCATCCACTGTACCCGGTGCGGCTTTCTCTACATTGGGGAAACCAAGCGGAGGCTTGGGGACCGCTTTGCAGAACACCTCCGCTCAGTTCGCAACAAACAACTGCACCTCCCAGTCGCAAACCATTTCCACTCCCCCTCCCATTCTCTTGATGACATGTCCATCATGGGCCTCCTGCACTGCCACAATGATGCCACCCGAAGGTTGCAGGAACAGCAACTCATATTCCGCCTGGGAACCCTGCAGCCATATGGTATCAATGTGGACTTCACCAGTTTCAAAATCTCCCCTTCCCCCACTGCATCCCTCAACCAGCCCAGTTCATCCCCTCCCCCCACTGCACCACACAACCAGCCCAGCTCTTCCCCCCCACCCACTGCATCCCAAAACCAGTCCAACCTGTCTCTGCCTCCCTAACCGGTTCTTCCTCTCACCCATCCCTTCCTCCCACCCCAAGCCGCACCCCCAGCTACCTACTAACCTCATCCCACCTCCTTGACCTGTCCGTCTTCCCTGGACTGACCTATCCCCTCCCTACCTCCCCACCTACACCCTCTCCACCTATCTTCTTTACTCTCCATCTTCGGTCCGCCTCCCCCTCTCTCCCTATTTATTCCAGTTCCCTCCCCCCATCCCCCTCTCTGATGAAGGGTCTAGGCCCGAAACGTCAGCTTTTGTGCTCCTGAGATGCTGCTTGGCCTGCTGTGTTCATCCAGCCTCACATTTTATTATCTTGGAATCTCCAGCATCTGCAGTTCCCATTATCTCTGCTAGTCAATAGTTCTGCTACCTTTAGTACTGATCTGTTGTCAGGGCTCTTTGTACAGTTCCATTAAGATGTAGATTTCTTAGATTTGTGAAAAAATTCTTGTAAAGCAGTTGTGTGGTAAGCTTTTTCTTTAAATCAAGAACTTGTAGATCATAAACGAAATAGGATCAGTTGAGATGTACATTAAATTACAATTTCTCTGAATAACATTATTGGACAATGTCTATGCTAATTTAGTTTTAATTAATTGCCTTTGCCTTGCTTAGAATAGACTATCTACAATCCTTGCATCAGGAATAGCACAAATCTGTTTTCAGTACTGATTTTAAAGGGTGTACTCTGTTTAATTTTATGCAAAGATTTCTGATGAGCAAATGTGTAGTTTTTAATATTCTATCCAGATGCCAATTTACAATCAATTTAAACTTGCTTGCTTGTAAAAGTTGGTTTCCTGTGGAAGGAGGTTAATTGAATGCTTTTGTTTATATTTGAAGATCAATTTTTAAAAACAGCCAAAGAAAATGTTTTTTAAAAAATTTGCATATTCAATTACATGTTCTATGATGTCAGAATGCTCCAAAGCACTTTGAAGCCAGTGAAATGCAGGTACTGTTATAATGTAGGAAACACAACATCTGAATTGCACACACCAAGTTTTTCTGCAAACGGCAGCAAGATAACTACTCAAATCTTCTGTTTTTAGTAGGTGGCTGAGTAATGACAATTGGACTGGATACCCAGCGAACTTTCCCACGTGGTTTTTTTTTTAAACATCTACCTGCGAAAGTAGGTGGGGCCTCAGTTCAATATCTAAACTGAAAGTCTGTTCCTGCAGCCACGTAGCATTGAAGGAGTGTCAATCTGGGTTTTTGAACTCAAGTCTGAAGTCTCTGACAGAACAGGCTGGAAGCATGGCTGAAGCATTTATATGTCCAATATTTGTTTTTGCTCTCATGAAGAGGAGCAAGATACAAGCTATGAAATTCCCTTGACTGAATGCTTTAATGAAGACCTCAGATGATTCCACTTCCTGCATCAGTCTGTACTGAAAGCAACATGTAATTTATCAACAATTCCAGTCCATTTTATGTTGTGATATAAGCATTTAAAAACTGTCCAGTTTGAGCTGACTTCAGTGCATTTTCTTCAGGACTTCTACATAGATTGAACCATTTGGCCCAGTAGTTTGAAAACTATTGATACAAGTATTGCATTGTAAGTGGGAGTAATGGCACTCACTGCAAACTGAGAGAAGAAAAATGCTGAAAAATATCAACCGATTTGCGTGGTGTTTGGTTTTAATTTCCCAGTTTGAACTCAATTCTGCTGACTGATTTTAGAGGATTTCAATGTCATCAAGCAGGCTAATCAGCAAATCACATCAAAGAATTCTTACAGCCTAAAAATCAGAAAATAACAAGTAGGTTTTATTGTTCACTTAGAATGTTGTAAAAAGCAAAATAAAAATTGTGGCTTACACTTGGGGTTAAGGAAAAAGATGAGGTATCGTCGACCAATAAAACAAATGTGTTGATTTTGTTTTTGTCATATGGACTGGAGAAATTTGATGATCTGCAAAGTGAAGTCAGCTTTCAGGGCTACACAAGTTGTTGCAATTAGTTATAAACTTGCTGAACTGTTTACATGAAGTATAACAGGGTTTTTAACAAGGTATAATTTTTTTCACAGTGGGATTCATATCTTCTAATAATGATTGCCAGCTTTGAGATCTTCAACAACACACTTTCTGGAATAGTAGGGACCTGCTGACATAAACTTCTGGACTTCTGATTTTAATTCCACCTGTGCTGTAATTATTTCTGCTGATGGTACCACTGGACCAGGCAGAGGCTAGAATGAAATCTGGCCTCCTAGATCGTTTTTCTTTGGATTACCTACTGGTTATTCACTGTGAATTTTCTTTAACAACAGAATAAAAGTTTATTTCACAAAAGGTGAAAACAGAATAAAAAATTCTAGAAAGTGAACAGGTAAAATAAAAACACCCAGCGAAACAGACTTTTGATCTGTTCTCCAACAATATCCACCTGACAACAAATTAAATCCAGATAAATAACCCTCTATATCCAGCATTGAAGTTTGATGTGGTTGATTCTCTACTGTTCTTTACTGTTAACTGTGAATTTTTTTACAGGAATACTCATAAAACTGAGAGCTTAGACTTTCTCAGCTTTTTAATAACCTGCCAATCTACACAAATACAGGTTAACTGTGCTTTGCCCAAACTCTTCTATACTTGTTTTCTAGGACAGAAGTTATATTTGCTTCTAACCCCATTGGTCTCCTCCAAACTGCCTAAAAACTATTAATCACTTTTTTTTCTATACTAAAATCAATCATTGATTTTCTGGAACCTCTAAGTGGTATAAACGAGCACAGTTTTCTGATATACACTGAATTATATCTCTATTCTGGAAAGACTGTCTGATCGAGTTACTATTTTCTTTAAAATGCTTCAGGAAAGTAACCGATCCGGAGTGTCAACATTTTATAATCCAACCTCCAACAAGTTACTAATAGATAAGTCAAACACCCTTCGTCACGGTGGCACCAAACAAAATGCTGCCAGTTTCACAGAGAAATTGCAGCGACCACTAAAAGTTTTGTTGTCACTAAAAATCCAGCTATTGTTTTCATACCGAGTCACTTATTTATTTATCCACCTTGAAATTTAAGGCTTTACAGTTTCAAAGGCTTCTAACCTAATTGTACAGTAGACATCTAACTACTCAACTTTTGTGTTGTGCTCTCTACCCTAAACAATTTAAACTCACTGTATGTGTATTCTGATGATGATTTAAGAATCTGATCAATTATTTAAATTATTAGTGCACTTGAGATACTCTAATCACAAGACTATAAGATACAGGAGCAGAATTAGTCTCTTTGGCACATCAGGTCTGTTCTACCATTCGATCGTGACTGATCCGTTTCTCAACCCCATTCTCCTGCCTTCTCCCCATAACCTTCACTCATTGATGTAGCCTCCACAGCCTCTTGTGACAATAAATTCCACAGTTTAATCGCATTGTGGCTGAAGAAATTCCTCCTCCAGTTCTAAAGGGTTGTCCCTTTACTCCGAGGCTGTGCCCTTGGTCCTAGTCTCTCCTACTAGTAGTAACATCATCTCTGCATCCACTCTATCCAGGTCTCTCAGTATTCTCTAAGTTTCATGAGAAACCTTCATCCTCATCATTCCACCCCCCCCCCCCATCCATCTAAATTCATTTGAATATAGAACCAGATTCGTCAACTGCTGTTCACATGACAAGCCCTTCATCCCTGATATCATTCTTGTAATCCAGATCCACTATACCTTCCTTAGATACGGGACCCACAACTGCTCACAGTCTTCCAAATGTGGTCTGACTTGAGCCTTATACATCCTCAGCAATGCACCCCTGCTCTCATATTTTTGCACTCCTCGAAATGCATTGCATTTGCCTTCCTAACAGCCATCTGAACCTGCATGTTTATCATAAGAGAATCCTGAACTAGGACTGTATCAGAGATAATGGGAACTGCAGATGTTGGAGAATCCAAGATAATAAAATGTGAGGCTGGATGAACACAGCAGGCCAAGCAGCATCTCAGGAGCACAAAAGCTGACGTTTCGGGCCTAGACCTCTCTGATGAAGGGTCTAGGCCCGAAACGTCAGCGTTTGTGCACCTGAGATGCTGCTTGGCCTGCTGTGTTCATCCAGCCTCACATTTTATTATCCTGAACTAGGACTCCCAAGTCCACTTGTGCTTCAGATTCTCGAAGCCTTTCCCCACTTAGAAAGTAGCCCATGCTTCTAATGCACCTACCAAAGTGCATAACCTCACTTTCCTACATTGTATTCCATCTGCCACTTATTTGCCCACTCTCCTCGCCTGCCGAACTCCTTCTGCAACCTGCCTGCCTCCTCAACACTTTGTCCCTCCCCCTGATTGTGTATCTGCAACCTTAGCAACAATGCTCTTGGTTCCTTCCTCCAGATTATTAATGTATAATGTGAATAGTTGCGGCCCCAACATGGATCTCTGCTGATCTCCACTAGTCACCGGCTGCCATGCTGACAAAGATCCTTTTATCCCCACCCTGTGTTCTGCCAGTCAGCCAGTCCTCTATCCACACCAGTTCCTTGCCCCTAAAACCATAACACCACCTTGTTTAGCAGCCTCCTTTGTGGCATCTTGTTAAAGGTCTTCTGGAAATCTAAACAGATTATATCGACTAGCTCTTTCCTTTGTCTAACTTGCTTGTTTTTTCATCAAAGAATTCTAACATGTTTATCGGGCATGACTTCACCTTGACAAAGCTATGCTGACTCAGACCCTATTTTACCATGCCGTTCCAAGCACATCAAAATCTCATTCTTAATAATGGGCTCTAAACTATTACCAATGGTCAAGGTCAGGATAACTGGTCTATAATTTCCCATCTTCTGCCCCGCTCCCTTCTTACGCAGAGGTGTTAATTATCCATTTACTGGCCACTGACTCCACTGATTCTTGAAAGATCCCAACGAATGCCTCCACAATCTCCTCAGCTATCTCTTTCAGAGTCCTGGGATGTAGACCATCTGGTCCACATGGTTTATCTGCCTTCAGACTTTTCAGCTTTGCCATCACTAAGGCGAGTTGCTGGCCACTACACTCATCTCGGTCCCCCAACCCTCAGGAAGTTCTGGTATGCTGCTGGCATCTTTCACTGTGAAAATTGATGTAAAGTACCCATTCAGTTCCTCCTTCATTCCTTTGTTACTCTCATTGCTACTTCTCCAGCCTCCTTTTCCAGCTGTCCACTGTCCACTCTTGCCTCTTCTTCACCATCTATCAGACAAAGATTTGGTAGATGTAAGTAGGAATTGATCAGTTTCTGGATTAATGGCTGGAATTATACATCCATGTCCTGGGAACAGGTTGGTGGGTAAGGGAAGGGGGAAAGCAGTGGGGGGTAATTAGCTGGCATGGTGAGGTATTGCCTATCTGCTAACACTGGAATTTTATCAATGGCCTGGGTTGATGTCTCATACCCCATTGACACCACTTGAAGGTCTCCTCTTCCCACGGTATTTGGCCAAGTGGAGGGGGTGTCGTTGTCACTTGGCAAGGTTATGAGATGGACCCCGGCAGTCTGGATGTGAATCCAGAATGGGGTAGGGTGAGGGTTTGGTCTGTCCAATTCCATTCCCAATAGAAGCCAACCATCCCAGAGATGCTTGTTTTGCTAAGCCCCTCCCCCTCCTCCTCCTACACCCCGCCAGGCATCCCAATTCTGGCAGCCAGCAGCCTTGCCAGGCCTGCATAACTTGCCCTGATGAAAGCTCCTGATTTACCAAGCAGTCTGATTTCTATGTTGTTCCCCTTGAGGAACTAGCTGCAGTCCCAGCAGTGGCCACTGCACGCGGGGGTGCTGCTATGGCTGAGGGGCTGCCAAACTAGCTGATTGGTCGGCAGCACTTGAAGATGAGACATCCTGCCTGATTGGGGCAGAAGCCCCAACAAGAGACATTTAACAACAAAGGGTCCATAAAAGCTGCTTGTGGGTTCCCTGCCAGGCATTGTTGGGCTCACCATTGCAGGTGACTGGGTGGGACGCTGGCTCCATGAAAAATGCCAGCCAATATTTCACATTTATCAACTAAAACATTGCACATTACTTTCCTTATGAACTATATTCAAATTGATTCAAAGTTTTATTTTGAGGTTCTGTCAGAAATTGTGCCCGCTAAATAAACGAGCCACATTTTTGTTCCTGGCCTGTTTTCATTCAGGGCACTCAGGCCAAAGAAGTCTGTGGCTCATTGTACAGATTACTTGAAAACAAAGTATACTCGGAGCCAACGGAAAAAAAACTGCTATTCATCAATAATGTGCTCTTTGTATGGAACAATTTATTATATTCGAGCTAGAAAACAATTTTTGTACTTTTCCATACCTTGATATTCATCTAATCTTTGGTGCATTGCTGCAGACGTAGGGAAATGTTTTCTATTGTTCAATATGGGGATCAGAGTAGAATAATAATGAAATGTTAGTTGCAGCATCCATACATCTATCCAAAGAAAATATAAGGATCGTGAGAGCTGACAATTTAAACCTCCTCTCCCACACATCCACATCTCACTTTCCCATGAGGTTATTGATTTATGATAATGCAGTGGCTCATGTGCTCGGCCCCAGTCTAACTTGAGGCAGCGAAGAGCTGCAGGTTGGTAGTTTGCTGGGGGTAGGTGATGTACACTGTTGAATCCAATCCTTTCATTGTACTTTCCAGCAGAGTTACTGGGTAGGAAAAGAAATCCTTTTTTAAGAAAACCCTTTTCTATCTTGTGACTCTCAGGCTAATATTTTCACTCTTAACCGCTATCCTGGCTCGGATTAGCTAACCAGGCATTGACCCTATCCTGGTCTACTTGAAAGCTACATTAGTTAGTCAATTTAATAGATGTTCTGTTAGATTCTAATTGAAACAAGCTTGAACTTTTCTAATTTTGAGCGTGTAAGGCAGTCTGCCTCTGACAAACCTCAGTGCAAAACACAGGGGATGGGTCATTGTTGTGGGTGCTACCTTTTTGAATGAGCTGATTTCTTCTGCCTGTTCGGATCATTTAAAGGATCCTATAGTGCTTTTTAAGGATCACAGATTAGCATTCCTCTTTCTACCATCCATCACCAAGTCACAAATATCTACTCATTCATTCAGTTCATCTCAGTGGGATCCTGTTTGGCACAATTTAGCTGTAGTTGTCCTATATATGTAACTGAAAATGCACTCAGAAAAATAATCTCTATAATATAAAGTGTTTTAGGATGTCTTGAAAATGTGATATCTTGCTATAGAAATGCAAATATATTTAGTCTTTCTGTATGAATGTAATACTTGGTTTTCTCTGTTGTGAAATCATTCCCCTTCAGAGAAAACTATCTTAACTACGAATAGAATAGAATAATTGCTGTGGTGATCTTCCAAGACATTGGAAAGTAGTAACATCTTTATTTTCAATAAAGGAATTTTAAGGTCTTTATTTTCTTTGAAAGTTTAATTATTAATTGTGCACATTTTTCCTCTGTGATTTCCTTTACTTAGCCACCTTCCCAAAACCTGTCAATGGGGCCAGGAGGAATGAATCTTTCTGGATCAAACCAAGCTTTACATTCACAGAACGTTCCCAATGACACCATGGGAGGAGGTATACCCCCTTCTCCATTAATGCAGAGCCAGATGAGCAATGGTAGGTTATCTAACAGCGCTAAACAGAGCCAATGTTCTTATTTAATATGTTGCAGTATTAAGATATGGGATCTGCTGGATTATAACCTAGAAAGATAAGTGGAATTCAGGCTAGCGTTATGTCTGGCATATGGGATTAATTGCAAACTAAGTATCTGTTTTGGCAACAACATCCACCACTGGTGTAGAAGCTACAATATCTTCAAATTAGTCAATATAATAATCTAAACGATGAATGAAAAGTGTGCATAAATCATGAAAACCTTATCATGAGTTAAATTGAAGCAAAGTTCCTCAAAATGATGTTTTACTTTTTCTCTTTATTTCTCCTATTCAATACAGACTGGTTCATATTGTAGTATGGCTCTCGGCTACTTTTCTATAAAGGCACTTTTTCATGGTGGCAGCAAGCTAATCAGTACCCTGCCCTGTCTCCATTCCAGCTCTTCTGGTTTCAATTTTAGTATGGATTAAGATATACCGGCCTGTGGAGGCTGGAAGGCAGGGAGCCAACAAAATGGTAGGGAGCTGGATTGAAAGGTTCTGACAAAGGAACCTTGGTGAGTTGCTGCTGTACATCTTGCAGATGATGTTCTCTGCTCCTACTGAAGGTCAGTGGTAGCGGAAGTCAATGTTGAAGCTAATGGATGGTGTGCTAAACACATGAGCAGCTTTGCTCTGGATGTTGTTGAAAATTTGCCATTGGAGCATAAACCATTAGGCTGTTGTGCATTGTAGTTGGTGGACAGGTTTTGGGGAGTCAGGAGTGACTCCCCTCACAATTGCCAGCTGCCAACTTATTCTCATCAATATGGCTGCTCGAATTCAGTGTCTGGCCAGTGACATCTAGGCTGTTGATGGGGGATTCAGCCCTTGGGGGATAGGTTGCCAGTTTCACTGATTAACTTCCCATTTTTAATGTGCCATTTTGCTGTTGCATGAGTGGCCAGCTAAATGGAGGTGACTCCTTGTGGGGAGGGGAAGATCTTACACAGTGCTGCAATGATCACAGCGGGAGTGACACCCCTTTATCTTCAACAAGTTCCCCAGTAGGGATTTCTTTCCTGGACCCAGGCCTTTCTTAATGTTAAATCTTGTCTTTGTTTACCTTCTGCAGGATCCTGATTTTCTGCCAGCCTTGGCAATGATCACCGCCCCTTGTGGTACTACTGCCGTCTGTCGATTTCACAATTTTGAGCTTTTCGATACTGGCCCTTCCTTATAAAGTTGGAGTTGCTGTTCATTTACTCGTACTTTTCAATGTGGCTTTGTTGTTGTTGTTTCCTCCCCAGTGTGTGCAGCTGGCCCAGTGTTGGTATTAACAAAGAACCTCATGCTACTGCTATCACCAGTAATTGAGTAAATTGTCCTTCCACTCGCACTATCTTTCAACTTGTCCATCCCGCTCCCACTCCACTCCATCCCCAAAACACACACACACACACACACACACACACACGCTGGAGCGTTTCTCACAGACTTGTAAATAAAATCTATATAAAAACAAAACACCATGGACACTGGAAATCTGAAACAAACACAGAGCATGCTGAAGAACTAAGCAGATCTAGCAGCACTTGTGGAGAGATGAACAGTGTTAATATTTCAAGTCTGCTGTGACTCTTCAGAACTAAGCAGGATTTTGAAGAAGAGTCAGTACCAAACTTAAGACTTGTTAACTCTGGTTCCCTTTCAATAGATACTGCCATCCCAATAAACCCGGTAAGTAGGTTTTCTAGAGACGAGTCAGGCCAATGTGATGGCTGTTGGTACTACAAGTTATGGTAACTAGTCATATTGTAATGAAAGTACCAGTCAGTCTGTATGTTATGAGAGATTGGGGCCCATCACACGTGCTATCACCTATCCATTTAAGAGGCATAGATGAAATTTGATTTGTCACAGTTCACCTTCGATTTCATTTAGGAGTCTGGGTTCCTGGTCTTCTTCATTACTGTAAGCATTATCTGTTCAGCAGTCAATGGTGTGGTTGGGCCTTGACAACCTTGTTAAGTTTGCAACCGTCTGCAACAGTTTCTTGGAGGAGCAGACAGGCAAAATAACCTGCAACAACTTTTCTTTTTACTCCTTCATGTGGGCATTATAGTCTAACCTAGCTCTTATTGTGCATCCTGAATTGGCCTGGAGAAGGTAGTCATGAACTGCTTCCTGAATATTGCAGTCTTTAGGTGTTGGAAAACCAACAGTAAACTGCACGACTGTTGAATCGGAGTTAAATTTCTCGTTTATGGTCAATTATGGTTTATGGGCCCATTCCTTTTAATGTATACATTTCCACACACTGTCTCATCTTCAGATAAGATGGTCGCAACTGGGATAGAAAGGGGGACTTTGTCCCTTGGGGTTTGGATTTTGATTGAGCCTGGGCCACTGAAGTGCCAGGTGAACTGTTGATTGATTTGAAAGGTTATTAGAACAGATCATCATGACCGTGTCTGACTCTGTTTCTTTAGGTCCGTCTCACGTTTCAGTGCAGCAATCAGGGCCAGCAGCAATACCAAGCTCCTCAATGACCATGCCTGTAAATAACCATGGAAGTGCAGGGGGTTACAGTCACTCTGTCCCCTCATCACAAAGTATGCAGATGCAGAGTCAGGGCCAGTCGATGGCAAACTATGGATCTCGGACAAACATGAGCATGCAAACTGGTCAAGGTAAACTTTTGAAAGTTGCCATGTTGTTGTAATGTAATAAAAAATTTTGGCATGCGTGACTTTTATATTTCTGCGCAATTTGTATAAAGTATCTCAATTTATTTGATCAGATTTCTTTCAACCTTGAGTAGATGCCAAAAAAAAACTTTGAACAATTTACTTAAAGTGGTTGCAAATATGCTTGAACAGTATAAGCGTTTGTCTGGGTCTTGTTTTCCTGTCTAGGTGAAACCAGTTTAATATTTTCGAGAATTCTGAATAGATCTGAAAAGCTTTTGAAGCTTGAGTGTAACCTGCAAATATTGAGGCTATTTGTATTTTTCCTGACATTCAAAACTCCTACGATAGATGAATGATCATGTTTCCAAAATCTTACTGAAGCTTCTCTTGACAAACTTGCAGTAGGAGCACTTCAAGAGTGTAGCTCTTTCCCAGTTAGAAATTTGTTTTTTTCATTCCTTTTGCTGTAATTGGGAACTCAGTGGAGGGGCTTTCTTACCCTTTGTTGAGAGCTAAGTACTAGAATTTATAATGGTTTACAAACATGCCTTTTAATTTTTGCCTTCTGCATAGCAGAGAAATTATACTGGCTTGTGAGAGAAACCTACCTAAAACAATCTTAGTATTTGTCAAGGCAGCTGTTTCTGTTGAATTGCCTTCATTTCAAGTCCATGAATATAAAACAGTAGGTTTGTTTTAGGTCAAGAATCTAGCTTTGTTCTGCGGTTGTTATGACTAGTGAAGTTCTACTTCAAATCACAATCAATGGCTTCTTCTTTTAGTTGTCTATCCGAAAAATTGACTGGAACACATGGATAAGGACAAAGTGATTGCAAGAGATTTTAACTAAAAATCACTGTATTTTCCACTTGAGAAAGCCTGACCTGCACACTTCCCAAATATACACCTAATCCATGCTTCTCTTTGTCTATGATTTTTGTCTTTTCACACAGGTGTTGGATTTGCAGCAGATTTTGAGATGTGACAGAGTTTGTGCGGGCTGGAGTGCAGAGCTGGGCCAATTGGAAGTCCTGTCTTGGTTTTGCAACACAGCAACCCAACTTCCCACATTGATTAAAATTCATTTAAACCTCAGCCCTTATCCTCATGCACCCATACACTTTGCATGCCAATCTGTTCCACCTCAGGTCCCTCATGCCATCTTGTGTCGCAGATTGCTGATGGATCTTCACTAACACACCACCCCCATTTCACCCTAAGCCGGCTCAAGTCACCCATGTTCCTTCAAACTCTCAACATGCTGCACCATGCCCCTAAATATTGCCCATGCTACCCTAAGCTCACTCAATGGCCCAGTCATCCCAATACTACCGCACACCCCTGCTGAGAACCCCACAGCATCCTCATACAGTTCACCCAATACATCCATATATCTTTCATAGCTATTCACTCAGTATGTACTTTGTCCAGTGCTCAGAAGCTATGTGATAGCAATGGGAATTATTCAAAAATCAATAGAAAAGAACCACTAACAATGATTTAAAGTTCTGAATTCAAACACACTGTCATTATTACAGGGAGAAAAGTACACTGTTTTAAAAAGTATGGTCCTTTAAGTACTTACTTGGTTTTTTAAGCAAACACATCACCACATCAAAGGTATATTCTGCACTTTTTTTCTATGGGATGCGAGCATCTCTGGCTGGGCCAGCATTTAGTATCCATCCCTTAATTGACTTTTCACTGCTCCTAGGCATAAGTGACAATTTATTAATAATAGTTGCCGTGGTGTGGGTAGTGGTGAGCTGCCTTCCAGAACTGCTGTACTCTGTGTGCCATGGGTAAACCCAGAATGCCACGAGGGAGGGTGCACCAAGATTTTGACCAAATGATCCTTCTGTTATGGCAGTCTCCTTAAAAAGTTTAGATTGTTCTTTGATTGATAGTGTATCAGCTGAGCTGAAGTAATCATAGCATTTAAAACCCTGTCAGGTATTCATAATAATTACAGGAGGTTTAACAACAGGATCCAACTACATTACCACTTGTGGACTAGATGTGGATTTTGCTTTCAATTTTCAAACATACAGCTGTTATAATAGCTTTTGGTCAAATTATATCACAGCATAAAACATGGCATCAGAAATTGACAAAATGCTTGTTTTTACAATTTTATTGTACTTTGATGTTTTATACCCTGGATAAACTACTGTAATCATGGCAACACTTGTGAAATGATGGTCTACGTAAGGATCAATTTACCTTTGCAGAACAGATATCTATGATTAAAAAAAATCAAATCTGCATTACAATACAGCATTGAGTATTAACACTTGAAGGTGTCAAAACATTTTAAGTTTAACTTACAGAATGTTGCAGATACCTCACAGGTTTTACCTAGTGTTCATGAACTCTTCAAGGGGTTGTGTGTTTTGTTTCCAAAACTTCTAAAATTCACACTAGTGCAGGAAACGGGAACCCTCAACTCAGAAGAGTCTTGTGAATGCACATGTGTTTTAAAATGAAACCTTCCAAACCCATGAAAAGACCACATTAAAACTGTGTGAGGTCAGGAACGTAGATGGAGATAGGGTTTTTCATTTTGCTGGAGAAACAAAGTTCAGTGTTTTACGATGTGATTCACACCTCCCTTGGGAGATGAAAATCTGGCCCCAGATTTTCATTGGATCTGTCTCTATGCCAGTTGACCTATAGAAACATACTTTTCTACAGCTATAGTAATGACGTTAATTGACGTTCATGTGGGATGATCAGCAGATTTGAACAAAGCATAGTCAGAGTTATATTTTTGAAAAGGCGTTTAAAGGTAGGAAGATAGAGAAAAGGAAGGATTTGTCAAAGAATTTCTAAATGATAAAGCTGACACAACCAAGGTTCTTTAATTGAAGGTGGACTAAAGGAGAGCAGAAAATGCACAGCAGGCCTCGGAGAGGCCTGATATACAGTGAAGTGATATACAGCTGGAGCAAGTTATAGAAATGGTGTAGAATGAAGATGTGGAAGGAAATGTAATGAAGACCACCACAATACAGCTGAACTGTCACAATCATAGTTGAGATACAAGGGATCAATTTAGCTTATCAAGAACAGTGTGACGGTCAAATATGTTTAAAATGGGAAAAGGTTTTGAGGAAAAAACACATACATTTTAAGATAGTTCCAAATCTATTTCTAATTTGCCAAATTAAAAATTGATACCAGTAAGTAATTGGAAATAAGTAGTTCAAAAGAGTTTAGAGCATATGAACTGCTCAAAAAGTTTGGTTATTAGAAGCAACTTAGCAGCTGAATCCAATTTTGATTTAATATGTAAATAGTTAAACAGACATGCTCTAATTCACCTTTTTATAGTCCAATATAAAATGTGCTTCAGTGTCTTCACACATAAATTTCTCAATTTCTGTGTCAAATAAACAAAGTAATTGCAATGCCTGTGATGACTCAAAGGGTTTAGTGTAATACTAAACTATCCAAATCAAAAAAGGCCTCAGGTTTGTTCCATGGCTGTTTTCAGAGATAAATGGCAGGGTTGCCAAAAATGTCTTGTGCTGTCTATAGTTTCAGGAAGTAAGAAGGCAGAAACAACCAAGATTCCTTCTCCTTCTAGCTGTCCAATAAACATTGAACATACCTGAATATTTTAGTGAGGACATGACAAGGCAGAGCTTTGATCCTGTTAAATAGTTTTTGTTTACTTCTTATCTAAAATAACACAAAGGAAGATTTAAATTAAGCACAAAAGGGCCAGTGAGATTGGAATAAAGGCTAACGTGAGGCACGTTCTGCAGAACAGGAAAATACTTTGAGGAATTTGGAGGGAGGTGAAGGGAAATGGATTTCTATAGTGGCATGACTGTAAAGTTGTGCTGATGATGCTTGCTCTGGACATGTAATGTGCTTCTTCACAGCCTTTGCATTGAAGTTCTAATGATTGAAAGCTGCTGATGAGCTAGTTGGCTCTTTCATAACTCATCAAAATGGGAACAGCTTTGCAGCAGGCTGTCAGTGCTTCTAATTCACTTGAATCTTCAGCAGTGCAATGCAAAATCTGCCTTTATATTCAAGTTAAAGTTAGGTTCTAACCTCATTGATGTTTAGTGATTGTAATCCTTTCACTAGGCTGTTTACTGGTTATGATAGTAAAATTTAAATGGAAACAACTTTAGATTAAATAGTGCAGTTCAGTTATTTCAGAATTTGGTATGGGCTTCTCAGTATTTTGACCATTGAATAAAATATTCAAATTGCTGATATAATTTGTTTACTATGGGAATATACCACATTGGCGCGTAGTGCCTAGGAAAATTTGCACGTTCTTTCTTGAATTCATCTTTATTCAGTAGACTTGCTTACTTAAATTTATTTTACAGTTCCCATGATGCACCAGCAAGCCGCAACCTCACATTACAGCACCCCGCAGGGAAGTGGTCAGCATTACCAGGGGCCATCAGCCATGGGGATGATGGGACAAAGTAATCAAGGCAACAACATAATGGGGCAAAGGCCAATGGGGCCATATAGGTCATCACAACAAGGTATGAATTTGTGTTTGTGACAGTATAACTTGATTTGATATTTTTCATGCATTTTTCAAATTCCCTATTGTGCTCCTGAGATGCTACTTGGCCTGCTGTGTTCATCCAGCTTCACACTTCGTTATCCCTATATTGTAGTTTCTTTTCTTGGCTCTGCGCTAAACGAATAGCATAAGTTGCTGGTTGGTAAATATTGTTGTCTTCAGCAGGATATTTAAATTAAGGAAATGCATTAGGTAGGCATCGCACATAAAAAGTAAATGCTGTTCTATCAGTTTGTGTTTTAAATATTGTTAATTACTGCAAGGAAAAAGTGGCAAAGAACTTGCAAAGAACATTAAAGCAAGTTGTTATTTTTAAAGTTTGACATTTTTAAAGGGTAGATGAGTTATGTGCGGTGGCTGTGTTTAATTGCTTTACCTTGCTTGCTGCCTGCCTGTGCTCAGTTAATCTCTACAGGGAAGTATTGTGAATAGACGTATTGTAAGGTTCTCTAATGAGTAGTTAATTACTTCTCTCCTTTCCCTCAAAAACTTCTTCAAAGTTATCAATAAATTAGAAAAAAATAACAATTTTCTTCTTAATATTTGTAGTTTGTAAATTGTTGGTGTATTTAACAGGATATATCTAAATTGGAACTTCTTTATGGCGCAGTACAATGTTTTATTTCACTTTTAATTTGTAATGTATAAGATATAAACTTTGGACCAAACATCTAGTTGTATTACTACGTCTTCTATAATTTGTAGAAGATTGCACTGAAGGTGCAAAAAAAGAGATGGTGGCATAGTGGTAATGCCACGGGACTAATAATCCAGACACTCCATAGTAACTAGTGGAACCTGAATTCCATTGATAAAAATGGAATATAAACCTGGTCTTGGTGATGGTGGTGATCATGTCGACTGTCATCAATTTATTGCAAAACTCATCTGGCTCACTATCTCTTTTTACGGAAGGCAATCTGCCAACCGTATCTGGTTTGGCCTACAGGCAACTCCAAATACACAGCGTGTGGCTGATTGTTAACTGCTGCCTGAATGACCTAGCAAGCCACTCAGTTGAAGAGCTAATAAGAATAGGTAACAAATGCTGTTTATGCCACTGATGCCCAGATCTCATGAAAGAGTAAAGAAAAAGAAGGGTTATGTACGCACATTTGTCTCTGTGCACACACGAGCCAGTGAGTGAGAAGACTGATGTGTATGGAATAAGCTGCTGAAAGAAGTGGTGGAGGCTGATACAACATTGAAAAGACATCTAGATGGATATATGAATAGGAAGGGTTTAGAGGGATACTGGCCAAATGCTGGCAATTGGGACTAGATCAGTTTATGATAACTGGTTGGCGTCGACGAGTTTGAAGGATCTATTTCTGTGCTCTATGACATTATAGTCAATTGGGCTAAAAATGGAGACAGATTCATAACGGGCTACTCACCAATTTTACAGCATGGAATTCTTATTTTATTTGGTTATGTACATGGCACTGCACAAACCATCTTCCTTGATAATTCAGTCATTCAACAAACTTTGACTCAAAGCTCTTATTTGAATGTGAAAACATCAGCTGTGCACCACTATCTCAATAATAAAGTTGGCATCAATTAATTTAACAACATTGAATTAAGAAAATTTACACAATTGAATAATTCACTTTGAGTATGGAAAGCAACGCTGAGTTGTCAGATTTAAGTTACCATCCTGCCCCAAAAGAATTAAATTTGAGAGTCTGGCTAAGTCAAGATCTTAATCAGCTCTTCTTTCGGTATAATGGTAATACCTCTCTTGTTACATATATATAGATTTTAAAGAGTGATTCCAGAGAAAGCAGCTCCTGCATATTGTAAATGGCTTTTCACACATTAATGGCTTACACACTTTGTAATGCTGTTGAATTAATACTGTAATAGGATCATAGTCGCGCAACAAGGAAATGGACCCTTTGGCCCAACTCATCCATGCCGATCAGGTTTCCGAAACTGAACTTGTCCCAGTTACCGGCATTTTGGTCTATATCCCTTGAAGCCATTCCAATTCATATACTGTTCAAGCATCTTTTAATTGTAGCCCACTCAGTCACTTCCTCTGGTAGCTCATTCCATAGATATACCACCATCTGTGTGAAATAGTTGCCCTTGGATTCCTTTTAAATTTTTACCCGCTGAACTTAAATGCCCCATGGCCTCTGGTTTTTGACTTCCATACTCTGGGAAAAGTCCTTTACTATTCACCTTATTTATGTCCCTCATGATTTTATAGACCTCTATAAGGTCATCACTCAGCCTCCTACACTCAAGGGAAAAATGTCCCAGCCTATCCAGCCTCTCATTGTAACACAAACCTTCCAGTCTCAGTAACATTCTTGTAAATCTTTTTTTGCACCCTTTCCATTTGCATAACATCCTACCTATAGCAGGGTGACCAGAATTGTGCACAGTGGTCCAAATATGGCCTTACCGATGTCTTGTAGAGCTGCAACATGACGTCCCAACTCCTGTACTCAGTGCTGTAACCAATGAAGGCAAACGTGCCAAATATATTCTTCAGGACCCTGTCTGTTTATGACTTTACTTTCAAGGAACTATGTAATTGCACATCTAGATCTCTTTATTCAACAACACTGCTTAGGCCTCTACTATTAACTGTGTAAGACCTGCTCTGGTTTGTCTTACCAAAGTGCAAAACTTCACATTTACTAAATTAAACACCATCTGCCATTCCTCAGCCCAGTAGTCCAGGTTATCAAGATTAATGTAGGAAATAGAGCAGGAATTTGCAAAATGAAGATGCCACAAATGAGATAAATAATCCCATAGTATCCCATAGTATTTTAGTAATGTTTTGGCTAGGGAACTATATATAAGCTGTCTTTGTGCGTTCACTTTAGAGAGTGAATAAGCCTCTTGCATCACCTCTTCTGAAGATTGGTGAACTTAACTTGGCTGTAGCACAACATGAGGTAAACAGAGCAATTATTTTAGTAGGTTCCTTTTCGATGCTTTGAATATTTGAATCATCAGCATTCTCATAAATGTAAAACACAGGGCAGCTGAGAGCCATCACAGTGGAATTCTGGGAGACTGCCACAGTCAACATGACTGTACAGCGGGTCAGGGAGAAGGCGATGTCAAGGTGTAGTTAGGCCTGAAATGCTACGTTGGTGTTTCCCACCCTCCTTCCTCTTCTGACCAAAGAAAAGACTCTGTGAGGAGGACAACTGATGAGGTTAAGGTGTACAAGGGAGCAGCCATTAAGAGAGTGCATGGCCTTTGCTTGAGAGGTTTCAGTGTGAGGAGGCTGAGGAAAGGGTACAGGTAAGGGCTCATTATCTCTACTTTCTTTCTGACTAGATTGAAGGCAGTAGGGATGGCAGTTAGGGCAGTGACACACTCCTCTTGCAGGATATGGGAGACCAGGAAAACTTCCAGTGGCTCTGGTGTCTACACCTGTAAGAAGTGCCCTGGCTGCAGCTCCTGACAGACTACATTAGGGAACTGGAGCTGGATGCACTCAGGATGCTGAGAACCTTTAGTGGTCACTCCTAAGGTGCAGCCTGCAAGTAGCTGGGTGACCACCAGAAGAGGCAAAGGGGGAAGGCAGATAGTGCAGAGGGTACCCCTGTGGCCATTTCCCTCAATAACGGGTATACTGTTTTGAATATTGATGCGGGTATGATCTTTCAAGCTAGCAGCAGCAGTCAGGTCAGTGCACTGTGACCCGCTGAGGGAAAGGATGCAGTCAGACAGAGCAATACCAATATTCTGTGGCTGCAGAAGAGACACCAGGATGGTGTGTTGCCTCCTGGGTAGCAGGATCAAGGATGAGCCGTCCCAGACCTTCTGAAGGAGGATGGTGAACAGCCAGAGGTCATTGCTCATGTCAATACAAATGACATAGATAGACAAAGGGATGGGTCCTGCAAAATGAGTAGAGGGAATTAGGTAAGAAGTTAAAAGGCAGGACCTCAAGGGTAGTGATCTCTGGATTACATACAGTGCCGTGTGCCACTGAGGATAGAAATAGAAAGGTAGGGTGGCACGGTGGCTCGGTGGTTAGTGCTGCTACCACACAGCACCAGGGTCCCGGGTTCGATTCCACCTGTGGGTGATTGTCTGTGTGGAGTTTGCACATTCTTCCTGTGTGTGGGTTTCCTCCAGCTGTTCTGTTTTTTTTCCCACAGTCCAAAGATGTGCAGGCTAGCTGGATTGGCCATGCCATATTGCCCGTAGTGTTCAGGAATGTGTAGATTAGGTGGGCTATAGGGGAATGGGTCCAGGTGGGGTGCTCCCAGGGTCGGTGTGAACTTGTTGGGTCAAAAGGCCTGTTTCCACACTGTAGGGGTTCTATGATTCTATGAATGCGTGACTGAGGAGCTGTTGTAGGGGGCAGGGTTTTCAGTTCTTGGATCATTGGGATCTCTTCTGGGGTAGAGATGATCTGTACAAGAGGGGCAGTTCGCACTTGAAACAGAGGGCGTCTAATACCCTTGTGGTGAGATCCGCTAGTGTTACCCAGGAAGGTTTAGACTAGTTTGGCAGGGGTGTGGGACTCTGAAAAAGAGAGGGGCCATCGAGAAGTCAAGGGAAAATACACTAGCCACCGAGAGCAAATTTACTATTCAGGATAACCAGGAGCACGGTAAAAGAAGGGAAAAATCTTCGGGTCGAAAGTGCATTTATTTCAATGCACGAGGCCTGACTGCTAAGGCAGATGAGTTCAGAGCAAGGATTGGCTCTGGATACTGAGATATTACAGTCATAGTAGAAACATACCTGAGAGAAGGGCAGGACTGGCAGCTCAGTTTTTCAGGATACAGAAGCTACAGGGTGACAGAAGTACAAATAAGCAAGGAGGGGGAGTTGCCTTTTGATAGGGGAGGACATAACAACAGAGAGGATATTCTTAAGAGGTCATCAAATGAGGCCATATGGTTAGAAATCAGAAACAAGAAGGGGATGGTCACTCACTTGGGACTGTATTGTAGAGTCCCAAATAGCCAGCAGGTGTTAGAGGAGCATATCTTTAGAGAGAGATTGCAGATACCTCTAGGAATAATAGAGTAGTATTGGTTGGAGATTTTAATTTCCCCTGTATTGACAAGGGCACCCAGAGTGTAAAAGGTCTGGATGGAATGGATTTGTAAATTTGTCCAAGAAAATTTCCTAAATCAAAATGTGAGGACCTTACTTGGGAGGTTGCAACATTGGACCTCCTCTTCGGAAATAAAGTTGGGCAAGTGACTGAAGCATCAGTTGGAGAGTACTTTTGGTCCAGAGACTAAAACTCTGTTAGTTTTAACATAGTTGTGGAAAATGATAGGACAGTTCCACAGGTTAAGATGCTGAACTGATCCAGGGTGAATTTTGGGACCAGTAGGTAGGATCTGGCAGATGTCAATTGGGTGAGTCTGTTTGAAGGAAAAGGAATGATTGGCAACTGGGAGGCTCTTAAAAGTGTGACATCAGGAATCCGTGGACAGTGTGTCCCTGTTAGGGTGAATGTAGGTTTAGCGATCTTGGAGTATTGTACAGTTTTGGTCTCCCTGTTACAGGAAAGACCTTGTTAAACTGGAAAGTGTGTAAAGAAGATGTATGAGGATGTTGCCAGGATTAGTAGACCTGAGTTATAAAGAGATGTTTGCAAAGATAGGACTTTGTTCCTTGAAATTTAGAAGAATGAGGGGTGACCTTATTGAGGTATATAAAATCGTGAGGGTCATAGATAGGATTAATGCAAATAGCCTTTGTCCCCAGGGATGGGGAGTTGAAAACTCAATGGCAGAGGTTTAAGATGAGAGGGCAAAGATTTAAGAAGGACCTGAGGGGCTACTTCTTCTCACAGAGAATGGTTCGTATGTGGGATGGGCTGTCAGAGAAAATGTTGAGGCAGGTACAATAGCAACATTTAAAAAACATTTGGACAGGTACATGGATCGGAAGGATTTAGAGGGAGATGGACCATACGTGGGCAATTAGAACTAGCTGAGTGGGCACCATGATCAGCATGGTCACCAGTGTGCGTCAAAAGGCCTGTTTCCATACTGTATTCCTTTCTGACTCTTTATGACTCTATGTTATCACTATCAGAAATATCATTGATGGTGAAGTCTTCTAAGCATTGAACCTAGGACACTGATGCGATCTCCAAGTATCAATACAGGGAGTCCTGCTATAATGTGCGCTCCAGCAATGCGAACTGACTATAACGTGAATTGGCCTGAATGCTATTTCTAAAATGCGAACTTTGTGTTGGGCTATAACACAATTCCACTGGTGTGCATCAACATCAGATGATTGTTTCACAGGCTTTGTCCTGACCATGTGCAATGGGTTAGCGCCGAAAGAGTCTCTGCGCTGGCATCACGCAGTCAGCTCGATTTCTATCAGAGGACAGTACTCCTTTTGTTTATTTCAAATTCTGCTGTGTTACCCGCAAAATGTGAGGACAACGTGACAAGAAGGTTAGCAAGAAGCGTCCTGGTGCTAAAATTGTGGGTAGTGAATGTAAAAGAAGGCTATAAAACTGGAAGAGAAGCTTGATGTTGTAAAGTGTTTGAGTGTAATGAGAGAACAGTGATAGAGTTTGTATAACAGGAATAAAGGAGTCTACCTTACACGCCATTAGAGACAATGCTGAAAAGATTAAAGCAAGCTGTATTGCTGGAATAAGTCTGATTGCTAGCAAATCTGTGAAATCACGGACAAAGGAACTTGAGGAGGTGGAGCACCTTCGAAGTGTGGGGATAGAAGATGAAATAAGAGAGTGATCTGGGACCACCTTTCCTACTGTAAAAGAGAAAGCCTTATCAATTTATGAAGATCTAACAAGAAAAAAGCTGAAAATCCTGCAGATGTGCCTGCCTTCAGAGCCAGAAGAGGCTGGTTTTAAGAGCCATGATGCTTTTCATAACGTAAAGTTACGTGGAGAAGCTGCCATTGCAGACTAGAAGCATGTGACGGCATTTCGTCATAAAGTGAAAAGATTAATTGACGAAGAAGGCTACAACTTAGATCAAATTTTCAATTTGGATGAGACAAGTTTATACTGGAAAAAAAGTGTCAGCAAGAACCTACATTTCTATGAATGAAGCACAAGCTCCAGGCTTTAAGGTGGCCAAGGATCATATGACTGTGCTGTTGGGTGCCAATGGCAATGGAGACTTAAACCTTAAGCCTGTGGTGCCGTACCACTCTGCCAACCCACGAGTCTTGAAAAGTTACCTTAAGTCCACTCTAGGCAACTACTTAGATAAGGTGTCCAGCAAAAGAGGTTAGATGATGGAGCAAGTATGTTCTGACCTTACTGTTGATGTTTTGGAAGATGTTTTTAGCGAGTATTGCAGAAAATTGGATTTCAAGATTCTGCTCATCCTGGATAATGCGCCAAGCCATCCTCCCACCATTGGTGAGCTTTCTGAAAGCACCAAAGTGCTATTTCTACCACCAGACACAACCTCCGTCCTTCAACACTTGGACCAGGGTGCAATAGCAGCTTTTAAACCTTATTATTTAAGAGGCTAATTGCAGCCACTGAGGTGAATAAGGAGATTGTTCTTCAGGTTTGAAAGAGTTTTAACATCAAGGATGCAATTGACATTATTGTGGAGGCCTGGGGTGATGTCAGTGAGGACTGCTTGCATGCGGAAGCTTCTCCCAGAATTTTTTCAAGATTTAAAAAACTTTGATCTGTCAGAGGAGCTCAAGGATCAACGGACATTGTATTGCTCTTGCAAAGGAAGTTGATTTGAAGAAGCGGAGAGTGAGCTTGTTGAGGAGCTGCTGGAGTCCCACTGTGAAGACCTCTCCACAGTTGATCTACCACAACTTGTCGCTGAGGTGGAAGTGGAAGCTGGAGATGAAGAAGATGAAGTCCAGGATGCAGCACCACGAGAGCTTTCCACTCCTGTTTTATCTTCTGTCCTGAGGGAAGCTGAGAAGCACTTGCAGCTCTTACAGGACAAAGATTACAATGCAGGAAGCAGCAGGGTAGCAATTTGTGGAATAAAATCTGTTTTGGCACCCTGTGAACAGCTTCTTCATGAAAGAGAATAACAGGCAAAGCAGCAAAAACTGGATGTCTTTTATAAGCCAACCCCCACGAAACAGTCAGAAAACAGTGAACCATAGCCATCCACTTCTGGATTAACCATTTTTCGGCCTAACCCTGCACCCACAATTGCACCTAAAGGCGATGCTGATGATGATGATCCTTAACATTAACAACAGAGCAACTTCAAAACCACCTCCCCCATCAAGTCGTCTTGACATATTTTTCAAGATATGGTCTCAAATGTATTTTTAATTATTAGCTTCAAATAAAACATTTATTAAAACTGTGCTGTCCTTTGTGTTAAGCTTGTAAATAATTTTTGAGTGACTTTGAGTGATATTTTTTGCTGGTCTGCCCCTAACTACGCTTTTCCCATAGGCCCCGTTATTTCTATAGCGCGATGTTGCACAGAAACGCAACTGTCACGTTAAAGCAGAGCCCCATATATAATTTATGACATTTTTATTGCTATTTATTTTGTGAATGCAAGTTCTTAAGAGCAAGTGATACCATCCTCATTTGCTGAATTGAAGTGATTAATCCACTGTTTACTCTGTAGAGGAGATTATTGTTAGTGATTTTGCTTCTGTCTCTGCAATAGTGCATCAGGGTTTGCACAGAGACCCCAGACATTAGTTGCATAGAGCCAAAGGCTTGCCGAATGCCTCTTTAACAAGGCCCACCCTCTCTCTGGCCACTTGACAGACAGGGATAGTAGGAACTGCTGATGCTGGAGAATCTGAAATAACAAGGTGTAAAGCTGGATAACACAGCAGGTCAAGCAGTATCAGAGGAGCAGGAAAGCTGACATTTCAGGTCTAGACATTTCAGTTTTTCTGAAGAAGGGTCTAGACCGGAAACGTCAGCTTTCCTGCTCCTCTGGTGCTGCTTGGCCTACTGTGTTCATCCAGCTTTACAGCTTGTTATCTCACTTGACAGATGGGATTTGTCATGAGAAACTTGTTCATCACTTTCCGTGTTTCCCATTCCATGACCTGATGGACGTCTGCTGCTTGATCTTGCTCAGGAAGGTTGCTCGTTATAGGGCAATGAGATGGAAGAAGGCAGCCGGTGGATTGCACTCGTCTTCATGCAGTCCTGTTGAGGTGCAACTACATGATTTCAGTCATCCTGTGGGATTTTGTCAGTCGACGGCCGTGTAGGGCATTGACGTTTGCAAGGACAGGAAGCCCTGGAGGAGTGTTGATCAGAGAGTTCCAGTTATAATGTGCACTTGCATTTAGTTGAGTGTCAACAAGATGTAGTATGTAATAAACTTTGCCAGACATGTGCACCCTATTCTGTTCCAGAATGCAGAGTAAGTGATGAGGTCAAAGTATTGTAGCATCAATGTCCCACATTGATCCACGTTTGTTCAGTAGTTTGTCAGTCAGTATGACAGCTATGACAAAAAAAACTGTGACAATATGGATTTTGAATGAAGAATAGCCTGCATTCATTTTGTTATTCACTCCATTTATCCCTTGAAACTTTTGCCTCGAGTTATCAAGTCTGAGAATGTGAAATCTAACACTGTCGCAAGTTGTACTGTGGACAATCAATTTGATTTTTTTTTGATGCAGTTTTGTCCATTACAATATTGCTAACATAATGTGTGCCACTGGCATAACTTTTTAGATAATAATCCAATATTTAGTCCATTGCCAAATGCTAATCCAGTATTCAAAGAAATATTTCAGTGTATTTTGCATTTTAAGAATATGCCATTGTCTGTAATATTCATGAGTAATTTTTTGCAATAACAAAGGCTAATTGAATTTTCCTAGTACTGAAGATGACTTTCAAATTTCATCAAAAATTTATATCCTGATGGTTGTTCCTTCCCTCATTTATAGGTTCTTCTCAGCAATACATTGGACAGGAAGATTACTATGGTGAGCAATATGGACATGGCCAAGGACCCACAGATTCCATTAATCAACAATATTACCCTGATGGTACTTCATTTTTCCCTTAGACTGCTAGCCATATTTGTAATATGAAATATTAATCTGAGTGGATGAAGGTACTTAACTACCAATAAATCAGTTGGGCAACAACATGCTTAACTGGTGCATATGAAAATGGCATTGTGCTGAAAGTCAGTGTTTTTTCTGAGGTTTTTTGATCTTAAGTTGCACTGTATGTGTGCTGTCAATATTTCTGAGAATAAAAATAACTTCTAATTGTTCAAATGTTAGAGAAAAAGTTTCCACTCTTTAACAATCTTTCTCTGTATTTTATAAAGAATTTTAAAATAAACTTTGCACATACAGGGAATCTACCCTATTCATTCAGCGATTCACAAATATATTGCTATTTTGTTAGGGAGCCTTTTTTGGCATTCATTCAGCTGTTCCGTACTTGCATTATGCTGCTGAAAATTCATTCATACATTATTGTGGGAAATAAATCCCTGTTTTCATTCTTTCACTATTCGTCATGATTTTCTGAAATGTATCTCTGCGAATAGCAAGAACCCACTGTAGAACAAAATTGATTCTCTTTTGCTTTCAAATTTATGATATATTCACTGTAGCATATGCCACACAAGCCTGTTTTATTGAATAGCAAAGTTGCTGACTCTGCCCTCAAGCCTAATTCATTTTTCGAGACTGCCTACCTGAAAGCCATCAATTCCTGCCTGGATCCTGCTAATAAAGTAAAATTAAACTAGTTTTCTAGCATGGAAATTCCATTCTATTCCTCTTAGAGTTGTGTGCGTGGTATTCTCACCCATCAAGGAGGCAGGTAATCAGAGAGTTGGTGAGTTGTGGCTCTTAAGTGGCCATTGAACACTTAACAATGTTAATTTCAGAAGAGTTGAGAGAGGTCCCAGTGGATCTTCTCTCTTGTTTTTATTTCAAAAATATACTTCATTCATGAAAATCTCTGTGTATATATGTTGCCACGAAAGCAGTTCAGTTCTGTTTGATTGCATATCAAGTAAATTAACAAGACATTGGACTTTGACTCTATCCAAAAAAGAGCCCAAAGACCAGTTATACAATACCCATATTTACAAATATTTGAGGCGCTAGGAGGGTCTCATAACTGAACGGGCCCCCATTTACCTGCAGTGCAATGACCTCAGATCATGATCTTTCCCCACTGCACTCTTGGTGGCAGCTGCCCCAAGCTTTAGCGCATCCCCCAGAATATAATCCTGGACCTTGGAATGCGCCAGTCTGCAACATTTGGTCAGGGTCAACTCCTTGTTCTGGAAGACCAACAAGTTTGAGGCAGATCAAAGAATGTCTTTCGTCGAATTTGTAGTCCTCCAGGCACAATTGATGTTTGTCTCGGTATGCTTCCAACATTTTATTGCCATGCTTGTGAGAAGTGGAAATGCACCTAACTATTTCCCCTTCTCATTCGCCACCTCTCACATCTTAGATGTGATATGTGTAATGATAGGGTGATATAGCAAGGAAAGAGGTTATTCAACCCATTGTGCCTATCAATCAGCATTAATTGTATATTCTTCATGGCAATGTCTCTACCAATTAGAATCCACCTGGCAACCAATCAGCACTCTCCTCTCATAAGGCTGAATGTTGGAATTCCCTTTAAATCAGTTTTCCTGTGAATTGTCCTGATGAGTTCAATATATAAGTGGCTTCAACAGAATGTATACTTTTCCAGTACTCTCCCTAGAAGCATAATTTCAAAACACCAGATAATGAGACCTGTAATCAATGTTTGTGTATCAAAAATGTCTTGTGAGTATTTCCATATGATTTTTGGTGGCATAGTTCTACTTCGTCTTGAGCTGATTTCAGAAGGATGGTTTAGAAAACTGTTTTGTTCAAAGATGATGTAGCATGATTTTAATGAAATGTAGCACTATCAAAAAGTGTAAACTGATCCATTTCACTTTGTTTCCCGCAATATGCATTCCAGGCCATGGTGAATATGCATATCAGCAATCATCATATGCAGAGCAAGGTTATGAGAGGTCATTTGAGGAATCCTCACAGCATTACTATGAAGGAGGTAATGTATAGTTCTAAATTTTTTTTTAGCTTCCCTACAGTGTGGAAACAGGCCCTTTGGCCCAACAAGTCCACACTGCCCCTTGGAGCATCCCACCCAGACCCATCCCCCTATAATCCACACACCCCTGAACACTACGGGCAATTTAGCATGGCCGATCCACCTAGCCTGCACATCTTTGGACTGTGGGAGGAAACCAGAGCACCCGGAGGAAACCCACGCAGACACAGGGAGAATGTGCAAACTCCACACAGACAGTTGCCCAAGGCTGGAATTGAACCAGGTCCCTGGTGCTGTGAGGCCGCAGTGCTAACCACTGAGCCACTGTGCTGCCCCCTGTGCAGTAATATTTTGTAACTGTTGCACCAATGTGAAACTCTGCTCAAATAGTAAATTTATGTTTAGTTTGGGGGTAATGGTCTCATCCATGTCATGAAGGTTAGCCAACGTATCATGTTATGGAAGAGTGGATTTGATACCTGCTTGGTCCGTAGGATCACAAAAGAGTCCACGTGACAAGGAAAGTTTAAAAAGACTGTGTGCGTGGAATAGAAGTAGGTCAGTAAAATGTATTAGTTCAGTAGTCAGTAATGAGATACATTTGTGAATTTTCCTTCCATAAGACATAGGAACATACGACATAGGAAACTGATAAAGAAGGTAAAAGCACATGGGATCCAGGGTAATATGGCAAGTTGGATCCAAATTGGCTTAGTGACAGGAGACAGAGAGTGGTGGTCAAAGGCTTTTTGTGTGACTCAAGGCCGATGTCCAGTGGCATTCTGCAGGGTTATTGCTGAGGTATTGTCGCTTATTGATCTATATCACTGAAAGTGTTTGGGGGAGTTGATAAATAAGCTTGTGGATGACACGAAGATTGGTCGGGTGGTTGAGAGTGAGGACGAAAGCTTACTGGAGGATAGAAACAGATTGTTCCAATGGGCAGATCAATGGCAGATGGAATATAACCCTGATAAGTGTGAGGTGACGTACTTTGGGAGAAGTAAGAAGACAAGGGAGTACTCAGTCAATGTGAGGACATTAGGAAGCTCAGAGTAACAGAGAGACCATATCCACAAATCCCTGAAGGTGGTAGGGCTGGTTAATTGGAAAGTTAAGAAAACTATTGGACTCTTGCCTTTACCAATCAAAGCATAGATCGTAAGAACAATGCAATTATGTTGGAACTGTTAGGTTAGGCTACAGCTGGAATACTGTGTGCTTTTATAGTTGCCAAGCTATAGGAATGATGTGATTGCATTGGAGGGGATGGAGAGGAGATTTACCAGGGTGCTTGAAACAAAACGAGAAATTGCTGTAGAAACTCAGCAGATCACAGAATTATATAGTATGAAAATAGACCCTTTGGCCCAACTCAAGCAGGCTGACCAGGTATCCTAAACTGAATGAGTCCCATTTTCCTGCGTTTGTCTGGCAAACATCTGTGGGGAGAATGAGAGTTAATATTTCAGGTCTCGTGACCCCTCTTCAGAATTTCTTTTTCACCAGAATGTTGCCTGAGATGTAGGAACTGAGATGTAGTTTAAGATCATAAGACTGTAAAACATAGGAACAGAGATTAGGATAATCCGCCCTTTGAGTCTGCTGTTCCATTCAATCATGGTTGATAAATTTCTCAAACCCATTCTCCTGCTTTCTTCCCATAACCTTTGATCCCCTTGACATTCAAGAACCTGTCTATCTCTGTCTTAAGTATACCCAACGACCTAGCATCCACGACTTCTGAATTCCATAGGTTCACCACTCTCTGGCTGAAGAAGTTTCTCTTTGTCTCTATTATGTAGGGTCTTCGCTTTACTCCAAGGTTGTGGCATTGGGTTCTAGACTGTCCCACGAACAGAAATATCTTCACAACATCCACTCTGTCCAGACTGTTGGTATTCTATAAGTTTTTCAATTAATTCCCCCCATATCCTTTAAAACTCTGTTGAGTATAGACCCAGGTTCTCAAATGTTAAGCCTTTCATTCCTGGAATCATTCTTGTGAACCTCCTCTGGACCTGCCCCAGGGCCAGTACATCTTTCCTGAGGTATAGGGCTCAAAATTGCTCACGATATTCTAAATATGGTCTGACCAGAGCCTTATAAAGCCTCAGAAGAAAATCCCTGCTAATATATTCTAGTCCTTTCAAAATAAATGCCAACATTGCATTTGCTTTCCTAACTATCAACTCAACCTGCAAGTTTACCTTAAGAGAATCCTCGACTAGAACTCGCAAGTCCCTTTGCACTTCAGATTTCTGAATTTTTCTCTCCATTTAGAAAATCGCCTATGTATCTATTCTTCTTACCAAAGTGTATGACCTCACATTTCCCCACATTGTACTCCATCTGTCACTTCTTTGCCCACTCTCCTAACCTATCTAAATCCTTCTGCTGTCTCCCCACCTCCTCCATTGTACTTGTACCTCCACCTACCTTTGTATCATTTCAAACTTAACCAGAATGCCCTTAGTTCATTCATTAGTTCATTAATCTATAAAGTGAAAAGTTGTGCTCCCAACACTAAGCCATGGGGAACACCACTAGTCACTGGTTTCCATCCTGAGAAGGACACTTTTTAACCCCACTCTGTGCTTTCTGCCAGATGGCCAGTGTTCTATCCATACTAGTCCTTGCTTCTCACACCATGGGCTTTAATCTTACTCTGTAGCCTACTGTGTGGCACCTTGTAAAAGGTCTTCTGGAAGTCCAAGTAGATAGCTCTCCTTGGGCTAACCTGCTCGTTACTTCCTCAAAGAATTCTAACAGATTTGTCAGATATGACTTCTCCATGATGAAATCGTGCTAACTTTGCCCTATTTTACCATTCACTTCCAAGTATTCAGAAATCTCTTCCTTCACAATGGGCTCCAAAATCTTACCAATGACTGACATCAGATTAATCAGCTTGCGTTCCCATCTTTTGCCTCCCTCCCTTCTTAAACAGGGGTGTTACATTACCCATTTTCCAGTCCTCTGCAACCCACCCTGACTCCTGTGAATCCTGAAAGATCACCATCAATGCCTTCTCTAAATTTTCAGCTATCTCCTTCAGAACTCTGGAGTGTAGTCCTTCTAGTCCAGGTGATTTATCCACCTTCAGACCTTACAGTTTTTATAGCACCTTCTCCTTGGTGATGGTCCCTATACTCACCTCTGCCCTCTAAACTCCCTTGAATTTTTAGGATGTTATTCATGTCTTCCATTGTGAAGATTGATGCAAAGTAATTGTTCAGTTCCTCCACCATTTCTTTGTTCCTCTGTACTACTTCTCCTGCATCATTTTCCAGCGGCCCAATGTCCACTTTGGCCTTTCTTCTGCCCTTTAAATATCAAAAAAGCTCTTGCAATCTTCTGTTATATTACTGACTGGCTTACCCTCATATTTAACCCTGTCCCCCCATTACTTCTTTTTTAGTTGCCCTTATTGGTTTTTGTAGGCTTCCCTATCTTCTGGTTTCCCACTGCCCTTTGCTGCATTATATGCTTTCTGTTTTGCTTTTATGCTGTCCCTGATTTCCCTTACCAGCCATGGTTGTCTTATTCTCCCTTTAGTAAGCTTCTTTTCCCTAGAGATGGATTTTTGCTGTGTCTCCCAAATTATTACTGTAAACTCTTACCATTGCTGTTCTACTGACTTTCCTGCTAGGCAGTCAATTCTAGGCAACTCCTCCCTTATGCCTCTGTAGTTGTCTTTATTCAACTTTTATACTGTAACATCTGATTCCAGCTTCTCCCTCTCGAATTGCAGGGTACATTCAATCATATTATGTTCACTGCCTCTTAAGGAATCCTTCACCTTTAGTCTCCCTTTTCCAGTCTGCCTCATTGCAAAATACTAAATTGCCTGTTCCCTAGTGGGCTCTACCACTAGCTGCTCCAAAAAGCCATCTCAGACATTCCACAATTTCCTTTAGTGATTCACTGCCAACCTGATATTCCCAGTCCACCTGCATATTGAAATCCACCATGATCACTGTAACCTTGCCTTTCTTACACTCGTTTTCTATCTCCTGATGGATCTTGTGGCCACATCCTGTCTGCTTTTGAAGGCCTGTGCGTAATTCCCATTATGATTTTATTACCGTTTTGGTTCCTCAATTCTACCTATTTGATGATGAAGAGAGGCTGGATATGCTTGGGTTGCTCTCTTTCGGGCAGAGAGACTGAGGAGGGATCTGTTTCAGGTGTACAAGATTGTGAGGGGCATGGGCAAGATGGATAGAAAGCAGCTGTTCCCCTTAGTTGAAGGGTCGATAACAAGGGGGCATAATTTTAAGGTGATTACCAGGAAGTTCAGAGGGAATTTGAGGAAGATGTTTTTTGGCCCAGAGGGTGGTGGGGAGTCTGAAAGTACTGCCTGGCAGGATAGTTGAGGTGAGGAACTTCATAACCTTTAAACAGTACTTGGATGAGCACTTGAAATGGCGTAATATTCAAGGCTATCAGCACCACACTGAAAAGTGGGACCAGTGTAGACTTAACGTTGTTTTGGTGGTACAGTGTCAATGGAGCAAAGGTCCTCTTCTGTACTGTATGATTCTGTATGAAAGTGGGAAGACCTCAATTTGGTGCAGTAACAGCTGCTATTCAAGGGTGGGTTGTAGTGTACTGTTGGAATGCCGCATGTAGTTTCAGTAGCCCAGAAAATACTGTTTTTCACAATTACTTGGAGTATTTTATTTCGTGGCCCCTATTTAGTTTTATTCTAAAAGGGTGGCTTTTAAACATTTGATCGCACTTCAGATCCTGTTCTAAGGTCACCTATGGGGATGTGTGCATGGTGGGTGTGTTTGGGGAAGACTATGGGAAGATCGGTGGACCTCTTTGTGGGCCTGCTTCCAGGCTAGGGCAAACTAGCCATAAATAGGTCCAGGCAGCAGACTGGGGATTCATACTGTATGCTCCTCCTCTGTAATTGCATATGCTGGTGAGTGTGGGTGTCCATGGAGCATTGCAGTGGCTACTGGCACATAGAGGTCTTTCGGGACCAATGGACACCTCCGGAGTTGGGTTGCATAATTACCCTAGTAATATTTTGATGTGTTTCCATTGTAAGTTTGCAATAATCTGTTTTTTTTTGCTGCAGCGGCCTAACAGGGGCTGTCTATACCATGATTGTTTATTTAAAAAGGAGTGGAAAACATCAAAGCACATCATACATTGACAATGAATATTAAAAGTGACTCATTCCACAGATGAGCTATCTGTCCCTGACGTGCACAATGTAACACTTCCCAGCAGGGCCACTGGCAGTCAGGAGCTGCAATATCTTACAATATTGTGCCACAGAATTTATCTGGCTTGGCCCAGGAATGAGAGTACCCTTAAATTGTTGGAGAATTTGTATTGCTTGTTTGTTTTTTTTTGACAAGGGTGGTTAAATCTGATATCCTGTTTCATTGTTATCTTTAGGAAATTCCCAATATACCCAACAGCAGACAGCTTACCAGCAGGGACCAACCCAGCAGCAAACTTACTCCCAACAGCAATACCCCACCCAGCAGAGCTACCCAGGCCAACAACAAGGATATGGTGAGTATGACAGAAAAGTCCACAATTAATTGTGAACACTTAATTTATGGTTAATGCATGATGTGCTAACTGACTTTTGTCATACCGTAATTTCCAAAACAAATAAACTAAGCAGCTGCCTGAACCCGGTCAGCAATTACCAGGCTGGCATGATCTTACAATAATGCACTTTAAGAGTGCAAATTACTGGTCTAATATTGTGGATTGCCACATGCATTTAGCAAAATTGCACTGGACTGTTGACAGTATCTGATCTGAGCTTAACACAAACCAGATAATTCTCCACACATGTATGTGTGCCTTTAAAGCAATCGATTCTTGGTTTATATTGTTGCAACATTCATGTCTGCATATCTGATCTTGCTTGCGTTAATATAAAAACAACAGTGTAGTTAAAGCCATTGCTCTGACTCAGCCTCGCTGTTGCCCCGGTAGGTAAATCCAGGTAGGCAGACTCAAACAGTGAAGATGAACAAGTGGTTTTACATTCTCTAGCTGCGCCACATAAAACTCTATCAGATCCTGAAAACCCTCTCACTATTCCAGAATGCACCACAGGGCAGGGAGGAAGTTAATAGTCTATACATCACTAGGGTGAGTATGACCATTTTATTCCTGCTACCTCACACTCACAGGGCCACCCTTCACTCTCATTCTGCCATCGCAGATGCATCTCACCAAGTCCCATGCATCACAACCCCTCATGATTGCATACATCATGTCCATTCAACAGCTCGCACCCACCTAACCTCCCAAGCAGTTAACTACATTCTGATTCACTGGGGCCATCTCACCACCTCGCCTGCTCGCACATTACCACCAACAGTTTGCCCATCTTACTGAATCCTTCCCTTCGTCTCATTGCAGGAGAAATAGTCTCCAAGCCAGGCTGAGTGGACCAAAACATGGGGGTTGTTGGGGTATTAAACATCAGGCTGCTCACTCCTTCTGTGGAAGAAATGTTCAGTTAGCTAGAGTGAAGCATAACTGCTCATTTTGGATCAGGGAGGATTTAAGACCCTACTGACCCAGTAAACTTCACAATGCTATGCAATGCTGTCCTCTCATTCTCACCAATCCTAACTCGATCTTAACCTGCACAAACTTTTATTTATCTCAGATAACTAATTCCTCCTTTTATGCAAACACTAATGTCAACCAATAAATCTCAGCCAACAAACACAGAGCAGGAAATCCTCTGCTCCACCTCCCCCTCTGAATAGGAAACCATTGATCCCTCAGAGGGATGCACCAATAAGGCTTTCTCCTGCACCAACTCAGAGACTTTCATCTCGGTGGTTACTGTCCTTCCAGGTTAGGTTTGGGAGCAAAATCTGGTGATCACATCATTGACACATCACTGCAATTCATCGATGAAGAAATGTCTCAGGCAATCTGAGAACTGTGGACACCAGGCACCTGCCAAGTCCCAGGCAGAAGGCAATCTCATTAATGACTTTGCAAAAATACACAGCCAGCCATAGGAGCAGCAGGTAGATTTGTCAGAGGCTGATTTGTCTGGTCAAAAGGTAGAGGAAGACAGTGCTCAAGGAGCATGCAGGGAAGACGAGTTGAACAAAAGCTAGGACAAGCAAACAGTGAGCTGCAGCCACCAGGTAACTGCTCTGACGTTCATGTTAGGAATTGGCGTGGTCCAGTTTCTAGGGCAAGGAGAGGAGAAATGGACATGGCAGAGAAACGAGGCAGGTTTGGTTTGTAATTAGATACAAACGCACAGAAATAAGGCAACAGCCACTCAATAGTGAGATTCTGAACTCAGCATTTAAAGTTTGGAGGAAACATAGAAAAATTTTCTCTTAATGTCCAAACTCTGTTTCTCTAAATTCATTCTTGCCATATTTTCCCAATGTTTTCGTATTGCCAATAGCATTCAAGAGATTAGAAAATTCCGCCCAAGGTGTTTTTAGTTTATCTGATATGTCCACAATGTTGCATGATCATACTGCAATTGATGCATTATTGCAATAATACAATAAGGTACTCACCAGGAAATGTAATCAGGCTGTGACATGCCAGCACCTGGCTATAACTGAGTCTGCACGCTGGCACAAGCACCTCACTGTAACAGAGCCTGCATGCTGGCCCAATTCACATGTGGTTAATCATTGTTTGGCCATTTGTTTAGCAAGAGTAGCATTTCCCACTCAACCTTAGTTGCTCTTGAGAAGGAAGGCAAATTTCTGTAGTCTATGTGAAGTTAAAGCTCCAGTGATTTTGACCCAGTCTTGTGAAGAAGCAACAATATATTTGTAACTAAAGAAGGTATGACCTTCTTAGGGTAATGATGTGATCCCATCCCATGCACTCAAGTCTTGACCTTCTTGTTAGTAGAAATTGTGGATTTGGAAACTGCTGTTGAAGAAACCTTCTATAATCTATAATATGCCCAATAGTTGGTACTAACTTGATCCATGGTATGTCAACTGTGTTTAATGTAGTGACTACTGAAACCTGCATTGTCATGGTGTAAAGCTTCCTCAGCATTGTGACATGGTAGAAAGTATCTCTGACTTATGCCTTGCAGATATATTTAATGCAGGTGTTCTAATAAGTTTTTTATTTTTCTTTTCAACATTGTCCTTTATAATGATTTTTGTTTCAAACTATTAGAAAATATAAATCAAAGCTATAATTTTGAGCATTACATGACAATTGCTGTGAATAATATCTCTTTCTGGTTATCCACAGGTTTTTTGTTTATTTCAACATCTGAATTATTTAGTAGCATGACAGACTATCTTGTCAAGATAATTAGTTGTGGAGGCCTCGGTAGTTTTAGCTTTTGGGCATTGTGATGAGTTTGTACTTTTGTTCCAGATGGATGACCGAGGATGAACTAATTCCTTTTCTCATCTCTATCTCTTGTTGATAACAATTTGAGAGCAGCCTAAGGAAGGTTGCAAGTAACATATAGGTGAGATCAGATGCCACACAATAGAGCTCATAACCAGATATCTGCTTCTATTTATCATTAACCATGTATTATCAACTGAGATTCACTCCTTCATGAAAATTGAATCTTCAGTGGAGATGACAGAAAGGTGCCTGAGCAATTGATAATTCTATGAGAAAGGGATTGTGACTCAACATAGAAAAAAAGTGGCTTCTGAAACATTGGACCAGACTGTGGCAACAATAAAAATGAATTTTTCATGGAAAATGTGTCTTGATTTTATAAATGTGTCATAACTCAAGTTTTTTTTCATGAACAGTGAGTGCTGATTTAAAAATAGAACATCAAATATATAAAAGTATGAGCCAGCACTAAGATAAATGCTGCAATTGACAATTGATGCCATAAACCAGATTAACTAGTATGATCATTGTGGCATGTGTGAATCTAACCACCATTGAAGCTGTCTGATTGGGAGTTATATTCAGATTAATATGCATCAGAAAATCAGTCTAATGTGGAAATGTAAACACTTGTACAAGAAAATCTTGATTTGTGTTTTGATCCAAACTTTATTCATGTGTAATTTAACTAACATGTCACAGTTAAACTTCACAACAGTCTCTATATACATAACCCATAAAGTGAGAAACACGAGTTCAAAATGTTAAGATCCCCAACAAAGTATGCAGACATACTAACGGTCTAATAACGCCTGATGATTCAGGCATTTAATATTTTTTTCAAGATTCTGTCATTTTCTACAACTTGGAGATTTCCAGTTGTACTCTATAGGTCTTTTATTTCAGTTGTTCTAATCGACACAAAATACATTCAACCATGCAACAATTTTTTTTCTCAGACAAATTCGCTCAAAATTCAATCTAGTGTACGTTCAGTGACAAAGGGAACCTATGGCGTGGCGTAATGTCTCTACGTCTGAGCCAGGAGGCTTGGATTCACATCCCATCTGTTCCAGAAGTGTATAATAATACCTCGAAACATGTCGACTAGAAAACATCTATACTCAGTGACCAGGGAAGGTTGAACTTCACATCTAAATGCGTTTTAAAAAAAACTCCTAACCTCTGGTTTGAAGATAGTGTGATCTGAATTAATGTTACCCTAATGCATGTGCTGATGTGCTCAGTAATCAAAAGGATTGTAACAAAGGCTGAGTTTGTCCTCCTTTTATCTTTTCCTAGCCTGGGAATGCTGAGGCCTTTGATCCATTATTGTTATTGTTGCCATGGGTGAGATTAGTTACTTCAGTGGGCCTGCAACCTCGATGTGCATTGCCTAGTGCCATATGGTGTACTAGGTTTCTCATCCATTGGGAACTTGTATATGGTACCTAATGTAATATCTCATATCTACTAGAGGTGCTGCAGTTTTATCGTAGATATGATATACACGTCATGCACACGAAAGAACTCGAACGTTAACATTCAATATGCTTATTTGATACATTATAGGATAATTGTTTTCATAGCCATCAACAATGGTACGTTCCTTTCAAAAAATTCACTGCATTTCCTGAAATTTCTGAGTTTGTAAAGAAGCCAGCTGTGTTATTAAAAACATAATGTAACATTGCAGGTCCGACCCAGGGAGCTGCTTCTCAGTATCCAGGTTACCAACAGGGACAGGGACAGCAATATGGAAGCTACAGAACCGCTCAGCCAGGGCCCTCAGCTCAGCAACAGAGGCCTTATGGATATGAACAGGCAAGAAAGATCATCCCGTGATTTACTTCATTATATAGCTTTTTGTTAATCATTTTGTCATTTCCCATATTACAACAGTGAATACAGTTGGTTGGCTGTAAAGCGCTTTGAGACATGTGATGATCATATAAAGCACTACCTAAGAAATAAACTTTATTTCAAAGCAAGGCAAATCAATGGAGTTTCACACGTACACACCTCCTTCCCCCACCCCACACCCGTTCCTCTCCCCCTCCTAATCTCACTCTCCCAAGAGACTACCTTATCAGAAATGTTTGGCTGTTTTCAAAACCAGATAAACTTTTGTTACAAAAATAAGATTGTGCTATGCACAATTTCTTAACAGTTTAATGGGATTCATACTCTGTCATCGAGCAATGAGAACAAATTCATATTTCATTTTGATGTTATTTTTAAAAACCAGGGTTTTGAAAACGTGTAAATTGGGGGACAGAAATAAAAGTGATTTACTGTCCAATGGTTGCTCCTTTAAATTCTAAAATCAGAACCCGATGATTATTTCAATTGTAAACATCCAGTACATTTCTAGCATCCAAAATGTTGTGTCTTTAATGCATTACATTTTTTTAAAAAAGACTCCTTTGTAGTATTGCTGCCATTCTGTCTAAGCTGTCATTTTTTAAACCAAGAGACATGTGGTTTTCTTCTTCTTTACATACAAATCAAGAGTTAATCCTGAATTCTGAATTGCAATTATCATGGATATTCAGTATTTTTTTAAAATTAAGAACCCCTGTGAAAGGGCAAAGACCAACATTGCAGCCCACCAACACTTTTAAATTAAGTAGATGAAAAGCTGTCATGTATCTGGATGGGGTAATCAGTGATTTGGTTTTTCGAAGTCCAGATGTCGTGAAATAGAATGTTAAGAATTTCCATTGGTTTGAGGTCCCAGGAAAGGTTGAGGTGATTTGAGAGAGCACACCTTGAGCCTTTCTTTCTGCTCAGAGTGCAGGAAGAGTCAGTGCATGGAAGAGGTGATTTACGGCTTTAAGGGAACCCAAAGCAGAAGCTTATGGAGTGCAGTTATTATGTTAACATTATTTCTAACAGGGAGAGGGGGGGAGAGAGACAGCAGTTTGAATTTAGGCGACGACTGTCGGTTGTCAATGAGGCTGATCTTTCCTATCAAAATGAACATATTGGGCTGGATTTGAAAAGATCAGCAGTAGGTAATATTGTGCCACTAGCCTCTGTGCCAGTTTGTTGCTGTAACCCTGACCCTGAACCATCTTGATTAGAACGTCTTGGAACTGTGTCAGCTGTCTGTTGGCAAGCAGTGGGCAACTAATTGAGACTAATTGCTGCTAGTTAATGGACTCTCAAAGGCTCTGTTTCTGCACCATGGTGTGATCAGGTCTGATGGGCACCGGGGAAACTGAAAGATTTTATGAGGGACTGCACTGCCAGACCCATGACAGTCACTGAGCCAGCAGATAGGATTGCCCTCCATGATTGTGATGAGGTAATGGTGGCTTCTTAAAACCTAAAAATGAACTCACTCTCATCCCCTTACTTCCTGAAGGTTTATATATCGGCATTTCAGTTAATCGCAAATGCTGACGAGACTTTCATTGACCCCTTACATTTAGGAGATCATGGCCTGCCCTTTCCCTGTTGAATGGCGAGTCCCCCCCTCCCTCTTCGTTAATTAGCCACAGAGTATTGTAGGCTGCGATGGCACTGTCTAATGCTCACTATGAGAAGATGGGAAAAGGATTAAATCCCAAGTCTAGATCCCAGTCCTGATTCAGAATCTGTCCCATCCTTAGGCAAGCCTAGAAAAGTACTTGCTTGGTAGAAAATGGGCCAGGGAGAATTTGGGTTATACGCCTTGTCTCAAAAAGACTCTGTGACATTTTTCTTTCAGCCACCCTTTCTATTTTGTGTAAATGATACCAAGGGAACAGGATTATTTTCTTTTTCTGTCTTGGCCTGTCACGTTTCCAATTTGTACTGCTGTTGGAGGAATGAAAATGGGTGGTGTTCAGGTTGTCAGGGAACCTATCCGACCACCTCGCCCTCTTTTAACCTATCCAACTGTCGGCTTGTTTTGCCATATGGTCAGATCCAAGAATATTTGAGGCTCTGCCTTTTTAAAGCCATTTTAGGTGCTTCCGTGAGTGCCTTGCTGCAATACCACATCCTTTTCATGTCCCATAGTGGTAGCTTTTCTCTGACTAGCAGAGAGAGAGCTGATAAATTGCTATATATGCATGTTATTGGCCTCACACTTGTGTAGTGTGCTGTAGTCACGTTGGGCCTAGACTGATAAAACAGAAGTCCTACTCTGAACCACTCTGATAACAATCTTGAGGTAAAATTTTTTTTGCTATTCCTTATTTTCTTAAGGAGTACACAAGAGACATGCAAGAAGCATCTATCTGGACAAAGTGAAAATATCTTGAGTTTTGATAGTCATTTGCTTTACCAGAGTTAGTGAGACAAGGAAATGTTTACGTGTTATTGTATTCTATTATGTATGATGTAATAGCTCCAGGAATGCTCATGATGCTGTGGTATCATTTGTGATTAAGGAAGATGATTGTGTCTATCTGTGGGCTAATACATGTGAACTGGCCCAGATTTCTGATTAGTTCCCGTTGGAAGACAGCTTGTGAGCTCTCAGCAGCTTGTCTACAATCTGTAACTTAATCCAGCTACAGAGTTGAGACAGCGTATGATGCTAACCCTACGGGTTTCAGAAAATGCAGAGTGCTCCAAAGGATTGCTGGCACGGAGGGTTTTCCACACAAAATGAATGTTTTAAAATTAAGTTGTTGGTGGGCTATGAGCCAATGTCATCAAATGAGCTCAGGGGTATTGACTGAATAGAGCTCGCAGAGAATTAGAGTATGTGCAGCAGAGGTTTGAATGGGGGTAGAAGATGGGTGGTTGGCCAGCACAAGAAATGAATCTGGCAAATAGCTGATAAGTTTGAAATTATGCATGGTCAGAATCAAAGCAGAGTACCTCCACTGTTTGAATTGCATTGATTCCAGTCCATGAGTGTGCTGTTACAATACTACTAGTTGGGAAGGATATTAAGCCAGTAATGATGAAGCAACAGTGATATATGCCATAGTAAGAATTGTTACTTTTAAAACCTGACCACTTCTAAAAAGAAATTCATACCTCCAATGAAGAACTGAAATGATCACACCACAAGATTTCGACTGTAAGATGATCACTGTAATAAACAAGCTAAAAGCATCATTCAGTGGAAGTCTCCCACCCTGGGCATACTTATTCTGCCCTTTAAGTGGATACTCATTTCTCCAGGAACCAGTAAAAAGATATTTTCAGTCCCATTCTCATTTCCCAGCCAAATAACTTTTACTCCCTGTGCTGAATTTTAGATTTCTCCTTCTAGCCTAAGCTAGGCAAATATCCTTGCTTTGTTTAAACCCTCTCAAACTCAGTCATTTTAACCTGAGTATGAGCTTCTGCTCACTGCCTGCATGGAAGAAAGTTAAAAACTTGCTGGTTCTCCCTCTTTCTGCTCTCTTCCTCTCTTTCTCTCTCCTTTTTGGTTCTTGCAGATTGACGCTCTCTGTCAAGTTCACTGATAGTTCGGAAACACCTTCCAGCTGATCCAATGGGGTTTCCTAAGGTCTTTTTCTTTCTCAAAGCCAATCTCTACGGCAATGTGACTCATGGGCCTTGCATCCAGGTAGAAATGCTAAGTAGTTTGTTTTAGTCTCTTAATTCCATTCTATTTTGAAACTAAATTAACAGCTTAAATCATAATCATTCGAAAAACCTGACATTCCTAACAACATTCTGTTTTCTGGACATCGATAATGTATCCAATGCCATCACAGTTACTTGGGTCATTTTATACAGATGTGACTATCTTGTATTTTTGCTTTCCAAGTTGCACTCTTCTTTGGTCTACCTTTAGTTGTTAACAATGAAGCTGTCCAAGCTAGCTGTTGGACAGAGTTCAGAACAGGACACATGACTCCGTTCATTCCTCCATCTTACCTTAAATTGAGAAATCTTAACTGATGCACAACGCTCTTTGAAATCCCATTTTTACAACAGAATCCAGTGTGAGTTGGAGGGAAACTTTGACATGATCTTGTTCCAGTGTGCTTACTGGCCGTGTACTTCTGTGTGATAGAGGTCAGGGGTTTGGGAGGTGCTCTTTAAGTAGGCTTAGCGGGTTAATGCCCTGCATCTTGTAATTATTACATGAAGTAAATATTTAACATTGATAGGGTGCTGACCAAATTGCATTGCCCTAGATGATGTCAAACATCTTGAATGCTGTAGAGATGAAGACCACTCCGTCGTGCTCCAGACTTGAGCCTTCTAGAGGGTGAAGAGGCTTTGGTGGGGGGGTCAGGAGATGAGCCACTCACAACAGAATATGTAGTCTCTCACTTGCTGTTTTTGCTTTTTTTTCCTGGTCCTGCAGTTTCTGTGAAATGGTGACCTCTTGGATGTTATCAGAAGTTTAGACATTGCTAGTTCTGGAGTACAGACCATTTTTATTGTTGGCATGTTGTTGGGGACTTCCATTGTTGTTATATCTACTGCATTCATCTAATTCTTGATAGCATGTGTTATGAATCAAATTGGCAGAATTGTTGATGTGCTCCTGAGGACACATCTGAGATTGGTCATTCCCTCTGCATTTCTGGCTGAAGGCTGTTTATGTGCTTCAGTCTTTTCTTCTGGACTTGAGTGCTGGGCTGTAATGCCATTGAGGATGAGCACTCTCATGGATCCCTCTCCTCTTGTTAGTTGTCTGACATATACCACTTTTCAGACTGATTATGTAGGACTGCACATCTTTAATCAGGTCACTTACTGAGCTGTGCCTAGTTCCATTTCACCCAGTCTCTCTGCTGAGACAAACTAGAGGGGAATTCAGGCTTGGCCACAATTCTTAACCGTCCTTTGAATATTGGAATAATGTGAGAGAACTAGAGGGCTGTAAGTGATATTATTCAAAAAGGAAGTGAAGGATAAACCTGATGTCAACCATTTAATAGCACCAAGTTAGAGTTCAACAGGTTTATTTGAAAACACAAGCTTTCAGACCCTCACTCCTTCTTCAAGTGTTAACATGTGAAAAAGGAGCGATGCTTCGAAAGCTTGTGTTTTCAAATAAACCTGTTGGACTCTAACCTGAGTGTGGTCTGATTTCCGACCTTATACACGCAGTACCATTAGGAGTAAAACTAGTAGATACCATCGCCAAGGAAAGATTAATCCTCTGCTAGAAACCTATTAAGTAATAAGCAGCAGCTAGTAATGATTTTTTTGAAGGTATATGAAGCAATAGATAGGGTTGATGCAGATAATATGGTAGATGTTGTACACATAGACTTTGAAAAACTTATGATGGAAGTACCTCATTTGTTCAGAAAGAAATAGCATTCAACGAATGGTGGCAAAGGATAGGAACCAGAAGGGAATTCAAGGGGCCATAAACTCCATGATGAAAAAGGAAAGTCATGGCAGATGTAATTTACCACAGATAAGAGTGATGTGATACCCTTCAGGTGAAATAATATGCAAAGACAGTATAATCTAACAGCATCAGAGATAATGGGAACTGCAGATGCTGGAGAATCCGAGATAACAAAATGTGGAGCTGGATGAACACAGCAGGTCAAGCAGCATCTCAGGAGCACAAAAGCTGACGTTTCGGGCCTAGACTCTTCAACAGAGAGTATGAAGTGTCTAGGTCCAAAACGTCAGCTTTTGTGCTCCTGAGATGCTGCTTGGCCTGCTGTGTTCATCCAGCTTCACACTTTGTTATCTTATAATCTAACTGCATAGTAGTTGGAGGGGTACAAGAGCAGAGAAAGCTTGAGGGTACAAACTGTCAAATCCTTGAAGCTGCAGAGAGTTAATAAGGTTAAGAAAATGTGGTATCTTAAATAAGGAACTAAATACAAAAGGAAGAAGTCCAACCATGCCTTTTAGAAATATTTGATTAGATCTCAGCTGGAATATTGAATCCAATTCTGCGCACCATGCTTTAGAAATTTAGATATTGAGGCTCTGGAGAGGGTTAAGAAATGATTCCTAGGATAATAGAATTATAGAGTCCTTATAGTTTGGATTCAGGCTATTCAGCCCATCGGGTCCACACTGACCCTCCAAAGAGCATCCCACCCAGAGCCCATCCCTCTAACACTGTGTTTCCCTTTGGCTAACCCATCTAGCCTGAAAATTCCGAGACACTTTGATTTAGTATGGCCAATCCACTTAACCTATACATCTTTGGACTGCGGGAGGAAATGGGAGCATCTGTGTCAAAGCCAAGCAGGCACAAGAAGAATGTGCAAACACCACACAGACAGTTGCCCGAGGGTGGAATCGAACCTGGGTTCCTGGCGCCATGAGGCAGCAGTGCTAACTGCTGAGCCACCATGACACCCTAGATGACACAAGAGATGAGAGGATTCAGATATATTGTGAGCTCAGAGAACAGGGATTGTTTCCTTCCGAGCAGAGTAAATGGGAGGCCGACTAGTGATGTTCAACATCATGAGTATTTTCATCCTGTAACTAGGGATAAACTATTTCTTCTGGCAACTGGTTTCGAAATCAAAGATGATATGAGATGAAAGAACTATAGTGAAAATGAGGATTTTCCTTCAGATTGAGTTGTCAAGATCTGGAGCACACTACCAAGAAAGTGTCGGGATGAGATCCCCTGTTAGAACTTCCAAAAGACAATTGAACATGTACCTGAAGAAGACGAAGTTTTGGGAATGTGGGGTTTCAGACTAAATTGAACACCTATTTCAAAAAGGTGGCACACTTATGATGGGGCAAATGGCTTCCTTGAACTCTGTAAGATTCTGTAATGTCTTAATTTAGCATATACCCAGTCCTGTGTTGTGGCTTCACCAAACTGACTGCTGAGTTTCAGGTATTCCTTACGTTGGTCCTGGTGTTCTTCTCTGTCTGTACTCATTAAAGCAGGGTTGTCTGCCTGGCTCGATGGCAAAAGTAATGAGGATTTGTTGAGCCATGAAACTAAGGATTGTGGTAAAATTCAAATTTGTTATGGCTGCCGTTGATGGCTTGTGTTGCTTAATGAATGCCAAGATTTGAGCTGCTAATTTTGTGCTAAATTTAACCCACATAGTACTGTGGTATTGCCATACCAAATGATGAACGGTGCCCTCAGTGCGATTGTACAGATCAGTAGTTAGATGACATAAAATTCTAGTGTGATACATTATATCTTGCCGTTTATCCCATTGTACCTACATCTGCTGTTTGCAAGAGATGTAATTAGACCCACTTGCCTCTCTCTCGACGCAACACAGCATTTTTTTTTCCATTTATCTGATACCCCTTTCAAAATGATAACTGAATTAGTTTCCACCATCATATCAGGCAATGCATCATAGATTGTAATGTGCAGCATATGTCGTTCTCTCCTTGCAAAACCTCTAGTTCTTTCGCCACTTACTTTTTAAATCTGTCTCCCATGGTTACTAACACTTCTTGCCAGAGGAAACTGTTTTATTTGCATGTTTGTGAGATGTGGGTGTCTCTAACTGGGCCAGCATTTATTGCCCATTCTTAACTGCCTTTGACAAGGTACTAGTGAATAGCCTTCCTGAACTGCTGTAGTCCATGTGATGAACAGGCACACAGTGTGGAGATGCCGGTGTTGGACTGGGGTTGACAAGGTCAGAAATCAGATAGCACCAGGTTAGAGTCCAACAGGTTTAGATGAAAACACAAGCTTTCAGAGCCTCACTCCTCCTCCAAGTGTTAATATGTGAAGAAGGAGCGAGGCTTCGAAAGCTTGTGTTTTCAAATAAATCTGTTGGACCTCAACCTGGATGTTGTTTGATTTCCGACCTTATACACGCAATGTTATTAGGAATGCATTCTAGGATCAGAGCAGCACAGTGACACAGTGGTTAGCACTGCTGCCTCACAACATCAGGAACCCAGGTTCAATTCCAACATTGGGTGACAGTGTGGAGTTTGCATGTTCTCCCTGTGTCTGCGTGTGTTTCCTCTGGATGTTCTGGTTTCCTCCCACAGTCCAAAGATGCACAAGTTAGGTAGATTGGCCATGTTAAATTGCCCTGTAGTGTCCAGGGATGTGCAGAATGGCCATGGGCCAAAAGAAAAAGCTCCATGCAGGGTTACAGGTATAGGGTAAAGGTTGGATCAGTTGGGATGCTCTTCAGAAGATGGGCCAAGCGGCCTCTATTTGCACTGTAGGGATTCTGTGGTTCTATGATTTTGAGTTAGTAACATTGAAGGAACAATAATTGTGTTTCAAGTCAGGACGGTGTCTGATTTCGAGGGGTGGTTAGAGATAGTGGTTCCCGAGTGTCTGGAAGTGGAGGCTGTAGGTTTGGAACAGCCTGTCAAGTGAGGTTTGGTGAGTTGCTGCAGTGCAGCTTGTAAATAGTACACACAATGTCTAGAGATGGCGAAAGGAGCAACTGTGTATAAAATGCCAGATAGGGCACCAATCAAGAGGGGAAACTGGCTTGTTTGGCTGGTGTTGAGTTTCATGAATTTTATTGGAGCTGTCCCCAGTCAGAGGATTGAGAGTTTCTCTTGCAACCCTGACCTGCTTATGTAGATGGCATCCAGGCTTTGAGCTAGAGCATTTTACCCAATACAGAGTTCCCAGTCTTTGATCTATTTTTGTAGCCCCAATATTTGTGGGGCTGCTTCCATCTGATTTATGGTCAATGGTAACCCCTGGACTGGTGATAATGGGGAATCCTGTAAGGCTTGCTACCTGTAGATATGGACTGTTTCAACGTCAGAGGAGTTGTGACTGATATTAGATTATTGTTCAATTATCAGTGGATGTCTCTATTGTTGATTTTATGGTAGAGTGGAGGTTACTGGTGAAACACCTGAAGGTGTTTGGGCCTAGGACACTACTCTCAGTTTCCGTTTGATCTATCAAAACTCTTCAAGGTTATGCACACCTCTATCAAACCACCCTTTTTGATCTTCCCCCCTGTAAGAAAAAAGTACTCCGATATCTTTAGTTTCTCCACATCACTGAAGTCTATCATTCCTGGTAGCATCCTTTGTAAGTTTCCTTTGCACCCTCTGAAACCTCAAGATCCTTTCTGCAGTTTGGTGCCCACCATTGACCAGCATGCTCCAGTTGAAATTTAACCAGTGTTTTCTAACAGTTTAGCATAACTTCCTTGCTTTTGTAATCTATATCTCTACATGTTAAGCCAAGAATCATGAATGCCATTTCAAAATCTTTTTCTATTTCTCCTGCACCTTCAAAGCTTGTGTTTGTGCATCCTGGGTTGCACTGTTCCATTAAAATTGAACCATAATGTTTTTATTGCCTCTCCTCATTCCTCTTATTAAAATTAATCACAACTTATCTCTGTTTAAATTTTATCTTCTACAAGTCTTCCCATTCTGCCCATCTCTGCCCTAGAATTATGTTACTGTATTTACTTCTCAATGTGTATTACATTGGTATGTTTCCTCTGACAGACTTTGAGGTGGCGAATTTCTTACCTACAGAATTTCCAGCCTCCAATTTGCTTTTGTAGCCATAACATTGTATGGTATTCCAGTTAAGTTTCTGATCAGTGGAGTGCTCAGGATGTTGATGGTGAGCCATTCAACCATCATGATGCCATTGACAATCAAAGGGTTAGGAGTTATTGGACATGGTCATTGTCTAACAATCTGGGTGGCACAAATGTTATTACATCTTAACAATGCCTTTGAAAGTCCTTAACCTTCTGTATTATTTCATTAAATAACTCAATCAAATTCATCAAGCGTGACTCGCCTTTCATAAATCCAAGCTTGCTTTCACATACAAGCCCATACTCTTCCGAATGTTGACTCATTTTGTCCCAGCTTGCTGGCTTTAAAGACTTCCTCACCACTAACATTTCTCCGACTGACCTACAGTTACTGGATTTGTCCTTTCTCCTGGTGAAAGAATTTTTGTTGGTTCTCTGTAATGCAGTGTAGAAGTGGTCCCACGCATTTCACGTGGTAAACATCTCACAATAAGATGTGGACGACCCAAGTATCAAAGCTTGTTGCTTTCTGAACCAAGTTGCTCCAGTTAGCATCACCTAGGAAAATGAAATAAATCCAAGATAGCCTTATATAGCCTGCCCTGTAAACTGTGTTCTAAACAATAGCTGAATATAAGACAAAATCGTAAAAATACTGTGTAATACAGGCCGCAACTGCATAGACAGAAGCAGCATTAATGAGCAGAATGTGACTGATGTTGGGACTTTATTTAGATGATGAGCACACACTGGCAGCTGGACTGCATTGACAATTTACCGGACTTGCCCTCCCAATTGATCACTGCCAGGCAAGCATTGCAATCTGTCAACACACATCATAGAAGCCTCAGCTGCTGCACTGGGAAGCATTGGTGCTGCCAGTGGAGGCTGAGGAGCATGAGAGCACCTCAGCATAGAAGCGACCAGGAGCCAGTAAACGATTTAATTTTAAAGATCAGGTGGCCAAGGGTAGTAGGCCTGACCATTGGTGGAAAACCCTCCAGTGATAATGTTGGACCGTGGGCATATTATTTATTGCTGGTTCTGAGCCATGGGCCTTCTAGCTGTGTGTTTGACACTGCCAAAATGTCGGCAGGTTTAGGGTTTGGGCTGGTCGCCAGATTCAGTGCCCTGATGTCATGCTGGTAGTCAAAGTACTATTTGATAAGAAACTAAATATTTGGTGAGAGACCATAAAATGACAGTGTAATTTGACATATTGTCAGATTCTTGTCAATGGCATTTGAAATACCCAAGCAAATGAAATACTAAAGGGCTTAAGAGGTGGATATCATTTCCAAGAAGGCCAAAGACTGAATTGGCTCAGAGATGTGACATTAATCTGTGTTCTCATTAAGCCTTCACAACTTTTTTTTTAAAGTTTTGTTTTTGCATTGGGAATCAAATGGAAGATCACCATAATCTGTGATACTTTAGCCTTGTAAAACTATTATCTGTAATGCTGAAAACAGGCTAAACAATCCCTACCCTCATTTTGAGTCAGACCTCTGTTTCAACCTCCAAACCTATGCACACTTTAATTTCTGCCTGTAAACACGTACCTCGATAAAACAGATTGTTGAGAAATAATTCTTTGAACATCGGTACGCTTGGATAAACTATGCTAACTGTACAATTAGCTAATATTAGCTTGTGATATGCCCATTTTAGTACAGATTTTCATGTGCATCTTTACAGGAAATACCTTGCTGACATCAGATTTGTTTTCGTTATGGCTGTCAGGAATGCCAGAGCAGTGATTCCTGCAAGATCAAAATAAATTCTTAACAAAAATTAACTATTATTAAGACAATAATATAAAAAAAACTTATTCTTTCTCTTACCCAATCAATAGATTCTTCACCATGGGGCAAAGGCAGAAACTCGAAGATAGGAAGCAATTACGACATCAAAGTGCGGGATGGCTCAGACATGCTTATGATAGCTAGCGGCGCTCCCTTTTGTCTAATGTTGGTCCACCTTCCATTTGATGAATGTATTCTGCAATATATCCATCTGCAGCACTGCAGTGTTTTTCTATGAGACCTTTTAGAAGCTTGAGGCATGGTCCAGTTTATTTGATGTAGTGCTCCTGGGCTTTAATCCCTCTACAAGATATTTATTTGTGCTGAGGAGTGGTGAAAAAATCAATCACTTGATGATTTGTTCCCACACTCTGGAAGATGTATCTCTTCAGTTGTTCTTTCTCTTTGTGCTCAGTGCAACAATCCAGCTGAGGTGCTAGACGTGAGTGTGGGACTGCAAATCAACACTGCCAGCACCATGACTTCAAATCAGAAACGGGCCTCTGGCACAGCTTTGGAGGTACTGCATACAGGTGAGAGCAGCACAATCTCGGGCATCAGAGACAACGTCTTTAGTGGGTACATCTGGTGACTGGTCAGGATGCCCTTAGGCTTTCTCCAACCCTCAGGGTATCAATCTGTCAGAACCTCCCCTGTTGACGTCATGTCTTAAGTTGTTCCTCGGTTACATGTATTCAAGAGGAATGTTCTAATGCCATAACTAGCCTTACATGCTTTAACCTGGCTGCATCCCTGACCACGGCCCTTTTTTGGATTTTGCAATCATTAATAATGATCACGATTATTATATACATTGAGGGTAGTGTAATCACACCAGCCAAAAATAATGATCACGATTATTATATACATTGAGGGTAGTGTAATCACACCAGCCTTAAATGGGCAGATCCTTCTTTCAAATCAACCTGTTCAGAGATATTATTGCACTCCTCTGAAGCAGGTGGTACTTGAACCCAAGCCTCCTTGCTCAGAATATAGTGATACTGCCACTGTAGCCACGACAGCCCTCTTTAACAGGGCAGGCATATCAAGATGTGCTGGTATGCATCAAACTACCCCATAGCTTTCATTGGCTTTGTTAAATTGTCACAGCATCCGAGCATTAACTAATTCCCTGTGAACCATAGAATCCAAGGTGCAATTACTTAGTCATTCAACTCATCCATTTTGGATACCAGAATAACAGCCAAATCTTTTGAAAACTGGATCAGTTGAGACGCCTCATTACAAGAACAGCTGAATATCTTAATATTGAGCTTGTCAAGCAATAGTAGTTGGACAGAAAATGTTGTAAAGACAGAGATGGAAGTTGAAATGGTGTTTTTGGTAGCAACATCTATCAAGAGTGTAATTGCTTTGATAGCAAGGCTGGCATGTCTCATTTGTAGATGAATCCCCCATCCCAATCCAGATTAGATGAGTAACATAATATATATGTTGCTGTATCTAATGAGCTGTAATTAAGTCCATTGCCTTAACTATGCTTTTTAATCGCTGAAGTTATTGAGCAGTCTGAGTTTCAACAAAACCTCCATTTGACACATATTCCGTTCACAGTGAAGATAAGCATTGGGTGAATTTCTAATTAAATTTATGAAGAATTATGAATTAGATTCTTTCAGATTTTTTTACTGATGCTTTATTTAAAACAGTGAGTATTGGAAGGGATTGACACTTATTGACTAAATGACTATCAATATGATACTGGCCATTGTGGTACTGCATGATGTTAGTGCTGTAGTCACAAAGCAACCTTAGTAGCAATATGTCACAGGGTAACTACACCTACTTCCACTCTGACAAAACATAATAACAACTACTATGGGAAATTTCAGTAAAAGTTACGCTTTGAGCTGAGGTGAAACAGTTTTGGTGAAGTAATAAGGTGAGTTTACTATGTAGCCTTCCCGTGCCATCCCCAATTCGGTGTTTGACATGAATAGTGAATATATTCCATTCTATTTTCTGGAAGAACCCATAACTGCACAAAGAAATGTACCACTGACACTGTTACAGAGAAGTTAGTGAAGGTTTTTAGCTTTTAAGGACAGAGACCCAAATTAACCAAATGACGTTTCTGACCATCTTCCTTATTTTAATTTTTATTCATCTTACTCACTGATTTATTCCAGAGTAATTCCTCTGCCATCAAAATTATACACGAGCATTTAAAGTATTTAATGAGAAGACTGAAATGTAGGGAATTCTGATTGATAATTTTTCTGTTTTTTAAAGCACTGATGAGATTTACTTCAAACCCAAAGATTTTCTTACTCTTGTATGAACTGCAAATCTTTGCATGAGGCCAAAAATTGGTAACCTTCTCTCTTATAATTCCCAAGAATTATTAGCAAGAGGGCCAATGGCAAGGACAGTGGGTACAGAATCCATTACTGTGTCACTAGGTAATTAACTTGGGATCTGATATCCTTTTAAGTAGAATTCTGTTCCGAGTGGAACATGTTTTAGGCCAGAATGTAATGGAGCCTTTAAGGACACTTCTGATTTTTGGAAGACTATGTTGCTATATAGGTATCTGTCTAGACTATTCATGGTCCCATGGAACTTTTCTACCCCTGGATATTGTAAGTGACTACTGAACCTGTCCTGACATGGCAGGTTTAGTAGTTAGTTGCAGAGATGCACATAATAACTGAATTTTCAGCTATTCTCAGTGCCTTGGTTATCTCTGAATTGATTATGCAGTTTTCATAAATATTATATATTATTTTAAAGTTGTGCCTTGGCTTCTCCACTCTAAATGATGCCTTTATCTCTCTGCTTCTTACAAAAGCAGTTATTCTGTGCCTGTCCTGCATGCAAAACAAAACTTTTCACTGTATCTAGGTACATGTGACAACAATAAATCAAATAAATAAATTGGTATATGGGTTCCGTGATCACAGCAGCCTTTTGTATGCTATTTTATTCAAAGGGGTATAGTTATCTATGAACCTGAAATGATAACTGTGTCAGGCCATCTATTCATGAGCAATGCAACAAGTGTTCTTTTGCATTCACCCAGCTTCTAAGATAGTGTTATCTTGTAATTGAGGTGAGAAAAATGGCAGGGGAAGGGGGAAACGAACTGTAAATGCTGCCATTTTAGGACTTATGTTCTTGTTCCGATCTACCCAATGGGTAGGAGTTGGTTTTGGAGATGAACAACACTGAAAAGTGGCCCTACTGGCCAACATGCCTGATGCCTGGCTCCAAATCACCTTGTGTTTTTGTGGAGGTGGGATTGGAACCAACAGTACTGTCCACCCACATACAATTAGATTAATTAAATAAGTGTAATTAGAGAAGCCAATGCAGGATGTTCCAGTCAGCCCCTACATCCCTGTCCAAAGATGGCTGAATCTGCAGATGGGAGACTGGAATCTTCAGAGATCGCAATCCCTAGCTGAGTATATAAGCAGCTATAGTCTGACCTAAAGAGAGGCTCCCCTTGCCCCAGAGCCCCTTTTACCCTGACTGCTAAATCACACTTTTCAGTTAAAGATCTGAAGAGGTTGGAGACGTAGAACCTTAATGTTGAAGTCTCCTCTCTGCAAATTACCTCCTATTATTTGCCTGCTACTCCTCTCACACTGAAAAGTCTCAGATGCAGGCTTCAAGAGCTTTTAATTGGATGGAGAGGCTTTCTCTGGACCAACTTCAGGGTCCCCTCAACCAGAAAATTGATAGTTTGACTGTTTCTCTGGAGATAGATTCTGGATCCAGCCACAGCTGCAGCTTCTGTTTCTTTATTTTTGTCAGAGCGAAGTCAACCCAATGGGTAGGAGTTGGTTTTAGAGATGAACAACACTGAAAAGTGGCCCTACCGGCCAACATGCCTGATGTCTGGTTCCAAATCACCTTGTGTTTTTGTGGAAGTGGGATTGGAACCAACAGTGCTGTCCACCCACATACAATTAAATTAATTAAATAAGTGTAATTAGAGAAGCCAATGCAGGATGTTCCGGTCAGCCCCTACATCCCTGTCCAAAGCAGGCTGAATCTGCAGATGGGAAGTCAACCTTATTGTACAAAATGCGGAGGAATGGAATTGTGGGAGATATAGCAGTTTGGATCAGCAATTGGCTTGCTGAAAGAAGACAGAGGGTGGTAGTTGATGGGAAATGTTCATCCTGGAGACCAGTTACTAGTGGTGTACCGCAAGGGTTGGTGTTGGGTCCACTGCTGTTTGTCATTTTTATAATCGACCTGGATGAAGGCGTAGAAGGATGGGTTAGTAAATTTGCAGACGACACCAAGGTCGGTGGAGTTGTGGACAGTGACGAAGGATGCTATAGGTTGCAGAGAGACATAGATAAGCTGCAGAGCTGGGCTGAGAGGTGGCAAATGGAGTTTAATGCAGACAAGTGTGAGGTGATGCACTTTGGTTGGAGTAACCGGAAGGCAAAGTACTGGGCTAATGGTAAGATTCTTAGCAATGTAGATGAGCAGAGAGATCTCGGTGTCCGTGTACACAGATCCTTGAAAGTTGCCACCCAGGTTGACAGGGCTGTCAAGAAGGCATACAGTGTTTTAGCTTTTATTAATAGAGGAACCAAGAGGTTATGGTGAAGCTGGTCAAAAATCTGGTGCGGCCGCACTTGAAGTATTGCGTACAGTTCTGGTCATCGCATTATAAGAAGGATGTGGAAGCTTTGGAAAGGGTGCAGAGGAGATTTACTAGGATGTTGCCTGGTATGGAGGGAAGGTCTTACGAGGAAAGGCTGAGGGACTTGAGGCTGTTTTCATTAGAGAGAAGAAGGTTGAGAGGTGACTTAATTGAAACATATAAAATAATCAGAGGGTTAGATAGGGTGGATAGGGAGAGTCTTTTTCCTAGGATGGTGACGGCGAGCACGAGGGGGCATAGCTTTAAATTGAGGGGTGAAAGATATAGGACAGATGTCAGAGGTAGCTTCTTTACTCAGAGAGGAGTAAGGGAATGGAACGCTTTGCCTGCAACGGTAGTAGATTCGCCAACTTTGGGTACATTTAAGTAGTCATTGGACAAGCATATGGACGTACATGGAATAGTGTAGGTTAGATGGGCTTGAGATCGGTATGACAGGTCGGCACAACATCGAGGGCTGAAGGGCCTGTACTGTGCTGTAATGTTCTATGTCCAACCTTTTTGTCCCTCATTTCTTTCTCTCGTTATTGGTAGCACTCTTTAATCGGCAGTTTAATCATGAAAATATATTTCTGTGGATATTCCCTAGCAACTGGAAATCACTTCCTGTGTCTACGCTGTCAAGCCTCTTCAGAAACTTGTATGGCTGAGGTTTACTCTTAATGTTGTGAACATCATATCTCAAAAAATTGATGAAACTGGCACACAGAATGTTATGATCCAAGGAATAAATCATTAGTTTTTGTCGAAGCTGTGGAGGTAGGTCAGGATCCTGGAATTTTTTTAAAGGAAGAAGGGTGAATTGACTTCTGTGTCCAGGAGAGCTTTTTGGATCCAGAAAGTAGAAAACCTTACAAGGGAGTGGCAGTGCTGGACTCAATTTTAAGAAACAAAGTGAATGAAGTGGTAGAACTGTCAGTGGAAGAGGATTTTTTGTGAGTGACCAAAACTCAGTAAGTTTTAAAGTAGTTATGGAAAAGGATAAAATTGGGCTGGAAGTAAAAGTTCTAATTTGGTCAACTTAATTCTGATAAGACGGGATCTGGCTAAAGTGGACTGTGGGCAGTTTCTTGTAGAGAAATTTACGTCAGAGCAGTGGGAGGCAATTAAACAGGAAATAGTGAGAGTGTAGGGCCAACATCTTTCAGTACAGGCGAAGGAGGCAGCAAACAAGTCCAGGAACCCTGAATGTTGAGGAATATGCAGGACTGGATAAGGAATAAAAGGGAAACTTATGGTAGTTATCAAAAGCTAAAAACAGTTGAAGCCCTAGGGAAGTATGGTAAATGCAGACAGCTCTTTAAATAAAGGGGACATGAAAAGCACTGGTTAGTAAAATATAGGATAGACCAAATATGTTTTCTAGGTATATTAAAGGCAGAAGGCTTATTAGAGACCAAACCTAAGTGGGACCGGAAGACAGACGAGATTTTTAATAGTATCAGAGATAATGGGAACTGCAGATGCTGGAGATTCCAAGATAATAAAATGTGAGGCTGGATGAACACAGCAGGCCAAGCAGCATCTCAGGAGCACAAAAGCTGACGTTTCGGGCCTAGGCCCTCTCTGATGAAGGGTCTAGGCCCGAAACGTCAGCTTTTGTGCTCCTGAGATGCTGCTTGGCCTGCTGTGTTCATCCAGCCTCACATTTTATTATCTTGAGATTTTTAATGATTAGTTTGTAATCGCTATTTTGAAGAACATAGAGTAGAGAAGTCGGTGAGTGTGATTGTGCTTGTGATAAATGTGAACAAATTAGTATTGAAAAGGAAGAAGTATTAGCAGGACTAAAACTGGATAGATCCCAAGCCCAAAGGAGATATATCCTAGGCAGCTGTGAGAGGCAAAGATAGAGATTATAGTGGCCTTGACTTTAATTTTCAAATTATCTGTAGACACAGGAGAGGAGAGTTGCTAGGGGATTGGAAGAAGTTAATGTACCATTATTCAAGAAGGGTGGTGGGGATAAACCTGGGAACAACAGGCCAGTGAAAATAACGTCTGTCGTGGGGAAACTTCTGGAAAAAATTTTGAGGGGCAGAATTTTTCTCCACTTGGAGTCACAAGGATTCATCAAGGATTGTCTGCATGTCTTAGTCAGTCTGAGATCAGATCTAGCAAATTTGGTTGACTTTTTTGTGGCAGTGTGTAGATGAGGATAGTGCAACTGATGTTGTTTATATAAACTTCAGAAAGGCTTATGACAAAGTGTCTCACGGAAAACAGGTCAGGAATTACCCTTGGGATCCAGGGCAATTTGGCAAGGTAGATTCAGAAGTGGCTCAGCAGCAAGAGGGATAGAGTGCTGTTTGAAGGTTGCTTTGTGAATGGAAGCCTGTGTTCAATGGCATTTGACAGAGTTTGGTACTGGGTCCCTTGCAGTTTGTAGTGTACATTAATAATTCAGACATGCATATAGTGGTCATACCAGTAAATTTGCAGATGACAGTAAAATTGGCGGTGTGGTAAATAGAACTGAGATGAGGAAAAACTTCTTCACCCAGTGAGTGGTGAGCCTGTAGAATTCATTCCCATAAAAAGCAGTTTAGGCCAAAACATTGCGTTATCAAGAAGGATGTAGGTCCAACTCTAGTGGCTAAATGGATCATGGGATATGGGGGAATGGCAGGATTAGGGTGTTGAGCTCAATGATCAGCCACGATCATAATGAATAGCGAACAGGCTCAAGGGATCAAATGGCCCAATCCTGATCCTATCCGCTATATTTCTGTGTTTCAATGGGAAAAGGTATGTTTTAGAAAACAAAGATAGTTGAAGTGTTGTTGCACTTTGTAAAGCCAGTTACTAACACTTACTGTAAGTGCTGTTTTACAGGATGTGTAAAATCCTGTAATTCAGATTTGGACAGTGTTAAGTAGCTCATTGGTCAGAGGAGTGGTGATCAGTTGCCAATGACAAGCACCTCCTGCCTAGCAACACCTGTGTGATTGGCTCCAAGGTGAACACCTTGTGAGAATGAGCAATATGGCAGAACCCTTCAGACCTCTGGGGGTCAGAATTTGGTGGTGTTCTTTCTGCAGTTATAAAAAAAACTAACGCCTGAAGAAAGCCTGTCACTGTACGTTAGAGATTTGATAGTTTATGAACCAGTCACTCTGCCTCCTACAAAGAAGTATGAAACACCCAGGGAAGAAATAGATTGATAAACAATAAGCCCTGACAAACAATCAGAGCATTTCAGTGAACCCTGTCGGCAGGGGCCATTGAACTACTTTCCCAGATTTACCCTCCGTTCGTAACATCAATGTTTCATTTGTCTGTATTTGTTTGTAGAGGAATTTTATAAAGGGTTCAGAGTTTTAACTATTTCTACTGGCTGAGCAGTCTTAGTCTAAAAGAAAGGCCAGAATATTCAGGAGAGATGTTAGAAAGCACTTGAATGCACAATGGGTGGTAGACTAGTTGTTAATTTTAAGTCTGAGGTTGGTAAATTTTTGATAGCAAAGGTACTGAGGTACATGGGCCAAAGGGAGGAATATAGAGTTAGGCCACAGTTCAGCCATGATCTCATTGAATAGCAAAACTGACTTGGGGGGCTGAATGTTCACTTGTAGAGTTATATGTTGACAGTTCACCATTGTTTACCAAGAACAAGTGTCTATTTATTTGTAATAAATAGTAATTCTTGTTATCTACAGAAACCTGGTCTGTGACTTGTGTTAACTTAAGTCTGCAAAGGCAGCTAAGTTGGAAAATGTTGCATATTTTGATAAAATCTTTATTTTTTGTCACAACTCCAGCATGCCACCCCTGTGAGGTATGACAATCTTAGGAGGCTTAATCTGGATTGATTTTGAAACAGAGGCAACAAGGATTTGTGCGTTGTCTTATAAGTAACACAGATGAAGGAAAATACCAAATTCAATACTGCTTTTAAGACATGACAGTAGAAATGTCGAAGGATTTCCTGCAGGTGGCAGATTGCCCCCAGCAGTCTGAAGGAAATTTAGAAAATCCAAGGTGATTGAATTGCTGGGTAAACTGGAGGGAGCATTGCCTAACAGAGCTAAGAAGGCAAATATGACGCAGGACATGCATGGTACTAATGTTTAGAGGGAATACAAGCGAGACCAAATACTCCAGGCATTGAAACCTCAGAATCAGGTGATATTCAAATCACTCCAAAACATCAAAACGTCAGCTTGCTTGCTCCTCCGATGTTGCCTGGCCAGCTGTGTTCCTCCAACTCCATACTGTGTTATCCCATATTCAAATCAGAGGCTCCTCCAACCCCTGGTTATACTGTCCTCCAACCAGTTCCATCAGGCAGAAGATATTAAAATTTGTACACATGAATAAACAGATTCAAGCACAGCTTCTTCCCTTTTGAATGGACCACTTTAATGTAAATGTTGATCTCTGTCAGCACCTTCTTGGCATCTGTAACGTTATGTCCTGCACTCTTCTATTACCCTGTTGCATATATATAGTACGATCTGCCGAAAGCACATAAGATAAGACTTTTCGTTGTACCTCAGTACACATAACAGTAATAAATCAAATAAAGTCAAATATTTAGTTATGGTTAAAACACCTTGAGCATGAAGAGAAAGTGAGATGCCACTAGTGATAGCAGAAAAAAGCAGGCAGATAAAGACAAGGAAATAGAAATGGAAAAAATAGACATGAGAAAACTATAATTAGAATTGCAAGAGAGAATGTGAAAGAGTGTAAGCTTTAGATTAGATTCCCTACAGTGTGGAAACAGGCCCTTCGGCCCAACAAGTCCACACCGACCCTTGAAGCATCCCCCCAGACCCATCCCCCTATAACCGACACGCCCCTGAACACTATGGGCAATCTAGCATGGCCAATCCACCTAGCCTGCACATCTTTGGACTGTAGGAGGAAACCGGAACACCTGGAGGAAACCCACAGACATGAGGAGAATGTGCAAACTCCACACAAACAGTCACCCGAGGCAGGAATTGAACCTGGGTCCCTGGCGCTGTGAGGCTGCAGTGCTAACCACTGAGCCACCATGCTGCCCATGGTGCATTTGGAATAGGAGATATTAAATACTGATGCAGGGAGAATCTGAACCATAATATGAAGTCCTGTAAGGAAACATTGAAGTTGTCACAGGCCTTACCAACATTTGAGGAAAAGCATGTGGAGGCATCTTTCATATCGTATGAAAAAATATCGAGACAATTGAATTGGGCAGAAGTCTGGCGCTGTTCTTGCACAATATGTTGATAGGTAAATGTGTGCTTTACTGCCGCAGGAAGTTTCTTGGGAATATAACGCTGTAAAGAAAAGCATATTGGCTGCGTGTGAATTAATGTCTGAGGCATAAAGATAAAGATTCTAGAAGCTAAGAAAACAGCCTGAGCAAACCTATCTTGAGTTCGAAAAGGCTAAGCAAAATAATGCTAACATGTAGATGTGAGCTTTGGAAGCTAAAATCATGTAAGATTATTCTCTTAGAGGAATTTAAAAACATGCTGTCTTCTGTAATAAGAAACCATGGTGAAGACTAAAGGGTTGCAACTGCTAAATAAGCAGCAAAAATAGCTCCCAATTATGTTATCCATAAAGCTAAATCATCTTCCCATTACTCTCATAAATTCAAAAGGGATAGAAATTGGGAGAGTTTAGGGAAGGCACATAGCCAGGGTAAAGAATGGATAGCTGGGAATGCCCCAAGGTTTTCTCAGATCAGAAGGGGAAGTGCTGAGGTGGGGGTGAAAATTAGAAGCTCAGGTGTTTCCATTTTAACAAGTGACATTTTTGTTGAGAATATTAGAAATTGTGAGGGAAACCCTGAGGACTTATTGGAGCTTGTAAGAATGAAGGAAGGAAAGGGCAATGGATCAAATTGTACCTTTAATTACAGCCATTACATGGGAACTGAGAGTGCTGAAGAAATACGTAGGGTAGATGAGAGATATGAAGATGTTTTTTTCTCTAAAGGAAAGATAATCCCCTTTTCCTCTATTTAAGTTTATTGAGATAAACTTTATTTAAGAATGAGGATAATTCAAAACAAGTGTTTGGCATACCTTTCTTAATTGAGGCTCAGAAAGCAGATCCAGAGTTAAGTAAATTGCGTGGGACAATGAAAAGTAATGATTTGAAGGTAGGTAGATTGACTGTGTGGTTTCTCAGCTTGCACTTTTGAGAAAAGAGGATGATGCCCACAGTGATAATGGGAACTGCAGATGCTGGAGAATCCAAGACAACAAAGTGTGGGGCTGGATGAACACAGCAGGCCAAGCAGCATCTCAGGAGCACAAAAACTGACGTTTCGGGCCGAGACCCTTCATCAGAGAGGGGGATGGGGAGAGGGAACTGGAATAAGTAGGGAGATGGGGAAGGCGGACCGAAGATGGAGAGAAAAGAAGATAGGTGGAGAGGAGAGTGTAGGTGGGGAGGTAGGGAGGGGATAGGTCAGTCCAGGGAAGATGGACAGGTCAAGGAGGCGGGATGAGGTGGTAGGTAGGAAATGAAGGTGTGGCTTGAAGGAGGAAGGGATGGGTGAGAGGAAGAACAGGTTAGGGAAGCGGAGGCTTCGGTCCGCCTTCCCCTCTCTCCCTATTTATTCCAGTTCCCTCTGCCCATCCCCTTCTCTGATGAAGGGTCTAGGCTGGAAACGTTGGCTTTTATGCTCCTGAGATGTTGCTTGGCCTGCTGTGTTCATCCAGCTTCACACTTTGTTATCTTGGATTCTACAGCATCTGCAGTCCCCATTATCACAGCTAAATCCTTAATGTTGGTTTAAGCTTATGGCAGGAGATAGGAACCTAAACAGTAAGACAGTAGAGTGCAAACCAAGGACAAGAACAAAAGTCAGAATTGAAATATGAAGAATGTGATAGAAATCAAACCACAATGCTAAATACTTTGAACAGGATTGAAAATGGTAAGAAGGCTTAAGGCATCGTGACTTAATGTGTGAAGCATTCGCAATGAAGTGGATAAATTAAGCAAATAGGTTAAAACAAATATCCAGGGATGTTTAGTTTCTAGGAAGGACAAACAAAGAGGAAAAAGAGATGAGGTAGTAATGCTGGTTAAAGAGAAAATTAACACAATAGTGAGGAAAGATATTAGCTCTGTTGAAGTAGAATCTGCGTGGACAGAACTCATAAAAACTAAGGAACTGAAAACAATGGCAGGAATTGTATATAGGCCCCCCAAACTGTGGTAATGTTGGGGAAGACATGAATCATGAAATTAGAGCTGCAAGCAGTTAAGGTACAGCTGTAATTATGAATAATATTTATCTTCTTATGGGTCGGGCAAACCAAATCAGTAACATTATCGGAAAGGAGGAATTCCTGAAGTGTGTAGAGTCTTGTTTTCTGGCTCAATATGTTGAGGAACCAACTCGAAGACAGGCCATCTTAGACTGGGAATTGTGTCATGAGACAAGAATAATTGGCTCTCTCGCTATATGAGGTCCCCCGGGGAAGAGAGACCATAATATAATATCATTCTTCATTAAGATGGAAAGTGACATGGTTCATTCTGAGACTAGGGTCCTGAAGCTAAATAGGGGAAGCTACGATGGCATGTGGCTCGAGTTGCCAATGATAAATTGGCAAATGTTACTTAAAGGGATAATGGTGGATATGCAATAGTAAACATTTGAAGAGTGCATGGGCAAACTGGAACAGTTGTTCATTCCTAGAAAACAAAGTGTGATGCTGGATGAGCACAGCAGGCCAAGCAGCATCTTAGGAGCACAAAAGCTAACGTTTCGGACCTAGAGCCTGATGAAGGGTGTAGGCCCGAAACGTCAGCTTTTGTGCTCCTAAGATGCTGCTTGGCCTGCTGTGTTCATCCAGCATCACACTTCGTTATCTTGGATTCTTCGGCATCTGCAGTTCCCATTATCTCTGATCACAATTGTTCATTCCTGTCTGGCACAAAAATAAAACAGGAAAAGAAGTCCAGCCATGGTTAACAAGGAAAATTAAGATAGATCCAAGGAAGGGGCATTTAAATTGCCCAAAACAAACAGCAGATCTCAGGGTTGGGAGCAGTTTAGATTTAGATTTCAGTAAAGGGGGATAAAGGGATTAATTAAGTGAGGAAAAATAGAGTACTGAAGTAAACTTGTACAGAATATACAAACTGATTGTAAAAACTTCCATAGGTATGTGAAGAGAAAAAGGTTATTGAAGACATATGTAGGTCCTTGACAATCAGAAACAGAATAGGGCTAAATGGGCAACAAAGAAATGGCAGATCAATTAATTCATATTTTGGCTCTGTCTTTACAAAAGAACATTCCAGGAATGTTTGGAGACAGAAGGACTAGTGAGAGAGAGGAAATGAAGGAAACCCATACAAGCAGGGAAATGGTGTTAGGAAAATTGATGGGATTAAAGGCCAACATCAGTCTAGACCCCAGAGTATTTAAGGAAGTGGTCCAAGAAATAGGGAATCGCGGTCATTTTTTCAAGATTTCATTGACTCTGGAACAGTTCCTGTCAATTGAAGTGTACCTAACGTAATCCTGCTGTTTGAAAAAGGAGGGAAACAGATCATTGTAGACTGGTTAGCCTGACATCTTTAGTAGGGAAAATGCCTTAGTTCATTTAAAAAGATTTAATAGCAAAGGACATGGAAAATGATGACAGGATTGAACAGAGCCAGCATTGGGTTACGAAAGAAACATCATGGTGGACAATTCTTTTGGAATTTAAGGATGTAACTAGCAGGGTTGATCAGGAGGAACTAGTGGATGTGGTTTACTTAGACTTTCAGAAGGCATGTGATAAGGTCACAATTAAGAGATGAGCTCGTATCAAAGTGTGTGTGATTGGGTGCAATGTACTGACATGGATAGAAAATGGCTGCAGACAGGAAACAGGAATAACTGGATCAATTTCTGAGTGGCAGTCAGTGATCGGTGGGGTATCAGTGGGATTGGTGCTTGGACCCCTAATTATTCATGATGTAAATGATTTAGAAGAGGGAACTAAATTTAATATCTCCAAGTTTGCAGACTGCACAAAGCTGAATGGGAGAGGATGAGTTCTGAGGAGGATGCAGAGATGCTTTTGTGTGGCTCCAGGAAGGCAATGGCCAAGGTGATATTATTGCTTGACGGTTAACCCAGAAACCCTGCGTTCTCTATGATAATGGGAAGATTTTGTAACACTGCTTAGATGATAATCTTGAGAGATATATCTGGATGCATTGCATCTACTAGGCATGATGTGGACATAAGGAGAGTCAGGACCAATGAATCAGCATCCTTACTTGTGATCGCAGTAGGATAAGCATGAGCGGAAAACAATTTGATTGAGCCTCACCAAAGTTTATCGGTAGTGTGAGTTCCTTACCAGGCTGGATCAACCAGATTCATATAGGCCAGATAAAAGGAAATGAAGTCACAAGACAGATTTGTACTCCATTCCATGGTTGTATTGATAGGTTTGCCAGTACCTCTTCCTTTATGAGATTGATATATTGAAAGGGCACTGGAAAGTGCCATTAACATTAATGAGTAAAGAAATATCCACTTCTGTTACACAATATATATTATACCAATGTTGAATAGTGCCATTTAGGTTAAAGAATTCCCCAGACGTAATCCAGAAACTTATTAATCAAGTCATAGTTGAGACCCAAATGTATAAGAGATAATGGGAACTGCAGATGCTGGAGAATCCAAGATAATAAAGTGTGAAGCTGGCTGAACACAGCAGGCCAAGCAGCATCTCAGGAGCACAAAAGCTGACGTTTCGGGCCTAGACCCTTCATCAGAGAGCATCTTCTCTGACGAAGGGTCTAGGCCCGAATCGTCAGCTTTTGTGCTCCTGAGATGCTGCTTGGCCTGCTGTGTTCATCCAGCTTCACACTTTATTATCCAAATGTATAGTTTATTTTGATGATGTGATATACAGTAACATATGGGAAGAGCATGTGGGACATGTTTAGGTAATTACGGTTGGCTAGCTTACTAATAAATTTAGCCAAAAGTAAATTTGCAAAAGCAAGAGTAATTTATCTAGGATGCATTGTAGAACAATGACATGTGTTGCCAAAAAAAGTGAATGTGAAGGCTGTATTAGAATTCACTGTTCCTGGAACTGAATGAGACATTGAGAGGATCATACTCTGTATGGGTTTTATGTGAACCTTTTGCATAATTTCAGCACAGTAGCCGTAACTTTAACAAATTTGTTAAAGAAACAAACAGAAGTGATATGATCTGCAGTATGCCAGGAAGCCTTTGAGAAACTGAAGGAAATCCTAAGAAGTGAAGCAGTATTGATCACCCCTGTCTTTTTCCAGACCTTACCAAACAGCAATTGATGCTAGTGACTTGGTGGACTCTTGGTGCAGTATAATGAGTCCAGAATACAAAAGTCAGTAGAGTACTCCTCTAAGAAACTAAACCAGTATCAGAAGAACTACTCTGCTGTAGAAAAAGAGACATCAGAAATGCTATTGGCTCTTCAACTTTTTGAAGTTGATGTCCAAAATGATAACTAGCAAACTTTAATTTACAATAATCGTAATGTACTGGCATTTGCTGAAAATTTGAAAATGCAAAATGCAGGACTGTTCTGACAGAGTAACTTGTTTCAACCATTTAATGAAAAATTATTGGAAAACGTAACGTAATTACAGATGCATTGAGTGTAAAATGTTGGAATACATTACAGGTTTAAGAATGCTATGATGGTATAAGGCCTTATAAAGTTGAAAGAAGGATGAATGAATGTAAAGCTTGTATGTTTGTTTTTATATATAACATATTTTATAAAGAAGTACATTTTTGAAAACGCATTTCATTATATAAGAATGGAGACCTGTAAAGATTGTAGGCTTTCTTTGTATTTTTGAGTGTGGACTGAAATGGGAAAAGGACTGATTTTAATAAAAGCCAAGGACTGTTGAAGGACTTTGGCACTTTAAAAAGCCAGCTACCAAAACTGCTGGTTATATTGTTCTTTATTAAGATTACAGTGGCAATTGCTTATGTGTAGATCCTTGAAGGCAACTGGGCAAGTGGCTAGGCTGGTTAAAAATGCATATGGGATACTTGCCTATATTAGTCGAGGCATTGAATACAAGATTAGAAGTTTCTGTATGATTTTGGTTCAGTTGCTGTGCAATTCTGCTGACCACAGTATAGAAAAGATATGATTTGCATTGGGGAGGATGCACGAGCGATTCACTAGGATGTTGCCTGGGCTGGAGTGTTTCAGCTATGGAGAAAGATTACATTGGCTAGGGTTGCTTTCCTTGCAGTAGAGATGTCAGGGGTGGGGAACCTCATTGAGATCTACAAAATCTAGGGTCATAGACAGGATCAATAGGAATAAATATTTTCCCTTATTAGAGAAGTAAACTAGCAGGCAGCATAGATTTAATGTAAGGGGCAGGCATCTATCATTGGGAAAACATTAAAATCTATTATAAAGAATGTAATTGCAGAGCATTTAGAAAATTGTAATAAAATCAAGCAGAGTCAGCATGCCTTCATGAAGGAAAAATCATGCCTGACAAATTTTAGTTCTTTGAGGAGGTAACAAATAGAGTAACTTAAAGATGTAACATATTTGGATATCCAGAAGGCATTTGATGAGTTACCATACATTAGACTGTCTAATAAGATAAGAGTCCCTGATGTTCGAGATAATATAACAGTGGGGATAGAGAATCGGCTAACTTCTAGACGACAGAGAGTTGAGGTAATGGGGTCACTTTCAGAATGGTAATCTATAACTAGTAGAGTGCCACAAGGATCAGTACTGACACCACAATTATTTACAATATATGATAGTGTCTCGGATAACAAATGGATGTATAATTGAAGTTTGTGCATGACACAGAATTAGTTGGGAAGGCAAATAATGAAGGTGACATAGAGTCTATAGAGGGATAAGGACAGATTAAGTGAGTGGGCAAAAATTTCGCAGATGGAATTTCATGTGGAAAAATGGGGATTATGCACTTTGGCCGAAAGAAAAGGAGAGCTGAATATTATTTAAATGGGGAGAAGGCATAGGGGGTCCATGTGTATAAATCACACAAAATTTAGCATCCAAGTTCAGCAGGTAACAGGGAAGGCAAATGGATTGTTGGCCTTTATTTTAAAGGGAATGGACCATAAAGGTAGGGCAGTCTTGCTGAAACTATACAAGTTGTCGGTCAGACCAGAAGTCTTATTTAAGGAAAGATGTACTGGCATTGGAGGCAGCCCAGAGTAGGGCCATTTAAGTTGATTCAGGAAACGGAAAGATTTTCTTATGAAGAAAGTTTGAGTAGGCTGAGTTTTTACACAGTGGAGTTTAGAAGAATGAGAGGAGACCTTATTAAAAAAATAAGATTCTCAGGGCTTGACAGGATAGGTGCAGAAAGGTTTCTACGCTTTGTAGGACAGTCTAGGACCAGAAGGCATAATCTCAGAGTGCGGAATCACCCATTTACGACAGATGTGAGGAGGATTTTTTTTTTCTCTTAGAGGGTAGTCAATCTATGGAATTCTTTACAGCAATGGAAGCTGGGGCTAGATCAGTAAGTATATTCAAGACTGAAAAGACAGAGTTTTAATCAGCATGGAAAACAAGGGTTTATTGGGGATAAGGCAGCAAGACAGTTGAAAATGATCAGATCAGCCATGATCTCTTTGAATGGCAGAGCAGATTCATTAGCCTAAATGGCCTATTTCTGTTTCCACATCTGATAATTTAGAGGGGTTTTAAGGAGAATTTTTTCACCCAGTGTGTGGTAGTTTTCTGGAAATCACTGCTTGAAAGGATGGTAGAGGTGAGAACCATTATAATATTTAAGAAGTGTTTTGAAAACCTTGTGATTCTATTGGCATTTCAATTATTTATGGGCCAAAAACTGGGAAATGGGATTAGAATAGATAATGCTTGATGACTGACACGGACACCATGGCCAAAGAAACTCATTACATTCTGCATTACTCTGTTACTCTATGAATTTCTTCTTAGATTATTGTGGATTTTCTTAGTTGCTGGGATGGAAGTTGTCAGAGCTGTCAAATGTGAATAGAATTGACAGAACATATTGTTGGATATGAGATGCAAGCTCTTAATAAATTCTGTTGGCGAGTTTATGGGACTAAAGATCAGCTAGCTGTGCATAAATATTATAATATAATGTGACATTGTGTCGATGTAGCTTGGCAGAGTATGCATACCACTGAGTGGCCTCTTCACTCATGTTTGGATGAGATCAACTTTCAGTCTTCTAAATTCCAGAGAATAGAGGGCCAATTTATTTAGCCTGTCTTCATGTGGCAGTGCTCCGATCTCAATCCAGTGAACCTTTACTGTACTGCTTTTAGGACAAGTATATCCTTCCTTTAGATATAGAGACCAAATTTTTGCACAGTGCACCAGGTGAACTCTCACCCAAATTCTGCACAATTGTATCAAGTTGTCCTTACTCCTACGCTCTAATCTCTTTGCAATAAACAACAACGTGCCATTTGCGTTCCTGATTCCTTCTGTACCCACATGATAATGTTGTGTGCTCAATATACGAGTATACCCAAGTCTCTCTGAACATCAGCATTTACAAAGATTCAAGCCTTTTTAAAAAAGCCTTTCTTTTCCCATTCTTAACAACAAACAAAATATTTCCTACTTCCTCAGATTATGTTTGTTGCCCTGCCACTTAACCTGTCTGTCTCTCTTCGTGGTGTCTTTGTGTCTTCCTCATAGCTTATATTGATACCTAGCTTTGTGTTATCAGCAAACCTAGGTACATTAATCTCTGACTCTTTGTCCACGTTATTAACTCACATTGTAAAAACCTGAGGCCTCAGCATTGAATCTTCCAGCATATCACTTATCACATGTGTCAACTTGAAATTTCCTCCACTCTAATTGATTCTTGTCCATCAACCAACCTCCTATTCATGCTAAAATATTGCCTGTGTAGCTTGCGAATTATCCTTTCATCCTTATCAAATACCTTTTGAAATCCAAAAATACCATATCTATCTGTTTCCTATAATCAATTAATTGGACTCTCACAAAACTCCAATAAAATTGTCAAACATATTGCACCTTCATAAAAACGTTGACTTTGTCTCAGCATTCTGTGATTTTCTAAGTGTATTAGTGTTAAGAATTCTTTATAAATGTATTCCAGTACATTCCCAACTGATGTCAGGTTAACTGGCCTGTACAGTTTACTCCCTTCTACCTTTCTTGAGTGTTCCATTCGCTAACACTCTCAGTCTGTTCAAACCATTCTAAAATCTGGAAAATTTTGGATTGTCATAGCCAGCATGTTATTACTTCAGCTGCCTTTTTCATAAAACTAGGAAGTAGACCCTCACATCCTGGAAACTTGTTGAATTTTGGTGCATGACATTTCTCAAATACTTTTTCTCCATTGATATTAATTATTTTAAGTTCCTCAATCTCATTAGCCATTGGTTACCCTCCATTTTTGATAAGTAACTTGTGTCTCCTACTGTGATGAAAGTATTTGTTCAATGCCTCAGCTATTTCATCTTTTTTGCATTAAATTGTTGAATTATAATCTTTTTTTCATTTTTATTGACTTTTTGATCAATTTGCTGGATTCTAAATACTCCCAATTGTCATGCTTATTAGCATTCTTTGTAGAATTGTATATCACATCCATTCTTGCATACAGGGACTAAAATTGTTTACCAGGAGCGGCCTCACCAATAGTTGTAAACTCATATCTTCGAGCAATAAAGGCCAAAGCTTCATTTGTCATCTTAATTATTTGCTTTCATGTGCATGCAATGTTTTGTGTTTCATGCCTAACAACTCTCCGGTCCCTCTGTGCTACATGCTTTTGCAGTCTATCTCTATTGAAATAAAAATGTGCCTTTTGGTTCTTTCTTTCTACAGAAGTGCATGATGTCATTCGTTCCAACATTAAGCTCCATCTGCCCACTCACCTAATCTATCCCTAGACTTTTGCAGATTCCTTATGTTTTTATGACAACAGGCTCTCCCACTTGTTTTTGTACCATCAGCAAATTTGTATGTCTCTGACCCCCTTTCAAGCCAACATCGCAGTTTTAACATGGATCCATGAAAAGGAAGCCAGGAGTTTTTTGAAGATACTGCTAGCAGAGCAGATAAGGAAAAATCAGTGACAGAGTGTATTTGGATTTTCAGAAGGCTTTTGATAAGGTCTGCATAGCAGCTTAGTAAACAAAAGCAGAATGCATTGGATTTGGACCAGTATTCTGCAATGGATCAAGGTTTGTTTAATAAATTTGGTTAATAAAGTTATTCTCACCTTGGTAGGCTGTGGACATTGGGATACCACAAGGATCATTCACAATCCATGTCATTGATTTGGATGTGGGGGCCAATTGTAGTATTTGCAGGCTTATGATGACACAAAGCTAGGTTGGAATAGGAAATATGAGGATGGTACAAAAGGCTTCGGGGGATTTATGCAGGCTGTGAGTGGGTAGTAGTGTGATAAATGGAAAATAACATGAGTGTGAGGTTATCCACTTTGGTAGAATGAACAAGAAAAGCAGTTTATTTCTGAAATAGTGAGAAATCGGAAAGTGTTTATGTCCAAAGGTACTTGGGTGCTCATGGACACAAGTCACTCAAATCTAACGTGTAGGTGCTGCAAGTAATTGGGAAGGCATCAGGTATGTTGACATTTATTGAAAGAGGATTTGAGTACAACAGTAAAGAAGACTTCCTCTTAAAACCTTGATGAGACCACATCTAGAGTCATAGAGTCATACAGCACAGAAACAGACCCTGTGGTCTAACTAGCCCGTGCCGAGCATAATCCCAAACTAGTCCCACCCGCCTGCTCCTGGCTCACATCCCTCCAAACCTTTCTTATTCGTGTATCCATTCAAATGTCTTTTAAACATTGTAATTGCACCTGCATCTTCAACATCCTCAGGAAGTTCGTTCCACATGCAAACCACCTTCTCTGTAAAAGATTTACCTTTTTTTTAATCTCTCTCCTCTCATTTTAAAAATGTGCTCCATTGACATGAAATTCTCCATCTCAGGGAAAACACAACTATCATCAACTCTATCTATACCTCCCATTACCTTATAAACCTCTTTCAGTTCACCTCTCAACCACCTACATTCCAGTCAAGTAAGTCCCAACTATCTAGCCTTTCTTTATAACTCAAACCTAAGGTCCAACTGTTAATTGTACAAACCCTACCCTTGTTTCTTGTACCAAAATGCAACATCTCGCATTTGAGATAATGGGAACTGCAGATGCTGGAGAATCCAAGATAATAAAGTGTGGAGCTGGATGAACACAGCAGGCCAAGCAGCATCTCAGGAGCACAAAAGCTGACGTTTCGGGCCTAGACCCTTCATCAGAGAGGGGGATGGGGTGAGGGTTCTGGAATTAATAGGGAGAGAGGGGGAGGCGGACCGAAGATGGAGAGAAAAGAAGATAGGTGGAGAGAGTATAGGTGGGGAGGTAGGGAGGGGATAGGTCAGTCCAGGGAAGACGGACAGGTCAAGGAGGTGGGATGAGGTTAGTAGGTAGATGGGGGTGCGGCTTGGGGTGGGAGGAAGGGATGGGTGAAAAGAAGAACAGGTTAGAGAGGCGGAGACAGGTTGGACTGGTTTTGGGATGCAGTGGGTGGAGTGGAGGAGCTGGGCTGGTTGTGTGGTGCAGTGGGGGGAGGGGACGAACTGGGCTGGTTTAGGGATGCAGTTGGGGAAGGGGAGATTTTGAAACTGGTGAAGTCCACATTGATACCATTAGGCTGCAGGGTTCCCAGGCGGAATATGAGTTGCTGTTCCTGCAACCTTCGGGTGGCATCATTGTGGCACTGCAGGAGGCCCATGATGGACATGTCATCTAAAGAATGGGAGGGGGAGTGGAAATGGTTTGCGACTGGGAGGTGCAGTAGTTTGTTGCGAATTGAGCGGAGGTGTTCTGCAAAGCGGTCTCCAAGCCTCCGCTTGGTTTCCCCAATGTAGAGGAAGCCACACCGGGTACAGTGGATGCAGTATACCACATTGGCAGATGTGCAGCTGAACCTCTGCTTAATGTGGAATGTCATCTTGGGGCCTGGGATAGGGGTGAGGGGGGAGGTGTGGGGGCAAGTGTAGCATTTCCTGCAGTTGCAGGGGAAGGTGCCGGGTGTGGTGGGGTTGGAGGGCAGTGTGGAGCGAACAAGGGAGTCACGGAGAGAGTGGTCTCTCTGGAAAGCAGACAGGGGTGGGGATGGGAAAATGTCTTGGGAGGTGGGGTCGGATTGTAGATGGCGGAAGTGTCGGAGGATGATGCGTTGTATCCGGAGGTTGGTGGGGTGGTGTGTGAGAACGAGGGGGATCCTCTTTGGGCGGTTGTGGCGGGGGCGGGGTGTGAGAGACATGTTGCGGGAAATACGGGAGACGCGGTCGAGGATGTTCTCGATCACTGTGGGGGGAAAGTTGCGGTCCTTGAAGAATTTGGACATCTGGGATGTGCGGGAGTGGAATGTCTTATCGTGGGAGCAGATGCGGCGGAGGCGGAGGAATTGGGAATAGGGGATGGAATTTTTGCAGGAGGGTGGGTGGGAGGAGGTGTATTCTAGGTAGCTGTGGGAGTTGGTGGGCTTGAAATGGACATCAGTTACAAGCTGGTTGCCTGAGATGGAGACTGAGAGGTCCAGGAAGGTGAGGGATGTGCTGGAGATGGCCCAGGTGAACTGAAGTTTGGGGTGGAAGGTGTTGGTGAAGTGGATGAACTGTTCGAGCTCCTCTGGGGAGCAAGAGGCAGCGCCGATATCTCGCATTTACCCAGTTTGAACTCCACCTGCCATTTTTCAGCCCATTGACCCATTTGATCAAGGCCCCATTGTAATCTTAGAAAACCTTCTTTGCTGTACACAATGTTACCAATTTTGGTGCCATCCGCAAACTTACTAACCATGCCTTTTATATTCTCATCCAAATCATTTATATCAATGGCGAACCAAAGCAGACCCAGAACCGATCCCTGTGAAACGTAGCTGGTCACAGGCCTCCAGTCTGAAAAGCAATCCTCCACCATTACTGTCTGTTTCCTGTCATTAAGCTAATTATGTATCCAATTGGCAAGCTCACCCTGAATCCCATGTGACTTAAAGTCAAAGGCCTTACTACGAACCAAATAAACCCCTTGCATTGAAATGAATGCAGTTTTGTTCCTCAGAATTACTACATACTCTGACTCACCTCATTCCTTTCTAATTGACGTGCTGTCCTCACGTTCAGAACTTACCCATCAATCCTTCCATTTACACTGGTGCTTAGAATTCCTCCACACGTCTTCTGTATCAATATAAAGTTTTCCTTATTACAATGAGCAAATGTCCCAACCAAGATATTGGTCCCTTTCCAGTTTAGGTTAGACCGATCCTTTTCGAACGGAAGACATACCAATTGACCAAAAACCTGAATCCTTGAACAATACACCAGCTCTTCAGCCATTGATTTACCTCCTTTAACCTTCTGCTCTATCCCTTGTTTGAAATTGGCCTGGGGAGTAAACCAGAAATTACTACTTTTAATGCTTTATTTCTTAATCTTCTACCCAGCCTCTTCAATTTACTCTGTACTGATTTAATCTTTTCTCCAAAAATATCATTCCTACCAATGTTGACAATAATTTCTGGCTTCTCAATCTCACCTTTAACAGTATGCTTGAAATGTTTAGAAACATCCTTAATCCTAGCACCAGAAAAGCAACAAACCATCCTAAATTTATGCTTACTGCCGCAGAATCTTCTGTCGATGCCCTGGCAGGAGCGTCCCCTGTAACAAGCCGCTGCCTAACATAAGAATTGTTCCAACTGACTGGCCCTTGCATTTTCCTCAGAGAGACTATCCCCTTCGACTGTTCCAAAAACTGAATATCCTTTTAATGGAGGAAAAGCCACAAGAGACTTTTGAACTACCTTTTCATCTTTCCTGTCAGTCACCCTGACTGATCCTACTGGATAATAATTTTTCCAAATCTACTACCAAAGCAATGTGTACCTTATATGTGGCCTTAATAACATTAAGCCTAAAAAAAAGGATGTTTCAGTAACACCTTGTATATAAAATAAAAAACTGAAGTATTTTTTAAACAGAAGAAGTTGCGTTTTCATTCTGGAAAGTCCCACACATGGTCAGCTCCAGAGAGGAATTTTTTTCAAAAAAAATCTTTGCAGTGTTTAATAAAACACCCTCTATAATACATACAGATTTTTTTTTTCAATTTCTGATTTAAGAATTGGAAATAAACTCCTGCAGTTCACTGTAGACCCCTAAAAAAAAGTTCAAAAAAAGTCAATTTGAAAAAAAATTATTTTTTTGTTTACTTTTGTTTTTTTGAATGTTAATAGAACAAAATGGAAAAAAATCTCATATTAGTAAAATAAAATTACTATAATAACGTAAAAAACTGCAATAAATCTAGAAGCCTGCAATCTAGAAACAGCTGCAAGATTCATACTGCTCCTTCTGTGCAGACTCAATATCTTGCACACCATTGCCTGCTGTTTGAGAGTTATGAATCATAATACCCAAAGCATTGTGTGTAAGGAGAGATATATTTGCCATATATGATGTGCAATGAAGGTTCATCAGACTGATTCCTGGACGGCAGGATTGTCTTATGATGAGAGATTGAAGAGACTGGGACTGTATTCTCTGGAACTGAAGAATTAGAGGTGATTTCATTGAAACTGACAAAACTGGATCAAACTTGGGGATAAGAAAAGTGCAGTCAATGTGATGGTGTTATGATATAGGCCTCCCCATAGACGGTGGCAGATGGAGGAACAAATATGTAGGCATATTATGGAAAGAGGCAAAAACAGCAGAATTATTGTAGACAACAAGGTGCAGAGCTGGATGAACACAGCAGGCCAAGCAGCATCAGAGGAGCAGGAAAGCCGACTCTTCAGCCTAGACCCTTCCCCAGAAATTATTTCCCAGAGCTATTGTAGTTGGTGTTTTCAGCTTCCCCAATTTTGGGTGGGACACCCTTAGTGCTAGGAGGTGAGATGGGGCATAATTTGTTCAGTGCTTCCAGTAGAGTTTCTTGAAACAAATTGTACATAGTCTAACTAGGGAATGTACCAGGCCTTGTACTAGGGAATGAGCCTGGCCAGCTGATTGAACTTTCAATAGGGGAATGTTTTTGAAATAGCAATCATATTCCATAGGTTTTAAGATAGTTATGGATAAGAATAAGACCGTTCCTCTGATGAAAGTTCTAAATTAGGGGAAGGCTAATTACAACAGTATAAGGCGGAACTGGAGAAATTGGATTTGGGCTACCTGTTTGACAGTAAATCCACATCTGATGTGTGGGAGACTTTAAAAGGCCAGTTGTTCAGAGTTCAGTACCGGGACGTTCATGTGATGATGAAGGATAATGATGGCAAGGTCTGGGAAGTCTGGATGACAAGAAATATTGAACATTGAGTCAAAAAGAAATAGGAAGCTTGTGTAAAGTTTAGACTACTCAACTCAGACGAGGCCTTCAATAATACACAGAAAGCAGGAAAGAACTTATACAATGAATTAAGAGGGATAAAAAGGGCCATGAAATGTCTTTGGCAAATAGAATCCCAAGGCAGATTATACATATATTAGGTATAAGAGGGTAGCTAGGGAATGGGTCGTTCATCTCAAGGACAGAGGAGGGAATAATGCATGGAGCTGGAGGAATTGAAGAAGTTCATTATGAGTAGTTTGCATCAGTATTCGCCAAAGAGAAGGAACGGCTGGTGTTAAAAACTCGGGAGGAGTATTTTGATAATCTAGGCATGTTGATATTAAGTAAGAGGAGGTGTTGAGTGTCTTGAAAAATAATAAGGTATATAGGTCTCCATGTCCCCATGGGATCTACCCCAGGATAATGAAGGAAGCAAGAGGGGAGATTGCTGGGGCCTTCACAGAGATCTTTGCATCCTCTTTAGCGACAGGTGACATCCCAGCAGACTGGAGAATAACCAATGTTGATGCTTTGTTTAAGAAGGGATAATCCTGGAAATAACAGGCAGGTGAGCCTTACATCATTGGTAGGGAAATTATTGGAGAAAATTCTTAGGGACGGGATTTAATTACATATGTAGAAGGATGGACTTAGTAGGGATAGTCAGCTTTGTGCAGGGGAGCTCCAGTCTAGCAAATTTGGTGAAGATTATTGATGAGGGTAGGGCAGTGGATGTTGCCTATATGGATTAACCTAAAGCAATTGACAAGATCACTTATAATAGGCTCTTCCAGAAGATTAAGTTATATGGGATCCACAGGGAGTGGTAAATTGGATGCAAAATTGTCTTGGTCATGGAAAGCAGAGGGTATTTACAGAGAGGTATATTTCTGACTGTAGTTCTGTGACCATTGGTGTTCACAAGGATCAGTGTTGGGACACCATTTGTTTGTAATGTGGATAAATGATTTGGATGAACATGCAGTAGTCTGATTAGTAAGTTTGTAGCCAACATGAAAATTGGTGAAGTTGTGTTAGTGAGGAAGGCTGTCATACAGCAGGATGTAGATCAGTGGAAAGTTCGCTGGAGAAATGGCAGTTAGAATTTAATCTGGGCAAGTGTGAACATTTTGGGAGGACAATTCAGGAGGAAAGTTTAGAGTAAATGGTAGGATCATTAGGACCATTGATTTACAGAAGGATTTTGGGTTGTAAGTGGCCACACATGCTTCCCTCCTTCAATCAGGGCATTGATTATAAAAGTTGGCAAGTAATGTTGCAGCTGTATAAAACTTTAGTTAGGCCATAGTTGGGGTATTGTGTGCAATTCTGGTTACCACACTATAAAAATGTTGTTGAGGCTTTGGAGAGGGTGCAAAAGAAGTATACCACAAGCATGCGAAATGCCTTCTTTGCCACCTTTTCTACTTGTGTTGTCACTTACACCCCAAAATCCTTCTGTAAATCAATGCTGCTAATGATCCTGCCATTTACTGTATACTTTCCTCTTGAAGTGTATAAAGTATAAGGAGAGCTTGGACAAACTTGGACTGTTATCTCCACAGTTTTGAAGACTGAGAGGCAATCTGATAGAAGCATATAAAATTATGAGAGGCATTGATAGGGTTGATAACCAGAGTCTTTTCCCCCTATGTGGAAATGCGAAATAGATCGTGGCATAGGTTTAAGGTGACAGGGGAAAAGTTTAAAGGCATTGGCCACGGCAAGTTTTTTTACATAGAGTTTGGTAGGTGCCTGGAACACACTGCCAGGGGATGTGGTAGAAGCAAATATGATAGTGATGTTCAAGAGGCATTTAGACAGACACATAAACAGCAGGGAATAGAGACACATAGACAATGTGCAGGCAGATGGGATTAGTTTAAACTGGCATCATGGTCAGTGCAGACATGGTGGGCCGAAGGGTCTGTTCCTGTTCTGCAATGATCTGTGCAACATGTTCCATGTTCTGTGCTAGACTAGGTGCATACATAAAAGGATATTTTTTTCTGACTCTGAGTCCAGAACCAGGGGACAATCTCAGAAAAAGATGCAAGCCTATTAGGACTGTGCTGGCATGAAATTTCTTCACTCAGTTGGTTGTGAACGTTTTGAATTCTGTAATCTACAGGGCTGTGGAAACTCAGCCATTCAGTCTATTTGAGACAGTGTTTGATGGATTGCTAATAATATGAACAGATATGGGCAAAAGTCTTTCTTCTTGTCTTTAAGTGATAGACACTGCTCCCAATATTATGGTGCAACAAGTTAGCAATATGGATTTGGCCAGGGTTCTCCACTGACATTTTAGCTGTGCTAAGTCTAACATCAGTCCAGAGTTGCAGAGGATATACCAGAATAACTGAGGGAGTTGACCTCACATAATCAAAAATATTTGGTGATTTACAGAAGGATTTTGGGTGTAAGTAGCATACAAAATATTATTTATAATTTTGAATGTAAAATTTGCAAAACTTATGTGCTGAAATTCTTTTTTTATTAAAATTCCCCAACACATTTTATTCCTGAGTTATTCATTTTGACTGAACATCACCCAAAGTTTGCAACTGTGGTTCAAAGAGACAAACCTTCTCATAGAGTCATAGAGCATGTAATACAGCATGGAAACAGACCCTTTGGCCCAAACTGGTCGCTGCTGATCATGGTGCCCACTTAGCTAGTTCTAATTGCCCACATTTGGTCTGTACCCCTCTAAACTTTCCCCATCCACATACCTATCCAAATGTTTTTCAAATGTTGATATCATACCTGCCTCAACCACTTACTCTAGCAACCCATTTCATGTACACACCACTCTCTGCGTGAAGATGTTGCCCCTCAGGTCTTTCTAAAATCTATCCCCTCTCACCTTAAACTTATGCCATCTAGTTTTCAGTTTACCTATCCCTGTGAAAAAGACTATATGCATTCATCTTGTGTATGCCCCTCATGATTTTATGTACCTCAATAAGGTCACCCCTCATTCTTCTACATTCCAAAGAATAAAGTCCTATCCTGGCAAACCTCTCCCCATAACTCAGGCCTACTAGTCCCGGCGACATCCTCATAAATCTTCTTTGCATGCTTTCCAGTTTAACTATGTCTTTCCTTTAAAAGAGTGACCAAAACTGTACACAATATTCCAAGTGCGGCATCACCAGTAACATATACAACTGTAACATCATGTCCCAACTCCTATACTCAGTGCCTCGACTGATGAGGGCCAGCATGCTAAATGCCTTCTTCACTACCCTGTCCACTTGTGACGCTGCTTTCAATGAGCTACGTACTTGTACTCCTAGGTCCCTCTATTCGACAACACCTCTCGGGACCTTACCATTTACTGTATCAGTCTGTCTTGGTTGGACTTTCCAAAGTGCAACACCTCACACTTATCTGTATTGAATTGCATTTTGGCAAACCTCAGCCCACTTCCCCATCTGATCAAGATCCCTCTGTAATTTTTGATAACTTTCAGGAATTTTCAGGAAGGATTTTCTGAAGAAAGGCTCTAACCTGAAACGTCAGCTTTCCTGCTCTTCTGATGCCGCCTGGCCCGCTGTGTTCCTCTGGCTCCATACAGTGTTATCTCAGACTCCAGCATCAGCAGTTCTTACTATCTCTCCCTGGATCTAACTTTCATAACCAGCCTGTCATGCGGGACCTTGTCAAAGGCCTTACTAAAGTAGCTCCGTTTTCTTTTTTTCGCTTTGACCATGCCCCACAGAATTGAATACCTTTAACATGGAACACTTCTAATACCAAGTAAAAGAGGAATATCTATTATTGGCAGGCACATATTGATATGGGTACAATGTCCCGTTGACTTTGATTCTCTTTCAGACTTATTACCTCCTTATTTGTCATGTTTTATGAGAGAGAATTTCCAAGCAATTATTGGTTTGTCCATCTGCAAATTTCTTATCAAGCTTGCTAAAATTCCTATTACTGTCATTTAAAAAAAAATTCTCCTGTGGGATATTATCATCAGTGGTTGGTGAGCACCTATTGTCTGTCCCACCCCTTGCGACTCTTGAGAAGATGGTAGTGAGCTGCCTTCTTGAAGCATTGCAGTCCCTGTGACATAGGTTGAATCGCAATCCCCCTAGGGAGGGTATTCCAGGAATTTGACCTAGCAATAGTGAAGAAATGACAATGTATTTCCAAGTCAGGATGATGAGTGTCTTTGAGGGGAATTTGCAGCTGGTGGTGTTCCCATGTATCTGCTGCCATTGTCCTTCTTGATGGAAGTGGGTATGGGTTCAGAAGATTCTGTCTTCTTTTGAAGTGTTGTTGAAGCCTCACTTATTCAGGCAAGTAGAGAGCATTCCAACATACTTCCTGCTTGTGCCTTGTAGATGATGGACAGTCTATGGGGAGTCAGGAGGTGAGTTACTCGCCGCAGTATCCTAACCTCTGACCTGCTCTCGTAGTTAGTATTCGTATGGCTAATTGAGTTTCTGCTCAATGGTAAGCCCCAGGATGTTAGTAATGGGGATTCAGTGATGACAGTGCTATTGAATGTCAAGGGCAATTGTGAAATTGTCTTTTTTTTGAGATGGTCATTGCCTGGCATTTGTGTGGCACGAATGTTACTTGCCATATCTCAGCCCAAGCCTAGATTTTGTCTAGGGCTTGTTGCCTTTGCCATTGATAACTTCAATATCTGAGGAGTTGTGAATGGTGCTGAACGTCATGCAATCATTGGTAAACATCCCCACTTCTGACATTATGATGGAGGGAAGGTCGTTGTTGAAGCAACTAAAGATGTTTGGGTCTAAGATACTACCCTGGGCCTAAGATACACCTGAAGCTGAGATGACTGAACTGCAAACAACCACAACCATCTTCCTATGTGCCAGGTATGACTTCAACCAGTGGATAGTTTGCCCCTGATTCTCATTGACTCCATAGCTTCTAGGGTTCCTTGATGTCACACTCGGTCAAATGCGGCCTTGATGTCAAGGGTGTCACACTCACCTCGCCTCTGGAATTCAGCTCATTTTACTATGCTTCAACCAAGCTTGTGATGAAGTTAGGAGCTGAGTGGCCCAGGCAGAACCCAAATTAGGCGTCAGTAAGCAGGCTGTTTCTAAACTAGTACTGCTTGCTAGCACTCTTGATGACTCAATCTATTGCTTTACTGATGATTGATAGTGGACTGATGGGGCGATAACTGGCTGGCTTGGATTTGTTGTTTAAATATCAGTTAAAGAGTGCTGCTTCGCATACAGGATTAAGGCCACACTGAAACTAAAATCCTTTACTTTTCCTTTTCTCCTCCTCCACGTATTTAACTCTGACTCTCATGAACATTGTCTGAACCGCTTGAACAAAACCACTTGTGCACCTTGAGTTTGTTGCATTTTAACACGAAAAGTTAGTGAGCAATATACTTTCTAAGGACTCAGCATCTCAGTTTGACATAACAGTAAGACACCTTTTTGATTTTATGTATTTTTAAATCAAATGTTGTGTATCCACATTTACTGGAATGTGCGTTGTGAGATGATGGTGCCAAAGTGTTTTCTTGAACACCTTTATTCACTTCAGTTGAAATACACAGTATGTTTCAGATAATTTGTAGAAACAAAGGTTCATATCATTTTGGGAAATTGTCACAGCCATACTTGAGAAGTTAAACTCGGCTTCTTTTCTCTGAGTCGGTTCTGTGTAATTTTGGTGTGACTACTCAGACACAGTTCTTATTCCTTGACGGTGCCACGCTTGCTTCTGCTACATGGGTGCTCTTTAATCTTTAAGTCATTTTCTTCCTGAAGTAATTTCCTTAAGAGGTGGGAACTTCCAGTCAAATCATCTGGGTGAAAATGTATGAAGCTTCAAAATGCATTAATTCCGTTTATACTTTGGCTCTGAGGAACTCTGGATATGACAAGCAGAAGTGCTGTTGCTTGTAGGAATTATTTTAGAGGACCTCCACTTTGATCTAATGTTTCTCTGATTTTCTGACTGTGGGCAGAATCCTGTTGAGACAGACAGTGTCTCACCAGTTGCATTGAGAGTTGGTGACAGATCCATGCTGCCTTTTCTTGGGAAGGGGTACTGAATCTAATGCTAATCGGGCGTTGTAGCATCTGCAAATGGGCCGTCATCTGGAAATAAGATCCCACAAGTGAAGGTTTTGGCCAGTGAGAGCTGCCAACCAGTTGAAGGAGGCCACAGCTACTGAAGAAGAGCACCCAAGATTGCAAAGGAGTGAGGGGTAAGGGGTGCGTTCTGGGGTTAGATGTCACATGAAGATGTGGAGGCAGTGTTTGGCTCCAGTAGACACCCTTCTCCCATGAGAGTTACTCCCTTGATCAGGTATGGACTGTCTTTGATCAAACCAATCCCAACTCATGAAGGTGACAAGCTACCCAGCCTGGAGTCTGATTACTAGTGGTGCGCCTCAAGGATTGATTGTGGGACTGCTGCTGTTTGTCATTTTTATAAATGACTTGGACGCAGGCATAGGTGGTTGGGTTAGTAAGTTTGCAGATGACACTAAAGTCGGTGGAGTGGTGGACAGTGTGGAAGAATGTTGCAGGTTGCAGGGAGACTTGGATAAAATGCAGAATTGGGCTGAAAGGTGGCAAATGGAGTTCAATGCAGATAAATATGAGGTGATTCACTTTGGAAAGAATAATAGGAAGGCAGAATACTGGGTCAATGGAAAGAATCTTAGTAGTGTGGATGTGCAGAGGGATCTTGGTGTCCATGTACGTAGATCCCTGAAAGTTGCCACCCAGGTTGATAGTGCTGTTAAGAAGGCTTATGGTGTGTTAGGTTTTACTGGTAGAGGGATTGAGTTTCAGAGCCATGATGTCATGCTGCAACTGTACAAAACGCTAGTGAGGCCTCACTTGGAATATTGCGTACAGTTCTGGTCGTCCCATTACAGGAAGGATGTGGAAACATTGGAAAAGGTGCAGAGGAGATTTACCAGGATGTTGGAGATAATCGGAACTGCAGATGCTGGAGAATCCAAGATAATAAAATGTGAGGCTGGATGAACACAGCAGGCCAAGCAGCATCTCAGGAGCACAAAAGCTGACGTTTCGGGCCTAGACCCTTCATCAGAGCTCTCTGATGAAGGGTCTAGGCCCGAAACGTCAGCTTTTGTGCTCCTGAGATGCTGCTTGGCCTGCTGTGTTCATCCAGCCTCACATTTCTTTACCAGGATGTTGCCTGGTCTGGAGCGAAGGTCTTGTGAGGAAAGGCTGAGGGATTTGGGTCTGTTCTCATTGCAGAGAAGAAGGCTAAGAGGGGATTTAATAGAGACATACAAGATGATCAAAGGATTAGATTAGATTAGATTAGATTCCCTGCAGTGTGGAAACAGGCCCTTCGGCACAACAAGTCCACAGCAATAGGGTGGACAGTGAGAGCCTTTTTCCTAGGATGATGACGTCGGCTTGTACGAGGGGGCATAGCTGCAAATTGAAGGGTGATAGATTTAAGACAGATGTCAGAGGTAGGTTCTTTACTCAGAGAGTGGTAAGGGCGTGGAATGCCCTGCCTGCCAATGTAGTTAACTCAGCCACATTAAGGGCATTTAAACAGTCCTTGGATAAGCATATGGATGATGATGGGATAGTGTAGGAGGGTGGGCTTAGATTAGTTCACAGGTTGGCGCAACATCGAGGGCCGAAGGGCCTGTTCTGCGTTGTATTGTTCTATGTTCTATGTACCTGTATAGCTTGATCTGTTGGTCATGCTGCCTGCAGCTGGTTTAATCCCAGAAGTGGTGGGCAGAGGCTTTCAGTTGGATGCAAGGGATTTAACTAATAATGGGGCAGGAAGGTGGATCATGGCTTCATAGAATACCTACAGTGCAGCAAGAGGCTATTCGGTCCATTAAGTCTGCACTCACCCTCCGAAGACCATCCGACCCAAACTGACCCTCTCCCCTTAGCCCCGCATTTCTCGTGACTAACCTTCCAGACTAGACTTCCACCTAGCCTACACATCCCTGGACACTATGAGCAATTTCCCATGGCCAATCCACCTAACCTGCACAACGTTGGACTGTGGGAAGAAACCAGAGCATCGAGAGGAAACTGACACAGAAACACGAAGAATGTGCAGACTCCACACAGATAGTTGACCAAGCCTGGTGTCGAACTTGGGTAACTTGGTGCAGTGTTAGCCATCGAGGCACTGTGCCACCCATAGGTCTTCATTCCACAGATCTCATTCCAGGGAGGCATGAAGACAGTGGTACTGTTCGGGCATGAGACGAGCCTTGTCAAATTAAGTGCTTGTTCTGCCTCCAAGCTCGGCATCTTCAGGCGCTGAAGTTTCCATCTAATGAGTCTGTGGAAGAAGTGAAGCAGTTATGAAAACATGTTCACATCCTGAGACTAGAAATTAACAGATTCAAAATAAATTTCATGTGCAATTGATTTGATAATTTTAGGGAACCATTTTAGGCCTACAAATGGGACATAGGTTTCTTTTTGGAAAAAAATAGCATAATGTTTGTTGATTAAAAATATTGTACGGTAGTTCCTTACTAAAATTAACATTAGTTCAGCCATGCAGAAGATATATGGAGGTATGCAATTAAACCACTGAATTTCCCTGTTTAAACATGTAGCATTTTCTACATAAAGCAAGAGATCGCACACAAATCATTATAATTCATATTTACTTTTTCATAATTTATTGGCTGGATTTTATCAAATGTGATTTATTGAGAAGCCATTACTAATATGTGTGAACTAAGTCAGAAAAGTTGCATTTTTGCTTTATCGAGATGCACTAAAATTCTCAAATTTACCAATTAAAATTAGGTTATTCCTCATAGGTTGTTGTTACTCTTATAACTGCTGTGTTTGGTGGGCTGTGAAAACAAAACACTAGCTGACTACCATTTTTTTCATTTTACTTAACGTGAATAGCTCAAAAACCTGTAATCAAATCAGGGCATCCAGTTACAGAAGCAATTCCATGTCTTTGAACATGCTACTATAAATAGTCAACATAAATGTCTTTATGCTCTACAGTGTTTAACTGCCCCATGTATATCATTTAATTTACACCACTAGCACCTAATCTACCCCCATCTTCTTGGCAACTCTTTGCTTATCATGAAAATCCCCATTGCTGTAGTATAAGTCAAATGTTAGATACATTTTTACAGCCCCAACAAAAAAGGAATTTTCATAAGTTCCAGATTTAATTTAGTGATTGACTAACATGTTACGTTAGATATATATGTCTACTGTATGGTACCTAAGTAATCAAAATAACTTTCTTAAATGACTGGTGCTGTTTTTTGACACTCTATATTACAGAATAGTGTGATGTGGTTTTGAATCTATTATTTCTTCACTCAATAAGTTTCCAATGTTACCAAGCTGCTGGGAGAGTTAAGCAGCACAGTTGATGTTACTAAGAAGGGTACACATTCACTGTCAGTTGGTGTGTATATACAGTGCATTTGCAGAACTTTGCAGGCAGGTTTCCTGATTGACCCTCTTTGAATGAAGGAGCTTTCAAGAATGGGTCTGGATGGTACATTGACCTTCCTGATTTTGGTGAAGGCCATCAAAGGAGGTGACTGAAGGTGAGACCTATAAAATAAGACCATTCAGCCCATCGAGTCTACTCTGCCATTCGATCGTGGCTGATACATGTGTCAACCTCATTGCCCTGCCTTCTCTCCGTAACCTTTAATCCATGTGCTAATGGTGAACCTATCTATCTCTGTCTTAAATGCACCTGGCCTCTGCAGCCTTTGATGGCAATGACTTGCACAGATTCACAACCCTATGGGTGAAGAAATTCTTCCTCCTCACATCAGTTCTGAAGGGTTGTCCCTTCACTCTGAGGCAGTGCCCTTGGGTCCTGGTCTGTCTTGGTGGAAACATCTCCCGTCTAAACTCCAATAAGTACAGACCCAGATTCTTCAACCACTCCTCATATGACAAGCCTTTCATCCCGAGGATCATTCTAATAAATTTACTCTTGACCCCCTTCAAGGTCAACATATTTTTCATTAGATTGGAGCCCAAAACTGACTACAGTATTCCAGATGAACTCTGACCCGAGCCTTATACAGTCTCAGCAGTACATGTCTGTTGTTGTATTCTAGTCTTCTTGAAATGAATGCTAATCTCACATTTGCCTTCCTAACTGCCAACTGTAGTTGCATGTTAACCATGGGAGAATCCTGAACTAGGACTCCCAGGTGCCTTTGAGTTTCAGATTACAAAGCCTTTCCCCATTTCAAAAATAGTATAGGGTTCTATTCTTCCTACCACGTGCAGAATCTCATACTTTCCCATATTGTATTCATCTGCCACTTCATTGCCCACTCTTCTAGCTTGTCCAAGTTATTCTGCAGCGTCCCTGTCTTCTCCACACTACCTATCCCTCTACTTATCTTTGTGTCATCTGCGAACTTAGCAACAATGCCCTCAGTGTGTCCTCATCATTAATGTATAATGTGAATAGTTATGGTCCCAACATGGACTCCTGTGAACTCCACTAGTGGCCATCCTAAAAAAGACCCAATTATCTCAATTATCTACCAGTCAGCCAATCCTCTATCCATGCCAGTACCTTGTCCCTAACACCATGGACTCTTATCTTGCTTAGCAGCCTCCTGTCCGGCACCTTTTCAAAAGAAGTCCAAATAGATCACACCCACTAGCTTTACTTTGTTTAGCTTGCTCAGAATTCTACCAGATTTGTCAGGCATGACATTTCCTTGATAAAGCCATGTTGACTCAGACCTATTTTACCATGGGCTTCCAAGTACTCTGCAATCTCATTCTTAATAATGGACTGAAAATCTTATTTGTCATTTTCCGGTCCTCTGGGATCCTCCCTCACTCCAGTGATTTCTGTAATATCACCACCAATGCCTGCCCAATCTCACCAGTTATCTCCTTCAGATCCCTGAGGTGTAGTCCATGTAGTCCATGTGGTCCAAGTGATTTATCCACCTCGAGACTTTTCAGCTTCCCCAACACCTTCTCCTAAGTGATGGTCACCACGCTCAGCTCCGCTCTCTGACTCTCTTGAAGTTCTGATCTGCTACTGGTGTCTTCCACTTTGAAAACTTATTCAACAGACTATTCAATTCCTCTGCCTTTTTTTTAGTTCCATATTTCTACTTCTGCAGCCTCAATTTCCAGCAATCCAATGTCCACTCTTGCCTCTGTCTTTAGATATCTTAAATAAAACTCTTGCAATCGGCTTGAGTATTACTAGCTAGCTTACCGTCATATTTCATCTTCTCCCTTCTTACTGCTTTTTTTTAGTTATTCTCTGCTGGTTTGTAAAGGCTTTCCAATCTTCTAGCTTCACACTAATCTTCAGCATAATGTATGCCTCTGTTTTGCTTTTATGCTGTCCCTGACTTCCCTTGTCAGCCACGGTTGCGTTCTCCTCCCCTTAGTATGCTTCTTCTGCCTTGGGGTGAATATCTATTGCACTTCAAGAATTATCCCAGAAACTCATGCCATTTCCAATCATTTCTGGCCAGCTCCTCCCTCATGTCTTTGCAGTTGACTTTTGTTATGTAATACAATTACATCCAATTCAAGCTTCTCTCCCTCAAACTGCAGGGTGAAATCTGTCGTATTATGGTCACTGGCTCTCAGGGTGCCTTCACCTTAAGCTCATCAAGTCTGCCTCATTACACATCAACAAATCAGAATCACCACATCCTTACTGGGCCCTACCACCAGCTGCTCCAAACAAAACCGTCTTGTAGACATTCCACAAATTTATTTTCTAGGCTACTAACCTGATTTTCCCAGTTCCCCTGCATAGTCAGATTCTCCACGGTTGTTGTAATAGTGTCTTTCTTGCATGCATCTTCTGCTTCACATCCTGGCTACTGCTAGAAGGCCTACATAACTCATATCAGGGTCTGTCTGCATTTGCAGTTCCTCAACTCTACCCATACAGATTCCATGCTTTCCAACCCTAAATCATTTCTTGCCAGTGATTTAACTTCATTTCTTACTAACAAGGCAATCCCGCTCCCTCTGCCCATCTGCCTATCCTTCCGATAGGACGTGTCCATGGATGTTTAGTTCCCAGCCCTGAACCATTTGCAGCTACATCTCTGTGATACCCGCACGTGGTACCCAGCAATTTCGCTGCAGCAGGCTCCATTTATCTTGTTTCATATACTGCATATGTATAAATACAACACCATCAGTCTTCCATTGACCAACCCCTTTCTCATAGTTTCCCTCTTTCTACTGTGCCTGAAGTTAAATTCCTGACCCTTTCCATGCTCTCTGTCATATTACATGTTCAGGAAACGTTAATAACTTCTCCTGAGCCTTCCGACCTTCAACTAGTTTAAAGTCCTTGTAACCTTGATTTACCTTGAATTGCACCATCAGTTCATCTGTCTTATTTTGAATCCTTCATGCATTAAGATACAAAGCCTTTAAGTTTATTCTTTTATCAAGTCTCCTTACACATTTTTATGGTTCCTTCATACAATATGACATTCTCATATTCTATCCATTCCTTTCATTTTGTAGAAGCAATCAACCCCATCGCTAATCAGTTTTCCTACTTTTGCCTTTTTCTTTCATTTCATTAGTTTCCACACAACTGAATCCACTCCCCACCCCCAACAATTTAGTTTAAAACTCTATCTACAACTAATTATCCCTAACTAACTATCCCTAGCTGTGCAATTCACCAGGATTCTGGTCCCAGCATTATTCAGCTGAAGTCTGTCTTATCAGAACAGCTCCCTCCTTCCCCAGAACTGGTGCCAGCGTCCCATGCATTCAAACACATTTCTCCCACACCAATCTTTCAGCCAGGTGTTTATCTCTTTAATCTTGTTGACTCTATGCATGTAAGCTTGTGGCTGAGATAGTAATCTGGAAATTATTGCCCATTTTTGGTTTTGCTTTTAAATTTAGTTCTTAGCTGCTCATATTCCCCCAGCAGAACATCTTTCCTCTTTCTGCCTGTATGGTTTGTGGACAACAACAACTGGATCTTTTCTCTCCCATTCCAAGTTATTCTGCAGCCCACAGGAGATAACCTGAACCCAGGCACCAGGCCGGCAACACAATCTTCAGAACTCTCAATTCTGGCCATAGAGAACAGTGTCTATTCCCCTGACTATACTATCCCCGATTACAACTGCATTCCTTTTTGCTTGCCCTCATGAATGGCTCCTTGTACCATGGAGCTATGGTCAGTTTCCTTATCCTCATTATAGCCCCTCCCTCTCATCCGCACAGGGAGCAAGAACCTCAAACCTGTTAGAAAAGCTGCAGGGCTGAGTCTCCTTCTGAACTACCTCCTGGATCCCTCCACCTATTTCGCTCATTGTCACACCCTCCTGTCCCTGGCCACTGACCATATTTGAGGTTGTTAATGTAAAGGGTATAATAAAAACAGAAATTACCGTAAAAGCTATGCAGGTCTGGCAGCAACTGTGAAGGAAAAATCAGAGTAAATGTTTCAGGTCCGGTGACCCTTGCTCAGAACTTAACTGATTTTTTTTCTTCACAGACGCAGCCAGACCTGCTGAGCTTTTCCAGCGACTAATGTTCTTGTTCCTGCTTCACAGCATCCGTGATTCTTTTCATTTTTATTTAATATAAAGGGTGTGACTGCCTCCTGAAATACAGCATTCAGGAGACTCTCCCACTCTCTGATCTTTCACAGTGTTTGAAACTCAGGCTCCAGCTCATCATCTCTGAGCCAAAGCTCCTCAAGCAACGAACACTTGCTATGTGTTGCCCTGATGTTGTGTGGCTTTGAACAACTGTGAGAAGTTATTATGCGCCTGGACTCTCATTTTAGAAATGATCTTTATCAGAAATCAGACAATTTAACTGGGAAAGATCTATTTTCAAGCAATGAATTCGCTGACAGGGATGTGATAATGTCAGCTGTATAAAAGTGGCCCAGTAAGACTTGCAATTATATCTAATTATTACAAAGAAAATTCTGCTGTTAATATTTACCAACAAGATTAAACTTTCTGCTCTAAGAAATTTTCATTGGACCAATGCTGCAGAAGCAAGGTAGAAATGTTCACGTGAGAAAGATGTGTTACAATACCTCACGAATATTAGATTAAAGTTATCTACTTTTGGGGATAAGGTATGTAGCAATGCTGTTACTGGATTAGTAATTCAGCATGCTTGGCTGCTGAGAATGTAAGTTTAAATCTAGGGAAAGTGCTTTAAGAATAAGAATTCAGTTTTAAAAATAAATCTGGATGTGAAAGACTGACGACTACTGTCTACCAAATTGACCGTGAACTGAGCTTTAAACACTATGACACATCCAGGAGCAGAAGAGTTACTTAGATATTACGTTTCAGGAGGCAGTTACACCCTTTTGATTAACCCCCTTAAATTCAGGCTCTTGCAAGAAATTACCACAGTCCCACCAGACCACAGAGTTCATTAGCGAGAGACAAATGGCAATGGTTTAACTTGAGGGTCACCTTGCCTCAGATGAGGGGAGATGTTGAGAAGGCAGAATTTTTGTAGTAACCTCATTGGATGTGGAGATTGAACCCACACTGTTGGCATCGCTCTGCATCACAAACCAGCCATCCAGTCAACTGGGTCATTTGCACAGAGTCAGGAGAAATCCCAGTTTTGAAAACCCAGCAATAAAAATGGCTGCTTGTACTTCCCATTTTTGGTCCAGGACAGGGGTGGGAAGTAATCAGAGTTAGGATGGGCAACCTCGAATTGTGGGGAAGGATGCTGTATTTGAGTTGGGCAAGGGGACTCCAGCACTTTGTGCAAAGTTTAAAGGTTAAAACATAAAATATCTTTCCTGCTCTCACCCACTCACTCTCAATATATCATCCATTCCAACTCATGCCATCTTATGCCCTATACTTACCCTCCAGCCCGCAATCCCTCCAAGATAATCTATGCTCCTTTTTCCTACCCCCTATGGCCCCTCCTGTGCCAATTAATACTCCCATGCTGCTGTATGTCCATTTACCCATTTTGCATGACCCCTCATGCTATCTATATTTCCATTCAACCCCCTGCTGTTTATATACACTATACAGCCACACCCACAACCCTTTTCCTTTCCCTATCCAAGACAACTCATGCTTACCTTGGACATACCTCAGGAGGCATGCTAACAGAAAATAAACATATGTGTCGATTGATACTATCACTATTAAAAAAAACACTTGCATTGATACAAAAATAAATCTATACATTGAAATTCTTCCAAATTCTTTAAGCAAACCAACATGTCTTAAGTGCTTAATCCCTGATATAAATAAACATTTTCATTCTATACACAGTTGGAAGTGCCCATCAAAATGCTGACTTGATATACCTTTTGTGAAAATTGTTGTCGAGAAATCAATCATGCAGGACAAATTCTAAAATGATTTTTGTCACCTGGAACTCTGAAGTGCTGAACACACTTCTTTTTAACTCAGTGCAATTGTTTGGATGGTTCCTTGACAGTTTTGGCAGTTCCTATACAGCTTTTTTCTGCAATCATCATAGTAATCATCAATAAACTGATGGAAGGAGTAGTTGACAGCGCTTTCAGGTCATATTTGCTCAGCAATAACCTGCTCACTGATGCCCAATTGGGGTTCTATTGGGGCCACTCAGCTCCTGACCTTATTACAGCTTTGGTCCCAACATGAGCAAAAGAGTTGAATTCCTGAGGTGAAGTAAGAGTGAATGGTCTTGACAACAAAGTAGCACTTGATCGAGTGTGGCATCAAGATGCAATAGCAGAATTGGAATTGCTGGAAATCATTCTACAGGTTGGAGTCATTCCTAGCACAAAGGAAGATTGTTGTAGTTGCTGGAGGTCGATCATCTCAGTCTCAGGACATCTGTGTAGGAGTTCCACAGGGGAGTGTCCTAGTCCCAACCATTTTCAGCTGCTTCACCATTGACCTTCCCTCCATCACAAGGTCAGAAGTGGGGATGTTCACTGATGAATTGCACAATATTCAGCACCATTCATGACTCCTCACATACTGAAGCAGTCCATGCCCAAATGCAGCAAGAGAAGACTACACTAGGCTTGAGCTAATAAATGGCAAGTAATCTTTGCATCACACAAGTGCCACACTGTCTCCAACAAGAAAGAATCTGACCATTATCCCTTGATATTCAGTATTTGTTTTTTCTTTATTCATTCACAGAATTTGGGCTTCGCAGGCTAGGCAGCGGGTCAGGCAATGGCCCAGTGGTATTATCGCTGGACTGCTAATCCAGAGACCTAGACAACATTCTGAGGACCTAGGTTCAAATCCCGCCGTGGCAGATGGTGGAATTTGAATTCAATAAATATCTGGAATTGAGAATCTAATGATGACCGTGAATCCATTGTTGATTGTCGGGAAAAACTCATCTGGTTCACTAATGTCCTTTAGGGAAGGAAACAGCCATCCTTACCTGGTCTGGCCTATCTGTGACTCCGGACCCTCAGCAAGGTGGTTGACTCTTAACTGCCCTCTGGGCAGTTAGAGATGGGCAATAAATGCTGCATAGCCAGTGAAGCCCAAATCCCATGAATGAATGAAGAAAAAAAATTACCATCATTGAATCCCCACTATCAATATCTTGGGGTTACCATTGAGAAGAAATTGACCTGGGCCAGCTATGTGAATACTGTGGCTACAAGAGCAGGTCAAAGGCTGGGAATTCTGCAGCAAGGATCTCATCTTGATGTAGTTCCTCATCTACATCTCACAGCCGTAAATGTAATGGAATATTCACCACTTTCCTGGATGAGTGTAGCTCCAACAACACAGCAGAAGTCTGATACTACCTAGGAGACCCCATTTGATTGGCATCCAATACACCATCTCAATATTCAGCAGAACTTGGGTTTTGTGACTTCTTCCGGCATTTTCACCAGTGTATTCACTATCTATCAGGGTGAAAATCTTGGATTTAATTATCTTTTTGAAGTTGCCTTGTAAGCTATTCAGTTATTTCAAGCGACTAAAAAGAAGATTTGAATGATTCCAAAACCAACAGTGCGACCACCCTCACAGGGACTAGGGACTAGGGATGAGCAATAAAAGGCAGACCTTGCAGAATATTCAAAATCAGGGAATTACTCTACTGAGGGAAAAACACAGATAAAATATTTTACCTATCATCAAACATCTCAATATGTTTTACAGCCAATAAAATACTGTTTGTATTATCATTATCATTACAATGTAGGATATATGGGAGTTGATATGCACTGCAAATTTCCATTAATAGCAATATGATAATAATTGGCTGGCCAACAGAAGACAGCGTGTGGTAGTAGAAGGAAAATATTCTGCCTGGAAGTCAGTGGTGAGTGGGGTTCCACAGGGCTCTGTCCTTGGGCCTCTACTGTTTGTAATTTTTATTAATGACTTGGACGAGGGAATTGAAGGATGGGTCAGCAAGTTTGCAGACGACACAAAGGTCGGAGGTGTCGTTGACAGTGTAGAGGGCTGTTGTAGGCTGCAGCGGGACATTGACAGGATGCAGAGATGGGCTGAGAGGTGGCAGATGGAGTTCAACCTGGATAAATGCGAGGTGATGCATTTTGGAAGGTCGAATTTGAAAGCTGAGTACAGGATTAAGGATAGGATTCTTGGCAGCGTGGAGGAACAGAGGGATCTTGGTGTGCAGATACATAGATCCCTTAAAATGGCCACCCAAGTGGACAGGGTTGTTAAGAAAGCATATGGTGTTTTGGCTTTCATTAACAGGGGGATTGAGTTTAAGAGTCGTGAGATCTTGTTGCAGCTCTATAAAACTTTGGTTAGACCGCACTTGGAATACTGCGTCCAGTTCTGGGCGCCCTATTATAGGAAAGATGTGGATGCTTTGGAGAGGGTTCAGAGGAGGTTTACCAGGATGCTGCCTGGACTGGAGGGCTTATCTTATGAAGAGAGGTTGACTGAGCTCGGTCTCTTTTCATTGGAGAAAAGGAGGAGGAGAGGGGACCTAATTGAGGTATACAAGATAATGAGAGGCATAGATAGAGTCGATAGCCAGAGACTATTTCCCAGGGCAGAAATGGCTACCACGAGGGGTCATAGTTTTAAGCTGGTTGGTGGAAAGTATAGAGGGGATGTCAGAGGCAGGTTCTTTACGCAGAGAGTTGTGAGAGCATGGAATGCGTTGCCAGCAGCAGTTGTGGAAGCAAGGTCATTGGGGTCATTTAAGAGACTGCTGGACATGCATATGGTCACAGAAATTTGAGGGTGCATCCATGAGGATCAATGGTCGGCACAACATTGTGGGCTGAAGGGCCTGTTCTGTGCTGTACTGTTCTATGTTCTATGTTCTATGTTCTAACCAGATAATCTGGGCTTCTGTGATGTTGATTGAGGGATAATTCTTACAAGGGACACTTCCCCTGCTCTTAATCATTTACATCACTCAGGCAGTCAGATGGGGCCTCAGTTTAGTATCTCTCTAAGACAGTAGATCTGATAGTGTGGCACTCCCCCAGGAGTCTGCCTTGATTTTTGAGGGGCTTCATTTAAGAATCTTGTAATGTGAGACTGTAAAGCTAATATGTGTTATCTCATGCAGTGATAGTATTGGTAGTGTGAGGGAGCCTGATCACAGCCACACTAGCTCAGTTTCTCATCTAACAGCCACACATGTATAGTTTCCCATTGAATCATGAACAGAAACATTGATTTGAGTTTTTTAAAGAAGTTGTCTTTATCCTTTCTCCATTGATCTCATTGACCCAATTATCATATTTATCGTATTCAAGAGGGAGATTGTCATTGTTTGCCCAGATGGAATCTTCCCAGGCCTACTGAAGCAGCTTTGACAGTAGGACCAGAAGGAATAGTAGGGTTTTAGAATGGCCTGGTTTCAGACCAGTGGCCTGTGAGTCCCCAAGTCTGGCTGATCTTAGCAGATGCAGTATAAAAATGGCAAGGCACTCTGCCTTGACAGATAACTACATGGCACATTGAAATTGACAGTTTGGGGATGTCGCGACCATTTTCCCAGTTGTAATAGGACCTCAACTAAGGTCAAAGTGTGACAGCCACTTGGAGGTGATTTCCTGGGGTCCAACATGGGCTGGGAGCCACAAGCTTTCCCTTCTACAGTGACCTTGTAGTTGTGGCCCCCTGCTTAATTTTTATAGATGGTAATGCCTCCAGGGAATATCTCAAGATGCCCCCATCCTACAGCAGCAATGCTGACTTCAGGAAGGTGAGGCCTCTGTCCCTTCAAGTTTACAGTTCCTCTGAAAGGAACTAAAAAGGCCTACTGTCTCAGGAACAGGGTGACTATACTTAGTTAGATTATAGGCACCAAAGCAGTCAGTTAGGATACTGCCTGCTCAAAGGTCATGCCCTGCCAACAAGTGCAAGATTGGGACTCAGAAATAGTCCACACCCACATTAATTTGTAAAGAACTTATGATTCCGTCATCATGAGTGATTTGCAGATTATTTTTTTTATATTTCAGGGGTCTAAGCTGTACATTGAATAGGATTCATCTTAGCCGGGGCTGGGGGAGGGGTACAGGTTAGATGAAGTAAAGAGACTTTTGTTTATTCTGTTCACTTCTATTTTTATCTTCGTGCTGAGTGGAATTTGAGGTTGAGGTTTTACACCTTGAAGCAAAGCATTTGATAGATATTGTAGAAGTCTCCAGAAATGTGTGTATCTGATTTTTGTCAGAGTCTTGCTGATTTTTATGTTAAAGTGAGCAGTCAACCAAGTTGTGAAATATGCAGCAAAAAAAACGCTAAATGATAAATTCGACAGTTTCAAAAGTTTTTAACTTAAATTCTTTGTATCAGTTTTCTTTTCATCAGCTTAATTAATTCATTGATCTAGATGATTTTTTCTCTTGCAGGCACAGTACGGAAACTACCAGCAATAGGAAACAGCTGATTGCCATCTCTGAAGCAGTCATGTATACACAACATCCTTCATTGATTTTTACAGACTGAAATGAAGCATGGACTGTCATATTTCATTTTTGAGAGGTAGCTCAAAGCAGCTTCTGGATGTTGTAGAAATTTTCATTCTTTTCATGGTGAATAGTAACATTGCACTACCAATGACAAGCCAATGCGTATTAGTTTTAGACTTGGTGCTGTGAATATTGTACGTTTTAAACTGTTGCACTGTTGTACAATTGCATCTGTTTGTTAATAGGATTGCAACCTAATACTAGTGCACTTCCACCATGGAAACACAAGATGGTTGGTTTTATAAGTTTGTAGGTGCTCTCTAAAGCGGTGAATTGTCCTGTGGATTTAAGCACCTGTGTGTTTATACTAAACTTTGCACTATTTTTTTTCTTCCATATTAAATGCAGCAACCAAGTATTGGAAAAAGATCACTAAAAGATTCACTTGTGTTTTCAGTAAGTTCTAATAGGAATGCAACATGTAAAGTTGCACATTGAGGAAGTATACTGTCACCTTGATCCTAAAGCATAGATAAATTACATTCAAATGAGGAATTAATTGTCAGAGGTAGTTGCTGTGGTGCATTTCATTTCTATAAGGGAGGCAGTCAATTCTATGTCAATTCTTATTGCTTGTTCACAGATTGATATCCATAATTCCTCACCATTTTTCTGAACAAATGAAATGCTGCGTATGAATGACTATCACTTCAATCAGGTGAAAATGGTATAGAGGTCAATACTTTGAGAGTTATATGGCTTGATAATAATGGGGTCATCCAAAGGAAAGTATAAAGTGTTGAATAGTGGTACACTTTCACAGTTTTTTTTATTGTGCTCTTAATGAGAGTGACATGTATTTGAAATAATATTAATAATAGAAAAGCAATTCTTTTGTTCTAATTTGGTATCTGCAAAATGTTGCCTCAAAAATAATTTTAAAAATACAACCAGAAACAGTTGTGTCTAATAACTTTGTATTTATGAGTGCAATTGCTGCATAACTGAGTATTGAAAATATTATATGTCAATATGAACAGATAATATGAATGAACCCATAGTGACTTCTACGTTTAAGCCCTAAAACTAGTTCTCATGCTAACAGCCATTTTGCAGGAATTTTTCAGTAGAGAGGGAATCAATTTTGATATATTTTATGTTTTTGTGGCTTACCTTTGGTAGCAACTTGTCTTCATTCAGCACCTGTTCAAACTTAGTACAGGCCTAGGATGGCAGTATTTTGAGATTAGAAACAAAGCCTTGCTGCAGATGGCATGGTGGCCAAATGGTTACAAGACTGACTGTCTTCCATCAGAAGACCACCAGCTTGAATTCCAAGTTGAATGCCGTCTGTATGAGTTCTATCACTTGCTTGCAGGACTTTAGGCAAAATGGGCTGCGCTGCAGCTATTAATCAGCCCGCACTAAATTGAGCAAAGGACTACTTGTGCTTATAACAGAGAAGTGTTGGCAACAATTAGAAAGAAAACAGTAAACTGGACCATAGTATCTACCAACAATAGGGTTCAGGAAACCTCGTGTGTGGTGGAGGGGTGGGGATATATTGGGAACATTTGGGTACAGTTCCAGAAGTATTACAATAAATGTGTTACATTTACATTCATTATTGATTATCAATTTAACCAGAAAAGTGTGTTCATTGTTCTAAAAATTATCTGAGAAAATGATTCTAAAACACACAGTCCAAAGTCAACCATTTTGTGTAAATATTAAAAACATTCCAGAGTGCACCAGCTTGTCCAATGTGGGAATGTAAGGACACGTAATTTATTAAGCACTGATGATTATACCGTTTGCTGTAAGATTTGTATTTGTGTACAATCACGTGAATATTTTGCAGTTCATTTGCCAATTTTTTTTTGGTCGTGCTGTTAAACAGCCACGTAGCTAAAATACAGATTGTACTGTGACAATCATCTGCTTGTTTTCAAGAAACAAAAAACTTGAGATTTTAGTATATTGATTTTTTTTATGAAACTTGTTGTAATGTTATATGTTAAGTCTTTAACTTCTCATCATTATCTAAAAACACTAAATGTTGAGTAAATTTGTGTGCATCTCTATTAATGGAGGCAACTGCTGTTTGAATTTAGTGACCAAAAGAAGTTGAAGTTGTTGTAAGTACAAGTGAGTTGAATTGTCTTGCCTGTACTAGACTTTGTATGTTGCTACTTAAAGTTGTTACATTCTAATTTTAAAAGGAATCTAATAAATCATTCAGTTAATTATATTTTTTAACGTGCTATTCACATGCAAATATCCATCAAATAGGATTGTTTGTACTGTCCTTTGCAAAACAAGACTAATAACATCTCAAAATTATGAAGTGATTATTGGTTAGCTTTCTATAAGGAGGGGAGGCTTGAAAAAGTCTGCAGGTAGCCGGGAATTGGAGTGGCTAATCATTACTTTTAATCATAGTTTTAGTTGATGCCAGTTGATGTTCTGAATACATGCTTTGGTTTAAGGATTTCTATTTCACGTGTAGCAGACTAGATATTCCACGCTACAGCAGTAAACATTCAGAATATTTACTCAATGCTCTAAAAAGAACTAATTCTGAAATATCGGGAATTTATACGTTCTCAACTGACTTGTGCTGCGAAATCCATTTGGTTTTGTTGAGTGATGCTCATGGTTCCAAAATGGCACATTCTGAAATTGAATTCTACTACTTGAGCAATTTGACCAGTGCCACAAAAAGTATGCACAAAACTTTTGCTGGTTTGTCATTTTAACAATGTGACTGCTTCATTAATGTTCTTCATTCAAGAGAAGCTGCTACTCCGACCTGTGGCAGTTCCATATGATTGACTCACAAAACCTCAGAACAATTGGGTTGAGCAATAAACGCTGCTTTTCCAAAGTTACCCTCTTCCAGAGACTAAATAAAAGCATAATAAACAAGGTCAAGCATTCTAAACTGTGGATATTTGTTTAATCTCCACCTAAATGTGAAAAAAGTCAACATTTTATGAAAGTTACAATTATTTTCTTAAACAAATGATGCCTTGAGAAATCTAATGGTCTCTCTTTTGTTTTGTTGAATAGCAGATTGCAACATGCCTTGGGTGGTTATTCACTTGTCATTGCACAATAGATCTCTGTAATCACTTATTTCCTGACAGAAAGTATTTGAAAACTTCAGTTTATTGTCTATCTTCGAAGTATAATTGCACAAATCTTGTGGCACAGTGAGTTCATTCTGATCGATTCTAAGTAGAATCTATGGCTGCCGTGTTCTTCTGTCTAATAAAAATTCACCTCCACAACTCGTTGTTTACAATTCAGATTATTAAACCCCAGAGTCATTCTTATTGCTCCTCTTTCTTCATTTTAAAGACATAGTACTGTATACTGCACACACGTTTCATATATGGCCTTGCCTATGATCTGTATAAAGTTGGAGTTCCTTGTTTTAAGATATATATGTGTGCACCTCAGTACTTGATTAGCCTTGAATATGAAAGTAAACAAAAAATGTTGGCTAAATAATCTCTGCTGTATAAGGTTATTCTTCACTTTTAATTTGGCGTAGATGAGGTCTGTGTATTTATATAGCATGTGTGCAAGCTGCCTTCCGTAAAGAAATTATGGCTACCACGATAAAAACAAATACTATACCTTAACAGTATAAAGTTGTTGTAAAATGTCAATGTATAAAATACTGTCACACCTTGATCATGCCAAAAACATTTGTTTGTAGTAATGTAGATTTGAGTTTGCAATAAAATTATTTAGAAAATTTATATTTGTATATTCCATTGGGTTTGGGGTTATCACATCTATATTTGAACTGCACAAACTGTTTGTTTTTTAAAATTAGCTTTTGGAAAGCCATGGTCTTAGGTCTTTGGCATCTAGACTATAGAAGAATTACTGCCAGCTTGACTGATTGATAAATTAGAGGTGTGTCAACAACAAATGCCATGATTAACATGCAAATTGGCCAGCAAGTTTGGGAATTGGGCGATACATTTTGAGGTAAGAAACTGAAAAGGTTGTGGTGGATTTTTCTAAATTAATTCATAGGAAGTGAACATTTGGTCAACATTTGTCACTCATTTCTAATTACCCTCGAGAAGCTGGTGACAAGCATCCTTGACCAGCTGTACTCCATCTGCTATAAGTACACCTAAGCCATTCTACTGTTTTCCACAAAAGAATGACATCTTACCCTCACTGTTGCTGTTATTTTTAAGAACTTAGTGAATTGGTATGCTCACTTGACTGAACTAATAAAAACAATTATAGAATTACACAGGATAGAAACAGACCCTTCGGTCCAACTCCTCCATGCTGACCAGGTATCCTAATCTGAACCACTTCCATTTGCCTGATTTTGGTCACATTCTTCTAAACTCTTCCTACTTATGTACCTGTACAACTATCTTTTAAATATTATAATTGTACCTGACTCTATCACTTCCTTTGGCAGCTCTTTCCATACATGCACCACCGTCTATTTAAAAAAGTTGATCCTCAAGGCCCTTTTAAACCTTTCCCTTCTTACTTTAGACTATGCATTCTAGTTTTGATATCCACTATTCTTGGAAGAAGATCTTGGCTATTTAACTTATCTGTGCTCCTACTGGCTTTATAAACCTCTATAAGGTCACCCTTCAGCCTCTGACACCCCATGGAAAAAATGTCCCAGCCTCCCATTATTGAGAGTATCTTTAATTCAACTCCTTATTCCATATTTTAAACCACTTAAATTTTTCCAAATTCACATTGAATAATGAATAAGATAATAATAAACATAAATAAGGTAATAAATTCACCTTGATATTTAGAACCTTCAATGTAAAGAACAGTCATTAGACCTGAAACACTAACATTGCTTTCTCTGCACAGACGCTGCCAGACCAGCTAAGTTTTTGCAACAATTTCTGTATTTGTTTCAGATTTTCTGATTTAAATTTCTTTCGTTCTTCCTGATTTGATCTAATTCACCCCTTCTTTGTTGTTTCTCAATTTATTTTTATGCTTAACTCTTATTGTAAGGAATACATTGTTAGTCCAATCATTCAGTCAGGTCTGTAAGCCATATTGTCCTCATCATGCTGGTATGAGTTGACAGAAACATTCCCAAACTGAAGGGAGCAGACAGAGATCTAACTGGCCATACTATGAGATAACCCACTGCAGCAAGAACCCATTGTTTTGAAACTCCCATTTATGTCAGTGCTGTTTCCTAAATATATGACCGTCTAATGAATTGCTAATTGCTTTATTTAAAATGAATACAGCATTTTACTTTAATTTGGAATTTTGTGAAATTGGGCAGCAGACTTCTGCTTCAGGGTTCTCCAATGTAGGTGAGTGAAAGGGTAGCTCTTATAACTGGAGCAACTGCTCACATCCTTGTCAATGTGATCAGCAGTTACCACGTTTCTCTGATGCACTGTGCCTGTAACTATCAGAAGCACTGCCTGTTAATGTGGGGTCAGAAGGCACCACACCCCTTTCTCTGGGGTGTGACCATTATTAATACCCTCCCTTCCCCCCCACCCAATCCTCAGGTGTGGCCACCAACACACCCAGGACATATCCCTGTGACCACAACTGTTAGTCTCCTGGGATTTGAGAGTGTAGCCATTATCATCCCATGTCATTTCATTGGAGGTGAGGTCACCAGACATCACACCTCTCTCCATGGAAGGGGCATGGCCAATATCTTCCCCCTTCCTCCTGTCCTTGTGGACGTGGTCATCTGACACCTCCACCCCCTGGGGGAAGCAGTTATCACTATCCCTGTCCCATGCCCTTTGGTGGTGTGGCCATCAAGACATCCTACCCCTATCCCTGTGGTCATGAAAAATGCATTAAGAGCAAGAGGGTAACTAGAGAGAGATCAGGGCCTCTTAAAGATCAAAGAAGTGGTCTTTGTGTTCAACCCCAGGAGATGGGAGAGATACTAAGTGAATATTTTGCGTCAGTTTTTACTTTGGAGAAAGAAATGGAGTCTAGAGAATACGAAGAAATGAACTCTGAAATTTTAAAAACAGTTCACAATACAGAAGAGGAAGTTTGGGAGATCTTAGAGATTATAAAGGTGGATAACTCTCTGGGACCTGATCTACTGTATCCCGGAACATGTCGTAAGTAAGGGAGAAATTGTGAGACCCATTGCTGAAATATTTGCATCATCTATAACTACGGGTGTCTGATGACTGGAGGGTAGCTGATGTTGTACCTTTGTTTAAGAAAGGTTGTAAAATCAAATTGAGAAACTATTGACCTGTGAGTTTGACTTCAGTTGTGGGTAAATTGCTGGAGGTGATCATAAAAGATAGGATTTATAAACATATAGAGAGGCAAAAATTGATTGGGATAGTCAGCATAGTTTTGTGCAAGGCAGATTGTACCTCGCAAACTTGACAGAGGTTTATTGAGGAAATTACCAAGAAAATCGATGATGGCAGAGCAGTGGGTGTTGTTTATTTGGATTTCAATAAAGCCTTTGCATGGTAGACTAGTTAGTAAAGTTAGGTCACATGGCATTCTATGGGAGCTTGCCAGTTGGATACATAATTGGCTTAATAGCAGGAGACAGAGAGTAATGGTGGAGGGTTGCCCCTTGGACTGGAGGCCTGTGACCAGCAGTGTTCCACTGGTATTGGATCTGGGCCCTTTGTTATTTGTCATTTATATAAATGATTTGGATGAGAATATAGAAGGCATGGTTAGTAAGTTTGCGCATGACACCAAAATTGGTAACATTGTAGACAGTGAAGAAGGTTTTCTGAGATTACAGTGGGATCTTGATCAAATGAGTCAATGGACTGAGAAATGACAGGTGGAGTTCAATATGGATAAATGCATTTGGGTACAAAAGACAAGGGTAGGGCTTATACAATTAATTTTAGGTTCTGGATGTGAGTTTGCTCGCGGAGCTGGAAGGTTAGTTTTCAGACGTTTCATCACCATTCTAGGTAACATCATCAGTGAGCCTCTGACGAAGCGCTGGTGTTATGTCCCGCTTTCTATTTACCTGGTTAGGTTTCCTTGGGTTGACTGTGTTGGAACCAATCTACCATCCCCTGAGAAAAAGAACAGGAAATGACATCACCAACGCAGGAAATGGCATCACCAACCCAAGAAAACCTAAACAGGTAAATAGAAAGCGGGACATAACACCAGCGCTTCGTCGGAGGCTCACTGATGATGTTAGCTAGAATGGTGACAAAACATCTGGGAACAAACCTTCAAGCTCAGTGAACCAGCTTACATCCTGAACAAAATAAAGACCCACTCTCTTGTGGACCAAGAGGAGGAGAGTGCTGTGTTGGAGGTGAAAGGAAGACGTCGGGTTGGCTGTGCACCCTTGCAACCAGTGGATCTTAATGCTGGCTTCGGCCTAACGCTGGTTCAGTGGAGCAGCCAACCTGCAACGGTGGCTGCGGCAAGTGCTCATACCCCAGGTCAGGGGGTCTGGAACACCATCCATGTTTCCGTAAAGAAGGTGGATGAAGGTGCACCTGTGGACCGCACCTTCTTCGTGAAGAGGGTCCTGTTGGACTGTTGCGTGTTCGCTGCTGCGGACATTTACTGCCTGCAGGATTTCCCCGGAGGAGGTTTTTACGATGTGACCTTCAGGAGTGCCAGGCTTTGCAAGCGCTTCCTGGAGGTTTTCAAGGAGAAAGGAGGTGAAGGCCCCCTCTCTGTATTGACCGTTGTCCCGCTGTTTATGATGCCAGCACAGAGGAGCCGTATGGTGACTGTACACATGTACAACCCGCATGTGCCAGCAGTTGATGTCCTGACCTTCCTTGGAAGGTACGTGAAGGTGGAGGGGACCTAACTGACATCATGTACCCCTTTGGCATCTCGACCAGAAGAGGCAGGTCAAGGTGATGCTGAGGATGGGCATGGACGGGAATGTCGTACACCCACTGTCCAGCTTCGTGATCGGCGGGAGCAAGGGCTACCTGACCTATGCAGGGCAACCTAAAGTCTGCCATGCCTGTGGTAGGTCAGGCCACGTGGCGGCCGACTGCAAAGCCACCATCTGCAGGAACTGCAGGGAGGAGGGACACCTTGCAAAGGATTGCCCACAAGAGAAAAGCTGCAATCTTTGCGGGGAAGCGGGCCACCTCTATAGGGCATGCCCGCAGCGGGGGACCACCTACGCCCAGGTCGCCGGCAGGGGCACTGCGGGGCCAGCCCCCCCCGGAGGAGAGGAAGGCACCAGGGCCCAGCAAGGACCCCACTAATGTGCAGGAGGGCCAGGTCGTGCAGGAGGGCCCAGCCCCGCAGGAAGGGCCGGAGGCCAGCAAAGTGCCCCTGCAGGCTCCGCTCCCCCCCGACAACCCGGAGTCGATGGAGGCAGCGACAGGCGACCCAGGGGAGTGGACGACGGTCCGGAAAGCGAGGAGGAAGGTGCGTCGGCGGGCCCAGGAACCGCAACCATCAGGCGGGAAGAGGCAGCTACAGGGGGGCTATAAGAGCTCCTCTGACGAGTGGGATTCGGAGAGGGCCCGCCCAAAGCAGAAGCTAAAGATCTCAAGGGAGAAGGAAAGCAGCACCACGCTTCCAGGTGACGGGAGGCGTCCTGAGGCTCCCTCCGACACATGCCGCTGGGGCACTGGAGGGCCCCCCGGAACTTCCAGGCGGGAAGGAGGAAACAGCGCATCCCCAGCCTGACCCAGAGCCGGACTCTCCTGCCTCCGTACCCCCGACGGGGGGATGCCACCCGGAAGGCAGCACGGACGGTTTCCTCAGCCCGGAGAGCGTCCAGCAGTTAGCCCAGGCAATGGGCATGAAGGGACTGATGGAGGGGCTGGACCTTGGATTTGGGGAGGGTACTGCGGTCACTGCCCACAATGGGGGTATGAGTTGCGAGCATTAATGTGCGCAGTGTCAAGTCCACCGCAAGATGTGTGTCCACGTTGGCCTACCTGACCACCATCAAGTAGGACCTCCTGTTTCTGCAGGAGTGCGGGATACCGCACCTTGGCAGGTACGGGAAGTGGTCCAGCGCCTGGACCTGTGGGCCTTCGATCTGGTCGGGGGGTAACGACTGTCGCTCCTCGGGCCTGGCTGTTCTGCTGCGGGGGCACAACTTCACCATCTCTCAAGTTCAGGAGGTGGTGGGGGGCGCCTCCTAGTGGCTGACATCACCTACAGGAATGCTCCCCTGAGGCTGATCAACGTGTACGCCCCAGCGGTATGGAGTGAGCGGTTGGCCATCCTGCAGCAGCTTCCACCCCTGCTGGCTACGTCCAGGCCGGTCATCCTAGGCGGAGACTTCAACTGCATCATCGATGCAGGTGGAAGATCTGGCATGGGGACAGCGGGTGGGGGGAGTCAACTGGACGTCACGTCCAGATTCCTGATGGGCACGGTGAAGGACGCCAAGCTGCTCAACGTCTTCAGCACCCCTGCAGACGGACCGCAGCGGAGGTACATCTGGTCGCGGCCAGACGGGTCTATTCGCTCAAGGATAGGCTTCCTGTTTGTGTCACGGGCGTTCTCGGTCAGGTCCACCGGCGTCGAGCCGGTGCTCTTCTCTGACCACTGCCTCCTGCTGGCCAACTGTCACTTACAGGACGACCAGCCGGCCGGCAAGGGGACGTGGAAGCTCAACACGACTCTGTAGACCCCAGAGAACGTCAAGGAGCCTAAGAGGGAGTACGCCGGTTGGAGAACCGTGAAACCCCTCTTTGAGTCTCCGGGTGACTGGTGGGAGACGGTGAAGGAGAACATCAAGAAATCTTTGCCCTCAAGGGTGTTCGGAAGGCGAGAGAGAGGCGGGGAAAGCTGTCGCGACTCCAGAAAAGGATGCAGAACCTGCTCCTTCTGCATTTGATGCGGGTCGATGTCACGGAGGACCTCCGTGAGGTGAGGGGCCAGCAAGCCTCGCTCTTTGCCGCGGAGGCCTCCAGGATAATCTTCCGGTCCAGGGTCCGCTCCGTGGAGCAGGACGAGACATGCTCGCGTTTCTTTTTTCAGAAGGTGCACAGAGAGCGCTCTGTGCTTAGCCGGCTGAAGGAGGATGACGGCTCGGTGACGTCGTCTCGGCCCGACATTTTGAGGATCAGCAGATCCTTTTATGCCGGACTGTACGACACGAAGCCCACGGACAGCACGGCCTCCGAGTCGTTCCTGTCATCTATCACGGAGGTCTTAGACGACGGCACGAGGGAGTGGCTGGACTGGCCGATATCCCTGGATGAGCTGACCACAGCCCTCAAATCCTTGGAGAGGAATAGGACTCCCCGGAGCGACGGCTTACCGGTCGAGCTGTATTCCACTCTATGGGACCTGGTCGGCCAGGACCTGCTGGAGGTGTACGATAGTGCGCTTCGGGCAGGGGAAATGTGCAAGTCCATGAGGAAGGGCATCGTCACCCTCATTTACAAGAGGAGGAGGAAGGGGGAGAGGGAAGAAATTAAGAATCGGCGTCCCATTTCACTATTGAACGTAGACTACAAAATCCTGGCCAAGGTCATAGCCAACCGGGTCAGGTCTGTCCTGGAGTCGGTGATTCACCCTGACCAAACCTGTGCTGTGCCGGGCAGGAAGATCGCTGAGAGCCTCGCGCTCATCTGGGATATGATCGCCTACGTACAGGACAGGCGAGTGGACACCTGCCTCGTCAGCCTGGACCAGGAGAAGGCCTTCAACAGGGTCTCTCATGCTTACATGATGGACGTCCTCTCCAAATTGGGGTTCGGGGAGGGCATCCACAATTGGATCCGGCTGCTCTACACCAACATCGTTAGCGCAGTCTCGATCAACGGGTGGGAATCGGACAGTTTTCCTGTCAGATCTGGAGTCAGGCAGGGCTGCCCGCTCTCTCCTGCCTTGTTCGTGTGCTGTGTGGAGCCCTTCGCCGCATCCATCAGGAAGGACGTGAACCTGAAGGGCGTGACTATCCCGGGCAGCGGAGGCCTGCAAGTCAAGACCTCCCTGTACATGGACGATGTCGCGGTCTTCTGCACCGATCGTCGGTCGGTGAGTAGGCTGTTGGACATTTGCGACCAGTTTGAACTGGCTTCGGGTGCCAAAGTCAATAGGGGTAAGAGCGAGGCCACGTTCTTCGGGAACTGGGACGACCGCTCCTTCATCCCCTTCACCATCAGTACAGACTACCTGAAGGTGCTGGGTGTTTGGTTTGGTGGAGCTGGGGTGTGCACTAAGACTTGGGAGGAGCGTATCACCAAACTGAGGCAGAAGCTGGGCAGGTGGACGCTCCGGTCCCTCTCCATCGCGGGTAAGAACCTGGTTGTCAGGTGCGAGGGGCTTTCGGTACTGTTGTACGTGGCACAGGCTTGGCCTATCCCCCCGGATCTGCGCCGCTGCGGTCTCCCGGGCTATCTTCCACTTCATTTGGGGGTCGAGAATGGACCGGATCCGCAGGGACACCATGTACAAAGACCTGGAAAATGGGGGAAAGGGCGTACCGAACGCCACCCTCGCCCTGACAGCTACCTTTGTGTGCGGCTGCATCAAGCTGTGCGTAGATCCTCAGTACGCAAACACCAAGTGTCACTACTTACTGAGGCTCTACCTGTCCCCGGTGTTGTGAAGGATGGGCCTGGCCTCGTTGCCGCGGAACGTTCCGAGTAGTTGGACCGTCCCGTACCATCTGTCCTTCGTGGAGAAATTTTTGAAGGGAATCACCTTTGACCACAAGGCCGTCAGGCAGTGGTCAGCGCGTAGTATCCTCGAGACCCTTCGGGAAAAGGAGAGGGTGGATCCCCTCGTGTGGTTCCCCACGTAGACTGCCAAAGTTTGGCAGAATGCCTCATCGCCAGAACTTTCAAAACAAGCACAAGGACATTTGCTTGGCTGGTGGTGAGAGGGGCTCTGCCAGTGAGATCCATTATGCATGCCCGGAATCTCTGCGCCACCGCATGCTGCCCTCGAGGTGGCTGCGGGGAGGACGAGACTGTCAATCACCTCCTTCTGGAGTGTGCCTATGCGCAGGAGGTCTGGAGGGGGATGCAGTGGTATTTGTCGAGGTTCGTCCCGAGCAGCTCCGTGATGCGGGACTCCGTGCTCTACGGGCTGTTTCCCGGGACGCACACCGAGACCAACATCAATTGCGCCTGGAGGACCATCAATGCGGTGAAAGACGCTCTTTGGTCTGCCCACAACTTGCTGGTCTGCCAGCTGAAAGAACTGACCCCGACCGAGTGTTGCAGACTGGCGCACTCCAAGATCCAGGACTACGTGCTCAGGGACGCGCTAGAGCTTGGGGCAGCCGCCGCCAAGGCGCGGTGGGGAAATACCACCGTATGAAACCCCTTGTCCAGAATTGAAAAAAGGGCACTATCTGATAACTGGGCCCAGCTGGCGCCTTCCCCAACTGGTCAGGGATCCAACTGGGACTGTGCAGGGTGACGACTGCCGGGGTATTTTCTTTGTTATGTTTTTTTTCTCCTTTGTTTGTTTGTTTTTTCCTTTAGTTGGTGTATGTACCCCCTGGGTAACCTGGAGCGGCTTGCATGACTGAGTAGGTGTATAAATATGTTTTATTTTTTGTACATCTTATGAATAAAGTATATTTTTTCAAATTAAAAAAAAGGTGACGAAACGTCTGAAAACTAACCTTCCAGTTCAGCGAGCAAACTTACATCCAGAACCTCAACCTGAGCTACAAACCTTCTCAAAACTTGCTAATTAATTTTAGGGCCTTGATTAGTCTCGTGGAACAGAGGGAACTTGGGGTGCAGGTATATAATACTTTGAAGTTTGTGTCACATATAAACAAGGTGGTTAAAAAGGTGTTTGGCATGCTTTCCTTCATTGCTCCATCCTTTGAGTGTAGGAGTTGGGAATTGATGTTGAGGTTGTACAGGACATTGGCGAGGCATAGTCTGGATACAGTGTCCAGTTCTGGTCACCCAGTTATGGGAAGGATATTTATCAAGCTGGAGAGAGTTCAGAAGAGATTTACCAAGATGTTGCCAGGTATGGAAGGTTTGAGTTACAGTGAAAGGCTGGATAGGCTGGGACTTTTCCACTGGAGTGTAGGATGTTTAGAGGCAACCTGATAGAAGATTATATGTTTCTCCCATTATATCATAGAGTTAATAGTAATGTCTTTTCCCTAGGATGGTGATTTCAAGAAAAGGGGTCACATTTTTTAAGGTGAGAGGAGACAAAATTAAAAAAGACATGGGGCAAATTTTTTTACACAGAAGGTGGTTTGCGTGTGGAATGAAATTCCGAGGAATCTGCTGTACCCATTGTAGCTCTCTCTACATCGGGGAAACTTGGGGACCGCTTTTTAGAACACCTACACTCGGTTCGCAATAAACAACTGCACCTCCCAGTCGCGAACCATTTCAACTCACCCTCGCATTCATTAGACGACATGTCCATCCTAGGCTTCCTGCAGTGCCACAATGATGCCACCCGTAGGTTGCAGGAACAGCAACCCATTTTCCGCTGGGGAACCCTGCAGCCCAATGGTATCGATGTGGACTTTGCCAGCTTCAAAATCTCCCCTTCCCCCCACTGCATCCCAAAACCAGCCCAGCTCGTCCCCTTAACCTGTTCTTCCTCTCACCTATCCCCTCCTCCCACCTCAAACCGCACCTCCATTTCCTACCTCCTAACCTCATCCTGCCCCCTTGACCTGTCCCTTCCCTATCTCCTCACCTATACTCACCTCTACAGGCTCTGTCCCGGCCCCTTTATCTTGTCTGTCTCCACTCCACCTATCTTCTCCTCTATCCATCTCCGATCCGCCTCCCCCTCTCTCCCTATTTATTTCAGAACCATCTCCCAATCCCTCTTTTCTGATGAAGAGTCCAGGCCCGAAACATCAGCTTTTGTGCTCCTCAGATGCTGCTGGGCCTGCTGTGTTCATCCGGCTCCACACGTTGTTATCTCGGACTCTCCAGCATCTGCAATTCCCATTATCTCTATTCCTGAGGAAGCGATGGATGCGGGTCCAATTACAACATTTAAAAGACATTTGGATAAGTAGATGACTAGGTCAGGTTTGGAGGGATATGGGCCCAGTGCAGGCAGGTGAAGCTAGTTTAGTTTGGGATTATGGTTGGCATGGACTGGTACGGCCAAGGGGACTGTTTCCGAGCATTATGACTTTGTAGCCGCTTTTCTGGGCTCTGGGGGTGTGGCTATGGCTGTCTTTCTCCGCCTCCCGTGGAGGTGTGGCAGTCAGACATCCCGCCCGTAATCCTGTGGTCACGAATCGCCCCGGGCGTAGGGGGTGTGGCCATCGGAAACCACGCCCCCAGGTCCTTTGTGGGTGTGGTAATCAGACTCCGCCCCTAACCCTGCGGCCACGAATCGCCCTGGGGGCGTAGCCACGCGTCTCTGCCCCACACCGCGTGCGCGTTTGGGGGCGTGGCCACTGCAGATGCGCTCAGCTTTGTTTGTGTGGCCGCTGGAGGTGAGTATTCGGGGGGTTCGGATAGTGAGCTGGGTTTGGTTTTATGAGTTGTTTTCCTCTCCCATCCGGGCCTGGGCGTCCTCTTTCAGCCGCCAGGGGAAGGGCCTGCTGTCTGCTGATGATATCCACTTTAGAACAACAGGCCGTATGTGAATCCCGGACTCGCGTTATGAGCACACCCGGCTGTAGGCCTCAAAGCGGCTCTGGTGGAGGGGGATGTGACAAAGGGACCATCACTGCACAGATTATCAAAATATTCAGTTGATTCTGAAGAATCATATTGGACTCTAAATGTTAACATACTGCATAGAGGCTGCTAGACCCGCTGGGTTTTCCCACCATTTTTTGTTTTCATTTCAGATCTGCAAAATCCACTGCATTTTACTTGTTTCTTAGTCAGAAATGTCCAAGTTTCACACAGGTTTAAAATAATTCTGGAATATGTTTTTAATCCTGAAATGTTTGTATTTGTTTTATTAGGAAGAATAAGATTCTATCTTTTAATCTACAGTGGTATAAAGGAGCAAAGACCTGTACTTAGTTCCCAAACCTGTTAAAGCAATTGACACACACATCTGAATGGCTATTTGTAATTCTGAGAAATTGAAATTGGGCAGAAAAAGACTAGATTTCCTGTATTGACCTTTAGTTAATTATTTTGTGAATAAGAGGCCTTTACAGAAGCAAATGTGTTTTAAATGATCAAATAATGTCAGTTGGTGAATCTACTTGTCACTCAACAGGATTGTTGGAAATATTTTAAAACTTTGAGCATAAAAAGTCAAAAAACTGTTGTTGAAAGTGATGAAGTTAATCGTTTGCTACACAAAACAGTTGAAATGGCAAGCAGCGCTTAGCCCACCAAGTTTACCTTTTCTTGAAATATATTGTGGCTTACTGGATTTTTAAGCACCTGCTTTCACATATCACAATTATTTAGCAATGGAATGAGGTGAACTAGCCAAGGCGATCAGATGTCTGCCAGAGGTTACCTACAAATTGATGTCTGGAATTCTTACAGCGGCAAGTCTTGCAAAACTATTGCTTCTGTTAAATGCACGGTATATTCAAATCCTACAAAATCACCACTGGCTGTTTTGTCACCTTCAGCCATGCAAACTTCTCATTCCTGCACTGCTTCAATTTATAGAATCTTACAGTACATCAGAGGTCATTCAGCCCATCGAGTCTCTACTGCCAAAGATATACTAATAATACGCTGGTCCCACTTTCCTACACAAGGCCCATAGCCTCAAATGTTATGAACGTCAAGTGTTCATCCAAGTACTTTTTAAAGGTTATGAGATTTTCTGCCTCCACTATCCTCCCATTGCTTTCCAGAACCCCACCACCTTTGAGTGAAAATATTTTCCTCAAATCCCCTCTGAATTTTCTGTCTTTCATTTAAAGTTATGCCTCCTTGTTCTTAACCCTTCAGCTGAGGGGAATTCTGGCCTTGTACATCTCTAATATCCTTTGTTCCATCATTGGCAATCTTGCATACAACAGTCTTGGTCCAAAGCTGTTGAATTGTTCTCGTGTTGAATTGTTAAGGTATCCCTTAAAACTTACCTTGTTGACCAAGCCTTTACTTATTTGTCTAATGTCTATTTTTGTGCCTTGATCTCAAATTTTGTTTGAAAATACTTATGAAGTACTTAGTGACTCGTAATGTATTAGAAGTACAATATAAATAAAATTGTTACTGATTTGTTATTTTAAAATTTATATTTGTCAGCCTATCTGTCCTTATGACAAACACTGTCACTGAGCAAGTTGGTTCCACTGCAGACTTCCATAGAAGGTGTTTGGTTATGTCGACATGTGGCATGTAATTTGTTGGTGTATTTTCAAGCCAACAACACCGGTACGAAGTTTCTCCACAAGTTGTTTGAAATATGCCAAAGCCCGAGGCCTCAGGATAAAGAAAGAGCTTTCTGAAAAGAAACTGGTAATATTAATCAGACTTCTTTCTTAAAATCTTTAGAGATCTTAGTAACTTTGAAAGGCATGCATTTATAAGATAGGTAAAGGAGTTGTATTAACTATATAATGGCTAAGAACGTTCATTGATTTTGTAGCCAGCGGCATCTGAATGATGGTATCTATTTATTACAAGTAAACCTGATCACAGATTCACTGTGATGATTTGTGCTGGAATTTGCGGTTGTCAAAGAAACCAGCAGCATGATATTCTCTTCAATGAACATTGGATCTGTGTCTCATTAACTGATCAAATTGAACAATACTTACTGAAACATGCAGAGTCTGAACAGGTAAATTTAGGTTAGTTAATGTTGAATAATGTGCATACAACAAAACAAAGGTAGGAAAAAAAAGTGGATTAAACAAAATCTGAACAAATAAGACTTCACACAACTTTAAGTGCCAAAGAAGTTGCTTGGTGGATTTATGATGCAGTTAATTTGATTGGAAAAGCACAAAGCCTTTTTTTTCTAGTATGCGTATTAGATTCTAGTGGGTAAGTTCTACAACTGCATGCCCTTTCATGTGTTTGAAAACCAAGTCTCTCAGAGAAGTACCAGTGTAATGTGGCTTCAATCATGACCAGGTCAACTCTGAAAGCAATTTCCTGATTTTAAGCAATTTAATTGTGTGCTATAAAAGCTGGAAATTGCTCTCTTATTTACTCCTTAATCACAGTGAGTGCTGTAACCTCACCATTTTTATTACCACAAAACCCAAGGCATTGTTTACGGTGCTCTCTATGATCAAAATTATGAATTACCAATAAATGTGGGTGTCCACAGTCCCATAAATGTATGTACATAAAGTTCTCATATAAAAAGGAAGGCTATTTTTGAGGGAATTTATACATATGTTTAGTTTACTTCACTTTAAGAAGGAGCTTTTTTTAAAAAAAATACTGTGATTATAACATAATTTATGCCATAAATTTCTTATCATTTAGACCCGTTACTTTGTGGATCATCGGAAAGTCACTGTCTATGGAGGGAGAGGTGGTGATGGAATATGCACCTTCCACAGTGAGCCCCGCAAAGAGCTTGGAGGACCTGATGGTGGAAATGGAGGGGATGGAGGACATGTCATTTTAAAAGGTAAAATGTTTCTTTTGATTGGTGAGTGGTACTGACGTTCCAGGTGATGCTGGTATTTATTCATTATCACTATTTGGCTGTTTGACTATGGAGGGCTTTGTAATTAACACTGAGCCCGATGTGTGCAAAACTTCTAAGACTACTAATTCTACACAGTGCCGGATCAAATCTGGTTATACGGCTCAGTTATTCACTGGATATACTCCCAAGCTGTTGAGAAACACCTGAGTGATGATGTGTCTTAGATTAGAGCCTGTACTGCTGATACTGATTGGGGCCTAGAGCCTCACCTGCTCCTTCTACGAACTATGTTTTAATTTTTGTTGCTGCTTTTGTGTGTTTTCATAATTCTTTTAAAATTTATACTTTTAACCTATGGTAAAGGAATATGGTTACTTTTTCTAAAAGCTTTATGACTGAACAGTGAGGGTTATTATTAATTTTCATTAATCCATTTTAAGTTGTTTGGTTTCTTAACCGTTGCATCTCAATTTTCATTATACCATCCACTTTATAATATTTTGCATGAAACTTGCAGTCTAGGTATATAAAAAGTGAAATTATGTAGCAGAATATAATAAAGCCATATAGGAAAGATTGGTACTACGTTATTTACATTCTAAAGAAAACAAAATGAATGCCTATAATACCTTCAATGACCTCCTAAATGTTCCAAAGCACTTCCGAGCTAATAAAATATTTTACAGTGTAGCTGAAATGTCTTGTTGTAGTAAGCTGTGGGAGAGTCCAAATTGACAATGTTTGCTCACTGAGACTGCAATACATGACATAGATATGGGTACAGCAGAGTGTTCTTTGGACCTTGAGATTTTTGAGTGACCACCTACGAAGGGCCCTTTTGTCTGATGTTTGGTGAAGGATAAATATTGTTGGGGATACTGGGAGTGCACCTTTTGATCCTTTTTATATCATGCCATTGATCCATATGCACATCTTGAGGGCAGACAGGACTTTTTTCCATAAAAGGTTGGTATAATTCTAAACACAACATAATCATAGATTGGTCAAAACCCTGTTGATTTAGACACTAAAGAATTTTCTATTTGCATTTTTATATTCAAAATTGGAAATAATCAAGAACAAATGAGATGATTAAAGTGCATTGTAACTTTGTATTTCGTTTGTTTTTAATGATATCTCAAGCTAGTTTTGGGCAATACCAAAAATAATCCTAAACAGCTTTCCAGAATCAAATGGGGATGTGAAGAAATGGTGGTGTTCTGTTCCACTAGTGGAGCAATAATGGTTGTCATAGTGATGAAGCTTCACACTGTGTCTTCTTTATAGTGTTGCTTCATTTGCGTAGCTCAAAAGACAGCACGATACTCTTCTTTGAGGTTTGCATCCCACCATGCAAAACATGTAATTGTTTTATTCTTACTGCTGCAGAACGTTATTGATGATGACAGCTTGACAGCTCTACCTAAAGAAAAAATTTGTGTTTTCCTGACTTGCTAAAGAATTTAATCTCAGCCTAAGATTTTTTTCTTGTTTGGTAACTTTTAAAACTTTAATTAATTTTTCAGTTGCTCGGCAAATAAAATCACTGTCAACCATTCTATCCTTTTATCGTGGTCATGATGGAGAATCCGGAGGAAGTAAAAACTGTTATGGAAAAAAGGCAGCTCACACTTATATATTGGTGAGTAGCTAACGTTTCTCAAGACTTAGAATTTTTGAGGTTTTATTGGCTAAATTAAATTGTTGTAATGGTCTCAGGTGCCACTTGGTACTGTCGTCAAAGAAAATGGGAAGATTGTGGCTGATCTCTCATCTCACGGAGAGGAATATGTTGCTGCCTATGGGGGACTCGGTGGCAAGGGCAATCGTTTCTTTCTGTCAAATGAAAATCGGGCACCGATGACCGCAACCCCTGGGGAGCTTGGTCAGGAACGGGTCTTGCAGATGGAGGTCAGGACCATGGCTCATGCTGGGATGGTATGTAAAGCTATTCTTTGCTAATTTTTAACAAAGCAGTACAAAGCTGTGACTGGAAGTATATTAGTTAACCATGTAAAGCTATACTTTGTGCAACTCTGTTTCACATATGAAGCATGGCTGTTTGACCTGTCTGATTTCTCATTCAAAGTATTCATCAAGTGGGCAAAAGTTGAGACGTACTTTATCGTAACTACTGAAGTGAAACTGTGTCTACCCTGCATTATCTTATTGAAAGCATTCTTTTTAATGATGCCTTAAAGTCCTATGACTTCCATTCAACATGATTTGCCTATGAATTGATGCATTTGCGCTTGATACTGATAACTTGAATAATGTCAGTACTGAGTGTTTTAATTGGAAACGCATTTTTGTTGGAAAGTTACTGACAAATGTAACTTTAAAAAATTACCTCTTTCACATTTTCTTTCAGCATCATCTTCAGTAGCTGAGAGAACGGGATGACTCCTACCCTGAGTCCCTAATTAACTGTTAGAAATTGACCAAGAGCAGCCAATAGCTTATCCCTTCCAAATTCCCCCTACTGCTCATCTTTCTCTTTTGCGTCAAGCTGTTTGTTTATTAGTTGACAAATGAAACTTGTCATACCATTTAAGCAAAGTTAATATTTTTAATCATTGTTATCTTTGTGCTGCACTAGATAAGCAGATTCAAAGTGGAAGCCAGTAAGAGATTGGCCGAGTGATGAGTAATTTATAATGACTTAGCTACTTCATGGTGGAATAAATTAGTGGAAAAATTTGCATTTATATAGCACTATTTGAGACTTCCTAGACCACTTTAAAGTCAATTGTGTGCAAGCACAGTTGCTGATATAAAGAAATGTGGGAGTCGATTTAAATTTCCACAAATGCAATAAGATAAAAGACAAGATAATCAGGTTTTCATTTTAAAGTATTAATTGCAATAAACTGCTTAACAGAATTGTGTCTATTCTTGATGGATCTGTGTGAAATTATAAGCATTACTTATCACCATCAAGAGACATTTGCACCACTGAGGCCAACAGAGTACAGCCATAGTCTTGTCAGATGGTGTGGTTGCCATAGTGAGAAGGGAGCTATCTGATTTTCTATGGTAGCTTTCATTGCCTGACAGCTCAAAAAGCCAGTCCTACAAAAGCAGCAGCTGAGGTGACAAGTAGTGATACTAGGCTTTTGGCTTCTTAGTTTGCGACATGAGGACAGTTGGAGTGAAACAGCAAGACAGACAAAAGGGTCTTCCTTTTCTGTTAACCATAACAAGGCTGTCAGAAACCCTAGACTGAACCATTAATATACAGTATTTGGCATGTACTTTGTTAATTTGATATTTATGCAGAATCTTGGGAAATTGTTAAACCTGCTACACAAACAGTAACCTGACTATTCATGTCTTTAATTCTAAATAGCCAGTTTGTTGGTTTGTAATTATCCCCATCACATTTGATTGCTCACCTCTCTCTTCTACAGGATGTAGAAGGAATCAGTGTGGGAGTCTGTCTGAAATCAATGAGGGAAGAGCCTTAGGCTGACTGGGAAGAGTCATAGTAACTAAGTTTGGCTTTTGATGAGTGAAGTAAGAAGGTTGAAGTGGAACAGGTTTTACCAAGACTGTTTTGTTTTGACCACATTGCTGGAGCGAAGACTTTTTTTTACAGGATTTATTTTCAATATGTATTGAAACCATTGGCTGCTATTATCTTTGAATTGCTTTGTTTAAAACTTCTCATTAAAAAAATGGATTAAATGCATTTATTTAAACGTATCACTTGACAAGAAAATTTAACCTTATTTTCTGTTGTGGTAAGGTTGGTTTTCCCAATGCTGGAAAATCCTCTCTTCTGCGAGCAATCTCAAATGCCCGGCCAGCAGTAGCAGAGTACCCATTTACCACATTAAACCCTCATGTTGGTGTGGTACACTATCAAGACTTTGAGCAGATTGCAGGTAATCATGCTGTTACTAGTGCATTTTTACATTGCTTGTTTTCTGTTTGAAATTGACATAAACTTTCAAGGTAGCAACTCAATTTTAATAGTGCCTTTTCCTCCTCTTAAGAAATAAGTCTGATAGTTGTCTATATTTTTGGGGAGGAGTGCTTCTAACCCAGGATTTATATTTTGGATTCCATTACCTTTTCACCTATATCTGCTCTGCAGCTGCCTTCTTGAATGCTGGAGTTTTTGGCAGGGTATGTTTGTGCAGTTACCAGTTGCTGTTTTGTAACTTGCTCACAAGACAGTGTTTTGCATGTGAACCTTCACGAACGAGTTCGAACAAAAAAGTTATCTATGAGTTTAAGCTTTGATCAGTTTCAAACATCATTCCAACCTTCGTTGAAGGTGGGATCCTCTATTCACTTTTTCTGTTCACCCCAATAATAAAAGCAAAATACCGTGCGTCTGAAACAAACACCGAAAAATCTAGAGAAATTCTGCATGTCCGGTAATGTTTGTGTGGAGAGAGACTGAGTTAATGTTTCGAGTCTGATTTGACTCCTCAGTTCTGAAGAAGTCATTATCAGATTCATTGTCAATTCTGTTTTTCTCTCCACAGATTTTGCAGGATCTGCAGTTTCTCCAGCAGTTATTGTTTTGTAACTACTGCCTTGATCTTAAAAAAGAGCGCTACAGTTTGGTTTCCTTTCCAACAACAGAACTAAAATCAACCCAGTCAAATACTGATGATCTGTGTATCAGGCATAGAGGACATGATTTACTTCTCAGCTGCTCCACAATGATGAAAAACTAACCAGTCATTAAGGGTCTGTTTCTGTGCGGTATGATTCTATCAGTGCCTTAACTGTTCAGGTTTTACCAAAAGGCATTTTTCAAGACTATAATCAGACAAATTAGAATTGACTCTAAGCGAAAGAAAGAGGAAGAGATTAGAAGAAACAAGGTGACCAAAACACATGATCAAAAAGTAGGTTTTAAGCACTGCAGTGGGATGCAACAAGAGAGAGGTTTAGGGCTGAGATGGCTGAAGGAACAACAGCTGGTAGTGGGGTGAAGAAAGTAGACAATTTGGAAGAGGTTTTACAGTTTAAAAAAAAGAAGAAAAAGGTAATCTTTCAGGGGTGATGTATTTTTTTTAATACTTTGAACAAAACATGTCTCCAACAAAGGTTTTATTGTTTTTAAAATCCATTATGTCTATGCCTGTATCGATTGTGTTTTAAAATAAGGGACAAAATTCCTTATACATCTTTCTTACATTACAAACTAACTTGAAGTGGCTGTAATTGTGCGTATCTTCTCTGCAGTTGCAGATATCCCAGGAATCATCAGAGGGGCTCACAGAAACAAGGGCCTAGGAATTGCTTTCCTGAGACACATTGAACGTTGCCGCTTTCTACTGTTTGTGCTTGATCTTTCAAAGCCAGAACCTTGGCAGCAGCTGGAAGATTTAAAGTATGAACTGGAGCAGTATGATGGAGGATTATTAGAGAGACAATTTTGTATCATTGGGAACAAAATAGACCTTCCAGAGTCAAAAACCAACCTTGTGCTGTTTCGAGAAAAATTAAGACAGCATGTAATAATTCCAGTATCGGCACTAACTGGTGCAAATCTTGAAGAACTTATATTGCGTCTCAGGGAACTTTATGATGGATACCTGGAGGATACCCGAATTAAAGGCTGCATGCCAGTCAAGTGGTAAAATTATACTTGGGGAAATATATCTTCAAAATAAATTATTAAACTTGTCAAAAAATTAAATCTTGTGATTCTTTTGTTCTGAACAGAAAGCGTTGTTGACTTTACATTCCCTTTACTACGTTATATCTCTTCAGAATTGCATATTATCATCAATGCTTTGTTGCAGTGAAAATAAGGTTTCTACTGATGCCTATTTAGCAAACGCAATTCACAAAGAAAATAATCCTGATTTATTCACGTACAGAAAGGATTGTTTTTTAAAATACAAACCGGATAATTTTAAGCACGACATTCAGAAGTGAAGCATGATTGGAAAGAACAGGTGAATTTGTCCATTGGTTCACAAAGCTCTCCACCATTGTTGAGATGGGTGTTGGGGGGCTGCTGGAGTGGTGTTTTCCTTATCTCATGCTTCTGTTTGTTTGAGGTAGAGATTAATCGCTTTGATTGGACAAAATCTGAAATTTTGCTACATAATGTAACCAGCAGGAGGGTAAAAGGTGAACTAGATGGATTTGGGCTTTTTTTGCATCTAGCAATTGTATTTCTATGTGTCTGACAGGTTTTGAAAATTATTTTTGGTTCATTGTACATCTGGTTTTTAATACTCTTAACATGTCTTTAAAACAGCATTGCAGACAATGAATCGGTTTTAAATAGTCATTGTAATGTGGGAAAGTAAGGCAGTCATCTTTAGCACAGCAATTTCTCACAAATTGTAATGAGGTAAAAGACATTTAATCTGTTTATTTCATTCACTGATATTTAAGGAAATATTGTTTCATTTTAGCCACTTCTCAGATTGCTTTTAGGCAATGTAGAAAAGTATGAAGATACTTATTCAAATTTCCAACACTGAGTTAGTTTGTTTTTGGTTAAAGTGGAATGTCAGTTCTTTTAGGGTGTGTTTTTTTTATTTGCAAAGGCAAGTTGTGATCTGTCAGAGACCAACAGTGATGGAATGAGTGAGGCACTGAATATCTCGTATACACTAAAAACTGAACACTGGAGATCTGAAAGAAAAAGTGCTGGAGAAGCTCTAGTCTGGCAGTATCTGCAGAGCGAGAAACCGAGTTAACGTTTTCAGTCCTATGTGATTTTATGACTTTGCAACATATTGGATTCAAAATTTTACCTGTATTTCTCTCTCCACAGACTGTGCTGGATCTAAGTTTCTCCATGGTGACCTGATTTGATATAGTGTACATTTGCCTGCTGGAGCTCAACTTTTCAGAGATTGGTCTGTGCACGTACGCCTGAAGTTCTTCACCTTGAAACTTAGACTGAATGTAGTTAGATGTATTTTTATTGTCTTATCATTTGTTCCAACATTTAATTACAAATGCCCAATATGTCTGAGGATTCCTTGAGATGGTTTCAAAGTTTATTTAGGCAAGACACTGGAATCATACCTGATTTGGCGTCACACTCAAGTAGTTGTCTAAACTCCTGCTCCAAAAAGTCTCACTTCTCATGTGACCCACTGGGGTCTGACTCAGAATTTGCGCTGAATATTTAGCATTGCAGTGATTTGTAAAGAGTTGAAAAAACCCTTTAAAACAGTTTGGAAAACAATGTTTTAAGATTTTATTACCAGTTTGGACAGCTTATATAAATTGTACAAATCTGGCATGTTGCAAACATTAAAGAAGTGGATGAACTCAAGCAAACCATGATGAAGAATTTGATCAAAAGCATTAATAAGTTATTTAAATTGAAAGTTTACTAGAATCAGAATGTTGCAGTACTGAAGGAAGCTGCTTTTTTGAATGTGTGAAAAGATAATCCAATATCCCCATTGTTTCCATATGATCATCTGCAAATGTTTCCTTCTGAAGAAAATTGAACTCCCTTCTGGAAGTTCATATCTCCATTACTCCTGCATTACTCTTATAGCTAGTACATTCCAAATTCTAACTTTCTCCTTTTTTGTTTTTAGAAAAAAGCCTCATTTTGTTCTGCCAATTACCCTAACTGTGTGTACCCTAGTTCCTGACCAACTTTGTCAGTGGGAACAATCTACTTATTTGCAAAAATCTGTCATTTAGGATATCACTTAGCTGTCTTGGTTGTCAAGATAGCAATCTCAGCCTCACTGGTCACATCATGTGACTGAATTCCCTCAGTTCTCATGTAATTGTGGTAAATGTCTCATTCCCCCACATTCTTTTCAAAGTGTGATGCCAGAACTGAACACAGTGCTCAAGCTAAGAAGGTATGACCTCTGAGTTATAAAGGTGCATCATAATTACCTTCTTGCTCTCTACCTCTATATAAAGCCAAGGATCCTAAATGCATGTTTTAACATGGAGTTTATCAAATTACCCTGCCACCTTCAAAGGTTTGTTTATTTGAACCTTCTGGGCTCTTCCTGCACCCGCTGTAAAATTATAAACAGTTAATTTCTGTTGCTTAGCCACATTCTTCCTTTTCTACTTCACATTTCTCACCATTATGCTTTATTCCGGGGCTCTCGAAGGGTTACTGAACTCAAAATGTTATCTCTGCTTTTCTGCACGGGTGCTGTCAGACCTGCTGAGTTTTCTCAGCTATTTCTGTTTTTATATCTGATTTTCAGCATCTGAAGTTCTTTTATTCAAAAAATGTTTTACTTGACCATTTTGCCCAGCTTGGCTTTCATCTCAGAATCGGTCCTTCCCACTTGTTATCATTTTTCCAAGTCTTGGATCAAGTGTGCACTGAAAGTGTAAATTGTAATCCCAGCACCAGGAACGATGTTGTAATCTCCCCTATGGTTCATTTGCTATCACTGTCATGCATTAAGTCCTCTTCCCAGATACTTGAGCACAAGAATCTGGTCTGACTTGCAGCTGAAGGAGTGCTGCACTGTTGGGGGATGCTATCTTTTAGAAGAAATGTTAAACAGATGAGTGCGCACATTAAGTGGTGTAAACTATTCCATGGTATTATTTTGAAGAAAAGCAAAGGAGCTCAATGTGTTCTAGTCAATATTTCTCCCTGTCAACCATTAGAAACTGTTTCAGAGCATTTTGCTGTTAGTAAAAGCTTGCTGTTTGTAAATGGTTACCATTTTTAGTATGACTTCTACAATACTTTATTGGCTTCTAGCATATTGGGATATCCTTGGGTCATGAGGGCCCCTATATAAACACATTTTTCTTAACACATTCTGTCTGACTTAATGTACATCTCTATCTAATGCCACCGACCCTTTATAATTCAATGGATTTTAATTTTGAAATACCAAGGCCCGTCATTGCAAGAGCACAACCAAGTTTGGAGAACGTGCAGGGAGCAGTCAAAATAAACGTATAAGCACTAGTTGAAGCTAAGAGTGTAAAAGACCTTTAGAAATATAATCAGTAATATCAAATGTAACAGTGAACATTGGTACATTCTCCAAAAATGTACAGCCTTATGGAATAAACATTTAATAAAAATATAAAAGCATCATGAAGATATAAAGGTATTTAAATAAAACATGACATGCGTGTATGTAAGATTTAACATGCCATATGTAATATCGTATTGTTACGACTTAATAGGATCCGTTTGTCACATAAAAAGTCATAAATATTTATTAGCTTGTGTTGATCCTATAACATGGTTTGACGTTGCGTTCGTTTTGCCATGTTTACAGTTACTATAGTGGCACATGTATCAACAGTCAAAAGTAACAGCGTGGGGTAATGTCCCTTGAGTTGCCCCCACCTCCCCCGAGGTAGGCAAATATTATCTCCTTGGGCGAGAAGAATAGGGCGTGACGCTGGGGAGATGTTCAATGAAAAGATCCGAGTTGAGGGTAACTCACCATGTTCACTGACAGATCAGATGACAGTATTATTGATGCAAACAAAGGGAAGCAGATGCTGCATTTACCCCAGGCGGCAGGGATCAAGCTATGCTTGGCCGTGACAGAAGAACTTGGAAGCTGTGCCCAGCCGTGCCAATCCAACAATAACCAGGTAAAGGAATCGAATTTTAAAAAAAAACTGGCTTATACGGTCTTCTTATTCACAATTGGATTTTACTGTTTCCCAATACCTGCTCAAAAATTCAGACCTTAAGACTAATTTAATTTCTGGATTTGTACACATTGGTGCATCACCGGAGGTTACAGCACGCAATGCAGAGATGAAATCATTCAATCAAGACAGCTTGAAATCAGCAAAATCTCTTCGCCCTGGTATAATTATAGATCTTTGAATGAACGTATTTTTTCATATTTTAACTATTCGGTTTGTCGATTTTCGAAATGAACTTTAATTTTGAGCTTCGAATTGTTTTAGTTTTACTTAGAAGTGAGACTATTCTGGAAAAAAAGTAGCAATTTTTTTTAAATTCCAGAAGGGGGAAGAGTAGGGCTTCTTTCTTTTGTCATAATGACATATTTTGGTGAGACAACCAGGAGAGTAATTGATTTATTGGAGTAAACAATTTATCATTTAGATATCAACATGTTCCTTGCCTCTGGGACTTTTCATGCAAACTTACAATATTCACCAAATTATGTTAAATGTGATACGTGTAAAGATTCAGTGAATTTGTTTTGAGGCATTGCAAACTTATCTCAACATAACTGGCTTGGGGTTTGCAATGGGAATGCTGGTAAAGCTATTAGCATTTGCCACTTACTCCACCAAAACTGACAGCTACTTTGGGAGTCCACAGAGTGCAAATTGACATGGTAACCCAGGCATTGTTGTCAGTGATGTTGCACATTTCCACAGTCAGGTTTCTCACCATAAATACCATGCTTAATACCGTCCATGAGCAGTGAATGAATTGGTATGAAGTTCCATTTTGTCAACCTCACTAAAATGCTTGAAAAATGTGACTCTTAAGTATTGTGAAGCTGGGTTATAGCAGGTGCACTGTTATGATCTTGGTAGATGATTTCTTTTTATTTTTAATTTTGAAGTCTAAAACTCCGGAATGGACGAAATGAATGAAGTCACAAGATTCGTTGTTTAAAACAAAAGAATTTTATGATACAAAAATCAAAGGATGTGAATACTATTTACGCACTATTTTAAACAGTCAATTATAGTAAAGATAACTAAGAAAAAGGTTACTGAATGCAGAATCTTCCCAGCCCCTGAACAACATGGCAACTCCAACAGAGGTCCTGTAACTTCACAGATGCCAGTCTTCAGCCAATTCAATTCACTCCAATTGATATCAAGAAAAGGTTGGAGTCACTGGATACTACAAATGTTTTCAGCTCTGACAACATGCTAGCAATTGTACTGAAAACTTGAGCTCCAGAATTTGCCACTGTTTCCAAGTACAGATGGTTAATGGCTTGGAGGGGATTTTGCATGTGATGGTGCTACTATGTATCTGCTGCTGTTCTCCTTCAAGATTTACCCAACCATGTGAAAAATAAAAATTGCCCAGATATATCCTGTATGCAAAAAGCAGGCCACATTCAACCCAACCAATTACCACCCCATCAGTCTACTAAACTCGATCATCAAAGAAGAGATGGAAGGTGTCACCAACAGTGTTATCAAGCAGCACCTACTTAGTGACACCCGGTTAGAGTTCCGTCAAGGTCACTATGCTCCTGACCTCATTACAACCTTGGATCAAACATGGACAAAACAGCTGAATTCCAGAGGTGAGATGAAAGTGACTGCACTTGACATCTATTTGTCCATATGTGGTATCAAAGAGTCCCAAACAAAACTGGAGTGAATGGGAATCAGGAGAGATTGGTTAGAGTCATACCTGGAATATTGGAAGATGGTCATGGTTTTCGAAGGCCAATCATCTCAGTTCCAGGACATCTCTGCAGAGGTTTCTCAAAGGACTGCCCGAGACCCAACCATTTTCAGTTGTTTTATTAATGCCCTTCTCCCAATCATGAGGTCAGAAGTGGGGATGTTCACTGAAGATGGCACAATGTTCAACACCATTTATCTTTAATGGAATGTCCTCCAAAGAGCAAAGTATGGAGCTGTCACCAACTGAGGGCATTCCAAAACACTTTGGCACTGAAATCCTCAGATACTGAGCCAGGCTATATCCAAATGCATAGAACCCTGACAATATCCAGGTTTGGGCTGACAAGTGGCAAGTATTTGTTGTGCCACTCAATAACCAATTCCAATAAGTGATGACATTATTGTGTATAAATATCTCACAATCAACAGGTTTACCACTGGCCGGAAACTTAACTGGATTGGCCGTGTAAAGAGTAAAGAGGCTAAAAATCTTGCAGGAAATAACTCAACTCCTCACTCTCCAAAGCCTGTCTGTCAGTTACAAGGCATCATTCAGGAGTGTAATTGAATACTCCTCAGTTGCCTGGATGAGTGCAGCCCCAACAACACTCAAGAGGCTTGACATCATCCAGGAAAAAGCAGCCCAATTGATTGCCATCACATCCACAAACATTCTCCCACTCCACCATTGATGAACAGTAGCAGCAGTGCATACTATCTAAAGATGCACAACACAAATTCATCAAAGTTATTTTATGCAGAACCTTCCAAACCCCATGACTACTACCATCTTGAAGGAGAACAGCAGCAGATACATAGTAGCACCATCACATGCAAAATCCCCTCCAAGCCATTAACCATCCATACTTGGAAATACATCGCTGTTCCAGCACTGTTGCTGGGTAAAACTCCTGGATCTCCCTTCCACGTGGCAAAGTGGACGTGCTTACCATAGTGGTTGCAGCAGTTCAAGAAAGGAGCTCACTACCACCATCTCAAGGGCAACTAGGAATAGGCAATAAATGCTGGCCCAATCAACAACATCCACATCTCATTAGTTAATAACACAAACATTTCTTCCAATGGAATTGAGTTGGCTGAAGTCATCATCCAATTATAGTATAGGCAAGGATTCTTAAATGTAAAGAAAATAGCTTATTGGTTTGATTTTTCATGTTTTTCCTGCTGTGCAATAAAAGTTAGTGTTACAAACTCTTGGCAGTCTTCACAATATTAGGGGTCTACAATGAAGCATCACAATGTTTTTTTTATGTGAGTATGTGCACCAGGCAAAGAACAACACACCTCCAGACAGAGGTCTAATATTGTGCAGTACGAAGAAATGATGGCTCTCGACCTCATTCTTGTTGCTGCAGCTGATATGAGTCAACCAGACAGGTGACGATATAAAGTGATAATGTATTTCTAAATGTGACATTTTATATACGATGAAGTGCCATCAGTGCCACTTCTATGTCCTTATTCTTTTTCCTTTCCCTCCCATTACATCCAGGTGCAGTGCTGGGGTCAGCAGCCAGGGTGAGGGCAGACTGCATTTTGTTGCTCTTGGAACTTTGGACAGATGACCTAGGTTTGGACACTTGTGGCTAGAGGGCCCAGACATGCTTACAATGACCTGGTCAGATGCAGGTTCACCATCCTCAGAGCTGATGGTCACAAGCAGCTTGAAGATGGTGGAACCAGGCGCGTTTGGAGTGTCCCAAAAGGAATCTTTTTGGGGCATGCTGTATGGGGTTCCTTCTCTGGCTGACTGTCTATTATCACCATCCTGTTTCCTGGTGAGGAAGAGGTCCCTGGATTGAAGTGAAAGCCCCTCTTCCTCCTGTCACCATGCTGCTGATGCTGAGAACCAATGGTTACATTGATGGAGTGCACGTCTGCATTTGTCTTTGGCAGTCACTAAGTGTTCTACTGGACCTGGCTGTCTCCATGGTGACCACCGACTTGTCAATGGAGAAAGCGGGATGCATGTGTGTCAGAGTCAGCACGGTACACAGGAGTCCACTAATCTTCCATCCAGTTTCCTGAGTGTCTCTGACAAAGCTGGCTGCTGCTCCTGCGTCTCTGTGTTTCAATCAAGCTATTAATAGCCGATACCATGGAGTCCGCACCAGCCCAGGGCTGAGCAGGTGCCTGGTCTTTGGCAATCCTCCAAGTGCCAGCAGCCTGGGGTGTTTCATCCTCAACCAGCTGCAGATGCAGCAGTGAGATGCTCACCAGAATGCGTTCACTACTTTAGTCTTGCAGTTGTACTCCCTGAGGTGCCAGCATGTGAGCTGTTGGACAGGCAATGCATAGCCGTCCTTTGAGGGAATTGTGTCTTCATCCTTGGAGGTGGAGGGGTGGCTGCTGTTCTCTCATGGATGGGGGCTGTGTGGATGCTGCCTGTGCCTGCAGAAGACAAGAGAACGAAGAAGTTGAGTAATAGGGGTTGAAGCTTGTGTATCTTTAGAAAAAGTTGACAATTCACAATGTTGTTGTTGGACAAGAAACACAGCATTTGACAATTAGTCTGACTGGTTGTCAAGATCAGTCTCTTTTTGAAGGAGGTGACAACAGATGTTGTCTACCACACCACCCACCTTGGCCAACTCTGCCCCTTTGTGGATAACCTTTTCCGAGAATGAGGAAAGAGCAGAAACTGAGTGAGATGGCACAGCTGTTAGCGGTGGTGCTGGAGGTGAACAGTGGTGAAGTGTTCTGACTGAGTAAATAGGAATTGCAGAGGGGAGGCAAGGCATCTGGGGGGATGGGGAAGATGAGAGTGACTGAGCGATCATGCTGTAGTGAGAATAGGAGATCATGAGCCTTTATGGGAGGTAGGGCCACTATGAGAGGTAGAGTGGATATGCAGTAGCAGAGAGAAACATTTATCTGTGCAGAGCAAGGAAGATCATAAACTTTGTTCCTCCACTGCTAGACATGGCTCTGACCTGTAGATCCTGCACTGACCTGGATGAGTAGACTGGTGATGTGATCTCCTTTGATGGCCCTGAGGAAAGAGAATGGCTCTCCTGTCTATCATCCGCTAAACCAATTCCTCCAGGTCCCTGTCAGCCTCAGGCACCAATTTTCCTCTGTCGACCATCTCTGATGCAGTTTTTCATTTATTTGAATTGTGAAGTCGAGCTGCAGATTCTTTTTAAAAATGACCTTTTTAGCTTTTAACTGAACCTGACTTGAAAGGAATGTTCCCTTCTAGCTAGCTTGTTCCAAAGCAAAACCAAAATGCTTTAACACAAAAGCACACCCAGGAACCTACTGACCACCACCCCCACAAAATGTAATTGCTGATATCTTAAACCAACCACATTGAGTTATTTTGTTATTTGAAAATGTAATATAGAAGCAATAATAATCTTTTATAACTTCCTGGTTTGCTTTTTATGAGAATACTTCAGTGTGATAGGTTGTTTACCCTGTTGGCTGACACCACAGCTATAGGACAGACCATCTTGACATTTTCTAGATTTAAACTGGAAAAGTAGATGTTTGGCCCCAGAGGTAACTGTATCTACTAACATAGCTTTAATTGAAGTTAGGAGCAACTGCAGATGCTTCACAGCTGACCGCAAAATCCATCCCTTTGCAGGGCAATTTAGTTTCTAAAATTTAAATTTAGGCTTGTAGTTAGATATGTAATGAATTAGGTTTTTATGAAAAATCCTTTCCCAATACTAATTTACACGTAGATTCTTAGAAGTTGCAGCTTAGCTAATAATCTCTAGAAAAACTCTGTTGTTACCGTAGAAAGTTTGCTTGGATGTCTATTGCCTTACCTGAAACACATATAGTTTGAGAGTATTTTCCTGTAAAATGGTTTGAAATTTGCTTTCATTTAAAAGTTATATTATTAATTTAATTTAGTACCGCATTACAAAATAGTTTCAACCCACCTCTAGCTTTGTGTAAAGTCACAGTTTAAAAGTGCTGGTGAAGGCTGTTGGATTTCTCAGATATTTTATAAACTGATCATTCAATTTTATTTTGACGTAAGGCGAATGCCTGTGCTCCTATCCTGGTTTCAGAGACGAAAGTTAATTGTATTGAAAGTGCGGATGCATACAAGCACGCATTGTGGACTATTTTGTGTCATTGTGTTTCATTGTCCAGCTTAGATCTGATAACTCCACATTATCAAGCACACATACTCATCTGAAGACAATTGGCTGCAATAGGTCTGCAAGCTAACTGAACATCCACATGGTATTCCCTCAATAAGATGTCATTGAAAATTGTTTGGTTCTTTATTTTAGCTGATGGCGATGATGTGAGTGGCATGGATAATGACTGCAAACAATGGGCACTAGTATTGTGGAATTACCTTCGATTGGGTCAACCTCTTGTAAAGGTAGGACACCCTTATAAGTGACTAGCTGGAAGACAAACTGCACATTAGCACATCCACAGAGATAAGCATTTCACTGGTTAATTATCAAATCAATTTACTTGGTCCATTCACATGCCATTGGTTCCAAGCCTCTTCCTGACTACTGTTTTAAGCTGAAACTGACATTGAATTGACTGTGTGCTACTTTACTATCAGCTAAATGTACAACCTACAAAACATCTTTGTTACAAAAACTATAGACCTGCCCCTCTACAGTAGCACTTGTCAATGATCCTGACGTCAGTCTTTTACTGGTCATGCATTCAAATGTACTTTTGTCATTTCCAGACTGAACTATTCCAAAGTGTCTCAGTCAGCCACCCATCCTCCTCGCACTATAGTCTTCAGCTAATCTAAAACTCTGCTGTCCTTATTTCAATTAGCACCAGGCCAGACTCCTCCACCGTGCCTAAGTTTGCTGACCTATGCTGAGTCCTGGCTTCTAGTGCTAGTTCCAACTCAAAATTCTCATTCTGCAGTTCAAATCCCTTCAACACCTCATCCTTATGACCCTGACTGATTTTGTATTCCTCCAACTCTCGTCTCTTACATAGCCCATTCACTTGGCCTACTATTACTGTGCCTTTACTCATCCCAGCCTTATGCTCTGAAATGCCTTCTTTCAACCTCTACACTTCTCCCACCATCTCGTACTGTCTAAGTAAAAACCAAAAAAAACGGCAAATTCTATAAATCAGAAACAACAGCAAAAATTGCTGGAAAAGTTCTGAGGAAGGGTAATTTGATCTGAAACATACCTCTGATTTCTCGCCATGGATGCTGCCACATGTGCTGAGCTTTTCCAGCAATATCTGTTTTTGTTTCTTACCATTTAAGGCGGATCTTAAAACATCTGCCTTTAAGATTCCAGTCAGTGCTGCTAATATCTCTTGCTTTGACACAATCAATTTAATCTGGTTTGTGCCCCTGGAAGGTACTTTGGGATATTTATAAATGTTAGAATTCCAAACTGTAATTCAAATTTCATAGAAAGTAATTCCAGCTCCAAGATGGCTAGTGAGAAATAAGTATACAATGGCCCATGTTCCTACTAATCTTTCAAGGTTTGCAAAATGGGCAGCCTGGTGGCTCAGTGGTTAACACTGCTGCCTCACGAGAGCCTGAGACCTGGCTTCAATTTCAGCCTTGGGTGACTGTCTGCGTGCACATTCTCCCTGTGTTTGTGTTTCTGCCAAGTGCTCTAGTTTCCTGCCACAGTCCAGGTTAGATGGATTGGCCATGTTAAATTGTCCCAGAGTGGGATTGGGTGGGGTACTGGGTTTGGTGTTTGTAGGGTTAGTGCAGTCTTGATGGGCTGAACGACCTCTTTCTGCACTGTAGGGATCCTATGATTCAAAGTGTAGGTATCATTTTAGTGTTTCTCAAGAATTCCTCAGTTATACAGCATGAATTAGAATGTTTGGACCTCCATTTATGTCATGTTTGTGCATGTTTAGCCTACTGTTATTTTTGACAGAAACCCAGTTAATGCTTTGCACAGATGGGAAAGAGGCAATAGTGAACAGAAGTGTGGTATTGAACTAGAGTTTGCTTGTGGTCTTTATGAATACACATCTTCAAGCAGTTCAAACAATGTACAAAGCTCAATTATGTCTTATTGCCCATAGCATTTTCAGTCAAATGAAGTCGTGCTCAGAAAACAAAAATTGACTGGATAATGAAATGAAAATGATCTTTCACTCTTTGTAATCACTATTATGCTCTGCTGTTTCACAAGTGAAAGATCGTCCATATTTATCAAACTATGATTATTTACTGCAGACATTTACAAAACAGTTCTAGTTTTAGAGAACAAAGTCTTAGGGGCTTAAGTAGACTGAAACTTGCGGCAATTGCAAATTTATAAACAGAGTGAGAAAATCTATAATAGTCACTAGGGTACCATGTTCTGTGAAGGCTCTGGGGTGGGGTGGTAAAACAAGACTGTGCTTCATTAAGTAAAACATGTCAATGGCAAAAAGTCCATAAAATAACAAAATTCATTAGATTGAGAGGAGCTGGTACTGGCAGGAAATACCCTTTCCTCCTTGATGGTAGCATTTTCAGGTCAGCTATAGCAGAGGGCAAAAGTGGAGTAAAGTTCAGTTCTCGTAATGTACCTTAGATCTCCTCTGGAAATGTCCGCTAGCCTGTACTGTTCCTGTTTCCTATGCCAGCTTATTTGAATACAATTACCGTTTAGAATGTAGCTCCAGTGCAATCAGCACATTCATTTCCAGGTATGACTGTTCTTTTTTACTGGTTTTCCCTCTCAACTGAGTAGAAAATCACAAGTTGATAATATGCCATTTCCTAACATATATATGTGCTATGAAACAGGGAGAAAAGTTCCACTTCTTCACACCAAACTGTATTCAGCTTTATGCTGTGCCCATGTCTTCACCATTGAAGGAACCAAACTGAAACTACACAAACAAAGCTCTGGCTGCATCTGTCCATTCCCTGGAGATGGGATCACTTTTATTTCATCACTTATCTGATTTACACCACGAACCAAAAATAAAAGAATGGTTTTCTCTAATAAAAACCAAAAGAACTGCGGATGCTGTAAATCAAGAACAAAAACAAAGTTGCTGGAAAAGCTCAGCAGGTCTGGCAGCATCTGTGAAGCAGAAAACAGATTTAACATTTCAAGTCTGGTGTCCCTTCCTCAGAACCAGTTCCTGTTCCTCAGAACCGGACCCGAAACATTAACTCTGTTTTCTCCAGCAACTTTGTTTTTGTTGTAGTAGTTTTCCCTAATTCATAGAACATAGAACAGTACAGCACAGAACAGGCCCTTCAGCCCACAATGTTGTGCCGACCATTGATCCTCATGTATGCACCCTCAAATTTCTGTGACCATATACATGTCCAGCAGTCTCTTAAATGACCCCAATGACCTTGCTTCCACAACTGCTGCTGGCAACGCATTCCATGCTCTCACAACTCTCTGCGTAAAGAACCTGCCTCTGACATCCCCTCTATACTTTCCACCAACCAGCTTAAAACTATGACCCCTCGTGCTAGCCATTTCTGCCCTGGGAAATAGTCTCTGGCTATCAACTCTATCTATGCCTCTCATTATCTTGTATACCTCAATTAAGTCCCCTCTCCTCCTCCTTTTCTCCAATGAAAAGAGACCGAGCTCAGTCAACCTCTCTTCATAAGATAAGCCCTCCAGTCCAGGCAGCATCCTGGTAAACCTCCTCTGAACCCTCTCCAAAGCATCCACATCTTTCCTATAATAGGGCGCCCAGAACTGGACGCAGTATTCCAAGTGCGGTCTAACCAAAGTTTTATAGAGCTGCAACAAGATCTCACGACTCTTAAACTCAATCCCCCTGTTAATGAAAGCCAAAACACCATATGCTTTCTTAACAACCCTGTCCACTTGGGTGGCCATTTTAAGGGATCATTAATAAAAATTACAAACAGTAGAGGCCCAAGGACAGAGCCCTGTGGAACTCCACTCGCCACTGACTTCCAGGCAGAATATTTTCCTTCTACTACCACTCGCTGTCTTCTGTTGGCCAGCCAATTCTGTATCCAAGCAGCTAAGTTCCCCTGTATCCCATTCCTCCTGACCTTCTGAATGAGCCTACCATGGGGAACCTTATCAAATGCCTTACTGAAGTCCATATACACCACATCCACAGCTCGACCCTCATCAACTTTTCTAGTCACATCCTCAAAAAACTCGATAAGGTTTGTAAGGCATGACCTACCCCTCACAAAGCCGTGTTGACTGTATTTGATCAAGCCATGCTCTTCCAGATGGTCATAAATCTTATCCCTCAGAATCCTTTCTAACACCTTGCAGACAACAGACGTGAGACTTACCGGTCTATAATTGCCGGGGATTTCCCTATTTCCTTTCTTGAAGAGAGGAATTACATTTGCCTCTCTCCAGTCCTCAGGTACAACTCCAGTGGAGAGCGAGGATGCAAAGATCTTCGCAAGTGGCGAAGCAATTGCATTTCTCGCTTCCCAAAGCAGCCGAGGACAAATCTGATCCGGGCCTGGCGACTTGTCAATCTTAATGTTTGACAAAGTTTTCAGCACATCAGCTTCCTCTATCTCTATCCATTCCAGCATGCACACCTGCTCTTCAAAGGTTTCATTCACTACAAAGTTCGTTTCTTTCGTAAAGACAGAAGCAAAAAAACTCATTTAGGGCTTCCCCTACCTCCTCAGGCTCCACACACAAGTTTCCTATGCTATCCCTGATCGGCCCTACTCTTTCTTTGACCATTCTCTTATTCCTCACGTAAGTGTAAAATGCCTTTGTGTTTTCCCGGATTCCTTCTGCCAAGCCTTTCTCGTGCCCCCTCCTGGCTCTCCTCAGACCATTTTTGAGCTCCTTCCTTGCCTGCATGTAATCCTCTCTAGCTGAACTTGACCCTAGCTTCCTCCACCTTATGTAAGCTACCTTCTTCCTTTTCACTAGAAGCCCCACCGCTCTCGTCATCCAAGGTTCCTTAATCTTACCCCTTCTTGCCTGTCTCAGAGGGACATATTTACTCATCACTCCCAACAACTGTTCCTTAAACCGTCTCCACATGTCTATAGTTCCCTTACCATGGAACAACTGCTCCCAGTCCATGCTTCCTAACTCATGTCTAATCGCATCATAGTTTCCTCTTCCCCAATTAAATATCCTCCCATTTTGCCTAATCCTCTCCTTCTCCATAGCTATGTAGAATGTGAGGCAGTTATGGTCACTATCACCAAAATGCTCTCCCACCACAAGATCTGATACCTGCCCCGATATTATCTAATCAACTTGTTCAGAGATGCTAGACCACATCTCTCGAGCAGGTAGGACCTGAATTTAGGCCCCCTGGCTGAGAGGTAGAAATAATACCACTACACCACAAGTGCCCTTTGAGTTACTTCAGATTTTTTTACAATTGAATTCACATCTTAGCATCTACTGTGGTGGGACTTGAACCCATGCTGTCAACACATTTACATGGGGTTTATAAATTGCTAGTCCAGTGACATTACTACTACCCCAACATGTCCCTCTTCTGACTTCCTTTATTTTTAATTAAACCATCACCAACTCACTTGTGTAAACTAACAAATTACAAGCACTACCTACCAGGGCAGTGCAACAATGGCAAAAGGCTAGGGTAAGGAAAGAGGGAGGAGATTAATCGAAAATAGAGTTGGAGGGGAATATGGTGCCCCCTAATGCCTCCAGGAGAAACAGATAACATTTCAGGTTGTGTATCTTTTTTTGGTAACATTTCACATTGCTTTTTGAGACTCTGTGTTATTACTGTTGCTGTGGAAATCGCTGGTAGTGAGTGCAAGAAGGCTGTTTGAGTGTCCCTGTGTTTCAGAGTGACGTAATAATAGGTCTGGGGTGTCATGACGTTCGGGTGGCTGAAAGAGCTGCAACCCTTTACCTGGAAAATTGGGCTCCATGGATACTATTTACTGGCTACCTAGGAAACCACACAGTAGGTAAGAAATAGTACATCTGAAAAATATGCAGATAAAACAAGGGGCAGAATTTTGTTTACTTTGAGACTAAGCTTGGAGGAGGGCCTAAAAGCATGAAATATTTCTGCTTGGGTATGGGTTGGGATTTCTTGGACGATTACATTCTTATTAATATATTTTGAGGGGGTTTGGTCTGGTCCATAACACCCTCTTGAGGAGGAGAAGAATGCACACAACCTGCAGAAGTATACCCAGGCAAGTAAAAGGAAGACTGTTGGGGAGGGTCATTGAAATGGCAAAGAGGAAATGCATGATGTAGGTAGGCCTCCTCATGCGCTTTGAAGAGCAGGGTGACCAGCTGGCTGGGGACATGCCTGTGCCAAAGCGGATTTTGGATGTTAACAGCCAACTAGTGAGAAAGCCTCCATGCAGCTACTCCCAGCATTGACAAGCAGTAACGCCTTAATAAAACTTCACAATGCTAACAAATCTTTATTTTGCCGCTCTGCATCCTGATACCCCTTTCCTTATCCACCTTTACCAGCACCTCACTGCATATACCTGAGAGGATGTCATGACCCATAGAGTGTGCAATACCTTCCTCCTCACCCTCCACTAGCACAGAGAAACTTAACTCAGTGGGTAACCTACTCAGGGTCACATTCTGATGAGCAAGCCCTGAGCTAGAGCTCATCCTATACGTGAGAGCTTTGCTGTCACTGTAATTCAAACATCTATAGGTGACTGCTCTCTCTCTCTGTCACACTAGACTGCATGAAAATGCTGAAGACTCATTCCTCACTTCGTACACTACAGCTGCAGACTCCTGGGCCCTACATCTCCACTTCACTTGCTGTTATACACTCCTTCTTCTCTTCCCCCTCATTCTTAATCTTAAAAAAACCATTCCAGTTGCTGAGCTGAGTTGGACAAACATCTGGCAAAAAAATACTGATTTGTGAAGAAATATCAGGAATGCAATTAATGTTTTCCAACTGAGATCTTGATAGCTTTATGGTACTCTTGGTTCCTTATCAGGGTGAAAGTCTGCCCTACAGCAACTGTCCATGTTGAGGTACATCCTCCATGACCATGACTGGTTGGTCCATTCCTGATGGCGCCAGGTAAAAGATACTTGAACCTTTGATTTTTATACCCTCCTGTAAAACATTCCTTTTCCCTCATGACTGTAAAATAAAACAAAGATCTGTGGATTCTGGAAATCTGAAACAAAAAGAAATTGCTGGAGCAACTGGAGTCCAATACCCTTACTCTGCTTTCTCTCCACAGATGCATCTCATTTTGTTCCCACCATTGTCTAGGATCTTGCCAGTGCTGCCAACACTTTAAGTGTCAACAGTATCTCTCTTTAAGAGATCCCTCTTAAAGGTCACATTCTGTGCACGCACACTTTGTGAAATGCTTTGCCAGTGAAAAAAAAGTTGGCTGCAGCAAAATAAGCTCATTAAGTGTGAGCAAACTGGAAGAATGACACCACTGGCACTACTAGCAGAGGTACTGCACATGTGCAGTTTGCACATGCATGCTAAGAGAGTTTTGGGGGTGTCAGCAGACATTCTCTTCAGCTTCATTCTATACTTTTCTTTCTAAGCAGCCCTTCTCTCTATGAGACTTTTCTGTTGAGCTCCCTTTTCAGTAGAGTTCCCTTTTCATTTCAGTCCCTTTTTCAATAGACCCCTCCTTGTCTGCTCCAGCCCATTTGCTGGTGACAGCCAATATAGCTGCCTCACTTCAACAGGCTCATGAATCCAGTCATTCTTCACCCTTAGTCTGCTTTTAAGTGCTACAGCAAGCTAGACCACAGAGGACTGAGGCTTCTCATCAGCTGGTTGACACTGTTAAGCTTCACACTAGGAATGTTTGTGCCTCTTCAAAGTCAACAAATGTATAGATAAACATACTCAAATTTCCACTCTTCCTATTTTGGTAAATGCATTAGCTTTGACTTGCAGTTTATAAATGGATTTATGACATGTTTGTGGAACATAAGAAAAATTGAGAATGGGAAGAACCAACCATTGAATCTGGCTACATCCATTTGTACCAGAAAACCAGTGGAAGACTCCAATTTCAACACCTTTACATTTCGCGCACCTGCACTAGACACCAGGCTGTTTGTCCATCTACAGGCCCAGCTTCAAGGACTTTGGTTACTGTACAATGTTCCCTCACAGCTGCCTTCCACTTCCCACTCCACATCTCTTACAACTTATTTCTAGCTGATGACAGCCTTTTCTGCAGAGAATAAGTAGATGGAGAGCAGTTGAGAATCATCCATTTCTGAAAGGCATTGTCACAACCAGTTACATTCACCTTGCTTTTCTGTACTGCTTTCAAGTGAAATATGTGTAAAATTGAAAGCTAAGCCTGTAAACTGCACTTTCAACCCTTCATTATTTGATGAGATTATGGTGCAAGGGACAAAGTTCTGTCGTGTAAGATAAGCAAAGTTTTCTGTCTATTCTTTCAGTGCAGTTCAGACTGCACTTAGATTAGACATTAATTACAAAAATATGTTCATCAATGCAAATTCCTAGAACTTCACTGATTTAAGTTATTGCATTTCTATATTAATATAGTAGTGAAGCAAATACCCCCTTCCTTCAAATATTCAAATATTACATGTCACACTGAAGAAATAGTATAAAGTTCTAAATGTGGAATCAGAAAATTTATCTAAAAACCACAATAGAATCACAGTAGCATTGAGATGCAGACAGAGGCGATTTGGCCCATTGTGTCTGAACCAGTGAGCATCATTTGTGCTATTCTCCTGTCCTTTCCCCATTCCTTGCACATTGTTTTATTTAAATAGTCATCTCTGGAACGCCTTGATTGAGCCAGTCTTCACCGCCCTACCAGGCAGTATATTGCAGAGCCGAGTCACTCATTCTCTGTAGGAAGGTTTCTCTCACATTACATTTGTTTCTTCTGCAAGTCACTTTTAGTCTGTGTCCTTTTGTTCTTGATATTTTTACGGTGGGAACAGTTTCTGCCAGTTTACTGTATCCAGTTTCCCACTGATATTGAAACTTTATCAGATTTATCCTTGGCATTCTTCTGTTCAGGGAGAATAGTCTCAACGCCTTCAATCTGCCCTCTTAACTGAAGCTTCTCATCCTTGGAATCTTTCTTATGAATCTCTTCTGCAGCCTCTTCAATGCATTCACATCCTTTCTATACTGTGGCATCCAGAACTGTACACAGTACTCCAGCTGAGGTCTGACAAGTGCCTTGCACAAGTTCAGTATCACCTTGCTCATGTTTTCCATGTCCCTATTAATAAAGCCTAGGATGCATTAATTGCTCTTTTAGCTATCCAACCAATTTCAGTGATCAGTGTATACACACACCCAGGTCTCAGGGCGGGACGGTGGCTCAGTGGTTAGCACTGCCGCCTCACAGTGCCAGGGACCCGGGTTCAATTCCAGCCTCAGGCAACTGTATGTGTGGAGTTTGCACATTCTCCCCATGTCTGCATGGGTTTCCACCGGGTGCTCCGGTTTCCTCCCATAGTCCAAAAGTGTGCAGGTTAGGTGGATCGGCCATGCTAAATTGCCCATAGTGTTCAGGGGTACGTGGGTTATCGGGGGATGGGTCTGGGTGGGATGCTTTGAAGGGCAGTGTGGACTTGTTGGGCCAAAGGACCTGTTTCCACACTGTAGGGAATCTAATCTGCTCCTCCATTCCCATTAGAATTTTGCCCTTTCTTTTCTATTGTGTGTTCATGTTCTTCCTGTCAAAATGCATTACCTCAAAGTTCTCTGAATTCAATTTCATTTACCACGTATCCTCCCATTTCATCATTCTCTTAATGCCACTTTGACGTTCCGCATTGTCTTCCTCATAGTTTACCATGCTTCCAATTTGCTTCCTTTTTGTACCATCAGCCAGCTTTGAAATTGTCCCCTGAATACCAGTATCAAGATCATTAATGTACATTGGATATACAAGATCTTCTTTAGTGTCGCAATTTCAAGAATAACCTTGTATGAAATTCAACAATTCTCAAATTTCTAAACAGTGGCTGTTCAAGAAAACCCCTGCAACTCAAAGGCAGACTCACAACAGAGTCAAAATTAAGAACTGCAGATGCTGGAAATCTGAAACAAAATCAGAAATTGCTGGAGAAACTCAGCAGGTCTGGCAGCATCTGTGGAGAGAGAGCAAAGTTAATGTTGTGAGGTTATATACTTAACTCCTTGGAGTAAGACTTAAACCCACAGCTTTCTTTCTCAGATGTGGGAAAGCTACTGCTGAGCTAAAGTGTTTACCTAAATAATTAGCCAATGCTTCGTCATAAATGAAAAATTAATTATGCTTAGAATAAAATCTCACATTAATTTTGGCCTGTTTGACCAAAACAATTGTACCTAGGTCGTCTTAACTTATTTATTAATTGTGTTAATTTTAAATTTAATTGATAAAGTGAATTTATTATCATCTTCACAAAAAAGGGGAAAGTCCAGTAAAGGACTTGAACCAGTTGTGAAACAAAAGCAAAAACTTAATTCTGAAGAAGGGTTACAAGACTCAAAACATTAACTCTACTTCCTCTCCACAGTTGCTGCCAGACCTGCTGATTTTCTCCGGCAATTCTTGCTTTCTCAGCAGGCATTTCTAAAGACTACTGAGGGACAGTTGCACTGTCAGAAGTGCTATGCTCAAGTTTAAAGAAAGGATCTCTATATGGATGGAAGAGATCCCATAGACTATTTTAAAAAAAGAAATGGAGAGTTCTTTCAATGCCTTGGCCAGTATTTATCTCTCAAGAGTATCAAAAACAATCTGTTTCTTCATTCCATTGTTGTCTGTGGAAAATTGCTGAGCTGAATTTAACAGATGCATTGCCCAGCATTACAGATGTCACTACATTTCAAAAGAATGCCATTGGTTGTAAAGCACCTTAGGATGCTCTGAGGTGCTGAAAGAGGCCCTACAAATGGATGTTCTTTTTCACAGTTTTTTGTGAATTTTTATTGTTTCAGAATGTACTTGTTGATAATCAATCCCATTGAGAACAGCACGCATTAATAATATGATTTTAAATTGTAAACAGTATCTGCATTGACAGAGGCAAGTAGTGCAAAAAAAATTAAAATTAAAACTGTTTATATAAGATATTTTAATAATCGTAAAGTGTTTTAATATTTTGTTTACAGCTATGAGGTTAAGTAAATCCATTTACTGAGTTGCAATCTTATTAAGTTCCTGTGGATCATCTTGTGATATTTTGTATGTTAAAATAAATTCAAGTTGATTCGATTGTTGATGTAACTCAGAAATTCTGTACATGCCATAAAATACGCTTCATTAGTGACGCTCGAATCCAGATACCACTGTTTTTAATTATTTACACTTAGAATCATTGAATTGCTGCAGCACTGAAGAGAGCCATTCAATGTGTGTCTGTGCTGTCTCTCCTCAGGATGAGTTCACATGCTACCTGACCTCTCCCCACATTCTCTGCACATCCCTCCTCTTCCGGTATTTAGAATATTTCAAAGATGTATAAACATTTACAGCACAGAAAGGGGTCACTCTGCCCATTACATCTGTGGCTACTTGAAATGTAGTTTTAGTCTTTTAAGAAATTATTGTTGCAGTAACAGTGACATTAACTGGTGAATACTGCAACCACTCAATGAAATTCAGAAATTCATTCCTCTTACTTGTCGTCATAAATATGATTTTTGAAAACAGGAGTATGGCATCAACCAGAAGCAGATATTTTTGCTGAAACTGCCATTAAGTTAGGTGTGCCAGCTGACAAGATCATACTGGAAAAAAAAGCCACTAATACGGGCGAGAACATAAGATTTGCATATCAAACGCTGAAGGACAACAACATTCCAGGTACAAAAGAAACTGACCATTTATTATTATGTACATATTTCTTGTGGAAATTGAGCAATGCAATGATGGCTAGGAATTCCACATCAAGTTGCAGACAGACTGCTGAGATGATGACCCGAAGGACTCTAGGTGGAATGAACTGGCACAGTTTCGTCGGTCTCTGAATTAAACAAAATTCAAATTGTCAAACTGGTAGGATTCGAACTCACATCTCTTTGGATGATTAGGTGAATAGTCCAGCAGCCTAATTCAGTAACCTCACCTATGACCTGCTGAACCTGGAGAAAGTCAACCATATTTTGACCTGAATTATCACCAAATGTGAAATGGAATGTAAACATAGGGTAGTTCAGGCCATTGGTGAGAGACACCTAGATAACAAATATTTATTTAAAGATGGATATACTTTAATTGGAGACAAGTCAGAGAAAGTTCACTAAGTTAGTTCCTGGGATGGAGTGGTTGATTTAAGAAGAAAAATTGGATGCATTGGGCCTTTACTCAATGGATTTTAACAGCATAAGGAATAATCTTACTGAAACAAGTGGGATCTTGAAGGGGCTTGACAGTGTAGATGTAGACAGATCCCTTTGGACGGGAGCATAGAACTGGGGAAACAGTTTCAGAATAAGTAGTCTCTCATTTAAGATGGAGGTGAGGAGGAATTAATCTTTGAACTGTCTTTCCCAGAGACTTGTGGAGTTTGTATCACAGAATTACAGAGTTTTACAGTACAGAAGGCACCAATTGGCCCATCCTGTCTGTACTAGTTCTTGAAATAACTACTGAGCTAGTCCCATTCTCCCTCTCTTTAGCCCTCTAAATTCAACATTTTCAAACATTTGTCTAGTTCTTTTTTGAAATCTCATGGTTGACAGTATTCAATGTTGAGTTAGAATTTTTGATTATCAAAGCAATCAAGGCCAACAGGCGAGCAGAGTTGAAGACATGATTAGATTATCCATAAGATCATAAGAAATAGAAACAAGAGTAAATTATTTGGCCCCTCAAGTCTTTTCTATCATTCAATAAAAGTGTGACTGATTTTATTTAATAATGGAACAGTGTTGAAGTGTCTAATATCCTATTCATGCTCCTATTAAGTGAATAATGCTAATCAAAATCACCCCAAGGTTACCTGGTATAAGAAATTACAGTGGTGAGATGGAAAAGAATATGCTGAGATGAAGTTTTAGGCTAAATTTTATCTGTCAGTTGTCAGAATCAGAATTGTAAATCCTTCCATTGAAGAATTTGCTTACAATTCCATTACTTGAGCACCTAAAATGAAATTATCCCCAGTTGCTGGAGAAGAAAAGAAGCAGCTTATTTTGTTGATACAAAAGCAAACTACTGCAGAGGCTGGAAATAAGGAACAAAAATAAACGATAGATAATGTAAATACTGAGCCGGTCAGGCAACATCTGTTGAGGGAAGAATAGAGTTAACATTTTGCATTGAAAACCCTTCATCAGAACCAAGGGAAGATAGAAAGTAATTTACTGAAAAAACTGAAGAACTGTTCCACTTGCTAAGGGGCCCTATCTTTGAATCTTAGTTTCAAATACTGTTTAAATTTGGAATCCTTTTGCAGACCGGACTTCTTAGTTCTTGACCAATTTGCTGTTGCAAGACTAATTTGCCTTGGGATTGGTGGTATATTATGGAGAGTGATTGCAATATTCAGGCCTCAATTGCTGTGAGGAAAGGATTGCGGTAACACAAAGAAATAGATAGATTAAGGAAAAAGCTCATTTAAAAATGCAGCATTTGGACTGTACTGGCACTTAAAAATTGTAATGCACTAATTTGACAAAAACATAATTCTAAGTATGATTCCCAATTTTAGTAGGAGCATTACGATTTTCTCTCCATTTGCTTTACTCTTCTAAACTTTATTTTTCAAGTGGGAACATTCTGCAAAAACAGGGCCTCCTGCATCAGGATGTTAATCTTTCTATTTCTCCATTGAGAAGCCCCTGTGCCTGTTCCAAGTGAGATTATCGATTAGCAGTTAATTAGAGTTTTGCATTGATCCCCATGCCGGAATCCTTGGCTGTTTGGAGAAAAGGAGTGTGTGGAGAAGCTTAGGGATCTGCTCATGGACTAAAACAACACTTTACGTTTTTCAGATTTGTACATTCCATTAAGTAGAGGGGGGAAGTGAAGTAGGAGGCAGTGGAGGTTTGGCAACTCTCTGTCTATCCACTTTTTATCTTCATTCCTCTCTGTGTTCAGGTGGCCCTGAGAAGGTACTGTAAGATGATCGATGCTGACTATATGGGCACTGCTGGGCACAGAGTTTCTTCTAAACAATGATAGCCATATTATGATTCAGTTGAGAAAGTTCTTTTTGCTTGTCTTGAATTTTCTCTTCATTTGATAAAATACATTTATTTCCAACATTTGTGGTCCTCTAAAAGGAGCCTGTGTTATGATAATTCTTGCATCCTGATGTGTTCCTTATTTGGAGAGCACTCAGGCAAACCCAATTGACAAAGTTTGTCGCACAGTTGGAACAGATTCAGAAATAAGAAGCTAGTGTTTAATGCAATAGCCCATCTAGTTGCCAAGTTCTCAGCATTGCTTAATTAATATATCTATGGGGATATTCCCACTGCAAGGATAAACAGAAGACCAAAGACTGACAGTAAAGAGCACAGTGAGACAACAACAAGACTTCAAATGACCAGAATGCCAGCAACAATCCCATCCATTGTTGCTACATATGCCAAGTTTTGAAGACCACCATGGTCACCTACACCGTGACACACTCAGCCACTGCCAAAAAGTAAAATTTCCACCCATTGTCGGATGCAAAACTCTAGTTGGGTGCATAATCAGAGCATTATATTTGGGTTCAACATAAGTTTCCTGCTTTTGTACTTAATACCTCCATTTATGAAGGCCAACAAAACATGGGATCTTGGCGTTGTGATCTCAGCTGATGTTCTTACAGGATAAGTCAGATCCTAGATTGAAATCTGGCTTGATAGAACATATTTGCCATTCTTTGGTTTTGCTGAGGTAGTCACTCACTGAAACAGAGCACACAATGTTGCTGAGATAACAAAGTGTGGAGCTGGATGAACACAGCAGGCCAAGCAGCATCTCAGGAGCACAAAAGCTGACGTTTCGGGCCTAGACCCTTCATCAGAGAGGGGGATGGGGAGAGGGAACTGGAATAAATAGGGAGAGAGGGGGAGGCGGACCGAAGATGGAGAGAAAACAAGATAGGTAGAGAGGAGAGTATAGGTGGGGAGGTAGGGCTGGGATAGCTCAGTCCAGGAAAGATGGACAGGTCAAGGAGTCGGGATGAGGTTGTAGGTAGGAAATGGAGGTGCGGCTTGAGATGGGAGGAAGGGATGGGTGAGAGGAAGGACAGGTTAGGGAAGCAGAGACAGGCTGGGCTGGTTTTGGGATGCAGTGGGTGGAGGGGACGAGCTGGGCTGGTTTTGTGATGCAGTGGGGGGAGGGGAAGAACTGGGCTGGTTTTGGGATGCAGTGGGGGGAGGGGAAGAACTGGGCTGGTTTTGGGATGCAGTGGGGGAAGGGGAAATTTTGAAGCTTGTGAAGTCCACATTGATACCATTGGGCTGCAGGATTTCCAAGCGGAATATGAGTTGCTGTTCCTGCAACCTTCGGGTGGCATCATTGTGGCAATGCAGGAGGCCCATGATGGACATGTCATCTGAGGAATGGGAGGGGGAGTGGAAATGGTTCGCGACTGGGAGGTGCAGTTGTTTGTTGCGAACCAAGTGGAGGTGTTCTGCAAAGCGGTCCCCAAGCCTCCGCTTGGTTTCCCCAATGTAGAGGAAGCCACACCGGGTGCAATGGAAACAATATACCACATTGGCAGATGTGCAGGTGAACATCTGTTTGGTATGGAAGGTCATCCTGGGGCCTGGGGTGGGGCTGAGGGAGGAGGTGTGGGGGCAAGTGTAGCATTTCCTGCGGTTGCAGGGGAAGGTGCCAGGTGTGGTGGGGTTGGAGGGGAGTGTGGAGCGGACAAGGGAGTCACGGAGAGAGTGGTCTCTCCGGAAGGCAGACAAGGGTGGGAATGGAAAAATGTCTTGGTTGGTGGGGTCGGATTGTAGATGGTGGAAGTGTCGGAGGATGGTACGTTGTTTCCGGAGGTTGGTGGGGTGGTCCGGACCCACACAACGTTGCTGATTTGGATTTATCAGTAAAACAGAACTTTATTATTGCAAAAAAAAAGATAAAATTGGATAAACAAGACTATTTACATGTGGTACATTTAAAGAGTTTGAAACACATATTTCATAATATAATCCCATTAATCCCAAAAGCTTCCTCTACAGTAATCACACCAGAGAGACATCTTTATCATGCCTATAGGGATCATTTTAATTATGGTGTTAAATCCTATTCTTGAGATTCTGTTGTTTCTCCTTGGAGTATTAATACAACTGATCTTAAAATTTCTCATCTTCAAACATCTAATTCAGGGTATTAATCAAGCACTTCTGGTCTAGAGCTTTTACTAAACTCCTTACACTGATATAAACAATTTCTTAACAATTCTAGCTAACTCCCTTTTTCAGGAACAACTGCATTACTCCTCCAGCTTCAATCAGGACTTCTGTAAGAAGGCCCAAAATGAATTTCTGTTTTCTAATTTATGGTGTTTCCTCTAATCAAAGGAAAAGAATAATAATCCCTAGCCTTCTGAACTGGAACCTGATGCACAACTGTTTACCTTCTCCATTCATAAAATTCTCCCAATGTAAACAAAGCACAAATTACTCTCCATGAAGACTTTCTCAAAAATTGTGTTTTAAAAGAAACCACTAACACTACAGAAACGCTTAAAATCATTAAAACCCCTCAAACACTCAGAAAAACCCATATGCTGTTGTCTTAAAAATTCAAAAGCAATAAATAATGTTAAAATATTTATAAATCATACAACTTAGATCACATTAGTGACTGTCTCAATCTGTCCTGCTACCTATGAATATCAATGTACCTGCATCCCCAGGTTTACTGCCCCTGTACACTCTTTACACCAGTAGTATTATGCCTAAATAGCCTCGCCCTCGCCCTTCTGCCTAAAAACATCACCACACCTTTGGCTCAACCAAATTTTATTTATTACTCTCTGCCTATCCTGCTAGCCAGTTTATGTCCAGTTGTGCGCAATTTGTAGCCTCTCTGTTTGCCATACCACCAAATTGGGTATCATTGATGATTTTGAAATTCTCGCTTTATTCCAAGATCCTGTTTATTTCAAAAAAGTCGTGGTCCTTGGGTAATGCTCTAGTTCACCATTTTTTACCATTTACCATAATTTATTCTTTCACCATTAGCCATTTTTTAAAATCCAATTGCTCATTGATCTTGTATTCTTCAAGACTTAACCTTGTTAACCAACAGTCTATATAATACCTTGTCAAACACTTTAAAATCCACAAAGGCAACATCCACTGCATTCCCTTCATCAACTTTCTCGGTTGCTTTATCAACAACCTAAATTAGATCCACCAAGTATGAATTGTCTTTTACAAGCCTATGGTGGCTCCTCTTAATTAATGCAGTCCTCTCAATGCACCTGTTGATTTTATCAATGGGTATTTTGTCTAAAATTTCACAAACTGATGTCAAATGAATTGGCCTGTAGTTCTTGGGATTGTCCCTACACACTTTCTCATCTCGTGTTTGTTGCTGTTTCAATGTGTCAGAAAGGTGCAGAGCAGATTTAGATTTGGTGACTTCCTTTAGTGAACATTTTCCTTTGACTCCTTATAAATGTTTAAGGGCAACAGAATGTGATGAAAAGGATCATATTTGAATTCATCTGCCAGCCATTAAAACAGCACACAATTCCCACTGCTAGGTCGTTCTCAGACTGAATAAATGAATCTGATGAAATCTGCAAGTATTAGTTAACCAATTTAGCCCATTTTTGGAAGATGGTCATTCATTTCTTTGTGTGTTGGGATTAAATTCTTATTACTGACCAGGATTGCATTTATTACTCACGCATGGTTGCTATGTAATGGTGGTGTTGGTGGTCTTTCTGCAAGCTGTATTATGAAGATGCCTCCACAAAATTGTTAGAGAAGCAGTTTCAAGGTTTGTACCTGATAAGAAAGAGTGTCAATAAATATCCATCAGAACAGAGAGGAAGGGGTTATGTAAATAGTCTTTTAATACATTAATTTATAAAGAATATTAATTCATTTGCAATATATTGTAGGAAAACTGTTTTGCTCTTGTTTCAATAGTGGTTTAAATTTATTTTAGCTTGAGGTTTGGGCTGGTTGCCTGTAAGGAATAAAATAACTGAATAGGCCAGGAAAATTGTTTGAAACGGTGAATTAGGGTGCACTTGATTTGTATAATTGTGCTTATTTTGTTAAAAAGAAAGCCAAAAATCTTTGGCCACATGATTATGCGATATGATAAATGTGCATGACAGGACTGATACAGTTAATAGCAGGGACCTGGGGAGTGTTGCTGGACAAAGAGACCGAGGGATGCAGATGCATAGCTCCTTGAAAATGGAGTTGCAGATAGTCAGGGTGGTAAAGAGGGCATCTGGCACACTTGCCTTCATTGGTTAGTGCATTGACTGTGGGAGTTGGGACATCATGTTGCAGCTATATAGGATGTTGGTAAGGCCACTTTTAGAACACTACATTCAAAACTGGTCTCTCTGCTTCAGGAAGGATGTTGTTAAACTTGAAAGGGTTCAGAAAAGATTTACAAGGATGCTGTCGGGATGCTGTCGAGCTACAGGGTGAGGCTGAAGAGGCCTAGGCTATTTTCCCTGGATCTTCAAAGGCTGAGGGGTGACCTTATTGAGGTTTATAAAATCATGAGCGACATGGATAGGGTGAATATTCAAGGTCTTTTTCCCATGGTAGGGGAGTCCCAAATTGGAGGGCACAGGTTTAAGTTGAGAAGGGAAAGATTTAAAAGGGATCTGAGAGGCAACTTTTTCAAACAGAGGGTGGTGCATGCATGGAAAGAACTGCCAGAGGAAATGGTGGGATCTGGTACAATTATGACAGTTAAAGGCATCTGGATGGGTACATGAATAGGAAGGACTTAGAGGAATGTGTGCTAAATAATGGCAAATTGACTAGATCAGTTTAGGATATCTAGTCGGCATGGACATGTTGAACCAAAAGTTCTGTTTCCGTGCTGTATAACCCTATGACTCTATAATTGAACATCCTCTCTAGCCCTGTTGATTTAATTTTAAAAGCATATGGCCTCATTCTTGTTAAAGAAAAATACTATATCTGGATTCAGAGATAGTAGGAACTGCAGATGCTGGAGAATCTGAGATAACAAGGTGTAGAGCTGGATGAACACAGCAGGCCAAGCAGCATCAGAGGAGCAGGGAAGGCTGACGTTTTGGACCCAGGCCCGAAACATCAGCCTTCCTGCTCCTCTGATACTGCTTGGGCTGCTGTGTTCATCCAGCTCTACACCTTGTTATCTTAGTACATCTGGATATTTCTTATCTCTCTCCCTCTTATATTTTAAATTTTGATTTACTTTCTGGATAACGTTTAAGTGTAATTTAGATTTCCTGCTTGAAACCCCTTACGAACTGTGAATGGCTCAGTGAGGATTCTTCAAACTGATTGGTTGAAGAACCTCAGTGCTTCTTGCCCTGCTCACAGCTGTCACAGCTCCAGTGTAGAAGTTGCTAGCTTTGGAAAGACACAGATTAGAGGAAATCTGTCCCTGGAGTCCAATGAAAGCCTGAGGGTAAATGTTATTAAGATGAACAGTGAGCACTCTTCCTTCATTGCTCACAAAGAATCCACACCATTTCTTTTTAAATTGTATTTTGAAACAGGTGTGAGCTTTGCATAGATCAGTTTGTCAATTTGGGAGTTACCTACAACCATCTTTGTAAAAAGACCTCAGTGATTTTTACGTGATAATCTTCTACAATATCTGAAAAGACACCTTCACTTTGTGAAGGGTATTGTATGACCTTCTACTTACGATATTGTAACCCTGGCCATGATAGGTTAATGTTTCTGACCTTCAATGAAACAAATCAAAAATAGACTCCATTTATTCTATTGGCAAAATGCCCAGTTGTCCTGGTTTAGATATTGACCTTTCGCTTCATCTACAAAAGACCTTGATCTTCTTCAATTCTGCAATGTCCCGAAATTACACGTTCTAACATATATTTCTGTTTTGAGCTATCTTCATATCTTCTGTGTGTTACATCCTTGGTCACAGAACTATCCTTGTTCCATGCTGTAGAATATTCATTATGGGCTGACCCACTTTTCTATCCGTGCATTCTATTCAACTAAACCTTATGTGTTTGTCTGTGATTTTGCTGCCTTTGATTACTATCTTTGTCTCTAGTACTTGTGTTCTTGCTTCAGTGAAGTATTTTGGTAATCTTTTGTATGGAACTGTTTTGTAAATTTTCTATTTACTTACAGCGAAGAAAATTATTCTAGTTCAACAGCCTTTTATGGAGCGTCGGGTTTATGCTACCTACCTTAGGCAGTGGCCAGATGACAAAGAAAATGTACAGGCCATAGTCACTTCTCCAATGATGGAACTGGATGAATACCCAAACAGTCAAGTGGGTAACATGGACCACTTAATTGGGTACATGTTAGGTAGGTTGGGATACCTGAAGAATTCTACTGAAATTTCAAGCCAAAGTAACCTCTTGAAAAGTATTACTTGTTGCTCTATAATCATTATATTTCTTGTCTAAGTTTTTTGTTAATGTTGATATTTAATGTGAGCCAAAAAGAACTTTCATGTGCAATGTGGAAAGAGGGCAAAGGTTTTCAATTAATATATGAGAGCAGGGCCTTTTAGGGCAGAGAGGCCATTTGGTCGAGTGGGGCCAGTGTAGGATGGTGATCCGATTGCTCCACCCCGGCTTCATTCTCATCAAGCCTTCAGTTGGCTTTCCTGCTGTGGGAGGCCATTTGAGGTGGTTAAGTGGCCGCTTGAGGACCCCTCTAACTGGCATTTAACAAGTGCTGGGAAGGGGGTCTGCCAACTGAGAGGCCACAGCGCGAGCCCTCTTGTGTTTGCTCAATCCTTTAGAACTGAGATATGAATGAATTTCTTCAGCCAGAAGGTGAATACAGCTAACAATATTGCGTGGTACTTGATGAGGCACTGGCAATAATTTTTCAAACTTCCTTTGACTTAGGGGTAGTGCGAGAGGAAATCCAAATGATATGTCGTTGTTCAAGGGGCTTATCGGGAAAGGACAATGGTGGAAGTATAGCAGTCATTCATATACACTTTTCTGCCTAATTGAGGCACCCTGCATTAGAAAGGGGCATCCAAATGGAGAAAGAACCTCATCCCCGTTGCCCCTCTTGTTGAACCCCCTTCCTGCGGTTTCTATCTCGCCTACGCTCACCTCTATTTGGGGATATGTTGATGATCTCGTGGCAGGTACCATTGCTGCAGGTGCCACCCATGGCATTGGAAAGCTGCCAGCCTCTGATTGCTGACAGCTCTGTGAAGGTTTCTGCCCAAACATCCTGATTAGCTTGTATTAGCAACATAAGGCTGTCACTGGTTCTCTAACTAGTAGGCAAGACTCCTGTCACCCACATTAAAGAAATGATCTTTTTCCAAATTATTTTCGACTGGTTTGTTTAATTGTGAGGACCACATTTTACAATTTAACCCTTTTTACTTCATGAGCTCTAACTTGTTTACAAATCGGATGTGCAACTTTGTATCAAACATCTTTTGGAAGTCCACGTTGGATCACGTCAGCTGCATTGCTGTATCCTACTGTCTCTGTCACCACTTTAAAACACTCCAGCAAGTTAGTTAAACATGGTTTCCCCTTGAGAAATCCATTCTGGGTTTCTTTAATTATCCCATATTTGCTCATGTGACAATTGATTTTATTCTGAATTATTGATTCTAGAAGTTTCCTAATGAGCAAAGTCAAAATGACCAGTCTTTAATTGCTTAGCTTGTCCTTACACCCCTTGAACAAAGACATATCATTTGGATTTCCTCTGACACTACCCCTAAGTCAAAGAAAGTTTGAAAAATTATTGCCAGTGCATCATCAAGTACCACTTAATATTGTTAGATGTATTCACCCTCTGGTTGAAAAAATTCATCCACATCTCGGTTCTAAAGGAATGCCTCTTTACTTTGAAGCTGTGCCCTCAGGTTCTAGTCTCTCCTACTTGCAGAAACATCTTCTCCACATCCACGCTATCAAGGTCTCTCAGTACTCTGTAAGTTTCAATCAAATCCTCCCTTATCCTTTTAAACTCCATTGAGTACAGACTCAGAATCCTCAACTGCTCCTTATATGACAAGCTCTTCCTAACCAGTATCATTCTACTAAAGCTACTCTTGGTCCCCTTAAAGGCCAACACATCTTTCATTACACAGGGGCCCAAAACTGACTACAGTATTCCAAATACGATCTGACCAGATCCTTATACAGCCTCAGTAGTATATCCCTGCTTCTGTACTCTAGCCTTCTCAAAATGAATGCTTACATTGCATTTGCCTTCCTAACTGCCAGCTGAACCCAGATGTTAACCTTCGGTGAATCCTGAACTAGGGCTTCTGAGTTACTTTGTGCTTCAGATTTCCAAAGATTTTTCCCATTTAGAAATTTGTCTTCATTTGGTGCAGCACAGTGGCTCAGTGGTTAGCCTTACAGTGCCAGGGACTCGGGTTCAATCGCAGTCATGGGCAACTGTCAGTGCGCAGTTTGCATGTTGTCTGGGTGCTCTGGTTTTCTCCCACAATCCAATGACGTGCAGGTTGGGTGGATTGGCCATGCTAAATTGCCCATAGTGTGCAGGGATGTGCAGGCTAGGTGGATTAGCCATGGGAAATGCAGGGTGAGAGGTAGGGGGATAGGTCCGTGGGATGCTCTTCGGAGTGACAGTGTGGACTTGATGGGCCAAATGATCTGCTTCCACACAGAAGGGATTTTATTCTTCGTACCGAAGTGCTTAACCTCACACTTTCCCACGTTGAATTCCAACTGCCACTTCTTTGCCCACTCCCCTAGACTATCCCAGTTCTTCTGCCGAGACTAATGAGTGAGTAACAGAAAGATATCTGTTTGAACTTAGATGGGAATTGTCAAGTCCTACTTAAATGACAACTTAAGGAAAAATTTCTTATTGCAGCTACCTAGAGCTACTTAAAGCATTTAGCATCCAATTAATTATCCACAGGCATGTGAGTACACATGACGGCTAATTTGTGCACAACAATGTTCTGCGAACACTAACAATTCACTCAACTGCTTTTGTTTCTGAAGGTTAAGGGGAAATAGTTGGTAGAATATTAGGATACCTCCTTCTTCCCCTTGGAAAAATCATTCTGGAATTGTTTGTCATGGAAGAGGTAGAATAGACATCTTAAATCTGTATCTATTTTATCTATACATTAGAACAGCATTTTAGTTCAACTTTAAGTTTGTATGATATATTTCTCTCCAGCTGTTCTGGAACGAATTCGCGATTACCCGAAGAAGGGTTTTCAAGTAGAGCAAGAAATATTTCCTGAGGTTTATGATGCCCAATGGAAGCTACTGCAAGCTGGTTACCAACCAAAATAAACTGATTGAATACCAGAAAAAAAACGGTATTGCTTTAACTTTTTTAATTGAAAGGACTTTGCAACTTTCTAACACTGTATTTTTGTTAAAATTAATTTTATACTGAAGTAGTAATCTTTAAAGGAAGCTATGAAGTTTTAAGTAAATAATCTGAAACAATTTAACTATATTTATCCAGATTTTTGCATTGACTTAAAGGGATGGATTGCCTAGTTTCTGTATTTATAGAGCATTGGGATGGCATCATTAAATTTAATGGTACCTCAAAAGTATATACTAGAAGGAGATCCAGTTAATATTCTATGCTTTAGTAATCCACTGCTCATTCAATTAGAAAACTTAATATTTCCTTGCTTACTGGATTTGTCCACCTCATTTGTACACGTGAATGGAAATGGAAGTTCTGTTGCCATTATTTGCAGCACTTTGAATCTAAAATGGTCACAACAAAAATTATCCCAGTGCTAAACATAGAATTGTGTCTGGTATCAAGTGTATTCTACAGCATCTGTCTGGCCAACATCTTGAGAATCCCCTGAGCTGGGACTTAGGCCAATCAAATATGGAAGCTATAGGGTCATATGAATATGGTTTTTAGCTGGGATATGACAAAACAAAAATCCTTTAAATGCTTTAACTGCAAAAATTTAAATTTAAACTTGGATCTAATTGCCAAATTTCAAGTTTGTGACAACCTAGAATGTGCCAGAATAAGAAGTTGCTTTGATATACCTGCTCAATCAGAGTGCTAACAAGCTTATCTTATCTAATGGTCAGTGTGCCATATTAGAACATAGAACAGTACAGCACAGAACAGGCCCTTCAGCCCACGATGTTGTGCCGACCATTGATCCTCATGTATGCACCCTCAAATTTCTGTGACCATATGCAAGTCCAGCAGTCTCTTAAATGACCCCAATGACCTTGCTTCCACAACTGCTGCTGGCAACGCATTCCATGCTCTCACAACTCTCTGTGTAAAGAACCCGCCTCTGACATCCCCTCTATACTTTCCTCCAACCAGCTTAAAACTACGAACCCACGTGTTAGCCATTTCTGCCCTGGGAAATAGTCTCTGGCTATCAACTCTGTCTATGCCTCTCATTATCTTGTATTAGGTCCCCTCTCCTCCTTTTCTCCAATGAAAAAAGTCCGAGCTCAGTCAACCTCTCTTCATAAGATAAGCCCTCCAGTCCAGGCAGCATCCTGGTAAACCTCCTCTGAACCCTCTCCAAAGCATCCACATCTTTCCTATAATAGGGTGACCAGAACTGGATGCAGTATTCCAAGTGCGGTCTAACCAAAGTTTTACAGAGCTGCAACAAGATCTCACGACTCTTAAACTCAATCCCCCTGCTAATGAAAGCCAAAACACCATATGCTTTCTTAACAACCCTGTCCACTTGGGTGGCCATTTTAAGGGATCTATGTATCTGCACACCAAGATCCCTCTGTTCCTCCACACTGCTAAGAATCCTATCCTTAATCCTGTACTCAGCTTTCAAATTCGACCTTCCAAAATGCATCACCTCGCATTTATCCAGGTTGAACTCCATCTGCCACCTCTCAGCCCATCTCTGCACCCTGTCAATGTCCCACTGCAGCCTACAACAGCCCTCTATACTGTCAACGACACCTCCAACCTTTGTGTCATCTGCAAACTTGCTGACCCATCCTTCAATCCCCTCATCCAGGTCATTAATAAAAATTACAAACAGTAGAGGCCCAAGGACAGAGCCCTGTGGAACACCACTCACCACTGACTTCCAGGCAGAATATTTTCCTTCTACTACCACTCGCTGTCTTCTGTTGGCCAGCCAATTCTGTATCCAGACAGCTAAGTTCCCCTGTATCCCATTCCTCCTGACCTTCTGAATGAGCCTACCATGGGGAACCTTATCAAATGCCTTACTGAAGTCCATATACACCACATCCACAGCTCGACCCTCATCAACTTTTCTAGTCACATCCTCAAAAAACTCGATAAGGTTTGTGAGGCATGACCTACCCCTCACAAAGCCGTGTTGACTGCATTTGATCAAGCCATGCTCTTCCAGATGGTCATAAATCCTATCCCTCAGAATCCTTTCTAACACCTTGCAGACGACAGACGTGAGACTTACTGGTCTGTAATTGCCGGGGATTTCCCTATTTCCTTTCTTGAAGAGAGGAATTACATTTGCCTCTCTCCAGTCCTCAGGTACGACTCCAGTGGAGAGCGAGGATGCAAAGATCCTCGCAAGTGGCAAAGCAATTGCATTTCTCGCTTCCCAAAGCAGCCGAGGACAAATCTGGTCCAGGCCTGGCGACTTGTCAATCTTAATGTTTGACAAAATTTTCAGCACATCAGCTTCCTCTATCTCTATCCATTCCAGCATGCACACCTGCTCTTCAAAGGTTTCATTCACTACAAAGTTCGTTTCTTTCGTAAAGACAGAAGCAAAAAACTCATTTAGGGCTTCCCCTACCTCCTCAGACTCCACCCACAAGTTCCCTATGCTATTCCTGATTGGCCCTACTCTTGCTTTGACCATTCTCTTATTCCTCACAAATGTGTAAAATGCCTTTGTGTTTTCCCTAATCCGTTCTGCCAAGCCTTTCTCGTGCCCTTTCCTGGCTCTCCTCAGACCATTTTTGAGCTCCTTCCTTGCCTGCGTGTAATTCTCTCTAGCTGAACTTGACCCTAGCTTCCTCCACCTTATGTAAGCTACCTTCTTCCTTTTCACAAGAAGCTTCACCGCTCTTGTCATCCAAGGTTCCTTTATCTTACCCCTTCTTGCCTGTCTCAGAGGGACATATTTACTCATCACTCGCAACAACTGTTCCTTAAACAGTCTCCATAAAACACAGCAAAATTGATCTGTATGAGTTAGTCATGACCAGAAAACTTTTCAATATTTTCACTTTTGTTAAGTTGAAAAATGAGCTAATAGAGGCTGATAGTAAACACTGAGCATGGAAGGGGAAAAATATTTACGTTTTAAGAGATGCTAAAGTTCGCAGGAGATTAGTCATAAATAGTATAAACATAAAGTAATAGTAACCGAAGAGAAAAGACTTTATTTTATCATGTTTAGTTTCTTACAATGGTAATATTACAGTCATAAAATTACTCTTGGCGCTTGAGTAACGTTATTAGTATTTTTCAACATTACACTGCATCAACTGATTTCTTCTTAAAACAGGCTGACCCTGAGAGACCCTAGTATTCCGAGATTTAGGACAAGGTATATCCTTCCATTAAAGGAGATGGCTCATCCATAGAACCCCTTCAAAGAAATGAAGTGGCAAACATACTTAAGATTTCCTTCACACAATAATATGAAGTGGTTGGATTAATGCTTGTAACATTGCTAATACTGGTGTCACTTAGTGTTTATTTAAGTCCTTTTATTCTGCTGGAGACAGCGATTCTGACAAACAGAAACACACAGTCATGCTATCAGATCAAAAGGAACCACTCCAAGCAGACAGATCAAATTTAAGAAAGGAAAACCTCTGATTTGTTACTGTGACTTTTCATTTCACTGTCAATCATTAAGGAATGATTGTGCCAATTGTCAAAATGATGTTTTGTACACGAGGATGTGGAGTGTAATTGTATGGGTCAAGTAGAAGGAAGAATCGAATCATCACAACTGTTACAATTATGAGGTTCATAAGTTTATTATTTTTTGAGACTGTTTAAATTTAAGGTAAATAAAAATAGTCATATTACCTGTTCTGAAGTTGGCCTAACTATATTCCTGATTTTCTGAAGAAGGGTCCCAACCCGAAATGTCAGCTTTCCTCCTCCTCTGATGCTCCCTGGCCTGCCGTGTTCCTCCACCTCCACACTTTGTTATCTCTGACTCCAGTATCTGCAGTTCTTGCTATCTTTCTGACTATATTCCTGGCTGGTTTAATTATTAGAGATCAAAGGAAGGCTTGGGTTGTTTTACTGAAGAAAAGGTGAAGGGAAGAAAGAACAGTTTATAAATAATGGCATTGTCTCCGAGTAGACCATGAGTTGACTTTGTATCACCCAATTTGAGCTTTTCAGGATTGTAAATATTTGTGCCGTAAATCTGAGAAAGATGAATTTTTGTTAAGCAAAGTTTTAAAGGGATGTAGGCCAAAGTCAGGTGTAGGGAGCTAGGCTGCAGATCACCCAATATCTCATTGAATAGCAGAACAGACTCAAGGGGCTGAATGGCCTACCCCGTGTTCCTGTGTTCCTATCTTCATAAATACTGAACTTACTACTAAGAAGAAATGGAATTGGTATCAAAGATCAAACTAACAACTTTACCCCAGTGCCAGGCTAATGTGTTTCACAGTTTTAAGTGGTCGCAACACATCCCTCACAACCTGCCCCCGCCACAACTGCCGAAAGAGGATCCCCCTCATTCTCACACACCACCCCACCAACCTCCGGATACAACACATCATCCTCCGACACTTCTGCCATCTACAATCCGACCCCACCACCCAAGACATTTTTCCATCCCCACCCTTGTCTGCTTTCTGGAGAGACCACTCTCTCCGTGACTCTCTTGTTCGCTCCACACTGCCCTCCAACCCCACCACACCCGGCACCTTCCCCTGCAACCACAGGAAATGCTACACTTGCCCCCACACCTCCTCCCTCACCCCTATCCCAGGCCCCAAGATGACTTTCCACATTAAGCAGAGGTTCACCTGCACATCTGCCAATGTGGTATACTGTATCCATTGTACCCGGTGTGGCTTCCTCTACATTGGGGAAACCAAGTGGAGGCTTGGGGACCGCTTTGCAGAACACCGCCGCTCGGTTCGCAATAAACAACTGCACCTCCCAGTCGCAAACCATTTCCACTCCCGCTCCCATTCTTTAGATGACATGTCCATCATGGGCCTCCTGCAGTGCCACAATGATGCCACCCGAAGGTTGCAGGAACAGCAACTCATATTCCGCTTGAGAACCCTGCAGCCTAATGGTATCAATGTGGACTTCACCAGTTTCAAAATCTCCCCTTCCCCCACCGCATCCCTAAACCAGCCCAGTTCGTCCCCTGCCCCCACTGCACCACACAACCAGCCCAGCTCTTCCCCTCCACCCACTGCATCCCAAAACCAGTCCAACCTGTCTCTGCCTCCCTAACCTGTTCTTCCTCTCACCCATCCCTTCCTCCCACCCCAAGCCGCACCCCCATCTACCTACAAACCTCATCCCACCTCCTCGACCTGTCCGTCTTCCCTGGACTGACCTATCCCCTCCCTACCTCCCCACCTATACTCCCTCCACCTATCTTCTTTTCTCTCCATCTTCGGTCCACCTCCCCCTCTCTCCCTATTTATTCCAGAACCCTCACCCCATCCCCCTCTCTGATGACAGGTCTAGGCTGAAACATCAGCTTTTGTGCTCCTGAGATGCTGCTTGGCCTGCTGTGTTCATCCAGCTCCACACTTTATTATCTTGTAATCCCCCTTACGATGGTTTATGAATGTGAGAATTTTTATAAACAACTAAATTGCACAAATACAGAATTTGCCTCAATCAGAAACTTGTCATTTATTGAAATAAACCTCCTGATGCCCTGCGAGAACACTTACAATCTCCAATATGACTGATTGGTTCAACCTAAGCAAGGCCAATCAATTCTAACACTTCTTCCACCTGCATTTTGACTCAAATTTATCTCCTTTTCCGGTGATTCATATTAAACAACCACATCAAACATTTTCCTGTTCATGCTTTTTAGGATACCTGATAGCAAATGCTACTTAGTGTATTCCACTCCCAACCCAAAGAATATGATCAGTGAAACAATCCAACTGTTTTCCACGGGAGACCCAGGTCAAGCATCATGATTTGTTTACAATGATCTAAATATCTCTCCTGCCATTTGGAGGTGACAGGGCAACAGCCCTCGGTTCCAAGATAGCAACTTGTCACAGCAACAATAGCCACAGAGTCATAGAGATGTATAGCATGGAAACAGACCTTCAGTCCAACACCACAGTGCTGACTAAACATCCTAAATAAACCTGGCCCCATTTGTCAGCATTTGGCACTTATCCCTCTAAACCCTTCCTATTCATATAACCATCCAGATTCCTTTTAAATCTACCTCTGAGTTCATTCCAGTCACACACACCAGCTTCTGTGTGAAAAAATTGCTCTTTAGGTCTCTTTTAAATCTTTCCCCTCTCACCTTAAACGTATGCTATCTAGTTATGGACTCTCCCACCCCAGGAAAAAGACCTTGTCTACTCACCCTATCTACTACCCCTCATGGTTTTAATAAACCTCTACAAGGTCATCCCTAAGCCTCTGATGCTCCAGGGAAAATAGCCCCAGCCTATTCAGCCTCTCCCTATAGCTCATACCCTGTAATACTGGCAACAACATTGTAAATCTGTTTTGAACCTTTTCAAGTTTCACAACATCCTTCCTATAGCAGGGAGACTGGAATTGCATGCAGTATTCCAAAAGTGGCCTATCCAATGTCCTGGATGACTGCAACACGACCTCCCAACTCCTATACACAATGCATTGACCAATAAAGACAAGCATACCAAACACCTTCTTCACTATCCTGTCTATCTGTGTCTCCATTTCCAAAGAAATATGAACCTGCACTCCAAGGTCTCTTTATTCAGCAACACTCCCTAGGACCTTACCATTAAATGTATAAATCCTGCCCTGATTTGGCTTTCCAAAATTCAGCACCTGACAATAGTCTAAATTAAACCCCATCTATCACTCCTTGGCCCATTGGTCCATCTGATCAAGATCCCATTGTACTCTGAGGCATTCTTCTTCACTGTCCAATACACCTCCAATTTTAGTGTCTTCTGCATACTTACTAACCCTACCCACTATGTTCATATTCAAATCATTTATATAACTGACAAAAAGTATTGGACCCAGCACTGATCCTTGTGGTCACAGGCCTCTCGTCTGAAAAGTCACCCTCCACTACCACTTTTTGCCTTCCACCTTCAGCTTCCAATATTGTTGTATTAGGTGATTAATCTTTTGATTACATCAGATAGTGGCAGGTAATGGCATTTCCCTGTTCCATTATCCTGTGATAGCAGTGAGACAATGTTAGAATTACTCTTAATGAGGCACTGCCTTTTACTTATTGTCTGAATTTCGCCTACCTCTGTGTGTTTGTGCTTATGGGGTTTTTCGTATTCCATAATGTCCTGTTTGAAGGGATTCCAATCCCACATGTTGCCGTTGGGAAATGGGCAGAAGAACCCACTATGGGATCAGCTTACAGGTTTCCCTAAAAATCAATGAAACTATCACAAGGCAGGCAAAATTTTGTTTTGGGCTGATCTAAAGCTATCTGAGAGACAAAAAGCAACAAATGGAGGAAGGTAGTTTAGCACCTGAATCAGAGAAAATATTGACTCTATTGTTCATCATGTCAGATGGAAGTTTATACTCAGTTGATGAAGCAACGTTCATGGAGATTTAAAGGAGTTTGGAAGATTTACCTCACTTGGGTCAGAGGGAAGGCCCTCCAGGGTAATCCTCTTAGTGAAAGTTTGAGACCAGAAGTTACCTGGCTATGAAATCAGTAAGTAAGCAAGCCTTTGAGAGCTGAGAATAATTTTAGCCAGGTCGCTGGAGAATGAAGTGTTCACCGAATGGGCAGTATAATGTAAAGCTAGAGCAGGAAATTCTTGGCGTGCTAAAAGTTAAATGGGAAATATGTAGTTTAAGCTATTGTTTTAACCTTAAGTTTAAATTACAAAAATAAAGAACTGTTGAGTCTGGGTTTGATTCTTAAATGACATCTGTGATGGAGTTATAAGTAATTTATTTTAGTTATTGCTACAGTAAATGTTTTAATTCATGAAATCTTCATGCGTCATTGTTTCAGCTGTTAACTAGAAATTAAGACTTTACGTTATCAATTGTTGCGAAATTTGTAACACAACAGCCTTGGCTGGTTTTAAGGCGTGATTGGAGAGATGACAGTACTGTATTATCAACTTGAGATGAATTAGAATGAGCAGGCAATCCGAACAAAATGGCATCACTCTGCAAGGGGAGGTGATATTCGAGAGAAGAATTATTTGGAGGTGGTCTCGGTTGCCACTTAGTAGCTGGTTGCAATAAGCCTGGTAGCAACAAGATAGTAGGCACTGCACTGTGACAACAAAGACATCAAACCAAAGATGTGAAAGATGATTATCTTCGCCAATTATATTAAAAAGTTAAAAACAGAATACCACAGTGAAAATTATTCCTTCCATCCAAGGATCCTTATAACTTAGGTGTTAGGCTATTTGAAGAATAAATCTGCCCCGAAGCAAATATTCTCATGAAGGAAACATTCATATTAGCTTGCTAATTAGCTGTTTTTCTAATAATTGCAAAGCACTCCATCCACTGGTCCAGCTGAGAACTGTCAATGCACATCTTAGTTGTCACTTAAGTAGTGATGACGAAAACAAGATGAGCAGTGCTTAGAGGTAAACTGTGCAGGTGGTTGCTTGGCAGCAATAACCATGGATTTCAAATTCAAGTGTTCCACTATAATCTTATTCCTTTCTTCTTCCCCCTGGAGAGATCATTTAAACCATCTCGCAATGTGTTGGAGGATCTGTTTCATCTGAATCAACTTTGGCAGAGATTTAAATTGTCGTCTTTTCATTTTGTCTGAGCTTCGTCTGCAGAATCAATCACTTTATGAAGAAAGTCAAATTTTGTTCTGAAGTTTTGATTTGCTTTCTTACGTTTGTGAGCTTTTAACTCACTTAGAATTATTAGTTAATGCGTTAATTATGGCATAGATGACCTGCTCATGCACAAAGAGATCACATTTCAATTTTGTAGCATAACTACATAATGGACAGTTTTTTCAAAAAAATGTCTTTAATGCTCTATCATATATTTCTTATCATAATGATATAAATTCAGTAACGTAATAAAAATAGCATTCTTTTCCCCACAATTTACAATAGTGAAAGGTTGTTTCTGTGGTTCTCTGGATAGCTGTATCCAAGGTAACCAGTAGCACTCCATAGCAACGAAGCAGCAGGCTTCCCATTCGACTGATGGAACATGATGACTGCCAACACTGTGATACTGGTTTTACAGGACAGAGAACTGCTATGCAATACTCTAGGGTAAGAGGGTAAATTTTCTAACCTGCTTTCATTTTTTTCTCAACCGTAGTGATGTATTGGTGTAAGGGTATTGTCACCAGGCTAGTAAACCAGACACTGATGCTAATTCTCTGAATGTGGGTATGTATCCCACCATGGGTATGTATCCCACCATAGCAGATGATGAAATTTGAATTAAGTGAACTGAATCTTAAAAAGCAATGAAGACTATAAAACCATTGCTGATGGTCCTATAGAGAAAGGAATTTGCCAGGCCTGGCATACATACAACTCCAGACTGCAGCAATGTGATTGTATCTGAAATGGCCTAGCAAACAATTCTGTTGCATTGAACCACTATGAAAATATAAAGAAAACCATGAAACTGGAGACACCACCCAGTATTAACCTAAACATAAGAAACAACAACAGCTAATACATTACATTGATTCTGCAAAGTCCTTCTTACTCATACGAAAATTGAAAGAACTGACCAACAGGTTACTCAAACAATGGAATTCTACCTTACTGTCTGTGTCCTGGATGGCAGCATCATTGTCCCTAGGTGTGTTGTGTCGTACAACAAAACCTCTTGTTGATTACTGCCTTCTGGCTAATCCTTCTTGGCCTACTTCAGAGGTTCCCAGTATCACAGACGCCAGTCTTCCTTTTTGATTCATGCCTCTTTGACCTGTCTGTCTCCTCTCTACCTATCTTCTCCTTTATGCATCTTCTATCCGCCTCTCCCTCTCCCCCTATTTATTTCAGAATTCCCTTCCCCTCCCCCATTTCTATAGAAGGGTCTCGACCTGAAACGTCAGCCTTCCTGCTCCCCTGATGTTGCTAGGCCTGCCGTGTTCTTCCAGCTCCACACCTTGTTACCTAAGATGAGAGTGAATGCTCCTGAGATCGAGGCACCAAGGAGCCCTAACAAAACTGGAGTCACTGGGAATAGAGGAATAGCTAGTTGGAGTCATTTTAGGCACAAAGGAAGGAGTACTAAATTGTGGCTTTTGTGGGTCAATCATCTCAGTCCCATGACATCACTGTGTGAGTTCTTACAACTGTAATGGTGAGTCACAGATTTAATGGATGTTGTTTTAGTGGCAGAGAAGCTATCAAACTCTTTAATGAGTATATCATTTATTTTTGAATTAAAAATGAGCTGCAAGCCACTGGCTTTTTCAAGAGAAATGTTATTTTGCACAGGTTTTAGAACAAATGAATCAAGCATCAATCATAGCTCAGTTCTACAGATCTGGGTTGGTGTCCCAGGCCAGAGATTTAGCACGAGTACCCAAGGGTGACATTCCAGTAGAGTACCAATGGAGTGCTGTACTATTGGAGATGCAGTCTTTCAGTTGAGATGTTAAGTCACCTGCCTTCTTACATGTGTGGAGAAAATCCCATGGCATTATTTCAAAGAACAGGAGGTGAGTTATCCTTCAACAAACATCTCAAAAGAACAGGTTATGTTGTCATTATCATGCCACTGTTTGCTGTGTACACTTTGAAAGTACTTCCTTAACTATAAAGCACACTGAGGTATCCTGTGGTTTTAATGTGCATTATATAAATCCAATTGTTTTGCTTCTGGAAATTATTGAATGCAGTGTTTGGGTGTAAGCAATTAATGCATTTACATTACCTTTATCCTTTAAGGTTGTCTCGACATACTTACATTAAAAGAGTTAACAACTGTGTGACTGCAATGGAATGTAAAAAGACGCGGATATTGATCTGACTCAGTGGTTCATTTTTATGAAACAATTAATATGGTCATGTTTATTCAAATGTCATGACAGAAATGATGTGATGAGAAACAAAAATTGTTTCTTTGTAGAATTAAAATCCAACATTTTATTAAAATTAGAATCCAAGTCATTTTTATTAAGGGTGTCACATTGCAAGAAAATTCATTTAAGTTACCACTTTCCATTTATATGAAAAGTTTATAATTTTGCATTGAAGTATCATGTGGGTTGAGGGCAATTGAATTGCTTAGTTTCTTTGACATGAATTAAGTACAACAGATACATGAAGATGGACCCAACTCAGTCATCTGCAACTAGAATACTTAAAATGTGGAAGATGCAGATGTTTAGATTGTGAAACATGACTGCTATGTCTCTGCCAAATCCTCTTGGATGAATCATAATTAAAAATAGCAATGCATGGAACAAAATGAATTAGTAAAAGTGGGGCTGTGTCAAAAAAATCCACATACTAGTTCCTGTGCCCTTCTGTTATTGACCAAACTTTTCTTCTAGGCCTGTTAGATACCAGGTGATAATAAGATTTAACATTGCTGCAACACACGACTTAAGAAAATAAGAAATAGGAGCAGGTGTCAGCAAATAGAACGTTAGGTCTACTGCCTCATTCAGTGAGATCATAAATGATTTTCTATCTTAGCCTCACCTTTCTACTTCATCCATTAGCATCCTCTCTCCCTTGGATTTCTTCAGCAACTGACCTTCCACATCTCTTTGTAGAAGAGAATTTCATAGGTTCACCAACCACTTGACTAAAGAAGTTCCAAATGGATAATCCTTTATTCTGACACCGTGATCAGTAGAATCCACAGCTGGAGGAAATTTGCCTCCTGCATCCAATCTGCCAAACCACCTCATAAGAATTTCTATGTTTTGTTGAGATTGCTTCTCCTTATTGTATTTGTATTACTTTAATCCTTTAAGGCTCTTTTAACAGATTTATGTCAAATGGATTAACATTTGTGCTACTGCAATGAAATGTAAAACAGACACAGATTGGTCTGACTCAATTTGGGAATATAGGTGCAGCCTCTTCAGTCTGCATTGAACAATGCCTAACACCACCCCATGCCCCCAGCGCTGCTATATGCAATAAACCAGCTTTTGTCTCACTACAGTCCTTTGAAGGAATGCCTCTTCACTCATATGTTCTGATTGTTTTGCAATAAGGCTAACGTACTTTTTACTTTCCTACTTGCTTGCTGTGCTTAAGACCATAAAACATAGGAGTAGAAGTAGGCTACTCTGCCAGTCAAGTCTCCTCAACCATAAAATGAGATCGTGATTGATCTGATAATCCTCAACTCAACTTTCCTGCCTTCTCCCAATATTGATTCTCTTACTTATATTTCAGTTTCCCCATGACTCAAGTACAAGGATACCCAAGTTCTTCCCTATTGGGTAGATTCCTGTATCTACCCTCCCTTCTTTCCTGAATAGTGAGATTATGTTTGCTACCCGCGATAGCACATGGACTATTGCAGAAAATGGGGAATTCTGAAAGATCTAAACCAATGTATCCACCATCTATGTAGCCAACTCATTTGTAGCTCTGGGGTATAGGACACCAGGTTCAGGTGATTTGTTCCATTAATTGCCCAATCCTGTTTATTTACTGATAATTTTGTTTAAGCTTCTTATTCTCACCTTGACTTTTCACCACTTCTGGATTTTTTGTGTAGCTTTTAATGCACAAAGTATTTGTTTAACATGTCTATAATTTCCTTATTTCCCCATTGTATTTTATGTTGTCTCAGCCTCAAATGGACCATGTTTACTTTCCCTAATTGCTGTTTTACAGCAAATTTTTACACATTCCACAGCAACATAATGCTCTCCTGGAGGGAAAAGCAATGCTTATGTTTACTAAGTCGGAACTGCAAAGGACTGTAAAGGCCAATGATATTTCACGGTTCTTCTTTCCTTTGTGATGGCCTATGTACTATATTTGATGTGGAGGCGCTGGTTCATTTTCTATAAGATATTATCTGGTAAAACACTTGGCTTTCATAAACAATCATGTGACCAAGTTGTCTTGGAGATAGATAATAGAGAAAATGATCAATACAAGTTAATGATAGGAGTGAATGGATTATGTGTGCAGTTGTATTTTAAGAAGGGTTTCTGTGTTTAAAATAGTCTGGCTGCTTTAGGAAGCGTCTCTTTCAAGGCAAAACTATGTAGGCTGGCTGAAAGAGTTTATAAATTCTTGTTAATTGAAGGGATCCTAACAGTGTGTTGAACTTCCTGGGATATATCTAGGTAAAGGGTAAAGTCAGTGTCATCTTACTGCACATTGAGTTGCTCTCTCATTAGCGAGAGGCAACTGGTATAATTTTAATCTGAGTACTACCATGTTTTAGGGAAGGGGAGAGATTGAGAAGGAGAATCTTTCGTGGCAACCTCAACCAGTGCAGAAATTGAATCCACAGCTTTGATGTTGCAAACCACCCATTCAGCTGACTGAGCTAAACAAGCCCCTGTATATGCATCTATCGCCAATATGAAAAGACAGATGGTCAGAGAGTTTTAGATTCAAGACATCTCTATAATTTCCTTATTCCCCATTGTATTTCATGTTGCCTCGGCCTCTAATGGACCATGTTTACTTTCCCTAATTGCTGTTTTACAGCAAGTCTTTACACATTCCACAGCAACATAAAGTATATTAGTACCGTAAGAGTCTGGCCCACAGTAGTTTTTGCATGCAGAAGCACTATCGCCAACAACCAAACAACTTTTCCACCACTAAAATCACCCATGGTGCCTTTCATCTCTTAATCACCACCAGAAAATCATCCATGTTTCCAATTGTTCAATTTATGTGTAGAGCCCATTGAGGGCAATGCATCTGACTCATGGTAATTACGCTTAAGATGGATACCTGTGGAGAATGTGGAGATTGTTGGACAGCACTGCTGAAAGTAAGAACAGGATCAACAAATCTCAGTCCTTGCACAATTTTTTGAAATAGTACTTAAACCGAATATTTAATATTTTAATTTTGGATAAGTATCTTATTTGCATTTTGTGCTGTAAGTTAGAGGATGTAGAGGGAAATTTGAGTTAAGAAGTTTGATTTAGAAAATACGTAATGGTTCACTCAATCCTTAATAGTTTTACTTTAATTGATTATTTAAGGTAGTCTGGTTACTGGTATCCAGGTTCTTTGGCTTTTGTGTAGTAAAATTTTAATGCTTTAAATTGTAAATATTGTGGCTTTACGCTTTTGTAAATACCTAGCATTTTGGATTCTAACAGTAATTATATAACGAGGGGTTCCTGCTGAAACCACATTAACACTTTCCAAAATGCTAACAAGCAAATCTTAGATACTTCAGATTGAATCAGAGGGGTTTTCCCCAAAGCTGCACTGACAGTTCTGAGGTTTGGAATCTGCTTGAACTCAGCATGGTAGGTAGGAACTGGTAAAACACTAAAGCCAAATATGTGGCCATCTGGTGCGGAGGCAGGTGTTCAATAAGCCACATAGCTGGGCTCACTCAGATCCTCCTTCTCCAGCAAGAACTCACAGATCCACTAGCATCTGAAAAAAACGTTGACATTTAAGATGCATATACTTTATTAAAACTCACAACTGGAAGTTAAATCAGCCTATTTATAGGACAGAACTAACAAAGCTTTATTTAATTGAGTTTCATTGACAGTCTTGTTAATCTTCCAGTTCCATATTATGACAAACCCAGAAACCCGCTTTTTCCTTTCCCAAATATTGACAGACTTAAGCTTTATGCTTGTCGGTTACACATTCTCTTACTTTTTCTAATCCTAGATATTTATCCTACAAGTTGATTTAACTCCCAGACTGGGTTCGCATGCAGTTGGATAAAATAATTCAGCAGCTGAGATTGACATCTCACAGTGGCTCAGTGGTTAGCACTGCTGCCTCACAGCACCAGGGACCCAGGTTTGATTCCAACCTCAGGTGACTGTCTGTACAGAGTTTGTATTTTCTCCCCGTGTCTGTGTATGTTTCCTTCGGGTCCTCTGGTTTTCTCCCACAGTCCAAAGATGCACAGGTTGGGTGGATTGGCCATTGCTAAATTGTCCTGTAGAGTCCAAGGATGTGCAGGCTAGGTGGATGAGCCATGGAAAATGCAGGGTTATAGGGATAAGGGAGGGAGCTAGGTCCTGGTGGGATATTCTTTAGAGGGTTGGTGCAAACCCAATAGGCCAAATGGTCTCTATCTGTGCTGTACAAATTCTTTGATTTTGCTCTTATTGTTGCTTTGTTATTAAGAGACTATTGTCTACATGTGCTTCTCCCTATCTCTGTCAGACATAACATCTCCATCATTACCAAAAAGCTCATAAAATGCACCCAACACCCACCCCCTCAGGAGAGATCTAATCTCCTGTTCAGCTGTTCAGTTAAAGCTGGTTATAGAGCCATGGAAAATCATTCTTGTCATGGCTGGTCAGCCTGTTAATCAGCTTGCAGTTCCTTTGAGAACTGCATATGTTTCTTCAAGAGTGTGAAGGTATGAAAGAAGCAAGGAGGAAATGCACAGGTCAGACATGCACTACAACATTGCTCCTTAACAGAAGGATCAGTGGACTACCATGCATTTTGCGTCAGGGATGGGACAAGATTTTGCGATGTATTTAAGTTCAGATTAGCACTGAGTTTTCTGAAGGCTAGAAAGTATGAAGCTGGATGAACACAGCAGGCCAAGCAGCATCTCAGGAGCACAAAAGCTGACGTTTTGGGCCTAGACCCTTCATCAGAGGTTATAGCTCTGCTGAAGGGTCTAGGCCCGAAACGTCAGCTTTAGTGCTCCTGAGATGCTGCTTGGCCTGCTGTGCTCATCCAGCTCCACACTTTGTTATCTTGGATTCTCCAGCATCTGCAGTTCCCATTATTTCTGAAGGTTAGACTCTGATTGCCTTCAGCAGTTCTGCTGAGAACTGGGATGCCAATGGAATTAAATGTGCAGTCATCTGGTGTGGAGGTAGGTGTTCTATAAACTGTGTCCCCGGACTCACTGCATTCTCCCTAATATGTAAAGAGTAAGTTTACCAGCATCTAACGGGCTACCTCACAGGTAAAAGTCCTTTGTTGGGACTAGAATCTCCAAGGCAAGCCAACTTCTTTGTAGAATGGAGCAAACTAATAAGCCCACTGCAAAGCCTCTTCTAGAGACACCTACCTTGTAGGAAGTTATCCTCCTCCCTCCAGAAAGACCTCAGTGGATTTCTCTCCCACTGCAACCCTCTCATAATCTCTTCAGCCCTTAAACTGCTCAACCATATACTGATACAAACTTGGTAATACAGCCACATTGCCTTTCTAACTGCACTCGCCTATCACCATCCCACCTACCTTCCCCAGCCCCACCCCTCCTCTCTCTATTTATTTCAGAGTTCCTTTCCCCCTCCCCCATTTCTGAAGAAGGGTCCCAACCCAAAACATCAACTTTCCTGCTCCTCTGATACTTCCTGGCCTGCTGTGCTCCTCCAGCTCCACACTGTGTTATCTCTGACTCCAGCATTGGCAGTTCTTACTGTCTCTGTAATAGGTCCAGTTCTGCAGAGGGATGTATGCTTCTCTTAAGGTTTAATTCTTCAGCAAGGATATTTTCCAAACACCTTTAATCAGGACAGAGATCTTTTAAAAGTTTATTTTTAACATGTTAATTACCATGGTCTGTTTCAAGACTTAATATCCTTTCTTGAACAAGCCCACTTCTTACAAAAAAAAGTACCCAACTTGTACCACAAGTACAGTTTAGGTTTAGGTTTTTGGAGGCATACACATGCACTTGTTATAATTAAATTTCCAGAAGTAGGGGTGGCAGGGTGGCACAGTGGTTAGCACTGATGTCTGGCAGCACCAGGGGCCCAGGTTTGATTCCACCCTCAGGCAACTATCTGTGTGGAGTTTGTACATTCTCCCTATGCCTGCGTGGGTTTCCTCCCAAAGTCCAAAGATGTGCAGGTTAGCTGGATTGGCCATACAAAATTGCCCTGTAGTGTTCAGTGATGTGCAGATTAGGTGGGTTGTAGGGGGATGGGTGGGATGCTGTGAAGGTCAGTATGGACTTGTTGGGTTGAAGGGCCTCTTTCCACACTGTAGGGATTATATGATACAAAAACAAACTGGTCTCATTCATTTTGTGTGCATCAAAACCCCTAGTAAGACTAGTATATTCATTTCTGAGTATAGTATTACAGTTTTTTCTGGCTGTTTTTCCGTCTGGGTTATTAGTCATGACATCCGAATCCAGTCTGTGCAGCCTGGGCTTAAATCAATCCTGCAAATGGGATGGGGTCAGGGGGTGGGGCGATGGCCTGTGGGAAGTTCAAATATCCAAAGTGTTTAGCATTGCATTGTCGCCTGTTGCCATTTTAGTCACGCACTTCTCAGAGACAGCCTTCTCCACAAGCAGATTAGACGTAACTCATGAAAATATTAAAATCTGGGTCAGCAGAGATCACTAAGAAGCCAGTGCAATTTTAATTTAGGATGACAGCAGATCCACCAGGTGCCAGAATGCCCTGTAAGTCCTGGAGGTAAGCAAAACATTGAAACCTAAAGGTTTCTTGACACGCTTGACAGGGTAAATGCTGAGAGGATGTTTCCCCTTATGGGAGAGTCAGAACCAGATGGCATAGTCTCAGAATAAAGGGGCAGCACTTTAACACTGAGTTGAGGAGGAAATGCTTCTCTCAGAGGGTTGTGGGTCTTCGGAACTTCTTACCACAGAGAACTGTAATGTCAGAGTCCTTGTGCATATTAAGGCTGAGTTTGATAGATTCTTGATTAGTCAGGGAATCCAAAATTACAGGGAAAAAGCAAAAGGTGGATATAACAAATGTACAGCCGCGATCCTGCAGAATGGTGGATAAAGCTTGAGGGGTCGAATGGCCTAGTCCAGTTCCTATTTCTTACGGACTGATGTTTTTATGGAAACTGAAACCAAAAGATGCTCAGGAATTGAATGCTGTTCTTAAAACCAGAAAGAAATCTTTGTATTCCCTCTGCCGTAACTCTTGAGTGTGATGACTTCTGAACAACTCCACCACCAAGATCTTCTACTCTACATCCTGAATTGTTTGTTCCTTTGAGTCAACTGATGGCACCCACTTGCCACTCAAATCCTTCTCCTATCCACCAACCAAGTTCAAAAACAAAAACAAATTGCTGGAGAAATTCAGCAATCTGGCAGCATCAGTGCTCATAAAGTAGATTTAATGTTTCAGGTCCAGTGAGCCTTCTTTAGAACCAAGTTCGGGCTTCTGGTTCCATGTGGATAAGGCCTGTCGGTTGATATCTCCCAGGCCTTGTTTTACAGAGAACTTGGAAGAGTAATGTTCATGCCGTCTCCTGCTTCACAATGTTGGCTTCAAGTATTACTGTCAACAGGCAGTTTGTCCTTGGGGAGGATCAATCATAAGTCTAATTGTTTCCCCATTGATACCGATGCACCAGGATGCATGCAGTAGGATTCGCTGGATCATAAAGGGCAGGAATCCTGATTGATTTCCTTTTGCCTATGGGACCAACTACAATGAAATAGCTTGATCAAGAATGGAGACAAATATGGGAACTTCTGGGCCTAGTCCTCCAGCTGAATGTTCTGTGGCTTTCTGTTTAATTTAATCATAATGACCTGGAAAAGGACAATCATTAATTATGCCCGTTATTCATAAGGGGGGGTGGACCATCATCGAATTAGCCCATAGTCAAATCCCTGGAGCATTATCATTGACTTGTAAGTTAACAGGACCAGCTGCAAAAATGCTGTCTAAGGTTGGGAATTCTGCACTGACTAACTCATCTCCTGAGTTCCCAGGTGCACAATTCAAGAGTGTAGTAGAATATTCTTATTTGCCTGGATGAGTGTGTCTTCAGCAACACTTAAGAAGATTGGCACCATCCAGACTAAGTAGCCCACTTGCTTGGCACCATGTATCCCAATTTAAATATTTTCTGTCCTTTCACCTATACGAGACACTCCAGTGATGCATCAAATCTCCCTCAAGTGCACCTCAACGCCTTCAAACTCCACCACTTAGAAGGTCAAAAACACCCAATGTGTGAGAACACTCCCAAATCCAGCTTGCTTTTCAAGTTACAAAACATCCTTACTTGGACATATATTGCTGTCTGATCTCTGATTCTGGGTCAAAATCTTGAAACTCCCTATCTTACAACATACCTTCCTAACATAAACTGCAATGTTTCGGGAAGGTGGCTGATCATTATTTTCTCCAGGGAAATTAGGAATGCAAAAATATCTTGGCCTTGTTTCATCCCGATCATGTTAATGAATTTTAAAAATAGCTCTATTAAAAAAATCACACAGATAACTAGCTTTCCTTCCTGGTGTAAAAGATACTTTTTATATTTTAAAGCCAGTGGGGGTAATATTGACTTTGGGAGATCATAGCAAACAAATGATATCATATTTATCGCTTTTTGTACATTTCTCCTGTTTTCATTTACATAGTGAGTGGCTGATCCAACATCTCCCATTTCATACATGAAGCAAAGTTACATTATTGCCCAGTGGCCCGTTTGATGGATAAAATATTCCTATTTTAATGCTTGATGAAAACTTTAGTTTTGATGTGGGCCATGTTATGCTGACACCTGCTGGCAAAAGATTGTCAATTATTGGCTTTTTACAGCAATCTCATTACGTTATAGATTCTCTCACAGATGTCAACATAGTGCAGAGGGAAGCTAATTGACTCTTTCATGCAAAAATAACTTGCAATCCTCCCAAACTGCAACTGCTATTACAGTCAGCAAGTAAAGTTGCAACTTTGAACAAACAAGAGAAAACAGGCACAAAAACAAAATTGCTGGTAAAGCTCAGCAGATCTGGCAGCATCTGTGAAGGAAAAAATAGAGCTAACATTTTGGGCCCAGTGACCGTTCCTCAAATCTGATGGTGGTTGGGAAAATGTCAGTTTATATGCAGGAAAAAGGGTACGGAGATGGAGCAGGGAGAGAAAACAGGCACCTGTTTGAGGCAATCCAAGAACAGGTCTAGGCAGGAGTGAGAAAGGGTTTGGAAGCAGGTTTAGCAAGATAAGATTCCAGAAAATGGGTGAGCTGTTATTTTTAATAATTAGTATCACCTCTCATTGCTCAGGTTATACCACTGGAGAAAATAGTGCCCAGAATGGGCATGCCTTCAGTGCCAAATGCCTGCCACATTTGCTTGTATTGCAAGAGTGACAGCACTTCAAAAGCGGGCCGCGTGTGTGAAGTGCTTTGAGACATTTGGTTTTATGCGGACAACAATATGTAAACACTGGTTGGCTCCTTTTAGACTGTAATCTGCTGTTCATATTACGTGAATCACTTGAGAAAATCAGACAACAAAATGCCAAATTTTTGATTCAGCTATGAATATTCAAGCATTATTTTCATTGCTTGCTATTTGCTGTGTAATCAGCCACGTTTACCAAATTACCAAATGGTTGTAAAGAAGACATTTTAGAACACTGTCCTTCATTGGTAGAGGTATAGAATACAAAAGTAGGGTTATAATGAAGAAACTGTATAAGACATTGGTGAGACCACAACTGGAGTGGAGTGTGCAGTTCTGTTCACCATATTAAAAGAAGGATGAAATTGCTCTGGAGAGAATGCAGAGAAGATTTACTGGAATGTTGCCAGAGCTGGAGAATTGCAGCTATGAGGAGAGATTGGAGAATTTAGTGTTATTATCCTTGGAACAGAGAAGGTTGAGGAGTGATATGATTGCTGTATATTAAGTTGTAAAGTGTACAGACAGAGTAGACAGGAGGAACCTGTTTCCCTTAGCAGTGAGTTGAATAATTAGGGGTCATAGATTCAAGATAAGAATCAGAAGAATTAGAGGGGATGTGAGGAAATGTTTTGTATCCAGTGTCTAGAGTTCTCTGCCTGAGTTGATGGTGGAGGCAGAGTCCCTAAACTCTTTCAAGAGTACCTGGATTTGTACCTTAAGTGCTGGAAGCTGCAGGGCTATGGGCTGTTTGCAGGAAGATGGGATTAAAAATGACATCTGGTTGTCTTTGTGTCAGCGTAGTCAAGATGGGCTAATGGCCCCGTTCTATGCTGTATCATTTCTCTCATTCTCGGGACTCTAATACAGTTGGGAGGAAAATATTAAATGGCATACATATTATGGTAATAGCTGTATATAAACTTAAAGGAAGTCTCTCATTTATTACCCTATTTCCTTAATCCCCCCGCTCCAATAACGTTAAAGTACAGGCTGCTCAAAAAAGGTGACCTCCCATCTTCTGTCCTCAGTAAACTGGAAGTCATTAGAAATTCTTATCAGTATCCTAGCACAAACTAACATAAAAAAGACAGTCCACAACAATAACGCACAGCTGGTGGCCTAAACCAGCAGAGAGTGTCTTGGTGGTAGGGTGTCCCACCCTTAAGAAAGACTATTACGCAGGATATTCAGCTCATTGAATTTGCCAGCCAATCTAATTGGTTGGTGCCAGAACTCAGTAGTGGTTGTCTCTGAAAGTGCAATCAGGCCCTGAGAGGAAAACAATGGACCACAGATTAAAACAAATTCAGAGGTTGAGAAACAGTGTGTGGGTGATTTCTGGGGTTGCCGGGGGCGGGGGGGTGGGATGGGTTTTTGCAGTCTATTAGGGAAGCAGTGGCATAGTGGTAATGTCACTAAATCAGTAACCCCTGTGTCACGGTTAAAAGTTCTGGGAATATGGGTTCAAATCTCACTGGGGCAGATGCTGAAATTTGAATTCAATAAAAATCTGTGGCCAAAACTAGCAACTGTGTAATCAATGTGGTTTATTATTAAAAACTCCCCTGGCTCACTGATGTCTTTTAGAGAAGGAAATTTGCCATCCTTGCCCAGTTCAGGCTATTTGCGACTCCATAGAAATGTGGCTGACTTTTTCTGCTCTCTGGATAATTAGCCCAATTAAGGATATGTAACCAACACTGCCTCAGCCAGAAACATCCAAATCGTGTGAACAAATAAAATAAAGTTGGCTTTTTCATCTTGCAAGGGGGAGTGCCCTTGATGCTTATGGTGCACATCACTTCGCCTCAGACAGTGTAAAAATGGATTCCCTACTCTCACCCATTTGCTCACTTCAGCTGCATTTTGATTTGTAGATAGTGTAATGGTCAGGTCAGATGGGTTGTTAACAAACTCAATTGCTCCTAAATTACTTTTTCCAAGTGTAAGCAGGCTGCTGATTGTGGCTGTTGCCTCCCTGTATTAGAGGGACTGGGGTGGCGATACGCGGACAGAACATGGACCGCATATCATACTTTATGAGTCCCCGTCTTCTAAAAACACCACCACTCTGCACGTGTTTATAGTTCCGAACAGAGGAATCAGAACGTTTTCACTGTGGTTGAGAAGATGTAGGGCTGACCTGTGTGCAATCATGATAAACACAAATAGTGGCAGATTATTTTTTCCAGTCAGAGAAATGTTAATGAATGGGCACCAATTTAAGATAATTACAGAAAGGATAATAGATTGTAGCTGTATTCCTTTGACATTGAGCAAGATTCATGTACTAATTATTTGAGATTTCATCCTCAGCATTGACCTAAAACCAAATGTTTTCCTCAAAGGTTTAATAAAAGGTAGCTATCAAGAGAACTTCATCACGTTCTAGTGAATTAGAAAACTAAAGGCTTATTGAGTTCCTTCACATTACATTCAAACACTGTTTAATAATAGTCAGGCAACAATATAATTTTAAAATTGTTAACTAACTCTTAGTGATCTACCTAAGTAATAGTAACTAGAATTGTTTCAAGAATCATTGGTAAATATCTATATTAATAAAACAGCATTTTAATATGGCCATGAGCTCTAACAGTCGGTTCAAACTGAAGATGTGGCTTGAAATCTAACTTTTAACAAATATATTGATCTACAGTTATTAACATAGAATATTGGATGTGAAAATGTATGTTGCAGATAATTCATTTTACAGAATCATGGAATTGGTACAGTGTGGAAGCAGGCTGTTCAGCCCTTTAAGCCCATACCCACCCTCTGAAGGGCATCCCACCCAAACCCACTTCCATCCCTGCATTTCCTGTTATTAATCCACAGAACCTGCACACTATGGGGCAATTTAGCACAACCAATCCAACTAAGCTGTACGTCTTTGGACTGTGGAAGGAAATAAGACTACCCAGAGGAAACCCACACAGATGTGGGGAGAATGTACGAACTCCACACAGTTAGTTGCCCAAGGGTGAAATTGAACCTGGATCCCTGGCACAATAAGACAGCAGTACTAACCATTGAGCCACCATGCCATTATTTCAAGAATGCATTTCTCTTCTGTCTCAAAGAACAGCTCACGGTTAATTGGGCATGCATACAGTGAAAGATGTATGTGAAGGAATAACTGTAAATTTATTGTCTATCCCTGGCATTCTTGAATTACTTGTTTATTGTAGTAGATCCACATTGAGTTAATGAGGGAGTTCTGGGGTTTTAAGCCAGTGGCATTGAAGGAACAGTGATATATTTCCAAATCCGGATGGTGAGTGGCTTGGAGGGTAACTTGCAGGTGGTGGTGTTCCCATGTATATCCTGCTCTTGAAGAGGATGGTGGTTGCTCATTTGGCAGATTCTGTCTAACATGCCTTGGTAAGTTTCTGCAGTTTGTCTTGTATTTGGTACACATTGCTATTACAGAATGTTGTCAGGCCCCATAATCTTTGCAGTATCCAATGCCTTTAGTTATTTCTTAATGTGGAAGGAGTGAATCGAACAGCTGGGTAATGGGATTTGTGATCTTGGGGATCTCTGGAGGAATCAAGACATATCATCTACGCTGCACTTCTGGCTGAAGATTGTTGCATATGCCTCGGCCTTAATCTTGGTCAAAATGTCATTACGCCACTTCTCTGAGGGGGAGGACATACAGAAAACTATCCCCACCAAAGACAGCCACCTTCTTCATGCCTTCAGCTCCCTGTGGAACAACACATCTCTGAAGATGAATCATGCTGAGCTTAGAAACATTAACTCTGTCCCTCTCCCCAGATGACGCCAGACCTGTAGAGATTCTTCAAAACCAATATCTATTTCAAGCCCATCAACTTCCACAGCTACCTAGATTACATCTCCTCTCAGCCACCTTTCTGCAAGAATGTGATCCCTTACTCCCAATTCTTCTGCCTCCGCCACACCTGCTCCCAAGCTGGGGCAACCACTCCCAAACATCCCAGATGTCTTCTTATTTCAAGGACCGCAACATCCCTCAGCCTCCCCCATCAGTGGTCAAAAATGCTCTCGACTGCATCTCTTGAATTATGTCCACCTCTGCCCTCACATCCCTTCCCTGCAACAAAAACAAAATCTCCCTTTTCCTCACATATCACCCAATTGAACTCCAGATTCAATGTATCACTCTCCGCTACTTCTGCCACCTGCGATCTGACCCCACAACCAAAGATATATTTCCTTCCCCACCTCTATCTGCCATCCATCGAGACTGCTCTCATCCCCAACATCTTGACCTGACACAACCTGTCCATCTTCTCTCCCATCTATCCACCATTCCTAGCTCACTGACCAATCCCCACCACTCCCTACCTGCACTCACCTATCACCATCCCAGCTACCTTCCCCAGTCCCACTCCTCTTCTCTCTACTTATTTCAGAGCTCCATTCCTCTTCCCCATTCTGAAACATCGAATGTCAACTTTCCTGCTTCCGATGTTGCCTGGCTTGCTGTGATCCCTCAGCTCCACACTATGTTATCTTCTTCAGTGCTTTCTGGTTTTGTCTCTTTGAGCACATAATTGTTGCATTCTGGTATTGATAACCTTAACCCCACTGATGGTTGGGGCCTCAGATAGCAAAGGTCCCACTGAGATTTATAGAAAGCATAAAAGGTGGATGATTAGTAACCCTCCCAAGCTTAACAATTGAATGTAGGGATAAGATCTACTAACCCCCATTTTAAGACACGAGCCAATGAAATCGGACAGAATCCTGCTCCATCCCGAAAATCCAGATAGCCTCTCCTCAATAAAAATCAGACCTTTCACCATCAGCAAAGCAGGAATTTTGGGGCCCACCTGTTCTCTTTTGAAATCAGATGAAAGGAGGTTGGATATGTTGTTCATTAAACGGAAATAGCTAGAGGTTTTCACTCTCCAGCTATGACCAAATCAGACTTAAAGGCATTCAGCTGATGTGAGCTCATATTCTGAACTCTGCGTGGGACAATGAAGAGTAATGATTTGAAGGTAGGTAGATTGACTGTGTGGTTTCTCAGCTTGCACTTTTGAGAAAAGAGGATGATGTCCAGAGTGATAATGGGAACTGCAGATGCGGGAGAATCCAAGACAACAAAGTGTGGGGCTGGATGAACACAGCAGGCCAAGCAGCATCTCAGGAGCACAAAAGCTGACGTTTCGGGCCTAGACTCTTCATCAGAAAGGGGGATGGGGAGAGGGTTCTGGAATAAATAGGGAGAGAGGGGGAGGCGGACTGAAGATGGAGAGAAAAGAAGATAGGTGGGGAGGAGAGTATAGGTGGGGAGGTAGGGAGGGGATGGGTCAGTCCAGGGAGGATGGACAGGTCAAGGAGGTGGAATGAGGTGGTAGGTAGGAAGTGGAGGTGCGTCTTGAGATGGGAGGAAGGGATGGGTGAGAGGAAGAACAGGTTAGGGAGGCGGAGACAGGCTGGGCTGGATTTGGGATGCATTGGGGGGGAAGGGACGAGCTGTGCTGGTTTTGTGATGCAGTGGGGGGAGGGGACGAACTGGGCTGGTTTTGGGATGCAGTGGGGGAAGGGGAGATTTTGATGCTTGTGAAGTCCACATTGATACCATTGGGCTGCAGGGTTCCCAAGCGGAATATGAGGTGCTGTTCCTGCAACCTTCGGGTGGCATCATTGTGGCACTGCAGGAGGCCCATGATGGACATGTCGTCTGAGGAATGGGAGGGGGAGTGGAAATGGTTCACGCCTGGGATGTGCAGTTGTTTATTGTGAACCGAGTGGAGGTGTTCCACAAAGAGGTCCTCTACATTGGGGAAACCAAGCTGAGACTTGGAGTATACTGTATCTATTGTACCCGGGGTGGCTTCCTCTATATTGGGGAAACCAAGCGGAGGCTTGGGGACCGCTTTGCAGAACACCTCCACTTGGTTCGCAACAAACAACTGCACCTCCCAGTCGCCAACCATTTTAACTCCCCCTCCCATTCCTCAGATGACATGTCCATCATGGGCCTCCTGCAGTGCCACAATGATGCCACCCGAAGGTTGCAGGAACAGCAACTCATATTCCGCTTGGGAACCCTGCAGCCCAATGATATCAATGTGGACTTCACAAGCCTCAAAATCTCCCCTCCCCCCACTGCATCCTAAAACCAGCCCAGCTCGTCCCCTCCCCCCACTGCATCCCAAAACCAGCCCAGCCTGTCTCTGCCTCCCTAACCTGTTCTTCCTCTCACCCATCCCTTCCTCCCACCTCAAGCCGCACCTCCACTTCCTACCTACCACCTCATCCCGCCTCCTTGACCTGTCCATCTTCCCTGAACTGACCTATCCCCTCCCTACCTCCCCACCTATACTCTCCTCCTCACCTATCTTCTTTTCTCTCCATCTTCAGTCCGCCTCCCCCTCTCTCCCTATTTATTCCAGAAGCCTCACCCCATCCCCCTCTCTGATGAAGGGTCTAGGCCCGAAACGTTAACTTTTGTGCTCCTGAGATGCTGCTTGGCCTGCTGTGTTCATCCAGCTCCACACTTTGTTATCTCTGATGTCCACAAGTATGTTGATACTGATACTGTAACAGATGAAAATAGTGTCCAGTTGACCCATATTGTCAATTGTGGCTCAGTGGTTCCATTACATACACCACTATCTCTCTGCAATCTTTTTCCTGCTACTTCCCAAAGCACCATTGATTTGCTCATCCTGAGGAGCAGTGACAGCCACCCCTTTAAATATGTGTTACTAGACTATTACCATGAGGAACGTGGTCACATCTTTAGTTTTGTGGGACAAAGCAGTTTCATAAAAGCTCTTTTAAATTTTTTTGACATAAAGAATATAGAATTGGATTAATGGCAGAGTTAATTCACAGAAACCAGAATAAAGCTTCGTACCAATCATATACAATGCAGTGCCTGCCCTGACAACCATGAGCAAGGTATATGGTGCCCAACAGATGCCAAAAATGCAAACGAAAAAATTCTTTTGTCCCTCGACAATCTAAAATGTTGCACAACATTCTGAGAAATTAGCTTAATTTTTCTCTTTGAAAATGGCTCTGATAGTGAAATTTCTTCTTTTACTCAGCATTTTACTTCGCTGGATGGAATTATTATTCCCAGATTATTCCTGTGTTTCAAATGACTAAGTGTTTCTGACCTCTCCACCTTGATTTTTATATCAGTGGACATTCAAATCACAAACTGTAGACTTGATCAGTTTAGTTTTTTGATCAGATTTACAAACTTTTAAGGAGCATGCTAAATTAGAACTTGCTTCTAAGTGCTCAAGTGAACATTTACTTTGTGTGGTATTCCAAAAGCTGTTTGACTGTGACCTTGTTCATTTCTGAATGTTGAGGTATATGCTTAGGTTGAAACATGTGACACTGAGGTAAGGTACAAAGAACTCCACTGTTGATGCTGTTATCAGAAAGTACCAGTTATTATAAAGCTCAGCATAACACTCTCCCACAAGCACAATGTTCCTGCCAATTACCTACTCCCAGACTGTTATTGTTGGGCCATATAAAAGGAAAGCAGTGAGCCACACCAGCATAATCTTAATAGCTCCATTTCTCCACTTCCATTGCTGGGCTTGGTATGAAAACTAGGTAGAATTTAAACTATAAATAAGTTTTATTTAACCTAACATAAAAGGTGTCTAAGTTGATGATATGGTTACAGATGAACTATAAACATTTCCAAATACACTTCCTAAACTGAGTCAAAACCAGATTTCATCTGCATCCAGCACTCAAATGGAATGTCTCCAAAGTTACTATTAATATTAATGAAGCACAGTTCATGTAGAAGCTCAGGGCATGTAATATTTCAAGTAGTCACTCACACCAAAATGTCAGGATTCTCTATGGGTTGTGGGAGATGGGGAGAGGTTCATGGCAACATTTCGTCAAAACAGAAATGGGCCCACAATATTGGAGTCTCAAAGAATTAATTCCTTGCAAAAGTTATAGATTCCATTATTTTAGCTTTTGTAATGTAGTCGACTCAATGTGACTAGTGATGTGCTCAGAGGTCATTGCTGGGCTCTTTGCTATTTGCTATCTGTATCAATGATTTGGATGAGAATGTATAAGGCATGATTAGTACGTTTGCAGATAACTCTAAAATATGTGGTATCATTGTCAGAGAGGAAGCTTATCAGAAATTGCAGAAATTGAGGAGTGTATTGGAACAGAGGGACCTTGGAGTTCAAGTGCACAGTTCTCTGAAGGTGGAGTCACAGGTAGCCAGGTGTTTGGCACACTGGCCTTCATTAGACAGGGCACTGAGTACAGAAGTTAGGAAGTTATTTTGCAGTTGTACAGGATGTTGGTGAGACCGTTCTTGGACTGCTGTGTGCAGTTTTGATCACCTTGCTATAGAAAGGATGTTATTAAACTAGAAAGAGTGCAGTAGAAATTTATAAGGATGTTGCCAGGACTCACTGCACTGAGTTATAGGGAGAGGTTGGACAAGCTAAGACTTTCTTCTTTAGAGCATAGGAGTCTGAGGAGGCATCTTATAGAAGTGTATAAGATCATGAGAGGCATGAATAGGCTGAATGCACTCAGTCTTTTCCCCAGAGTTGAGGAGTTGTGGACTAGAGGGCACCAGTTTAAGGTAAGAGGGGAAGGAATACATGGGAACCTGAGGGGCAACTTTTTTTACACAGAGGATGGTATGCATATGGAATGAGCTATCAGTGGAAGTGGTTGATATGGGTACAGTAATAACACTTAAAAGGCATGTGGATGAATACATAGATAGGAAAGGTCTAGAAGGATAAGGGCCAAGTGCAGAGAAATGGGGTTAGTGTAAATGGACATTTTGGTCGGCATGGATTATTTTGAGCCAAAGAAACTGTCTCTGTGCTGTAGCACTCTACGACGCTATGACTGTATGACTCCATTAGTGAAATTTGTCTGTTAATATTTAATTTCATGTCTTCACCCCAACCCCACACTCTCATGGCCTTTAGTGACACTGCAAGTTAGTGGTGTCCCTTACATCCAGCATTCCTATGATGTATTTCCATTTGCTTGTGATCATAAAAGTGCCACCAATATTTGTTAGAAACTGTCAGGGAGACTCACAGAGAAGTTCCACACCCAATTTTCCTACTGCTGCTTGTCCAGAAATGTACGATTTTAAACTAGACATTCGAATTAGTGACATTTATGGAGAGAAGATGTTTCAGAGTATTAAGAATCTTAACTACATTTGCGTTTCTTCCAGATATTTGTTACAACTTAATTTGTGCTACCTTCATCTATTTTGCCTTTTCACAATCATATTATTTCAAAGAGTAGTATCAGGGCACTAAAATTTCGAATATTGCTTAATAGCAGCAATCAAAGAGACATATGGCTGTTGAAACGATCAGAAAATTGATAGATAAGATAAAAAATTTCAGTCTATTTGCCTTTTCTATGCTAATCCCTTTCTTTTCATAAAGAGAGGCAGGATGAAATTGGTATTCATAGGATGAAATGAGGTGGCATGGTGGCTCAGTCATTAGCATTGCTGCCTCACAGTGCTAGGGACCTGGGTTCAATTCTAGCCTTGGGAAACTGTCTGTGCGGAGTTTGCACATTCTCCCTATGTTCTGTGTGGCTTCCTCTGGGTGCTCTGGTTTTTTCATACAGTCCAAAGATATGTGGGCTAGGTGATTGGCTATGCCATAGTGCCCAGGGATTTTTAGGTTAGACATGGGGAAATCAGGGGTAGGATAATGGGTCTGGGTGGGTTGCTCTTCAGAGAGGCTGTATGGACTTGTTGGGCTGAATGGCCTGTTTCCACACTGTAGGGATTCTATTCTATGATTCTAAAGCCTGATGCCATTTTCCAGTAGCACCAGTAAAAGGTAAGAATATGAGACACCATAATTTCTTTGGGCCTGTTTGTTGCCAATCACTTCAGTGAAAAGCTAAGAAGAGATGGAAAGCTAAAAATCTAAACACCACAAAACTTTCCCCCTTGTTTCAAATTAGGCTTGTTTTTGGATTTTCTAGAACACTTTTATTCTCCCAGTAATATTAACAAGATTAACCAAGATTTGAAAGAATTTTCAGTGTTTAAATTATTTGCCCCATATGTGGTTGTCTGGCTGTAAACATGAGTTCTAAGAACAAAATAACATTAATTTAAATAGCGGATCTTTTATCAAAACATCAAAATACAGTTTACCAAGCTAAATGATGGAAACCCCAAATAAAATTAAATTTGTTGTTCACAAATAAAATAAATAAAATTCCATCCAACTCACTCCTTATACACTCCCCCGTCACCTTTTGATGGCTTCACGCCCATAATGTGCTTTGCTTGTAAATATTAAATTTGATACATGCGTGTTTTTACTGATGGTGGTTGCTAGTTTAAAATTTTTTTTTAAAAAAAGGCTTAGTGATTTTAGTGGTCAGAAGGCACTCAGTTGTGTGTGGTAACACTTCAGCTAGGGACGAGAATAAAATAAAATATAACAATTATGTTATGATGCTTTCTAGAAATAGAAAGCAATTATAAAGAAGTTCAATTTATGTGCTGCATCAGTTTTATAGAATTTGTAATCCTATTTATTCAATTCTAAAATGTTCAACCACAATATATTTGAGATGTGATTATGGAGTGGAGATACTTCAAAATATTTAATCTGAATCAATTGAGAAATGCATGGAAGTTCAGGATTGCTCAGCTGAGTTTGAAAAGCACTTTATGTGAATGACTGTTTAGAATACATTTCTGCATTAATTATTTCAAAATAACTCATTGAAATTCATTGTCATGGAGTCATAGAGTCATACAGCACAGAAGAAGTCTTTTGGCCCATCAAGTCTGCACCTACATATCTACACAAATCCAACATTCCAGCACTTAGCTATTGTCTTGAATGTTATTACATGTCAAGTACTCATCCACATATGCGAAAGTTCTCTGAATTCAGGTTCTCCTAAATTTACCTGCTAAATCCAAGTCAATGGTGCTCCAAAGCACATGCATTGCAAACAAAAACAGACGGGATTATTTTGGTTCCCTGTGTTGCTAAGTGCTCTAATTAAAATATAGATTTTCTTAATAGTACGTCTGATGCCACTATGGAAATAAAAAAAAAGTCACCATCATTTTGATGGTGGGAAGGCAGTCAGTTGTATGTGATAACACTTCTGGGTAGGAACAAAAGTAAAATAAATGAAATATAACAACGGCTGGGCAGAGCTATCTTGGCTAAGCCTTTGAGTATGTCAAGCCAGGGAAGATGTCATTGACCAAAGATTGTACAAATTAATGAACTGGTAACAAAAGATTGAATAATTTAGAGCTTTGGTTTGTCTGTAATTTAGTCAAATGATATATCCATGAAAGTCTTTACCAAAGTTTTACTGTATTCTGGAAAGAAAGTTACAAACAACGAGTTTGGAATTTACTGACAGATTTTGTTGAAAAAGATTCTGTAATTGTGCTATTGGATTCTACAATGGATTATGATGTGGAGGTGATAATGGGAACTGCAGATGCTGGAGAATCCAAGATAACAAAGTGTGGAGCTGGATGAACACAGCAGGCCAAACAGCTTTTGTGCTCCTGAGATGCTGCTTGGCCTGCTGTGTTCATCCAGCTCCACACTTTGTTATCTATGATGTGGAGGGACAGGTTTTGGATAGGGGTGGATAAAGTCAGAAGTCACATGACATAAGGTTATAGTCCAACAGGTTCATTTGAAAACACAAGATTTCAAAGCGCTGCCCTTTTATCAGATAAAGTCATTTCACACCTGTTCGCATCTTCACATCTCAGAGAGAGATGTCACGTGGCACCATTTGTACGTCGAGAAAAGAATATTGGATTTGGACATACAGCCTGAGAGGCATTTTGCCTGGAGCAGTTGCCCCTCTTTTCTCTTTCTCTGATAGTGCTCTGATCAAAACTTGTGAATTCAAAACCCACTTGGCCCTATCATCTCCGATGGAGTGGTCCTACAGGAAAGGATGTCTTTGCCACAGTACTAGAGTTCTTAAAGGAAAATCTGAAATTTACCACAACTGACTCTGGATAAAATGAATTCAGTCATCCATAACTGACCCAGAAATAAATCTCGGAGGAAGTCTGCTGACACCCAAAAAGCTCTCAAGTGCACCCCGAGTGATGTCATTCCTTCCTGTTTGCTCACACTTTTTGTGCTTTTTTGGCATCACATTTCACAAAATGTGCATATATGCAGAATGTTTTACATATGCAGTGTAAACTTTCAGGAGTGTAATGAAACATAGTCTAAATCTCAGCCACAAACAATCAGATAATGTGTGAATAATTATTTTTCTGAATGTTACCGTTGCATAAATTTTTAAGATTACACTCAGCAGAGGACTTTGTTTCCTTGACCTGTAGATTATGTGCATGTTATTTCTCAAGAAGTGTAGTTGTATGTATTTACACAGTTTAAATCTTTTGTTAATAATATTTATATCTTTGTTTTGATAAGTTTTATTTGCAATAAAACTAGTTCTATATGTTGTTACTCAAGGAACCTGCTTGACATGTTTCTGATACTGAGCTATATACAGTCTGGTACTTAATTGACAAAATCATGTCATTTCTAAAATTCAAACCTTGTTATGACCAGTGGAGAATTGGAATACGGAAAGGAATCAATTCACTCCTCTAAACTCAATGTTAACAATAGGATACAGCATTAGGATAGGGAAATGGAAACTTTCCAATTCTCCAGATTTCATTTCATTTGACCTGGGGAAACCACTTCTAATATTGAGTGTGAGATGTGGGGATATAGTCAATTAGTTGACTCTGATTTCCTGATATAAATTGATGGGCTGGAAGTTCACCGGAAGCAAACAGGTGCCTGAGAGTCTCTATAAATTTTAAAGAAAAACTATCTAAGAGGAAAATATAACTTGTTTAAGTTAGTTGTTAAACAGAATTACTAGACTTGCACTTTTAAGAATAACTCTTGATAAGAAGTCAGTTGTATGTTTCATTGCCTGTTTAAACAATGAATGACCGAATCAAACAGAAAAATGATAACCTAAGCAAAACAAAAGCTGAAGACTTGTTGTGAAGATTTTAAGTGGTAAAAAGTGAAGACATTAGCACATTTTTGATATAGTGAGAAATACAACACAATGTTATTTGCTTCTCAAGATATCTGGTCAGTTATTTGATCCACTTTTCTTTGCTTTGTATTGCATTGAAGTAAGAAGAACAGTAAAATGGTGATGTTTTGAGTCAATTTTTTTTCTTGTGCTGTGAGATTGGATTGAAATAACATTCCAAGTTGTGCAAATGAGTGCACAATAATAAAATAAAGACAGTGGACAATCAGCAAAGGTAGTTTAGGGTGCACATCCCCACATTCTAGTTTATATTAGAGATAATGGGAACTGCAGATGCTGGAGATTCCAAGATAATAAAATGTGAGGCTGGATGAACACAGCAGGCCAAGCAGCATCTCAGGAGCACAAAAGCTGACGTTTCGGGCCTGGACCCTTCATCAGAGAGGGGGATGGGGGGAGGGAACTGGAATAAATAGGGAGAGAGGGGGAGGCGGACCGAAGATGGAGAGTAAAGAAGATAGGTGGAGAGGGTGTAGGTGGGGAGGTAGGGAGGGGATAGGTCAGTCCAGGGAAGACGGACAGGTCAAGGAGGTGGGATGAGGTTAGTAGGTAGCTGGGGGTGCGGCTTGGGGTGGGAGGAAGGGATGGGTGAGAGGAAGAACCGGTTAGGGAGGCGGAGACAGGTTGGATTGGTTTTGGGATGCAGTGGGTGGGGGGGAAGAGCTGGGCTGGTTGTGTGGTGCAGTGGGGGGAGGGGATGAACTGGGCTGGTTTAGGGATGCAGTGGGGGAAGGGGAGATTTTGAAACTGGTGAAGTGATGACATTCCACATTAAGCAGAGGTTCACCTGCACATCTGCCAATGTGATATACTGCATCCACTGTACCCGGTGCGGCTTTCTCTACATTGGGGAAACCAAGCGGAGGCTTGGGGACCGCTTTGCAGAACACCTCCGCTCAGTTCGCAACAAACAACTGCACCTCCCAGTCGCAAACCATTTCCACTCCCCCTCCCATTCTCTTGATGACATGTCCATCATGGGCCTCCTGCACTGCCACAATGATGCCACCCGAAGGTTGCAGGAACAGCAACTCATATTCCGCCTGGGAACCCTGCAGCCATATGGTATCAATGTGGACTTCACCAGTTTCAAAATCTCCCCTTCCCCCACTGCATCCCTAAACCAGCCCAGTTCATCCCCTCCCCCCACTGCACCACACAACCAGCCCAGCTCTTCCCCCCCACCCACTGCATCCCAAAACCAATCCAACCTGTCTCCGCCTCCCTAACCGGTTCTTCCTCTCACCCATCCCTTCCTCCCACCCCAAGCCGCACCCCCAGCTACCTACTAACCTCATCCCACCTCCTTGACCTGTCCGTCTTCCCTGGACTGACCTATCCCCTCCCTACCTCCCCACCTACACCCTCTCCACCTATCTTCTTTACTCTCCATCTTCGGTCCGCCTCCCCCTCTCTCCCTATTTATTCCAGTTCCCTCCCCCCATCCCCCTCTCTGATGAAGGGTCCAGGCCCGAAACGTCAGCTTTTGTGCTCCTGAGATGCTGCTTGGCCTGCTGTGTTCATCCAGCCTCACATTTTATTATCTTCTAGTTTATATTGTTGCCTTTACACTCACTGTTTCTCCTCCCAGGTCAGTCATATAGGTTTAACCATGCAGGATAATGCTTAATATCAAGCTGACTTTCAAACTCCACAGCTTCTCACTTCTGTAAATAATATTTAGGTAGAATATTCTGGGGCATCTTAAAAGAAGTTTCATCTGAGTAAAATGGACATCCCAACAGCCACCTACATACTGGTAATTAATAAGAACTAAGTGCCAGAGAAGGGCAGTTCAATATATCTTCTTTATCCTTTTGAGTTCAAACCATGGTCATTGGAAGTAGTAATGGTGATCAAAGAATTCAAGAATTGATTGGAGTTTTTATAGAAGAGATAAAGATGTTTGGTGTAGTGAGGTACTTACAGGAAGACAAATAATTGATTTGAATTTTAACCAGTAAAAGATTTAATGACTGCATTGTGTTGGAGTGGGAGGCATGAGTGATATGAGAGTTACCAAGCTGTGTCCCACATTCCCACAACCCCGAAACTTAAGCACTGTGTACAATCGTTGCTTCCTTTCTATACTACCTTATGTCATGCCACCTGTCGTCTCTGGGAGGATAACATGCAGTGAGATCAAAAGATTGTACCTAATTTGGGCCCTAGCCAGCATAGGGAAGCCATCCCAATAAAAGGTCTCCCTCTATTTTCCCATCTCTAGCACCATCCTATCCACCCCATTCCACTGCCTCCAAGCTGACACAGCACTGTGAAGATTAAACTCCAAAGGGTCAACGGAACAATCGGACCTGGTGAAATATTACATGTAAATTGATGTGTGTGAGTATAGCTGTTCAATCTTGGTACATATGATGCCCACCAGGTTTGGGGCAGGTTGCTGGAGCTGTAATGTTCAGATTACACAGGTGACAGGACTAACTTTGTGTTTGCGTGTAGATTTGGACTCTCCAGCCTAGCTACACAGTCGAATCTGACATAAAGTATCAGGACCGTGTTGAACACTGAAGATGTACAGAGGAGATCATTCATAATCAGCCAGAATTTGCAAAGAGTCTTGCCCAACATCCATCGGCTGGTCAGGACATAGGGAACATACAAGGGAATGCAAAAGTGGGAATAGGAACCACGACTAATAAATAGACAGTTACAATAGTATCAGAACACGATTAATTTGACACAGTTTGAACCAGGAAAAAGGATGGATGGAAAGGTATTAGATTACATTCAGAATTGAAATTCATATTTTAAGGTTATTTGTCACAGCAATCATATACTATAACCCTCAGTTGAATGTGACAAGTCCATTTGTGACAAGCACAATATTGAAGACAATTCTGAAGCTGGGTGACTGGACTCCGAATGGTACCTGTTTCTCTCTCTCTCCACAGATGCTGCCAGACTTGCTGAGTTTCTCCAGCAATTCCTGTTTTGAGTGAAGACAATTCCGTTGACGTGCGTATTAGTAAGTTACATGGCTTCATGGTATAGTTTTCTTTTGCTGAGCAGATTTTACCTTCGTAATGTTTAACATAGGCTTACAGACCTACAACTAATCTGAGGTTTGAGAACAAACCTGAAACAAGCATAGAAAGTATGGAACGGGATGTAAATCAAGACAAAAGAACGCGGATGCTGTAAATCAGGAACAAAAACAGAAGTTGCTGGAGCAGCTCAATAACTGAGAAGAGAAAGTCGGAGTTAATGTTTCGGGTCCAGTGACCCTTTCTCACAACAAACGCAGGTGAGAGAAAAGACAATAAGGAACACTGAGACGCCTGGAGAGCTGACAGTGTAAAAGCTGAATGCGTTTCCGTCTGAGTCACTGTTGACCTACCCACTAAGAAGTCGGAGATGGCCAGGTTTAAGAGAATGAAATTATTTTGACTCCGCCGACTCTTATCCACCACAAAAGCCGGGATCACTGAAGCAAGCATGGTGGTGATCACCAGGAGAACCATCAAAGTGATCAGGAATCCGGCAGAAGTGGCCGAGATTTGGTGGAAAGGGAGGCGGCCAGTACTCTGGGCGAGATTGGGAAGCGAGCGCTAAGAGCTGTTCACTTCGGCACCGAGGGAGGCACTCAGCAGCGGTGCCGCCCCGGCGATCGCCCGCAGGGCCCCCAGCTTAGCCATAGTACAGTGCGCGGTCAGCACCAGCAGTCACAGCTGGCACTGTAAGATAACAAAGTGTGAAGCTGGATGAACACAACAGGCCAAGCAGTATCTCAGGAGCACAAAAGCTGGCGCTGTCTTGTCAATCCTGAAACTGTAGGGGGTCTGAACTCCTTCAGCTCTAGCTCAGGACTGCCAGAGGACACAGACTCCCCGTCAGTCTTTCACTCAAAGGCCAACATCACCATGACATGATTTACAAACCAATTTCAATACAAACAGCAAAGGCAGAAAATAATCTTAAAATCCATTAAGAAACCTGAGCATACTTGAATGCGCTTGAGGAGCTGAATCCAGAAGGGATCTGTGCGCGAGATTGGCTTGTTATATCATTGCTGATTTTTTTTTCAGTTATATTATGCGACAATGAATTCAGATTAAGGAAAAGAGGGGTATTTTGTGAAATGAGGTGGGTTTTTTTAAGGAAGTTATCTTGATAATTGAATGCAGCAAACTCCAGAAGTACATCTTACAGCAGTACTTACCTTTTTCCCCAAAGTGAACCTGCACTTCAATGCTTCATGTTGTCAACTGTTGCAACCCTTCAGAGGAGAGAATGATGAGGGAGGAAGAGAGGGCTTTTTACAGCAGGGGAAAGCAGATGTCAGCTATTGCTGACTCAGAACTCATAGCTCCAAAAAAACATCAGCGCATGATCCCACTTGGTGTCCCAACCCCACTTTGGGAAGCCCTACCTCCTGCAAGCACACAGTTCACCCGTGATAGTAGGGATGGTGCTCACAGCCATAACAGCAGAAGTAAAAAGAGCAAGAGTAGACCATTTGGCTCCTGAAGACTGCTTCATCATTCAGAGTGATCTTGACTGAGCTCAGGTCTCCACTCCAATTTCCTGCCATACAGTCATTGAGTTATTCAGCATAAAAATAGATCCTTCATCCTAACAAGTAAGGCTGATGAATCCAGGGTGTGTGTCGGTCAGATCATGGGACTGGAGCATCATATCTATTACAGAAACTTGAGCAGGAGGGGCAGGACTGGCAAAGTTCCAGGCTTTAGATGCCATAGGAAGGATAGAGAGGGAGGCAGACTGATGTTTTTGATTAAGGAAAATATTAATGGTTACAGTGAGAGGGTGGGTGAGTGGAATTGAGGCTATGAATTGATCAGCCATGGTATTATTGAATGGGAGAGCAAGCTTGAGGGTGCCAGATGACACTCCTGCTCCTGGTTCTTATGTTTTTACTGTTGTAACTAGAGAAGATATTTCTGAGCGATCATCCTGTGAAAATATATGGGTTGCAATTAGCAATAAGAAAGGAGTGATCACCTTGGTGGGATTGAACTATAGCCCCCTAATAGAAGGAGATTTAGGAGTAAATATGTAGAGAAATCTCAGATACACATAAGAATAATGTAATGGTAGGAAATTTTAATTTTCCAAACATTGACTGAGACTGCCATTGTGTTAAAGGTTTGGATGGTGAGGAATTTGTTAAATGTGTTCGAGAACATTTTCTTTTTCAAAATGTAAATGTTTCTGCTTGAAAAGGAGCAAAACTTGACCGACTATTAGGAAATAAGGCAAGGCAAATGACTGAAGTGATAGTAGGGGAACACTTTGGAACTAATGATCATAAATCTATTGGATTTAAAATTGTTATAGAAAAGGATTCCATCAAAGTTAGAGTTCTTAATTGGAGTAAGGCAAATTTTAATGGTATGAGACAAGAACTTTCAAAAATTGACTAAAATAGACTCTTCCCAGGTAGAGGAATGACTGTCAGTGGGAGACTTTCAAAAGTGTGACAATGAAAGCTCAGAGGCATTATATTCCTCTTTAAGTGAAAGTTAAGGCTGGAAAGATTAGGGTGCAATGGATGAATAAAGATATTGAGGTTCTAGTCAAAAATAAAAGAAGAATCATATGTTAGATAGAGACAACTTGGATCAAATGAATTTCTTTAAGAGTACAAAGAGTGTACTTCTTAAGAAGGAAATCAGGAAGGCAAGGAAGGGATATGAGATTACCTTCATAGATAAGGTTGAGGATAATCCAGAGAGATCTTACAAGTATAATGATAGCAAAAAAGCAACTAGAGAGAGAAAGTAGGGTCCCTGAAAGATCAACAATGTTGTCTTTGTGTTGAACTTTAGAAGATGGGAGAGATGGTAAAGGAATATTTTGCACCTTTTTTTACTGTGAAGAAAGAAATGGAGGCTAGAGAACTTAATAAAGTAAATATTGATGGTTTGAATACAGTTCACAATAAAGAAAAGGTCTTAGAAAGCATAACATGGATAAATCTACAGGACCTTGTCAGGTATTTCCCACGACACTGGAGGGAATTACAGGCCCCTAGCAAAAATATTTATATCATCCATAATTACGGTGAGGTGCTGAAGGACTGGAGGATGGCAAATGTTGTGCTTTTATTTAAGAAAGGCTGGAAGGAAAAGTCTGGAAACTACAGACCTGTGAGTCTGACATTGGAGTTTGGTAATTGATTCTCAAAGATGGGATTTACATATATTTGGAGAAGCAAGAAAGATTAGGGATTGTCAGCATGGTTTTGTGTGAAGGAAATCATGTCTCACAAACTTGTTTGTGTTTTTGAGGAAGTAACCAAAATGATTGATGAAGATTGTTTACTTGGATTTTAGTAAAGCCTTCGATATGGTGCTATATGGTAGACTAATTAGTAAAGTTAGATCACATGGGATTCATTGGGAGCTTGCTAATTGGATGGAAAATTGGCTTAATGGTAGCAGACAGAGGAATTGAATTAGTTTTATTGTGACATGCACTCACACGAGTACAATGAAAAGTTTACAAGTTGCAACTTACGGTGTCATCTTAGGTACAGAGATACCTAGGTACAGAATCTTGGTACAAAGCACAAAAATAAAGGAAATATAATTTAAAAAGAAATCTGCCATTCCTTGGCCCACTAGCCCAATTGATCAAGATCCCTTTGTACCCCTAGATAACCGTCTCTACTGTATACTTTATAACCAATTTGTGTCATCCATAAATTCACTATCTCTGCCTCCTACATTCTCATCCAAACTATTTATATAAATGACAAACATACGACAAACATGATCCCCAAACCCTTCGATTCCCAGACAAAACCAAAAACTCTTCCACCCCTCCAGCCTTGAACAAAATCAAAGACAGAACATCCACAGCCCTCTGGGATAGAGAATTTTAATGAATCACAAACCTATCAGTGAAGAAATTTATCCTCATTTAATTCTGAAATGATCAACTGTAGTCCTGAGGCTGAATCACCATGTTCTAGATTCCTGGCCAAGAGATAAATAAAGCCTCCTGAGCCAGCTGTCTGGAACCTAATGTTGCCACAAAGTGTAGCTTCTATAACTGGGCTTGCCATGAGCCAGATTGGGCAGAGCCTTTCTCCACGAGGTTGCCCTGTAATTGATGACCTTTGTTCATGCCCAAAAAAGGATGGTGGGTAGATCGACTCCTGATTCTGCAGGCTCACTGTTGCTAGTCTATGAGCCTCAGCAGCCCCACTGGGAGAGATAGGCACTGTTGAGGCGCCTTGCGGAATGTATAGGTACATTCAAAGGTGTAAAAAAACTGAGACAACCTACAGGCTGGGTTGGGAGGAGGGTCTCTCAGTTTTCAGGGGTAAAACCCTCCAGATGGAGTATTGTGACCAGGGATGATAACTTTCTCATCTGTATTTGTGGAACGGAGCCGCTCTTACTTTTATTTTTTAAAGTTTTCATTTATAGGATTTGGGCATTGCTGGCTGGGTCAGCATTTATTGCCCCACCCTCAGTTACCTGTGAGAAAGTGGTGGTGAGTTATCATCCCGCTTTGCCCCATAATCCATTGGTTGCCACTGTGAGGCCATTTCCATTGGGCAGGAAGCCTTCCCATATGCTGGGGTCTGTGACACTGCTGGCAAAATCATCCCTAATTAAGGTCGAATGTATTTAAATTAAATTTGGCTTAAAGGTTTTTAAATAACTCCAGGAATATTTTACTACTTACAGGAGTTGGACCTGTTTTAATTGTCCCTTTATTGTTCCTAGAAATTTGAGTTTCACATCGGCAGTATGAGCCACCACATTAACAGGATACTTGCTATATAAAATACAAACACTAGCGTTCTGCAGAGAACTGCATTGATTTGCAGAGCAAGTGCATTCATTCCTTGACAAAAGGACGCTGACAACGACTTCCCATTTTACACGTGACAAAACATAAAAGTAAGGAGCAGGAAAATGCCATTCAGTTGATGGCATCCAGTAATTTGGAGCAATTTACTGTTTCTCTTCCTTGCCACAAATTGAATTTTTTTAATACAGATAATTTGGATTCGTAGTTATTTTTGCAACAAGTTTTGGATTGTCATGTTGAGCTATTTTACATTTTAAAAGTTCTTTTTAAAACAGATGACAAATCAAGCAAGTTTCCTTTATCAGATCTGTTTAAGTAGAAACATTGCAAAAGCAGTGAAAGGGTTGGCACCTTCGTTTGTTGGTTGGAACTTGAGTTGTTCCTTGGTTCAAGATCCACAAGTTATTTTCCCAAAGAGGAATCTACTATTATTTAGTAATTATTTGTGATATTTTGTAACATTTTTACCATATATCATTTTTACTTCAATGGTTTCTTTGTGTAAGTTTTGTAAAACAAATAAGGTGTGTTTGCTTTTGAATAGTAAACAATAATACTGTGACCAACAGTTTCAACATGTCCAATTTTCCGTCTTCTTGCCCAGGACAGACCAGCTCGGCTGTGAACAAGTTTTCAGTTTTGGTTGTGAAGTGTCAATCATTTCATCCGTTGTATGGTGGGCCTGTGGAATTCATTGCCATGGAGCGCAGTGGAGGCTGGGACGTTAAATGTCTTCAAGGCAGAGATCAATAAATTCTTGATCTCACAAGGAATCAAGGGCTATGGGGAGAGTGCAGGCAAGTGGAGTTGAAATGCCCATCAGCCATGATTAAATGGCGGAGTGGACTCGAAGGGCTGAATGGCCTTACTTCCACTCCTATGTTTTATGGTCTTGTGGTCTTATCATGTTTCAAGAAACCAAAACAAATTATGCACATCTAATGAAAACATTGAATATAAGAAATTGTATTTTCTTTGGAAGATGTTTGTAAAACATTGTGACTAATATATACACTTTTAAAGTGCACAACTTGGAGTACTTTCAGCACCTTTAGCTTTTAAGATTGCAAAGATCTCTTCACGTTTTGTAATGTTGTAAATGTTAAAGTGTAGTTACAAATTTTGCCCCAGCATGCTCAAACATAACAGATGTTCACAGCATTTAGTGTACATTATACAAAATCCAGGCCGCACTGATGAAATGGTTTTGTTGAAATCAATAAAAACTTTGAAAAGCTGTAGTCCTTATCAAACCACAGAATCACTTGGATTCAATCTGATTCTTCCGGGAATTGATGAGTCAACTTAATTGTTGGCAGTCTGTACTGGTTCAGTAAGGAAGTAGATTAAAAATGGATCATGGCGTAATTATGATGTGGCTAATGCACACATTCAGCCTTGGACTTTGGTTTTTTGGAAAAGTTAGCCTTTGGAACTGGTCTTCAGGCAATAAAAGCTCAAAATCGTATGAACGCTCCACTAATAGAATATTGAAAACCAGGACAAAGATAAAGGTACGTGACAAAGTTTGAAGTCAGAATACTTTGTTTTATGAAGTGTCTTAAGTGTAAAAGAAAGTAATTAACATGAAAGAAAATGGACTACAGATGAAGGAATAAGCACGAAACAAAATTAAATTGATTTTTATTTATTTTTGTTTTCATATATATAATCTAATATAAACAACAAATCTCTCCTTAAACTTTAAAATTAATATCCAAGCTAAAACTGAAATACTGTGAATGCTAGTGAACTGAAATAAATCTCTAAAGTGTTGGAGAAACTCAGCAGTCGTAGCAGCGTCTGTGCAGATGGAAACAAAGTTAATGTTTCAAGTTTGACGTGACTTTTCTTTGAAACGTTAATTTTTATTTCAGTATGTTGCATGAGAGCTGTAATTCTGAAAGACTCAATTCTCCTGTGCATGCTTGCAATCTAAAAGCTTCTCATTCTTCCAGCATGCTGACTGTGCTGTCAGATACATAAAAAAAATCTGTTTTATTTTATTTCATTGGTAGTGGGATCCATTCCTTCATGGGTCTTGCGATTTTTGACTGCCTCTTATGTGGGTGTCAAAGTAAGTAGCAACAAGAGGGCTGGGAGGGAAGAACCAAAATAGTTGCAACAAATGCTTTAACTGCTCATTAAGTAAACCTTTTTTGACTTCTGTGAATGAATAAACCTTATTCCCTAGTATATTAGTTATTTGAAAGCATCTAATATTTTAAGGCCTACTGAAATCCTAATTTGAATTTCCGTTGTCAATTCATCGTTCTCTTTGTAACTAATTTTAGCATTTCAATACCAATGAATTTATGACTATCCCACTTCTAAATAAACCAGAATACATGAGAAACAGTCTTCTGTTGAATTATATCTCCCAGAAATTGAGGTGAAATGTATTGTTTGAATAGATCCTTTCACTGGGCCAATCTTCATAACAAGGCTCTGTAGCTACCTTTAAGTAAGTACTATATTTGCTGTGCTTTCTTGAGTTTCTATGGAGATCTGTGAAGGTTTTCTCACTTAACCTTATCAGGTACTTCCTTGCTATTGATCATTCCATTTTCCTTCACAGATAACTAATTCTGATGGATAAGACATTCCTCTCAGCCCTTTAAATCCAATTTCTAAAGAATTCTCTATGCGCAATGTTTGATTTTAAGGTGTATGACAAGAATTACACAATCAGGGGAAAGTTATATTGTCAATAATGTTCACTATGAGAACTAAAGAGTATGCTTCCTATAATGAAAATATTGAGGATGGTGGAGATCTGAATTGAAAACAAAAATTGCTGGAGAAACTCAAGAGGCCTAACAAGATTGATAGAAAGAGAAGTAGAGTCAACATTTGAAGCCCAGTATGGCTCCTCTTTGGAATACAATATTATTCCTGCATTATCTGAAGAACAAAACTGCTTTCACGCTACAAGTTATTCATTCATCCAACGTCTGGAAAGGATCTTTTGGTATGTTGCTTGCGTTGTTGGACGAGAGTCAAAGAATCATAGACACATGAAATGCAGACAGAAATCTTGTAGCTCTTTGAATCAGTTGTGGGTCTTTCGAAGATCAGTTCAGTTAGTCCCGTTTCCCTGCCTTTTCCCAATATCCAGCAATGTTATAAATTGTAGACTCAAGAAAAAAACTACCAAATAGGCGATCCTTTACCTTTGAACATACCATTCTTTGCAGCCACCTTTCTTTCCTCTTTTATTGGCGTTGAATGAACATTGCACCTCAGAATTTTCTTTCTAGATCCCATATATACCAAATTGTAACAAAGTATGAAGCTGGATGAACACAGCAGGCCAAGCAGCATCTCAGGAGCACAAATGCTGACGTTTCGGGCCTAGACCCTTCACCTGATGAAGGATCTAGGCCCGAAACATCAGCTTTTGTGCTCCTGAGATGCTGCTTGGCCTGCTGTGTTCATCCAGCTTCACACTTTGTTATCTTAGATTTTCCAGCATCTGCAGTTCCCATTATCTCCTATACCAAATTGTACATGTTTTCTAGTTCCCTTTGTTCTCACTACATTAAAATTAAAATGTACAGTGATGTTTCTCCTCGAACTTAATATTTCTTGAGTTCTCAAAGCTGTGAAACTCTTTAACTCCAATAATCATCCTTAAACAACAAACTGTAATGTCCAAACTGTAAGATTATTGAAGAAGAGAAGGATCATGTTGAAATTCCATTTCTCTGAAGAAATAATACTTCCTTTATTCAATGACCGTTAGTTAATTCACCTGATCTCTCCTAATTTTTTCCATCTTGTTGTGACTGTAATGGGAAGAGTGTGTTGGTAATCAAGCCCCACTACTTCACATGCTAAACCAAGTGTACATATCTTATTTTGTCATCAAAATTGTCAATTTGTTTCTTTTTACTGCTGTTATCCAGAAACAAAGAGACTTTCACCAGATTTCTTTAATATCTCAAAAACACCTTACTTATTATAAATAAACCTATTCTTTAAAGAAGTCGCAAAACTGGCTAACAACTAAACTATATTCCTGAATTAATCTACGTGCCCTTAATCTAGTCAAACATGTTCACGTTACAAGCAATCCTATACAGCTCTGCAGAGATGTACAATGTTTAGGAAAAATGTAATGGAAGAAGTGATATCTTCAAATCAGACTTGAATTCATATGAAACTCCTTAAAAATCCTGATATTTGACTTTATCAACCTCCCACAACATTTCAGTTCTGCTTGACTTACTTCCAGAATAAAGAGCAATCTTTCTGCTGCAAGATTTCTAAGGTCTTTTCTTCTACTGACAGAACCAGGTATATTGGAGAAAAAGAAAAACTGAAGAATGTTGCTAGTCAACTTTTAGCACATAGGCCCAATCTCTTTCAAACCCAGTTTCCAAGCAGTTAAAGTTGTAAAACCCATCTCTTTTCTCTATTAAAAGCTTGGCTTGCCTTCTCTTCACAAGGCTGTCTGATATTTTGTAAGCAGCAGGCAGCCACCACATAAGAAGCCCCATGGTGTGTTCTTTTTGTCTCAGAAATTGTCCAAATTTATCCATCTCTTCCAACTTGCTTCTACTTATTATTTTTAAAGACTATGCATTTCCAACAATCTTCTTGATATTCAGCTTGTATGGTATAGAATTCTGTTGGTCCCTTCCTCACTCAGATGAACCGCAAGTTAATAAATTGACAGCATTTGACCTTAACTGCCATCAAGTTCAATAAATTAATATAGCTTCATTTATTTTGATAACTTAATATAATAACATGGTTGAGAATACTTCATAAGGTATCCATTAAAATTCATAATACAATAATAGTACAAGAGTTGCCAGATATCACAATAAAACACGATTTATTCACTCTTTACCGAAGAAAGTTATATTGAAAGATGATATTATCACATGATATATAATGAAATACTTGATCAAAAGGTGGAGAACAATGGTTAATAAAACAAACACAGAGAAAGTTGGAGAAACTCTGGTAGTAGCTGTAGAGAGAGAAACAGAGCTAATGTTTCAAGTCTGACATGACTTCTTCGGATAATTCATGAAAAGGAGCTCTGATGAAGAAATGCTAACTAACCCACAGATACTGACAGACCTGCTGAGTTTCTCCAGCATTCTCTGTGTTTGCTTTGGGTTTTCAGTATCCACAGTATTTTGCTTTTATTTGAGGGTTTATAAAACACATGTAAACCAGAATTTAATGTTGGCAAAACAAGCATTTGAATGCCAATATATTCATTCAACATTAATATCTTGGACCAAGGAATATAAACACATTAAACATTAACATCCATTGATTCTGTCATCACCAGTTTCTAGTTTATGATGCTTAGAAAATTGTCCAAGACCTTGTGACTTTCATTTTGGTGTCCTCACTCAGAATCATTTGCTTTCAATGAAAGGATGTTACTTCAATTATTGTGTTAGATATCAGTCTGCTGGTGCTTTATCTTTCTCAGCAGCTCTCCTTGTAATGTGTCCCAACTCATAACTTAAACACACTGGCTTAGAGAGAAACATGTAACACCACCCTGCCCCAAAAGCACACACACAAAACCATGCAGGAAACCCATCAGGAAAAGGCCTAACCATTGAACATTGAATTTATGGGAATATTCAGTAAAGGATTTCTTTATATATGAGGCAGAAATGAAAACTGAAAACAAAGACATCATGATATCTATTGATTATGATCCCAATTGTGAGCCACAATTTTTCTCTCGGGTTTTATTTCTTGCACAAATGTATACTCTTCTCAATGTGCCAGTACATTTTGGCTGAATGCATTGCCTTAACAACTATAACCTGAATCTTCTGCTAGAAACAAAATTAAAAGTTGGTTTATGTTGCATGCCCATCATTAAGAGTAAATGATGAAACCAATGAACAGAATATGAATTTATTTCTTATAATCTATGTAAATCTGGATTTTTAAAAGATTTTGTACACAAATCCAGTTCTATTTTGATTCAATTCCTTAACTTCAAAACACAGGTTTTTTTCAAATCTATGAAGCTAGGGATTAGGTTTTGTTGTCAGTAACGGACTGAGAACGCTGCCATTGATCATGAGGAAAACTGCTCACAAAGATCTAGTGATTTGTTTGACATGGATTTCTCCATTACCAATGACAGACTAAATCGAGAGCTAAGACAAATATAGGACTTGTAGCCTTGGGATTCTTGATCTCAAGGAAGGTTGACCAACAACCAGTTAACTGCCAGATTGACACTTAATGAAGGCTTTCATAAAAAGAGGTAACATATGCATCTTCAACCAATAGATGAGACCTAAGAAAGGCACAAAATACATTTTTTTGAGGTCTCATAGTCTTCGGAACCATGTGGACCTTGTTTACTACAAAGCACTTGACTGGATTTGTTAATCTGGGCCAATCAGGAGGCACTGGCTGACCAATATTAACAGGGGATTTTGAATCTCCTCAATTAGTGGACAGACTCTCAGCTGGTTGGCTACAGCTATTGTACTGTGCACAACTAAATAAAGGCTGATTTGGTGATATAGGCCTCCGTGCGGTTATCTAATCTCCTCAACTTTTTCTTGAGACCTACATTTTCCTGTTTTTTTTTGGTTTTCAAGGGCTCCTTTTTATATCTCATTAACTCATATACAAGGTGATGCAGACATGTCACCTCCTTTATTTGCGCTGACCTCTGAGGTAATTGGACTTACACAGAAGCAGAATTAGATGAATTCATTGATGCCCTCTATAATTTTTAACCATCCATTAAACATAAAGCCACTAAACATAAAGAAAAGCACTAATTTCTTTAAAAATGTATTTAATTTGGGACAATATGCGTAAGTTATAGTCACAGAGTCATAGAGATATACAGCATGGAAATCAAACCCTTTTGTCCAACTCGCCCATGCTGACCAGACATCCCAAATGAATCTGGTCTCATTTGCCAGCATTTGGCCAATACCCCCCTAATCCCTTCCTGTTTTTATTTCCAGATGCTTTTTAAATGTTGTAATTGTCCTAGCCTCCTCCACTTCATCTGGCAGCTTATTCCACTCATATACCACACTCTGCATGAAAATGTTGCCTCTTAGATCCCTTTTAAATCTGTCCCCTCTCACCTTAAACCTGCACCGTCTAGTTTTGGAGTCCACCACCCTGGGGGAACAAAAACCTTGTCAATTTACCCTATGCATGCCACTCATGATTTTAAAACCTCTATAAGGTCACTCCTCAGCCTTTGAATTTCCAGGGAAAATAGCCCCAATCTATTCCACCCCTCCCTGTAGCTCAAACCCTCCAACACTAGCAACATCCTTGTAAATCTTTTCTGAACCCTTTCAAGTTTCCCTACCTCCCCACCTATACTCTCTCCACCTATCTTCTTCACTCTCCATCTTCGGTCCGCCTCCCCCTCTCTCCCTATTTATTCCAGGTCCCTCTCCCCATCCCCCTCTCTGATGAAGGGTCTAGGCCTGAAACGTCAGCTTTAGTGCTCCTGAGATGCTGCTTGGCCTGCTGTGTTCATCCAGCCTCACATTTTATTATCCAAGTTTCACAACTGCCTTCCTATAGCTGGGAGGTATTCAAAATAACCGACACACTCTTTTGCGCACTAAACACCATCACCCCAAGTACACATTCCGCAGCCTGGTGAGGTCACAGCTAATGCATTTACAAACAAATGCAACAAACTAGAAGATTTAAACCAAAATGTTATCACATGTTCTCTGTCTATTTCAAACCTTAATCTTAGATTTTAGTTTAACAATTGACACAGTGTTCATTACAACTGAAACATCCACTATATCATTGGGTAAATTGCATTTTGAGAAAAGTCTGGAGTTGTCGATATCCATAGTAATGATAGACCAGAAAAATTGGAAATAAAAAAACCATTGAATTTAATGGGCCGTGTAATATCTTTTCTGTAGCCTGGTGTATTAATTACCTACCAGTTACGTACAATCTAATTTGATTATAGTGTGTTTGCTGCAGTAAAAATCTTAAACTCTGGAATCCTATGATCCTTTGAGTTTGTCATTAGGACTTTCACACTACTTTTTAAACCACAAGTCATTATGAAGTTAACATTCTATTAAAATTACATTTCTTTCAACAGGATGTAACTTATCCAAGAATTTTTACAGAAAGAATAATAGAGGAAAAGTCATTGTTTTTTAGTATTTCATTGATCGCTTAGGGATCTCATTCTGCTGCATCGTCAATAGCACATCTTTCAGGAGGGCATTGAATCAATGACAGCGTCCTTGGGATTTCTGTGTTAATCTGTTCATGGAAAATCTAAAATATATGATTCTTTTATTCAGCAGATGTTGACCATTTAATTGACGCAGTTAATATTGGCAGTGTAGGAAATTATCAGAATTTTTTGTTTGAATATTTTTCCTTCACAGGGTCTTCAAATGTGCAGGTATAACATGCTTGAATATTGTAAATACCTTTTCTCTAATCAACCATTCATGTAAAAACCTCACCAATATACAATTACCAATAATTAAATTGTTTGTCTGAATATCTCAATCTTTGAAGATTCTTGTTTTGCTCCACCTTGTGTTTAAAATACCATAGTCTCCTTCCAAACTTAATACCAGGTATCTTTTAAATAAAAACACTAATTTGTTTTGTTGAATATTAAAAACTAATTTAATCCATTGCAGTAATTTCTTCTGTCAGAAGATTGATTCTCATCCCCAGTCTTCTTTGCAGATCCATGTATTTAATCACAAGAAATTCAATCACCTTTGCTCCATTTGTTTAAGAAGTGAAAGGTACAGTTTTTAATCCAGCTCAAGGAAAGTGAAGGGTAAGATAATAATTCACAAAAGCAAATGAACACAGAACAAACCAAGCCTGCTCCTTGTGCCTTATCCATTGAGGACATTAAGTAAGATACACCCTTCAGGAGGACTCTTTGTCTTGTGAGGCTGCATATTGTTTCCTAATCAGACCTGATTCTTATCCAATGTGTCCTCATGGTTCCCTTGCCCAATTCCAGAGTGATAAATTATCTGAAGGGATGTAAGAAGAGCTTCATCTTTGAACTGTAAGTGGGCTCACGGAAACACTCATCTCTAGGGACAGGTGGGTTTTGCAAGTTTTTAACTCTGTTACGATGGGGCAGTATTTTCTGGATATGGTGAGATTGTCAGTGGAGGGACAGGACATGTATGATACCTCCGCTCCAGAGCGGTATGGCTGGCCATGTTTGACCACATGGCATCTAACAAGATGCCATGTCTACAAGCTACAAGCACGTCCTTGCTCAGGACACATCTGCTCCCATCCCCATTCCTTCTTTGTTTTACTTCAGCTTCTGCTCTTTTCGTTCACTTTGTTTTCCTTTTCTTTTAGTATTTTTTCTTCTTTTCTGTGGCGGCTTGGTTGGCAGAACTGGTGCAGCAGTGAACATGTCATCTCCTGGTGAGAGGAGGAATTGGCGGAGAGAATGTTCTCCCAGCCATGGGAAACCAGTGACAGCGAGTGTGTTCTCCCACTATTCTAGGCCTGTGGCAGTGGCAGCAAGATCATTCTCCCAGTGTTCATGGCCAGGCAGCAGCAGCAGCAAGGATCCTCCAGCAATTGGGGATGGCAGAACTGGTGGCAGTGAGCTCTCCTAGATGGTGAGCTGGCAAGGCTCCGAAGTAGGTCTCACGGTCCAGTGGTGGCCCAGCCTCTTGGCTGTGGGCTGAGTATGGGTTCAGCGGCATTAGCAAACTAGACCCAGTGGTGAAGAGATGGCACCTAAAGTGGGGTGACTCTTATGTTGATGGGTCTGGTGCAGGTGGTGGCAAGGCAGCGGGGGTCTCACTTGAGACTAGGTGCTGGCATGGACTGGGTTGGAAAGACTGATATTCTGACTGCTTACTTCTTTATTTTGTTACTGTTCTGTACCTATGTATCTTTGTACCAATGATGGTGCTGTAACGTGGTGACTGTAAACTTTTCACTGTATTCATTAGAGTAAATGTGACAATAAAGACATTTCAACTGAAAATTGTAAGAAACTTGACCTCAGCTGAGGAGGAGGCCACAGAACCTATTGCTAAGGATTGTGACATAGCAGGTACTGAAGAGGGATCCAGAGGTGGTCAGCATCCAGTGAGGATGCCTTAGTCTAGTTCACATTTGGATATATCAAGGACTAATGCCTGAAACTTTGGGTCATATCTTCCAGACTAAGGATATGAAGTGAGTTATGCTTTCAACAGGATGTTTTATCTGATTCATAAGCATTTATGACCTGCAACATATGAACCTGTGAGTGAATGTTGTGGTATTGAAATATCCAACAACTATTTGTTACAACTAAGTATTATGTACAAACCTTATTTTCCTTAGGCAGATAAGTTTCTGGGCTCATATTAAACTCTTAGGCTACAACAGAGGATTATAATTCCAGTAGAGTACCGTGCTTCAAGTGATCTAAGGTAAACTAGAGTGTGAAGTTGGAGTGTGAGATTTTTACCCTCAGGTCACCTGATGTGACACAGTGATGTTGCCTCGAGCATGTCTCTTAAAGGCATATTGAATACTGACTACTGACTGTGAAACATAACACAACAGTTTGAGAGTGGCAGATTTTTTTAGAGGGAAGCCCATGGCCATTAAAGATTGTCAGTTCCCTCAGCATTCAGGTACTTGATTGGTTACCAGTGGGCTTTTTACTGGAACTAGGATCTAGGATGAGGAAACCCTAGCTTCCAAGAGCTGCTGGCCAATGACAGCAATGCTATGACAGAGGCTATGTTTATAGGTAGTACAACACCAGGATGGAGAATCACTCAGGTGAAAGGAGGTGGGGTCTTCATGGAGGAGGGGGGACCTATATTGACACTGAGGCAGGGGATTCAGAAACAAGGGCAGGAGTACAGCTCTTAGCAGCTAACACCCCTTCATTCTAGGTCTAGTCTTTCAGTGGGCACTGATAAAGCAGATCAGGGAAAGTTACCACTATCGACTTACTGACCTTCTGCCCACACTGGTTAGTTATTGAGGTCAGATTACTCTTTCCCATCTCACCTGAAGCATCCCAGTTGAGAATAGGCCTTTGAAAGGTCACATTGATTTAGATGCCATTTGTGGCTGATCTAAATCCTCCTTTTCCACCCTCGTTATTAACGCTACCATTGAAATGAATTTAACTGGCCTAGCTCGCTTGAGATGTGGCCTCCTAAGCAAGGCCTAATGCTGGCAGTAAGGTCATTGAAATCAGAGATTAGCTGTGACTAAGTTAAAGGTATGTGGTGGGGCAACTAGAACTAGGGGTCAAGGCAGAGCTGAGGAGTAATTTCTTCTGTCAGAGGGTCGATCCTCATCTCCAGTGTGTGATGCATGCTGGAGCATTGAAGATAGTGAAGGCTGAATTACACAAATTCTTGATTGACAAGAGAATCAAAGCTAATTGGAACATGCAAACAAATGTGTTTAAGGTCATTTCTTGACAGTAAACTTTTGTGGAGCAGTCTTGAGAGGCAGATGGCCTACTCCTGTTCCTGCTCCTCATGTTCTTAGGACTCATTTTAGGCACCTAAATCAATATAGTTGAGGTTTGTGTGTTTGGGAATCTGTTCTGATTAGTTAATATAGTTTTTGTGCCTCATTCTATCATTTGATAGAAAGGTTGGTACACTGTTACAATAATTATTGGGCTTTAGCTCCTTTATATATTTAAATATCGATTTCCATTCAAATACTTCATTTCATTACTTCAGTTACTGAGGTTATAGGTTCTGATAACTTGCTCTTTCCCAAAATGGGAAGGAAATGAATTGTAATATTCTTTAATTATCACCTTCCAGAATGATCTTTGCCCTTCAGCATGGGGCTGTTACTGTGAATCTCAACCTTCTGACTCTTGTTGAATTTCAGCAGTTGACATGGTGGCTTAGTAGTTAGCACTGCTGCTTCACAACACCAGGGATCTGGGTTTGATTCTGGCCTTGGGTGATGGTGTGGAGTTTGCTCATATTCCCTTTGTCTGCGTGGGTTTCCTCTGGATGCTCTGGTTTCCTCCCACAGTTCAAAGATGTGCAGCTTATGTGGATTGGCTATGCTAAATTGTCCAGGGATAAGTAGGCAGGTGGATTAGCCATGGAAAAATGCAGGGTTATAAGGTAGGCGAGTGGGTGAGATGCTCTTCAGAGGAGTGTTGTAGACTGAATGGCCTGCTTTCACACTGTAGGAATTCTATTAAAGATTCTGACTGAGGTCTTCTATTCTTTGGGAAGGTGGACGGAGACATGCATTCATATGATGGGATCATCCAACAAGCACTTAGTAAAGTGGGTGATTGGGGTTCGAGGTGGGATGTGGTGGATCAGGGAAAAGATATCCAACCTGTCAGGTCTCAGTTCCCTCTTGACCTTTGTGCTTAATGATTTGTTTTTATGGGCCAGGATCTGAAAAAAAATGACCCTGTATTCTCCCTCAACTTCTACATCCACTGGCAGATCTCTCTACAACGAATATCCTCAAAAATAAAATCATGTGCAAAGTATTTTACTGTAATTTGTCATTGCACCTCTGTACAGCACAGGAAAGAAATTGTGAAGTTTCTTTACTCATTATTTGGGATGCAGTACTTTGCAATATAGATAAGATCTTTCGAGATGTGCATATTCCAATGTCTGAGTCATATTAATAAGGAACATGTAAATCATGTGAAACTCACACTTTGCCAATGAGGACAATGCACATTTATTTCAGCAATGCTCCAAACAAATTGTCAATTTTAACAGCTAAATATTTGTGATTATTAATGAGTGCGACTTTCAACTCCCAGTCAAATAGTTAATGGTACATTGTCAAAACAAATCTGAAGACGTGCTTTATTTTTCCTCAAAGTATGAATTTCTGCTGTTTCTCCTTTTCTTATTAAGCCTGTAAGTTCAACACAACATCCTCCAGGACAAGTGGAAGGAAAGCGATGCATCATTTCACAGATTGTACAGCCAACCATGAGGAGATGTGTAATAATTACTTTGATTAGGCCTTGCTTATCTACCCCCTTTCCTATTCGACTGCCTAACACACTTAGAACTGTGCAGAAGAACACAAGAAATAGGAGCAGAAGTAGGCCATCTGGCCCTTCAAGTCCGCTCCCATTCAGTAAGATCATAGCTGATCTTTTTGTGGACTCAGCTCCACTTACCTGCTTTTTCGCCATAACCCTTAATTCCTTTAGTGTTCAAGAATCTATCTATCTTTGTCTTAAAAACATCCAAAGAGATAAATCTGCTCCCCCTTATTTTGAGGCTATGCCCCCTAGTTCTGGTTTCACCTGCCAGCAGAAAAGGCCTCCACCCTTCTATATCATCTATTCCCTTCTTAACTTTATTTGTTTCCGTATGACCCTCCCTCATTCTCCTAAATCCCAATGAGTATATTTCAAGCCGTTGTAAGTGATTGGGATTAATTTTTCTGACACCCCTTGTCCTCCACTGTCTGTAGTTTGCTGGAAAAATTGTCCCATGTTTATCCCTCATGAATATATTTGCTGTTGTTCCCAGATACTCTCTATAAATAGATTCAATAGAATGTTTGATGTCGTGTGCTGTGTCTACGTATAAATCTAAAAACAGACTTTGTGGAGTAAACATATTATAAAATAAATAAACTATTTTCCTGTTAGTCTTGTCATTGGTTCATACTTATTACACTGGCACAGCGTAACCCATTGTGTTAGACATTTTATATTTATAGACACCTTAACTATGTGTAGCTGAGCTTTGGAATTCAATTAAGGCAGAAGGGAAGAAAATCAAAAATCTGATCAAAACATTATAACACAATTGAGTTGGGAGTGTTTCATGTCAGTCAAGAAAATGCTTTTTGATAGTCAAAGTTTATTTCTTTTACAATATCATTGAAATATTCTTATTTTTAAAGCAGTTTGAAGTACATTAACTAATAGAGTTAAAAGACAATAAAAGCAGCACCTTCTAGTGCTCAGGGCCATAAAAGAAAGCTAATGGAATTCTTGGATTTGTGGCAAGAGCATACACAATAAAAGTTAATGTAATGGTAAATCAGCAGAATTATGGGACAATAGTCTGATTCTACACTATAGGAGGAATGCCATTGCAAAAGCTATAGCACAGAATCACACCGATTCTATCGAGTAAGAAGAAATGCAAATTCAAAGTAGATTTGGAAAAGCTTGAAAGGTCTTCATTGGAACAGAGGATATTGTGGAATAATTCAATCAATGGTATTTCAATTGGGGCATTTAAAATGATGAATTTTAGGACAAAAACAGACTGCTTCCATTGATTGGAGGGGGAAAAAGACATAAATAGAAGAGATTCAGGGAAGATAAGCCATTTTTTACACAGTTTGCTGTCTCATTAAAGTTAATAATCAGAACAGATAAAGCAACAATGTTTAAGCACATTAGATGGTGATGAAGGAAAGGCAACCGTGGGGTTATATGCATACATCCAGCACAAAGGATTGGCACTGTAATTCTTTCGAACGATAAACACATAATGGTTGGGCCAATTCATGGCTTTTCTCTGTCTTCTAATTGACATGAAATTTTATATATTCCCAGAGGTGCTAGAATTATTTTTGTTAAACCCATACATATGAGATGATAGAACCAAATGTTACGTTTCTAGCAGCATTGCTGCTTAGCCCAAGACAGAGCACCTGCAACAAATATATCTACAAGTCAAGCGTGTGATGCAGTACTTTCCACTTGCCCAAATGAATGCAGTATTGGGAATTAGTAAGGAGCTCAATACCAACCAAGGTAAAGCAGCTAGACTCAAGTATTCACCCATTCCACCACTGGTGCATTCTGACTAAATGATGTCACATCTGCAAGATGCATTGCAGCAAATTGCCAAGATTCCTTCCACAGTGCATCCCACAACTTCTATTGTCTCAAAGGATAAGATTAGCTAGTGCATGGGAACATCCCATTATCAAAGCCCTCCAACTCATATGCCAATCTTGTTTGGAATTATATCAGTGATCTTTTATTGGCATTTGTTCAAAATTCTGGACTACCCACTTGATAGCGAGGAGAAAGTATCTACATCACACAGACTGTTCACCATCATCTTTGCAAGGGAAATGAAGGATGGAGAGTATTGGGCTTGCCAGGATCATTCACATCCTGTGTATGAATAAACTAAAATTTGTTTCCTAAACACTGCAATGAAGAAATAAGAGGGTTAAGAACACATTTGGAAAATCAATAGCCCTCAGATGCAACACCAAAAGACTGGGGACAGAGACCAGCTGTTGCATATTTCTGCTCTCCTAGCATTATCCGTGAGATTTCTGAGTAATTTCAACTGTCTGCTAAACAATGGGTTTGAGAGGAAAACAAACAAAGCAAAAATACAGCCGTCCAAATGCTTTGGTCTCTGAGTAGCTGAATTATATTTTAGTTGTGGCACGTCACTAAGCTTTAGTTGCAACAAACTTTGAGATTACCAGTGAAGTTGGCAGTGACATTATTTTAACATTGTCAGATGTTACATGTTCCAATTTATGCTAAATTTGTATGCTACATTATATATCTTCTATTCATATGGTAATGAGTTACATAGATGATACTGTTGGTTATGCCATCACTGGCAGATTGCTAATTGTTAAATAATGAGTACATTTTAAAATGCAATTTTGAATTCTTAAAAAGATAGGCAAAAACGGATCATTTGGCCTAGAATATCCCAATGCACATTTTGAAAGTGATTGAAGCATCAATACAGTTTTGTGAATGGTCACAGTAATTCCAAATATGATGGATTTCTTTGATAGTGGAACAGCAAAGAGGCTGCCAGCTTCAATTACACAAACAGGATGACCCTAAAGTAACTGATAAGAAGTCCAGCAAAAGGGAATAAGGAAAGGGAAAATGGATATATTGGATTGAATGACTATGTAACTATGTACTGTGGACTCACAAAAAATAAGGGATTATTTGCACAAAAGCAAAGTGAAAAAATATGTTAAACCCAGGTACAATGAAAGCCTAGATAACCAAAAAGGTCCTTCAATTCAACAAAATTGGAGATTGCTTACAAATATGCTTGAACATCTGGTTTTTATGTACCTTGGAGTTTCATGTTACACGTTTAACTTGGTATTATTAAACAATATTCTGCTGATAAATCTAGTTAATAGTGTCATGAGTTCACAAAATAAAACAACTTGTTTAATTAACAAATATTCATTATTAATGGCAAGGTATTACAGAGTGTGTTTTTGAAATTTCTGGCAGTTTCGTGGCCATTGGATATCTGGAATAAGGAATTATAGGCTCATAGAGTTTCTTAAAGTTTGTGTTACCATTCTATCTCAGTTAGTAGTCAAATCATCAAAGCAGTAGTAATGGAAAACCTTTACCACGACATGTCAAAAGGAAACTAAAGGAAAAGTCAGAATTATGGAGAGTCTAATGTTAAGGCAGCGACTTCCTAAGTTCCTCTAGAGCTTGGAAAAAACCTTTGATTTTTGGACATGGCTCCAAAGTTGCCTGGTATGTAAGAAGTGGCACTAGGAATATATTTACTTGGGGCAACGAGAGATGAGATAACGATACCACTGAGGTTTTATAAGTTTAAAATGTATTTTTCCAAGCAATTATGCATGTTGATGACAGGTGAAAGCTCACAGTACATGAAGCATCACATTTATTTGCACTATCTCATTCTTACTTTTAAAGCAGTCAATATTTAGCTCAGATATAGCAGGAACTGCAGATGCTGGAGAATCTGAGATAACAAAGTGTAGAGCTGGATTAACACAGCAGGTCAAGCAGCATCAGAGGAGCAGGAAGGCTGACGTTTCGGGCCTAGGTCCTTCTTCAGAAATGTTTAGCTCATGCTAGATTTAAATAACCTTCAGATACAGGGTACTGTGCTGAACTACTAATTATTACATATGTGTAAAAAATGTTTTTTGAATAAGTTACTGGCATATTTGTTGTTTGAACCTGGTGAGTTTACAGATATATACCTACCTCCGTCTATACCTACCGCTTCTTGAAAACACATAATATTTTAGCCTGATTTTCTGTGGTAGTGAATCGGGGACACAACGCGAAAAATAAGGAGGTACAATTTAGCACAGAGATGAGGATAATTTGTCTTATTCAGATGATTGTAAATCTTCGGAGTTCTCTACCACAGAGGGCTACGGGTGTTCAGGTTTTCAGTGTACTTAAAATATAAGTTGATAGATTTCTGATTAAAAGGCACTACATTTAATCAGCCCTCATTACTAAATGGCACAGCAGGCCTGAGGTGTTGAATGGCCTACTCCTTTTCCCATGTTCCTGTGGTACTAATAGGAAAAAGAAGGAATTTTTAAACAAGATGTTTTGATGATCTAACAGGTTATTCAGGAAGTTTACTTAGCTCAGCTCTTTTGAGTTCATGAATTTAAAAATGTTATCTCAACCTGAGAGGGAAGAGCTGTAAGGCAGACTTGTGAGGCCATTGGCTGCTTGTGTTGTGTACACCTCACACATTACTGACCGTTCACACCAATACATTTGCTCACAGAGGCTAGGGAAAGGACATTTAGAAAATCATAATAAATTTAGGCAATGATGTTTGACCATGAGAGGTAATGGAACTGGTAAAATCCACTGCCCCATGTATGCTTTTTTCATCTTCCTTCCATGAGCTACATTAGGCTCTCAACATGGACATCGATTCATGGTACATTCTCTATGGGCACAAGGCTAGGCATCATGTTGGCACAGTTACATTTAAGATGAGACAAGGACTGAAACAAACAGATATAGTTCAAAACCACTACAATGATCTAAATGTGATGCTTCATATACAGTGTGCTTTCACCTGGGTCACCTAAGTATCATCTTCTTTCTTTCCCTCCCGCTACTTTGTAGTATTGTCCCTTGTTCCAGAGCAGGAGTGCAGCGAGCTTGCTCAATAGTGGAGCCTGTTGGTTCTGGAGGTTTAGTCAGGTGACCAAGGAGGCATTCATGTCTGGATAGCCCTGACATGGAAAATCTTCTTCCCAGTGGCACATGGGCCTAACTCAGCTTGAACTTCAGAGAGTGTGGGTGGGTTCCGGCAGAGTAAAGATAAAGGCCTGACCACCTCAGGAGTGCCTGTGGAGGAGATTTATGGCAGAGTCGGAGGAGATTGGATAGTTTCTGACATTTCGTTGTCTCCTTGTGAGGAAAACACACCTTGAGGTTTGCCAGATTCTCTATTTATGTTGTCACCATGCCTTTGGTTATGAGGGCCAATGCTTTGGGCAATAGAGCACAGATATGTGTGCATCTCCAGCAGACCCTGAAGCTATTAGCCCTAGCTCACCATAGCAGCTGTCAACCTATTCATGGAGGCAGTCAGTCACATGCTGGGTCCCTTATAGCCCCTAGTGGGTCATTGCCTCCCAAATACATGTCTGCCAATGCTATTCCTCCCTGTACATGTGGACAAAGTTCTGATTTGATTTGATTTATTTATTGCCACATGTATCTTATTACAAAATACAGTGAAAAGTGTTGCATAGTGCTGCCATTCTCTGGACCCATCTTAAACCACAGAAAAATGAACCACAACACAGAATAGAGGCAGAAAAATGAAGAAATAAAAAATATCAACTCGACAGGGTCCACTCCTGCTGAGGGCTGAGCAAGTGCCTGGTCTCCTGCAATCTTATGAGTGACAGTGGGCCTGGGCTGTTTCTTCCTTGGCTTGAAGTGTAAATGTTGCAGTGAAGTGCTCACCGGCTTGAGCTCCAAACTTCCTAAACATGACACTCCTCTCCAAGGTGTCAATGTCAGAGCTGATGGGGGCTGCAGAAGGCAGCGTTACCAATATTCCCTCTGTTTCCTATTTAGTGCGGAAGGATGTCGCAGGTTAAAGAGGGACATAGATAAGATGCAGAGCTGGGCTGAGAAGTGGCAAATGGAGTTTAATGCAGAAAAGTGTGAGGAGATTCACTTTGGAAGGAGTAACAGGAATACCAAGTACTGGGCTAAAGGTAAGATTCTTGGTAGTGTGGATGAGCAGAGAGATCTCAGTGTCCATGTGCATAAATCCCTAAAAGTTGCCACCCAGGTTGATATGGTTGTTAAGAAGGTGTACGGTGTGTTAGGTTTTACTGGTAGAGGGATTGTGTTTCGGAGCCAAGGGGTCATGTTGCAGCTGTATAAAACTCTGGTGCGGCTGCACTTGGAGTATTGTGTACAGTTCTGGTCGCCGCATTATAGGAAGGATGTGGAAGCATTGGAAAGGGTGCAGAGGAGATTTACCAGGATGTTGCCTGATATAGAGGGAACGACTTATGAGGAAAGCCTGAGGGACTTGAGGCTGCTTTCGTTAGAGAAAAGATGGTTAAGAGGCGACAATAGAGATATACAAGATGATCAGAGGATTAGATAGGATGGACAGTGAGAGTCTTTTTCATCGGATGGTGATGGCTAGCACGAGGGGTCATAGCTTTGAATTGAGGGGTGATAGATATAGGACAGATGTCAGAGGTAGGTTCTTTACTCGGAGAGCAGTAAAGGTGTGGAATGCCCTGCCTGCAACAGTAGTAAACTCATCAACTTTAAGGGCATTTAAATGGCCATTGGATAAACATATGGATGATAATGGAATAGTGTAGGTTAGATGGGCTTCAGATCGGTTTCATAGATCGGTGCAACATCGAGGGCTGAAGGGCCTGTACTGCGCTGTAATGTTCTATGTTCTACATTCTATGTATTCTCACCTTCGGAGATGGAGGAGGTTGTTTCTGATGAAGCTAGCACTGTCTTGCAAATACAGTACAAATATAATACATCTACTGGTTCCCCTTTATCCACCCTGCTTGCTGCATCCTCAATAAACTTTAATAAATTTGTCAATCATGATTTCACTTTTTACAAAACCATGTAACTCTGCCTAAATTTATTAAGATTTTCTAAATGTCCTGCTACTACTTCCTTAATAGATTCTAGCATTTTCGCAATGTCTGAATTTAAACTAATTGCCCAATAGATTATTGCTTTCTATCATTCTCCATTCTTGAATGTAAGCACTACATTTTCAGTTTACCAACCTGCTAAGGTCTTTCCCAAATCTAGGGGATTTTGGAATATTACAAATGTATTCATAAACCAAGGCTGTAATGAGATCCATTTTCTCCCCTTTGGTCCAGGAAATCCCCACCTACGTCCGTGACACCACCCACACCCTCCACCTCCTCCAGGACTTCCAATTCCCCGGACCACAACACCTCATTTTCACCATGGATGTCCAGTCCCTATGCACCTGTATTCCTCATGCAGAGGGCCTCAAGGTCTTCCCCTTCTTCCTGTCCCGCAGGCCCGACCAATCCCCCTCCACTGACACCCTCATCCGCCTAGCCGAACTCGTCCTCACCCTCAACAACGTCTCTTTTGATTCCTCCCACTTCCTACAGACAAAGGGAGTGGCCATGTGTACCCGCATGGACCCAAGCTATGCCTGCCTCTTTGTAGGTTACGTGGAACAGTCCCTCTTCCACACCTACACAGGTCCCAAACCCCACCTCTTCCTCCGTTACATTGATGACTGTATCGGCGCCACCTCTTGCTCCCCAGAGGAGCTCGAACAGTTCATCCACTTTACCAACACCTTCCACCCCAACCTCAAGTTCACCTGGGCCATCTCCAGCACATCCCTCACCTTCCTGGACCTCTCAGTATCCTTCTCAGGTAATCAGCTTGTAACTGATGTCCATTTCAAGCCCACTGACTCCCACAGCTACATAGAATACACCTCCTCCCACCCACCCTCCTGCAAAAATTCCATCCCCTATTCCCAATTCCTCCACCTCTGCTGCATCTGCTCCCAGGATGAGGCATTCCACTCCCGCACATCCCAGATGTCCACGTTCTTCCAGGACCACAACTTTCCCCCCGCAGTGGTCGAGAATGCCCTTGACCCATCTCCCGCATTTCCCGCAACACATCCCTCACACCCTGCCCCCGCCGCAACCGCCCCCAGAGGATCCCCCTCATCCTCACATACCGCCCCACCAACCTCCGGATACAACGTACCATCCTCCGACACTTCCGCCATCTACAATCCGACCCCACCACCCAAGCTATTTTTCCATCCCCACCCTTGTCTGCCTTCCGGAGGGACCACTCTCTCCGTGACTCCCTTGTCCGTTCCCCACACCTCCTCCCTCACCCCCATCCCAGGCCCCAGGATGACCTTCCATATCAAACAGATGTTCACCTGCATATCTGCCAATGTGGTATATTGTACCCATTGTACCCAGTGTGGCTTCCTCTACATTGGGGAAACCAAGCGGAGGCTTGGGGACCGCTTTGCAGAACACCTCCGCTCGGTTCGCAACAAACAACTGCACCTCCCAGTCGCCAACCATTTCAACTCCCCCTCCCATTCCTCAGATGACATGTCCATCATAGGCCTCCTGCAGTGCCACAATGATGCCACCCGAAGGTTGCAGGAACAGCAACTCATATTCCGCTTGGGAACCCTGCAGCCCAATGGTATCAATGTGGACTTCACAAGCTTCAAAATCTCCCCTTCCCCCACTGCATCCCAAAACCAGCCCAGTTCTTCCCCTCCCCCCACTGCATCCCAAAACCAGCCCAGCCTGTCTCTGCTTCCCTAACCTGTTCTTCCTCTCACCCATCCCTTCCTCCCACCTCAAGCCGCACCTCCATTTCCTACCCACCACCTCATCCCGCCTCCTTGACCTGTCCATCTCCCCTGGACTGACCTATCCCGTCCCTACCTCCCCACCTAAACTCTCCTCTCCACCTATCTTGTTTTCTCTCCATCTTCGGTCCGCCTCCCCCTCTCTCCCTATTTATTCCAGAACCCTCACCCCATCCCCCTTTCTGATGAAGGGTCTCGGCCCGAAACGTCAGCTTTTGTGCTCCTGAGATGCTGCTGGGCCTGCTGCGTTCATCCAGCTCCACACTTTGTTATCCTGTAATGAGATCTGACTGACAAGCAAAATCCTTCCAAAAGTATCTCTGTGGAATGGTGGAAATCCTATGTTCTACCTGCAAGACAAAAATGACAGAAGGCATCTCAGCCAATGTTTAGAAGAGGCATACAATGAATAAGACTTACAGTAGGGTTAATGTGAGAGCTACAATGCAATGTGGAGTGATACTTACTCAGTTGGCACTAAAAGTATGCTTCAGCATCCCCATTGCTGCAGTCCCAATCTTCTCCTGTAAGAAAAGGATTCTCCACCAATAGAGGGTGAGGAACTTAATGTCGGGTCCTTTCCGCCTCTCTGGGCCTTGTCTGGTCTACTGTGGGCTGTCTCCTCATGAAATGAGACAAGCGGAGGGATTGAGTAAGTTGAAAGTGAATGGCACAGTTGTTAGTGCTGGTGCAGTTAGCCTAAAAGTGGTGAGCTGCTCCAGGTGAGGTAAGCAGGCAACACAGAGGCCACACAGGGTTAGTGGTTTGGGAAATGGCGGGGTTGGGGGGGGGGGGGGGGTGTCAAACAAGAACGAATGAGAGAAGATGTTGAAAGCAGTAATGACAGCGATACAGCCTGAGCCTTGGTGGGAGGTAGGTGCTGTAGCACACATACAGTGAGTGTCAGGTAACACAGTTTAGGGTTTGACATGTACCCTGGCACAGTGGAGAATGTAACTGATATCCTTTAGGCTAACTGATGGCCATTCCTCTGGACTGTGCAGACAGCAAAGACTCTGATAAGCAACCTCAGACCTGCTGCCAGGGAAGGGTGGCATGGCCTTCTCTGCCAGTCCTCTGGGGGAAGAATGCTCCTCCTCTGCACCACACCATCCACAAGGACCTTCAGATCCCTGCTGGACAGTCGCAGCGCCGTCCTCCCCTTCTCCAACATCGTCTGATGAATGCCCATCAGCACGCAAGGCAGCTTCAGGGTGCCAGTGGTCATACAGGTGCACTGAGGACTTTTAAATATGGCACAGCTGCCAGGGAAGCTGGTCTTTTGGTGGATATCTGATGCGTGGTGAGTTCTTTCAAGAATGGCATGTGATAAAATGGGGCCTGAATCAAGCAAGAGAGTGCCACAGTAATGGGGAATGTAGTTAAAGAGGCAATGTTGGTGCAATACAGCCTTATGGTGAGAAACCATCCAGAACACTTGACAAGAGCTGGTATTTAGCCAACAAAACAAAACCTCCAACTGAAAGAGTCTACAGAGGAATATAAGGAGGATAGGTGAGTATGCACAAATTTAGCAATGAAACCTAACATGAGAAATTGTGAGGTTATGAGCTTTGGCAAAAGAATAGAAAAGCTGAATATTACTTAAATGAGGAAAAAGTGTAGCAAGCTGTAGCAGAGAGAGATTTGCATGACTCAAAAAAGCTAGTATTCAGGTTCATTGGGTAGTATTCAGGTTCATTGGGTAGTAGGGAAGGCAAATGCACTCCTCACAGAAGAACCACAGAAGTACTATGGCACAGAATGAGGCCATTTGGCCTCCTGTTGGCCTTTATTTCAAAGGGAATGAAGTACAAAAATTGGGAAGTCTTGCTAAAACTATATGTAATTCCCTGAACTAAGGAAGATAAGATATTGACACTGGAGGCAGTCGAAAGAAGTTGCATTAGGTTGCTTGTGGGTATGGAGGTATTTTCTTATGAGAGGAGGTTGAGCAGGTTGGTGTTGTACTCATCGAAGCATAGGAAAATGAGCAGATATAACATTTTGTAAAATGCTGTACACACTTCATATATCCAATGTGAAATTCTTCATTTGACTGTTATAAATTTAAGTAGTACCTGATTTTAACATATGACAGCAAGTGTAAATTTTAAAATGTAGGACCGCACTTCTGCCAGTAGATGTTGCTATTTCACATGATTAGACTTCAGTAGGAAACGATCAGTGTGCACTCATTTTTAGTAAAATATTTTATGAAACTCTTAACTCATCATTATCAAGTTCTGCTTCACACACTTATCACTGTGGGAGGAAAGGGGGAAAAGTAATTGATCCTAACTAACTTGCAGACATTCACATTCCTGTAAGAATTGATTGTGAGTTGATTTCAAATGGACCTTGAATGACAAAGACAGAAATTACTTCTAAATCACAGTCAGCTAGTCAGGACAGAACAGCATTAATGTTTTGTCATTTTAGTTTAACAAAAGTGAGTACAAGTTAGCTATGAAACTAAGGAGAAAATCAAACTTTTAATTTGTTCAAAATTCAGTCTGAGCCCAATACACAATAAACACTCTTAAGATCATTGGTCCAGTATATTAGAAGCTTATCGGGATCTGAGTGTTTTGAGCTATGGTGAGATGTATGACAGAATCGAATGCAAATGTGATGAGATACATCTTGACTTCAGGAGCAATTGGTGTTATCTTTTACCTTTTTCACAAGTGAGATTCTTAGTAGGCAGCAGCAGGATACCAATCCACTTATTATCGCGTATAAAATGCCCTTTTTAACAGCCTAATTCACCTCATTAATACTAAGCCTCTCATATTAGCAATCATACCAAACAAGCTAGACGTTGGGAACACTCAACAAGGAAACTTGAGTGAATACCTGTTGGATTCAGCTCGCCACTTGTTTGAAACGATCTCTACGTTAGAAATTGGGCACCAAATTCTGAATGTACACTCCATGGAAAATGGCCACACATTCACTACATCCACTGGCATTGGTATCTCATTTATCATAGAATCCCTACAGTGTGGAAACAGGCCCTTTGGCTGAACAAGTCCACACCAACCTTCAGCATCCCACCCAGACCTATCCCTCTATAAACCACCTAATCTACACATCCCTCAACACTACAGGCAATTTTCCTTAGCCAATCCACCTAACCTGCATATCTTTGGACAGTGGAGGAAACCAGAGCACCCGGAGAAAACCCACACAGACACAGGGACATTGTGCAGACTCTACACAAACAGTCGCCCGAGGATGGAATCGAACCTGGATCCCTAGCACTGTGAGGCTAATCACTGAACTACCGCACCGCCCCAACCAGCTTCAAAGAATTCTCATGGCCTGTCTCTGATCCACTTATAGGACACTTTTGCTGTACCTCAGTCTGCACTGCCAACTGTCTTTGTAACGCTGCAGCAAGAACACTGCGTACTCAGTGACACCCAGCACATGATCTAGAACAAGTTGTCCTTCACTCATTTTCATAACATTCTTTTACTTTGAACCTACCTGCATCTCTGCTTTGGACTGCCTTACCTTGCCACTTTGGACTTTGCCCCTCAGCCAGGATACCAGTCTCATATTACTGCTGCCTTGCCACATTGCTTCGCGTGGCAAAAGCCAAGAAGCTGGTCATAGATATCAGCAGGCCTCAGTCATGTCAAGTTGGATAGCCTTCACTCAGGGAATTAGCATAAGCCAAGAGCAGCCCCAGGTATCAGTCTGAGTCAGGATGCTCGCCTCTCTTCCACCACCCATCCTGACATTTTCTGCCCTACTGTAGGCCGTCTTCCTGCTAGAATGAGGGAGACAGCTATTAAAGGAGATGAAAGTGGGTGGCCAGCGATTACCTATGGAGCAGGAGAAGGACAGGTGTCCCAAGTGAGTGACTAGGCCACGCAGATGGGCATGCAGTGTTGGTGGTTTCAGGAGTTGCAGTGAGCAAGAGCAAGTGGAGAAGATTTTTTTAGCAAGAGTGAGAGTGGTAGAGCACGAGCCTTCATGGTGGGTGGATACAGTAGCAGAGATAGAGTGAGGTGCAAAGAAAGGAATAACTGGTGTGCCACAGGGGTTGGTGCTGGGATCTTTGTTGTTTGTTGTTTGCATAAATGATCTGGATGTGAATGTACAAGGCACGATTATTAAGTTTGTGGAAGATACAAAATTAGGAAGTATCGTTGATAGCAAGGAAGGTTATCAAAAATTACAGAGGGATCTTGATCAAATGGGGAAGCAGGCTGAGGATTGCCAAATGCAATTCAATACAGCTACGTATGAGGTGTTGCACTTTGGAAAGTCAAACCAAGACAGGACGTATACAGTAAATAGTAAGGTCCTGAGGAATGTTATGGGACAAGGGAACCTAGGAGTATAAGTACATTGTTTGTTGAAAGGGTTAGGAGGGGTGGACGCTAGGAAGTTGTTTCTGTTAGGCGGGGAGACTAGGACCTGTGGGCACAGCCTTAAAATTAGAGGGGGTAAATTTAAAACTGAAATGAGACGACATTTCTTCAGCCAGAGAGTGGTGGGCTGGTGGAATTCATTGCCGCAGAGTGCAGTGGAGGTGGGGACATTGGATGCCTTCAAGGCAGAGATCGACAAATTCTTGATCTCAAAAGGAATCAAGGGCTACAGGGAGAGTGCAGGGAAGTGGAGTTGAAATGCCCATCAGCCATGATTTAAATGGTGGAGTGGACTTGGTGGGCCAAATGGCCTTACTTCCACTCCTATGTCTTATGGTCTTATGACCTTATGGTCTTATGGAAAGCAGCGTCGACAGGGTGGTGAAGAAGGCATTTAGCATGTTGGCCCTCATCGGTCGAGGCACTGACTATAGGAGTTGGGAACGTTATGTTACAGTTGTTTAAGTCATTGGTGAGGCCGCACTTGGGATATTGTGTACAATTTTGATCACCCTGCTATAGGAGAGACATAATTAAATTGAAAACTGTGCAAAGAAGATTTATGAGGATGTTGCCAGGACTAGTAGGCCCAAATTATAGGGAAAAATTGGCCAGCATGGGACTTTATTCCTTGGGATGTAAGGGATTGAAGGGCGACCTTATTGAGGTGCATAAAATCATGTGGGGCACAGACAGGATGAATGCATATAGTTTTTTTCACAGGGATGGGGAATTGAAAACTAGAAGGTATAGGTTTAAGGTGAGAGGGGGAAGATCTAAGAAGGAACTGAGGGGCAAATTCTTCACACAGAGAGTGGTGTGTATATGGAATGGGCTGCCAGAGAAAGTGGTTGAGGCAGTACAATAGCAACATTTAAAAAACATTTGGATAAGTACATGGATGAGAAGTGTTTAGAGGGGTATGGACCAATTGCGAACAATTGGAACTAGCTGAGTTAGCACCATGGTCAGCATGGACCAGTTTGGGCTGAAGGGCCTGTTTCCATGCTGTTTTACTCTCTGACTATGCATTTATACTGGAGGAATGGAGAGGGTCATTGACTTTCTTCTTGTGGTGCTCAGGCATTCCTCCATATGATTAGACTGCTTTAACTTGAGTGGTAACCTTGGATCAGGCTGGCACGGTCTAATGTTGTGGCCTCCGCTGGTGGTCCTGTGTGAAAAGGAAGTGCTAGCTGTCCACCACCACATCCAGCAGGCCCGAGAGGACCCTGCCACAAAACAAGGCACCCATTTCCCCCGTCTGCCACATTAGGGCAAATGTCAGGAACTACACGGGTCAGCTTTAAATTGACAGTTATATTGACATTGTGCACAATGGGGCTTATAAAAATTTCAGGGGCACAAGGGATGCCAGTGAAATCTACTGAATGGCAAATAGTTCCAAGAATGACACATGGTAGATGAAACAGATATTGTATGTGAGAGACCTATGGGGTGGGATAGGTAATTAATGAGGCAAGTTTGGTAAGATACGACAAGAGAACTTGCTAGATCTTGCGTCATGAAACCCTCCAAACAGTTGATAAAACTTGAATTTGTCAAAAAATGTAAGATTCAGCCTGAAGATTCCTTGTTGTGTTAGTGGAGCAACTCAATGAAAAATCTTCTAACATAGTGCCAAGTAGTGCCAGCTTAGACTCACAGCATCAGATAATTAAAGGTATTTCAACTCCTCCTGTGTTTTAATTTTTGTTGCCTCACTTCCTCATTTCTATGATTTCAGCCTAATACATCAACTAAGAACGAAAGTCCGCATTTATACAGTGCATGGAATTTCATCAGGCATCCCAAACACTCAACAGGCAATACATTATCCAAACTGCCCCATTAATACTTTGGTCACAAGAACAGATCATAAACCAGCAATTTTGCAACAAGTAGCATCTTGCCTTGCTCCAGTGGCTTAAATATTTACTCTCTCTACCACCAATGTTCAGTGTCAGCAGTGTGTACTGTATACAAGTGGCACTGGAGTTAGTTAATAAGATAACTTTGACAGCACCTTCTAAATCAATAAGCGCTATCATCTAGAAAGTCAAAAGCGGCAGAGAAATAGGAAAACCACTGCCTGCAAGTTTCCCTTCAAGCCACACACCATCCTGAATGGAAATATTTTAGGCTCACTGGGTCAAAATCCTGGGACTCCCTCTGTATTGTAGGGTGTCTATACCACATGGATTACAAAGGTTGAAGAGGCCAGATCACCACCATCTTTTATAAGAGGATTAGGTTGAGAAACTCACTGTGCACATTAATGAACAAAGAATCCAAGTTCTGTTCAAGGAGTGTCGCTTGGCAAAGCTGAATGGACTGGTTTTCCCAGCTTAATTAGTTTACAAAAGCACTTGCTGTTGCAATGGTATGCAAGTTGGAGCAGGTTCAACCAACATTTGTACTTGACCTTTCATCTTCACAGTGTGCATCTTCAATTAACAAGCTCATTTTCAATTTTGCAGGACAAAACTTGATATGCCTCAAAATGGGTGTGAACATTGTGAAGTGGGATTGACCACACATGTTCATTACAATGCAGGCTGTGTCAGGGGCAACTTAATACCACCAAGACACACACACACACACACATGGAAAGGCCCAAGTAACAGGTGAGAAAGTGCTAAGTAGAGAACTTTTTGCCTTCCCACCTACTCCTGAATAAATTTGAGGAAGAAAGGGATTAGGTAAGGGAAACGGTGGTATAATGGTGATTTCCCTGGGCTAGTCATTTAGAGGCAGGCTAATTAGAAACAAGAGTTCATACCCCAACATTGCAGCTGGTAACATTTAAATTCAATGAATAAATCCGAATTTTTAAAAAGAACTCAGAATGCTGACCATGAAAACTGTCATTGATTGTTATCTCAGCCTATCTGGTTCCTTAACATCCTTAATGGAAGGAAATTTGCAATCTTTACTTGGCATGGCCTACACATGTCTCCACATCCACCTTAATGTAATTGACTTTCAACTGTCCTCTCCAATGGCTCAGTGAGACACTTAGCTCAAGGGTGATTAGAAATGGCAACTCATGCAAAATAAAAATCACTGCCTCTGATCTCAGGATGGGAGGAAGCCCTCCTGGTCCATCACCTTATGACTTATGGAGCGCCAATCCCTGGTATTAGAATGCTCCTGGTCTGCACTCAGATCATCCCCATACCCTGCCAGGTTGACAGATCTTGGCAAGTGCACTTAGACACCTATCTAGCTGGATTTTCTGTGAGGCTTTTGGTCTAGGTTCTGCTTTAGTCCCACTGCTTGTACTAGAAATGAAACTCATACGTCAATCTGAAAATTTGCAAATGGGCATAGGCAGGCAGCAAACTGCCTGGTGGCCATTCAGATTTGTTGGGATACTTGGACATAATCATGTTGGGATTGCTGGCAGTTCAATGGGCTCATGCAGATATGAATACAATAACAGCAGCATGGAGCTCAGAGATAAGCACACTGTTGAGTGGCCGCATGCCTCAGTTGGGGACGAAAGATAATATGAGGCTAATACCATTTGGAGTCAAAAACAACACAAATCCAGCTTGTATGTCCTAGAGGATGGGTGCAGTCTGGCATTAGCAGAAGTAGGAGGTGAAAGATATCTGACTTGTAAAAGGATTGAATATGATGGGAGTGAACATGCTCCAGGTTTAAATGATCAAGACCAGAAGCCTTGTTGCATGAGATGACATGAGATCCTCTAACCACTGTGATCCCAAAACAGCCTCCTGACAGAGCTTATGGTGACAGTGACCAGGTTTGCTTATTGCTGTGAATGTAAGCATTATCACCCTGAGAACCTTAACGCTGTGCAGGAAGAAGTTAAGTGAAAACACATGAGAGGTCAAGGCCAGTGAATTCCTCTATAAATTAATGACGTGTCCTTAAAATTGATCTACTAGCCTCACACAAGTCCACCACACCCACTTTGCTCTCTACAAACAACCTCTATCAACAATGACTCATATTTCACATTCACAGCCTCACCTCTCACATAATCAGCACTGCTGCAAGCATCATCCACATCTCACAGATTCCTGCACACTGCCAACTATCAACAATGACAAACAACTCACCCAAACTTATTGCAACACACTCACTGACATATTCCACTCCCTTGCAGGATAAGGTGACATTTGCAAACAATAATTTCAAACCAGTTGAGAACATCCATAATTCCGTGCCTTCACCTAGACGTTGGAGAAGGAGTTTGCCATAAGTTAAGTAGGCATGTTTCAGGCTGTGGCGACTGGAAGTCTGAAATCATTGAAGATGACAGTAGGGTCATATATAATTTTGGTTGTCATGATCCCCCTCCCCCACAATTGACAATCCCTTCTGATTTACAACCTGTAAATGGCTAAAGGATGTATTGACTGTTTTTGGTCAAATTCTTCTTTCCCTCATTGCAACATTCTCATGCTTTTCTCCTTCTCATAATATAACTAATGATTCCTTTAAGTGATGCTGATGGGGATTTCTTTCTGCTACTCAACATATGTTCAGTTGTGCAGGATTAAGTACTAGAACATTAGGGTAAAGACAGTACTGATACAATCAAATCACATATTGACTAATGTCCTGATCTGTCCACCTCTGGAGCATGCTTCAAGCATAGGTATTACAAACCCTACCAAAATGGTATCTAAAATAGCCAACATCAAAAATGTGCATGTGAGGGTTGATATTATGTTGAACTTTGAAACATTTTCATTCCACGTTATCAAGTGCTGGATTGGAGCTCTAGCTATCGTTTCCTGATTCATTGATGTACTTATGATATCCTTACTAAAAGGTAAGAATAGGGTAGAAGCTGCAGGCCAATATATATTCAGCAATGAGGAGCAAAATTGCTGCAATGTTCTCCTACTCTCTCCTCTTAATGTAGGATCGTTTCGGCAGGCTGTAGCAACAGTGGCTTTTTTTAGGCTATAGCATCAGCTAATGCAGACCAGAAATTGAAAGTGCAATATTTCTAATCCATACGGCACAATATGTCATTAGGTGACACATTGACGCACAGCATGTTTGGGAACCTGTCATCACAACACCATTGTTCTGAGTGATTATTAATTGTGTTGAGTTGTACGCAGGAACTAAGTCTTAATTGGACATTAATTTTAACTCCTATAAGAAGCCTTAACCAGTGGGCTGTTGTGGCCCCTACCTCTGTGTTTAAGTCCTGCTGTCTTGGAGGTGTGTCATAACATGCCAAAACAGATTGATTAAGACACATTTTAAACAGACTGCACCCATGGTTCACATTTTTGGAGGTGTATGCATTTCATATATAACACAATAAATAAATAGAAAGATGTTAAAAGATTAGTTTCAGTTCTACCTGTCACCAAAAAGAACACTTAGCTTGTCTGATAGGGATATGAAAGTCATTGACTGTGGATGTAGATTGTAGTGTTGAATCACACCTCAAATCCACCACGAACCTCATGAAACTGACTCATGCTACACCTAATATTCTAAACATTTGCAAATAATTGTTTGGTAGCAAAGAACTCGAGTACTGGTGACAAAAGACATACTTTGCCTAAGTTTTCTCCCTTGCACTCATCAAGACATTTGTAAGAATACAAGTATGAGAGGCCATGATGTAGAGGTGCTGGTGTTGGACTGGGGTGGATAAAGTCAAAAGTCACACGACACCAGGTTACAGTCCAACAGGTTTATTTGAAATCACAAGCTTTCAGACTGTAGCCCCTTCATCAGATGAAGTGAGAGAGAAGAGGACACAGAATTTATAGGCAGAGAGATCAAAGGCAGAGAGATCAAGAGATCATACAGATGGTGTGAGTAAAGTCTCGGATAATAAATCTCTTCAGATGATCAAGTGTTAGATGGTGTGAGTAAAGTATCAACAGCTGAATAACAAGCGAAGGGATGACCTAAAATCCAACTAAGTGAGGCAGAGAGATAATTGCAAAAGATTAAAAATAAGGTGGTGCTGGAGAGAACCAAATGACCAGAATGACATGATAGGTATAAGAGTCAGATGCCAACGATCTAACTAAAGTAATTACTAATCCAAACCTGAACAGACTAATTAAGATGGAGAGATCATAACAATTTATGCAGGTGATGGTGACAAAACAGGACAGTAGGGAAAATTTTACAGATACAGAACACTGTGGTGGGGTCATATGTAGCATGACATGAACCCAAGATCATGGTTGAGGCAGCCTTCATGGGTACAGAAGTTTGTCATCAGTTTCTGCTTGGCAATTCTGTGTTGTTGTGCATCTCAAAGGCCGCCTTGGAGGGCACTTATCCGAAGACCAGAGGGTGAATCTCCTTGACCACTGAAGAGTTCCCCAACTGAGAAGGAACATTCCAGTCTGACAACTGTTGCATGGCGTCCAATCATCTGTTGTCATAGCGTCTGCATGGTCTCACCACGACACCGCACCTCGGGGCATCCTTGCCTTCAGTGTATGAGAGGGACAACACCGGCCAAGTCACATGAGTATTTGCCGTGTATGTGGTGGGTGGTGTTCCCACGTGTGATGGTAGTATCATGTTGATGGTCTGATGTGTCTTGCTCTGGTTGCCTTGGCAGTCTTGTGTGGTGTTGTTGTCTAGTCATCCTGAAGCCTGGGTAGTTTGCTGTAAATGATGGTCTGTTTAAGGTTTGGTGGTTGTTTGAAAATGATATGTTGAAGGCTGCAAAAATCATTGCGTAGTTTCTCTGTTCCAGGGAAGAACTGGATGACAAAAGGTACTCTATTGGTCATATGCTGTGTCTGTCTTCTGAAGAGGTCACTGCAGTTTTTCAACGTGGCACATCGGAACTGTTGATCGATGGGTTGAGCATCATGGTGTTGCATAACTCCTCACAGAGGCTGAACTGAGAAGCTGAATCGGAAAGACAAACCAAGAGCCTTATCGCAACAAGGGAGATCCGAGATGGGGGAAAGCCAATCAAGTGCTATCCAGACAAGAGTTTCCTGACACAGGCCTGTTCCAAGCCAAGAGAATCGACAGCAAGAACCATAGCAACTGGATGCACTTTAAAACTGTATTTTCCTCAGTAGTGAGCTGAAACTCTCAAGACCCCAAAGTTTTCAACCTAGCTAGCAGGAAAGGGAAGGTGGGAGGTTACACAGCAGGGACCCTAAAGGTTGGAAGTCTGATTACAGTTTCTGTGGTCAAGACTGCTGTTTGTCTTCTAATAATGTTTATCCTTTGTTTAATTTAAAGTGTATTTAATTACTGCCCCCAGTATAGTTGATAGTGTCAATTTCACTGTTTTATTAATTTTGCCTTTATTTCTTGCATTACACTTACTTTTTTATTTAATAAACACAGAGGTTCTTTTGCTCTGAAACACCTGTCTACTGCCTTCTTCATTTCACATTCCTAAATAAGTCCAGCGTCACAACCAGGGGTCTGGGAATGATTCGAACCGCATAAAAATCAGCAAATTACTGATCACCAACCAGAAAGTTACATGTGGCTGTTCCATATATCTGGATAAAGAACTGATTGTCAAAGGTGAAATGTTGTGGTCGATGATGAAGTGGATGAGTTGCAGGACAGCATCAGGAAATGGGCAGTTGTTGATATTGAGTCGTGAGGTTGTTGCATCAATGCCATCATCATGCGTGATGCTGGTGTAGAGTGCCAAAATGGCCATTGTGACAAGGAATGTTTCTGGTTTGACTGGTCTGTGGGTGCTGAGTTTCTGTAAGAAATCTGAAGAGTTGTGACAGAAACTGGAGGTTCCTTGTACTATGGGTTTCAAGGTGCCCTCGACATAACCAGAGAGGTTCTCAGACAGGGTCCCATTGCCTGATACGATGAGATGTCCAAGTGTATAGGCTTTGTGTATAGTAGGAAGGCAGTAAAAGTCTCCTATGTGAGATGAGTGTGGGGTGAGAGTGCATAGGATACTCTGAAGTTCTGGATCAAAGGTCTTGATCAGTCTGCTCAGTTGATGATAACAAAGTATGAAGCTGGATGAACACAGCAGGCCAAGTAGCATCTCAGGAGCACAAAAGCTGACGTTTCGGGCCTAGACCCTTCATGAAAGGTTCTAGGCCCGAAACGTCAGCTTTTGTGCTCCTGAGATGCTGCTTGGCTTGCGGTGTTCATCCAGCTTCACACTTTGTTATCTTGGATTCTCCAGCATCTGCAGTTCCCATTATCTCTGCTCATTTGACGAGTTGTGCAATCTTGTGAGCGCAGCTGATGAATCTGGCGGTAACACATCTCCTGACAGCTTGAGCATACATATCGAGCATAGGGTAGCGGCCTTCTGTGGGTGTCCAATTCGACTCCTTCTTCGTTGCACCACGGATCTCGCTGTCAACTGTTCCGGTCCATTGATTATCTCATTGGGCTCACTGCTGACATCTTGGGTTTATTGTATAATTCCCAGAACCACATTCACCTGTTGAATTCCTCTGTGACTGCCATGAGACCAATGGGGTCCATTTTGGTAGTGGGGCAGAAATTGAGCCTTCGGTTAAGAACTTCGATTTCATCTGATGAAAAGGTGAGGTCAGAACACATTGATGGTGGATTTCCCTGTGGTTTCAACCACGGTACCAGGGAAGGCTAGGTTGCTGCTGGTGGTGTAGCCGAGATTCTCCAGTTTCTTGTTTGTGGTGTGCATGTCGGTGGCGTAGTTCTTTTCAATATAAAAGGTAACAACAAGTTATACTCATAAGAAGTGAATACTGATTGGCAAGTGGGCTCTGATTGGTAGAGGCATTGCTGTGGAATTCACAAGTTAAATGCTCCCTGGCAGTTAATTGCCAAGTACTATTTTAATTTCAACCAGGAGTCAGTTCAGCCTGAGATAATGGGAACTGCAGATGCCGGAGAATCCAAGATAACAAAGTGTGGAGCTGGATGAACACAGCAGGCCAAGCAGCATCTCAGGAGCACAAAAGCTGACGTTTCGGGCCGAGACCCTTCATCAGAGAGGGGGATGGGGAGAGGGTTCTGGAATAAAGAGGGAGAGAGGGGGAGGCGGACCGAAGATTGAGAGAAAAGAAGATAGGTGGAAAGGAGAGTATAGGTGGGGAGGTAAGGAGGGGATAGGTCAGGCCAGGGAAGACGGACAGGTCAAGGAGGTGGGATGAGGTTAGTAGGTAGGAAATGGAGATGCGGCTTGAGGTGGGAGGAAGGGATGGGTGAGAGGAAGAACAGGTTAGGGAGGCAGAGACAGGCTGGGCTGGTTTTAAGAGGTTGACTCTGATTGGCCATGGAATTGTCCTAAACAATCTATTGGAGACTATCCGCTGTCTACTTTGTTGGAACAATACATATATACATTGAAACAATGTGTGTGCATTTTCTTTCTATCTGCAAAAATAGAGTATTTTATGTCAATTTATTATATTTATTTCAAAAGTTCTTCTTCAGCTTTGTAAGAACTGAAGAAGAGTCATACCTGATATTAAATGTTAACATAATGTTAATGTGTTTTTCTCTCCAAGTGTGTTGCCAGACTTGAATGGATTGTTCACTGTCTGCAAGTGAGTCGGAGTAAAGGGGAGTTATTCAGAATGATTGAAGGTGTTAAGTGGTGTTTCACAAGGACTAATGTTGAGACAACTGGTGTTCACAATTTACATTAAAAATTTGGAATCGAACACACAATTTCTAAGTGTGAGGATGACACCAATATGGAGCATAATCAATTCTGAAGATGACAGACAGATATAGATAAACTTTCAGGATGGGCAAATAAAGTTTAATACCGACAAATGTGAGACAGTATATTTTGTTAGAAGGATATTTAGATTTTGGAAGGTGAAAAACTGGGTGTGAAAAAGCAACGATTGAATCTTAATAGACAAACACACTTATCTTAAAGTTGTGTCACAGGTTAGAAAGGCCAATTAAAACAAAACAAACCAAGCACGAAGCTTTTTATTAAGAGGGATAGAATTTAAAAAGAGGGTGGATGTGCTGAACCTATATTGAGTCTTGGTTACACCACTGTTCAAAGTACTGCACAGAGTTCTGCTCACCAACTTATTAAAAAAGATGTGCAAGGGTGACGACAGAAATAAAGCACATATCAGAGAATCCCTACAGTACGAAAACAGGGCCTTTGGCTCAACAGGTCCACAGCAGCCCTCTAGACAGCATCCCACCCAGATCCATGCCCCTACCCTTTCGCTGTAATCCTGCATTTCCTATGGCTGACACACCTAATCTACACATGCCTGAAAACTACAGGCAATTTAACATGGCCAATCCACCTATTCTGAACATCTTTGGGCTGTGGGAGGAAACTGGAGCACCCAGTGGAAACCCACTCAGACACAAGGAGAATGCACAAACTCCACCCAAGTGTGGAATTGAACCTGGGTCCCTAGTACTGTGAGGCAGTAATGCCAATCACTGAGCAACAACGCCTCCCCAATGTTTCCTCTTGTGGAGACACGTATAGTTACTAATATAAAGCAATCACCAAGAAACCAAATGGGGAATTGGGAAGAAACTTCTTTGCCCACAGGGTAATAAGAATGCTGATCTTGCTACCAGAGGGAGTGGTTAATGTCAATGGTGTGGATGCATTTAAGGGAGACTAAAGAAGCATTTGAGCGAAAGGGGAATAAATGGTTACAATGGTAGACTTTGATGAGAACAGCTGGGCTGAGGCTCAATTGCAGCATAAACACTGGCAAGAATTGTTGGGTCTAAATGGCTGCTTCTGTGCCTAGATATTTTGTATCCCTATATAATTCGTTACTCCTAAATAACCAAGCTAGGACACTGACTCCATTTTAATGTGTTCATGCCAGGAATAACTAGGAGGCAGTAATAAACTCCAGCAGTTACAAACCTAGATACCTGCATTTTAAACATCAGGAAGCAACGAGACAGAGTTAAGCAGTCCTACAATAAATACATAGGCAGATTTTAACTTGGGATGACAGTCATGGAGATAGGGTCAGATGTGTGTGTTGTTAAAGTTATCACTAATTGATCAGAGCAAAACTTGCCTTGCAGGTGAAAAGGCTCCAGTTCATTCCATTTTAAAAGCTTAGTTTACTTCACTAAGAAACTGACTAATGCACACCAATTAAACTAGTAAAAATCTCAAGCACTTTTAAATTTCTTTTTCATTGATTTAACGTAGGGTTACTTGAAGTTGGCGGACTAGGAATTCTTACAAAAATATAAGGGATTGAAATTCATCTCAAATGTTGGCACAGACAGTCGTATTGGATTGCTTGCTCACTAGACACATCTGATATTCAGTTCTACTGCAATGAATAATGCAATTTTGATGTATAGCACCTGCTTTTCATCTTTACCCATGATGAATTTTCATCACTTTATTTTATGTGATAAACCCATTTTAGCTGTATTAAGAAAACTGCACTGGGTCACCACTCTCAAATACATCAATTAACATTTCTCCTAAATGCAGGATATCCAGTGCCGTCATTTTATGGGAGATGATGGCCTAATGGCTTTATTGCTAGACCACTAATCCAGGGATGTAAATAATGTTCTGGGAACCTAGGTCCAAGTCCTGCCATGGCAGATGGTGGAATATGAATTCAGTAAAACAAACTAGTCAAATGTTGACTGTGAAACTGTTGTCGATTGCCATTAAAACCCAATTAGTTCACAAAAGTCCTTTAAGGAAGTAAACTGCCATCCAAATTGGTTAAATGGAAAACTTGAACTAGAACTTGGCTTTGTAATTTCAATGGCAATCTGGGTTCAGGTTACTAATTGCACCCAAAATGGAAACTCTACCTCACTGTATTTTGTTAACCCTTACATTTATACTTTATTTCATACTATTGTTAATGCAATAAGCAGCATAGTGATTTTATAGGAATCTTTGAAATTACAATCTTATATAAATTTCACTCTCCCTTTTTGGGGAGTCGCTACAGAATTGCGAGGAAATAGTGGCCAGGAAAAGAAAAACATATGTGACCACAGTAACATATAAATTAGTCATCATAGGCAATTATGTTGCTAACATATTGGATCGTCCAGCAAGGAAATTCCGTGTCACTGGTCATGAGCTTTGTGAGTCTTTGTCCACGCAATGAGCCCAATCCTAGAACTGCATCTCTAACCACACATTTGGCAGGCATTTCTGTAAAGTGGAAGTTGTCCTTGGCTTTGAGATTATTGACATTCCTTCCTCTAGTTCCTTTTCTGTTCTTCCCCTTGCCAATGAGTATTCTCAAAGAGAACAGGAGTTTTACAGGCATATCCTCTAAGTCAGTTTCTTCTGAATGGAAGCCTGCTATGCTTTGACAACTATGTTGCATTTCTTGAGGGAAGCCTTCAGGGATTCTTTGAAACATTTCCTTTGTCTTCGTCTCATTCAAGAGCCTTCCTTGAGTTGGGCAAAGAAGATTTTCTTTGCCAGTCAGAACTCAGACATTCTAAGCACTTGGCCAGCCCAGCAGTTTTGGATGATCATGGTCTCAACGCTTGTGCTATTAACTGCTTCAAGGATTCTAATGTTAGTACGCCTCTCAGCTGGTGAATCTATCTCGAACATTGATGGTACTTCTCAAGAGTCTTGCGTGGTGTTTATACACAGTCTACATTTCGGAGTCATGCAGAAGATGTTGCTGTCATTGAACTATTATCCTTAGGCATCCAAAGGTAACGTTTGCAGATTGGATGAATCATTGGATCTCCACATCGATGTCAGCCTTAGAAGAGAGGCAGCTTCCCAGTTAAGGGAAATGTTCTATGTTTGGGAGGATTTCTCCATTGATATTAATGGATTGATGAATTAGGGGGAGGCATAAGTCATTCAACTCCCTGAATATCCTCCAACATTCGACAAGATCATCGTTGACCTGTATGACACATTCTCAACTATCCCGGATAAACTTTCACTTTTCTTGTTTATCTACCCCATCTTTAAAATATTCAAAGGTTGTGCTTCTGTCACCTTTTGAAGAAGAGAGTTATAAGGGCACATGACTCTCAGTGAGCAAAAGATTTTGATCTCTGTCAGAAATGTGTAGTCTTTCATTCTAGATATTTCCCCAAAAGGAGGCATCCTTTCCATTCACTCTGTCAAGACTGCTTAGGATCTTCTAAGTTTCATTCAAGTCACATGTTACTCTTCAAAACTCCAATGGAAAAAAAAGCCACAATGCCCAAGCTTTCCTCATGAGATAATCCACCAATTCTAGATATTAGTCCAGTAGACTTTCTCTGAATTGCTTCTAACACATAGACATATTTCCCTAAATGTGCACAGCACATTAAATATGGTGTCACCATACATTGTCAAAGGTAGGCAATGCCCTAGTGGTATTATTGCTTGATTCTGGGGACCTGGGTTCAAATCCTGCTGTGGTAGATATGGAGGTTGAATCCACTAAAAATCTGGAATTAAGTGTCTGCTGATGACCATGAACGCATTGTTGACTGTCAGGAAACCCATCTGATTCAGTAAAGCCCTTTAGGGAAGAAAGCTGCCATCCTTACTGATCTGGCCTACATGTGTCTCTGTACCCATAGCAATGTAGTTGACTTTTAACTGCCCTCTGGGCAATTAATGATGAACAATAAATCCTGTGAATGTAAAAACATGATCTGTAACTGACACATAATATTCCTACATCTGTATTCAATACTCCTTGTGATCAATTATTATATTCTATTAGCTTCCCTATTTACTTGCTGTACCTGCATACTGTATGCAATACGAAGCATCTTTTGTGCTTCATACACTAGAACACCCTAACCCTCTACGTATCAGAGTTTTGGTAATCTCTCACAATTTATATAATATGCTTCTTTATTTATTCTCCCTGTCAACAGGATTAATATCACATTTTCCTACATTAAATTGCTTTTTCCATGTCTTTGTCCTCTCACTTAACCTATCCATAACCCTTTGTCATTTCTTTATAATCCTTTGCAACTTACTTTGCTATCTATCATTGTATCATCAGCAAAATTAGCAATGAATTAAATGAGTCCCACATTTGGTTCCTCCATCCAAGCTATTTATAAACATTGTAAAATGTTGAAGGCCCAGCACTGATCTCTGCGGCACACCACTAATTACATTTTGCCAACCAGAAAATGACCCATTTGAGTTGCTCTCTGTTTCTTATTGGCTAGCTAATCTTCTTTCCTTTTCGATATGTTATCCTGTACACCATGAAAAATAACTTTTCACCTGGCACCTTTTATAATGGCTTTCAGAAATCTAAATACATTATTGGTTTGATGAGTTGTCTCCAGGCTGTTAACAGAAGCAAGGAAAGAGATATTAAGGGCCCTGATAGGAATTTTTAGATTCTCTTTGGTCATGGGTGAGGTGCCAGAGGACTGACTCACTGCAAATATTGTTTCATTATTTAAAAAAAGGAATAGACCAGGCCAGTCAGTCTAACCCTGGTGGTTGGGATGTCATCAGAAATAATTCTAAGGGAGAGGCTATATCTGCACTTGGAGAAACACAGATTAATCAGAGATGGTCATGGATTTAAGAAAAGGTTATGCTTGTTAAATTTGATTTTTTTGAGGGGGTAACCAGGAATCTTTATGAAGATAATACATTTGATGGGGCCAACGTCGACTTCAGCACGGGTTTTGATGCGGTGCCTGATGGCAAAAAAAAAGACCAAGAAAGGAAAAGATCACCAGATCCATGCAAAATGGCATTTTTGATCCTAAATTGGTTGAGGGGTAGGAAGCAGAATGTGATGGTCACAGGATACTTATGTGAGTCGAAGTCTGTTTCCAGTGAGAACCCATAAATTTAATACTGGTTGGCTTGCTGTTTCTTGTGCTTATTAATGGCTTGGACCAGTGTAGGGGAATGAACACGAAGTACGTGAATGACACAAAGAAAAGAGTCGTTTTCCTTGGAGCAATGGAGATTGCAAGGGACCTGATAGAGGTGTATACAATTATGAGACACACAGATAGGTTAGATAAGAAGAGACTTTTTCCATTGGTAGAGCAGTCAATAATCAGGGGACATAGATTTTAAGAGATAAAAGCTTTGAGAAAACACACTAATGAAGGCAGAGCAGTGGATGTTGTGTATGTGGATTTTAGAAAGGCATTTGATAAGGTTCCACATGGTAGACTCATTCAGAAAGTAAGGAGGCATGGGATTCAGGGAAATTTAGCTGTCTTGATATAAAACTGGCTGTCCAATAGAAGATGGAGGGTGGTAGTAGATGGAAAGCATTCAGCCTGGAGCTTGGTGACCAGTGGTGTTCCACAGGGATCTATTTTGGGACCATTGCTCTTTGTGGTCTTTATAAATGACTTGGATGAAGAAGTGGAAAGGTGGATTGGTAAGTTTGCCAATGACACAAAACATGGTGGAGTTATGGACAGTGTGGAGGGCTGTCATAGGTTGCAATGGGACACTGACAGGGTGCAGAGCTGGGCAAAGAAGTAGCAGATGAATTCTACCCAGGAAAGTATGAAGTGATTCATTTTGAAAGGTCAAATTTGAATGCAGAATACAGGTTTAATGGCAGGATTCTCAGCAGTGTGGAGTTACAGGGGGATCTTGGGGTCCATGTCCATAGATGCCTCAAAGATGGTTACTAATTTGTTAGGGTTGCAAAGAAAGTTTATGGTGTGCTGGCTTTCATCGGCAAGGGAATTGAGTTTAAGAGCCGCGAGGTTATGCTGCAGCTCTATAAAACCCTGGTTAGACCACACTTGGAATATTGTATTCCGTTCTGGTCACGTCATTATAGGAAGGATGTGGAAGCTTTAGAGAGGGTGCAGAGGAGATTTACCAGGACACTGCCTGGACTGGAGGGCAGGTCTTATGAGGAAAGGCTGAGGGAGCTAGGGCTTTTTTCATTGGAACAAAGAAGGCTGACAGGTGACTTGATAGACGTGTACAAAATGATGAGAGGAATAGATAGAGTGGATACCCAGAAACTTTTTCCCAGGGCAGAAATAACTATTACGAGGGGGCAAAATTTTAAGGTGATTGGAGTAAGGCAGAGGGGAGATGTTAGAGGCAGGTTCTTTATACAGACAGTGGTGGGTGTGTGGAATATGCCGCCAGCATTGATAGTGGAGTCAGATACTTTGGCGAATTTTAAGCGACTGTTAGATAGGCACATGAAGGATAGTAAAATGTAGAGTGCGCAGGGTAGTTTGATCATAGTAGGATAATAGGTCGGCACAATATCTTGGGCTGAAGGGTCTGTACTGCTCTATGTTCTAAGCAAATGAGGAGACTTGAGAAGAATGCTCATAACATTTAAATAGTACTTAGATATTCACTTGCATTGTTATAGCCTCCAGACTATGGGTCAAGAGATGGAAAATAGGATTATTGTAGTCAGATCCTTGCTGACAGCAACAGACAATAGACTGAATGGCCTCTTAACATCTATGAATCTACAACCACCAGGTCCCCCACATGTGCAGTACTCATTACTTCTACAATGAACTCTAATGCATTGGTTAAACATTGATCACCTTGCGTTTTCAAGTGCCTTACTATAACATTTTTAATAGCAGCTTCTAACATCTTCCATTGGCATATTCTAAGATAATTGGTTTATAGTTTCCTGCTTTCTGCCTGCCTTTCTTTCGAATAACATTTTCTATTTTCCGATTCAATGGATCCTTCCATGAACTGAGGGAATTTTGGAGAACTAAAACCAACAGATCAACCATCTCACTAGCCTGAGTTAATGGGAACTGCAAATGCTGGAGAATCCGAGATAACAAAGTGTGGAGATGGATAACAGAGTAGGCCAAGCAGCATCTTAGGAGCGCAAAAGCTGACGTTTCGTGCCCGAAACGTCAGCTTTTGCGCTCCTAAGATGCTGCTTGGCCTGCTGTGTTCATCCAGCTCCACACTTTGTTATCTCACTAGCCTCTTCTTTTGAGATCTTAGGATAATGTCAATTAGGAGCTGGTGACTTGTCATATTGTAGCTCCATTAATTTGCTCAATACCACTTTTCTGGTGATTTTAATTATTTTGAGTTTCTCTCTCCCTTCCATTTCCTGACTGGTAACTACTTTTGGGATGTCATTTGTAAGCTGTATAGCAAGCCTGCCCAAAGTAGGGATCGTGACTGAAATCTGAAATTTTATGAAGCAACAACAGATGCAATGGAGCTTTGAGCTGATTGTAACAGCTGCGCTCTTGACATATCACTTGCAAGTATCCAACCTGCCTCATGTTTCCACTGAGGCATCATGACAAATTTTCGAGCCTTGTATTAGAGACACAGTGGGAAAAAGTTTGGGAAGCACAGGCCTAGGTTCATAAGAAAAACTGTAGGCCACTGAAAGGTGTCAACCATAGGTGCATGGCAAGGCATGATTCACTTGCTTTCATAAATGGAAAGACAATATCTTGTACTAAATAAATTAACATTTGATACATAAAGAATTTATTTATACCAACCATTTGGTTGACCATAAACAAATAATCAAAGAAAATGTATAAATGTTATTACTTTAAAAAGTCTAAATTTCTAATATTTTAAAAATTGGTTACTTTAGTCCAGATTTGCAAAGCCATATGTGTCATAAGATGTTACAATCTAGAAACATTGTTCATTCACAGTCTGGTTATAAAACAGCAGTGATGGTGAGTAACTAAAACAGAAACTTGAAGGCCATTAGAGTGATGTTTATAATAACAAAGATTGCAAACTTATACATTTTGTTTTAAAAAAATTGCAGCTCAAATGTGTTCCATTTTAAATACTTTATTTACATTTTAAAATAAATCATTGTCCCCTTCATAACAACTTTACTAGTTCCTGCAATCCTTTTTAAGGCTGCAACCTAGAAAATACTGGCAAGCCATTTTCTGCAAAGGTGATACTTGGAAAATCTTGCAAAGTTGTTCTTTGAAACTAGTTTTAAGATTGCAGCTTTAGATCAGTAAACTGAACCCATCCCCTCTGCGCTTCGGAAGAATGAGAGAAATGAAAAAATAAGAAGATTCTGAAGGGGCTGAACATAGCAAACACAGAGATTGTTTCCCTTTGCTGGAAAATCTAGAACATGAGCACAATCACAGGACAACGGGTCAGTTATTTTGGACTGAAATGAGGCACTAATTTACTGAAAGAATTGTGAATCTTTGTAGTTCTCTATCCCTGCAAATTGAGAATATTTTTAAATATATTCAAGGCTGAAATGCACAAACTTTTTATTTTTTTATGAATCATCGGCTATCGGGAGCTTTGGGAAAAGTGGAGATGAGAGAGAACAGCATGATTGGCCACAGTCTCAAGTGGTCATATAGCATGAATTACCACTGTGCCAATTTCCTATGCTGAGTAACATACACAAGGTGTTTGATATGAACTGATTAAATGTACCCTGGGAAGTATTGATATGCTGCAATGGCTGCAAGCATTGGAAATATTTGTTAGCTGTTGGCTGGTGTTGGAGTTAAGGCTGCAAAGTCTGGGAAATACTGTTGTACTGTTGGTTGGAACTGATTTGGGATGCAGCTGATCTTAAAGTTTGACATACTGTTGGTGGAACCAGTCTTTAAGCCTGTAGCAGAGGAAATATTGGCAAGCTTTGTGATCGTAACTAGTTTTAAAGTCACACCCTGAAATTGGCAGAGATGTTGAGCTGCATCTGGCTTTAAGGCTTCAGCCCGGAGACCTGGCTCAAGGAAGGCCAAAGATAACAAGGTGTAGAGCTGGATGAACACAGTAGGCCAAGCAGCATCATAGGAGCAGGAAGGCTGAGGTTTCAGGCCTAGACCCTTCATCAGAAATGCAGGTCTACGCCCGAAATGTCAGCCTTCCTGCTCCTATGTTGCCGCTTGGCCTGCTGTGTTCATCCAGCTCTACACCTTGTTATCTCAGATTCTCCAGCAACTGCAGTTCCTATTATCTTAAGGAAGGGCAGGTCTGGGTGTTAAATATTCATGGCTATTCAAAACATTCAGAAAATATAAGAAAGGAAAGTAGCAGTATTGGTTAAGGAGCACATTGTAGTGTTGGAGAAGGATGATATCTTGGGTGCTATGATAAGGACACTTAAATATAACAGTCAAAGAAGGCACAACAAAGCTTCTTCCTCCTCAGGAGACTTAGGAAATTCAGCATGTCGATAAGGACCTTCACCAAATTTTAGAGATGCACCATTGAAATCATTCTACCTAGGTGCAACACAGCTTGGTACAGCAACTACCCTGCCCAGGACCATAAGAAACTACAGAAAGTGAGCACAGCCCAGACCATCACAGAAGCTGACCTCTCATCCATGGATGTAATCTTCACTTCTCATCACTATGGAAAGGCTGCCAACGTCATCAAAGACCCCACTCACCCTGGTAACACTCTCTTGCAATTTGCTTCTTCAGGCAGAAGATACAGAAGCTTAAAACCCGACAAGTTCAAGGACAAAGCTCTGAGGGTCACCAGACCTGAAACGCTACTCTGATTTTTTCTTCATATATGCTGCCAGACCTGCTAAGTTTTGCCAGCAACTTCTGTTTTTGATCCTGATTTACAGCATCCACAGTTCTTTTGGTTTTTATTTAGGTTCGAGAACAGCTTTTTCCTCGCTGTTATTAGACTGCTGTACAGACCTCTCTAATATCACATGTAATGTTGACCTTGCTTTTGTGCATCTCCTGTACAGACATAACTTTGAACGCCTCACTCTGTCAAAGCATGCTGTGATCTGCCTCTACTGTTTGCAAAACAAGACTTTTCACTGTACATAGGTACATGACAACAATAAATCAATTCAAACACAGAATCAATTTCACTTGAGCCAAGGTACAATTACATTACTAAAAGTGCAGTCTATAAACTATGAAACAGCGGAAAGGACATAGAAGAACAGATCAGCAGGGAAATTACAGATGCCAACATTATAGAATAGCTATAATGGGAGATTTCAATTGCCCAAACATAAACTGGGACAGTTATAATATCAGGGGCAGCATGGAGCAAGTGTTTCTGGGCTGAGTGCAAGGCAGCCTCCTACAGCAGTGTCCAGTTCAGTGAAAAAGGATGCACGTTGGACCTTGTTTTTGGAAGTGAAGTGAGCCAAGTTGATCAAATGTCAGTGACGGAACATCTAGGAGATAGTGACTATTGTGTCATAGCACTCAGAATGATAGAAAATTACATGCTACAATGCAAAGTGAGAAAAATCGGTAGAGTGTGGGCTTCAAAGAATGGAGCTGTGTATCATTGACAGCAATGAGAGGTTGGCAAGGAAAACAACAACTTAACAATGGGCTACCTTCAAAGAAATGGTTCAAGTACAGTCAAGATAATATAACCTCAAATGGGAATGATAGGAAAACAAATCTAGAGTTCCCTGAATAACAAAGGAGAAGGAAATTAAGATACAAAGGAAAAGTGTACAGATGACGGGGTCAGGTAGAAAATAAAATTGAGAGCCATGAGGAACGTCGGAGATGCAAGGGACAGATAACAAAGTCTTTGATGAGGATAATGATGTTAAAGGTTGTGTACGTGGACTTTCAGAAGGTGCTTAATACAGTGCCACATGTTAGACTTGGGAGGAAAGTTATAGCTCACGAAATAAAAGGGACAGGAGCAACATGCATACAAATTGTGCAATCAAATGTACTGGAGGGTACACGCAGCAAATTATTGCTAGGTAATGATAACAAGGTGTAGATATGGATGAACACAGCAGGCCAAGCAGCATCAGAGGAGCAGGAAGGCTGACTGTATTCATCCAGCTCTGCACCTTGTTACCTCATTCTTCGGCATTGCAGTTCCGACTCTCTCTGCTAGGTAATGATATTCATTTAAAGAGCTGTTGAAGACAGAATGGGCCTAAAGGGAGGTTTATGTAGTTAAAACTAATGCGCAAACAAGGATATTGGAGGCAGCAGACAGCAGATTAGCTCTAGGTAATAATATCATTTGAAGAGCGGAGACAGGAACGATAGGCTGAATAGCCTCGTCGCCGCGAGACAGTTGACAACAGTTCCGCCCTCTTCGATCAACTCTCGCGAGAAGGTGAAGGAATTAGCGCCGTCCACACTCGGCCGTTTGTTTTGCGGTGGAGTTGGCGAGGAAGAGGAGGAGGAGGGGGGGTTGTCTGATGGATAGGGTTCCCGACGGTCCGAGAACACGTTCCGGTGAGTAAACTGTCCTGACACAGTGAATCCGTTGGCGAGGCTTCATTGTTGTTGCCTAGCACTCTCCCCATAAGATTATATACTTTTGTGCGTGCATAAAAGGAAAACAAATCACGCCGTCGGTTGAAGCCCGGAGTGGCGGCGGCGGCAGCAGCGGCAGTTTACGAAGCTCGAGCTGCTCCAGCTTCCGTGCGCGCTCTCTGCCCCGCCCCCTCCACCATACCGTCCCTCCCCGAATCCCGTTTCCTATTGGTTCATTTACGTCACGGTGTCGTGTCCCTGCCTGAAAGGAGCACGTCGACAGGACGATCCTATTGTCAATCACCTGGGGCGGTTGCGTTTCCGCCTTGTTGGTACTACTGAGCACTTGACAACTTGATGTGGATGATCTGATCGGAAGGCAGACCAACACGGCAGGTAGCTCACGTTTTCTGTTTTTGTTTTAAACAACGTATGATTGAGGGAAATGACCGTCATTTGGAAATTATCCCACGTTTTCCTTCAAGAGGAACCCGGAACGAAAGCAAACGGGTTCCAAAATAAGAAGGTAGGGGGCGGGGTAGGAAAATAAAGTGGACATGATCAGGTAGTACCAAGTGTCATATGGTGGGGCAAGATGCTGAAGAGGTAGGTCCCTAGCCGGGTGGTTGGATATATGTGTGTTTTTCCGTAATGAGGACGTGAGCGTTTGTCCTTGGATAGCTGTCCTGCGGACAGGCCTCCTTTGCCTACTCTAGACATCCCTTGCGGGATTGCACATACATCAGTTCACTTTAGTTTTTGCGAGGGTATGATGTTTTGCACGTATTTTTTTTGTTTGTCTAGAGACAAGGGGCGTGCGTTTAACCTTGTCCTCTTACTAAAAATTTACAAAGCTGGCAAATATATATTCACGTCAAAAAGCTATTTATATGCTCAAGTGATCAGTATAGTATAGTGAAGTATTCCTCGCAGCGTTTCCTTTTTCTGTTCAAACTGTACACTAAAGAAGTCATACCAGACTCGAAATGTCAAGTGTCTCCATAGATGCTGCCAGACGTGCTGAGTTTGTCTAGCATTTTCTCTTTTTATTACTTGTAGAGGTCTAGTTGGTGCTGCGAATCACCTGAAATCAAATCTATTTTCAGTCCTTAACATTATAACACTTGATTTATTTCCTCCCTTGTTTCCTTCTTTTATTACCTGCTTTTGTGATAACATTTGAGACTCTAGAGCAAGAATATATCGTTACAGTAATATAAACTTGAGGTTTATACACTTGAATGCACTGTTTTAAAGACTGTAACTTGACACTTTGTAACTTACCTTCCAAGTGATGAATACCTCTTACGTTACAATATTAACTAAAGCTTATCTTGTATCCAGGCGGACCATTATCAAATATATTTAATAAATTAACAGTGCTCCAACATGCTAGTAATTCAGTCAAGGCCTAAATGTTCTGTGGTTCAATTTCCTTATCCAGACGTAGGCTGCTAGAAGGATAAATTTTGGGTGTTTGTTTTTGAGTTTGAATGAACTTTCTTAACTTTGTTTTTCTGACTTCCAAATAAAAACAATAATGCATCACTTAAGAAGCCTGAACTTTATTTACAACCAACAAATGCTGAACTGTGGGAATGAAATTATGCTTAGCCCCTCCCTGACTCCCCACCTACACTGGCTGTAATCCCACCTCTTTGACCTGTCTCCTCTCACCCTATCTTCTCCTTTATCCATCTTAGCTCCCCCCTCTCTCCCTATTTATTTCAGAATCCCCTTCCCCTCCCCCTTTTCCGAAGAAGGGTCTTGACCAGAAACATCAGCCTTCCTGCTCCTCTGATCCTGCTTGGCCTGCTGTGAAAAAGACTCAATGACATTTTCACTGTTGATTTGAAATATCAATATTAGCTGAGACACTGAGGATAACTTCCCCTTTTGTCTTTGAAATTATGTCAAGGAATCTCTTGTATTTGCCTTTTAGAACAGATGAGGCCCCAACTAACTTTCCAGCAGAAAGATTGTATCTCTGCCAGGACAGAGCTCTCTTAGCACTTTACTGAATTATCCTCCTTTGTGCTCAAGTATCTGGTTTAGGATATGAACCCTCAAGATTCTCTCTCCACCAAGCATTCATATAATCACTGTTTTAAAAATGTCACACATCAAAAATGACATTCAGCTGTCAATGAAGAAAATTATTTATCTACAATACATAAAATGAGAGAGACTAGCTGGCCCCTTGGAAATTGAGACTGGGAGTTAATGTTAGGAAACAAGGAAATAGCAACTTTAAAGTATTTAATATTTATCTTCACAATGAATGTCAACAAAAGGATCCCAAAAACAGTGGGAAATCAAAGGGAGGAGGAACTTAAAACAATTATTATTTTTAAATAAAAAAGTGCCAGGAAAATGACTCCGATCAAAGAATTCAGTTATGTGGAGAGACTAGAGAAACTGGTTTGTCTTTTAGAGCAGAGAAAGTTAAGAGGAAATTTGACAGTATTCAAAATCATGAAAGTTTTTAATCAAAATCGGGCTTCTGGGGCAGGAGAGTTGATGACGGGATGGAGAGGAGAAAGAGACAAACAGTAATTAACAAAGCAACCAAAGGTAGTATGGGAAAGTTATATTTTGTGTGTAAATTATGATTTGCAAAGCATTGAAGCCAATTCAATAAAATTTTCAGTCAGAATTTTATTAACAAAGAGGAGAATTTTGAAGGGTTTCAGGGAAAATGGAACTTACTGAAGTTTTTTTTAAATCTGTGGGCAGTCGTAAATGACTGTTGCTCTTTTAATTGCTGTTTTCCTTGCTTATTCATGTGTATGTAGCCAAATTAATGTTCTTAACAAAAATAACTGTTTAGCAATTTGGAATTTGAACACTTCTGAAAGAAAGACAATATCTGTCAGAGCTTTTTCTCTTGTACTCCTCAGTGCCTTCTCAAGAAATGCCTATATAAAGAGAATATTGTCTGGTGTATTGATGGAGAGTGCTGATTGGTGGGAAAGTTCTTCAGCAAAATGTCATTTTTCAGCAATATTTGTAAAAAGCACACAAAAACAGAGTTTGGACCGTTCTAAACTTGCACACGGGCTGTTTATTTAATCTGTGGTACGATGTTTGCATTGCTGCATCAATTCAAATGTTTCTGTCTCCTGTAGAAAATATTCTTGCAAGAAATGCATGATGATAGTGGAAGTTTCACTCCTGTGGAACTTCATTTACACAGTGACCATGTTATAATCAGTGTCTTAGCTACTGTGAGCAGACTGTGATTGATTGTAATTGCTCCTGCTTTTTTGTTTTGGAATTATAATATCCAAAGTGCTGTAGAACCAAACAGAAAATTTTACAAAGATGCAGAAAATTATACGTGAAGAACTTGCCCTCACTCTGTAAAGCTGGACTCCAAAACTGCTTGAGTTAAAAACTACACCTGCTGAGCAAGGAAACAATTGTGCATATAATGAATGAACTTCTAGCTTCTCCAGTTTCTGAAAATACTATACATTGAAATTGGAATTATACTTCTACTTATTGACTATCACTGGGTCAAAATACTTGAACTGACTTTCTAACAATAGAATGGATGTAACTACATCCCAAAGACTACCCTGGTTCAAGGCGGCTTAAGGGCAATTAAGAGTAGACAATAAATGCTGCTTAGCTGACGATTCCCATATGTTGTGAATCAATTTTAAAAAAATGTTCTGCAAGGCAAAAATGCTACTTACATATGTTCATAAAGAAGTTGCAGATGGAAGAACAATTGGGTTCATTTTATTGTAAGTAGTATAAAAACGTATTTTTAATAAATAATAGGTATTTACCTTGCCATTTAAGTTAAATAGAAACTTTTCAAAGCATTTTATACTCTTCTGTTCGGTTAGAACATTACAGCACCGTACAGGCCCTTTGGCCCTCAATGTTGTGCCGACCTGTCATACTGATCTGAAGCCCATCTAACCTACACTATTTCATGTACGTCCATATGCTTATCCAATGACTACTTAAATATACCTAAAGTTGGCGAATCTAAAATTTCAGATTTTAGTTTGAAAAGTAATGGTAAAGAAATTTGAAGCATTAAAGCCATTTAGTTTATATACCCCTCCTTGACCCTTTTTGATGCATAAGTATCACTTGAGAAAAGATGCCGGTGTTCTATCAGATTTACAGATACAATCTTATTTGTTTAAAATCAAGTTTCACATTCTAAAGCTTGTCATTTAGTGTGCTAGCTTTATCTCATTATCCAAAATTACAGGTACAAATACAAAACCTTCCATGTGATTGGGTGTTTAATGAATTAATTTTACAATTAGTATATAGTTTTAATTATAATCCATGCCTTACAATTAAATTTTCTCCTATTTTGTACAACTGTCCCCTTTTTGGAATTTTTCTTTACATTTTTCAAAGCATTATCCTTTATCCTTTAAAAGGCCCTGAGTTTCTTCTCATATGACTTTGATAGCATGATAGATTAGCGCAAAGCAATTTGAGGAGATTTTAATACCAGTTGAACGTTCATCAGTTGATTTGCTCGGGTATGTCAAGCCTTTAAGTAACATTCCATGTAATTCTGTATACATGATTTGCTGTGGTGAGGCATGACTAGTGAAAATCTGGAGTGTTTAGAAATTAGCTCTGTTCCTTACTTTCTTAGACTTTGTCCCTCTGCCAAAGTATGAGACTATGGGCAGTAAGACTCCACCACCGGCCTGGTCCATCACCAATCTTTCTCATTCTAGGCCAGTTGGTGTCCCCTCTTGAAGGTCCTCCCTAACGTACCTCGCTAGGTCTTCTTTGGTTCAAGGAACTACAAGTAAAAGTTTTTATTTTATCATGTACACATGGAGAGTAATATGGAATGTCAGTGGGTTGATTTGAGTGCTTTGGCTTTTGAATGTATTCAGATATAAGTCGTAGTGGTAGTAATTGCCAAAGTCCCAGAGGACTATGGGCTGACTTTTCACTAGAGAAAAAATCAGTGCCAGTTGTCAAACATGAGAGTCACCACACCTCAAACAAGGAGTGTGGTTGTGAAGGTGGGACCTTCGTGGTGACCTCTGGTGTGGGAATTGAACATGCATCATTCTGCATCACAACCAGCTGTTCAGCTAACTGACTCCCTTGCATATAAAGAGATTTGGTTGATTAAAATAGATATTTGATAGAAGAAATGTCTTGCAAACTGTTTGCAACTATATATGTGTTGGGAATTGTTTATCTGAAAACCTTGGGACCAATTGGTTTTCAGATAAAGGATATTTTCAGTTGCAAGTCTTTTACGAATGTAACCATTTTATGAAGATTTACGCTGCTACATGTAACAAGGTTGTCTACTGACTTCTAAAGGCCGACTTTACAATTACACCGCACAGACGAAAAACAACCAGCTGGTTTATTGAGAACTTTATCTATTGGGGAAGAAGCTTGAAGGTCTTGGTTTGGGAAGAGGCATGAAAATACTTAAGTAAAATAAAGAACTGCAGATGCTGGAGATCTGAAACAAAAACAGGAATTGCAGGCAAAACTCAGCAGGTTTGATAACATCTATAGAGGCAAAGCAGAATTAACGTTTTGAGTCTGACTCTTCATCAGAAAATAACTTAGCTTTGAATTCAACATAGCATTGAAAATAAAACACACACTAGGATACGATAGACCAGATCAAAGTAATTTTTAAGTGATAGTTGCTGCATCAGGAAAAACACTGAAGTATGATCTCTTGCTGTAAAAATGCTTTGAGGTTGTATTTTTAATTGAATTGTGATATTTTTGGAAGTAGGTACAACATTTTCAAGTGAATGCCTATGGCAAGAGCAATAACTTGTGACAAAAGTTTGTATTCATTTCAAAAGGCTAGCTTGAATAAAGAATTGGCTCATACTAGTAACTTTGCTAAAAATGAGAGCTCAACTACGAATAGAGATGTATTTTCATCATTTTTTCTGCAATTCTAAACAATTGGAACATTTTCCAGGATATTGAAGTTCAACCATAAAACTGTTAACCATTGAGTAGGTTGATATTGGCTTATGCTGTTTGTTGTAGTGAGTGAAGAAACAAGACTGTTGAAATTAGTCAGGATGCAGTGGATTTCACTTCCAGGATTAGTTTTGTGGAAAACCTGTCAATGTTCATGACTATGCTGGATTGTAGATGAGGGGAAAAAAAATTTGAAAGGTTGTGGGAACAGAGTGGGTAAATGCAATTAAAAGCTCTTTGCTTAAGCAAAAGATAGTTCAGTGAAATAGCCCTTTTTTTAGGTTTTAATTTTTAAATAGTTTAGTTCACCTAATTTGTCAGGCTCGTATGGTCTGAGCCCAAGGTAGCAGAAAGTAATGAAACGCATGTTTATACTTTCTGTTAACTTATTTGATCCTTTTCTAAGAATGTACATTAATATAACTTTAAATGAAAACATTTTAATACGGGATGCTATCCAATATGTCTATCATCAATTTTGAATGTTATCAAAAACACCTAGCTAGCATTTTAATGTTGAAACTGAAAGTTAAATCTGATAGGGTTAAAATGTTTGCTTGGAGTTGATATTCTGTCAAAACTGTAGTGATGTATGTTAGCTTTGTGGGCAGTACTATTAGTAAATTTTATTTTCATGTGTGAAGCTGATTCTTGCAGGCCACAAGATCTAGATATGATATGCAAACTGTTCTGGTTTAATGGATGTCAGCTAGGTAGCAATAGAATAGTTTGGGGAGGGGTGGGAAAAATCAGTCATTATTAATAATTACCTAGTGACAGCACCTTTTTTTTAAAGGATTGTCTGATTAAAGTAGGATTGAGTTCAGCTTTCACACTTCCTGTGGCATTAAATGAGCACTGCTGGGATTTGCATCAAGAATTCACTGATTCCAGAATTGAGTTGACTTGTTAAATTCATAAAAAGTCAACTTTTTCCCGTAAAAAGCAAAATGTTTTGTCAGTTTTTTTTTATTCAGACCCTGGCTCTTTATAGTCACTTGTATAGATTAATTTGTGAAATTCAACTAACAATCAGTTACAGATATACTTTAATTAAAAACAAGAATGAATTACATGCTAATGAGGTCTCATGGATTAATAAAGACAAAGGAAAAAGACTACGAACATTTGTCATTGGCAATCACTTGTTAATGCGTATGATTGTCAGCCTAGGACAGTGAAGGTATACATGCATTAAGCAAATGAACAGGAATGGAGAATGTGACTGCGGTATTGTATTTCAGAAAGAGAAATAATGAGTTCATCGTATTTCGAAAAGAAGAACCTAAAGGCGGCAAAGGGATCACAAGTTACAAGTTACTGGTACACAAGTTGCTGAAAGTTGCAGCATTCTTCAAAAAGACCATAATCAAATACTGGGGTTTTTTTTTTAAAAAGCTAGAATAGGGAAATTATGCTAAAATTGTATCAACCCACACTTTCGTTGCTATAAAACGGGATTAGAAGCACTGTAGTGCGCAAAAAAGGCTTTATGAAGATATCAAAACCCTTGGCCTCTCTCACAGAGAAATGATTGGTGCAAACTGATAGGGCTCTTTAAAATTTTGGAAGGATTGATGTGGACAATGTTTTTTCCATTTGTGGAGAAAAGTACAGCAAGAGTCCTTCGACATAAGGTAGTCATCAAGAAATGAAATAGGGAATTCACAAAAAAGTTGAACAAGATGAATGTGTTACTTGCTTGGAGTAATCGGGGTGAATAGTTTAGATGCGTTTAAGGGGTAGTTGGATAACTATATATGAGGCAGAAGAGAATGCAGGATTATACTGACAGTGTTGGACAGAATGATACTTGAGAGGTATATAAGCATCAGAATGGATTGTTTGGACTGCAGGGTGTGCTTCTGTCCAAAAATTCTTGAGTATTTATTATTTTGCTCCTTCATTCGGTAAATTCCTAGACTGAATCATTCAATGCTTCCAGAAGTGAAGAGGAGGAAGATTCAAACACAAAAGCATTGGGCGACTTTTTTTCGAATATCTGTATTCAGCACATTTTAGGTTTCAAGTTTTTTTTACTTTTGAGAGTTATGCTTAACTGATTTTGGTTGTAGATCTGAAAAGTGATTTTAACCATGTAAGCTCTCATTAGAGCCGTTCCCTTCTTACATTTTAATCACCATTCTACTGTCATATAATTTTATGTGTAAAATCTATTCCTCATGGGTGGTGCGGTGGCTCAGTGGTTAGCACTGCTACCTCACACTGCCAAGGGCCTGGGTTCGATTCCACTGTTCAGGCGACAGAGTTTGTTCATTCTCCCTGTGGATTTCCTCTGGGTGCTGTGGTTTCCTCTTACAGCCCAAAGATATGCCGACCAGGTGGATTAGCTGTGTGAAATTGTCCAGAGTGTTCAGGGATGTTCAGGCTCGGTGGGTTAGCCATGGGAATTGTGGGGTTATAGGGTTAGGGTTAGATGGTTAGGAGGATTGACATGGACTGAATGGGCCAAATGGCCTGCTTCCATGCTGTAGGAATTCTGTGATTTTGGACATCCATAGGTGTATTCAAACACAGGTTCTAAAGTATGTTCCTTTTCTAATCTATGAAAGGATAGTTTGTAAGAAATCATTGGGGTTGCTTGTATTTGTAAAAACGCAAGTAAACTGGAAACAGATTTGATTTTGATTGTTATAGAGAAGCATGAATAAATTTCTACAAATAGGCATTCTATTACATTACATTGGAAATAAACTTGTATAGCTTGTGCATCTGACAAGTGATGAGTTGGCTACATTCATGGGTTTAAGGGTAAGAGTTGAATTTTTAAAAATAGATCAGTAATTTAGGCGAAATGATTGTCACCAATGTTATTAATTTCACAGATGACAATCACTCACTAAATGAATATAATTGTCCACAAGGAAATTCTCTGTCACTGGCCATGGGTTCTGTGCATCCCAGAACTTCTGGCCACATGTTTGGCGGGTGTTATGAGGAGGTAGAATTAGTCCTTGGCCTTGATCATTGGCATTCCTTCTACTGGCTCCTTTTCTGTACTTCCTCTTGCCAATGAGTATTCTCAAAGAATTGTCCCTTTTTCGTACAGCAGCTTCCTTCAAGTCGGTTTCTTCTGAGTGAGGGCCTCCCACGCATTGACATCTGTCGTATTTCTTGAAGGAAATGCTTTTTCGTTTTGCTCTTGTTGAAGTGCCTTCCTTGAGCTGGTTGAGAAGATTTGCTTTGGCAGTAGGAGCGCAGCCATACTACACAAATGAGTAGCCCAGCAGGGTTGGTTTCCAGTGATCATGGAATGGGCTCTAGTGCTTTTGATTGCTTTGAGGGCACTGATGTTAAAAAACCTGTCTTCCTAGCAGACGCAGAGAGTCCTTCTCAAACAATGGTGATAGTACTTCTCAAAGGTCTTGAGGTGGCACCGATACATATTTCAAGTTTTGGAGTCAGAGAAGAATCTGAGGGATGACTGCCTTGTACACTAAGACCTTGATATAAGCATGGCATATCATAACCATCAAAGATTCTCATCATTAGGTGTCAGATTGGGTATAGAGATTCAACATTGCATCACTATCAGCCCCCGATGAGGAGTAGCTTCCCAGGTAGGGGAAATATCCCATGTTTGGGTAAATTTCACCATCAATCCTGATGGATGGACTGGAACTTGACCTGGGATGAATTGATCAGTGTTTTAAATCTTTTGGAGATTGAGGCTGAGACCAATTCTTTGGTGTGCTTCAGCAAAAGTGTTAAGTGAAGTTTGAAGATTCTTTTCTGAGGGCATGACGTTGACATTTTCATCTATGTACTGAAGTTCCACAAGTGAGTTTGCTCTCGTTTTTATTCTTGGATTTCAACCAGTTGATATCGAAAAGTTTTCCATCCATCCAGTAAGCAATGTCCACGTCATAGAGAAGCTTTGTTCTTGACATGATGAAGAACAGTGGTGATGAAGATGGAGAAAGGGTGGGAGCAATGACACATCCCTGCTTGACTCTAGTATTGATCCCAAGGGATTCGATCATATTATCATCAGGTGAGGACCTTCTGAGATCTTGTCGTGGGGGAGATGGAGGCTATGGGTCAATTTCTCTGAACATCCAGACTTAGCCAGATTTTTCCACAGCACCTTCTGATTGACTGTCAATAAATTTATGTATGCACTCACAGTGTTATTAAATAATTAGCTGTAGTCCACCAAGGACATAGGCTTCTTTCTTGAATCAAGAGAGACAGTTAGTTTTATATAACCTGATGGTTCTGATTCTGACTCTGTGCAAGTTAAGGGGGCAGTACAAATACTAACATTTGATCTGTCATTTCCCACATTGGTGAGGAAAATAAATGAAATTTGATTTCAATGGCTATGGCTCGAAGAATTTCTCAACATTTGGATCAGAATGGGAAAGATTAATTTTCATACCTAGGAAAGTATTCCTTGAATTTGTTTTCTGAGAAGCAGTAGTGCATATGTCAACAAAGTCATTTGGTAGTACAGAAGTTGTGTTGCTATGAAAAGACATAAATTGTTGAAGCTTTGGGTATTGTATTCTGCGGGAAAATTCACAAAATATCTATTTAGGAGGAAATCAAAACTAATGCTGTATGAGAGAGGAAGATTTGGTCTATATTCGAATAATATTCTATTACTGTCTACTGCAAGTCCACTTTTTCTGGTTTTCTGTAGAAAACATTACAATTTTTCCACGCAAACTTGTGAACCATGTGAATAAATTCCAAGTGAGAGCTTTTGCTGAGGATGGAAGTCTGAGCAAGAAGAGGTGAAGATACTCAAAAGGCAAGATGATATCATAGGATGTTGAAAATGCTGTTATCATGGTTATATTTAAAACTTATACATTCAGAATCCTTCAGTTCCATAGGCTTATCCATAATGTTATAAATACATTCTGGGCTATTTGTTCACCATGCAAACTTGAAACTGAAGTAGGATGCAACAAATCAATCCTGCAGGATAAGGTTACATTACCTAATTATTTCTTGATGAATATCACAAGCGCTCACGAGCAACTCTGAAGCTATCACTTTTCGTCCTGATAAAGTCCTGTCTACTTAGGATTATTCTGAGAGGGCAAGGTGCCTGAACTCTTGAGCTACAGGTGCTCAAACAGAAGTGGTTTTTGGTTTGACAGCAGCATCCCATTAGTGCCAAAAGAATGTTCTGCCTTTTACACAAATGAGTAATTTGGTGTATAAATTTCAATGCCACTGTAACGTAAGATTTGTATGCTGTATGTCTGATGGACTGGTGGATTGTATCAAACAGCATCTCCTTTTGGCTTTTCGCAACAAAGTAATGATCATACCTAACATGCCACCCTTGCAAAATCCCGCAACTATGTCAAACGATAGACGTGATTCTGCAGTTGGACAGCATTTTGTGGATGGTCCTTAGTATGTGCAGAATTAAGCTGATCATCGGTTTGGGATTGTCTGGCACGTGCGTGTACTGGAAACTCCATGTATTATTTGTGGGTGGCACGGTGGCTCAGTAGTTAGCACTGCAGCGTCACAGTGCCAGGGACCCGGGTTCGATTCCAGCCTCGCGTAACTGTCTGTGCGGAGTTTGCACGTTCTCCCTGTGTCTGTGTGGGTTTCCTCCGGGTGCTCCGGTTTCCTTCCACAGTCCAAAGATGTGCAGGCTAGGTGGATTGGCCATGTTAAATTGCCTGTAGTGTTCAGGGGTGTGTGGGTTATAGGGGGATGGGTCTGGGTGGGATGCTTCAAGGGGCGGTGTGGACCTGTTGGGCCGAAGGGCCTGTTTCCACACTGTAGCAAATCTATTAATCCACAGATTTTGGTTTTTCTTCTTAAAAGTGATATTCTTGTGAATACCAGCACAAGATAATACGACATAGAAAAGTTTTATTATTTTTCTACAGTGCTAAAGTGTAGATGCTTAACTTCTACATTTTTCAGAATTCATTAGCAGTGAGTAGATCAGAAAATTGTGTCTGCTGTTTTATAACATGACTTCAAATTATATTGCATAGAATGGGTTGCATAGACTTTGCTGTGCAAATCTCGAGGTTTAATTGGCTAAGTTCGCAAAATAAACTAATTTCTTGTGGCTTTGCATGTTGAGTTTAAGACTAGATGCAATATTTTGATAAGTTTGGGGGAAATAATTGGATCATGTATAATTTAGGTCCGATTTTAAAATTATACATTTCTTGTGTTATTGAACAAATTCTGATAGTTTGGGAATAGAATAGAATAGTAGAGCTGTTTGGAGCATGGACTTGGCCACATGTTTAGATGTAACTGGCATGATTCTATGATTAAAGCATGACAGGTTTATTTGGGAATCTGCATTGTGGATCTGTACATGAAAATTCAAATTAAAAAGTTGATTGTGTGAAAACATTTTAATATTTTGAAACATTGAAATAATCCAGGATGCATAGGAAGATTGTAGAAAATATAAAGGCTAGATCATAGAGAGGTTGCTGGGAATATTACCTAGCAAGAGCAGATGTGTTATGACAAATAATTGCACGGGGTAGAGCTGTATTCTCTTCAGTTGAGAAAAGTAACAGCCAATATAATTGAAACATAGGTAAGCACCCAAGAGGGTGCATGTGGGAAGAATGTATCCTTTTGTGAGAAATTCTAGAATTCGGATCACAGTTTTAAAATTAATAGGTTACCCATTTAAGATGGAAGTGAAGAGAACTTTTTTTCTCTATCAGTTGAAAGTCTTTGGAACTTGTATCATGAAAGGTGTGCTTTTTGTATATTTTTATGGTTTTTTTGCAGAGAGATTAAAGGTTACCATTGGTAGATGGGAATAAATCATGATCGTATTGAATGGTGGAGCAGGTTTGAGATGGCCAAGTGGCCTACGCCTGCTCCTACTTTATTTGTTGGTAGTTACGGTTGTAATGTGAGAAGATACAGAGGCTAATCTGTGCAGAGCAGAATCCTGCAAATAGCAAAAAGATGAATAACCAAAGTTGCTTCTCTTGCTGATTTTATTGTTTGGCTAAAACATTCAAAAGCACATGCTTTAGAAAATATGGCCTGCTTCGTTGATTGGCACACCCTTGACTGTGATGACCAGCTGCATTCATGTACTAAGTTATGTAGCTTGTTTAACGACATTCCAGTCTGTTTAGGCAAATGGTTATATTTTTGCTACAGAGGTTGTCATCTGTCGTATTTTGTTAACTTGGTAGTTTCAATGACATTGTCTTGTCGCCCTATAACAAATGTAAAAACTTTTGAGTACTAAATAAATGTTATTGAGTACTTCTTACATCCATGAATGAAATTGTAGAAGGGGGCAGGAAAAATGTTGAAATATCGAAAGATGTGCATTTTGCATAAAAAGTAGTCTCAAAATGATACATTTTGAAAACACCATAGATGCCAAGAAACAAATTAACATGGCTATATTCTGTTCCCATAATTGAGTTCCTTACTTAAGGTTACAGCCACAAGTTTGATCAGTGCCAGCTGTACATGTTCAGGTCCTTCGCATTGTGTCAAGGTCACTAATACTGCTAAGTTCATGTCTCCAAGGGTATCATTAGGGCAAACGTGGAAATACGTAGCTATTTATTTCAAGTCCTTGTTCTTCACTAATGTATAATTGCATTATTCTCTTCCTGATTTTTAGTTGTGTTTGTGATTGTTGCTTCTCTGTATCTATGTGCTTTTTCAACCTCTGTTCAGTTTTATTGATGGACAGCAGGACTAATAAGTAATACTTTATGTGGTCAGCAAGATCTGACAACAGGTGGATAGATAAAGCAGTTGTCTCCCTAAGATGTACAGATCTATGTCCCTTGTGCTTAAGGGAGAAATGAGAGATATTCCAATGGAAATGGAAAAGGTGAGAAAGTGATAGTGATAGTTTTCAATTTTTTCGGAACTTTGAGTCATTTTTCATATTATACTTTTTGTCACTTATCAGTGGACTTCCTTGCTAACTTTCTTCCACCTTCCCTCTCCCGGCCATTAGTTTGGCCTGATATTGTTTTAGCACACTTAACTCTGGCTTCTACTCTTGTACCAATCTTCACTGTGCCTTTTAATTGTTTATTTGTAAACTTTACATCAAGCCTAATGCTGTATAGTGGTTGGTGTCCTCTCTTGCACTCACGCTGTTTACTTGAACTAAATCAAGTAATACTTATTTTGTTTTTAGATTAGAAAGTGACTGATTTAGGGTTAGATACATTTGCCAATTATCGTTTTCTGGATTCCAGTCTATTGTGGAATAAGTAAAATTAGGTAATCTATTGTTACTGCCGGGTTTATCTTGTGTACTTTCTGTCCCCCCTCCACAGTTCGGTCTATATTTAACATGATCGTGTAAGGATAGCATTATATTGAAACCATCATTAGACCCTGCACATGCTGAGCAAGCAGTGTTCAAGGTAACAATGTTTATTTGCGGCTACCACTAAAAAGTATATTTTATGTTTTCAAAAAATTCTCCCTGATTAGCCCTCTGTCTATCTCTTTTTTTTTGTTGATCTCATCTAACCATTTAATGCTCAATGGCGACTTGTGTTTAAAGTATACTTGTAGCTAATCAGACATTTGAATGCACATCATCTGTCACTATATATGTATAACTATTTTTGATTAGATTCCTTGAAGTGTGGAAACAGGCCCTTTGACCCAACAAGTCCCCACCGCCCCTTGAAGCATCACATCCAGACCCATCCCCCTGTAACCCACACAACCCTGAACACTATGAGCAATTTAGCGTGGCCGATCCCCCTAGCCTGCACGTCCTTAGACTGTGGGAGGAAACCGGAACACCCGGAGGAAACCCACACAGACACCGGGAGAGTGTGCAAACTCTGCACAGACAGTTACCTGAGGCTGAAATCGAACCTGGGGCCCTGGTGCTGCGAGGCTGCAGTGCTAACACTGAGCCACCGTGTCGCCCACAAATTTAATTACAGGTGACCCTAGTATCAGAAGACTGTGTTTCTGTGCTGTATTAAGCATTTGAGTATTCTACTTTTTTATTCATTCAGTTGGTCAGTCAGTCAGTCGATCAAACTGGGCATTGCTAACTAGACTAGCCTTTACTGGTCATCCCTGATGAATGTATTAGTGAGCTGCTTTTTTGTTTTTGAAGCACTGCAGTCAGTTACATCTTTTCTAACCACCCAAACTAATGAAGTAACCAAGTTATTTTCCAGCAAATAACTACTTATATTGCGAAGGCAAGACACATTTTATCAAGGCTTTAGTCTTGCTCTAGTTAGCATAATATGCAAGAATACCAGTTTAAGGAGAAAATCAATATTTTTACTGGTTGACAAGTGGACTGTGATTTGAAGATATCAGACCTTCCCTACAAGGTTTCTGCTGCAAACCTATCTGACTTTGGTGAATGCACTAGTTAATGAAGAATGACAGGTAACTGCAAACCTTTGTTTAAATTTAAAGTCAGGGCAGAAAGTAAGTGCCTTTCACCTGTTTTGTTGAGTTGAAACAGTGTGCAAAATATAGGGCATGTATTAACATGTAGCTTCCAGCACACACGAGTGTGCCACACTGAGCTCAATTGACTTTCTAAAATTCGTTGTCAGCGCAGTTCTTTGCTCACTTCGCTTTGTACAACAAATGTCCAGTTATGGAATGACATTCAATACTGCAAGTTTTATTGCATTATTTAAAAGCATGGGTTGATTGGTTATAATCGTTGCCTTGCTTGTTGTGAAGAGCTGAAGGGATATTCTGTTTAAATATAATTTTTGTCTTTCCAATGTATAATGTACATACTTGGCATCACACTGGCAATTAAATTCATGTATTATAGATAGAACATAGAACATAGAACAGTACAGCACAGAACAGGCCCTTCAGCCCACAATGTTGTGCCGACCATTGATCCTCATGTATGCACCCTCAAATTTCTGTGACCATATGCATGTCCAGCAGTCTCTTAAATGACCCCAATGACCTTGCTTCCACAACTGCTGCTGGCAACGCATTCCATGCTCTCACAACTCTCTATGTAAAGAACCCGCCTCTGACATCCCCTCTATACTTTCCACCAACCAGCTTAAAACTGTGACCCCTCGTGCTAGCCATTTCTGCCCTGGGAAATAGTCTCTGGCTATCAACTCTGTCTATGCCTCTCATTATCTTGTATACCTCAATTAGGACCCCTCTCCTCCTCCTTTTCTCCATTGAAAAGAGACCGAGCTCAGTCAACCTCTCTTCATAAGATAAGCCCTCCAGTCCAGGCAGCGTCCCGGTAAGCCTCCTCTGAACCCTCTCCAAAGCATCCACATCTTTCCTATAATAGGGCGACCAGAACTGGACGCAGTATTCCAAGTGCGGTCTAACCAAAGCTTTATAGAGCTGCAACAAGATCTCACGACTCTTAAACTCAATCCCCCTGTTAATGAAAGCCAAAACGCCATATGCTTTCTTAACAACCCTGTCCACTTGGGTGGCCATTTTAAGGGATCTATGTATCTGCACACCAAGATCCCTCTGTTCCTCCACACTGCCAAGAATCCTATCCTTAATCCTGTACTCAGCTTTCAAATTCGACCTTCCAAAATGCATCACCTTGCATTTATCCAGGTTGAACTCCATCTGCCACCTCTCAGCCCATCTCTGCATCCTGTCAATGTCCCGCTGCAGCCTACAACAGCCCTCTATACTATCAACGACACCTCCGACCTTTGTGTCATCTGCAAACTTGCTGACCCATCCTTCAATCCCCTCATCCAAGTCATTAATAAAAATTACAAACAGTAGAGGCCCAAGGACAGAGCCCTGTGGAACATCACTCACCACTGACTTCCAGGCAGAATATTTTCCTTCTACTACCACTCGCTGTCTTCTGTTGGCCAGCCAATTCTGTATCCAGACAGCTAAGTTCCCCTGTATCCCATTCCTCCTGACCTTCTGAATGAGCCTACCATGGGGAACCTTATCAAATGCCTTACTGAAGCCCATATACACCACATCCACAGCTCGACCCTCAGCAATTTTTCTAGTCACATCCTCAAAAAACTCTAAGGTTTGTGAGGCATGACCTACCCCTCACAAAGCCGTGTTGACTGTACTTGATCAAGCCATGCTCCTCCAGATGGTCATAAATCCTATCCCTCAGAATCCTTTCTAACACCTTGCAGACGACAGACGTGAGACTTACTGGTCTGTAATTGCCGGGGATTTCCCTATTTCCTTTCTTGAAGATAGGAATTACATTTGCCTCTCTCCAGTCCTCAGGTACGACTCCAGTGGAGAGCGAGGATGCAAAGATCTTCACAAGTGGAGAAGCAATTTCATTTCTCGCTTCCCAAAGCAGCCGAGGACAAATCTGGTCCGGGCCTGGCGACTTGTCGATCTTAATGTTTGACAAAATTTTCAGCACATCAGCTTCCTCTATCTCTATCCATTCCAGCATGCACACCTGCTCTTCAAAGGTTTCATTCACTACAAAGTTCGTTTCTTTCGTAAAGACAGAAGCAAAAAACTCATTAAGGGCTTCCCCTACCTCCTCAGACTCCACACACAAGTTCCCTATGCTATCCCTGATCGGCCCTACTCTTTCTTTGACCATTCTCTTATTCCTCACATAAGTGTAAAATGCCTTTGTGTTTTCCCTGATTCCTTCTGCCAAGCCTTTCTCGTGCCCCCTCCTGGCTCTCCTCAGACCTTTTTTGAGCTCCTTCCTTGCCTGCGAGTAATCCTCTCTAGCTGAACTTGACCCTAGCTTCCTCCACCTTATGTAAGCTACCTTCTTCCTTTTCACAAGAAGCTCCACCGCTCTTGTCATCCAAGGTTCCTTTATCTTACCCCTTCTTGCCTGTCTCAGAGGGACATATTTACTCATCACTCGCAACAACTGTTCCTTAAACAGTCTCCACATGTCTATAGTGCCCTCAACATGGAACAATTGCTCCCAGTCTGTGCTTCCTAACTCGTGTCTAATCGCGTCATAGCTTCCTCTTCCCCAATTAAATATCCTCCCATTTTGCCTAATCCTCTCCTTCTCCATAGCTATGTAGAATGTGAGGCAGTTATGGTCACTATCACCAAAATGCTCACCCACCACAAGATCTGATACCTGCCCCGGCTCGTTTCCGAGCACCAAGTCTAGAATGGCCTCTCCCCTCGTCGGCCTGTCAACGTACTGCGTTAGGAAACCCTCCTGAACACACCTTACAAATACAGCTCCATTCAAATCTTCTGCTTGAAGCAGGTTCCAATCAATATTAGGAAAGTTAAAGTCACCCATTACAACAACCCTACTGCGACCACACTTTTCCAAAATCTGTCAACCTATGCTTTCTTCAATCTCCCTGCTGCTATTGGGGGGCCTGTAGTAAACCCCTAATGAGGTGACTGCTCCCTTGCTGTTCCTAATTTCCACCCATACTGACTCAGTAGGCAGATCTTCCTCGACAATGGAAGCTTCTGTAGCTGTGATACCCTCTCTGATTTAGTAGTGCTACACCCCCTCCTCTTTCCCCCCTCCCTATTCTTTTTAAATGTTCTAAACCCTGGAACATCCAGCAACCATTCCTGCCCATGAGAAACCCATGTCTCTGTTATGGCGACAACATCATAGCACCAGGTACTGATTCATGCTCTAAGTTCGTCACTTTTATTCCTGATACTCCTTGCGTTAAAGCAAACACACTTTAACTGATCCCTTGGTTCCTTCCCAGGAAAATCCTTCCCACTAGCTGGTCTACCTCTTGCTACTGCCTCACCTGCATCAACTCTCACCTCCGGTATACAGCTCAGGTTCCCACCCCCGTGCCATACTAGTTTAAACCTTCTCGAACTACTCGAGCAAACCTTCCACCCAGGACATTGGTCCCCTTCCAGTTCAGATGCAACCTGTCCTTCTTGTACAGGTCCCACCTTCCCCAGAAGGCATCCCAATTATCTACATATCTGAAGCCCTCCCTCCTACACCAGCTGCGTAGCCACGTGTTCAGCTGCGCCCGCTCCCTGTTCCTCGCCTCGCGATCTCGTGGCACCGGTAGTAAACCAGAGAACACTACTCTGTTCGCCCTGCTCTGCAGCTTCCATCCTAACTCCCTGAAATCACTTTTTATATCCTCAATCCTACTTCTGTCTATATCATTTGTGCTAATATGTAACACGATTTCTGGCTGTTCGCCCTCCCCTTTTAGAACCTTATACACCCGATCGGAGACGTCCCGTACCCTGGCACCAGGGAGGCAACATACCTTCCAGGAATCCCGATCCTGACCACAAAATCTCCTGTCAATTCCCCTAACTATCGAGTCCCCTACCACGAGTACTTTTCTATTCTGCCCCCTTCCCTTCTTTGCCACAGTGTCAGGCTCAGTGCCAGAGGACTGACTACTATGGCTTTCCTCTGGTATGTTATTCATTTGATGGTACATTATTTTGGCTTGATGACAGCATCCTATTAGTGGCATATACCACTTGTGTTGTGTAGCAGTACCATGAGATGGCAAGCTTTTCCAGTTGCACATAGCTTTGAGATATCTTACACTTTGGGTAATCTGAGTTAGGCTAAGCACCTTTCGGATGGTGCCTTACAGCCATTTATTAGTTTGCAAGATATACAGTGAGAAAAGATCTGATCAGTGTATCATTATCCTATAGGATGGCATTGATGAGCCCTATTTCAGCAATGAGGCCAATTTTAGTTCTGAGGTAATGAGTGGGTAGTAGGTTTGCAGTAAACAGTAGTAGAAAAGGCCTGCTAATCTACATCCCAGAGCCCGAATGGAAATAACCTTGGAAATATTGGATGCACTGCAGTCACTTTCCAAACCTTCAGAGTGTAGAGCAATTCTGATAGGTTGGAAGATGCAATGTAACCCCACTATTTTAAAAAAAATGAGGCAGAAAATGAAATGGAATTACAGATCAGTTAGCTTAACATTAGTAATAGGAAATATGCTAGAGTCTATTATAATAAAGATGTGCTAAGAGAACATTTGAAAAGCATTAACTGAACTAGATGATGTCAGCATCTGTTTATGAAAGGGATGTCACACACGAACTAATTTGCTGGCGTTTTTTGAGAATGTAACATCTCGAGTAGATAAGCGAGTACCAGTGGTAAGGTGCACTTAGATTTCAGGAAGGCTTTTTATAAGAGATAAGTGGGCAAAATTTTAAAGCACAGAAGATGGGGGCGAACATATTGGCATGGAATGAGAATTGGTTGACAGACCAGAAACAGAGTATGGGAATAAATGGGCCCTTTTCTGAGTTGCAGACAGTACCCCAGGGATCAGTGCTTGAGCCTGAGCTGTTCATAATTATGTATGAATGTCTTCCATGAGGGAATCAAATGCGTTATTTCCAAGTTGGCTAATGACACAAACCCAAGAAGGATTTTGAATTGCCAGGAGGATGCAAAGAAGTTCTTGGGGTGGGGGTGGGGTCTCAGCAAGCTGAGTGTGTGGGTAGATATATGGCAAATGCAGTGTAGAGTGGATAACTGTGAAGAGCAGAGTATTATTTAAGCGATGATATATTGAGAAATGTGGATCAACAGACATATTTGCGTGTCCTTGTATGACAGTCAGTGAAAGTACGGGACAGTGTAGGGGAGGGGCTTAGATTAGTTCACAGGTCGGTGCAACATCGAGGGCCGAAGGGCCTGTTCTTTGCTGTATTGTTCTATGTTCTGTGTACACAGGAGGCGCAACCAACAATTAGGAATGTAGATAGCAGGGATTTCTAATTCACAGTTCAGGGGTATTCTGACAAATCTCTGGATCAGGTAGGAATTGAACCTGTGCTTTTTGCCGCTGTCACAAGGCAAATGGTATGTTGATCTTCATTGCAGAAGAATTTGAGTTCAGAAGTAGGGATGTCTTACTTTTGTTATACAGGGCCTTGTTGAGACCACACCTTGAATATTTTGTTTAGGTTTCAACTGTGCGTAGAGCTAGTGATGTACAGACCCTTCAGTCCAACTTGTCCATGTCGACCAGATACCCTAAATCAATCTAGTCCCATTTGCCAGCATTTGGCCCGTACCCCTCTAATCCCTTCCTAATCACATACCCATCCTGATGCCATTTAAATGTTGTAATTATACCAGGTTTTACCACTTCTGGCAGCTCATTCCATACCCCTATCAGCCTTTCTGTGAAAAAGGTGCCCCTCAGGTACCTTTTTAAATCCTTTACCTCTCACCTTAAACCTATGCCGTCTAATTTTGAACTCCTATTCTGGGGAAAAGACCGAGACCGATCACCCTATCTATGACCTTCATGACCTTATCAGCCTGTATAAGGTCACCCCCCCCCCCCCCCCCCCCCTCAGCATCCAATGCTCCAGTGAAAATAGCCCCAGCATATTCAGCATCTCCCTATAGTTCAAACCCTCCGATCCTGGCAACATTCTTTGTGAATCTTTTCTGAACCCTTTTCAAGTGTAACAACATCTTTCCTATGGCAGGGCGATCAGAATTGATTGCAACATTCTAAGTGTTTGGTGGTGGATGTTAAAGCTGGATTTGAGTCTTCTCAATGCTGTTGATCATTCATTTCGTATGTGAAAATCAGAGAAGAGGTTCAGCTGATAATCTCCTCAAATACAGTATAGATATTAGTTTTTTTCCCACTATATTGGTATTCTTGTGAACTGTCCTGATCAGAGTGGGACTGGAAAAAATGAGTTGCCTTGATTTTGACTTTTCCAAATAGAAACCAGAACTAACGCCTAACAAACTTTGGCATATGTAGTACTGTTAGTTTTTTTCTGTAACTAATTCGTTAAAGTAGGCTTCCAATTACTTTGTGTGGTCCTGTTAAAAGAATAATTTATATTAAGTTATTGCTGTAAATTTAGACTTAGAAAGTCACAAGATGTGTGGATTTCCTTCCCATTTTTAGTTTATTAGCAAGTTTAGAGTTACTTGGTTTACAGTTTAGGTAATGCACTCTTCTGTACCCCATGACTTTTTAAATTAGGACAAAATATGCAATAGGTTTATTAAATAACAGATAAGCAGGTGTCATTTTTTTCAGGATTTCGCACTTATCTGACGTAAAATAGCAAAGAACATGACCACAGCTTTATATTTTATGGTACTACAAATATAATAAAATGTTTCAAGTGCTTCACAAGAGCAAAATTTGACCCCAGGCTACCAAGATATTAAGGCAAGTCACAAAAAGCATGGTTGAAGAAGTAGTTTTAAAGGAACATCCTGAAAGATGTGGCAGATAGACTTTGTGAGCTTCACACTTATTAAGCCTAAATATTTTTTTTGAAAGAAGTCTTTTCTAAAGAAAATATTGTGTACAAAGATTTCGTTTTAAGTATTGGTCATGCCCTATTAGGAACATGAGGTTGTTAATAAAAGGAAATTATAAAAAATGAATATTACAAATATTAATTTACAAAAAATGTTTCAATCAAATTTCTTCGTTCTGTTGTTCTGGCCTGAGGAATATGTGATAAATGTTTACCTCTTTATACTTTGTGTCTTAATTCTTTCACTACAGTGACCCAGTAATCTCTGTGTTTAGATAAGTGAATGCATTGAAATACAAATACAAATACCAAGTAGTTGATTCTCGTTATCATAATGAGAAACAGGTTTAGTATAAATTTTTTTGAATGAAATGAAAAGTTCATCTTCAAACTTAAAAAGAAAATTTTTACTTCTAACCACTAGACCTTTGATTAGCCTTGCTTTAAAAATGTGGTTTGATCAGCTGAATTCATTGCTGTTCCAAAATGTGACTGGATTTCAGCAAAATTGACTGAAATAGCTTTTTCGTATTAAGTTGTTGAAGTGGTGCTTCTCCATATAAGTATAAATTAAATAGTACTACGATTGTTATCTTGTCAGTTCTGTGATATGTTGTACATGAAGCTGTTTGCCTTGGATTATTTTTGGGTTCAGATTTCATTCTGTGGAGTAGCCTCACTTTCTAAGGATCAGCACATTCTTTTATTCCGGGCTATATGATCTGTTGCCCAGAGATGGCATGGCCTCCCAATCTTTCTCTGTCCACTACTACCAAGTCTTGGAAGACAGTATCCTAACTCTGCCTTAAAAATATTCAAAGACGCTGCTTACCCACTGCCTTTTGAGGAACAGCATTCCAAAGACTCGAGTCTTTGTGGTGGTGGGGAGATAGTGGGGGATGAGGGAGAAAATCCCTCCTCTCTGACTTAAATGGGCCATCCCTTTTTTATTTTTAAAGTGATTCTTAGTTCTAGAATCTCCCACAAGATGAAGCATTCTTTCCATATATACCCTATCACGACCTCTTGGAATTAAATGTTTCAGCCAAGTTGTCTGTTGTACATTTGAGCTCCAAAGATCATTAGGAATAGGAATAGACTGCTCAGCCCCTCAACCCTGCTGCACCATTCGTTTGGATCATGGCTGATTTGACATTGCTCATGTCCGCTTTCCTGCGTTTTTTTTTTCCATAAATTTTGATTCTCCCACTGATCAAGAATCCGCCTGTCTTAGCCTTAAATGTACACAAGACTCTGCTCAAACAGTTAGCAATGAATTCCAAAGACTGTTAATCCTGAGTGAAGAAATCCTCCTCATCTCAGTCTTAAATTGGCACCCCTTTATGCCCCCGGTCCTAAACTCAACTGTGAAAGGAAATATCCTCTCCGAATTTGCCCTGTTTAAAACTATTAAGGATTCTATATGTTTCAATGCGATGACCTCTCCTTTTAAACTCCCAGTGAATAGAGTCCCAACCAATGTAACATTTGCTCAGGAGACAATCCTATGTACCTCAGATCATTCTAGTGGACTTCCCTGACCCGCCTCCAGTGAGGATTTCTCCCCTTAAATAAGGGGACCAAAACTCCACTACTGCAGATGTCATCTCACTAGCACCTTTGTACAGTTGCAATAAGACTTGCCTACGCTTGTACATTTAAACCCCTTGAAGTAAGGGTCACCATTTCATTAGATTTCCTGATCCTACTGCTGCTGTGTTTCATACACAAGGATCCCTAAGTCCCTTTTAATTTGCAACTTACTGCGGTTTTTCGCAATTTAAATAATACGCTATTCTTTTGCTCTTCCTTCCAACGTGAACAACTTCATGTTTTACTGCATTAGAGTCCATCGGCCAACTTTCTGCCCACTTTCTTAACCTATCGATATTTCCTTTTAAACTGATGCATCCCTCTTGTGACCTGCCTTTCCACCACTTTTTGTCATCTGAACGTTTGGCTATAGTGCATTTGCCTCTTTCCTCCAAGTCAATAACATAAGTTGTAAACAGTTGCGGTCTCAGCACTGATCCCTGTGGAACTCCATTGCTTCTGCATTGCCAATCTGAAAAGAATCCCTTATGCCCATTTGCTGTTTCCTACACACTAGCCAATTCTCTATCCACACCAGTATTCTACCTCCAACACCCTGGGCTGTTAGTTCAAGATTAAAGTCAGCCATAATTATTGTTCCATTCTTTTTATATGCTGTGTTATTTGTTGACTTACTTAAACCCTTTCCTACAGTGTGACTACTATTTGGGGGTCAGGACACTCCTGCTAGTGTCTTCTTTCCTTTGCTGTTATTTATCTCTGCCCAAATGGGCTCAACATGATTCAAGCCTAGATCATCTCTCACAACTGTTCTCACAGTGCTCTCCTCCTGTCCTGAATGTTACATTCCCAATTCTGATCTCCACATAACCACGTCTCTATAATGGCTACAAATCTAGTCTTCCACCCTTTCCTTACAAGATGTCCTTCAAATTTCCAGATGTTAATGTAAAAGTAAGGCAAAGAACTGTAAATGCTGTAGATTTGAAAGAATCAAAAACAGAATGTTGCATTTCATTAGCACAATCGTGGCAGCATTTGTGTAGTGAAAAACAGAGCTTATGTTTTGGGTCCAATAACCGTTCATCAGAATAGAAGGTAGAGGTCCTCTGCCAGCCTGTTTCTACCCCAAACAATGTTCCCTCGTATCCATGGTGAAACTAGACATCATGGATCAAACCTCAGACAGTGGGAGCCTCCTTTAGCAAGGGCAGACATTAATGATGAACTTCAAAATTGCTTCCAGTTTGTCAGACCAGCCTCTGTTTCTTGGATGAGTGGAGTGATTGATAACAAGGACCTGAAACCTGACACCATGCTCATGGTTTAAAACGTAGTGATGTTTCCTGTTCTTCCTGTGAGACAGAATTATTAACAATGCATGCGCTGATCTCAAATCCATGGGAAATTATCTCTAACAATGTGTCTGCAAATCCAGTGGCAGGACACATGCTGCCATATCAGTGTCTTCTTTCAGGCTGACATCTCCAGCAAAGAAGCACTGGTTATTAACAATCACAGTTACATTGGGTGGGACATTTTCATCTCTCTCCAGATACAAGACTCCCAAAGCAAGCATCACTTCAAAGTCTATCAAGCCAAGTGATTACTAGGAAGGCAGAGAAAACATTTCAAGGACATCCTCAAAGCCCTCCTGGAAAAAAAAAGTAGTATTTGTACTGACTTATGAGAACTGTTTATTCAAGGTTGCCACAAACTGGAGAAGTTGCATTTATGAAGGTGCCAGTCATCTGGAGCGTATCAGCAAACCAGCTCTTCAACCAACACCTGCCCCACTTATGACTAGGTGTGCAGATCCAGCATTGTACTGTTTAATCATCTCAGGACCTGCCACTCCAAAGTGGATAAAAATTATCCTCAGTCTTGAAGGAATGCTTAAGATATCCTCTGCACAACTGAATGTCTTGCCTACCTTAGTGTCATCAGCAACCGTGCTTTTGGTCCCTTTGTTAAGGTCATGTATATAAATTGTAAAATGTTGAGGCTGCAGCACTGATCCTAATGGCACTCCATTCATTACACATTGCCAATCAGAAGACTGACTTATTTATATCTACCTTTGTTTCCGGTTACCTAGCCAATCTTCAATCCATGCCTTCCCAACACTAACTTTTCACAATAACCTTTTGTGGCCCCTTGTGTTTCCAGAAAGCATTAATAAGTACAATTTATCCATAGCACATGTTACTTCACAGAATTCAAATAAAGTGGCTAAATTTGATTTTCATTTTACAAACCATGTTGACTTCGCCTAATTACTATGACCCCCCCCCACTGTCTATCCATGTAAGTAAAGTTCTTGTCTCTGTTGTCATTCTAATGTATCTCTTCTGCATTGTTTCCCGTATCCTTTGTACTTTATGCCTCTAGTATAAAGCCCGGGATCCTACTTTTGTTTTAAGCCATTCTTATCAGCTTGAGTTGTTACGTTCAAAAATTTCTGTTCATGGATCCCTGGCTCTTTCCTTTCTCCCTTTCTAAAACTGCACACTTTATTTTGTTATTATCGCATGTTCACATACTTCTTTCAAAATGCATCACTTCGTACCTTGACTGGCAATAATGGGCTTCCTGTAGTAATTGGAACATAGACTTCAAAATTACAGTTCCAGATATTTCATTTTGTTATATTGTGGTTGGGTCCTATATGACCTTGCACAGCATTATGACATCAACATATCTTCAGTTGATTCTGCAAGTTAACATGCAGTAAGTAGGTGTTTACAGTGCTGAATGATGAATAATTAGCGAATAATAGTTAGCTTGGAGTTTGTTCAAATATTGTTATACAGCTTTCTAATTTGGAAGATGCTGTAACTGAGCAAAGTTACCATCGAACGTTGTTTTTAATATAGTCATATAAACAATCCAAACCTAATCTTATTACTTAACTCATGATGCAACTTGTTTTGCAGACAAGTGCTTTCAACTTCCTTGGTTGAGCCCTTCAAGTGAGGGCTGTTGTGACTACACTGCCACTAGGACAGCCTTTCTGATGTGAGTAATAGGATATAAAACGAAAATTCTTAAAAATTATAATTGATTAGGATCATGAAATTAACAGAATATGAATTAAAAGTTATGAATTTGAGGGTATGGAAATAGCGTTAAAATATGTTGTGTAGCCAAGAACAGTATTTTCTTTCCAAGCGATTTCATGAGCCAAACTTTTTTTTCCACAATGCTGATGTACGAGATTCAAAACAATTTCCACATGTTTTTCTGAACATGAGTAAGGGAAGTTTAATTCTATTGCTTTTGTTTCTGTGATTTTTAATATGAATGTGCACATTTGCGGAAAATCCAATATTTAGTTCTGTCTCTAGATTACCTTAATCTGTTTATAAGCAGGTATTATTTAAATATCAGCAAATGTCAGAGGTGTATGATTAGCTGAACCTGTATTAGAATTATTCTAGAAAATTAACGTGGGTTTTACAAGTTGAATATCAACTTTTGGACAGATTGAGGAGAATTTTGACTTTGTTGTAAAATAGGTGGTTTTACATTACTGTAAATCCAGCCTGTTTTACATGTCATGGTTTAGTTTTAGGAAAGGAAATTTTTTTTATTGCACACCAGAATTCGTATGCTTAAAGTTCCAGAGCTCAATTGCTTACATAGTATAAGAAACAAATTTCATTTCAAGGAAAAAAAAATCAAATGATCTGGAGCTTCTGTTGGAAATTCTCATGTGTGCAACTGGTCTCCTTTTAAGTTATAGAGTACACGAGTGGAGTTTCAGTCAGGACACATAGAGAAGCTCCAATAAACGTGAATGGATGCATTTTCCATGACACAGCCTCTACCAATCCGAGACCACTAGCCAACCGATCAGAGCTCCCCTCATACAGTAAAAAATTTGGTTTTCCCTTTTGCAGCAATTCTTGAGTTCTGTACTACCGCACTTAACTGCATTATGTGACACCAGATTAGGTTGGCATGGGACTCCCTAAGGAGGCTTAATAAACCAGAACTTTTTATAGCATTCAGATTGTTAAATGGTCGGTATGCCAGAACTTTTAAATCCTAGATTTGTTTATTTATCTGGAATTTTATCGTGACTGTATCTGAACTCTGACTCCGCATCATTTTGTCCAGTCCTACAGATTACCAGCCGCTGTAGATGTTAGTCTATCCCTACGTCATGACAGTTCACATTATTAGTTCATTGATAGTCCACCTGTCAGTTTGTTTGTCAGTATATTGGTGGGCTATAGGCAATGTTCAGTATTTTCCAGCACATTTGTAAATTTTAAAATACTGAACATTAATCCTCTCGAACAAATGAATGGATGTGAGCATTTTGTTTAGTTCAGAGGTCATTTAAAGTTCAGAAAAACCACCAGTGTTTATTGATATGATGCAACATGCTGCTATGCGTGACTATCCAATAAGGAATTACCAGCAGTTAGGTATGATTTAGTTGAATGCAATTTAAAATATTTTTAATAAACTTGAAGTACTGCAGTCAAATGGCCAATTGTGCAAAATAGATCTCGTTGGATTTTGATTTGGGTCAAAACAATGAAGAAATTTCATATTTGTGCAACATTGCTATCTCAGACTTGTCTTTTTTTGGTTGTATTTATTCATCGGTTGTAAGCCTTGATGACAAGGCCAGCACTTATTGCCCATTCCTAAATATCCTTGAAAACAGCCACCTTCTTGAGAACTGAGGGTTTGCGAGACCATTTCAGAGTGTAGTTAAAAGTCAGCTGCATTAGATGTCACCAGATGAGGTTAGCACAATACAGTGACCTCCTTAAGGAACCTGAGTAAATCAGATTTTTTTGAAATATAAATCTCCTGCTTTTAATCCACCATCTGAACATAATGGTTCCTTGCTTGATAATTATGACACAGCCACTCTTCATCCTTGGATTAGTAGGAACTGCTGATACTGGAGTCTGAGATGACAAGGTGTGGAGCTGATGAACACTTCGAAGGGTCCAGTCCAAAACATCAGCTTTCCTGCTCCTCTGCTGCTGCTGCCTGGCCTGCTGTGTTCTTCCAGCTCCACACTTGTTATCTTCATCTTTGAATGCTTGGCCCAGTATCCATTATTCATACGCGATTCTTGAGGGGGAAACCTTGCCAAAAATAAATAATTGTTATAATAACAATTTAAATAAATGCAGCAGTCACTGTCTTAAATTTACTTGTTTTTGGTTTGTTGGGAATGTGTTTTGCTTTCTTTTGGTGCCGGGAGGAAAGAGAGTTGGCATTTTCAGTTCTATTTTTAAATTGAGTAAAGTAATTGAAGCATTTTCAAATGTTTTAACATGGTGTGATATGAATATACTTCCAAGTTGAAGCCAGAATTGTGAACCTTTTGACACAGGTATAACATTATATTGAAGGCAAAAGAAATAAAGGTGTGGTTAGCTTTTGGCGTCCTAGATATAATAGCAAACATTAATGGCATTTAATTTTCCATTTTTATAATGGAATTGTCATTACAAACATGCTTGTTGACAAAATGTACTAGCATAGAGTATTAAAACAACTGTCTGCATTTGTATTTGTTAAAAAATTATTCGCTTGTGGGACATGGGCATCGCTGGCTGGCTAGCATTTATTGCCTGTTCCTAGTTGCCCTTCAGAAAGTGATGGTGACCTGCCTTCTTGAACTGCTACAGTCCACATGCTGTCAGACAACTCATGAAACCATTAGACAAAAAATTCCAGGATTTTGACACAGCAACACTGAAAAAATAGGAATATTTCCAAGTCAAGATGGTGAGTGGCTTGAAGGGTAACCTGTAGTGGTCATGTTCCTGTGTATGTGCTGCCCTTGTCCTTCTAGATAGAAGGGGTTCTGGCTTGGAAGGTGCCTATCTAAGGATCTTTGGTGAATTACTGCCATGCTTCTTGTAGATAGTAGCACAGCCTGCTGTAACTGAGCGTCGATGGTGGAGAGAATGGACGTTTGTGGGTGTGGTGCCAATCAAGTGGGCTGTTTTATCCTGGATGGTGGTGTCAAGCTTCTAATGTTGTTAGAACTGCACCCATAAGGCAAATGGGGAACATTCAATGACACTCCTGACCTGTGCCTTGTAAATGATGGACCGACTTTGTAAAGTCAGGATGTGACCTACTCTTGTAGCACTGTATGTATATGGCTAGACCAGTGGAGTTCCTGTGTCAATGTTAACCCCCAGGATTTTCATAAGTGGGTTATTCACTGATGGTGATGCCATTGAATGACAAGAGGCGGAGGTTAGATTTTCTGTTATTAGTGATGGTCATTATCTGGGATTTCTGCAGCATGAATGTTGCTTCCCATTTTTCACCTGGATATTATCCAGGTCTTGTTGCATTTGAACCTGGACTGCATCAGTATCTGAGGAATTGCAAATAGTGCTGAACATTGGCAAACATTCCCGCTTCTGATCTTTTGATGGAGGGAAGGTCATTGATGAACCAGCTGAAGATGTTTTGACCTGGAACTACTATTGAGGAATTCCTGTAGAGATGTGATGGAGGTGAGATCACTGACCTGTAACAACCACAACCATCTTACCGGGTGCCCCTGATTTCTATTCATTCCAGTTTTACAAGGGTACTTTGCAACATTTAGTCAAATGTGGCCTTGGTATCAAGGGTTGTCACTCTCCCCTCATCTCTGGAATTCATCATTTTTTTTGTTTGTTTATGTTTGAACCAAGGTTGTAATAAGAACAGTGGCTTAGAGGCCCTGGTGGAACCCAAATTGGGAGTCACTGAGTAGATTTGCTAAGCTGGTGCTGCTTGAAAGCACAGTTGATGACTCCTTCCATCACTTCATTGATTTGAGAGTAGACCAATGGGGTAGTAACTGACTGGGTTGGATTAGCCCAGCTTTTTGGGTAAAGGATGTATCTGGGAATTTTCCCATATTTTCAAGTAAATGCTGGTGTTGTAGCTGGACTAGAACAGCTTGCTTAGGGGGCGCGGCAAGTTCTGGAACACAACTCTTCAGAGCTATGGCTGGAATACTATCAGGGCCCGTAGCCATTGCAGTATTCAATGCCTCCAGTTGTTTCTTGATATCGTTTTGGAGTGAATTGAATTGTTTGGAGACTGGCTTCTGTATTGCGTTAGGGTTAAGTTTAGGAGTCTCTGCAGGAGGCCAAGATGGGTCAATAACTTGGCATTTCTGACAAAGATTTTTAGCCTTATCTTTTGCACAGATGTGTTGGGCTGTTTGATCATTGAAGCTGGGTATATTTGCGAAGCTGCCTTCTCCAGCGAGTTGCTCAATTGCTCACCACATTTCATGACTAGATGTGGCAGGACTGCAGAGAATTTGATCCATTTGGGTATGGGATTTCTTAGCTCTACTTGCACTTGCTGCTTGGCATATAAGTAGTTGTCTTTGGTAGCATCACCAGGTTGATGCCTCATTTTGAGTTTCCTCTCCTGCACTCTCCATTGAACCAAAGTTGATCCCCCTGGCATGTTGGTAATGGAAGAGGAAGTCAGAGAGAATGCAAGTCATGAGGCTGCAGATTGTGTTGGAGTATGATTCTGCTGCTGTTGATGATCCACAGAATCAGACTGGATACCCAGTCTTGTGTGGCTAGGTCTGTTTGAAGTCTGTCCTGTTTGGCACAGCGATAGTGCCACACAACACAATGGATGTTCCCCGCAATGTGAAGAGAGGACTTTGCCCACACAGTCCTTGTAAAAACATTGGCCAGTCTCACTTCCGTAATGAACAGTTGCGTTTGCTGCAGACAGATTGGTGAGGATGAGGCCAAGTATATTTTTCCTTGTTGGTTCCTTTGCTACCTGCAGCAAGCACAGTCTAGCAACTGTGTCCTTTAGGACTTGACCAGCTCAATCAGTATTGCTACTGCTAAGCCACTCTTGGTGTGGACATTGAAATTCCCATCCAGGCTACATTCTGCACCCTTGCCACCCTCTGCTTCTAACAAGTGTTGTTTAACACGGAGTACTGATTCATTAGCTGAGCAAAGAGGACGATATGTGATAATCAGCAGGGATTTCTTTGTCCATGGTAAACCTGATGAGACTTTCTCTGTCTGAAGTCAATGTTGAAGACTCTGGTACCTCCCACCTGACTATCTGCCTCTGTGCTGAAACCTGTACTGACCTTCCAGAAGGACAAGACCTAGTCAGGGATGGTGACGGTAGAGAGATAATGGGAACTGCAGATGCTGGAGAATCCAAGATAACAAAGTGTAGAGCTGGATGAACGTAGCAGGCCAAGCAGCGTCTTAGTGCTGTTTGTCTGCTGTGTTCATCCAGCTCTACATTTTGTTATCTATGGTGATGGTGGAGTCTGAAATATTTTATAAGAGGTTATTCCGTGAGTATGAATGTGTCAGCCTGTTGCTAGACTAGTCTGAGAGACAGTACTCCTAATTTTGGCATTAGTCCCCAGATGTTAATGAGGAGAACTTTGCTAGTTCTTTAGCCATTGTTGCTTCCAGTGCCTAAGTCAATGCCAGGTGGATTATCTAGTTTAATTTATTTATTGAGACTTTGTAGTGACTGATACTGGCTTGCTAGGCCATTTTAGAGGGCAGTTGAGTCAAGCACATTGTTATGGATCTGGAGTCACATGTAGGCCCCACCAGTTGAGGATGACAGATTTTCTTCCCTGAAGGACATTAGTGAATTAGATGGGTTTTCCCCCCAAACAACAATGGTATCACTGTCATCATTAGATTCGTGATTCCAGATATTTATCAGATTAAAATTCGACCATCTGCCGTTGTGGGATTTGAGAACATTAGCTGTGTTTCTAGACTGATAGTATAGTAATAGTTCCACTGGGCTAGCATTAACATTGTAAACCAAGGGAATACTATCAAAATTTGACAGAGGTATTTGGACTGGTGAACAAAAGCTTGTTTAAACTTTGAATAATATGGTCTGTATGATTTTAGTTCCAGAGCAAGGATTTTCAACTCTTTTTGCTTCTGAGGGCCCCCTCTCATGATATAAAAATCATGGAAGCTGTGTAACATGGTAGAAATATTTTTGTGTATAAAAAAATTATTAATTACACAATTAAATATTACTCAGGTTTTACTTGATAAATTTATTGGTGATCTAGGGCACGAATTGTGGCATGGTACCAGATTGGGACACAGATGAGGGATTTGGTAAAATGTCACGGGTGTGAGCTGCATTCTGTGCATGTGAACAGGTATGTTCAGTTAAAGGATGTTGGGTGAATTGACTGCTTGTAGCACTGAAGTGCGGTTTTAATACATCATTTGAGATGTAGTTGGGTTACATGAAGCCTGCACACTCTATACCTTCTCTGGTTGTTTGTGACGGTCTCTTTGAAACCTTTTCAAGGATTTCTATGGCTTGGACTCCTGGTTTAAAAATGACATTCTGGAATGTTTTGATTAGTCAGATTACAGTAGCATTTATCTCTAGTCTTTCAAATAATCATCTGGATGAAATGTGCTGAATACTGGTCACTAAAGACTGTGTTTGTGGTTTTTTTGCCTTTTTTAAAATTATTTTTAACAGCTTTTTTTAAGCCACATACCTACTGAATAACTGGATGAATAATCTCATGGTCAAAATAAAATAGATTTATTCTTGAATTTTGATTATGAACATTCTAGTTTTCCTTTTGTGAAGATGTGTGCTTTTGTTTTGAGCTCAATGCACAATTATATTTTAAAGCTTCATGGTGAAAAAATCAAATGAGGGTTCACTTTTCACTTCAAATTAGAAGCCTACTGCATGTATAATGGAACTTTCTGATGACAGTGCAAGTGTTCTACTTGAAACAGACTGAGGACCCATCTTTTTTAGCTGATTGACCTTTCCTCCATCATAAGGTCAGAAGTGGAGATGTTTGCCGATGATTGCACAATATTCAGCACCATTTGTTACTGCTCAGATACTGAAGCAGTGCATGTCCAAATGCAACACGATCTGGACAGTATCCAGGTTTGGGCTGACAAGTGCCAAGTAACATTTATGCCTGTCTATGACCATCACTAAAAAGAGACCATCTAACCACCACCCCTTAACATTTAATGGTGTTATCAACACTGAATCCCACACTGCCAACATCCTCAGGGTTATCAATGACCAGAAACTCAACTGGATTCACCATGTACACTGAGTCTATAAGAGCAAGCTAGATGCTAGGAATACTGTGGCAAATAAGACACCTCCTCAGTTCCCATAACCTGTCCACCATCTAGAAGGCACAAGTCAGGAGTGTGATGGAATACTCCCCATTTGCCTGAATGGGTGCAGCCCCCAACAGCACTGAAGCAGCTTGACACCATCCAAGACACAGCAGCCTGCTTGATTGGCGCTACCTCCGCAAACGTCCAATTCCTCCACCACTGATACTCAGTAGCAGCAGTGCAAACTATCCGTAAGATGTACTGCAGAAGTTCACCAAAGATCCTCACACAGCACTTTCCAAACCCACAACCACTTCCATGTAGTAGGACAATGGCAGCAGATACATGGGAACACCGCCACTTTCAAGTTCCCCTCCAAGCTACTCACCATCCTGATTTGGAAATATATTGCTATTTTCTCACTGTCACTGGGTCCAAATCCTGGAATCCCCTCCCTAATGAGATGATGGGTCAGCCCACAGCAGGTGGACTACAGCAGTTCAAGAAGACAACTCGCCCCTTCCTTCTCAAGGGCAACTAGAGATGAGCTACAAATACTGACCAGTCAGCAATGCCCACATCCCACAGAAGTGAATAAGTAAAAGTCCAGTTCCTAGTAAACATGCACCAGTTTCTAAGTTCTATAGTTTCTATCAATTGTACTTTCAATCAGTCATCAGATGGCTGACAGGAAAATGGGGGGAGAAAAAAGTACATTTGTCCAACAAGAGATGCTGCTGAGTTTGGAGTTGAGGAACTTTTTTGTTTTTGAAACAATAGAGGAACTTTACTCTTCAACCTAACTGGGTATCTGGTTGTTTTGACACAGTAGCCTGAAATGGGAAAAGCTACTTTCCCCAAGAATGTAAATTTTACATTAATCAATGCAAAACCTGTAGTTCTTCCTAGTTTTGCTTCATATCAAGAAGCAGTAGTAGGTGATTCGTTATTAAAACTGGAGGAATGGAGAGTCACCACTTCTAATTACCCTTTTGTTAAAACTTCTTTGCTAAACTAACATTCTGTAGTTGTACATCCAGCTTTTCAATCAATATGCTTCATAATAATCTAAATTCTTGTAGTCCTTTCCAAGTGGAAATGGGAAAAATTTTAAAATTTAATGTCAATTTATTAATACAGCTGATTAATAGCCCTAACTTTAATTTTTATTGTCCTTTTTTTTAGGTAATAGAACACCAAGACTCCCATAGAAAAACAAATTTAGAAACAGTACTGTCTAAAGAGAACAATGTACTAAAGTGCCTTCATTGGAAAAGAAACGAGTTTTAATTTGATGTCAAAGGGAGGATGAATAGTGAAGAAGAGTTTTATGATGCCGTTACAGGCAAGTATCTGGAGTGTCATTTGACAGTCTATCCTGTACCTGTTGATACATGTTTTAAACATTGATTAATCAATGTTTTTCATGAAGGAATGAAAGTCAAAGCTGCCAAAAGCTGTTTATGTTCTATTCCAGGTTATTGGGCAGTAGCGTACTGTTCCTTTTTTGAGATACTACCACAAGGCTCCGTTCCTTATTCCATCATTCTAATTATGAAGACAAATTCTAAAACAACTTCAGAAGCCTCCAAAAATGATATTGATACTAGAGTATTATTGGTGTATCTTCAATAATTAGAAGTATCTATCTGTCAGTAATTTGAATATGTATATAAAGAATCTCTAATTAGGGATAGGTGAGTGTACCTAAACTCTCATAGTAAAAGAAAACCCTTTGAAAAATATAGATGTGCAATCCCTATGAGTGAAATCTCACACATGCATGTGTCACTTTCTGGGAGATATTATGTTAGAATAGAGTAGGTTACACATTTTCTAATATATGTAACCTATTCCTAATTGGTTGATTCACTGAATTGTTATGTTGCAGAAGAAGACCATTTGGCATATTGTATCTAAAATGTGAGGCTGGATGAACACAGCAGGCCAAGCAGCATCTCAGGAGCACAAAAGCTGACGTTTCGGGCCTAAGACCCTTCATCAGAAGGCTCTGATGAAGGGTCTAGGCCCGAAACGTCAGCTTTTGTGCTCCTGAGATGCTGCTTGGCCTGCTGTGTTCATCCAGCCTCACATTTTATTATCTTGGAATTCTCCAGCATCTGAGGTTCCCATTATCTCTGGCATATTGTATCTGTCAGCTTTCAAGTGAGCACAGAGATTTGGTGCTGAGGGGAAAATATATTTTGGTGCCTGTTACGCCTGAACATGCCTACTTCATGGGCCAAATTCAATATCTAACAGACTCCATTAATAAGGCATGAAAATAGAAGCTGCTGGAGAAACTCAGATCTGGCAGCATCTTTGGAGAGAGAAAAACACTTAATATTTTGAGCACAATATGGCTTCTTCAGAATAGAGCGACTGCTAAAGAAAGGTTATATCCCTCTCTGAAGATTAATATAAAACTAAGATGGTCACATTAGGATAGCATCAGGGCCTTCCATCCCTTTCTGGAAAGAAGGCCTGACACATTCCATCCACCATCACTCTTTCTTTCCTGGCTGAGTTTGTTCTCAGTTTGAACAACTTCTTTAACTCCTCTCATTTCTTCATGTGCAAGGTATGGCCTGTATGGGCTCCAGCTTTGCCTGTCTCTTTGTGGCTAGCAGTCTTGTTCCAATCTTATTCTAGCCCCTCCACCCAAATCTTTCTCCAGTACATTGATGACATTATCAGTTATGCTTCCCTGACTTGTTCGGAATTGGAAATATTTAGTAATTTAACTCCCAATTTCCATCCTGCTGTCGTCTTCACCTGGTGTATCTCCGACTTCTCTCCTGTCTTCATCTGGGGGTATACACTACAAACTCATGGACTCCTGCAGTTATCCCAACTATAGTGGGAGGCCTTCGAAAATGAGATAGTAAGAGTCCAGAAGCAGTGTGTTCCTATTAGTGGGAAGGGTAGGACTACTTGGTGTAGGGAATAGGAAATGACTAGAGAAGTTGAGGCTCTGGTCAAGGAAAAAGATGGAGTCAAATGGCAGGTGTAGACTGGTGGAATCGAGTGAATCCCTTTTGAGTATAAGGACAGTTGGAATATATTTGAGGGAAAGAAGGGCAAAAACAGGACAAGAGATTGTTCTGGCAAATAATGTTAAGGAGAATCCAAAGATTCCACAAATATGTTTAAGGGAAAAAGAGTAACTAGGGAGAGAATAGGGCTCCTTAAGGATCAACAAGACTGTCTATGTATGGAGCTGCAGGAGGTGAGTGAGATACTAAATGAGTATCTTGTGTCAGTATTTACTGTGGAGACAGATATGGAATCCAGAGAACTTGGAGAAATAAATAGTGATACTTTTAAAAGTGGCCGTATTTACAGAGGTGGTGCTGGAGACCTTGCAACATGTAAAGGTGGAGAAATCCTTGGGACCTAATTAGTTGTATGCCAGAACTTTGTAGGAAGCTAGGGAAGTGATTGCTGGGCCATTTGCGGAGATATTTGTATGATCAATAGCCAAAAGTGGTGCCATTATTTAAGGAGGTAGTAAGGAAAAGCCAGGGAACTATAGACTGTCGAGACTGATGTCAGTGGTGGGTAAGTTGTTGGAGGGAATTCTGAAGGACAGGATCTATATGTATTTCAGAAGGCAAGGACTGATTAGGGATAGCCATCATGGTTTTATGCATGGAAAAGAATGTCTCATTAACGTGACTGAATATTTTGAGGAAGTGACAAAGACGATTGAAGGCAGAATAGTGGATGTTGTCTGTGTGGACTTCAGCGAGGCATTCAACAAGGTTCTGCATAGTGGACTGGTTACCAAGGTTAGACATGGAATCTAGAGGAGGCAGCCAATTGGAATCAAAATTGGCTTGAAGGTACGAAACAGTCTGGTGGTGGAGGGTCGTTTTTCAGACTGGAGGCCTGTGACCAGTAGGGTATCGCAGGGGTTGGTGTTGGGTCTATTGTTTTTGTAATTTGTTTAAATGATTTGGGTGTGAATATAGGAGGAATGGTTAGTAAGTTTGAAGATGATGCCAAAATTGATGGTGTTGTGGACAGTGAAGAAGGTTATCTTAGAGTACAATAGCTCCTTGATCAAATAGGCCGATGGGCCAAAGAATGGCACATGGAGTTTAATTTAGATAAATTTGAGGTGTTGTATTTTGGGAAGGTGAATCAGGGCAGGACTTAATGGTTGGCTCCTGGAGAGTGTTGCTGAACAAAGACACCTTGGGGTGCAAGTTCGTAGCTCCCTGAAGGTAGAGTCCCAAATTGACAGGGTAATGAAGATGACATTGGTACACTTCCCTATATTGGTCAGTGCATTGAGTATAGAAGTTGGGATGTCATGTTTTGGCTGTATAGGACATTGGTGAGGCCACTTTTAGAATACCGCATTCAATTCTGGCCTCCCTGCTATAGGAAAGATGTTGTTAAGCTTGAAAGGGTGCAAAAAAAAATTACAAGAATGTTGCTGGGGATGGAGGGTTTGAGCTGTGGAGACAGTCTCAATAAGCTGAAACCTTTTCCCCCTGTTGCTTTGGAGGCCGAGGGGTGACCTTTTATACAGGTTTACAAAATCATGTGGGGCATGGATAGCATGAAAAACTAAGGCCTCGAATAGGGGAGTTCAAACCTACAAGGCATAGAATTAAGGTGAGAAGTGAAAGATATAAATGGGACCCAAGGGGCAACTATTTCACAGAGTGGTGCTTGTATTGAATAAGCTGCCGGATGAAGTAGTGAAGGCTGGTACAATTACAACACTTAAAAGACATCCGGATGGGTACATGAATAAGAAGGGTTTAGAGGGATATGGGTCAGATGCTGGCAAATGGGACTGGATTAATTTATGATATCTGGTTGGTGTGGACAAGTGATCAATGGGTCAGTTTCTGTGCTGCATGACTCTATACAGCATCACACTTTTTTTCCTGTAAAGACTAGTCTGATGTCCCTGTTTCTCTATCTCTGTCGCACCATTCTAATGGTGCCACCTTGGATAACAATCCTTCATTTATGCCTGACCCACCTCCTGCACTTCTGCCCTCGCTACTCCCTCTCCTGCCCCAACAGTGGGTCCTTAGTTACCTCCTCACCAGCCTTCCCATAAAGATTGTAAAGCGGCTATTTGTTACCTCCAACAGGATGCCATGATCAGCACATATTTCTCTCCCCTCTCGTCAGCATTCCGAAAGGAACATTCCTTCTGGGACGATCTGGTATACTCCTCCTCCATTCCTAACATCTCTGCACACTCTCACAGCACCTTCCCTGGAATCCCAGAAGATATAATACCTGCCAGTTTGCTCCTCTTTCTCACTATCCAAGGTTCCAGACATGTCTTCCAGGTAAAGCAGTGATTTACCTGTACTTCACTCAACCTAGTCTACTGCAGTCACTGCTCATAATGTGATGTCTACGTTGTGGAGCTGAACTATAGGCTGGGTGACTACTCTGCAGAACACAATGTTCTGTCCTCAGAAATGACCCTGAGCTTCATTTGCCTGCCACTTCAACACACCACTGTGTTGCAACACCAGCATTTCTGTCCTCGGCCTGCTGCAGTGCTGCAGCAAGCCTCACCGCAAGTTCCGCGAACAACGTCTCACTTTCCATTCTGAGGAAGGATCACTGGACCTGAAACTCTGATTTCTCTCCATAGATGCTGTCAGACTTGTTGAGCTTTTCCAGCAGCTTCTGTGTTTTTGTTTCTGAATTACTGCATCTGCAGTTTTTTTTGGTTTTTATTTCATTTTCTGCTGGGGGGACTGTGCAGCATCTAGTACTCAACATTTAAGTTCAATTACTTTAGAGCCCAGTTTTATCCTTCCACAATTCTTTCTTCCCCACCCCACACCCAGACCAGTTCTGACATGGGTTGCTTTTAGTACAGTCATCAATTCCCACAGACTCGTATGTCCACTTCCCATTACATGAGTTGCATTCAGCGCAGCTAACCCATTTTCTCACTCTTAGCTCTTGGTATCACTTACAGTATTTGGCTTTTCTTGTATCCTGGTCTGTAATCCATAATCTACCTGTTTACCTATCTCTTTCATAATGCTCTCTCGTGGTCTCTCGCTCGGCTCCATGTCCACCTAACTGCTCACCTCTCTCCCTCCTACCCCACTTCAGCATTAGCATAAATACAGAAAACCTTTTATTAACCAGCACCTTTGGGACCAGGAGTGTGCCTATTGATGAAGTGTTGTGGTTGATCAAGACATCCACTTAATCGATGTAAAAATACATACTCAATAATAGAAATGTAATAAACTTTTATTTACAGCATAAGTCACTTAAATAATAATACAACTTTGCTTTCAATAAAACTTACTGGCAGAGAACCATCACAGTCACACTCTTTACTGCCTACTAAGACATTGTGGAGATTGCAAAAATACAGTCAACATCTGGTACTTCAAGTATATAATTTTGCTGGTTTATTAAGTGTGTCAGTTCATACGATGCCAGTTAAAACAAAGTTTGCTGTACCATGTTACAGTTCTGAGAAGAGTCACCAGACTTGAAATGTTAACTTTTACTTTCTTCCTACAGATGCAGCCAGACCTGCTGAATTTCTCCTGGCATTTTCTATTTTCATTTCTGATTTCTACCATTCACATTTCCTTCAATGAATAAGGCAGCCATATTGAATAATTCTCTTGCCTTCGCTAATAGTTTTCGCATTTATTTTCAAAGCAAGATGTCCGTTTTGGGAAGTTTAATTCTGCAAGGTCAAGATCAATGTATACAAATGATATTTCTATAATTCTTCGTAGTAACTTAATCTATATGTAAGAAAAGCAAATGGCCAGGTCAAGTAATTATCTAACTTTTTTTGATATGGGGATTCCTTATTTGTTTACTTCAATTTATTTTGTACATTTTAAATTTTTTTTTTCAAGGGAAGATGTTTTTTTTGATATCTTACAGTCATTGAATTTTTTGCAATTGTTTTTCCATGTTAGCTACCTCTGTCAAAAAGGAAGAAAGAAACTGACTGCCTGATACTTGATGCAAAATTTGTAGAAAACAAGGGAGAATGTTATTTTCCTTATTGGATATGGTTACGTAATGTCAACAGAAGACGTAGAACATGGATTGCATTTTCATATTCACTTGATAATTTTGAAAAAAGCCTAGCTTGTAAAATAAATCAGAATTCATTGTGTGTGTTATTACTCTAGGGTTTGAATCGGATGATTCTGAAACCAGAATGGATCCAATGGTGTCAGATGATTCATTCAGTTTGTTCAGTAAAAGTGAAAGCAGTGCATCTGAACAAAATGTTCACAACAGAGAACCAACCCAAGAAAATGGAATTAAGAAACATAGGTAAGTTCAACTGATTGGTCTACAAAATTTGCATAATGTGTGACCTAATTGAATAACATGAGGTCAGACTTTAAAACTGGGAAATAGGGATGGAGTGGATCAGTTAGGTGGAATAGCATTGTTCTTATTTCAATAGTGTAATAATTTTTTCTGGCAAGATTCATTTTTGCAGTATTTTAGAATTCTGTAGTAAAGAAGGATTATTACTTTATAGCATGTTTTAACCCTATGAGTCCTTCAAGATGTATCGGTCTACTGTTTTCCTTTTGTTTTTGTTACAGAACTTCTTTACCAGCTCCAATGTTTAGTAGAAATCAATTAAGTTTGTGGAGTATTTTAAAGAAATGCATTGGACTGGTGAGTATATATTAACTGGCTGATTCAAAGCAACTTTAGAGTTGAAATTGAATGTTGTTTTTCACCATGGTACTGACAGTGATATTCCTAACCTTTTATATTTACTCCTGATTTGTTGTCGACACAAGTTTTGAGTTTTGTCATTGAACGAACCAGTTAAACACTTTGTAAGTTTTAACATTTGTCTGTGTTTGGTCACACTTTCCATTTCCAAACTCTTCAACTGAAGATGACCATGTACTTGCTTTTTTTCTGCTATTAAGTCTATCACTCATTCGATTCTTCCATTACTTCTGTGTCAGCTACTTGCCCAATATTTTGAATGAAGCAGTATTTTCTCCTGTTAAATTTTGGGAAAACTGCCCCACTCTGGCCAATGTTTCTAATATGTTTTTGCCACTTCCACACTGTTCCAACATTCCTGACTGGCCTTCTTTTGTTGACCGTCTAAAATGTCAGATGACCCAACCTCTACTGTCACTTAATGAGCAGTCATTCTGTTCACTCATCGTCCCATTTCTTGTTGACTTATTTGGCCTCCAGGCTTACAATCTAAATTTCTCCATTTCACGTTCGAACTCACTTAATGACTTCACCTCCCCATGTTTCTGGAACCTCTCTCCGTACAACAATACCCTGAAAATTATGCTGCTTCTGCATGTCCTCACTCAGTTAAACACATGGTCATGATAGCTATGTTTGTTCTAAACTCTGAACGTCTGTCTCTAAATCTGTGCACATCTATCTCTTCTTTTAAGGCTGCTCTTAAAACCAACATATTTTCCCAAAGTCCTGCTACTACTTTAGTTCAGGTTTAGTTTTACTCGTAAAATCTCTGCGCAATACCTTAGAATATGTTCATGCATTAAAAGTGCAATATAAGTATAAGATGTTGACACTTGAAAATATGGATAGAAACCAAAAAAGGCAGAAAAGAGAAATGTCATTTTTCTGCTGCATTCTTTTGATAGCTTTTCTTTTTAAATAAAAAAAAATTATTTTGCCTTCAGCTAAACAGTGCTAGGAAAATGCTCTTAAAGTTGTTAATTGGAGCGGGATTTTCCTGCAGGCTTTGAAGCTTCCATGTTCAAATGAGGCTCCTGAGCCAGCCCTTGATGCCAGTGAGACTAGCACAGAGATATTCTTGAAGCAGCATCTGGATTGATTATTTCTTGAAATTGACTGCCAGATTAGGCTCAAGCAGAAGGCCAGGTACTCTAGAGTCCTCTCTATTAAGAGGAGGCTCATGGTTGCACCCCCAAAGGGAAATTATTTTTAGGTAATCGGAATGAGGGAAGCCCTTGAGCCCTATGAATTGGAGGGTGATATCCCTCTGGATTCCTTCACAGAACCCTCTTCGGGTGCTGAAACCTCCTGCATTAGACAATAGCACCTTCTGTACCATGTTGAGTGTTCACCTCCACCAGCAAAATAACTCTCAATCAGTCCTCAGTTATATAAGTTGACTGCCTAGCTCCACGGTGCAGGTAGCTAGCTTGTTATGTATTATAAAAATTGATTGTCTTCAATTTTTGCCTTTTAGGAATTGTCAAAAATTACTATGCCCATTATATTCAATGAACCTTTGAGCTTTCTGCAACGAATTACAGAATACATGGAACATACGTATCTCATCCACAAAGCTTCTATGCTTTCTGATTCAATAGAAAGATTACAGGTAGGTGTGTTTTGATGGTTCCAGCTGAAAATATGTTTGCTTTCTACCTTTCATAGTGGATCATGGTTGAGAATTGAAATAATGTTGTGTCAAGTGTGAAGGCTAAAAGCTATAAGTGAAACCATTACTAATGGCTTAGGATGTGAGAAGTTTGAGATTAAATATATTTAATCTGGTTTTTTAATTTGATTTGAGTCATGAACCAAAATTGTTAGATTCTGCCAATTTGATATGCAAATAAAGTTGCTGAATTTTCAACATTCCAAACATTCCAAATATTCCAAAGAGATGTCAGATGCAGCAAAATTTAGACCATAAGACATAGGAGTGGAAGTAAGGCCATTCGGCCCATCAAATCCACTCCACCATTTAAATCATGGCTGATGGGCATTTCAACTCCACTTCGCTGCACTCTTCCCATAGCCCTTGATGCCTTGTGAGATCAAGAATTTATCGATCTCTGCCTTGAAGACATTTAACGTCCCAGCCTCCGCTGCACTCCGTGACAATGAATTCCACAGGCCCACCACTCTCTGGCTGAAGAAATGTCTCCTCACTTCCGTTTTAAATTTACCCCCTCTAATTTTAAGGCTGTGCCCGCGGGTCCTAGTCTCCCTGCCTAATGGAACAACTTCCCAGCATGCACCTTTTCTAAGCCATACATTATCTTTGTAAGCTTCTGTTAGATCTCCCCTCAACCTTCTAAACTCTAATGAATACAATCCCAGGATCCTTAGCCATTCATCATACGTTAAACCTACCATTCCAGGGATCATCTGTGTAAATTTCTGCTGGACACACTCCAGCGCCAGTATGTCCTTCCTGAGGTGTGGGGCCCAAAATTGGACACCGTATTCTAAATGAGGCCTAACTAGAGCTTTATAAAGCCTCAGAAGCACATCACTGCTTTTATATTCCAACCCTCTTGAGATAAATGACAACGTTACATTTGCTTTCTTAATCACGGACTCTACCTGCAAGTTAACCATTAGAGAATCCTGGACCAACACTCTCTCAGATCCCTTTGTACTTCTGCTTTACGAATTTTCTCACCGTTTAGAAAATAGTCCATGCCTGTATTCTTTTTTCCAAAGTGCAAAACCTCACATTTGCTCATGTTGAATTTCATCAGCCATTTCCTAGACCACTCTCCTAAACTGTCTAAATCTTTCTGCAGCCTCCTCACATCCTCAGTACTACCTGCCTGTCCACCTAACTTCACGTCATCGGCAAAATTCGCCAGAATGCCTCCAGTCCCTTCATCCAGATCATTAATATATAAAGTGAACAGCTGAAGTCCCAAAACTGAACACTGTGGGTCACCACTTGTCACTGTTTGCCATTCCGAAAAAGAGCCTTTTATCCCAAGTCTCTGCCTTCTGTCAGACAGCCAATCCTAAATCCATGCCAATAGCTCACCTTGAACACCATGGGCCCTCACCTTACTCAGCAGCCTACCATGAGGCACCTTATCAAAGGCCTTTTGGAAGTCTAGATAGATAATATCCACTGGGTTTCCCTGGTCTAACCTACTTGTTACCTCTTCAAAGAATTCTAACAGGTTTGTCAGGCACGACCTCCCCTTACGAAGTCCATGCTGATTTGTTCTAACTCAACCCTGCACTTCCAAGAATTTGGAAATCTGATCCTTAACAATGGATTCTAGAATTTTACCAACAACTGAGGTTAGGCTAATTGGCCTATAATTTTCCATCTTTTGTCTTGGTCCTTTCTTAAACAAGGGGGTTAAAATGACAATTTTCCAATCATCTGGGATTTTGCCAGACTCCAGTGACTTTTGAAAAATCACAACCAAAGCCTCTGCTATTTCCTCAGCCTCCTCCCTCAGAACTCTAGGATGTAGCCCATCGGGGCCAGTATATTTATCAATTTTTAGATCTTTTAGCTTTTCTCTCACTTCCTCTTTTGTAATGCCTACCATATTCAACTGTGCACCCTGACTCTCCTTAATTGTTGGGATACTACTCGTGTCTTCCACTATGAAGACTGACGCAAAGTACAAATTAAGTTCTTCAGCTATTTCCTTATCTCGCATCACTAGCTTTCCAACATCAATTTGGAGCGGCCCAGTGTCTATTTTTGCCTCTCTTTTGTTTCTTATGTATTAAAAGAAACTTCTGTTATCATTTCAAATATTACTAGCTAGCTTACCTTCATATTTGATCCTCTCCTTCCTTATTTCTGTCTTTGTTGTCCTCTGTTTGTTTTGGTAGCCCTCACAATCTTCTGATTTCTCAGTGCTCTTGGCCACTTTATAGGCTGTCTCTTTTTCTTTGATACATTTCCTGACTTCCTTTGCCAGCCACGGCTGTCTAATTCCACCCCGGATAATCTTTCTTTTCTTTGGGATGAACCTCTGTACTGTGTCCTCAATTACACTCAGAAGCTCCTGCCATTGTTGCTGTACTGATTTCCCTGCTAGGCTCTGCTTCCAGTCGATTTTTGTTAGTTCCTCTCTCATGCCCCTGTAATTACCTTTTTATTTAACTGTAACACCATTACATCCTATTTTTGCCTGCTCTCTTTCAAACTGCAGATTGAACTCTACCATATTATGATCGCTGCCTCCTAATTGTTCCCTTACTTTAAGATCTTTTATAAAGTCTGGCTCATTACATCGCACTAAGTCCAGAATAGCATGATCCCTTGTGGGCTCCATCACAAGCTGTTCCAAAGAGCCATCCTGTAAACATTCCAGGAATTCCCTTTCTTTGGATCCACCAGCAACATTATTCACCCAGTCCACCTGCATATTGAAGTCCCCCATGATCATTGTGTCCTAGCCTTTCTGACATGCCCTATCTATTTCCTGGTGCATCTTGCGCCCCTGGTCCTGATCACTGTTAGGAGGTCTGTACATAACTCCCATTATGGTTTTTTTTGCCTTTGTGGTTCCTCAACTCCACCCACAGACTCCACATTATCTGACCCTATGTCATTCAGTGCCATAGATTTAATTTCATTCTTAACTAACAAGGCAACCCCACCCCCCTTTGCCCACCTCCCTGTCTTTTTGATAAGTTATGAATCCTTGGATGTTTAACTGCCAGTCCTGAACGCCCTGCAACCATGTCTCTGTGACGCCTACCACATTATAATCATTCAAGATGATTTGTGCTGTTAATTCATCTACTTTGTTGCGAATACTACGAGCATTTAGGTAAAGTGCCTTAATGGTAACTTTCTTATTATTAGAGATATTGGAAATCCTAAGATGTCTTAAACTATCCTTTCTTTTTCCTGTATTCCTAGTCTGCCTCGAGCTTAAACCCACTTGTACATATGCTATCCTGTTGCTTATCTTTCTGTTTAACTCCATACTCCCTGTCACTTTCGCTTTCCCTTCTCTTCCCCCTCCCCCCAACTCAGAAGTTTAAAGTCCCACTGACCACCCTATTTATCCTTTTTCGCCAGAACGCTGGTTCCAGATCAGTTCAGGTGGAGACCGTTCCAACGGTACAGATCCCCCTCCCCCCGGTTCCAAAACTGATGCCAATACCCCATGAAATGGAATCCCACTTTCCCACACCAATCCCTTAGCCACGTGTTTACTTCCCTAACTTTCTTTTCCCTATGCCAATTGGCAGGTGGCTCAGGCAGTAATCCGGAGATTATGACCCTGGAGGACCTGTAGTGATCTCTGATGCTTGCCTAAATACTACATAAGGATAAATGCAGGGAAATTGGCCCTTTTTCAATTGACTCCATTGCAGCAATTTTTAAACAAATGTTAGTGGCATTTGGCAAACTTGTAGTTTTAACCCATTAGCTTTAGAAGGAGGTTAAATGAGCCGATAGCTACATTCTATAGGTATCACTTTAAACTTCAAAGTTTTTTTTTATATTTCTTGCACAGACTGTAGCTGCATTTGCAGTTTCTGCTGTCGCATCACAGTGGGAAAGGACTGGAAAGCCGTTCAACCCACTACTGGGTGAAACCTATGAACTTAGAAGGTGAGATAGAAATTTCAAGGTTCCAAATAAATAACATCTATCAGTACTAGTTACATCGGTTCCCATAAAATAGAGCCAAAGTAGGGATCACAAGCTGTAATATTGCAGTGGCCGTTGTAGAACTGAATTATAATATCTGTGTTCCCATTCTAATAAGCTCCTACTCTTGGAGAACGGTTGTGGCAATTTTCAAAATAGAATCACAGTTGGAAAATGTTTGAGAAGATGTGTAATGCCTCAAATCTGGAATTGCTGTGAATGTAATAACTTTATAGCTGCAGAACCCAAATACAAGAAGTTGGCTAATGAAAGTTTGTTGGCGTTCCCCTTTAGAAACGATGGCAGGTGTAAATTCCGTTGATAGAAATGTTAATAGTAAACCTTCTCAGAATAATGTAGAACTTTGGGGATGGGGGGGAAGAAAAAAATGTTGTTGGTTTTTACCATGACATTTGCTCCTGAATTCAGTTATTTTTTTACTTAAAATTGTTGTTCTCTCTGCCCTGTGTGTGTGCGCGCGCGCTCGCTCGCTCGCTCTCTCTCTCAGCACATGTTGTGGCTAAAAGTGCAGAGTCAATAAACAGCGTGGCTCCAGATAGTTTGTGATACAATTTGAATCAGAAGGAAGTAGTGTGTAGGTGGTGTCTGGCTCCTGCCGAAATCGTCTGTCCACTTTTGTAGAAAATTGTTGACGTTGGATGAGATTTGAATCTTGCTTGAGTATGAGACCTGCTGACCGAATTCAATTTTATTTTTGAATTGTATTGAACTAACAGTTTGTCTATTTGAAAGTTGATGTTTGTAGTGACTAATGTGAAGTTTTTTTTATAAATTTACTTGTGGGACACAGGCATCACTGGCTAGCCAGCATTTATTGTTCGTGTCTGGAAATGAGCTAGCCTTGAGAAGTTGGTAATGAGCTGCCTTAGTGAACCGCTGCAGTTCACGTGCCATAGGTTGCTGTACCGTCGAGAAGGAATTCTAGGATTTTGATTCAGCATCAGTGAAGGACAGCAATATATTTCCATGTCAATTAAGCCAGTGGCTTGAAGGGGAACTTGCAAGTGTTCTTGTACATCTTCTGCCTTTGTCTTTCTGGATGAAAGCAATGGGTTTGGAAGTTGCTGTCTAAGGATCTTCGGTGAATTTCTGCAGTGCATCTTTTGGATAGAAGCAACAGTGTGTGCTGAACGACAGTGGTGGAGAGAGTGGTTGCTAGTGGATGTGGTCCAGTCAAATGGGCTGTGTTTTTCTGGATGGTGTTAAGCTGCTTGAGTGTTGTTGGCACTGCACCTTTCGGGGCAAGTGGAGAATTTCATCACACACCTGCCTTGTAGATGGTGGACAGGCTTTCAGAAGTCAGGAGGTAAATTCTGCTTCACAGTCTTCTAGCCTCTGACCTGCTGTTACAGCCACTGTTTTATGTGGTGAGTCCAGTTGAGTTTGAGTTTTTGAGGTGTCTTCTCTTATGCAGTTTAGTTGTGTAACAACTGAACAATCTTTTTAAAAAAACTGGTGATTTACCTCCTATTTATAGATATACTAAATTTAAACCATTTGGAAAATTTCCAGAATTAAATTGGTGAAAGTGAAATGTTTATACCTTAATTGTTTTGCTTGCTTTTTTGGTAGGAATGATCTGGGATTTAGGCTTATTTCTGAGCAGGTTAGCCATCATCCACCAATCAGTGCATTTTATTCAGAAGGCATAAATAAGGATTTCGTTTTCCATGGTTCTATCTATCCAAAGCTTAAATTTTGGGGAAAGAGTGTCGAAGCAGAACCACGTGGAACTATCACACTAGAACTTAACAAGTAAGTATGTTTAGAATTTTGAGTGTGGGAATCTTAGTTTACTTCTCATCTCAACACAATTTTTTAATTATTGAATGAGATATCTGCAGTTTAAATAGAAGAAAACTTAATATTATTTGTGAAAAGGATGATTATCATTTCATAAGGATTACCTGAAAATTCTAACTTGGCATATTAACTGTAGATCTCTGTTAAAATCACCCTATTAAATCAATTGTTACAATGAAGATGTTAATATTGTAGTTTACGTTTGAATAAGTTATCATTCTGTAACTTGGAGTAGTTATTTTGTATGATTATAATTACCAGTTGTTTAGAGAAGACGATTCTCCCTCATCGTGGGGAAGATGGACTATACTGATCCATCTGCACTACCTTCAAAATCTTCAGTTTGACCTTTTTACTGGACTAGTACATCTATCTTATTTCTCCCTGAACAAAAATTGATCCAGCTATGTCCTGAGTATGTATTGTTTACAAATAAGCACTGTATATGTCATTCAGACAAATATTTCTCAATATTTGGGGCAGCATCGTGACTGTGTGGTTAGCACTGACATCTCACAGTGCCAGGGACCCAGGTTCAATTGCACCCTCAGGTGACTATCTGTCTGTGTGATGTTTGCATGTTCTCCCCATGTCTGCACGAGATTTCTTTGGGTGCTCTGGTTTCCTGCCAGAGTCCAAAGATGTGCCAGTTGGGTAGATAGGCCATTCTATATTGCCTATAGCGTCCAGGATTGTGCAAGCTAGGTGGATCAGCCATGGGAAATGACGGGTTACAGGGATGGGGTAGGGGTGTGGGGCTGGGTGGGATGCTTTTCAGAGGATCGTTGTGGATTTGAAAGGCTGAATGGGCTGCTTCCACACTGTAGGGAACCTATGATCCGTGATTTTGTTGTATGTTAATTGTATTTGTAGCACTGAAACAGGGATAATTAGGCAGAATTTGCCTGTGCTGTTGTTTGTGTCTGTGATCCTCCTCCCAGTCTTCTCTTAGTTCAATCAACTTATCCTTTTAGTTCCTTTTTACCCCCTTGTGTTTTTGTAGCTTCCCCTTGAATGAATCTATACTTGTGGCATTATTACTTCTTTCAGTAGTGTATTTTACAGTCTAATCACTCTGTTAAAAGAAAAGCTATTCTTGAATTTATTTGTGAGCATTTGAGATTCCTTTTTGTTGTCTAGTCTACAAATGGAAGCATCATTACATCTACCATCATTAAATTATTTCATAATCGTAAACTGTATTTGGCTCCATCTTGGTCATCATTCCTACGAAGGAGGCATTGTTGGGCCTGAGTTGGGACAAGTGGAGCACAAGTGTGTGGGGGGAAACATGTGGGTAAGAATGATCGTTGTATGATGAGGTTTAGATTAGATGGTTTCTTTGTTCTTCGCTGTTACTAAAATATAAATTTGAAAAGGGGCTAACTTCAGTAGAATAAGGTTTTTTTGGAAAAAGCTAAGGAATAGATGTTTCAGTCACACACAAACATGGAAAAAATTTAGAATTACAGCCCAAGGTTTATCGGATGACAAGGGAGGTACAAAATCTGATGAAGCAAAAATTAAACCGGGTACATAAAGAACTTTTGGTGAATTTTTCAATCAGGCCAAATAGAATAAATTGAGAGAAGTAAAGAGTCATGAAGCACGGAATCAGACCCTTCAGTCCAACCAGTCCATGGCAACCACAATCACAAATTAAACTGGTCCACCTATCTGTGCTTGGTCCATATCCCTGCAAACTGTTCTAATTCATGTATCTGTTCAAATGATTTTTAAACATTGCATAACTGTACCCATATCCACCGAAGGGGTAGCACGGTGGTTAGCACTGCTGCCTCACAGCACCAGGGACCCAGGTTCAATTCCACCCTTGGGCGACTGTGTGGCGTTTGCACATTCTCCTTGTGTCTGTGTGGGTTTCCTCCAGGTGCTCTGATCTCCTCCCAAAGTCCAAAGATGTGCAGGCAAGGTGAATTGTCCATGCTAAATTGCCCCATAGTATTCAACAATGCATAGATTGGTTATAGTGGATTATAACCCACCAGTGCATAGGTGGGTTATAAGGTCTGGGTGTGAAGGCCAATGTGGACTTGTTGTGCTGAAGGTTTCCACTCTGTAGGGATCTATGATTGACTTCCTGTGGAAGTCAATTTCATACACGAACCACTCCGTGTTTTATAAAACAAAAAGTTGGCCCTCCTGTCCATTTTAAATCTTCCTCCCCTCACTTTAAAAATATGCCCCCTAGTCATGAAATCCCTCACCATAGGAAAAAGACACCTGCCCCATTCACCTTATCTATATCCCACATGATCTTAAAAACCTCAATACGGTCACCCCTCAACATTTTAAGCTGCAGTGTAAAAGGTCCCAGCCTGTCTAACCTCTCCGTGTAATTCAAACCTTCCGTTCCTGTTAACATCCTGGTAAATCTTTTCTGAACGCTCTTCAACTTGATAATACCCTTCTTATAACAGAATGATCAGAACTGGACACGTACTCCAGAAGATGCCTCTACAACCTCCGCATGATGCCCCAACTCCTGTTTTCAAAAGTCTGAGCAACGAAGGCGTGTAAAATACCTTCTTAACCTCCCTGCCTACATGTGATGCAAACATCAAAGAATTTCATACCTGGACTTCTAGGTGTCTTTGTTCAACAACTTTAAGCCTGGCAAAAATGATTGAGAAAGGAACGGGAGTTAACATAAAAGGGAAGCCGGAAATTTTCTACAATGTGGAAATAGTATGCAGGAATAAAGAAGCAGAATTAGAGGCAAGGAAACTGATAAATTTTTTTAGAGGTTCAAAGCAAGGCTGGAATTTATAATAAGTACTGATGATTTACAAAAGGAGTAGATGCTGACAAAATATTGATAGAAGTGGAGATGATTGAGGTAATGTATCAATGAAAATTGACAAGCAAGATATATTGAAAGCTATGCTTAAGAGGGTCCAAATGGCATACTTCCCAGGTTGCTAAAGCAGTTAACAAAAGGGTTTCCCATAATATTTCAGTTTTCCCTGTTTATGGAGAAGTTGCCAAATGATTAGAGATTAGCAAATGTGACACCATATTCAAGGTAGACTGTAAGAACGTTCAAGATAGTCAGTCAGTTTAATACATGTGGTAATGTTTTAGAAACAATAATTCTGAAAAAAATCAAAACCAGTCTAAATTTGCAAAAGGCAGACCCCACTTTAGTAGTTTGACTTTTTTTTGAACTGAAGGTAATAAATTTTGGGGACACATTTTAAGGAAACCCTTGATAATGTACCATTTGAAAGGCTGGTTAATAAAAATGGCTAGTATCAGCTTGGACGAGAAAACCGATTTTAGGACATGGTAAAAATTGTTTTTCCAAACAGGCCGACGGTTAACAATGGTGTCCTTCAACATTCGGTTTGAGGATTATTGTTTTTTTTAAAATAACCTGAATATTGGTGCATAGAGAAAGGTTTCAAAATTTGCTATTGGTACATAATTTGGATGTCTGGCAAACAGGGAGGATGATACCAATGTCTTCAACAGGAAATAAGTGACTGCCCACTCTGCTAGGCTTTGGCAGGTGTAATTTAAAACAGAAAAGTATGGGGCAATAACTTTTGGCAGAAGAGACTGGGAGAGGCTTTATAGACTTAATGGCCCAGTTCTAAAGGTTATGAGAACTTGAGGGTTCATGACTGTAGATCTTTAAAAATAACAAACCACATAGAAAAGTCAGTAAAACATATGGCATTTTGAACCTCGTAAATAGAGGTGATGATTATAAAAGCAAGGAAATTAGGCTCAAGCTTTAGTAAGTCTTGGTGAAGTTACAACTCTAGTATTCTGTCCAGCCTAACCACTTCACCAAAGATTTACCAGAACGAGTCCAGCAATGATAGATTCTAGCTGCAAGATTAGTTGGGCGAAGCTGAGGTTGTTCTCATTAGAACAAAAAAATTAAAGGAAAATTTGCTTGAAGATATATATAAGATTATAACATGTTTATATAAATTAGAGAAAAATGTTAACCTTTGTTTTTACAAGGTCCAGGGGATGTGAGGAAGAACCTTTTTTTAATGCAACTAATGATAATGACCTTTTAGTTCTCTGCCTGGTAGAAGCAGTGACGATCAATGATTTTTAAAAGGAAGTTGAATGGGAACTTGAAGGATGTAAATATGCAAGATTCCAAGCATATGGGGTGGGGGTGGGGATGTGTTTCTAATTAATGGGACTGATCAGATTGCTGCTCAGGGAGCCTGTGTGAACACATTCTGGTGGATGTCCTCCTTCTGTCCATAATTCCAGATTGGCCTAAATTTTACCAGCCTACTGGAATAGGAAACAGGAACAGCCACCCTCTGATGAGACACAGGTACCAAATATTCAAGTTGATGGACCAATTAACACTCATTTAAAATGTTATTTGGTATTTTATCAGTATGCTGCTGACGCATGAAAGAAATTTCCTTGCCTGGCTTTCGTTTCATGTACCTTTTCCTCTTTTGCTGCAGTTTCAGCTGCAACTACCACTATCAGTGGTGCTATTAAAGTTCTGGTTCTCTAATGGGGTGTCCTGATTAATCAGTGCCTGCTGTTGCAAATTCCCCCCCGAAAGAACTCTCACCCCAAGTTTCAAAAAAGAAGACAAGTGGCCGAATAACATGACTTTTTGCAAAATCTAGCTCTTTCGCTATTAAAATTTGTAGGGTTTTATTTCACCTGCAGAATTCTGAGAAATGGTAAATCCATCTCAACTGTAAATGTAGAAGCATTTGTTATTTTTATTTTAAGTTTAATCCTGTATTGAGGGGTTGAATGTGATGTTACCATGTGGAATGAGCACAGGTGGAGGAATGACCTATGAAAATTTTGTTCAAATAAAGGCCTTTGCCAGCAGTAAGTCTTAAGTATATATTGAATGTTCTTCAGTTATTGCAATGAACAGGTTTTGAAACACGTTGTTGAAATTGGTTTTATATTGCTTTTTTCAGGCACAATGAGGCCTACAGTTGGACAAATCCTTCATGTTGTGTACATAATGTTATAATTGGCAAACTATGGATAGAACAATATGGAACAGTAGAAATTGTGAATCATAGGTAAGCTTGATTTTTAATGAATAAATAAGAATAACAGAACTACATGTAAATTTTTTTTAAAAATTGCTCAGCATTGTCAGGCAGCCTCTGTGGCGAAGCAGTCTTTCAGATTGTTGATGCTCATGGACCTGATGTGTTAACCATGTCTGTCCAGAAATGCTGCTTGACCTCCTGAATATTTCCAGTATTTTTTACTTTTGTTTGTCTTATACAATGCCTGTATGAAGTATCATGATATAGTTAATGAAACATGAATGAAATAATTATAAAAATATGAAAAAAGTGATGTGTTGTTATAGACTCGTACAGATAATATTAAATGTTAAATATAAGAATGCCTGGTGACCAGGAAATTGTAGACATGCCAATATTCTTAGATTTAAACGGCAAGTGAGTCTTGCTCTTATGAGTACTCATTTAAAGCAATGTTTCTGACTAAATGCTGGTCTTGTCTGACTCTGTTCTTACCTCCTATTATTTTGTTGTCAAATCTGCCATTGAGTTTCTTCTTGTCATTCGTAACCTGCGTAAATAATAGGTTCAAATATTTGTGTGAACTATTGGCTTGATGAATCAGCCTCAGTTAATTCCTTGTTCTTGAAACTTCCTACCATCATCTAAATTCCAATATTAAAACCTTCATGTAGAGATTAAATAATCTTGAGTTATGTGCTACCTGTCTTTCTGTCTCAATTTTTTTGCATGTGTATCAATTAGATCATGCATCATAACCACAAATGTATAAATGTAACCATAGTAGCCCAAGCCAAACATAGGCACACACAGGAATTCCTAGAGGCATGGTTCTCCACCCATACTTCAATCAACAACCATATAGAATTGGATCCCTATACAACACCCACAGATCAAAACCAGAAATGACACTACTCACCATAACGGATCAGACAGTATAACTTTCAAGTGGAGTGGAATAACACTGCTTCATCAGAGGCTCCACTGATGGTGTCACGTAGATGAAACGTGTGAACGAGAACAAGCCAACTCTTGTACACAGTTCTCTGCAGGTGGCCAAGCAGGTTGAAATAGTTGTTAAGAAAGTTTATAGGATCGTTTTGGTTTATATACAGAGGCATAGAGTATAAAAACAAGGACGTGGTGCTACATCCCTACAAATCATTGGTCAGTGCACATTCGGCATATTGCATTTAGTTCTGGGCACCCTATTTAGGGAACGATGTTAAAGCTCTGGAAAGAATTCAGAGGAGATTTTCTAGAATGATATCAGGATTGAAGGATTTTCGCTATAGAGAGGGATTAGAGAGATCAGGTATGTTCTTTTTGGAGTCGTGAAGATTAAGTGACCTTATTAAGGTGTTAAAAATTATGAACAATTTTGACAGGGTAAAGGAGGATATTCTGTTTCCGCTAGTTGATATGTTCGTAACCAGAGGTCACAATTTCAAGATAACAAAGAGTGGAGCTGGATGAACACAGGCCGAGCAGCATCTTAGGAGCTACCCTCAGTTCTGTGTTGACTACTCTCCTGGTAGATGTCCCCACATCTGCTGTGACAGAAGTTATTTGAATACCTTTATCAAAGAGTCATACAAATTAACAATACAGGAAGCAATCCGACCCATTGTGTCTGTTTTAGCTCCCAAAAGAGGTACCCAGCTAACCTTATTCTTCAGCCCTACCTCCATAGTCCTCTAATCTCATCATTTGCAAATAGCTCTTTTCTGAAAACTCCTGTGTAATCCACTTTTTTCACTTTCCCAGATGGCACATTCCAAATCCTAATAAATCTGTGTAAATAAGTTTCTCATCCCACCTCTAGCTCTGGTTCTGACAATCTTGAAATTGTGTCAGAGATAATGGGAACTGCAGATGCTGGAGAAAACTTTTGTGCTCCTAAGATGCTGCTTGGCCTGCTGTGTTCATCCAGCTTCACACTTTGTTATCTCGGATTCTCCAGCAACTGCAGTTCCCATTATCTCTGATACAGAACTGAGGGTGTTGTCCTTAAATGCATGCAGTACATAAACAAGGTCAATGAGATTTTGGTAAAGATTGAAACTGGCAGGTGAGATGTTGTGGGTATCACTGATGTGGCAGCGAGGGGATTAGGGTGGGAACTAAATATCCAAGTATATGAAAGGACAGGCAGGTGGGTGGGGGGGGGGTGGTGGGGAGGGGTGGGGAGTTGTCCTTACTAATATGACAGAAAGATGTGATGTCTGTTCTTGTTTCATTCAACTTGTTTTTCCCCACATACTTTTGCCTCGAATGTTGCCTTTTGGACTTCTAAATCTCTCTTTACCTGTGACTTTTTCACCCTCTGTTAATTTAAAGTATGTTTCCAAACTTTTGACTATATTTGCTGAAGCACTTATCTGGTCATGCCATCCCAGTGGCTCTTTCCCTTCCCTGACATCAGACCATTAATAAGCTGAGTTAAATTTGGGGTGCTTCCATTACTGGTGTGAATTCTCAGTGTGACATAATTGAGGTACAGACTTAGCACTTTGGCATATCACCTAATTTTTGCCTCTTCTGTTCTGTTGTATTCCTGGACTCTGTTCTGAGTATCAAAGCAGTTTGAATCTTTGCATTAAACCTGACTATTCTAGCTTAGAGTCACTTATGTTAGCAAGGGAAATTTTTTCTAAACTGACCCATGAATCTTTATTGTGAATCTAATCTAGTGTTGTGGGAAGGTTCAAAATATGTACTTACTGATGGTTATGTGTTCATAGATAAAAGATGGAAATACATTTGCTGGAATTCTATATTTGAGTTTTAATTTACAGATGCTGTTGGCTTTAGGATAATTCTTCTAACTCCATGTTCATCTTGGGAACAATGTAGTATTTGAATAATGTAGGATAAGTAGATAATAATTTTATATCAGTACAACAATGCTGAATTGAATGAAGTTTCCTTTGAGGCAGTGTATGCAGTTTTGAGTCTTTTCACGCTCCTGTTTTATGACCTCTTATTCATTTTGCAGTACTGGTGAAAAATGTTTGCTGCATTTCAAACCATGTGGGCTTTTTGGAAAGGAACTGCACAGAGTTGAAGGATACATTCAAGACAAAAGGTTTGAAGGATTTTTTTTCATGAAATGTGGGCATTGCTGGTGGCGCTAACATTTATTGTCACAACAACAAAACAGTTGCTGGAAAAGCTCAGCAGGTCTGGTAGCATCTGTGAAGGAAAAGAAGAGTTAACATTTTGGGTCCGGTGACCCTTCCCCAGAACTTGCTGAGTTCTGAGGGGTCACCGGACTCGAAACGTTAATTCTTCTTTTCCTTCACAGATGCTACCAGACCTGCTGAGCTTTTCCAGCAACTTTGTTTTTGTTGTAGATTTACAGCACCCACAGTTCTTTCCGTTTTTATTTAGCATTTATTGTCACTGCCTACTGCCCTTGAGAAGGTGGTAGTGAGCTGCCTTTTTGAACCACTGCAGTCCAAGACCACATGCATGCAAATGTTTCATTTTGAAGAAATTAAAATTGGTAATGAGACCTTGCCTTTGAAAAGTACATCATTTGACTAAAAAGTTCTTCGGGCATTGAGAAAGATGTTATATATGTGCACATTCTTTTTCTTTCTTCCAATAACTTGAAACAAAAATTGTCTATCGTGAATGTCGTTGAGATTTACTTTCTTAATGTTATGTTGTGTTTCATCATCATTATATTGTGTCCATGTTCTTCCTTCCCAGTAAAAGGAAGGTGTGTGTAATATATGGCAAATGGACTGAATGTCTATGGTGTGTGGACACTAACACATATGAGGCATACAAGAAAAATGATAAGAAAGGTGGAGAACAAAAGAAATTGAAAGAGGTAAACTCTTTTGTTGCTTTGTGTACTATAAAGATGTACTTTAATTGTGCACTAGATTATTGTTTATGTTTTAATGTATGTAACAGCTAGTTTTATTTTATATTAAACTAGATTCTAACTATTTCAGCTTCCTTTGCTACTCTAACATTGCAAACAACTTATACATGTAAATGGTAATTTCTGCTGAATACTGTACCCATCAAAGTTACAACTGAGGAACAGGCCAGGCTCTAAGAAAATCTATCCCATAGGATAGTAGATATTTTTCTCCTCTACACAGTACTTGAATTTAGTTAGCTTATGATTAATATTATGAAGAAAGAATGTGATGCGTACTGTGAAGCTTTTGCTGATGGGTGCATACCTAGTCACAGATTACTATCTCACTCTTTTATATTTCTCGAAGTTTTTCCTTGACTATGTAGTGCAAGCTTTTTTTTTCCAACTACTAGCAAGAGCTCCTGCTCTCTCTGGATTACTCATGTGCTACCTCTGGAAAACACCTTTTATAAAGCACATTATTAATATGTTGCAGCCAGAAGATGATGTACGAACTGAAAATGATGAAGCTGATGACATGCCTGAAATTCAGGAAACTGTGCAAGTTATTCCTGGAAGCAAACTGCTTTGGAGGATAGCAGCAAGGCCTTCTCATTCTACTCAGGTAAAACTTAAAAGTGTGATATAACTTGGAAACTGCATACCTATGCATAATTCAGTAGGTACAATTTCTGATATTTAACAGAACATTGTTTAACTGCAGAATAATTGAGAAACATTAATTTTTCCATTTAAATCTATGAAACAATAAATTCCTGAATATAATAAATTACTTTTAAAAAGCTAAAATTGGTGTTGAACAGAGCACTGAGACACGATGTCCTGCAGAATAAACAAATAAATCAAATTATTATTTCGGTAATCGTACAGTTGCATACTTTGGCAGTTTAAACAATACATCGATTAGGTTTCTCAAAGTTTCAACAATATCACTAGTGGTAGTGTCCTACTCAGTTAAGGAATATATCTGTGTGACGAAAAGAGCAGATAGTAGTTCAATTGCAGCTGTAAGAGGAGTGAATATGAGAACAGAACCAGCAACTGATGGTCAACAGTTTGAAATGCTGCTTACTGTTGTAAGCTATAGTGATGAGTTTGTTATTATACAACTCTTGCATTTGCCTGTCATTTTAAAAAATAAAATCCTATCCACATTTCTTAATGGAATCTTTCTTTGTAAAATTGTTATGATTGCACCCTGTGTCAGTAAAAGTTCTGAAGCATAGTCACCAACATGAGCACCTTGGTACAGTGTGACAGATTTTCATTACAAATGTCAATGTAGGAATTTATAATGAAGTTACTATAAGTAAGATGAACAAGACTAAAGCTTTCCCCAGCTCTTTCTGTACGTTAGGTGATGAGTGTCATGGGCTGAAAAATGCCTTCAAAATCTACTTCTACAAGTTTAACTCAAAGTCCAACTTGGAATGTGGTTATGATTACTTAATTTGTAAGCAGTTAAATATTTTCATGCATTTACCCATATGAAAACCTGGGAGCCTCTTGATTTGAAAATACCTCAGAAAAGCTTAAAATATAGTGTTTTTAGTTTACAAAATACCTTGGTGAAAATGTGTCAAATTCAGGAAAATGGTTGCTAACATGAGGTGTGGTTACTCTTAACATAGAACAATACAGTGCAGAACAGGCCCTTCGGCCCTCGATGTTGCACCAACCTGTGAACTAATCTAAGCCCCTCCCCCTACACCATCCCATCATCATCCATATGTTTATCCAAAGACTGTTTAAATGCCCCTAATGTGGCTGAGCTAACTACATTGGCAGGCAGGGCATTCCACTCTGGCCCTTACCATTCTGAGTAAAGAACCTGGCTCTGACATCTGTCTTAAATCTACCACCCCTCAATTTGCAGCTGTGCCCCCTCGTACAAGCCGACGTCATCATGCTAGGAAAAAGACTCTCACTGTCCACCTTATTTAGTCCTCTGATCATCTTGTATGTCTCTATTAAATCCCCTCTTAGCCGCCTTCTCTCCAATGAGAACAGACCCACGTCCCTCAGCCTTTCTTCATAAGACCCTCGCTCTAGACCAGGCAACATCCTGGTAAATCTCCTCTGCACCTTTTTCAATGCTTCCATATCCTTCCTGTAATGGGGCGATCAGAACTGTATGCAATATTCCAAGTGAGGCAGCACTAGCGTTTTGTACAGATGCAGCATGACATCATGGCTCCGGAACTCAATCCCTCTACCAATAAAACCTAACACACCATAAGCCTTTTTAATAGCACTATCAACCTGGGTGGCAATTTTCAGGGATCTATGTACCTGGACACCAAGATTCCTCTGCACATCCACATTACCAAGAGTCTTTCCATTGACCCAGTGTATTCTGCCTTTCTATTATTCTTCCCAAAGTGAATCACCTCACATTTATCTGCATTGAACTCCATTTGCTACCTTTAGCCCAATTCTGCGGTTTATCCAACTCTCCCTGTAACCTGCAACACTGCTGTACAATACATAACAGACAAATATTCCTATTTCTAGATGTATAATTTCACTAACTTTGCAATGACGTTGAATGAACTGGATGAGGAAATGAAGAATGTTTTAGCTCCAACCGATTGTCGTTTTCGACCAGATATCAGAGCTATGGAAAATGGAAATATGGGTATGTGTATAAACCTAAAAAATAGTCCTTATCAGTGATAAAACATACTTTTTTTTCAACTAGCTTGTTTTGAAAGTTCATGCTAATTTATTTGACCGTGTTCTGTTATGTAGACCTAAAACAGATCAAATGATCTAACTAATCTTACAGCAAATAACGAGATGTCTTAAATCATGCAGTAACAGCAATCTCCGATCAAGCATCTTGTTTATAACCAAATACATACTCAAATTAGACCAAGCAAAAAATTCTTCAATAAATGTATGTGTTTGTCTTGTGTTGAGTTGCAAATTTAATTGATATTTGGAGCCTATCTCCAGATTGTGCCCAGGGTGTACGTTACTTGCTCAACATCTGTTGTGGCTATTGAGCTGGTTTGTGAGTGGTAGTTCATCCTACTGTCTGAATAGTGAGGTCAGCTAATGATTTTTTTTTTTGACTCTGACACCATCTGATAAATTTATTTTGTCCTTTTGCTTTATTTCTTCACTGACGGACTGACTGACGGACTGACTGACGGACTGACTGACGGACTGACTGACGGACTGACTGACGGACTGACTGACGGACTGACTGACGGACTGACTGACGGACTGACTGACGGACTGACTGACGGACTGACGGACGGACTGACGGACGGACTGACGGACGGACTGACGGACGGACTGACGGACGGACTGACGGACGGACTGACGGACGGACTGACGGACGGACTGACGGACGGACTGACGGACTGACGGACTGACGGACTGACGGACTGACGGACTGACGGACTGACGGACTGACGGACTGACGGACTGACGGACTGACGGACTGACGGACTGACGGACGGACTGACGGACTGACGGACTGACGGACGGACTGACGGACTGACGGACTGACGGACTGACGGACGGACTGACGGACTGACGGACTGACGGACTGACGGACTGACGGACTGACGGACTGACGGACTGACGGACTGACGGACTGACGGACTGACGGACTGACGGACTGACGGACGGACTGTAGATGCTCCAGCCGGAAATGTGGATTCCGTAAGCATAGACTCCAATACTGGTCAATGGAAATCACACTTGCAGTTGTTGTTTTGTGTCACAGACAAGGGTGGTCTGTTGTTGTTGTGCTGACAGAAACTCACTGCAGAGCTTTTCCTTGGGATGCAGAGTTTATCCATATTAAATGTAATTGATGGTTTTGATTCTAATGCTAACACGTTAGTACTAAGTTAAATCATAGAGCGCATTTCAAGTTTATTTTTTAAAACATAATGTGCTTTTTAATTAACAGATATTGCTGGTGCAGAGAAAGAAAGATTAGAAGAAAAACAGAGAGCTGCTCGTAAAGAAAGGTCCAAAAATGAAGAGGAATGGAGAACCAGGTTAGTCTGTTCCCAGATTACTAGGAGGAAAATAACGTTTAACTGAAGAACCTTTGGGACCAATAGATTTTTATCTTGCATCCCATAATTTTGAGATTAATGTAGAATATAAGGTTTATCCTGGGAATGGCCATATTGATTCAATTCTTGTTTTCCTAGATCATTTTGATAAAATAATTCTATCTTTTTACTAAAATCTTACTCACTCTGTCTGTAAAGTTAAATAAGTACATAAATATGCAGCCATTTAAATGCATGTTACTTTTCCTTGCAATGAATGTTAAATCTTCTATTATGAATTCTGTTCAACTCAGTTCAATGTATTAAAGTATACTGTCCTTATTTAAGAAGTGATGTACATGCTTTGGAAAACACATTGGTCAACATAGGGAATAGGTTCAGTCAAATCAATGTTATACTTGTAACTGAAACAACAAATAAGTAATAGTCATTTGGTAGTGCAGAATTTGACTATTGCTCACAAAAGTCACGTTTTGTTACGTTTTGATTCGCACACTTTGGGACATTTCTCAAGAAAACCATTTTTCCACTTGAATTGATACTCTCGCAAATTGTCATGATAAGTGTAAAGATAAGTAATAGAAATGCTGTTTCTAGATTCAATTAGATAAAGCTCTATTGTAGAATTTCGCTTGATTTGATGAAACAGTAATGAATATTGGGTAAAATGAATTTGCTGCAGAACTTCCATCAAACTGAGTCAGAGGAAAAGCAAAGACCACACCTTGATTTAACTTGCCCAGAAGTATTATCTAAAATATTTGGCTAAATTGAAGTTCTAATTTTTTTTCTTCCCCATTTTTCATTTCTTAATTTTTTTTTTACAGGTGGTTTCGACAGGATATTAATCAGCACACACGAACAACAGACTGGATTTACACAGGAAAGTACTGGGAAAGAAATTACGAAGATTGTCCTGATATTTACTGAAGATTTTGTTCTTGAGTATCGTTGAATGTTGATCAAATGACTTTAACATTTCTACTACTTCTAAATCTTCTACCCTGGTTTTGTCTGTTTTGCTTTTTTTTATTTTGTTTAACTTACACTGATGTCAGTCCCAGAATTTCTAACTATAATGTTTATGTGCAATAACTGAAAGGAGGTTTTGGAAAATTTCTCCCTGCTGTTCATATAAATAATACAATGCTTGAATTGTTTTGCTAGTATTTCTAATCTGACATAATTGGGTGCTACTTCCAAGATTCAATGATTACAATAGAAATGTTTCGCGCAGTCTCTTCCTACTCCTGCATCCCCACTTCTACAAATGGCTAATGTGAATTTATCGAGTTTGTAACTGAGCCATGCAGAAAGTTGCGGGCTGGTGGCTGAGAGATGAGAGGATGTCCAGATTTGATCCCTGAGGTTGGCTATTTTCAGCTAGGATATGGGCGCTGCAATGGTTATGTCATACCTGGGTTAAGTAAGAATTAGCTGTTAAGGGGGTTATAGGGATAAAGTCCTGAGGGTATCATACCCCAAAGCAAACCAGTATCCCCTTTGTTGGTTTATATGTGCATGTGTAAATGATAGGTGAGGACAATCTTGAGTGCATATGTGAATCTACTTATACTGAAATATCCTGCCGACAGACACTACAAAGGTTCACAGCTGAATATTGGCAACTTGGATGAAGTATCAGAGAGCAGCTAGTGCCCGTGGAATTACACAAAGGTGTCTTCAAGAAAAAAGATGGAGGAAACCTGGCAAGATAAAAGATACATTTAAACATGCTTTGCTTATGGTCACGTCTTGAAAACTTGGTACTTGCATTTTAAATGCTTAATCAAACTAATTCCGTGTACATACATCTGAATAAAGGTTGCAATTCAGTTAGAATGGTGCATAAACATAAGCTTTCTGTTGCTTTTTCCTAATTTGTTCACCAAGAAATAGATTTTCACGTCAGTACAGAAGTGTTGATCTGTACAATAAGTGGTTACAATTCAATATACATTTTAATAAAAGTGTTGGGAGTAGGGAAAAGAGTTGGCTCAAAAAATAGAGCTCCATAAATGACTTCTCAGTAACCAGACAATTGTACTAAAACTTGTTAGATGCTTTTTCAATGAACCTGTAGATTGGTGAAGGTAATTTAATTACAGCTGTTAAGCAGCCTATAACCAAAACAGTTCAGTGGTGTTGTACACCTTTAATGTCAAAAAATCTCTTATTTAAAAATAGAAGCCCGCTTGTTGATTTCATATTTTCTGAGAATGTGAATAAATTTTCTCACTTCAGTTTTGGTGTTGCTTCTTTGAAATTTACACTTGTAAACTTCCATGTGTTCCTTACCCGAAGCATTGCTCTCTGGATGAATGCCTTTGTTTTTGGCTGCCTGGAACAGCAGGATGTCGTGTAATAGATTTCTGTTATTAGTAATAGATATCTTTGGTAACATGTCAGGACACCAGTGGGGAAGGTGATTTTTGTTTTACAAGTTTTAAAAAATTGAAGTTGAAAGAGTAGAAATGTCAGTAGCCCTTGTCTTCATTCATGCCCTTTTATTTCAACCCCCAGCTCTCTGTGAGAGTGGCCATTTGTTTTACCAGTAGTTGTTTTGCATTAATACACTCTCTAATGCATGTTTTGAATGTCCCCAGATGTGTACTATTTTGAAAATGTAATAATGCCAGGAGCTGCTTGCATCATTGTTTATGTGGATCAAAAAAAGTGTATCTGTGGATTTTTTATTGCCAAAGTGATCTTTATTTTATCTGTGTGCTTGCGTGTAGGTGTTCTGAAGCCATAATGTTAAAATGTTATGTCAGCTTGAATTCACAGACACCGTTTTGTGGAATAGAAAATCAAATTGTACAAAGATAAAATATACTTCCACTGGGTTTGAAATTATGGGAACTTTTGCTAATAAATTAGTGAATTTTATTTACTATCGATTGTTGTGAAATCAATCAGCAAGCTATGAACTAAAGAACAGCATCGGCTATCCCATAGTTGAGAAGATACTCCTTAAATAACACACTCAATAGCCATTTTCGTGAGTACAGAGTTTGCTTTCTAATTTTTTCTTGTTCAGATCCTCCAAAACTTGGCATTTTTATTTTTATTGTTGGGGGCAAGATAAAAGCTGAGGCATTCAATTTCAATTTCGAACCCACTGCATGTGCTTTGCACTTCCAGAAAATAATGGAGAAAGTGAATAATTTTAAAACACATTTTAAGAACTGGGAAGTACTTAATTTTCAACTTCCCAAGAGCAGTACTGATGTACTTGCAGGATTTCAAGATATAGCAAAATATAACTTTGTATATTTAAAAAAAAGTCTTTGGATACAACTACCTGGGGGGAAGTACACATAGAAACATGTATAAATAAACATATGCACCAACCTAGGAGGTTATCCTATAACCTGATTAATTTTTGGTGCTTAATTTTCCTCTCAATTGTAAATGAGATTTGTAGCCAGTTTAGTTTGTTGTACTTGGTTGTTCTGTTTTTGGGATTGAGGTGTACATGAATAAATTCATCCAGCTCCTGATATTTTCAGCAGTCATTTGTATTTACCTATATTGTGGTGATAACTGAACTAAATTACATTCTACATTATACTTTAACAGCTAGAATTTTTTTTTACCTTTCACAGCACCATTATCTAAAACTATGCAACTATCGATGCACACTGCTTCCAAAACAAATCACAGCAGTACATATTACGAACATATCTCTTCATGTCCCATGAATTTTCTTGACACTTTTTTCAAAGTGCTAAGTTTGTCGTGCATGAAATGTGTACATTTACACAGATTCACAATTTCAGAAATTATTGAAGTGAAACCTGTCATTCAATGCTAAGCAAGTGAGAAGTGAGAATGCAGAGATTTCTGCCCGTTAAGTCAAAGTTTGGAAAGAAAACAGTGATATATTTAAAGAGACCATATTTATTTTTGCTGTCAAATAGCTGAAGTTTAAAACTACCAAATGTGTAATATAGACCTATGTTCCCTTAAATAGTTCTAATAATTTTAGCTAAATATTTTTTTAAATAATGCAGAAAGTGGTCTTCTGTATTTGTAGTACAGATCTAAACATTAGAATATTACTTGATGCAATGTTTTATGGTACTAAAGATTTTAAATATACAAAGTAGTAGAAAAGATTTGATTTTTGGTAGTTATTAACTCCAGCCTTAGTACAAATGGTTCTTAAAGGGGGTATTATCTCTTTTTTTCAAATTAAACTTAAACCTTGTCCATTTTTATACTTTATTCATTTTGGTACGTGACGTGCTCCAAAATTGTCACAAACTGAATTATGTTCATAATTTTTTTATGGAGTAATGATTTTAAAAAAAAAAGCTACTTCAAGTTCAATGATCTGACCCATTTTCCATGCTTTGTAAAAATTGGTTTACTTCCAAATTATAAATATGTAAATTGTTGTAGTCTCTATATAGTATTTCTTGAAACAAAATAATGTAATTTCAAAGCACTTGATTTAGGGATGATTTGAACTGTTTGTGATTTTTTTTTGTTTCAGAAAGTGATTTTTATTTGCTGTGTAGTTTACAACCAAATAATCTCGTACACTATGATTTGTATTTCATATTGAGCTATGAAAAGTCAACTGATTTTGCCTTCTTGGACAGCTGCTTCTCTGTTGAATTGTTAAAAGTTGTCTTTTTGCCTTACTAAATGTTGCATGAAGAGTTTAGTTCACAAAATATAAACACTTATGTAAAATTGACTTATTTTTATAATATTTAAATGTCAAGACCCATTAATAAAGCTTAAAATCAGTTGTAATTTTTTCAGAGTGCATAATTCTAAATTAATGTATGTTAAGTCAAAATGTATAAATATTTACTTAAAAATAAATTTTTTGAAGTGTGTCAGTTATTTATGTAAAGGTCTTCTGTGATGAAGCCTGCAAGAGAAATATGCATCCACATAGCATCTTTTGCGACCTAGTGCTGCACCAAAAGACCATAGCAAATAAAGCTCTTTTGAAATCTCGGTAATGTATTGAGTTTAGATGCATATTATGCTAAATAATTGTAATCTTCAGTTGCGCTGCACACAGTGGGCCAAAATTTTAAAATTTTCACGCTTAGAACTGTGCAAATTCGCAGCCGGAGGACACCACTGGAGGTGAGGTGATCTGCAGTTTCAAACATAGCAATTCATTCTGCTGGACAGAGGGTGGAAAAGTTACTTGTTGTGTCCTAATACACACAGTGACATTAGAAACACTAAGATGTTTCCTCTAACAAGAAGGGCTAGACGGCCTTTGGTCCAGTACTCCACTTGGCCAAATGTGCCAGCCTAAACTGCCAGCTCTCCTTGGGACTATGTTTGAGGTGGTGACCACAACTGCAGCTGGCACACAATTCTGAGACCAAGTTCCTGAATAACTGGCTGATGTTGCAAAGTTAGAAAACATTGGCTCAGGAAATGAGTCAATCCTTTTTCCAAAGGTGAAAATTCAGCCCAGTGAGTCTGGCTTTAGTGTGGTCTTCAGGTGAAGTTTAGGGACAGAGAATGACAGATTATTAGATTCTGGCCTACAGATGTAATTCAGCTCTCATTTGAAAGTTATTCTTTCTCACTGTACTTGACTATTACACATTGTCCTAAGCTCTTCTAACAATTTGGGAAGTAAAGTAGTAGAATTAGTTGAGACAGTTGAGTTGCCAGGCACCAGAGGTTGAGGAGTTAGGAGACAAAGTCAGGTGGAATGGTGGCACCACTGACCAAAGGTGGTTGAAGTGTCGTAAGCAATATATGTTAGACGGAGGAACTTGAAAATGTACAAATATGAATTTAGGTATTGTACTACCAGGAACTCTATATACAGGTCTAAGTTTTTCTGTTTATCACTACAGAAGACCTCCCATGGTTTTGCCTACAAATTTGAGGTAATTAGAGAAAGCATTGTGCGAATTAAAAAAAACACCTATGGGAGGTTGAACGTAAGATGACTAAAACAACTTGTCTATTGATTAAAGTGTGAAGGTGTGATGATCATGGAATGGTTAGACAAAATACCAGATGCTGGAAGTAAAAATTCCTCCAAGCCAGGCAGGTTCTGTGGAAACTAAGTTAATGTTTCCGATGAAAGACTGCTGATCGATGTTCTGTGAAACATACGTAGAGATTTGAAGTCCCTTATTGATTAGTTAAATAATGTATAACATGTTAGGTACATTCTTTTGGCTGGAGTAAAATTAAAATATTTAATGGAAAACATTTTTAAAGCCAGTATGCAAGTACTATTGACAGAGTTGAGTTTGGATGCACCTTAATATAATTTGTCAAACGTTTGACAATGTGTTTAACCAAAGACCCACTGAGCATTAAATCTTAGAATCCATGCAGTGTGGAAGCCATTTGACCTGTTGAGTCCACACGGACCCTAGGAAGAGCATCTCATCCAGACCCAACCCCTACAAGCCTGCATGCCCTATAGCTAACCTGCCTAGTCTGCACATCCTTGGACACTGTGGGCAATTTAGTATAGCCAATCCACGTACCTACACATCTTTGAACTGTAGGAGGAAACCAGAGGGAGAATGTGAAAACTCCACACAGTTACTGGAGAATGTAATCAAAGCCAGGTCCGTGGCGTTGTGAGGCAGCTGTGCTAACCACTGAGCACCATGCTTCCCCGTTGATAAAAAGGCACAGTTTGTCAAAGCTTTTAGTGTTGCACTCATTGGAACAACTCATGAGAAATGCGAAAGGGAAAACACCATTTATACGGTATGAGCAAAGAATGTTGATTGAAAAGTGGACTGTGATTGGTACAGGGTTTGCCGTGGAGAAGCCACCACTTAATTATGACTGACACGTAACTGCCAAGCTTTGTTCGTGTTTTAAACAAGGTAGTTTAACTCCAGTTGGTCCAAGCATTGCCCTCAAGTATTGGGCGGAAGAAGAAATTAGTGCCTGGTAGCAGTGAATTTAGTGATTTAGCTTATGATATATGGTGAAATAACCACATTTACGGGATATTATACACAGGTTATTTATACAAATGATTATGTACTAAATTGAAACAAAGCTTTTTTTGTAATAGTCAGAAATTTGGCCAACAAATTTACATCATTTTTGTTAGTAATGTTGCTATGGATTAGTATTTAAAGGAAGTAAAAGTGTGAATGGTGTGAATGAGTAATAGTTCAAATGTAACAAATATAAACATCTTGGAATATTTAGGCTTCTAATTCTGTTACAATGGACATGGAAAGCTGCAGATATAAATTGTTAGTTGGTGACGTGAGAATGTAAATCAAGTGCAAGTTTAAAAAGTTTGACGTGCAATGAAACAGTAAAATAAGATTTTTTTAAATTGGGGGAAAGTTCAAGAAATAGGACTTAGAGCAGCATTGTGAGAACTTGTTTACTGGTTTTGGTTCAGAGGAGTGAAGGACAGATATTTTTTGGGACAAAAAAAATCTTATTTATTGTGAACTGTGAAAGACAGTAATTGACTTTGGGGACTAGACAAGCTGTTGCAAAAGGTTGGCATGTGACAGGTGAAACTTAGTGTGAAGTAATAGATATTGGTAGGAAGAACAAAGATGGGTGATGTAACTTTTAGGGTACAATTCTAAATGAGGTGCTGAAACAGACACTTGGATTATGTACGCAAATCATTGAAAAAGGGAAGGCAGGCTAAGAATATCATTAAACATTTGACCAGGTTTTGGATTTTATAATCAGAGACTTAAGAAGGGAAATTATTTGAATCTTTAGAACCACTGGTTTTGGTCTTACCTGGAGCCAATTCTGAACACTGCTCTTGAGGAAAGACGTGAATGCTTTGAGAATGTGCAGATATGATTTACGATTATGATCTCGGGAAGAGAAACTTGTGTTATGTAGGCAGAGTGGAGACGGTGAAAGCAGTAATGATTCTCCTTAGAAAAGAGATTTCCAAATCATGAAAGGTCTAGACAGAGTTTATGGAAATAACCTTCCCTTTAGCAGAAGGTCAAGAAATAAATTATATGAATTTAAGGTGGTTGACAAAAGGAGACATGAGAAGATTTATCGTGTCACTGGGTTAAATTGTTAGAACGTCCTCTCTAACCGTGCTAAGTTTTCCTTTACTAAATGAACTGCTGCAAATCAAGAAGGCAGCTGACCCCCGTCTTCTCAAGAGCAACCGGGGATGAGCAATAAATGCTGGCCTAGCCAATGAAATATCCTGATTGCATGCTTTTTAAAGTATCTACAATTTGGAATCAGATTCCATGAGGTTGATGGATGCAGATTTAATCACAACAATCAAGAAGGAATTGGAAAATTAGCTGAAGAGAAACTAGTAGAGAGCTTATAGGGGGAAAAAGTAGGGGATTGGGACAAATTGAGTGGTTTGTGCAGAGTGCTGCCATGGATTGAATAGCCTGTGCTATAGCTGTTTTAATGATTTCGAATAAAAGTTGGGATAGACCTAATGAAAAGGAATGTTGCTGGAAGTAAACAATCTGGCTAAGAATGAGGGCATGAGGGATAAATTAAGTTAAAGGCAAAATTAAAGTAGACTTGGAAAGGGTCCAGTCTAGAACTGGAAGCTGAATAAGTGGGGTAATCATTAGTGTGCTTCTTTAACTGACCATATGGACAAATCATGACTGAGGCATGCATATTCCAAACTAGCAAGTGTGAACTAGTACACTTAACCAATCATGTAGAAGAAAGTCAACAAAGGAGCAAAGAAAAGCAGATGGGGAAAAAAAAGTTCAAAAAAATTTTAAAATGCAATAAAATTTAAATCTGAAGTAATAAGGATTCACAGTTGAAGATACTTTATTGGTACTATGTTAGACAGGAATGTCGGCTTATCCTATTAGATTTCACCAATGTGAATAGACAAGTTCTGACATTTTCTAGCGCATTTTGCTTATAAGTGCTTTCATTCACCTAAAGTGTGAGAAGGAAGTTAATTTGATCAGTTCTTCCTAAAAGTATTGTTGGATATTTTTGCTATTATTAATCTTATAGATTCTTAATTAAATTACTCATTGTTAATCTGAAATCTAAAACACAGATCTGAATTTCACCAAGATCAGCCCTGTGTTAGTTCTAGAGATTTTCATAGAGGGTTTCTCTCTGTAAAGCTCTTGCAAGTTATCTCGCACAATTCTCTGTTGTTCACCTTATTATGGATGCATTATGCTCCTACAGGATCGTGCAAGTGCCATATTATGTTTACCAGCTACTTCTGGGACCTTGCAGGATTTGTGTCATCCATACCATATTTAAATACCAGCTGTGCACCAGTTCAAATGCTGCAAGCCAGTAATAATCCCTCACAGTTGCATTGTTGGAATCACCTGGCAATGGTCAATACAGTCATCTCCATTTGCTAACAGATGCTTGAAAGTTCTGGTGGAAGGAATGCTGGCAAGGAAAGGTGCCCTCATTCCTGTGGACCTGACTGCCCTAGACTGAAGCTGCCACCCAGGCTAATGCAGTGTCCATGGTTTGAAAGATCACCAAACAGTGCAGGAAGGAGGCTAATGACTTTCTGTACTTTGTGTGGGCAAGTGCCTATATCTTCTCGTTGACAGCTAACACTGCCACTGCACACACATCCCACCAAGCCTCATGGGCCATCACTTTTACTACTGCGAGATGTATCTTCTCTCAATTGTTCTCATCCACCTCATTCTCCTAAACTACTAACCCTTTTTGCCCTCTGCACTTTGTACACCCTAAATATGGCACATCACCACCATTCCTCCACCTGTACAAGCACAAACAGCTATGCCAACCACTTCCATCTTACTGTATCCCTCCCTCTGTCTCTTTGCAGAATGATCTGCAGTTGTACTAAAGGAGCTAGGATGGATGGTAGAGTTTTTGACATTCATCAGCTTGCCCAATATGAGAAGAAGATAGAGTCATGAAGCATGGAAACAGATCCTTTGTTCCAACTAGTCCATGCTGACCATGTGCCCAAACTAAATTAGCCTCACTTGCCTGCACATGGTGCTTTTCGCTCCAAACCTTTCCCATTCACGTACTTATCCAAATGTCTTTTAAATGTTGTAACTGTACCTGCATTCACCACTTCCTCTGGCAGTTCATTCCTCACATGAACCACATTCTGTGTAAAAAAAAGCTGCCCCTCATGTCCTTTTGAAAAATTTCTCCTCTCACCTTGAAAATATGCTCCCTAGTTTTGAACATCCCCACCCTAGGGCAAAGACCTTTGCTAATCCCTTATCTATGCCACTCATGATTTCATAAACATCTATAAGGTCACCCCTCATTCTTGTAATACTCCAATTTAGCACACTAGGTCAAAAATCACATGACACCAGGTTACAGTCCAACAGGTTTATTTGAAAACACTAGCTTTCAAAGCTCTGCTCCTTCCTGTAGTATGGCAAAAGAGGTACACCAACACAGAGTTTATAAACAGAAAGTTAACAACCCCAACAATAGCTCACTGACTGCCTCCTGTTGAATCTTTACTCCGTTAAACAGGAGATATAGGTTTCTATTGATTAAAGTTCAAACCCCAGAATTTCTTTCAAGTCATCGCCCTGAGATAATTTAAAGGTTTTGGACAGATTCATTTGTGGCAGGCAGATTGATAAACATAATGTCACACTACAGCAGAATATAGATAGATTGCAGAGTTGGGCAGATAAACGGCAGATGCAAGATGATGCATTTTGGAAGATCTAATTCAAGAGTGAACTATACAGTAAATGGAAAAGTCCTAGGGAAAATTGATGTGCAGAGAGATCTGGGTGTTCAGATCCATTGTTCCCTGAAGGTGGCAACGCAGGTCAATAGGGTGGTCAAGAAGGCATACGGCATGCTTTCCTTCATCGAACTGGGTATTGAGTACAAGAGTTGGCAGGTCATGTTACAGTTGTATAGGGCTTTGGCTCAGCCACATTTGGAGTACTGAGTACAGTTGTGGTCGCCATATTACCAAAAGGATGTGGATGCTTTGAGAGGATGCAGAGGAGGTTCACCAGGATGTTGCCTGGTATGGAGGGTGCTAACTATGAAGAGAGGTTGAGTAGATTAGGATTATTTTCATTAGAAAGACGGAGATTGATGGGGGGGACCTGACTGAGGTCTACAAAATCATGAGGGGTATAGACAAAGTGGATAGCAAGGAGCTTTTTCCCAGAGTGGAGGACTCAATTACTAGGGGTCATGAGTTCAAAGTGAGAGGCAGAAAGTTTAAGAGAGATATGCGTGGAAAGTTCTTTACACATAGGGTGGTGGGTGCCTGGAACGTGTTGCCAGCGGAGGTGGTAGACGCAGACGCGATAGTCTCTTTTAAGATGTATCTGGACAGGTACATGGATGGACAGGGAGCAAAGGGATACAGGCACTTAGAAAATAGATGATAGGCTTAGACTGAGAATCTTGATTGGCGCAGGCTTAGAGGGCCAAAGGGCCTGTTCCTGTGCTGTAATTTTCTTTGTTCTTTGTTCTTTTATCGGTCTGTGCAAGAGGTGACATCTCAGGTCAGACAATGCATTTTATGTGTGAGGCATTTTTTATAATCTGTCCATGTTTTAACCTGGAGTCAGGCTGGTTTTGTTTATTTGAACAACATAGAATGTATCTGCAAATGCACAAACATCTTGGATGAAATAATTGACCACATGGATAGAGTCGATAGCCAGAGACATTGCCCCAGGGCAGGACTGACTGCCATGAGGGGTCATAGTTTTAAGGTGTTAGGAGGAAAGTATAGAGGAGACATCAGAGGGAGGTTCTTCACCCAGAGAGTTGTGAGCGCATGGAATAGTTTGCCAGTGGTAGTTGTGGAAGCAGAGTCATTAGTGACATTTAAGCGACTGCTGGACATGCACATGGACAGCAGTGAATTGAGGGGAATATAGGTTAGGTTATTTTATTTTTGAATTAGGATTATTCCACGGCACAACATCGTGGGCCGAAGGGCCTGTACTGTGCTGTACTTTTCTATGTTCTATGTTCTATAGATTTATATGTATATGCATGTGTGTTTGTGTGTGTGTGTATGTGTGTGTGTGAAAGAGATTCTGTGTCCAACACTGGCACCTCTGGACTTAGCACACAAGACAACGGAGGGTATCCTTACTATAAAGATGGGACTTTGTCCCTGCAAGAACTGGTTGGTGGTCACTCTGACAAACAGTGTCATGGACAGATTCATTTGTGACAGGCAGATTGATAAGCATAATGTCACGTATGTTTTGCCTACATTGATTCCCTCATCACCGTTGCAGACCAAGTCGAGCAGCTAAGTCCTTTAAGACTCAACCAGTTCGGTCAGTGGTGGTGCTACTCAGCCACTTTTGGTCTTGGGCATTGAAGTTACCACTCCAGAGTACATCCTGCATCCTTGCATTCTCAATGCTTCATCCGAATGATGTTCAACATGGGAAGCACTGATTCGTTAGCTGAGGGGAAGCAGTAAATAGTAATCAACAGGAGGTTTCCATGCCCATGTTTGACCCAATCCCATGAGATGTTCAGGGTCCGGAGTCCATAAGATATAGAGGCTGAATTAGATCATTCGGCCTGATGAGTCTGCTCAGCCATTCATTCTTGGCTGATATGTTTCACAACTCCATTCTCCTGCCTTATCTGAAATACGCACATTGATTCAGCCTCCACATCTTTGTGTGACAATGAGTTCCACAGATTCACCACCCTCTGGCTGAAGAAATTCCTTATCATCTCAGTTCTAAAAGGTTGTCCCTTCACTCTGAAGTTGTGCCCTTGGATCCTCGGGTTTCAAAAAACAAAGAACAAAGAAAATTACAGCACAGGAACAGGCCCTTCGGCCCTCCAAGCCTGCACCGATCAAGATCCTCTGTCTAACCTGTCATCTATTTTCTAATGTTCTGTGTCCATTTGCTCCCTGCCCATCCATGTACCTGTCCAAATATATCTTAAAAGACGCTAATGTGTCTGCGTCTACCACCTCCGCTGGCAACGCATTCCAGGCACCCACCACCCTCTGTGTAAAGAACTTTCCATGCTTATCTCCCTTAAACTTTCCCCCTCTCACTTTGAACTCAGTAGAAACATCTTCTCTACCTCCACTCTATCCAGGCCACTCAATATTCTATAAGTTCAAATGGAATCCCTCCTCAACCTTCTAAACTCCACTGAGCACAGACACAGAGTCCTCAACCACTCCTCATATGACAAGCTCTTCACCCCTAGGATCATTCTTTTAACCTTCTTTGGACCCTATCCAAAGCCAACGCATTCTTCCCTGGATACAAGGCCCAAAACTGTTCACAATATCCCAAATGCGGTCTGACTAGAGCCTTATACATCCTCAGCACTACATCTCTGTTTTTGTGTTCTAGTCCTCTCAAAATAAGTGTTAACATTGCACTTATTTCCTTAACTGCCAAGTGAACCTGCATGTTAACATTAACAGAATCCTGAACTGGCACTCCTAAGTCCCTTTGTGCTTCAGACTTCTCAAGCCTTTTCCCATTTAGAAAATAGTCTTCGTTTCTATTCCAATCAAAGTTCATAAGCTCACATTTTCCTTGCTGTATTCTAATTTCCACTTCTTTGCCACTCTCCTCACCTCTCAAGTTATCCTGCAGCTTCCCTGGCTCCTCAGTAGTACCCTTTACCTACTTTTGTGTCATCTGCAAACTTGTCTATCTAAAGTCAATATACAAATTTCCAGGGCAGCCCGCTTCCAACTGTGTACCACTGTTCTCCCACTTCTGCTGGGCCTCTCTTCCCAAAGGAAAGGACTGAATCCAGGGATAGTGATGAGTTTGCCTGGGACCTTGTATGAAAGTATTTTTCCTTATGTGTGATGACGTTTGTCTATTGTTGACTCGCCTGTCAACTAGTCTGAGATAATAAGGATTCTGCATAGTCAACAGGGCAGAATTTGCTATTGTTGTTTTGGGTCACCTAGTCAGTGCCAGCTGGTTTGTTTTGTTTTGTTTTGTTTGTTTTGTTTTGTTTTGTTCCTTTACTTGAAGCATTTTAGCAGTTGGTACAACTGAGTGGCTTCCTTGGCCATTTATGAATCAACCACATTGCCATGGGCCTAGTCTCACATGCAGGGCAAATCAGGTAAGATTTTTGTTCTGCAAAGAATTTAGTGTAGCAGCTAAGTTTTTATAGCATTCAACAATGCTTTCATGGTCATGTTAGACTTTTAATCCCAGGTGCTTAAACTGAATTCAAATTCCACACTCAGTATGTGATATTCAAACCTGAAAGCACAAAACATTATCTGGGTCTCTGGATTACTCATCTAGCAACAACATCACTGTGCCATCACCTCCCCATTCTATACTTTTTGATATTATTTTTACTGGAATTAACTTAATTGTATTTTGTTGTTGAAATAACTCCACAGAGGCTGGTATTCCATCATTAAGTCACCCTTTATTTATACATGAACAGTCCTTGACTATATTATTGCCTTGTACAGTCATGCACCAGAGTGTCAGGGATCTTTTGATGTCAGCCAAGGCTCACTGATAGGGCCAGATTAATAGCCCCAACACGGGAATTCAAAGTCCATGAGGTCCAGCTGACTGACCTTGTTACAATCGCTGCATCTGTACATTGTCTGTGAAATTCAACACATGCTAGCATTGTGGTAGTAACCACTTCAGACTAATGCTTGACAGCATGAGTTCATAACTCACCACGGCATCTGGAGGAATTTAAATTCAATTCACGAATGTATCTGGAATAAAATGCTAGTCCCATTAATAACGATCGCAAAGCTATGTGATTGTTTTAAAAGCCCAACTGATTTACTAAGGTCCTTCAGGCAAGGAAATCTATCATCCATACCTGGTCTGAGTGATTCGAAATGCACATCATTATACTTGACTCTGAACTGCCATCTGATATAGGCCAATAAGCATTCTCCACTCAAGGGCAAACAGGCAAGACCATTATCAGAGATGTTTACACCTAAAGAATGAATTTTTAAAAATTGTCATTCAGTTCATTATATCCATGTTCATAACATTTCAAAAGTAGTATCTTCTAATAATCAGGAAATTTAGTGGAATGTTGGCCCTTATTTCAGGGGATAGTATAAGCATTCCACAACTGTACAAAGTGCTGGTGAGACCTCATCTGAAGTACTAGGAGTAATTTTGGACGCTTTATTTAAGGGAATATATTTTATTCTGGAGATACATGGCCCAGAAAATCCAAGCCAATGTATATGCTTCATTTGAAATTCTTCCTTTTTGTTTCTTCTAAATTATTCTCTTCAACCATTCCCTGCAGTAACAAATCTCCCACTCTTATTAGGGATACCAAGGTGTAGAGCTGGATGAACACAGCAGGCCAAGCAGCATCAGAGGAGCAGGAAGGCTGATGTTTCGGGCCTAGACCCTTCTTCAGAAAAGGGTCATTCTTATTACTGTTTTGGTGAAGATTTTGCTTCTAAATTTTCTGTTGAATTTCTTGCAGACTATCTTGTTTGATGGTTTCTAGTAATAGTCTTTCCCACAAGAGAAAACATTGTATTCAGTCTTATCAAAATCTTTCACACCTTATTTCACATTAATTTAGTATCCTTTGACATCTTTGCCTAACAAAAAATCAGTCTCAGATTTGAAAATTTGACATTGGATGCTGGTCAATCTCTTTTAGTGAACAGAGTTCCAGATTTACACTAATCTTTGTGTGAAAGTGTGCTTCTTACTTTCACTCTTAAATGATCTTTTTTGAGCTTAAGTCCTCTTGCTCTCCATTCTTCATCCAAAGAAAAAAAGTCTCTCCATTGTTTTAAACACCTCATTTAGATTATTCCTCAAGATTATAAATAATACTTATTATTATGAAATCTGTCCTGATAATTTAACCCTTTAAGATGCAATGTCATTCCGGTGACACTCTGCTATACCGTTCCTGTGTCTTCCTTCCTGAATGCGACACATAGTTCTGTATAAATGACTGAAGACTCATTTTCACACTTTGGAATGCCAGTCTCCTTCAGATAAGGGTTGAGAGTCCATTGGTATTTTGTGGTCATAGTTTGTACTTGCACACAATTTACATGATTTATGCACATGAGACTTTGCCTCTCCCTCGCTCCTGGTCTCTTGCTGGTAAAAAAAATTATTTGATTTGTTTTCTTCAGATTCAAAGTAAACGACCTCAGACTTATAGCCGTATAGTGTATACACATTTCCGATCTGTGGTTTCTATATCAGTCTAGTGAACCAAACACCTTACTTATTCGTTTGGCTCGAATATTGTATTGATTAAATGCAATAAATATCACGAACTGAACAGCCAGGAGAAATCTTAGCATCATGACTTTTTTGCACTTTGAACGCAGGTGAAGTCTCATGACTATATTTAGAACATGATGATCGTAAAATGTTTACTACAAATGCAGGATGATCAATTACAATGTGAGATGCCTACCTCACTACAAGTCAAAATGCAAGTGGCTATGGCCAGAAAGGATGCAAATAAAGTACAGTACATGCCTAAAGAAATAGAATAAAATCTGTTATATTTATGAGAAACATTAGCTTTATACTTGAATGCTATGTACTGCCTTGGTCTCCATATTATGAAAATGACATTGAAGCATTGCAGAAAGAGTAGCAAATAATTATGTAGTGTTAATGGAATTACATAGATGCAACTGTCAGGAAAGATTGAACAATCTGTGGATCTTTTCTCTGGAAAAATAAAATACAAAGCATTCTTATTAGGAAAATGAAACACTTGCATTCCTGTAGTACATGATTTTGAGATGACCCAAAGCATTTTGTTACCAATTAGATACTTTATGAAGTGCAATTATTGTTATAACATGGGAGAAATGGCAACAAATTTGCATGCAATAAATTCCAAAATTAGCAGTGTGATATTGAGCGACAAAAACCAGAAATTGCTGGAAAAACTCAGCAGGACTGGCAGCATCTGTGGAGAAAAATCAGAGTTAATGTTTCGGGTCCAGTGATCCTTCATCAGAGCTCAGTTAATGAAACGATAACTCTGATTTCACTCCACAGATGCTGCCAGACCTGCTGAGCTTTCCCAGCAATTTCTGTTTTGTCTCTGATTTACAGCATCTGCAGTTATTGTGTGATAATGAGGAATGGATTTGTTTTTAGAGGCATTTATTGAGAAAGAAACATTGACCAAGACACCGTGGAGTTCTCCCATGCTCTTTGAAACACTGCCACTGAATTTTTATAACTTCCTGAGAGAACATATGGGACCTTTGTGTAAAGGAGGGCAGTACATCTCACAGTGTAGCACTCATTGGGTACTGCATTGGACTGTCAGCCTAAGTATTGCTGCAATCTCTAGGAGAACAAAATCTAGGCTAAGCACTCCAGTGGAGTTGTACTGAATTATGTCTTTAAACTTGGGAATAGGTTTCACAAGGTGAATTTGAAGAAGCTGTTTCAAATTGTGTGGAACCCAGAACAAGAGGACGTAACAGTATAAAGTGGCCACCTATTGATCACTTAAAGAGTTTAGGGTGAATTATGTTACACAGAGCATAGGGAGAAAATGAAGGTCAGCTACATGGAATCATTAAAATATAAAAAATTGTTCCGTTTAAGATAAAGCTTTGTATGTGAATAAGGATAAAGAAAATCATGGTTTGTGTGATATAAAGGAAAGTGGTCTTTGGACAAGGTCATATGTTAGCTCTCATATTTTCCAATGAGAGTTTGAGTCACTGTCCTGAAAGAACTAAAGGTTTTTGTCAGTGTAACGAAGAGGTGACATTTTAGGTCAGACAATATATGTTAGGTGTAAGGTAAGACCTTTAGTTCTCTCAGGACGGTGACTTCAAAGAAATTCGGGCAATTACATATTCATATTAATCAATTAAAACCTTCGAATTGATTAAAGATTTAACAGCATCTTAGGTTTGTTTAGTACATCCTCATCAATGGTGTGATCCTTTCATCTTTTACTTATAAATTCCGTGCCTGATACTACCTCTCTCACTAACACCTGAAGAAGGAGTAAGAACTCCAAAAACTTACGTTTTTGAATAAACCTGTTGGACTATAACCTGGTGTCGTATGATCACTGAGTAACAAAGAGAAGGACAGGCTTGTGGTCCACCCCCGCTCCTTCATGATGTTTCCCAGACTTTATCTTCCTTCTTGAAGCTTTTCAGAATGGACGTTGTATTCAAGTAACATTTGCCAGCTGCTCCATGTTAACTGCCAATTAATTGGATATTTGCCTGTCACTTCAGGAGCTTTTAAGCTCCTCATTACAGGAAATAAAAAGAATGTTGATTTTTGAACATTTCAAACCAAGTTATGTGTTACACCTAATATTAGAATTGTTTAGCCAACAAGTTGTGTCTTAATGTGTTGATTCAATCCACATTCCAGTGTCTGCTAATGTCTGTACCTTTGATTCATTTCTCCCTGGAATGATATGGGGAGGGGGTGGAGGGGTGGTGCTGCTTTACTGTCTGAAACTTGTTTGAATCTTTTCTTCTAGATAACAAAGTGTTGAGCTGGATGAACACAGCTGGTCTTGCAGCATCTTAGGAGCTTGTAATGCTTTTAGTGATTTTTTTTTGTAGATAGGTGAATCTATAATTGCTTTGGAATCTATATGATTATTTGAGGAATCTTAACTAAAACCTACTCTTAGTATTATCACAGAATGATTTCATAATTCAAGAGAAACAACTAATTAGTGTGAAACGTTCTATGTCTTGTGCATGAGCAACTGCAGCTGCATATTCTATCCGAGTCCAGTAATCATGAGTCTACAGAGCTACTATTGTTCCACTTGCAAAGACCACATTAAGCAAATATTTTCCCAAGACCTCCAACTACTGTCAGCCATGTTCTGCTGCATTAGCCATGGACAGCCATCAGCCATTTTGTGCTGCTTAGTCATGGGCATCCCTAATATCATATAATCAAAAAGTGTGCACTGTGTTAAAGGAGGCAATTCAACATCCATTATCTGCTTACCATCTTGCTGGAAGAGTAGTTCCTAAGCCCTTCCCCTGTAGATCTGCAAATTACTTTAAATCAACCAATTATCCAATTCTCTTTTGAATACCTCAGTTGAATCCTCCAACATTGCTGTGTAGATGTGCTGGGCAGAGCCGATGTGGTGTATAAACACTGGCAAGGACTAGTTTTTGTAGTGTGTTTTTGTCTGGTTCCTGTGCCTTAAGGCTAGAATATGGCTGTGAAGGTAGTAGGAACTGCAGATGCTGGAGAATCTGAGATAACTACGTGTAGAGCTGGATGAACACGGCAGGCCAAGCAGCATCAGAGGAGCAGGAAGGCTGACATTTTGGGCCTAGACCCTTCTTCAGAAATTTGCTCCTCTGATGCTGCTTGGCCTGCTGTGTTTATCCATCTCCACACCTTTTTATCTTAGAATATGGCTTTGTTTGATTTGATTTATTACCGTCACGTGCACCAAAGTACAATGAAAAGTGTCGTCTTATGTGCTATACAGGCAGATCGTACTATATCGTTGATTACAAAGTGTGGAGCTGAATGAACGCAGTAGGCTAAGCAGCTCCTGAGATGCTGCTTGGCCCGCTGTGTTCATCCAGCTCCACACTTTGTTGTCTTGGATTCTCCAACATCTGCAGTTCCCATTATCTCCAGGACTATATCGTCGTTGAGACTGAAGCAGCTGATCTGCTGGCGAATGAAATATCCAGCCCTTGAGTACAGTGGAGCTGGGATCTTCTATACATGTCAGAGAAGTGCAATACCGCTCTACAGCTTTAGGAGGCAGCACATAGCGCCCAATGACACAGCACTTCCGCTCAGCTGCGCCTCAACCAAACATGACAAAGGATGGCTTACGTCATGATGATTGACGGTTGGGTTAACCATTCAGGAGCCAGAATAAGCTAGGCGGGGACTGAGTAAATCAATGGGGATTGAGGAGGGTGGTTTCAGGTTAGGTTGTGGCGGCCGTTACATGGTGCTGACTTTCGGTGGACGTTAAATTCAAGAAAGGAAGGGAAAAAGAGGCAGAAGCGGTGTCTGGTCTAATTTTCCGTCATGTCGGCCTCAGGAGCGTTGTTCCCCAGCCTGGTAGCTGGGAGCCGTGGCTCTTCCAGTAAATACCTGGTGGAGTTCCGAGCCGGCAAGATGTCGCTGAAAGGCTCGACAGTGACTCCGGACAAGCGCAAGGGGCAGGTTTATATCCAGCAGACTGATGACTCTCTCATTCACTTCTGCTGGAAGGACCGCACCGCCGGCACCGTGGAGGATGTAAGGAAACAAGCCCGTCCTCACACTCCTCCCCCAAAGCCGGGATTGGGAAGGGGTAGTCTAGTGTACTGAAGGGGTTACGGTGGGGAGATGAGGTGCTGTGGGGGATGGGGGGGTGCGTGAATGCGTTGGGAAGGAGGCTGGAGGCTGGGTAAGGAAGTGGGGGGGGGGGGGGGGGGGGCGCGAGAGAAGGGCTTAAATCACAAATTATTTTGAGTAGGAATGGCTTTATGTTTGAGGATGAAGTAAGGAGTTATGGGGTTGTAGGGTTGAGTGTAGGGGGACATTTTTTTGGGTGGTGTCTTTTGTTTGGAGGTCGTATGTGAAGGAGTTGGTTAATTTTTCTTAATGTGATAGTTGGTGTATGGATTTAGAGCGGATGGGGAGTTGAGAGTTCAGAGGTTGGTGAATTGGCTATTTATGTGATAGGGTGGTTGTAGAAAGGGTGTTGAGTTGGCTAGTTTGTGTCGTGCAGGCTGGGTGAAGACAGTGGTGGGGACCGGGAGTTGGAGGGGAGGGGGGGACACTGTTGGTGTGAGAATGGAATTTGCAGGTGATGGTGTAGTAGTTGTTTCAGTTGGAACGGAGTTTCTAACCAAAGTTTTGTCTAAACAATAACCGAAGAATAGCGGATGCTGTACATCAGGAACAAAAACAAGTTGCTGGAAAAGACCAGGTCTGGCAGCATCTGTGAAGAAAAGAACAGAGTTCATGCTTTAGGTCTGGTGACACTTCCTCAGAACGTTCTGAGCTGTGCAGTAGTTTGAAACTTCATGGGTACTGGTTGCCCCCTTGAAATTACTGTGTGTGTATGTGGCCTTTTTCTTTAAACGAAAGGGGAACAGGGTTAGATTGTATGCTGTTTGTGATTGCTAGGGGTGGAGACATTGCTTATGACAAATATCCTTGTTTTTGTTACTTATGGAAAGTTGCCAATTTTGCCAGGTACAAAACAAAGTCATGGGACAGGATGTTCACAGTTTCACATTTCATAGAGTCATAATGTCAGAGATATATAACATGAAAACAGACCCTTCAGTCCAACTTGTCCATGCTGACCAGATATCCTGTATAAATCTACTCGCATGTGCCACTATTTGGATCATATCCCTCTAAGTCTTTCCTTTCCATATACCCATTCAGTTGCCTTTTTAAAAGTTGTATTAGTACCAGCCTCCTCCATTTTGGCAGCTTGTTCCAAGCATGCACTGTTCTCTGTGGAAAAAGTTACCTCTTAGATCCCTTTTATATCTTGCCCCCTCACCTTAAACCTAGTTTTGAGCTCCCCCACCCTAGGGCAATGACCGTGTCTATTTACCCTATCCATGCCCGTTGTGATTTTATAAGCCTGTGTAAGGTCACTCCTCGGCATTCGACGCTTCAGGGAATATAGCCCCCTGCCTATTCAGCCTCTCCCTTTTGCTCAAACCCTCCAACTCTGGCAAAATCCTTGTAAATCTTTTCTAAGTTTCACAATATCCTTCTTATTAGGAGGGAGACCAGAACTGCGTGCAATAATGCAAAAGTGGCTGAACGAACTTGTTCTGTTGCTCATAAATTCATTGAACAATTTAGTTGATCAGACTTAATGCATCATGTAATGTGTCAAGCTGCAGAGGTCAGATGGTCTTGATGTCTGGGTTAATTAGCTATTGGAAATTCTTGTCGCAAATGCTGCCTGTGCTGAGGAGACCAAATTTGTTTTTAGCCATCATGCACTTTAAAGTTTAAGGGCCTGAAATGTTAATTGCATTTCTCATTTAAAGTTGTGACCTGATATATTGTGAATTTTGAGCATTTCATGTTTTTCTTTTGTCTTAGCATATGAACATGAGTTAGACCCAAGTGCAGGCCATTCAGTCCCTCAGGCCTGCCCTGCCGTCCGAAAGATCTCAGCTGATTTGGTCAGAATCTCAAATTTGACATTCCTGCCTACCCTTATTTATGACTTTGCTTGACAAGAGTCTGTCAACCTCTGCTTTTAAAATAGTCAAGGACTTTGCTTCCACTATCCTTTCAGGAAGTGATGCAAAGGCGCTCAAGCTTGAGTGAAAAGAATTCTCGTCTCGTCTAAAACCATAAGACAAAGCACCAGAAGTAGGGCGTAAGTAGCCCATCGAATCTATTCTGCCATTCAGTGAGATCATGGCTGAGCTGACAATCCTCAACTTTGTTTTCCCACCTTTTCCTATACCCCTCAATTTCCTTACTGATTATAAATCTATTTTACCTTAGAATAGACTTTGGTCCAGCCTTGACTGCCCTCTGTAATTTTAAAAAATCCACAGATTTGCTACCCTCAAAGGAACTTCCTTATCTGCCTTAAATGTGCAACCTCTGAGATTATGGTCCTGGATCTATTCTCTCCTGTGAAGTAAAACAACTTTTCCACATTTACCCTTTCAAATCCCCTAGAAAATTTGTACATTTCAATAAGGTTGCCTATCATTCTTCTGATTTTTCAATGAGTATAGAAGCACATTACCAGGAATAGCAGGACTCTCCTTTTTTTAAAAAAAAGTAAACCTGTTATAAACATATCAGACAATAAGGCTGCTGTCTCATTAGAGAGAGATGATGGTTATTTAACCTGAAGGTTACTATACTTAAGGCGAAGAGTGGTTGAGAATCTGAATCCTTCATGGTAACCTTAGCCAGTGTGGGAGTTGAATCCATGCTGTTGGCATCACTCTGCATTACAGACCAGCTGTCCAGCTAATTGAGTTAACCTTGGGCTTGGATGGGGAGGAACTGAAGTGTTCAGGAAAACGTTCTCAATCAATGTATAGATGGCCCTACTAGAGAAGGAGTGAAACTCAACCTCCTCTTGGGGAAATGGCTGAGATGTTCATGAGGGAGCACTCTGCAACCAGTGACCGTTGTATTATTATTCAAATAATAATGAAAAATGGCAGGTCTAATGCATAAGTTTAAGTTCTAAATTGGAGTAAGGTGAATAATTGCATTTTCAGTAACTTTCAAAAGTTGATTGGGGGTGGCAAGTAAAGGAATGTCTGGCCAGTGGGAAGCTTTCAGAAGAGACATAATGAGAGTTCAGGCCCAGCATGTTCCTCTTAGTGAGAAGGGCAAGGCTGGTAGAAGTAGGGACACTCTGACTGGAGATATTGAGGCTCTGGACAAGAAAAATGAGGAGGCATGTGCCAGGTATAGTCGCTGGGATCAAGTGAATTCCTTGAGTATAGGGAGTATAGAAGAGATCAGGAGGGCAAAAAGGGGACCTGAGAGCTTCGGCAGATAAAGTAGAAGAGAATCTGAAAAATTTGTACAAGTATATTAAGGGCAAAAGAGAAACTAGGGAGACAATAGGGCCCTTTAAAGATCAGTGAGGTTGGCCATGGGTGAGATCTGAAACTAACATTTCTTGTCAGTATTTCCCATGGCGAACGATATCGAAGCTAAGGAACTTGGGAAATAAAGAGTGATGCTTTGAAAAGTCCACATTACAAAAGGGGTGGTGCTGGAGGTCTTCAAACCTGTAAAGGTAGATAAATCCCTGAGACTTGAACGGGTGTATACCAGGACATTGTGAGAAGCTAAGAAATAAATTGCAGGGCTTCTAAGCAGAGATGTTTGTATTGTCACATAGTTGAGATGCTGGAAGATTGCTAATGTTGTGCTATTATTTGAGAGGCTGTGAGGAAAAGCAGCAGGTACTCAGACCTGTGAGCCCAGTGTCAACGATGGGTAAAGTTGTTGGTAGAGATTCTGAAAGGCAGGACCTGCATGCATTTGGAGAAGCAAGGACTGACTGGGTATGGTCAGCATGGCTTTGTGAATTGTGTCTCATAAGTTTTTGAGTTTTGTTTTTGAACAGGTGACTAAGTAGACAGATGGAGACAGTGGTAAACCTTGTCTACATGGACTTTAGCAAGGCCTTCAGTAAGGTTTTGCATGGTAGATTGGCTAGTAAGGTTAGATCAAGTTGGATGTGGGCAAGGATAGTCAATCGATGCAAAATTGGCTTGGTGGTAGATGGTTGTTGTTCAGACCAGTTGCATCAGTCCTTGCAGCACAAGTTGCACTTTGTCATTTTATATAAAACAATTTTTGGATGAGAACATAGGTAATGGGAACTGCAGATGCTGGAGAATCCAAGACAATAAAATGTGAGGCTGGATGAACACAGCAGGCCAAGCAGCATCTCAGGAGCACAAAAGCTGACATTTTGGGCCTAGACCCTTCACCAGAGAGGCATGGTTTGTGAGTTTGCAAATGATACTAGAATTGGTCGCGTGGACGATGAAAGTTTGAGTACAATGCGACCAACTGAGCTAGTGGGCCAAGTGTTAGCAGATGGAGTTTAGCTCAGATAAACATGAGGTGTTGCATTTTGACAAGGCAAACCAGGGCAGGATGTATAACCTGTAATTTTAGGGCCCTAGGGTGGGCTGCCGAACAAGGAGACATGTTCAGTATGTACAGGTACTATATCTGTGTATGTACTATAACCATACAGGTGCACAGTTTCTTGAAAGTGGGATCACATTTTGGTGAAGAAGACATTTGGTACACTTGCCTTCATTGGTCAGAAAATTGAGTATGCGAGTTGGGATATTATGTTACTGCTGTATGAGATGTTGACAAAGCTACATTTGGAGAACAGGGTACAACTCTGGTTGCCCTGTCATTGGAACAATGTTATTAAACTGGACAGGGTGCAGAAAGATTCACAAGGATGTTACTGAGAATGGAAGATTTGAGTTTTAAGGAGAGGCTCAATCGGCTGGGACCTTTCTGCCTGGAATGTAGGAGGTTGAGGGATGACATCAGAGGTTTACAAAATCATGAGGGGTATAGATAAAGTGGATGGCTGAAGTCTTTTCCACAGGGTAGGGATGTTCAAAACTAGAGAGCATAAATTTGAAAAGAACCTGAGGGGCAACCTTTTCACACAGGGTGGTGTGTAGATGGAACGAGATGCTAGAAGTGGTATAGATGGGTACAATTACAACATTTAAACAAATATTTAGACAGGCATGTGGATGGGAAAAGTTTAGAGGGATATGGGGCTAGTTTAGTTTAAGAACCTGGTCGGCATGGATGGGTTGGAATGAAAGGGCAGTTTAGTGCTGTTTGACTCTGCCTCGATAGCTAAGCTCCTGGTATTCCTGTCTGCTGTTAGTTAGCCATTCCTTCCTCCATTCTAATATTTTACCTCCCACATCATGGTCTTGTAAGTAGCCAAATGTTTGGTACCTTATCAAATATGTTCTGAAAGTCCAAATAAAATGCATCTGTTGCTTCCCTTTATATATCCTGCTTGTTATCACTTCAAAGAATTCGCATAAATTTGTCAGGCATGATTTTGCTTTTGTGAGGCCATGCTGATTCTGATCATATTATACATTTCTGAATACTGTGCTATTACATTCTTTAGAATAGACTGTAACATCTTCTGAATAAGTCTTACCTTGTGGTTTGTTTATCTCTTTTTAAGTCAAGATGTTCCATTGCCAGTTTTCAATTGTCGAGTACTTTTTCCAGAATCTTAAGAATTTCTTGGAAACTGTGACCAGTACATTGCCGATCTTTGTAGCTACTTCCTTTGAAATTCAAGGATGTATCTCATCAAATCCAACGGACCTAACAGTCATCAGCCCCATTATTTTCCCAAGCACTTTTTCTTACGGATAGTTATTGTGCGTGTTTCCTCTCCTCCCCACTCCGCCCAACCTACAAATATTTAGAAATTTTGGAATGCTATTAGTGTCTTCTCCTGTGAAGTCTGCAAGGTATTTATTCAACTCCTCTGCCATTTCCTTGTTCCCCGTTATTATTTCCCAACCTCTTTGAAGGGACCTATGTTCACTTTGGCTTCTCTGTTGCTTTTTATATATCCGCGAAATTTATTTCCTCCCTATTGCATGTCATTTATTGTTTGTTTTAAAACTTTCCCAATTTTCTTTTTTAGCACAATACTGTTTTTAGCACTGTTACATTTGTTTTCTTTTTCAATTTGATGCTATCCTTCCCTGGTTAACCATACTTTCCTCGTCTCCTTCCTAGAATTCTTCAATGAAATATATTTTTGTGGTGAATCATGCAGTATTTTCTTTATAAATATACCATTGTGTTAGCAGTTAGTTACTCTTAATCCTTCAGCATTTCTGATTGACATCCAGTGGCGACCACCTCAACATGCCCCTTCCTGAGTTTCTCTGACCTTAGCCTACTGTGACGTATATTTATTTGAGCGTTAGTTTTTGGTTCTGTTTAGGTGAGGATAGAAAGTTTTATAGCTTTATTTTTGAATTATTTGAGACCATTCATTGAAATGTGTGTAGCATGAAAAATATCCATTTGAGGTGGTGAAATCCACTATATTGCTTATGAAAATGTGTCCAAACGTATTCAATGCCTTTGAATGATGGCAGATAGTTGGGGGTGGAGGGGGGGGCGGGGGGGAGTGCTAAATTATACATTCCTGATCATTAAGATTGCTGAGATTCTAGATATTATTAGACAGATGAGGGATAGCAAACTCGTCACAAGTTTGTTATCAGTTAAAATTACACAAAAACATTGGAGAGTGCTGTTAAACTAATTCTGGCTTCACGTAGGACAAAAATGCTCTTAAGGGGCAAGATTTCTACTTGCCATGTAAAACAGCCACAATGTTTGTGGTTGAGGTAAAATGTGAATCTGAAGAACACAGTGTACTAAAAGTATAGCTGACCAGCAACCCCATTCTTTTGCCAAGTTCTTGTAAGTCCAGATAACGTCTGTCTTAATTTGGAATACATTTTTATTCGTTTCTAGCTTTAGTGAGGTTGTTTGACAGGGAAAGACGTAGGATGGTATGCTGGCTCAGTGGTCAGCACTGCTCCCTCACAGTGACAGGGACCTGGGTTCAGTTCCAGCCTCTGGCAACGACCTGTGTGGAACTTGCACGTTCTGTGTCTGTATGGCCTTCATCTAGGTGTTCTGGTTTCCTCGCACATCCCAGGGATGCACAGCTTAAGTGGATCGGCCATGCTAAACTGCCCGTAGTGCCTAGGGTTGGGTAAGATAGGTGGGTTAATCACGGGAAATGTTACAGGAAATAATGCCAGTGTAGATGGGTTTGTGTGGGATTTTCTTTGGAGCGTCAGTGCAGACTCGGTGGGTTGAATGGCCTACATCTGCGCTGTATGGATTATGTAATTGTAGGTTGTTTACAAATGGAAAGTTGAGATTTGGTGGACTTAAGGTCTGATATGCTTTTGATTTTTGTTTTTTTCAAAGTTTAAAATGGTTTGACATTTACTGGGAAAATGTTCTCTTGTAAAATATTTTAGACAAATAATAGAAAATGTTGAGGGGGGAAAAGTAAAGAAGCTGTAGAAGTGTTTTTACTTGACATTTGAGTTGGTGTGGTATTTCAACAGGACCTGATCATTTTTCCTGATGACTGTGAATTTAGGCGAGTAACCCAGTGTACTACTGGACGTGTGTTTGTGCTGAAGTTCAAGGCAGGGTCCAAACGTCTTTTCTTTTGGATGCAGGTAAGAGTTAAAAGCTGCTGTTTTTTTTAAAAGGTTTTACTGTGTTCAGTTTTTATAACTAAGATATTTGTGCAACAATAACTGCAAGTGAAGAAAGCTGGTTGTCCCCTATTGATTTTTCTCCCCTCACTCATTTGACTTCATCTGAATACATTGGCTTGAAAATCTGCCAGTGTATAGATATTTCCCTAAGTGATCATGCTGCAACTGAGGGCATGGTTTGACTGTTCAGACTGTTGGTTTATTTGTATCAGTTCACTGACCCCAAATTTCTGATCTTGGAAGATCCTGCCAAGTGAAAAAACTTCTGTCTTAATACCTGGACATCATAACCACAGCTGAACCAAAGACCAACTAATAGAGAAGGTCATGTCTTACCAACTTGATAGAATTCTTTTGAGGAAGTGATGACAAAGCTGATAGATGAGGGAAGGGCTATAGGTGTCACATACATGGACTTCAGTAAGGCATTTGATAAGGTTCCCCATGGTAGGCTGATGGAGAAAGTGAATGGCGTTCAGGGTGTACTAGCTAGATGGAGAGAGAAGTGGCTGGGCAACAGGAGATAGAGTTGTAGTGGAATGCAGTTTCTCAAAGTGGGGAACTGTGACTAGTGATGTTCCACAAGGATCTGTGTTGGGACCACTGTTGGTTGTGATATACATAAATGATCTGGAGGAAGGTATAGATGGTCTGATTAGCAAGTTAGCAGATGATGCTAAGATCAGTGGAGTAGCAGATAGTGAAGGGGACTGTCTGAGAATGCAGCAGAATATAGATTGGAGAGTTGGGCGGAGAAATGGCAGATGGAGTTCAATCCAGGCAAATGTGAGATGATGCATTTTGGAAGATCCAATTTAAGAGCGAACTACATGATAAATGGAAAAGCTATGGGGAAGATTGATGCACAGAGATCTGGGAGTTTAGGCCCATTGTACCCTGAAGGTGGCAACACAGGTGGGTAGAGTAGTCAAGAAGGTATACGGCATGCTTTCATTCATCGGACAGGGTATTGAGTACAAGAGTTGGCAGGTCATGTTACAATTGTAACAGGACTTTGGTTGGACCACATTTGGAATACTGTGTACAGTTCTGGTTGCCACATTACCAAAAGGATGAGGATGCTTTGGAGAGGGGGCAAAGGAGGTTCACCAGGATGTTGCCTGGTATGGAGGGCGCACTCTATGAAGAGAGATTGAATGAATAGGTTAGGATTATTTACATTAGAAAGACAGAGGTTGAGGGAGGGTACCTGATTGAGGTCTACAAAATCATGAGGTATAGACAGGGTGGATAGCAAGAAGCTTTTTCCCAGAGTGGGGGCCTCAATTACTAGGGGGTCGTGATTTCAAGGTGAGCGGGGAGAAGTTTAAGGGAGATATACATGGGAAGTTCTTTACGCAGAGGGTGGTGTGTGCCTGGAACGTGTTGCCACCGGAGGTGGTAGAAGCAGGCATGATAGCATCATTAAGATGTATCTAGAAGGTACACGAATAGGCAGGGAGCAGATGGATGCTGATCCTTGGAAAATAGGCGACAGGTTTAGATAGGGGATCTGGATTGGCGTAGGCTTGGTGGGCCGAAGGGCCTGTACCTGTGCTATAATTTTATTTGTTCTAATTAGTTTGAAATATTTGTTTTTTTTTTCCATTGCCTGAGAATTGCAAGCATAAGATGGTCTTGCTTCGGTTTTATAGAGTTATGAGAACATAGCTGCAATCCTGTGTGCATTTTTTAGCCTCCACATTTGAGAGAATATATTTACATTAGAAGTAGCACTGAAGGTTCACCGAAATTTGTCCTTGGGATTAGGGATTTGGCCCCTGGTCAGTTCACTTCATTTGACTGAGTAAATTGAGTATTTTCTCATTTTGGAAGAATGAGAAGCAATCTCATTGAAATCTTCAAGATTCTGAAGAGTCTTAAGAGTTGCTGAGTGTGTTTCTTCTGGTCAAGTACGTAGGGTCATAACCTAAAGATAAACAGTGAATCGTCTAGGAATGAAAGGAAGAGAAATTGTTCCTTTTAACAGTTGAAATCGTTGAAAGTCTCTTTTTTCCAGATACACTGGCTGCTCCAATGTTGAATATGATAGACAGATGCTTTGGAACTGATAAACTATGGGGTGTGGACAAAAATGGTCATGACTGTTTTGAATAGCGGAGCAGGCTTGACAGGCTGTATGGTCGACTGCTTTTGGATCTTGTGAAAATGCTGGTATTTTATCTTGCTTGGACATATAGAGAAGGTGGTCCAATCTGTTGTCTTGGTCATAGTTACCGGAACTTCAGGCCGTCTGTAGATCAACATAAATGAATGCATAAAAGCAAAATACTGATGTTGGATGTTAGAAATAAAAACAGAAAATTCTGGAAAAACTTGGCACATCAGGCATTGACTGTAAAGCTGTGTATTTCCAACAGTACTTTTTTTTTAAAACCAAGAAAAGCTTTGACTGGAAGGGATAACTAGGATTGAACAGCCCAGTGTTCCAAGATCCGATTAGAGGTTGAGACCGCATGTGGCCTGTGAGTTGCAGCTTGATGGTCCCTGCTATCTCTCCAGGAAAGAACAGTACTGACACTATGAACAAAATATGAAATTATTCAATCTCTTGCTTTTTTAATTGTAAAAAAAGAATAAATTAAAATGATGTATTTGAGTATAGTTGAACAAACCTATATGATATTTAATGTGCAGCATTTAAAGTATTGTTTCCTCATGCACTTGCAGACACTTCTTGTGAATAATGTTTAATTGAAATTCATACTTTTGTACTCATACTCCTTGTCTTTTCTTGCAGGTCTTCCCAAGACAACTCAGTTGATGGTTTTAGATTAGTTTGTGATCTTTAACTGATGTGTTTAAATCTTCTCTAGGAGCCTAAATCTGATAAAGATGAAGAGTTCTGCCGAAAAGTGAATGAATATCTGAACAATCCACCAATGCCTGGTGCTTTGGGTGGTGGTAGCAGCAGTGGGGGTCATGAGCTAGCCGCACTTGGAGGTATCCCATTAGTTTGTTAGAATTTGAACTTAACGTAGCCATAATACTAGCGCAAACAGTAAGGCACGTGTAGGTCTATCAGTTCCCACCCTTTTCTCTGCCACACTAGATCATTGTTTACCATATACCTCAATCCCATATTTCCACCTTCTCCCTGTATCTCTGTGTAATCAGTATGTAGTAATTTATTGATTGGAAGCAAAAATAACATCTGGGTATTTTTATTCTGGTTTGTAATGACCTGTAGTAATCACTGTCAACTCACTTTTTAAGGCCTTCCTTCCAGGGGTTGTTTGTTTTTTCCACACAGATTGTTTTCAGTACCTTGGCATTGTGGCAGTCATTTAATTGTGCTCTTTGGTAGCAAATATTCGCGAGCTATTTCATAGTTTGAATGGGTGTGGGTTGATGCTTGATCCACCTGTCTTTTGCTAGCAAGCATTAAGATGTTACATTTGGCAACCAGGACCAGATTCTCTGATCCATGAACACTGACCTAAGTGAATTTGAGTATCCATTCCAACATTGGCTGAGATGAGTTAACTTATCACCAAAACCTCCGAGTTTATTTGGCTCCATCACTTGATTAAAAATTTAGGTCATAAGGCAATCCGGAATGTTTGTTTGCTTTCACTTTTTGTTCAAGATGCGATATTACCTACTAATGTTTTTTGTTTCTTGCAATTAGTTACATATTTTTGTCTAACATGAATTGTGATTACATATACAAAACAATGTTAAGTGTATAGAGTAATAGCCAATTCCTATAGCCTACTTGCAACCCTTTTTTAAAATTCAGCGCTGCTGATGTAGTTTTAAATTGGATTTATGTAGTAATTGTCTTTTTTTTGAGGGGTTCTGCCATGTTTGTGACTTTGCTTTCTTAAAAAAAATTCAAGTTTTCAGCAAGCCATTTGCAGTAATGTTCAAAAAAGCGTGCTTGTGCATAAATTGCTTACTTGAATGATTTAACTGTTTCTGTGCTTTCTCATTCTTCTGCTTCAATATGGGTATGTGTTGAAAATACGACCACCATGTCTAAACCCAATCTTTTGTTTATTCGCCACACTTTTTTTCTAATTTCTTATTTCCAACACAGCTAGTTCAGCATTAATTTTATGATTGTTTGCTTGGATTGTTGAACACTTTATTTTCTTTCCTCCTAGCTGTCGCTCTTCATTTTTGGGCACTTTTTAAATTTTTGTCCTTTTTTATTACCATCTCTCGATTGTGAAAATAATCACACTTTACTATATTAACAATATTGATTTCTCCAAGTTGCCCTGTACCCCTCGGCTCTATTTAAAGAAAGCCCTGAGGTCTTGAGTCTCTCCTCAAATCAGTTAAAGAATCTGTCAAGTGTGAGTGGTCTAGTGTTCCAGGGTTAGATAAAAGCTGCAACTTTTCCACTGCTTTTATAGCTCTTCCTTAATGTATGCTGTACTCCAGCTGATGTTTTCTCAGGGTTTATTCAGCATTACGCCTTACTTTGGAGTGCCTCCTGGATCCAAACTAAATATTCAGTTTGCTGTTTTGATAGCCGTGCTTAATGGCATAGCACCTAATCAGTCAACTGTGTATTAGCACATTGAAGCTTCACTTCTTTGGTCCATGAAAGAGAAATTGTTCCCAAATGTATTACTTCATATTTCCATCCATTTGAGCTGCACTTGTCATCCATCTGCCCAAACTTTAGTCTGTATCTCCTGCTGTCATGTTATTTCTCCATAACAACAATTTAGTCACATCAGCAAATTTTGATATTTTACCTAAGTCTAGATCATGTATGTATAGTAAATAAGAGGAGCCAAACACCGACTCCTCTGATTGTCATTCATCTCTTTATTCCAGGAGAAAGTGGATTGCAAAGTCTTTTGGGTAACATGAGTCATAACCAGCTGATGCAGCTGATGGGAGCAACCGGTTTAGGTGGACTTGGTAAATATTAATTGCATTTTATAAATAAATTAGGCTGCTTTATGTTGCGTTCTGCAAAAACATTCCATCTAGCCTTGCTGGAAGGAAAAATAAATGTACTTTCAATGGGACTAATAATTTCACACAACTAGATGATAAAGCAGCTGAGAAGGAGGAATCCTGCTTTTGCTGCCATAATCAGGGGCCATTGGAGTGTAAGTTTGCCTGAGCCATGCTCTACTGTCACATGGAAAATGAAACAAGTAGAATTGATACTTAAAAAGGGAAAGATCCCTATAGTCCAAATCTGTTTTTAAGATCCTTACAAAAATTTTGCTTAGCCAGTTGGTCACCAGATTTTTCTAAAATTAAAACTATGGATGCTGGAGATTTGAAATACACAAAACAGAAATTGCTGGAGGAACCCAGCAGGTCTCTCAGCATCTATGGAGAGAAAACAGTTGATGTTTTGAGTCAGTGACCCTTCAGAAATACAGCTGAGTTTCTCTAGCAATTTTGTTTTTGTTTGCACCAGATTTTTCTAATTTGTGCAAGTGCTTTTTTCCATGCATTCCCCGCTTTTTCCCTGTAGTTCCCATCTGCAGTAAAATGTGTAACTTTACAATCAGTTGTATAACTAGACAATGTCAGAACTTTTGCCTTGAGGATAAATATTGCCAAATGAGCAAAGTAGGTGGAAAACGAAAGAATAATGTGCTGTTAAATTTACTTTCCAAGTAGCTGACTAGTGCTAATATTTTCAATAAGAAAATGTTAAGTATTGTGTGCAAATGCTTAAAGCCCATTTTTCATATGTGAAGGAAAGATGATATTCTTCTCCACTTAATTTGTATAGGTCCACTTATGTAATTATTTTATCCTTGTACAATATATAACGTTGTGGCATTGGTCAGAGAGGCCATATATTGGCCCACTAATTGTGGGAGTTCCTCCAATTTAAATTTGAAGGTAGCAAGGGTTTACTGAAGATTCCTGATCCTCATTGGCAGGAACTCAATTTGGCTTAATGAGCCACTGACATCCATTATGCTGGGGGGGGGGTGCACGGCTTGGACCTGGTGAGAACTGCAATGCTTTCTCTCTCACTTTTTGGAGGCAATCTGTTCCTAGTCGCAGAACCTGCTGCCGTTGGGAAGAGGAGGTGCCAGCGAAAGGTGCCTCTTGCCCTTACACTACCACAACCAACCCCACCTCCTTTGTTCCGTGTCTATGAATGACACCTTGGGTTTAGAGTCCCTGGTCCTTGGTGCACAGTGCTGTCACTTGCCATCCTTCCAGTGATGGGCAGCTGTTGACCTCTGGTTGGTAATTCTTGATGAGCAGGTGCACTGCCACCTGGAAATTCAGTTATGCAGGAAACCTGATGGCTGCTTAAGTGCCTAAACAGCCTGATTTTATTTTTTGGTCTTTCTCCCCTGACCCCTCAATGGAACTAGTAGGGGCTTCCTGCTATTTATACAATTATTTGATGAGCAGACTGTTGACCCCACAGAATTCAGACCATAATTACCAATGAAAATTCAAGTAACACCAAGGCAATTAAGTGAATTGTAGCCTTGCTCCCAAATTAAAATTTAGATAAATTTAGATTGAAGACTGTTAATTCTTAGGTGACACTAAAGCACTCTAAATCAAATTTTCTCTTTATTTGGTAAGTAAACTTCTCCTGTCTGAAAGTTGTGCACACCAAGGAAACTTATCTTTTAATACAAATCCCATAAAATTTGTGCTGTGTTCTGAATTTGTGTGCACACAGCCCCCATTTTTTAAAAAAAAACTTGAATTAAAATAACTGTAATACTGCAAGTGGTTGTCATTTTTCTTTACAGGTAGTCTGGGAGCGCTTGCAGGCCCTGCTGGTCTTGCTGGGTTACTTGGCAGTGGAGGCCCTACAGCTGCTGGTAGTACTTCAGGGTAAGAAACAATATCTTAAGTATTATGTGCAGTCATGACAGATGATTTTCTTGTAACACACTGGTACCTAGGATAGCATTTCTTGGTTTGTCTACTAAGCTCTGGTTGTACCATTGCATCCTGTTTTGATTACCACACTTCATGATTCATGTGTGTCTCCAAGAGAGTGCAGAAGAGATACCTGAATGATTCCAGGGCTGGAATTTTGGTTAAATAGTTAGTTTAGAAAAGCTGGGGTTAGTCTTTTTAGAGAAGAATGGATACAAGTGTACTAGCTTGTGACTACCTTTTTATAAGGTAATTGAGAAAAAGCTGTCCCCATTAACTGTTTATTCCCTTGAAATAGGGTCACAAATTTATGGTTTCAGCAAACTTGTGGGGGATTGTGAGTAAAACCTTTCATTTTTGCGCAATTTGTTGCCAATGGAAATGGTGAAAGCAGAAGCAATCAGTGATATCTAAAAGAAATTGTATGGGCACTTTAATAAAATAAAGTTGCTGGGCTACATAATCAAGTGAAGGGAGTGGGACTCAGTAAATTGCTAATCCATGTTGGTATGATCTTGGCAAACTGAAAGGCTACCTTGAGTTTACGTTCATAATATTCTCCAGCAATAGTTGAACTGTAATGCTGCCAATTTAATGAAAAGCAGATAGTGATCTCTTTCTAGTTTGGACATAAAGATAGATTGTGTTATGCAATCTATCACTGATTACTGCAATGAAAGGATATTTGGTTAAAACTGAAATCAATCCTTGCACCCCTTTCTCTCCTTTTTCTCCTGAATGCTACTCTCAAATTTGGCAAAATAAGTCAAACCTCTTTCTTTAATGGAGCTTTTCTTTGCTTACAGCTCCCGAAGCCAGTCTGCAACCATTACTCCATCCTCTACAGCCTCAGCAGTTCGCATGACTTCAGTGCCTTCTGTTGCTGCTACAACAACACCAGTACCAGCCCCCACTGTTGCATCCACAACAGTGCCAGCAGCAGGTCTTACAACACCAGCAGCATCAAACACAGGTTCTGCATCTGCATCTGGATCGCCATCTCTTACAGCATCTGGGTCTGCAACGAGTCCAACTCAGCCCATTCAGCTGCGTGACTTGCAAAGTATCTTGGCTAGCATGACTGTTCCTGCTGCAGCAGAAGGGACAGGACAGCAGGGTAAGGACCTAATTCTAAAGACTTCCAGAACATGTAGCAAATAAAACCTTTTGGCATTTAAAGTTTTGGCAAAGATTTGTAGCTTGGGTTGTGGACGAACGTGCTGGCTTGTTATTGTTCAGACATTTCGTCACCATGCTTGGTGACATCATCGGGGAGACTCCGATGTAGCGGTGTTAGTCTACTCTGCTTGGAATTTATACTGTCTGGTCTGTTTGCATGCTTTTACCAGATTTTCTTAGTGTCTTCAGCTTTAACGCTTGTCCGCTAAAGTTGATTCTCTTTTGTACCATTATAGTAATTTTTTTGTGGAGTTCCTGAAATGTGATCACCTCCAGTGGAACGCAGTACTCTAATTGAGCCTGAAACAGGCTTTTCAAAAGATTTTATATAACTTTCTTGCACTATACTGTTAAGTCCTAAAGATTCTTACATTTTTTTAATTGCCTTACAAATGCACCTTGTGTGCTAATTTAAAAGCAGACTTGCTTAAATGTTACTGAAAATGGCACACTACAAAAACTGGCAGTTTTTGAAACGGAGGTTGGTGAGAGTGGTTGGGTGGGGTTAATGATAGTGACAGCTCTTAGCTGCTTCTGAATGAACTTGCATTACCATGGCAAATTTTTTTTGTGATTTAAATATGAAAATACCAGTGTTCTTTCAAAAAGTATTGACTATAAGTCCTGCACTATTCTGCTTCCTTAGAGCAGTGGACATTGCTAGAGTTCAATTTTTACCCTTTTGCAATTGCTTGTTACCAGCTGGTTTTGTGGAGTTGGCATCACTTAAGAATGGGTTGCAGAATCTATGTGGCTAAAATTGTAAAGCAGGAGAGCTGGGGAAAGGAAACTAAACTGAAACAGTGGCGAGTATTCTGTCCCTTTTTAAAGATCGTGATGGGTAAGCTTGTACTTGCATCCCAATCTGCCTCAACTTTATTTCCAAATGCATTTATGCCACTGGGAAGTCTTAGCCTTTTGTTCTTCTCCCCAGATGTTTACAGAACATTGAATTACAGGGGGCATCCTTGACTCTGTGTGGATGGGAAATAGCTGAATTCTGTAAACTGGAAAAATTGCCAATTTCAAATTGATTTATTTTTCTAGCAGTGGATTTATCTACTGTGTTGACACCAGAAATCATGGCTCCTATTCTGGCTAATTCAGAGGTACAGGAACGATTATTACCATACCTTCCAACAGGAGAGTCGCTGCCTCAGCCTGCAGAAGAAATTCAGAATACATTAACATCTCCTCAGTTTCAACAGGTGTGCATTTTCTTGACTTGCTCAGACCTTCTCAGATTTTAATTTTTCTGCAGTTAATTATTCTGAACATTTGATTTTAAAATCCTGTTTAGTTGCCCTTTGATCTAAATTGTGCAACACAAAATATGTTCAAATTAATCCTTACTGAATCCATTTCAAAGTGCCTGTTTGAAAATTCTTTAATGCCAGTTATCTAAATGCAAAGCATTTCTCAGCATGTATCTGCCAAAGGTAAATTGAAATAGGCACATTTCAAAAGCAAAGTGAGTGTGCTTCACTCCACGAGCTCACCTAGATATAGTCTAATTACTTAATCTAATGCCCAATTATTCATTACATGCTGGAGATTTTTAGTTTTCCCCAATGTGCGTTCTATCCTAGTTAATTTGCAGCGTCTAGTGGTTGAATTTCATTTCTTCACTGAAAGAGTGAAGGTTTCTGAGATTGGAAGTTGAATAAAACCAAATATGTGCACCCTAAATAAAATGCTGCCATTATTGTTGATGTTGAAGGTATCTCTCCTGTTAGCTAAGTATGTCTTGGATACAATACAGTATTCACTCTAAGTGTCTGCAATAAACAATTTTTATTGGAGATTTTAAGTTTTATGATTTCGTTACAGATCAGTCTTTTTAGGGGAAAAATTTATTCTGTACTTGAGAATGAAGTTGACACTTAAAGTTCAATCACTTTTTTCCCCATACTATAACTAACTTCACATTTTTGCTAATCTTCAGACTTTTATTTCAGAAATGTAGGTGCTAATACTTTATGGAATTGGTAAAACTGACCATGTAACTTTTTTAAATATTTTCTTTCTAAAAATTTTTTTTAGGCCATGAGCATGTTTAGTGCAGCCCTGGCTTCAGGACAGTTAGGTCCGTTAATGAGTCAATTTGGTTTGCCAGCAGAGGCTGTAGAAGCAGCTGGAAAGGGAGGTAAGTGCCTTGTCATATTTTTATGACTAGGGCCCAAAGTTGCTGTCATAGTAATGTCTGAATCATGGGAATGCACTTCTTTGCAGAGATGGTAATACTGTTGCATGGTTCCATTTGATACTTGCTTAATAGTCCACGGAAGACCCTTCAAGAGTCTCGAACTCAGCAATGTATGTCCCTTCAGGTTTGTTACAATGGTGATCCTACCCTGGCCATTTCCAGGTGACCTGATGAGCACTAATGGGACACTTGCCTTATCAATTTCCATTCCCCCAACTGCCAGCCGGCCAGAAATTGGAAGCACTGCAATACCTGCAGCAATATTTGAGTAGTGGCTGCTGCCAGTGCTCCAGTTTAGTTTGCACCGTGGTCACACCAGGAACAGGTGAGTGGGAGAGTTCATGGTACCAGACTAGGATGCCCAGGTGTGATGTTGATGGGCATGTGGCTGTGTGGGAGCCTTTGGCCAAGGTTCTCCATTCCCTGATTGGGTACAGTATCTGAGAAGGAGGGGGCTTCCCATCCACAACAGGCCCCCAGTATAACCCACAGGTAATTTCCTGGCATAGGATGCAGTTATGGCCCTTGCTGGTTGTAGACCAATAATGCCATATGCACCTTCTCTCCCCCACCCTTAGCTGTGCAATCTCTGTTACAATGTTATGACTACACTTTGAATTCCAAAACTTCATGAAAAAATGCCTTTGATAAGTAAAATCTGTAAGAAAGAGAGCAATGGGACAATGTATTGCTAGTTCGTATCATGCCTTAATGAGACTTAGGTTGAACCTGGTATAAAGTTTTTTTCTTGTTGTGATTATCCATTTTTCAGAATTGCAGTTTGGGTGAGATGTGAATCAAGGGTATGTTTTGAGTACAGTTTATTAATTTTTTTGCTTTGTCTGCTCATGCTGTAGTAATTTAAAAAAACACAATTAAGACAATGTCTCCCCATTCTTGAACCTACTTTTTAGTACTTAAATTGACATGAACCCTGACCCATGATTATGGAGGAAGCTGAGAGTTGTGGGAGACCAATTGACCTGTTTAATCCATGCCATTTAAGTAAATAATGCCTGTTTTCCCATTTGGTTTTTCACATCTTGATTAACCAGTTAGGTTGTGCTCAGTTGGAGGTCCATGGCAGCTTGCCTTGTAACAAAGCATCAGCTGGAAACAGCACTAGTGCTCTAACTAATACAGGGTTTCCTGTTATTGTTTAAAGTTGAATATAGTGTTCCTCCAGCAATTAAACCAATTTGAAAGCTAGGATCTTCAAATCTATTTTTGTTTTGAATATTGACCTTGGAATGTTCTTCTCAAAACATTCCAAACTGTAAGTGTAAGGTAACATGATTTAGATCAAATATAATGACAGCAGACAGAGTTCTGCGGATATAAAGTCTGTGTGTTTCTCTTGCCCAACCCCTCCCGTAGATGTGGAAGGATTTGCCAAAGCAATGCAGCACAATTCTACATCCCCAAAGACAAAACTTGATGATAAAGAAGGAGACAGCGAATCAAAGGACAAAAAAGATGAAGAGGAAGATATGAGTTTGGACTGAAATTATTACCTTACATGTTTCTTAAACACTTAACAATGTTGAAAGTGAGCTGTGTTTAAAAGAGTAGTGAAATTGCGCATTTGCCTTCTCATCCCTGGAAACTAAGCAATATTAAAGGTTCATTTTAGAGCAAGAAGGCTTTGTGCATTTCAGTTCTTTCCCATCTTAAAGGTTTGAACTAATGTGAAAATTTTAGGCAGCCATGTGTATCTGTACTTGCTGTTTGTTCAGAAGTCAATACTAACAACTTGCATTCTCCACCTATCTTATCTCCAGTTCTGTATCTTTCTCAATTACCTGGAAGGTTTTATCACCACATGAGCATATGCCCCCTAACCTTTGCTCTCACTTCAGAGGAAGGAAGTGTTTTTTACTGTTGCTCCACATGTGCTTTATTGTTGTGGCTGTTAGACTTTATTATCTATCTTTAATATAAAAGGATGTATCTCAACTGTGGCCTGACTAGTAGCAATTTATGCTGGCAAACTGTTAATTTGATTTGTTTGTCCTGTCACTGTATTGCAAATAATTCCAATAGTTACTTTCCAGGGACTTTACATTAGTGAAAGCATTTTTGAGGCCAAGTCTTTCTAATGACTGAACTTATGACAGTTTTAACATGGGTAACAAAAGTGTGGAGCTGGATGAACACAGCAGGCCAAGTTGTATCAGTGATAATGGGAACTGCAGATGCTGGAGTTTTAACTTAAGCTACTTCAGCTTCAACAGAGTCAACATGTTTGCAATTATTGCAAAGTAACATTAGGAGGCCACAGTGTCAAGTTAGCAAGTTGCTGTAGTAATGCAATGTATTGAATTGTGCTATAATAATTGGAACTTCAGTGTGATTAAGCCTCTATTCAGTTTGTTTTTTGTCTGAAAGCACTTGCTAAAATTAGTCATTTAGCTGATGCTTTTTCACAACCTCACTGGGTTAGGTAGAATGAAGCCAATGGAAATATCTCTTCCTATTTCTTAGCTGTGACATTTTTTATTACATTTGAATAAATTGACACTACACTAGATCAATGGAAAAAGTCATAGATTTTAAGAATCAATACAAGTTTTATTTTCATTCAAATCTTGTACCAGTGTTCTGCACAATCAGTGCTACAAATGTGAAATAGGGATTTTATTACAAGATAATGTAAAACCAGTGTCACAGGATAAATTTTACCCATTAACATTTTCCTCCCAAAATAACAAATAAAATGTCCATTAAAATAGCTTAAATTTATAAAAATCCACAGCAAGATTCTGAAATACAGTACAAATATTTAAGTGCATCAGTGGATTGGAAATCAACAGTCCTGGTAAAGTGTTCTTGATTTGATTTTTATTCTCTTACGTACAATAGTGGACAACCACTGGTGCTAATGCCACCATAGATGGATCCTGGTCTGTTCAATTGTACAAGCTTCTGATTAATTACTAAGTTCTTTACACAGCCAACAAATGAGTAACGTATAGAAGACAACAGTGACATTTGTACTGTCTCTGCAATACAAGAGAAAAGACATTGAAGTACATATGTTAGTGTTTTCAAAAATGTTTATTTTGGTTAAGTTTTCTATTAACATGAACTTAATCAATCAATTGCAATGCTCTAAACATATCAATCGCTTATGCACTTGAAGATATTTAAACATGTGTACCCTTTTTGTGAACCTCAGTTGAAAGTACTGGGCTATTTAATTGCATCTGGCCTTCACATGAGCTATGTAAAGGCCTTCTCGCACAGTTCACAGGGAGATCAAAGTTCAAGTTTCATTTGAAACAATTACCTTACCTAGGGTATCACACTGACTTCAGGGAACTCTCCACATACAATACAAAGCTATGCAACTGTAGAAAATATCATTTAGTTAACTGTTCCCCTTGCAGTATATCAAATAGAACTCACCTGGTACACCTCCTAGATATAATGTCTCTTTGGGATTGATATGAGGACTCATGAATGGCCCTACTGTGTGGTTACTGTTGGTGTCCACATCGAGTTGTATTGCATACATCCTTTTAATAACTATTTATAGAGAAGAAACAAATCTGATTATACACTGTCAATATATTTCAATAGATCCAGTGGGCCAGTTAGCAAACCGTCTCTGAACCAACCCACAACTAGCTGTCAGGTAGTTGCCTTTTTCCTGACTGCAAACCTGTGGCTGTGCACAGATCATGCAGCTTAATTCTTAACAAGAGTCATTCAAATCAGCATCTGTTAAATTTTGGTGGAACTGTATATGTAAAGTGAGTCATCACCTCAAATTTCAGGAAATTTTCTTACAATGTAAAAGGATCTCCATCCTATAGATGCATGACAGATTGAAACAGTTTCAGGACTGCACTGATTACACCAGAACAACACTCCCTGCCCATCTGATGTCAAGCACAAGCTTAACTCTTACCTGCAATGCGATGCCACTGTCCATCACACAGGGACTGTTGTGGAATGACTGATGTAGAGAATTCCCCAGCTCCATTATTTAACTGTGCTATAACCTTTAAAAAAAAATACAAGTTCAACACAAGGTACAAAGTCATTGTGCAGAACAACAGAAACCCAGTATATAGCATACACTTCATTCAAAAGCAGAGTTAAAATAATTACTTATTAACATAAGCTGAGTCTTGCACTGTTCATTTAAACTTTATATTGAACTTCAGGATTATGATAACATTATTTTAGGAAAGACATCTGCTTTTCTAGGTTAAAAGTCATGCTTCTAAATGTCATATGCAAATATTTTGATCCATGGCCTACTGTTGACAGTGTTGAGCATCCTAACCCATGCTTGCAGAGTTAATTGCAAGTTGAGGCAACAAATGGAAGATGCACAGGAGCTGCAAGACCTACAGTAGCCTCAGTCACCTTTTCTACTCATTTAATTCAGGGCCTAAGTTTAGGGAGATATTGGTCATGATAATGCTACATCTTTCACATTCTTAAAACATTTTGTTTTGTTAGTTGACTTCCTAAATTCCTTCCAGGTCAACATTCACTAGTAAGAGCGTAGTTGTTTTTGGAGATGTTCTGTTTTAAGAAGGAAGTAATCATTAGAGGGGGTCCAATAAAGGTAACTGAGAATGGGATAATGTATTTTGTTCTGTGGATAGATCGGAGAAGCTGATACTAGGGGTCTTAACAGCACAGGTGTTGGAAACTGTTCCCAATGGCATAAGGGACAAGAACCAAGTTTCACGTGAATGGTGAACAACCAAAAGGTGACAGTGAAGTTCTTGAGGCTTATGGGTAGGATCTGGAATGCATTGCTTAAATGTATTCTAGAGGCAGATTCAATCAAGACTTTTGAAAAGAAAGTGTAATTATTGGGAGAGTAAAAGTTTCACTGTGACAGGGAAAGGGTAGGACGAGCACAAACATGATGGTCGAATGTTCTGTACTGTAACCATTTTGATTTTGAAAGGATTTATAATATCTTGGTAGTCATTTCTCCTCACTTGCAATTATGTATAAAATGCTCTGAACACATGGCAGAATGTCTCTTTGCAAGTACCAAAGAAAGAAAGTATGAACGTTTTGCATAATCCAATAAAAGTGTGTGTGCCTATGGTGAATTGAGCACTGATATTTGTGACATACTATTGTCAGAGTTTTAAATAACCTGACACAAAGTATTCTAAGATCTATGGTAGTGACAATCTGGACATTGCTGAAGGGTCCTGACCCAAATTGTCAACTTCCCAGCTCCTCTGATGCTGCCTGGCCTGCTGTGCTCCTCCAGCTCCAAACTGTTATCTCTGACTGCAGCATTGGCAGTTCTTACCATCTCAGATAATCTGGACAACTCTGTCCAGGAAAGCCACTTTATTTGAATATGATGGGTTACATTTCCAGATTAAAATCCAAACAGATCCTTTTACAGCAATTGTAATTGAGCCCAATAAAACCTCATCTGCACCCACACTTTAAACAGAAGTTGATTACTCACCTTCCCGTTTTCGATGTACAAACTGAAGTAAAGGCTTCGTTTTCTACCAACATGGAAAAGTACACCTGACAAACTCCTGGGCCGCACCTCAATCATTAGCTCATAATCTTTACCAAAATTAAAAGACTCATCTGAAAGAAAATAATATGTCAGGAGACAATTAGAACTGAAAGTAAGTGTCAGTACACTTGAAAGACAAATCAATATTGGTTTCTCCCTCCTAATTACTATCTTGTGAATCTTGCTGGAACCCATCAAACACAGAAGCCAGCTCAGAAGAATTAAGATAAGATTGTCAGACGAGGGCAAAATATATGTTATGTGTGTTGTTATATTTGACACCTTCCTTCAGAAGTAAATAACTGATATCAAAAGACTTTATTTTCTGCCATTCAGGGTTCGAGTCAGAGGACAATATGAGAATGGAAGCATGAAGTTATGGTTTATTAACTGAAAACAAAATGAAAACATAATTCAGATAGAAGACTGGAAATACGATCATAGTTTTATGAAAGCAAATTCATTGCATCTCAAACAGCTGGCGAGTATGAAGTAAATGAGGTTTTTACTACCTATAATTAAATAGCCGTCTGCGACTGAAAAAAATGTTCCTGTTTCCAAATTTTGCTCAAAACATGGTGCCACATCATATGTACGTGAAGGAGGATCCATAACCTTTCCATCTAGTTGGAATTTTCGGATACAACCACTGAATTTAGCAGCAGGAATACCCTGTAGAAATAAAAGGCAGGCCTCAACTTTAATCAATGACCAAAACTAATCATTTCTACATCAAGAACAACTTGTACGATCCTTACAATTGAGCTCAATTGGTTTTGTGTGGATCCTGAATTGATAGCAAGAAATCAGCTAATTTCAGGGCACAACAGCTAAGCTTGGAAGATAACTGTTATCTAGTTCTGCTTGTGGGGACACATCCTTTGACTTTGCTGGATGATGGGAAACCGGCCAACATTCATGCGCAGGCTTACAGGAAAACGTCTACTCGGGTGAAATGGTCCGATCAAGACCCTTTCAAGCGAAGATTTAGCAACTTCATGTCGATTTGAGAAGATACCAAACCATCACAAACACTTCAGGATGTTTATGTTATGCCTGAACAATTAGGCAAGAAATCGACAGCAGAGGAATGATGTGACAAAAGGCTGAGTTTTCATCTATTGTTCTGGCAGTTCAGAGAGGTTACAGACACATAGCAAAAGAACATGCAGTGAGATTTACTATCCCATCCTGATTTCAAACTTTCTTCCAGTCACAACAACCTTTGCCTGTCTGTGTCTTCTGCATCATGCTCAAATGATTAGAAACACATCTGCAATTAACTTAAACAAAATTTTATATACCTGAGCAATCTTTCGTGCTTTTCCTTTTGGTACAGCACCCACATAGAAAGGAGCTCTGACGTCTAAAGGAGCTGTGACCGAAATTGTGCTGCTTTGCACTCGGAGGCCATCAATTACCAACTGCCCTTGGTTTCTGTCTCTACCGAAAAATATCTAGAAATGATACAATTCATCATTGCAGGCAAATTCTGATGCAATGAAACACGAACTTACGCATTTTGAACCCTATGCAGGTAATTTTTTGTGTGGGAGAATAGAGAACCATTGGTCACTATTTAAAATAAGAGGTTGCTCATCTCAATCAGAAGTTAGACATGTTCCCTCAGAGGGTTGAGTCTCTGGAATTTTGCTTCAAGTGTCTTCTCAAACATACTTTGAGTATTAAGGCAGAGGTAGATGGAATCTTCTTTAGCAACAGGATGAAAAGTTATTGTGCTAAGCAGGAATATGGAGTAATCAGGTTAGCCATGATCTTACTGAACGGTGCAGCAGCTTTGATACATGAATGGCTTATTTGCACTTCTAATTTGTATTGAGACATGCAAACTTCTTTGTTTAAATCTGATTATGATTCAAGTAAATGTGGACTCAAACATCAATGCACACACATTTGACCATATAGATCATAGAGTCCCTACTGTGTGGAAACAGGCCCTTCAGCCCATCAAGTCCACACCAACCCTCAGAGCATCCCACCCAGACCCATGCCCCTAAAACCCACCTAATCTACAGAACCCTGAACAGTATGGGCAATTTAGCGTAGCCAATCCACCTAAACTGCATATCTTGGGACTGTGGAAGGAAACCCATGCAGACACAGGGAGAATGTGCAAACTCCACACAGACAGTCGCTCAAGGGGGGAATCAAACTCAGGTCCCTGGTGCTGTGAGGCAGCAGTGCTAATCACTGAGCCTGTGGGATTAATTTAGACAAACTTCATGTTTTCCCCATGTTTTTAGCTACTTGAAGCAACCACGGTGCTTTAAATATTGCTTCCTCCAGCTAAGAGTACTCAATATTTGCTAGCTGTAGTCTGGTTCTTCCTGAGCATAGGCAGCACTGCATGATGACCCAGTTCTTTAACCAGTATGGCTGGAAATGCATGTCCAGAAAGTCACATACTTAGCAAGTTGTTAAATGTTTGCAAAATGGCTGCTAAACCGTCAAGTTTCTAAGCCATTGAGGATTGCTTTCTTGAATGCCATTTGACTTTTAGCTGAAATAAATACACAGAATGAAGGTTATGAGACCAAATAATGAGTTTCTTCTGTTCTTTAGAATGAGGACAGTTTTGTCCTTCAAGTATTACTTCTTTATATATGTGAACCTGTCAGAAAAATCTAAATGATGCAGTTCAAATCCAAGCATTTTTAATTTTGTTTTCCAATCATTTTAAGATTCATTTCCATTATAAATCTCCCTACAGTTCTTTCTCCAAAGTTATCCCTTTTGTCGATTATTCCCCAACACCAAACTATTTCCATTTGAGGAACCCCAATGTGAACTAATTTGTAAACCATTTCCCAATGTGTGCTTCATCCAGTGCAGGGAAACTGTGTACCCTGAATGTTTCAACCATTATGATATTTCAGTGGATAGAACTTAGTCTTCTGATACATGTCTGTGATGGTACAGATCAAACTGGAAACTATGGATTGAGTTTGCATCTTACTGCTCTGTAGTTCCACGTAGATCTGATTTCAGGAACACTAAACTTCATTCACCTCTTTACACAAGCTCTGGAGTTTCCACTACAGATAGGTGTTTTTTTTTATAAAAGGCTTGTAATAGAAATTTCTGATTGCAATAGCTTTCAACATTTTTTTCTTAACTGGATAAACTGCAATGAGGCAACAATCTATCTCGTTCCCACTTGTGAGATACCTTGACTAGAGCCTCATGCCCTTAATCTCCACAAAACCAATGTATTACATCAGTTTAAAATACTTGACCTGAAACAAGATGATAACATTCTTATATAGCATGTTATATATACCCTCAGAGGAATCCTATAAACTAGTATATATTTAAGATGTATTTGGGAATATAAAGTCAAATCATTGTTAAAATACAATTTCAAATTTGAAAGATTGTTTGGATTTCTTTAATGTAATCATAATACATAATTGGCTATGAGACAGTGTAGTGAAGTTTGTCTAAATTAATCCCTGGAATGAAGAGGTTGTCCTGTGATGCTGGAGTAAATTGGGTCTATATTCTAATGGTGTTTAGAAAAATGACTGACAACTGCATTGATGCGTACAGAATTCTGAAAGTGGCTTGACAATGACAGATGATGAAAGATTGTTTCCACTGGTTGGGGAAGCTCAAACACTGGGACACAGCCCAAGTAAGCAGTCAATATTTTAGCACTGAGACAAGGAGAAATTTCTTCACTCGGGAAGAATGTGAATCTTTGGGATTCTATGCAGCAGAGGGTTTTGGATGGTTCATCATTGAATACTTCCAAGGCTGGGTTAGGCAGACGTTTGGTGATAGGGGGAACAGGCAGAAAAAAAATGGAGTGGAAGCTCAAGATTAACTATGATCTTTATTGAATGGTTCACTCCTGCTCTTGTATGTCATTTTTTTAAAATTAGAAATAAAATGTAAATAGAAAATGTGAAGCACTGGTAGTCTGAGGTCATTCTAACATGCAAAAGATAGAAAACGGTTTTAATGACTAGAAATTAACAGATAGGTCATAAATAGAAATTACTTCAAAGGTCTTACACTCCAAGTTTGCATTACTTACTGTGTGCCACTTCCCATCGGTACACTTTTCTTTACTTGGAATTCTCAATCTTTTCCCTTTGATATCAAAGAGGAAAACAAAGCGGCCTTTGGAAACCAAGAGAGCCATGAAGGAAGTTTCCAATTCATTTGATACATAGAAAAGCATCCCATGGGATGAATTACAGAGAACCTCCAAAGAAAACCTAGACCTGGAAAAGCAATATAAAGAAAACGGCTTGAAGTCTGCTAGTTTCCACAAATACACATTAAAATTATAAAGAAATGTCCTCCTATGTTGCAAAACACAGAGTCATAGGGATATACAGCACAGAAACAAACCTTTTGGTCCAACTTGTCCATACTGACCAGATTTCAAATAAGTTCAGTCCTATTTGCCAGCATTTAGCTCACATCCCTGATCATATATCCATCCCGATGCTTTTCAAATGTTGTAATTGTATCAGTCTCCACCACTTCCTCTGGCAGCTCATTCCATACATGCACCACCCTGTGCATGAAAAAGTTGCCCCTTAAGTCCCTTTTATGTCTTTTCCCTCTCACCTTAAACCTATGCCCTCTAGTTTTGGACTCCCCAACCCTGGGGAAATGATGTTTATTGACCCTTTCCGTGCCCCTCTTGATTTTATGAACCTCTATAAGGTCATTTCTCAGCCTCTGATGCTCCAGGGGAAATAGCCCCAGCCTATTCAGCGTCTCCCTACAGCCTAAACCCTCCAACCCTGGCAATATCCTTGTAAATCTTTTCTGAACCTTTTCAAGTTTCACAACATCCTTCCTCTTGCAGGGAGTCCAGAATTGCATGCAGTATTCCAACAGTGACCTATCCAATGTCTTGCACAGCTGCAACACAACCTCCCAACTGCAGTACTCAATAACCAATAACGGCAAGCATACCAAACACCTTTTTCATGAGCCTACGTACCCGCAACTCCACTTTCAAGAAAGTGTGAACCTGGATCCCATTGTCCAGCAACACTCCCCAGAACCTTACCATTAAGTGTATAAGTCCTGTCCTGATTTGGCTTTCCAAAATGCATCATCTCACATTTTTCTAAATTAAACTCCATCTACCACTCCTTGGCCCATTTGATCAAGATTCCGTTGTATTCTGAGGTAACCTTCTTCATTGTCCACTACAACTCCAATTTTCGTGTCATCTGCAAACTTGCTAACTATACCTCCTATGTTCATGTTTCTATATCCATTACCTTATGTCAGGAATTACCCAAGGTTTCATACAAAGATTGCTTTCATCTTCATAAGTTACACAACTCAAAATACTATCATGAATCGGTATTTATTCACTAACAAGTTAACAACAAAGTATATTTTCCAGACCTTTGGGCCATCAATCCATAGGTTCATAGACGACTGAATTGTCTGAGCTGCAGGGACAGATTGGCAAGAAAAGGCACATCTGAACATAAACTTGGCCTTACATTATCTAGTGAAACAGTGATGAAGAGCAGGAACTGATCAGATTATTGACAGGTACAAAATTCTGAATTGGATAAAAGGATGATTCTGCTAACAATAGTCAAGAGTTGATGCACTGAAAAACCAGCTGTTCAGATTTTTAAAAATATTCATTCACGGGATACAGGCCTGCATTTATTTTTTATTCCTACTTTCTTTCAGTAAAGTGTTAGTAAGCTGCCTCCTTGAATACTTTAGTCATAGAATTATAGAATCGCTATAGTGCGGAAAGAGGTCTTTTGGTCATTCAAGTCTGCATTGACCTGCCCCCTCAAAACAACATCTCACCCAGACCCAGCCTCTGACCCTATCACTTGTTACATCACTAATCTACCGAACCTGCACATCCCTGGACACTATGGGCAATTTAGCATGGCCAGTCCGTCTAACCTGTGCATCTTTGGACTGTGGAAGGATCTAAGGCACCCAGTGGAAACCCATGCAGACGTGGGTAGAATGTGCAAACTCCACACAGACAGTCACCCATGGCTGGTGCTGAGAGAAAGCAGCGGAAACAAATGAGCCACCATGTCCCCTCCCCACCCCACAGTGTACAGTCCTTGTGGAGTTGGGAATGCGTTCCAGGGTTTTGACTCAGGCGGCAAAGAAGGAATAATGATACGTTTCCAAATCAGGATGCTAGATGCCTTATAGGTAAGTTACAGATGATGATGTTCGCCTGCATCTGTTGCACTTATTATTCTAAGTGGTAATGGTTGGGTATTTGGAAGGTGGTATTGAAGGACCATGGTGACTCTTGAAGTGTCTCCTGTAAATGGTACACACTACCACTGTACTCCTGTAGTTGAGAAAGGGAATGTGTAGGATGGTGAAATGCTTTTTCTTTGAAACTGTTGAGCTTCTGGTGTGTTGTTGGAATTGCACACATTCAACTAAGCGGAAAGTACTCATTCAAACTCCAGAATTGTGAACAGGCTTTCAATATTCAGATGAGTTATTTGTTTCAAAATTCCTAGCATCTGACTTGTTCTTGCCACTTTATGTGGCTGATTGAGTTAGATTTCTGATCAATAGTAATTCAGGATTTTGAAGGGTTTCAGGGGGTGGGGTGTGGGGACGCGTTGGAGGTAGTGGATCCAGTGATGAACTGCCACATTGACAGAAAGATCAGAATAGCAGTTTAGACTTTACATGCAGAGAGGTTATAGACATACAGTATTTATAGTTAGATCTGAACCGGTATATGAGTAGTTAGGGTTTAGAGGGATATGGACCAAGGTCTGACAAATGGGATTAGATTAATTTAGTGTATCTGGTTGGCACGGATGAGTTGGATCAAAGAGTCTGTTTCCATGATGTATAACAATGATGTATAACACGGAAATAATGCAAAAAAGCAGCAATGAAAGAAAGGCAACTGCTTCAACTGAATGGTAAAAGTCACTTGGTAAGAAGAATTGATTTTTGGGAGGATCTTACCTCATTTGGAATGAATCTGGGATATTGTCGTACTCTAAACGGCTGAGATGGGAGCCCCTGAAATAATGAGCATCGCCAATAGCTGGCTGTTTTGGCAACTGGCAACTTTCGGAAACTCGCTGTTTGCTCTCAAGCTTGGTTAATGCCTTCAAGGTTCAAATCAGATGGAAAATTGCGATGGTTATTAAACACAAGGTGCTCACAGATATCAAGTAGAGAAGCATTATTCTTTAAAATGAAGAATAGACAAAGAAAAAATAAGCAAAAATGTACGCCCAGAAGGAGGACTACTGGTACAACATGCCATGCAAGAAATTGCAGAAAATGCCATTGAATCTTGAGGTACAACATTGAAATAATTTAACCACAAAGAGCTCAGAGTTTACATCTGTGAATGCTTGCAACTTCATGGACTGGGATAGTGACATGCAATTGTTTGACTCAAGTTTCAGTTACCTGTCTGGATTTCTCCTTTTTGTGCGATCGGATCTGCTGGGGTGGCTTTTCACTGGGGCAACTGTTTAACTCTGCCCCAACCATTACCTTATGCTTCTGGAGATCTACAACTGATTGCTCATCTGAATCCTTGCTGTACGAGAAAATAAGTGAGAAACACACAAAGCATTCATTTGTTTGCATATACACTGCGGAATGTCAGTGAAGACATTTCTGAATCATTGAATAATGAGTACCGCAGGACATTTAGTCAACAATACCTGTGTTGGCTTTTAAAAAGCATTATTTGATAGTCCCACTTTCCATATATCCTTCAAAATGTTTTCTTTCAGGAATTTACCCAATTCCTTTTTCCAAAGTTAGTTTTGGCAGAAGTAGATCAAAAGTAAGTTGAAATGTTCGTATCATGATATTTTAATATCATAAGAACTAGGTGGCGACAGCAATTCAGCCCCTTGAACCTGCTCTGCTTCCCGGCCACTCCCTATAATCATTCAACCCATTACTAATTGAAAGTCTCAAAAATAATGGGAACTGCAGATGCTGGAGAATCCAAGATAACAAAGTGTGAAGCTGGATGAACACAGCAGGCCAAGCAGCAAGATGCTGCTTGGCCTGCTGTGTTCATCCAGCTTCACACTTTGTTATCACTAATTAAAAGTCTGGCTGTCTCCTCCTTCAACTTACTCAATGTCCCAGTATCCATCATATTTTGAGACAGTGAATTCCACATATTCACAACCCTTTGAGAGAAGTAACATCTTATCTCAGGTTTAAGACCATAAGACATAGTGGAAGTAAGGCCATTTGGCCCATCGAGTCCACTCCGCCATTTAATCATGGCTGATCGGCATTTCAACTCCACTTCCCTGCACTCTCCCCATAGCCCTTGATTCTTTGTGAGATCAAGAATTTATCGATTTCCGCCTCGAAGACATTTAATGTCCCGGCTTCCACTGCGCTCCGTGGCAATGAATTCCACAGGCCCACCACTCTCTGGTTGAAGAAATGTCTCCGCATTTCTGTTTTAAATTTACCCCCTCTAATTTGAAGGCTTAAATCTGCTACTGACATGTTACAATCACTGTTGGACTCCAAAGCCACTGAATTACTTCCACTCTGAGCTCTCAGCTATTGGCCTGCTACTTTTATTCATTGAACTTCAATGTCAGTTCAAGAAACATGATAGTTTTATAGAAGGTGCTTTACAGCCTCCTTGGGTCAATGTAGAGTTTGACAATTTCAGATCATTATCTCTTCGCAACTCGTCCTGCTTTGTTTTATTTGTGTTTTTGAATGGAAGCTCTTTTTTGTGACAGTTATTATTTAGCCACTTATTCCTCCACTAGACTGACATTTTGTTTCTTGTTCTATTACCACCTCCCTTCTTCGACACACACGTACCATTCGTTTTAACAGTCACCCATGTCTTCCATTCTATTTCAGCTGCACTCTATTGCCCCTTCTTGTTGCTAATACTGATAAAAAGAAGTTATCTTGAACTGCAGCATTGAATTTAATGCTCCACTAGTGTGGAAGAGCTGCCACATTGTTGTCAAGTTGATGCTGGTTAAAAACAAATGGGGAAAGACCCAAAGTGTGTAAAAGTTACTTGTGTGAGGCCTGAAGCAGTGTGAGTGCTCAACTGAACCTCACAAGGAGAGGGCAAGGTATGGAATGTTAGCTTCCCCAAACCCTATGACGCCCTCTCAAAACCATCTCCCTATGTCTCACGCAGAAGCAGGTGAGTAACTAAGGGTTCTCCAAGCTCCACCTTTTCTCGCCTGTTTCAGGTCAGAAGTAGACCAGTCACATTCAAGTAAAACTTGTCTTCAGTGAGATTGTTTAGCATTTGATCCAAGATCTGCAGCTTTAAAACTTACAATTGTTTTAAAATCAACCCCATAAAACATACAGGCAACACAAGGACAGTGTTTCAAAACGTATTCTATCATGGGAACCAAATGAGCATCAGGTTTGCTAACCTTTGTAAATGCAAGATTCAACAGTTCAGTATTTTGAGAACATCATTTGGGTTATATTAAGCAGTGAGAGGCAATTAAATAAGGCACAGAATGAAATTTGTTGCACATCAAGTGACATTTGTAATTGTGTTTTGTAAAACTTCAGGAAGTACGGTGCATTCAAACTCCCAATTATTCAATGCAATAATTAACCAACTCTTATTACTCAGCCTTGTAAATGAAGTACTATTTTTGTAAATCCTGTAGGTTCCCATAACTCACCGATAAATGAAAACATTGCTGATGCAACCAGTCAGGTTGGCACTGAGATCAGCCCCTGGCACACCACCAAGGTAGACCTGCCCCTTCTCAATCTCTCCAGACTGTCGTCGTTTTCTCTTCGCTAAATTTGACTCCTGCTTTTCCTGATCATCAATGGTCATTTTAATCCTTAGAGAGGAAAGCAAAATGATAATGCTGAGTTCTGACTGCAACTTCAAAGAAGTATTTCACCAGATGCAAATTAACACACAATGTCCTGAGGTTGCCAAATGTACAACAGGAGTTCTTTCATTGAAGGAGACCAAGAAAAGATTAAATCCAAACTGCTGATTATAATCACCTAGAGATCCTACTTTGAATCTGACCAGGATTAAGTGCCATCAGATACCAGAAAATTAAAGGGGGACTTAAAAGGAAAGTTTAACAAGGAGACGTGATAACTCTTGTGGCCAGCATAGACGTAATGGCACGCTGCCTTCTCTCTGAACTGTAAACAACTGTTAGATTCTCTACGGAAGGGAATGTCCTGTTCACATATCTGATATGTGGCAACAAGGTATGGAATGTTAGTTATGTGTACCAACATATTTCTATATCAGATCAGAACAGCAAACTCCTTTAAAGGCAATATGAGAAAATAGTTTAGATCCAGACTCAATGAAACCAAATTTCAAAAAGACCGAACAATTGTTTCAATTAATTCTACAAAACAAAAAAGATAACTAGTTAGTTCTGTTGATACAAAACTATTTACCTTTTATGCTAAGGAACCGAGGAAGGGCGAGATACTTTCCTGACAGGAATTCAAAATTAATTCAGCCGTTTGGGATGGAACTGGTTGTAAGGAAATTTTGCAAAATAAGTTTGGGGAAGTCAGTTCAGCTTAGATAGCACAAGCCTCCAAAACTAAAGCGCACTTAATTTACTATCTGATTAGCAGTCTCAACCCTGAAGCTGCAGGGTACAAAATTGCGAACACAGTGGAGATTGGATGCCTTGTGGCACAGAGAGTAGGTTCTCTGGCCCTGAACTAGGCATTGCTGGTTTGACTTGAGGACCAAGGAAAGTACAGCAATTATGCGAGAAGAAGAGGCACAAAGGAGGTGAGGTAGCTGTGTTAATAAAGGAGTTAATCAGTGTGGTGGTGGTGATGATGGCAGTGGTAGAGATATAAGTTCAATAGTTCATGATGCAGTATCAGTATGGGTGAGCATAAGGAATAGCAAGGAAAATAAGTCACAGGTGGGAGTTGTCAAAGGCCCCCAAAAAGTTGCCTTATTGTAGGACAAAGTGTAAACTGGGAAACGATAGAGGCATGAAGGAGATTACAAATATCATGGGTGTCTTAATCTGCATATTGACAGGACAAATCAATTGGGGATGGGTAACATGGAAAAGGAATTGAAGTGCATCAGGGATTGTTTCCTGAAACAGTACATTATATAACATACCCAGGAACAGACTATTTTAGTCCTAATAATGTGTAATGAATAAGGATTAATAACAGATTTTGTAGTTAAGGGAACAATCTGTAGGGAACAATCACAAGTGATTTTCTTTCAAACTCAATACAAGGAATGGCAGGTTAGACAAACAGGAGGCTGGAAGAACACAGCAGGCCAGGCAGCACTTGGAGAAAGGAGCAACTTTGAAGAAATTCTTTGCCTGGCTCAGATGTGAACTCTGAGTCCCTTCCTCACTGCCTCACTTTGAAGAAGGAACTGGGAATTAAGAATGGGCAATAGTGAGATAGCAGTTTGCATCGGTCTAATGGGACTAAAGGCAGATGAGTCATTAGGATCTGTCAGCCTGTATCCATGGGTTTTAATGAAAGTAGCTTAACATATTGGAAGAAAAACAAAGTTGCTGGAAAAGCTTAGGTCTGGCAGCATCTGGAAAGAAAAAAAAGAGTTAACGTTTCAGGTCCAGTCACCCTTCCTCAGAACAGGGAAGCATTGGTTGATATATTCAAAACCACTCCAGTATTCCAGGAGGGTTCTAGTGGACTGAGTATCCATTCTGACGCCCTTGTTCAAGAAAGGAAGATGGAACTGGCACTGGAGAGAGTTGAGAAGAGGCTCACTTGACTGATTCCTCAAGATAAAAGTCCGAAGTCAGACTTGTGACTTTGCCCACCCCCAGTCTAACACCAGCATCTCCGCATTGAGATAAAGCAGTTGATTTGCCAAGAATGGCAAAACAGTTTTGCTCTTTACTCATTAGAGTTTATGAGAATGACAGGTGATATTACAGAAACACACAAGATTCTGAGGGGGCCTGACAAGGTAGATTTTCAGAAGATGCTCCATGCTATTTATGGAGGCATCTCAAACTAGGGGACATAGTTTTGAAATAAGGGGTCATTCATTTAAAATTGAGATATGATGGGGGTTTTTTCCACCCAGAGTGTAGTCCGTGTCTGTCCCGATTCTCGGCCCTCAAGAGTGTGGAGGCTCGGTAACTGCAAGTTTTTAAAAAGGAGGATATAGATGAGCTTTTTGAGATATTGAGGAGTTGGCGGCTTTGAGAAGCTGGCACCAACGAGGAGAGGGGCCCAGGACAGGCTTGAGGGACCAAATGGCCTACTCCTGTTCATATTTCTTCTGTAAAAGGGGTTGGTTATCAACCTACAAATCCTTCCAACACATACCAATGACAAGCAGCATGAGCGAGAGTGTTTCCTGGTCAGCCACATGTTGGAAACTTCTAGCATCATAATCCAAAGTTCCAGACTAAAACATGTATGTTAAGTGTAGGTCATTCCAGCAGTTAAGACTTTTGAGTGATTTGTAACACATCACCTCAATATGCACTGAGGCATATGGTTCAGAAGACTCGAGGATTGGCTATCCACCTGACTACGGTACACCCGATCATAAGTGTCCAAAACTGTAAGAGTCCCATTCGCAAGCAGTTATGCCCATCATCTTATACAGCACAAAAAGTGCAGGAACAACACAAGAAGCGTCAGGGTGAAATACCTTATCTGAAAGAATAATTAGAAAGAACCTCCCGGCAACAAAGCTCATCCAAAACCTGTAGAACTTTTCTGGGCAAAGGGCTATTTCAATTATTGCAATGGATAAATAACTATACAATAGCATTTCCTTTTCACAGATGTTATGTATTTCTAGAAATCCTCAGCTTTTTATTGGTTTTAGCTTGTTACCTTAGGAAGTGTTGAAAGTTATGAAAGCCAAATAACTTACTGTTCATTTGTGATGGAGAAAGAGACATAATGTGGGCTCCCATCTGTGTACTCAGTTTGACTTTTAACTTCAGTATTAAACACCTTAAGTGTCACTAATCCTTGCTTCAGAGATACTTGACAATTTCCTTCCTAATGCAGTAAAGAAAAAAGATGGTTACGTTCACTAAGAGGCTAACTATAGCCATATATAATGTTACAACCTAAATTGGTAGTGTGTTGATAACAGAACTGCACTATTCCAGAAGTTGTCAGCAAGGTGTAACCGTCCAATTAAACTATCAAGGTGGTCAAGAAAATATGTAATTCGCACCAGAGTCCATCATTGAGAGAAATAACTATTTATCAAAGCAAACTTATCCATTAACAACTGGGAACAAAAAAAAAGCATTATTAATTTACTACTATATGTCTTAAACTATATCCCTTTAAAATCTCTCTCACATACACATTCATTCATAAATGAGACAGACATGACTCAAATATTATGGTGTAAAAATATACGTAGGGAAAAAAAATTCTGCAGACCATAAGTCCAGACTGTAAGCTGGGAAATTATTTCTCACAGTTCCTTTCATTTTAGTTATGATAACACAATGTTGGACCACAGCAGTTTAAGGCAGTAGCTCACCAGCATCTTCTCAAGGGCAACGAGGAATGTGCAATAAATGCTGGCCCAACCAGTGATGCCCACATCCCATGAATGAATAAAAAACACATAATCTGACTTGATCAAATTGCAGGAACAATAAATTCTTAAGGTATTTTTTGGTAATTTAGTGGTGTTCAATTTCCATTTTTCAGTTTATAGTCCATAACGAAATATTTGTGGTCATTTATACTAACAAAACTGGATCTGTTAAACTATCTGTGTCTGCGCTGGAGTCTGAATATTTCTATAACTTTGCATATTTTAACCATGCATGGTGGCACATCAATGTCATTCTAATCTAGACGTGTCACGTGTCCTGACTAGTTGAGTCGCAAATCAAGCACGTATTTCTGGGACATGAATTACTTCACTGCATCAGCACCATAAACAAATAGACAAAACTTAATTTAAAAGAAAACATACTGTGGATGCTGAAAATTTGAAACACAAACAGAAATTGCTGGAGAAGCTCAGCAGGCCAGACAGCATCTATGGAGAGGAAGCAGAGTTAACATCTTGAATCTAGCAGATCTTCTTTAGAACTTCAGTTCAGTTATGAAGAAGGGTTACTGGACCTGAAACGTTAACTCTGCTTTCTCACCACAGATGCTACCAGACCTGCTGAGTTTCTCTAACAATTTCTGTTTGCACGAATAAACTTTATTCTTTGTTTTGTTGGAATTGAGCAAAATCATTGCAAATTCTGACACAAAAAAGGTACAAGTCAACAACAGATATTTGGGATTCCAATTCTTTGGTTTTATGATCTCCCAACTATGTTACCAGGGTTTCAGGCAAATATCACGCACGAAAACTCAAGGAAACACTGGCACCTAGTGTGCTATGCACATTAGTATGTTACATCCAAATTCTTGGTATTTCAATTCCAACTTGCCCAAAATATCTATGTTTGCTGATTCCATGCCTTATTTACCCTTGGATTTATGAGGGGCACGTTGAGGGCAGGGTGTGGTTCAACAACTGGACTTGTCAGTAAGTTGAAGTCCTGCTCTGCCCTAACTTCCAAGAAATTCAATCCTCAAGATTCAAACATTTTGCACCTTTCTAGTGGTAATCACTTCCACCCTTTGTGTGACCAACACAAACTGTTAATGTTAGCATTTCTCATTAACACTTCACATTTACCGGTGAGGGGTAGTAAAACATCAGGGCATTCCGCTGCTGGGTCTGGAACCCAAATCCTGAAATGAAGTTGTTGCGAAGCATGGGGACCTTCTGAGGGATCAGGCTCAGATATCCCTGGCCTTTGAAATCTGCGGAACGTGACACCTGAAACGAAATACACAATGAAGTCAGAGGGAAGTAATGTTAAACCACTGTCAGGAAAATCATCAACAGCTTCTTAACCTGGCTGGTGTGTACATTTGACTAAGGAAGAAAACATAAAAGGTATAATAATTATAAGTGCCTTTCCACAGTTTTTGTGGCCACTTCTGTATTTCTCTTCTTTCCCTTCCGAATAAAACACAAACATTGTTTAAGTCAGACATAATATCTGAAACACTCCCACATCAGTCTCATGATTTGTTTTAATTGGATGGCTTTAGTGTTGCAAACTGAGAATCTTAAAAATAAACAATATGAATTACTGTTATAGATTTAAACACACAATGATATGTTAGATTAACATAATTTTCTTCTCCTAACAGCCATTATTGTCGATGAACTTAAGCGCACAAACCTAAACTCAACCTGATGTTTTACAGCATTACATTTCCTTTTCCCAAGATTACACCTGAAATTGTTCAAACAACTTTGTATTATTTATTAATGTGCTTGTATCAAATTTGTTTGCTCTGCTTTACTAATAAATGGCATTAACTAATTTAAAATAAATAATTCAGCATTTTAATACAGTTTGAACTTGAAACTGAAATGATCACCCATTAGCTGGAATGACAAGGACTCAAAGGCTGCACACAGTATACATTAGAATTAATACACCTGACCAGGCAGCATAAAAATCTGCTCAATGAAAGTGGTAAAATATGGAGGCTGTGCAACTTGGTACGAAAGCTAATGTACTCTGGGACTTGAGAAAGTATTCGAAAAATCTGAAAGCACTTGTTTTCCCCTGCCTTCACAGTCAGAAGTTTTATTATTAGCTCTTGGAATGCAAGCATTGTTAAGAAGGCCAGCACGTATTGTTTATCCGAAACTAGTTTTGAGGTGATAGTCATAAGTCACCTTCTTTAACTGCTGCACACTATGTGGTGTAAGAAGCCCCCACAGTGCCGTGAGGAGGGGAACTCCAAGGTTTTGGCCAATAGAAGTGCATTGTTGCAAGTTTAGGATGGTGCGTGAGTTGAGAGGAACGCATGAATATAGAACATAGAACATTGCAGCACAGTACAGGCCCTTCGCCCTCGATGTTGTGTTGACCTGTCATACCGATCTCAAGCCCATCTAACCTACACTATTCCATGTACGTCCATATGCTTATCCAATGACGACTTAAATGTACCTAACGTTGGCGAATCTACTACCGTTGCAGGCAAAGCGTTCCATTCCCTTACTACTCTGAGTAAAGAAACTACCTCTGACATCTGTCCTACATCTTGGACCCCTCAATTTAAAGCTATGCCCCCCTCTGTGCTCGCCGTCATCATCCTAGGAAAACGGCTCTCCCTATCCACCCTATCTAACCCTCTGATTATTTTATATGTTTCAATTAAGTCACCTTTCAGCCACCTTCTCTCTAATGAAAACAGCCTCAAGTCCCTCAGCCTTTCCTCGTAAGACCTTCCCTCCATACCAGGCAACATCCTAGTAAATCTCCTCTGCACCCTTTCCAAAGCTTCCACATCCTTCTTATAATGTGGTGACCAGAACTGTACGCAATACTTCAAGTGCAGCCGCACCAGAGTTTTGTTCAGCTTCACCATAACCTCTTGGTTCCGAAACTTGATCCATCTATTAATAAAAGCTAAAACACTGCATGCCTTCTTAACAGCCCTGTCAACCTGGGTGGCAACTTTCAAGGGTCTGTGTACATGGACACCGAGATCTCTCTGCTCATCTACACTACTAAGAATCTTACCATTAGCCCAGTACTTTGCCTTCGGGTTATTCCTACCAAAGTGCATCACCTCACACTTGTCTGCATTAAACTCCATTTGCCACCTCTCAGCCCAGCTCTGCTATGTATCTGCTGCCCTGTCCTTGAGGCAATAAAGGCAAAAGCTTTGGAAGATACTGTAGATGCAAGTTTGGTGAATCGGGGTAGTGCATATTGTTGAATGTACACACTGCTGCTACACAAAGTCCTACTGATGGAGTGGATAAACACTTAAGAAGTAGATGCAATGTCAATTGAGTAGGCCATTTTGTCACGGTTGTTGTTCTTTTTGCTCGGGCAGGTGGAGAGTATTCCATTCCACCACATTCCTGTAGATGGCGGACAGATTTTGGGGAGTACTGATGCAAGTGACCTGCCAGAACATTTGCAGTGTTGGACCTACTCTTGCAGCCTCAGTACACATATGGGAATTCACTTAAATTTCTGATCAGTGGCAATCCCAGGATTTTGCTGGCAGAGAATTCAGTGATGGCAATACCATTGATCAACAAGGCAAGGGGTACAGCTGAGGACTTTAGATCTTTTCTCATTGGATATGAGCAGTTGCTGACACCAGAGGGACAAATCTATGCATCGTTTATTATCCCCGAATTGTTGCAGACAAGCACGAACTCTTCCGGTATCCGAGGTGTCACGAGGAATGCTGAAAATAAGCATCAAACATTCCCACATTTTGACTTGATGATGGACGGCAGGTCATTGATGAAACAGCTGAAGGTGGTTGGACCTAGAACGCTACCCTGAGGAACTCCTGCAGAGATGTCCTGGAGCTGAGATGATTGGCTCCAATAATCACGGCCAACCTTCTTTGGTGTTGGCCCCAGCCTGTGGAAAGAACCTGTTCTCTCTGCCCAGTTGCCACCAACTTCAATTCTACCAGAGTTTTTTAATGCTACTGTCGGTCAAGTGCTGTCTTCATGTCAAGGACAGTCAGTTCCATGTAACAAATGGAATTTAGTTCTTGTGTCTGCAATTGAACAAAGGCTGGAACAATGTTTGGAGCCACATAGTATCAGATCATCAGTGAGTCGGTCCTGTTGGTGGCACTGTTGATGACACCTTTACCTATTGCCATAATGGCTGATAGGAGACAGATGGGGCAGTCATTGGCTGGCTGGGATTAGACCAGCTTTTTACGATTTTCTAACAAACATTCAATGAGAGCCACACAAAGGGACTCTCAGATAGAAAGAGAATGGTAAACACTGGTAAGTTGGACTGCGCTGCCTGTTTATTTATTTGCGAATGAATGTCTTTAGCAGTTACCAAACGGTGACAGAATCAATGGCGCAAGTACTGAAATGGTTCCATTTCTTGTTTGTAGCCAATTAATAAGAATGTGTCAAAGGCAGGACTCACCAGCAAGTTTGCAGAACACCCATAACTGATTCCAATAGTCTTCTCACGTTTCAGATCTAAATTTTTGTCCAGAGCCTTCACGCTGCGCATACAGCCTTTTATAGAACCACCTGTGGGGAACTGGCTCCTCAGACTGCAAGAGGAAAGCACAGTCCATTTAAGAAAATAGTTATTAGAAAACAAACCTCAGATATTGCTTAACTGTGTGGATCAGAACATATCAGCTATATCTTCTCACACCACAAAACACTTCATAATTTTTTTTTAAAGTTGCAATGCACCGTTTATAAATTCCACAGGAGAAAAAGATGGTTTTGAACATTCAACTGGGCTCATTTTTATAGCCGTGTTAATTTATAGAACAGTTTAAGAATTTAGTGAATCTCACCTATATAGTTCATAGATGGTGCTCCTGTCCCAATAGCACAACAGCCCTGTTCATGCAATAATGATACATTGGAATGTATGGTGGGCTCCACATTTTCACTCATCAGTGGATGATATTGGCTTAGAATTTCTGGTTTGGAGGAGGGCAGAGATCAGGGTGTGTGCTCATAGCAGATGTTGCCAATTGAACCAGAAACTGGACCAGCTCCAGTTTAATCTGGATTAGCTGGGGCAGTGGATTCCTCTATGTTCTGCTTTAGGAGCAGCACAGTGTCTCAGTGGTTGGCACTGCTGCCTCAAGCACCCAGGGACCCAGGTTCGATTCCAACCTTTGGTTACTGTCTGTGTGGATTTTGCACATTCTGCCAGTCTCTGCGTGGGTTTCCTCCCATGGTGCAAAAATGTGCAGGTTAGGTGGATTGGCCATGCTAAATTGGCCATACTCTCCAGGGATGTGTAGGTCAGGTGGATTAGCCATGGGAAAAGCCGGGTTACAGGGATAGAGGAAATTTGAGTGGAATGCTCTTTGGAGGGTCAGTGTGGACTCAATGGACCGAATGGCCTGTATGGATTCTATGATTTACACCCAGGAGATAGTGTGAAGGAATGACGGGAGCAACTCCCTGGTTATCATGTGAATTCTGCCCTTTGGCACATCCACAGTTTGTCTGGAAGTAACCCTGATCTGAAAAACATGCCTCAAAGCTTGATGAACAGTTTCCCCTAAGAAGGATAAATCAATCCCAGGGACCATCCCTAATTACCCTGGAGGCTCTGTGACTTATTGGGACATATTAGAGGCAACTTGAGAGATTTGGATTCACATACAGGTCAGACTGAGCAAGGATGCCAGGTTTTCTTAAGAGTAAAATTAAACCAGATGGATTTTTTGATGACTACCAATAACTCTACCTTCATTATTAATGACACTAACATTTAATTCCATCTTAATGGATGACTAGTGATTGCCTTTAAATTCCTCCAGCTGCCATAATGGGATTTGAGCTCATGCCTCTGGACTCCAGGCCTGTTGGTTACTAGTCCAGTAATATTACCATTACGTTACTCTGCTTGTTTGCACCTGGATAAGTAAAGACAGCACAGTACAGTTTCTTAATTGACTACCATCTGTTCTGTCTCAAGTTCCACTTAAATCGTTACGGCCAATTTTTACTTAGTTGACTTTCCAGCAACAGAAACTCCTGGGGAGCCTTCAATTTGGGACTCTCCCACACATTTAGAATTCTGTCCCCAAATCAATTTCTCTTCTGACTCTTACTTGTCTGGGAGTTTCTCTGCAGGCACACCACCGAGATAATATTCTGAAATTGAAGGACGCGAAGCATCTCGTTCAGAAGAAAGAACGGTTTTCCGGTCCACACGCACGTAAATCTTCACTTTTTTGGAAAATACCATAATTATCTGGATCTGGAAAACAAACGCATTGTATATAAGTGATCGAGGGTGGGTGGAATCAGTTTCACTGAATTATATTAGACCATTTAGAAGCCCCTTGCTCATAATGAAAGCTCTTTCTGATGACGGTCACTTTGATTTAATCAGCTACAAACTCAACTGTTCTCGCTATAATCACAACTGAAGTACATCTTTGCAATATTCAAATGGAAGGTTTTGTGCAGGGAGTTGCAAATAACTTACATTTTTGCACAATTGTAATGCCACTCTGCATGGCTCAGTGGTTGGCATTCTCACCTTTGATTCAGAAGGTTGGGGCTTCAAGTCTCAATCCAGGAGGACAACACTACAACCACACATCAACGAATACCAGTCACGGTCGGACACAGAGCAGTTTTTCCGCCGTCTTCGCCTGCATGCCTACTTCTTCAACCGGGAACCCAACCCTCCTTCCACTGACCCCTTCGCCCGCTTCCAACACAAGTCCTCCTCCTGGACACCACCCCCAGGCCTCCTACCCTCCCTCGACCTCTTCATCTCCAACTGCCGTCGAGACATTAACCGCCTCAACCTCTCCACCCCTCTCACCCACTCCAACCTCTCCCCCGCAGAACGGGCAGCCCTCCGCTCCCTCCGCTCCAACCCCAACCTCACCATCAAACCCGCAGACAAGGGTGGCGCAGTGGTAGTATGGCGTACTGACCTCTACATCGCCGAGGCCAGACGCCAACTCTCCGACACCACCTCCTACCGCCTCCTCGATCATGACCCCACACCCGAGCACCAAACCATCATCTCCAACACCATTCATGACCTCATCACCTCAGGGGACCTCCCACCCACAGCCTCCAACCTCATTGTTCCCCAACCCCGCACGGCCCGTTTCTATCTCCTTCCCAAAATCCACAAACCTGCCTGCCCTGGTCGACCCATCGTCTCAGCCTGCTCCTGCCCCACCGAACTCATCTCCACCTATCTGGACTCCATTTTCTCCCCTTTGGTCCAGGAACTCCCCACCTATGTCCGTGACACCACCCACGCCCTCCACCTCCTCCAGGACTTCCAATTCCCTGGCCCCCAACACCTCATATTCACCATGGACGTCCAGTCCCTGTACATCTGCATTCCGCATGGAGATGGCCTCAAGGCCCTCCGCTTCTTCCTGTCCCGCAGGCCCGACCAGGCCCCCTCCACCGACACTCTCATCCGCCTAGCGGAACTCGTCCTCACACTCAACAACTTCTCTTTTGACTCCTCCCACTTCCTACAGACTAAGGGGGTGGCCATGGGCACCCGCATGGGCCCCAGCTATGCCTGCCTCTTTGTAGGTTACGTGGAACAGTCCATCTTCCGCACCTACACAGGCCCCAAACCCCACCTCTTCCTCCGGTACATTGATGACTGTATCGGCGCCGCCTCTTGCTCCCCAGAGGAGCTCGAACAGTTCATCCACTTCACCAACACCTTCCACCCCAACCTTCAGTTCACCTGGGCCATCTCCAGCACATCCCTCACCTTCCTGGACCTCTCAGTCTCCATCTCAGGCAACCAGCTTGTAACTGATGTCCATTTCAAGCCCACCGACTCCCACAGCTACCTAGAATACACCTCCTCCCACCCACCCTCCTGCAAAAATTCCATCCCCTATTCCCAATTCCTCCGCCTCCGCCGCATCTGCTCCCACGATAAGACATTCCACTCCCGCACATCCCAGATGTCCAAGTTCTTTAAGGACCGCAACTTCCCCCCCACGGTGATTGAGAACGCCCTTGACCGCGTCTCCCGCATTTCCCGCGACACATCCCTCACACCCCGCCCCCGCCACAACCGCCCCAAGAGGATCCCCCTCGTTCTCACACACCACCCAACCAACCTCCGGATACAACGCATTATCCTCCGACATTTCCGCCATTTACAATCCGACCCCACCACCCAAGACATTTTTCCATCCCCACCCCTGTCTGCTTTCCGGAGAGACCACTCTCTCCGTGACTCCCTTGTTCGCTCCACACTGCCCTCCAACCCCACCACACCCGGCACCTTCCCCTGCAACCGCAGGAAATGCTACACTTGTCCCCACACCTCCTCCCTCACCCCCATCCCAGGCCCCAAGATGACATTCCACATTAAGCAGAGGTTCACCTGCACATCTGCCAATGTGGTATACTGCATCCACTGTACCCGGTGCGGCTTTCTCTACATTGGGGAAACCAAGCGGAGGCTTGGGGACCGCTTTGCAGAACACCTCCGCTCAGTTCGCAACAAACAACTGCACCTCCCAGTCGCAAACCATTTCCACTCCCCCTCCCATTCTCTTGATGACATGTCCATCATGGGCCTCCTGCACTGCCACAATGATGCCACCCGAAGGTTGCAGGAACAGCAACTCATATTCCGCCTGGGAACCCTGCAGCCATATGGTATCAATGTGGACTTCACCAGTTTCAAAATCTCCCCTTCCCCCACTGCATCCCTAAACCAGCCCAGTTCATCCCCTCCCCCCACTGCACCACACAACCAGCCCAGCTCTTCCCCCCCACCCACTGCATCCCAAAACCAGTCCAACCTGTCTCTGCCTCCCTAACCGGTTCTTCCTCTCACCCATCCCTTCCTCCCACCCCAAGCCGCACCCCCAGCTACCTACTAACCTCATCCCACCTCCTTGACCTGTCCGTCTTCCCTGGACTGACCTATCCCCTCCCTACCTCCCCACCCACACCTTCTCCACCTATCTTCTTTACTCTCCATCTTCGGTCCGCCTCCCCCTCTCTCCCTATTTATTCCAGTTCCCTCCCCCATCCCCCTCTCTGATGAAGGGTCTAGGCCCGAAACGTCAGCTTTTGTGCTCCTGAGATGCTGCTTGGCCAGCTGTGTTCATCCAGCCTCACATTTTATTATCTTGGAATCTCCAGCATCTGCAGTTCCCATTATCTCGGACAACAATAATGTAGGCTGACAGTATAATGTGATACCAAGAGAGTGCTGCACTCTGTCAGGAGTGTCATTGTTTGGACACAATGTTAAACTGAGACCCAGCCAGGTGGGTGTAATGCATCGTCCAGTGCACTTCAAAGAATAGTGAAGCTAACCTTGGTGTCCTGTCTATTATTTATCCCTCAGTCAACACAACAAAGTCAGATTATCTGATCAATTTACCGCATTTCTGTTTGTGGCAGCTTGCTGTGTACAAAGTAGTTGCTGAATTTCATCCATGTATCAGTGGCGACATTTCAAAAAATGCATCAATAGCTGTAGAATTCTTATGGAGGTCATGGTCAGTTTTATATGTATGGAAATCCTTCATTCTTCACTTGAAGCAAGTGCTAGTAGACTTTTTCTAAGGTAATGACATACTGATATTTGTGATAGTTTAGACAGTCTGACATCAGGCTATCCAATGAGAATCCTTGAAATACAACCACCCACAATAACATTTGACCTCTGTTATTCTACTCGAATGATTGAACACCATTGGAAGTGATTGCTGTCAAGATAATCATAGAATGGCTGATGTGGAAGCAGGTCATTCAGCCTATCAAGACTACACAGCCCCTCCGAACAGCATCCCATCCTGCCTCTGTAACCCTGCACTTCCCATTGCTAATCCACCTAGCCTGCACATCCCTGCACACTATGGGGTAACTTAGCATGGCCAATCCATCTAGTCTGCACACTGTTGGGCTGTAGGAGGAAACTCACGTAGACATGTGGACAATGTGCAAACAGTCACCTGAGGGTGGATTTGAACTGTGAGGCAGCAGTGTTAACCACTGAACTCAATGCCCATATGCTCAGCCCAACTGCAGGACAGAACCAAAGCTTGTGTTACTGATTCCCCTACCTGCTTCCTTCCCCTCTACACCGTAGATAATGCCAGAGCCCATGTCCGACGTTTCGGCTACACCTCTGGGGAGCCAATAGGACTGAAGGTGTATTGCACAAGAGTGGCACAGCATCCTAAGGGTAACAAACTGACCCATTTAAACTGGACAGGATTTGTGGAAACGCATGCCGAATTCACTCTGAAAAATGAATTTAGAATAGGCTCTTCTATCACTTCGAGACAACCTGCAACTCAGCACAGCTGTTGATTTTAATAAAACATTTAAGGACAGCTGCTTAAATACCTTCAGACAATTGGTTGGAATGAAGGAGGGGGAAAAAAAATCGCCAAACGGTCCAAGTTGTTGATGAATACACCTTCCAGGGGAAGCTGATTTAAACACCAAACAGATGTGAAGTTGTAACATCGCTCTTACATTTCCTTTATTCATTCATGGCATTGAGCGTTGCTGGCTGGGTCAGCATTTATTGTCTATCCCTAAATGTCCTGAATGTGGTAGCAGTGAGCTATCTTCTCGAACTACTGCAGTTTATGGGGTGCTTGGCCAGTCAGCTTTTAGAACTTGAATGTTAGGGAGGGAGTTCCAGAATTGTGACACAAGAACGGGCAGCACGATGGCTCAGTGGTTAGCACTGCTGCCTCTCAGCGCCAGTGACCCAGGTTCGATTCCACGCTCGGGTGACTGTCTGGAGTTTGCACATTCTCGCTGTGTGTGGGGTTCCTCCGGGTGCTCCAGTTTCCTTCCACAGTCCAAAGATGCGCAGGCTAGGTGTATTGGCCATGCTAGATTGCCCATGGAGATCAGGGGTGTATAAAATAGGTGGGCTATAGGGGCATGGGTCAGGGTGGGATGCTCCGAGGGTTGGTGTGGACTTGTTGGGCCAAAGGGCCTGTATCCACACTGGAGGGAATCTATGAACACTGATGGAGCAGCGATAGTGATTTCAAGTCAGGGTCGTGCTTGGAAGAGAACTTGCAGTGATCGTGTTCCCACAAATCTACTATCCTTGTCCTTTTAGGTGTTGATGGTTGTGACTGTGGAATGTACTGTTGGAGGAATTACTGCAGCACATCTTGTTGGTGGTACTCAGCTACTGCTGAGCGTAAAGGGTGCAAGGAGTGTGGTGGAAGGTGGCGTGTGGGGCACCAATCACTCATGCAGCTTTGTCCTGGGTGCTGAAACAGGATTCATCCACAGTGTGTCTTGCAGAAAGCAGACAACTTGGGGAAATGGGAGGTAAGTTATTCATTGTAGGATACCTGACTTCTGACGTACTTTTGTAGCCATCGTATTGAAATGGCTTGCCCAGTTCAGTTTTTGGTCAATAGTAGGGTGATGTTTCTCACAAAAAGCTAGCATTTGCTCTCATGAGCCTTGCTCCTTTTAAGCTGGAAACAGTTATCCTGACATACTTTTCCACCCCTCTACAAGCCTCAATGCACTGAATTGGAGATGCAGCACAATGCGAACCCATTATTTCCCAACATCCCAGAATTCAACCCATCCTCCTGCACACAGTCCATCTGCACAGGATTAAATTGAGGTCTGGCATTGATTCATGTCAACTTCTCTCCCACCTTTCCGATCTCAGTCAGAGTCCTGCACTCAGTCTCCCATCCCTTCAAATAGATTTATTAATTTAAAAAACAGTTACCTGATGTGGGAATCCATCACTGAGTAAGTTTTGGCTTTCACTGTTGCGCTCAATTTTGAGTTCGTTGTTTAAGTAAACAAACAGAACAAGCTTTCCATTGTCAATGGTCAGGCTGAGGTATTTTTCCTAGAAAAGAAAAGCATAATGTAAACTTGAGACCAGAAAGAAATCAGAAATGAAAACATTACAAAAAACGTTTTACAGTTGTTTCATTATCCTGGATGCATGTTTTTAAGGAGAAAATACTGAGACACTACACAGATTTTAAAAAAGTGGCATTTTTCAGTTGTGAGCAGGGGACGGGGCTGCAGTGAGAGGGGGCGGCAGTGAGAGGGGGCTCATTTGCTTTCACAGAGTCCCTGATCATTAAAACTCTCCCAGTCTTCTTCTACTACTGCACAGCCGAGTCAACCGTGGTGCCACAAACCTGGGTGCTGCTGCTTTCCCCTGAGAGGCCATCCTCTTAGCAAAATCCAAACTGGTATATCTGTTTGGGACAGAAGATTCCTGCACTGCCTGCCTTTACTTACTGGTTTTCCGGAGGTCACCCAACAGTTTGCCTGTGTGGCCCGTACTTGTGGTGAGACCTTGGCCTCATGGATGCTCCATAGCGAGTCCATCTGCAGCTCCAGCCACCCCACGCAGCTAATCAGGAGCACATGCTGGAAATTCAAGGTTTCAAGGAGATGTGTTGAAAGTATGAAAATGGAGCTGGGATCAGACAACTGGAATTCTCGATCCCATTCTGGGTCCACACAGTGCAAGTTAAGGGCGAGTTCTGGTTTGGACTTGAACCTGCATCGTGTTGTAGTTAAACTTCCTTTGGAATCTTGGTTGATAGCTGAGTAAATCCTTTGGATATTGAAATGGCTCAGCTTTAGAGAAAACGTTAACAATTCTAGCTTTCCAATCATTTCTAAATAATGTTTATTTACTCAAGACATGAAGGCTCAAGTACATCCAGTTTCTGCTTTTGACACATTAAATGGTATCAATAATAGACATCTTTACTGATCTGTCAGTATTCCTCATTTGGAGGAAATCAGGAATTATGAGGGGCTTTCTTTATTCATGGAACACTTATTTTTTAGAAACACATCCTATTGTCACTGTAGGGTCCACTGGTTCTACAATGTACACTAGGTGGAAAGGCATGAAATGCCATAGCTTGGCAGAGACTATATGAGGGGTCTTGTGGGTAGGAACATGAGGTGGCATAATGGGGCTTGGAGGTGGTTAGGTGGTATTAAGGATGATGGGTTAAGAGGCTAAAGGACGAGAGAGCCTAAATATTTTAATTATAACTACTTGGCACTTGTCAAAGCCTCCATACCTATCTTTCCAAGGACAGTAGGTCTGACAGTTGCTAGCACCCACCTCCAAGAAGGAAAATCTCATCCATCTCTACAGGCATTTCCACTCAATAAAGGGATGCATTGCTGGAAAATATTCCAGATCTTGCTGCCGACCTGAAGCCAGTCCATAGACATTTGGGGGGGGGGGGGGGGGGGGGGAAGAGCCAGAAACAAGTGCTATCGTTTAGCGCTAACCACTAAGCAGGATGTTGGCGAGAACTGGCTGTTGTTTGAAAATACAGCATTTGGTTCTCAAGAAGACTCAAGACTGAGAGGAATGATTTTCTGCAGACAATGAAAGGCTCGCTTTGGCACAGTGGAAAAAGGGAGCTTGCGAAATAACTGAGAGGAACATGTAAGTTAATTTTGAGAACCTTCATGACTGTTAGTAGTAAAATATAAAGCGAAGACCTTTTATAAAGAATATCTTGCTTGTGAGTAAATAGCTCTCCATTTGTATTAATTGCCTGTGCGCTGCTTTCAGCTTATTTGTTACTGTGAAAGTCTTAAAATCTGAAAACCTGCCCTGCAATTCTTTCTGTAGATCATTGGGAAATTGATCTCATCTTTAAGTTACTGGTTTGCATGGAAATTGTAGCAATAAATGTCATAAAAATATTTTAAATAAACAAACATACCACAAATGATCGTCATTGTAATACTGTATGCAATTCTGATATTGGCTCCCTCTAGTGGCTTCCACAAATACTGCAAACTTTTGCTGTTTTCCCTTGTGCCCCTAAAGACATATTTAAGCTAAAAGAAGGTTGTACATCGAGAATCGCTGATAATTTTCCGAAATTTTGGTCCAATGTCACTTTATGTTTACATGGAAAATTAGTAAAAAGGTCAGGGATTTGTTACGATGCTGTAAAATAACTGAGTTAGTCAAACGTTTGTATCTATATAGGCAGGAAGGAAATTTTAATCATATAAAGTCATAGAGCTGTACAGCACAGAAATACACCCTTTGGTCCAACTCATCCATGCCGACCAGAAATCATGGACTAATCTCGTGCCATTTGCCAGCATTTGGCCCATACCACCCCAAACCCTTCCTGATCATGCACCCATCGAGGTGCCTTTTGAATGCTGAAACTGTATCATACTCCACCACTTCCTCTGGCAGTTTGTTCCATATACACACCACTCTCTGCGTGAAAAAGCTGTCCCTCAGGCCCCTTTTAAATCTTTCCCCTCTCACCTTAAACCTATGCCCTCCAGTGTTGGGCTCCCCCACCCTGGGGAAAAGGACCTTGTCTATTTACCCTATCCATGCCCCTCATGATTTTATAAACCTCGACAAGGTCACACCTCAGTCTCCGAGGGCTCCAGGGAAAATAGCCCCAGCCTATTCAGTCTCTCCCTCTTGCTCAAGCCCTCCAACCCTGGCAACATCCCTGCAAATCTCCTCTGAACTCTCTTAAGCTTAACAACATCTTTCCTATCGCAAGGAGGCCATAACTGAACGTAGTATTCCAACAGTGGCCTAACCAATGTCATGTACAGCCACAACATGACCTCCCAACTCCTACATTCAATGCACTGACCCATAAAAGCAGGTGTACCAAATATCTTCTTCACCACCCTGTCTCCATGCAAATTCACTTTCAAAGTACTATGAACCTGTGTCCCAAGGTCTGTTTGTTTGGCTGCACTCTCTGGGATGTCCTGCTTTGATGTGACCTACCAAAATGTAACACCTCACATCTAGATTAAACCCAATATACCACTCATTGGCCCATCAGTCTATCAGATCAGGGTCCCGTTGTAATCTGAGAAAACCTCCTTCACTGTCTACAATGCCAAAAATTTTGGTGTCATCTGCAGACTTACTAATCATACCTCCTATATCCACATTCAAATCATTGATATAAATGACAAAAAGCAGTGGACCCAGCACCAATTCCCACAGAACACCAAGGGTCAACAGGGCCCCAGTTTGAAAAGCAACCCTTCATCACACCCTCTGTTTCCTACCTTATAGCCAATTTTGTACCCAAGTGGTTAGTTCTCCCGGAATTCCACGTGACCTTACCTTGTTAACCAGTCTACCATGCGGAACGTTACTGAAATTCATACAGACAATGTCAATCCCTCTGCCTCCATTAATCTTCCTTGCCACCTCTTCAAAAAAACTCAATCGAGTTAATGATATACGATTTCCCACACACAAAGCCATGCTGACTATCCGTAATCAGTCCTTGCCTTTCCAGATACATGTAAATCCTGTACCTCAAAATCTCCTCCAAAAGCTTACCCACAAACGATGTCAGGCTCAATCGGTCTACAGCTCCCTGACTTTTCCTTATCTCTAGCTGAAGAACAGATGTGGTTCCATTTGCTGCATGTACTACAATATAGCTAGGATATAGTCTGTACCTGCTGTGTTCTAAACAAAACGAGCAGTGTAGAGGCTGAAAGGATTTTAAACTCGGAAAGATGTAAAGTCAGTGAAATATGTAAATTGGTATTTGTACTTATGGTTTACACAAGCATGGGCTGTGTTGGGATTTAAAAAGAGAACCAGATCTCCTTTCATTTCAGGATAATAAAATGTGAGGCTGGATGAACACAGCAGGCCAAGCAGCATCTCAGGAGCACAAAAGCTGACGTTTCGGGCCTAGACCCTTCATCAGAGAGGGGGGATGGGGAAAGGGAACTGGAATAAATAGGGAGAGAGGGGGAGGCGGACCGGAGATGGAGAGAAAAGAAGATAGGTGGAGAGAGTAGAGGTGGGGAGGTAGGGAGGGGATAGGTCAGTCCAGGGAAGACGGACAGGTCAAGGAGGCGGGATGAGGTTAGTAGGTAGCTGGGGGTGCGGCTTGGGGTGGGAGGAAGGGACGGGTGAGAGGAAGAACAGGTTAGGGAGGCAGAGACAGGTTGGACTGGTTTTGGGATGCAGTGGGTTAGGGGGGGCGGGGAAAGCTGGGCTGGTTGTGTGGTGCAGTGGGGGGAGGGGACGAACTGGGCTGGTTTAGGGATGCAGTTGGGGAAGGGGAGATTTTGAAACTGGTGAAGTCCACATTGATACCATTAGGCTGCAGGGTTCCCAGGCGGAATATGAGTTGCTGTTCCTGCAACCTTCGGGTGGCATCATTGTGGCACTGCAGGAGGCCCATGATGGACATGTCATCTAAAGAATGGGAGGGGGAGTGGAAATATTTTGCGACTGGGAGGTGCAGTTGCTTGTTGCGAACTGAGCGGAGGTGTTCTGCAAAGCGGTCTCCAAGCCTCCGACTGGTTTCCCCAATGTAGAGGTAGCCACACCGGGTACAGTGGATGCAGTATATCACATTGGCAGATGTGCAGGTGAACCTCTGCTTAATGTGGAATGTCATCTTGGGGCCTGGGATAGGGGTGAGGGAGGAAGTGTGGGGGCAAGTGTAGCATTTCCTGCGGTTGCAGGGGAAGGTGCTGGGTGTGGTGGGGTTGGAGGGGAGTGTGGAGCGAACAAGGGAGTCACGGAGAGAGTGGTCTCTCCGGAAAGCAGACAGGGGTGGGGATGGAAAAATGTCTTGGGTGGTGGGGTCGGATTGTAAATGGCGTAAGTGTTGGAGGATGATGCATTGTATCCGGAGGTTGGTAGGGTGCTGTGTGAGAACGAGGGGGATCCTCTTTGGGCGGTTGTGGTGGGGGCGGGGTGTGAGGGATGTGTTGCGGGAAATACGGGAGACGCGGTCAAGGGCATTCTCGATCACTGTGGGGGGAAAGTTGCGGTCCTTGAAGAACTTGGACATCTGGGATGTGCGGGAGTGGAATGTCTTATCGTGGGAGCAGATGCGGCGGAGGCGGAGGAATTGGGAATAGGGGATGGAATTTTTGCAGGAGGTGTATTCTAGGTAGCTGTGGGAGTCGGTGGGCTTGAAATGGACATCAGTTACAAGCTGGTTGCCTGAGATGGAGACTGAGAGGTCCAGGAAGGTGAGGGATGTGCTGGAGATGGCCCAGGTGAACTGAAGGTTGGGGTGGAAGGTGTTGGTGAAGTGGATGAACTGTTCGAGCTCCTCTGGGGAGCAAGAGGCGGCGCCGATACAGTCATCAATGTACCGGAGGAAGAGGTGGGGTTTGGGGCCTGTGTAGGTGCGGAAGAGGGACTGTTTCACGTAACCTACAAAGAGGCAGGCATAGCTGGGGCCCATGCGCGTGCCCATGGCCACCCCCTTAGTCTGTAGGAAGTGGGAGGAGTCAAAAGAGAAGTTGTCGAGGGTGAGGACGAGTTCAGCTAGGCGGATGAGGGTGTCGGTGGAGGGGGACTGGTCGGGCCTGCGGGACAGGAAGAAGCGGAGGGCCTTGAGGCCATCTGCATGCGGAATGCCGGTGTATAGAGACTGGACGTCCATGGTGAAGATGAGGTGTTGGGGGCCAGGGAATTGGAAGTCCTGGAGGAGGTGGAGGGCGTGGGTGGTGTCACGGACGTAGGTGGGGAGTTCCTGGACCAAAGGGGAGAAAATGGAGTCCAGATAGGTGGAGATGAGTTCGGTGGGGCAGGAGCAGCCCCATCTACCTACTAGCCTCATCCCACTTCCTTGACCTGTCCGTCTTCCCTGGACTGACCTATCCCCTTCCTACCTCCCCACCTATACTCTCCTCTCCACCTATCTTCTTTACTCTCCATCTTCGGTCCGCCTCCCCCTCTCTCCCTATTTATTCCAGAGCCCTCACCCCATCCCCCTCTCTGATGAAGGGTCTAGGCCCGAAACATCAGCTTTTGTGCTCCTGAGATGCTGCTTGGCCTGCTGTGTTCATCCGGCCTCACATTTTATTATCTTGGAATTCTCCAGCATCTGCAGTTCCCATTATCTCCTTTCATTTCAGATCGTGCAGGGATAGGGAGCTGGACGGTGGCACTGTAGGACTTGTACTATTCTCTGATAACTGAGTCAGTCACATTAACGAACCAGGCTGTAAATTTAGGAGGTAATTTACGATAAATGCAAGGCTAAGCCAATCTCTGTAAGAAAACTTCTTCTAAAAACATTCTTGTGAATCACAAGCAGAGATCACATCACGAGACAAAAAATTGTTTGTTGTGACAGTAATCGTCAGTAAAAGAATCCTTCAACAGGGCAGATTAGATTTGCCTCTCTGTTGCAAGTGGAACCAGATCAAGATAATTCAAGGTTTGTTTCCTGGTCGAAAGTCAGTTAAAAGTCTGCTACAATCAGATTCCACGTCCCCAGGTGGGGCTGGGAGGGAGCAGGGTTGGTGGGGAGGAGTGAAAATACCCCGTTCCTATTCGCAGCACACAGCTGACTGGTTTGGAGGGGCTGGGGTTTGTCTGTGCTGCTTCCACAGCTGAATAGTCTGCAGTGTCCGCACCCATGAATTAAAGCAAATGAATTAAGTGTGAAACCAAAAGGCCCCCGAGGTCCAGAGGGAGATCAGAACACCACAGATATTAGGAAAGGGACAGTAACAAAAAAAAAACCCTTGGTTTTAAGGCATTCCATGGAGCATGGATTGGTTTCATTTGGTGCATTCTCTGGGTTAAATTAGTCATCTACATAAACATACATTTTCCAAAATCCCTGGCCAAGGTAGGGTTGTACAAAGTAGCCGGCTCTATGGCGTAACTGGCCGAGCCCTCTCCTGCTGCCTTGCAAGGTGGGACTGCTTGAGGAAATGTAGTAAGAAAGTCATCTTGGTGACCTTGCCGCATTAAGGTGACATGGAGGGGATCAGCAACCTGCGACAGGCCAGCAAACAGCAGCGAGTTTGGAAGTGTTGAGGATTAATGTCAATCACATGAAAATGAGAAGGGGAAGACCCACCTTTTCCTGCATGAAAAACAGGATTCCAGAGTAAGAAACAATGCGAACCTCTTGTTCGAAACGAGACACAGAGGAAAATGAGCCTGGCATTTTGATTTCAGCATAACCTGTGCCATCGAAGTAAGCGCTGTCACTGTCTGGGCCTTGAGTAGATTTGAACCTGTGACAGGAGCACAATAATTAAAGACAATGCTGTGGGAGATTGCTACAGCAGCAATCAATGTTATTGGTGAATGTTAGGTAGCATCTGTGGAGGGAAGAAACAGAGCCAACACATCAGGCTGATGACTTGTCATTTGTTGTATGGTCGTCAACCTGCAACATTAACTGTGACACACCCGACAGAAGCTACCCAGCCTGCTGAGTGTTTTCCGTAACTGAATTACAAATTTTGTGATTTACAATATTTTGCTTATATTTGCAAACATAAAGCTGATTTCCGTCTGTATAACTACCGGCTCCTACAGGATGCGTAACATCACTGAATTCCGACTGATAGGGTATCATTCTGAGCTGTGCTTTGGTAAAATCGAGGGTGAAATCAGGGGAAAGTATCACTTGATAGTCAGCCACACCCTCGATTTCCAAGGTAAAATGAAAGGGGTGGAATGGCCTGGTCCTGTTCCTATGACTCACACAAATATTTCAAATCTTAAAGCTGCAGTGTACAGGAATCCTCCAACTGACAGTAAACTTTGTGAATTTGATCTATTTAAAATTTACAACAAGAACAGAGTTAAGTCAGAGCCATGAGTGGTGTTGAGGAAGGAGGAAGGAGGGAGGAGGGGGGAGGGGGCAGGGAGGAAAGGTCGGGGAAAGGATAATGGTGGGGAGAGGGATGTTACCACATTTGAAATGACTGGTTGCACTCTGAGAACTTTCAGAGAGAAATGACAATGAAATATATAACCCACGGGCATGTGGCAGGGGGACGTCAAAATGGAGCAAGGAAGTGGGGGCCACACAGTGAGTTACCACCCCATCCCTTCCTGCTGCCAATCCCCTTTGGCGGCACCAACAACAGCAGAGGAAAAAAAATGGCACAGGAACTGCCCCACAGCCAAATTTCCATTCTGGAAATGGCTGAGAAAACACACCCCACAACCGCACCCCCCGCCCCCAACTTTCTTTGTTGTGGGACCAGAAATGCTGCTTAAAATTTTCGATCTGCATTCATCAGGACAAACACAAGAATGACAAATTTCCAAGGGTCACAATCATTTACACCACAGGAGAAATGAGTGGCGACTGATGGGCAGGTTGTCAAGACAACGCCTCAGTCATCGAGTGGCTCAGTTTGCCTCAACCTCTGCCACCTCATTCACTGTTCACTTTCTCAGTCACAACAGCGTATCTCACTGTGGGGTGGAAATGTGGCTGCTCCCATTTAGCCAGTGAAAGCCGGGGGGACCCCATCACTGTGTGACATGTGGGATACTTACAGGAATGGACATTTGTAACAAGGTGGGTTGGGGGAAGGGCTTCGTTTGGATATGTATGAAATTAACCAAATCACCCCCTTTCAATTCTGTTCTTACCTCCTGCAGGGCTCATCTGCTGTGGTGTTCAGATCAAATGTTTGGACCAGGTTGTACAGACTAATCACCTGTGCGTTCAGGGTTCCAAGTTCAATGCACCCTTTAAAGTTTGGATACTTCAAAGTTTCGGGAGGCTGGAAAAGACAGCAGTGCTCTCATGAGTGGGAGGGACCTTCACCTTTGTGCATTGTTTTTCCAGGCTCTCCTGAAACATACTAGATTTTTGCATTTAACATTCTCTCATTAATGTTTAATAGGTAGCAAAGTCTTGAGGTTTATAAATGTTGCAATTCTTTCCAAAAAATTCTTTCATTGAACTTTAGGCACTGTACAGTACAGCACAACATGAAGGGGAAAAGAATTAGGAGGGTTGTAAATCATCACCAAAAACAGGTTTTTAAAAATTTATTCATTCACGGGATAAGGGCATCGCTGGGCAGGCAGCATTTATTGCCCAGAGGGCAGTTAAGAGTCAACCACATTGCTGTGGGTCTGGAGTCACATGTAGACAGACCAGGTAAGGATGGCATTTTCCTTCCTTAAAGGGCATTAGTGAACCAGATGGGTTTTTCCCAACAAACAGCAATGGATTCGTGGTCAACATTAGACTCTTAATTCCAGATTTTTTTTTACTGAATTCAAATTTCACCATCTGCCATGGCCGGATTTGAACCCAGGTCCCCAGAGCATTATCTGGGTCCCTGGATTAACAGTTCAGTGATAATACCACTAGGCCCCACCTTCCCCTTGGAGGTGTTAGAGACATTTGGAGTGAAGGGCAGTGTTGCACATTGAAGAAGTGGAGAAGGGTCTTCTGTACCTATTCAACTGTGGCTAAGTTGGACGTACTCTCACCTCCAAGTCAGAAGATTATAAGAAATAGCAAGAGATGACCATACAGTCCCTCGAGGCAAACCAATATAATCGTGGCTGATCTAACTATGGCCTCAACCCTGCTTTCCAATCTGTCCTCACCCCTTGACATTCCTACAGATCAAGAGAATCACTCCAGAAGCTGACAGTCCTGTGCACTACAGGTAGGATGCTTCACTGGCAGAGGTGTGGTCCTCCAGTCAGAACATTTGCTCTGTCAGCTGGATATAAAGGATCTCTGGGAATTATTTTAAAGAGAAGCCCAGGATTTAGGCATAATATTCAGTGAACGTCACACAAAAAAAAGATTGTCCGGTCATTATCAATTTGCTCTTTGTGAGAGCTTTCAGGGCTGTGATTGGCTGTTGCGTTTCCTGCATTATGGCAGTGGCTGCTCTTCAAATATGTACTTTATTGGCTGGAAGGCACTTTGAAACCGTGCTGTGAAAAATGCTACATAAACGCAACTTTTTCGTTTCTCACAGTTGACATCAATGGCTTGAACACGAGGTGAGAAAGATGAGGCATTTCTTAAGCTGGACAAGGGGCGTGTATGAAATAATGGCAATGAACTGCAAAATTGTTACAGAGCAGAACAAAGACACTAGGCTCGTTGAGTCAGCACCAACTCTGTGAAAGAGCACAATGAAGTAGTGCTGTTCCCCTGCCTGTCACCCACACCCTGAATATCGTTTCTGTTCAAATAATCATCTGACGCTAAAGTAGCTCATTTGAATCTGCCTCCATCATATTTCCAGACAGTAAGTTCCAGATTGTACCTCCTCAGTGAAAAAGATGTTTCTCATCTTGCATTTTCTCCTACAAATTTACCTTGTATTCATGTTCAATGGAGTATGGTGTGTGCAAGTGTGCATGTGCAAGAGAGAGCATGTGTGTGCATGCACGCATGTCTGTATGTATACGTATACATGGGAAGAGTTAAAAACCGAGAGGTTTTTAATCCTCTGACTGTTCCTGTGTAGCTACCAGATAAACTGAAGCAGAATCCTCCAAATTCACCGACTTCAATGGAGTCTCTCTCTTGAACACAGGGCAGTTGCCCATTAGAGTCTTCAGTACCCAGGACAATGCACTGTTTCAGATTCCACATGGTCCCAGTGCACAGCTCCAGTGTGCACTGCTCCATTGTCCAATTCTTCCTCTAATTAACGTTCTCTGCTCTGCAAACTTCTAATGTCTGTGCATGGCAGCAGCTTCCAAAATGAGAAGTCAATGCTCGGAATGGCATCGGCTCACCTATCCCTGCTCAGCAGATGTACACTTAGAGGTACAATACTCTGACCATCAGAGTATCTGGGGCCATGGTCCATTTGGCAGCACTTGACAGATGTGAAGCTGAAGTAGTGCAAGATCACTGCCTAGTGGCATCATGTTCACTACAACTTAAATAACTACAATGATATAAACCCAAAACCACATCTGTGCAAAATAATTAATTACAATAATAACAACAATACATTAATAACAATAAACATTAATAAGGTGTAACTACACTGGGAAAAGAAATGATATAATAAATTTTAATAAGCAAGACAAATTGTCTGTTTGCTTCTGTGTCCAAAATACACGCCTATCATAGGAACTTCTCTGTATCACTGAGTTTGAACCAACATTGTCAGATTGAAAGTAAGGAGGTCATGTCGAATCTGTACTAAAGTTTGGTTAGATCACACTTAACACTACATGCAGTTCTGATCTTCATGTTGGAAAGAAAAAACAGCACAGACGCACTGGAGAGGTTGCTGAGAAATTTTGCAGAGATGACATGAGAATACATGAGATTACTTATCAGAAAAAGCTAGATAGGTTGGGTCTTTTATCCCCTGAAAAAATAAAGGCAGACCCAATAGAAGTCTTAAATACTGTATAAAGTTTTGACAGAGTAGATGAGAGAGAATGTTTCCACTTTTGGGTCAGGGCGTAACCGCTGACTTATCAACGAGAGGTCAACGAGAAATTTAGTGAGGAAATCAGTTGAAATTTCTTCTTCCGAAGAGTGAAAAGCTGGCAGAAGGAGCATTTGAAACAGAATCCCTATATAGCAATACGGTCTTGTGTTGAATGGCTGATTTCTGCCGGTCCTATGCAAATTCACCACTAGAGGGCAAATAATGGCCAGAATAACTTGACGGTGAAAAGTGTGTGTGATTTTCTGAGAAAGATGCGATGATTGCCCCTTCCTCAATGAAGTTAGATAATAACGTTCCACCCAAAAAACAAAAAACGAGTAGCGACTTTATACTTACAGTGAATTCAGAAGGGTAGCCACCAACATAAAACACGACATCTTCAGGGCTGAGATTCAGTAAGGCAGCATCACCTTTAGCAAACCCATTTCCTTTGGTTTCAGTGACAGTGCCTTTTTCAATACTGTATGAGATTTGGCCATATTGTAATATCCTGCAGAGGGGCAGAATGGTGAATTAATGACAATATGGAAATAACTCTAGCTGTGTCGGCTTCCATTGTGTGGGAAACATGCCATTTCAGTGTCAGTCCTCTCTACATTCACTCACAAAAAGCATGCTGTCTTTTATTAGGGAACTTTTTTTTATGCATTTACAGGATGAGCGTGTCACCGGCCAGGCAGTATTTATTACGCATCCCAATCAACCACATTGCTGTGGGTCTGAAGTCACATGTCGGCCAGACCAGGTAAGGATGGCAGTTCCCTTCCCTAAAGGGGATTAGTGAACCAGATGGGTTTTCCCAATGATCAGCAGTTGATTCACAGTCATTGTTAAGTCCAGATATTTTGGTGGATTCAAATTTCACCATCTGCCATGGCAGGATTTGAGCCTGGGTCCCTAGAATGTTATCTGGTCTCTGGATTAACAGTCCAACACCACTAGGCCATTGCCTCCCCACATCTATGTCATAGCCAACTGCCTGGAAATGAATGTCACTGATATCCACAGATGTGCACACATATCATGATAATATCACACCCATCTAGAGATTATTTAAGCACCCAATCTAGCCCTTTTTAAAAACATCTTAAGCCCGCTATTAAATCAGAAAGGAGGGGGTGATAATTATTCCAGCTCATTAATTGCTCCTACACTGATCCTAACAGTGATTTTCAGGCTTGAGTGATGGAGAAAGTAGAGAAACAACTTACATACCTCTCCAGCTTGACGGTGTCAAATCTATCACTGCTGACATCAGAGTCTGCCTGCAGAGTGGCCTCCTCGCTGCCCAGTTTGTAAACCCACACCAGTTTTCCATTCTTCATAGCAACGCCCATGTAATCCCCGTGAGGCTACAAAGGAACAGTTCCTGTTAAAATCTTCAAATACAATTGTCCGAAAAGAAAAAAATCGACAGCTCATCGTCCTTACATTTTGTCCGCCAAGGTACAGAACAAACTGACTGGAGGAACTCGTGGCTTGCTTTCTCTTCCGTTTCTGAGCTGGTTCTCTTTGGATGTAGAACGTCAGAGAGGTGTATGCCCTCAGGTCATCAGGGTTGCTTGGGGATCGTACTTGCACACCTGAAGTACCATTAAATTTCATTGGTACCTTGACCTGAAGAGGGAGGAAGAGTTGTTTGTAAGGTTATTAGATGCTGAAGGTTTGTGTATGTACCACCTTCCTCTTCATTTCCTACAAATATGTGTACACTTGAGAGTTCATGCTGTTGTTCCAAACTGCAAAAATGGTAGCACCAAAGGCAAGGCCCCAAGGAGACAAACCTAAACTTTAATATCCATATGCTTCCAACCTTCCCTGTGCAGAAACGTTTACAGAATCTCGTGTTGTCCTCTGTCCGTTGTCCTTTATCGTCCCCTCCACATACAGCAGACAGCCTGCCTCAGCTGGATTCTATTCTTCCACAATGTGATCAGCTCATCTCCTACAATCTCTCTCGTCTCCTGCATCCACAAGAATAACCCTAGAGCTCCCCCACTTCCTACTTTCATCACGTTTGTTTCTTGCAACCTGATGACTCATCCCAGTTTCCATACATGTCCCAATATCAGTCAAGTTTCATCTCCTCATTAACCCTCTGCCTCTACAGCAGTTACTCTGCTGTCCAACATCAAATCATGGATGGAGCAGTCTCACTTCCTCCCAGCAATACAGAGGAGCCTAACAGCGGCAGGACCAAAGGCCATTCTGTTCGGTTTTGTAATCCTGGTATCTTAGATACTTGTAAATCCAGGCAAGTAATATGTTATTCATACACTTATGGTTTTATCAAATTATGTGTATTGTAAATTTATTTTGATTCATTCACGAGATGAGGGCGTTGCTGGCTAGGCCCAGAAAGCAGCTGACAGTCAACCACATTGCTGTGGATCTGGAGTCACATGTAGGCCACACAAGGTAAGGATGGCAGTTTCCTTCCCTAAACGGTATTGAGGAACCAATGGGTTTTTCCACAATACGGCAATGGCTTCAGAGTGATCATTACACACTTAATTCCAGATTTTAAAAACTGAATTCAAATTCCACCATCTGCCACGGTGAGATTTGAGCCAGAGTCCACAGAACATTCCCTGGGTCTCTGGATTAACAGTCCATTGGTAATATCTGCAGGCCATTGCCTCCCCCTATGGATATCCCTGTGGTGATACAATTTGCTCCCGCTGCAGGGCTTGATGGAGATTGGAGTCTATGTCTCCTGAACTGTAAAATGGAAGTTCACCTTAAATCCTCAGTAACCTACTTCATTATTTGCATTTTCCATTCTCTCCTCCTGTACTCTTGAGAAAAGCAGAGGGCAATTTTCTACATCAGTGAGAGGGGACAGTACAAAGGCATCCAGTGGAATGCTTAACGGCATGACAAATATTTTGAGCGGAGCTCGGCAAAGAGCAGTGTGATTTATTAAATGAAGTGACTTATTGTTTAGATATTAGACTTTGGAACGTCTCTGGGATGTTTTTGTGCAAAGTTATATCATCCGGGCTTTGCATTTGGTAAATCTAGAAGCATGCATTTTATTACAGGGTGTCATGCTGCAACAAATCACTTCTCAAACATGCCTGGCCCTCACAAGTTCAATGTGGTAAGTGAATATCAGTGTAATGCAGTACTTTTTAAGGACACATACATCATTTTTGTAATTAGATACTATTCAATACCAGAGCGTCTCAAGCTAAATTGTACACTCAATAATTCCACTTGAAAAAAAGTTTTCAACCCTGCAATTTGAAGCATTGTGGTCATTTAGTTCTGCAGCTCAGGAATTTTACAACTAACTGATCACAGACAAAACTGTAAAGTATTGTCACAAAGCAACCACGAATCCACAATACAAGAGTCAGTGATTGACTTGATTTGATGGAAAACCATCACACAGACTTAGGTACAGTGTTGTCTTATGTGCTTTACAGGCAGATCGTACTACACACGTACATTGGGTAACAGGGCATTTAAACTCTAATAATTCTGTAACACTTTAAAAAATATCCATTGAACACTTGCCTTGTTGGCAGCATTTCTGGCCTGGGAGATCAATACCCGAATGCGATCAATGCTTGCAGAAATATTTGCCGTCTGGTTCCGGACTTCCAGTTTATTTAACTTGTCCAGGAGAAGTGGGATGGTTTCATTCAGAGCTGCCACTATTGGAGGGATAGAAGGAGGCACAAAAGCATTCAATGAAAAAAAGGAAACAACCCTCCAAAGTTGCTATATGTAACTAACCTGCTGCTGGGACCCAGAGCCACTGTTAACATAGATAGAATGATTTTCTTCAGCTTTTGCACCCAATTTGAACTGTGTGTAGGCAAAAGGTTGAGGGTAAGCATTGCCCTTCCTCACTGGGAATCCCTACTCACCAAGTGGAGAATACATCATGGACAGTTAGCACATCCAGTTTGCAACCTCCCCATTCCACGCCCATTAATTTTGCTGAGTGAAAAACTGGGAATGACAAGAATTATGTGGCAGATGCCTTCATTCATGTTTTCCAAACTTACTGTCCCTTCTGCTTAGGAATACAGCTGGCAAAGATACTCCTAAACATGACTGATACCTACTTTCATCTTGAGGTGCAGTCCCTGCTTTAGAATCTTTGGCACAAAAACAAAGTTGCTGGAAAAGCTCAGCAGGTCTGGCAGCATCTGTGAGGTAAAGAATCAGAGTTGACGTTTTGAGTTCTGAGCAAGGGTCACCGGACCCGAAACATTAACTCTGATTTGTTTTCTTCACAGACGTTGCCAGACCTGCCAAGCTTTTCCAGCAAACTTCTGTTTTTGATCCTGATTTACAGCATCCGCAGGTCTTCTGGTTTTTATTCAGAATCTTTGGTGGCAGGAAACAAATAAACGACGAGCAGTCACTTCAGATGTACAGAATTTGAACATTATTGAAGACAAACACATTGCAACCTAATTTGTCAGGACGAATGCAAGAATATCAAACTTAAAATTGCAGGAGAAGACAGCACTAATTGATTGGTCGGGATAGATTCCGCACAGCAATAGGTTTCACAAGCTCCTGGATAAAAGGCTCAAACTGAAATATATTCCAAGCTCAAACATGCTGCCCTTTCCCTAGGCCTGACGAGGGAAAATCTATGATCTCTGGCAACATCTCTTCACAAAAATATTAAGATATAACTAAACGCTGACATGGGCAACTGCAGACTTCATCACGAGGTGCTTTCTTCTGACTCACTGAGATTTAATGCCCACATTTAAGTTTCCTAACATTGTAGGTTCCTGGTAGGTGGATTTGTCCAAGGCTAGAAGGATTACAGGGGACGTGAGGAAAAGCTTTTTTTACACAGCGGGTGTATGGAATTCACAGCCTGAATTTGGTGGTGGAGGAATAGACCCTAAACTCTCCTAATCTGCACCTTAAGTGCTGTAAACTGCAGGGCTATAGGCCATGTGCAGGAAGGTGGGATTAGAAAGGGCATCTGGGTGTCTTTGTGTTGGCATGGACAAGATGGGCCAAATGGCCCCCTTCTGGGCTGTATGAATTTTATAATTTTGGCAGTAGCCACAGACCTAATGACCAAACACATACCAATATATGAATCCCTTAGGATCAATGGAATTAGAATTAAAAACTTCAGAAAGATCAGTTCCAAAGTGAGTCCACTTCAGGCCTTCCCAGTAAAACTACAGTTGTGTGCTATGGGGAGAGGATATAGTTGCTAGCTCCTCATACCAGATTTATTTGCTTCTTGGAGAGTTTTGTTAAATTCCTCACTGTCGGAAGGTGCTCCACCATACTTCTCTCGCCATTGCTCGAGGTTCTTTTTCATAGGCACCAGAGTGTTCTGCACCATCACAGCTGTGCGATTTGCAATAGCAGCTCTTTGCTTGGCACTTGCAATATAATCACTGATATCGCCTGCAAGGAGGACAGAACTCACGGTGATGGCATGTCAAGTTCAAAGCGCTAACAGCAAGGTACATCTAAACATCAATAAAAGGGTCCTGGGTCAAATTCACTCAGGACTCCCCACTTTGTTCATTACTCATTTGTTAAGGTGGTCGCTGCTCATTACAAATCCCGACCATTTGCAGTTGTATTTAATTAGATACAGCTACTTTCTACTTGTGTAATCAGCTGCAAATTCAAACACTTTGAGGGAGCAAAAACAAGCTGTCAGCAAACTAGACTCTGACATTTAATAACTTGTGGAGCGTTTAACAGAGTGAAACATTTCAGTGGGCTTCATGTTGTCCCATGTTCATTGTGAACTCCATCTTCTACATCAAGTATGCTCCACAGAATATACTGCAGCAACTCCAAGAACGATGCCCCCTCAAAGGTCTATCGTAGAGCAGAGAGGAATCAAACTAGTTCGTACAGTGGAGCGAACCAACAGGGTATGTCACAGCAACATCATGAGACAACACATTAAAAATCCCGAAGCACAACCAATTGGAAGGGGAGGAGCAGCAGATATGTGGAACACTTCTTCCTGGAAGTTCCCTTCCAAGCCACTCACCTTCCTGACTTGGAGATACATTGCTGTTCTTCACTGTCTCTGCATCCAAATGAAGGAATCTATTCCTCAGTGGCATTTTACGTTGACTTACACCAAATGGACTGCAGTAATTCAAGAAGATAGCTCACCACCACCTTCTTGAAGGCAACCAGGGATCGGCAATAAATGCTGACCCAGTTAGTGACACCCATACCCCATGAATTAATAATAATAAAAATAAATCACTGCCCAGATCTCCTCTAAATCACATCCTAACTTAAACAAATGCTCCCCAGTCCCCATCTGGGAATTCTGTGGCACATGAGAACACCATCACAAGGACAATGGTGGTTCCTGTAGAAAGTGGACCATTACCACACCAAGGCAACTACAGATGGGAAAACAGTGTAGCCTCACCAACATCACCCAGATAAAGTCAGGTTGTGCTATTTGTACTGTGCTTGTATTTTTTCTAAGTTTTGTTAAGCATTTCTGCATCAGAAGAACAAAATACATAAATTCTTCATAGGCCACCTGGAGCTCCTATTCACTTTGCAGCCTCTTACTGTCTTTATAGGATAGAACTCTGATGGTGCAGGCAGTAGCAATCTGCTTCTCAGACAGAAGTTCTGGATTCAAGTCCCACTCTGCAGCATGATGTCCATAATGTGGTCAAACACATTTGGGTATCAACTTGTAAATCCTTCCAACATTCCTGGGGGAGACTTGCAAGAGCAATAAGCTTGTCATAGTGGGGGATTTTAATTTTCCTAACACAGACTTGGACTGCCAGAGTGTTAAAGGCTCAGATGGGGTAGAATTTATTGACTGTGTTCAGGAAAGTTTCCTCAAGCAGCATATAGAGGGTCCTACTCGGGAAGGGTACCTACTTTTAGAAAATAGGGCAGGACAGGTGACTGAGATGACAGTGAGGGAGCACTTTGGGACCAGTAGCCATAGTTCTATTCATTTTAAAATAGTTATGGAGAAGGACAAAACTGATCTACAGCTTCAAGTTATAAACTGGGGCAAGGCGAATTTTGATGGCATTAGACAGGAGCTTGCAGGGATTGATTGGAGTAGTTTGTTTGTTGGCAAAGGGACCGCTGGCAAGTGGAAGGCCTTTAAAAGTGAGATAGCTAGATTTCAAAATCTTTATGTTCCAGTGAGGTAAGGTTAGCAGGAGTAGGAAACACTGGAGGACAAGAACTATTGAGGCTTTGACCAGAAAAAAGGAGGCACGGCTCAGGTACAGGCAGCTGGGATCAAGGGAATCCCTGGAGGTATATAGGGGATACAAGGGTTCACTGAAGGAAATCAGGGGGGGCGAGAAGGGGACACGCAATAGAATTGGCTGAGAGGATTAGGGTGAATCCAAAGAGATCCTTTAAGTATATTAAAGAAAAAAGAATAACTAGAGAGAGAATAGGATCCTTCAAGGACCAAAGTGGACCTGTACGTGTGGAGCTGCAGGAGATGGGTGAAGTCCTCAATGGATACTTTTCCTCTGTGTTTACCGTGGAGAAAGACAAGACGACTTGGGAGCTTTGGGGAAGTTAGTGGCAATATCTTGGAGACAGTCCATATTTCAGCAGTGGAGGTGTTGGAAGTATTGGAAGTACCAGAATGTACGAAAGTGGATAAATCTTCTGGTCCTGGCCAGATATATCCAAGAATCCTGCAACAGGCTAGAGAAGTGATAGCAGGGAACCTGGCTAATATATTTGCATCATCATTAGCTGTGCGTGAAGTTCCGGAAGACTGGAGGATAGTGAACGGTGTGCCTTTATTCAAGAAGGGCTGCAAAGAAAATAACCTGGGAATTATAGACTAGTAAGCCTAACATTTGTGGTAGGGAAGTTAGCTGAGAAGGTTCTGAGGGATAAGATGTCCATACATTTGGAAAGATAGGGTTTGATTAGGAGTAGTCAGCATGACTTCATGCATGAGAGACCACGCCTCACAAATTTGTTAGAGTTCTTTGTTGAAGTAACCACGAAGGTTGATGAGGGCAGGGTGGTAGATGTAGTTTACATGGATTTCAGTAAGGCCTTTGATAAGGTTCCACGTGATAAGCTGCTCTGGAAGGTTAGATCACATGGAATCCAGGGAGAGTTGACAAATTGGACAAATAATTGGCTTGATGGTAGGAAGCAGAGTGTAATAGTGGAAGGATGCTTGTCGGTCTGGAGGCCTGTGAATAGTGGTGTGCCTTGGAGTCGGTGCTGGGCCCTTTGCTGTTTGTTATCGATATCAATGATTTGGACAGGAATGTACAAGGTATGATTAGTTAAGTTTGCAGATGACACTAAAATAGGTGGTATGATAGATAGTCAGCAAGGCTATCAGAAACTGCAGCAGGATCTTGATTAGCTGGGGAAATGGGCCAAGAAATGGCAAATGGAGTTGAATATAGATAAGTGTGAGATCTTGCATTTTGGAATGTCAAATCAAGATAGGAGTTTCATGGTGAATGGTAGTGCCTTAAGGATCTCAGGGACATGGCAGAGTCACAGGGTGGACAGGGAAGGCGGCGTTTGGCACACTGGCCTTCAACAGTCAGGGCATTGAATGCAGAAGTTGGGAAGATATGTTGCAGTTGTACAGGGCATTGGTGAGGCTGCACTTGGAGTATTGTGTTCAATTTTGGTCACCTTGCCATAGGAAGGATGCTATTAAACTGGAACGAGTACAGAAGAAATTTATAAGGGTGTTGCCAGGACTCAAGGGACTGAGTTATAGGGACAGGTTGGACAAAATAGGATTTTCTTCTTTAGAGCGTTGGAGATTAAGGAGGGAAGTGTATGAGATCATAAGAGGCATGGATAGGATGTATGCATTCAGTCTTTTTCCCAGGTTGGGAAATCGAGGATTAGCGGGTATCAGTTTAAGGTCAGAGGGGAAAAAATACATGAGAACCTGACAGGCAACCTTTTTTTTAAAAAACACAGAACGTGGTATACGAATGGAATGAGCTGCCAGCAGGAGTGGTTAAGGCAGGTACATTGACAACATTTAAGAGGCATTTGGACAAATACATGGATAGTAGTGGTTTAGAAGGATATGTGCCAAGTGCAGGGAAATGGGGTTAGCGTGGATAGACATTTTGGTCAGCATAGACCAGTTTGAGCCAAAGGGCCTGTCTCTGTGCTGCAGGACTCTGTGACTCTATTACTGCCCGCCCTTGGTGTACCAGAGGTGGAGAGATTCCTGGTCAGCTGAAAGTAATTGGAGTCTCTACTATCCATATCCACATCTCCAGACTACATTCGTTGTCACAGCAACTCAAGACTATTTGGTGGCTCCATTGGCTGGAGAGCTGGTATGGCAGCAGCATCCCAACAGCAGGGGGTTCGAACCCCGTTCTAGCTTGACTGGACTCAGGACGTGCTCCATGGTGGAGACTGTGCTTCTGTGTGCTTGCCCGCTTGGCAGAGAACTCGAGAGCATGACGATTGATTACATACAAAAAAATGTTTTAATGCTAAACATACAGTTTATGGGCTCTTTCCATTGAATATGAACCTCAGGCTACAATATTCCACACGGAATTGCTCTTTTACCTTGCAGGGGCTCTTACTTTTAGCCTTGATACATGTATGAGGTGACCAGAGACATTTTCACTTTAAGGAGGCAGTAAATGAATGAAAGGCAGGTAATTAAATTATTCAGTAGCCACCCAAGGAGTACGAGAGGGAGAGGGAGTAATATAAAAACACAGAGCCAAGACAATGCTTGTGAACTCCAGAGCCAACTCAAAACTAAGATTTCGATGATTAAAGTGACACCTTGAAAAGCATCTCACTGGCTCGAAGGTACTACAAATTTCATTCGATCTGATCTGTTTATGTAACCTTCAAACAAAGTGAGCATCAGTGATGTTCAGGAAACTGTTGTATCGTCGACTCATCTGAGTCACTGATGGCCTAAAAGGGAAGGAAGTCTGCTATCTGAACCATGAGTGATTCCAGACCCACAGAAACATGATTGACTTTTCACTGCCCTCCTAATAAGTGAGCAAAGCTTTTTCAGGTCTGTTCATGAAGGTCATTCACAACAATCTGCTTAAAGGCAACTAATGCTGAATTTGGCAGGGACGCTGGTGCCCTTTGAGCGAATTAAAACACACAACTGACTTTGCTGTTTGGATAAAAGGGGATTGATACAAGTGGCATCATACAGCCCTTTAGTTATTAAGGGTTTTTTTTCTGCCCCCAGTCAGATTTCCAAGAAAATGGGCTCTACAAATCAGTCGGATCCAGACATGACTACACAAATTGTGAACTGGCTCCTCGCACAAGGCTTCAGGAACTTCTCTCACTTATAAACTCAAAGTAGTGGTTGCTCAACTGTTATTGTGCCTGTTATTCTAATGTCAGGCAGAAATAGTACACTCAAGAAAAGGTGTAAGACCATAAGATGTAGGAGCAGAAGTAAGCCATTTGGCCTATTGAGCCTGCTGTGTCATTCAATGTGGATCCGATAATCCTCAACTCCACTCTCCTGTACCATCTTTACTCCCTTACTGATCAGCAATTTTCTATCTCAGCCTTGCTGTTAAATACAAAAGCACACAGCGTGCGTGGGAAATGGTTAGACAGTTGTAATTTTAAGGATGTTTTGCTATAGTTATTGCATTTACCAATAATAAAAACTCGCATCTGAACAATAACAAACCTCTATTAATGTCTTTCAGCATATCTTCAAGTGATGTCAGCTGACTGAGGAGTTGCTCCTTCTTGGCCTTTGCATCTTCCAGCCGCTCCTTCAACGTTTTCAGTTTCGGCTTCAGTTCTAAGGCAAGATTGCAAAAAAGTAGTTGAGAGCTCATGGCAGCGAAACATTCCAAACAGATCAGAGCGCTCAACCATCACCTACCTTCTTCGGATTTCTTCTGAGCTTTTGTAGCCTCCTTCTCTAGCAGTGTGCCTGTCTTTTTCAAATCAGCAGCTTGTTGAGCCAAATCTTCATCCATCACTTGCTAAAATGCAGTTGGGAAAAATATATTCAGGTGAAATGGTTAACTCTTCACTGAATTTCATTATTGACCAGGGAGTACAGATTTTAAAGTAACTGGTCGAAGGACTAAAGGGAATATGATGAGTGGTGGGGTGGGACTCTGGAACTCACTGCTTGAAAATAACAGTGGAGGCTAAAATCCTCATCATAACTGTGGAAAACTGGGGCTGGGCTTTACTGCCCTTTGTCAGTCAGTGCGGACAAGATGGGCTGAAGGGTCTCCTCTCAGCTGAAAATCTTGCAGAGTTTTTCCATCTGACAGGAACAGGTGGTAGAAAAGACATCTATATTTTGGAAGCACGGGAGGATTTCTTGCAGAGTCAAACACTGGGTTGGAGGACGTTACTTTCTCGTCAATAGAAAGCATAAGAGGAAATCAGTTCGATACTTAAAAGGTTTGAATGTTATATGCAACAATTTTAGATATTTAGAGTTGATAATCTGTGGCTTTTACTGACAAGCCAGAATGAAGTGTCACCTTCAGGCAGACTGCAGATAAATGAATGAGGCATTTTTTGATAAAAATTGAACAAACTAACTTCTTGTTAGATATAATGTCTGCCTTTCTTTTGTACTTTCATGGTAAATGGTTACATTTGCAGTCGGACCTGATATTGTACATTTGTAACATTGCAATCAGGCTTTCCCAGTCGTGAAGGTAGAGGGCGAGGGTGTAATTGCAGCCACATACGTTCGTGAGAGACTCTTATGGGTGCAGTGGTAGTATCCCTATTCAGTGAGGGTTCAGTTAGCTCAGTCGTTGGCTGCCTGGTTTGCAATGCAGAATGATGCCAACATCATGGGTTCAATTCCCACACCAGCTGAGGTCACCCTGAAAGCCTCTCCTTCTCACCTCACCTGAGACAAGGTGACTCTCAGGTTAAACCACCACCAGGCTGTCTCTCACCAATTAGAGAGAAGCCTATGGTATGGTCTGATAGGATGATGGCAACTCTACATTTTCCTCTGGACTAGAAGGTCCATGTTCAAGTCCTCCTTGCCACAGAAGTGTCCCAGTATCTCTGAAAAATGAGAAATCGGCTAACTCCCAAGCTGAGGCAATCCTGGAGGGAGAGGTGTTAACAGTGGTATTTTTTATTTCAAATTTTCCTGGGCTGTTTTGACAGCAGCTTTCGGGGATCTATTTAAAAATAACTAGTTCAGGTGCTGATGGCCTGCTTTAAATAGGCATAAATGTCCACCCACATATTCCTCAAGATTGCAACTGGGATCCCACGAGCTTCCTATAGTCTGATTTGCATATTACAAGTGTCTTTGGCCCCCAGCTGGTGAATGATCCTCAGGACATCAACCAAGATGGCGGCTGCTCGACTATGAACAGCTGATGACTCAATGCAGCTGCCCTACTGATTAAAAAAAGGAGAACAGTCATTTGCACTGCTGCCTCACAGTGCCAGGAACCCAGGTTCGATTCCACCCTCGGGCGACTGCTTGTGCGGTGTTTGCACATTCTCCCTGTATCTGGGTGGGTTTCCTCCCACAGTCCCAAGGTGTGCAGGTTAGGTGGATTGGCCATGCTAAATTGCCCCATAGTGTTCAGGGATGTGTACATTAGGTGGGACATAGGGGGATGGGTCTGGATGGGTTGTTCTGACGGTCGGTGTGGACTTGTTGGGCTGAAGGGCCTGTTTCCACACTGTAGGGATTCAATGATTCCAATCCTCCACTTCACCTGGAACCCTCCATTTTACCTTTAAGGCCTTCATTGCTGCCTCATCTGCCTCCTTTGCTGCAGCCTTGGCTCTTTCCACTGCCTCAATAATACCAGCATATGCATTGGATGCATTCACTGCTCGCTGAATAAATCCATCTTGGTTTGTATCTTCAATTGCCCTGCGAACAGCCACAAGATGAGATAGATCTGGCAAACATTAATTGGCTGTTAGCTGTCAAATAATTTCATGGCAGAAGTAATTTGCATTAGTGGAGTATTTTCCAAAATCGAATTGCCATTAAATAGAAATACAAGTGTGGAAATTATCCCGGCACTACATAACCTGAAGCACACGGGTAAATGATGCAGCCTGCAGCTGTATTTTCATTCAGCACTGTATCCAACCTGCTCAAACTATACCAAGGCACAAAATATCATTTGGAAATTGTCAAACAAGCTTATGGAGGAATATGCCTGGCATGGTATTGATGTGATATTTTGGAAACATGAAATAGTTTTATAACAAGCTATCAGGACAGGAGGAACGGATTACTGGAATTGGAAACGATGTGGCTTATAAAGTAGGCAGCTGATAAGCAAAGTCAGTTTAAGTCTGGGATAGAAGTTGACAGCCTACCTTGATAAGTAGATCCACCTACAACGCAGTCAGATATCACAAGAGCTGACATACAAGGTAATGACTTTGGAAGGATTAATGTTAAAGACTGTATTAACCACCACCCAATTTGACGATGTTGTATATTTTCTTTGGGGTGGGGGTTGAGTTCAGTGAAGAAGACAAGTCTAGCTTGAGATCCTGATGGAGTCAGGCCCACTATCACGGGTCCCTGATAAGTTAGGTCTAATGATTATGACTACCAATGTTACTTGTACCTATTACAATTGTGCTATAAATTATTTGTTGTTAAGACACATGTCTCTAATTGTTAAGACTCTCAAGTAGTTGATCCCCCAGCACTGTTAGCCATACAGACTCGTTAGTGGAAGCACACTAGCTCAACTATTAACTAGTTAGTGGTTGCTTCCACACCACATACACTAAAAACATCAAGAAGAAAACAGCATCTATACAGGTGAAGCAAATAACACTGCCTTTCATTAATCCAATATAAAGGTACACAATTAGTGACATGCACTAATCAATTTTCAACTAATTTTTAGATAATAAAATGTGAGGCTGGATGAACACAGCAGGCCAAGCAGCATCTCAGGAGCACAAAAGCTGATGTTTCGGGCCTAGACCCTTCATCAGAGAGGGCTCTCTGATGAAGGGTCTAGGCCCAAAACGTCAGCTTTTGTGCTCCTGAGATGCTGCTTGGCCTGCTGTGTTCATCCAGCCTCACATTTTATTATCTTGGAATTCTCCAGCATCTGCAGTTCCCATTATCCCTTCAACTAATTCTTAATTGGTTTACCTGGACAAATTTTTCGCAAGCTCATCCAGAAACCGTGCATGTTCCTCAGCACGCTCAATAATTGGAATTTTGCTGCTTGCTGGTGAGAATTTTTTCACCTTTTCAATTAGGGGCATTCTGGCACCATCCAACATTGCAGCCAGTCTGTCATATTCCTGGTCACCAAGAAAACAAAAATTAGATGATGTCGTTCCTGTTACCACAATTGTAATTTTCATTTTTGATCTTAAGGAAATTAATAGTATCAATGTGACTCAGTCAACAGTGCTCTGACGTCAGAGTTGAGAAAGATGAGCCCAACCAAGTCTTGAATAAATAGTCTACATAGAGTACTACGTGGTCAGAGGGGCTCCCCTTCAGAGGAAGCAGGTTTGTTGCTGATAGCTCTGCTGGATATAAAAATCTTATAGTGCTATATTTGTAACCGGGAGCTTTCAGATGTCCTCCTTCAACCAACACCACCAAAAATTGGATTATCTGTTCATTTGCTGCTGAAGGGATCTCACTGTGTGCAGATTGGTTAACAGGTTTATGTAACAGTAACTGCACTTCAGAAATTCTCTCAGGGCACAAACAGCACCTTAAAATGCAGCAGGAATTATGGTCAAGTGCGACATACACATTAGTCTTTTTCTGCTAAGGGCAACGTTTCTCTGATCATCCACATGGTAGTATTCAATAGTGTTAAACATTACTTTGCTATACATAGGGAAAGGTGATCCAGCAATTCTGTGTTCCCACAGAGTGTGGATCAAAGAATCAGGGTGACTCTGTACCTTTGATATTGTCTGCAGGTGTAGGATTATAGAATTCACCTTGCCAGTGTCAGATGTTCAGCTGAGTCTTTGTTAGCTCAACTGGAATGGCATTGTACAGTTAGTGAGTTTTGAGAAGATTTGTAGCTCAGGTTGAGGTTCTGGATGTGAGTTTGCTCACTGAGCTGGAAGGTTAGTTTTCAGATGTTTCATCACCATTCTAGGTAACATCATCAGTGAGCCTCCAGTGAAGCGCTGGTGTTATGTCCCGCTTTCTATTTATCTGTTTAGGCTTCTTTGGGTTGGTGATGTCATTTCCTGTTCTTTTTCTCAGGGGATGGTAGATTGGCTCCAAATTAATGTGTTTGTTGATGGAGTTCCGGTTGGAATGCCATGCTTCTAGGAATTCTCGTGCGTGTCTCTGTTTGGCTTGTCTGAGGACGGATGTGTTGTCCCAATCAAAGTGGTGTCCTTCCTCATCTGTATGTAAGGATACTAGTAGACATGACCCACTATCACTAGACTACCATTGCTGGTTTTAGCATCCCAGGTGGAAAAGTTAGAAGAAAACATTTCGTCAGAGTTCTAAAACTTACTAAATGCAAAAACTAAACTGAAAGAACTATGGATACTGGAAATCAGAAACTAAAAAAAGAAATTGGAAGAACTCAGTAGATCTGGCAGTGCCTGCAGAGAGAAAGCAGAGTTAACATTTCGGGTACAGTGACTTGAAGAAGGATAGCTGGACCCAAAATGTTAACTCTGCTTTCTCTCCACAGATTCTGGCCAGTTCTGGGCGCCCTATTATAGGAAAGATGTGGATGCTTTGGAGAGGGTTCAGAGGAGGTTTACCAGGATGCTGCCTGGACTGGAGGGCTTATCTTATGAAGAGAGGTTGACTGAGCTCGGTCTCTTTTCATTGGAGAAAAGGAGGAGGAGAGGGGACCTAATTGAGGTATACAAGATAATGAGAGGCATAGATAGAGTCGATAGCCAGAGACTATTTCCCAGGGCAGAAATGGCTAGCACGAGGGGTCATAGTTTTAAGCTGGTTGGTGGAAAGTATAGAGGGGATGTCAGAGGCAGGTTCTTTACGCAGAGAGTTGTGAGAGCATGGAATGCGTTGCCAGCAGCAGTTGTGGAAGCAAGGTCATTGGGGTCATTTAAGAGACTGCTGGACATGCATATGGTCACAGAAATTTGAGGGTGCATCCATGAGGATCAATGGTCGGCACAACATTGTGGGCTGAAGGGCCTGTTCTGTGCTGTACTGTTCTATGTTCTATGTTCTATGTTCTAGATACTGCCAGACCTGTTGAGTTTTTCCAGCAACCTGTGTTTTTTTGTTTTTGTAACCCACTGTTGGAGAAGACACATGTACAATAAACTATTGAGCATCTGCCCTGAAATTTAAGAGCAGAATGATAGCATTGTGGTCATATTACTGCACTAATTATCCAGAGACTCGGGATAATGCTCTGAGAAAATGGATTCTAACCCCAACATACGTTCAATGGAATATAAAGTTCTTCTCAGTAATAGAGACCATGAAGCTCTCATTAAGTGCCGTAAAAAGAAAAGCAATTTCTCTTTAGGGAAGCTGTCCTTTTCTGGTCTGGCCTACATGCCACAAGCAACAGTGTCTCGCTCTTAACTGCCCTCAGCAAGGCCCAACATTTCCCTCAGATTAAGGGCTATGATGAATGGGCAAGAAACGTTGCAGTCACCAGCAATGCCCATGACCCATTAAATAATAAATTAAATTTTGCATAGTCAAAGCAAACTTATCTCTCACTTTCTATCCCCCATATATAGAATGCCTAGCCAGTGACATACTCGTGTACCTCAGTGTTTTGAAAACTGTGTAAAACTGGAGGCAAATAAGGGTTGATTAGATAATTGAACAGTACAAAATGAATTGGTCAAGTCCATAATGAAACTAGAAATCAATTCAACTTGGGTACAGCATATCATTGCTCTCTGGTGCCACGGATTAACTGTAAGTGAATCATCCCAATTAACTCTGGACTGGTAATTAATTTCATTGTAGTGCCACTTACCTCCTTAGCAACATCAAACATCTGGAGGAGGTCAGAAACCTGTGCTAAGGAATCACTGGCCATTTTCAGCACTTCCTTTACTTGGTTGTACCGGTCTTCCAGTTCATCAACTTTTTGCTAAGGGTAAATGGAGAAATAAGTCGATTCCAGTTGCTAATGAAAACAGCACTGCTGTAGAAATAATTAACATAATCCACATGCAGTTGGATTCAATCACAACTTAAAGACTTAAGGAACTATCATTGGCACCCCTGTCCTGGAAAAGGCTTCATCTTCCTTTCAAGTGTTATTAGTTGAAATTGAAAAAAAATTCTTGCCCATGCAAAGCAGGTCGAAGAGACTATATGTGCCACTCACTGGCAAAAGTAAAGGATTCAGTCATTAATTCTTCTCAAAGTGCCACCAGGCCAAATGAGCGCAAATTCCTGCAGAAAATAATCACGCAAATATTCACCAAGAAATTCACCAAAATTCCTTAAATAGCAACGTAAATAAAAACCCACAACCTCTGTTATCTAGAAGGATAAAGGCAGCATATACATAAGAACACCACCCATTGCAAACTCCTCTCCAAGTCGGTCATCATCTGACCTGGAAATATATCACTTTTCCTTCAGTGTTGTTGGAGCAAAATCCTAGAATTCCCTTGTGAACGGGACAGTGGGTCTACCTACAGCAAATGAATTGCAGTGGTTCAAGAAGGCAGCTCACTACCACTATATCAAGGGAACTAGGGATAGGCAATAATGCTGGCTTAGCCAGTGATATCCACAATCCATGTAATAAAAAAAAACTTTACCATGTTCTCTGCCAGTAAATGCTCATTGATATTGTTTTTTTCATTGGCTTGTCCAGTTTTATTAACTGCTTCGTTAAGGGCATCCCTAAGGTCCATTAATTCCATATTGTACATCAGCAGTTTATCACTTAGGCTTTCAACAAGATCCTTAACGTCTCGTAACGGTTTCTCCAGCTTCTCAACTCGTTCAAGTACTAAATCAGAAAGTTGAAAAGAAGGTTAGAAAACTAGCTCAATCTACCACTTCTGCAGGTCAAGCAACATCTCCTCTCATAATGAACAATGCTTCCTGTTTTGAAAATATTTATCCTTACCACTTTGGAAGCTGTTTTGTTTTGATGTATAATTCAGGTGTACAAATGTACATAGATTGGTATCATTTTGGAATTAAAATCCCTGGACGACATAATACAGCATAATTTGTTTCACATACTCACACAGCCCATGATAGTCTGATCAATTTTGTGGTCCCCTTTACTAGCTAAGGACATTTGAAAAAAATGAAATTCAGTGCTATCATTCCCATGTCTCCTGCCCTTCCAGGAACAGAACACAAAAGGAATGCTGGTACCAAGCAGGGACAGATCAAAAGAAATGGTTCCAAGAAAAATATAAAATCTGTAGCTTTACCTCCGACTAATGCTCAAGATATGGACTGAAACATTTCTAGACACTAATGCCATGGAAAGATGTGAGGCTAGTGTGGGGAAATGGCATTGAGGTGCATGATCAGCCACTGTCTAGCATGGCACAGCAGGCTTAAAAAGCTGTGTTGATATTTTTGCCCTGTGGAAACTGAACACCTGACCACGGAAGCGTGTCATTGCCTTATTACAGCAAAACACAGGGTAACATGTTGACGTATTACTGAGTGCTACTAAAGGAAATTATTATGCAGAAGTACAAACTAAAGCAAAATATTCAGTGAGTGGTACTAAAAACACTAACATGGCCAGATTTGCAGATATTTGCCAGGAAATATGATGCCGTAAAGAATATCATTATCAAAAGTGCTTCCTTCATCCTCGATTTCAATTGGCACTTTCCTCCTTGTACCTAATCATATGTTGCTTATCCCCAACATTATCATTTTAGGGAGCTGACTATCATGCTGTATGCTACTTAAAGTAACAGATCATTAACACTCAACCTTATTGATTACAAACAGATCAGGGCTGTCTGCAATAAATGATAAAGCAAAACAGTCTGAATAATTGTTGGCTCAGTAACTTTATCAATACGTTCGTGTTTTGCTACTGAGTGTGGTGTTTTGAACAAGGGTATTTACCTTAGAAACAAAAATCTTTGTCCATTCGAATTTTGAGCCCTCCACCTCGGTTGTACTCACATTTTTTTGCCTCCTCTTCCTCGCTGTCAGCTATATCGTGCTGACTGCTGAAATTTCGGCCTCTCATTTCCTTCAATAACTTTTCCACCTCAGCAAGTTTCTGTACAAATTCGTCAGGAGATAGCATGCTGGTATCCAACTGTGTCTCGTTCATCTGGTCAATCAGATCTGAATAAAACCATTTCAATGGGAATTCAGTTACTCTTTCGCCCTTCCTGGAATTTATCTGAGTACGCAAACATGGTCCTTTACACTTAACAGGATGAGGGCGTCACTGACCAGGCAGCATTTATTGCCCATCCCTAATTACCCAGAGGGCAGTTCAGAGTCAATCACATTGCTGTGGTCTGGAGTCAGATGTAGGCCAGGCCAGGCAAGGATGGCAGTTTCCTTTCCTAAAGGACATTAGTGAACCAGATTGGCTTTTCAGACAATCGACGATGGATTCACAGTTGTCATTAGATTGTTAATTCCAGATACTTTATTGAATTCAAATTCCACCATCTGCCAAGGCAGGATTTGAACCTGGGTCCACAGAATGTTAACTGGGTCTCTGGATTAACAATCCAGCAACAATACCACTAGGCCATCTGAAAGGCAGCTCACCTCTGACTTGAGGCTTGATCCTCTGACAATGTAACCTCTGACAATGTGACAATACGGTATGCTGTCTGCAATCTGTTCTACTTTCCCTACAAGCACGGTTCCCCTCTGCAGTGTGGTATAACTGAAATTGCCGGCATCTCTGAAGGCCCGGATTTTACTGACAAGAATGGAAGTACATCAGAAGTGGAACTTTGCAAAGGTTACTTGCAATTTTAGCTGCATTTGGAAGATTGGTAGTTGAGAAGGTTGGGGGTGGCGGGGTGGTAGCACAGAAATTGGAGTGGATTAGCAAGCTTCCAACTCAGAAATATCTCATGCTGGAAGTCCAATGGGATATACAAAACAGAAGAATTGCAGATGCTGTAAATCAGAAACAAAATCAGAAGTTGCTGGAAAAGGTCTTCAGGTCTGGCAGCATCAGTGAAGAAAAAAAAAAATCAGAGTTAAATGTTTTAGGTCCGGTCACCCTTCCTCAGAACCGATGGTAACTGGGAAAACATCGGTTTATATGCAGAAAATAGGGAGTGGGGTGGAGTAGGGAGTAAATGATAGGATAGTGCATAGATCCCAAAGATAGAGCTGTTGGATAGACAAAGAAGATGATAACGATCTGGCTAGGAGAGTGAATAGTTGTTAATGGGGACTGTTAGTGACTAACAACAGGTAGTGAGTAATGGCAGGCTACATGATAACAAGGCCTGGTGTGTGGGGTAGAGGTCTAGGACATGGGAGAGTTTAAGCCCTAAAATTATTGAATATTGCATCTGGAGGGCTGCAGGGTCTCCAAGCGGAAAATGAGGTGTTGTTCTTCCAGCTTGCATTAAGCTTCACTGGAACACTGCAGCAAACCCGAGACAGAGATGTTGGCCAGGGAACAGGGTGGTGTGTTAAAGTGGCAGGTAACTGGAAGTTCTGGGTCTTTTTTGTGAGTAGAATGTAGATGTTCTGCAAAGCGGTTACCCAGTCAACGCTTCATTTCCACAGTGTAGAGGAGACCACATTGTCATCGCGAATGCAGTAGATTAGATTGTGGGAAGTGCAGCTGAAGTGTTGCTTCACCTGGAAGGTATGTTTAGGCCCTTAGATATTGGGGAGGGAGGAGGTAAATGGGCAGATATTATACCTTTGCCGGTTTCAGCGGAAGGTGCCATGGGGCTATGGGGGTGATGGAAGTGTAGACCAGGTATCCCAGAAGCAATGGTCCCTGTGGAAGGCAGACAAGGGAGGAGCAGGGAATGTGTGTCTGGTGGTGGCATCTCGCTGGAGGTGGCGGAAATGGTGTCTGATGATCTACTGGATGTGGATGCTGGTGGGATGGTAGGTAAGGACAAGGAGAACCATATCACTGTTGCAGAAAGGAAGAGTGGGGATGAGGACAGAAGTGTGGGAGATGGGTCGGACCTGGTTGAGGGCCCTGTCGACAATGGTGGTGGGGATCCTCGGTTGAGGAAGAAGGTGGACATTTCAGAGGGTCCCTTGTTGAAATTGGATGGACATATATTCCCCTCCCCTCCCTTGTCCACCTTTTGTGACATTCTGGTCCACTTTTCCATCCTGGGCATCCTGCAGTGCCATAATGATACCACCCATAGGTTGCTGGAACAGCAACTCATATTCCGCTTGGGAACTCTGCAGCCCAATGGTATCAATGTGGATTTCACCAGCTTCAAAATCTCCCCTCCCCGCCACTGCATCTCAAAACCAGCCCAGCTCGTTCCTGCCTGCCTAACCTGTTCTTCCTCTCACCTATCCCCTCCTCCCACCTCAAGCCGCAACTCCATTTCCTACCTACTAACCTCATCCCGCCCCCTTGACCTGTCCGTCCTCCCCGGACTGACCTATCCCCTCCCTACCTCCCCACCCATCTTCTCCTCTGTCCATCTTCGGTCTGCCTCCCCCACTCTCCCTATGTACTTCAGAATCCTCTCCCCATCACCCTTTTCTGATGAAGGGTCTAGGCCCGAAACATCATCTTTTGTGCTCCTAAGATGCTGCTTGGCCTGCTGTGTTCATCCAGCCGCACACTTTGTTATCTATATTTCTTTCTAGACTCAGTTGGGACGTCTCGCAAACTACTACTTCACTTGAAGTCTCAAAACACAAAGGGGATTGGAATTATGTCGCTGGTGCTCTAAAATTAACAAAAGAGCATCAGGCTGATGTTGTTTGAATCGATTGAATGATAAAAGACAGAACTGAATTGAAGCGTTTTATCGGAAAACGTGAAACAGGCAGCAGAGGGAAGGAAGAACAGACTTCCTGGTAGGCAAGGGATTCAAGCATTTGGCTTGAATATGGCTGGAATACTACCAATCTTCTGCGACTATCAACCCCAACTTCCTGGATGGCTCAGTCACAATATTAATACAATTTTTGACATATCCAGAAATGAAAATTTTCAGTTTCCTCTGCTGACTGATTTGATTACCAATCTGGGACAGACGATGCTTTGAGGGGAGAAACAACGTTGTAATCTCTTTCAGGATGGTTACTATTAATTGTTTTTGCATTGTTCTTATTTTCTTCAGGTATTGGACGTTTCTGCAAGTAATCGCGCCATCAGAAACACAGCAACATTCAAAATGAAACAAAGGGGTTCACCTATAATGGTCCCTTTGAGATCTGTGATACTGTTAAGCAAGCCATTAGCACGTTGGTGGGTTCCATCAATACTCTCTCCCAGCACCACAACCTCCTTATTTATCACGGTGACCTGGACAGGAAGGAAGGGAAGAGGAATGGAGAAATGTGACATGGCTCACTGAAAAGGTGTGTGCAATACTGTAGCACACAACAGTAATGCTTTTCAACAGACATTGGCAGCAATAGTATTTTCCAGCCAGACCACTTGCCTTTTCTTCATACGCTACCAGGTCTTGTATTAAATTCATGCTGTCAGTCTCCAGCTCATCAGTATAATCTTTGGTTTGATCCTGTGATGCGTGCTGCTTGCTCAGTTCATTCTAAAGAAACAGCACCACAGTAACACCAGGGGTTAACAGCCTTCAAATTAACAAAATTGCATCAACGCAATCATCAGCATAACGCAGAAATTCCAACATGGATAAAGCAATAAAATAAAAAATCTCAAGTCTGTAATGCCCAACAATGGATGACTGGTGAGTGATGGGGTGTAATGTTATTGCAGATAAGACAACAAATAGTAGTATAGAAGTACTCACTTCCTTGCAGCCAGCTGTCAACAGGATTAAAGGAAGTGACGTTGATCTTAATAAAATGTAATTGGGGGCCTTCAACTGCTCAACCTACCAGGAAGTCGGCAACAGTATGAAAGCTTTCTTCATCTTGACCTTTGTTATAAGATGTTAAATTTACAATTCACACCTTAAGATGGAAATGCAACACCACTCATGGCTAAGTGCTAACTAACCGAAAGCTGTCCGATGTTATCACTCAGTGCGTTCATGCGTGCCCACACAATGGAACTTGCGGTCAAGTTTGAAAGCTGCCCCTTGATGTCAGGCAGTAATGCAGCTGTCCTGTTGAGGTCTTCCAAAAGGGTTACCACACAACTATCGCAAGCTGAAAAGAAGAACAGCAATCTTTTCACTCAATGAAAGTGAAGAGAAATGAGTTTAGTTTTGAAGAGAAAGGCAAATGCAAAGCTACTCACACTCACACTTCATGGAATCCAAATGGTCAACAACAGGGATCTGATGCATCTGTAAACAGGTATCACACTGTCTGCCTCCCAAACCATTGTTACATGTGCAGTCACCAGTCCGAGGGTTACATGATCCCCCATTACAATTGCACCCTAAAGAGAAAGACATTGAGGTAACAATTATAACAAGTTCAATTGCCGTCAACAGCTTACAGTTTACCCAACGTTTCTGTGTTTACTATGAGCACAAAGACTAAATGCACAAAATATCTTTAACCAGCAGACAGAGATAAACAAAATAACAGAAATAAGCATTATATTCTCCACCAGGTGGAGAAGTAACATTATCATTTCCTCCCTTTTTATGTATGATCTTTGTTACAAATTGTTGAAACATGTTGAGATCTTAGGCCCCTCACCCAGCTCTCAACTCCTGAGAATCTTATTATGGCCTCTGGTATTCTTTAGACATACCCTTTTGCTATGGAACAACATTTTTCCTTATGGATTCCAACTTAATCATTCACTGGTAACCTGGACATAGCAATGAGATCCGAAAATGATTCAACGGGTTACAGCACTCCATCGAATATCATACCCATTGTACTGAGAAAGTAACACATTATTTCCTTCTAAGTTTTCAGCCTGTTCGGTAACATGGGAGAATGATGCAGTTGTAGGTAATTTTCAAAAGGTTCCAATCACTTCTGGCTATAAACCAAATCAGCTTTGAAAAAATTAAATCATGGCGCTTGGAGAAGTGAAAAAATAATCCAGATTTTGCATTCCAACTCACTACCTTAATAAACAATGATAGATGATCCTAGGTGATATCTAGCCAAATAAATGCCTGGCCTGTATCCTGGACAAAGCTCAACTCATCCTGTAGACAACACTGCTTCAAAATATCAAGCAGAAATGCTTCAATAGTCACAGCAATTTTCTAAGCAATATTTCTTATATGTACAAATCAGAAGTGTTAAACTATTGTCCTTTAAAACTATTTGATGAGTTGGAGATAGAATAGTTGGCAAAAATCAGAGTGAATGTTGTAGCTGATGTGTGGCCCATGCTCGGCAAAGACTAAGAAAAACTATTTTCAGATTTGTGTTATTCTGAAGCTGGCTGAAGGCATTTAAAAACAAAGAGATTCTCATCTTCCAGAACATGACTGACTCTTGTTCAAACTGAAGCACCACAATTTCCTACAGATATGAAATATATTTAGCTCAATTAGCACTTGTACCCTCACTTGGGTAATTGCTCCTCCCTATCTGCGCAAGGTGTCAGAAGAGGTCGACCATTGCACTCCTGATTTCCGTGTGTACTTGACACAATATTGCGGTCAGTGGAGAAAATCTGCCTGAATCCTTTTACTTAAAATAGAGAAATTATATGGTGGCCCAGGATTAGAAAACTGCTGAGAATGAGGAAAGGTGGAGTGGATATCCTAGACGATCCTTGGTTTCACAGGATTGTAAGTTGTAAGGGAAAGCAAAAATCGAGGAAGGTGGTTAATACGCATAGACCAGCAGGCACCCCGGGTTTAAAGCTATACATATGTGCAGCACTGAGAAGAATCCAAATTGTCATGTGAATAGGTGAAGGCTTGCATTTCCCCAATCCCACAATTTACTGCATCACTTACTTCTGCATCCATGTGAAGAGTAGTTCCAGTACCCTGGTGCACAATGCTGACACTGGAGTCCAGTCACACCAGGCATACAGGGGCACTGGCCAGTATGAATGTCACAGATTTTGTTCTGGGAAGCAACATGACAGGAACATTTCTGGCAGCCAGCACAGCTGTCATATCCGTAATATCCAGCCTACACAGAGAAAAATGAGAGAAACAGGGATTACCCCCGATCAGTTCCTTGGTCTATCAACAGAACTGTTCAGTTGTAAGTAAACCCACACGACAGCTCCGTGTCACACATGGAGAAACAAAACTGCAGAAAATTTCAACAAGAAACTGATTAGCATGGAAGGATGGCACTTTGAATTTCTGGTCTTGACCAAATTTCCTGAAGGACCAACAATAGTATCTTAATGCAATAAAAATGTCCTGAGGTGCCTCACAGGACCATTCTGAAACAAAACATCATACCAAGACACTGGAGGAGATATTAGGACAGATGTCCAAATGCTTGGTCAAAAAGGCAGGTTTTAAAGAGAGTGTCTTTAAGGAGGAAAGTGAGGTTGAGATGTGGAGAATGCAGGGAAGAATTCCACACTCCATAGCTTAAGCTGTTGAAAGCCTGACTGCCACTTGTAGGGTGATTAAAATTGGAGGTGCTCAGGAGGCTAGCAATCGATGAGCTCAATTATCTCAAAAGGGTTGTGAGGATTGAGGAGATTAGAGAGATGAGGAAGGGATGAAGCAGAGGTTATGAAAGGAATTGAAACCAAGATTTCCAATACCAAGGTGTTGCTCAACCAGAATGTAATTCACTGAGTTCACCCTCTTAACGTGGCTCTCAAAGTGATCCATTAGTGAGGCATTTCTTGTCAGTTCTGGATATATTGTAGACTAATTTAAGAAAGATTGCTGTGATTATTCATTCTTATTTTAATCACGTGACTTCCCGGATGATGAACTCAGGAAATGGAGATGTAAAAAAGTCAATGTTGATACCAGTCATGGACTCTTCGTTCTCTGGAGATTAATTTATATCATAGGGACAGTACAAACAATCTTCTACTAATGTCAATTTTCCTTTTACTACATACCCATGCTACCTTAATTTTTAATTTGCTGTGTGAGGCCTACACATTACACCAAACAGCCACTACTAAACTACTGTGTGGCTTTGCATGCATACATCTTAAAGGCAACAATCATCTGTTCGACCTGTTTGCTATGTTTTGTGAATTGCTGTGCAGCCATACAGCTTAGAAGGACCATTTAGCAAGGTTTAAGAAGGAACACTGAACTCCACTCTGCATCCAAGCACACTGTACTTAAGCTTTAAAAAACATTTTGAAAGAACAGCACTCTGTTTTCACTGTTTCAGCATTGAAGAAATCACTGCTGTCATGATGCAATTCAATAGGGTCAGTCAAATACTGATGATAATAGTGATAAATATGACATTTTATCAGAGCTAATGAATAGTTGCACATACCTCACATTGGTCACAGTGTGGTCCTGTCACACCAGGTTTGCACTGACACTCACCAGTCCTATCATCACATGATTCTGTGCCACATGGTGAACAATTACATGCTGTAAAATCATAAAATATAATAAACGGAAGAGTTACTAACTTTATTAACAATGCAAGAGTTAATCTTCAGTTATAACAAATCCAAGATTTAAGGTACTTGTTATTCCAAAAGAAAATCATATAAACTGTTGTGAGAGTTGAGAGAGCATGGAATGCGTTGCCAGCAGCAGTTGTGGAAGCAAGGTCATTGGGGTCATTTAAGAGACTGCTGGACATGTATATGGTCACAGAAATTTGAGGGTGCATACATGAGGATCAATGGTCGGCACAACATTGTGGGCTGAAGGGCCTGTTCTGTGCTGTACTGTTCTATGTTCTATGTTCTACCCCATGCAAAACGGATCCCCGATCGATAACAGATTCAAACATGCACTGTGCTCACATGTTTATCTGTGTCAGCAAGTTTTGGGTTCAAGTCAGTCCAGGAGTTAGGTACGTAAGCCGAGTTGACACATTTATCCCTGTCTGCCCTCTCAGAAAGATACAGAAGTTTTGACAGCACTAATGTCCTGGTCAACATGCATCTGTCGGTCAATCAACACCACCATAAATAGCTTAAGTAATCATTTGCTGCAGACAGACTGGTTCTCATAACTACCTATAAAACATTCATAGGTCGTTCATTGGAGTATATGAAAGGCACGATATAAACTGAAATTCTTTTTCTCTTTCTTCTGGTCAATGCAAAGTAAAAATGTAGAACATTATATTAGTCATACAAGTTAAAACCAACAATTTGTATTTATATCTAACCTTTAAAGTAGGAAATGTGCCAAACTTCATAAGAACTTGTGACTAGAAGTTTCACTTCAAAAACAATGGAAATCTGGCACTCATTCTCTAAAAAGGCTGCGGGCACTGGATCAATTAAAAATTGTCCAAAACCCACATTGATAGGTTTTTTGTTGGGTGAGAATGTCGAGGAATACAGAGTAAAAAATCGCTAAATGTGTTGGTGAATACAGAGTAAAAAATCGCTAAATGTGTTGGGGTACAAATTGGGCATGACCTAACTGAATGATAGCACAGGTCTGAAGGGCTTGAATGACTAACTTCTGCTCCCATATCCCAAAGAGAGGCCACGTACTAAAGGCCAACAGGTTCAGATGGAAAATTCAACATTTATTTAAAACTGGTCTAGTCCTTCAACAGATGATATTGAAAGGAGGACTGCAGTCACAAAGGGAAATGGAGTAAGAAGCAAGAGTTTATCCAACTTCCTCACAGTCCTTGAAACGAATACCATTCGTCATTCTGCAGTTTGATACAGACGCATGGCAGAACCCCAGGACGCATTAACACAACCTCCACATTAACTGTGCTGATATTTTTGGAGTACTGGCGTAGATTTGAAGGCCATTAAGTATTTTTTTTGGATCCACCTTGAATGGACAAAGGAAAAAGTACAAAAACAGAAGTTGCTGGAAAAGCCGTGAAGTAAAGTCAGAGTTAACGTGTTGGGTCAAGTGACCCTTCCTCAGAACTCACCAGACCTGATACATGAATTCTGACCCTTTCTTCACAGATGCTGCCAGACCTACTGAGCTTTTCCAGCAAGTTCCGTTTTTGTCCCTGATTTAAAGCATCTGCAGTTCTTTCAGTCTTTATAAAAAGTACTGAGATTGAAAATATTTAAAAGTTGAACCTAAAAATAAAAATGTTTCCAATCAACAGGAACCTTCCAAAATTACTTTCTACAGACTTGACTTGTCTCATATCACTATATTACAGAGTGAAACATGATCAGGTTTTCAAAATGACTCTGCTTAGCCGATAGATCATTTTTTTTTAAACTGGGTCAGGTCTGAAAAGCTGGAACTAGGTAAGTCAGAAAAGCTAAGCCAAGTAGGACACAGTGTTGCCAAGAGGCAGGTCCATGGCAAGCAGCTCAAGAAGTGCACTACATGCATCATATGCTAGCTTGCGCATCCTTGGCTTGGGTCAGGAGCTGCTTGGAATACAGGATTAAAGCCCTGTTTAGGGTTTTACTGTTTCCACTGGCAACATGCTCTAAGTCCAATGTACTGAACAGATGTAAAAATCCTACTACTGACGCAGTCTTCATTTCGGCATGTGTAACACAGACTGACATACAAAGTCAGAGACACAGGATTGTGTTGCATCTGGTCATGATTTTTCAAAGCTATCAGTAAACACTTGGCATCATGAGCCAAAATGTCAGTTTACTTAATTTATTTACAATGTTCAGGTTTGCAGTCTTTTGGCTGCACTCGCTCAAGGTGAATGTTCCATTACATATAGGTGAGAGCAGGATTTCTGCCCAGAACCCTTAGCCCAATTAATTTCTCCAGCCAGTAGCTCACCCTGAAGCACGGTTGCCCACCTCAATCTCTTCTACACAGGCTGAGGTTACCTCAAGACTGGACATTGTGGCTCTGTAGAAAATGACTGGTCTGATGCAAATCGAAAACAACCAATCTTTCATAACTGGACACTATTTGCAATTCAATGAACTAACATCGTTTCTTTTCCTATAATAACAATGGAAAGTGGAGAAACTCAGCAGGTCTGTGGACAGAGAAACAGTTAACAATGACAGCCCAGTATAGCACTGGTGCTTGGTTTCTGAGAAGTCATACAGAACTCAAAACGGTGTTTCTCTCTGGCAGTGTTTGTGTAGACCTGCTAATTTTCTCCACTAATTTCTATTTCTATTTCAGATTTCCAGCAGAATTATCCACAGAATTTTACTTTTATTTTCTTTTCCTGTCAAATGTATTTTTGTTAAAAAAATCATTTATCTGATCAAACTTCATATGCAAGTAAATTGGTAAATATAACATACGGGCACAGTCCTTGGCTACCACTGCATCGCCATAGAAACCTGGTGCGCAGAGCTCACAATGAGGCCCAGCAGTGTTATGCATGCAGCCCAGGCAAATGCCAGTCAGCGAATCACAATTACTGAAAAGCATATTAGAATCTGTATTGCTGTTACAGTCGCATGGTTGACATTCACTGCCCAATACCATCGGATTTCCAAAGTAACCTGGGGCACACCTACACAGGAAAGGAGAAAGTCATTAATTAGGGCTAGTCAGCAAGAAATAAAACAATACAAACATACTGCCCAAGTTTTACTGAATCAAGATTAAAATGCTCGAGAATTTGGATACTAGAACGATAGAAATTTACAGCATGGGAACAGGCCATTTGGTTCACTGTGCCCATGCTGATCATCAAGCACCTATCTATTCTAGATCCATTGCCCAGCACTTAGCCCATAGCTTTCCATGTTACAGCACTTCAAGTGAGCATATAAATTCCCTTTCAAACATTGTGATGGTTCCTACCTCCACTATTCTTTCAGGCACTGAGTTTCAGATACCCACCCACACCTAGTGAAAAAGAAAATTCTTCTTTAAATGCCTTCTAAACCTCCTGGCCTTTACCTTAAATCTATGTCCCCTTACCCTTTTACTAAGTGGACAGGTTTCTTTCTACCTACCATAAGATCATAACAGAGGAGCAGAATCAGGCCATTCAGCCCACTGAGTCTGCTCCCCCATTCAATTATGGCTGATATGTTTCTCAACCGAATTCTCCTGCCTACTCTCTGTAATCTTCAATCCCTTCATAAATCAAAAACCTATCTTTGTCTTAAATGTGCTCGATGACTTGGCCTCCACAGCCACAAGCTCCAAATAAGGTCCTCCTCACTTCAATTATACAGTCGTAGTGTCAGGGCACCCTTCGGTCCAACCAGTCCATGCCGAACATTTTCCCAAACAAAACCAGTCCCACTTGTATGCATTTGGCCCATATCCCTCTAAACCTTTCCCAATCACATATCTGTCCAAATATCTTTTAAACTGTAACTGTACCTGCACCCAACACTTTCACAGGCAGGTGTTTTCACACATGCACCAGCCTCTGTATGAAAATGTTGCCCCTCGGGGCCCTTTTAAATCTTTCTCCTACCACCTTGAAATAATAGCCTTTAGTTTTGAGCTCCCCTACTCCAGGGAAATGGCCTTGTCTATTTACCTTAGCTATGCACTTCATGATCTTATATACCTCTAAGGTCACTCATTAACATCCTGTGCTGAAAAAACTCCCAGAATATCCAGCCTTGCCTTATAACTCAAACCCTCAGTTCCAGTAACATCCTTGTAAATCTTTTCTGCATCCTCTCCAATTTAATAATATCCTTCCTAGAGCAGGGCAACCAGAACTGTACAGTACTCCAAAAGTGCGCTCACCAATATTATGTACAATCGCAACATGACGTCCCAATTCCAATTCTCAATTGTCTGAGCAATGAAGTCAAGCGTGCCAAATGTCTTTGTAACCATCCTGTCTATCTGTGATACAACTTTCAATGAACTATGTACCTGAACTCCTGGTTCTCTCTGTTTGACAACACTACCCAGGGCGCAACCGTTAACTCTAAGGCCTGCCCTTGTTCGTCTTACCAAAACGCAACGCCTCACATTTATCTAGATTAAACTCCATCCGCCACTCCTCAGTCCATTGTCCCAACTGATCAAGATCTCTTTGTAATCTTAGACAACCTTCTTCACTGTCCACTATACCACCAACTTTGTATCATCTGCAAACTTACTAGCCCTACTTCCGAAATTCTCATTCAAATCATTTATATAAATGACAAACTTCAATGACTCAACATCAATCCCTGCAGAACACTGCTGGTCACATGCCACCAGTCTAGAGGGTCATCCCTTCACTCTGAGGCTGTGCCGTGGGACCTAATCTCTCCTACTGGGCCTACCACCTTTTCTATACTACTTAATTTTGTGCCAGTTAGGTCTCCACACCCCCTCTTGGTCTTCTCTGCTCTAAGGATAACTAGCCCAGCTTGTCTCTTCTCTCTCTGTAGTTGAAATGCGCTAGCCCAGGTGACATTCTGATGAATTTCCTCTGCAGTGCAATCACATCCTTCTTATAGTGCGATGGCCAGAACAGCACCCAGTATGCCATCTGTTGATTCTGTTGTGGGATGTAATACATGCACCTTTTACACATTCGAGGCTGACTTGAGCACTACTATCCACAGTTCTCCAGGAGAAAGAACTCTTATGGTTTCACCACTGTTCAAGTGAAGGAATTTATCTTCATTTCAGCCCTAAAAGACTGGCCTCTTATCCTGAGATTGTGTCCCCAGTTATAAACTCTGCAGTGAAGCTGTGAAGTTCTAAGAACTTTATTGTTCAGCAAAATTGTTTCAGTTTCTGCAGTTTAGAAAAAATAAGCCCATTCCAACTGATATCTCTTCACAGTTCAGCCTTTCACCTCAGGTATCAATCCAGTGAACCTTCGTTGCACTGGACATGTGCTGTTTGTCAGATAAATGACCAACGTTGCATATAACAGTCCAGTTGTGGCCTCACAAAAGCATGAAAAAAAAATCACAGCCAAAAATGATACTGAATATCTACTTTTATTATTTATTACCCTCCTGCTTAACCTCCCAATACACAGTTCTGCTGTTCCACGGTTTACAATTATTGACTAAATTGAATACACTGTACTTTGCTCTGAGTTACTCTCCAAAGGAAAACAGCCTGCAAATTTTCCACTAAGTAGGAAAATCCAACTGCTACAAACATAAATGATAAACATCAGATTTAAATAAACTGTTTTAAAATTATTGGTCAAATGGTCAAATAGACTCCATTAGGCGCCACCTCTATTATTGATAAATAATACAATGCGCTGCCCTCAATCACACATAAATACTGACCTTTCACATTTTAAACCAGCATAGCCTGGCTTACAGAGGCACTGTGTACGATCTCCATGATTGATACAATCCTTCGCAAAGCTAAAACAGATGTTTGAGAAAAGAACATTTAAAAAAAATTTAAATAAATCCTCACTAGAACTCCAAGAAAAAACGTTGAGTTTTCAGTTTAAGAACCCTTCCCTCCACATCCCAGCTAACACCTGATGAAATGGAAATACATACTTGTTAGAAGAAACAGTGAGGGGACAGGGACACTGAACACAAAGCGATGCTGCTCCAACTGTGGCATTTTCAACTAGGCCAGTCTTACAGCGCTCGCAGTTCTCTCCTTCAGTGTTATGCTGGCAGTTCTAGGAAGAAAAACTTTACCAGTTAACGTACTCGCAATATGTTCTTTGGAAAACAAAACACAAAAGAAATCAGGTTCTCTGAATGCACACAGGTGCACAGGAGCTTCATCTATGTAGTAGAGCAGAGTCAAAAAGCATCCTTTAAGATCTAATGAGCAATGATTGATGATCACAATCATGATCCACAGAGATAAGATCTACTCTGCAAAGGATAAGCAGAACCAGTGATCTCCCTACACTGAGTGATTCTGCTGAACGGACACACAAGAATAAGTCACAAGCTTAGCATCCTATCTCCCAATTTAAGCCTCATCACCTTCATTCAATGAATAATGGAACATTGATAACACCACACTGTGGAGCTTAGAAATCTTCAGACAATAAAAGCAAACAATTCTGTCTTACATTGAAATTTCAATGCATTTGACCCATTATTATAGCCTTCTATTATTTATAATCTATTTTTGTCACAGGTATTGACCTAATGGGTACATTATGACTGAACAACATATTAACAAATAAACTTAGCAGTTTTAAAATGTTATCTTGCTACATCATTAATTTGATCTCAAATCATAAAACTTTCTGTTCTGTAGCATATCTTGTGATATGAATAGGTCTCTTTTTGTAATAATATTTCCTTCACTTTACAACTTTCTGAAGTCAATATTGAGTTCAACAATTTTAGATTATAAACATTTTCCCTATTATCAGGTGAATGTAATAGTTCTGTTGTTGCCATTTACACCTCTTCTAGACCTATCTTTTGTTTCTTCATTTGTCCCATTACCACCAGTTTTTGCCTTGTGTCATCATTTCTTTCACCATTCCATCACTTCGCACCTTCACTTATCAAGCATATTCTTTTATGTTTCTTCTACATCCCACTATCTAAAGAATTGATATACTGTCATCATTTCCCATTTCAGATGAGAAATCAAAGCAAAACATCAGGACTTCCCTCTGCACTCTGAGACCCTGACATCAGGACCAAGCAGAGTTCCTGAACCAGCATTTGTCATGAACCAGGTGGTTGGAGCTGTTTTCCAAGATGTGGCCTTTTAGTTGGCCATCTCTGGGAAAATTGCTTCATGTTCCTTCCATCCACCTCATATTTGGCTGCCTTCACACTTGCTGTGCAATTAAAGACAGCCTCTCAAGTCTGATAGGCTGACAGGAAGCCATCCAGCATTTGTAAGGTTGACAGTCCCACCACCAGGGGTCAGTGCTGCTGGAGTAGGTGGGGAGTTTTGAGGGCATCTCCATTCATGTGGGGGATATGACAGGCCAGAATGGCTAGGGCTGTTAGACAAGAGGAAAAACCCTCTGCAATAATGGGATTTCCATGGTTGCAACCTTTCATTAGCATGGCTTGTCACCCACTGAATGGAGCGTACAGCACCAGTGGAGCCACTGAAAACTGCCACAGAAAGATCACCTATATTCTGATGGTGATTTCCACATGACTGGCAGCCTTATAAAGTGCCCATATTTGTGAGTTTAAACATGCAAACTCTCTGCCCGTCTCTGTGGCAAGTGTATCCAATTCATTTTCAGGCACCATTAGTATGTAATGAGGAGCCAGTCCAATGTGACTCCTAACCCTCTATCTTCCCACCTTCCCAGCCCCCCAACTGCACCCCCCTGCTCACAATTCATCCCACCAATTCTGTTCCACTTTGTACAAATGGTCTCTGATCTGCTAAGTGTTTTGTCTTTTTGTTTATTTTCTTTTACAAGGCACGCTCCTGGATTAGTATTATTATTTTGTCAATTTGCAAAATGAACAGGGCAGTTATTTACAACACTTACAACACAAATTCCCGATCCATCGAGGCACTGGTCTGAGTGGCCATTGCAGTTACAAGGCACACATTTGCCCAGGAAAAGACCCTTTGTATCTCGATAATAGCCTGGAGAACAGTCCTATTGGATTATTTTTAAAATTAAAGGGAAAAAAGTATTTTTTGAAAACATTAGTGGTCATTCTGGATAAAAATACAAACGATAACCACACAGCTGAACCGCAATGATAAATCACCTACTTTATACATTCAAATCTCAATGCCAGTCTCACTCCTACAAACCCATTAAATCATTCACTCTCTTAAGCCCTCATGAGAAACCCATTATAACAAATGGGACGAAATGTTCCTCAGCCACCTTTACTGGTTGATGAATAGTCAATGTGGGCGCAGGCATCAGGGTCAACATGGAGTCGATGCTGGTAAATGAAGTGGAGGTAAAGACTAGCTTATGTTCAGGCTGAATAATGTAGTAAGTTCAAGGGGTAGGATGGTCTACTCTTATTTACACAGTGCAACTTGAATTCAGTTCAAAGTTCAATGGAAGTGAGCTCAATTGGCCAAAATCCATCAGGCATGGTAAATGGAAATATTGCCCTAGTTTGGTGGCCTAGCACCGAAAGCCTTTCTTTGCTTTTGACATTTGCTCTCTCTGAATTTCACAATGCTGACACATTGGGTTTAATTTTTCAATTTGTTCACTTGGTGGAGAGCCTCATGTAGATGAGATTAGATGGGCCTGCCAGGACAATGTGTCCAGTAAAACTGAGTGGATATCATTTTAAGATGAAAGGCAGGTGGTTTAGAGGGGAGAGTTGGCATGGTAGCGCAGTGGTTAGCACTGCTACCTCACAGCACCAGGGGCCTGGGTTCAATTCCAGCCTCGTGTAACTGTGGAGTGTGGTGTTTGAACATTCTCCCCGTGTCTGCGTGGGTTTCCTCCCACAGTCCAAAGACGTGCAGGTTAGGTGGATTGGCCATGCTAAATTGCTCTACACTGTCCAGGGATATACAGGCTAGGTTGGATTAGCCTTGGGAAGTGATAGGACAGAGTGGGGGCTGGCTCTGGGTGGGATGCTCTTTGGAGGGTTGATGCAAGCGCAGTGTCCCTTTTCTCCACAGTAGGGATTTGAAGGGATCGGAGGAAAAGCTTTTGCAATCAGAGGGTGAATGGGGGGTTTGAAATGCACTGTCTGGCAAGGTCGTTGAGCCAGGACGCCTCACAACCTTTAAAAAGGTGCTTTGATGAGGACTGGGAATGCCATAAAATTCAAGGCTTTGATCAAAGTGCTGCAGATTAGATTTTGTTGGTGCAGACTCGATGGGCAAAAGGGCCTCTTCTGTACTGTATGATTCTATGATAATCAGTGGCACATTTGCAAGAAAACATTTTACAAAGCATAGGATACATCTCTCTTCTGCTAGTATACTTTTAATCTTGTTCTATTATTGACTACTAACAGCTCATAGTCCTCAAGATGAAGTATTGGATTTAAACAAAAATCAATTCCAGATTTGAAAAGTTCAACTACACTGTCTAAGTTGAAAACTGATAAATGTAACTTTTAAACAAAAAAAAATGATTGATGCATGTTAATGATCAATGCAGCCAACTGGCAAAGAATCAACACTTTATTAAATTGACCAAGATACGAATGTGGCCTACCTGACAGGAATCCCCCATATAATTAGCTGGACAGTGACAGATTTCCACATTGCTGGCCACACTCCCTTCTCCAGCGTCAGAAGCTTGCTCAAGTATCACATTCCTCAGTGCAACAAGCTTGGCCAATTGGGAGTGAAGGGCTCGAATCTGAAGACCATCCAGGTTCGCCAACACCATCATCATTTCTTCTCTGGACACAGGATTGTGTGTTTGTGCATGCCTGAAATTACTCTGCACAAAGCAAGGAGAACATACATGTTAGCGCTGTGCCCGTACCAGAACGACCAGAAACAGAATCCAGTCGCTGAAGTGAAAAGTGCTGCTGTTTTAATGTCATTGCTTTTCTCAGTATCTAATCAATCCTTGATTAATGAGTAAATTCTCACTTCTATAAAATACTAGGGTGGGGAGTTCATAACTAGGGGTATATTTTTAAGGTGAGAAGTGAAATATTTAAAAAGGACATGAGGGGCACCTTCATACATAGAGAGTGGTTCGTGTGTGGAGTCAGCCACCAAAGAAAGTGGTGAATGCAGGTACAGTTAAAACTTCTAAAAGACATTTGGATAAGTTCATGAGTAAGAAATGTTTGGAAGAATATGGGTCGAGTGAAGGCAGGTGGAACTAGTTTGGTTTGGGAACATGGTTGGTGTGGGCTGATTGGGCCAAAGGGTCTGCATCTGTGCTTTATGTCTGTATGATAAACAAAATCATCAAAACGCTCATTGAAGCCACACAAATTCACACTGCAAGGAACAAGATTCCTGTGTGAAACAGAACTTTTTCTAGTAATCTGTATTTTGGTGTCAAGGGATACAATTCCATCTCTGGATTTAGGCTTCACTGTATAAAGCAAACCAATTATAATATATAATATGGTCTTTTTAACTCCCAAAAGTTAAAGAAACATAAATTGCTCAAATCTTGAACAATATAATCACTGGCGTACTTGTTCATTATAAAATACAGTTGTGTACAATTGTATCAAAGTTAGAAAATAATAACTGAGTTATAAATATAAAAAGCAAATAACAAAATGCTTTATCTCAAACCTCCACCAGTTGAAGCCGACTTTCATGCAGTTCTCCAGGTGCTGGGTAATCCTTTGCCACATACATAATGGTCATTTGGTTGCCCTAGGAGTAATGATCAAATATTGAAACACTCCAGACAGAATAAAATTACTTGTACATGTCACAATTCTTTCCGACAGACACTTAAAAACCATCAGACCTGACAGCCTATCGAGCCCAGTACTACTTGCGGACTGTGTCATTCGTTTAGATTTTACAAAAACCTACCTTCAAAATCACATCAGGGCGGGATTCAACTGGTAAAGAGATGATGTCACCACGTTGCACTTCAGACCGAAGCTGATACATCAAGTACCCTCCGTATGATGAAATCTTCAGAGGAGAAATGTTTGTGTTATATTTTTAGCTGGCAAATCAAAAACTGAACACTGAAAAACAGGGCTGCAAACACAACGTCTAAGAAATTAAACTGATCTAAGAAAATGGGCACCGAACAGTGCAAAAGAATATGCAGCGCATTCCCTCTCATTCTGCCCTCGGAGAGTATTGCTTGCCAATTGGTTAGGGCACTGTTGATAAATGGTCTAGGATGCATCTCAGAAACTAGCACAAGGTCCATTTATAATGCAGAGTCTCACAAGCATTTCAGATCCCTTTCCATTCATTGGACTTACTACAGTGATTGCACTCAGCTTGTTACAGCCAGATTTCCCCCAGTCAATGAGTACCTATTATCAGCTTTCCTTCAGCAGACAACTGGAGATGGCCAAAAAGAACTAACAACTTGGCTCAGAATCTTGAAGAGTACTGCATTCCCCTTGGCTCCATACTGAAAGGAAGGTCACTGTTAACCACTGCAGTGCCTGATCTCCTCCACCTCAGTCTATCACCTTGACACTCCATCACCAAAGGATCTCCAGAATTGAAGTGCCAGTGTCTTCTTCAGGACCACAGCATGAATCCACGAAGCAGGACGGGCATGGCAAGCAAGGCAGTCATGTCCTGATGACACTAAAGGACCAATCTTGAATGACTCTCTTGCTTATCAAATTTAAGGGACCAGCCATTGCTTTCATGGAACCAATTTCAGATCAGTGACATGGTATGACTTTAACAGAAGTTAACACTAGTGACAACTTTTTGACAGACTGCTATCCATTTCTTGGCAGCAAAACATTTTCAGAGATTTACAAGGGCTTTAACATAAACTGAGCAAAAGCACCAGTTTCTCTTCTGGACTTCTTCTCTGGCCCTCAGCCCACCCCTTAACTGGTGAGAATCCAGCATTGCCTTCGAAAAAAGTAAATTGACCACTGAATGGACAAAAGCACCTAATTAAGTAGTTTCAACATTGCCCGAGAACATGTTTCTTTAAATAGCCCAGTAGTAAATCCAATTACAAACACAGCCCACTGGGGGCAGTGTTATGATAACGAAAGGGAAAATGAAGGAGCTTTGGCAACAAGGGAAGTGCCTAAATGGCGACAGTGTTGGTAGGGAGATAATGAACTCTAGCCCTGTCGTGCCACCTCTCTCTAAAAGCTTTGAGAGTGCTGGCAGACAGTGCATCATGGACAAATGATACCTGGGCATGGGTATAACCTTGGAAGAGAGGCAGACAGTTGGGAATCATGGCCCACAACCTAGACCTGTTCATGTCTGCATTAGTCAGGTCCAGCAGTAGGTTCTGAGGAGTTCCTCCAATCCAACAGGGGCAGTTTACATTCTCAACAATCACAACGTGGGCACACAAATAAGGGGATAAATCAAAATGGTGTTGAATGGAATGTACTCTAGACTCCACAAAGCTTGCCTGTTTGAGAGCCAAGCTTTTAAGAATAAAATTCTCCAAGGCTCCTTTGTCAGTATCTTTCCAACAACTGACTATTACTATCTAGAAGAATGAGGGCATGGGAACACTGCCACCAGCAAACTCCCCTCCGAGCCACTTACCATTCTGTCTTGGGGTTGCTAGATCAAAATGCTTGAACTCTCTGCTCATTGGCACCATGGGTCTGCCTGCTGCATATGGATTGCAGCAGTTCAGGGAGGCAGCTCACCACCTCCTCCTGCAGGATAACTAGGGGTAGGCAATAAATGCTAATACAACCAGCAATGCCCACATCCAAAGTCATTGCTTCTACAATAGCACAGGCAGCTTGAGGGGCCCGATAGCCTTCTCCTCCACCTAACTTTTAAAGATTTTCTAATTTAGCTGTTTTGACATGGTATTCCACAATGCTGGAGGAGAGTGGGGCTTGAATCGGAGCCTCCTGGTCCTAAGGTAGGGACCTCTGCACCAGAGATTTTGAGAGTAAATTTCTTCTTTTAATGTAGTTAACTCAGCCACAATAGGGGCATTTAAACAGTCCTTGGATAAGCATATGGATAATGATGGGATAGTGTAGGGGGATGGGCTTAGATTAGTTCACAGGTCGGCGCAACATCGAGGGCCGAAGGGCCTGTTCTGCACTGTATTGTTCTATGTTAACCTATTTTTCTAATTAACGTGTTCAGAGATGTTATTAAATACCTCTGGACTAGGCAGGAACTTGAATCCAGCTCCCCTAGACCAGAGTAGAGACACTACCACTATGCCACAAGAGGCACTATGATCCACTACGCATGGATACAATTTTGGTTTCAGTTTATGATTTCTAGCATCCACAGTCCTTTGGTTTTTATTTGTCTAACGTTCTGGGGATGGTTTGAATCCTGGTGAAATTCACCTGCAATTGATTACGTGAAAATGACTTAAATGCAATTAATTATATTGCAAGTCTGAGTAAAGTCATAAAAAAAGGCTTCTGGCTCACTAATGCTGTTTAGGGAAGGAAATGTACTATCCTGAATCCACATCCACAGCAAATATGATAAAGTGTGGGGCTGGATGAACACAGCAGGCCAAGCAGCATCTTAGGAGCACAAAAGCTGACGTTTGGGGCCTAGACCCTTTTCTGATGGATGGCACAACAATCTCACAAAAGAATACAGATAGCGAACGGTATCTGTGATCTGTAAAAGAGGGCAGTAAGCTTGTGGAAGTGAATTTTGTCTTATTGTACCTGGTCTCCAAGGTAAGGAGGTGGTGCCTGCCAGTATAGCTCCTGGGAGATATCGGCCACATCAGCTGCAACCTCTCTGTCCTCCGGACTGGGAGTTACCAGAAGCTCTTGACGATCGCTACTCATCAACTTCCAGCCAATCGTATGTTCCAACTGGAATTGAAAATGATGCAGGGTGATCAAAATGAAAACTTTTAAAATTGATTCTTCAGGAATATGCGTGCATTCTGCAGTTGGAATGTTTCCTTTCAATGGGTGCTACAGTGTGGAAACAGGTCCTTTGGCCCAACAAATCCACGCTGACCCTCAGAGCACCCCACCCTGACTCATTACCCTATAACCCACCTAATCTACACATCCCTGCACACTGTGGGCAATTTAGCATGGACAATCCACCTAGCCTGCACATCTTTGGACTGTGGGAGGAAACCAGAGCACCCGGAGGAAACCCACAAAGACATGGGGAGAATGTGCAAACTCCACACTGACAATTGCCTGAGGGTGGAATTGAACCCAGGTTCCTGACGCTGTGAGGCTGCAGTGCTAACCACTGAGCCACCGTGCCAGCCCAAAGATATGCAGGTTAAGTGGACTGGGCCATGCTATATTTCCTATTGTGTCCAAGGATGTGTAGGCTTTGTGGAATTGCCATGGGAAATGCAGCATTACAGGGACAGGGTAACCGGGTGCATCTGGGTGGGATGCTCTTTGAAGCATTAGCGTGGGCTCAATGGGCTGAATAGTGTGCTTCTATGATTCTAAGATATTACTATCAAGACAAATTGACTGATCAACTATTCTACTGTCACAAATCCACACAGAGATTAGATTCTAAATTGGTGTGTGAATCTTCATTTCCATCTTGTCTAGACTCTCCTGCAATGACTGACAAATTTCACACCACTACAGCAAATTACATTCTTCTGTGAGCAACCAAAAGACGCTTCAAGCAACAGCTCACTCAGTGACAGAAGCAGCCAGGAGCCTGAGAATACAGGTTTGAGGCAAAAGACCCAGAAACTGCAGGAGCAAACCTGTTTTTTGAAAAAAAGAGAAATCACAGCAAATTCTGATTTCAAGTGCAATGTCCAAAAGTCTGGTGGAAGAAAAATAACTTCGAAATCTTTGAAAAAGTAGTAGCTAAATACTTGACAGGAAAGTAACTTAGAGGGCAATGGGGAGAATGGTAGGAGAGTGTGACTAATAAGTTGATTGTCAAAAGAGCTGGCATAGGCAAGATGCGCTGAAGGACCTCATTGTTTTGTGTAACACCATAAATTCCAAATAAAATCAGCACGTCACTCAGAGTCTGAAAGTATGGGACAAAGTGGGAACAGCAGATGGTATATAGCCCTGTGTGGAAACAGGTCATTCAGCCCAACAAACCCACACCGACCATCCAAGGGGAATCCCAACCAGACCCATCCTCCTTCCCCCTTCCCTATTCCTGTAACCCTGCACTGCCCATCGCTAATGCACCTAACCTACACATCCCTGGGCATTATGGGCAATTTGGCATTGACAATCCACTTAGTGTGCACGTTTGGACTGTGGGAGAAATCAGAGCACCTGGAGAAAACCCACGCAGACACAGGGGGAATGTGCAATCTCCACACAGACAGTCACCTAAGGTGGGTATCGAACCCAGATCGCTGGAGCTGTGAGGCAACAGTGCTAACCACTGAGCTGCCCTAAATTGAGTATTTGTTGGTCATCATAAATACGCTGGGCCGAATGGTTTCTATGTTGTGTGACCCTATGACGAACACAGAACTCCCCACAAGACAGGTTTCTCACGCTGTGCTCTTTCATGGGTGCTAAATCGGAAAATCTGTCCATATCATCTCATAACCAAGGAGTTGATTTATACTTTATTTGCTTCAGTTTCCTTCAACAGAGCTCGCCTGTGAGTCAGGCCACACCTATATAAGCAGGAACTCAGTTGAATGATACTGTCAACAATTGGACTTCCTGAGGAAAACGTGACATTGTGGGATCAATGCACAACTCACTGCAGTTCTTCTCTTATTAGAGATCTGGCACCGATCGGTAGCTCCGAAGCAGAAGCAGCTGGTACAACCCTTGGGATTGGCTGGATCCAAGTAGAATGTTCCTAGGCGGCAGGTGTCACACTGTGGGCCTTCCACATTTTCCTGAACAGAGGAAAGAGTGCACATCTTGTCATGACTTTTCACTAGCGTGACCTGTAACATTAACAAGGTCAGGGCAGTCCCCTGGACACACAGGAGGACCAGAGAGGAATTGCCCAGATTTACTCCCAACAATGGGACTGCGCTTCAAATTGGGTTTCTCACCTTTCTGAGATGATTACAGGTAGAATTTTTCCATTGCTCACTTAAGCGTAGCGGGGGAGCTATTAGTTAACAACTAACACATTATCCCACCCCAGGGAAAACGTATCCAATTGCCCACCAGTTTATTAAGAGCTGACAGACAGGTGTGGGCAAGCCTCCCAGCAGGTCACAGGCCCCTACATTGGGGCCCGGCTCAACACAAGCGGCCGGCCAATTAGAAGCAGAGCTTCAGAGAAGTACCTGTTATCCACTTTGTGGAGGTCATGAGGAGAATGTAATGGGCCCACAGTTGGGGGGCTGAGGAGGGGGTTGAAGGTTGTGCCAGGGAATGGTTTTCAGAGGCCAACCTGTTGATCCCCATTCACCCGATTGAATGACCCTTAAATTGGGGCATTTGAAGATGCACCCTCTCCCAACCTGACAAGCAGGTCACCATTTTTCCCAGTCAGGAAACTCTCTTTCCCACTCACTAAGACAGGCGATCGGGCCAGGTGACATGTCAGGCCATTAATTGACTACTCAGGGACCTGAACTGAAGGGGGATCAAAAAGGTCACCCATGGACTTTTTTGCTGAGAGCATAACTGATTGGGTGGCAAGATGGGGATGAGTATTTCGCCTGGGCCAACTCAGCAAGTTATTTCCCCCTCTTTCACCTCTCCCTTGTTGTTTTTGTGGGGCACCCTATACACACCAGGACCAGTGGATCTTTTTCTGGTCTGATGTTGTTGCAGGATTCCACATTCATAATGAAGTTAACATTCTACCATTCATTGTATGTGCCTGATCAAAACTGCAACAACCACATAAATTAGGCAATGCAATGAATTTAAAACCAAATTCAACGTCAAACATCACAGTGGCATCCTTAGTCCTTGTTATCCGCTTCCCCTCCCTGCATGACCATACTATATTTTGGATAAATACCGAGCAGCAATTGCACATTAGTGGTTCACTGGTGCATACTGAAGTTAAATTAGTCAATGGATGTACGTCCACTGATGGTATGGATTCCTCAAAGTGCTCAGTCTTCCTCCAGTGAGACCTAATCATTAGTTCTATCTGAATATACAATACAGGATACCCAATAATTCCTGTACACTGATTGAGAGAGGGGTAATCAGGACACAGAGGCCAGCAAATCAGAGTGGGGGATAACAGTTTTCCATCCAGATGGATGTGCAATAATCCTGGTGTCTAAATTTTACATTTCTCTTACCCACTGAGATTCTGTTCTTGGAATGCTCACGTTGTGGAAATATTTCCAAGCACCTTTAGTTTTGCAGTTTTCAGAAGATTTATAGAAAACCCTAATTCTGGAATTGGCTCCAGCCATGATAGATCCTACATATAATCGTCACCTACACAATACATGTGAAAAGTCTAACAGGCAGATATTCTTTTAGTTTTGATGCCTTTCCACTCAATCCCAGAAAATATACTGTTTGCTCATTAACATATCTGTTAGGGCTGCCCATGACAGAGTGGCACAATATAAGACCTAATAGTATCTAAGAAGCAAATTTAAAGTAAACACATCACAGATGGAATTCTTATTTAGTCACTGCGCATTTCAATTTATCTGTTGTAAAGTCACTTATTTACGTTGAGTAGCTGCGTTTCGATAGCACTGACCTTGCAATGACATTGCCCAGTGACAGAGTCACAGATGCTGGCTTGGGTTCCAGCCTCATTACAATTACATGGCATGCAGTCAGGGTAGTGGTAGTATCCAGGAGCACAGCGATCACACCGACGTCCAGTTATATTAGGCTTGCACCTAAGCAAAAAAATCAGTTAGGAATCAACAAGGACCCATTAGATGTGGCTCATTTCAATGTTCTCAGCCACAACTCAAGTTACAGCTGCACAAAATAAAGTAAATCCCGAATTGAATCGAATTAGCTTTATTGTGCTGTCCTAAATTGAGTATTTCTACTCAAATGAGTACAGTGAAAAGTTTACGAATTGCCGCTTACATTGCCATCTGAGGTACGAAGCAGTAGGTATGATTCTTCAGTACAGGTTGTTAGGGGGAGATAAAAGAAATAAAAAGTCCACCATTACAGGTCATAGCAATAAATCAGAAACTAGAGAAATAAAATGTTCAGAATGTTAGTCCTTCCGATCTAGTTCATGCCTCCAAAGCTTGCACAGAGCTCTATTCAAAGGGGGCCAGAGTTGGAGTTTTGGTGCCATAATATTGGCCCCCTAGTTGGGGGTGGGATGCTGAGGGACACAGGTCAATTGAAATGAACTGAAGAAAAATTTGTTAAGGTATGCAATCCTCATGCCCACTTGGCAATGCTTTGTGCCCAAGTAACAACTATAAATCTCCCCCCAACAGTGAAAGCCTGACTGAAATTGTGTGTTTCAACACTCTCAGAGCTTAGGTGCATTTTCATTATTTGTTGCATTTTCTCCTATGTAGCTCATTTACAAAACGCTCACCGCTTCACTGATTATCGCTACTCCATCGAGTGCAATCTGAAGCAGTAAATGGAGTTCTGAAAATCTCTTGTTTGGACTTCACAAATTCCATGAACTGATGCTATCTCCCCAAAACCAGTGATAGAAAATAAAACATAAAAGTTCCCGAGCAAAACAGATACCGAATGCTTCACGCTGCTTGACACTAACAGTCAAGAAAAACTTTCTCATAATCCTTTAATATTTATGTGAGGGAGGTGCCTGCATCAAAGCATTAGACATGTAGACTTCACACAGACTCTGGAAGCTTTAGGTAGGTTTTCTAGTATAAACCTGTTAGATTCAGCAAGACCGATTGCTGGCTAAGACGTAGATATTCAGTGACTAGAATTGGGTGGGTGAACAATGAGGCTGCTGGTGGCTAGGCCAGAAGCCCATTTTGTGCATTTCCTGCCATTTTCAGCACCACAACATCCAGTCGAAACCAATTAAAAAAAACCCTTAAAACTAAAATGGGTAACTTGTAAAGTAATATCACATTGATATCATCTTTGCCCATCATCTCTCCATTCTTAGGATTACAGGAGAGCAGAGAGTTTGTATGTTCCCCTGTTAGTTTCCTTTCAATTTGACACTGAATTAAAAAGCAGGCACTGAGATCGCTTCTCTATCTACTCCAAATCGTGTGAAGGTTATAGTAAAGCTTGCCTGAGATGCTCCTCCTTCTCACATATTTTGCTGCTAGAAATCACTATACCATGACTGTCATCGTTTGATAACATCTGATCAACTGAGCAGATTAGTCAGGACTTAGACAAAACCTTGGTGATAATGAACTCAGAGATACTAAGAACTGCAGATGCTGGAGTCAGAGATAACACAGTGTGGAGCTGGAGGAACACAGCAGGCCAGGCAGTATCAGAGGAGCAGGAGAATTGGTGATTCGGGTTAGGACCCTACTTCAGGAAAGGCTCCCAACCTGAGACATCGACGTTCTTGATCCTCTGATATTGCCTAGCCTGTGTTCCCTCATGGTGATAATGAAGTTGTCCTGGAATTTGGCATTAAACCGTTACATTCCTTCCGTTGTGAGGCAAGGTGGAATAGTGTCTCAAACATATCAGCAGGGAGCCCTGTGGAGCATTCATAACCAGTCACCTTACCTGCACTGTCCACTCTCACTGTTGCATCCAGGCCTGGTCCTATCTCGAATTCCCGAGTGTGAGCAGTTGCATTCTTCACAGCCAACCAGTGGGTGGCAGCCAAACGTCTGTGGCTCACAGACAATGCACTCGGGTTGAATGGTCCGTGGGGGGCAGATACAATGACCTGTGACCTCTTCACACAAACGCTTGCCACAGTTACACGCTGGAGAAGTAACAGGAAAAAGAATTGGGAGCCTTGAAGCTTTCAGAATTTTGCATGCTTGCACCAAATCTCACATTCCATTTTTAAGAGTTCACTTTTTGCCTCTATCCCACTTTTAACCCATATGTTCTGATTGCTGACCAGTAGAGGAGGAAGCTTATCTGTAGTCAAGCCACTAGAAACCGAAGAGAAAATCTATATCATGGGCCAATCCTAATGGAAGGCTGAATGGCCTCATTCTATCTCAGACAAAAGAATAATACAGTAGAGGAATAGGCCCTTTGGCCCTCCAAGCCTGCAATGACATATTTTTCCCTTCCATATAAAATTCTCTTACTTACAGAATCCACGTTCCTCTATTCCCTTCCTCTTCATGTACTTGTCCAGGTGCTTCTTGAATGCTGCCATTGTGTCTGCTTAGACCACCTCCTCTGGCAACGTGTCCCAGGCACTCACCACCCTTTGTGTGAAAAACTTGTCTTGCACATCTCTTTCAAACATCTCCCCTCGCACCTCGAACCTGTGTCCCCTTCTAATTGACCCCTCCATCCTGGGAAAAAGCCTCACACATTCCACTCTAACCATTCAATTCTCAATCTTATAAACTTCTATCAGGTCACCCCTCAACCTCTTGCATTCCAGTGAAAACAAACCCAGTCTAGCCAACATTTCTTCATAGCTAAAATCCCCCATACCAAGCAACATGCTGGCAAAATTTTTCTGTACCCTCTGCAAAGCATCCACATCCTTCTGTTAGTGTGGTGGCCTGAACCGTATGCAATGTTCCAAGTGGGGCCTAACTAAAGTACTATATAGCTACAGCGTAACTTATCTATCCCAATACTCAATACCCCATCCAATGATGGCAAGCATGCCATGAGCTATTTTTACTACCTTATCTACCTGTGCTGTCACCTTCAGCGATCTGTGGACTTGCACACCCAGATCCTAGAGCATATTAATACTCCTAAGGGTTCTCTCCTTCACTGTATAATTTTCCCCTGTACTTGTCCTTCCAAAATGCATTGCCTCAAATTTGTCTGGATTGAATTTTTCTGCCCATTCCTCCAATTGATCTACATCCTGCTGTATCCTCTGACAATCCTCATGATCCACAACTCCATCAATCTTTGTATCGCCTGCTAACTTACTAATTAGACCCAGCTACATTTTCTTCCAAATCATTTATGTAGATCACGAACAGAAGTCCTAGCCCTGATCCCTGTAGAACACCACTAGTCACAGCCCTCCATTCCGAAAAACATCCTTAGTCTCCTATGACTAAGCCAGTTCTGTATCCATCTTGCCAGCTCACCTTGATACCATGTGACATCACCTTTTATACCAGTCTGCCCTGAGGGACCTTGTCAAAGGCTTTATGAAGTCCAAGTAGACAACATCAACTGCTTTTCCGTCAATCATCTTTGTCATTTCCTCAAAAAACTTAAGTTAGCGACGCATGACCTCGCTGACGCAAATCCAGGCTATTTATCGCTCATAAGTCTATTTGCTTTTAAATGTGTATTGAGCTTGTCCCTGAGAATCTTTTCCAATAAGTTCTGTACCACTGACGTGAGGCTCACAGGCCTGTAATTTCCAGGATTATCCCTGTTACACTTTTTAAACAATGGAACAAGATTAGCCTATTCTCCAGTTCTCTGAGACTTCATCTGTTGTCAAATAATGCAAAGATATCTGTCAATGCTCCGGCAATTTGTTCTCTTGACTTCTTCAATATTCTAAGATAAGTCCCAAGCTTCTGATGGGATCTATCTACCTTAATGCTTTTAAAGACGCACAACACTTCTTCCTTTTTAATAGTAACTTGGCTTAGAAATTCAACTCTCCCTTTCCTGAGATCATCCTCCACCAATTCCTTCTGTTTGGTGGATGCAGATGCAAAGACCTCACCTACCTCTTCTGGGTCCACACATACATTCCATCCTTTGTCCTTGAGTGGGACAACCCTTTCCCTGGCTACCCTCTTGCATTTTTATATACATAGAAAAAGCCTTGACAGCTCATGACAGAGCTTTTCAATTCGTCCTACTCTGCGACTTCTTCCACATTATCCTATACACCTGTTCACTTCTTGTATATGTCCAGTTCTCTTAATAGATTGAATTTACTTCCATCATTCTACCAGAGTGTGCCTTCCCCTTAACAGTTAAGCTCAAGGTGATAAACATTTCACGCGAAGTGACACATGAAAATCCAATAGAGCTATCTGTTCTCTCCGGGGATTTCATGCTGAAGTTATATCAGAATATCACGAAAAGGCCACAGATCTTCCTTACTGCAGTTGCTGCAGATCACAAATGCAATTTTAGTTGGTCTTGCTGCATTTGTACAGGGGCTTGGTGAAGCCACACATTATGTACCATATCCAGCAGGGCTTATGTAACACTGGACACGGACAACCGGTAGCATTACAGGATGGGCATTTTGGGTCATGTTTTGTGAGGCAGCAATGGTGGTTGTGGAGCAAAAATTCAGATTTGGCACTCCTGGAATTGACTGCAAAGCCCCTTAAAGTACATAATTTCTTTTGCCTCTGTGCATAACCTAATTTAATATGTCCTGAGGCATGATCACAAACACCTACAGAGTTTCCAAAATGGCAAGTATCTTCGTGGTTTTTAACCCCTGCATCTCTTGTGCTTGAATCCACACACCACTCAGAAATCAAAACTAATGCAATTCCCAAATTTCTCTCTGAGGTCACACAAAATGTAAAGCTTTAAACTGGGGTCACAGCAGGAAAACATTTTGGTGAGGCACTGATGGACAAGCTTTGCCTCCTTACCCAAGCGTGGGTAGATTAATCGTGAAGGGAGTGAAATGAGCCGTTCACCTGGTAGCTTCCTAGGAAATTGCCCTATGATGGGAGGTTGAGTAAACTGGATCAATATTCGCTGGAATGCAGAAAGGTTAAGGAAATCTAAATGAAAAATATAAAATTCTTAAGAGGCCTGATTGGGTAAAAGATGGGAGAATGGTTCTCCCTAGCAGAGGAATCTATGCTAGGTATCACCGTCTTAAAATAAATTGTTGGCCATTTAGGGCTAAAATGGGGAGGTATTTCCTCACTCAAAGAGTTGAGAATCTTTCGAATTCTTTCATATAAAACAGAATACACTACAGGAAATCAGGAGGTCAGGCTGCCCATGGAGAGAGATAGGGAGTCAATGTTTTGAGTCTAATAAAATCATCTTGAGAACAAGAGGAGACATATTGGATCGGAAATGTTAACTCTGCTTCTCTCCACAGATGCTGCCAAACCTGCTAAGTTTCTCCTGTACTTTTATGCATTTATCCCAGATTGCTAATACCTGCAGCGTTTTGCTTTTATTTGGAATTCTCTACCCCAAAAGAATCATTAATGCTCAGTCATTGAGTTGCTTGTTGTGTACTCAGGAAATTAAGGCATTTGGGCAAGGTGAATAGGAGGTAGAAAGTCAGCCATGACTGGATTGAACGGCAGAGTAGGATTGAAAATTTGAACAGTCTACCCCTGCTTCTACTTGTTATGTTCTTATAAACTTAGTCATTATAAGCATAAAGCTGTTTGCTGTGTGTATTCTAAGAGGAGAACACACCAGCAGCAAGGGATAAGTGATTTGCTGCCTAATTGTATGAAGTCAGGCTAACTGATAGGGGGAATTTATCAATTTACTATATCTCACAGTTCCTTCACACACCCTGAGAAATAAGTACTAAAGTGCCCCATTTAGTGGAAAGGAGCTTCTTCAAACATTTTTTTGGCTGTATATACCTCACTGATAATATACCTTTAGATTTCATATGTTAAAGGTATACTGAAGTTGTCAAAGTGTTCAAATCGCACAATCATTTCACAACATCAGAACATCTTACGCTCTGGTTTAACTTTATGTCTGTCTTTTAAAAGTTGGTCCTTACGTCTGCAGTTAGGGAATCCATAGTAGCCAGTAGCACAACGGGAACAGTCACGGCCAATCACATTGGGTCGGCAATTGCACTGCCCTCCAAAGGGGTCACAGGATGAGCTGGTAGCACCCACTTCATGGCACATGCAAGGCAGGGCACCATTATTGTAGAATGCGGCTAGGGACACCACAGAGTCTTTGCAGAACTTTGAGGCCGTCCTGGGGCTGCAAGAGATGTGGACATTTTTCAATCAAGGCAAAAATAAATCTCCATCCATTCTGTGCCGAAGCTTCCCAGTTTGGACAACATAAACTAAGTCAAACATCAGCTTTTCCCTCTGCATCAAAGACCAAATTCAAAGTTCATCGTGGCTGTATAAGCTGCACAGGTTCATATATTCACAAACTGAGGCAAGAGATTTATGCACTTTGGATAAAATATGATGATATTGCTACAGCAAAATAAAACCTTGAACACAAAAATTCCACATCAAAATCCCAAGAGGGTTTCATACAAGAAAGCAGAGTGGCACAGAATTCAAGTTTGAGGTGGACTGGGAACTGAAAGATCGAATGGAGAACAGTTGCCAGACTGAAAGGTAAAGTAGCAAGTTGAAGAGGTACAAAGGGTGAAATCCAGAAGATTGGGATCAAGATGATTATAGACCCTATGGAAAACTAAGGAACACTGTCTGGGGTAATACTATAATGGTTATGATACTGGATTGATAATCCACATGCTTGGAATAATAACCCTGAGGTGTGAGTTCGAATGTTGTGATTGATGATGTGGAATTTAGGTTTGGTTGATTAAATAATTGTGAAATGAAGAGTTAGAATGGTGATTGCATAATTCCTGGATCATTGAAATTGCTCCGGTGATTTCGGTTATGGAGGGCAATCTGCTACCCTTATTGGGTCTGGCTTGTATGTGACTCCTGACCAATAGCAATGTGGCTCATTCTTAACCAGCCTTCGAAAACAGGAGTTTACCATCACCTTCTCTGTGGGCAACACATGTTGGCCAGAATAATATTTTCGAAAAAAAGATGCTGGGAAATAACAGGTGCCTCAAAAGGAGGCAGCTGACTGATGGGCCATGCGTAGTAGCATTCATTTGAAGGAAGCTGTAGAGGTGGCATGTGGTGGGATCTGTAGGGAGTTGTTAGATAACAGTAAGTGTCCTTTCTGAGTGTGCTCCCTCAGGATGGAAGAACGCAGTGGAAATCAGTGAAGGCAAGTGAGCTGGAGGAGTGGGACTTACTGTGGACAAGGCATGGGTGACAGACCAAGATGGAATTTGAAAGGTCAGCAGGAAAACATTGAGTTTGCATCTCAAGACAAACCTGCAAATAAGAGTGTCAGCAGTGGGGAAGATGAGGTAGGGAAAAATATCAGGCAATATCGCAGAGACGGAAGCTGTCGTAGGGATGGACAGTACACCAGTTTGGAAATGCAACTCACATGCAAAAACCTGAATTGGCCCAATATTTGTTTTGGCCTCAGCAGGCAACCTGGAGAGAAATGTAATGGGGAAGAAGGGTATGGAAATCCTGGCAGGAGCTAACATGCATTTATAGACGTCTTTGTAACATTTTTAAATGCCTCATACAGGAACAGGTTGGAAGTGTCATGACTGGTCTTGCATTGGCACTTACTTTTTACTCAGTAAGGTTCCGAAATCAGCACAAGCAAAAGCCAGCAAGTGCAGAGATTTGTTACAATACAGGCAAAGGCCAACTGACCCATTCAATTAGTGTTGCCTCTCTTTGGAGCAATCCTACTCCCTGTTCTATCCCTATAGCCATGCAATTTTATATACTTTAGTCAGATACAGGCCATGGCATCACGGTAATATAACTGCATGAGTAATGCAGAGCTACTGTGGGTTTGGGTACATGGGTTTGAATCCCACCATGGAAGATGATGAAATTTGAATTCAATAAAAACCTGGAATTAAAAGTTCATCTAATGGTGACCATGTAATCATCGTCAACTGCTGTAAGAACTCATCTGATTCTTTAATGCCCTTTAACGGAAGAAATTGCGCCATCTTTAGTTGGTCTGGCTTACATGTGACTTCAGACTCTCAACTCTGAAATAGTGTCACAAGCTGCTCAGTTATATCAAACTGTGACAAAGCACAAAGGAAAGAATAAAACTACATGGACCACCTGGGTTTGACTCAAAATTATAATGGTCAACTGGATGACCCTACAAAGTCCTCTCACTAACATGGAGGGCCTTTGGCAAAATTAGGAGAACTTTCCCACAGATAGTCAAGCATGACTCATCATCCCAAATGTGATCTGGCCCATTATTATCTTCACCAAGATTATGTATAAAGGTCTTAGGTCAATTCTTTAAAGCTGAACTAAGGCTGCTACCATGAAGCCAAAGTGAAGGAGGATTCAATGCCAAAACAGAGAAAATAGAAGCAAGCACTATGCTATTTGGCCCTTTAAGCTTAGTCCACCATTCATAATGATCATGGTTGATCATCCAACTCAACAGTTTGGTTCCTACTTTAATCCCATCTCCTTGGATCCTTTAGCCTCAACTTTTTGTTTTAAACTCATTGGATGAGTGTGTTCCTGCCTCAGCAGCATTTATTGCCCACCTCTAATTGATCAGAGAGGGTAGTTAAGAGTCAACTATATTGCTTTGGGCCTGGAGTCATACGTAGGCCAGACCACGTAAGGATCGCAGATTTCCTTTCCTGAAGGCCTTTGGTAAAACAGATGGGTTTTTCCAATCGACAATGGATTCATGGTCATCATTCGGCTCTTCTTTCCAGATTATATTGAATTTAAATTCCACCATCTGCTGTGGTGGGATTTGCACCCGGGTCCCGAGAACAATAGTTGGGTCTCTGAATTAACAGTTCAGCAATAATACCAGCAAGCCGTCACCTCCCCAAGTACCATATCCAACTTCTCTTTGCAAACAGCTTTTGCAGCTGAATCAAAACAAACTACTGAATGGCAAAACTGAAGATCTGAAGGAGACTAACATTTGCACATGAAATCATGCCAAGGATCTTTGCGCCACTTCCCCATGACATGTAGCCACTCTTGAAGCTCAAACTTACTTGATATAGAAACTGTTTCCTCCACAGGTGCTTATGAAATCATAAGATTTGTCCAAAGGTTCTTCGACAAGGTAGTTTGAATTGTAACTAGCTTCTGGTATGATCAAAATGTAGTCCTAAAAAAAGAGAGATTTACAGATTTACCAATGGTTCAATTGTGTGCTCGGCAGAGCTAAGATTATTAGATATTAGATTCCCTACAGTGTGGAAACAGGCCCTTCGGCCCAACAAGTCCACACCGCTCCTTGAAACATCCCACCCAGACCCATCCCCCTATAACCCACACACCCCTGAGCACTACGGGCAATTTAGCACGGCCAATCCAGCTAGCCTGCACATCTTTGGACTCTGTGAGGAAACTGGAGCACCCGGGAGAAACCCACGTAGACACGGGGAGAATGTGCAAACTCCACACAGTCACCCGAGGCTGGAATTGAACCTGGGTCCCCGGCGCTGTGAGGCTGCAGTGCTAACCACTGAGCCACTGTGCCGCCCCAATATTCTATCATGTCTGCCCGGCTAACCTCATTACAATCACTACAGCACTTTTTAATGTTAACAGCGGAGATGTTAAGCTCAAATACTTTAGAGTTACCAATATTACGAACAATACTTTTCAGGATGATGTTAGATCAGGACTTTCATTAACATTACACTCAATATAAACAGATACTTTATAGTCTCAATATGCCTTTCATTTGATCAACTTTTAATTGGGCAAGACAGTTCCAGTCTGGAGATGTTCAAAAAATAATAATGATTAATTGTCAGGCAGCTGTAATTAGAGTTGTACAGCATGGACATGTTCACACCAACCAGATAACCTAAATAAATAGTCCCATTTGCCAGCGTTTGGCCCAAATCCCTCTAAACCCTTCCTATTCATATAACCATTCAGATGCCTTTTAAATGTTGTAATTGTACCAGCCTCCACCACTTCTTCTGATAGCTCATTCCATACACACACCACCCTCTACATGAAAAAAATTACTCCTTAGGTCCCTTTTAAATCTTTCCCCTCTCACTTTAAACTCTCTAATTTTAGACTCTGCTGCCCTGGGGAAACAACCTTGTCTATTCACCCCATGTAATTGCACAACTGTTTGACAGACTGTTCCCGTTAGTCTGGTGAAATTACTCAATAGGAGGACAGAAACTTAAGCAGAAATCAACCAATGGGCTGTGAGATTACTGTAGATTCAGCTCTGTTCCACAGAACATCCTGACTAAACTCTACCCCATTGGAGACTAGCGTCTAAAGCCTTACAGCTGTGAGACTTGAACTCTCAATCTCTTGGCTACTGGAATACTTTCTTTGTAAAGGCTCAGTTTTAACACTTTGAAATATTTCCTGTGTATTCTGAAAAACGACATTTTTATGAGAACCGGCTGTTCTTACATTCCTGGGCAGAATGTCCACGGTTTTGCTTTTTTTAAAATTGTGCTCTAATGTCCTCACTTACCAACCACAGGGTCTTGCCATCAGGCACACGAATGATAACGGACACATCGTTGTCAGTTATGTCCAGGATAATCTTATTTTCGGAAAAGACTGAACTACGGCAACCATAACCATGGGGGCAGAATGAAGTGTTGACATGACCTTGAAGGAAAGAAACAAAACTCATGTTAATGCTGGGCAAATAAAGTGCATGGAAAGAATGTAGACTTTGGACCAGAGTTATTTAAACTTACAACATGTGAACGAGCTGCAAAGCTGGTTTTATTTTATTTTAAAAATTGCTCCTGAGATGTAGGCAATAAATATTGCCTTTGCAGTATTGCCTATCTTTATCTGCCCATTTTGAGGGGATTTCAGAGACACTGCAAGAACAGAGTCGCTTAGGTGAATCAGGCACAAAATATGAATGAGAGACAAGAGGCCACTCCATCCTCCAAGCCTACTCTGTTGTTGAATGATTTTGACCTCAACTCTACATCCTTGCAAGTCACCGATAATCCTTCATTCCCTTGGTAATTAAGAATCTAGCTCCCTCTGACACAGAAATATTTGAAGTGCCTGCATCTGCCGAACTTTGGGGCAGGGAATTCCATCGACTCTCAACCTGTAGAGACAGCAATGGGTCATGAACACCCTTCACTGGGCAGGGGTTTTGTTTATAATTACTTTTCTGCTGCAAACCCACAGCAGAAACAGCATTGTGATGGCATGAATCGAACTCTCGGCTTCTCAGAAGCTTGTCCTCAGAGTGGCTCAGTGGTTAGCACTGCTGCCTCACAGTGCCAGGTTCAATTCCAGCCTTGGGCAAGACTCTGTGAGAGCTTGCACAGGCTTGCGGGTACAGGGTGGGGGGGGTCTGGGCAGGACAGTCTTTGGACGTCGGTTCACACTCCATGGGCCAAATGTTCTCTTTCTGCACTGTTGGGATCCTATGATTCTAAAGAGCTACTGCACAATGCGGTGGAAGGAATTACGCACTTGTATAGTAAGGAGACAAAATGCTTGAAAAAAATTGTAGATTGTTACCGCGTAGAACTAAACAGGATACAAATAGGCTAATATCCATTGGTTAGGATTAAGGCAAAGTCACCGTTGTCTTACGAGGCCATGGAACTGTTCTCTTATGAGAGACGCGGGACGACTGGTGGTGGCTTAACCTGAAAGTCACCACACCTCAAGTAAGGGGATCAATTACGGAGGAGGACCGCCTCAGCGAGCTCAGGAGTTGTACTCACGCTGCTGGTATCAGTCTGTGGTTAGGAGTATGCTGCTACAGTTACTGTGCTGCATTTTGTGCTTCCTGAATTAGCGGTACAAACTATATCCTATTTCACACTCGTGGTCCAAGACATTCTCTAAGTATTTGACTGGTTCTAGTTCCAAAACCCTTTAGGTGCAGACTGACCAGTCCAATGAAAGATCAGCTTCATTGCCCGTCAGCAGGAAATAAGCAAACAGAACCCAATTCTGCAAATCACTGTTTCCTTCAACAGTTTCAGCTGATAATTTCAAGTCCCACATGCCTTTGTTTGGAAAGTTTTTCCAGGCCTGAAGACAGCTGAACTTAGTAGCTCTGTTTAGTTCACATCAGCATGTGCTGCCAACTGTGTGAAACCAAACAAAATGAACAGCCACAGATCTGGGCCTACCTTCAAAAGTACATCATGGCTTTATTTTGGGCTCTAAAGAAGTCATTCTGGACTCAAAACATTAGGTCTGTTTTTCTCTCTACAGATGTTACCAGATCTGCTGAGTTTCTTCAGCACTCACTCTGCTTGTTTCAGATTTCCAGAAACTTCAGTGTTTATTCATGATTTTATTTGGATTGGTTCTTATCCATCATTATTGCAAACTCGGTTCTGAAGTTAAGATGTTACTAAGTTTAAACGGACTTCCACGTGATGTGTCAGGAGCTACAATGTGGTGAAAAGGAATACAGCACTTAAACAGTCATTATCCATTATAGTACGTGCAGGAACAACAAATATTTCATATAACTGCCAATTTCTCACCAGCTTCACGTAGACATTACATAATCTGATAAAATGGAATCAGCAAAGATCTGATCAAAAGAAACCACTGTCTTGCTTGAGTAATCACAGCCTATTTAAATCAAACATACATACAAGACCTTGCAGTCACTGCAAGTGACTCTAGTACACTTCACTTAGATTACCTTGCCAAATCCGGCCTCCATTAATCAGCACCTCAGTGGGGTAGGAAGGGTGCTCTGGCTGATAGAAGTGAATCACAAAGGCATATCGCCCCAGAGTTGGAATACGGCTGCTGAAGGTGGCAACAGTCTGCAAAAGCACAAGGACATGCATTTCTGGAGCTGTTTCCTTTAAATGTGGCTTTCATAGTACAAGAGCATTGCATTCCCAAAGTCTTTCGATGCGAGCTCGTTTGCACTAAAAAGCTCTCACTTTTCAATTAAATCTGAATTTAATCTTTTGCTGCTTCCCCGAATCCCCTCTCCACATTCTCTAAAAACAATTATTTGATCTGGATTTCATGCTGTTCTCTGGTGTCTCTTCCAAACAGTTTGTTCCTTATTGGGAGGTAGACATGGAAGGGAGCATTTTAACACCTTCAGGTATGAGTAGACAGGGGTGTTTAAATTGTTAAAAATTCATTCACGTGATGCGGACATCATTGGCCAGGCTGTCATTTATTGCCATTCCTAATTGCCCAGAGATCAGTTAAGTGTCATGTGTGTGGAGTCGCATGGAGGCCAGGCCAGGTAAAGATGGCATTTTCCTTGCCTAAAGAACATTGGTGAACCAGATGGGATTTTCGTGATAATCAACAATGATTTCATGGTCATTATTAAAGCATTATTTATTGAATTCAATTTCCACCATCTGCCCTGGCAGGATTTGCACCTGGGTCCCTGGGACATTACCAGAGTCTCTTGATTGATAGTTTAGTGACAGTACCACTTGGCCAGCACCTCCCATTTCCATTTGCAGCTCAACCGGATGCAGGTTCGTGTCCGGGCAAGCAACGTGCTTTAGTGAGGTAGATCAGTCATTGAAATATGTTAATGAGGCCATGTGGCTCAAATTTTAAGCAAACATTTTGATTTTAATAATCGCAAGGCTGTAAGCACTCGAAAGCTGTAGGGAAGCTCAGAGAGCCTAACTCAGTAGCTATGTGATTTTTGTAGAAGTGCTGGAGGCACTTATTCTCCACTCAAGAACCCCAGATAACCACCATTGGCCTCTTCCTAAAAGTGTATTCCTCCTTATTTCACTCCTCCCCACTCCAACCCATTCTCAGGAAGGGTCTCTGGACCCGAAACGTTAACTCTGATCTTTTCTTGACAGATGCTGCCAGATCTGCTGAGCTTTTCCAGCAACTTCTGTTTTTGTTCAAGATGATCTTGGACTTGATTTCCAATTTGTGCAGAGTCAACTGATTTCTGCCAGGAAAACAGGAGGAGGAGCGATACAAATAATTCTGTTTCAGAAAGAATTCCCCAGGAATACACCTTATGGCACCTCTCTAGAGGCCTCAGATGGACAGCCAAGTGCGTGGACACGAAGGGAGAATAAAATTAGACTGAGAAGCCTCATGCATTTGAATCATAACAGAGTAAAGTATTTGGCAAAGGCCACTTGGGTATAATCACCACTTTCAAATGACAGGAGATAGGAAAATTGGCAAGCAAAAATAAACAGTGTGGACGGCTGTGTGCAAATTCTGGTGTTCGTTGACGTATCAATAGCACCTTGAATTTGCAGGAAATTGATTGGATATAATCGCGCAGCCTGGGCATATAAGTTGAAGCTGTTCCCTCCACTTTTTATAGATCAAAGGCTTGTTTTCACAATTGTCGCTTTATATTCTTGCTAAAATCTCCCTAAATTTCTAAGCACAAGAAAATAAAACGCATTATTACAAGAAAGTAACAGTCTGGAGCCAATGACTATAGGTGGAGGATAATATATAAAATCTTATACTTAGTCAATAAATGGCTCTAAGCTTTACCATCGTGATTCTATCAAATTAAACCGTACAGCTAGATTTTTAACTATTCTATGCCAAGTTGACCATTATCAAACTGACCTAACCTTCAAAGTGTTGTGTTGTCGGGCTTCAAAAGTCTAACGTTTAAATGTCTAACTCTGAATTTACTTTCATCTCTCTACATCAATTTTGCTGCGCTGGTAGTTCCAAACGTGTGGTGCGATTTACCTGAGGGGACCGAAGTAAGATCAAGTCAGCTGTGTCCACAATGGTACGTGGTTGAATGGGAGGCTGTTGTGGTCGGTCAAGGGTTCTGACTGGATAAAGGTGCAGCAACGTCGAGGGGGAGGAAATTTCGCCTTCTGTCAGGATGATAGACTGGGAAGGCTTCTGGAACCTGGAGGTGGTGCAGGAGCCACTGCAAGGCAGACAGTAAAACAAAAGTATTAAACAATAGCGCAAGCTAAACTTTCCAAGTTTGTTGACAGTATGGACCTCAGAAATGTGGCAAAAAAAAATCAGCAAGCTACTCAGAGAAGACACAGACAATGGCAACATGATAAAGGCATAACAGATCAAATGTTAATATAGAGAAGCAGGAAGTGAACCATTGCAGTTGGAAGAAAGAGGAGAGGCAATATGAACTAAACGTTATAATTCTAAACAAGGAGCAGAGTAGAGAGATTTGGGGGTGCATGTATATCACCCATTGAAAATATCAGAACAAGTTCAGAAGGTATTCAAAAAGCATCCAAAGTCCTTGGTTTTATTAACAGAAGCTCATGGAGTAAAAGGGACAGTGGCTACATGGTTACAAAGTTGACACGAGTGACAGGAAACATATCAGTGGTGTTTATTCAATTGGAGGACAAGAAATAGAGAGGGACCCCAACAGTTGGTACTGGGACAATGCTTTTCTTGCTCTATATAAGTAACAGATTTGGGTGGACAGTGCCCAACTACCAAAACTTGCGGATTTTACAAAACTTGGAAGCACTGTGGACCATGAGAAGGATAGTACTGAACTTCACAAGGGCATAGACAAGTTGGTGGAATGGGCAATTCTAAAGGACAAGGAGGAAGAAAGAGACCAAAGGATCTTTGTGCACAAAATCAGTGAGGGAGGCAGAACCAGTTGAGAAAAGGTTTATAATAAAAAAAATCCTACATTTTATAAATAGCAGAAAAGTGGAAATGGTGGCACAATTATTTTAAATGGCATCTAGATGAGTACATGAACAGGAAGGGTTTAGAGGGATAGGGGGCAAATGGGACTAGATTAATTTAGGATAGCAGGTTGGCATGGATAAGTTGGACCAAAGGCTCTGTTTCCATGCTGTACAACTCCGTGAACATTTATAAAAGAATAGTTTGGCATCATGAGGCGTAGCAGGCTGAAACGCCTACTCCTGTTCCTATTTCTATGGTCTAATTCTGGGCATCACACCTTAGGGAGGGTGTGAAAGCTTGACAGAGAGTATAGTAAAGTTTCATGGGAATGGTTCCAGGATTGGCACAGTTCAGTCACATAGACAGATTGGAGGAGCAGAGGTTGTTCTCCTTGGAAAAGAGGAGGCTGTCAGGAGATTTTATAGAGCTGCTCAAAATCATATGCTGTTTTGAAAAAAATAGGAAGAACTGTTTCCAGAGGCACAAGCATCAATAATCACACAAAACAAATTATTCATGGCTGGCAAAAGATCTAAAGGTGACATGAAGATATAACTTTTTTATTCCTTTTCGCACAATGAATACACAGTCTGAAATCCATTACAGAAACAAATTGTGGAAACAATTTCAACAGTAACTTTAACCAATTTTTTTTTAATACATGAAGGGTAAATATTTACAGGGCTGTAAATAAAATATAGGAGAGCACGGGAATAATGGACTGAATGGCCTTCTTCTGTGTTTTTTGATTCTAAAATCTTAGCCATTTCCTGACTGTCAGGAACCTCCACAGATCATATGTGATGATTTTTTGAAAAATAACGAGAATAGGGAAAATATTTAGGAAGTTATATTCAGTTATTATCTAGATCTTGGATGTTTGTAATCTTTTTGTGCTTTGTGTTCATTTCTGAACTATTGAGTGTCTCGGGCTATAGTCAAGAACATCTACAGCTCTGGTTACTTGGGTAGAAGTTCATCCAAATAAAGTCAAAATATGCAGATTGAAAGAATTATTAAACAAACCAGCTTTCATCAGTGCTTACTACTGGACACTTCAATAGCAAATGTGTCAACAGGAGTGGTAATTATCAACAGTCACTTCCATATGACTATAAATAAACATGAATCAGCATCGATGCAGGATGTATTGAGAGAGTACATGCGTTAACGGAAAATAATTTTATTATAAAGTTATGAAGTCCCAGCTTGCAAACAACCCTTCATCCTGATCCAATGTTCTCAGATTACAATTACAATAAATTACAGTAATTTAGGGCTTCTTGTAAGACCTGCCAAAAGAGGCAGCTGTATCAAAGGAACATTCAGCAATGAGACATCTGGTGGTTTTGGAAAATAATAACCTATTTAAGGGACTTGTATTGTGTTTAGCAGAGCAGGTGAAAGTCAGAGTTAACCGTTTGTAATGTTGTAATGGCCAGGCAGTGAATACCAACTGATCTTTTTCTGTGGTGTAAATTTTATGGCATGAACTGGTATGAAGATTTTCCTTAGTACCTCCAGTCACTTCAACCCAACACTTGTCAAAATCTCAAACAAACTATGGGCTGGATCTTCACACAGGAGTTACTCTCATTTCCCAGTTGCAAACCCAGCCCTGACAGAGGCTATGTGCAGGCTGAGATTTTTATCAAGGCACAAGCTGAATTGGTGGGAGATCAGAAGAAGTGGCTAATTAGGATTGCGGAAGCAGCAACAAAGGCAGGGATTCGGCTATTGTTGCAACCTCTGTCCATCTCTAATTTTAGAAAGTAAAAGAATTAGCATCTCCAAACTGAACAGGGCAGATGGAAAACTTGAACCCAAACCCAGGGTGGATTAAGGAAATTATAAAATTATTAAATTTTAGTTATTTTCCAAAAGATTTTTGTCAAAACTTTCACTCTTCTTTGGAAAACCACCTACAACCTTTCCAATGTTATATTCCTTCTTCCAAACAGGCAAGAGCTGTTCAGCTTTGAACAGCTTCCAAAGGGCAGCAGTACCTCTTAATGATCAGACAGGTTTAGCTGATGGGTTTGTAACAAACTCCTTAGTTACATAAATGCACCTGATTAACAGCACCAGTGACTTGACTTTCCAGTCCACTCAAAAGTCATCAGGGTCAAGAGCTAAAGCAACAAACTGGCACAGAAGCTATTAATGTCATTATTATGGTTCACCACTTCTGTGCCAATTTGATGTGGCACACGAAAATCCCAGTTCCATGTCTCTAGGCTGCCTGCGGGCCACCCCTTAAAGTTATGGGGAGTCCTAATCTAGAGGGTATAGGGTTTAAGGTGAGAGAGGAAAGATTTAAAAAGGGACCTAAGGAGCAACTTTTTCACGCAGAGGGTGGTGTGTGTAAGGAATGAGCTGCCAGAGGAAGTGGTGAAGGCTGGTGTAATTACAACAGTCGGATTGCATCTGGAGGGGAACTATGAATAGAAAGGGTTTAGAGGAATAAGGGCGAAATGCTAGCAAATGGGACCAGAATAGAAAAGTTGGACCAAAGGGTCTGCGCTGCGCATCTCTATGACCGCATTCTGCCTGTGCTATGTCTGCAAGAAGTAAGAATCTTAAAGCTGAGCTGTCTTGAGGATTTATTGAAATGTACAAAACAATTAAATGTTAAATGTTGATTGTCAAATTATGGCCAACTCTCACTTCAGCAAGCATGTAGGTCAAATGAATAAATTTCTACTTAATCTGTAACTAATGGAGTGTTGCAGGGATCGGTTCTGGGTTCAGTTATTCATGATATATATTCATAACTGGGATGAGAAAAGTGAATGTAGTATAGCCAAGTTTATGAATGATACAAACAAAAAGTGGGAAGGCAGGTGGTGAAGATAACAGAGCTTGACAAGGGGCATCGACAGGTTTAAGTGAGTTGGCAAAAATTTGGCAATTGGAATATAATGTGAGGTTACGCACTCTGGCAGGAAGAACATCAAAGCTGATTTTTTTTAAACTGGAGAAAAATTGCTAAAAGCTAGAGCACAGAGGAATTTGGGAATCCTCATGCATAAATCTCAAAAAGCTAATATCGAAGTTCAACAGGTAATAGGGACAGCAAATGGACCATTGGCCTTTATTTCAAGGGGAATTGAAAATAAAAATAGAGACGTCTTGCTAAAACAATACAGGGCACCGGTCAAACTACAGTTGAAACACCATGGAGCATTTTGTACTCCTTATGTCAGGAAAGATACACTGGTTTCCAGAGGAGGTTCACGATCGAGGTACTATCTTATGAGGATAGGTCAAATAGATTGATCATGTACCACTGGAGTTCAGGAAAATGAGAGGCAATCTAAATAAAAATACAAGATTCTTAGGGGATTTGATGGGGTAGATGCAGATGGACTCTCCCACAAAGGGAAACAACCTAAGACCAGTGCATATAATCTAAGAAAAATGAGTCACCCATTTCAGACAGGGATGAGGTAGAGTTTCTTCTGAGGGTAGTGAATCTGTAGAATTCCTTCATGCAAACGGAATAGATGCAAGGCCCTTGAGCATATTTGAGGCTGAGATGGACAGATTTTCAATCAGGAAGGGAATCAAGGGTTGAGAGGAAAAGCGGTGAAAGTAGAATTGAGGGTTATCAGATCAACCATAATCTCCCTGAACGGCACAGCAGATGTGATGGGCTGAATGGCCTATGTTTTGTGGCCTTAATCATGACTGCTGTTGTCTTCTTCCAAATGTGACATCATTCTCTTTCAGGAAATGTTTCAAATTGCAAGAACCACATTGAGCTCACACAAAATTATCGATGATAAAAGAATAATTTTGACACTGTCAATTGTTTGCGTTAAAAATCTAATATTGCATTCTCTCTTCCTGCAAGATGTAGCTACTAAGAGGTTGAAAGCCAGGAGGAAGCACATAGAAAATTTTTAAAAAAACTTCACAGTACAATCACCTGTCTGGTGCAAATGTTCCATGAGTACTGATGCAATGTACTCCTGGCAGTATATATTCCATGGTGAACTGTTCATGGGGTATGAGATATACTTTGTTCTGCAAACAAATAACAGAAATCAGTAACAGCTTGATCCTGTTGTTATTAAATTATGCTTGAAATCAGAGCGCTTGTTCTTTCACTAGAAATGGCCGTTGCTAAGAATCACTAATTTCTAACGCCTGCAATGAAAGTAAAATCTGTGATCACATATCAGCATAATAAAATGTGAGGGTGGATGAACACAGCAGGCCAAGCAGCATCTCAGGAGCACAAAAGCTGACGTTTCGGGCCTAGACCCTTCATCAGAGAGGGGGATGGGGTGAGGGTTCTGGAATAAATAGGGAGAGAGGGGGAGGCGGACCGAAGATGGAGAGAAAAGAAGATAGGTGGAGGGAGTATAGGTGGGGAGGTAGGGAGGGGATAGGTCAGTCCAGGGAAGACGGACAGGTCAAGGAGGTGTGGCTTCCTCTACATTGGGGAAACCAAGCGGAGGCTTGGAGTCCGCTTTGCAGAACACCTCCGCTCAGTTCGCAACAAACTACTGCACCTCCCAGTCGCAAACCATTTCCACTCCCCCTCCCATTCTTTAGATGACATGTCCATCATGGGCCTCCTGCAGTGCCACAATGATGCCACCTGAAGGTTGCAGGAACAGCAACTCATATTGCGCCTGGGAACCCTGCAGCCTAATGGTATCAATGTGGACTTCACCAGTTTCAAAATCTCCCCTTCCCCAACTGCATCCCTAAACCAGCCCAGCCCAGCCCAGTTCGTCCCCTCCCCCCACTGCACCACACAACCAGCCCAGCTCTTCCCCTCCACCTACTGCATCCCAAAACCAGTCCAACCTGTCTCTGCCTCCCTAACCTGTTCTTCCTCTCACCCATCCCTTCCTCCCACCCCTAGCCGCACCCCCATCTACCTAATAACCTCATCCCTCCTCCTTGACCTGTCCGTCTTCCCTGGACTGACCTATCCCCTCCCTACCTCCCCACCTATACTCTCTCCACATATCTTCTTTTCTCTCCATCTTCGGCCCGCCTCCCCCTCTCTCCCTATTTATTCCAGTTCCCTCTCCCCATCCCCCTCTCTGATGAAGGGTCTAGGCCCGAAACGTCAGCTTTTGTGCTCCTGAGATGCTGCTTGGCCTGCTGTGTTCATCCAGCCTCACATTTTATTATCTTGGATTCTCCAGCATCTGCAGTTCCCATTATCACATATCAGCACACAGGGATACCAGTGTCCTGTGAAGATAGGTTATAATTCTTCTTTCAAAAAGAGAGTTCCTACATCTTCATGTGTACAGGAAATACCGTTCATCTGTTGTAGGATTTTAAAGAAAATTTTCAGAAGATAAACATAGAGTACTATAACAGAGAGCTATTAACACAGAAGTAATGTGTTAAAGCTCAGTATTACGGAATGTTTTTAATGAACAACTCTATGATTAGATGTTCCGAGTACGGTACACTGCTAAAAAGGGAGAAAAAGCCAGGAAATAATGGGCCTGTAGGAGTTGTATTTAACACTAAATGCAATGAATTCTGAGGCTTCTTTGACTGGCGCTGCCTGATCTGTGGGACCTAATGACCAAAAGATGGCACTCGGTGAATGTGGAACAGGATTTTAAGAGTTTCATCCCGGGAGAATGGTTAGGCAGGATTTCTGCTTTTTTTAAAAACCACAAATTTAATTCAGCAGGAGATTGACTTAAAGTTAGTCAAGCCAGTACAAAGGGTTGAGGAATTTTAAGCACAAATTATATCCAACAGGTCAAGTTTTTTGTGACCTTCTGTGCTGGTTTGAAATAAAATTTGCACCAAGCCCAAGCTTCGTCAGTTGATTCTATCATGGTGTGGCGGTGCCAGTGTTGGACTGGGGCAGACAAGGTCAGAAATCACACCACACAGATTACAATCCAACAGGTGGTTTTGAAAACACAAGCTTTTGGAGCTTCAGTCCAACACCTGAAGGAAGAGCGAGGCTCAAAAAGCCAGTGTTTTTAAATAAACCTGTTGGGACTGTAATCTGGTGTCATGTGATTTCTGACCTGATTCTATCACTAGTGAGTTCCTGCTAACTTGAGCCCCCTTGCGTCTAAACTTCAAGTTCTTCACTAAATTTTAAAGGAGCTTTTAAAGGTTGGGTTTACTTTACGAGGAAAATAATTACTGCACACCAATGTCACTGGTAAATGGTTCTGGGTTGCGTTTTAAAATTATGTACAATTAGATAAAATCTAATTGAAAGTGCTGGAGAAACTTAGTCACTCAATCTGGTGACTTTCGTACTGCAGATGCGAACATTTCATGTCCAATGACACTTCTTCAGTTCCAAAGAAAAATCTTTGGACTTGAACCATTAACTCGGTTTATCTCTCCACAGATGCTTTCAGACCTGCTGAGTTTCTCCTGCATCATTGTTTTCTAAATTTCAGATTTCCAGCACCTACTGCGCATTTTAAAAAAAATTTAAAATCAGCTGTTGGGCTAAAAACTGCAGCAATAATGCCCCAGCAAATTGGTCGCAAATGCCCATTTTCAGTCTTAGCTACTGCAGAAGCTCAGAGGCAGTGGCTGGCTAATTCCTTTCATGTAGTAGTGGGAAGAAGAGGAGAACAGTGCATTTATCTTTACATATCTCACATTTCCCAGTGATGGGGTTAAGCAATGTGCTTGAAGAAGTTCGACTGCCTGCCCCACAGAATGATGCATGTATACTCTGACAAGAATTAACAGCATTTGCTGTCTTCGAGTGGAGACCCAAAATAAATTTGACATATAATCTTAACAAACCTTAAAGAATTCATATGAAAAATAAAAGAGAAAATGTCTTATTTTCTGGCATGTATAGCAACATGCAATTTTTAAAAATGCTTGATGCAACAATCAATACAAATACAAGAATAGACTATTAACAATATTGAATGTGTAACTAGTGATTTAAATACAATACTAGCCTTTGATTTACACCCCAGCATAGCACCTGCTAGCAAATGCTATCAGGTTTCAGCAGCTCCTCAGTAACTGCTCTACAATGTTGTTACCTTTCTCTCCTCAAAATCTAGCAATTGTGTTAAGGACTTGGTTCCACAGGAATTGAATGCCAATTGGTATGTCACAGAAGTGAGTTCTGGCCTCGTGCATGTCTGAACAGTTTACAATAACCTATTCAAGTGTCCAGGTCATAGAATCCCTACAGTGCAGAAGCAGGCCATTCAACCTATTGAGTCTACACCAATCATCCAAGAGCATCCCAAACACCACCCCATCCCTGTAATCTCACATTAATCCCACATTTCCTATGTCAATCCCCTAATCCTACACATCTTTCGACTGTGGGAGGAAAACAGAGCACCCGGAGGAAATCCACACAGACACAGGGAGAATGTGTAAATTTCACACACAGTCGCCGAGGGTGGAATTGAACCTGGGTTCACTGGTGCTGTAGGGAAGCAGTGTTAATTACTGAGCCACCATGCTGGGTCCTCAAAAGTTGAACCAGATCCTGACCCCTTTGGCCAGTAGGAATCGGCGGCTTTGTTGCTGGCAGGGACAGAGTTTGCAAGGGGATACAGTGAAACATTCTCCTTATTGTAAAACTCCCTCGTGTTAGGATTTTCAGGTCACTGTAACCGTCTAACTGTGCATGGAATTACTAAATATCAAATGCAATTAACTCCTTTCCAAATCATGGAGGTAGCCTGTAACACTAACTTTTAACATACTTGTTCTCCGATTGGGTTCTGTGAAAGCTAACTGGACAGGCAAAAGCAGAGAGAAAATGATTAGGTTTGATTTTATTGCACAATCTCTTACCAGAAGGATGTTGGCTGAGTCAGCAATGATCTGCAGTTCAACGTTGGTTGGTAATTCATACACAGCGACGCGGTTCAAAGAATCGATTGCAACCCCGTGACACAGAAAACTGGAATTAAAAATAAGCTTTAAAACACAGGTGGTGGACAGCAAAACAAAAATTCATTCAAGCAGTATTTGGTCCACAAGTTTGGAGTACAACCCAAAGTCTTCACTTCTTATAAGGAATGTTAAAATCTCACCAGAAACACTTCCGATTCTTTGCCTATTTAATTTGCCATGCAGTAGGGGAGAGGTAGGGAAGGTCATGGCATGACATAACCTGAAATATCCAGGTTCAGGCTATGGTGAGAAGCTCATGTAAGGGATTGAGATTATAGATAATGAAGAAATCACAAACATAGATGCAGCTCCCAGTTCTCAGTGATTCTGTGCTTGAGAACTCCAAATCTTTTCTAACTCATTTGTGGAATGAGTGTGTCACTGGTTCAGCCAGCATTTATTTCCTAGCCCCAACTGTCTACCAACATGTTGCATCAACTCCGTGCAGTTTGAAAATCCATGATGGCTGTCAAAAGACACACAGCATTCATTGATTTATTATCAACACACTTTTCGCAACTTCTTGGGATCTTTCAAGCAAAATTGCAGTTTTCACCAGGAATATTACACAATATGTGACAAACATGAGAAATTATGGTGGTGTTGCATGCACCAAATTAGAACATTTGTATTTAAGAGCATTTTTCTCTCATAGATTCGTATCAATCTCCCTAGTGATATGCCACCACCTGGCTAAAAGTATGTCACATATCCAGGCTTCAGCAGTGCAACGTAGGAAAGATCCAAAGAGTTAAATGGGATCCCACTTCCTCTGGGGAACAGTATTTGGGTTCTGCTTTGTACCTCCCATTGAAGACACATTCCATTAAAGCAAGTGACATTTCTGAGGTTCATATTATATCTGAAAGCAACACCTAGTTTCATGTGAAGTATCTTTAATACAGACCTCAAGATTTAACTCCTTACGAACTATTACACTGGCAATTATTCTCCTTGACATCTTTCTCAGTTCACATCAGCATTAAAATTTTCTTTCTTGCTGCTCTGAGAGACATTGACAGAACTGATGAAAGGTCTCTACCCAAAATGTTAATCGACGTTTCTTTTTCTTATTCCATTCCCTGGCCAAACTATCTGGATTACTCCACATAGCTCATGTTGCTATGGTGCAAGAAATCCTCGAGATGGTGCCAAGGAGAGCCACAAGACTAATCCTTAATAATGAACTAAAGGGAGCAATTAGAAAAAAAAAACCAGGGCTTTTCAGTCTCACCAAAGTATATGAACCAGTTACTTAAACAAGAAAATAAACGTTGTTCAGTGCACCAGTGTTCTTGGGAATGAGGGCCTATACTGAAGGTGAGAAGGACAAGGTTAGGATAGACAAACCAAGAGCTGTTCTTGGAAAGCAATTCAAATATACCATCACACAAATTGTTTGAGACTAGAATGTCTTCGAGAAACAGTTGTGTATTGAAAGAACATCAGGGTTTAAGCTAATTTTGCTGAAGTAACTTGCTCATTCCATTGAAGCAATTGTCTCAGCATTTTTGGACGCTGAATTTCAGATTCCAGCCTCGAAGGATTTTCTTCTTCTATTTCATGTGCAGATGGCTTGGTGCAGTTCCTAGTCAATCAGTAAAAATCCTCACATGGCTTTAATAAACTACTAGTGGCACAGCAGATATTCTAAAATTAATCGCAATTTCCAAATGCGGCACAGGACTGGGCAATTTCTAATGAAAACATTGGTTTGGCCAGTGGAAACAATGACTGCTCTTCTTCTATTGATAGACTGCCGCACTATTTATGGTTCTGTCAATGGGGACCAATTTCTCCCCATCCCAGAGGGTCGCACTACTAAAAACAGTCTTGGCAGCAGAATTCTTTGTAGCTTCACAAGGGCAACTGAATAGACACAGGAAACCCTCAAAAAGCTACGGGGAGAAAAGGATAGGTGGGATTCAACCTTTTTCAGGGATCCAGCAGAGATATGATGGAATGATAAGCTTCCTTTAGTCAGTGTTAAACTCTGCAACTGTAGAAGATTTAATTTTATAGTAGGGCCAAGAAAAGAAATTGCTGGCAAAACTCAGCAAATCTGGCAGCATCTGTGGAGAGAAAGCAGAATTAATATTTTGGCTCCAGTGACCTTTCGTAACCCTTCTGCTTTCTCTCCACAGATGCTGCCAGACCTGCTGAGGTTTGCCAGTAATTTCTTTTCTTGGCCCTGCTATAAAATTAAATCTCCAGCATTTCTAGTTTTGGTTCTGATTTCCAGCATCTGCAGTTCTTTGCTTACTTTTTTGACTTGGAAGTAGTGCTTGGAGTCCTGAATGGTATGAAGGGAGGAGGGAAAAGCGTAGAGAAGGTGTGTTGTGCCTCACACGTTTGCATGGAAAGTTGGCAAACAGAAGATAGTGGCTGTTGAGGAGAATGAGGGGCGAGCCAGAGCAGCACACAGGGAACAATCCATTTGGAATACTGAACGCATTGAGCAGGGAAAGACATTTAGTGCTGGCTTCATGCTGGAGCTGGTGAAAATGGGAGAGGATGATCAATTGAATATGGAGGCTGATGAGGTGTGAAGTCAGCATAACGGCAACCCTATCATGGTTCTGGAAGGCAGCAGCGGTGAGAACATAAGTGTATGAAATAGACTGGACACAGTGGATGACTCAGTCCACCCTGGTCAGGGGAATCCTCAATTTTTTTTTTAAATCCACTTGTGGAATGAGGGTGTTGCTCGCTAAGCCAGCATTTAGTGCCCATCCTAATTATCCTGAGAGCAGTCAAGAATCAACCACATTGCTCTGGTTCCAGAGTCACATGAATGCCAGGCTAGGTAAAGATGGCACATTTCCCTCGCAAAAGGACATTAGTGAACCAGATGGGTTTCTCCTGACAATCGCTTCATGGCCATCATTAGACACTTAATTCCAAGCTTTTTAAAACTGTAATTCAAATTCTACCATCTGCCATGGTGGGACTTGAACCCTGGTCCCCAGAACATGAGGTGAATTAATAGTCCAGTGAAAATATCGCCTCCCAGTGAGAAAAAGGAAGACAAAATAGCAACTCTAGTATGAAAGGTTACGTTGTCAGAACAAATGTGACTGAGACAGAGAAACCACGGGAACAGAACGGAATCCTCACGGGAAGCAGATAGCATCATCATCATAGAATCCTTCAGGTGAGAACAGGCCATTCAGCCCAACGGGTCCACAGTGGTCCTCCGAACAGCATCCCACCCAAACCCATCCCCCCTACCTTATTTTTTCCATGGCTGACACACCTTACCTACACATTCCTTGGCACTACAGGTCAATTTAGCTTGGCCAATCCACCTAACTTTGGACCATGGGAGGAAACCGGAGCACCTGGAGGAAACCCACACGGGCATGGGGAGAATGTGCAAACTCCACACAGACAATTGTTGGAGGGTGCAATTGAACCCAGGTCCCTGCTATTGTGAGGCAACAGTGCTCATCACTGAACCACCATGCTGCCCTGAGGTGTGAGGAAATACAGGGTAGATGTGGGCATTTGTGGATATTATGATAACCTATCTTCAGAAATGCAGACAAGGAATTGAACAAAAGGTTAGAGGTGGACCAGGTAAAGATCAGAGAGGGCTGGAAAAAATGACATTTTCTCGTAACAAATGATAGTAGAACGTGGCACAAATAAGAGGCATCAATGTACTGGGGAAATAAGATGGGGGCTGGTGAATAGGACTACAGACAGGAACAGCAAGTGCTACAAACAAAAAGATATTTTGTGATAATAACAATCAATTTTTACACGAACAAAATAAGCGTGGTTGAGGGTGAAAACATTCACAGCCAGGCTGAGGCTGGGGACTGGTTTAGCTTCCTACCAAGGAAGAAGCAGGGAGCTGTCAGGCTGGCTTCGTGGAAGATGGTGATGCTGAGAGATTGGAACAAGGAGAAGGTTAGGGCCAGGAAACTGAAGTGCGGTAGGGCATCTGAAGAGTCTTTTTTCTCTCCTTGTTTCTCCCTTTATCTGCAAAAGCAGGCTGTAGCTCCTGTTGTACTGGAGAACTTGCCAGTGGCTCTCCAGTTTTGAAAGTTTTCCCAGCCTCCTTAATTAAATGAGGAGCATCAAGGCCCAATCCAAAAGCTAAATGATGCCCCACATTTCATCATTTGCCCCAACTAATATCCACAATACAGATTGTGATTGCAAAGTTGAGTTTATCCATTATTTTCAAAGCACAATAATTGACGCGGATTACTTCTGCATGACTGTTACTTATGCTTTCCCACGCATGTGAACACATCTCTGCACATCTGGCTAACTGCCAACTGTTATCTGTAATTTTCAGTATGGACACAAGTATGCTAATGTTGACTTTAGAAATGAGTGGTTCAAATTCCTTTTACGTTCCTTTCAAACTCATGCCAGATTTGATCAGCCCAGGAATTGAAAATCAAAACTCTGCAGATTACCAGGTCGCTCTTTGTAAATCTGTGTCACAGCTTCTTACCCTTTAGCTTCCAGCCTCCCAATTAGGATTGCTCAGAAAGGATTACCCTAACTCATGGCTTTAAGACACAAGAGTTGGATTTTTCCCACGCTTTGTTGACAATGGAAGAAAATTTGATCCAAAAGTCTGAAAAGAATATCTAATGTATGCTGCATTAAATGGAGGATAAATGCTTTGGGATCAGTACTACCAATGAAATTAGCCATATAGTTAATTGTGAAAGTAATGTGACTCATGTCATCCAGCTTGATGATAGGGTTTTCTATTAAAAGACACAAGGACAATGTAATCCCAACTGCTTAGCTGAAACAAGCTAGCTGGCCAAGAAAAGTACCCAGCTCACCCACCCACCCTAAAACCACTGGAAATCGATTTGTTATGACTCCCTATAGAGCAGGTGGTGAGGATCTGGCTGAAGTGTGACGCATTTTAAAGTATGTGCATGTTAGGCCCCAAACATGGAAGATGATTTTCAGTTTAAATGCCTGAGTGAGAAGTGGCAGTGTGCTTTCTGCCCAGAGAATCTAACAATTTGATTTAATATTGCCACATATACCCAAGTACAGTGAGAAGTTTTGTTTTGCATGCAAGTCCAGGCAGATCATAATGTACGAAAAGGATGGCAGCCAAGAGGCGGAAAGGTTCAGTTTAAAAATCTTAATTTTCTTATATGGGATGGCCCGGCTGTCATTCATTGAGACTGAGCACCACTTGCCATCAGCTTCAACTGGAATGAGGCTCGTGTGTTAAAATGGGATCTTTTGTTTAGCTGCACCGCATGAGTATTGAGCTGACACCAAAACTCGCCTCAATAAAAACTGCCCATCAGTCAAAGTCCCAGCCTAAATATTTGCAAAAAAATGCAGATTAGTCTGCAATAATAAACCGCAGACACCGTCAGCATCAGAACATGATACAGACCGCTCAAGGAGAAAGCTCAGCATTTGGGAAATATTTTCAGAGGGCAGTTAGCAGCCATCAAACACCTGATCTATCAACCAATTCAAAACACAGACTTAACAATGTGCAAATAATGAAGCTATAAATTTTTATAAAACATTTAGTCTAGACATTCTAGTGGACTAGTGGTAGCGCCCCTACCTCTGAGCCAGAAGGTCTGGATTCAAGGTTCACCTGCTTCGGGAGGTGCGTCATAACATTTCTGAATGGTCTGATTTAGAAAATATTGAATCGAACAGGGATTCAGTGCTGACCACTTTTGTTGTGCAACAGTTTAAATGGCAAGCGATGAAATGATCCTATTTTTGACAGTGCTTGTTTATAACTCAGCATGGATAAGCCTTTGGCCTGAGGAATTAGGTCTTTCGGCACACGTCCAAAAACTTGCCCTGCCTCTCTCAAGTTCCAACACGTTTCCATTTCTTTTTCTCTTCGAGAATCCCAGAATCAAAGATTTGTTGTGGCACAGAAGGAAGCCATTTGGCTCAATGTATCTGCACTGTCTCTCCAAGGAGTATTATGACATACTGCCACTCGCCTGCCTCTTTCTCATCTCTTTGAACATTAGATCTTTACAAGTGAACCTCCAATGTTCTCTTGAATGACTCCGTTGGCCCTGCCGCTACCACATTTCCAGGCGGTGGATTCTAGACCTGAGCCACATGTGTGAAAATGTCGTTTTCTCACATCGCCCTTACTACGCTTGCAAATTACTTTAAATCTACGCCCTTTTGCCATCATACTTTTACTCCTTCAAAACTATCCTTATAATCAAAGTTTCTCATCCCAGGAACCATTTTATAAATTCCCTGTGCTCTCTCCCCAATGTGTTCACATCCTTTCAATGGTCGGTGCCCAGACTGGACACAATATTCCACATGAGCAGTAACTAGTCTCTTGTATTAGTTTAGCATAAACTCTTTGTTCTTGTACTCTATGCCCCTATCAATAAAGCCAACGATACAGTGAGCTTTAATGACTGCACTGTCCACCTGTCCCGCCATCTGCATTGATCTGCTCACATATGCACCAAGGTCACTCTGTTTGTGCATCACACACCTTCAACACAATTATTGTAGCCCTATTTTACATCAGCTCTCCAATTTCTGCATCACATTTGAAGATGGCATCAACCTTACAGTTCTTCGTACTGAATTCATCTGCCACCTAAATGCCCACTCCATCAACTTTTCAACTTGACTATTGTTGCTTTGGTTTGTTTCGTTTTCATCTTCAGAGTGTGCAATGCTTCTTGCATCTCCTGCAAACTTTGAAATTACTCCCTGCACACCAAGGTTCAGATCAAACCTTTAAAATTCCCTCCAGCCCGAAAATATCCATTGACAACACTATTTCCTATCACCCAGCCTGTTTTGTATCCACGATAATCAGCCTCCACCTAGTTGACAAGAAAGCTGTGGATTGGATGCTGAGGTGAAATAATTATAGAATCACCTACAGTGTGCAGGAGGCCATTACGCCCATCAAGTCCACACTAACCATCCAAAGAACAGCCTCCCCAGACCCATCCTATCCTTGTAACCCTGCATTTCCAATGGCTAATCCACCCAATCTGCACATTTTTGGCCTGTGCGAGGAAACCGGAGCACCCCGGAGGAAACTCACACAGGCACAGAGAAACTGTGCAAACTCCACACAGAGAGTCACCTGAGGCTAGAAGTGAACCTGGGTCCCTGGAGCTGTGAGGCAGCAGTGCTACCCACTGAGCCACCGTGTCACTCTAGGGTATAAGTTAACTATTTCTAGCATTGAGCTTCTTAAAGTCAGTTGCAATGGTGTGCGACAATTTTCTCATTTCTCTTTTCCGCATTCTTTGGCATTTGTTACACAGCGTAGCCATTTGTTTTCGATATTGTAAAAGTTAGTATTTACTCAAAGCCAACTACACTCACGTTTCTGACTAAAATTTAGATGAAACTATATCTTGAAAATCACAAGATGTAAGCATGTTCTAAAAATATTTTCTATAGTTTCTAAAAGTTACATTCTGTGTGATTTGTCTAAGAAGGCTTTTCAAATATTTAGGATCCTCAGCTCCAACAACTTATAGCTACCAATGGCCCTCTGGGATCCTGCTTCTGCTTCCCTTCTCTCTGATCCCAGTTCATCTTCCACTTGCACCTCTCCACAGTACATTCACTATAACCTCTGACCTTTCACTCTCCCACGCTGAATGATCTGTGCTTAGCAATGGATCCAGTGGTATTCCTTTAAACTCCCACTTCAATTAACTTTGGGCTCAGCAAGACATCAAAATCTTCTTCCATTGCCTTAGAAGTCCTCTCCAACCCCACCCCAACTCAATGGGCTCTTTTGTCCATCTACAATACTCTCCCACCGGCTTCCTATCCACTGCTCCCTGGCAGATATGTTGTTTTAGCTAGTTTCTGTCCCACTGAAAACATTTCTTCCTTTCTTGACCATCTTCTGACCCATCCCACCCCTAATGTCCAGTAGCTTTCCACCTATATTTCTTCTGCAGTTTTACGTTCATCATTTTCCAGTTCCCTGACCACCATCTCACTATGAGCATCTAACCCCTCTACACCTCTTCTTCCATGAGGATGGTCTAAGGGCTATCTGTATTTTCCTTTGTTGGGGGCCAGAACAGTTCCCATCAACCACCACCCTCCTGAGCTAGCTCTCATTGAATAATTTCTTCTTTAACTTGTCTCACTTTCTTGATAGGAAGTGTGGCTGTGGGCATCCACAGGAGCACTGGGTGTGCCCATTAGGGTACATTTCAATTTCAATTCTAACTTCCACCCTCCTCTCACCTTTGCATAGCTCATTTCTGACACTATGGAAAATTCCACACTAACATTCTTTCCAATTGCACTGACTCCCACAGCTACTTTGACTATACTTCTGCATATCCTGCTCCCTATAAGGACCCCACTTGACCCTCCAATTTCTCAATCTCTATTCTGATGTAGCTACTTTCCACAATTCAGACAGGTCTTCCTTTTTCCTCAACGAACGAAAGCCTACCCACTGGGGTTGACAGGGTTAACAATTTTCTGAACTTCTGTCCTACCCATTCATTTCTTCTCATAATGCTTAACCTTTGTCCTCACTTTCCACCTCACCTGCTTCCTTATTCTCAAATCCTTCCTGCCCCACATCTTGCACTTAACTTTCCCCCAACCTCCAAACTGTTCCTCAACTAACCTTGTGTTCCATGGCCTTTCTCACTTTATCACCATGTGGAATGTTAGCTGCACGTTTTTCCATAGGTTTGAAGTTTTCCATCACTCTCTGTTTTTATCACAAATCTCCAGCATCCGTGGTATTTTGCAATTAGGGAACAAAATGGAATTGTTTTTGTCAGGTCTCAAATATCCCAACCACTTTACCTGTATTTGCAATAATTCAGCCTGATGGTGTCTGGCTGCTGTTGGCCTCCTAGAGCATTCACATGGACACTGATGCTTTGGCCTGGATCTGTCTCAGTTGCATATTCAATCAGCACCACATAGGTGCCTGAATGTGGAACTCTCATCACCATCTGGACATTAACCTTGCAAAATAAAGACATTAGGTGACGATGTCTGTTGCAGATCTAAGGGTTTTACTTTCAGAATAATTCCAGGAAATTGAATAAGGATGCATTTAAAAGGAGAAACGGGAAATAGGAAAAAACACCGTATTCCATAGGCAGAAAGGTTCATAATTAAAAGAGACAGTATTAAGGTGATGGGCAAAAGAACGAGAGGAACAAAATGAACAATTGATTTTTGAAAACCTAAGTGTATTCAAGAGTGACATGAACAGCTTCCAGGTTCTGGAAACAATGGTACTGGTATAAAAAGCCAGCTGATAAAACCACAGCTAAATGATGGCATGGGCAAGTATCACAGTGACATAATCCTTTAGCACAGAGACTGTAAAGTGTTAGCCAGAGGCTCACAATGGGGGAAGCGGAATCTCCAACCACTGTTCTGCCAATGAAAGAGTCACTTGTTCATCCGTGAAAGTGATACAAATGCTAAATAGGCCAACACAGGGGAAAACAGGTAGAAGGGATGAGCTTTAAAATATCACGATGGTTAATATTATTGAAATTATTCTGCGTCATATTAGCAGATGAATGATGTCCTGTTTGTCTACAGTTTCTCTCTGCCCGAGTTATGTGAAGTTGTTAACTGGTTTAGTTAAATTTGATTTCATCGCTCTGAAACTGCTCAGAGAAACATTTCAAATGTACACATGTGGATTTTTCACTTGATCCCATGCTATTCCTTTCAGTGTTCTACAAACCTGCTCAGCATTGAGGAGAACCATTAATGGATGCCTTGGAGTGGGCTGCACCACCTGACACTGGCTATGGAGATAGTTGTCAAAGGCACACATGCCTTCAGTAACCACGACTGAGGGGAAGCCATCCAGGGGTAGGTGCCTGTACATCAAACAACTGGGGAAAAATAGAAAAAATCCCATTAGGTAAAATCCACAATTAAGCCATTCTTCAAAAGCAAAGTAAATATCACATTTGACACTTCAATTTTCCTAAAAGAGTATTTTCCACTTTGTGCCAATACACAAAGTAACAGGATTAAATGTTTGAGTACACAGTAAAGCAAATATTCCTTTTTCAATGTAAATCCTTTGGAAGAAGAAATCTCAAACTCAAGTTGTATCTGAGCATACAGGGTGAAGCTTTGCAATGGCTCGTGAAGAAGACTGAAGGGGCTATGATAGCACAGTGTATATCTGACTGGGTTAATAATCCCAAAGTCTAGACCACGAATCCAGAAGCATGAGCTCAAATCCCACTGTAGCAGCTGGAGAATTTAAGTTCAATTAATTAAATTTGAAACAAAAAGCTCAAAAGGTAATGATGACCACAGGATTACCAGGTTGTTGTAAAAACCCAATAAGTTCACTAATCACATTAAGAAACAGAAATATGTCATCCTTACTCAGTCTGCCATTCATGTAACTCCAGGGCCAGAGCAATAAGATGCAGTTGATTCTCAACTACTCTCTGAAATTGCCTAACAAAACATCATTTGCAAGAAGGCAGTTCACTATCTCCCGAAAGGCAATTAATGTTGAGCAATAAATGTTGGCCTTCATATGGGTGCCCACATCCCTTCAATAAGGAAGGCAAAAATATTGGCAATGTCAGAAATCCAACTTCAAGGGATTGGATCTTCCTAATGCGAGGCAGTTGAGAGTATTAACCTGGGACGATCCTGCAATCTACCACACTTTCTGCCTGTACGAGCCTGGAGTAATGGCTGCGGACTGTATTAATGCTGGAAATACATCGTTCACTTCCTGCTGCTTAGAAAATCTAAGCCAAAACAATTATTTCAAAATGCCATGAAGTAAACATAACTTTTCTCAAAGTGTAAGGGCAGTGAAGGGGAGTGCTTTGTGCTTTGATACTATACCTGGACGTTTTTGGAGAATGTGATTTTTATTCACTATTGAGATCATCATGTTGTTCATCCTATGCCTCCTGAATCGTTCTGCTGCTAAACACGGGTTTGACAACCATGAAGGTGCTGCGGAACCATTCTGAAGTGTTCAATTCCAGGAAATCTGAATTCTGTTTCCTGGGGACAAGTACCCAGAGTTCCAACCCTTACTGATCATAAAGTACCTGATCCACAACATTGTGTCAATCTTGCAAGGAGGGAAATCTAATCTGCAATACATCTTTTCCAATAAATGTCAACAAATTTGAGTTAAAAGGATCATTCCCTTCAAGAAAAAGCATATATCTCAGTCTTTCCTATTTGTTTAAGCATTAAACTAATGATATCCTGTCCATTCAGCCATTGCATTGGATGCTGAATGCTTGGCTGCAGAAGTTGCAAGATCATTTTAGAGGTGAAATGGGCATGATTCAGTAATTCCCTGCAAAGCCTACCACTTGAGAGATTTGGTCAGCTGAATCAGCAGCACAATTTTACTTTCCAAGTACATAATTGCTCTGAAAATTATTCTCACATGGACAGTAACCACAGCAGCTAAACCTTTCATTACTCCTGTCCTCTCTATACCTACCTATATATCTCTATACCTACATCACAGAATTCAGAGGTATCTCTGCAGAATCCTATACTACATCTCTTATGCACTGCCAGAAAGACCCATGTTTATCAATTTTACAGCTTAACCAGCCCAAATTTGTGACAAATCCACTCCAAGTCCAGCCCAGGAGAGTGGCAGTCTTATTTTGCCAACCTATGGCTAGCTTTTCTACCTTACTTTCAAAAAATGAAAGAATGTGGGCAAAACCAATTCATGTTACTTGGAACTCCAGAAAAATGATGCACTTTAGCCTAGCGATAACAATAGATAATAATTCAGAGAGCGATGGTAACAGTTTGAAATAAACGAGTCAGTGCCAGTGTTAAAAAGCAGGTTAAAGAACATCATACAAAAGACAAAAGATACATCTGCTAATTTCAGAACAGTAATTTCTAAACTTTAAATGAAGTAGTAAAGGTGTATGATGAAATCCATAGTAAATATATTTAATTCCCAATATTTTTATACCAATTACTGTTCAACACTCAGGATTGAAGCTAGATAATTGGATCTTGCTGTGTACAAAACAGGGGCAGAGGAACCAGATCAGAGAAAGTGCCAAAAAGTTTCACATCAGCAGGAGAGTAATTACAAGTTGTTCAAAAAAAACCCATCAGCTTTCGTGTCGTACTAACTTTTGAGTGGTGTCCTGAGGGGTTCTTGTATAGGTGCACGGTTCAGTCACTTTGAGTTGGAGGATTGGTGCTTCATAGTAAGCACTCGGTAGAAGGACCAGGTAATCCTGCAAAATAAAACAAGTGTGAGCCTCTGCACAACAGTAACATTGCATTTTGTATTTGGTTTTTCTTCAATAATAATATTGCATATCTTCTAAACAAATACGTATTAATTTTCAAAACACTTCTCTTTCCACCTGAAGCAATTTTCACAAGTGCATCTGTGACCTTTTTTTTGCCACATCCCTACAGAAGAAAATGAACACTATTTCAAAAGGTTAACACATCCCAATATAGGTTGGCAACTTTTTGTTTCTTTCCATCTTGGGCCCTTTCCAAGGCTCTATGAATTTATGGCAAATTTTAACAAGCTCATGTCTGCTGGGCAGATCAGGTGAGTTCCTGAGTAACATTCCCAAACATTCCAACAAAGTTTAAATATAAAAGTCTGGAGCCATCGAAGACTTATCAGCCGTTTTCTCCACCATGTCACACACTTCTTACATGAGGCATGGAAAGCAGTGGCTCCCAAATTCCTGCAATCCTCTGGTCAACTGGCCCCAGTGATACATTCTTCTAACTTAGAACCTTTGACTTCTTGGAACATTCAAACAAAGCAGAAGCAGACATAGGCTATTCGGCCCCTTGAGTCCACCCGGCCATTCAATAAGATCATGGCTGATTTGTTTGTGTTTCGGATTCCACATTCCCACCCATCTCCAGTAACCTTTGATCCTCTTGCCTAACAAGAATACCTCAGTGTTAAAACTATCTACTTATACCATCTTCCGAGGCAGAGTGTTCCAACTCCGAGAGAAAAAAAATCCCTTCACTCCCCAGCAGGATGACTCCAAACTTTAAAAAGCCCATCCAAATTCTGGACTCATCCAGAAGTGGAAACACCTTCTCACATGCTGGGCAGCACAGTGGCTCAGGGGTTAGCACTGCTGCCTCACGGTAACAGGGAGCCAGGTTCGATTCCATCCTTGGGTAACTGCCTGCGTGGAGTTTATACATTCCCCTCATTGGCAGGTGGGTTTCCTCCCATAGTTCAAAAAAGTGTGCAAGTTAGGTGGATTGGCCATAGGAAATACAGGGTTACAGAGTAGCGGGATGGGCCAAGGTGGGATGCTCTTTGGAGAGTTGATGTAGGCTCAATGGGCCAAATGGACTGCTTCCATACTGTAGGGATTCTGTGGTCCATCTTATTGAGGTTGTTTAGGATCGATTTTATTTCAGTCAGTGTCACCCCTCACTCCGCTAAACTCCAGTGGAAAAACAGACCAGTCTGTCCATCTGTTATCTTAATTTAAAATTAATTCAGTAAGGATAATTGAAAGTAATTGCTTTTCCTCCTTCAAAAAAATTGCCAAATAAACATTTTCATGAATAGAGTGGTCTTTCACGTCATGCATATTCACGTAGCTAATAGAGAAAAAAATTATAATTGTTAAATAGTTACTTGGTTAACTCTGATTTTCTTTAATTGCTTCTGTCTCCAGATTGTCATCCCAAACAGAAAAAGAAGACAATCTGCGATTTTAAGGGAGCCACTTTGTCACGAGACTCAGTTGAATGTCTTTTTTGTGACCTTCGGAGTCAAGCCTGCTATGAAGGCCCCACTTAACAATGCCATGTTTTCGTCTTAAAGTATGGGAGAAAAACTTTGACTTTATTCATTAATACAAGCCAGCACTTAATTGCCAATAGTCCTCAGACAATTCTAAACAGTGTTAAAGAGAAACAGAACAGTTCTGACTGCAGTAGGGTTAATGTCAGTGTATACTATGCAATAGTAAAACTGTTATCCTGCCCACTACAGGACCACAAATGCAGCATCAAAAACCCCAAAAAACAACATTTAACTGTTAAAGAGCTAAAGACAGTTAAATGGCACTTCAACAAGAGCAAGTGATGCCAAGTTTAAAATTCAGGCTTTTAGCCAAACAGAGGCTCAAGTCAAACTTTGCACTCTACTGGCAAGGAAAATTTTCTTAAATTTTGATGTTCTTAATTTGTTTTTCTTGACAGATTGTGTGTGTCAGTATTTTATGATTTCTACCTGAAATCTCTAACCGCTGGATTTTGAACATCAGTCCATCCCAAAGCTGTTTATGAACTGATTAGTAAATTCTGAATGTGTAACAGAGTTATAACTAAAGCAGCAAGTAATTACAAACAGGAGATAATCAAGTTTTGGAAAGGAATATTTTCTGCAACTAACCTCAAAGTAAACGATTAATTGAAGCTGGATGCTATAACAGCTCAGATCCAAATATAACAGTCATTTTGGCATAAGACAAAATGGCACCATCCAAGGTTGAAGGAGATTGTGTGGTGGTTACAATGTGTTAGTATGAACACTTTCAACTTGAAATCTTGGCTTTGGAACTCTGCCCGAACTGGCACAGAGCTTTTATTGTCCCATAAGTGAAGCAAGCTGGCAAGCTTTGACCATTTGAGAAAGTTAGTGTTTAACTGTCATCTCTTGGCAGATCATCAGAGAGTCTTCATTCGATGTTGCTATGGATTTGTCTGAAAGCCAAACCATTATAGGCTACTAACCAAGGATATGGCCAATGTAGGAACCCATAAGAAAACCAGTAAGATTGGAAGAGGAATCATTAAAGTATCTTTTTAACCAAAACGTCTGTTTGTGGTGTTAAAGATTTTCACAGGTACAAGTTCAGCCATGTGGTACACATTTCCTAAATCACAAATTGTTTCCAGAGTCTTCACTGTAACATCCCCAGACTGTTACAAAACACTCAGGAAGGAGCATTCATCCTCGAGCCCCATGCCTTCTGGAGTCACTACTAAAGATTTAATGAAAGGACACAAAGCTCCTAGTTTACTGATTCATTGGAAAGAAAACACTTCAAAAGAAAACACTTAACAGGCTCCTGTACATCACAAGAAATATTATTTATGACAAATAAGTCATTTCTAATCACAAGTAAACAGCAATCAACTATCAGCATACATCTCCACCAGTAAAGCTCTAACCCCTGTTTAAAACCCCACACATACATACATTCAGCCAAGGGCAAACCGAAGAAATCATTGGCTTTATGGGGGAGAAATAGTCGGAAAGACAGTGTAACGGTACTTGTCCACAGCTTTTGTTGAAATGTTTCACTTGCTTGTCAGGGCTTTCTGGTCTTTGGTTTCCTTTCTCTGGGCTATTTCACTTTTTTGAAGGAGGCACAGGGTGATTGGAACACTTACTACAAAGTCTCTTATTAACTGGTTAAACATAGCTGTTTACAACAACTGGTTGGAGAAAACGACTGGCCTCCTTCTGGTATTTTTACTACAGAGTAAGAGGGACACAATTGGCACTACCAGCAGTTCAAAGACTACTCGCGGCATTGTTCACACCCACTACCTGTTCAGCAGCACAGGAAGTGATCGTACAGCTGGTGCCAGGCTGACGACATCTGGCTTCATCAAATAGTCGCAATTGCACAAACCCATTAGTTACTTGTTGCCGGCCAAACTTCACTTTGCACACATCCCCCGTTTGCTGTGCATCGACAAACATCTTCCCCTGCTGCCTGAACAAAGTAGCAGTATCAACACTGCACAAAATGAGTTTCAGTAATGTAGTGCCTTTTTTTTAAAAAATATACAACAATTCCTTCCACATCCTCAGTTTCAAAACAGTCCTTTTTCCATTTTAGTCCAAAGGTCAGAAAATAAAGTGATAATGTCTTTGTGAAACTGCAACAGTCTTATTTCGTACCACCTGGTCAAACACAAAGACAGAGCCTCGGTGCGCATTTGAAGGTCCCAACTGCAGGTTCACCAGAACAAAGCAAAGGATGCATCAAGCAGTGGTTTGCTCAAGGTTAGCCATTTGTGTTGTAATCTAACCAGACATACAGTCCCTTTAAAGGGGCTGTAAGGAGCTCCAGCAGAGGGATAAGTTTTTTAAAAAAATATTTACGTCAGGTGTAGACAGGAGTTCATTATTGTAGCCCACTGCCAGCTCACAATGGCCTTTTGCTATTCACCTACCCCACACTCACCACATGCTCGACTGAAAAGCCAAATAATGTAACCTGAATCAAAGAGAGAATCCTGGAGAAACTCAGCAGGTCTGGCAACACCAGTGAGAAGAAAGCAGAGTTAACGGTTAAAGTCCTGTAATTCTCTTCACAGCATTCTTGGTGCTTGTTTCAGATTGCCAGTATCGACTGAGTAACTTAAATTGGATATTCATACGCCAATATGTTGTCTCAGGAGCTATCTCCAGGTAAAATGTAAAGTATATTGACATGTGACCTCTGGCCCAAGCAGAGGGTGATTTTACATGCAAAAATGCTTCACGTAATTTGTTTTAAACTTTGTTTCTCCTTGTCACTACCTCCTCTCCCCTATGAATTTGTAACACTAGTTTAACACATAATGAATAAACACACAGCAGCAATGACAATTGTTTTACACTTGAAATGTTAGAACTGATGGTCCTGTTGTAAAGTTTCAATGTTTTTCTTTGTTACCTCTCAAGGTTTGACTATTACTAATCTGCCTCGTAAGGGATTCCTTATCTGATCATTACGAACTCAGAATCCACAGACAAAATATAAACCTACAAGTCATAGGAAAAGGATTGGCCATTCAGTCCCTCCAGCCTTTCTGCCTTTTGATGAGAACAAGGCTGCTCTGTGGCCTAATTCCATACATCCCGATCTTTGACCCATAATCCTGAATGCTTTTGTTGAACAGAATTTATCTATCTCAGGTTTAAAATAAACAACTGATCCTGCACCTGCTGCCACTCGCAGAAGAGAGTTCCCAACCTCTACCACCGTTTGCGCGCAGAAGTGCTTCCTAACATTGCTCCTGCGTGGTCTGACCCTAATTCTCAGACTATTTCTCCCAGCTCTATTTCCCAACCAGTGGAAACAGTTTGTCTTTATCCACCTGTTTTTTTTCCCTGCTAATATCTTGAAGACTTCAATCAGACTTCCCCTTAAACTTCTAAATGCTGGAGAAATCTAGCCTAATTTATATAATCGCTCCTCAAAATTGTTCTGTGAAGTCTAGGTATCATTCTTGTAAACCTACAGAGTACTCCCTCCGACCCCAATATATCTTTCCTAAAGTGTGGTGCCCCAATCTTCTCACTGTACTCCAAGTGGTAGATACATCGCAGCAAGTGTAGGCTCCTCAGTTCTTAGGGCTTGCACTCTGTCAGGATCATCCGCCTCAATGCTATTGTCTCTTGTTGTCCCCATATCAGAATATTTCCCTTTGGTTTTCCAGAATTACACAACCGCTGAAAATATTTACTGAATTAATATGGATTGAATAGTGTGCACTGTAGAGTAGCAAAATTACTTGTTAACGTCAAGAAGTACGTGATGTATATCTGACCACGTACACCAGTCACTACTCGTTATTTTCCCAAAGACATTCAGCAGCGTATCCCACAGCATCTGTTCCTGTATGTGAAGCTCAGCGCAAATGATTCTTACCAAGAGGATTCCCTCTGCTTCGATGACCACAGACCATGCCCCAGGATTAAGCACAAACGGTTCCACAAACGTGTTCTGTGGCACGGTGACAAAAGTTGGCTCCGCGCTGGGGGCAAAAATGATCTGCTTTGTCTGTTCAGAACCTGGACACCAAGACACAAAATGTAACGTTATTTTCCATTATATACAGAAATATCATTCACTACAAGTGAGGCAAGGCTAGAGTAATAATTTTATATAATAAAAGGCTGGTATAACCACGGGGAAATTTTACAACAGTTGAGCCGCACAGCTGCTGAGTTTAGCAAGGACATGGTTGTTGGAAGCTCCTGTGTTCTTTCATGTGTGGTGTGGTGCATTACGTTGCAGTACCGTTAGCTATTTGTTTTGATTCCTACATCATACAGCTACAGATAAGGGAGACCATTTTGGCCATCTCACCATATCATCTACAAGACTCCCTGATTATTACCATCATTATGTTATCTCAAAGTCCTCTGTATCTGTTGTTCATTCATCCTGTGAAGAGGACTTCCTGATGTCAACACTACATTTTCCTTTTACTAGTTTGAATCAATACGTCCATCTCCTGTTGCCATAATTTAAAGGAGAGGATTAGGCAGAATGGGAGGATATTTAATTGGGGAAGAGGAAACTATGATGCGATTAGACATGAGTTAGGAAGCATGGACTGGGAGCAGTTGTTCCATGGTAAGGGAACTATAGACATGTGGAGACGGTTTAAGGAACAGTTGTTGGGAGTGATGAGTAAATATGTCCCTCTGAGACAGGCAAGAAGGGGTAAGATTAAGGAACCTTGGATGACGAGAGCGGTGGAGCTTCTAGTGAAAAGGAAGAAGGTAGCTTACATAAGGTGGAGGAAGTTAGGGTCAAGTTCAGCTAGAGAGGATTACATGCAGGCAAGGAAGGAGCTCAAAAATGGTCTGAGGAGAGCCAGGAGGGGGCACGAGAAAGGCTTGGCAGAAGGAATCCGGGAAAACACAAAGGCATTTTACACTTACGTGAGGAATAAGAGAATGGTCAAAGAAAGAGTAGGGCCGATCAGGGATAGCATAGGGAACTTGTGTGTGGAGCCTGAGGAGGTAGGGGAAGCCCTAAACGAGTTTTTTGCTTCTGTCTTTACGAAAGAAACCAACTTTGTAGTGAATGAAACCTTTGAAGAGCAGGTGTGCATGCTGGAATGGATAGAGATAGACGAAGCTGATGTGCTGAAAACTTTGTCAAACATTAAGATTGACAAGTCGCCAGGCCCGGATCAGATTTGTCCTCGGCTGCTTTGGGAAGCGAGAAATGCAATTGCTTCGCCACTTGCGAAGATCTTTGTATCCTCGCTCTCCACTGGAGTCGTACCTGAGGACTGGAGAGAGGCAAATGTAATTCCTCTCTTCAAGAAAGGAAATAGGGAAATCCCCGGCAATTATAGACCGGTAAGTCTCACGTCTGTCGTCTGCAAGGTGTTAGAAAGGATTCTGAGGGATAAGATTTGTGACCATCTGGAAGAGCATGGCTTGATCAAATACAGTCAACACGGCTTTGTGAGGGGTAGGTCATGCCCTACAAACCTTATCGAGTTTTTTGAGGATGTGACTAGAAAGGTTGATGAGGGTCGAGCTGTGGATGTGGTGTATATGGGCTTCAGTAAGGCATTTGATAAGGTTCCCCATGGTAGGCTCATTCAGAAGGTCAGGAGGAATGGGATACAGGGGAACTTAGCTGCTTGGATACAGAATTGGCTGGCCAACAGAAGACAGCGAGTGGTAGTAGAAGGAAAATATTCTGCCTGGAAGTCAGTGGTGAGTGGAGTTCCACAGGGCTCTGTCCTTGGGCCTCTACTGTTTGTAATTTTTATTAATGACTTGGACGAGGGAATTGAAGGATGGGTCAGCAAGTTTGCAGACGACACAAAGGTCGGAGGTGTCGTTGACAGTGTAGAGGGCTGTTGTAGGCTGCAGTGGGACATTGACAGGATGCAGAGATGGGCTGAGAGGTGGCAGATGGAGTTCAACCTGGATAAATGCGAGGTGATGCATTTTGGAAGGTCGAATTTGAAAGCTGAGTACAGGATTAAGGATAGGATTCTTGGCAGCATGGAGGAACAGAGGGATCTTGGTGTGCAGATACATAGATCTCTTAAAATGGCCACCCAAGTGGACAGGGTTGTTAAGAAAGCATATGGTGTTTTGGCTTTCATTAACAGGGGGATTGAGTTTAAGAGTCGTGAGATCTTGTTGCAGCTCTATAAAACTTTGGTTAGACCGCACTTGGAATACTGCGTCCAGTTCTGGGCGCCCTATTATAGGAAAGATGTGGATGCTTTGGAGAGGGTTCAGAGGAGGTTTACCAGGATGCTGCCTGGACTGGAGGGCTTATCTTATGAAGAGAGGTTGACTGAGCTCGGTCTCTTTTCATTGGAGAAAAGGAGGAGGAGAGGGGACCTAATTGAGGTATACAAGATAATGAGAGGCATAGATAGAGTTGATAGCCAGAGACTATTTCCCAGGGCAGAAATGGCTACCACGAGGGGTCATAGTTTTAAGCTGGTTGGTGGAAAGTATACAGGGGATGTCAGAGGCAGGTTCTTTACGCAGAGAGTTGTGAGAGCATGGAATGCGTTGCCAGCAGCAGTTGTGGAAGCAAGGTCATTGGGGTCATTTAAGAGACTGCTGGACATGTATATGGTCACAGAAGTTTGAGGGTGCATACATGAGGATCAATGGTCGGCACAACATTGTGGGCTGAAGGGCCTGTTCTGTGCTGTACTGTTCTATGTTCTATGTTCTATTAATGTTTCCAATTTACCATGCTTGTAATGCTGACATAACTCTCAAACACTTCTTTGCAAGATAATGGAGTGTTTAAATACTAGGATCAATATTTAAAAGCTCTTCTTTGCACTGCACCTAAGGTTGAATATTTTGCATTTACCCTCATATCCAGAATTGGATATAATATCAAGGCGTTTTAGTAAAATATTTATGGTAAAATCAGGACATCTTCCAATATATGTTATTATGGAGCATCAAACAGTAATAACACATTTCTGTAATGACCTTAAATGTAGAAGGTAGTTTCAAGGTGCTTCATAGGAATGTGACAAAATTAAACAAATGTTAAGTTTAAACAAGTTATATTAGGAGGGGTGACCAAAACTTTGATAAGTGGACCAGAGTCCATAAGCAGAAAGCTGGAGTTTGGAGTCAAACATATCAGGCAGAAAGTATCAGAGACCTGATTAAAAGCTTAAACGTCAGAATGCGCATTCATATTGGGAGCCAATGACAGTCAGTGAGCACAGGGCTGATGGGTAAGGGGCACCTACTGGGGCACAGACAGCAGATTATAGACCACACAACCTAAAAGATGGGATGACAGCCAGGGCAGAGTTTGACATTCCTGTTTTGTTCATTACATTATTATGTGGGAAGTGCAAATCAATTTCAAACCTGCATTTCCACCATAATCTAAAACACTAGAATTCAAGATAACACAGATAAACTATCCAACCCTAGGCTCCAATCCAAACTACAATGAGTTAACTCATTTGGCAGGAATAATGTCTTCAGCTACTCCGACTGGACAGGTGTAAATCAGAGTCTGATGTTCGTAATGGCAAGCCCAACTGCAAACGTACCTGAAAAACCAGGAAAGGATACGGGATTGAGTTTCCTTTGTGGGTCTGACCCAAACATTCCGTACCGAAGTACCTTTGTACCTAAGATGGCACCGCAAGTGGCAATTTTATATATAGGCTTTTCACTGTACTCATGAGCGTGCACGTAATAATAAGACTATTTCAATTCAATTCAATTCATCTGGCACCAAGATGACCCCACTGTGAAGTCACTTTGTGTTGAGATTTCCAGTCAATTAGGCCTGTGCATGGTTTGCACACACAAACTGCCTTTTGGGGTAAATACCCAGGAATATCCAGGCTATGTTGGATCAGATCAGGTGAACCACTAAGGATGCTATAAAGCTTCAAACACGAGTTCCCACTTTCAGAAAATTCTTTAGTTCTCAAAACCGTTTTTAAGATTTTAAACCTTTTAAAAGAGACCAGACAAAGCATCAGCAGCTATCATTCCAAGGCTGTGTTCCCATTAGGAAATCTCATGCACAGCTGGAACTCAATAAAACCAGACCTATTGGACTGTTTCTCGCCCATGTTAATTCATTAGGAAGGTTCACAAATTCCTACTCAACAGCTTCCGCATTTGATACTAAATTGTTAATTATTATTGTTATATGTAATAACACAAAGTCAGAGGTACAAATCCGTGCAGATTTTTATTAACAGCAAAGGAAATGCTTACAATTGTGACATACTGATTATTGCAACCTGCGTAAATTGAGAGCTGGCCCTTCAGCAGCATCATCCTCCACTGTGAAACCAGAGGTTAATTAGCACAAATGGGATTTTGGTTTTAATGCTGCACTTTTGCAAATTGGTCATCAAGCTATGAACAGTTCTGTTTGGTATCTGTGTCTTCCAAATTGCCAGTGGAGTGGGAGGTGGGGGATAAATAGGAGAATAAAAGAAAGTTCCAATATCAGCTCTTTAGACCCTACATATAGTGCAAAAGGAATGTCTCGTACAACATCTACAAATGGAGGGGAGGGGAGGGAAGAGGATTACAGAGAATGTGGCAGTAGTCTCTGTGTGTTTGAAGACAGGAAATTCCAACAGGTTTGTCTGTTGTGACAGAGTTCAGTATTGCCTAGTAAATCAGCTACATAGTTCGCAGCATAGTTAAGCTTTTATTTGCTGATTACTTTGAGCAATAGAATTGGTTTCACTGCACAGCAATCACTTTAACCACCACCTTGTAGACGCTGATACACATGGGGTTTAAACCTTACCTGGTCTTTGTCCCTGATAAGCTGTAACTTTACCAAACACAGTGGCAGATCCTGCATTAATATACCTCAAGATGAAACGAAACAAATAAAGCTCCGAATCCATCACATGCATCATTATTTTGACTCTATTCTGTAAAAATGAAAAGGAATTTGACAATGGCACATAGGTGTGACTAGGACTACAATTAGCAAAGGAGATTTAATATGATAGATGCAAAATCTCCCTTTACTTGTGGGAAACAAATCCAGCTGCAAAGCATGTCAGCCTCATTCACACCTACAAGCAATGCCAACTATATACTGGAGCAAATCATGAGACTTGCAGAAAGGGGTGAATCATAAGCAAAGATATGTAATGTAAAGATAGGTCTAAAAGCCACTTACAGTTCCCACATTCAAGACTTATTTCGCTGACCATGACCATTCCTTTCACATCAGTAGATCCGCGGTTCACGTAGCGGAAGACAATGCGAAACAGGTCAGGGGAAGTCACATTGACTGTCACAACTACCTTAGGCTGGTGAGGAAGAGAAGCGGATGGGAAGCATGATACTTAAATCCACCACCTCAGCAAGCAAAAATTCTACAAGCCAGCAGCCCAAAGTACACAAAGCATGCCGTTAATAAAACAAGTCTAAAAAAAAAATTCCAATTCTGCATCAATATCACATTGTGAAGTAGCCTCTAGGGCAGATTAATTTAGCACATCTTAAGCAAAAATAACAAATACATTTGATTCATGTTGAAAGAACTTATAGCATAAATGTTCTTCCTCAAAAGTCTCATTCAGAATAAATCTCGAATAACATTAATATTTAAATATTACAGCATAAAAATATCTTAACATTCAAATGATGTTTCACAAATATAATCAAATAGACAAAGGAGTAATATTATAAGCCAAACTCTTGTCCCCATTGTTTTTCCTATTTATAGTAGTAAAGGATTATGACAAGACACAACAGCTCAGAGATTTAAGACTGACGGTCTGGGCAGAAGCTCAGAACTAATGGCTAAGTTAACACAAAATGTTTTTGTCTGTCACTTGTACCAAGAATTTTTCTAATGACTTGCATTTATTTTATTTTCTGTTATGCTCATTTAGACAAGGTGTGGCAGTACTGAGTGATGGAACTGACCTTCTACCTTCCAAATATAAAACAGCATCAACATCAAGTATTCCTTTGTCCACTGGGTGATTCAGAGATTCCAAAATCGATTTTCAAGTGACTCACTGAATAATCATGCTTCCAACCAGTGTTTTAACATAAATTGCTCTATGTCAAAGCTCTGTTATAGTGGGTGGGAGAGAGTTTCAAAAGAAATGAATGAAAACATGCACAGTTTCTTACCTCATCGAAAACCACTTTTGAAATGGCAAACATTCTCAATGAACAAAAGAGACGTGAAACTTAGAAGATGGCAGCTAGTGAAAAAAGTAGCATCCTAATCCAAGTGCTAACTGCTCAATCAAGTCTAAATTCTTCTCATTTACCTGAATTGGAGACATCTGTGCATACCCCCGCCAGCTAAAGTTTTCAAACTCAAGTGGATTAAAGCCAAAACGAACGGCCCTCCCATCAGGGGTCGTACCATCCTCAATCTCAAACCCCAGATGATGCAGGTCAGGGAAATAATGATCAGGCCTTGCTCTGAAAACAGAATGCATCAAGACAGTTTGAATTGAAAACCTGTTATTGACATCATCTCCAATCTAGGTTATTGAGGAATTAGAATCACAGAATCCCTACAGTGTGGAAGCAGGCCATGGCAGTTTGCTGTGTACGACTGGTGCTGTCCTTCCTACAACAGTGTTCATATTTCAAGAAGTAGCTGATTAGCTGTAAAGCACTGGAAGGTGATTAGTCATTATGAAACATCAAATACAAGAGCAAATCTTTGTTTCTTGCAATCCAAATTTTCTGTGACCTCATCTTACCCTTTCCTGTGTGATTGATCAGATCAAAGGGTTCAAGACATTAGATACTGCACAGTACTTATTCCATGTTGATTATTAATAGTAATTCGCAGAACAGCTTTAAGAACATGAATTAATGCATCGTAGGGCTCAAACAGAACATCATCACTTTCAGTGAAAGAGATGAGTGAACAAAAACTCAAATAGTAAAAGAAAATACCTCATTAATAAATTGTGGCAGTATGCTACCAAGATTGAGATGCAGTTAAATTGTCTTTGTGACATTACTCATTTGATGAGATGTGAAGACAACTGGCTCACAGATTGAATGATGATAATTAGCAACACCAGCATGCACAGTACCTGGTAGAAGTTCCAGTTAAAACATGCATCTAATAATTTACCACTGAAAGATAAATTGCAATTCAACATCAAAGGAGGTGTTTAGATAGCCATTGGAAAATAGCAGCTATGGTTCTGGTTCTTACTGGTTGCATGCACGTCCTTCGATGTTCTGTCTGCATTGACAACTTCCTGATCGGTCACCACACGCACTACCCACTGAGCCTCCTGTATCACACTGACAGCCTACGGCACAAAAACAATTAAGATGGCTATGTTTGCAAAGCTTGAAATTGATACTCAAAAACAAAACAGAATGCTTGTTGAGAAGCACGTCTGACAATCACAATTTCAAGTCTATCTTGTGTAACGGTACCTGTTACAAAAGTTTTAGCTCCCATCTTTTTTACTTTCCCAGGTTTATCAAAGTTATAGGATACTGAATGTGACTGTCACAAGATGTGTTAGTCAGAGTAGATCACGTTTTGGTGTTCGAAAGTTGGCAATACATACAAAGAGGGTCATAAGCAAATTTACCACAAAAAACCGGGGCTCTCAAGTTTTGGATTATTCAGTTAAAGTAAATTATCAATTGGAGACATTCAAGATATGTTTGTAGGCAACTTCTTCCCCTGCCCCACTCGATATGATCTAGTGATGGCAGCTGAGGAGCAGAATGGAGAAGGGAAATAATGGTTGGCATGCTGAGATGAAATTTAAGGAGTTACTTATCACAGAACTGAAGGATGTTGAGAAATTTCACCCACCTACTTCAAAACCATAGCAACTGAAAGTCTACTCAAGTACACTATTGTGAATCCTCAGAACCTGTGTGAAAAACCTGGGGGAGTCTGTCCTCTTAATGAAGCTTTGGTTTTCTCGAAGTCATCATAAAGTACTCAAACCTCCAACAGGCAGAAGAAACCGCAGACGTGTTGATAATGCAGGAGGGCCAATAGCCAGACTTCTTGATTTGCTTTTCTTCCCCACCGTAGGATGGGCACCCATTTTGAAGGGTGTCCAAAGTAAATACGCCTTTTACAAAATACTGGAGCTAAGCAGACTTTTTCTGGATGTCTTTGCAACAAGTGAAACAGGAATTGGCAAAGGCTACCGTGTGATTACTGTTTTAGTTGGCATCTTCTGGCAGCAGTTTCAAAGACATTGGTCATTCCCATCGCACAGCTCTCAGAACTTCAGTGACAAAGTAGTTCCTTCTCCCACATCGTTTTCTCTCTCAAAACTTTTGGGTGCAAGTGGGAAATGTAATATGGCCTGCATCCACATTTGGATAAAGTTGAGTAAAGTGCACAGCTGCCTAGCCTATCAAGCAAGAAGTGGTGAATTGACTTTATAATGTAATGTAATTTGACGCTGATGGAAATGCAGTTTCTCAATGAACTAGAAATATAGAGCATGGGGGAGTTCAGAATGGCTCATCCAGTTACTATTTGGGAGATTTCCTTAAATTCACATGAGGATAGCTGAATGGTGAAGAGATAGTGCTTGACCATGATGCCTATGCTACTGAACTGACTGAAGATGTATCGTGCAGCAGCTTAGCACTGTCAGTTGCTCCATGCTGTCTTTTCCATCAACACAAGCTGTCTCTTTTAAATCCTTTTATCTGTCAGGTAATAACTCACTTTGAAATCCAAACAAAACAGTCCTCGCAGCTGCCAAAGTTTATTTAGAGTTTTATTACTGGAGCTTCAGAAGGTCAACAGAAACCACAGGCAAGAGACCCCAGTCTGTCATAACCAAGTGAAAAGTGAAAAAACAAGGGTCATGCACCTCAGATTCTGGCTTGCAATTCTTGGTGCTCGTTCAGTGTTGTATAAATGTAAAGCTGTCACAAGCTGGGCAACAGGTAACTTACCTTGACAGCCAAAATAATTCCCATGGTTGAGGTTATAGTACCCTGCTTTACAAGTTGTACAATGGTGAGTGCAGACATTCGGCTTACAGAAACATTGGCCATCACTCTAGAAAGCAAAGAAGCAGCAGCATTACAGAGACCGTCTGAAACAAAATAAAAGCCTCCCAGATTTGGGTGAACAATCATACACAATACACTTCCACACATTAATGTCAAGTCCACAGGTGATGCAAAAATAGACTTCTTTGCAAAGTATACACTAGTAAAGGAATGGGAAGAAGGTGCAAGGTACTTGTGAAAGAGACCCTCACACAAAACCTTCATGCCAAGTTTGTATAGGCCCAACTCTTAGGCTTGTGGTTGAAATGTCTATCTTCTGTGCATTTGATTTTATGACTGCCTTTTGGAACCTCACACCTTGGCTCTGATTGGATTTATCAACCTCTCTTTGCATTGAATTGTACAGCCTAGTATCACCATGAAGATGGATAGGACAATTTTATCTAGTTTTTGCTTGTTGGTTTTAAATCTGGTCGTAAAGCTCCAATTTGTGGGAGTTTACTGGAATTGGATAATTTTTTGCTGTGGATCCCTGGTTGCACTGGGACTTAACCCTATGTGTGCCCCAAAAGGAGGATGAGGTAACAGGAAAGGCACAAGGTGAATCTTCTTCCTATTTTCACTGCCTTGCACAGATCCTGGGGGCCTATCTGAAGTGTTCCTTGAAATTTCAGACCAGTTCTTCCATCCAAGGGTACTATGGAATTCTCAGCATCTGGCCTGAGTGCTTCTGAGGGTTGCAAAGGCACCAAGACTTAAGGAAATCAAATTAATGCCTTTATCAGGAAGCTCACAGATAGAGGATTTTTGTTTTGGGAAACTCCAGAGATTCTTATCATCATTACCCGAAGAGCACCACACTTCTGAATTCTTTGCGGGAAGGTGGGAGAATTGTGGTAACAGATCATAGGATACAGGTGCAAAATCAGCCCATTGGGTCCGCTCTGCTATTCGATCACGGTTCATATGTTTCTCAATTCCATTCTGCTGCCTTCTCCCCATTACACTTGACTGGACAAATGCTCAAGGGGGCACACGTTCAAATCTCATCACCTCACTCAGAGAAACTTATGTCTAATTAATTAACAGATCTGGAATTAAATGCTGTTTCTTTACACAATAATCATGAAATTACTGGATTGTTGTGGTGAGGGGAGAAAAGAGCCCTCCATGGAGGAATTCTGTGGTTATTATCTGATTTGGTCTATGTGTGACTGCAGACTCTACCAATGTGCTTCATCCTTTAATTGGCTTCTCAAGTGACTGAGCAAGGCATTTAGTTGCCTACAAGAAGCACCAAGTGTGTACTTACACCACAGGCCTGCAGTGATTGACAAGACAGCCCACAGCACCTTCTCAAATACAACCAGCAATTGGCAATTAATGTCGGCTTTGCCGGTGACATTCATACAGTCAGGGATAACTGCTTAAAGACCACAGGAATGAAAGCATTCCAAATCTTTGGGGTCACACCAAAGGACGTGTTAGAGTTTAAGTCTGAAAATGGCTTGAACGGAGCCTGGGGAGGTAGATGAGTCTGCAAATTTGCCATTTTTGAGAAGAGATTATGGCAGTATGGTATTATCACTGGGCTAGTAATCCAGAACCCAGTTAATGTTCTTAAGACATGGGTTCAAATCCCACCACGGCAGGTTGTGAAATTTGGAGTCAATAAAACAACCCGACTTGTCCGTCTCCTCTATCCATCTTCCATCCGTCTCTCCCTATTTATTTCAGAACCCTCTGCCCCTCTGCCCCTCCCCCTTTTCTGATGAAGGGTCTAGGCCCGAAATGTCAGCTTTTCTGCTCCTAAATTGCTGCTTGGCCTGCTGCGTTCATCCAGCTCCAAACTTTGGTGGCCATGTAACCATCAGTCAATCATTATTAAAAACCGATGTGGTTGACTCTTAGCTGCCCTCTGGGCAATTAGGGTTGGCCAATAAATGCTGGCCTTGTCAGTGAAATCTACCTCCCATCAACAAATAGGTGGACTCATGGTGGGTAGAGGGAGAGGGGTTGGAGTCTCACAGTCCCTGGTAACTTATTTAGGAGTTCAGTGATTTGCAAAAAAAAGTTGCTGAACTACAAATTTCTTTGACTAACCTGCAGGCACTCTGCAACACCACTTAATGTACCTTCAATATGGCACTGACAACCTGAAAAGTGATATATTTAAAAAAGTCAGTTAGTGACTTATGAAAGTACTATTCTGCAAGAATATATTTAATCATGTCATACATTAGGTTCTGTGCATGAGACAGTAAATTAGAACAGAAAATCAACGAAAGTCATTGGAAAAGAAGCCATTTGTAATAAGCAAGACATTGGAAGTAATTTCTTACTAGTACATCCCCACGGGTTTTCTATTGAAAGATTCCAATAAAGAGGCTTGCACTTATCGCACGCTGAACCTTCAACATTTTCCCGACATTGACAGGATTCCTGTTTGAACAAGACGCACAAATATCTCTGATCATTTCTACCACGCCTCAAGAACTATCAGTAAAATTTGTGTTGGAGTAACAATTTTCTTTAAACTTTGCAGCATTTCCATACTTACACTCACTCACTGGAAGTGAGCCATTGGGTTAACTGCACACAAGGCCAGTGAGTTTCTGATTTACGCTATTTCAGATGCTTCAATGACTGTGGGACCCTTTTCCTTCATTCAAAGTGGATTACAAATGCTACTCATGGACTAAATCTCGAGATATGTTGGGTATTTTTGGCTGTAGTGGATAATGAATTCTAAAAAGTTGCCACACTTCTTTGTCCATCTTTGACACGAGACATTAACTCCTGCTTATAGATGGAAATCACAGCAACAAAACAGTTGTCTTGGGAATGCCATGGTGATTTCCAGGGAAAACCTGGAAGTGCATGACAATATCACTGAACATTTTCCAAAAACTACTGAAATGCTTCAGCTCTGCAAGACAAGCAACAGCTTGTTGGCAAGGGGCAAGGTTGAAATTGACAATGTCTGAGACAGACTGATCCTTCAAAACGAGGGAGGAAGCATTTATGTAATACGCCACATGAAGTCAGTTCCATTTAAGCCCTTAAAATTCAAAGAGAACCACCTAATCTCATTTGGAAGACAGTGTTAAATGATGATTACTGTGAAACATCAGCTCAGAGCTTTTCTGTATCAATGTTTGGGTACACTTGGTGTCCTGAAAGATGTAGAAAACAGGATTGGGTCCATCTTGCTGGCTAAGGATATCTGCATGTGGGCAGTTACATCAACTCGATACAGAAAAATATTTTTGGTTACATTTAAGCTTCAAAGACAGGCCAGAGCAAATGGGCTATACAGCAGTAGCAGACATCGAGGTCTGTTCATCATTGGCCTTCATTCCAATTAGTGATAATGTCCTCGGCAGGTGCTAAACTGCCCAGCAACATTATTTAAATTGTAGATAATGTTGCACAACAAATAATAAACTAATAATGCATATCTTACCATTGTACCAGACACACACACACACACACACACACACACACACACACACACACACACACACACACACACACACCCTTCTCTCTCCCCACCCCTCCAAACTAACTTGTGCAAAGCATAGTAAAAAAATGTAAACGATGATTGAAAGAAAGATTTACAATTTTGTTATGTTTCAGGAAATGCCAGCTATAAAAGCAAGCTAACAAAACATTTGTGAGAACTACAATCCTGTTTACAAAACAGAGAATAATTCCAATGTTTAACGTGTAACAAATGCATATTACTTACAATGTCAGAGGAGAGAGATGTAGAGCCAGCTGGGTCACAGGAAGTCACTACATATAAATAAAAAGTGAAGGACAGGATAAGACCATGAAAATGCATTAATTTACCAGCAAATTTGTCTACCCAATAACAGTATTTACACTTTGACCATGAACCACTTACTGGATGTGCCAAGTGCTTTATAAAGACAAACTCCTTGCTTTCTTTCTATGTTGATTGTATGTGAGTGATGCAAGTTAGATCTGTCTATATATAATTAAACTACAACAATGATAAGAACTTATAATTACTTTGCAAAGGAAAACAGATGGTGCTGTGAATGTAGAGTTACATCAACAAGATTTGAAACACAGAATAAAAGGAATTGGGGCCGGTGGGGGGAATTGAGAAATGTTTAGACCATTGCGGGTATCTGGAACACGTTGCCTGATAGTAGATGCAGAAACCTTCATATATCACACAAACATGTTAAAGTACACTGCTACTGATCAAGAGCTGGATATCTGATTAAAAACAAATTGCTGGGAAAAGCTCATGCAATCTTTGCAGTATCTTTGAAGGTAGCAATTAGAAGTTAACATTTCAAACTGTAAGCTTCAATCAAAGCTATTTGTAGCTGGCAAGATATGACTGGCCAAATAGTTTCTATCTGCGCCAGTAAAGTTCCAGCCTTCTAAAACCTGCTGAGCCCTTAAGTATTTTGACAGCCATGAAGTGAGCACCTCATGGAGTTCACTGCAAAAGCAACTGGAACGGGGGAAGGCTGTCACAGAACATTTCAACGTAGAAGTGGTTTGTTCTCAATATAAAGTTTGTTTACCATTCTTCACTTGCATATCACAGTAGTGAGGGCACTGGTCCTTAGTACCTGCGGCAGGGTGGATTGCCTGCCTATTACCAAACCCTTCAGAATTTAATTCTTTTGAACACTTTGCCATTGAAGTCGAATTTGTTCCGTAAGAGCTGACAGAATCAATTCACCAAATTATCGTCCGGGAAGTGAAGACAAAATCCATTCCACACATCATGGGTTTTGGGAACCTTTACTTCAGCTCCATCAATTAGTCAGCCATGCCAGTTCCTTTGCTTAAACCTTAATTTTATGCCTTCTCATATTTTTCAACTAAAACCTTAATTTTCCTCATAAACACCTTAATCACTTCTTTGTATAAGGTGTCATTCCACGTAGCTCGTCTATCATGCAGCCAGTCTGCGTTGCAATTCATCCAGAAAGGATAACTCCCAAATATCTCATGGTGTGACCCCCAACCCACCAGTGGCTAGTATACTGGGCAGACACAACAGGCATGCCCCACATTGCTGAATAAAGTCACTGCTTCATTGTCCACTACAACCTCTACAATTGTATCAATGCAGTGTACATTTCCACTGTATTAGATATTTAGATATTTAGCTGCAAAATTTGAGACGGCACAAAATCAAGATTTAAGACAAAGATTTGGCATGGCAAAATAATGGAGCTAAGACAGAAATTGCTGTAAAAGCTCAGCAGGTCCAGCAGCACTTGTGGAGAGAAATCAGAATTAAGCCTTCAAAGGAAGGGTCTTCCTGATTCTGAGGACAGATCACTCAACCCTAAATGTTAACTCTGATTTCTCTTCACGGGTGCTGCCAGACTCACTGAGCTTTTACAGTAATTTCTGTTTGTGTTTCTGATTTACAGCATCAGCAGTTCTTTTGGCCTTTAAAATGATGAAGCTGACTTGCTGGGCTGAATACTCCCAAAACCCCTGAGCATTGAAATGGATTTTGTCTTCGCCTCCTTGGGGATAACTCAGTGAATGTTCAGTAATGACTGACAGAATCTACATTTGACTTCCACGCCAGAGAGTTCAGAAGACAAATCATATTAGAAACGAGCGTATAGAAGATCAAACTCCCTGACGTCTCAAATGAGCAATGCATCTATTGTACCTACAGGCTTTATTCCAGGAGCTGGCATTTCACTAAAGAAACTTACCCACTACATTTCCATTTGATGTTGGTGGGTAAGGAGAGAGACCATGACAGTGTGAAACAATAAAGGACAGGAGGATTACAGGTGCAGCAGGAAATTAAAACGGCAAATGGAATTTTGTCTGCCATTGCTACAGGGATGGAGTTTAAAAACAGGGAGGCTATGCTGCAGCTGTATAGGGTCCTGGTGAGGCCACACCTGGGAGTACTGTGTGCAGTTCTGGTGTCCTTACTTGAGAAAGGATGTACTGGCACTGGAAGTGGGTGCAGAGTAGATTTACTCTAATTCCAGAGTTGAGAGGGTTGGATTACGAGGAGACACTGAGTAGACTGGGATTGTACTCATTGGAATTCAGAAGAATGAGGGGAGATCTTATAGAAACATGTAAGATGACGAAGGGAATGGATAAGGTGGAGACAGAGAGAGAATCTAGGACTAGAGGACATTACCTCAAAATAAAGGAAAGCAGATGTAGCACTGAGGTCAGGAGGAACTTCTTCACCCAAAGGGTTGTGGATCTGTGAAATTCCCTGCCCAGTGATGCAGTTGAAGCTACCTCACTGAATGTTTTTAAGGCAAGGCTAGATAAATTTTGGAACAGTAAAGGAATTAAGGGTTATGGTGAGAGGGCGGGTAAGTGGAGCTGTGTCTCAACAAGATCAGCCATGATCTTATTAAATGGTGGGACAGGCTCGAGCGGGCGGATGGCCTACTCCTGCTCCTAGTTCTTATGTTCTAGTGCGAGCACACGCACAAGAAAAGAGACAGTGAGCAAGCAAGCGTGTGAACACACGCAAATGGGGAAAGAGAGCGAGAGAGAAAATGAGAGAGAGAGTGCAAGAAAGTGAGACAGCAAGAGCAAGAGAAACTCTGGGTTATGTTTTGCCTGCCACCTCTGTATAATAAACACAATAGACAGGCAAATCTGTCCCCATTTACAGAGACATCAGCACAACTACACTGATGAATTTCAAGCCCTCAGAGCCTCACATTCCATTTGCCTCCTCATAGCTTCCATTCCATCGTTGTCCCTTTCTTAGTTATGAATTTACCACCTCAGTGAAACCCTACTTCAATGAAACAACTGTGAAATAGAGTGTACAAAAGAATGCAACAAAAGCCTTTACCTTGACAATCAGGAAACCCATAAGCTCCTTCGACACATGTGTCACAGTGCAGCCCTGTCACAAGTGGGCGACAGCTACACCTCCCAGTTTCTTGGTCACAAGAGTTAATATATGAGCCTTCCAAGGTACAGCGGCAAGCTGCAATAAACAAACCACTGGTTAATGATAAGAATTTGTTTCATGCACGTTGTGCTATATCTTGCTGAAGATTGAGAACTCTCTCCACTTTACAATATAGACACCCAACTTTCCGTACTACAGTACATAGACTGTGGTAGAAGAGAGTCAGTTACCATAAATATCAAGAAGGAACTCTCTCATAGCAACAAAGGGACTATGTTTGAAATATCCACTGTCAAATAACACGCCAACTTTATAAAACAGAAATTGAAACAAAGTGTACTTATCTGAGAATGGATAACTGTATTCCTGTTGTTTAGGAATATTATATGATTTAACCTTGGTTACAACTGAGCTAGTGTCACTCTAGAACGGTTTTACCAAACTGGGAACGTGCTGTTAGGTGTTTCTGATCAGAACCTGTCCTCTGCCTTTTTGCTGTGACTTTACACCCCAGCAAGCACCATTCATTCATCCTATTCTGATCTACTGTGTGCTATAGATATGTTTACCTCACCAAGCACATTAGTCTCCGTCATTGGAGTCTTCAGTCAAGGCCTGATACTATTGTATTTTTATACTAAACCTTTAGGCTTTATTAACACTATTCCCCCTCCTTGCAACCTACTTCTTTAACTTCAACTCATTTATCACCTTTCCTTCTCCCTCTATCTCCCTTCTCATTTACCAGTCTCCTTGTAAAGTGACAATGGTTTATAATTTGAAAGGCACAATACTGGTGCAAATCAGAGATTGTGCTGTGAACAGGGCAACATTGCCTCCATTACAGCAGCTATTGGAAAATTATAACTTTGTAAAATATATTAATATTTCTAACTAGAGTAGTTCAAACCATCTCCGCGATAGCATTAACATCACCGAAACCCTCACCATCAACACCCTGTGGGTCATCATTGGTCATAAATGTAACTGGGCCCACCATCATCAATACTGTGGTTATAAGAGCAGGTCAGAAACTGAATGCTGTAACAGACAACTGACCTCCTGACTTCTCAAATCCCATTCACCATCGACAAGGCTCAAGTTGAGAAGGCGAATGGAATGTTCCCCACTTGTCTGGATGAATGTGGCTCCAGAAACATTCAAGAAGCACAACACCACCCAGGACAGGACAGCCTGCTTGGCCAGCACCCCAGCCACTTTGTAAAAATGCACTCTCTCCGCCACTAATGCACGTGATAACAATTCACTAAGGCTTCTTCGATGGCACCTTCCACCTTGAAGAACAACAATGGCAGATGTACGGAATATCACCATCTTCAGTTTGCTTTCCATCATCCTGACTGGGAACTTTATCCAGGGTGACCAATTGTTCTGAAATTCCAAGCATGTCTCGAAATTCCAAGCCTGTCCTGCACTTTGATGTTCCCATCCATATCGCAGAATGATTTATCCTGTATTGTTTCTACCTGCTTGCCTCTATGGTGAGCTTGAGATCTAAACTCTGGGTGTTTCAGATCCAGACAAAGTCATTAAACTGCAACGGAACCTCCACCTCATCCCACCAACTCTGTTCTCGATGTCTCCCTGACTGCCCCTCCGCTGAATTTTCCTTCTTTTTGTACCTCCAGAGTTGTCTATCCTGACTGTATAGAGTTCATTGATATGTTAAATCGACCTGCTCAGACAGGCTATGACATGCCTCTGCAGCAGGTGGGACTTGGGCCTGAGTCTCCCAGTCAAGAGCATTACCACTGTGCCACAAGAGCCTCAAAGGGAGGTCACATGAAAGTTCTGCATACCCTCTCTCACATTTAGCAGTGTTTACCACACTCTGCGAACCAGACCTAAAATGAAATCATAAGTTTTAGATTTCTAAAATGGCGCTTTGGAAGTTCTGCTTTTGAGCTAAGTGGTTTGGTTCACATGGCGTGCACTGAACAACATTTCTCACCTGTACAGCTGGGGTATCCATAGAAACCAGGTGCACACTGGTTGCACATGGGGCCTGCATAACTGGGATGACACTGGCACTGGCCTGTAGACCCACAGAAATTGTCCACTGACCCACGAACATCGCAGGAACAAGCTGGTGAAAAGAAGGCAAGTCAGTCCAAAGCCACTTGAGCTACAGCAACACGATGGACTCTGATCAAAGGAATTTAGGCTGGAATCTTCCAGGGATGGCAAAAGCTGTTGGGCCACTGCTTCTGCTTCGACTTATACCCTACCCCAATGGAGCCCTGCAGTTCGGGCTGAGACCACCCCTGTCAGCTTTGTCAAAAACATGGACCTTGGGGTCAAATAGACATTCCCTTCCTTGTAGCACTGGATTGTTGGGACGAAAGCCTTAGCTGTTGCATTCTGGTGTGTTCATTCACTAACACGGAATGAAAAACTCTATAAATGTTGCACTGCCAATGTGTGACTGAGTGTGGATGATATAACTGGATCAGGGTGTTTATTGGAAGCTGGGCAGGTGCCAGGCTTGGGGGGAGGAGAATAAGGGGGCATGTACACAGGGTTGCATTCGAGGTGGTGGCTGGGTAGGGCATTGGGTGTGTAGGGAGTATACGTGGATGATTAAGGTGGGGAGGCAGATAGTCAGGATGTGTCAGAAGCGGTCATCACATCGCAGGCTTTAGTTAGCTCAAGTCCAGAGAGGCAAATCAGAATGTGTCAATCAGCTGCGAGCCTGGGTCAGGCCAGATCAGGGGCAGTGGCTCAGGAAGGAGTCACAGGATTGGGGTGTTTTGGTTTTGTCAAGTTGGAGAGTTGGGAGTTTGAAGAGAGGAGTCTGGGAGTTGGGGTTATCGAGTTAACTGCTACATTGTGAATGAGGCTGAGCCCAAACGAGTTTCTAAAGGGAGGTGAGAAATGCCTGATCCAGCAGGAGAGTGCAATTTCTATCAGCATTCGTAGGGCTCCCGTACGTTTACCTGCTGTGACTGGCTTCCAGCCCATGATTTCTCCTGCTACCGTGATCCACTGCCCCCTACCTCCACCAGTCAGGTCAAGCCTCGATTCTACATCTACTCTCCCTTTCCTGCTCCCAGGCATGGCCTCATAACATTGACCTTCTCACCAGTTGGCCAGTGAGCTGCCTTGTCAGGGAAACAAGAGAATTACTGTTGTAAAGATACCCCTCTGTTACATTCGGGAGCACTTTGACGCTCCCCTTGCCTCCGAATGCCCAACCTGCTACAAGTCCACCCGTAACTCCCTCCCCGTGAATATCAGGGATTGGTGTTTTGGTCAATGCAGTATTTTGTCAAGATCCATTGCATGAAAATTCCTAACCATGGCAGCGAGGGTAGGAGTGGAATCCAGTAGCACATTGGTCACAGCGAGCTCCATCGAATTCGGGCTTGCACAGGCAACGGCCAGCGTGATCACAAACCTCAGGCAAGCTACCAGCAATGCTACAGCTACACACTGCAGGAAAATATAGCAAAGAAAAAGACAAAGTCAAACTTTGAAAGTGCCCACTTGGGAGCTCTCTCTGCTCTCCTCAGTTTCTAGCTAGCATTGGTATCTGGGAATTAAGTAGAAAAGGGACTGAAGTTCATATTTCTCAGCAGATTGAAACTCAAAAACCTTTTCCAGAGGTAACTTAAAACCAAGCTGATTGAAAAGAGCTTTTTATGTAAGTATCTGTTAATATGGTAGGAAAACAAACTTCAAAAGAAGGAAGGAGTTGTATCTATAGATCATTTTACCGCTACATGTCACAGGAGAGCCTGAAAGTGTTTCACACACAATGCATTACTTTGAAATGCCATAATTGTTGTTATGTAAGCAAACACAACAGCCAAAAAAGTGGAATTCAAAAATACTGCAGTTACAGATAAGAAAGGGAGATGGAACAAAGTGTAAGGGATCTGACAGTTTCCCAATCATCTGTTTGAACTCTCGATATTATTGAGCAGAGCAAAATTGGCCTGCTGCATTTAAAGTCAAGGATGAATTGAGCAACTGAAATGACTTTGGCCAACGTCTGGTGTTGGAAGGCATGGTAAGCCTCCAAAAGACAGCGTGAATTCCACCAGAAAAAATTCACTTTAAAACCACAAAGTACAATTCCTGCTTTTAGACGTGCTCAATAAGTCTATCTGTTGAGTAGAGCTCTATTTAGATTTTTGACTTTGGTTGGTAACTGAATACAAGATAAGAATGACAGGTGGCCTGCTTCTAAATTAGTAGAATCTTTGTGAAACATCCAGTACCGGATGAAGTTTACTCCAATTAAATTTTGGGGAAAATGACCCATTGTCCACTGTTGAATGCGAACTCTATCCTTCTTCCTGGTGATGCTTTGAAGCTAAGGCAGTCTGTTCACAATCTTGCTCTCCCAAGGTAAACTACAAGCCTCACATTTATACAATCACTAAGACTGCCTATTTCTACTCCTGTACCATCAATCAGCTTCTCTGGCTGAAGCCCTAATCCTTCCCTTATTACCTTGAGACTCGGTCATTCTGATGCATTGCTGGGCAGTTTGCCAAATCCTTCTGTCTCTAAACATGAGGTCATCCAAAAATCTACAGTCCATGTCTTAATTTACAGCAAGACCTATTTCCCTATCATCCCTAATCTCCACAAGTTCCTGGTTAAGTCGCACCACAATTTAAGATTTACATTCATGTTTTCACTATGTTCCTCCACCGCCTTGTCTCTGTCCCTATCTCTGTATTTCTGTCATCTCCTCCAAATTCAGAACTCTCCAAGATATCTAGTGCTCATACAATTCCAGTCTCTTGTGCAGCCCTGATTTTAACTGGTCTATCATAGGTGGTTGTGTTTTTAGTTAGTATAGCCCCAAATTACTTCCCTCTGCCACTCCATCTTTCCTCCCTTCTCAGACACTCTTTGAAGCCTGCCTTTTTGACAAAGCATTTGGTCATCTGAGCTAATGTCTCCTCATATAGCTCAGTGCCATATTTCTTTTTAATAATCCTGTGAAGCACCTTGGGATGTTCCAAAATGTTAAAGGCGCTACTTAAGTATAAGTTGTTGCTGTTAAATAATTATTACACTCTGGAAGTGATGAAATGTCGGGAGTGACAGAACTAGAAACTCAAGTAGTTACTAGATCAGAATTGTAAAACTTAAAAATCACTATTAATCCAATTATATCAATTATTAATTTTATTCAGAACGTATTTACAAAATACCCTATATAATCTCCCACTGGAAGCTATGGAAAATTGAAGTCGGCAATTTTCTTGTCGATTCTTTTGCTGACAGCAGTACATATTTTAAAGTTTTCCTAATGTTTGAAGAGAATTCTAAAACATAACCAGTAGAGGTTTTACTTCATTTATGCTCTGTGTACTTCCATCTGTACAGAATTATACAGGTTGTAAACGAAAGCTGACTCACGTTGACAGAGTGGATAGTTGAAGTAGCCAGGGGCACACTGGTCACAGTAGAAACCTTCAAACCCCTGACGACAAATGCACTGTCCAGTCTCTTCATTGCAGCTCCCACCAGTAACGCCTGGGCCCAAACAACGACATGCTGCAATCATATAACAATTATATGGTCAGTGAGCATGGGATAATTTAACAGTCACACAGCAAAGAAGCCTAAACTCATCCACGCTGCCAACAACACGTTAGGCTTTCCACGTTACTGTCCTCGTTAACATTTTTCTATGGGCCAGCTGACTAGGTAGTACATTACACTGGAGTGAACTATACCTTCCGCAGCAATGTCAGATGGACTACAAGTTAATATTCTCACTGCAGTTTGCAAATAGCTCCGCGATCACATTCCGCCGTCACTCTAATTTTCTGCAGCCCTAAAACTCTTGCAATTGCTGCACACCTCCAGTTCAAGGCTCTTACCTACTTCTGCTTTCCTCTGTTCCACCATCAGTGCCTGTATCTCAGCTGCCTTGCCTCCAGTTTTGGAATTCTCAACCTAAAACTTTCTGCCTCTTTCCTCTCCGTCATCTACTCTAACATAAAATGTTATTCCAAAGGGCTTCTCCAAAGCAAGATATTGTTGTAAGTTTGAGAACAAGACAAGTTGCCGTTTAGATACAACTGCCCACCGCTGCCCCTCCCCCCGAAATCCCAGACATCTACTAGCTGGCATCTTAAGTGGCAGCATTTTGACAGATTTTTGACTCGCCCTTGAGCGTAGGGTTAACTTACGCTGGCAGTTTGCACCAAAGTGATGGGGCATGCACTGTTTACAGAAGCGACCTGTAAAGTTTGGCTTGCAGTTACAGTGCCCCGTGCTTGGGTCTGGCTGGCAGTCATTGTTCTGGGTTCCCGTTGCACTGCAGTCACAGTCTAAGGTAAAGAGAAGCACAGCAACACAACTAAGTGTACAAGGGGACATTATCAGAACATCCAAAATCTCCACTTCACTCCCTCTTACAGAATCGTTACTCAGACACACTGAGTGACAAATTTTGCACCTAAATGTTGTACGTACATGTGATTAATTTCTCTATTTCTCTACAATTGTCCAGCACATGCTACAAGTAATCATACAGTCATAGAAACATGACAGTGTGAAAGCAGACTCTTTGGCCCATCGAATTCACATCGAACCGCCCAGATCCACACCCCTCCCCTATCCATGTAACCCGGCATTTCCCATGGCTAATCCACCTAGCTCTGTACATCCCTTAGCTTGGCCAATCCACCGATCATTTGGACTGAGAGAGGGAACTGCAGTATCTGCAGGAAACCCACGGAGACACAGGGAGAATGTGCAAACTCCACACAGACAGTTGCCTGAGGCTGGAAACGAAACTGGGTCCCTGGCACAGAGAGGCAGCAGTGCTAACCACTGAGCCACCATGCCACCCAAATAATGTCAAATGAAATACTGCCCTTTTGAAAATCTTCTCTTAAAATTAAACTGGATTCTTCACAGTAATTAGAAGATATTGTTCATTGTCTTACTGAGATAAACCCAAGAGCTGCCAAAATTTACTGGGTTTCACATTAGCTATAGTGGGGCAACAGGACATTTTGACTAACATTTTGAAGATAGTTGGAGCCCTTGAAGAATATAAAGAAAGCGTGGAAGAATTTAACAAGGATTTAGGATGGCCAAAAAGGGCCATGGATTATCCTTGGTAAACAGGTTAAAGGAAAATCCTAAGGTGTTTTCTTCATATATAAGGAGCAAAAAGATGACTAGGGAAAGGGTAGGTCCACTCAAGAACAAAAGGAGGGAATGTGTGTGTGGAGCCAGAGGAAGTTTACTGAAAGAGGCGGCATGGTGGCTCAGTGGTTAGCACTGCTGCCTCTCAGCACTAGGGACCCCAGGTTCGATTCCCCTTCGGGCAACTGTGTGGAGTTTGCACCTTCTCCCCGTGTCTGCACGGGTTTCCTCCAGGTGTTCTGGTTTCCTCCCACAGTCCAAAGATGTGCAGGTTAAGCGGATTGACCATGCTAAATCGCCCATAGTGTTCAGGGATGTGTAGATTAGGTGGATTATAGGAGAAGGGGTCCAGCTGGATTGCTCCGAGGTGGACTTATTGGGCTGACGGGCCTGTTTCCACACTGTAGGGATTCTATGAATATTCTATAAAAAGTGTTTGGGGTTCTTAACAAACACTTTGCTTTGATATTCACAAAGGAGAACAACATTGTGGTTGGTGAGTCTCGACAGGGTTATGTTGATATGCCAGGGTGTGTAGACATTAGAAAGGAGGTGGAGTTGGGTGTTTTAAAAAGATTTAAAGCAAGTAAGTCCCCAGGACCTGATGGGATCTATGCCAGAAACGCTCAGGAAGGCTTGCGAGGAAGTTGCCGGGGACTCTCACAAAATTCTTGTGTCCTATTTAGTCACAGGATAGGTCCCAGAGGGCTGGAGAATAGGCATTGTAGTTCCTTTGTTTATGAAGGGCAACGGGAGTAATGTGGGTAATTACAGGTGAGTGGGCCAACATCAACGGTAAGGAAATTATTGGAGAAGATTCTTTGGGATAAGACTTACTCACATTTGGAAAAATATGGACTTATTAACGATCAGCAGCACAGTTTTGTGCAGGAAAGGTCATGTTTCACAAACTTGATTTAGGCTTTTGAGGTAGTGAAAAAGATGATTGATGAGGGCAATGATTAGATGTTGTCTATGTGGACCTTAGCAAAGCCTTTGACAGGTCCCTCATGCAGGCTGATATAAAAGGTGAAACTACATGGGATCTGTGGCCAGCTGGTAAGATGAATACAAAACTTGGTTAGTCATAAAAGACAGAGATAGTGGTGGAAGGGTGTTTTTCTAAGATTGGGGGATCAGCGGATAGTGAGGAGAATTTCCAGAGGTTACAGCAGAATATGCTTAGGCTGGAGGCTTGGGTGACAGATGGAGTTTAATCTGGACAAATGCAAGGTGATTCCTTTTTTAAGGTCAAACACATGAGGGAAGTAAACAGAAAATGGCAGAACCCTTTGAAGTATGAATAGACAGAGGGATCTAGGAATACAGGTCTACAGTTCCCTGAAAGTAGGAACACAAATGGAGAAGGTGGTCAAGAAGGCATATGGCATTCTTTCTTTTATCCGTCAGGACATAAAGTATAAAAGTTGGCAAGTTATGTTTCAGTTGTACAGACTTCAGTTAGGCGGTATCTGGAATATTGTGTACAGTTCTGGTTGCCAGTCTAAGATCATGGGGGTTTTGGACAGGGTGCAGAAATGGTTTGTCAGGATGTCGCGTGATTTGGAGGGTATGAGTACGGGGAGAGATTGGACAAATGTGATTTGTTTTTACTTGAATGTCAGAGACTTTGGGGGACATTGACGAGACCTGTTGACATTTACAAAATTGTGGGACAGGCATGCTTAGACATGACCTTTTCCGCACAAAACAATGCTGCCGATCATTAACAAGTCCACATTTTTCCAAATACGACTAAGTCTTATCTGACAGAATCTTCTACAATAATTTCCCTACCATTGATGTTAGGCCCACTCGCCTGTAATAGTCTTTTTCCCAGGATAGAAATCACAATTTTTAGGGCACATAGGTTTAAGGTAAGAGGGGGCTAAGTTTAAAGGAGATGCGAGAAGGAAGATTTGTTTTTATAACAGGGGGTCTTAAGTGCCTGGGCTGCAGTTCTAGAGGTGGTGGTGGAAGCAGAGACGATAGCAATTTTTAAGAGACATCTTGACATACCTGAATAGACAGGCATTAGAGTGCTATGGGCCGCACAGAAACAAGGGGTTTTTAAGTTTAAAAAGGTGTCATGCATTGGCATAGGCTTGGCCGATTGAAAGGCCTGATCCATGACGTAGTATTCTTTGTTCAGTCCAAGCCAGTGTTTATGCCAGATATGGATTCCTCTCAATCAGCTGCATTTAGCCCGGCCTACATGTGCTTGCATCCCTTTCTCCATTGTGCTTTTATTCACCTCAGCTAGTTACTGTGGTAGGAACCTAGGGCTTTGCAAAGTAGGGACACCAAGTGGAGGAGTCAACAGCTCAGTGTTTACAGATGTGAGCCTCTGAGGCAACAATGGTCATTGTGGAACTTGGACCGAACTGTACCAGCTGTGCCCTCTTCTCACAGGTCAACCCCCCTTCTCAGAGTTCTAACTGTGGAGGCCATATCAACCATTCAGGCCTTGAATGGGGTCAAAATGCAAAAGACATTCTAACTAAAAACATAAATTTCTGCAAAAACTCAACAAGTCTAGCAGCAACTGCGAAGAGAAAACGGCATTAAAATGTCAAGTCCATTGACCCTTCTTCGCCACCATTCTAACCACACTGGGTATAGCCGATCCTCCGGAAATTCCTATTGGAATTACCAGTGGAGACATACTTAATATAACAGCCTTGATCTAGACTCATCTGAAGATGGAAACACATTCCTAACCCTATCAAGCCCTTGAATTATCTTAGTGACCTCTACCAGATCATCCCTTGGATTCAATTTTCATCCTGAACAGAATAATTCTTGTTCAGTCAAAAGAAGTGGCTTCTTCAAAATTTCCTCAACCATTCCTTCGTTAGACGAACAAGACCATCAAGGGATCGTGCTCCTTATCACAGTTCAGCTATAAAAGTGCAAGTCTTTATGCAGGTATCAGTGAGAACAGGTTTGGATGGGGCTGTGAACGACCACCTATACACAAGGTCAGCTCAAGGTCAACAGAAGAAGAATGATTGCTTGGTTCAGGTACGGGCAATACTGTGTCTAGGTCAGAAAAGGAGAATCTGATGGAAATTCAGCCCACTCTTCCATGCAAATCGAAAATTAATGGCTGGAATTATAGAACACTGGTTTAAAAAAAACTCCTTGGAAAATTACCACAATCCAGACCTCAAAAATTTCACTAAGAATTTCTAATTACAAACAGATGGAATTGTGGAACATCCAGAACATCCCTAAAAGTACCACATATCAAAAGCAGAGCATGATTTATAAAGCAACATTGAACATTCCTCAATGACTTGTCCATCAATTCCTGATAGGGAAATAGATAGTTACAGTAAACAAAGGTGGCAATGTTGAATTTTAAGCTTTGGTTGAAACTCCCTGCTCAATACAAACAAATATCAGGTGGTATCATTTACTTCTGCTCCTGCTCACTGGGTAGAGGAGATACCAGTGCTTGGAAGCCAAACAATCATAATTGTTCTTGATTTGGCTTGCTGTGTTCATCCAGCTGTACACCTTGTTATCTCTTAATTGTTCCACTGTCCCCTCAGAGGTGCAGCACAGTGGCTCAGTGGTTAGTACTGCTGTCTCACATTGCCAGGGGCCCGGGTTCGATTCCAGCCTTAGGTGACGGTGTGGAGTTTGAATGTTCTCTTTGTGTCTGCATGTGTTTCCTCCCACAGTCCCACAAGTTAATTGGACTAATCTAGATTGTCCGTAGCATATAGGGATGTGTAGGCTAGGTGGATTACCTATGGTAAATGCAGGGTTATAAGAATAGGATAGGGGACTAGGATGTCAAATGAGATATCCTTCAGAGGTTGTGCAGATTCAATGGGCTGGCTGAATGGCCTCTTCCTGCACTGTCGGGATTCTATGATTTGTGATGTACCTCTTAACTATATTTTTCTCCCACTGACACATCTCAAGATGTCAATACACCAGTTAGTTTTCCCACTCTCTTACCCAAAACTCTTCTGCTGTACTCACAAACAACATGACACAAACATATTACACCAACACAGTACGATTAGAGTAGTTCACATGAAACTCTTGGGCTCTGCAAGAGACCTTTGAGTTTGGGGTAGAAGTGAATGACAAAGAATTAACATCCTCATTGACTATCTGAAACAAAAAGGATGACGATTTTGTCTATCTTTCCAGTCAGGAGTCAGGTTGAGATGTATTCGAAACTGCAATACCCCACATGGAAACCAAAAAACAACAGCATCGACCATTTTACACTTTTAAAGCCCAATGACTTACTTATTATTTTCCCGACGTGAATGAGAGCCCCTGTCGTTTGTGTGGGATCCACTGGTAAAGCTATGGAACAAGATACACAAGATGAATGGAACACAATAATTTGAGAATCATCAAATCAGCAATCTTCTGATCAAACAAAATCTCAGCTTTTAAATTGCAGGCCAAAAGCCAAGCTCCCGAAAAACCTTTTCCTTTAAACTTAGTAAAAAGTTTCTTTTCTTTTAAAGAAGGTCTATAGAACTGAAGTCTGCCCTCAGGGAGAGTTGGATAAAAAGAGAAGTTCACAGTAAGCAGTACAGCCAAACTGTCTGTGTGTTCCTTTTAAAACATGGCTATAAATTGTCATTTCCTAAGTTTCGGGAATAGATCAACTTTGAATTCTTGGTGGGATAGATATATGGAGCAAGGAAAAATTTGAAATAACGTACAGCTATTTTTGCTTTCAATCAGTCCGAGTGTACAAAAAAGGAAAACTTGCAGTTCTGACACCTTTCACAAACTCAGAATGTCTAAAAGCACTGATTAAGCCAGTTTAAAGTGCAACTTCTGTAAAGTAGGAAGTATGGCAACAGATGTGTGTATAGCAAGTTCCCACAAACAAGATGACACTCAGAATACCATTTTTCAAAGTGATTTTGACAAAAGGATAGCTAATGGCCAAGGCATCAATGACAACAAGAACAGAAGTTGCTGGAAAAGCTCAGCAAGTCTGGCAGCATCTGTGAAGAAACAATCAGAGTTAACATTTCGGGTCCGGTGACCTTTCCTCAGTTCTGAGGAATCAATGACAATTTCAATTTTGCATTGAAATAGTTTTCTTCATTCATTTGGAATATATCAAAATATTATGGAATATGGGCATTGATGGCTGGGCCAGCATTTGTTCTCCATCCCTAACTGTCCTTGAGAACAGGGTGTGTGGTGAGTTGCCTTTTTGAACCATCTGATCAAGCTGGTAGGGGTTCACACCCAGTGCTGTTAGGAGTGAGGTTACCCCCACATTTATGTCACGGTGCCTTGCAACTGTTCATGTCCACGTGAGTGAAGACACATAGACAAGGTCTCAGTTTAATAGCTCGTCAAATGCAGCACTCTCTCTTTCCAGTACTGCACTACAAAGTCAACGTAGATTTCTGTCCAAGAGTCAGACGTGAGAGTGCTACCAACTGAATACAGCTAGCAGTAGAAATAAGAGGTCTCCTGTCATCAATCTTTGCAAAGTGTGTCACATCAATAACACTGTACTGATGCAGCAACACAATACATTATGAATGCCACTCTTTCATCCTTACAGCACACATATTTGTGACCTTTCTATGTCAAAGAACAGCATCCATTAGAATTTCTTGATTAAGCTGTGTTGATTTCCACTGGCATTAAGCCTGCTTAACTTACATCAAGAGCAACTCAAATTCTGCATATGTTCGTTATATTTAAGTCACATCCGATTCACAGTGAGTTGTTAAGTTGGACATAAAATTGGTTAGTTGTGGAAGGGTGTTTTTCTGACTGGAGATCTGTGGCCAGTGGTGTTCTGCAAGGGTCAGTGCTGGGACCTCGGTTTTTGTAATTTATAAAAATTCTTTGGATGAAAATGTAGGTGGTCTGATTAGTACGTTTGCAGCCAACACAAAAATTTGTGGAGTTTTGGATAGCGTGGAAGATTGTCAAAGGATAGAGCAGGAAAGGTGGGCAGATGGAGTTTAATCTGAACAAGTGTAAAGTGATACATTTTGGGAAGTCAAATGCAAGAGAAAATGTACAGTAAATGGTAGGACCCTGAGCAGCACTGACATAACAGTGGACTTGGGGGTACATGTCATGGCTCTCAAAAAGTGGCAACAGATGGACAACATGGTAAAGGCGGCATCGCTTGCATTCATTGGTCGGGGCACCATATATGAAAGCTTGCAAGTCATGCTTCAGGTATATAATCCTTTAGGCCACATTTGGAGTATTGTGTGCAGTTCTGGTGGCAACGCTAGAGAAAGGATGCGGAGGCTCTGGAGAGGATGCAAAAAAAGGTTTACCAGGATGTTGACTGGATTGGAAGGTATTAGCATAAAGAGAGGCTGGACAATCTTGGAATGTTTTTGCTGGAGCAAAGGCTAAGGAGCAACCTGACAGAAGTATATAAAATTATGAGGGGCATCGGTACAGTGGAGTGTCAATCTGTTTCCCAGTGTGGAAATGTCAAATAGTAGGTTTAAGGTGAGAGGATAAAGTTTAAAGGAGATGTGCAAAGTGAATGTTCCTTTTTAAACAGGTGACAGGAACATGTTGCCGCGAGGGTGGTAGATGCAGGTATGTTAAAGTTTAAGAGGCATTTAGATAAACACATGAACAGGAGATATGAACCGGTTTAGATTAGTTCAGAGTGGCATCATTGTTGGCACAGACATGATGGGCCAGAGGACTTGTTCCTGTGCTGTACTGTTGTATAATCTACATGCAGAGTCGCAGTCAGTCAGTCTGCAGGCAGAACCAAAGGCATATAAACTGAACCAGAATCACCGGTGCAGTTTTTGGGAAGGAGCAGGAGATGAAATCCCTGCTCCAGAGGGAGGTATACAGCCATCAAATGTCAGTGATTGCTCATAAATAGCATTGTCAGCTGAATCAGGCGGCCACGGGTTGGAGCTGCATTCCAGTCTATGACCCTGTTGTGAAATACTAAGGGACTGCTGTACTGTTGGAGATACTTTTTTTTAGGTGAGATTGTAAAGCCACAGCAACTCCCCCACACAACACACATTGTCTCTGTTTTTATTCATCCAGCCAGCATTTATTGCCAGTTCCTAACTGTACTTGCAGATGTATATAAAAAAAATCAAATGGCACTTTGTCAAAAGCACAGGTTTGCTAATCAACATTAATCCTTCCACCAACACTATGAATGCCATAAATTTTAAGAAGAGTAACTGAAGAAACTCAGCAGGTCTGACACCATCTGTGGGGACAGAAACAAAGTTAACATTTCGAGTTCAACAAAGCAAGAATCAGACTGGAACCAAAACACTAACCTCTTTTCCTCTACACAGATGCTGACAGACCTGCTGCATTTCTGCAGCATTTCCTCTTTTTATTTCAGATTTTTGCCATCTGCCACATTTTGCTCTCAGAAAACCAGGTTGTCAGGCCATTCTCCTATGGCTGGTTGTGGAATCTTGCTGTGTGGGACTATGCTGTCACGTGACTTGTACTTGAGAGTGTGTTTCAAAGAAACCTAATTGGCTCGAAATCAGGTGAGACATCTTGAAGTGGCAAAAGGATCACACGAAATACAGGAATTTTGTTTTTCATTAATGGACACCACATACAGTAAAGTGTTCCTGAGGCCAATGTACAGCCAGAAAATAAAATGCCGAGTGGAAAATCAGAGTCCTGAACGGAGTTAGACCAAAACTAACTGTATATGACTAACTGTAGGTCAGTTAAACCCTGACAAGCTTGGAGCTTGATGACTCTTAGGTTAAACTCACCATCAGAGGGAGCAGCCCTACGATCGGCTGGGACTATAACGTCATTGCCTTTCAGTGTCATGGTAACTGTCCCATCCACAGCAAGACTTAGAATGTTTCAACAGCAGATTCTGAAATTGCTGTTGTGTAACACCTCACCCTGAACTCAGGTACCTCATTTATTTAACACGACCTTATCAGAAGACATTCTGCAAATTTCAATAGTTAATTCAAAAGATTTGTAATACTTACGGTAACAATTGGGAAAGTTGTAGTATCCCTCAGCGCAGTAGTCACAGTTCTCACCAGCGTAATTGTACTTACAGTAACATCGGCCTGTGTTATCCTCACAGGCATCTTCTGTGAACTCTGAATTGCAATTACAAGCTGGAATAACATGAAACACGCGAGTTAAATGCTGCTGCCACCACCCACATTACTCCCAAGAAATATTATATGTGAATTAGTTAAAATACAAAACTCACGAAGGCAAGCATTCACAGAATCTGCTGGCAGGTCAGGTGCACGATAATATCCACGCACACATCGTTCACAGTTGACCCCAGAAGTGTTGTCCTTGAAGATAAAGCAAGAAATAAATTTAACATTTCAGATTTTATTGTGCATTACTTTGATTCTGAACAAAATCCACCAGGAACAAAAACAAAGAAGTTGCTGGAAAAGCTCAGCAGGTCTGGCAGCATCTGCGAAGGAAAAAACAGAGTTAACGTTTCGGGTCGTATGACCCTTCCTCAGAACTTCCTTAGTTTTAAGGGTAACTGGACCCAAAACATTAACTCTGTTTTCTTCCTTCACAGATGCTGCCAGACCCGCTGAGCTTTTCCAGTAACTTTTTGTTCCTGATTTACTGCATCCGCAGTTCTTTCCGTTATTATAATCCGCCACAAAACTCGAAAAACACTCTCAAAAAGAAAGGATAACAAAGTGTGGAGCTGGATGAACATCTCTGATGAAGGGTCTAGGCCCGAAACGTCAGCTTTTGTGCTCCTGAGATGCTGCTTGGCCTGCTGTGTTCATCCAGCTCCACACTTTGTTATCTTGGAGTCTCCAGCATCTGCAGTTCCCATTATCTCAAAAAGAAAAGTTTTTTGGGGGATGAGGGGTTTCAATTATAAGAAGGATTTTGAGCACTTATGCAAGTTGCCGTTTTATATAACATGAAGTATACAGTGGCTCAGTGGTTAACACTGCTGCCTCACAGCGCCTGGGTTTGATTCCACCTTCAGGCAACTGTCTGCGTGGAGTCTGCATATTCACCCTGTGTCTGTGTGCACTTCCTCTGGGTGCTCCAGTTTCCTCCCATAGTCCAGAGAAGTGCAAGCTAAGTGAATTGGCCATGCTGAATTGCCTATAGTATCTAGGGATGTACAGGCTAGGTGGATTAGCCATGAATATTGGGCAAGAAGTTTGACACTAGTTTCAAAGTTCACAATGAATTTAGAGAGAACTGGCTGATGGCTTGCTGCCCACTTAGAATCGTGGAATCACAACAGTGTGGAAGCAGGCCACCCGGCCCATTGAGTTCCAGGGATAGGATGGAGGGTCGCTGGGTCTGGGTTGGGATGATCTTTTGAGGGTCGGTGTGGACTCGATGGGCCGGGTGGCCTGCTTCCACACTGTTGGGATTCTACGATTCTAAGTGGACAGCAAGCCATCAGCCAGTTCTCTCTAAATTCATTGTGAACTTTGAAACTAGTGTCAAACTTCTTGTCCAATATTCATCTTCTTATGACACTTAGGTCCCATTGCCAGTCTCTCCTGAATTCCTCTACACAGAAAGATAACAGATGTATGAGAGAACAACCTGGGGATGCCTCTCTTTCCCAGTTTTTTCTTCCCTCTTATGTGGTCAGAAAGAATCTTTATCAATGACTCTGTTACAATGTGTCTGGGGTTGGGAACATTGTTTTTTTGTTGATCTGAAGTCTGTTTGCCACAAACGTACACTGAATGGTTTAATGATAATTTGAACAATTTATGGTTAGATGAAAATCAGACATACTTTTGTTTTGAAAAGTAGAATTGATAACATGCATAGACACTGTAAGGTGCAGGAACTTACTTGACAATTAATGCAGACACCACCTCCTTCATAACGGCCATGGCTATTCAAGCTTCCTTTGCGTTCATCGACTTCAGGGTCATATACACATTCAAAGGCATGGCCATTGCAGTTACAGGCTGTGAAGTGGATAGTGCATAATGAAATGAATTAAGTATTGCTTTAAACTGCTCTCCATATCCTTGCACCTGATTAGATGCAAAGCACAACTATCTGATTCACAGAACATAGAACAGTACAGCACAAATCAGGCCCTTCGGCCCATAATGTTGTGCCAACCTATTATCCTACTAAGGTCAAGCTACTCTGCATACCTTACATTTTACTATCCTCCATGTGCCCATCCAACAGCCCGTTAAAAGGCTTTAAAGTATCTGACTCCACTACCACTGCCGGCAGCGCATTCCACACACCCACCACTGTCTGTGTAACGAACCTCTGACATCTCCCCTGTACCTTCCTCCAATCACTTTAAAATTATGTCCCCTCGTAACTGTCACTTCTGCCCTGGGAAAAAGCCTCTGACTATCTATTCTATCTATACCTCATCATCTTGTACACCTTTATCAAGTCACCTTTCATCCTTCTTTGCTCCAATGAAAAAAGCCCTAGCTCCCTCAACCTCTCCTCATAAGGCCTGCACTCCAGTCCAGGCAGCATCCTGGTAAATCTCCTCTGCACCCTCACTAAAGCTTCCACATCTTTGCTGTGATCGGGTGACCAGAACTGAACACAATATTCCAAGTGTTGTCTAACCAGAATTTTATACAGGCTACAACATAATCTCACGGCTCTTAAACTCAATTCCCCTGCCAATGAAAACCAACACACCATAAGCCTTCTTTACAACCCTATCAACTTGGGTGGCAACTTTGAGAGATCTATGGACATGGGCCCCAAGATCCCTGTTTCTCCACACTGCCAAGAATCCTGCCATTAACCCCGTATCCTGTATTCAAATTCAAACTTCCAAAATGAATCACTTCACACTTTTTATTTTAAATAAAAGAGTTCTTCAGTGTATGCAATGACAAAACTTTAATGATATCTTAAATTATTGCTAATTTTTTTTATTACCACAGGATATGGATGTAACTGGTAAGATCTGCATTTATTGCCTCTCCTGAACATCCCCTAGTGAGGAGCTACTTTGTTGAACTGCAGCGATCCACGCAGTGTAGGTTCACCCTCAGTGCTGGGAGGAGGGCGTTCCATGATCTTGACCAAGCAATGGTGATATTTATCCAACTCGGGATGGTGCAGGACTTGAATGAAAACTTGTAGATGACAATGTTTCCATGTACTTGTTACATGTGTGCAGCACATTAAAGTCACCCACTATATGTTACAACATAAAGTAAAAAGGGAGAATAGGTGTCTAACTCAAAATTTATCTTCAGAAGAACTGCTTGACATCTACCTGAACTAAGAAAGTATATACGATTGAGAGTCTGGCCATCCTCTCCAGGCTGAGATTACAATGCACACTAAATGGCTCCTTAAGGATTGTGGCCTGTATATAAATAGTCTGTAAAAGCAGTTTAACCGCAATGGCCATGAACTAGGCTCAGGGAACATGAATGGGGAAGCAGTAGTCAGGATAAACCATAAAGGAAAGAGGAATCTAGGCACATCCAGTGCCTTAAATGCATCAACGCATTCAGATGGACAAGGTAAGCTGAAGTCTCACTGAAGAACCAAAATATTTGTTGATGTTCAAGGTGCAAGAGCTGCTAAGTAACATTGGATCAGAGACATCCATTCTGTTTCGCTCTCTGCAGACACAGCCAGGTGGAGGTTCTCCAAAGCTTTCCGTTCAGATTTTATGCTAAAGCAAAATGGATCAGGACACTATCCAATGAAAAATCCTAAGTTTTTACATTAATGCACATGTGCCAGAGTTTTAACTCCTACAGGGTTGGTCCTTTTTGATTCTATAAATGAGTGACTACAAGCACAGCGAAGCGAAGATGGCAGCAACAACCCAAGCAGCACAATAACTCCCTGCGGGTCCGTGAGGAACCTCACTAGAGGCTGACACCTTCCTGGTCAGCAATAGATAGGGTGTATCAGGGATACATGTCGGTAAGCAATTACAGGAAAGGGGGAAGACTGACCAGATTGCCACGTTTTGCTCGATTTAAATAGAGGAGTCAAGGAGCCAAAGAGCCAAAAATAATGAACCATGTTGTTCTACCCTTCAAGATCTTAACTGAGATCTCTCTATTGTGAAGTAAAACAATACAATACAGGCATCACAGGCTGAAATCTGTCTGGGTACAACATACTGAGTGGCAAAATACTGTGATGTAGAATTTTGCAGTTCACAGATTATCAAGAGAAAGACACAAAGGGAAACAAATGCGATGGAACTTAAATGGGTTTTGTTCTGTATGCCATGTGTTTGTAACTGCTAATTCAGCTAAAATAACTTAATGGGGGAAGCACTGGTAACAAATCTTCTCAGATGACCCAATGAATAACTAATTCTTTCATTAGCTACTAGCTTTGCAGATTAATGATTTAGTCACTAGTTTACCAGTGAGTTAATGAATCTCAGCAGGAAAATAAGCGAGCAGGCAAGTTAAAACAGGAGGATGCACAACTAAAGCAAAAAGACTGCATTCAAAGGCAACATATATTTGCTTCTTTGATTATGCTGAATAAAGATAAAGGTCAGACTCTATTACAGAGGAACAGGTAGTTTAAAATTACTCCTGAACTGAAAGCGAAGTGGTCAACAAAGGCAAAGAGCTCTGAACTATGAATGACCTCAGTAACAATTGTGCTACCTACAAACAGGATAAGGAGGTAAGACTCCACCTGGTAATAAGTGGCTCAGAGAAGCAGGCAAATTCAAAAGCCACAGACAGCTAGCAAATTAATGATCCTAGGAACATAAAAAGAATTTTTTTAAAAAAGGAAATTGAAACGCAAATGAAGTGCTTAAAATCTATGCGTGCACTGCTAGGTCATGCAGGCTGGGGCCTGAAGCCTGACTCTATAATGAAAATCTGATGTTAAATCAATCACTTCCAACCCACAGAACTGTCGAAGGGTTATAGCAAAGGAGGCCATTCAGCTCATCGTATCTGTGCTGGCTCTTGACAAAAACAACACATCTAGTCCCATGTTCCTCTCACTTTTATTCCAATAATGTGACAAATCTTTTCTCTTTAGCCAATTAGCCAATTGCCTTTTGAAAATGAAAATCGAATCTGCCTCCACCACATGGGTTGCATGTTTTATCTTTACACGATAAAACCAGGACACCACTCTGAAAACATCACACCATGCATTTTTTCCTCTTCCACAGAATTAGGAATAATATTCCCACCAGAAATGGTGAAACATCTTGAAACACAGTGGAGTCAAAAATTAGTAATGCAAAATAGCTGTTATCAGATCAGTTGCCTGCTCAAGAGAAAACTGCATCCCAACGCTTAATTTTAAAGTACTTACGTTCACATTCATTTGCACTGTCTATCGTAGCTGGTTTCCAAGGCAGTTGATTGTATCCAGGGCAACAATGGTCACATGACACTCCACATGTGTTGTGTTGGCAATCACACTGAAGTCTGAGAAAATGAGGCAAATGATAGCGTTACTTACACACCAATAAACTACCGAGTTTCCCTAGTTCATTGCTGTGAGGTGCTGAATATTCATCACTGAGCAATATCATGAAATTAAGCTATTTGAAATAAGCAGAAATCTGTACTTATTTAACATTTTACCACGCGTCAGACATGACCCAAAGTGCCTCCATGTGGAGTGAATTCTGTTGTACAACGATTGTTATTAGATAAAAGGAAAAGCCACTATCGTTTTACCAGACCATAGGTCACTCTCCCACTACAGAGACACAACCGGTGGTGGATAAACTGAACAGTCACCATGCCTCAGGTGAGGGAAAGAGATTAAGAAGGAGATGGTAACCTCAGCTGGAACAGGAATTGAATCCATACTGTTGGCTTCACCGTGTCACAAGCCAGATGTCCAGTCAATTGAGCTAACCGACCCCGAGAGGCAACTCGTGGTGAGTTTAACCTGACTATGTTATAAAGGTCAATTCTCTACTTTTAATAGTGCTATACAAACTTTGGCATCCATTGTAATAGACAAAAAGGGTCTGATTTAACATCGCAAAAGAAAGGTATGTAACTTTACAGGTAATATGAATTTCTTCCTCTTTCATTGCAAATGGATCTGATAAATTTAGCCACCTTTTAGCTAGCTACTGCCTTAAACAGAATAATTTGCCATACAGTTCAGTTGAAACAAAAACATTCAGGATTTTCAAAGTTCAACAGGTCGCTGGTCAGAAATTTGTGGGCAAGGAGAAAGTTGCTTCACGTTAGAGTAGAACCTTGTGCTACCCTGAAGTTTACTTTTTGCACTGCGCTTTCTGTCAGGAATATGGTAGCAATCCATTCACAAATATTGCGGTTGTTCACATTTCTCACTGCACTACTTGTCAGGAGTCACTGGTTTTCCCTTATCAAGGATTTGAACAGTTGTCACTTATCTACTGACCAACCATTCCCCACGGTGAAGTATGTAGGATTGAGAGACAGACAGGGAATGATCTGGCTCTAAACAAACATTTGGAAAGGGCAAATTCTAGCTAATTCAACTCTCCTCTACAATATCTGAGCCCAGTAGAATTTTCACAATGCATTGATTTGATTTGATTTCATTTCATTTATTATCATCATGAACTGAGATTCAGTGAAAAGTATTGTTTTACATGCTATCTAGACCTTACATTATCTACTTACATAAGTATACCAGGGTAACAGAACAGAATGCGGATTATAGTGTTACAGCTACAGAGAAAGATCAACTCTAATAAAGAGAGGTCTGTTCATAAATTTGATAATAACAGGCATGCAGCTGTTCTTAAATCGGTGGGTACGCGCTTTCAAACTTTTGTACCTTCTCCCCAATGGAAGAGAGTAGAACCAGAGTCAGAGGGGTCTTTGATTATATGTTGGCTGTTTTCCCAAGGCAGCAGGAAGTATAAACCGAGTCAATGGAAGGAAAGCTGAAAAAACTGTGGATGCTGTAAGACAGAAGCAAAGGCAGAAGTTTCTGGAAGATCAGTGAGTCTGGCAGCATCCGCGAAGAAAAGATCAGGGTTAACGTTTCGGGTCCAGTTCTGAAGAAGGGTCACTGGACCCGAAATGCTAACTCTGATCTTTTCTTCACAGATGCTGCAAGACCTGCTGAGCTTTTTCAGCAACTTCTGTTTTTGTCAATGGAAGGACGGCTGATTTGCGTGATGGACTGGGCTGCATTTACAACTCTCCATAATTTCATGTGGTCTCGGGAGACTAATAGCCATACCAAGCGGTGATGCACCCAGATAGGATGCTTTCTATGGTACATCTATAAAAATTGGTAAACTGAGATTGTGGACATGCCAATTTCCTTAGCCTTCGGAGGAAGTCAAGGTGTTGGTGTGTTTTCTAAACTGTAGCGTTGACGTGGATGGAGCAGGTGAGATTGTTAGTGATATTTATCCCCAAGAACTTGAAGTTCTCTATCAGCCCCACCTCAGCACCACTGAAACAAACAGGGGCCTGTCCTCCAACCTGTTTCCTGAGGCCAATGACCAGCTTCTTTGTTTTGTTGACAGATTGTTGTCTTCACACAATACCGCAAATCTCTCTCTCTCTCCCCTGTATGCTCTGTCTCATCATGGTTTGAGATCTGATCCATTACAGTGGTGTTATCAACAAATTCATAAATGGATTTAGAGCAGAATTTGGCCGTACAGGTATGAATGGATAAGAAGTACAGTATGGGGTTGAGGACACAGCCTTGCGGGGCACTGGAGTTGACAATTATCGTGGAGGTGGTGTTTTTGCCCATCCTTACTGATTGTGGTCTGCGGGTCAAGAAGTTGAGGATCCACTTGAAGACAGGGGAGCAGAGTACTAGATCTCAGAGTTTGGTTGGAACTATGATGTTGAAGACAGAGATAAAGTCAATAAATAAGATTAGGGTGCCCTTATTAGCCAGATGTTCCAGGGTTAAGCGTAGGGCCAGGAAGATGGTGCATGACATGGATCTATTGTGGTGGTAGGTGAATTGGAGTGAATCAAGGCAATCTGGGAGGCTGGAGTTGATGTGTGCCATTACTAACCTCTCAACGTGCTTCAAAATGATGGATGTCAGAGCCAATGGGTGGTAGTCATTAAGGTGTGTTGCCTAAAGTTTCTTTGGTACTGGAGTCTCAGTGAATGGAACTGAATTGAACTGAATTATCAAATTGAATCAAACTGAATTAGCCGTCTTCTTGAAGCAGGTGGGAGCCGCATATCAGAGTGAGGAGAAGTTAAAGGTGTCTGCAAATTCTCCTGCGAGTTAGTCCATGCAGGATAAGAGTAAACAGCTGGGACTCCATCCGGGTCACTCGCTTTCCATAGGTTCATCCTCCAGGAGGCTGATTGGACGTTTGCAGTGACTGTGGGTACAGGTGCGCCCTAGGCTGTTGGGGCATGTGACATCATTTCACTGACGATCATAGAGTGAATTGAGCTCACTAGGGGAGGGATACATTGTTGCCAGTGGTGATACTACTCAACTTCACTTTGTAACCCATTATATTGTGTCAGTCTCGCCACAGTCACCACGTATTCATACGATTAATCATCGATCAGATAAGCTGGGGAAGCCAGGCCTACCACTAATCTGGGCTGCCTCCAATTAATTTGCAGACAACCCAATAAGCCAAATGGCCAAGATAATAAAATGCGAGGCTGGATGAACACAGCAGGCCAAGCAGCATCTCAGGAGCACAAAAGCTGACGTTTCGGGCCTAGACCCTTCATCAGAGAGGGGGATGGGGAGAGGGAACTGGAATAAATAGGGAGAGAGGGGGAGGAGGACCGAAGATGGAGAGTAAAGAAGATAGGTGGAGAGAGTGTAGGTGGGGAGGTAGGGAGGGGATAGGTCAGTCCAGGGAAGACGGACTCAGCCTGCTCCTGCCCCACCCAACTCATCTCCACCTATCTGGACTCCATTTTCTCCCCTTTGGTCCAAGAACTCCCCACCTACGTCCGGGACACCACCCACGCCCTCCACCTCCTCCAGGACTTCCAATTCCCTGGCCCCCAACACCTCATATTCACCATGGACGTCCAGTCCCTGTACACCTGCATTCCGCATGGAGATGGCCTCAAGACCCTCCGCTTCTTCCTATCCCGCAGGCCCGACCAGTCCCCCTCCACCAACACTCTCATCCGCCTAGCTGAACTCGTCCTCACACTCTACAACTTCTCTTTTGACTCCTCCCACTTCCTACAGACTAAGGGGGTGGCCATGGGCACCCGCATGGGCCCCAGCTATGCCTGCCTCTTTGTAGGTTACGTGGAACAGTCCCTCTTCCGCACCTACACAGGCCCCAAACCCCACCTCTTCCTCCGGTACATTGATGACTGTATCGGCGCCGCCTCTTGCTCCCCAGAGGAGCTCGAACAGTTCATCCACTTCACCAACACCTTCCACCCCAACCTTCAGTTCACCTGGGCCATCTCCAGCACATCCCTCACCTTCCTGGACCTCTCAGTCTCCATCTCAGGCAACCAGCTTGTAACTGATGTCCATTTCAAGCCCACCGACTCCCACAGCTACCTAGAATACACCTCCTCCCACCCACCCTCCTGCAAAAATTCCATCCCCTATTCCCAATTCCTCCGCCTCCGCCGCATCGGCTCCCACGATAAGACATTCCACTCCCACACATCCCAGATGTCCAAGTTCTTTAAGAACCGCAACTTTCCCCCCACAGTGATCGAGAATGCCCTTGACCGCGTCTCCCGTATTTCCCGCAACACATCCCTCACACCCCGCCCCCGCCACAACCGCCCCAAGAGGATCCCCCTCGTTCTCACACACCACCCTACCAACCTCCGGATACAACGCATTATCCTCCGACACTTCCGCCATTTACAATCCGACCCCACCACCCAAGACATTTTTCCATCCCCTCCCCTGTCAGCTTTCCGGAGAGACCACTCTCTCCGTGACTCCCTTGTTCGCTCCACACTGCCCTCCAACCCCACCACACCCGGCACATTCCCCTGCAACCGCAGGAAATGCTACACCTGTCCCCACACCTCCTCCCTCACATCCCAGGCTCCAAGATGACATTCCACATTAAGCAGAGGTTCACCTGCACATCTGCCAATGTGGTATACTGCATCCATTGTACCCGGTGCGGCTTCCTCTACATTGGGGAAACCAATCGGAGGCTTGGGGACCGCTTTGCAGAACACCTCCGCTCAGTTCGCAACAAACAACTGCACCTCCCAGTCGCAAACCATTTCCACTCCCCCTCCCATTTTCTAGATGTCATGTCCATCATGGGCCTCCTGCAGTGCCACAATGATGTCACCCGAAGGTTGCAGGAACAGCAACTCATATTCCGCCTGGGAACCCTGCAACCTAATGGTATCAATGTGGACTTCACCAGTTTCAAAATCTCCCCTTCCCCCACTGCAACACACAACTGCATCCCTAAACCAGCCCAGCTCTTCCCCCCCACCCACTGCATCCCAAAACCAGTCCAACCTGTCTCTGCCTCCCTAACCGGTTCTTCCTCTCACCCATCCCTTCCTCCCACCCCAAGCCGCACCCCCAGCTACCTACTAACCCCATCCCACCTCCTTGACCTGTCCGTCTTCCCTGGACTGACCTATCCCCTCCCTACCTCCCCACCTACACTCTCTCCACCTATCTTCTTTACTCTCCATCTTCGGTCCGCCTCCCCCTCTCTCCCTATTTATTCAGCTTTTGTGCTCCTGAGATGCTGCTTGGCCTGCTGTGTTCATCCAGCCTCACATTTTATTATCTTGGAATTCTCCAGCATCTGCAGTTCCCATTATCTCTGAAGCCAAATGGCCTAACTGGTAGGAAAACAGAGAGCAAAGAATTGTGGGTGCTGGAAATCTGAAGCAAAACGGGAACAGAAATTTCTGGAAAACTCAACAGATTTGGTAACATCTGAGAAGAGAAAGCAGAGTCAACGTTTCGGGTCCAGAGACCCTTCTTCAGAATGGACCTGAAATGTTGACTCTGCTTTCTTTCCACAGATGCTGCCAGACCTGCCGAGTTCTCCAGTAATTTCTGTTTCTGTTCCTAATCCATAGTGCGATCTTAACTGAACAAAATCAAGGTAAGCAAAAACTCTGTGCTGGTAAGGTGGGTGCCTTTAGCATATTAAAGTCCAACTTAAATTACTGTGCACCCTCTCTAAACCTTGATTTTTGACAAACTGTGTTAACTTTTTTTTAATTTAAACAAGACGAGGAATTGTGCACTTTGCCTAGCACAGACTGAGACTCCATTTCAGGTGATCGCTCTCAGTTCTGACGAAACAACCCAAAACATTAACTTAGTTTCTCTCCACTAGGGAGATTTTTTTCCCAGCTTTTTTTTTGCATTTCAGCTTTGCAGCATACACAGCATTTTATTTTCCCAGTGGCATGTTTCAGGCACTATTAAGAATGATGAGCTTTCATTCTGTGGTGAATACAGAAAATAGTTAAGCTCTTTACTCCATATCTTCACTGGGTGCCTCTAACAGTAGAGGTTATCCATGTTTAATGTTTGGAGATCTGTAAACGAGTGACCACAGTTAGATTGCAGAAACTGATCTCATTAGGAACAATGGAAAATTGAACAATGGAAAGATAATTAAATGCCTTTATCACAGGATGGAAAGAGTAAAGAAACTGTAAAGAGAATTCACAATGGTTATCAATACTGCATTAATTTTCTATAACTAATTGTTGCAGCATGTTTTGCAAGTAATTTATGATAAAGCTTTCACATTTTTGTGAACAAGACTGAAATCTGAATAGGAAACTGGAGAGCTCTATACTGAAACTCAGCCACTTCTCAACATCTCAGCGCACCCCAAGTCAACCATTTCTTTTAATGCTTTGAGAGTGCAATTATTAAGACACAAGGACAATTTTTATGAATTAAAAACACTCGTGGAATTGGACCTCTCTTAACTGCAGGTTAGAAAATCAGATCTGAAGCTGAGCCCACTGAACCTGGGTTATGCCTAATTCTTCACTGATAGACAGAAATCAATCTTCAGCCTGAGAGACTCATCTAAATCTAAGTCGAGCCAGGTTCTGCCCCAAGCAATCATGTCATACCTCAGCTCACTGATGGAGTAAAAACACAAATTCTGTCCAAAGAGGAGTATGACTCTCTGGTCCCATCCTACATCTGTATGCACAAAAATTGCCTGAACCCCTACGTTTTTACAGTTACGAAAGAGCAAAGACAACTTAACATGGCAGATCCGGCATTACATAAAAACAGTATTACGTAGGAGATGAGATCCATTTCATTCTCATTTATAACTTGAGGGGAAGCTGTGTGGGCTTTAAATTTATACTTAAACATCTGCTCATAGCCAAAGACCTTCTGTTCAGCTGTTTCTGCCTAAGCAAACTGAATGATTAGGGGATTTAATCTTTGTTTTTGCAACAAGAACAGGCATTACCACTGATGTTGGAAACATTGCACCTTAAACAGCAATGTTTTAGAGTGAGGGTGGAGGGTTTGTATAGACCAAGGAGATCAAAAGGTTCAACTTAACTAGCACCTTTATTGTACAAAGCTAGTTGTGCTTCACTTTATAGCCTGAAAGCATCCTATCCAGATGCATCACAGCTTGGCACGGCAACTTCTCTGGCCAAGACCATAAGAAATTAGACAGAGTTATGAACACAGCCCAGTCCATCAAACAAACCAGCCTTCCTTCCACTGACTGTCTATACTCCGGTTGCCTTGGGAAAGCAGCACATCAAAGACCCCTGCTACCCTGATTATACTATTTTCTGCCCTCTTTCATCGGGCACAAGATACAAAAGTTTGAAAACACGTACCCACAGATTTAAGAACAGCTTCGTGCCTGTTGTTATCAGACTTATGAAAGGACCTTCCATGTATTAGAGTTGATCTTTCTCTGCATCTTCCCTGTAGCTGTAACACTATATTCTGCATTCTGTTCTGTTGCCCTGGCGTACTTACGTTACATATGATTTGTCTGGTTAGCACGCAAAACTTTTCACTGTATCTCGGTACAGGTGACAAAAATAAATCAAACCAAAAAGTCCAAGTATGATCTGGTTCTTTACTGTTGTATCTATAACAGAAACAGCCACATTTTGAATAAATGGTCCAGTGAGCATTTACAGAAACCGTAAATGAATTTACAGCAGCATTGAACAACATGGTAGATCACACACTAAAGCAGCAGCATGTGATTTCACTTCAAATTTAAGCTCTATCTCCCTTGTAAACAATGTTTTGACTTCAAACTGCCATCATACATATTAGAAGAGAAGTACTCTTTTGGCATTTTCTACATTGCTTAATTTACAATGAGGATGAAGAAAGCAATTCTAAATTTTCTGAAGATTTATCATCCAGTTTCAATTTTTTGCCAAAAAGAATGAGTAATGCACAGACTCAGGTTCAGCAACTTCATTACACAGTCCCCATCGAGGGCGTGATCCACGCTGATCACATAGATGCCTCTGTCAGGAAGATATCACAAACTGTCCTCTCATACCAAAGATGACAACTTTAAATACACAACTTTAGTGTATGACTACACTGTCCATGTCAGTTCCGACATGGACACCGATATCAGCGATGTCACTTCTCTTTGCACTCCATCAATTATTTGCATTCTTAAACAGGTTACGGCTTTACAATCCCTGCCTATTGTCAGCAAATCATGTTAGCATTAAAGTTTCACCAAATTACTGAGTACCTGCTAGTACTAAAATTGGCAGCAAAAGGATTTCAGAATAACTGACATTAGAACAAATTTTAAACCATGCAAGCTTCTACTTTTGGCACTAGCTGTAGTGGTTTTAAGTTTAATTAGGTATATTCAATTGTAACATTTAAATGCTTGACATGACCTAGTGCAGGGTTGAGAGGCTCAATGGCCCATTTCACTTCTGTGTAAAATGGGACTGATGGTTAAAATGTTCAAACTGCAATTTGGGATTTTCTGTCTGGAGCATTTCACTGATGCAGAGGTTGTATTTTGCTAGACTGCGCAATGCTAAATCATGCAGTTGGTAGCTAGCTTTCCTGTGACCACAATAAATGGCATCAATACATATCACCAGAAGCAACCATATATTTACACAATGAGCTGCGTAGGGAAGAGAAAGTTCCTCTTCATCAAGCACGCCTTTATTTAGTTTCCATTACAAAGCTGTCAGTAAAACGAAGGCTGAACTCATAAATCAAGTTCCAGACTCATTAATAATGGCATTTATAACTTCAACTGAAGGGAGCCTGTGTTCTAGAGTCAATGCAGACTTTTGGCTAGTGGAAGTAGGTGGGTCCGTGCCTTACTATAAATATTTAAAAATGTTTTAATTTTCATTGGATTAATAATCAAAGAGGATAAACACGTAGTGAGACAACGGGCAGTTTGACTGTCCAGTGTATGGCTTCGGGCTCTGAAGGCAGTGTCTATTCAACACCTTGACTAGGTCCCATATAAAAGTCAATGTATACTCAACTGCGTCGATAAAAAAGTTACATGAATTGAAAACCCCCATGACATTAGGAAATACTGTAAGCTTTGTGATGGTGAATCAGCATCCTGTTCTCTAGCAATTATTACCACTGACATTGGCATTTCATGGTTCACCTTCTTAAATTTGTCGCACAAAGTCAAACTTACCCCCAGTCACTGAGCAGGGAGATTTGTTTTATCAGCGCAGCATCGATTCCCTGGATGATCCTGGATGCAATAACCACACTAAATTATCAGCCTGCCTTTCACGTGGAAGAAAGGCGGGTGTAAGATCTGATTGACTTTTTTTTACACTGTATCACGGCAACTTTTGAATCACTAATTGTGACTGCATTGGATCCTCTCCAGAACAATGAAAGTGTCTTTCTTCATAATTATATTGGGTCACACTTTTCCTGTCCAACACTTTATACTCTCAAGTTTATATAACTAAACCCATTCAAGTTTAAATGGCTCTGCCATGTGTAGGGAGGCAGGTTTGGAGGAATCTGGTCAATTTCTATTGTAGGATAGATTCCACAGAATAGCAAGACAGAAGGATCTAGGACCGAAGTGTCAGCTTTCCTGATCCTAAGTTGCTGCTTGTCCTGCTGTGTTCATCCAGCTCTACACCTTGTTACCTCTATACAATAGATTTACAATCATAAAGCAGTGTGATTGGCTGATCAGGCAAGCCAAACAAAAACTAAATGGTAACAACAACAGTAAGTGATGGAGAAACTCAGCAGGTCTTGCAGTGTGTGTCGAGACAGAAACAGAATTAACATTTCAAGTCTGAAATGGCTCTTCTTCAGAATCAGTTCAATTTTTATTTCTTGATTTCCAGTATCCGCAACATTTTTATTTGTTTTTATTTGAGCTTTAAACTCTTAACAGTAGCTACCTGCAGTCCTACTCTAGAGACTCCCAACAAAGACAGTTTTAATAAGTTCTGAATTTCATCAATTGACTTCAATTATAGCACTGCTAATGTTATAAAAGGAGAGGTCGACCCCACTCTGATAACTAAAACCAAAAAACCCAGAGAGGCTTGACTTGCCCTATAATCTGTTAAAGGAAGTGTGAAAAGTGATAATAACCTGCCTCTTACACTCAAACTGTTATAAAGGAGTGGTTAAATAAAATGAAGTTGTCTCACTGACTCTATAATCAACAAGTAGCCATTTATCTATCTAACTAACAGTGAACAAACTAATTGAATCATTAACAAATCAAACAATTCCCCCTTAAGTATTAACTATTCCCAAATAAAACAAAATTCTAATAGTTGCTGTTCCAATAAATACTCTCTTACTTATTTAAATGGAAATAATAATAAAAAATTAAAACTTAGTCTTTTGAAATTGCAGCCAGGATACAACTTCCAGAATGTTCTGTGCCTTCTCTGCTGATCTTCAGCCAGAAATGTCCTTCTCCATCAAATTCTTGCATCTGGAATATTAGCTAAGAGTGCCACTGTACGTTTTGTTAGATGATGGTTACTCTGACAGCTGACAGAATTCTGTAAGAGCCAGTGATTTTCCCTTCAGAACTGATGGTTGTTAACTCGATGAGGTGGCAGTTGCTCTCTCACTGATTTTCAAGTGCCCTCTTCTTTTATACCCTTGATGACATATCAATTGCTTACAACAGGATTGGTCCTATGTTGTCAAAAACATCAGATTTAAATTTAATTGGTTTTTCATCCCTAAGTGCCTGGTTTAATTTAATTGGCTGATATTCAAACTGGTTGCCTGGATTGCTAACCATACAGCCTTTGATACAAGTATTTAGATTTCAGCAGTGTTCTGTGCACGTGCAACCTTCAAACCACCCACAGACCTTTTTCATTGGGTCTCTAAGCATATAAAAAAAACACCTTCTTTCAAAGGGACCACACACCCTTTCTCTCCTATCATTTTACCAATATCAAAATTCTAATGTGCCGCATTCCAATCTGCAAAACTAAAAGTTGGGATTGTCACCGCAATGCAACATCACCCTTAATAACACCTTCAATCCAGTGTCAGAATCGCAATGTCAATATAACTCAGGAGGCAAATACAAGACTTCACTCACTTTTTTAATGGAACCACAGGACATTTCTCCAGCTTGTTCATGCTTGCTTCCTATAACTGCACATAGTGTGAACACTGAGATATTATCTAATCGAATTATTCAGAAAAGTCATTACACACCACTGGAGGAGGTGGGACTTGAACCCTGGCCTCATGGCTCAGAGGTAGGGATATTACCACTGCACCACAAGAGCCAGCAATGAGAGCATTGACAACTTATGCTTTATTGTTTGAGCAGCTGATGTCATTTCAGTTAAATTTCTTTTTACTCTAGTCACAAATAGCTTTCGACAAACCACAACAGAAGTAGTTTTATATGCTTAGTTATAACCATTGAAATTCAAAAACACTTTTGGAAACCACAGAAAGTTAGTCCCATTAAATATATATATATCATTTTGGTTTCAAGAAAATTGTGTATTCACCCAGGAGTTCTGCATAAACACTGAGTGTCATAATTTCAGTTCAAGAACATCAACCAGGGAGTTTGAGATGAAACTCCAGCCTTTATTACAAACGAACTTTTTACATGATTGGTCTACAAGGTGAGTCCGAATTCTCCTGCGAAGGGATGGGTCCTTTTCCCACATCATTTATGTGGGTTGACTCAACCCAATGGTTCAGACAGCATCTGGGGATTTAGCCACAGCCCCAGCTTTCCCAGCTTCTCAAAAAGGCAGTGCTGTTTGTTTTTCCCATCCTATTTCAAACTGGCACAAGAATGCAATAGCCGAATTCCCCATGATGATTCCCATACTAAATTTGTACAAGAAAATTCTTCCTCATTTAACTTCACTTTTTATACAGCCCACAGAACAAAAAGTTAATAATAATAGAAACTTGTTACAGTTCAACAGAGTTGTATCAGACATCCACTTCTTTATTTGCAAAAATATCAACCAGTTACAAAGAATTTTGAATGAAGCAACTTTTCTTCTTGATTTGTTTGGTCTTATGTTTTAAGTTATTTTCTGTTTTGTTTAAACACTGGATATAATAATATACGACCGACTGTACCATTGCAGCCACAAGAAAGAAGTCATTAGCTCAGGATGTTGATATATCAACTCCTACCTGGTTCAGTATTCTATCTAAAGGTGGTTAATTCTTCTCCCTCTTCATAAATAAGCAGCTGGCATAATGTAATGAAGGGAAACATTGAAACATTATGGATAAATCAGATATTGACAAACTAGGAAAATGTGCCAGATGGATAAATGTGACCTTGTCCATTTAAGCCAGCAAATTAAAAGAGAAAATCATTATTTAAATGGGAAGCAGATTCGAAGTGTGTCAACGCAAAGGGATCGAAGTCTTTGTGCACGAATCACAAAGTGAATATGCAGTTGCAACATAGACTGAGAAAGGGAAATGGAGTCCTGGCATTTATTGCAAAAGGTCTGGATTTAGTTGCCAAAAACTATTGAAGAAAGAGAAACTCAGGCTTTGTAACCCGATAAATAATTATGCTAGATTCCTTCATTCCTAAATAAAAACCAAAAGAACTGCAGATACTGGAAATCAAAAGACCTTGACCTTCCAGTTGCCTGCCACTTACACACACCACCTTGTTGCTTGGTCAATATCTCTGTCCTAGTAAAAAAAAAGGAACTTATAGATGCTGTAAATCAGAAATAAAAACAGGAATTGCTGGAAAAGCTCCGCAGGCATGGCTGCATCCACGGAGAGAAAGCTGAGTTAACCTTTCAGGTTGAGTCACTCTTCCTCAGACAGTTCTGAAGAAGGGTCACTTGACCCAAAACAAGTTCAACAGTATGAGGGCTTGAGTCACCTTCTCCTATGTCCAAACCCCAACCCCCACACACACCAGGCCTTGTTATCACATGGTCTGCTATTACACACAACCCATTGTTTGCCACTAATTGTCCCCATTAGGAGTCATTCATTCTCCTTGGCTTGACCGTTATTCACTCTTGTCTGTTCTTGTGTCTCTTTGGGCTCTATCTCCAGCTATCATTGACACCTACCTTATCTTCTGCATAAAAGCCAAGTTTTTCACAGCTTCCATCAGTTCTGAGAAAAGTTCACTGGACCTAAAATGTTAACTCTGATTTCTCTCCACAGGTTCTGCCAGACCTGCTGAGCCTTTCCAGCAATTTCTGTTTTTGTTCCTTCATTGCTAAATTCTCTATTGTCAATTAGAAAGTGAACCTTCACCTTCAATTAATCAAAGCTCAAAACACGGATATACCTACACATTGATCCATAAATGCTTCTGACTGGAGGTATTACCAACATTCCATCTTGCATTCTTCATTCCATGTGTAAAAGTTCTAACATTGGTGCCAAACAAGTCATTAGCAAATCTTTCCCTTTATGTTAACGAAAATAAAATGTTCTACTTCATCAGGATCCAACTCTCTCTTTCCACAAAAAAAAAGACTGAAATAAGTATCATGTTGAAATGAGCAAACAATTTCATTCCCAATGTTCTGGCAAGATTTTCTTGCCAAGTTTGATAATCAGATTTGGAGGCAAGTTAAACATTTAAACACATGGCCATTTCAAGTTCCTGGGCAATATAAAACTGTAAGGGAGTCTCTGTGAAACACACTTACTTATCTTCTTCTGGTAAATCATGATGCATTCCAGAATTCCACTCTTGATAAGCAAGGTCAGATCAGGAATGAGTGTTTATCTATTGAATGAACTAGTCACCTCAATAGCCTTTAAACAGAAGATAATTCCCAGGATGTAAATTATAGTGAAATCTAAGCGTCAACCATTGCCCCTTTAAATCAAGCTGAAATTCACGTTTAAATGAAGATCAGATGGGAGGGTATGTTTCAGTTATGTTTTACTGGCCTTTGAGTTTATACTGTTGCCATGATAATTTGACACACTTGACATCTGCGTGAAATCAAATGACAAAAAATTTCCATATGGATCCTCCTATTCACCTACTGTAACTTCAGTGAAATATCCATGGACTCCCCACTCAAACAACTCCTAAGTTGTGTTAGTGGCCTTAATTAGGCTTTTCACACACTGCTACAGTTACGACTGACAATTGAGTGAACCCCAATAGAAATTCAACTGAATTTTTTTCACTTACAAATTGATTTAGGAAATAATCTTCCTTGCAGAATTACAAAACAGAAAATACTTTCTAGATTCTGAACTGAGCTCAACTATGCATGGGGTTCAAATAAATGGAAAGGAGATGCAGGATGCCAAATTGCCTACATGGCCAATGCAATCTGATAGGATTGGGCTGCAAGTAGGACATCCTTTCAAAGTTTCTAAAAGCAAGTATTTCTCTACCTCCTAAAGTGAACGCTTTGGCTTATTTTTAGAAATGCTGCCCAGAACTCCTACAACTGCAGCCAGAGTGTTGTCAGAAGAAGATTAACACTTGCACAACAATACAAGACAATTGAGGACATCAGAGAGGTGCTACCTACATCTTGCCACACTCTGACATCCATATTAAGATAATTCATATCAGTTTAAGAGATGTTGTACAGATCAAGACTGCTACTGTTAAGAGGATTCTCTGAGTGGAGCACTAGTAGTATTACCTTCAAGATGTGAAAATCTGAACAATGGTTGGGTTAGAAGACTCTAACATCAAAGCATCAGTATGTTACATGGTACTTCATGAGAGACGTTACACAGGATCATCATTAGCCTGCACAGCAATATCTGGGCTATCTGCCACTTGTTATGGCAGTTAGCAAAATCCAAACCATGAGGTGGGCATGGGGGAAAAAGAAAGCCCAATTAAAATACTCATGAGAGATCACAACCATTTGACATTATTTCTGAGCACTGCATAACATCTGCTCGCCTTTCAACGTCAGGTTCAATGGTTCTGCTGAGATCCAAGAGTTCAAAAGCTGTTAAAGTGCATGAAACGTCAAAGGGTTTTCTTAGTCAAAAAGTCCTGCTCCCACTGAAGGCACAGAATTGATAAAATGGAGAGTTTGCAGTGCTGCTGTTAATAAATTGCTTTTGCTGTCTTTGCAGATTAATTTTACATCTTCTTGGTTCAATGTACTCCACTAGGTAGAAACAAAGAATTCTCAGTGATGACAAGAATTTTTCTGAATGATCCACTATTAACAGTAACAATGATTATGGGAAATATTTATTAACAAACAGGTTATCGGAGAACCACAACTTAACTTCCACTTACAGCACACACCATGCCATTTCCCCACTCTACGCCATGTTAAAACACCAGACTAGATCCACACCAAACAGCAGAAGCAAACACAATCCCACACTCAATGGATTAAAACAAAATTCTGCATTGTGTCGTATATTGTGACCGGAGATGAGTGACTACTATAGAGCTAACTGGAGGCAATTACCCTCATCTTAAATGCTGTGGGAAGCCAGCAGGTCAGAGCAAATTACCGAATGTGGTAGCATTTGCAACTAACTTCAGCCAAGTCTAAAAAGTAGATGATCCATCGCAGCCTGATCCCAAGGTCCCCAACTTATAGATATTAGTCCAGCAAATTGGATTCACTCCACAAAATATCAAGAAATGGTGGGAAATACTAGGCAGAGAAAAAGCTCTGGGCTCTGATCACATCAGGTTGTAGTAATCAGACATTGTCCACTTGAATACAAATGTTATCAGTTGCTCACAGGATTGTAACATGTATCTGGTGATGTGGTCCAGGGTAGGTACAAAATAAACATGGAATCAACACTGAAGGTGCAAAATAATTTACTAAAAGGATACCAGAACTGAATTTCTTTTAAACTATCGAGAAAAATTAAACAGACTGGAGCTATTTTCCTTAAAAGAATGAGGAAGACTGTGAAATGACTTTTAAAATCATAAAGCTGTTTGATGAGGTAGACAAAAAAAAGGGATGTTTCCATTTGTAGCCAAGATCAAAATAATGGACCATCGATACAAAGGTAGTCACTACTAAATTTACTCAAATTTGGAAGCAGCTTGATTATCCACAAACTGATGAAAATGTTGACATCACTACCACAAGCACTTCCAGTGAATGGGATGGACCCATTTAAGGGGAAAGCCAGAAAAACTGAGTGGAAAAGGAATAGAAAGATATGTTAAATCGGGTTTGATAAAGGTAGTTTGGTGGAGTAGCTTGAAGTGCTACTTTAATACCAGAATAAATCCTTTGGGTTGAATGGCCTATTTCGGCGTGAAAGAAATTCTTTGTACTTCTTGTGATGAGTGAAAATTCCAAATTATTTAGACTAATCCACTGGAACTAGAGAATGCACAGACCAGTAGTGGGGGAGAGTAGAATGCATGGATAGATTTCTATGATGTATGATGAACGTATGATGAACGGCTAAGGATCCTGGGATTGTACTCATTAGAGTTTAGAAGGTTAAGGGGAGATCTAATAGAAACTTACAAGATAATGTATGGCTTAGAAGGGGTGGACGCTAGGAAGTTGTTTCCGTTAGGCGGGGAGACTAGGACCCGTGGGCACAGCCTTAAAATTAAAGGGGATAAATTTAAAACTGAAACGAGACGACATTTCTTCAGCCAGAGTGGTGGGCTTGTGGAATTCATTGCCACGGAGTGCAGTGGAGGCCGGGACGTTGGATGCCTTCAAGGCAAGATCGACAAATTCTTGATCGCGCAAGGAATCAAGGGCTACGGGGAGAGTGCAGGGAAGTGGAGTTGAAATGCACATCAGCCATGATTTAAATAGCGGAGTGGACTTGATGGGCCGAATGTCCTTACTTCCACTCCTGTGTCTTATGGTCTTATGAACTTCTGTCAAAATACAAATGTGGTTAAGGAAATCTCAGCCTGTGGTACAAAAGGGAAATACATGTTACAGAAACGAATGACTGAAAAACGGACAAGAAATGGTTGTGACCGAGGAATTTCTCAAAGTCGGGTGATTCCCATGAGAAGCTCCTAGAGCGCTTTTTGTTCTAAATTATGTGTGAATAAATGGTCCTATAAATAGCTTCCACTATGCTAAAAATGTCTATCTATCTATGAGATTAGTCTTCTTTATGTTGGGGGACTCACTGATGTTACTGGTATCCAAAGTGCTCTGATATTTTAATGTCCAATAGGCTTTTGCTGCTCAAGATTGGTACCAAGATAGAAACATATACATGACTTTATACAAAAATACATGCCTTGTGACAATCTCCCAGAGATGAACTGTGACTGAGGGAGATGATGAAACATAAGCAATTCTGCACTGTGCTGGGGAAGCAGCTCTGTTAAAAGAGTTTCTGTTTCTTGTAGCAACCATTCACCACACAGCATACAGTTACAATTTACTGAAATATTTCAACTCTCATTCAACTGTGGCTCCTTATTGCATGCCTTTATGAAGCTAGGCACAAGGGTCTTTTTAAATGTTAAAGCTTATTCCTCATGCAAAATGTTCTACTTACTATTGACCCGACCACAGATTGTACCAGAATCTGGACGAGACAGCCACAGGGTTCTGATTGCCATCTCTTACTACATGACGAGCACTAGTTTACCCCCACGTGATGAGTGAAAAGTGTATTGAACAAGTCAGTCCTGGAATAGCCGCTTTGAAAACACAAGATAGCCAGAAAGCTGATTCAGAGCTAAATGTAAACAAGATGCTTCCTGCTAATGCTCAACAGATTTGTAACAAATAGAATGTAGGATTTTACACACAGTGAACATAAGGTTTCCATCTTCAAACGGTGAACTGTAAATGTGTTTATACACATCAGGTAATGCATGGGCAGCAAAGACATGGAGCCCCTATGGCACACACCCACCACCGTTTGTACAAACAGTAGTAGTTGAAAGCTTGTGAATCAAACTACAACAGGGAATCTTGGTCTGGTCTCTGTCTCTACCTTCTGCAGGCAAATGTTTGCTGAACCACCACCTCCAAAATTGGTCCTTTAAGGCAGAAGGAATGTAACGGAGAAGAGAGGCTCACAGGCCAGGAACTTCCTTTGCCCAGGATCACTGGAAGAATGCTGGCTGTTTGCTAGTTTTTGGTGAAAGTGGGACCTGGATTGTTAAAGATGCTGTAGGTGAGGTAATGCTCCAATATGGGGATATGAGAGTGTGGAAACATGGTGGGACGAGACAATTCTTTCCAAAAGCTTCAATGGTAGCTCTTTGCAGCAATAACTGTGCTCCTGGTCTGCTGGGTCCTTACAATGTATTAGTCTCAATGAGAGTGACTAATGCAAAACACAGCACTTTCCCCAACTCCAGATTCTCCAGCACAGGTAGCAGGAGAGATTCCCAACAGGTTGACGATGGGAGTTACACTGAAATAGGTTACCACAAACCGTACAAAGAAAGAACATTGTCAAAAACTATAGCTTGGAGTTTACACAACATGTGGCATCCTGCACAGGTTTACTTTGGAATTCCAGTGTTTTCCTCGCCTGTGCAACAGATCAGCCTGATGTGATGCAATCTAAGTATGCGAATGTATGTAACTGGATATATGTGCAAGACTTTATTATAGTTTTTTTTTATTTGTCATTACATCCTGTCACTGTTAAATCAAATTACTGTGGACCAGCTGGAACTTGATTTCTGCTTCCCACATTTCTATCTCTGACTATCTTATCCTAAACCTTACAACTTGCTTTCCCATTCTGAGGTCGTGATAGTTTCTACACTACTTTCCCTTTCTGAGAATTGCTGTGATACAGAGAAAACTATCCCCCTTCCTGCAGGCTCCCAGAGGAAGCATGCTGTGCAACTAGGAATTGCAAGAGTAATAACTGAAGTTGAAAAAGGAGCAGCTGGTGAATACTTGCCCATTAAAGAACTGTCCCTGTTCAGGGTGCACCCAAGAACTGTAACAGTTTGTATGGGATAAGAATACTGAATATGAAAATAGTAGTTCACTTCACTCAGTACCTTCATGTTGTTTAGGTTGAAGTTCTGCAACTATTTTATCTACAGTCCCCAGGTGCCAAGTTTTGTTCCTGTGAACTTAGCGAAAAGCAACAGGCTGACTCATTTTACTTTGACAGAAATAGCATTCAATAAATTTGGTATCAATTCATTCAAAAGCTTCAATTGCAAAGAGCTGCATTTAGCTTGCGGTTCAAGAAGTCTCCAATTATGTCTATGAAAATTGCCCAGTAAATCTCAGGGTGAGGGTCCCTGTTAATGCTCTCAGGCAGCCTGTCAGTTCTTCAAAATTAAAACTAATCAGAATGTGCAAATAACAAAGTGTGGAACTGGATGAACACAGCAGGCCAAGCGGCATCTTAGGAGCAGCAGAACTGATGTTTCGGGTCTAGACCCTTCATCATAAGATGTTGCTTGGCCTGCTATGTTCATCCAGCTCCACACTTTGTTATCTTGGATTCTCCAGCATCTACAATTCCTACTATCTCAGAACGTGCAAATCTCTTTTTTTTCCACTCATTTTCTCACTGCCTTACCCATGGCAGAGACGTTGGGGAAGAACGTTCTCATGCTTCTCTCTAATCCCAAGTAGAATGTATCCTGAAGGAAATTGAGATGCTCCCCTCTGTTCTGTGTCCTCATCTGTTGGTGTGGTCTCTCTCTGTGTGCTTCTCTTGCCTGCTGCTCGTCACTGTGTTCTTTGTCAAAGCTGTTTTGTCCCCCAGATCTCCGCAGTGACTCTGCTCCCCTTCTCTCCCCGTCATGGCTGTGTGGGCTGCTGGCAAATATACATGTGAGCTGGGTATATGCAGAGTAAGGGCAACAAGAGGAGAAGAACCCCTGCCACCTGGCCTCCCCCTTGGTCAAAGTACAGGGCAGAAGACAAAAGATGCAATTATGGGACAATGCTGCAAATAACAGGGTTCGCTGGCCACCCCGCTTTTCTCACTGTACAGCCAGCAGTATTATTCTGCCTGTCCAGCTTCGCCATAAGCAGATTCTGGACTCAAACCAGCAACTTTACAATAATGACATCCAATTTGATTTTCCTCAATTTCACCATGCATCTGGCAAACTTTGGCACAAAGTACATGTCTAATTGAGGTCAATACTCAAGACAGCAGGAGCTATCAACTGGATGAAAACTTGGTTGAAGAACGCGAGGTCAAGACAGCTAAAAACAAACAAAGACATGTTTTCAATCAGGGAGCAATAACCCTAGAGAATGGTCTGGAACTTGTGGTCTGCATACCAATTTGTTCTGGTAACCGAATTGCTTGGATCTAGCAATTTACGTGGGAATATGTTCCATAAATATAACACATTAAAAATGTTGAATTAGACAACATTGTACCATGTATCAGAAGACAACATTAGATTGCTGACCCAAAGATAATCTTCCAAAAGGAGCTGTTCTTAAAATATAAATATGAAAAAAGAAAGGGAAAACCAGTTGTTAAGAGAACATAAGCAATGTGAAAAAATTGAGAAAAAAGGATGATCATAGATAAAAGGAAAAAATAAAATTTTGGATGAATTTCAGGAGCTTTCCACTAGGCCTAACTGGAAGAGAATTATGGATAACTAAATTGCATTTGTACAAGAAAAATAAACAACCTTATTCATTACTACAGAGTAAACAAAGGTGCAATACCAATAGAAAGCATCTGTTCCACTGTAATCAGATAAGCTAATAATTTATTCCACAAGAGTTCAAGGAGATTATAGAATGCTGTAACTGTCTTCTTTATTCTCCTGGTTGAACATGTGTTTCTGCTGCGGTTTTTATGACTTACTCAACCTCTAGCTGCATCTGGAAAGGTCAGATGTCCCATTGCAAAGCTGGGATTGCACCCGATGAAAAGAGTGGGGGCAGCTGTTCCAGATGGTTTTGGTTGTGAACTAACTCAGTCATGATATACACTATGTCAAAGTCAGATGTTCAGCTATCAGTCAGTAAATTCACTGGAGTAGGTAAAGCAGCTTGACTTTAGAGAAGGAATTCCCATAGGTAGCACTGTAGAAGGCTTCTTTAATCAAGAGTTCAACATAATTCATTACAGGGAGTTTGGTAATATTTATTGCAAGATTAACTGAACCATTTCCCTTTCAAGCCCAGATCTAAATACTTTTGATACATTGACATCAATCCCAGCAATTGTACGCCTTGCAGATTCTAATGCCACAACAATTGAACTGAGCGGCATACAGAGTTTATGAAGTTACTCCAGAATTACCTTTGCCTGCAACTGTGCACAAGATATTTATCAGTGTTGTGGGATTCATGCCATCTTACCAGCAGGGTGACAAAGCTGTGGCTGATACTTTATTACATGGCATGTACACCTGTGTGAGGCTGACACCATGAATTAGAAAGCAGTAGCGACAAATCTGTAGTTAAAACAAGAATACACATTATCTTGTAATTAGCCATGAAGAAAAATATTCCTTGCCCAGGTCTCAGTACTGGATTCAAGTTTCTGAGTTTGATGCTGTCCACTGCATTCTCACAGTATCTTCCTGGTTTAATGAGTAAAACAGATTCAGTGGCGACCACATACAAACAGACATGTTCAAAGTTATTTTCCATCCTTATATATGGCCAAATTATGTACATAGGTCTGGTGAATCACATCTCCTTATAAATTATCTTCAACTTTAAAGCATTTTAAGTGAACTTAGTCATGCAAGAGTGTGTTCTTGCAAAAACAGCCATAGTGTATCTTTATAATAAAATGTGAGGCTGGATGAACACAGCAGGCCAAGCAGCATCTCAGGAGCACAAAAGCTGACGTTTCGGGCCCAGACCCTTCATCAGAGAGGGGGATGGGGGGAGGGAACTGGAATAAATAGGGAGAGAGGGGGAGGCGGACCGAAGATGGAGAGTAAAGAAGATAGGTGGAGAGAGTGTAGGTGGGGAGGTAGGGAGGGGATAGGTCAGTCCAGGGAAGACGGACAGGTCAAGGAGGTGGGATGAGGTTAGTAGGTAGCTGGGGGTGCGGCTTGGGGTGGGAGGAAGGGATGGGTGAGAGGAAGAAACGGTTAGGGAGGCAGAGACAGGTTGGACTGGTTTTGGGATGCAGTGGGTGGGGGGGGAAGAGCTGGACTGGTTGTGTGGTGCCGTGGGGGGAGGGGACGAACTGGGCTGGTTTAGGGATGCAGTAGGGGAAGGGGAGATTTTGAAACTGGTGAAGTCCACATTGATACCATATGGCTGCAGGGTTCCCAGGCGGAATATGAGTTGCTGTTCCTGCAACCTTCGGGTGGCATCATTGTGGCAGTGCAGGAGGCCCATGATGGACATGTCATCAAGAGAATGGGAGGGGGAGTGGAAATGATTTGCGACTGGGAGGTGCAGTTGTTTGTTGCGAACTGAGCGGAGGTGTTCTGCAAAGCGGTCCCCAAGCCTCCGCTTGGTTTCCCCAATGTAGAGGAAGCCGCACCGGGTACAGTGGATGCAGTATACCACATTGGCAGATGTGCAGGTGAACCTCTGCTTAATGTGGAATGTCATCTTGGGGCCTGGGATGGGGGTGAGGGAGGAGGTGTGGGGACAAGTGTAGCATTTCCTGCGGTTGCAGGGGAAGGTGCCGGGTGTGGTGGGGTTGGAGGGCAGTGTGGAGCGAACAAGGGAGTCACGGAGAGAGTGGTCTCTCCGGAAAGCAGACAGGGGAGGGGATGGAAAAATGTCTTGGGTGGTGGGGTCGGATTGTAAATGGCGGAAGTGTCGGAGGATAATGCGTTGTATCCGGAGGTTGGTAGGGTGGTGTGTGAGAACGAGGGGGATCCTCTTGGGGCGGTTGTGGCGGGGGTGGGGTGTGAGGGATATGTCGCGGGAAATGCGGGAGATGCGGTCAAGGGCGTTCTCGATCACCGTGGGGGGAAAGTTGCGGTCCTTAAAGAACTTGGACATCTGGGATGTGCGGGAGTGGAATGTCTTATCATGGGAGCAGATGCGGCGGAGGCGGAGGAATTGGGAATAGGGGATGGAATTTTTGCAGGAGGGTGGATGGGAGGAGGTGTATTCTAGGTAGCTGTGGGAGTCGGTGGGCTTGAAATAGACATCAGTTACAAGCTATTACCCACGATAAGACATTCCACTCCCGCACATCCCAGATGTCCAAGTTCTTTAAGGACCGCAACTTTCCCCCCACGGTGATCGAGAACGCCCTTGACCGCGTCTCCCGCATTTCCCGCGACACATCCCTCACACCCCGCCCCCGCCACAACCGCCCCAAGAGGATCCCCCTCGTTCTCACACACCACCCTACCAACCTCCGGATACAACGCATTATCCTCCGACACTTCCGCCATTTACAATCCGACCCCACCACCCAAGACATTTTTCCATCCCCTCCCCTGTCTGCTTTCCGGAGAGACCACTCTCTCCGTGACTCTCTTGTTCGCTCCACACTGCCCTCCAACCCCAACACACCCGGCACCTTCCCCTGCAACCGCAGGAAATGCTACACTTGTCCCCACACCTCCTCCCTCACCCCCATCCCAGGCCCCAAGATGACATTCCACATTAAGCAGAGGTTCACCTGCACATCTGCCAATGTGGTATACTGCATCCACTGTACCCGGTGTGGCTTCCTCTACATTGGGGGAGCCAAGCGGAGGCTTGGGGACCGCTTTGCAGAACACCTCCGCTCAGTTCGCAACAAACAACTGCACCTCCCAGTCGCAAATCATTTCCACTCCCCCTCCCATTCTCTTGATGACATGTCCATCATGGGCCTCCTGCACTGCCACAATGATGCCACCCAAAGGTTGCAGGAACAGCAACTCATATTCCGCCTGGGAACCCTGCAGCCATATGGTATCAATGTGGACTTCACCAGTTTCAAAATCTCCCCTTCCCCTACTGCATCCCTAAACCAGCCCAATTCATCCCCTCCCCCCACTGCACCACACAACCAGCCCAGCTCTTCCCCCCCACCCACTGCATCCCAAAACCAGTCCAACCTGTCTCTGCCTCCCTAACCGGTTCTTCCTCTCACCCATCCCTTCCTCCCACCCCAAGCCACACCCCCAGCTACCTACTAACCTCATCCCACCTCCTTGACCTGTCCGTCTTCCTTGGACTGACCTATACCTTCCCTACCTCCCCACCTACACTCTCTCCACCTATCTTCTTTACTCTCCATCTTCGGTCCGCCTCCCCCTCTCTCCCTATTTATTCCAGTTCCCTCCCCCCATCCCCCTCTCTGATGAAGGGTCTGGGCCCGAAACGTCAGCTTTTGTGCTCCTGAGATGCTGCTTGGCCTGCTGTGTTCATCCAGCCTCACATTTTATTATCTTGGAATCTCCAGCATCTGCAGTTCCCATTATCTCTGATAGTGTATCTTTACATGGCTTAAAGGTCTGCTTTTAAAAGGTTGTCACAGGATTTTTCAAAGAAACTATACAGACTGTAGACAAGGGACGAGCCGGCGAACATAAATGTTAGATCAGCTAGGCCAGAAAATAACACAAATCCCTTTTTTTAAAAAAGGAAAAGCTGCGCATTTTGTCTTGCAGAGCCTCCGTGCCCGAGGACATACCTATTTCTATATCATTTCTTTATCAAGAAACATCCCCATTTATTGTGGTAAGCTATATCAAACATTGGCCTCGTTGCATCATACAATCACTTCAATTTATGGAAACTATCTATCAATCCCATTATTTCCACTAGTCATGGCACTTCAAAAACAAAACTTCCTTTGGTTGAGTTACTGCCAAAATTAGGATAGCCTCATTGCACCAGCCAGGCAGTTGGTAGACACTGGAAATGTAGACCAGTAATACACAAGCCCAAGTTAATGCTCTGGGGTAACGGACTCAAACCCTACCTTGGTAGCTGGGTGAATTTGAATTCAATTAATAAAATCTGGAAATGAACGCTAGTTTCAGCAATGATAATTGCTTGTAGAAATTCAAATGTCCTATTAATTCTTCTTCCTTTAGGGAAGGACATCTCTGATCCTCACCAGGTTTGGGCTGCAAAGTGGTCAATGCTTAGCTGCCTTCTGGAGTGGCCTATAAGCCAATCACAGCAAGGGGAATTGGATGGGGAAAAATTTGGAACTGTTAAGCTGGGAGCAGAACCACACAAGTAAATCGGTTACATACAGATCACATACAAGGTTTTATTGTCAAGGCAGGAGTCCTGTGAACATGGGAAAAGTCAGGGGTGAAGTGGGGGGAGTGGGAGGGTGGATCTCTGCCTCGGCCTTTAGCCCAATCTCTGCGACCAATTTTCAGTGATCAGCTTACTCATTAGATGCCAGCCCTTTAACGAAAAGCCTGCAGCCCCTGTGAATTTCCAAGCAATTGGTGCACTAGAGCACAGCATCATTGGGACAAATGGACACTTCTGGGCCTGCATCTGGAAGACTGAGGTGCCTTGAAGGCTTGCTCTCCCAGGTAAACGTGGTCTGGGGACTCAGAGACCACTGACCCTGACAAAGGGCTGGGAGTCAGCGAAGGCAGGCAGTACCTGTGTCAGTGATAACCAAGTGTGAAGCTGGATGAACACAGCAGGCCAAGCAGCATCTCAGGAGCACAAAAAGCTGGTGTTTTGGGCCTAAACCCTTCATCAGAGAGGGGGAGAGGGCTCTGGAATAAATAGGGAGAGAGGGGGAGGTGGACCGAAGATGGATAATAATTTATTCCACAAGAGTTTAAGGAGATTATAGAACGCTGTAACTGTCTTCTTTATTCTCCTGGTTGAACATGTGTTTCTGCTGCGGTTTTTATGACTTACCCAACCTCTAGCTGCATCTGGAAAGGTCAGATGTCCCATTGCAAAGCTGGGATTAGGTGAGAGGAGGAGGAGGAAGATAGATGGAGAGGAGAGTATAGGTGGGGAGGTAGGGAGGGTATAGGTCAGTCCAGCGAAGACGGACAGATAAAGGAGGCGGGATGAGGCAGTAGGTAGGAAGTGGAGGTGCGGCTTGAGGTGGGAGGAAGGGATGGGTGAGAGGAAGAACAGGTTAGGGAAGTGGAGACAAGCTGGGCTGGTTTTGGGATGCAGTGTGGGGGAGGGGACGAGCTGGGCTGGTTTTGTGATGCAGTGGGGGGAGCATGTGAAGTCCACATTGATACCATTGGGCTGCAGGGTTCCCAAGCGGAATATGAGTTGTTGTTTCTGCAACCTTCGGGTGGCATCATTGTGGCACTGCAGGAGGCCCATGATGGACATGTCGTCTGAGGAATGGGAGGGGGGTGTTAAAATGGTACCTGTGTCTATCACTGAGTGGCCATTATTGCAAACAGCCCCTACTTTGGGCAACAGAATGCTGTAATTTTCGACACCCTCAAACTAACTCTGCAGAGGCCAATATCCTGTCACCGAGGCATTCTTTATTGACACATGCGTAATACTTGACACAAGTCTGGCTTCCTCAGAGCCAGCTCTCAGAGTGAGGAGAATTTCTGATACTCCTGTTTATAGCTATCAGCTAGGGCTCACTGATTGGGGCTGCTATCCTGGTCCAATCAGGGAAGTCATATTCTATGAGGTCCACCTGGCTGACCTCGTTCCAATCACTACACTTCGTATTTTCTCCAGTTGACGGCTATTGGGGTATGATGCCCAGAAAATGTTGGCTGCTAATTACTCAAACCATCTCCGAATCATACTGATCACTGAGCAATCCTTGCAAAACTACACAGGGTTACACTACAGAATATTGCACACAAACAGACAGATGCATCCAACAGGATTGAAATTTTACAAGCGTTTTGATGTCTCAACAGCTTGCCCTTAGCATCCCAGTGCGCACACTCCTTTGATCAGTATTTCAATAAATGTGCTTTGAAAAACTATGTTCAAAGATGCTGATGCCTTTAGTTTAGTTAACAGGGTAAGCAACTCAAACAGCATAAAACTATCTTATGAATATCTATGACTACGGAAAATAAGAATCTAAAAGCAGGTACAGCACAAGCAAAATACAGAATAAAGCTCTAATACTTTGAGTATCAACTCTAGTCCCCAGCAAAGACACCTGTTTCCACTGAGAGTATTTTGAGGTTTATTTTAGAAGTCACATTTGTGGCATTACATCAGCTTTCCACAACCTTTAGTCACAAATTATGGGCAGTTCAAACAGTGGGATCTCAAATGCAAGTGAAGAGACTGTACATATTAAACTTCATTTTATAAAAGAAAATCATTGCACTAATGTGTGTTAGACTTAACTCCTGACCCTGGAGGTGCAAGGCTAGCTGTATTGGCCAAACATACCAGGTAGGTTTCAGTCCATTAACCTTTACATACAAGCTCAATTTGTTCTTTGGAATTAAAAATATAAAACAAAACTTGTGCAATATTAAGACTACAGAAAGGATGTTTCTTAAGATGAAATTCAAGTATGCAACATGGAACCATTCACATAACATCTCACAGGCTACCAGATGAACTCCTGGACATTGCCAGGATAAACAGCCAGGCACTTGAGAATCATATGAAAACTCTTTGCAACTTTGGCTCTCATCTCTCACAAGCTAGATCGTGGGATCCTGAAAGATACCATCCGTAATGAACCAAGCAAAATAGTTTCAACTGCCAAGTATCAACTTTACTGAACTACAGTTTCTTATCCTTCTCGTTCTGGGTGCCTGCCCCTGCCCACTCTAACCTTTGGGGAGCACAAACTGTATGCAATAATCTAACTCAGCTAATACTCGTTTAACCTCAATTTAATTGTTGAGGATTTCGATTCACCATACTAGCCAGAAAGCTTTGTTCGATTCCATAAAAATCCAAGGTTATGTGTATTTTCCAGACAGCAGATGTCTCTCCTGCATGTCGGCAACTGATGTCTCCATCACCAGCCACAAATATTTCACTGGACAACGTCGTCCAACCCTCAAGATCACTTCCATTCAGAGGATTTTTTGGCACAGAACAAGTTACTTGAAGACAATTTAGCAATTAATACACTGGCTCACTGGAGCAAATAAGATTAATTGTTATCAAAAATCACAAAACACAGGAACTCTATTTCTGAAACTCAACACCTTGCTGATCAACAAGCACACAGTTGGTCTTTAATCTGTACCATGTCTCCCTTGTGGTATTCAGACAGAAGGAACCTCTTTCACCCACATGAAACCAATGATTAAATAACCAGTTTTAGTCAGAAACCATGGACGTGTGCCAAAATGTCTCTACTTAGAATTTATCCTTTAAAAGGACTGCTTGTTTTTATCATAACCATAACAGACACAAACCAGATATTCTGATAAATAACATGTAATTATGCCAAGCTTCTGAAAATATCTGCATATTGTGAACGCCTTAAGCTTCACATTTAACCTTTCCTCTAGAACGGAAATTAGGATATTCATATGGAATCCCTCTCTATATTGGAAAAAGTTCATCAAAAATGCATTACAATTTTCAGTTCATTTCTACCCAAGACAGTAAAAAGACCAGGGTACGCCGGTGTTCCATGTTCTGGCATAATATATTTACTTACTGAACTCCTGGTGTAAGGCTACATTATTGCAATCAATATACTCACTCTTTACTCCTCCCTCAGCAGCCCAAATACTTTTGAAATTTCCAGAAGAACAATTTAGGGACGCCAAGTCGAAAGTGGATGAAGTCAAATCATCTCAGTGATCCTGAAGAATTTTTGAGTTGAAGTGTGGCATTAACATAGACACAGTCAAAAGGTCAGAAGATCAAACAGCATAAAAGGAGTTCAAAACTAGGGGCTGTAACTCTAAGTTGAAGAGAAAGATTTAAAAAGGAACCCGCGGGACAACTTGTTCACACAGCGTGTGGTTTGTATGTGGAAAGAACTGCCACAGGAAGTGGTAGATGCAGGCACAATTACAATATTTAAAAGACATTTGGATAGGTACGTGAATAGGGCAGGTTTAGAGAGATATGGGCAAAATGCAGGCAAGTGGGACTAAGTTTAGTTTGAGAAACATGGTCAGCATGGACGAGTTGGATGGAAGGGTCTTCTTCTGTGCTATATGACTGTATAAAAAGAAGTATGTACAGTCTTTAGAATGACCAATTACCTGGTATTCCAAATGTCTAATTAATGGTTAGTGTGTTTCAGTACATGTTCATTAGATTTAGGAAGTAACAAAAAAAAATCTCTGGTCAGATCACAGCACACATTTGATGGTCCGCTCTAGGATCAAATGCTAGCACATCAAAGAGCAAATGGAATTGTAAATCGAACTGAATGAAAATGTTACAAAGTTGACAGCCAACTGCAAAACAAGGCAACTTGTGTTGAAACCTTCCAAAGCAATTCCACCTCCAAAATGCTAGTACCAAGAAATGATCTGAAAATTACATGGAGTGAGACTTGGGAGCGGATAGGATTTTCCTTCTGGAAATATCTGACACAAACAACTGTAAAACTCAAAATCAGAAACAAATCTACTTATCAAACTTGCAAGATCCATGGTGGGGTGGTGCCTCAAAACTCCAACCTCAGTGTATGCCCAACCATACCCTGCAGCAGAATACAGTGCACCTCTCTCTCAGTGGACAACTCAAACACACATACACATTGTGTTGACTCTCAACTGAATGCGGCAATGCTCATCAGAATTAGGACCCTTCACTCAACGTTCCTCCCAAACATCACTGTCCTTCATGTCTGACTGACTAGAACCCACAAGCTGGTTGAAACCATCCACGCAGTACCCCACTTACCCCCACGATCATCCACCTGCTTTTCACTTTGTGCTCCACATGAAGCAATCTTCCTAAGTAAGGCCTACTAGCAGGCACCTTTTAGATCAACAGAAGACGTTCACAGAATGTCACCTACAAATTTCTTGTTATAAATTACCATTGTGTTTCTTGTTGGCCCAGACGGCAATATTACCTTCAGTTTGGCACCAATAGTTAATCCATTCCAGGAAGGTCAGTGGGAGGATGAGAAACATCACTTCGTGAAGCAAAGGGTCTGTTTTGAGGTCAGGGTTAAGACAGAGGTGAAGGAACTTTAATGGGTAGTTTCATCTTGATGAACATATTTCTGCCAAGCCAACAGGTAAAGTGTTTGAGGCTCAGAGTTCAGTTTCTTTAGTTGGTGAAGGAATCAAATGCTTCACTAGTTAAGATACCATTAACCTTCCACCTCATGAGCTGATATTTTACATCATGTTGGCCAACTCTTAAGTATTATCTGGTGCAGCTGAGCCATATGTCTTCACTCCCAAACTCCATTATAGTGCAACAGTCTGCCACATATGCTGTGGAGTAGGCAGAAAAAGTGCACTTAGCCCTCCTACCTGCCAGATGAGTTTCCCATTACCCCTGGCCTCTTACAATGCCTCTCCACACAAACATCCTTCAGAGGTCACAGCTGTTGGTAACTGTCTCCCAGTTGTGTGTACAGATGTCTACCATCTTCATTTTTGTCTCACAAAATGCCGTTGTATCAAAGGTAGGTACTTCCAGTAGGTAGTGACCCAGAGGCCAGTTTACCATACAGAAGGTCTTCAGTTGGATAATGGCCATATACCTCACGAAAATGGATAAGCAACTGCAGGGACCATTGTCTCAGTAACGAGCAGATGCTGAAGTATGGAGCATGTTTCAGGACCTGAGGATTACTGACCTCGGCCTGCTAAGAGATGCTGAGAATACATCAGACACCACCAAGTTAGCAACTTTTTCCTTGCATACCTTGATTTGATTTATTGCTGTCATGTATACCTAAGCAGAGTGAAAAAATTTGTTTTGTAAGCAGGTACAGGTAGTTCATAACATTCAAGGACATGTAGACCATATAGTATTTAGACATGGCGAGGCATAAAAGGTTACGACTACACAGGAGGTGCATAAAAGCAAGATCAACGTTAGATGTGAAGTTAGAGAGGTCCATTCGCCAGCCTAACAACAGCTGGGAAGAAGCAGTTTTTGAACCTGTTTGGGAGTGTGTTCAAGCTTCTGTATCTTCTGCCTGATGGAAGAAGTTAGAAGAGACAATTACCAGGACCTCTGATGATGTTTGCAGCCTTTCTGCACCAATGAGAAGTATAGATGGAGTCCACTGATAGGAGGCTGGCTCCTGTGAAGGTCCAGTCCGGGCTATGCACAAATCTTTCTGTGGTGTCTCACAGTCCTGGGCAGAACAGTTGCAGTACCAAGACATTATGCACCCAGATAGAATGCTTTCTGTGGTGTATCTGTAAACGTTGGCAAGGTTCCTTACAGACATGCCAATTTTCCTAAGCCTTCTCAGGAAGAGGAGGCATTGTTGTACCTTCTTGACCACTGCATCTATGTGGGAAGTCTAGGATAGACTGTCAGTTATCATCACTCCTAGGAATGTGACATTTTCAACCTTCTCTACCTCAGCTCCGTTGATGTAGATAGGGGCATGTCCTCCTCCTTTATTCCTGAAGTCAATGATTGGTTCCTTTGCTTTGCTGTCGTGGAGAGAGAGGTCACGACCATTGCACCACAACACCAAGCCCTCTATCTCCTTTGTGTATTCTGACTCGCAATTGTTTGATATCCAGTCTACAACGCTGGTCATCAGCAAACTTGTAGATGGCATTTGTATGAAATTTGACAAAACAGTCATGAGTGTACAGGGAGTAGAGTAGGGGCTGAGTACACATTCTTGCAGGGCGCCAGTGTTGAGGATTGTCATGCAGGTGGTGCTGTTGTCTATCTTCACTAATTGCAATCTGTGGGTCAGGAAGCTGAGGATCCCGCTTCTGAGGGTAGAACCAAGACCAGAGTTTTGAGATTAGTTTGGTAGGGATTGTAGCGTTGAAGATAGGACAGTAGCCATTAAGTAGGAGCCTGACATAGGTATCCTTATTAATCAAAATTGGTTGTGGTTGCCCTGGTGTAATGGTGAGCACACTGGTTTCTGAATCCTGTGATCCGAGTTCAAGTCTCGGTGGAGCCTCCCTTTATAGGGGTGGCATGATGGCCCAGTAGTCAACACTGTTGCCTCTCAGTGCCTGGGACCCGGGTTCGATTCCACCCTCGGGCGAATGTCTGTGTGGTGTTTGCACATTCTCCCCGTGTCTGCAAAGGTTTCCTCCAGGTTCTCCGGTTTCCTTCCACAGTCCAAAGATATGCAGATTAGGTGGATTGTCCATGCTAAAATTATCCATAGTGTTCAGGGATGTGTAGATTAGGTTGGTTATAGGGGGATGGGTCTGGGTGGGATGCTCTGAGGTTCGGTGTGGATTTGTTGGGCCAAAGGGCCTGTTTCCACACGAGGGATTCTATCTATTCTATCTAAGATGTTCCAGGGATGAGCATAGAGCTAGGGAAGTGATGTCTGCAGTAAACCAATTTCACCAGTAGGCAATTTGCAGGGGATTGAGGCACCTGGGAGGCTAGAAATGAAGTGGGCCATGACTAACCTTTCAAAGAACTTCATGATTATGGAGATCAGAGCCACTGGACAATAGTCATTGAGGCACATTGTATGTGCTTTCTTTAGTACTGGGATGATGGTGGTCTTCTTAAAGCTTTAGATTGTAGCAAGGAGAAGTTAAAGATGTCAGCAAATACTTCTGCCAGTTGGTTCACACTGGATCGGACTGCATGGCCGTGGGTTTCAACTGGACCAGTTACTGCTGTCTGCAGTGGTGACAAGGGAAACCAGGGCGCCCAAGGCTGTCAGGGCTGGTGACAGTGGCATTCTGCTCAAACCAAGCAGAGAAAGCAATAAGCGCATCAGGGAGGGATGTGTTTTTGTCCACTACTTTGTTCTGCTTCATTTTGTACCCAATTATGTTCGTGTAGGCCTTGCCACAGGTGACAGGTGTCCATATGGTCAGTTTGGGCCACTAACCTGGTCCAGTACTGCCTCCAGGAACCTTGTCCAGGTTTCGCGCCACTCAGGACACAGACCTTGTGCCGGTAAAAATAAGGCAAGCCAAATGACAGGAAAACAGAAGAGCATTAAGCACTAAAATAACCCACAAGAATTGTGGATACTGTAAATCAGGAACAAAAACAAAGTTACTGGAAAAGCTCAGCAGGTCTGGCAGCATCTGTGAAGGAAAGAAACAGAGTTAACATTGAGTCCAGTTACCCTTCCTCTGTTGCTGTTGTGAGTATTAAGGACTGCCAGCTCCCAAATTACACATTACTTTGTGGAGTATTAATAGGTCAAAGCCTTTGCTGCTTTGAAGATTTCACGCTTGATGAGCTTACCAAATTACCAAGAATTCTCAAACAGCACTTTCCAAATCTATAACCATCACCATTTGGAAGGTGCATGGGAATACCACCATCTTTGAGTTGACAGCCAAGCCACTCACCATCCTGACTTGGAAATATATCACTATTCCTTTAGCATCACTAGACTAAAATCTCAGAACTCCATCTCTAACTGTGCAATGAATCTACTGACAGAGAAGGGCAGCACTTCAAAGCAGCAGCTCACCACCTTCTTGATGGCAACAAATGCTGGCCCAGCAGAATTACCCACCTTCCATGAACGAATAAAAATTACCCACAGAGACATGAACCACTCCACAACTGGGTAAAATTGTAATGGTCTGGATTAGGTGCCTTGGACCCTTGTATTTACATTTATAATTCACAGGAAAGTTCACTTTGCTCATGATCCTGGAAGAAATGCCCTCAAAAGAATCATAGTTTCAGCTTCAGATCAAGGGTTTTCCTGCTCAGTCAACAATGCCAACAACATTTCAAATCAACCAGTTCGAAATCAGAGAATTTGACACCTCAACCACAGATTTTTAAAAAGGAAAGGGAAGTTACAATGTTACGTACGCCGCTCATTTAACAAGATAATTGTTGTTGACTTGGCTTCAGCTTCACATCTGAGGCATGTAGTCTTGGAAAGCTCAAGCCAAAGTGAAAATGCCAACAGTAGCTCACAAAACCCACCCAGCCCCTATCATCACTTAAAAGTGTATTTCTTAGTGTGTATGTGGGTGAGAGTTTGAAAAAGTATTGGTCTGAAGTTAGTGCAATGATTAGGTTCTTTCTAGAGGGAATGAAATCAACCGCAAACGATTCGGATGCTGTGCTTGGCATTTGCCCCAGTCTTCTTGCCGAACGTGTTTCAGAAATTCTTAAGCAACAAGCTGCAGAGTTTATTTGGAAAGACACTGAAAAGTGGGTTTTGCGTAATTGAATGGAACAAGGTCACCACTTCCAGACTGAAAAAGTTCCACTGGCATTTTGGACTGGAAGCAGAATGAACGTCTAACCACAAGAACAGAGAAATGAGGATGAGTTTGAAATGAATAAGAATGCAGCTTGCTCTGAACATGGGTTCAGCGATGCCACCAATGAGGACATCAGCATTAATGCTTCCTCTGGGTCACTGCCCAGAGGCTTTCAAGCCTTGAACAGATGGTCAATATCTAACACTTCAACAGCAAATGCTGCTATTGTTTTTCTTTGTTACATCTACACTACAAACTTAACTGTGCCACTGGAGAGAGAGTTTGGATTGTTTGCTAAAAACCAGACATGAACAACTTTTTTTCTTCCTATCTTCCTGTGTGGTTAGATGAAATTAAGCACGGACAATGATCTACTGATCTTCTGAAGGAAAAATAAAATAAACAGTAACTAATCCCCAAAAGCATTGCTAAAAATGCTGTCATTTCACGGTGGGTATTCAATTTATTCACTCAACACAGTAATTTTAAATAAAACATCTAGTGGTCACAGTGCTTCCTGCAAACATCGCTTCATGAAGCAAGGAAATAAATGAGAAATGTGGTACAGTCTGAATCGCAAGAGACAAGATCTTGGGCACTGCGGGTGAAATAAATGATTCATGCAAGACAGAACAACAAAGTGTTAGAAGAGCCAGTATGATGGACTGAATGGTGTCCTGTGCTACACACTTCTATGACTTCATACAGGAGTTTGATCCTTAAATTTGAATTAATCACTGAAATGTTCTGATGTAGGAAGCCATTCAGCCCACAGTCTTTGCACCAATTTAATGATGGTAGAGAACGGTGATATAGTTGTTCATGTAAAAACAATATTGATCCATCATACTTATGTGGAGCTCCATTAATCAAAATGCCTTTCCCTCTCCAATTTCCTCATTTCTTTCCTATCAGCTGCCTTTGACGCTTAACAAGGTGCAGTCTCCCTTCTGGTTCCACTTTTACAAACTCCCAGAAATTCCAGAAGCAGGTATTTTGTTTGATCTTAGCATTTATTTTCTCCGGTTAAATTTTAAACAACATGCTTGTTGACAATAGATTTGATTCTTTTTCTCTCTTTTTAAAAAGCAAAAATGTCCATTTAACCCCAGTAAATCATTAATTCACAGATTACTCGTAAGCTCTGAGTGCAGGAAATGGAGGAAGAAATAAACAATAATGGCTAATAGTCCTGAGCCAACTACAGAGCAGTCATTGTCAATCAGTGTTGACTGCTCCTGCTCATGTAAATAGGACCGAGCCATTTAGCCTCTTAAATCGTTTCACAATTCAATAACATATATATCTGTCATGATCAGGCCTCCAATTATCATCCTTGGTTACGTTTCACTTAATGAGGAGACAATGGTCTAGAGGTATCATCGCTAGGCTATTGTCCCAAAAACTCAGCCAATGTCCTGGGGACAGCGGGTTCAAATCCTGCCATGGTGGAATTTGAATTCAATAACAATCTGGAATTAAGAATCTACTGATGACCATGAAACCACTATCATTTGTAGGAAAAACCCACCTTGTTCACTAATGCCCTTCAGGGAAAGAAACAATCATCCTTCCCCAGTCTGGCCTACATGTGACTCCAGACCCACAGCAAAGTGGTCCACTCTCAACTGCCCTCAGAAATGGCCTAGCAAGAGACTCAGCACAAGGGCAAATAGGAATGAGCAAAAAAAGCTGACCAACCAGCGACACCCATGTTTCGTGGCTGAATAAAGAAAATTCCATAGCCTTTTTATGTTCTATCAGAAATGTACCAAGCTCAATTTTGAACTTCTTCCAGTTAACCTTGACTCAATAGCATTTTGGGGAAAAGAGTTCCAGATTGTCACAAACTAATAGTGAGAAAGTGGTGTCTCACATTATCCCAGAATGGCCTTGTTCTAAATTAGTGCTCATCTCTTCCTTGCTCTGAACTTTCACATCAGAAGGAATAGTTTCTCTCTTTAGCCAGTAATACCAGAAATTATGAGGATCCCACACATGAGAATCAAGTATCACCTAGTTGTCTAATGTAATGTAAAATAATCTCAGACTAAACTCACAAAGAACCTTGGACAAAAATTAGACAGAGCATTGAAGGGCTCATATCAGGAAAGGTAATGACACCCTGAACATGATTCTTTATTTTCAGAAGTACAAGGTAGGGGAAGCATGCCCCTAGGTTTAAATGAATTAATAAATTTAACACTGAAATAAAAGGAAAATAAAACTCTTCTGGTTTTAAATCTTTAGTTACTAATAAAATTTTCTAAGAAAGTATTCAGAAAAATAGCCTTGCATTTAAAACAAACAATAATTAGTGAATGATTGAAGCTTACTAGATTGCCAGGACATCATACAATACTCACCGGTACGGATTTGATAAGTCCTTAGCATCACAAACATCAGCGTGGCCATTACACACACAACGTCCACCTATGCTGATATCCTTAATACTGTAGTAATACTGAAAGATAAGAACATTTTCAGTTCAGAGTTTGGATATTTTACCTTGTATTAAGAATCCTGGCAAATTACATACAAACAAATGAACACGTAAACTAGGAACAGGAACAGGCCATAATGTGTCTTCAGCCTGTTCAGTAAAATTGTAATTGATCCAATTGTGGCATCAACTCCACATTCCTGCCTACCTCAAATTGCCTTTAATATCCTTCTTTATCAAGAATTTATCTATCTCTGCCATAAAAATATTCAACATGCTTGCTTCAACCTCTGTCTGGGAAATAGAATTCCAAAGATTCAGGATCTTTGAGAAAATATTCCTTTAAATCCCTGCCTTGAATGGAAGAACCTTTATTTTTAAATTATGTTCCTAGTCCCAATCTCTCACATAGGGAAGCAGCTTTACAGTATCCAACCTGTCAAGTCCTCTCAGGATCTTGTAAGTCTCAATAATGTCTTGTTTAGAAGACATCCACTACCACGGATATAGGCCACACACGCACGCACACAACTAATGGATAAAACACACTCATCTAGTTAGTTAGATAGCAATGAATGTTTTAGCTAAGGAAAGCACATTAAACAGTTGGGCAGTTGGTTTAGGGAAGAAATTCCAGAGCTTAGGTGCTAGGCAACTAAACGACACAGGCATCAATAATAGTTAAAATCACAGATGCTCACAGTGACAGACTATAGCACAACTTGAAGAGGTTGTAGGGCTGGAAAAGATTACAGAAAAAGGGAGGGTTAAAGCCATGGAAGGATTTGAAATCAAGGACAAGTATTTTTAATTGTGGCTTTACTCTACTAGAAGCCAATGTAAGTCAGCCAGCAAACAGGTGATGAGTGAAGCAGGGTCCCGACCTGAAACATCAACATTCTTACTGCTCCGATGCTGCTTGGCCTGCTGCATTCCTCCAGCTCCACACTGTGTTGTCTCTAACTACAGCATATGCAGTTCTTGCTATCTCCCGATGGCTGAGCATGATTTGACTTGATTAAGGACATGTTTATGTCAGGCAGAGTTTTGGACAACCTTAAGTTTACAGTAGCTAGAACAGTGGAAGTCAGCCAGCAGTGCAATGGAGTCATCAACTGCATGGGTAACAAAGCCCTGGATGAAGCTGCAGATGAGCTCAAGTTGGGGTGGAGCTATGGTGATTTAAACAGACATTCAAAGGTGACATGGATGCATTGACACGAGCACATCTTAGGGCCAAATATGACAAAGTTGCAGGCTGCACAGTTGAAGTATTGGGATAACTTGGAGAGACGTCATTTAAATTGCTCATAAATGTAAATATTCTGTGTAAGACATACCCTTAAAATAAATGTTCAAAATCTTTCATGCACATGTCAGGTATAGATTGTTGGGATTGAGTGAATCCCTACAGGAGTACAAAGGTAGTAGAAGTGTTTTTGAGAGGGAAATCAGGAGGGCAAAAAGAAGACATGAGAAAGCTTTGGCAAACAGGGTTAAGTACAGTCCAAAAATATTTTATAAATACATTAGGGGAGAAAGAGTAACCAGGGACAGAATACGGCCTCGTAAAAAAAATCAACAAGGCCATCTAGGTGTGGAACATAGGAGATGGGCAAGATATTAAACCAGTAGTAGTTTCACAGCAATACTTACTGTGGAAAGGGACAGAGAAGCTGGAGAACTTGGGGAAATAAATAGTAATATCTTGACAAATGTCCACATAATAGAATAGGTGGTGCATTACAGTGAATAAAATTCCCAGGGCCTGACCAGGTGTATCCCAGGACTTTCTGGGAAGCTGAGGAAGAGGTTGCTGGGCCTCTTGCACCATTGAAAGCCACGGTGAGGTGCTGGAAGACTGGAGGTTGGCTAATATGGTACCACTGTTTAAGAAAGGTGGTAAGGAAAAGCCAGAGAACTATATACCAGTAAGCACTATGTCAGTGGTGGGTAAGTTGTTGGAGGGGATTCGAACGGGTAGGATTTACAAGCATTGGTATAGGAAACGACTGATTAGGGATAGTCAGCATGGCTTTGTGCATGGGAAATCGTGTCTCACTAACCTGATTACATTTTGTGAAGAAGTGACAAAAATAACTGATGAAGGCAGAGCAGTAGAGTTGTCTATATGGACTTCAGCAAGGTATTCTACAAGGTTCTGCATGATAAACTGGTTGGCAACGTTAGATCACAGAATCCATGGGAGCTAGCCATTTCTGCCGAAATTGGCTTGAAGGTAGAAGACAGAGGGTGGTAGTGATGGGGTTATTTTTCACACTGAAGGTCTGTGACCAGTGGTACACCACAAAGATCAATGTTGGGTCCACAGCTTTCCATCATTTACATAAATGATTTGGAAATGAATATAGGAGTATATATGGTAAGTAAGTTTGCAGATGCAAAATTGATGGTGTGGTGGACAGCGAAGGTTATCTCAGTGTACAACAGGGCCTTGATCAGATAGGCCAAAGAGTGGCAGATGGAGTTTAATTTAGATAAAATGTGAAGTATTGAATTTTGGTAAGACAAATCAGGGCAGGACTTGTACAGTTAATAGCAGGGCTCTGGGGAGTGTTGCCGAACAAAGAGACCCTCAAGTGCACTTTCATAGTTCTTCCAAAGTGAAGTTACAGACAGACCGGGTGGTGAAGACAGCATTTGGCACACGTGCCTTCATTGGTCAATGCATTGAATAAAGGAGTTAGAATGTCATGTTGTGGCTGTACAGGACATGGGTGAGGCCACTTTTAAGAATACTGCGTTCAATTCTAGTCTTCGCACTATTGGCAAGATGTCGTTAAACTTGAATGGTTTCAGAAAAGATTTACAAGGGTTTTGCTAGGATTGGAGGGTTTGAGCTTTAGGGAGAGGTTGAATAGGCTGAGGTTTTTTCCCCCCTGGAGCATCAGAGGCTGAGGGGTGACCTTATAGAGATTTATAAAATCATGAGGGGTATGGATAGGGTGAATAGCCAAGGTCTTTTAGCCAGGGTGGGGAGTCCAAAACTAGAGGGTAGAGGTTTAAGGTGAGAGGAGATAGGTTTAAAAGCGATCTGCGGGACAACATTTTCACATATAGGGTTGTGCATGTATGGAACGAACTGTCACACAAAGTAGGAGAGGCTGGTACAATTACGACATTTAAAAGGTACCTGGGTGGGTACATGAACAGGAAGGGTTTAGAGGGATATGGGGCAAATGCTGGCAAACAAGACTAAATCAGTTTAGAATATCTGACTGGCATGGACAAGTTGGACCAAACGATCTGTTTCTGCGCTGCATAATTCTTGCTCAAAGACTCAAGAGTTAACGACTCAGTTAAGATCAACAGGGGCTACTTATGGACAGTTGACAGGATTTTCAGTGAGAAATGGTCATATTTTGATCAGTTTACTTATGTTCAACTTAGAATTTATGTAGCCCTTATAAGCTAGAACTACTATAGACAGTGAATCTCAAACAACCGCACAGTATTCACACTGGGTGATTTTACTGAGAATCAGGTATAGAGGCCAACAAGATGAACAATATCACAGGAACAAGTAGCTGAAGATAGCACCACTACACATACAAACAGAAAGTAAACCGACTGTGGCAAACGTGAAGAGTACCCTATTCTGTAAAAACGTTTCCTCCTCCTTGCCCAAGATCATTAAATGTTCTTCCTTCCTGCTGGTGAAACTGATTTTCACAATTGGGGTAACCTCTAACAGACCATGATTGATCACAAACATTTTGCCCAACAGATCATTATTCAACAACATGGACTTTGATATGGAATGCTGGCAGATTCTTCCTGGTATGAGCTGTCCCTTTGTCAGTGAAGTGAGAATAAATTTGGCATCTGAAGAAAGGTTGAGTACATTCAGTTTATACTCACTGGGCCTTAAAAGAATGAAAAATGATCTTGTCGAAATAGATAAAGGTTCTGGGGGAGTTTGACAAGAATAAATGCGGAAAAGATATTTCACTTGTGGGGAATCCAGAACTCTGGGGTACAGTTTCAGAATAAGGGGTTTTCTATTGAATATGGAGAAAAGGAGGAATTAGTGTTTGGAATCTTCTTAAGTCAAGACTGGGTCATTTAATATTTAAAGGCTGTGCTGGACTGAGTTTTAATCTCAAAAGAGTGGTAAGTCAGAAGAAAGTGGAGTTCAGGGCAGGGTTAGATTAGCCGTGGTCTTACTGAATGGCACAGCAGGCTCGAGGGATTGACTTACTTACTCCTGCTCCTATTTCTTGAAAACCTTGTACCTCTCCCTAACCATGATAACTATGAGTGTAGTAATGTTGCTGTCACCCTGCAACTTCAGCTTGGATATGGTATGAAAGCCAAAACCTTGACGGGCTTCATGATTCAGAGGTGAATCAAAGTATTTTCGAGATTTGCATACCGACAGTAAACAAAACAGTCAGACATAAAGTCTGCACTCACCCGTCGTGTAACAGTTGGGTCCCGCAAGGCCTTGCCCATCAAATGGCCCAAGAGGGTGTTCGTTCGGAGGAACCGCAGACGGATATTAGTTGCTTTGGTGAAGTCACGGAGCACAGGAGAATAAGAGAAGTTCATGGCTCCTGGTCGTCCATTTACCAAGGAAACTACAATCTAAGATGGGAGTTCATAAGTAGGAATGGCAACAGTTAACATCACCACTTATTAATCTTCCAATATTGAGGTAACTTAAATAATACACCAACAAGCACGAAAAAGAAACAATTCCATTTAGAAACTCACCTGGACATACAATCAGCCTCTTATGTAGAATTACTTCAAACAAACGGCATCCATTGTAGGGTTTTCAACTATCTAATCCAATTTTCCCTTATAACAAAGGTCATTGTAACTTTAAGGTATCTTAAATGTGTTCTGCAATATAACCTAAACTAAAATCTGTGTGAAACTTTCTGACATTCACTTGAAGAAAGAATTATGTGAAATATTTGAACTCCAAAGCAGGAGAACACAAATCCAACAACTTCCTGGTAACTATTTTACACTCACCTCCCCATTTTCAAGAGGCACAATACGTGAATACTCCATGGTACAGATAGCATCATCATCCTTAATAATGCGCTCCACAGACTTCGGTCCAAATTTCTCAATGCAATCTCTTTTGGAAGCTGAAGAACACAGGGTTGATTACACCAAATGTAGGTAGACGAAAAATGAATTACAATTTCAACAAGTTTAAATTTAAAGAATTATTAAAATGTTGATCACCTAATTCATAAAAGTGACCCTAAATGGGGTTTCATTAGGCAAGTCAACAGAATATATTGAAGAATTTCCAAACTGGCAACAGTTTTTGTCTTTATTAACAAATTGGAAAAAAGGTTTAGCAGGTTAAAAAGCTGGTTAATAGTTTACAAGCACGAGATAAAAGAACAATTTCTATTTGAAATGGAGAGCGCTTAATAGAAAAGCAGCTATAATTGAAATGGAAAGAGTTCCAGAACTTGGAGGGACAGAAAGATCTGGGAGTCTGGGTACTAGCATCACAAAGTCAGTATGCAGGTACAGTAAGTGTGAAGTGAAATGCAATGTTGCTGTTTACTGTGAGGATACTGTAATATTAATGTAGGATTTTCTTTTGCTTCGGTTATGTGGGACAATGATAAGACCAGTTTTGATATCTTTAAGATTAGCTGTAGATGCTTTAGAAGTAGTTCAGAGAAAGTTTACTAAACCGATAGCCGAGATGAAGGGGTTATCTTACAAGGAAAGGTTTGCACAATCAGAGAGTTTGTGCAAGTCTTTGCAGTTTTAAAAGAATGACTGCTGATCTTATTGAAACATAAGAGATAAAGGATACATCTGAGAGAACTTGATAGGGTGAAATCTGAAAGGATATTTCCCCTTATACAGCAGACTCGAACTAGGGGCGACAATTAAAAGTTAAGAGGGAAATAAAGATAAATTATTTTTTCCAAGGGAGGGTGTGAATCTATGGAATTATCTTCTGCAGACAGGGTCAATGAATATTTTCAAAGACAAACAAGAGATTCTTGACTAACAACAGTGTCAAGGGCTTTGGGATAGGCAGGATTTAGAGTTGAGATTAGATCCGCCACAATCTTATTTTAATGACTGAGCAGGCTTGAGGGGCTGAATGGCCTATTGCTGTTCCTACTTTGTATGGCCACATGTTTCGCTGTAGGAATGGTAGTTTTACACCTGCATCATATGAACACCTCTCCCTGTGAGGAAAGCAAACTATTGCTGGTCATGCACTTATGGACTGATGGAGTCCAGCAAAGGCAGGCTACTGTTATGTTTACAAGGAATTGGAACTTGTGAACTTGTGCCTGGTATTGCCTCACTGCTAAGTTCTCATCACAAGCATCACCACTTGCAGTGAAGTCCTCAGATGCCGGGTAGGTTAACAAACTTTGTTTAGGAGAGGAGTTCTTACACACCATGTACTGTTCCAATTACTGGAAGAATAGTCTGTTTTTGTTTAATCTATTCAGACCCCTCTCAAATTTTGAAATCTATCAAATTCCCTTTCTGCCACCTCTTCTCTAAAAGGGATGAACTCCAGCTTCATAAATGCGCTAATGATTGCGTCTACTAAAGCTGTGGCTGGTGTTACAACAAACAAACGCAAAAAAACAATAGTGCCAGGGCACGAAAAAGTTTTTGAAGCTTGCACCAGCTACCAGGAGTACCAACTTTTTCAGTATTGGCTGACTGGGCATTAGCTTAAAATAAGTAAACTTACATGCAAAAGTGTACTTTGTTGCTTTTAGAATCTTGTTTCTTATCATGTTTGAAATACCAGCTTTGGATCTCAAATGTTGAATGGTGTTAAAAAAATCTTCAGCAGCGGTGCAGGCCAACAGAACATGTCAGAGTAATCTGACTTTGTCCTAAGACATCTTTGTATAAAAAGATCTCCTCCCACCAAGAATTGATTTCATCCCCAAAAAATGATTGAAATGTTCAAGATAACATTGAAAGCTGCCAATGTCTTCACCTTTGCATCAGCCAACATCTGAAATTATGATTTCCTCCCTGTTCCTTCTCACTCCAATGAACCGATTCCTTTCCTGTCTGGCAATGTTCCCTCCCTTCTGCAGCTCTCTACTTATTCTTCTGGGCTTCCTGTTATACGGGGGCAGGGGCAGCCTGGACTGCCATCAAGTTTTAGAAGGGAATGTTGCCATTTGATTGTTGCAGTGCTGCTGGAATGAAGCAGAGCAACAGGATCGTAGAACTGATAGGATTGCAGCGTTTGCTATGACGTTCATGAGTTCTGGAGTAATTGCCGAACCAGGCCAGAATCTGTGGGAGAATAGGACTGGCATGCAGAGCACCCCTCCTCCACTTCATCTGAAAACCAGGATAAATTTATATCTCACTCAGAGATAGTAAGAACTGCCAATGCTGGAGTCTGAGGTAATACAGTGTGGAACTGGAGGAGCACAGCAGGCCAGGCAGCATCAGAGGAACAGGAAAGCTGACATTTTGGGTCAGGATCGTTCTTCAGAAAATTTTTCAGACAATTCATTTTCTGAAGAAGGGTCCAACCCAAAATATCAGCTTTCCTGCTCCTCTGACTCTGCTCGGCCTGCTGTGTACCTCCTGTGTCATGTATAAATTTATATCTTCTTTGCGAGAGAGTATGGTAATTTCTTCCCTTTACTGACTTCTCAAAGGGATAAACTCAAACCCATGGCTGCAAGATTTGCACAATTAGTGAATACTTAATTTCTGTTGTTGTAGAGACACCTTATGTTAGGTAATTGAGATTTAATATATTGTTCCCAAACAAGAATATGGATTCTAAAATTGAGATAAATAGGTTTTTGACTTTAGTTTTGCGAAAGCTTTTTTTTAAAATGTGTTATAAAATTCTGTCTTTTAATACAGGTCAAACCAGCATTTCCTCAAAAGCATATGACTTAAGCTAAATGACGAGATAAGCCACCTGAAGAGACAACTGCTGATGTAGTTGCTAAGTTGAATTTTTACAACTTACAGCAAGAGAGGTTAGGTTCACAAGCAGGTCCCATTTGGGAGAAGAAAACATCCATACCAGAGGGGGAGTCTTGGTTTGGATAGCTTTCAGGATAACAGAGCAGGAAAGAAGTCAAGCTGTTTTAACAGTTCAAGTACTCAGGGTTGGACAAAGCCCTGTACATTTCTTAGGGAGCTCTGTGAGGCCAGTGAATTAACCTGTCCGTGTGTCTGATGGATTCACTGCATCTGTGCTTGGCCTGCTGTGTTCATCCAGCTCTACACCTTGTTATCTCGGATTCTCCAGCCTCAGCTATTATCTCTGTCCATGACCCATATTGGAACACTGCCAGTGTTCTACGGAAATACCACCACTTTAATGTGCAAAAATGGAACTGATTCCAGTCTAAAGCAGGAGAGCAGCCCATATCTTTGAAAACCAGGTTTAAACGGCTGCCGATTAGGTAGAAGGTGAGTATTTCAACTTAATGGCCAACCCACACACTGGGTGTGAAAAATGTAGCATACATGAGTTCTCACAAAATTATGAATGTAAGCATTTTATAACAGCCCAATTAAACGGTTTAAATGTTAACGCTTTTGTTAAAGCAGTCGATCCAATAAACAAAAAATGAATGAATTAACACATTACACACTAACCTTCATACTGTTTAGTTTCATAAAAAAAGAGGAGTAGCTTATTCAGCCCACCAAAGCACACTCCACCACTCAACACGTTCATGATAGATCATCTATCTCAATGTCATACTTCCACTCTCTTCCCAAACCTTTGGTCAGCTTGACCTGTAGAAATCCATTTCTTTCCTAAACGTCTTCAGTTATGTGGCCTGTACATCATCTTACAGTAGGCAATCCCACCCTTTAACAATGTCAAAGTCAAACTTGAGAGGGGGGCTGGGGAAGAGGATATCAAAACAGCCATTAAGCCTGAAGCCCAAATGGTCCTGATTAGTCCCTTCTGGATTGGTCAGACTAAATGTACCCACTTATTGGTGTCAAGACTGGAGAACGTATTTGCTTTGGTGGTTAGTGGTAATGCAAACTGTAAAAAGAAACTCAGCCCCAGAGTCTACTTTCATGCTAACTTTACACGACAATAATTCTGAAACATAGCGTAGCAACAACAGCTTCAAGCTATTAGATTTTTGCATGGCTGCTGATTCCCACAGCACCAGAACAACAAATAAACAAACTACACTATGTTCATCGGTTTTGTCATAGCTTGAAACTGACGACTTGCAGTGTTATTTCTGACCACCAGAGATTTCTTGATAGCAAAGGAAGAACCACAATGATCAGGAATCCATCATCGTTTGCACCAACATGTACAACACTAAATTTGGTGACTGCTAGTTATATGCCATCTAAAACTATGCCTTGGATAAAGGCGTCAAACTGGGAATAAACTTTGATCACTTGCTTCCCTGCAGACCCCAAATTAAATGTCAAAAATTCAAGCCACAATGCAAATAAAAATCATTTACTTCAATAAATTATTGCCCCTATCATTAGTCTGCCACAAATCATGAATGGCTGTCTCAAGATTATTTGAGATGAACAAATCTAACAAATACAGAATATACAGTACAAAACAGAAATGACTGCAGAAACTCAGTAGGTCTGGCAGCATCTGTGGAGAGAAAGCAGAGTTAACATTTCGAGTCCAGTGACTGTCCTTTAGAAAGGCTAGTTCAATGCTACCAATCTTGCTGCGTTTCTGCAGCAATTTCTGTTTTTGTTTCAGGTCTTCAGCATATAGAGTTCTTTAGTTTACTTTACAGATACAATTAGACACCTAGATACAAAACCAAGAAGCATGAAAAGGCCAAACAGTCTCTCAAGCCTGCTTTGTCATAATGGTGATAGTGGTTGATCCTCCAGTTTTATGATTTTGCCCAATCCCCATTCTCTTTGTCTCTCAATGTCCAACCATCTGTCAACTTCATCCATGAGTATACTTAATGGCTGAGCAGGCAAAGCTCCCAGGCATATAGAGCTCCAAAGATTCACAGCCCTCTGAATGAATTGTTTAGCATAAAGAATCAGTTTGCTATCACCTTTGATCTAACGGAGCAATTTTATTAACAATCTGTGACAAAAGGAAAATACATTTTTCTTCTCTCTTATTTCTGTTACTATGTTACAAGCAGTAAAACAACAGCAAATATGCATAGATCATAAATGAAACAACAAATGTTAACACCAGAGATAATGGGAACTGCAGATGCTGGAGAATTCCAAGATAATAAAATGTGAGGCTGGATGAACACAGCAGGCCAAGCAGCATCTCAGGAGCACAAAAGCTGACGTTTCGGGCCTCGACCCTTCATCAGAGAGGGGGATGGGGAGAGGGAACTGGAATAAATAGGGAGAGAGGGGGAGGCGGACCGAAGATGGAGAGTAAAGAAGATAGTTGGAGAGAGTGTAGGTGGGAGGTAGGGAGGGGATAGGTCAGTCCAGGGAAGACGGACAGGTCAAGGAGGTGGGATGAGGTTAGTAGGTAGCTGTGGGTGCGGCTTGGGGTGGGAGGAAGGGATGGGTGAGAGGAAAAACCGGTTAGGGAGGCAGAGACAGGTTGGACTGGTTTTGGGATGCAGTGGGTGGGGGGGAAGAGCTGGGCTGGTTGTGTGGTGCAGTGGGGGGAGGGGACGAACTGGGCTGGTTTAGGGATGCAGTAGGGGAAGGGGAGATTTTGAAACTGGTGAAGTCCACATTGATACCATATGGCTGCAGGGTTCCCAGGCGGAATATGAGTTGCTGTTCCTGCAACCTTCGGGTGGCATCATTGTGGCACTGCAGGAGGCCCATGATGGACATGTCATCTAGAGAATGGGAGGGGGAGTGGAAATGGTTTGCGACTGGGAGGTGCAGTTATTTGTTGCGAACTGAGCGGAGGTGTTCTGCAAAGCGGTCCCCAAGCCTCCGCTTGGTTTCCCCAATGTAGAGGAAGCCGCAGCGGGTACAATGGATGCAGTATACCACATTGGCAGATGTGCAGGTGAACCTCTGCTTAATGTGGAATGTCATCTTGGGGCCTGGGATGGGGGTGAGGGAGGAGGTGTGGGGACAAGTGTAGCATTTCCTGCGGTTGCAGGGGAAGGTGCCGGGTGTGGTGGGGTTGGAGGGCAGTGTGGAGTGAACAAGGGAGTAGAATACACCTCCTCGCACCCACCCTCCTGCAAAAATTCCATCCCCTATTCCCAATTCCTCCGCCTCCGCCGCATCTGCTCCCACAATAAGACATTCCACTCCCGCACATCCCAGATGTCCAAGTTCTTCAAGGACCGCAACTTTCCCCCCACAGTGATCGAGAACGCCCTTGACCGCGTTTCCCGTATTTCCCGCAACACATCCCTCACACCCCGCCCCCGCCACAACCGCCCCAAGAGGATCCCCCTCGTTCTCACACACCACCCTGCCAACCTCCGGATACAACGCATTATCCTCCGACACTTCCTCCATTTACAATCCGACCCCACCACCCAAGACATTTTTCCATCCCCTCCCCTGTCAGCTTTCCGGAGAGACCACTCTCTCCGTGACTCCCTTGTTCGCTCCACACTGCCCTCCAACCCCACCACACCCGGCACCTTCCCCTGCAACCGCAGGAAATGCTACACTTGTCCCCACACCTCCTCCCTCACCCCCATCCCAGGCCCCAAGATGACATTCCACATTAAGCAGAGGTTCACCTGCACATCTGCCAATGTGGTATACTGCATCCACTGTACCCGCTGCGGCTTCCTCTACATTGGGGAAACCAAGCGGAGGCTTGGGGACCGCTTTGCAGAACACCTCCGCTCAGTTCGCAACAAACAACTGCACCTCCCAGTCGCAAACCATTTCCACTCCCCCTCCCATTCTCTAGATGACATGTCCATCATGGGCCTCCTGCAGTGCCACAATGATGCCACCCGAAGGTTGCAGGAACAGCAACTCATATTGCGCCTGGGAACCCTGCAGCCATATGGTATCAATGTGGACTTCACCAGTTTCAAAATCTCCCCTTCCCCTACTGCATCCCTAAACCAGCCCAGTTCGTCCCCTCCCCCCACTGCACCACACAACCAGCCCAGCTCTTCCCCCCTACCCACTGCATCCCAAAACCAGTCCAACCTGTTTCTGCCTCCCTAACCGGTTCTTCCTCTCACCCATCCCTTCCTCCCACCCCAAGCCACACCCCCAGCTACCTACTAACCTCATCCCACCTCCTTGACCTGTCCGTCTTCCCTGGACTGACCTATCCCCTCCCTACCTCCCCACCTATACTCTCTCCACCTATCTTCTTTACTAGAACATAGAACATAGAACAGTACAGCACAGAACAGGCCCTTCAGCCCACAATGTTGTGCCGACCATTGATCCTCATGGATGCACCCTCAAATTTCTGTGACCATATGCATGTCCAGCAGTCTCTTAAATGACCCCAATGACCTTGCTTCCACAACTGCTGCTGGCAACGCATTCCATGCTCTCACAACTCTCTGCGTAAAGAACCTGCCTCTGACATCCCCTCTATACTTTCCACCAACCAGCTTAAAACTATGACCCCTCGTGCTAGCCATTTCTGCCCTGGGAAATAGTCTCTGACTATCGACTCTATCTATGCCTCTCATTATCTTGTATACCTCAATTAGGTCCCCTCTCCTCCTCCTTTTCTCCAATGAAAAGAGACCGAGCTCAGTCAACCTCTCTTCATAAGATAAGCCCTCCAGTCCAGGCAGCATCCTGGTAAACCTCCTCTGAACCCTCTCCAAAGCATCCACATCTTTCCTATAATAGGGCGCCCAGAACTGGACGCAGTATTCCAAGTGCGGTCTAACCAAAGTTTTATAGAGCTGCAACAAGATCTCACGACTCTTAAACTCAATCCCCCTGTTAATGAAAGCCAAAACACCATATGCTTTCTTAACAACCCTGTCCACTTGGGTGGCCATTTTAAGGGATCTATGTATCTGCACACCAAGATCCCTCTGTTCCTCCACGCTGCCAAGAATCCTATCCTTAATCCTGTACTCAGCTTTCAAATTCGACCTTCCAAAATGCATCACCTCGCATTTATCCAGGTTGAACTCCATCTGCCACCTCTCAGCCCATCTCTGCATCCTGTCAATGTCCCGCTGCAGCCTACAACAGCCCTCTACACTGTCAACGACACCTCCGACCTTTGTGTCGTCTGCAAACTTGCTGACCCATCCTTCAATTCCCTCGTCCAAGTCATTAATAAAAATTACAAACAGTAGAGGCCCAAGGACAGAGCCCTGTGGAACCCCACTCACCACTGACTTCCAGGCAGAATATTTTCCTTCTACTACCACTCGCTGTCTTCTGTTGGCCAGCCAATTCTGTATCCAAGCAGCTAAGTTCCCCTGTATCCCATTCCTCCTGACCTTCTGAATGAGCCTTCCATGGGGAACCTTATCAAATGCCTTACTGAAGTCCATATACACCACATCCACAGCTTGACCCTCATCAACCTTACTAGTCACATCCTCAAAAAACTCTATAAGGTTTGTAAGGCATGACCTACCCCTCACAAAGCCGTGTTGACTGTATTTGATCAAGCCATGCTCTTCCAGATGGTCATAAATCTTATCCCTCAGAATCCTTTCTAACACCTTGCAGACGACAGACGTGAGACTTACCGGTCTATAATTGCCGGGGATTTCCCTATTTCCTTTCTTGAAGAGAGGAATTACATTTGCCTCTCTCCAGTCCTCAGGTACGACTCCAGTGGAGAGCGAGGATGCAAAGATCTTCGCAAGTGGCGAAGCAATTGCATTTCTCGCTTCCCAAAGCAGCCGAGGACAAATCTGATCCGGGCCTGGCGACTTGTCAATCATCCATCTTCAGTCCGCCTCCCCCTCTCTCCCTATTTATTCCAGTTCCCTCTCCCCATCCCCCTCTCTGATGAAGGGTCGAGGCCCGAAACGTCGGCTTTTGTGCTCCTGAGATGCTGCTTGGCCTGCTGTGTTCATCCAGCCTCACATTTTATTATCTTAAATGTTAACACCTCTAGCTTCTTTGTCAACTTAGCCTGTACAGTGAACTGAGGACAGCATTCAGTAAGCATATCTTACTTTGACTGAGATTATTGTGACAGGAGAAATCCATACATGGGTAAATTAGCTCAAATCAGATTTGCTCCTTTCAGCAACAGGCAAGAACAGCCACTTATAACTCCGTTTCCACAGCTGCTGTAATGACCAAAGGCTTGCATGGCAGCAGATGCAACATTCACTAAGTCGTCAGCTGCCAAGACATGGATTTCTTTGCAACAGTTTATTAACTATTTAAACCAGGCAGTCAGTTATCCTGGATCACAAGCACAAGATGTGAGTTTAGCCCACAAAATAAATTTTTAATTCAAACAGTTGGCCAAAGGATGGTAGTGAAAACATTCCAAACCTGAGACCCTCTCAACAGCTGTCCATCAAACTCACTGGTGGTACATTAATAAAGGCCTGCTTGAAATCACAGCAATAAGTGCTCATGTAGTTCTCAGCTGGCATGGAATGCACTCTTTACATTTTCAGTCTTTTAGAGGAATATTTGGACTTAAAGCTTTTTCAAAATGTTTTCAGCATTTAAGACAAGTAACCGTCCTCTTTGTATGAGAGCCACAGTGTGTACCATTAGATCATTTTGATCATACAAACATGTTCATTTTTACACTTGCTTATAGAACTCGTGACCTTATAGTTATGAGCAGATTAGATGAAGGGATGCCACAACTTCTTCAGAGAGCACTGTCCTTAATGAACCACTCTCTCTATTGGTATCACTCCTCCTCCTGGAATCCTCTGCTTGTGTCTAAGTTCACCTTTTATGATGACACGTTATCAGACTGGTTTTATCCTAGACCTCTTTATAAACCCTCCTGATGAGCCAACTCCAAAAGCCTCTGGCTCTGGTTTTATCATTGGCAAAAAAATGTTGTGTTTGTAAAAGTCTTCATAGTTTAATAGTGACATCTTCATTCCCTACATTCACGTGACTGCTGACTCTGTAACAAAACTGCATTAAAAGGTAATTCCTTAGCATTGTCACAGACGACAGAAAAAATTCTATTAACTAATTCTTCACAAAAAAAAGCAGAGTGAGCATAGAGTTCAAATACATCTGTCTCAAAGTGAGTGGAAGGATAACATGCTGCAGTGTTGTATAACTCTATTAATTTAACCCTCGCCAATTCTGAGTTGATGACTTGCAAAGTTACACATCAAGGGAACAGAAGGCATTATCAATGCATAAATCGATAAGGGTTTGAAATGTTCAATGCTGAAGAATGCCTCGAAAACCACCCACAATGATGTCATATGGACTTGATGGCCCCAAACAGCTTTGGACCTCAAAGAAGTCTTCTTCACAGTGTGCAACAATATCTAAAAACGTAACCTGCAATAAACATGCAACAAATGAGTTCTTATTAACCCTAGAGCCTCTTCTGGTTAGACCGACAAGTGGTTCTCCCCGACTACACGAGACCCCGAACTTCCCTACTGAAAGATGGTGACAGCAAGCTGACACAGTGAAGTGCAGACTGAGAATAAGAAATAGTGAAGAAGGCATTCTATTCAGTTAATAAAATGTGAGGCTGGATGAACACAGCAGGCCAAGCAGCATCTCAGGAGCACAAAAGCTGACGTTTCGGGCCTAGACCCTTCATCAGAGAGGGGGATGGGGGGAGGGAACTGGAATAAATAGGGAGAGAGGGGGAGGCGGACCGAAGATGGAGAGTAACTCTCCATCTTCGGTCCGCCTCCCCCTCTCTCCCTATTTATTCCAGTTCCCTCCCCCCATCCCCCTCTCAGATGAAGGGTCTAGGCCCGAAACGTCAGCTTTTGTGCTCCTGAGATGCTGCTTGGCCTGCTGTGTTCATCCAGCCTCACATTTTATTATCTTGGAATCTCCAGCATCTGCAGTTCCCATTATCTCTGATTCTATTCAGTTACATCTTTTGTGTAAACTAAACTCTGTACTGTTACAATCAGAAGGGGCCCAATTGGATACAACACAGACCCCTTCAAAGAAAACAGAAAAAGAAAACAGAAGATAGGGCAAGATCACTGATTCCAGTGTGTAATGAGGATACTACATTTTTGCACTGTGGGTAATATTACTGAATAACTAGGCAGTTTGACATAAAATATATTATTCCCATGTCAGAGAAAAGATCACAGAATCATAGAATTCCTACATTGTGGAAACAGGCCATTCAAACCATCAAGTCCACACCAACCCTCTGAAGAGCCTCCCACCCAGACCCACCACCCCTATCCTGTAACTCTGCATTTCCAATGGCTAATCCACCTAGCCAGCACATCTTTGGACACCATGGGTAATTGAGCATGGCCAGTCCACCTAACCTGTACATCTTTAGACTGTGAGAGGAAACCAGCGCATCCAGAGAAAAACGACATAGACGCGAGGAGAATGTGCAAACTCCACACACAGTCGCAGTCAGTCTCCTGGGTCCCTGGTGTTATGAGGCAGCAGTGTTAATCACTGAGCTACCGTGCTTCCCTATTGGAGATGGAATCCATTTTAGAAAGAAACTAGCAATGTGAAACCTGAAGCAACATCTTATGTAAAACTTTAACTTTGCATCAGGGACAGCTGAGTCACTGGCTCCCCTTACAATCATAGAATCACAGAAAGCTAAACTCAAAGAAAGACATTCAGTTTATCACAGTCTTGCTGTGACGTAATCCCATTTGCTGCTCTTTCCTTAAGCCACTTAACATTTTTCTTCTGCGCAATCACCTCATTCTCTGCCAAATGTGAGCAGCTACTTGCGGCTATACATTCCATATTTTAATAGCTGTGTCCTTGGCACGATCTAATAGCACCAAAAAAATCAAAAAAATTAAAACCCTTGTCAAATACTTACAATAAAGACAAATCAATACCAGAAATACATTGTGAACTAAAAAGGTATAGGAAAAGTGTGTCTTATAAAATCTCGGCACTTCCTACAAAATATGATTTTATTTCAGACTCAAAATCCATCAGGGAATTAATCAAAAGTGCCTGAGCTCATAATGAATTAAATAAATCTGGAATAAAGGATAATATACCATTCCACACCCACAGAGTGTAGCTCACTCTGAACTGTCCTCTGAACCCAGCCTAACAAGCCATTCAGTTTCATAAGGATGGGTATAATTATTGGCCTCGCTGGTGACAACTACTCACTGTGAATGTACAATCTACTGAAAGCTGTTTAAATCCTGCAGCTGATAAATCTTAAATCGCTCCATCTAGCTGCAATTCACTTCTTCCCTCTCTCCCACCCCCACCCCGCCAAGTCCAATCTTGTACAACTACTGTTGCTTCAGGCCAGCCTCATGTTTGGAGACAAACTGACCCACAACATGCAGCCTATCACCATGGCAATATCAGTATGAAGGGTGAAATAAATCGCAAGTAATTGCCATCAGTCATCCTCAAGTTGAAACATCCACTCCAATACAAACTACCTCTTGACATTCAGGCATGAGCAAAGTAGCACAAGAATAACATTTACAATGGATAGGGTGTGGAGAAATGCTTTGGTCACTGTGCAATGAAGTAAAAATGTATTCAAAAGTAGAATGCACTTGTTAGTGGTTTCACTACACAAAGTAAGGCCTCCCCCAAGGGCAGCTGCATGCTTCTTCTGAAATGTTCCACAGGAATGTATGTAGCTCAAGTGAGTGACAATATGTTGAAAGTCTCACTAGCTCCAGTGATTACAAATCCAGAACCAGCCACTTCCCCTGGGTTTTGAGAGTGAAGGCTGAGAGCAAAAAACAAACCATTATCAGCAAATGAGCAAAACAATCAATAGTGTAATTTCCTACTGTATTCAAAGCTTTTGTTTTTGACATGGAAAGTATTTGTTGTCTCAGATCATGCATTAACAATTGAAGATTTGGAAACACATGAGTGATTTAAAGAAAAATTAATGCTTCTAGTCTAATTCTGTAAAATCCAAGCTCTCCCTCTGCCCCAAAATATCTTTCTCAACTCTGAACATAGACACAATTACTTTCAACCCAATAATCTGAAATTAATCATTTAAATCCTGGTTCAGCCATTACTATATTATAAGCAACATACCCTAATGAGATACAAAAGGACCATTTCACATCATTTACTAGAGTCATTCTTGAATAATAACTTTCATATTTAGACAAAAAAATGTTGTATTCTTGTAACATGTTAGAAATTGCTTGTGAACCTCAGGAGGTTTGGCAGCATCAGTTGCAAGGAAACAGTTAACGTTTTGAGTCCGGTGACTCATGAGTTCTGATGAAGAGTCACTGGCCTCAAAACATTAGCTCTGCTATCTTCCCACAGATATTGCCAGACATGCTGAGTTTCACCAGCAACTTGTCTTTGTTTCAGATCTCCAGTTCTTTGTTTTGTTATATTCTTGTATTTTTTTTTGTTTTCCTTAACACAAAATGATCACCCTCCTACTGGATTAGTAAGTAGCACATGTTCAATTGATTTGAAACCCTCAAACAGGTTTATTTAACAAATAAATCAACATCTTGCACTTACAGAGCAATTCATACACAAAAGCTTCTGGTTGGAATCCTCATAGCTGCTGCTTATTTGGGGACATCCAGGTCCTCGATTTCTGAGCACAGTTAGCTCTTAAAGCAGTCGCATAGTCAGTGCCATGATAAAAAAAGCAGTTCATGACTTCAATGATCAGCTGAATCTCAATTTGTTCACCCAAATATGATGTACAACAAACAAGCAAACATTGGTCATGGCACGATCCTAATCAGGGACAATATAAGAAATCTTATATATGTCGCTGCTATTGGGTTTGAGTTTTAAGGAGAGGCTGGGACTTTTTTCCCACTGGATGAGTAGGAGGCTGAGGGATGACCTTATAGAGGTTTATAAAATCATGAGGGGCAGGGATCCAAAGAAATACCAAGGGTCTTTTCCCTAGAATAGGGGAGTTCAAAACTAGGTGACATACTTTTCAGGGGAGAGGAGAAAAATTTAAAAAAAGGACATGAAGCAACATTTTTTGAAACACAGAGCGTGGTTCATGTGTGGAATGAAGTGCTGGATTTGTATACAGTTAACAACATTTAAAAAAAATTTGGATAAATACATGAATAGGAATGATTTGGAGAACATGGGCCAAATACAGGCCAGTAGGACTAGTTTAGTTTGGGAACATGGTCAGTGTGGACTAGTTGGACTGAAGGATCACTTTCCATGCTGTGTCACTCTACGACTCTATCTGCTACTTTCATTTGGTTCAGAATGTAAACCCAAGAAACAAGGATAGATGCATCTGATTTATACACTTGTCCATCAGTGTGAAACTCCTGCAAGACATTTATACACAAACAAACCCTCTGATTCCTCGCTATTCCTCTCCCACTGGTATTCAGTAGGTAATGTGTGCAGGTGAATAAGGAATATAGGCTACATTAACTTTACATTAGTCACAACATGGATAAGGAAATTCCCAATAAAATGATTTGTTTACTCAGGAGCAGGAGTCTTTACAGCAGGCCTTTGTGAGATACATTCAGAAGGAGTACCATCTGTTTCAAGCACATGCTGAGGATGCCTAACTAAAACTTGGGCCCATGAACTTAGTAGCAGGACCAACTCCTATGCAGATTGCGCTGGGCTACCTCACTCCCAAATTCTAGCTTTATACTTGTTTTATGCCACAGAAATAGCAATTTCTACCAGTACGTAGATTACATAAAAAAAAGCAAAAAACCAACAGAGACTGAAAAAGACAAAGACAAAGACAGATTGTGTAGAATCGTTAAAGTGTTGAACATTGCACCTTAAGAGTGCACTGCACCGTTCACTACAATATGCTTCCTCAACTCCTGAAAGATTTTTTTGAACTGACTGACCTGTACCAGGTTTACTCAAACCATATACAGGGAGAATAACCCGTATCTGGAATCATACTTACAAGCAAAATATTGCCAAGGGGAGTAGGTTTCTCCAAAGTCTGTAGATCGCTCAAGAACCCAAAGATCTGGCCGCGGAGAATTTGCAAACTTGATGAGCACATAAGCCACATGAAAGAGCTGTGAAAAGATAATTTATTTATATGTTTAGAAAGACAGGTTCTGGATAATACCAGTTTGTCATCATCAGGCAGTTACTAATGTTTATATGCACTGACTTGAGTTAACATTGATAGACTGAGTCTTCTTGTGAGCATGTACTGTAATTTCCTACCAGATTCTGTGGGCTGGAGTTTCTCATTCTAGCTTCCATGGGTTCAGATATACAACCCATTAAAGCATATGCAGTCAGGTTGGAAACGTAACATAAAACATGACCCTGAGAGTTCAGATACATTCTGCAAAACTCCCAAGCTGTTCTAATTGGAAGAACATTCACCTTTCCTCAACAAGATGAAAACTGGGCAATGTCTAAAAAGACAGGTGATCCATTCCATCAGACGGTTGTCGCTGTTGTTAAAGGTGAAAATTACTCTGATCATCTTTTACTTAAAAGTGGCAGCCAGACAAAAGATACTAAGCACTCTGCACATTCCCTGCTAATTATACATAACAATGCGCAATCCCACAAGGTACAAACACTTCTTTATGTTATTTCACTTTTCTAGTGTCTTTCACGAAAAAGACAATGACTTCTGTTTGGTAATAAAGTGTGTAGCCGGATGAACACAGCAGGCCAAGCAGCATCTCAGGAGCACAAAAGCTGACGTTTCGGGCCAAGACCCTTCATCAGAGAGGGGGATGGGGTGAGGGTTCTGGAATAAATAGGGAGAGAGGGGGAGGCGGACCGAAGATGGAGAGAAAAGAAGATAGGTGGAGACGAGAGTACAGGGTGGGAGGTAGGGAGGGGATAGGTCAGTCCAGGGAAGTCAGACAGGTCAAGGAGGTGGGATGAGGTTAGTAGGTAGGAAATGGAGGTGCGGCTTGGGGTGGGAGGAAGGGATGGGTGAGAGGAAGAACAGGTTAGGGAGGCAGAGACAGGTTGGACTGGTTTTGGGATGCAGTAGGTGGAGGGGAAGAGCTGGGCTGGTTGTGTGGTGCAGTGGGGGGAGGGGACGAACTGGGCTGGTTTAGGGATGCAGTTGGGAAAGGGGAGATTTTGAAACTGGTGAAGTACACATTGATACCATTAGGCTGCAGGGTTCCCAGGCGCAATATGAGTTGCTGTTCCTGCAACCTTCGGGTGGCATCATTGTGGCAGTGCAGGAGGCCTATGATGGACATGTCATCTAAAGAATGGGAGGGGGAGTTGAAATGGTTTGCGACTGGGAGGTGCAGTTGTTTGTTGCGAACTGAGCGGAGGTGCTCTGCAAAGCGGTCCCCAAGCCTCCGCTTGGTTTCCCCAATGTAGAGGCAGCCACACCGGGTACAGTGGATGCAGTATACCACATTGGCAGATGTGCAGGTAAACCTCTGCTTAATGTGGAATGTCATCTTGGGGCCTGGGATGGGGGTGAGGGAGGAGGTGTGGGGACAAGTGTAGCATTTCCTGCGGTTGCAGGGGAAGGTGCCGGGTGTGGTGGGGTTGGAGGGCAGTGTGGAGCGAACAAGGGAGTCACGGAAAGAGTGGTCTCTCCGGAAAGCAGACAAGGGTGGGGATGGAAAAATGTCTTGGATGGTGGGGTCAGATTGTAGATGGTGGAAGTGTCGGAGGATGATGCGTTGTATCCGGAGGTTGGTAGGGTGGTGTGTGAGAACGAGGGGGATCCTCTTTGGGCGGTTGTGGCGAGGGCGGGGTGTGAGGGATGTGTTGCGGGAAATGCGGGAGACACGGTCAAGGAAGATCTCGACCACTGTGTGGGGAAAGTTGCGGTCCTTGAAGAACTTGGACATCTGGGATGTGCGGGAGTGGAATGCCTCATCCTGGGAGCAGATGTGGCAGAGGCGGAGGAATTAGGAATAAAGGATGGAATTTTTGCAGGAGGGTGGGTGGAGGAGGTGTATTTTAGGTAGCTGTGGGAGTCGGTGGGCTTGAAATGGACATCAGTTACAAGCTGGTTGCCTGAGATGAAGACTGAGAGGTCCAGGAAGGTGAGGGATGTGCTGGAGATGGCCCAGGTGAACTGAAGGTTGGGGTGGAAGGTGTTGGTGAAGTGGGTGAATTGTTCGAGCTCCTCTGGGGAGCAAGAGGCGGCGCTGATACAGTCATCAATGTAACGGAGGAAGAGGTGGGGTTTGGGGCCTGTGTAGGTGCGGAAGAGGGACTGTTCCACGTAACCTACAAAGAGGCAGGCATAGCTGGGGCCCATGCGGGTGCCCAAGGCCACCCCCTTTGTCTGTAGGAAGTGGGAGGAATCAAAAGAGAAGTTGTTGAGGGTGAGGGCAAGTTCGGCTAGGCGGATGAGGGTGTCGGTGGAGGGGGACTGGTCGGGCCTGCGGGACAGGAAGAAGCGGAGGGCCTTGAGGCCATCTGCATGCGGAATACAGGTGTATAGGGACTGAACGTCCATGGTGAAAATGAGGTGTTGGGGGCCAGGGAATTGGAAGTTCTGGAGGAGGTGGAGGGTGTGGGTGGTGTCACGGACGTTGGTAGGGAGTTCCTGGACCAAAGGGGAGAAAATGGAGTCCAGATAGGTGGAGATGAGTTCAGTGGGGCAGGAACAGGCTGAGACAATGGGTCAACCTGGGCAGGCAGGTTTGTGGATTTTGGGGAAGGAGATAGAAACGGGCCGTGCGGGGTTGGGGAACAATAAGGTTGGAGGCTGTGGGTGGGACTAGCACCCATGTGTTATCACTGATTCCTGTGCAGACCCTGATCTTGATCGTAGGAGTCATTTTATCTCATTTTTTTGGCAACAATTATCTCTGCTTCTAATTTAAAAAGACAAAACTGGAAACAAACAGACTACGAGGTTAAATATGAAAACAAGCATTTTGTGGGAGTCTTGTTTTTTTCACTTGAATATTAGCATTGTGTCTCAATGTACTGCATGGTTAGTTCCATTTTCAAAGTGGTTCTTGTTACGAACGTTGCCAACATCTGCCTTGGATAGAGTAAATGCCTACAGTATGGAAACAGGCCATTCAACCCAAAAAGTCCACACCGACACTCTGAACAGCATCCCACCCAGACTCATCCATTACCCTATCCCTTGTAACCTTGCACTTCCCATGGCTAATTCGCCTAACCTGCACACTATGGGCAAATCAGCATGGCCAATCCACCTAGTCTGCACATCTTTGGACTGTGGAATTGTTGTCGTGTGAGAATGCATTGTTGTAGAACCACACAGAATGGCCATTAGCCATCTACTATATACAGACATGGCGACTGGCAAGAAATTCAAAATAGAAGTTTATCTGATTTATTTCCTTTCCTAACAAAACGGTGACCAGTTACTGGGTGCTACACTTTATTTCAGCTATGTTCAATTCAGACAGCACAAACTGAATTTCCAGGCCCTTTATCAGACTCGAAACATTAACTCTCTCTCTCTCTCTCTCTCTCTCTCTCTCCCCATCCCCCTCCCCCCCCCTCCCCCTCCCCCCGGACAGATGTTGCCAGACCTGCTGAACTTCTCCAGCATGTTCTGTGTCTCCTTTTTGATCAGTTTAGCTGAGTCCCAGGTCCAGTGAATGCTCTAATCTACTGACTATCCAAGCACCCATATTCCTCCCTTTTAATGGATAGCTTCTTTAAAAAAGTGCTACTCCTCCACTGTTCAACCTATTTTTTCTTCTCCCTGCTCAGTTAGGCCTGTCTTCTCTCCACAGCTTTGTAAGCTCCATTTCTGCATTTCCCTGGTTCACTCAGGCGATTCCAGCGTCTCAACACCCCCCAGGCCCAGCTAACTTCGGCTGTCTCTTCCTGCATTCTTTCTCAACACACCAGTATCGGTCTGTGTGTCAGTGTCGCAGTCAGGCTGCAGACAGAAGGAGTTCTTTCTGGGAGGTGGAGTGAACTTGGGGAGACAACCTCTGTCAACTAAATCCTGGGAATAACTAACACTCATTCACATTTTGTAGTGAAATAATGACTTTCAATGTGTAATGGACCTTGACAAAAATTAATCATTTCTAAAATTTTAACTTTGTCTCTGTTTACCTCCCTGGCCTTAATGCTAGAAAGGAAACTATTTCAATCTGGAACCATTGCTCACTTCTAGTTTTTTAAATGAACCTTTCCTTTCCCCTGCAATGTATCCTCACTCCTCTTTCGATACAACTCTTGCTCTGCTTGTTCATCATTCTCTATTTTGTAGAATGTTTGAATTGGGATTGCAATTTTTGGTCCCTTCTCCATGGTATTGAATTAAGAAGGGGACCTTCTGTTCCCTTAATCCTGCTGTCAAACTGTTCCTGCATGTTCATTCCTTTATTGTAGGATAATCCTCATTTATTCTTCTTTCAAACCATAACTTTGTCAAATTCCACATTCCATTTACACTCTACAATATCCGCTACTACCTCAGGTTCAGACCCCACTCCAAACATGCACTACAAAACCTTTTCATTGCATGACAAATCCCTATGTAAAGAAATCCTTTTTAATCTGTGACCTCATTTTTTTAAGCAACTATCTTAGACTGATCATTCACCAAATTCTCTTCAATGCAAGCAATTAATATTGACTTCCCTCTCCCCATTTACTCCATCAAAATCTTTCATGATTTTAACTACAGTTACATTATATCACCTGTTCATCCTGCTCCAGTGGAAATAGTGACAGTATTGCAAGGCTTTCCTCAGATCAACGTATAGACAGGGAGAACTAGGGTCATTGAATCCAGCAAGCTAGCACTGCCATTCAATAAACTCATGGCTCATCTGATTGTAACCTCAAATTTGCATTCTTACCTACCCAGATAGCCTTTCAACTTACTGCTTATTAAGAAAGAATTGTCTTGTTTTATAGTCAAGGACTCTGCTTTCACCACTTTTTAGGAACAGAATTCTAAAGCCTTGCAACCCAGCATTTCACCTCAGCTCCGTTTTAAATGCAAGTCCTTGAATTTTAAAGCAGTGACCACCAACCCCAGTTCTGGGCTCTCCCACAAGATGAAACATCCCTCCTCCAGCCACTCTATCAAGAGCTTTCGGAATCTTATATGATTCAATCAACACACTCACTCTTCTAAAATCCAGCAGATACAAGCCAGGTCAACCCAATCTTTCCTCATAAGACAATACAGATGAGAGTAGGGTAAACATTCCCACCACCACTTCCAAAGTATTTACAGTTATCCAGTTACAATTTCGATCCTTAATAATCCTTGTGAATTCACACAGTGTAACATTTACTGTTTGAATGTTCTTTCTATTGTAGGGTACTTAATTCTGTATGTGTACTCTTGCATGTCTGACCAACAAGTTCTACAAATTTCTCATGTATTCTTTATTTTTGAGAGTCACGTCCCTGCTGATGAAACCCAAAATGCTACTGGCCTTTTCTAATACAATTTATCATCACTCATACCTTCACAGAATTAGATATCAAACCCCTACGTCCTGTCATTCATGCAACACCGATCATTTGAATGGATCAGTCCATTCCCCATGCCGAGTTTTAACCTAACACGCTGGGAGATATAATCATTTGACAGATGCACGTGCAGAAACAGGCTGACCAACTTGTTTGTATTTGTCACAGAAGATGATAAGTTCTTGACTTTCTACATTAAGAATTTCAGACTAGCAGCATGTGTAGATAACACTGCTCATCCCTTGCATTTCTCCCACTTTCTAACAAGCCGGCCTATCCTAGATCTACATTAACAATGCTATTGCTGTGAATGATGCACAGCTTTATCCATTGCTGCGTCTTGCATCTTGCTGTGAAGGCAAAAATGACTCGAGATAAAATCTCAAAACAGGCCAATGTTCCCATTGAATCAGCAACCTGATTTCCTAACAGAGCACGTAATTAAGACTTGCATTGATATAACAGCCCTTATGACTTCAGGCCATTCCAGATTGCTTGAGACAATAGATGGAATTTAAAGCCTTCCCCTGCAGCAGTTTTGGTGGCAATCAGGGCATTTAATTAAGTGAAGTTCCACCTCCACGCCATTAAGTTTGTGGTGGGAAAAATGCATGGTCAGCCTTCCCACCTTGCTGCCAATTAGAGGCCATTAATCAATTCTCACTAAAAGTCCTCATCCTGCTGTCAGTAACATTAACCCAGAAGCAGGCAATGAGCTCACCAAACAGGAGGTTCAACAAGCAAACCTGTGTGCTGAGTTGATTTTTTTAGGTTCCCCGGGGGTTCTCTTGCAAAGGGACACAATGCCAATGATCAAGGGAGGAAACATTAGGAAGAAAGAGGCCTTCTGACAACCTACCTTGCTGCTGCCATCATTACTCACTATTATTACGGTATAAATTGAACACTAAGTTCTTGTGACCACACAAAGCAGCTAAGTAAAGAAACTCAGAAGTTGCTGTCTGGGTTTTCCTACACTGCTACCTTGTTGATAGATTCTGTGTTGAAATCAACGGCAAGTTTAAATTAACAGCACTTTTCCACAATTTACCTACCAAACATGCAGAAAAAAAGTTAGGTTCATGCTCTCAGGTGCAAGTGTATTTTTAGAAAGTCTCATTTATTGCCAAATAATCTCTTGCACTCTGATTCCTTATCGCTTTGTTATTCCGATCTTTCTTTTCCTCTCCATTTCACTTTCTGTACGTAAAGCTTTATAATGAAGTAAACGTACTGGTTTAGATTCGGAGGCTGAGGTGGGTCAAAATGTATCGAGACGCGAGGCCCAAATCTGGATTCCCAGCACTGGCAATTTTCCCTGGAAATGAGATAACGTGGGCTGGACTGAAGCCGGCATTCTTGTGTCCTGGCAGTGCTGACATTTTGTAAAAGTGGGAAATTTAGGCTTTCCACAATTACAGTGCAAGTCGGGTCAGTGAGATCGGAATAAGCCAGGATGTGCAGGCGGGAACCTCTAAAAGACGGGTACAATAAACATTGCCTACCTAACACCACTGTCATATGATGTTGCCTAAGGTCAGTGGGTAGCAATGGCGCCATTTTGGAAAGAAAAATTACCCTTAAATAAAAATAGTTGACTGGTTGTTACAGCTGACTGCGGTTCATTATCTGGACAACTTAACAACTACGTGCAAGTGGAAAGTCTTCAGATGCGTTAAAGTGCATTAACCAGAGTGCATTAGGTTGAATTTTTTAAAAATCTCCAGCTCTGATGGTACAAAATGTCTTTGGTGATTTCATTTTATTCTTAGGTCCAATCACATTATGAATACTTACCTGATTTACAAGACAATCTATCAATACTGCTCAGTGTAGGATTTTAACACAGCTGCTCAGGTAATTCTGAGTTTGCTCATTTTAATAGATTTATGGGCTGTTGAGAGTTACTGGCTTTTCAACAGTATAATCAAGAATTGTGTACTCATTTTGATTCCTTAATATTATTGTCGGGCTTTCGAGAGGTCTTTATGGTGGATATAGTTGAGTGAGTTGGGAAGTATGGAAGAAATGGGTGAGAGAAGGGATGAGGAGTGGTGGTTGTCAGGGGGAATCCTCACACTGACTGACAGAATTGGAGGGCTAACATGTTGCAAATAAACGAGGGCCTTGCAACTTTAACATCCAACTATACTCCAACTAAGGAAACGTAAAATCCACCAGCTGCCACTCACAAGGAGATAGCACCACAAGGCTGGTAAGTTTCCAGTCTCCCAAATTCTACCTCAAACATGGAAATTTGGCGCAATATGTCTCACCGAGGTTCCTTGATTATTATTGGTTCGTGACTCACACGGTTGCTTGCCCTGTCACAGTGGGTACCATTCTGGAAAGGACTCGAGTAACTACAAGTTACTATTCAAAATGTCCACGAAACCTATATCAAATAGATGTTCACACCATTGAACACTGTTCCTTTGCACTGCGTTGTTTTTTGGGGCTAATGAGTGAAGGCTTTTTGGTCTGGTATTTCTTCTCAAACGTTCCAAGGAGTATAGCAACTGTTAAACCCGATTCTGCCACTTCCAAAGTAGCTCTTTCAGAAGATTTATTGCCTATTTAGAACCTCATTGTTTTCAAAGGAAAATGCACAGTGGGTGGTTAAACACTGGCTTGTGTCTGTAAAAATGAGCCTGGTCCCGCGCACCATAATACCAGAACACACTCAGGGCAATAATCAAAAAAAGTTACTGTGGCATAAAGCACACCAAAGAAAATGAATTCAATTCCCTTACTGACAAATTTCTATTAATTGCTGACAGAGGAACTGAGACTCAGGAAAGGAGCATCTCTGCAATAGTCAAATACATAAGGGAATTCTTAGTCAATGTGGTAAGGGGATTTTGATGCCTCATATCTGGACAGAAAATGAATTCTCTCTAAACTGTGAAGTAATCAGCCTCCAACAATCTGAGCATTCATCTCAAAAGGGCAAAACACACAGCTTAGTGTTCGAAATTATCGGCGTCAGCAAATGGCACTTTGTGCGCGATTTAGCCACATTTCTGAGAGGAATGATTGACAAAGCAGCATACTAAAGGATCTCAGCTGAGTTGGTATTATACTCCGCAGATCTCTCAGTAAGTGTGGTATACCAGGCAGACCCTCTCCCTGACACCACCAGCACCTCCATCCCAGGAGACCAGAAAACTCAAGTTTTCGTCTTGTTTTGTGTACAGATTGGCCTCACAATGTGAAGGTCTAAGGGGCACGGGCAGCAAGGGAAAAAAAAAATCAATGCTAGCTGATAGGTGGTGCCCACTTCCATTTTACTACCATCATATCATTCTGTCTTTCCTTCCCCCAATCCAAAGACCAGAAGGTCCTAGGCCTGTGACCAAGGCTACAGTGCTCCTCTTCGGTTCCCACTTCCTGGTGTATAGGCCTGTTCAGGAAAATAGATTCACACTGAATGTGAGCCAAATCATGTCAACGACCTGGTGCATCATTTTCAAAAGACAAAATTGGATTCCTTGCATTCAGGAGAGAAGTGAGAGAGAAAAATAATTTATCATTAAGGTAACAGGAGGAAAACATAAAAGCTTATTGTAGGACAAGATTCCCCAAATAATTACCTATTTAAGTGAATATTCACTAATCATTATTTCATTTTTTTTTTAAAAAACAACATAATCCAGACATATTTTTGTTAAAAAAGATGATGGAGTTTTGCAGAAATTTAGAAGCGGAAACTTTTAAAAATGATGTATGACCCATTAATGCCCACAGTACAACTGTTCCATAAATCTCTTAGAGGGGAATATAACAGCACAGGGGAAACGAGATTAATCTGAGGGAGAAAGGAGATGACGGTTATACTGAAAGAATGAGTTTAATTTGTGACAGAGGAGGTTCACACAGAATATGACCCCCTGTGGGACCCCATTGTATCCCAGAATCTAGAGACTAGAAACAGACAATCACAAAGGCAAGCACTTCAGCAGCAGGGCATCCAGGAATTACCTTGTACACAGTCAACTTTTTAAAATGCAAATTTAAACTTCCCGATGCAGGGAGGGATGGCCTGTGTTAACTTTGCAAACTGGAACTGATCAATTATGCATCTACCCGCAGCATTCTCTCCTCGACTTTGAAGTGCATTGCTGCACCTTTAAGTTGTTGAAACAACAGAACGAATTCCAAAGTTCTTGGACAAAAACTAGGAACAACAACAAAATGTTGCAAGTGTAAATTTGGCAGGGATTTGACATAATTGCAAATAAACCACTTCTGACTGTGTGGCTGGTTGATTAATTCAGTTGATTCCTCAGGCCAACATTTTGGCACTCACTATGGCATGTTCGAGCAGAGGCCAGTGCCACACACCGAGTTCTCTCATGTCGGAAGGATTACCTTTTATTTTCTGTTTTGTTTTCTGGGAGCAAACATTTACCAGCGGCGAGTATGGAAATGACCCAAAATACACCCATCATTCAGCACAGGACCATGTCAGCAAGTGAAACTAAATGCTTTCTATTCCCCTCTCCTAATTGATTCTCAGCACTTGGCAGTAGCGGCACTCAAAAGGCAAAAGACAATTAACTGGGTTTTTAAAAATTGTTGGTTTAAATTTACTGCTACGCAGGCAACTCATGTACGGAAAGCTGAAATATCCAGACCAACAGATTCATCCATCACAGTACCTATTCATGGCCTTATATAGACTAAACACTGGACAAATATGCACTGGCTACAACATTACAAATGTGCTGTATACACAGCCAGCAAGATGACGCACTTTTCTCCATCCCCTGCACACAAGTTTTATGCCCTAATTATAACAGGAGGGCTGAATGCTCAAATAAAAATTGAAAGGCTTCATTACCAACAGCGATTGCGCTGCATGTTGGGCGTCATTTTAACTGCAACATGACGTTTCAGACAGTGTAACAAGTGCTGTGTGCCACTCCCACACCTTCCAGTTTCCCAAACAATTATGGATAAGAAGTCTAAGTGATAGGACGGCAAACGTGTGATTCTGAAGCGGGAGAAGGTTTCATTGGTGATACCCACGGTCGGCTAACAATACTGTACCCGCCTGGTGCTGTGAAGGATTCCCTGGATGAAAAAAAAGTGGAGGCTCCGCATCATAGCCACAGCTTTGCTGTCAAATGTCAGTGTTCGGCCTCTGTGATGCCTTTCCTAGATGGCAGCTACCCAACCAGTCTCCTTCACTCGTGCTACGTACCGGTGCTAACCCAACAGCGTCTCCATACATGGAGCATGACAAGCCAACATGCGTAGGATTCCTTGCTTAAAGACACTCGAGGAAGTTGACATCAGGAAGTGGGACAGGGGCACAAGGAGCCAAAGCCAGCCCTTGGCTGCCAGCCTTCCAGGGTGCTTTCCACTGCCAAGTCCACTCCATGACTGAGCTCCCACTGTAACTCACCTGCACCTCACCATTTCCCCAGTGGGGCATCTGCGTACAGGGCAGTAGTTAGTCTCTGATCGACTGGCATGCATTAGCACTTGGCAATTAGGTACCCAGATGGCAGAAGACATTTTTCTTTATAATATGGATGTCACCGGCTGGCCATGATTTATTGCCCATCTGTAGTTGCCCTTGGGTAGATGATGGTGAGCTGCCTTTTTGAAGTGCAGCATTCCACCTGCTGTAAGTTGACCCACAATGCCGTGAGGGAGGGAAATCCAGGATTTTGGCTCAGTGACAGTGATTGAATGATGACATATTTTCAAGTCAGGATGGTGAGTGGTTTGGGGGGGTACATACAGACAGTGGTTTTCCCATATATCTGCTGGCCTTGTCCTTCCAGATGGAAGGGTTGTGGCTTTGGAAGGTGCTGTCTGAGGATCCTCGGTGAATTTCTGCAGTGCATCAAGTAGATATTGCACACTGCTGCTACTCAGCACCAGCAGCAGAAGCAGTGGATGTTTGTGGATGTGTTGCCAATTGTAGATGTGGCTGACCTTCCCGAAAAGAGCAATGCCTGGGTTTCACCTGTCCCTTCCCCAGGATTCTGCCCTACGGAGACTGTCTGAACCTAGAAACCCCAAGGCCATCAGAAAGGACCAAAATTGTGTCCTATTTCTTCTCTCACTTCTGGGTGTCATCTACTCTCAAAGGAGAGGGAACAGGCCATGTTACTAATATAGCTCATCATACTGACACATGCTCTGGTCTCATTAAGGGTAGCATGCACACCCAGTCCCCTCATGCTGCTGAAGAACCTTTTCCATTCAGTCCCATTGGTTTTATTGTTGTATTCTCTTCCACAGGCACTAGCCATTTCAAGGGACCCTCAAATAGGAGAGCTGACTAGATAATAACATAAAAATCAGGGACCAATCCAAAATTACCAGCTTGAATGGATGCCCACCACAATCATATTAGCTAGCATGAATCACTGCCGTGAATCTCGATAAGCAAAAGTGGATGAAAGCCAAATGCACTTGCTGACTATAGTTCCTTTATCTGTCCTGATTATACTGTCTTGACATAGATTCTCAGGCAGATATAAGAAAATCTGATCCCGGACTGGAGCTGCACTTAATGTAAACGCACAGAATCGGTGTTGTGAAGAAGGGTAATATCAGACATGAAACATTACCTCTCTGTTTTTCTCTCTCCACAGCTGCTGGCAAACCTGCTGAGTTTCTCCAGCATTTTCGGTGTTTGCTTGAGAGCAGAATTGGCACATGACAAACCCTACTTCTCCCTGATTCATATTCACAAACCTCAGTGCTGGCCATGGAGTTTCTATCTTTCTAATGTGTTATGAAACAAATATAAAATCATTTACAAGTGTCAAATGGCAGCAATAATATCTTGCATTTATAACGTACCGTCAAGATCAAAAAGTCAGCTAATTGACACAGAGTGCCATTGAGAGATATGAGTACATGTGGTCGCAGGTGCATACCATCCTGACCTGGAACTATATTGCTGTCCTTCCACAGTCACTGGGGCAAAGTGACATGGAACTATTCCCACTGTGAGGTACATCTACAACCCTCGGACTGCAGTGGCTCAAGAACACAGTTCATCACCACTTCAAGCAATTAGGCATGGGCAAGCAATTTAGTGCCTCACATTGCATGAATGAATTTTTTAGAAAAGAGTCAGGTCATGGAGGCATCTTAAAAGGAGGAGAGAGATTTAGGGAGGAAATTTGAGAGCTTTGGGTGCAGGTAGCTGAAGGCAGATGCACCAATGGTGGAGTGATTAAAAAATTTTAAGTGACTAGGTGGAGACACAGGAATAAGAGTCAACCCCAGGGTCTAGTATATCATTCAGAGAGAAGGTAGCTGATCTGTGACTTAACTAAATAGACCTGCTTTCTATCCATACCCAGTAATAACTCAGTTAACAAAAATCTCAGTTTTAAAACAACCGATCACGTGTCAATCACCGTTTGCAGAAGACAATTCCAAACTTGTGTAGGTGACGTAACGCATCCTGAGTTCATTCCTCAACGTTCTGGCTCTACATAGCCTCCTGGTCTGAGGCTCTCCAATTAGCAAAAATAGTTTGAAAGATTTTTGACCAAATCGGTCCTTACTTCCTAAATTTGTCCAGGTATCTTTCTAAGAAATCTTTGCAGTATTCCCTCTAGGGTCAATATACACTACCCAATGAGAAATAAGGCCAATAATGAGCTGCCCAGAATCGCTCAAAGTACTCAAATTATTATCAGAGGGCTTTATATAGTTGAAGCATGACTTTTATCTTGTTTGTATTTCAAGATTTGAAAGGTACAAGGATCTTGATGGTCAAAGGGCTGGAGGACATGGAGTCATACCAATATTGTTGTACCATCTTAGAGACCCTTGGATTACAACTGACAGCTGATTGACACCAGAAATTTGTTACAATTCATTGCCAGTTGCTGAAATTGAATGGTTTACTCTAGCCAAGTAGCTATTTCTTTAAGTTCTGTTTTTGTTACAAATGTTTTTGTTCAAACATGGCTAGATTAAGGATACAACTTGGGGCCATTATGGTGCAAATACATTAGTTTCTCTGATCTTAGGTTTTCTCTGACTGGATAGCTAACACAATAAAATAAACCATACACTAAAAACAAAACAAAACACCATGAATGAGAACACTTCAATATTTTTTAAAAAGTCACTACCAAACTGAACAGTGACAGCAGGAAAACTGAACAGGGTCGACACAGTGGCTTGGTGGTTAGCATTGTGCCTCACAGCATCAATGACCAGAATTTGATCCCACTCTTGGGCACTTGTCTGCATGGAATTCGCACATTCTCCCTGTGTCTGTGTGGGTTTCCTTTAGGTGCTCTGGTTTCCTCCCACAGTTGAAAGATGTGCAGGTTAGGTGGACTGGCCATTCCAAATTGCCCATAGTGTCTAGGGTTGGACAAGCTAGGTGGAATAGCCATGGGAAATGCAGGATTACAGGAATAGGGTAGGGGAGGGGTGGGTCTGGGTGGGATGCTCTTCAGAGGGTTGGTGTGAACTTGATGGGTCGAATGGCCTGTTTCCACACTGTGGGGATTCTATGAATACAGGTATTTCTGCTATAACACGTGTTTCGTTAACATGAATTGGCTGTAATGCAATTGATGAACGATTAGTGGATGCTGTTTGGATAATGCAAACTTTCTACTGTACAGGTGTAGCGATTTCCCTATAACATGATTTCCTATGGCACGAGGTCTCAAGAATGTAACTATCGTGTTACAGGAGAACTATCTGTAGGAGATGCGAACTAAATGCTTAAAAAGTGTTTCAAAAGTGGGGATCTGTGTCATATAAACAGATTCATTACAACACAAAGAATAGCAAAACAAGTAGTATTGTAAAATAGACAATTGCAAAAAAAAGAGGAAAACAGAAACCTTCATTTCTTTCGAGTGTTTGGCAGGCTTGAGATAGACATAAAGGATTTCCTGATAAGAGTCCTACATCACCGTAATAGATTAATCTTCACATTTCCTTCCTTAGATGTACCTTCCAAATTCCCAACCAGTACCATCTAGAAGGATAATAAAATGTGAGGCTGGATGAACACAGCAGGCCAAGCAGCATCTCAGGAGCACAAAAGCTGACGTTTCGGGCCTAGACCCTTCATCAGAGAGGGGGATGGGGAGAGGGAACTGGAATAAATAGGGAGAGAGGGGGAGGCGGACCGAAGATGGAGAGAAAAGAAGATAGGTGGAGAGAGTATAGGTGGGGAGGTAGGGAGGGGATAGGTCAGTCCAGGGAAGACGGACAGGTCAAGGAGGTGGGATGAGGTTAGTAGGTAGATGGGGGTGCGGCTTGGGGTGGGAGGAAGGGATGGGTGAGAGGAAGAACCGGTTAGGGAGGCAGAGACAGGTTGGACTGGTTTTGGGATGCAGTGGGTGGGGGGGGGGGGGGGGGGGGGGGGAGAGCTGGGCTGGTTGTGTGGTGCAGTGGGGGTAGGGGACAAACTGGGCTGGTTTAGGGATGCAGTTGGGGAAGGGGAGACGTCAGCTTTTGTGCTCCTGAGATGCTGCTTGGCCTGCTGTGTTCATCCAGCCTCACATTTTATTATCTTGGAATTCTCCAGCATCGGCAGTTCCCATTATCTCTGATACCATCTAGAAGGACGTGGGTGGCTGCTACTAACAGCACAGTAGGTTTCCCTAGGTCTACAAGTGTGTCAGATGGTGCCACACCAACACCTTCTCAGGAACTAGTAGGGACGGGACATAAATGCAGGCTTTGCGAGTGGCAAATAAATAACAGAAGAAATCTTTAGCACGAACTGAAAACATGCATTAATATTTCGGAGAGATGGATGTTCCCTTTGAGATAGCCAGCATGCCAAGGGTTAATACAATGGCAACAACTAAAGAAAAAGTCTTCTGTCAGTAAAAAAAATGCAGTGTAAGGATTAGCACACACACACAGAGTTCACTGCAAACTGTCACTTTGAGAGGAACAGCTCGAGGGTGATGCATTCCAATACAGTACTTTGCATAGTTTGGCAAGTTTAAATTAGTATTCAGAGCTTCTGGCACTTTATAAACCTTAATAATTGTGGTCCTCGTATGAGATATGGTAGAAATATTTCATGCAAAACAGAGACCATGGAAAGAAAGATGCGCTCCCTCACTGATTGTATTAGAATTAATAACTTTCTGTGGAAGATTTATCTGTGTGTTAATGTAACTTGGCTCCCAAGCAGTTTTACACATGTACTTGCAATTTTCTTAGGTTGACACTCAACACTCACACCAGGTTCAATCAAGCTGGTTTTCATCAGAATGTAAGGTTGTGGGATGAACATTCCAGCGCTGTGTGGAATGGAGGGGAGGGGATAGATTAGCCATATGCTTCAGTATCACAGCTGCTTACAAACCATTCAAACAGCGTCACACTGAGCTTCTATATATACGTCCCACAGATCACTAGAATGCCAATTCCAAAACACAATATTTTACAAAACATTTGCCTCTCACCTCTCAGTCCCAACCCCCGTCCACAGCCTCAGGCACAACAACGAGATACTGAAATTTCACAGCTGAGCTTCATATGGGAAAAGCTCCTCTCTGGTGCGGTCAAATTATTAAAGCTCTAGTTACAACCGAGTGTCAAATCATTTGAAGCTCAGCCTCTGTGTGAGAACTGCCACCTTCATTTCAGTCAACCCTCTCTTGCATTTGCAGATTCTGGCAAACAATGTGATGCCGTTCAAAAATAATAACATGCTGCAAGTCAAATCACACACTTGGATACAAATTCACTTTAGTTCTAGTTCAAAGAGCCTTACTCGCTTGATGTTTCATGGGATTAAGAGGCGGAAATTGCTGCAGGCAAGGATCCTCGCTAGGCCTGCATGCAGGGTTTAGAATCAGTGATACTGTGTTGTAGTTCTACTTCTGCCCTCGTTCAGATCTAACAAAGCCTTGCAATTTAAACACCTGCTTGCACAAAGCCATGTAACTCCACTCTCTCAACCTCTTCCAACTATTACTACCAGCACTTTGAAGCTGTACAAATGACACAAATGTTTGCAGAAACTATACAGACTGCAGGTTTGATGCTGTGCTGTGCAATAATAAAATGTGAATGTTGCATATACCTGGCATACTAATTAAGTGCGGCTCTTTCAATGCAAGAAAGTCCATTTTCAAGATCCTACATTCTAGGCTACCCGTTGGCACAACGATTCAACTTTCCTTTCCAAGCAAAATAGATTGCTTTTTTTTAAAACCCATTGAAGGGATGAACAGCTACACAAGTTGCTGATAATTCCAATTTCCAACCCCCAACTTGCCTATCCAATGGTCTCTCCGCTAGCACTTTCACCCACTCTCGCACTTCCAGCATGAAATTTTTGACCTAATCAGGGAGTTAAAATTGTTTGGGCCTCAGGCCTGCCCCTTACACCCTGTTAAAATTCGAGCTTCGACCATCTCGTTGCTTCACGATACCATAGCAACCAGCTTATGCGGGAAGTGGAGAAGAAAATCATCAAAAAATTACACATGGCCACCCCAAATTCCACTGGGTTACCAAGATCATTGAGGATCACCAAAATCACCTTCCAGAAGCAGTGGATTCCCACAAATATTGCATGGTTCATACACTATGATATAAATCTAAATCAATTTGTTGCAAGTCACCCAGTGAAGTTTGAGCAAAATGACCTTGTTTGAACAACATTCTGAACTCATTCTAACCTCTGACATTTCGCTCCCTTCTTCCCAGCTAAGGTTGTGGTACATTTTTACTGAAATAGCAGGGGATTTTTACTTTGGAATTGAATATTTCCCCAAGATTTGCAGGATTTGAGATTTGTTCCCTTTGTCTGAAAATCTAGCACTGGATGCTTGTAAATCTCTCAGCAAATCAGGTTTTATCTGTCGTCCTGATCCCAGTCCAGCTTCCACTTATGGATCTTATTAAACGTGAAAAGTTTCTTCACCAATCTCCGCCAAGCCCAGCAATGCTCAGAAGTAAGCAACATCACAGAAAATATCTGTCATGCAGCTAAGAGTGCCAGGCCGGGGAGAGATGATGAGTCCTCAGGATCTGGCTGAAATAGCTCCTGGAAGCCTTGGACAGGTTAGTAGATGGGGCTAAGGGGAAGGGAACGGGATCATGCTTGAACCAGTGTGCTGACATCAGAATGGACATTGTGACAATTAAAAGGTCTGTCAAAAGCCCTCTCCTGATGCCTTCTACCAATGCTACACAACAGGCCAAGGAAATTGGGTGGATTAGTGTGCTGTACACCAGAGGCAACTTAAATCCTCAGGTCTTGACATTTTGCTGCCGAGCCGAAAGGCTGTTTGATGTCACAAATCTAGGGCTTGGCAAGGTTGAATTATGAAATGTCTAAATTGGCAACACTCAACAATTACCATCTGTGCGTTTTTTTTTCTGCGCTGCATTATCCTTGATCTGATGTTTGGTAATGTGTGTTTGATTAACTGCCTTTTTGAAATATTAATTACAGCACCCCAGTGTTTCAGTGGACAAATAAAACCACTTCATGAGCCATGCAGACCACGGAGGCTGAGTGTGCCCACTGAAAGCTGAGTTAGCTGATTTTAGCAGAGATGGAAACACCCTAGTGGTGGGTGCAGAAGAGCAAACAAGCCAGGGCTTGATCACTCCTTCATGGTGGAATATGCATACACTTAAATTTATGTGTGCCAGAAATGGAAAGAGATATCAAGGAAGAGAAAGAGGCGTCAGAGATGGGCCAGGTGAAAGCAAGAAAGAGGATGGAAACCTTAAGTAAAACTGATAATGTTTCCCAATTCCAGTTGACAGGGAGCAGTATGGATGATGTCATCAATTCGTTTAGCAAAAATCTGCTGACTATCACACAACGTGGTTCCATCAGAGGCTTCAGCTTCTGACCTGAATGCAGCCTTATTTCAAACATGGACAACGGGGCTTAAACTCCAAAGATGAGGCGACAGTGACTGCTCTTGACATCAAGGTCACATCTGATCAAGTGTAACGTCAAGGAGGGGCTTACAGTGTGTCTGAAAAAGGTTGATTAAAAATAACTAGAAAAGACAATAAAGTGTTCTTCTGGTGCAGAGGTAGTGTCCTTACTTCTGAGCCAGAAGACCCAGGTTGTCCACATGGGTGTCATGACATCACAGGTTGTTTAGAAAATATCTAGCAACAAGGAGTTCGAGCAAAACTGAAGCCAGTGGGAATTGGGAGAATCTCCCCACTAATTGGACTCTCACCTGGCACAAGGGAAGATAGTTGTGGTTGTTGGACCTGATGATTGATAATGTGTAGCACCATTTGAAATTCCTCAGATATTGAAGCTGCCTGTGTCAAAATGCAGCAAGACCTGAACAATATCCAGGTTTGGACTGACAAGTGACAAATAACATTTGCTGCACACGAATGCTGAGCATCTCCAGCAACAGACAATCTAACCTTTGCCTCTCAACATTGAGCAATAGTGATGCCATTCAATCATTGACTATCAACGTTCTGATGGTTATTACTGACTATTAAGTGGGCCAGCCAAATAAATACTGTGCTTACAAGAGCAGGTCGGACTAGCAGGCACGTGACAGGTAACTCACCTTCTGACTCCTCACTGCCAGTCAACCGTCTGTAAGACACAAGTCAGGACTATGATGGAATACTCACTAATTGCCTGGATGAGTGCAATCCAACAACACTAGAATCTTGAAACCATCTAGAACTTAATTGGCACCACATCCATAAACATTCACTTGGTCCACCATCAATGTTCAGTAATAGCAGTGTGTACCATCTGCTCGATACATTGCAGGAATTCACCAAGGCTCCTTAGACAGCATCTTCCACCTTTACCACGTAGAAGGACAAGATGAGCAGGCACATGGGAACACTTGCTGCAAGTTCCCCTCCAAGCCACTCACCATCCTGACTTGAAAGTATATCGCCTTTTTTTGTCCCCTGTGTTGCTGAGTCAAAATTGGTGTTCTCCCTCCCTAACAGCATTGCAGGTCTACTGCACCATGTAGACTGCAGCAGTTAGAGTTGGCAGCTCATCGCCTTCTCAAGGGTAATTAGGGATGGGTAATAAATGCTGGCTCACCAGCAACACCCACAACCCATGAATGAATTTAAAAATAAATCAAATGCCGAGAATACACCAAGATAAAAAACTACCCCAAGCAGCTGAAGCGAATACAATAAACACATTTAAACACAAACTAAGTCAGCATAATGTGCTTGAAAGAATTACAAAATTACGCTAAAGACCTTAGATGAAGAGATGTGGGAGGAGGCTTCAATGCTGGGATAGACCAGTTGGATTGAATGGTCTATTACTACACTGTTCATCCAATGCAGTTTCACATAATTCATGTAGCAGATACTATGGGAGGCATAACATGGAGAAGTTTTCTAATAGAATTACACAGTTTGGGGGTTTGAAATAAGAGACTACAAGACAGCACTTCATCCGGCAATTGCATTGTACCACACGATTAAAGGGGAAAGCAGGGCAAAACATCAAAATGGATAGCAACACTAAAAGCTAGTTTATCACCCTTCCTTTTTAAATTAAATTGCAGGAACATTTTACCAGCTTCGAGGAATATCTGATATCAGTGCAGAAGGGAAGGTCTGAGTGAGCAATTTTGAACTGTTAAGGCCCAGGATGCACATTGCCCTGGGCCTTACCCTTCACTGGGCCTCTGACTGCTGCATACGTGTTTCTTCACAGCTTCTGCGCCCAACAGATTACTACATCAGTTCAACTCATTTAGCAAAACCAAACTTAAAAGGAAGGCTCAAAACATGCTCAGAAAGGACACATTAATAGTTTGCACATAAGCTAAAGAAATCCAACTGGCAATGTTTCACCTGGAGACAGCTCTACTCCTCCTTTCTGGGCAGATATTCAGTGTGGAATAATGTCTGAACGCAGGCTGCACTGTTAAAATGACGTGTAAAGCCATTAACATACCCGATTTTCAACAATATTAAAAAATAGCCACTATATAAAGCTAGACTAATTTGTTTCCCTTTAAAGCATCAACTCAGTTATTATTCTATAATTTCAGATCCAACATTATTTGCTCTGTACGTCATACTTGATAAACATGCTACTTTCAATCACAGGACTGACTGCTTTACTCGTGTGACACCCCACAGCCTTGCATTCTATCAAAACAATGTAAAATCTCACTTGCCTCAAGGAAAAGGTGAATTGTACTTGTTAACAGATTTCCATGTTTCTTCAGCTCATGTCGTGTATTTACATACCAATTTCAAGCTTTCATGGTCACTTCCTGCTGATTAAAATCTAAACTAGCATCAAGAGACAAGTGTGGGATACTTTCTTACACAAAAAAAAAATCAAGAGATGGCATGAATGGAGACGTGTTTGATGATTTAGAGCTACTCTGTAACAAAAACAGTGAATAACTTAAACACATTTATTTCTGCTAGACAAAAGGGTTTGGGAAAGGGGAGAATCAAATAGCCAGTCAAAAGGAATAATCCGAACTAGTTGTCTCTCCTGGAAAATATCTGTCAACGTTGTCAGAATTCTATTTGGCAGAGATAACAAGGTGTGGAGCTGCATGAACACAGTAGGCCAAGCTGCATCAGATGAGTTCGAAAGCTGACGTTTTGGGCCTAGACCCTTCTTCAGAAATGGGGGAGGGGAAGGAGGTTCTGAAAGAAATAGGGAGGCAGGGGCAGGTGGTTAGAAAATGGATAGAGAACATAGATGGAGAGAAGACAGACCGGTCAAAGAGGCGAGGATGGATCCAATAAAGGTGAGTGTAGGCGGCGAGGTAGGGAGGAGATAGGTCAGTCCAGGGAGGACGGACAGGTCAAGGGGTAGGGTGAGATTAGTAGGTAGGAGATGGAGGTGGGGCTGGAATTGAAAGGAGGGGATAGGTGCAAGGACAGGTTAGGGAGACGGGGATGAGCCGGGCTGGTTTTGGGATACAGTACGGGGAGGGGGGATTTTGAAGCTTGTGAAGTCCACATTGATACCATTGGGCTGCAGGGTTTGCAAGCAGAATATGAGTTGCTCTTCCTGCAACCTTCGGATGGCATCGTTGTGGCACTGCAAGAGGCCCAGGACGGATATGTCATCTGCGGAATAGGAAGGGGAGTTGAAACGGGTTGCAACTGGGAGGTGCAGTCCCACCCCCATCTCCTACCTATGAACCTCATCCCGTCCCCTTGACCTGTCCGACCTCCCTATCCCCTCCCTACCTCCACTCATCTTTATTGACTCCATCCCCGCCTCTTTGACCGGTCTGTCACCTCTCCAACTATCTGCTCCTCTATCCATCTTCTATCCGCCTCCCCCTCTCTCCCTATTTATTTCAGAACCTCCTTCCCCTCCCCCATTTCTGAAGGCGGGGTCTAGGCCCGCAACGTTAGCTTTCGTGCTCCTGTGATGCTGCTTGGCCTGCTGTGTTCATCCAGCTCCACAGCTTGTTATCTTGAATTCTCCAGCATCTGTCGTTCCTTCCATTTGGCAGAGCCTTCCACACTTTGAGAGCTTTGCCAGGTTCAGACAATGGCCTCACAGCTGAATACTTGCCAACAATTACTGTTTCAGCTCATGCACTTCATTATCAAAACCACCATCTTCCATCTCAGCAACACTAAATAAAAAAACAAAACAACTGCTGATGCTGTAAATTGGGGACAAAAAAATGCTGGAAAAGCTCAGGTCTGGAAACATCTATACAGATAAATCACAGCTAAACATTTTGGCTTAAGCGACCCATCCTCAGAACAACCTGAAATGTTAACATTGCTTTCTCTCCATAGATGCTGCCAGTCCTGCTGAACTTTTCCAGCAATTTCTGTTTTTGTCTCAGCAACACTGCCTGGTTGTATTCCAATCTCCATCTGCTGAAATCCCAGTGTATTTGTTCATTACTACATTTTTCCAAGGCTGTGGTCCACAATCTTACTCACAGGAGGTTCCACACACTGATCACTCCTGGTCTTTTCCACAAATAATGACATTAGGACCGGTGAGCAAATAGGTTTTGCAGAAAAAGAGGGAGGCAGAGAGCTAAGCTTAGGGTCTGGGCAGGTGAATGCATGCTTACTTCACCTTTGGCAACTAGTCCCCATAACTGTTATATTCTTGCCTTCTGGGATTGTTTGGGATATTTCTGTACAGCTCCTACCTTGTTGGATCTCTGTCTGTTTTCCTAAACTCCTTCAAAACCCTGCCCTTTGACCATGCTTTTGTTGCCTAGCACCTCCAGTTTGAGCACAAATTGCTGGAGATCACATGGATGCTGCCTGACCCACTGTGATCTTCAGCATTTTTTTTGTTCTCAGTACAGGTTCCAGCATCTGCAGTAATTTGCTCCCAGCCTCGCTACTCCCCCGCTCCACCTTTCCACACAACCTTTGTTTATTCTCCATTTTATAGGCTTATAATAATCCCTCCCAGCAGGTAAATGTCATGGAAGTGGTGGCAGGGGGTGCTCCCTACCACACTGTACCTACGGCAGGAGACTGGTGCAGCCAGACAACCATCTCCCCGCAAAAGCCCACCACAGGGATGGCACAACCAGCTGAAAACAGCTATTTATTTTGTTCTTCTGGGGGCTGTCAAACCTCCAGAGAGGTTTGGCTGGGAGAACCCGGTGATTCAAGCCATTGTTGCTACTGTTAAATTTCCAAAAGTACCCAAAAGCAGAGCGTCTCAAAAAGAAAACAGTGCCTTTGGAAGAGCATAGGGGTCGGCAATTAAAACAAAACAGGTCACATACGGGGAGGAGAAACAGAAAAATAAAGAGAGGCAGAACAGGAAATTAAAAACGTTAAATAAGAACAATCTGCTGCCTGGTGCTGCTCTTAAACACAGCTGCTAGTCCAAACACTCAACTCCCACCTCGGCTGTAATCTGGCAAACTCATCAAGATGAGCAAATTGGTTCTCTATCTCGCCTGCATTACTGACAGCTGGTTGCTGATAGGTCAAGTAAGGATCTGTCCCAATGGCTGACATCCATGGGAATATCCTCTGGCTGGTCTATTCCAAACTCCTGAAGAAAGATAAAACTGCTGCAGCCATGCAAAATTTATTTGAGAAACAACAGGAAAAGCCAGGCATCCCGCAGATAAACGTGGCCAAATTATCCATGTGGTACTTGTACAGTGCTCGGTGCTCTACCTACAGCCCACACTATCATCCAATAGAGAAACAGAACATTGTCAACAAGCGTCATATCAGATCCTAAAACATGAAAACTTCTGAAATATGAATACAGATGGATAACAGCAATGTTGTTTCAGGGCTGTAGAATATTCATAGTTAAATGCTTCCATTTTAGCCAAGTCAAAAGATAACCTCATGTCTCTGACAATTCAAGACAGTGCCAGAGTTAGTAACTTTCATAATTTTAATCACATAACAAAGCCCGTGCCTCTCCATTCTCTGCCAGTTACTGCATCAAACAAAGAACTCTGTTTTACAATTAAGCAAGAGAAGTCATAGTATTAGTGTTAAAGGTCACTGCTATCCCAGATTGATTTGTCAGGCCTGTAGGTTGAGCACTGCAGTCAAAGATATCTGACTACTGATGGCAGGTTTGCCTCTGACTCAGCAAAGAGTATTTAACTCGTTAACTTATTAATCAGCAGAATCTCTGAACACACACAAAGGCCATTGAGAAACTGTTGCAAAAACCTGCTGTAATAGCCCCATGTTGACAGCTCCGGAAACCTGTATGCACCAGATGTAATAGCTGGATAGAGAGTTTAATCCATCTCAATCTGGTTTCTTGGCACAATTTAAATTTTAGTTTTAAAAATATATTTTCATGACAGGGTGACATTACATTGTTATGCATTGATGAAATTCTATCACATCACCAGAAATGACAATGACCCTTTAAGCTCAATATCATGGGCTATATTACCTTTCTTCCAGCGTGATGAGCTTAAAGAAAAGCTTGACGCTTGAACTTATGCAGCTTTCTCACAATGTCACAAACACATTCAATTACTTTGAAGTATAATAACTGGCGATTTTGCTTATCGTGAAATGTCACAGACAGCAAGGTTGAAAGAGGCATACCAGGCTTTCCCCTGCTTTTTTTAAAAATAAAGACTGTTACAGAAACTGTGCTGTTCACCTGAAAATAACAGACAGGGCCTCATCTTATGTTGCAATGCATAATCAATAACTGTTGTGCAATGTCAATCTAGGTTACGTGCTTCAGGCCAGGAGTGGGCTTTGGACCTTTTGACTCTAAGATGGAAGTGCTCTTAAATTCAGCCAAAGTAATACTTGGCAAGTATTTTTAATTTTGTAATTACTTTCAAACTGCTTTCCGGTAACTTTGGGAGCTACTGTCTGCGAGTACTTTGGCCCTGCTGTGGAAGATGGTAGCTCAGATTGCAAAGATACCATCCTTCCCACCGCTGCTGCAGTCAACATGGAAATAAACTGCCGAAATCCTGATCCAGATGCAATCCAGCAGTGGAACAAGGCACAGAGAGTCCCCCACAAGTGTGTCACCTTGCTCCTACGCAGTGGCACCTACACCTATGTTTCACCAGCTGCGCGCCGGGATGAAGTTAAAACTGCTCATTGCACGCATTAAACTTGGCAAGTAAGATTTTACTGCCATTTACATTTAGGTTTGTGGCTAAAATATTCCTTCATTGTGGAAAGGAAAAAGAATTACAAAGTTGTCAGGAAAAAATATCTGCATTCCAAAGATCAAATCTCCACAATTTCAAAGGCTGTTCAGGAAGACTAAACAGACAATCTCTTTCTGGTTCATAACAAGATTTGAGTTTTGTGTTGATCACTTGATTACCGTTTAATTCTTTTCATTTTTGTGTCCTCCATAATCTTGTTAATAGTTCAACCTTATCACAGTCATGAACAACCTGGTTAAGAGTTTTATTTCATCCGAGTCACCTGAGAACCATGTGAAGAGTTGGATTTGATCAGAATTCTTTTGGTACTGGGGGCAGAGAACACACACACACTTTTCTCAGGAAAGGGACAAGCATTTTACCTGGAGCATTGGAGACTGAGAGGCTACTTCATAAAAGTTTATAAAATCATGAGGTGCCTGAATGGGGTCAACAGTCAAGGTCTTTTTCCCCCAAAACCAGACAGCATAGGTTTAAGGTAACAAGAGAAAGATTTGAAAGGGAGCTAAGGGGCAACTTTTGCACGCAGAAGGTGGTGCGTGTATGGAATGAGCTGCCAGGGGAAGTGGGGGCTGATGCAATTACAACATTTAAAAGGCATCTGGATGGGTGTATGAATAGGAAGGGTTTAGAGGGATATGGGCCAAATGCTGGTGAATGGGACTAGATTTATTTGGGATATCTGACATGGACGAGTTGGACAGAGGGTTTGTTTTCCATGCTGTACATCTGTGACTCGACCTCTGTAAGCGGCAGAAAACAATTTCCCTCATAAAAGTAAACACCCGAGTTTGTTTCAGTTCATGCTTTAAAGCTCATTGTTACGAGCCTCCTTATTCACATCGTGTTTTCAGCAGCTATCTATAATAAGAGAGTAAACATATGAGCTGCCTGATGCCTTGGCTTCATCACCTTCAACAAGGCAGAAATCAAAGTAATGGCCGCCACTGTACAGTATTAGTCTTACACTGTTTAAATTACATCTGCAGAAACGGTGATGTTAAAACTTACACTGACACCAGAATTAAATAAGGTAACTTCTCGACAGAAAAAACAGTGTCGATTCTAAGAAGGACTGCCTACAATAAAACATTAAGTCAAATCACCATATTCCCAGAGGACCAGAGGGCCGATCTCTCATTTGAGAGAGAGAGAGAGAGAGAGAGAGAGAGAGAGAGAGAGAGAGCGCGAAAGAGACAACTGGTGGTGGTTTAACCTGAGGGTTAGCAGGCATTAGGCTTGCGAACAGGTTGACCTTCCTGGTGACCTGCTGCTGGTGCAGGAATTGAACCTATCACTCTGCACCACAAACTAGCCATCCAGCCAACAGAACTCACTGGCTGCCATGCGTCTCCATTCACCACCCAACATTATACTCTCAATACTCAAACCCACAATCCTCACAAAAGTGTCTCCTTATTCAGAGTGCAAAATTGCCTTCACATCAAGTCAATTTCTGTGAAGAAATGGCAGCGCATTCATAAAGGCAAGGTCTTCAGGAGCTAATCAACATCACGGCCCTACACTGTGAGGAATGCTTCCAGGATTATAGTATAAAGTCTTTCATTAGACAGGAGATGCAGCACTGTTTAGATTTCTGTAGTCTAACATTTAGACATATAAAGCAGAAGAAAGGCACAGTATATACCATTTCTCCATACCCTTTGTAGCTGAGTTTGCACTTCTTCTGTCACAATGCACCATCCTGAACTGAGGTATTGTAGTTCACAGTCATTATCATCATTAAATTCTGCTGTTGTTCTCAGAACTGTTACAATGCTATCGATAACTCCTTATCTCTGTTCAGCAAGTTACTGAAAAATGTGGCTGAATAGCAAGAATAATTATTTTCTGTTACTAGTAAATAACCATTTTGAGGGTGCCAGCGATAACACAGGTCAATAACGCTTACAACTGCATCTGTAACTGTTTCAGTTTAGACTATGGGAGACTGTGCCAATAAACAGTGCCTAGTATTTCCAATGAAAAAGCAAGCACACAGTGCATTTTTTCCCTGTACAGCTGCAGCTCAGATTAAGGAGCCTGATTTAAACTTAGCAGAAACACTGGGAGCCAGCTCATCAACAGGTCTCCTGAAAGGACAGAAGTGACTTCAGTCAGACATTCTAAACAAAACATAAAACTGACACAAAATGGAACACACAAGTTTCATCTTGATACATTTCAGATACCTAATACATCTCCCAAAGATGAATGAAATTACATTTATATCTTCTTGCGTCATTTTTTTAAACCAATGAGGAACAGCTTCATGTCAACGCCACAAGTTTGCTACATTTTCCTCTTACGCTTGTACATGTCACTCAGACAATTCTACTACCCAACAAGGTAGTATAAATGTCATAGGCGTTTAAGCAGGAATCCTACAAATACAAAGGAAGAAAACCTCGTAAATTTAATGTTTAGGTAGTTGTCTTTCTCAACCGTTTGCATCAAATACATTCCTTCTCTATGTGGCATGTATGAAGGTGTCTGGAAATAATGGATACATTTTTACAAGGTCTAGAGTATTTTTTCTCCTTTATTGATTCATGGAACATGGGCAATATGGGCTAGACCAGCAATTATTCCTCATCCCTAGGTATCCTTGAGAAAATGATGGCTAGTTGCTTTTTCTTGGACCAATACAGGGTCTTCACACGTAGGTACACTCATAATTCGATTGGGCAGGGAGTTCTAAGATTTTGACCGGTGATAGTGAAGAAACAGCAACACAATTCCAAGTCAGGCTGGTGCATGGCGTGGAGAAGAAATTCGCAGGCGTTGGTATGCCTATGCATTTGCTGCCCTTGACCTTTGAAGGCACTAGAGGTCGCAGGTTCGAAAGGTGCTGTTGGAAGAACCTTGTTGAATCTTGTCAGTGGAGCATACTGTTACTTCTTGCATTAGCGTTGAAGGAAGTGGAGGTTGAAGGTGGTAGCTGGGCTCCCAGTCAAGCATGCTGCTTTATCATGGATGGCGGCAAGTTTCGAGTGTTGTTGGAGGTACATCATCCAGGTGTGTGGGGCATATTCCATCGTACTCCTGACTTGTGCCTTATAAATGGTGAACAGGCTTTTGGAGTCAGGACAGGAGTTACTTTTTGCAGAATTTCTAGTCTAATGAGAGTTGAGGAAGAAAGCTTTGAGATCAATACCTAAAGCACTATAGATAGATAGGCCTTGCTGAAATCCTAAAACAGCTTTACTGCTTTAGGGATAATGGGAACTGCAGATGCTGGAGAATCTGAGATAACAAAGTGTGGAGCTGGATGAACACAGCAGGCCAAGCAACATCTTGGGAGCAGGAAAGCTGACGTAGCGGGCCTAGATCATGAAGCATCCAGGCCCAAAATGTCAGCTTTTGTGGCTTTTCTGATGAAGGGTCTAGGCCCAAAACATCAGCTTTTGTGCTTCTAAGATGCTGCTTGGCTTGCTGTGTTCATCCAGCTCCACACTTTGTTATCTCAGATTCTCCAGCATCTGCAGTTCCCATTATCCCTAAAGCACTAAAGCTGTTTTAGGATTTCAGCAAGGCCTGTGTATTAGCACACAACCACAACAACACATGACTGAAGAACACATCAGATGGGCCAACGCTCACACGCAAGAGGTTCACATTATTGGTTAAGGGGAGGTTTATATTTGGGTAGAATATATAAAATAGGATCACCAATTTGTTGTGATCTCAAAAGAAAATGTGAAGTGAGGCAAAATGTGATTTGACTCTCTGCAAATGTAAACACTTTTTGCAATTTCAGTGCGTGAAACAAGGCTGGACCCAATACATCAGTGAATCAATACAAGTGAAAAACAAAATGTGGAGTAGTGGGCATTATGTACAAGAGGGCACGAAAGCCACCCAGAGACACCTAAACCATGCACAATAATCCCTACGTTTCTGGATGAATTGCTGGTACATTAGAGAGGCTTCTTTGCAACAATCCCAAATGCCATTCTGTGGCATTGAGCACTACACAAATACTTGAGCAATCAAAGCTGTAGTCTCCTTAACTTGTGCCGACTAGTACTATCATGTTTAAAGAGGCCTACAATAAGTATTTGAACAGCTTGCAAACAGCAGGGATTGCAGAGAAAACATTTGGATTAGCAGGTATGATGAGAGGCAGTGGTTAACACAAGACCAGCTGGGGCCTATGCATCCCAAAACGCGATGTTCCACTCCCATTATTACAAAGCACATTGGTAAGGAATGTGCTAAATTTAGTAATGGCTCTCTCTTGATCTCCTTTACCTGCAGGCAGCATCTCTATGTGACATCTGTTTTAAACTCCTACCTGCTCCATCCACGGCTAACCCAACCCTTCGACCTCAAAGTACATAATGAGGTACACACTAAATGGAAATCTCAGCACGGGTGAGTGTAATCATCTAAAGAAGGTCACATCTTTCTCCACGACTCTCAGACATCTTTGCAGACGCTGATTATCTAATTAAATATAAACTTTACCAAGACTTTCTTCTCTTTGCCTACATAGTATGAACGAAATTAGTTCATTCATTCAATAAGAGGTTTCACATTAGGAGTTCATCTCTTCCATTACTGCTGTCCCCACATCTTGCTTTCACCATACTGAGTCCACACCAGTTACTCCTCAACATATAACAAATAAAAACAGGAAAAGTGAATGTACATAACATCGTGCTCTGAAACTGTTAAAGAAAAGGACAGGCAACTGTTCTGGGTCTAAATCCTTTACCAAAAATAATGAAAACAGACATAAATTGTAATGATCATTTAAGAAGGGGTGAACCAGCTCCCCTCATTTCAACCTTCTTGGTTAGTTGTAACAAAGGATCAAGTTCAGTTTAGCATGAGGCTATACTGCTGTCCGATTAAAGTTTACTTAACTATTTTTACTATAAATAACAAAAGCAGTCAATCACAAGTGTTTTTTTTGTGAAAGAATGAGCGACCTTCCTTCCTGCTAAACTCCTCCACCATCTCAGGAGAAAAAATAAAAATGTGATATCAAGCATATAGGCTTTGTGAAGTCACTTGGCCCGCATACAAGCAGGTAGAGAAATAACAAAAAAGGGATAGTGTCCAGTACAAAGGAAGATAAAAGAATATATAGATTAAAGCCCTTTGCATTTATTAGAGACATAATGTTTGAATCTGCAATGATGGATAATTAGTTTCAGAGAGTCCACCAGCTGTAGAGAATATTGCAACCACCTTTCAAGTTCTTGGTTCTGGGATTCCAGTCAGTGCTTTTGAACTGGCACTGTGTGTCAAGTGAGAGAGGGGGAGGGGGAGCGGGAGGACAAACAATGCTGGAAAAACTAATTTTGTTTGTACACTGCATCATTAAATTTTCCTTGATAACACATCGAAGCACATGGGATGTTTAGACTATGTAAAAAGGTGCCACTAAAAATGTGGAAAGACATGGACAAAACTAATGGCAGTCACAGGTCCTTAAGACAAAGTAGTTGAAAGCTCTGTGGAGTGATTAAAATCAAAGCTTCTCAAAAGGTCAGTTAGAGGGGTGCTGGTGCCTCAGACTAATGAAGGGCTAAAGAAGATTACAGGGGTATGGAGGAGTGAAGGCATGAGGACAAGATGGAAATTGTGAAGTCAAGATGTTGCTTGACTTGAGACAACTATAGGTCAGTGAGAACAGGTACGGTATTTGGATGGAACCAGATGTGCACTAAGAAACGAGCAGTAAAGTTCTGGATGATCTCGCATTCACGAAACAGATCACTGGAAGCCAGTCAGGAGGCTTCCAACAGCAGATAGGCTGAGGTTAACTGGGGCGATGTTGCCCAGGTGGAAATATGGGGTGTTAGCATTGACGTGAATATGCGCTGAAAAGCCATGATAGTGAGGTTACAAGCAGTCTAGGTCAGCATTGGGCATGTATGAGGGAGAAGAATGGACTTGGTGTTGAGGGAGTGGAATGTATGGTGGTAATTAACAGTTAATGCTTTGGTTGGTAAGGAGCAAAGCACAGGGATAGGCCCTTCAGACCACCAAGAGTGTGCTGACACATCCTCTTCTAGACTAAAAACCCTTTCCGCTATAACACAACTCTGTATTCCTGTTTATTCCCTGCCTACTCATGTACCTGCAAAGATGCCTCTTAAACATCGCTATTGCAAACACTTCCACAACCGCCTCTGGCTGCGCATTTCAGGCACTTACCACTGTGTAAAAAAAAAACTTGCCTCTCTCATCTCCTTTAAACTTACTCCCTTTTATCTTTAACCTAAGTCCCCTAGTAAATGACGTTTCTACCTATGGATAGTCAGAGCCTTTTTCCATTCTGTCCATGCATCTCACAATTTTGTAAACTTCCAGCAGGTTGCCATGCACCCTTCAACATTTAATTGAAAACAAAGTTTGTTCAGTGTCTCCTTTTGTTAATACCCTCCAAACCAGGCATCATCCTGGTAAACCATGTCTGTACCCTCTCCAAAGCCTCCAGAGGATTAGATAGGGTGGACAGTTGGAGTCTTTTTCCGAGGATGATGACTTCAGCTTGTGCAAGGGGGCATAGCTACAAAGTGAGGTGTGATAGATTTAAGACAGATGTCAGAGGCAGGTTCTTTACTCAGAGTGGTAAGGGCGTAGAACACCCTGCCTGCCAATTAAGTTAACTCAGCCACATTAGGGGCATTTAAACAGTCCTTGGATAAGCATATAGATAATGATGGGATAGTGTAGGGGGAGGGGCTTAGATTAGTTCACAGGTCGGTGCAACATCGAGGACCAAAGGGCCTGTTCTGCGCTGTATTGTTCTATGTTCTATGCTTCTGATAGGGTGATAAGTACTTTACACAATATTTCAAATGTGGCCTAACTAAAATTTTATACAGCTATGTTATAGAAATTAAGCCTGAAAATGAATGTTGTGAGCAATTTTAAGAACCAAAGTCAGAGAAACTTTTGAAGATTAATGGAGTTAACATCAGAAGCATACATAATACTGATGTCAGGGTCACATGAGGGGGTAGAAAGATTTAGAAAAGACCATGGACCTTAGGGAGACTAAACAGCCCTGAACTCAACAACACAAAACACTTTTTGCTTCCTCAAACCAAAATGAAGCAGAACTATGATTCCTGGTCCAAGAGCTTAGTTGTACTTAGAACGGATGTGTTAAATGCTGTCACAAATTGCGTTCATTGTATGAGACAAATCTTTATTCAGGAAAATTGCAGTCTCTTCCAAATCTTTGTTAGACACTGAAAGTAAGTAAAACAGATTTTCTGGTAATAAAATACGTTGTTACATAGAGAATTCAGCAAATCCCTTCATTGGGACTCACAGCCACTCTGATCCTTCTGGTGCTCTCCAAGTGAATGAGGATAATAATTAAAATTGACCACCCATTCACTAGCAGCAAGAGGAAGACAGACTTTTGAGACGTCTCCGGGATCAGATTAAGCTTCACTTTTCAAATCAATGACTTTATAGAGTTTTTTTGTAAAAAAAAAAGGTCCGGCTTTGCAAATCAGTCAAGTCAGTTAAGGAAATGTGCCCTGGCGGTGCATAGGGGAGGCCTTGTAGTTAACTGAAGAGCAGTTAGAAAGATTTCTTTGCATTGGGCTTGTTCAAAAAAAAGTCAAAACGCTCTTCATCTGAACACTGGAGAAACCTACGATTTGAAGTGAGGCCAACTGTGACTTTGTTAAACTAAATGTAAATGACTTCAAACAGGGCAACGTGCCAGGGGTTAGCTGTCACAGCAACCAACCACTACTTCCAAGCAATGCCCTATAATGTCAATGCAAGCAGTTAATTGGCCTCTTGACTCACTTGAGGATTTTTGAAATGAGCCATAGATGTGCATTTTCAGGAGAATTACCCTATTGTCAAGGCAAGTTGGCACAAGACAACTATTCCTCATCTTTACAGTAATCTGCCATTATCTGTAGCTTCCGTAGTTCCTTCCACTCCTCCTTTCAATATATTTCAGTGTTTGCACAAAAATAAAGCTTCTACCTGTAGAAGTTTCTTTATCGTGGACAATGAGAGGCACTGACAAAGGTATTTATTGCTTTAATGAGTGTTATGAAGCACTCTGTTTTGTCAACCGAATTTTTTTTAACTGTACACATTTACACAGTGGAATGAATTCATTTCTAACAAAGTAGACACACACACACACACACGGAAAACAATATACTCTTTTGTAACCCAACTACATTCTTACTAATCCCCCAGCAAACAAGGGGGATTCCTCTGGACAGTTCCAAGAAAATAAGGTTTAACGAAAAGCTACGAGACAGGTTTTCACGGAAAAGGATACTGGGCTGAAGTGGGAATATTTTCAAGCTGAATCTCCCCATCAATTAATGCCAATTAAAGAGGTTAAATATAGAGCAGAGGTTGGTTTACGCAACCCCATTAGTCTGACCTTGCCATTTCCTACAGGAAGCATGCTCCCCATGTGCGAGTAGCAATTTTGATTCAAATTGAAGGCAAGTTTCATACTACAAAAGTTTTGTCTACTCAGAAGTAAGACGAGAAGCTCAAATGGTCAGGAGTGTGGTCATTTTCAAACCAATCTGGTGCTAATACAAATAAAAAGATTCTGAGATAAAAGGCAGTGTTGCAAGACAATAATTGCAGTCCATCCTTGAACCTGTGGCAGAGCAGGTTCAAAAGATTACAGGCATGCTTTCTTTTCTTCCCTCCAGCAAACCAGAACCACAACCTCCAAGAAGCAAGGTAACTTCTGTAAAGATGAGGGCTATTCTAAAGTCTCACCAAAATAAAAAAAAAGGTGTTCACAGGAAGCAATAAAAAGAATATTGCAGCTTTAAATGACGTTGCTCATTTCCTTAGATTCAAATTTCTTTCCTCTCAAGCAGAAGAGAATTTCAGTTTGTTCCAAAAGGTTCCATTAGCTAAAAGCAGCACTCTCAAATTCTTCAGAGTCTTTGAATCTAACACCACTTGGGGACAAAACTAATGTGGGCCTCACAGGATTTTGGAAAACATGCATCGCAAACACTGAGATCCAGGGCTTTCACCAGTCTGGCCTATTTACCTAGAACCACACACATTGGAAGCATTGACGAGCCATATTTATCACTATGGTGATCAAACTACACCGTAAAAGGTAAGCAATGGGTGATGCAGCATCAAATACAATGCTAATCTATTAAATACAAACTAAACTTCAGTATGTACCACATCGAACAGCTGCAACACCTGTTCTTCAGCTTCTGCCCCGTCCCTGGAGAGTGTAGTTACTTCCTACATATGAAACAAAAACCCACTATACAAAAATTCACAGCAGGACCTTACAACACCAACACAGCAATCATAACATTCATCTGCAGGCCAACAGCTGGGATCATATTCCAACTACTGACCACCTATACTTATAATAATGGCAGTGCTGCTTGAAACAAACAGCTTTCAATCTTGTGCAGTCGAGAAGAGAAAGGTGTGGATGGCATGGCTCTAAAACCGCATCTACTTTGCATTATGCAGTTTACCTGGCTCAGTTCAACACCCTTAGTTATTCCAGCTGGCAAGAACAGGAAACTATTATTAGGCAAGGTCAGCCAGTGAAACTCCCTGCTGAGGAAGTTGATGACACCTCTTGGCTTCTTCAGTATTCTTAGCCAGATCAACTACAGTTCCTTTCCTTGTCAACTTACTGCAACCATACAGAAGAGTTCGCAAAATTTCCCAGAGACTAAAATTAACTCTAAAGAAAACAACACACACTCAAACATATAATCACAAAGTTCTACTTGTGGTTACCAAGATTGGGAATCGCTAAAAGGGATGTTACGAGTTACATGTCAGCAATGCATTAGACTAGACAATCTAACATGATCTCATCACTTTCTCTCTTGTCACTATTTGTCTATGCTTTGAACACAAAAATAGAAGTAAGGCATTCAGCCCTGGTTTGCTAATTGACACCTCAACTCCTTGTATTCAAATATTTTCTGTACCCCTGAATTCCATTGACTAGCAATTCCCTTCCCAAACACTTGTTGAACAGCATCGATGTCAATTCAGAGGAGCATGTTGCACATTTCCACCACCTTTTGTGTGATAAAAAGGAGTTTCATGAATTTGTCCCTAAATAGCCTGGCTATTAAGATGATGTTAAGATGATGTCCTCTTGATCTAGATTCCCACTCTGGAAAAAAGAGCTCCTATATATCTTAGCATCTGATACCCCTTACTACTTTAAATCAGCCATCAACGTTTGAACTCAAGGAGATACAAACCAGCCTTATGCAATATCTTCACAATTTAAGTCTAAGCCCTGGCACCATTTTAGTAGACTGCTGTGCCCAATATGGTCTTCCTGAGGTTCAGTGCTCAAAAGAATACAGCTTCCAGAAGGGGTCTGATCAAGATTGTACACAACTGAAGCACAGTTTCCTCACTTCTGCATGCAATCCTGTCAAGATAAACACCAACATTTAATTCAATTACATTTTTATACCAGTGCATCCATCACTTCCAACTGTGCAGCCTAAATCCCTCACTCTACTATAGCTCCACACATAAAAACATTTGATTTGTCTTTTCCCCAATCCAAAATGGATGATCTTGGCTTTCCCACTTTGATCTCTACCTACGATCAAAGCCATCTGACTGACCTTGTGCCAGAAATCACTGCTGAATGCACAAAATGCTTAGTTCAGGCATGAAAAGAACAGTGCATAGCTGACAATCTACCAGTTTACAATTTATTAATACAGTACCTCTTTTACAAATCAACAATCTGTTCAGCTGTTTAAAAAGTTCCATGTAGAATTGGAAGCAATATTGTCTTCAAGCAAAATTAAATTCTCATTTCTGCTCCAAACTTCGAAGTGTATTCAGCACCAGTACGATTCAAGTTTTAAGACAGACCATTGACAAAACCAGCTTTGTTCTCCGATTTATTATGCCCTTTCACCCCTGTCTTTTCAGAGGCACCATCTTTCACAGCCTCTGGGCACAAAGAATCCAGAGGTTTTCATTTGGATTCAACATGAATTTCAGGTAAACACTGATCTTCTAGTCTGTCCTGGCCTGCAGTGACAAATCCTACATAGCTTGCTTCAAACTGGGGCAACAGCATAGTTTTCTTCTTTGGTCTCCGAAAATTCCCTTGGGAGAAAGTCTACAACATCATCATCATCATCATCAAGGAAACCATCTGAAATTCAAAACTGCTTGGGTACAATCTGACCTGGTCAGTGAGAAGGTTGAAAATATTTTGGCATACCTCCAACAGCACTCTCTTTTATAAAGGTTTGACATCCTTCATTATAGTCATGAAACATCATAGCCAAGATGCCATCCACGTCCACATTTCCTTCAGGATACCCAAACTCTCTAAGACTTGTAGCACAGTTATCAGATGACAGAGTTTATTAAAACCAGCTCACAATGACTAAGTGAGTATGTCAGCTCACGATGACTAAGTGAGTACGTACACTACGGAGAATGGCACCAAGCTATCAGACCTGGAGGTAGCAGATTCCATATGCTGTCTACACAGAAATTATCTTTAAAATGTGAAAGAGGAAATGGCTTTTGTTGCCCTGGGCTAGGAATGTACTTTCCAGCAGAGATCAAAAGATAAGCAATGAGGAGTTTGAATCGTGACTGATTTTCCTCAGTGGTCCCCCTCACAGCACATGGGCAGAGAGATCAATTCCCAATGTCCTTTTCTCAGTCAGAACATATAGTGATCCAAAACAGCATATTGTCTGCAAATGCACAAAGAGAAAAAGCCAGTTCTACTCCTCGACTTCCATCTTCTTCTAAATAGAATGGCCCTCAAAATGTGGAATCTGTGTTCCACATGCAAACAAGCATCACCTGGTTTTATATTCTGATCTTCTCTGCTTGCAGCAGATACAGTTCAGAGCAAAATTATCCATAAAGCCTGGCACCAATCAGTTTGAATGATTCATTACCTTTTTTTTCTGCAAAGGCTTTAATCTGTTGTTATATTGATTTATGCTACCAGTCCACAATATTGGGCATCACTTTTTCCCAAATGGCAGAGGTTTTCCTGGCATGGGAAAGGCATAAGTTCCAACTGCAACCAAACACAAAAGTGGACGACAATTCATCTGGTGCTCCTTCTCCCCAGTCTCCCAACATTTATTGGCACGGATTAATATGCATGTGCCCAGCTAAACCACTGTTACGTGCTTCTCAGCCACATTGACAATGCAACTTGGTTCTGCTCACCATTGTCCAATTGATTCAATTACTGATCTAAGGATCTCAATTGTCTTTTAGAACAGGGGAATTGAATCTATATCCTACAACAGCAGATCAGAGGCTACAAATTCAGAGGTCAGTAACTCAACTCCTAACTCCTCAAAGTCTGTCCACCTTCCACAAGGCGTTGCTGTGATAGAATACTCACTACTTGCCTGGGCAAATGCTGCTCCAACAACATGCCAGCTCAAAATCATCCAGGACAAAATAGCTCTCTTGACTGGTATCCTAACATCTACAACATGTGCTCCCTCCATCACCAAGGTACAATGACAGCAGTGTGTGCCATTTACAAGATGCAATACAATTTGTCAAGTCTCCATCATGAGCTCCATCCAAATCTACAGCTCCATCACCTAGGAGGATGAGGGCAGCGGAAGATGAGGAGTACACCAGGTCATGCAAGTTTCCACCCACTCCACACAACATCTTGACTCGGGAAACCTCTCTCAATATTTTCTTGTGGTTGCTGGGTCAAAACCCCAGAACTGTCTTCCCACTGGGGCTATGGGTGAATATACATCACATGGACAGCATCCATTCAAGAAAGCGAATCATCACAACCCATCTGCAATTAAATGCTGGTACCAAATGCTGATCTTGCCATCAACGATCACACTGCAGAAAGAAAACTGAAGATTAATTAGACTTTGATAGCCAACTCACAAATCTGATCTTTTGTCCAACACACACACACACACACAATTCCCTTCTTTAGGATTAATAAAACTCACTGTTACTACTTCAATATTTTGCCTTCTGAAAATAGAAAAAGAAAGGGCTTAATGTTATAAAAACTGAAAGAACTGTGGATGCTGTAAATCAGGAACAAAAACAAAGTTGCTGGAAAAGCTCAGCAGGTCTGGCAACATCTGTGAAGGAAAAAAAAAGAGTTAACATTTCAGGTCCGGTGGCCCTTCCTCAGAACAGAGTTCTGCCAGACCTGCTGAGCTTTGTCAGTAACTTTGTTTATGCTCCTCAATGTTATAAGATTAGATCTACATTCAGGTGAGTCAAAATGAACAAGATTTATTCACCATAACTATACACAAGGGATGGTACAGGACATCTCTGAAACAATACACAGAGGTCGCAGTTATATATGATCTGCTGTCATAATAACATAGTTCCTTATGCAAATATTCAGTGGAAATTGTTCAGGCAAGCGTACAGTTAATACTTTACTCCACATAATATGCATGTAGACTCATATTTAAGAAACTCAGGCTATTACTAACATCAGAAATTCCTGTTTTAGCACAGTCACATGTGAAGCTATCTGGTCCCAAAGGATGAAAACAGTGTAACCATTAAAATGTGGTTGAGCTAAAATAGCTGAGTAATCAGTAGTCTCCCATCGGAGGGCAGCAAGATAAAATGAAGCCTCCTACCCTCCAGGTCATCAATGCAGTACTTGGGACACAAAGGGGCTTCCTGGAAAGGGTTTAATCTGTTTCTATCTGGTCCTTGATCAGTAAGAAAAAGGCAATCAGTATCTAAGGTTCCGCACTCTGGGTAAATACTGACAATGGTTTTATTAAAGCAGCATTGTCTCTTTTGTCCAACACAACAAACAGCAGTTTAAACATTAAAAGGGCTTTTATATTGTATGCTAGGTCTTTGCACAGGACCTAAAACCAGCCGCCCTCCCAGATTTACAAAGCACTGACGCCACTCAATTCCGACTGAAACAACAGCAGGGTGTGCCCCTGGGAGCCGACAGGCATAGTGGTCATTATCGCCCACAAACAACGCAAATGCACTGTAACATCATATATAAAATACTGGCATTCTTCACCATTTCACTTATCCAGTTGGCAAGATAGGAAAACCCCCTGGTACCAGAGCTAGAGTTAGTTTTGTAACTGTAGTAAGACTAGTGGTAGGCGCAAGAATCCAGCAAAAAGATTGATTCTCAACTGCAGCACATGAGCCCCAAGTTAAAATGACAGTCAGCATTTCAACACATGGGCCTAACATTTCACTGGTCTACAATTTAAAACAGAGATAATGGGAACTGCAGATGCTGGAGAATCCAAGATAATAAAGTGTGGAGCTGAATGAACACAGCAGGCCAAGCAGCGTCTTAGGAGCACAAAAGCTGACGTTTCGGGCCTAGACCCTTCATCAGAGAGGGGGATGGGGAGAGGGTTCTGGAATAAATAGGGAGAGGGGGGAGGCGGGCCGAAGATGGAGAGAAAAGAAGATAGGTGGAGGAGAGTATAGGTGGGGAGGTAGGGAGGGGATAGGTCAGTCCAGGGAAGACAGGCAGGTCAAGGAGGTGGGATGAGGTTAGTAGGTAGCAAATGGAGGTGCAGCTTGAGATGGGAGGAAGGGATGGGTGAGAGGAAGAACAGGTTAGGGAGGCAGAGACAGGTTGGGCTGGTTGTGTGATGCTGTGGGGGGAGGGGACAAACTGGGCTGGTTGTGGGATGCGGTGGGGGAAGGGAAGATTTTGAAGCTGGTGAAGTCCACATTGATGCCATTGGGCTGCAGGGTTCCCAGGCGGAATATGAGTTGCTGTTCCTGCAACCTTCGGGTGGCATCATTGTGGCACTGCAGGAGGCCCATGATGGACATGTCATCTAAAGAATGGGAGGGGGAGTTAAAATGGTTCGCGACTGGGAGGTGCAGTTGTTTATTGCGAACTGAGCAGAGGTGTTCTGCAAAGCGGTCCCCAAGCCTCTGCTTGGTTTCCCCAATGTAGAGGAAGCCACACCAGGTACAATGGATACAGTATACCACATTGGTAGATGTGCAGGTGAACCTCTGCTTAATATGGAAAGTCATCTGGGGGACTGGGATAGGGGTGAGGGAGGAGGTGTGGGGGCAAGTGTAGCATTTCCTGCGGTTGCAGGGGAAGATGCCGGGTGTGGCGGGGTTGGAGGGCAGTGTGGAGCGAACAAGGGAGTCACGGAGAGAGTGGTCTCTCCAGAAAGCAGACAAGGGTGGGGATGGAAAAATGTCTTGGGTGGTGGGGTCGGATTGTAGATGGCGGAAGTGTCGGAGGATGATGCGTTGTATCCGGAGGTTGGTGGGGTGGTCTCCATCTCAGGCAACCAGCCTGTAACTGATGTCCATTTCAAGCCCACCGAATCCCACAGCTACCTAGAATACACCTCCTCCCACCCACCCTCCTGCAAAAATTCCATCCCCTATTCCCAATTCCTCCACCTCCGCCGCATCTGCTCCCACGATGAGGCATTCCACTCCCGCACATCCCAGATGTCCAAGTTCTTCAAGGACCGCAACTTTCCACCCACAGTGGTCGAGAACGCCCTTGACAGCATCTCCCGCATTTCCCGCAACACATCCCTCACACCCCGCCCCCGCCACAACCGCCCAAAGAGGATATCCCTCGTTCTCAACACCACCCCACCAACCTCCGGATACAAAGCATCATCCTCCGAAACTTCCACCATCTACAATCCAACCCCACCACCCAAGACATTTTTCCATCCCCACCCTTGTCTGCCTTCCGGAGAGACCACTCTCCGTGACTCCCTTGTCCGCTTGGGAACCCTGCAGCCCAATGCTATCAATGTGGACTTCACATGCTTCAAAATCTTCCCTTCCCCCACTGCATCCCACAACCAGCCCAGTTTGTCACCTCCCGCCACGGCATCACACAACCAGCCCAGCTCTTCCCCTCCACCCACTGCATCCCAAAACCAGCCCAGCCTGACTCTGCCTCCCTAACCTGTTCTTCCTCTCACCCATCCCTTCCTCCCTTCTCAAGCTGTACCTCCATTTGCTACCTACTAACCTCATCCCACCTCCTTGACCTGTCCGTCTTCCCTGGACTGACCTATCCCCTCCCTACCTCCCCACCTATACTCTCCTCTCTACCTATCTTCTTTTCTCTCCATTTTCGGTCTGCCTCCCCCTCTCTCCCTATTTATTCCAGAATCCTCTCCCCATTCCCCTCTCTGAAGAAGGGTCTAGGCCCGAAACGTCAGCTTTTGTGCTCCTGAGATGCTGCTTGGCCTGCTGTGTTCATCCAGCTCCACACTTTGTTATCTACAAATTGAAACATATCCTTTATTCATAAAAAATGTATAACTTACACACACACAGTTACAAATGCAGTATGAATCTGTACAGTAGCATATCAAAGAAACAGGAGAGTTCTGTTCCATCCAAACAAACCTGAGGCATCTCTTAAAACTGAAACAAAAAACGAAACACAGTTCTAAGGAAGGACCTGAAATATTAACTCTGATTTTTTTCCTCACAGATGTTGCCAGATCTGCTGAGCTTTTCCAGCAACCTCCTGTTTTTGTTCCTGAGGCATCTCTTAGTTGTGCAAGATTATATTTACATATAAAATTGAGATACTAGGAGCATCCAATAACTGAATGGACCTCAATTTTACTTTGGCAGAAAGACCTTAGACGGTGGTCTTTCCCTACTGCGCCTTGCTAGTAGCTGCTCCAAGCTTTAGTGCTTTCCTCAGCACTTGGTCCTTGTCCTTGGAATATGCCAGTCTGCAACATTTGGTCAGGGTCAACTCCTTGTTCTGGAAGACCAACAAGTTTCGGGCAGATCAAAGAGCATCTTTCCACGAGTTGACAGTCCTCCAGGCACAGTCGATGTTTGTCTCTGTGGAAACAGATTTAAGCCTCAGCCCCCGACAATAAAACCACATCTGCCCCTTTCCCTGTCAGAATTCCCACTCAGATTTGTCACATTTCACAAAAAAAATGTGGCTTGTTTCCATTGTTGTGGGGCCTGGGACCACCAAAACCATCAAAATAATGAAAGGGCAACGACAGAACTGGCCAGCTCTGATCAGATTTTCGGAATACTAATGTTTATCCCTCATCTCTCCTGAAACAAATTTAAAATCTAGTTCCTCTCTGGTTAAAAGGCTAATGAGGAGCTGAAGACTAAGATTAACCGAATAGCAGCAAATTACTACAGATTCTAGCATCTGCACTGAAAATAAATGTTTTGGAGATCACAGCTGGTCATGAAGCATCCTTGGGAAGAAAGAGCAAGCTAATGTTGAGTCTAGATAACTCTTCATCATGAACAGTGGAGGGGTCAGCATTTATGCAATAGCTGGGACAGGGGCAGTGGATTGCTGGGGGAAAGAGAGGATGTTGATAGTTCAGATTAAGTGATCGGAATGCGAGAATGGAAGAACACTGGTATATCTAACTACCAGACTGGAAGGAACTGACAGTCCCACTGGAGTGGAAGGAGAGGAGAGAGGACATGGTGACAGACAATGTAACAAGTAAAACTAAAAGGGAAGGTTTAGTTCCTAGTTCCAATTTTTCTTAACAGCTGAATGAGTGCAGGAAAAGTTTTAAATATATCAATGAGATTGTGACCCTCATTATCATTCAGATTTTCAACTTTGATTCTGGTTTCCCAGAATGGAAATGGGTTTACAATTTAAAAGGTATTGCACGCAATATTAAGTTCAGAAGCTTGTAAACTGCCTAGTCTGAAGAGATGTTGTTCCTCCAGTCTGCATTGTGATTCGCTGGAACATTGCAGCATGTTGGAGGACAGACATATAGACACACGAGCAGGACGCTGTGTAACACTATGTTGAGGCAGCTTCTGATTGTAGAATGCTTGATAATTACTATTGCCCAAGGTAAGCTTTATCCAGCATCTGGATCAAATTCCAGGCAAAAAGAACTCAATCTTATAGGATTGCACTGAACTCAACACAATTTTATTTTCATATTGACAATATAAAAGATCTTCAAAGATCAATGGTCCTTCCTTTGAAGGACAAACATTGTGTAGGCTTCAGAATCCTTTAAAACGGATCAAGGTGACAAGAATACAACTTAAATAAATATAAAAAGGAAAGCTGCTATAATCCTACCATACCACAGGGCTGCTCCCTCATTACAGAGAGTCAACTGCTGGTGGTTTAACCTGAGGTTATCATACCCCACGTGAGGGGAGAGGTGGAGAGGAGAGACCTTCTTGGTAATCTCAACCAGTTCAAGTACTGAACCCATGCTGTAGGCATTAGTCTGCATTGTAAACCAGCCAGCCAGTCGACTGAGCTAACCAACCCTCTTAAATTATGACTCACTCACATTCAAACCAGCTTATTTCCCATCCCATGAAAAATCAACATTCAGAGATATCAGCGGTTGGTCACATTCTACCAACTTGGTATGGAGAGGTATGGCACTGCATATGAAGCTACAGCCTGGCATATAAGAGCTGGAAGGAATGAGACATAAGTAACTATATCATTGTAGAGATGCCACGTTAGTTAAGTGGCCACGCAAGGCAGGTTGCAGCTTGGTACCTACTATTGCACATGTTACCAGCTGAAAGAACTTTTTTCTTTGGGCTCCCTATACAGATCTCACATAAACATGCCGATGCAAGATCAGTCTCTTGATCATTAAGTTGTCACTGAGAACGAACAGACAGACAAAGCCTGTGTACTCTAGCCTTTCAACTGAAGATCTGGCCTTGTATTCATAATCCTTCAGACCTTCCTACCCAAAGGTCCCATGGTAGTTAATTCAGTTGAACTTCATTTTCCTCTTCAATAAACACAATGAAAGACATGGAATGAAAGCACTGGCAAAAAAAAACTCCTCCACATGCTACAGAAAGGCCACACTGTTCTGGCTTCAAAAATGATTCAGAAACTTTTCAGCCAAATTTCTAGCCAGACAAAGGTCTACATTTTTGCATTTGGTTGCAATTTTTCTGGGTAAAAACCAGAAAAATGCCACATTACAATAATGTACATTCTTACACACTGACAATTTCACAAAATATACCTTTCGTATTTAGGTGAAACATCCAATCTTTCAGTTTCTGGGGGCAATTCAGGTGCAACACCTAGAGCTTTAAGAGTCACTCATTTACAATTATTTCCAGCGGAACATACCGGCAGGTCATGATGCTTTGAATTAAGACTTGTCCATCAAAGACTTCATCTCACAAGAACAAGTTAAAACAAAGCAGAAGCTTAAAGAGGGATTGCAGTTCCCTTGTTTTGTAAGCAGGGTTGTTAAGATTCCTGATTGCTCGCAGGATGTAATTTGGACATTCCCAGTCCACACAGACCCTATGGTTAAAATGATTCGGAATGAGTGGGAATTCAAGCTGAGTGTCAACCTAGTGGGCCAAAGTTCATTATGTACCATAAGCCTAGAAAGGCAACAATAAAAGGATTTGCTAGAGAAAGAGTTTAACATTAAAGGAAAAAAAACCTTCAGGATGCATTCTTGGGCTTATTCAGAGCAAGTGTCACTGGATTACAATGTCTCCATTTCATAAAAGTAGCAGAAGGCTTCCACACTCTGCAGACACTCAGCAAACACAAATGCCTTTTAATGAACAGTTCAAAGGGTAAACACAGTACAGCTAAAGCATTTCCTTTAGTGTCATCTATTCATAGTTCTTTGGATTTTGGAGGGGCCAGTGACCAAACAATACCTTCTGGTATTTAAGAGGAATAATTTATGTTTCTAGTCAGAAAACCAATCCACATCGGCTCTTCGTTTTCAAATGATTCAGCTCAAGGAAGGTATGATCACAAATTGTTTTGATATGTAGAGGTCAGATGGCATCTGCAGACCAAAGACTGTTTCAGCAGACAAATTCTGATTAAAACACAATCTGCCTTTATTTTTTACAGATGCTGACTGACATATTGAGCATTTCCAGCACTTTCTGTTTTTAATTTCAGAATTCCAACACTTGCAAATTTTTTTCTCTTATTTTATAACCATATAGATTCAAATATGAAATATCCAGTGCTTGATTGGAAACATTTTCAGTATGTTAGTGGTTACCCATGATTCAACTTAATCAAGAACCACAACTTGCGTTTGTCTGGTGCCTGAATTTGGAGGGAGAGAAAAATCTTTGTCTGATACTCTAAGATGCCAAAAAATGGTGGCAGAATCAAAGGTGATGTTAGGTGGAGGAACTAAAACTGCAGACAAAGAATTGAGTCTTAAAGAGGATTTCAGAAAGGAGGAGAGGGAGGCATTCAAAGTTAGGAAGGGAATTACACTGTGCTAGATCCAGCATTCAAAGTCTCAGTTTTATCATTGCTGGAAAAGTTCAGAAGGTCTGACAACAGATATAATAGGAACTACAGATGCTGAAGAGTCCGAGATAACAAGGTGTGAAGCTGGATGAAGGGTCTAGGCCCGCAACGTCAGCTTTCCTGCTCCTAAGATGCTGCTTGACCTGCTGTGTTCATCCAGCTCCACACCTTGTTAGGTCTGACAGCATCTGTGAAGAGAAATCAGAGTTAATGTTTTGAGTCCGGTGGCCCTTCCTTAGAACCGATAGTAGCTAGGAAAATTTCACGTTTTTATTCACAAGATAGGGTGGGGGGAGGGGGTAAGGACTAAACGATAGGTGGGGACACAGCCCAGACAGGCCATTACACAACCCATTGTTAGTTACTAACAGTCACCATTAATAGATATTCATTCCCCAGCCAGGTTGTTATCCACTCCTTTATCTGTCCAACTGTTCTTCTCTCTCTTTGGGCTCTATCCCCACCTATCGCTTACTCCTTGTCTCCTTCCCTCACCCAATCTTTTGAATTAAAAAAAAGACATTTGCCGAGCTACCAGTTCTGAGGAAGGGTCAGCAGACCAGCAACATTAACTCTAATTTCTCTTCACAGATGCTGACAGACCGGCTGAGCTTTTCCAGCAATTTACTTTTGTTTTTCCTTGTTCTTTGGGGTCTATTTCCACCTGCTATTTATTCTTTACAACCCTGCACTCCCCGCACTGTATTTTCCGCATAAATGCCAACCTCTGTCCAGCTATGATCACTTGAGGAAGGGTTGCCGGTCCCAAAACGTTAACTGATTTCTCTTCATAGATGTTGCCAGGCCTGCTGAGCTTTTGTAGCAATTTCTGCTTTACAGCATTTGTAGTTCTTTTGGTTTTCAATTTTTTATTTTCACAAGGGCAGGAATGGTGTGTTACAAATGCAGGTTATACAGGCATAGAGATGTACAGCAGGGAAACATCTCTGCTGGTCCAACTCCTCAATGCTGACCAGATATCCTAAATTAATCTAGTTCCATTTGGTCCATGTCCCTTTAATTCCTTCCTATTCATATACCCCTCCAGATACCTTTTAATGTTGTAATTGTACCAGCCTCCACCGCTTCCTCTGGCAGCTCATTCCATACACACACCACCCTCTGTGTGAACAAGGTGCCACCTGGGTCACTTCTCATTTTAAACCTCCAGTTTTGAAACCCACCTATCCTGGGAAAAACACCTTGACTATTCATCCTATCTATGCACAGTGGCTCAGTGGTTAACACTGCTGCATCACAACACAAGGGACCCAGGTTTGATTCCACACTTGGGCAACTGTCTGTGGGGGGTTTGTACATCTGTGTGGGTTTACACTGGGTGCTCTGGTTTCCTCCCACAGTCCAAAGTTGTGCAGGCTCGGTGGTTTGGCTACACTAAATTGCCTACAGTGTTTAGTGATGTGTAGTAAGTATGTTACCCATAGGAAATGCAGGGTTACAGCGAGGGTTAGGGAGTCGCACCCACTCTGGTCTAGATGGGATGCTCTTCGGAGCATCAGTGTGGATTTGGGCCGAATGGCCTGTTTCCACACTGTAGGGGTTCTATGATTTTGTAAACCTCTTAAAAAAAACGTTACCCCTCAGCCTCCGATGCTCCAGGGAGAACAGCTCCAGCCTATTCAGACTTGCCCTTTAGCATGTATTCTGTTTTCGGTAAAGACATCTGCAAATATTCACCTATAAACTGCAAAGTGATGACTGATTCACTTTTTCAATTTTCTATATTTCTGCCACTTACATTTCCCAGAACAGCAAAGGAAAACTTAAACTTGAAAACAGTTTTTCTACTCTGATTGACTACATGTTGAAGACTAGAATACCTGCACATCCTCTGCAAACAGACAACATCACTTTACTAGAGGGGTTTCCTCGCTGTAAATGAAGGCAGTGTAACCATCGAGATGGATGGATTGAGAGGGCAGGAAACAGGAGAATCACAAGTTGACAGATATTTCAAGTAATGTTTCACACCGCTCCAAGTTACAGATGTTAATACCAGATGCACAGATGTCCTCAAAACAGTTCACAGCACAGCACCTCTGGCCTTAACTTAAAATGATGGATGTGTGGTGACACCACACATTTTCGATCACAGATTAATCAAACATTTTAAACAGCTTTGTGCAAATTTTAAAATTTGTCCAGAAGCGACATTCCTTTTGCATGCTCTGAGAATCTTTAACATTTGTTTTTAAACATGCAGGAGGCATCTGTAAACATTACCACACTCCTAGGAGCGCCGGCCTTAAATTCCAAAAGACAGGGCCAGGTATCGAAAAGGGAAAAAAAAGCGAAGACATTTTTCACAAGTTTCCAGCGACAAAAATTTGATGTTAACACCTCAGATACAGAACTCTGAAAAATCGACACAGACAGAATTTGTTGACCCTGGAGATCCCCAGGATTCCCCTGTGACTCTTGAACTTGTGTCTAGGTTCTTAGCACTGCAACATCAAACCTGACCCTGGTCACTCACACATTGGACTGAAATGGTGAAGCCAGAACAGACTGGATGCAGTAGGCCACCTTCCACAATATCTTTGCTCTGCAGAAACACTCAAGTCTGACATGTCAATTTGCTCAGTAGTAGAATGCACTTGAGACTTGAGCTCATCATCCAGGCTGACACTTTGTGATGATAGTGTATGAAGGATAAACAATGGGTGAAACCTTCTGCCCCTAAATGACCTAGCCATTGGCAAAGAAGTTAGGAAAACAGATTGAGACAGCCAGCTGCTCAACATCAACAGCCAAAAATCCTATTCTCCACCAAACTGTTGAACGGTGAGAGGTGTTTCCTGCTACTGAGTGCATTTCTTAATATCTCATTAATTATCTTGTCACATTGACATGCAGATTTCCATTCTTCTACCTGCCGGATAGAAAATAGATTTGCAATATGCAAATCAGAGCTGGCACCTGGCAAATTCAGCTTGCTGCTTACCCTGCTGGACTTTCAATTTGGACACCATGCACTAACATCTCAGTGCATCCTCCACAAGCAGTGACCCCATGCACCACCTGTCCGTGGAACTCGGTATCCAACATGTGCCAGCCTCACTGCAATGTCATGGCGTATCTGCACTTTAACGCAACACCCTAACAACTTGCACTGTAGTGCTGCATATAAGGTCAGGCACCCATCTCCTAGACTAGACTAGGGGACACCTCAAGGGTGCCTGCTCACTCTGCGCCTACTTGGGCGTGCACAGCATGCCTGCCTTGTCATTTTGCACTTTGGCCCTTCAGCCAGACCCTCAAACTCTTGATTGAGTGATGCAAATGCTGACCGCTCACATTCATAAAGGGCCTGTTCTGTTCCTGATATTCCCTGTGCAGGTTCACTGGAATCAGTGAATCCAGCCACTGCAGGCCTTATTGTCACTGTTGCTGTGGTGCAAAGGTGGCACAGAGAAATGGACGTGGAACTGATGCACCAGCAAGCCCAGGGCCAGCAGCATCTTCTAACAGCAGCCGAACAGTCTCTACACAGAGGTATAACAGCTGAAGGTCCCCTCACAATGTGCAGTGGGTACAGGTGGACCAGAATCAATTGTCCTTGATATCATTTCCTCCAGACTTCCTTCTGCACAATCCTAGTGACCAGGGTAAGCACAGAGGGAATGTGATAGACTCTGAAGAGCAGCAGTCTTCTGGGGTTGGAAGCTGAAGCCATTGAGCAGGAGGAACTTCATCTTCTGCACAACAGAACGCATGAGCATAAGGTGCAACAAGCTAGGCAGGATGTAACTGACAGCTGGCTCCAGCTGGTATGAGCTGGGTGCAGTGATCACTCACTGACTGTAAATTTAGTGCTCTGCAAAATGCAGTGATTGTTCCCAGTGACAAATGTAACTTCTGTCTTTTTATTTGCTCACTCTTGCAGTTATAGTTCCTGTAAGTGACAGCCCTGCATTGAACAATGAGAAGATGCTAGGTTACACTGAGCATTAGGGACGAGACGAAGGATGGGTACATTATATGGCAATAGATGTGTAATTGCGCACTGAGAAAGCAGTGGCTTGTGGTCCTACCCCCACGCCCCAACTCCGTCGCAACTACAGATGGCCAATTCTCAACCTGGTGCAGGGCTGGACTTTAAAGATGGCACCAGTACCTACGGTATCCCAACAGTGCTGAGTAAGTACACCTATGGCGAGGGGGTAAGAACATGTCAAGTGGAGCACTACTGGGGACACGGTGCATTGGTAATGAGGTACATTTGGGAAGACAGCGGGAGAAAACGCACCATGCCTCAAGGAAAGAAACCCTCCAAGAAACTCAGAATTGACACTTCACCAATTTCTGGTGCAACTCACCCTTGTTGTCTTTTGGATGTGGTGCTTGAATGAAAGACCCATTTGCTTGTTCAAGTAGCTATCCAAATATATATTGAAAGAGCTGGGCATCGTCCCAGTGTCCTAGCAAGAAGTGAGTACATAACCTAGGCTACTAAAACTTTTCTCTGCTAATTTAGCCTATTTGTTTCATGAGGCTGTGGAGTGGGCAATTTTGTTCCCACATCTGCCTTCATGGCAGTTTAGGATTCAAAAGTAAATTACCAGCTGCAAAATGTTTTGGAATATTTTGAAGCAAATGAAAGATGTTACAACATGCAAAAGTAGGAAGGGATGGTCTTGTGGCTCAGTAGGCAGCCATGCCTATGGCCCACAAGCTGCAACTTCAAGACTCATTACAGGAATTTATTGTGATGTTAGTATCACCAGACTGGTTAACTTATCATCAACCTGCAAATCTTTCCAATATGATGGCAGGCAGCAAAAGAGACAGTCTTTCCTGATCAGCCATGTTTGATGTAAAATGACATCACAAGAAATGGGAGCACTAGCGGACTCCCTGCCCCACTACAGCTGGTTTTGGACTCCCTCCCCACTTTTCCATCCATATCTCTCAATTCTCTGCAACATCAAAAATCCATCTATCCCAGCACAGTATGTACTCAATACTGGAAACTCCAAAACACTCTGAAGAATTCTAAAGATTCACAACTCAGGGGGAACGCATTTCTCATCACCTCAGTGCTAAATGATCAGACTCCTATCCTGCAACAGTACTCATGTTTTAGAATGGGTAACCAACAGAAACACCCCCTCAAGTGTCCACCCGCTTAATGTCCCTGCTGAGTCCAGTGCCCCTCAAGTTCTATCCACTGGTTACAGGCTGGTGACCCGTCCCAAGAAAAGCTAGCTACAGAAACAGACATAGGTATGTGTTTTGTCTCCTTCATATGTAAATAGACACAGGAAACTGCTTAGTCCAAGTTTAATACTGTGGATCACTATTAAACATTATCACCTTCTCAGGCACAACTCCAAAATAATAACTCAAAGCTAAGTATCTAGAATATATTCAAGAATCAAAAAGAATAAGGAAGCAAACACTGAATGCACATGTGGGATACAAGCTCAACTGTTGCCTCTGGGAATACAGAAATGACCTTAAAAATGTGCAGTATTGCCTCAGAGTGATTAGAATACACTCGAGGTCACTTCTGTGAACCATAGGTCAATAGGTTACCACTGCAATGTCCGAGTGCAGTCAATATTTGTACAAGTCACAAAGATATTCAACATTCTGAGCACTGATGATTTCCTGAAACAAGCTTAACTTGAAATAAACAGTGATAAGCCCAAATGATAATGTAGATTTTACAAGTACCTGATGGCACAATGATTTAAAAGTACTAGATGGCAATCACATCAATTTAGATGTCCCGTAATAAAAGATACGATTAATATGGTCAGACTGGGAAATTCAAACCGGTCTGAGCCAGGAATATAAATTTTACTGATTTTCTACTCGACCAGGTGCAGGGCTGGGCTTTAAAGAATGCACCAGCACCTATAGTGCTGAGTAATTCTGCCCATGGCGAGGGGGAGAATGTGTCAAGTGGGACACCACTGGGGACGCGGTGCATTGGTAATGAGGTGCGTTTGGGAAGCGAGTGCAAGAAAACTCACCACGCCTCAAGGAAAGAAACCCTGCATGAAACTCAGAATTGACACTTCAATTTCTGGTGCAATTCACCCTGTTGTCTTTTGGATGTGCATGGCTAAAGAATCGTCCAAAGATGGAGAGAAAGGGTTAGAAATTTGGCTCAGTGCGACACGATTATCAACATTACAAAGAAACTGAATATTGGGTAGTTGATAAAATACCACCTGTTCCACATTCTAACCAAGAAAAACTCCACCTGAAGCTGATTTCCAGACGACAACCAGTTACTAGACTCGAGGTTAACTATTTTTTCTATCCACAGATGCTGCCAGACTTGCTGAGTTTCTCCAGCACTTTCTGGTTTTGTTTGAGAATCCAGGTGAGTGTTTTTAGGTTTCGCAGAAAATAAGCTCCACGATGGGCTCAATGGGTTTAGCGAAAAAGGAGCTTAAATCAGGCCAGGGAGGCCCAAGGTGCACTGGCCATTTTGGGCTGCATTCGCTGATCTTATCCATGACAGTAGCTGGCCCACAAGTCCATGTGCATGATGGCAGCGCTGAACTAGACCCTCATGCTCCAGTTAAATAATCGCCCTGAGCTGTGGAAATGTCCTCTAGAAAGGAATTAACATCTTTCAGGGTGGAAGGGTGCAGAAGACAAGCCATAGATGAAACACACAGACTTTACAGAACCAAAAGGTCATTAGCCACTCCCTTTTCACTCGTTACCGCTACCTATTTCATACACTGACCACATCCCACAACTCCTCTTTCCAGAAACACATTCAAACATCACTTCAACTTGCTCATGACACTTATTTGCATGCAGGTATAAGCCTCTCTCACATGATGATGGACTTCTCCTAGAGGGCACTTCACTCCAGATGGAACACATCATCAATTGTGGCTGTACAGGATGATTCATGAGTAGCTGTTCTTCGGCTGTCACATAGGAGTTATTTCTTTCCTTCCAGCTGTCTCCCTTTTCAACCACCCAATCATTCTGCTTTTACCGTACCCTTCCTGCCTACTCGTCTCCAGGTACTGCAACAACACTAAAGACTTCCCAAATCGACAGCGATCTCAACCAAATCAACAAGTATCCTTGGACCAACCCTACAGCTCACTTGTAAGTATTATTGGACAGCATACCTGGAACAGCTGATGGCTCGTGCTAATAGAAATAGCTAGCAGATATTGATGGATAATGCCGCATACTAATCTGCCCATGGGACATGGTCAAGCAAGACACTGCTGACTGAATAATGTATATGGGCTGGAGACCCCTAGACACTTCCATGTGCGGCCCTTGGTCTAGTCAGATGATGTTCAATATTCTGAAGCATCAACTGTTCATTACTTAAACAGCAAGTCATTCTTACGACATCTCTTTATTCCAACATCATCTATAGGCACCAGTAATTCACTACACATTTTGATGGCAGAACTGTGCACTTTTTCACAAGTGGACACATTTAAATGAGAAATATAGTACTGCTGAGTGATTGAAATAATAACCTGGAATATGTTATCACATTTTAACATCACACCACAGCATCCTTCAAGTGTAGAGCTGTTTAATTCATTGCCACCTCCCTTCCAGGAATGCACACGCAGTGAACAATTCTGTTTTTCTCTCTAATGGAATTTGTTTGCTTCCATTACCTCATTAATTTTCTTCATCATCATCATTTTGTGAGATCTGGTGTTTGATCAGGTTCCTCCTACCCCTTTCCCTGTTGCTGTATACTTGATTAAAGCCTGTGAGATCACTAATATTTTCCAATTCTGACAATAACTCATGGAGCTGCAGTGTTAATACTCTCTGCAGATGCTGCCTAACCTACCGATTGTTTACTGTTTTCTTAAGCTATTTTGTTTCTTTACAGCACTATCTTCCCCAGAGTATTACAGATTCAATTCCCATTTGTCCAAAGGATGGCATGATTGACAAGAAGTACAATGGACCAGCACTGTTACGAAACAGGAAATTTCACTGAGGTCAATAGTTCCTAATACAACTTAATGAGACACAAGGGATAAATTTTGAAATGAATATAGTTTAAAATGTACATCAAAGTTACTGGTGTCCAGCCATTGCCAACTTTCAGCATGCTAAGAATAAAGAGCAAGGGGACCGTAGACACTGGAAATCAGGGAAAAAAACTGAAGTGTAAAGAGCACCAGCGTTATCACTCGCTTTATCTTCAGCACATCATGTTTGATTGGAGAATTAATTTGAATGGAAATAACCCCACACACGCCTGTATCCAGTCATCAAGTCACCCTTTATTTACCATATATAGTACTTGACACTGTTCTGGCTTCCTCTGAGGCCAGCTCTCAGAGTGAGAAGAACCTCTGAGACTCCTGTTCTTATCTGTCAGCCAGACTGCCTGACTGGCCCAAGTTAACAGCCCCAATCAGGGAACTCATACTCTGTGATGGCTAACTGACTGACATCGTTACAATCAGTTCACCCACATTAATCATTTTCAATCAGAATAATAAAACAGTAAAACCAAGTATCAATGAATTTGTTATTCCACACTTCAAGGAATTCTTATCAAACAGATATTGCAAGAAACTGAACACAGTGACATGATTTCTCTGTTTTCGTCACACAATGTGTGACTGGAAGGGTACTTCACTGATCCCCAAATTGGAGCTCCCCAACACAGTCAGGCAGCAAACAAGATGTGCTACCCACACTGTGGAGACAGACTAAAAGCATTTAGAAACAGTTTTTCTGGGGCTAAAACATTTTTCCATTAGATGCGAGTGGATCTTTCTCCTGCCCCAAGCACAGACAGCACCAAGTCAATGGAAGTGCCTTTCCTGTGACAATCTGCAAGTGGCAATGTGGGGGGTATGCAGGACAGACACATGGCATGAGGAGAGCCTCTAAAGGAGTCTCCCCTTTACTCAAGAGTTGCTCTACCAGCTTCAAACCTCATCAGCTTTTAATTTAATGAAGGCCCCCAAAAGGTCCATCCATGTAGAGGTGCCCTCTTGGTCAGTGACTTGCCTCCACAGTGCCCAACAATCCCAGTGAGACTGCTAGTGCACCAGAGCTGACGCAACCCTTAACAGGTCAGTGAACACGGAAGCACAGCTGCTTCCAGAGAAATGCACCAATGGCCTTGCTTATAACAAGTGAGGGCTTGGGAACCCCGTGCAAATAGGCCTGATCTGGAAGTCATTAAGCCTGTGGTAAAATCCAGCCCCTAGTTCCTTAACTGATCCAGGTCACTGCAACTGGAAAAGTACTCAGAATTCCAACCTAAAGTTCCCTGCTGGAAGAAATGTGGATGAATTTTGGGTGCGGGAAATCAAGGCTGAAGCATGATCCACCTCTCATTGTGGCAATCTTATCCATTCCAGCTACTGACTGATAGTAGCAGACAGTGATTGATGCTCAGAGTCATACCTTGCACAGTCGGAGATTGGAGAAAACCAGAAACCTTTAGAAACAGTGGGGTCCAATTTTACAAAAAAACTTCAAGACAACACATGAAAGTCTTGAGCTACAATTAGTAATTTCAGCTAACAACACAGCTCTATGCAGAGTTCACTAATGAGCATTAATATAACACTCTAACCTATCAAAGTCACTTGCTTATCCTGTATATCATCAGGTTCCCTCCCCTAATGCTCACACCCTCAATCCCACACCCCATCTTAATGAATAACAGTCCAGTTCCCTTTTCAAGCTGCAAGCAATTTGATAGAAGGCTCAGCAATTCAGAAACATCAAGAGCATGAAAAATATAGGCATTCTCCTGATTAGCATTCTGCCACTTAACTGAACAGTCAACATTAGACAGACTGCACAATCCACTCGACCTACAAGGCACACTGCAGGAAGTCACCAATACTACCTTGACAGTATTTCTCTCAGGTCACTTCGACCACTGAGACAAATCAAATCATAAGTTCTGCTTTTTCAATCTGGCATCAGAAACCCAACACCGGGATCACTTCAGGATCCCAAACCTGTGTTCCCATCAGTGAAGCAACACCATGCTTAAATGGCAAGGCCCTTAACTGGGCCAGGTCCACACCCAATTAGTAGCTTCAGGTGCCACCAAAAGGCAGGAATATATTCTGTTGGGAGATTTTCAAAGGCAGGTGGAAGCTGTGACTGGGTTTGCCATTGTCTGAAGCAGGCATTCAGCAGCGGGAAGGGCCAGGTAACAGTCCAAATGATCATTCATCAGCGCTTCATCCACTCTATTCAAGCAACGGCAGCTTTGTGTCACACTGTTAGATCTATTCTTCTATGGCACAAGATTGCAAATCAGCAGGTCTGATCAATAATAGGTCCTGGACAGAATTCTGACAGTTGGGTGTTAATGTGCTACAGACCATGTGCTCTTCTGATTTATTTTTTACCCATAAAAATTTGATTCAGTTCCTCTCTGGCTGCTCTGTGAGCTCTTCTACGTGCTGAACAATTAGGTCGATCAGAGTCATCCAGGCCCCTGGCTCTTGACCAATGCCTCTCCTTAAAAGTTTTGTGAATCAGGGTGGTGGTGGGGTGATTTGGAAAAATGGCACACCCTCTGGGAGGGCTAGCTTCAACAATGATACACTGTCTTAAGTTTGAAAGACATCAGAACTGTGGGATTATCACCACCAAAAGGACTTCAACAACTCAAAGAAAAAAGCTCTGACACACTTTTGCCAGGCAACCAGTAACTGCCTACAGGTAACTCTAAACAAGTGGCACATTCAGGTTTTACTTTTTAAAAATGATTAACTTCCCGGGGGGGAAATAAAATCTTAGTCTTATCTCAAGCTTACTTGAGCTTCAGGAACATTCTGCTCACGTATTCAGAATTCAAGGTAAATGCATTGCTTACTTCAAACTTTAAAGATCACCCTTCCTTCCAGTCTCCTTTCTTCAAATGCAAATATTTTCACCCAGTTGAATTTATCTTCTCATGAGTTCTACAAACTTGCCAGTACTCCTGTACTTGTGCTAAAGCGCCTTAGGGCCCTGTCACATTTGTGAAAATATACTGGCCTCCCATCATCATAACCCAGATATCCTCTGGGAAAATGAGATGTTGATAACCTACAGAAAATTTAGAGAATCAGAAGTCAGCTTAATACAGTTAGGCTGAAGTTGTCCAATAAAATGTCAGGAAATTCAGAGCTTTAATTCAAGTTCCAATACATAAATTAACTTCAAACAAACAGCAAACACCAGCACAACAGTAAACGGCCACATAACATTCTTCGACAATTTGATCAATATTTCTATGACAATTGTGGTTTCCTGTATGAAGCTGAACAAACAAGTTTCTGATTTTGTACCAGTGGAATTTACAATTAATCCAGGCTTGGAGTGAAGAGCTATTTTAATTGCAGCAATGGTAAACTGACAAAGTACACAAAACAGGCATTTGAGTCATGTTTGTCACAGCGATTTTGCAAATTATGGTACCAAATAGCTGTAACAATAGTAGCACGGACTCAAGAACATAGTCTTAAAGTGCTTGCATTGAGCACCATTTAGATTTTGTTGCTTTCTTTTGGTTAACTCTGATAGGTGTCAGCTATACTTCACCTGGTAGCACCCACTTCAGAGTCAGAAGATGGTGGGGATATATTCCACGCTTGCATACAAAATTCTGTGTGATGTTCCTGTATAATACTGAGAGAATGCAGTATTCTTTCTCAGAAGAGACATCAAACAAAGCTCTTACCAATATTCATAGGTGAAATTCTAAGGCTGCATAGCTCTGTTTTGATTCACAATTCCCATAAGATGATTATGATTATATTTAAAAGCATTTCATTGCCTAGGGGAAAAAAAACTTTGGAATATCTTGAGGTTAACAAAGGTGTTATACAAATGTAAGGTTTTCTTTATGTTCAAGTTAGATTGGTCCCAAACATGTTAATGATGGAGAAAGATGATTCTCTGGACCTTACCCAAATAAAATTAGGTAGCAAACATGTAAATCATTTCCCCTTCGATCCTAGTTCTTGAATTAAAGTAGTGAAGTTACAGCATGCAAACAGATTAGAAACCTGTAAGACAGAGTGAGATAAAAAGTTTGTTTTCTGACACAGTTTAAGGTTAAAGGTGATACTGCAATACAGACACTCAAGATGCCTTCCAATTCCTGTGTATGAAAAGTAGCAGAGAGAAGCCAAAAAACGGAGAGAAAATAATCTGCTACGAAGAAGGAAAACAGAAATATTCCACAATACACAATGAATTGCTGCAGAAATTATTACTGGGGAAAAATATGTCAGTGGCAAAGCTTTCATCTTACACTGATCAGGGCAGAATGCAAGTTGATCAACTGTTCCTTGTTACACTCCCCATGGCAACATGTCTATCAATCACAGTGGATCTTTTCTCATGCAGTATAAATCGCTGTTCCCTATGAAATCTGCTCTTCTTGCTATTCCATTCTGATGAGTACAGGATGAAGTGCTTCAATCCCACATCTCTTTCAGCAACTCAAAAGTATTCCTAGACCACTGATTTCAGACTGTTAGTTTTTGTAGGTATTTACTTCTTTTTTTTGCTCAACAATCACCTTCCTTTCCTACCTCTACTGCCTCCCCCCACTCCAACATATTAATTCAAAAGTTTTGTATGACTAGATTACACACATCCTTTAAATGTATAAATCAGTTTACAGTGTTATCACCAAACCTTTCCCAGTCCTAAGATCTAGTTTGGCCCTCCTTAGGCCTTTTGTGCAACCCTGCACTGTTGGTGATACATCGCACAACTCTGAGCTCCACTCTCTACGTCACTGTCCCTTATTCCCTTTCTTCTGTACATCCCTCTCCCTTTTCTTTAAAAAAAGAGTCTCCTGAAAGCCCATCCTTTCACTGTTTTTCCTTTTGGTCAATTCTTGTGACTCTTCTATGCCTGTTGAACCATCTAGTGAATACCTTGGGATAATTATGCAACAATGGGGGAAGTAAATTTTCTGTCATTTTTCACAGAATAAGCAACACTTTAAGAGCTCATGCCGAGCATAAATGGACACTAGGTTGAAAGAATCATGCCACAGATTTAACAACTTGAATATATGCATAACCACTGAAAATGCTATTATCAATTTGGTAATATTTCATTTACAAAAGCACACCAGCATATTCCACTGAAACAAGATAAATTACCTAAAAGTTTGAAAGAGAAGTCTTTTCAAATTGACCAGGGGCTGCGAATTTAAGTTTCTAAATGGATTACTTGCTTGGTATTCAAGGAATTTATGCAATGTGTGCACTAATTATGGTCGAGGTACTTTAGTGCCAGACACCAGACACATGAAAAGGTACAGTGTAGTTAGGTTATTTTTTGCTTCTCTTCCACCAAAAGAATTGCCTTATGCCTCCGTGATGGTATAACATGCCAAACATCGAGACACCTCAATTAGAAGCCAAAGACTGTGTCACTGAAACACTGACCTATTAGGCCATTTTCTACCGCTGCAACATACAAATCATTTTGATGACATGACGAAATAGACAATTATTCCAAATTTAGCAAGGTTATGTCTAAGATTTTGTTTAAAAAGAAGATGCGTTAGAAAGGTTTGTTCTTGCTGTGGAAAATGTGGGTGGGGGGGGGGGAAGTGTGGATTGGTTGGGGTGGGAGATGAGAGGTGAAGCAAAGTGGGATTGAAGGCTTTGACATTCACAAAGCCTTTGAGATTAACTTTCCAGAACTGTCCTCGGGTTAAGGCAGCACAATAGGATCATACCACCCTCTCTCCTGTCACTCATTCCTTCTCAATTCAACTCGTTATTCAGATGCCTTCCTTACGTAGTTCAGTGGCCAGGTTCCATTCCACAATAAACAGATCATTTAATACCTCCTTTCTACACTATTGAACAAGTTGCTTTGGCATGCTGGTGCTGAAGAATCTGCTTAGAACATTGTGTGACATATTAAAAGCAGGTGAGCCAGGCTTTAGACAAAATGATATTGATGGCATATATCTCAGGTAGAAATATCCTGTGTCATCCATGGTGAAGAGGTGGTGACTGGAGCCTGAAAACTGGAAATTCTGAAACTGTTAAGCGTCAGAGGAATCACGGGTGTATGTGGGCAGAAACTGGACGAGGGGAGAAAAGACTGAGTCAGTATCCACTCTAAACTCACCGTCTCCCATAGCTACCTGGACTATACATCCTCACAACCTGCTTGTTGTAAAGACCGTATTCCATATTCCCAGTTCCTCCATCTCCGTCGCACATGTTCCGATGCGGCTGACTTCGACAAGGGAGCTTCCGAAATGTCCACCTTCTTCCTCAACCAAGGATTCCCCGTTTTCAACTGGGTCCGAACCATCTCCCGCACTTCCGTCCTCATCCCCTCTCTTCCCTCCTGCAACAACGATCTCGTGTTCCCCTCATCCTTAACTACCATCCCACCAGCATCCACATCCAGAAGATCACCAGCTGCCATTTCCACCACCTCCATTGAGATGCCACCACCAGACACATATTCCCCTCCTCTCCCTTGTCTGCCTTCCGCAGGGACCATTCCTTCGAGTCCATCCTGGTCCACACTTCCTTCATCCCCAACAAACCCTACAACGCCATGACACCTTCCTGTGCAACTGCCGATTGTGTATCCAAGGGCCCAAACATATCTTCCAGGTGAAGCAACAATTCACCTGCACTTCCCAGAATCTAGTCTACTGCATTCGCTGCTCACCATGTGGTCTCCTCTAGATTGGGGAAACAAAGCACAGACTGGGTGACAGCTTTGCAGAACATCTACATTCTGTTTGCAAAAAAAAAAGACCCTGAGCTCCCAATTGCCGGCCACTTTAACATACCACCCTGTTTCCTGTCTCTGGCTTGCTGCAATGCTCCAGTGAAGCTCAATACAAGCTGGAAGAAAACCACTTATTTTCTGCTTGGGGACCCTACAGCCCTCTGGTCTCCATACAGAGTTCAATAATTTTACAGCCTGAATTCTCTCATGTCCTAGCCCCCTAATGCACACACCAGGCCTTGTTATCACACAGCCTGCCAATACACACTACCTATTGTTAGCCACTAATATTCTCCATTAATGGCTATTCACCCTCCTAGCCAGATCATTATCCACTCCTTTATCCAACTGTTCTTCTCTCTTTTTGGGCTCTATCTCCACCTATCATTTACTCCTCACTCCCTTCCCCTACCCTATCTACTGCACACAAATCGACATTCTCCTAGCTACCATGACATCTGGCGAAGGGTCACCGGACCCGAAACGTTAACTCTTATTTCGCTTTACAGATGCTGCCACAGCTGCTGAGCGGCCTCTGCTTTTGTTTCCATTTTACAGCATCCACAGTTCTTTTGTTTTTTTTTCTTTAATAAAGACTCTGTATCACCATTTTAACAAACAGAATTCACAACTAAAGAAGACAGAGACAACAAGAACATTTTTCCTACCTGAGGCTAGAAAGGTTGGTTTGATAATTGGATAAACCACCAGGACTAAATGAGATGCATTAGAGGATACTTAGAGAAAGGAGATTATAAATTGCAGAAATTTTGGCTGTAGTCTCCTTAGGCACAGGGGTGATTATGTCAGCAGACTGGAAAATTGAAAATGTTACACTCCTCAGATCAAAAAATGACTACAAAACCCCAGCGACTTCAGGCTAGTCCATTCCACTGGAGGCAGGAAAACACTTAGAAACAATAATCCAAGACAAAAACCAGGGCATTTAAGGATGGGCAATAAATGCCAATCTCCCAGAGGCTGAGGGGTGACCTTGTAGAAATTTATAAAAATCATCAGGGACATGCATAGGGTGAATAGTCAGGTTGGCTGAAAGACAAGAAACTAGTGGTAAAATAGTTCTATTAATTTTCTTGACATGCATTAATAACCTAGCCATGTTATACGAGGCACAATGTTAAAATTTGAAGATGGCTCAAAACTTGGCCATATTATGAATTGAGAGGAGAATTCTGACAGAGTGTGGTGGAATGACCAGCAATGTGGCAGAGGAATATACTGCAGTGAAAAGTGAAGTGACAATTTGGTAGGAAAAACACAAAGACACAATATAAAGGGTGCAATTCTAAAGGGAGTGCAAGAACAGAAAGACCTAATAACGAATGCACACAAACCATTGAAGGTGGCAAGAGGGGGTTTAAGAAAAACGGTCAAGGCAACAAGGCTCTGTGGAGAGGCATAGAGCACAAAAGCATCCAAGTTATGAAGAAGATATATAAAACAATAACTCAGGCTCAACTGGAATATACTGTTGATTTCTAGGCAGTATAACGGAATGATATATAGGTTTTAAGAGAGGTTATAAAAAGATTTGAAAGAATAATTTCAGAAATGAGGGACTTCAGTTATTGGATACCTTGGGAATGTTGTTCAATCATAGCTTTTAAGAGGAAATTGGTATCGGAACAGAAAACCCTTGCAGGGCATGGAATGGGGCACTAGCCAAGTTGTTCTTGCAGGAAGATGACACAGATAGTACAGGTCAAATGGCCTCTGAGCAGTAACATGGTACAATTTCACATGCTATTGATGAATCACAGCCAATGTTTCAGGTACAGTTTGCAAGCACGGGCGATTGTAAAACTTGCCAAACAACCAATTAATCTGACATGGCCCTGCAATTCCATGATCACATTTAATCGAGGTACCAGATACAAAATATGGATGTGTTACACACAGAAAGAATGACTTGCAGTTCCGAACTAGGATGGTCTTAAAGTGAATGAAGGACTACTCTGTTGGATCAATGTAGGAAATATGCACAGCACAATTTGTAGTGCAAACACAACATGTGCATCTTTCTGAGATAATGGGAACTGCAGATATTGGAGAATTCCAAGATAATAAAATGTGAGGCTGGATGAACACAGCAGGCCAAGCAGCATCTCAGGAGCACTCCTGAGATGCTGCCTGGCCTGCTGTGTTCATCCAGCCTCACATTTTATTATGTGCATCTTTCTCATTACCGTTGGAAAATAAAATACATGTGCAGATTGTAGTTGCGAAAGTGTTAAGCTAACATAAGGCTATAACAAACTATTGTCCAAAAATGATCCACCTTCATTCTACATGGATCTTGTAAAATGCCTCTGACTCTATAAAGTAATTCCTTTTCTCATGTTTCTCAATAGATCTACAGAATTCCTCTGAATGTTACTGGGCTCCATTCTCACACAAAAAGGATTGCATAGCTGATTATAACTTGGGGTTTGGGAAATAAATTAGTCTCAGCAAAATAAAAACTTCGATATTTTTCCATTTTCCCTCTGCATAACACCAGAAAACGGTTGGAAACTTACTTAAAGTGCTCCAACAATGCCAGTTTCTGGTATCCAAATAATAAGACAATAAAATGTCCAGCATGAGTGAACTATGTAGATTCTTCAAAAAGATGGGCCAAATTAAACAAAACTACTAGCACTGGCCAAATTTACGAACTAAATAAAAGGACGCAAATGCTCCAACTTTGTTACTGGATGCATAACAGGGGTCAAAATAAGTTTTATTTTCAAAGGCTCTCTGAGATGTCTTAAGAGCTACTTTTTGATTTGTAGGGAATATTTTTGCATTCCACCAAATCTTTCATTAGGTAAGATGCTGTCAAATAGTAACACAACTGTTATGTTAATAGAGGGCATTTCCACTGTCAGAAGCAGAAATATAAGAATTCACCAATATCCTCAGTAATTAATTAACCCTCAATTAAACCAAACAGGAATGTTCCCTCCCAGTTGGGGAACTCTTCAGCGGTCAAGGACTTTCAGCCTCTGATCTTTGGGTAAGTGTCTTCCAAGGCAGCCTTTGAGATATACAATATCACAAAATCGCCAAGCAGAAACTGATAAAGTTCCATACTCATGAAGACGACCTCAGCCAAGATCTTGGGTTCATGTCACAATACAGGTGACCCTACCAGCCTGTTCTGTACCTGTAAAATCTTCTTTACTGTCCTGTTTTGACACCTGACCTTGATAAATTATCATGATCTTTCTACCTTAATTAGTTTGTACAGTTTTGGATTGTTTATGACTTTGGTTAGACCCTCAGCATGTGACTCTTGCACCTATCGTGTTATTCCAGTCAGTTGGTTTGTCTCCAGCACCAACTTATTTTTAATTTTCTGTAATTATCTTGCTGCCTCATTTAATGGGATTATAGTTCATAGCTTGTTATTCAGCTATTGACACTTTACTCACACCGTCTAACTGTTTTGATCACCAGAGACTTGTTATTCATCACTCCACTCATATCATTTATATGATCTTTTGATCTCTTTGCCTATAAATTCTGTGTCTGTGTGCTTCTCTCTCATTGCACCTGATGAAGGGGCAGACTCGGAAAGCTTGTGATTTCAAAGTAACCTATTGGACTATAACGTGGTGTCATGTGACTTCTAACATTTAAACTTCAACATTAAAGCTTAAATTCCCTAGATGTCACAGGATTTAAACCGGCGCAAGATAACAAACATAACAGCGTGTTGTGTGTATGGGTACAATTACAACATTTAAAAGGCATCTGATGGGTATATGAATAAGAAGGGTTCAAAGGGATATGGGCCAAGTGCTGGTGAATGGAACTGAGACTGGTCAGATTGGGATATCTAGTTGGCATGGATGAACTGGATTGAAGGATCTGTTTCCGTGCTGTATGGCTCCATGACTCTTCAGTTAGCAATCAAAGCTTTTTTCCAGGTAAGAGATACACATTTCATTTAAAAAGTAGATTAATTTGCAAGGAATTCAGTAAACGTGAGTTCAAGTTTTCACATCTCTTGGTTAGTCAAGTAATCCTTAATTGACAGGCTCCCCTTGGCAGCCACTGCCATTTTCCCCAATCCTCCACTCCACAGATATTGGCATCTCCCCTCCCACTGCCACCCAGTTCTTGTCTCAGGCGGCAGGCCCTTAACACCACCCATCAAGCCCCAACACATGGCCTCACCTGGCAGACTCTCACTCCCCTGACCTCCTAGTGTAGCCCAACCAACAGCTAACATAGGGAAGAAGCTGCCTGTGATTTATAGAATCACAGAATCCCTACAGCATGGTTGCAGGTCATTCAGCCCATTGAGTCCACAACGTCCCTCCAAACAGCATCTCACCCAAACCCACGTCGCCCACCTTATCTCTGTAACACAGCTCTTTTCCTATAGCTAACCTAACCATCCCTGGACACCAAGGGCAATTTAGTGTGGCCTAGCCATCTAATCTGCATATGTCTGGGCTGTGTGAGGAAAGTCATGTAGACACGGGGAGGATGTGTAAACTCCACACAGAGTTGCCTGAGGGTGGAGTCTAACCCACGTTGCTGGTGCTGTGAGGCAGCAGTGCTACCCACTGAGCCCCTGTGTCATCCAGTGTGGAGGAAAAATTCCTTTCAAAGTTTTTTAATTACATGTACAATAACAATATTTTTGACTTGTCACCTTGCCCCATCCACAATTCATTCCTCATGCATGATTTTGCCAATTATGAGCAGTAAATTCGCCTTCCCTCCCTTGCATTTTGAGTGTCGACACGCAGTGATCCTGTGGGTTACTTTTGATTATTAATACATCACTTGCCCTTTAACAAAACCTACGTGCATATTTGTAAGAAACACTAACTTTATTTACACGAGTTGAAGAATATTCCTGGTTGTGTGATCCCATTACTGCTCTAGAGCAAATGCATTAATCATTCATCAATTATATCAATAAAGCTCAACAAAAGTATCAGAGTCACATAAGAATGAAACAAGTTTGAATTTCAGACACCAACCTCAACTAGAATGGCTCCATCATTCTTAATTTTTTACTCTTTAAGTCTTGGCATTTAATGGAAGCAATGTAAAATATTAACATAGATATCACAAAATATTAACAAATGCTTAGTAAAGTCACAAGCCAGCCCAATGTGAAAATACAAAACAGTCCCTTCATTGTCACCATTGTGGGAGCGTCTTTAACATGTAGACTGCAACAGTTCGAGAAGGCTATTTCAGGGACGATGTGAAATAGGCAATAAGTGCTGACGTTGCCAATGAACCCCACATCCCATGAAACTAATAGATGACGGAAAAAAAATGCCTCTTGCCTGAATTTAATGGAAACGTCACCTAATTTTAAATGGTTTCATACCACTGAAAACAGCAGGGGATAACACGGCTTGGATGTACTAAGCGTTGAACAATGATTCTATCAATGTGGGGTTACAGGGAAAGGGGAAGGTGGGCCAGGGTGGGAAGCTCTTCAGAGATTCAGTGCAGACTTGATGGGTCAACAGACCTCTACCTGCACCTGTAAGGATTCAAAGACTGGTATATTTACATCACACAACATCATATCCAGACAAATTTCTTATATAGAACATAGAAAAATACAGCACAGAACAGGCCCTTCAGCCCACGATGTTGTGCCGACCATTGATCCTCATGTATGCACCCTCAAATTTCTGTGACCATATGCATGTCCAGCAGTCTTCTTAAATGTCCCCAATGACCTTGCTTTCACAACTGCTGCTGGCAACGCATTCCATGCTCTCTCAACTCTCTGTGTAAAGAACCCGCCTCTGACATCCCCTCTATACTTTCCTCCAACCAGCTTAAAACTATGACCCCTCGTGTTAGCCATTTCTGCCCTGGGAAATAGTCTCTGGCTATCAACTCTATCTATGCCTCTCATTATCTTGTATACCTCAGTTAGGTCCCCTCTCCTCCTCCTTTTCTCCAATGAAAAAAGTCTGAGCTCAGTCAACCTCTCTTCATAAGATAAGCCCTCCAGTCCAGGCAGCATCCTGGTAAACCTCCTCTGAACCTTCTCCAAAGCATCTACATCTTTCCTATAATAGGGCGACCAGAACTGGACCCAGTATTCCAAGTGCGGTTTAACCAAAGTTTTATAGAACTGCAACAAGATCTCACGACTCTTAAACTCAATCCCCCTGCTAATGAAAGCCAAAACACCATATGCTTTCTTAACAACCCTGTCCATTTGGGTGGCCATTTTAAGGGATCTGTGTATCTGCACACCAAGATCCCTCTGTTCCTCCACACTGCCAAGAATCCTATCCTTAATCCTGTACTCAGCTTTCAAATTCGACCTTCCAAAATGCATCGCCTCGCATTTATCCAGGTTTCCTCTCAGCCCATCTCTGCATCCTGTCAATGTCCTATTGCAGCCTACAACAGACCTCTATACTGTCAACGGCACCTCCAACCTTCGTGTCGTCTGCAAACTTGCTGACCCATCCTTCAACCCCCTCATCCAAGTCATTAATAAAAATTACAAACAGTAGAGGCCCAAGGACAATTGTAAGTCCTTTAAAATTGCAAACATTTCAAGTTTCTAAACCAGTTTCATTTGTCAATGAATGATTACTGTCATATTAACACCACTCACCAGTGACTTCCAGGCAGAATATTTTCCTTCTACTACCACTCGCTGTCTTCTGTTGGCCAGCCAATTCTGTATCCAGACAGCCAAGTTCCCCTGTATCCCATTCCTCCTGACCTTCTGAATGAGCCTACCATGGGGAACATTATCAAATGCCTTGCTGAAGTCCATATACACCACATCCACAGCTCAACCCTCCTCAACTTTTCTAGTCACATCCTCAAAGAACTTGTTACAAAGAATATTGTTACTGTTCTTCTCCCTTACTCCTAAGAATGTCAACCTTTTTCTGGACAGGTCATCTGGTCAAATCAAGGCAATCTATCAGAGGATGCTAGAAGAAAAATGTGAAACAAACACAGAACTGTACAAACTCAGTAAGTCTGGCAGCATCTGTGAAGAGGGGCGCACAAAGCTGACATTTTGAATCTGGTATGACTGTTCAGAATACGTCATCCCGCACTCTGTTCCTCTCTCCACTGATACTGACAGACCTGTTAGATTTTCCCAGCTTTTTGTTTGTCTCTGATCAAATCTTCACTCTTGATGTGTAAGCTTCAGCATTTTTAGAGGCTATTCATCTTGAAGATATTGTATCAGAGCTTGCTGATCCCTCAGGCAACATCCACACACACACACACACACACACACACACACACACAGGTAAACAAGGTAAACGTCTTAGCTAGCAGCCAGTAGCTAAAAGTGTGTAACCAAATTTCTCCTCCCTGGCTCAGAAATGCTAAGTGCCTTTAATCCGACTTCAGCTGAGATTGGCTAAGTCAACACTGGCCAGAATCAAGCCTTGGACCTTTGCTGAATATTTGGTACATTTCACCAGGTCTTATGAAGAAAGGTCTTAAGGAATTGGCAATGATATTCATTACGTTAGGACAAGGCACTGCACTTTAAATTTACCTGTCCAAGATCAAGCGTAACATTGACTTCGTTGTATTCAAGGCCACGGGAGAGAGGGGGGCTCTGCCACCAACGTTCTGTCCCATCGATGGCATTGGTGCTTGGATGTGCTTTGTTACTCTCTGCCTTGCAAATGTCACAATATTGACCCTATTAAAGAAAATAATACATTTTCAGTAAAATTGTAAGTCCTTTAAAATTGCAAACATTTCAAGTTTCTAAACCAGCTTCACTTGTCAATGAAATAATTACTGTCATATTAAACATGACATATTATACTATTAGTACTTGAATTAGTACTTCCAGTATCAACCCCAATTTGTAAATGCCAATGGTTTATGAACTGATATTCCATGGCATCACTCACTAATAATCTAAGGTCAAAAGTACAAATGTAACAGAAAGCTACCAGAACAGACCTGTGTTTCATCTTCGTATCCTCAAGAGGTCGCTACCCAGGTACTACCTTAAGAAAATCATGTAACTATTGCATCATAGATCAATTTGGAGATCATTCCTGAAGGACGTTTCTCTTTAAGTTGGTAGCTTCTGCCTTTGGGAAAAATCCAGGTTAGGAGATCCAAAAACAAGCAGGGTAGCTGGTTTCTTTTCTCTTTTTCTTAACAATTCTGATATTTCAAAATATGATAGCCAAAATATGAAGGGGCTTGGAGGGTTTGAGCTAATGGGAGGGGCTGAATGAGCTGTAGCATTTTTTTCCTTGGAGCACAGGAGGGTTAAGGGTGACTTCATAGAGGTTTATAAAATCATGAGGAGTATGGATAGGATGAATAGTCAAGATCTTTGTCCCAGGGTGGGGGCAGTCCAAAAGTAGGGGGCATATGTTTAAGGTGAGAGGCAAGGGATTTAACAAGAACCTGAGGGGTACTTTTTTTTCCATGTAGAGTGAGTGGTGTGTGTATGGAACGAGCTGCCAGAGGAAGTGGTGTGGGTGGGTACAATTATGACATTTAAGAGGCATTTGGATGAGTAAATGAATAGGAAGGGTTAAGGGGAATAATGGGCCAATTTAATATTGACAATTTTTTTTCCCCACAGCTGGTGTACTTACACTTATTCAATGATCTAGTATTAATTTGATTTTTTTTAAATCAGAAGGGGATGAGAAAGAGATTGAGAGAAAATGTACAAGAATAGATGTTGGATGACCCACCCAATGTTCATGAGTGCTCTTGCTATTTATGCATTTTCTTCTGTGATGTAATGACTAAGGGTTTTGCAGCAGAAATGATAGCAAAAGCATAATTACTCTCCTCCATTATTCCACTGAGACCGGCAGCAACCTACGGAGTATGCATATTTGCAGGATAACACAGAAATCCAGGCAGTGCTGATAATGCTTCTGTGCTCCTCTTGAGGATGTGCACTGAGCTAATCAACTGGCCTCACTGTAAAAACCTTTGAAAAGGTTACACCTCACTGAACAAAGTGTAACTGGACTTTTAACTTAACTCACCTAATTACTCACTTATTTTCACAGGCCCCGAAAAGCTCATTTTATTACTTGCAGAATGTAAGCTCTTTGAGGATAAAAGTACCAAAAGTTAATTTACTTTTATTTTAGTTTAATTTAAATTCAATTATTTAGCTTGAATGGTGTGTTAAGGTTTTAAGTCACTGGAGCAACACTGTGATGACATCATGGGTGTACACCTCACTGGGAATTAAATAGCACAGTGTGGGAGAAGATAGTTATAACAGAGAAGACTGAGTTAGAACTTAGAACATAGAACATAGAACAGTTCAGCACAGAACAGGCCCTTCAGCCCACGATGTTGTGCCAACCATTGATCCTCATGTATGCACCCTCAAATTTCTGTGATCATATGCATGTCCAGCAGTCTTCTTAAATGTCCCCAATGACCTTGCTTTCACAACTGCTGCTGGCAACGCATTCCATGCTCTCTCAACTCTCTGTGTAAAGAACCCGCCTCTGACATCCCCTCTATACTTTCCTCCAACCAGCTTAAAACTATGACCCCTCGTGTTAGCCATTTCTGCCCTTGGAAATAGTCTCTGGCTATCAACTCTATCAATGCCTCTCATTATCTTGTATACCTCAGTTTGGTCCCCTCTCCTCCTCCTTTTCTCCAATGAAAAAAGTCTGAGCTCAGTCAACCTCCCTTCATAAGATAAGCCCTCCAGTCCAGGCAGCATCCTGGTAAACCTCCTCTGAACCCTCTCCAAAGCATCCACATCTTTCCTATAATAGGGCGGCCAGAACTGGACCCAGTATTCCAAGTGCAGTCTAACCAAAGTTATATAGAGCTGCAACAAGATCTCACGACTCTTAAACTCAATCCCCCTGTTAATGAAAGCCAAAACACCATATGCTTTCTTAACAACACATGGGTGGCCATTTTAAGGGATCTATGCATCTGCACACCAAGATCCCTCTGTTCCTCCACACTGCCAAGAATCCTATCCTTAATCCTGTACTCAGCTTTCAAATTCGACCTTCCAAAATACATCACCTCGCATTTATCCAGATTGAACTCCATCTGCCACCTCTCAGCCCATCTCTGCATCCTGTCAATGTCCCGTTGCAGCCTACAACAGCCCTCTATACTGTCAACAACACCTTCAACCTTCGTGTCGTCTGCAAACTTGCTGACCCATCCTTCGCTCCCCTCATCCAAGTCATTAATAAAAATTACAAACAGTAGAGGCCCAAGGACAGAGCCCTGTGGAACATCACTCACCACTGACTTCCAGGCAGAATATTTTCCTTCTACTACCACTCGCTGTCTTCTGTTGGCCAACCAATTCTGTATCCAGACAGCTAAGTTCCCCTGTATCCCATTCCTCCTGACCTTCTGAATGAGCCTACCATGGGGAACCTTATCAAATGCCTTGAAGTTCATATACACCACATCCACAGCTCGACCCTCGTCAACTTTTCTAGTCACATCCTCAAAGAACTCAATAAGGTTTGTGAGGCATGACCTGCCCCCGTCAAAGCCGTGTTGACTGCATTTAATCAAGCCATGCTCTTCCAGATGGTCATAAATCCTATCCCTCAGAATCCTTTCTAACACCTTGCAGACGACAGACGTGAGATTTACTGGTCTGTAACTGCCGGGGATTTCCCTATTTCCTTTCTTGAAGCGAGGAATTACATTTGCCTCTCTCCAGTCTTCCGGTACGACTCCAGTGGAGAGCGAGGAATCAAAGATCGTCGCAAGTGGCGAAGCAATTGCATTTCTCGCTTCCCAAAGCAGCCGAGGACAAATCTGGTCCGGGCCTGGCGACTTGTCAATCTTAATGTTTGACAAAATTTTCAGCACATCAGCTTCCTCTACTTCTATCCGTTCCAGCATGCACACCTGCTCTTCGAAGGTTTCATTCACTACAAATTTCGTTTCTTTCGTAAAAACAGAAGCAAAAAAACTCATTTAGGGCTTTCCCTACCTCCTCATACTCCACACACAAGTTCCCTATGCTATCCCTGATCGGCCCTACTCTTTCTTTGACCATTCTGTTATTCCTCACATATGTGTAAAATGCCTTTGTGTTCTCCCTAGTCCATTCTGCCAAGCCTTTCTCGTGCCCCCTCCTGGCTCTCCTCAGACCATTTTTGAGCTCCTTCCTCGCCTGCCTGTAATCCTCTAGAGCTGAGCTGGACCCTAGCGTCCTCCACCTTATGTAAGCTACCGTCTCCTTTTGACGAGAAGCTCCACCGATCTTGTCATCCAAGGTTCCTTTATTTTACCCCTTCTCGCCTGTCTCAGAGGGACATAGTTATTCATCACTCGCAACAACTGTTCCTTAAACAGTCTCCACATGTCTATAGCGCCTTTACCATGGAACAATTGCTCCTAGTCCATGCTTCCTAACTCAAGTCTAATCGCATCATAGTTTCCTCTTCCCCAATTAAATATCCTCCCATGACAGATAAGAGAAAATCATGTACAAAACAGCATCTGGGGGGAGAGTAACTCAATGAGACAGTTATGAAATAGCCTTTCAATAACATAACAGTAAGATAGACCCTGGTATATCTTTGATTACCAGTCTTACTACATGATAAATATTGTTATAAAGAAGCCCCTTTAGCCTGAAGATAGTTCTTGCCTCCTTCTTGACCAATCTGTCTCAAACCCAAAATCTTGGATGTGGTCATAAAACCACACAACCGAAAAGATACTGTTATCTGAAAATTTAAATACAAAGTGAGAGATATTAAGTGCTTTCAACTTTCTGGTTTGCTAGACGTGAATACCCAAACACAACTGGGTACCTATCGGCACAAATGATGTCACAGCTGCTAGATACCAAGGGACACCCTGGACTTGTTACCAAGTTTAATCTGCTGTGATAAAGGGTAACACCATGCTACAGCGAGGTTAGAGGTTTGTTTGAGGTCAGTGACCAACTATGGCAATCCAGGCCAAAGTATGGCAACTACTCAAAAGACTTCCGAATTACAAATGCTTAATACAAAAGATTGCATTTTCCACCTATTCCTTCTATTTCTGAACATAAATGGCTCATCCACTTTTCCAAAAATTGTTTTTGGTGGCTGCCAGGTCTGTTCAAAAGGCTTTAAAGGGTTAGTCACATAGTGTGGAGTTACATAATGGTTAGACAGGTTAGGAATGGCAGTATTTCTTGCCTGAACTATATAACTGGGAGCAGTTAGATTTTAATGACAAAACAGTGACACCATCAATCATTAAAAGTAGCACTGCAGCTTGGTAAAGCATACACTATTCTAAGCTGTTAATTAAAAAGGACAAATTTCAGGAGCAAGGAGACAAATTGTTGGAATTATTTTCTTGGTGAAAGGAAGATTGAGAGGTGATGCGATGGAGATGTTCAAAACCATGAAGCATCTGAATTGATTAGATAGGGAGAAACTGTTCCTACCTGAGAAAGGGTTAAGAGCGAGAGGGTACAGATTTAAAATGAAATAGGCAGATTAAAGGTAAAATCAGCAAAAGCAAAATGAAAAAAAATTTCATGCTGCGAGTAATTAAGGTCAGGAACATATTGCTTGAGAGATTGGTTGAGGCGGATTTGATTGATATATTCAAAACTGAATCAGATTGTTATCTGTAAAGGAAGAAAATGTAACAGAGGGAGGCAGGGGACATGACAGATTGAACTCTTCCCACAATTTAGCAATTCTATGATTCTGGTTCTTTTCTGGTTCCATAATGTAAATCAGATGATATAAATACAGTTTCACAATTTAATATGGTGTGGTTGTACTGTTCGTCGAAAAGCACACGGACTCAGATTGATTACAGCTGAGAATATGATCAGTTGGCCCGTTGTGTTCTGTGCCAGTTCTTTGGACAAGCTATAAGATTCCATCTTCGTGCATCATCTTTAAATAAATTGAGAGCATATTCCAAGTAGCAAATCCAGGAGCTAATTTTCCACATTAGTACTGAAAGCTGGAGATTCACTCTCCAGACACAAGTATTGCAGAAATGGGGATGCTTTTCCCATTTTTTTTTTGTCCATTACAATTACTTCTTCTCTTTGTCTGAGTTAACTTTTCCCAATTAATAGTTAAATAAGTGCATTACCAACTGTAATACTGAATCTTAAAAAACAAAGATTCTAGATGAGATGTGCTGATCTCAATCTGGACAGTAGTGGGGATTTCATATTGGAACTCAGTCCTCAAGCTAGGAAACAGAAATGCTCAGAATTCACACTCCTAAAAAGGATGTTCAGTGATGCCATCTGGGAAAGGCTTGTCTTGAGAAGTTTGGGAAGAATAGCATTAAGCTCAGCTCAGCAGGGGAGCAACCTATTCACACTCGGGCATAATTTTTTCAAGGATGTGTCAGTGGCAGAAACCTCACTCACCAACAGAGTACATCTCAGGCTCAGTGAAGAATGGACAGAATAGCACAAAGAAGGACTCTCAATTTTCTGACATGTACCTGTCTACAGGTAAATAACTTTAATGCTGCCAAACCCTTAGGACATTGCTCCTTGCGCTGTAGGTTTACACAAAGAATGGTCTGTTGAGGAAACTGAAGTGAAATGCAACAAAACAGGCTATTATTTACAAATCTTTCTTTTCATATTTCTCTTACATTGCTGAGACTGTGTTGTGATATAGGTTACCACTTTCAGCTATACCAAGAGGCATATCAAAATCTGAGTTAATATATACATTTTAACAACTTCAATGATATTTCAAACTCTCGTGCCTGCTCAGCTCACTAAAAAAAGTCTCTATGTGGGTAATCTCTATGTGGGTATATATTATTGCAAATTAACTTGGCAATGCAGTACTTCTAGGTACTAGTTTGAGGCTCAAGCCTGGTTATGAGGCAAGTTTGTTCACGTAAATGAACATTATAATTAACAATCTTTTTAAACATCTTTCTCTACTGACGTGAGTTAGAAGTTACAGAGCCCATCTGAAATGCATTACATGCATGCACATTCATGTTAAAGCTTCCCAGCTTCCAGTTTCAAAGCAAAACCATATCTTGAAGATGCTCCAGCTGTGTGCATCATTGGCTGTTTTATTCTTTATTTTCAGATTCAATAAACTGTAACAAAAACCTTGTTGAACATTAGCATTCATGACACAGTATAATTTCAACTGAATCCAATGTTACCAATCCCCGATGGTATCCACATGCTGTTGGGCCACCTACCCAGCAAAGACAGAACTTCCTCCTGCTGAACATTAGGGAGTCTGAAGTCATAAAGCATTCTGAAAATATTAAGCAGTTCAACAAGAGAAACGATACAGAGATAGAATTAGAATATTGTCAATGCCTAGGTTGAAGTTGATGCCCAGGCCTTCGAACGATTTGAATGGAAGAAGAGGACGCAGGCACAATTAGATCCCTGTATGGACTCCAGAAGTAACACACCAGGTGTAGGAAGGGAAGTGATCAATGAAACTTTAGTTATGTCATAAGTAGGAAAAGAAACAGTAGGAGGCAGTCCCACTGAGCTGGGAAACAAAGGAGCGATATTGGAAGCTTTTTCTTTCTATTCATTTGTGGGATGTGGGCATCAGTGGCTGGCCAGCATTTCTTGCCCTTAAGAAGGTGGTGGTGAGCTGCCATCTTGATCCGCTGTAGTCCTCCTGCTGTGGGTTGAGCCACTATGCGATTAGGGAGGAAATTCCAGGATTTTGACCCAGCAACTGTGAAGGAATGGTGATATTTCCAAGTCAGGATGGTGAGTGGCTTGGAGGGGAACTTGAAGGTAGTGGTGTTCTAGTATGGACAACTGTGTCAGAGGGAGTAGTAAGGACATGGAGCATAAGATGGGAAAGTGCCTCAGATTGATATAATTAAAGTTACTTTTTTTATTGAGCTGAGCAGGCACGAGAGTTTGAAATATCATTTGAAGGCAAACAGCATTTTTTTTATTGTAAAAGGAATGGCATGTAGATGTCGGATAGCATTTTGCTGTGGTTGCATGGAGTGTTGGTAAGACCATATCGCGAATATTGTGTACAGTTCTGATCTTATTTAAGAAAGGATATAATTTGATTCAGAAGCAGTGCAGAGAATATTCATTCACCATATTCCTGGGCTGAAACGTTTATGTTCTGAGGAGATGTGCCTGCATCTCTTGACGCTTGGAAGAATAAGAGGTGGTATTATTGAAACATACAAAATCCTGTGGGCCCTGACAGGGTGGGTGTTGAATAGATGTTACTTCTTGTAGGAGAGACTAGAACTAGGGACTCATCCATTTAAAAATAAGGGGTTCCCCATTTTAAGATGAAGATGTGGAATTTTTGAGGGCCATGAGTCTGTGGAATTCTCCCCAGAGAGCAGTGGAGGTAGGGTCATTAAGTGATGGTGGACAGATAAGCAATGGCCATAATCAAATCAGCCATAACCTTAGCACATGGCTGAACAGACCCATGCGCCTACTCTCAATGGCACTTTATTTGTTCATTGTAACTTTATATAGGAACAGCAATGTTTGGTGATCTGCTGACACAGTCGAAGTGAGCAGCAGTGAATGGGCAGGACAGATTGGAGATCGAGAAGATTGTCTCCGAGCAGGCTCACTGGCCGTGAATGAATGAGCAGTTGAAGTTGCTGTTTGTAAAAGTTTGCTTCAATGGCCCTTTGCAGAATCTCAAAGTTACAGATGGGAGCCTAACTGTACCCATCATTATTCCTCAGTCTTCCTACGTTCCTCCTCAGGGTTAGTTGTTTAAGTCTGTAGCTACAGTTCATACCTAATGTATTCTACAAAGAGCCAGTGAAATATTATCACAGTCTTAGATGTATCATCCCAACTGCGGTATCCTCCTAAATAACAAAGTGTGGAGCTGGATGAACACAGCAGGCCAAGCAGCATCTCAGGAGCACAAAAGCTGACGTTTCGGGCCTAGACCCTGGATTCTCCAGCATCTGCAGTTCCCATTATCACTGCTGTATCCTCCTCTCTTGACAACCCTCCCATTCAGCCAGCCTGCTGTGCAGTTAATTTCGCCAACGTCCTTCCTGTCACAACAACACCATCTAACGATTTCTTTCTCTTCCTCTGCCTGGGAAAGCCTTTCACACTGACACGACAGCTGTCATGTAGATGCAATTTTAATTGAATGGCTTTTGAATTACAGTCTAGGGATGTGGGTGAAGAATCAATTGTCTTCCAAGCTGAGAAGTTTTCGTTTCAGCGCATTTTGCTCTATGACTGTGAATGTATTTTACAAAAATGCTGCAATAAACAAAACGGGGACAAGTAAATTGTGTTGGCTCTTTGCACAGATGCTGCCAGGCCTGCTGAGTTTCTCCAGCACTTTCTGATTTCATTCCAGATCTCCAGCATCCATTCTACCATAATTTTTTTTTGCTTTGGATGCTCCTGTCACTTGTTGCACATCTGTAAGTGTAGCAATATATGCCTTTCTAGAAGATTTCGCAGAGATCTCTCTTCCCTCTGACTCTCACACCACAAGGGTACCACCAGAACTTAAAGGATCATATTTCAAATTCACTTAATCACTAAAAGCACTTCGCTGCTGAATTTCCCCTTGCTGAGGCAAAGTATTGTTCTAGGAGTGAGATAGATCATTTAAATGGCCCAGCCTCCATTAACACAGCCACTCACTCAAAAGGGATCTCTAAACAATAGTGAAGTTAATACTTGCTGCATATTTTAATGCACCATTGAAGGAGGGGAACAGTGGAGTTTTATCCCTTAAAGCCTTCTGACAGCAGTGATTCAAATTTCCCACTTAATTACAAAAGGAAAGCCCTCCCACTTCTCCCAACATCTATAGCAGGCGTTACAGCAAGGCTTGCGTTCAGCAGTAAATTCCTGTTATCAGTCACGGGCAAAGTTCAAAACGTAACAGTGTTTTAGAAAAGAGACAGTAACAATTACGTTAGCTTTAAATCAGGCTTGTTAAATCCCAGCTTTGAAAGTATGTGAATTGACTGTTTTTCTTTCATTCACCTATACTTGGCAAAACGATTGGGGGGGGGGGAAGAAGAGAAAAGCGTTAGCTTCCTTTAAATGCTCCTGGATGGGGGCAGCCGGGGTTTTATTTTTGATACTGGGGGTAATAGGATAGAGATGAAGCGCATCATCTGATCTCCAAATCGTGGCCGCCTCAGCCAGAGACTGAGATGAGTTGACAGTGTGGCGGGCTAACACTGTCTTTCAGACTGCTATAGTCTGTGGTCACTGCTGCTATCGGCGCTGCAATGGAAATCTCTGGTCAGCACATCTTCAGAGGAATCCAATACCAGCCTAAATAAGGAAATAATTTTGACAGTTGCGATCATGGTAGCAAATTGACTTGAGGGGGTTGATGATATTCGCGGGGAGGGGACGTGAAATGATCGCCGCGATCATGAACCGGTATAAATTGAGCCGAATGCGTGGGATTTTCATCCGAGAGCGCTGAGGAATGAGGCCGTGGGGGACGTACATCCGCTGGTTGCGGGGCAATGGGCCGAATGGCCTCCTTGTGTTGCAGCACTTTTCCAATTGATGGTGGAGTCGTGTCATTATCTGTCCTCCCATTTCCAGAAGCTTGCACGTTCACCCAAATTTTATAAGCCCTCCACCGAGAAACAATTTCGCTGGTCAGGCACAGCAGAGTTTTTAAAAAAGCCAATAAAATTAATCTTACATTTTACAATGTCCCGGTCACGTCTCTATGTAAACACAACATGGCTTCACGAACTGAATGGGATGGAAAAGATCCTGCCCTGAGACGGATTACGGTGTTGGAATTCCATGAGATTTGCTTTAAAACAACCTGCTAAAGCCTGGGTTGCAACTGCCCGTAATTCTCACCAACCACGAAACACCCGACCAGTGTAACTGTGTGTGACTGGGTTTGCTTAAGAGATAAGGCTAACACTTTAACATTTGAACTTTGGTAAACACAATAACAGGATTTAAACGCCAGCACAAACATTATCAAACGCTCTTTGTCTGACCATTGTTTCTCTCTATCTAATAAAAGCAAAAAGGTCCAAATGAAAGCCAGTGTGTGCGCCAGATTTTACTACCTGGATAGTTTGGCTGGGGTCGCCAGATACCGGTCCGCCAACTAATTTACAATACAGATCTTCCACCGGCTTCCCCGATTCATCCTGTCCGCAAGTGGCCGTGGCAATGATCTTCGTGCCCTCCGCTAAGTTAAAATAAGGCGGGTGCAGGCTGAAGCCGTTCACTCCGTAACCATAGGTGATAACCTCCTGCGCTGAGAGCAGCCTGACGGTGCAGCAAATGTGCCAGAGCAGCGCCGCTGCTGCTGTGCCTCTCGCCATATTTCCCCCTGAGCTCCACTCACTGGCGGCTGTCTGTGCTGCTCATCGCCACTGACTGAGCCGCGAACTCACTCACTCACATACACACAGCAACAACAGCCCCAACCAGGCAGGGCAACCTAATCAACTGATGATGCATCAATCACCCTCCTCCCTCGCCCACAATCACAATGGAGGTTTGTACCTTGAATCGCAAACAGGAGGGCGTTGCTTTAAACACACGCACACACACAGAATCTAAACATGCCGCACTCCTCCCTCAGCCCCGGAGTTTGCTAAAAAAAAAGTTTGGGTTTTGCCAGTGAAACATTTTCAACACCTCCCCCGAATATCAGCTGCAAATTGAAATCAGGAGAATACAGTATATTTGCAATTGCTTCCTGTACCTGCTCACGTTGTAATACAGTATTACAAGTGCTGACTTCGAAGCGTTAGCTCTGTTTTTCTGTCTGCAGATGCTGCGGAGTTTCTTCAGCACTTTGTTTTTGTTTCATATTGTAATACATAAAGTTATGTAATGATGGAAGCCTGGGGATTACTAATGTTTATGGGCAGGGATAACGATGGATTCGAACAGAAGCTCAGCTTTTGGATGGATATTTCTGGTTTGATTTATTGTCATATGTACTGAGCTAAGTGAAAAGTATTATGTTGCGTGCTAACCCGATAAATCATATCTTACAAACATGCATCAAGATAATATAGCAGAATGCAGAATATAGTGTATTTTTTTGATCAACTTGCTCAGACACTTTTCAGCACGGATCTTCTGGACCAGGCGCAGGCACGGTACCACTAGACACATCTCTCCAGAGAAAGCTGTGCGTGTAAGAAGCCAACACTCACGTGTGGAGCTGAGAAAGTCCTGGGTTCTGTCACACTAGTATCTCAACATGGGGAATGATGGAGTGTTTAAAATTAATGGACTCTTTAAAACTTTGCAAACAATAAGCTCCATGTTCTTCCTTGCACTATTTTCATTCTAAGGATTACTGTCAGTACTTCAAGTTTATAGCCCTATAAAACACTGCTTATGATTTGTGACCTCTCCCTGTATCGAGCTCTTAGCACGTCTGGGGCTCCATTATCTCATCACTTGTTGAAAACAGATCCTGAGATTCATGGTAATTATAAAAACACAATCATCAACAACAATTACTTGCATTTCTGCAGCACTCCTAACATGGTAAAACTTCCCACAGACCTCACAGGAGCATAGCCAGAGGATAACTGACACTAAGCCAAAGGTGCAAACTTCAGGGTAGGTCCAGAGACAGGGTTTAAAGGATGTCTGAAATGAAGAGAAGGGTTTGTGGTGAGAACTTAGGATCTTAGGTATTTGAGTACAAGACTGCCAATGGGCAAAGAAAGTGGTGGTACACAGAAGGCGAGCTGTTCCTGGAGGGTTGGAGGAGATTAAATTGTTGGGGAGATACAGAACCTTTGAAAGATTTAAGCTTTGGGATAATTGCTTTTTGAAATAAAGTCTAGTTACTGGGAGACTGACATCCAACTTAGATACTGAGATTGGAGATGAAATGGAAATAAATTTGAGTCAGAATGCAGAAAGCAGAGATGTGGATGTGCCTTACTTCTGTGGAGTAGGGGATGAGGCTTCCTGGGAATAGTCAAGTCTTAAGTTTAAAAAAAGGCACGGACATGAGTTAACATAGTGTGGAGCTGGAGAAACACAGCAGGCCAGGTGGCATCAGAGGAATAGGAAAGTTGATGTTTTGGGTCAGGACCCTTCTTCAGAACTGGGGAGGGGGAAAGGAGCTGGGAAATGAATGGAGGGAGGAGGTGTGGGGCTGGCAGGAAGGTACGTGGGATGGTAGTAGGTGGAAGCGGGTAGGGGGTGGGAATAGGTGAGAGAGAAGATGAACAGGTAGTTTCATTGTTTTTCTTCCTATGCATTTGTAATTTTTAAATTTTAACAATTAGCATTATTTATCTACTGGTTAAATAGAAAATTACATGGGTCTTAGGCTGATATGATATTTGAACAAATTATGAACCATCCAAGCATAGCCCCCTAGCATTATGTGAATAACAACTCTCATTGTTTAAAAGCAGCATTATTCTGGATTTGGGAGCGATACTGTTTCTGTATCTGGTTTACTTTTGTTTTGAATAATTCTAATGTTCTAATTTACAGTTTGAAAGCTCAATCCCCATTGTTTAAGAATTAAGAGGTTATGCAACAGTCAATTTTCTACCAATTAATGGAACCAAAATTATGTGGCCAATCAGAACATTCTGATGAAGATCAGACTCCATGTTAACTCAGCTTTCTTCACACAGATGCTGTCAGACATGATGAGTTATTTTGTTTTTGTTTCAGATCTCCAGCAGTTCTTTGTTTTACATTAAGATGAGGATGTCTTGAGGTAATAAATGGGGCTCCCTATTGACCAGTAGAATGGTACTTACTGTCTGTACATAACAACAGCTTGCATTTATGCCATCAGAAGTGTTAATCAGAAATAATTTGACACCAAGTGGCAGAGAGAAATATTAGGTTAAGTAACTAAAATCTTACATAACCACAAGAATTAGGAACAGAAGCAGGCCATTTGGCCCCTTGACACTGTTCTCTCATTCCATAAGATCATGGCTGATCTGTTTGTCCTAACTCCACTTTCTTGTCTATGTTACATAACTCTCGACTGCTTTTTTCAAAGACAATGTTAAATAGTGCAGGAGGAGGAAAATTTGTCGATCCCATAAAACATTGGTGGCTTCAAGGTCATAATGCAGAGGTAATTAATTTAAAAGAAAATGATAGAAAATTTGAGGAGAAATAAAAAACAGCTCTAAAATGACCCTGAGATAATAGGAACTGCAGATGCTGGAGAATCCGTGATAACAAGATGTAGAGCTGGATGAGCACAGCAGGCCGAGCAGGAATAGGTGTGCAGCTGTGAAGCATTTCAACTGCTTCATAATGTTAAAAAATGGTTAGGGCAGAGAGTGAAAAATTTTGTTCCTGCCTTAACTGAAGTCTTTCAGCATTACAAGGAACTGTACAATCACACCTCATAACTATTAAATTTCAGCACCAAGCAGTGCTGAAACCTAATACCATAACCACAGCTCTGCAAAAGTAACATGCAAACTGTCAAGCTACCAGCAAGTTATTGTCATTTTATTCTGGAACCTTTCAGTATCAAAGAGCTAAGCACAAATCTTATGCAATACTGTATAAATTTACTGTCATTATGGCATGTCCATCATCTAATGCCAATCACTCAGTAGAGATATTCTTATAATTTGACAGGAGTTAAACTGAAAACACTGAATTCCTAATATGCTGCAACTTACAGTCAGACAGTTGGAGTAGAGTCTTTTAACATGTACTTGCCTTTGTTTTAACAATGTGTCTAACACTTGTTGAAAACAGTAAATTCGGTGCTTTTATGACCTGACACTTTAAAATCTTTAACTGAGGGTTATAGGATGCATTATTTAGTGAGGAAAGAGCCTTAGAAGAACTGATTGCTGATAATGTTGTCCACCAGAGTGTAGACATGTTAAACCATTGTATATCCTTTAAATCCATTTAAAGTCCCTTAAGGCCTTACCCCAATCACTATAACATCTTTACTGAAACATTCTGCTGGAAACAACATACTTAAACTATCTACGGGTTGGTGTTAATGTCATCAGCAATCAATTCCTCCAAATCAGGTCAGATAGCAATGTCATTCATGGCACCTTCGAAGTTAGTAAAACAAGTATTTTATTCAGTTGTTATAAACGTTTCTTGCCTTTTGAATTCATGTATTTATTATTTTAGTCAAATTTAAATAAGATAAGATAATGTGCCACAGCTTCCTACTTAGACATACAAGAAATATCATAAATTGGAATCAAAACACTCAGCTTTTCTCTTCACAGATGCTGCCAGACCTACTGAGTTTCTCCAGACTCTTCTGTTTTTATTTATGAGATTTTATTTATGAGAGATAATTTCTCTGGATTTGAGTCTGTATAACAAATAGCATCAGGAAACAGGATTCAACTTCGTACTGCTTTGTGTTTTAAGGTCTACTTAACTATGTTCTATTTTTCGATACATTTATTCTGTTGTTAAAGAAAATCTGCACTCATGTGTGCCATTGTTTTAGTGATTCAGTGAATGACCGTTATATAAACTAAAATTTTAAAAGAAAATTTCAATTAGGCCAGATTTCATTCTGGGATTTGACTTATCCAGAAATACCATCCGCTGGGATTATAACATCATCCCATCTGAGTTGATATTATTGACATTGCTATTAGCCGCCTCTGTCTAACACAGAATAGACAGCCTCCATGCTTATTAGTTGGGTCTAGGAAGAAAAAATAAGAGCTCCACATAACTTAACTGTTAGTCGAATTCTTTTAAGAAAATCAAATGCTTAAACCATGCAAAAGACACAGGCAGGTTACAGAATTTCTCTCCAATTGCCAGTAACTCAGACCTTGATGAAATTATGTTTGGGAGTTTCCTGGGGACTGAAATCCTGTTGTCCAGGCAGATCAGGCATTAACTGGTTCACATTCAATTGTCAAATACTCCAACAGGCTTCTGTAGACACCTTATTGATAGTGGAGGAAGAATGACTGTTTAGAGTCTCCGGGGAGCAACTGTCATTGGTGAGTTTTGCTGCCTATTCCCAGTATGGCTAAAATGTGAATGATATAGTAATATAAATTAGAGTTGGTCATCTTGCTGTGAGTTAAAGTCTCTTGTTCAATAAAGCAAGAAAACATATTTTTAAAGTGAAAATTCAATTTGATAGCCTAAATTAATCGAGTCGCATTTGCCAAAGGTCTCAGCTATTCACCCTACCTATGCCTCTCATGATTTTATAAACCTCTGTAATGTCACCCCTCAGCCTCTGTCACTCCAGGGGAATTAGGCCCAGTCTATTTAGTCCCTACCTGTAGGCCAAACCCTCCAATCTCAGCAATATCCTTGTAAATCTTTTCTGCACCCTTCCAAGTTTAACAACATATTCCCTATAGCAGGGATACCAGAATTGAATGCTCGATCATAAATAAAAACAGAAAGTGCTGGAGAAACACAATACATCTAGCATTACTTGCATTAAGATAACAATTTAAAATACTGGATAATATGGATTTTGAGGGCCACAAGACATCTTTTGTCAAAAATGTTTGTTGTAAAAAGTTTGTTGTAAAAAGTTGTTTTGTGAAATGTGAATATGTGTACCCTTAAAAAACTGTATTGTCGCATGCGACCACAAGTATAAAGACTGAAGCATGCTGCTTTTTGTAATGTAATCGCTGTATGTAAGCATCCAGACACTGCTTTCACTATGAATATAATTTTTGGTAAGGGAGTGTCCGTGTGATTAAGTGTAGTGTCCCCACACAAACAGAACTGAGGAAGGGTCACTGGACTCGAAATGCTAACTCTGATCTTTTCTTCACAGATGCTGCCAGACCTGCTGAGCTTTCCCAGCAACTTCTGTTTTTGATCCTGATTTACAGCGTCTGCTGTTCTTTCAGTTTTTATTTAGTAGTGTCCCTAACTTTGGGCCAGGAGGCCTGGGTTAAGTCCCATCTGCTCAAGGGATGTGCAATAACATCTCAATGGGTTGATTAGAAAATATTTTGAAAGGACACAGAAACAACTGAAATAGACTCCAGAGGAGAGGTGAGCAAGAATGGCAGCAGAACAAACACAATAGAAAGAAAGAGCCAAGATGAGAAACAGTGGAGAGACAGTCTGCTTTCATTGGGGTAAGCAAGGTCACTTTGTTCAGCCCATGGAGGCTTCTCCGCCATTCAAATGAGATCATGGTTGATTTGGTAATCCTCAATCTACTTTGCAGCCTTTTCCCCATAATGCTTGGTTCCCTTACTAATTAAAACTCTGTCCATCTCAGCTTTGAATATTCTTAAGAACGCAGGCTCAACAACCCCATGTGATAAAGACTCACTACCCTCTGAAAGAAAAATGGCATATGGAATTCAATCTGGATAAATGCGAGGTTTTGCATTTTGGAACAACAAATGGGCAGGACCTTTACGATTAATGGTAGGGCCCTTGGTAGGGATCTAAGGGTTCAGGTACATAATTCTTTGAAGTTTGCATCACAGGTAGACAGGGTGGTTGAAAAGGCTCTTAGCACATTTGTCTTCATTGCTCAATCCTTTGAGTATAGGAATTAGAAAGTCATGTTGAGGTTGAAAAGAACATTGGTGAGGCCTGTTCAGTTCTGGACTTCCATTTATATGAAGAATATTATTAAGCCAGAGAGGGATTAGAGAGATTTACCAGGATGTTGCCAGTATGGAAGGTTTGAGTTATAAAGAAAGGCTGGATAGGCTTGGACTTTTTTAACTGGAACATAGAAGGCCAAGAGGTGACATTATAGAAATTTATAAAATCATGCGAAGTATAGAAAGGGTTAATGGTAGGTGTCTTTTTAATAGGATGGCGATTTCAAGACTAGGGACATATTTTTAAGATGAGAGGACAGAGATTTTAAAAAGACATAAGGGGCAAATATTTTACACAGATGGTGGTTTGCGTGTGTATTGAACTTTCTAAGGAAGTGGTAGATACGGGCGTAGTTACAATGTTTAAGAGACATTTGGATAAATACATGAATAGGGATATGGGAGGGATACGGGCCAGGAGCTGGCCAAGGACTAATTTCGTTTGGGATTATGCTTGGCATGGACTGGCTGGATTGAACGACATGTTTCCGTGGTGTATTACTCTATGACTCTAGAAGAAATTCCTGATCATTATCTATCTTAAACAGGCAATCCAATACAGTGAAGTTACGCCTTCTGATCTTAGTCTCTCCTGTAAGGGGAAACTACATCTCTGTATGTACCCTGTCAATCCTCTGTGAATCTTACATCTTTTAACAGGGTTGGCTCTCATTCTCTAAACTCCAATGAGGACAGGCTCAATTTACTAAACATCTCCTGGTAAGACAATTCCTCTATTATTTCTGGACTGTCTCTGAAGTGCTTTAAAACCAATGAAATACTTTAAGTTGCAGATATTGTTATTCTGTAGGAAATGAGCAGCTAATTTGGATGAAAAATACTCCAGTAATCAATATAGAAAGAACAAGGTAATCTTTTTTCATGATGTTGAGTGAAGAATTAAATTACCTCCATGACACAACCTGTCTGTTCCAGTGCTCTGGTGGAATGACTGGCCCCAGCCTGAAGGAAACAAACCATGAAACTCCAGTTCCACACTGTTATCTCTGACTCCAACTTTGGCAGTTCTTACTATCTCTGACACTCTGGAAGATCACTGCCCCAGGTCAGAGTCTCCACACCATAAGTTATTACAGAAGGAACTTACAAGAGCAGCTGGAAGCAAGACAGTGTCCGTGGTAATGTCTGATTGGGAAATGGGTGAAGGTCTAAGTACCTACCAGGACTTTGTATCTAGGGGGACTTCTTGTTGCTCAAAAGAGCCAAAAAAAATCTGCTGAGACAAGCTGATGAATTTAACTACTAATATTTGATCCGAGTTTGTCTTCCTAACAGTTTCCAAAAGTAAACGTTGCGGATGTTGGAAATCTGAAATAAAATCTGAAAATGTTGGAGCCAGTATCTGCAGAGAGAGAAACAGGGTTTATGTTCAGGTCCATGACTTTTCATGAGAACTGAAATTTGGTTTGAAATATAGTCGACATACTACTGTTCGTTCAACCATGTGTTGATCTTGAATTCTGTGATCTTTGTTTATCTGAAAAATTAGCAGTATCTACTTTATTATTCTCTTCCTTTGCTTCTTATTGCTTTCCGTCCATAGCCACCTTGGACATTACAAGCACAAATTCTAGGATTTGGGTGTGGCTTTGCTTGTGAATGAGTCATCACTGCAGATGCAGGAATGAAGTGCAAACAAATGACTTTGGCCTTTGGGGATAGTAGGAACTGCAGATGCTGGAGAATCTGAGAATACAAGGTGTAGAGCTGGGTGAACACGGCAGGCCAGGCAGCATCAGAGGAGCAGGAAGACTGATGTTTCGGGCCAAGACTATTCTTCAGAAAAAGGGTCTTCTGAATAAGGGTCTATGCCCAAAAACATCAGCCTTCCTGCTCCTCTGATCTATTCGCCCTGCTGTGTTCATCCAGCTCTACACCTTATCATCTCCGGCTCTGGTCTTTGTACTGTTCCAAGCATTTTTTGATGAAACTTCTCTCCATGTTAAATTTTGCGACAATTTTACACACAAAATTTTCGAATGTGAACATTATACATCCTTGTGTATTTTTTTAGTTCATAATGTAATAAAATTCTGAGGAAATTAGCAGAGCTACACCACTAACCCAGAGGCCCAGGGTGCATTCTCTAGGTACATGGGTTCAAAATCACACCAAAGTGTTTAAATGGTGGAATTTAAATTCAGTTAATCAATCTGGAATTGAGAACTAGTCTCAGTAATGCTGAATATAAAATTATCATTGATTGTATCTGTTTTACTAATGCTGTTTAGGTTAGGAGATCTGCTACCTATTGGTGACTCCAGATCCACAGAAATGAGGTTGATTCTGAATTAGATTCCCTACAGTGTGGAAACAGGCCCTTTGGCCCAACAAGTCCATACTGCCCCTTGAAGCATCCCACCCAGACCCATCCCCCTATAACCCACACACCCCTGAAAACCACAGGCAATTTAGCATGGCCGATCCACCCAGCCTGCACATTTTAGGCCTGTGGAAGGAAACCAGAGCACCTGGAGGAAACCCACGCAGACACAGGGAGAATGTGCAAACTCCGCGCAGGCAGTCACCTGAGGCAGGAATTAAACCCAGGTCCCTGGTGCTGTGAGGCCGCAGTGCTAACCACTGAGCCACCGTGCCGACTTATATCATTTGAAATAGCCTTCAAGCCACTATGTTCAAGGACAATTTGGGATAAGCAATAAATGCTGACTCAGTTGGTGTTACTCACATCCTCCAAAAGAATAAATGGAAAAAAGATAGGATTAACATTTTTAAATGGTGAATAATTTAGCTCCCCAGTGACTCAAACAGTGAATGTGATACATGACATGGCGTTGAGTCTGTGGGAGATTGAGGCCTGGGACTTGTAAAAGTAATTTGAAATAATTTAGTTTCCAGGGTGGATCAGTCCAATGCAGCAAAGAACAAACAGTAACTTTTACAATGATACACACAATATGAGGCGACTTTCCCGAAATGGTAACTTGCTATTCTAATCTTATGCAAAGAGATGCAATTTTTCTTTGTTGCCCATTTGCAAAAATAGTTTCAAAAGGAGGATCTTCATTACCACAATAATCAACACAGTGACGCTCTGTACTTTGTCAATAAAGCAAGCACCAATTTTTTTCTCCCCCTTTTTTTCAAATATCAGTGAGTCTGCTTTCTCTGAAAAAAGGTGAACGGTGAGCAGGCAAAAGTTTTTCTCATCGTGTCAGCTGGTTTGGACTTTATGTAAGGTGTGTGTTCTGAGATACACTTAAGATGAGTCAGGGTTCAAAACACAAATAACCACTCCTTGTCTATGTGCCCATGAAGTCACCTGTCTTGGGTGTATGTTTATCTTAAATCCAAGTTTTGAGTGCCCAGACCTTGCAAATGAACTTGGCAGTAAGAGGGGCTGTTTTCCCATTCCCCCCATCACTGTCCTTGACCCACACTGATATATGCCTCGTCTTTCTCCCCAGTCCACTATGTCAATGAGACCCACTTTGAGCCTACAGGTACCCTTGAACTCTCCCTGTTGTTCATTGCACTCACCCGTCAGGACAGCATTTACTTCAGACCTCCAGCTGATTTTGACATACAGCCTGTAGACACGACTGATGAGACCCCTGACAACTTTGTTTGCAGCTCCCCAAGGGATGATACACCACACTCTTCATCGAGCTGGCCTTGCTGGACTGTTCAGTGCTCATGTCCAGCTATGGCACTGGGACTCTCTCTTAATTGTAACTGGACCAAGCAGCTGACTGAACACGTCCAATTTCCTGGACTGTGTGCAGATTGTACTCATGACTGACAATTCCAGGACACCTGACTGACAGTAGCTCCCCCTTTTGATAGATTGAGGACTAGCCCTCACATACTTTCTGATAAAGCAATTTGAATGGACATTCGTGATAGTGATAATGGGAATTGCAGATGCTGGAGAATCCAAGATAATAAAATGTGAGGCTGGATGAACGCAGCAGGCCCAGCAGCATCTCAGGAGCACAAAAGCTGACATTTTGGGCCTAGGCCCAAAACATCAGCTTTTGTGCTCCTGTGATGCTGCTGGGCCTGCTGTATTCATCCAGCCTCACGTTTTATTATCTTGAATGGACATTCGGAGTGTTTGCCCGCAGGCAGCTGCAACATACTGTAGGCATTAGACTGACATCTCTCATTGTGACATACAGCAAGATGTCTCTTGCCCTGTATAGATTACTACTGACAAAAGTAACAAGCAGTCTGTATGTCTGCACAAAAAGGCATATCAATACAATATTTATTGATAGCTGTATGCTCTGACTGAAGCACCACTGAGCTAACAGACAAGAGACTGCACAGCAAGCCATGGATGCTGTGAGCAAACAGGAAACTACAGGCCAGTAACCTTTACATCGGTCATAGGCAAAATGTTAGAAGCCATTATCGAGGAGGTAATAACAGGGAACTCGAATGAGTTCAAAGTAATCAGGCAGAGCCAACATGGCTTTGTCAAAAGGAAGTCATGACTAACTAATTTAATGGAGTTTTTTGAAGAAGTAGCTTGATCTATAATTAGAAGGGAACCAGTGAATGTGTTGTACTTCGATTTGCAGAAGGCATTTGATAAAGTGCCATATTAAAGGTTATTGTGGGAAATAAAGCTTATGGTATGGGAGTTAATCTACTGGCATGGAAAGACGACTGGCTGGCTGTCAGGAAGCAGAGAGTAGAAGTAAGTGGGTCTTTTCAGGCTGGGAGGGTGATGTCATGTGTGGTGTGCTACAGGGGTCAGTTTGGGGTCTCAACATTTTACAATTTATAAGCATGATCTGAATGAAGGGATTGTATGTATGGTCGCTAAATTTGCTAATGACATAAATATAGGTAGGAAAGTGACCACACAGCGTGGAGTTGGAGGAACACAGCAGGCCAGGCAGCATTGGAAGAGCAGGAAAGGTGACGTTTTGGATTAGGGCCCTTCATCAGAAATGGTAGGGGGTAAGGGAACTGAGATATAAAGAGAGAGGAGGGGTGGGGGCTGGGGAGATGTAGCTGTGATGGTGTTAGGGGAGTACAGGTAGGCAGTGGTGGGGATTGGTCAGTAGGATGAATCGGGTGGATAGGTGGAAGAGGATGGACAGGTTGTGTCAGGTCATGGAGGTGGGAGGGTGGATAGGTGGGGCTGGGGGAAGGTTGGATGCAGGTAGGGGATGGTTGGGATTGGTGGGACAGAAAGCTGGGAGTGGAGATGGACAGGTTGTATCAGGTGAAGCGGGGGGGATGAGAGGGAGGTTTGAACTTGGGATGAGGCCAGGGGTAGGGAGATTTTAAAACTGGTGAATTCTATGTTAAAGCAAAAGGGCTGTAGGCTCCCAAGGTGTTGAGTTATTGCTCCTCCAGTCTGCAGGTGTTGTTGTTGTGCCACTGGAAGGTGTTGTTAATTATCACGTACAGAGCGCGGATGCTCCACAAAACGGTCCCCGAGTCTGGGCTTGATCTCACCAATGTAGAGGAGGCCACATTGGGAGCAACAGATAGAATAGGCCACATAGGAGGGTGTACAGGTGAACCCCTGTAGGATATGAAATGTTTACTTTCGGCCTTGGATGGAGGTGAGGGGGAGAGGTGTAGGGCCAGGTGTAGTACTTCCTGCAGTTGCAGGGAAATGTGCTGGGTATGGTGGGGTTAGTGGGGAGTGCGGAGCGGACAAGGGAATTGCAGACAGCACGGTCCCTACGGAAGGCAGATAGGGCTGGGAAGGGAAATATCTCTGATTGTGGGGTTGGATTCTAGGTGGCGGAACAGGCAGGGAATGATACGCTGGATGTGGAGGTTGGTTGGGTAGTATGTGAGGACAATGGGTGTTTTTGTCTTTATTGTTGTTGGCAGGAGGGGGTTTAAGGGCAGAAGTGCAGGGAATACCAGAGATGCAGTTGAGGGCAGTTTTGATCACTGGAGGAGAGAGGTTATGGTCCTTGAAATAGAGGAACATCTGGGATGTCCAGGAGTAGAATGCTTCATCTTGGGAGCAGATGCAGCAGAGGCAGAGGAATTAGGAGTAAGGGATTGCATTCTTGCAGGAGGCTGGGTAAGGGGAGGTGTACTCCAGGTAGTTATGGGTGTTGGGAGATTTGAAATAGATGTCAGTCTTGAAGCGGTTACCAGAGATGGAGATAGAAAGGTCGAGGAAGTGGAGGGAGGTATCAGAAATGGTCCAGGTGAATTTGAGGTTGGGGTGCAAGGTGTTAGTAAAGTTCAAGCTCCTCATGGGAGCATGAGGCGGCACCGATACAGTTATTGATGTAGTGGAGGAAGACGTGGGGGATGGGGCCAGTGTAGCTACAGAGGAGGGATTGTTCCACGTAATCTACAATGAGATGGGCATAGCTTGGGCTCATGTGTGTTCCCATGGCCACTCCCTTAGTTTGTAGGAAGTGGGAGGAGTTAAAGGAGAAAAGTTATTCATGGTGAAGACAAGTTCTGTTAAGCAGATGGGGGTGTCAGCAGAGGGAGACTGGTTGGGCCTGTGGGAGAGGAAGTAGTGGAAGGCTTTTAGGCCAACTCCCCATGCAGGTCCCCCACCCCTATCTGCCTTTCATAGGGCCCTCAATCCATGACTTGCCCACTCCACACTCCCCAGTATCTCCAGCACCTTTCCCTGCAACTACAGGAAGTACTACACCTGCCCGTACATCTCTTCCCCTTCACCTCCATCCAAGGCACAAAGCAAACTTTTCCTTTCTCACAGGGGTTCACCTGTACACCTTTCAATATAGTCTACTGTATCCGTTGCTCCCAATATAGCCTCCTCTGCATTGGTGAGATCAAGCGCAGGCTCGGGGACTGTTTTGTGGAGCATCTGCACCTTGTACGTGATAAATCAACAATACCTTCCAGCGCCACAATGACACCACCTGCAAACTGTAGGAGTAACACCTCGGGAGCCTACAGCCCTTTAGCTTTAACATAGAATTCACCAGTTTTAAGATCTCCCCAACCCTGACCTCATCCCTCTCATCCCCACCTCTTTGACCTGATACAACCTGTCCATCTTCTCTCCCACCTATCCGCTCCTCCCACCTCTCTGACCAATCCCCACCATTCCCTTTCAGCACTCACCTATCGCCATCCCACCTATCTTTCCCCAGCCCCATCCCTCTTCTCTCTGTTTATTTCCCAGCTCCTCCCCCTCCCCGTTTCTGATGAGGGGTCCTGACCCAAAGTGTCAACCTTCCTGGATCTCTGCTGCTGCCTGGCCTGCTGTGTTCATCCAGCTCCATACTGTCTTTTCTTTGACTCCAGCATCTGCAATTCTTCCCATCTCCTGGGTAGGAAATTGAGTTGTGAAGAGGTCATAAGGAGCGGACACAAGGATATGGATAAATTAAATACGTGCCAAAATATCTGGCAAACATCTGGTACAACATTAGTAACTGCGAAATTGTCCATTTTGTCAGAAAGAATGAGAAAATGGCACATGGTGAGAAGTTACAGAGCTCAGAGTCAGAGAAATCTGGGTGTCCTAGTGCATGAATCACAGAAGATTTGTATGCAGATATAGCAAGTAATCGCAAAAACTAATAGAATGTTATGGCTTATTCTGTGGGGAACCGAATGCAAGAGCAGGCGGATTATACTTCAATTCTACACGGCATTAGTGAGACTTCATCTGGAGTACTGTGTAGAAGACTAGTCCACCTTACTCACAGAAGGATGTTAATTTGTTGGAAGCAATTCAGAAAAATGTTTACTCGACTAATACTGGGTAGACTTATGAGGAAAGACTAGTCAGGCTAGGCTTGTATTTGCACAAATTTCGAAGAGCAAGATATAACTCAGTTGAAACATATAAAGATCCCAAGGAGACCTGACTAGGTGGATGTGGAAAGGATGTTTCTTCTTGTAGGAGAATCTAGAATTAAGGGTCATAGCTTTAAAAAAAGCACCAGTTTAAAACAGAGAAGGGATAATATTTTCTCCCAGCGGGTTGTCAATCTTTGGAATTCCCTTCCTCATATGGCAGTGGATGCAGAAATTTTAAATATTTTTGAAGACAGAGGATTAACAAAAGGATGGAAGATTAACGGGGATATGCAGGAACGTAGAATTAAGGTTAAAATCAGAGCAGCTATGATTTTATTGAATGGTAGAACAAGCTTGGAGGGCCGAGTGGCCTACTCTTGTTCGTTGTTTGGATGTTAACCGTCATAAGCATTTTTATGTTCAAGTAAATACTATCAGACACTGACAGAATCATGGATATTGTTGACACTCAAGGGTAGAAGTATGTATGACAAAAATCTGATAAGTCCCAAAATGCATCGGTTAAAATAGAGGCATTGAGTGGAATTTAAATCCAATCGATAATCAAACCAATACAAAACTAGTCTCAGTAATGGTGACCTTGAAGGATATCAGTGATGTCATACAAATCCATCTAATTCTCTTCACAGAAGGAAATCTGCCTCCCTGAGCTGGTCTACAGTTCCATAGCAGTGCAGTTGACCCTGAACTGCCCTCTAATAATCTCTATCAAACCACTTAGTTCAGGTGCAATTAGGAGGTGTAACAATTGCTGGTTTTGTCAGTAATACTCACAAACCATGAAACAAAAAATTTAAAAAAATTCAGGTGGAGAAATGTAAAAGTTGCGAGAGGGGAGAAAACACCGAAGCAAGCAAGACTGAGTGTTCCAAGATCAGTGTTTTTGTTTTCTTAGTGGCATGTCTTTACTTGAAGTAGTTCAAGTGAATTGTGTACCTTCACTGCAGAAAATCATAAGTAGATTCAAGCTTTATACCATGAAACCTGAATGATGAAATAGCATCCAATGGTGTGGGTGTTAGTAGAATGTGAACTGCGTCTGTCATCATTATATGAGGAATGACTGAATGTTTTGGGTGCAGTATTACAATATTGTACTAATATCAATCATTTACTTTGTTTTTTGTGTTAATTCACTGTGACTGTAAAGTCTTTGATGTTCTGGATTACAGGAATTTAGGCAGCATAAAAATAAGGGACTCTATAAAAGAATTTCTGAAGTGTAATCACTATTGTAAGGTACGATAAGTAGTAGCTGAAATACTCATAGCAAACGCCCACAAAAAACAATGTGATGACAGTGCAGATATTTTTTGGATATAGGCTGAGGGGTAAATACTGGGAAGAACACCAGGGATAATGTCATGCCCTTCCTCAAAACATACCGTAGGCTCTTTCACTGGGCCTCAGTTTAATGTCTCAACCAAAGGCAACACCTCTGATAGTGCAGTGACTCTGTTAATAATGACAACGTGCGTTTAGCGTGGTCTCGTAACCGACACTTCCTCTGCCAAAAGGAACTAACATAAAATCACGTGGACACATCGAGACTGAAGCCTTGGCACCTTCTGGTTTATGTCATTGTTGAAGTCAAATTTCCAAGCGACATGGGGGTGGGGGATGGGTGTATCACTAGCTCGGCCAGCATTTAGTTCCCATCTCTAATTGTCCTGAGGGTAGTTAATAGTCTTTCACATTACTATGAGTCTGGAGTCACATGTAGGCCAGACCAGGCACGGATGGCAGTTTCCTTCCCTAAAGTACATTAGGGTTTTCCAGTAATTGACAACAGTTTCATGATCATCATTAGACTCTTAATTCCAGACATTTTTTCATTGAATTCAAAGTCCACCACCTGCCATAGTGATATTCAAACCTGGGTCCCCAGAACATTACCCGGGTTTCTGAATTATTACCCCCAGATGCTCCAGAGATGCGTAATAACAGCTCTGAACAGGTTATTTCGAATATATTGGCTTTTGCTTAAAACAAGACCCCATGCGCTTATCCTGTGGATTTGAAAAGAAGAGCTTCTCCTGACATCAAGAATATGACAATTATAATTACCTTCAAGAAGAGGTGTTTCCCTGTAGTCAATAGCTGGGAAAATCCTCGCACATATTCTCCTGAAGTGCATACATTTTGTGGATGAGAAAATCCTGTTATTGTTTTAGACTTCCAGAGTGACATCTAACATGGTCTTTGTTGTCAGGCAAATCCAAGATAAATGTTGTGAACTCCTCAGCTATATGAATTCTTGTCCAGAAATCTCAATGTCCAAGAAACCCTGTCACAATCCCACATCTGCTTTATGATAATATAATTACATGCGTCTTTATGGGGAGGTCTGAAACAGACACTATCAAAATCTGGACTGGTATCATGCAAAGCTGTGAGAAAGGCCCCCATTCTGTTTCCAACATATCTGATAGTAGCTATTCACCTCAAAGATCAGCTGCTGTCTAGTATGTGTATTGATTACCATGTTGATGAAAGACCCTCCAACTTCAGTCACTGCCAACTCAAATGTAAACCGGCTACCACAGGTATACAGGACTCTTAGTGTCATAGAATTTCATAGAATCCCTACAGCGTGGGAACAGGCTCTTCAGCCCAACAAATCCACACTGGCCCTCAGAGCATGCCACCCAGACCCATCTCCCTATAACCCACATAGCCTACACATCCCTGAACGCTACGGGCAATTTAGAATGACCAAACCACCTAGCCTGCACATCTTGGGACTGTGGGAGGAAACTGGAGCACACAGAGAAAACCCAAGCTGACATGGAGAGAATGTACAAACTCCATGCAGACAGTTGTCCGAGGATGGAATTGAACCTGGGTCCCTGGTGCCATGAGGCAGCAGTGCTAACCGCTGAGTCACTGTACCACCTTTAAAGTGTCACTGCCCACCTTAACCATATTGACGAAATAATTGGCCAGAAGGAGCCATAGGTTGTCTTGCATGATCACCTTTAGGGAAGTAGAATGTAGAACATAAAACAGTACAGCACAGAAACAGGCCCTTCAGCCCATGATATTGAGCCAAATATGATGTCAAATTTAACTAATCCCATCTGCCTACGCATGGTCCATATCCCTCTATTCCTTGCATATTCATGTGCTATCTAAAAGTCCCTTAAACGTCCCCATTGTATTTGCTCCACCGCCACACCTGGCAGCATGTTCCAGATTCCGAGCACACTTTGCATAAAAACTTTGCCCCTCACATTTCCTTTGAAATTTCCCTCTCTCATCTTAAATGTATAGCCCTAGAATTAGACATTTCAAATGTGAGAGAAAGATTCCAACAGTCAAACCTATCTCTTCATCTCATAATTTTTTAGACTTCAATCAAGTCTCCCCTCAGCCTCCATCCCTCCAGAGAAAACAACTTGAATTTTTCTTGTCCTTCCCTATGGCTCTACCCTCTACTCCAGGCAGCATCCTGATAAACCTCTTCTGCATCTTCTCCATAGGTTCCATATCCTTCCTGTAATGTAGTGACTAGGATTGAATGCAGTACTCCAAGTGTGGCCTAACTAAAGTCTTACAAAGCTGCAACATGACACCCTGACTCTTTTATTCAATTCCCTCACCAGTAAAGGCAAGCATGCCTTACACCTTCTTTACCACCCTATCTACTTTGTGGCTGCTTTCAGGAAGCTATGGACTTGAACCTAAAATCTCTCTGTACATTTAAGCTGTTCAGGGTCCTACCTGAAATTGCATACTTTTCCTTACCATTTAATCCCCCAAAGTGCAACACCTCACACTTACTAGTAGCTAATATCTGTTGACTACGCCTGACACGTTGAACCTCCTGCATAGGGAACAGTAAATACATGTTTGCAACTTATCACTCCAGCACACTTCACTAACGTGCAGCTTCACCGTGCCAAAAATTTTTCATGCAAGTGGCACAAAGAAGAACTATAATCTTTGTCTATCATTATTGAACTACAGTGAATGCTTTTGGTCTGGGAATTATTTCATGGTATGTTGCATGAATGACAAACATACCTATCCATCAACATGATGCATTTTAGTCAAACCTAAATAGACAAATTTACTCTGGTGAAACAGATAGCAGATCTTTGCATTGAGCTCAACTGCAACAACGGAGGCTTAAATGCTGTACTGACCAGACTTGACCTCATTCTACAGCTTGGCTCACCCACTGCTGACTCCTTTGAATTCACAGCCATTTAACTTTGTTCTAGCCTATTGCTCAGATCAGACTGGCCTCTTTTACTTTGAACCCACGTCTAATATATGAAGATGTATGTACAGGTATGCTATTCAGACTCAGTCTGTTTGGCTACCACCCAAAGAAACTTAAGAGAGCTTCATTTAACAGTACCATAAAGTGTTCAGTTACGCATTCCATAGGTTAAAGTAAGTCTGTATGTGAATACAAGTTTGTCTGCTTTTGTAGACATTAATTTTCAAATTAATGTTATCATATGGACAATACAAGATGGTAGAAATCAGAGAAAAATTCAACTGTTGACATTAGCATTACTTTACTGAAACTAACCTTAATTCTTCCAAAAATAGTTTGGAAACAAGGACTCCATTTACACCCCTGGTCCACTCTTCCTTTGCACACAACACCACCATCCTCACCCCCAGCAGCTCTACTGCACCTTCCCCTGCAACTACCGAAGGTGTAACACCTGCCCATTAACCTCCTCAAACCCCCCCCCCCACTATCCAAGGGCCCAAACATACCTTCCAGTTGAAGTAACACTTCACCTGCACTTCCCAGAATCTAGTCTACTGCGTTCGCTGCTCACAATGTGGTCTCATCCACATTGAGGAAACAAAGCATAGACTGAGTGACTGCTTCAGAGTACACCTACGTTCTGCCTGCATAAAAGACCCTGAGCTTCCAGTTGCTTGCCACTTTAACACTACCCTATTCCTGGGCCAGTATCTTAGTCTCTGGCTTGCTGCAGTGTGCCAAAGAAGCTCAGCGCAAGCTGGATGAACAACACCTCATTTTCCGCTTGGGGAGCGTTTTGCCTTCTGGACTCAATATTGAGTTCAATAACTTCAGGGCTCAATTTTTGCCATTTCCTAGAGCCTACCCCGACACACCAGGCCTTGTTATCACATGATCTGCTATTATACACAATACATTGTTAGTCACTCAGAGATAGCAAGAACTGCAGATGCTGGAGTCAGAGACAACACAGCAGGCTGAGCAGCATCTGAAAAAGGGCCCCAACCTGAAACATACATTTTCCTCCTCTTCAGATGTTGCCTGGCCTCCAGCTCCACACTGTGTTGTCCCATTGCTAGCCATTAACAGTTTTCATTAATGGCTTTTCACCCTCCTAGCCAGATTGTTATCCACTTCTTTGTCTGCCCAACCTGTTCTCTCTCCTTGGGCTCCATCCCCACCTAGCATTTACTTCTTATCCACTCTCACCACCCTCTGCATTAAAAAAAGACGTTCTCAGCTACCATCAGTTCGAAGGCAGGATCGCTGGACTCAAAACGTTAACTGATTTTTTTCGTCACAGATGCTGCCAGACCTGCTGAGCTTTTCCAGCAAATTCTGTTTTTGTTTCCATTTACACAGACAAATCACAATATGATATCCAACATAATAAAATGTGAGGCTGGATGAACACAGCAGGCCAAGCAGCATCTCAGGAGCACAAAAGCTGACGTTTCGGGCCTAGACCCTTCATCAGAGAGGGGGATGGGGTGAGGGAACTGGAATAAATAGGGAGAGAGGGGGAGGCGGACCGAAGATGGAGAGTAAAGAAGATAGGTGGAGAGAGTGTAGGTGGGGAGGTAGGGAGGGGATAGGTCAGTCCAGGGAAGACGGACAGGTCAAGGAGGTGGGATGAGGTTAGTAGGTAGCTGGGGGTACGGCTTGGGGTGGGAGGAAGGGATGGGTGAGAGGAAGAACCGGTTAGGGAGGCAGAGACAGGTTGGATTGGTTTTGGGATGCAGTGGGTGGGGGGGAAGAGCTGGGCTGGTTGTGTGGTGCAGTGGGGGGGAGGGGGTGAACTGGGCTGGTTTAGGGATGCAGTAGGGGAAGGGGAGGTTTTGAAACTGGTGAAGTCCACATTGATACCATTAGGCTGCAGGGTTCCCAGGCGGAATATGAGTTGCTGTTCCTGCAACCTTCGGGTGGCATCATTGTGGCAGTGCAGGAGGCCCATGATGGACATGTCATCTAGAGAATGGGAGGGGGAGTGGAAATGGTTTGCGACTGGGAGGTGCAGTTGTTTGTTGCGAACTGAGCGGCGGTGTTCTGCAAAGCGGTCCCCAAGCCTCCGCTTGGTTTCCCCAATGTAGAGGAAGCCGCACCGGGTACAGTGGATGCAGTATACCACATTGGCAGATGTGCAGGTGAACCTCTGCTGAATGTGGAATGTCATCTTGGGGCCTGGGATAGGGATGAGGGAGGAGGTGTGGGGACAAGTGTAGCATTTCCTGCGGTTGCAGGGGAAGGTGCCGGGTGTGGTGGGGTTGGAGGGCAGTGTGGAGTGAACAAGGGAGTCACGGAGAGAGTGGTCTCTCCGGAAAGCAGACAGGGGAGGGGATGGAAAAATGTCTTGGGTGGTGGGGTCGGATTGTAAATGGCGGAAGTGTCGGAGGATAATGCGTTGTATCCGGAGGTTGGTAGGGTGGTGTGTGAGAACGAGGGGGATCCTCTTGGGGCGGTTGTGGCGGGGGTGGGGTGTGAGGGATGTGTTGTGGGAAATACGGGAGACGCGGTCAAGGGCGTTCTCGATCACTGTGGGGGGCAAGTTGCGGTCCTTAAAGAACTTGGACATCTGGGATGTGCGGGAGTGGAATGTCTTATCGTGGGAGCAGATGCGGCGGAGGCGGAGGAATTGGGAATAGGGGATGGAATTTTTGCAGGAGGGTGGGTGGGAGGAGGTGTATTCTAGGTAGCTGTGGGAGTCAGTGGGCTTGAAATGGACATCAGTTACAAGCTGGTTGCCTGAGATGGAGACTGAGAGGTCCAGGAAGGTGAGGGATGTGCTGGAGATGGCCCAGGTGAACTGAACGTTGGGGTGGAAGGTGTTGGTGAAGTGGATGAACTGTTCGAGCTCCTCTGGGGAGCAAGAGGCGGCGCCGATACAGTCATCAATGTACCGGAGGAAGAGGTGGGGTTTGGGGCCTGTGTAGGTGCGGAAGAGGGACTGTTCCACGTCCATTACAGCCTATTAGGTACTTCTGAAATATAATCTCTATTCTAATTGTCAGAAAATATAAATAATTTTTTCAACAAATGATAAAGTTGTGTCATGAAAATCATTGAAAGAGAAATGTTTGAATGCATCCAGCACATTCTCAAGATTTCCCAAAGCACGTTCAATTAGTTTTTAAAGTGTATGTTCTGTTGATATGCAACCATGAGCACAGCAGGAACTGAAAAATAGCAATGAAATAAATGATCAGATAATCTGGCTGAGAGTTACTGATCAAAGAATAAATACTAGCTTTATTGGTGATCCCCAAGAAGGTGATCTTCCTACATTGACTTGGAGTGAAAGAACAGTCAATATCAAGGCACCTTGCAGAAGACACACTATATCAGATGTGGGTTCAATGTAATAGAGGCCAGTCTGATCTGAGCAATAGGTTAAAACAAAGTCAAATGGCTCTCACTTCAAAGGAGTCAGCAGTGGGTGTCTGATACTGAAATGTATTCTTGCAATGATCAATAAACGTACAGTTCCTCCAAAGACACAACATAAATGGAATCCATCAAACAAATGGCAAGTAAATGTGGTACATTAGCCAACGAACTAATATATGACAGATTGATTGAAAATACTTAATTCCACGAATTACAGACGTTCTCTCATGGAGGGTGACGATTTAATCTTGGAAAAAGTCATAACTTTGGCAGTCCAAATTGCATTTTACATGCCAAATCCAAATCATTTACTGTGAACAATACCATTAGAGTCAGGGTTGCAGACTTAGCTTGCCCAAATCTGAGGGTATGATCGCAGAGACCCGAGTTGTTTCAACAATACTTGTCCTATAATGGTCAGGTACCTTCAAAACCATATGAGGGTTGTGGAGGTATGCATCGCGATTCATGACACCATGTGCAGTTTGAGGGAAAAGGGCTAGCTGCAGAGAGAGAACTACGGGCCTGATCAGAAGCTTTGAACAGGTAATATAAAGGGCTATAAATAAAATCACATACATCTCTGCATAGATCCAAAATATAAATTGTACCATAATGGCCAGGAGGTGTCTTCTGGCAATAATGCCTTGGGAGCTTTTACGTACCTGGGCCTGAAGATGGGATCAGTTTAACATCTCAACCAAAATATTACATCTTCAGGCATGCAGTTCTCTCCTAGTATAACATGGATTGTGGATTTTGCCATCTTTCATCTAAAGTGCCCTTTTGTAATATGTCATTTAATCCGTTCCTCCTATTTTGATGATAATACTCACTGCCACCCAGGCCAACATATCGATAGACAAAGAAAGAATTAGAAAATCCTTACAGTGCAGGTAGAGGCCATTCCGCCTACAGAGTCTGCACCGACCTTCTGAAAAGGATCTTGCGTAGAACCACTCTCCCAACCTATTCAATAAACTCACATTAGCTATGGCTGATCCACCTAGCCTGCACATCCCTGGGCACTATGGTGCAATTTAGCATGGCCAGTCCAGCTCAACTGCACATCTTTGGACTTTGAGAATGTGATGATACTATGGCTTTAAGAGGTACATTTTGTTCTTTTCTTTTGTTTATGAAGAGAGGTTGAAACAGAGGTGTGAGTGTTCTGCTCCAAGCCAATAAAGCAAACAACTTGTTAGGCCTTGGGGTTGGTTTTAAAAAAAGTTGGAAGAATCAAAACAACATGAGGGGCAGGAACAAGCTCCCATAGGAACAGGATTTCAGTTTAACTTCCAGTATCTGTTGAGTTTGGAAGCTGCAATACAGGTCTAGAGAATTGTATACGAGACAATCTATTTTACTGAATTTTCCTTTGCCAAGGATGTGTTTATGGGATGTTACTGTATTGGAACAGTTGTTGTTTAGAACTTAAATGATCTATTATTCTGTTAAGTTTTCCAATTGAGTTAAATTATTCCAACTCATCTTTCTTCCATTTGTTTTCTGACTACTATATAAGAATAAAATGGGTTTTGCTTCAAGCCTGGTAGTTTGACCAATAAAATTGCATTTGGAACACAATGGCTGACACTTCCCATTACATATAAGAAACATTTGGGGGTCTAGGCTTTCTTTTTAATCTATCTTGAGGGGGTTTGGTCTAGTCCATAACAGGCAGGAAACCTGGAAGAAACCCACACAAACATGGAGAGAACATATAAATTCCTTGCAAACAGTCACCTAAGGTGCAATTGAACCTGGCTTCCTAGCATTGTGAGGCTGCAGTGCTAACTATGCTAGAATTGAAATGCAGCACAGCTAGATGTGTTGTGTAAGGGATGAAGCAGCTCCTCACTTCATATAATTAGCAGTGTTTTGTAGCACATTCCTGAGTTGCGGGCATCACTGGCTAGGCAGCATTTATTGCCCAGCCCTAATCACCCAGACGACAGTTAAGAATCAACCCCACTGCAGTGGGTCTGCAGTCACATGTAGGCCAGACCAGGTAGGGATGGCAGTTTCCTCCCCTCAAGGACATTAGTGAACCAGATGGGTTCTTACAACCATCGAAAATGGATTTACAGTCATCATTAGACTCTTAATTCCAGATATTTTATTGATTTCAATTCCACCACCTGCTGCGGCAAGTTTTGGACTCAGGTCCCCAAAATATTATCTGGGTCTTTGGATTAACAGTCCAGCGACAATACCACTAGGCCATTGCCTCCCCAAGTGTCAGCAGAGTTAAGGGAACAGAGAATAAAAGTGAGGTTCGAGCCTGGTATATCTCAGAATAACATACACTTTAGTATTTAATTTTAACACAAAATACACAGTGTTGAAAAGTACTCCTAAGCCTGGACAGTGTTCTTCACCATTCCTTCTCCTCGACCAGTCCATCTTGAACCCAAACACATGGATGCGGCCATAAAACCAAATTACGAAAGGTTGGCTATGACAAGATCCATTGCCTAGAAAATTGTGGCGCACCGAAGATTAAGAAACAAACCTGAAACTATGTGGGGAAGTGAAGAACTCAAAATATATATTTTTCAAAGAAAGAATTAGTAAAGCTTTAAATCCAGTTGTTAAGAGCCAGAAAAGCCGTAAAGCTGAATAGCTTCTGTGAAGAATTTTTTTTTAAAAATAGAGAAACCCTATTGGGAATCAAACATAAACAACTACAAATTTCTGAAGAAGGGTCTTGACTCGAAACACCAAACTTTCCTGCTCCTTTGATGCTGCTTGGCCTGCTGTATTCATCCAGCTTCACACCGTGTTATCACAAATCTGATTAGGATTGTTTTATAGTCAGTTAAGAGGGAAATAAGCTTTAGAACTAAATCAGTGAAAGGCTCTAGCAGCCAAGGGAGTAAATCTGGATCAAGCACCAATGAAAAAGGATTGATTATTGGTCACTCGGAGCAAATGCAATCCCTTCGACAAGACAAAAATGTTGTATTTTGACCCAAGAAAATAAACTGGGAAGCAAAATTAAGATTATTAACTGCGATTTCACTTTCTAAGCTGTTTACTCAATGACAAAATTAAAAGCAAGTACATAAAATAGTTTTCAACATTAGGCTTAAGATGAATCAATTGAAAAGTTTCAGGCATAAAAATAATTTATTGAAATATAAAGCTTCAGCGCACCAAGAATGATGTTAGTTACATCTTTAATATATTCAACAAGAAACACATTTTCTTCAAGAACTTTTGTCATCATCAAATGGATGAAACTAGAAGAAATTCACCAACTTATAAACAACAATTTCACCGGCATCAAATTCACCAGAGGAAGAAAAGAACGAACAGCTCCTATTCCTGGACATGATTGTAGAACACAAAGCCAATGGGGAATTGCTAACCAAAGCATATAAAAAGGCCATACACACAGATCAATTCCTAAATTTCAGCCATAACCAGTCCACCACCCATAAATGGAGTTGCATAAAAACACTGTTCAAATGAGCCACAATACACTGCAGCAACATTGAATGAAGAAGAATATCTCTACCAGGTATTCAGAGACAATGGATACCTGAACACTTGGGTCCGATGATGCCTGTCACTCAAACAACATGAATATACAGTATGCCCTGACACACTTGTCACATTACCGTACATCAAGAACATATCTGAACTGACCACAAGACTCCTACGACCAGTAGGCAGAGTAACACACAAATCCACATCAACCTATGCTAACCGCGAACATGAACCAAAGACCCCTTACCCACTATGGACAGAACCAACATATTATACAAGATTCCATGCAAGGACTGCAACAAATATTACATTGTACAGAAAGGAAACTGCCTACGAGAATACATGAACACCAACCAGCAATGAAAAGACATGACCAATACTCACTTAGCTGCACCCACACAGACAAGGGGAATCACCAGTTTGATTGGGACAACATCAGGATCCTAGGTCAAGCCAAATAGAGACAAGTGCAGGAATTTCTAGAGGCCTGGTTCTCCACCAAGAAGGCCATCAATAAACACTTAGAATTAGACACTATATACACACCACTGAAAAGAAAAACCGGAAATGAGGCCATCAACTCCAATGGACCCGAGAGTCTAAATAGCCAGCGGAAAACACAAAAATGCTTCATTGGAGGCTGCACTGATTATGTTACCCAGTAGGGTAATGAAACATCTGTAAACTAATGAACCAGTTCAGCAAGCGAACCAACCGCGACAACTACGTAGTTTTTAAACACTTACAAATAAAGGAAAAGAGCACAAGTTCGATTGAATGGTGTTTAATACAGTAAAAATACCTCCGATGTTGAAGAAAATCAATGCAAGCGACATCTCAGCAACCATCTTTGATACAATCAAAAAGTCATTGTTTGATGCCATTTTGAGAAAGTGTTATGCACAGATCTTTTAGAAATCCTTCAGCCATCTTGGAAAAGCAATGAGTTTATCCACCTCTATGAAGACGCCACATTGACAAAGGAAAACCAAGCCATATATTGAAAGCAGCATTTAGGCCAACAGAAAATTTAACAGCTTTCAGTTCTAGAACATCAACAATCTTTACATCAAAGATTCAACAACAAGAATACAACAAGGCAACAAAGTGGGCGTAGAGGAAAGGGATCAAAATCCTAAGAATGATCAACCATGTCAATAAAATAATTAACAACATCAAGTGTCGATCAACAGTGGGCCAATTTGACAAAAATCACTTGTACCAAGCTTTCCGACAGAAAAAGAAGTCAAGCTATCAAGCCATTTGATAGATCAGCAAATTGGCAAGTACGAAAAGCACAATTTCAAGCAGCTCCAGGATTGGACATCAAATCAAGTGCAGGACAGGTTAGTAACCTTCTCTACTACATGAGATGAACATCAAATGATGCGTTACCGACAGAACAGAATGATAAACAAACGCCATTTAACAATCTCCCCGTAATAACTTTTGATTATGTCATGTATCAATAGAACACTAGCAGATACCAATGCACAGGACAGCCTATACTTTATTTCATTAACGATTTGTATGTACTTTGAGTCATGTAATTATGAAAACTTACAACAAGCGCTAATTTATGACAGAATAGCTGTTGGTTTCTTTGATAAATCAGCCATTAAGCTTGTTACTATTAAGCGGATCCAACTCTAGAATGTTTAGTCCAAATGATGGTTGATAAATCAAGGAAAATGCTGAACAATCATTATACTACAAAAATTCTTTTCAATGCAGAATATTCTGCAGAGAGTATAGGCTACTTAAAGTAAAAATGAGTATTTGACAAGAGGAGATAGTCTTCTCATCTGGAAGGTGTACTATGTAATACTTACAGCGTGAAACTCCAAAAAAAATCTATTGTGAGAATACCTTGTCACAAAAGTAGTTCCAAAACCCCCCATCAACAAAGGCACAACTTGAGCATGCCTTTCTCTCCACCAATCTGCCGTAAATGTAAATTCACGGATGGAGTCACACAACAGAGGAAACTCCTATCTCAAATTCTGATTTTAAACCTGCACTCCTGAAAATGTTTGCTTAACACCTCAAGGGCCTCAGAAGTTTGACTTTGATTGTTTAAATGTAATCGCAATATATAACTTGGAAATAACTTACATATATATCCAAGCCAGGATGGTGAGTGGCTTGGAGGAGAACTTGAGGGTGGTGGAGTTCCCACGTATCTGCTGCCCTTGTCCTTCCAGATGGAAGTGGTTGTAGGTTCGGAAGGTGCTGTCTGGGATCTTTGGTGAATTTTTGCAGAGCATTTTGTAGATAGGACACAACTGCTGCTACTGACCATCAGTGATGGAGGGAATGGATGCTTGAGGATGTAGAGCCAATCTAGCAGACTACTTTGTCTTGGATGGTGTCAAGACTCTTCAGTGTTGTTGGAGCTGCACTCATCCAGGCAAATGGGAGGGGGGAGGAGGGACTGTGCACCTCTGGATGGGTGCCTCGTGGTACCTGGAGAGACCCCAAGGTGTTGCCCCTTACACCAATGGTAACAGTGCTGGAATGCAGGTCTGTGAGCATTTCTGGCAGCCACTGAGTGTTCTCCTGGAACTGGTCATCTCCATGCAAACCAGCAGCTTATCCTTGGAGAGGGCCAAATGCATACCAGAGCCAGCATGGCACTGATAACATTGGTGAGTTCCTCCAGCCTTCAGTGCTGTTCACTGAGTCTCTCCAAAAAGCCTGGCCACTGATCCTGTGTCTGTTTATGCATTTTAACAACATTATTACTGGCTGACATTATTGGGGTTCTCTTCTCCCGAGGGCTGAGCAAGTGCCCGGTGTCTGGCAGTCCTTGGTGTGTTTGCAACCTGGGTGTTTCTTCCTTGCCCAGCTACAGAGGCATGCCACTGGTGCATTCACCTGGAATATGATCCTGGATGTAATCAAGACGAGATTAGAGCTACCCCAAGGGGGCAGTTATCTGAGCTGTTGCAGGAGAAAGCCTTGCTGGTGCATTATCTGAGGGAACCGTGGCTTCTCCCTCAGAGCTAGAGGAGGAGTTGATGTCTGGAGAAGCCAGGCTCTTGTAGGTAGAAGCTGCATGTATGCCTATAGAAGACAGAAGATAGAATGAGGTGTGAATTACGGCTTGAAGCTATGAAATGGTAAGAATGCATTTGCACTGATAACAATGGGGCAAATGACACAGCACATTACAATGAACCTTACCCGATTGCTGGGAAATGGAGTTCTTGTATCCCCAGGAGAGGTGCTTTCCTGAGTGATAATGGGAACTGCAGATGCTGGAGAATCCAAGATAATAAAATGTGAGGCGGGATGAACACAGCAGGCCCAGCAGCATCTCAGGAGCACAAAAGTTAACGTTTCAGGCCTAGACCCTTCATCAGGGAGGGGGATGGGATGAGGGTTCTGGAATAAATAGGGAGAGAGGGGGAGGCGGACCGAAGATGGAGAGAAAAGAAGATATGTGGAGAGGAGAGTATAGGTGGGGAGGTAGGGAGAGGATAGGTCAGTCCAGGGAAGACGGACAGGTCTAGGAGGTGGGTTGAGGTTAGTAGGTAGGAGATGGAGGTGCGGCTTGGGGTGGGAGGAAGGGATGGGTGAGAGGAAGAACAGGTTAGGGAGGCAGAGACAGGTTGGATTGGTTTTGGGATGCAGTGGGTGGAGAGGAAGAGCTGGGCTGGTTGTGTGGTGCAGTGGGGGGAGGGGACGAACTGGGCTGGTTTAGGGATGCGGTGGGGGAAGGGGAGATTTTGAAGCATGTGAAGTCCACATTGATACCATTGGGCTGCAGGGTTCCCAAGCGGAATATGAGTTGCTGTTCCTGCAACCTTCGGGTGGCATCATTGTGGCACTGCAGGAGGCCCATGATGGACATGTCATCTAAAGAATGGGAGGGGGAGTGGCAATGGTTTGCGACTGGGAGGTGCAGTTGTTTATTGCGAACCGAGCAGAGGTGTTCTGCAAAGCGGTCCCCAAGCCTCCGCTTGGTTTCCCCAATGTAGAGGAAGCCACACCTGGTACAATAGATGCAGTATACCACATTGGCAGATGTGCAGGTGAACCTCTGCTTAATGTGGAATATCATCTTGGGGCCTGGGATAGGGGTGAGGGAGAAGGTGTGGGGGCAAGTGTAGCATTTCCTGCGGTTGCAGGGGAAGGTGCCGGGTGTGGTGGGGTTGGAGGGCAGTGTGGAGCGAACAAGGGAGTCACGGAGAGAGTGGTCTCTCCGGAAAGCTGACAAGGATGGGGATGGAAAAATGTCTTGGGTGGTGGGGGTCGGATTGTAGATGGCGGAAGTGTCGGAGGATGATGCGTTGTATCCGGAGGTTGGTGGGGTGGTGTGTGAGAACGAGGGGGATCCTCTTTGGGCGGTTGTGGCGGGGGCGGGGTGTGAGGGATGTGTTGCGGGAAATGCAGGAGACGCGGTCAAGGGCGATCTCGACCGCTGTGGGGGGAAAGTTGCGGTCCTTGAAGAACTCGGACATCTGGGATGTGCGGGAGTGGAATGCCTCATCGTGGGAGCAGATGCGGCGGAGGTGGAGGAATTGGGAATAGGGGATGGAATTTTTGCAGGAGGGTGGGTGGGAGTCGCTGGGCTTGAAATGGACATCAGTTACAAGCTGGTTGCCTGAGATGGAGACTGAGAGGTCCAGGAAGGTGAGGGATGTGCTGGAGATGGCCCAGGTGAACTGAAGGTTGGGGTGGAAGGTGTTGGTGAAGTGGATGAACTGTTCGAGCTCCTCTGGGGAGCAAGAGGTGGCGCCGGTGCTTTCCTGTCCTGTGAGCTCAGGGATGTTCTTCTCATGCAGGTTGAACAGATGATTGTTGGCCATTGCATTTGTCTCCTCTGCCCTACAATGGGCTGCTTTCTCCTGCAATGAGTTAAAGGAAGGGATTGAATGGGATGAAAGTGTCTGTCTCTGTTGTTAGTGTTAGGATTAGGAAAGGTGATTTAGTTGTTCAGTGTGAGTGAGAACAAAGCACAGACAACAGGAAGGTTTCGTAGTTTGGAGGGAATGGGGTTTGTGAGAGTCATTCAGTGACCTAGGTTGCACCCTCAGACCAGAGTGGCAGCATCTGATGCCATGGTCTCCTCTTGTAGTCCTGGGGGAAGAGGACGGCATTTCTCTCCATGACCACATTCACAGAATCGCCAGGTCCCTATCAGAAAGGTGTGCCAACATCCCCCCTTTCAGACATGGCATGGAACAGGCATACGCTGTGAAGGCCCGTTTCTGGCTTTCAGTGTTTGAAATGGTGGGCGTTTGGAGCTTAAGAATGGCTTAATTTAAGTAAGGCTCTAATTGCGTAAATGTCATAAGGTTTCAGTACCAATGAGAAGAGCAGTGCAGTGGAGGTGGGCTGCGTATCTTAAGGAGGTGTGCAGCAGAGAATTGTGTGAGAAAAGTTACTACAGTTCGTAAAGGAAACCTTTCATGAAACTCCTCAAAATTGTCACTTTGCCAAAATATGTGCAAATTCAGCTCATTTCCCTCCCGTAATATTAAAGATCTCCCCTCGATCATCCCTTGGTCATTTCTGCAAGAGAAAAGGGACCAAGCCGCCAATCCTTTTTTTAAGGATAAAAAAAGTGGCCTCCTGAATCTTCCTAACAAAAATGTGTTATCTATGAAGGAAGGGAGCAAAGTGTGAAGCTGGATGAACACAGCAGGCCAAACAGCATCTTCGGAGCACAAAAACTGACGTTTCGGGCCTAGACCCTTCATCAGAAAAGGGTCTAGGCCCGAAATGTCAGCTTTTGTGCTCCTAAGATGTTGCTTGGCCTGTTGCGTTCATCCAGCTTCACACTTTGTTACCTCGGATTCTCCAGCGTCTGCTGTTTCCATTATCTCTGTGCTCCCTTCCTTCTAGCTGTTTTGAACATACCCATTCTTCAGGCTTCAGTGTCCTCCTGTAATCTGTTACAGCTCTCTTCAAGTTGGCCTTCGCACACTTCTCCAAATTTCATGCCATTGGCAAATTTAGAAATTATGTTTCTCATCCTAAAATCCAAATGATTACTGTAATTTGTGAACATCAATGGTCTGAAGCAGCACTGATCATAGTAGAATATCACTTTTTCTGTCACTGAATAATTCGCCTTTATTCTGATTATATGTATTTGCCTTAAAATATTTTACTAAAGTATTACGTTGCATGGTCTTTGATTAGTTAATTCAGATTTCCTATTTGCTTTCAAATTGTGTTTAACTTGTCCCTAAATGTACACTTCTGCTGTCAATGTACCTCACATAATGTCTCTGTCCCAAACCTCAATTGTCTCCTCGTCATTATTCATCTCTGCTGTCTGACTAATAGTTAGTTTGCTCTTTGGCAGAAGATAATTTTTGCTTTAGTCAACTGCACTTTAAATGTTACAACGGTGTTTTTCTATGTAGCTGCCATTTTATTTTCCCATCTTGAGGCCCTCAAAATCAGACTTGCCCCCAATCATTAGCCTGTGATTTTTTACCTATCGTCTTTTCTATTATTGTTTGAAACTGTAATCGTATTACTGTCACCACTACTTTGATATTCCCATACTTACTTCTCTTCTTTGTTCTAAAGTATGGAATTGGCCTTGGCACTGCAAAATGCTCCAAGGATTTGGACCATTCCGCATCGCCAGTCTGATTATGGCATTGACTTCTGGCTCTGGGAGTCTTTGGTGCACACAGGCCTTGGATGGTACACTGTCAGCAGTCTAAAGGATACTGGGTAGGCCATTTAGGACTGAGATGAGCAGAAATTTCTTCAGCTAGAGAAGAGTGAGTCTGTGGAATTTTCTGCTGCAGAAAGCCAAAATATTGAATGCTCTCTGATGAAGGGTCTTGGCCCGAAACGTCAGCTTTTGTGCTCCTAAGATGCTGCTTAGCCTGCTGTGTTCATCCAGCTCCACACTCTGTTATCTTGGATTCTCCAGCATCTGCAGTTCCCGTTATCTCTCTCTCTCTCTCTCTCTCTCTCTCAAAACATTGAATGATGTTTTTCAGAAGGAGTTGCTACAGTTTTTTGATCTAAATGTGGAGGTGCTGGTGGTGGACTGGGATGGACAAGGTCAGAAATCATACAACATCACGTTATAGTCCAACAAGTTTATTTGAAAACACAAGCTTTCAGAGCCTCACTCCTCCTTCAGGTGTTAGTAAGAGAGTTAGTATCAGACACAAAATGTATAAGTAAAAGATGAAAGGATCACACCATTGATGAGGATGTACTAAACAAACCTAAGATGCTGTTCAGTTTTTTATCAGTTAGAAAGCTTTAATTGATTAATGTGCAAATTCCTTTTAAGTCACTGTCCTTAGAGAACCAAAGGTTTTATCAAAGAAGTGGTAACATTTTAGGTCAGGCAATGCATGTTAGGAGTGAGGCCTTGTTTAGAATCTGTATGTGTTTAGGTGAGGAGTCAGACTGGTTTTATTTCTAAAGTAGCAAGTTATAAAACACCACATTGACTGACTGTCTATAAATTGTGTGCTTTTTGAAGAAAATAGAATGTATCCGCAAATACAAATTCAACCCGTAGATTCACGTGTGTTTGTGTATGTGTAGGAGAGAGAGTGAGTATGCGAGTGTGTGCGTGTGCGTGAGAGTGCGTGCATGCAAGAGAGAGAGAGACAGGAGTGTGCGAGACACTGTGTGCATATGTGGGATAGAGACGGTGAGTGCGCATACGTGCTTGTATGCGCCCGCAGGAGACAGAGAGTACGAGAGAGAGAGAGAGAGAGAGAGAGAGAGTGTATGCTTGAGAGACAGTTAGTGTATGAGAGAGGATCTGTGTGAGTTGTGTGTTGGGGGGGGTGGAAGAGGAAGAGGGGGAAGAGGAAGAGGAGGGGGGGGGGAGAGAAGAGGAGGGGGGGGGAGAGAAGAGGAGGGGGGGGAGAGAAGAGGAGGGGGGGGAGAGAAGAGGAGGGGGGGGAGAGAAGAGGAGGGGGGGGGAGAGAAGAGGAGGGGGGGGAGAGAAGAGGAGGGGGGGGGAGAGAAGAGGAGGGGGGGGAGAGAAGAGGAGGGGGGGGAGAGAAGAGGAGGGGGGGGGAGAGAAGAGGAGGGGGGGGAGAGAAGAGGAGGGGGGGGAGAGAAGAGGAGGGGGGGGAGAGAAGAGGAGGGGGGGGAGAGAAGAGGAGGGGGGGGGAGAGAAGAGGAGGGGGGGGAGAGAAGAGGAGGGGGGGGAGAGAAGAGGAGGGGGGGGAGAGAAGAGGAGGGGGGGGAGAGAAGAGGAGGGGGGGGAGAGAAGAGGAGGGGGGGGAGAGAAGAGGAGGGGGGGGAGAGAAGAGGAGGGGGGGGAGAGAAGAGGAGGGGGGGGGGAGAGAAGAGGAGGGGGGGGGAGAGAAGAGGAGGGGGGGGGAGAGAAGAGGAGGGGGGGGAGAGAAGAGGAGGGGGGGGGAGAGAAGAGGAGGGGGGGGGAGAGAAGAGGAGGGGGGGGGAGAGAAGAGGAGGGGGGGGGAGAGAAGAGGAGGGGGGGGGAGAGAAGAGGAGGGGGGGGGAGAGAAGAGGAGGGGGGGGAGAGAAGAGGAGGGGGGGGGAGAGAAGAGGAGGGGGGGGGAGAGAAGAGGAGGGGGGGGAGAGAAGAGGAGGGGGGGAAGAAGAGGAGGGGGGGAAGAAGAGGAGGGGGGGAAGAAGAGGAGGGGGGGAAGAAGAGGAGGGGGGGAAGAAGAGGAGGGGGGGAAGAAGAGGAGGGGGGGGAAGAAGAGGAGGGGGGGGAAGAAGAGGAGGGGGGGAAGAAGAGGAGGGGGGGGAAGAAGAGGAGGGGGGGGAAGAAGAGGAGGGGGGGGGAAGAAGAGGAGGGGGGGGGGAAGAAGAGGAGGGGGGGGGAAGAAGAGGAGGGGGGGGAAGAAGAGGAGGGGGGGAGAAGAAGAGGAGGGGGGGGGAAGAAGAGGAGGGGGGGGAAGAAGAGGAGGGGGGGGAAGAAGAGGAGGGGGGGGAAGAAGAGGAGGGGGGGGAAGAAGAGGAGGGGGGGGGAAGAAGAGGAGGGGGGGGGGAAGAAGAGGAGGGGGGGGGAAGAAGAGGAGGGGGGGGAAGAAGAGGAGGGGGGGGGAAGAAGAGGAGGGGGGGGGAAGAAGAGGAGGGGGGGGGAAGAAGAGGAGGGGGGGGGAAGAAGAGGAGGGGGGGGAAGAAGAGGAGGGGGGGGGAAGAAGAGGAGGGGGGGTAGAAGAGGAGGGGGGGTAGAAGAGGAGGGGGGGGAAGAAGAGGAGGGGGGTGAGAAGAGGAGGGGGGTGAGAAGAGGAGGGGGGGTAGAAGAGGAGGGGGGGGTAGAAGAGGAGGGGGGGGGTAGAAGAGGAGGGGGGGTAGAAGAGGAGGGGGGGGGTAGAAGAGGAGGGGGGGTAGAAGAGGAGGGGGGGGTAGAAGAGGAGGGGGGGGTAGAAGAGGAGGGGGGGGTAGAAGAGGAGGGGGGTAGAAGAGGAGGGGGGGGTAGAAGAGGAGGGGGGGTAGAAGAGGGGGGGGAGGGGGTGAAGAGGGGGGGGGGGAAGAGGGGGGGGGAAGAGGGGGGGGGAAGAGGGGGGGGAAGAGGGGGGGGAAGAGGGGGGGGGAAGAGGGGGGGGGAAGAGGGGGGGGGAAGAGGGGGGGGAAGAGGGGGGGGGAAGAGGGGGGGGGAAGAGGGGGGGGAAGAGGGGGGGGGAAGGGGGGGAAGAGGGGGGGAAGAGGGGGGGGAAGAGGGGGGGAAGAGGGGGGGGGGAAGAGGGGGGGGAAGAGGGGGGGGGGGAAGAGGGGGGGGGAAGAGGGGGGGGAAGAGGGGGGGGGAAGAGGGGGGGGGGAAGAGGGGGGGGAAGAGGGGGGGGGAAGAGGGGGGGGAAGAGGGGGGGGAAGAGGGGGGGGGAAGAGGGGGGGGGGAAGAGGGGGGGGGAAGAGGGGGGGGGAAGAGGGGGGGGGGAAGAGGGAGGGGGGGAAGAGGGGGGGGAAGAGGCGGGGGGGAAGAGGGGGGGGGGGAAGAGGGGGGGGAGGAAGGGGGGGAGGAAGGGGGGGAGGAAGGGGGGGAGGAAGGGGGGAGGAAGGGGGGGAGGAAGGGGGGGGAGGAAGGGGGGGGAGGAAGGGGGGGGGGAGGAAGGGAGGGGGGGTGGAAGGGGGGGGGGAGGAAGGGGGGGGAGGAAGGGGGGGAGGAGGGGGGGAGGAAGGGGGGGGGAGGAAGGGGGGGGAGGAAGGGGGGGGAGGAAGGGGGGGGAGGAAGGGGGGGGAGGAAGGGGGGGGAGGAAGGGGGGGGGAGGGGGAGGAAGGGGGGGGGAGGAAGGGGGGGGAGGAAGGGGGGGGGAGGAAGGGGGGGGGAGGAAGGGGGGGGGAGGAAGGGGGGGGGAGGAAGGGGGGGGGAGGAAGGGGGGGGGGAGGAAGGGGGGGGGAGGAAGGGGGGGGGGAGGAAGGGGGGGGGAGGAAGGGGGGGGGGAGGAAGGGGGGGGGGAGGAGGGGGGGGAGGAAGGGGGGGGAGGAGGAGGGGGGGAGGAAGGGGGGGGAGGAAGGGGGGGGGAGGAAGGGGGGGGGAGGAAGTGGGGGGAGGAAGGGGGGGGAGGAAGGGGGGGGGAGGAGAGGAGAGAGAAGGGAGAAGTGAGGGCGCGAGAGAGAGCGGGCGCGCGAGAGAGAGCGGGGCGCGCGAGAGAGAGCGGGCGCGCGAGAGAGAGCGGGCGCGCGAGAGAGAGCGGGCGCGCGAGAGAGGGGAGCGGGCGCGCGAGAGCGCGAGCGACAGAGAGAGCGCGAGAGACAGAGAGAGCGCGAGAGACAGAGAGAGCGCGAGAGACAGAGAGAGCGCGAGAGACAGAGAGAGCGCGAGAGAGCGAGAGAGCGCGAGAGAGCGAGAGCGCGCGAGAGCGAGAGCGCGCGAGAGCGAGCGCGCGAGAGAGCGAGAGCGCGCGAGAGAGCGAGAGCGCGCGAGAGAGGCAGAGGCAGCGCGCGAGAGAGGCAGAGGCAGCGCGCGAGAGAGGCAGCGGGCGAGAGAGGCAGCGGGCGAGAGAGGCAGCGGGCGAGAGAGGCAGAGGCAGCGCGCGAGAGAGGCAGAGGCAGCGCGCGAGAGAGGCAGAGGCAGCGGGCGAGAGAGGCAGAGAGAGCGCGAGAGAGAGCGCGAGCGCGAGAGAGAGCGCGAGCGCGAGAGAGAGCGCGAGCGCGAGAGAGAGCGCGAGCGCGAGAGAGAGCGCGAGCGCGAGAGAGAGCGCGAGCGCGAGAGAGAGCGCGAGAGGGAGAGAGAGCGCGAGAGGGAGAGAGAGCGCGAGAGGGAGAGAGAGCGCGAGAGGGAGAGAGAGCGCGAGAGGGAGCGAGCGCGAGCGCGAGAGAGAGCGAGCGCGAGAGGGAGAGAGCGCGAGAGGGAGAGAGCGCGAGAGGGAGCGAGCGCGAGAGGGAGCGAGCGCGAGAGGGAGCGAGCGCGAGAGGGAGCGAGCGCGAGAGGGAGCGAGCGCGAGAGGGAGAGAGAGCGAGCGCGAGAGGGAGAGAGAGCGAGCGCGAGAGGGAGAGAGAGCGAGCGCGAGAGGGAGAGAGAGCGCGCGCGAGAGGGAGAGAGAGCGCGCGCGAGAGGGAGAGAGAGCGCGCGCGAGAGGGAGAGAGAGCGCGCGCGAGAGGGAGAGAGAGCGCGCGCGAGAGGGAGAGAGAGCGCGCGCGAGAGGGAGAGAGAGCGCGCAAGAGGGAGAGAGAGCGCGCAAGAGGGAGAGAGAGAGAGAATAGTGTGGTGGGGTCACCTGGAGTGTGACCTGAGCCAAACGATTCCAGTTGAGGCCATCCTCATAGCCTCATACCTAACATGCATATCTGACCTAAAATGTCACCTCTTCTTTACACTGATAAGACTTTTGGTTCTCTCAGGACAATTACTTGAAAGGAATTCGGGGATTTACATAAACGTTTTAATCCTCTAACTGATTAAAGATTTAACAGCATCATACATCCTCATCGATGGTGTGATCCTTTAGTTTTTTACTTCTAAATTTTCCATCTGATACTACCATGCTGACTAACACCTGAGATGGAGACTTCTCAGTGTCCATCTCAGGCAACCAGCTTGTAACTCATGTCCTTTTCAAGCCCACCGACTCCCACAGCTACCTAGAATACACCTCCTCCCACCCACCCTCCTGCAAAAATTCCATTCCCTATTCCCAATTCCTCCGCCTCCGCCCCCACGATAAGACATTCCACTCCCGCACATCCCAGATGTCCAAGTTCTTCAAGGACCACAACTTTCCCCCCACAGTGATCGAGAATGCCCTTGACCGCATCTCCCGTATTTCCCGCAACACATCCCTCACACCCCGCCCCAGCCACAACCGCCCAAGAGGATCCCCCTCGTTCTCACACACCACCCTACCAACCTCCGGATACAACGCATCATCCTCCGACACTTCCGCCATTTACAATCTGACCCCACCACCCAAGACATTTTTCCATCCCCACCCCTGTCTGCTTTCCGGAGAGACCACTCTCTCCGTGACTCCCTTGTTCGCTCCACACTGCCCTCCAACCCCACCACACCCGGCACCTTCCCCTGCAACCGCAGAAATGCTACACTTGTCCCCACACCTCCTCCCTCACCCCTATCCCAGGCCCCAAGATGACATTCCACATTAAGCAGAGGTTCACCTGCACATCTGCCAATGTGGTATACTGCATCCACTGTACCGGTGTGGCTTCCTCTACATTGGGGAAACCAAGCGGAGGCTTGGGGACCGCTTTGCAGAACACCTCCGCTCAGTTCGCAACAAACAACTGCACTTCCCAGTCGCAAACCATTTCCACTCCCCCTCCCATTCTCTAGAGGACATGTCCATCATGGGCCTCCTGCACTGCCACAATGATGCCACCCGAAGGTTGCAGGAACAGCAACTCATATTCCGCCTGGGAACCCTGCAGCCTAATGGTATCAATGTGGACTTCACCAGCTTCAAAATCTCCCCTTCCCCCACCGCATCCCTAAACCAGCCCAGTTCGTCCCCTCCCCCCACTGCACCACACAACCAGCCCAGCTCTTCCCCCCCCCACCCACTGCATCCCAAAACCAGTCCAACCTGTCTCTGCCTCCCTAACCGGTTCTTCCTCTCACCCATCCCCTCCTCCCACCCCAAGCCGCACCCCCATCTACCTACTAACCTCATCCACCTCCTTGACTTGTCCGTCTTCCCTGGACTGACCTATCCCCTCCCTACCTCCCCACCTACACTCTCTCCACCTATCTTCTTTACTCTCCATCTTCGGTCCGCCTCTCCCTCTCTCCTATTTATTCCAGTTCCCTCTCCCCATCCCCCTCTCTGATGAAGGGTCTAGGCCTGAAACGTCAGCTTTTGTGCTCCTGAGATGCTGCTTGGCCTGCTGTGTTCATCCAGCCTCACATTTTATTATCTTGGAATTCTCCAGCATCTGCAGTTCCATTATCTCTGGACTATAAACTGGTGTTGTGTGATTTCTGACTTTGAGCTAAAAGGACCACAGGGTATGGGAGAAAGCAGGTACAGGGTACTGAGTTGGGTGATCAGCCACGATCATATGAATGGCAGAGTAAGATTAGAGGGCTGAATGGCTGACTCCAACTTCAGGAATCCCAGTTGACTCGAATCTTCAGTTCTACAGCCCAGTTCAATCTATCAATCAATTCAGAACATTAAAATTAACTCGGTTTAATTCAAGTTTTTGAGAAGATTTGTAGCTCTTCAAACCGAGTTAATTATTAGTAGGAAAATATAATTAGTTTGCCATTACAGTTGGCTGGTTATCAATTAACGGAAATGCATTTACTTTGTTAGTTTTACTGCTTTGCTGAGAGGTGTTTTAGTAGTGTCCACATCTTGGGTTAGAAAGTATGTCCTAACTGCACCAATGGTGCAGGCAAAGGAATTTCATTCAAGAACATCCAATAACACAGTGTAATTTGCAGGTATTTTTTGATGATATTGTTTACAGACTATAAGTTTACATAGAAAAATTGATGCATATTGGATTTTATTAATCAAGAGAAAAATTCGGACCAAGCAAGTTTCAGATCATATATAGACAGGATGTTCAGTAAGGCATTTGACATGTTTGCCTTCATTGCTCAGTCATACTGTCTTTGGACAGGTTGATTAAATATATCCACTATTATACTGGGCAATAAAAGACGTTAGGGAAAAGCAAACAATGCAATAAGGCCCCTGAAGATTCATTAACTGATAAAAATTAAAGCATCATGGAGTCATGCAGCACTGAAACAGATCCCCCCAGTCCAATCAGTCTGAACATAATCCCAAACTAAAATTGATGCATATTGGATTCTTAGCCAATCAAGAGAAAAATTCAGACCAAGAAAGGTTGAGATCACATATAGACAGGATGTTCAAAAATATGTTTGGCACATTTGCCTTGATATCCCTCCAAAACGTTTCTATTCATATATCCATCCTAATGTCTTTTAAACTTTGTAATTGTACCTATATCTACCACGTCATCAGGAAGTTCATTCCACACACGAGCCGCCCTCTGTGTAATAAATTTGCACCTCATGTCTTTTTAAAATCTTTCTTTTCTTTCCTTAAACATGTGCCACTAGTTTTGAAATTCCTCATCTTACAGAAAACACAACTACCATCAATTCCAGCTATACCTCTCATTATTTTATAAACTTTAATCAGGTCACCTCTCAACCTCCTATGTTCTAGTGAAAAAAGTCCCAGCCTATCCAGCCTCTCCTTATAACTCAAACTTTCCATACCCGGCAACATCTGGTAAACTTCTTCTGAATCCTCTCCAGCTGGATAATATCCTTCCTATAACTGGGTGACCAGAACCAGACACGGTATTCCAGAATAGGGCTCAATGTCCCATCCAACCTCAACGTAATGTCCCAACTCCTTTACTCAAAGGACTGAGCAATGAAGGCAAACATGCCAAATGCCTTACTGAACATCCTGTCTGTATGTGATCTGAACTTTTCTTGGTCTGAATTTTTCTCTTGATTAATAGAATCCAATATGCATCAATTTTCAATGTGAAGTAAATTTATAGATATAGATAGCCTGTAGACAATATCATCAAAAAATACCTTCAAATTACACCGTGCTATTGGATGTTTGAATGAAATTCCTTTGTCTGCTATTTCTACAAAGGCACTCAGCTATTCAAAATGAGATAACAAGGTGTGGAGCTGGATGAACACAGCAGGTCAAGCAGTATCAGAGGAGCAGGAAAGCTGATGTTTCAAGCCTAGACCCTTCTTCAGAATTTTGAAGAAGGTTCTAGGCCCGAAACGTCAGCTTTCCTTCTCCTCTGATGCTGCTTGGCCTGCTATGTTCATCCAGCTCTACACCTTGTAATTTCAGATTCTCCAGCACCTGCAGTTCCTACTATGTCTGAAACAATTTTAACCCTACTACGAAGCTTCTTTTAAAGGGTGCCTACCTTGGAGAAGTTACCCTCCTCCCTCTGCAAATATCTTTCCTCAGTGCAACTCTCTCGTAATCTCTTCGGCCCTGAAACTGCTCAACCATGTCCTGAAGCAAACTATGTATTACAGCCACATTTCCTTTTTTAGTACAGGTCTACAGAACTGGATCATCAACAATAGGCTACAGTCTACATTTAGGCCATCCCAATGTGGCTCCAACCATGACAATGTCTACATTCAGAACATTGAGATCCTTCAAAACCGTTTCTCCCTACGACTCCATTTCTGAAGGGTCTAGGCCCGAAACATCAGCTCTCCTGCTCCTCTGATGCCGCTTGGCCTGCTGTGTTCAACCAGCTGTCCACCTTGTTATCTCAGATTCTCCAGCATCTGCAGTTCCCATAATTTGTTTGCTAGCACGTCAATGAAGAATGAAGGCTTTTAATTTAGTAGTATGCCAACATTATAGAGCATAACTTTGATGCCAAAATTGTTAAATGTACCACGATGCAGATAACACATTACTGAGAATAATTCAATCCCACTAAGTTCAATAGGTAGTTTAAGGAAATTGAGAGCAAATATGGAATGAGTCAATTTTGATCTATGACAAGGTCAAAGCCCCTGAGTGTGAAATTGAGTTAGGCAGTGTCCCTAGAAGATTGGTCTGGGACCAAAATGGTGTTTAATGCACAAGTACATACTTCTGCTAGATTTTATTATGTGAAGGTTTTAATCACCTACATGGCCACTGGCAGCATGAAGACCAGGAAGTTTATTACGTCAGTTATTGTACGTCACTGACTTGGCACAAAAGATGCCAATTGAAGGTCGACACTCTACTCTTTCTTGAACTTGCAGAGCTGAAAATTTAGGAACTAATAATGCTATTTAAAGCTATAATCATCTCCTTTAAATCTGATTTATTCTGCGCATTTCTATATTAATAAAATTATTTCCTTTCACAGCCTGTGAAAGTGTACAAGGTGCAAGCACTGAATTTTTTTTTGTAATTTTTCATTGTTTCTACAAAAATCAGTTGTACATTGTTGTACAATTTATATATCGTAGGTATCAAAAGGAAGAAAGGGTAAAAATGGAGGTGGAGGTGGGGGATTCGCTGGCTCTCTGTTTGGTTGAGTTCTTAAAGACCTTTAAAGATTCAGGAGGCCCAGTAACAACGCAGTTGTTGTTGGATAGACCTTTTTAGCGGTCCTCAAAATAGCCAGTGGACTTGCCCCTGGCTTTCCAGACTGTCATCAGGACCCCTCCTCACTTTAACTAAATTCAGTCTGGTATATATGAGTTAGGAAATGTGGATGTGAGGCTTGCAGCAGTGCCACATTTGTGAAGATAGGATGAGCTGTGAATTTAATTGAGATTGACGATAGGTGAATGCTGAGACTTCGGTGCATTAAAAGTTGGCTGATAATAGTGATGTATTGAGGTTGATATCTTGTGTAATGCCATTGAATTCTCAAAACATTGCATATAGTTCTTCAAGATTTGACCTCTAGCATTAACTTCCTAGGCTTGACCATGTGTCTGAAAGCCCTATTTTCCCTGAGGATGTAGGGCATCTCTGCTCTCTCCACGTCCTGTGCTCACCTCTTCTGCAACGTTTGCCAACTGCAGTGCCCACTCTCTCCCATGTTGTGTCTTGCCTCACATTTACCCATGACTGATTACTTTCCTGCAGGACTTGCTGCAGGGATTATGATCACAATAAGCTTGCCTTTAAGGGAAAGTAGGAACTGCCGGTGCTGGAGAATCTGAGATAACAAAGTGTAGAGCTGGATGAACACAGCAGGCCAAGCAGCACCTTAGGAGCAGGAAGGCTGGCTTTTCGGGCTTAGGCCTTTCTTCAGAAATGGGGGGGAAGGGGGTTCTGAAATAAATAGGGACAGAGGTGGGAGGCAGATAGAAGATGGATAGAGGAGAAGACAGGTGGAGAGGATTCTGCTCGGCCTGCTGTGTTCATGCAGCTCTACACCTTGTTAGCTTTGCCTTTAAGAGTGCTTTCTATAATGATAATGTTGGTCCATGCAGACAATGGACAGTGGGGTTAACTCTGACTATATGCATCACCATTCTAATGGACTGGAAGTGCAAAGTTGACATGCTGGCTACATTTCAATCAATGGCTATGGGTTAATCATACACTGCACATCCCTGCATCTGTTTTCAGGGTTTATTCATTTCAATATCACTATTCTGATTGGAAGGTGGTGAGCTTATGTGACAGACGAAAATGTAGATTTCTGATGCAAATTGCAATTGATGGCATGGGAGTTATTGAATTCCTTACACAGAAACTCTGATTCATTGATGCCATAGTTTCTCCAATAACTACTGACAAATCAATCCAATGATCTCTGGCTACCTGAAATTTACTTTGTAACTTGCCACAAAATATCCAATGGCACTCGTGGATTGAATGAATATTTTTCAGGAAAATCATACACCTGGAAAGTACTCTTATCGCATTGTATTTGAGCCTGTCCCCTCCTGAAACAGCTCAGAAAACAAGTTCTGTTTGCATTATCAGATGCCTTCCATTGTGTCTGTTATGTGAGAGAGTTATGGGTGACAAGAACTTGCTCTCAAAAGACTCAGCAACTGTCAGAGGATAAAAGCTGAAGCAGGAAAGCGTGGAATCTTGGTTTTACAGAAAACTAGGGGATAAAACATAAAGCTGATGTTAGAAGGGATTTTGTGAAAATGGCCTGAACTTGTGAAAGGCACTAACAGCTTTCTATTTTTATCACCTCAAGGAGATCTTCAGAAAGAAAGCCTCTAATACAACATTTTGATCACATAACAATAAGCAGTGTGTGTGTGTATCCTCACATTAATACATGTAAAACAAACCAAACTGGAGGAATGTGTGATGCCAGATATTAAGGTAATATCACCTAGAGAGAATTGGTCAGTTAAGGAAGTAGGCAAAACTCTCAGAGCAATTCAGGAAGGTCGGTGCAGAGAGGACAAATTATAAAGAAATATAAATATTGCGACTTATTTTTAGAATGGAGTGTTGCTAATTGGAGACCTGGAGCAAGTCAGAATGACTTTTGAAGCAAAAGCCGAGTCAAAGGACAGAAGAAGGTGGAGATAAAAGAGGAGATCCAACACGCAAATTCTGAATATATCCTGTTGCATTCAGTAACCTACAAATGGACACAATGTAATTTTAGGACTTTACATTATACTTTTTGCGACAGAGAAATTATGATGATTATGGGGGCTTGAGAAAGGAGGGAACATAAAAGGTTGTTTTAAAATGTTCAAAGGAAACAGCTATTATCAGATCAAACCTTTCCAGCCACAAAACATTGTTCTAGCCTGGCATTTTCCTGCTCTTATTGTTTTTCACTCTTTTTGGTAAAATCATTATAAAAGCAACTACAGCAGAAGATTACTGCATTGCATAATATCCTTTGATGCTACCCCTGTATCAGGTGTCTGCAACCATGTTGTGTCTGCGCAGCTGAGGAAGCTACATTCCAGGTGGCCTGAGCAAGTTTTAGCCTCTTTGAAACTGCATCACAGTCTTATCATGTAGTGAAAGAGACAATGAAGACATCAGATATAATCTATAAGGGCCAAGCAAAGAGGAAAGCCAGGGTGGGCCCTTGTGTAATCGTTACCTCTATCATGACTAGTCAGGACTAAGCAACACTTCTTTCACTGAATGAAACGCAGGTAAAAACATTGCACTGTGCTAGAGAGTATAGAAATAATCTTTGAGGCTGCAATGCTGGGTTAATTGGGTAAATCTAGACTTGTTTGATAGCTTTGTGTTATATTTTACCATGAGATACATTTTCAACCACATATTTGCACCATTGCCAATACTGCCTATTTCTAACTCTGTCACATTGACTCACTTAGCTCCTGTCTCAGCTCATCTGTTGCTGAAATATTAATCTACACATTGGATTCAACCATTCCAGCATGTTCCTGGCTGGGCTTCCACATTCTACCCTTCCTAAAATCAAAGCCATTCAAAACTCTGCTGCCCATGTCTTAACTGCCAGAGGAAGTGTTGAAGCTGGGTACAATTACAACATTTAAAAAACATCTGCATGGGTACATGAACAGCAAGGGTTCAGAGGGATATGGGCCAAATACTGGAAAATGAGGCTGGGCCAGACTGGGATGTCTGGTCGGCATGGACGAGTTAGACTGAAGGGCGTGTTTCCATGCTTTAAACTCTATGATTCTATAAATCCGGTTCACTATCATCACTGAGTTTGCTGGCCTACATCGGCAACTCCTTGATTTGAAATTCTTGTCATGACTTTCAAATTCCTGTGTGGCACCTCCCTTCCCTATCTTAATGCGTTCTCCAGCTGGACAAAGATTCTGGGCTCATCTAATTCTTGCCTCTTAACATTTCCAATTATAATTCTCCATCATTAGTAGATACGCCTTGACTTAATTTTGAAATTTTTGCACCTCTGTATCTTGTTTTTCTCCTTTAAGATGCTCCTCCAACAAAGCCTTTGGGCTCTGACTTGATATCTTGCGTGACTCAGTGTTATATATAAACCCATGAAACGTCTTGTGATGTTTCACGTAATTTAAGGAGCTCTCTATACTAATTGTTGTTGTTTTCTAAGTCCTACTTTTGTAATTCCTCTTTGTATCTAAATTTTTGAGTGTAGTTCAAAAAACAGTATAAGTAGATTTTCAGAAGGCACTTGATCAGGCTCCCCACAAGAGGCTGATTAGCCAAATTAAAACACATGGTACTGGAATTGATTGCCAATTGACTAATGGGCACACAGTAGGATTAAATAGGTAATTCTTGTGTTGGCAGACTGTAAGTGGGGTACCACAAGGATCAATACTTGGCTCCAGCTTTTCATAATGCATAAAAATGATTTAAACATGAGGATCAAATGTAATTGTTCCAAATTTGCAAACGATACCAAGCTTGGCAGGAAATGTGTTGTCAGGAAGATATAAAATGTTTTCAGGATAATTTGGGCAGTCTAAGTCATAGAGTTACACAGCATGGAAACAGGCCCTTCAGTCCAGCTCATCCATACTGACTAGGTATCTTAAACTGTTCCAGTCCCATTTGCCAGCACTTGGCCCATATCCCTCTAAACCCCTTCTTATTCATGTACCTCCATCCAGGTGCCTTTTAAATATCAGAGATAATGGGAACTGCAGATGCTGGAGAATTCCAAGATAATAAAATGTGAGGCTGGATGAACACAGCAGGCCAAGCAGCATCTCAGGAGCACAAAAGCTGACGTTTCGAGCCTAGACCCTTCATCAGAGGGTCTAGGCCCGAAACGTCAGCTTTTGTGCTCCTGAGATGCTGCTTGGCCTGCTGTGTTCATCCAGCCTCACATTTTATTGCCTTTTAAATATCATAATTTTATCCACCTCCACCAAATTCTCTGGCAGCTCATTCCATACAAGCACCATCCTCTGTGTGAAAAAGTTACCCCTCAGATTCCTTTTAAATCTTTCCCCTCTCATCTTAAGCCTATACTCTCTAATTTTGTACTTCCCTATCCTGGGGAAAAGACCTTGGCTATTCACCCTATCCATGCCCCTCATGATTTTATGAACCTCTATAAGGTCACCCCTCAGACTCCGATGCTGCAGGGGAAAATAGCCCCAGCCTATTCAGTCTCTCCCTACAGCTCAAAACCTCCAATGCCCATAACGTCCTTGTGAATCATTTCTGAAACCTTTCAAGTTTAACATCATCTTTTCTGGCGTAGAAAGACCAGAATTGAATGCAGTATTCTAAAAGTGGCCTCACCAATGTCCTGTTAAGCTGCAAGGCGACCTCCCAATACCTATACTCAATGCACTGACCAATGAAGGCAAGTATGCCAAATGCCCCCTTCACCATCCTGTCTACATAGGCTTCACTTTCAAGAAACTACAAACATGCACTCCTAGTCACTGGGTACAATTATGGTAGATAGAATAATAATGTGGACAATTGTGAGCCTATTCACTTTAGTAGGAAAAAAAGACATATACAATATTACTTAAATGGTGAGAGTTTGAAAGTACAGATGGGCAAAGGGACTTTGGTGATTAGACTACACCTAGAGTATTATGTGCAGTTTTGGTTTTCGTACCTCAGGAAAGATCCTATTGCCATAAAGGAACTGCAACAAAAGTTCATCTGCTTATTCCCAGGATTGTGGACTGTCCTACAGAGAGAGTGGGCAAACTGGGGTCTTCATTCTTTAGGGTTTTGAAGAATGAGAGTGATCTCATTGAACTTCAAAATGCTTAAAAGGGTAAGTGAAAGTAGGAAGTTTCTCCTGGTGAAGAGGCACAATCTAAAAATAAGAGAACCATCATTTAGGAATGAGATAGGAACAATTCTTTATACACAAGTGGGAAATCTTTTGAATCCTCTATCACAGAGGAAGCTCAGTGTGTTTTGAAAATAGAGCTTGACATGGCTTTGATTCACAATGGTGTAAATGGTTATTGGGATAAGGTGGGTAAAAGACATTGGACTGTTCGACCAGCCATGATCGTATTAAATGGCAGGGCAGGATTGATGGGCAGAATGGTATATTCCTGTTCTTATTACTGGCTATGCTCCCACATGCGTCACTCCAATTAATTTGAGGTCATCCAAAACTCTGCTGCCTGTGTCTTAACTCATATCACGTCCTGTTCTTCCATGCAGTTATTAAGCGAATCATTGATTTAAAACTCTCATCCTTGTTTTCAAATCGTCTCATGGCTTCCTCACATAATATCATTGTGACCTCCTCCAGCTGTACAACATTCCATGATATCTGCGATTCTCAAAGTCTGGCCTCCTGCATAGCCTCAATTTTAATCACTTCACTGAGGTAATTACTGGCTGCACCTTCAGCTACCACACAATAATCTCTGGACCACATTTCCTATACCCGTCCACCTCACTTTCTCCTTTGGCATACTTTATGACCTACCTCTTTGGCCAAGCTTTTGGTCAACTAACATAATACTTCCTGGTGTGACTTGTCAACATAATGCTCCAGATAAGTGCCTCAGAATGCTTTATTAAGTTAAAGGCACTATGTAAACGTAAGTTGTTGCTGTTGTTGTTGGTGGTTTTTGCAGGGCGCAAGGAAGGACTCCATTCTTAGTCTCTCAGGACAAAACTGCCAGTTTCACTAAGGCAGGAAAGAGAGTTGGTGAAAACAAGTTCTTCCAGGTGTTCATGAAATTTACATAACAATTCTGCTGCTAGCAGCTCCTAGCGATCAAAGGCTCAACACCTCTCTGTAAACTCAATGCAAAGGAAAATTTACCCCGTGGGTAATCATAGATTTAAAGCCACATCACCCTAAAATATAGAACGTGAGGCCACCAACAGATACATACCTGTCTTCTCAGTTTCTGCAGTAGTTTGGTTAAGCATTGAAAAAAAGAATGGGAGTGCCTCATTCTCCAGTGCAAACATTCCTTGCTCACAGTCTGCAGACCTATTTCAAGACTGTTTATATTTATTTAAAGTGCCCAATGTTTGTTGATTGTTGATAATCGTCCCTCAGCCAGGAAATAATTGCATTTTCAGTCAAATGTGCTTTAGGGTTTAAACACAAACACCAGGGAATAATATAAAATTAAAGAACTGCTGTCACTGTCAATGCACACTCTAAAATTTAAGATGGTAGGAAGAACTATCATTAAGTCTGAGTGTTTGTGCATATCACCAAAAAGTCTTTTAATGGGAAAACTGGGAGGTCTCTTCTCAGGTAAGTGACTTAAGATAATAAAGTGTGGAGCTGGACGAACACAGCAGGCCAAGCAGCATCTCAGGAGCACAAAAGCTGACGTTTCGGGCCTAGACCCTTCATCAGAGAGGGGGATGGGGTGAGGGTTCTGGAATAAATAGGGAGAGAGGGGGAGGCGGACTGAAGATGGAGAGAAAAGAAGATAGGTGGAGAGGAGAGTATAGGTGGGGAGGTAGGGAGGGGATAAGTCAGTCCAGGGAAGACGGACAGGTCAAGGAGGTGGGATGAGGTTAGTAGGTAGGAAATGGAGGTGCGGCTTGGGGTGGGAGGAAGGGATGGGTGAGAGGAAGAACAGGTTAGGGAGGCAGAGACAGGTTGGACTGGTTTTGGGATGCAGTGGGGGGAGGGGACGAACTGGGCTGGTTTTGGGATGTGGTGGGGGAAGGGGAGATTTTGAAGCTGGTGAAGTCCACATGGGAACCCTGCAGCCCAATGGTATCAAAGCGGAATATGAGTTGCTGTTCCTGCAACCTTCGGGTGGCATCATTGTGGCACTGCAGGAGGCCCATGATGGACATGTCATCTAAAGAATGGGAGGGGGAGTTAAAATGGTTTGCGACTGAGAGGTGCAGTTGTTTATTGCGAACTGAGCGGAGGTGTTCTGCAAAGCGGTCCCCAAGCCTGCACTTGGTTTCCCCAATGTAGAGGAAGACACACCGGATACAGTGATATTGTATTGGTACAGTTAATATTGTTTAACAAGTTAACTATGTTAACAGTTATACTTAGTTTACTCTGAGCATACAATATTCATTATTTTCTGCATTATGGGAAGCAAGGAAGCAGCATTTGCTTCAGGTATAACAAAAACAAAAACTGCTGGAAAAACTCAGCATCTGTGGAGAGAAAGCAGAATTAATGTTTCAGGCCCAGTGACCTTTCTTCAAAACAGGTTGCAGCTGGTAAAATGTTGGTTTATCAGCTAAAGAGGGGGGAGGATAGAGGAGTAAATGACGTGGACATGAAGCCCAGAGAGAGAAAAGCAGTTGAGCAGACAAAAGAATGGGTAAGGATCGACATGGAAGACTCAAAAGGCACTAATAGGGGCTCTTAATGGCTGATAATGAATTGTTTGTGGTCACTGCCCATGTGATAACAAGGCCAGGTGTGTGGTGGGGAGACAGTAGGAACTGCAGATGCTGGAGAACCTCAGATAAAGAGGTGTAGAGTTGGACGTACACAGCAGGCCAGGCAGCATCAGAGGAGCAAGAAGGCTGATGTTTCGGGCCTAAACCCTTCTTCAGAAATGATTTCTGAACAAGCATCTAGGCCTGAAATGTCAGCCTTTCTGCTCCTCTGATGCTGCTTGGCCTGCTGTGTTCATCCAGCCCTACACCTGGTTATGCCTGGTGTGGGGTGATTGGGGTAAGGGGTTGAGGGTCACAAGGTGCAGTAGGGGTCTTGGACATGATATGTTTAATATCTGGATTGCTGGTATCTGAGGTAATTTACAATCAAATGGTCGTCATCCCTCTTCGCACTACATCGCCCAGAAATTTGAAGTTGCTAATGTGCACCAGTATCTGCTTGAGGCCACTTGTTGACACACCAGCAGCTCATGTGTTATGCAAATCAATTATCCATTCCACACAATAGCATACTTCAGAAACTGAGTGTTTTCTTTGCCACTTGTACTGAGTGATTACCCCAACATCACACAACAAAAAAAAGCCCTTAATGTGCTCATTCCAACCTTCTCAATAATGCCAGTCTTGTGTGCCAGTGCTGTAGCACTTAATTCAAACATGAAGTTCTTTGCTATCCTTTAATACTTTCTCTCGTAGCTTCCCTACCAGCCAGCTCGTGGACAATCTTCTACAGCAAAGGCCCTGAGTCAAATGTATGGATGTTCTGGTGACATTGTTTGTAACAGATGGTATCTTCATCCAGTTACTCATGGACGTGGTTTAAATTCAGTCAGACTGATAGGATGAAAGTTTGCTTTCACCCAAAACAAAAAATAGATTGGGTAACCAAAATGTAATTTATAAGGACACATAACCAAACCAATTGTTTTTCTCATTTGAAAAGTAGCCTCAGACTGAAAATTGATAAACAGCAGATTTTTTTTTATTAATCAACATTTATGGGACCAGGACTATGCCGGGTGATCATATATTTTGGTTGATCTAGAAGATCACATAATCAATGTAAAACATACACTAAGTAATTTAATGTGGGGGTATACCCTTCACAGTTACACCTTATTTACAGAATAAATCACTTTGCTAATAATGCACCTTTGCCTTAAATAAAGTTTATCAGCAGACAGCTTTCTCACGCGCACCTCAACTGACTTTCCGACATTGGGGTATTGAGGAGAAATTGACTTGAACTTGAATCAGCTGTTTGTTATTTCATGTGGCCATTCATGAGAACAAGTATATTTACATTGAGGTAAATAATGTTCAAGAACCATAATAATAGGACAGAATAATGCAATAAACATCACGGTATTTCAGTATATAACTTTTGCCGGTTTATTGAGAATGCCAAGTCACAAGGTGCCAGTTAAAAAAATTTTACTGTATTAATGCAACAGGTGGTATTGTTAGAAAAAGGTTCCAGACAGAGTACTCCAAATTGGTAAGCTCCCAGGTGAGGGGGGATGTGCTGGCTCCCCATCTTTATTCAGCCAGTCCCTGAGTTACTTGCCACTTGTCACCCCAAGCTTGGAATTGGTCAGATCTTTGCCAGCACTGCAATTGGGCATAGAGTGCTCCATTATCTAAAGAGTCACACATGGTGCTGAAAATCCTGCAGCTGTAAGTGGACATCCCCACTTCTTCTAGCAAGAATTCAGGCAAAGGGAAAAGAAAACAACAGAAGAACTGCCTCTCATTCTGCATGCTGGAATTAAATCACTGTGAAAGGAGTCAGAACTAAAGAATCTTAACCAATCTGCAGAACTAAAAATTGTGAAACCAACTGTTCAACTACCAGTGTCAACATTATTGGTGACCTCCACTGCAAAGACGGCAATGTTCAATTAACCACCTTTCACAAATACCTCAGAGACCAATCCATGCACCTTTTTAACACTATTTTTTCCATTTGGATTCATATGCCTAGCTGCCTAATATGTTTAATCTGACAGTATGAGGATTGTGTTACGAAATTTTCTCACACTTAGTAATTATTAAACTCACTCCTTTTTTTAAAAAGAGTTGTAGACTAATAGAGATGTACAGCGTGGAAACAGACCCTGCCGTCCAACTCATCTATGCTGACCAGATATCCTAAATTATCGAGTCCCATTTGCCAGCATTTGACCCATTTCGCTCCAAACCCTTCCTATTCCCATCTAGATGCCTTGTAAATTTTGTAATTGTATGATCTTCCACTACTTGCTTTGGCAGCTCATTCCATACAAGCACCACATTCTGCATGAAAAAAGTTGCCGCTTAGGTCCCTTTTCAATCTTTCCCCTCTCACCTTAAACCTATGACTTCTAGTTTTAGAGCTACCCTGGGGAAAAGACCTTGGCTATTCTCCCTATCTACACACCTCATGATTTTATAAACTCCTATAAAGGGGCATCCCTCAGCCTCTGATGGTCCAGGGAAAATAGTTGAACCCATTCAGCCTCTCCCTATAGCTCAAACACTCCAACCCTGGCAACATCTTTGTAAATCTTTTCAGAAACCTTTCAAAGTTCACAACATCCTACTTCTAGCAATTCAATAAGGCTCAACTAAATTGGCTCCTTCTAAAGCGGAAATTAATTTGCTCTTGTGAGAAATGTATTTGCAATGGATCTAATCTCAAATTAACCTGGGCAATGGTAACCTCCACCCCCCCCCCCCCCCGACAGGATGCAGGTATTGGGGAATTCAGTGATGGTGATGTCATTGAATGTTAAGGGATGATGGTTAAATTCTCTCTTGTTCGAGATAATCACTGCCTGTGGCACAAATGTTACTTGCTCCTTGTCAGCTTAAGCCTGGATATTGTCCAGGGCACAATGCAATTGGGCATGCACTGTTTCATCGGGATGACGAGTATTGAACATTAGCAAACATTCCCACTTCTAACGTAGTAATGGAAGGAAGATCATTAATGAAGCAACTGAAGAAGATGTTGGGTCATTCTGAATTCAGGTGCAATTGATAGTGGGCCTCAGAAAACCGCAAATGGCTTATAAGGGAATGGCTGGTTACTAACTTTTAACTATCATTTTAATTGGAATCGTAGATCAAATACAAAGACCTATTATATGTATTGTAAACATAGATTAAGTCAAGCTTGGATTTTAAAAGCCGATAGGTTTTTGTGGAACGGAAGACAAAGATTTATGAGATGCTTTTGTTTGAGGTTCTGTGAAAGAATTAGCTGGGAAGATGAAATTAGAACTGGAGACTGTACAACAGAACAGAAAGTGTCCAATTTTATAGGGACATTTTCATACTCTCTTACTGAGCCTTATGATACATATCAGCATGAACACAGATATAAATTTTCTCCTAACTTTATTACATAAAGTACATGCGATTGTATACATTACGGCTAATGTGGCTGAAGAACTGGATACATAATGTCTCTGGTGACTGTTGTAGTGGCATTGCCAAAGGAATGTTTTTGTTTTATTAGTTTGAAAACATCCTGAAAAATCTGCAAGATTATAAAACCCATTTAATTAATCAGATCAAAGAAGAATGAGCAAATCAGTGATAATTAACCCAAAAGTGGGGTTTAGGATATTATGGAGCATTTTATGTTTTCTTGGAGATGGTTGGAGCTTGGGTAGGTTCTCTGGCTTCAACTTATCTGGGTCTTGTTGCTGAGATATATAGTTGCAGTTTGGACCTTGTGTAGTTTGCAGTTCACAGAAAGATAGCAGATGTAAGTGACAGTTAGATAGATGCGAAATATAGTGGGTCAAATGATAAGTTCAAAGACTGCATGGTATGTGGTCGTGGCCTAATCGCAATTTGAATTTGAGGAAACAGAAATTTGAAGGGTCCCTAATTTGAAACAAGTGGAAAAAAAATCTACAAGTGGTCTGTCCAGAGACCATTGTCGAAAGGAATCAGCAGATTAGTTCAGGAGTATTGGAAAGTAACCAGAACAAGGGACAGAGGCATCCACAGAGAAGAGATGGGAAATGAAAGTTTTACTTTAGGGAATAGATGTAACCAAAGAGAATTACAAATAGTTTCCAGGGGACTTAGATTCTTATGGGTGGACGCTACGGAAGTGAATAAAGTTGATGTTGTTATGAAGAGAATTTTTGAGTTAAGTAAGTAGTAACCTGAGTACATAACATACCTCGGCTGGAGGTTTTGCTCTTCATCAAGGCAAGTACAATGGCACACAGTAAAACATAATTGGGGGGTGAGAGGCAAAAAAGTCAGATGCTTGCTGTTGAGATCTACTTTAGTCTCCAAATTCAGTGACCAGGTTGAATATCTTACCTGAAGTTAGCGTAAGGCCTATGTGCCTTTATTTGCATCTTGTTAATACCACAACTCAAAATTAACTTCTCTTTCCTAATTAACTTAACACCATCAGGAAATTTGAACCTTCAGAAACCCAGTAGCAAAAAGCAGGCCCATACCCATGAGGTCATCATTCACCTCAGGGAAATTACTTACTATTTTGTCTTCACAGCAATATGGTGTTAATTTGTGCTCAAAAGCATCTGCGCTGTCACTTCTTCAAGTGCAAACAATATGTTTTGTTCGCACACATTGTCTCCCTGGCCCCTTTCCCAGACCATGGGGAGGGGGAGATGGTGTGCTCCGTTCAATCCAGGAGTTCTGCTGCAGTCAGTTATGGGAGGGGGTGGAGAGCCTGTAGTTGAGGATTTGGAAGAGTTTGTGGGGCTGGTTTCAAAGAACAACAAGGTGCAGGTTGCTTCAATCAGGTAAAACAGCAGGAATGGTGGGATTATGATGGGAGAATGGGAGATGGGAGATCACAAGGGCAGGGCCTTGGTACTTTGACTGGTCCAATGAAGGCTGAATCTCATGCTGAACACCTATCAGGCTAGGGCCCAGGCTACCTGGGTCTGACAGGATGGCTTGTTTTGCCCTTCAGAGAAAAAGATGAACTCTCTTCTGATCCGTATGTCCTGGAGCAGAGTGTTGAGGGAGACATTCATGAATAAAAGTCCATTTTCTTGTGCTTGTCAGACATCTTGGTATTACTGAGATTGAGGGAATTTGGGTTTATGGTGGGAGTGAGGACCACTGTTTTGATTTCTAACTCCTGACTTGCAGTAGGTGAAGGAGTGTCATGTTGGCATTTAAATATGGTGGCAAGGCATGTGACCCAATAGGGTCTGGTGAAATGAAAACTTCCACTTGCTAGTCGGGCACGATTTGACATGTACATCATCATAGAACTCACTTGCACACAAAATGAGTGAATACCTGTATGAGGAAACTCACCCCAGGCCATGGTGATGAGATGTCATCCAAGATGCCTGCTGTCATACTTTGACTCCAAAATGGAAAATCCCAGCTATAAGCTACAGTGTTAAATTCCTCATATTTGCATTGTTTAACTGGCTCCACGTTCTTTCTGAAAAGAAAATGAAAATTTGACTTAATATTCAGGTCCAGGAGCAGTGGCATCAACAGAATTTGTCAGATCCCATTAGGCCTATACGAGAGAGACACATGTAGCCCCTTCAGATTACCTATTCAAGAAAACATAACTTACGTTCTTCCATTAAGATATCCAAATGGACCTTGACTATTTGTGCGCCTGCTGACTCTTGCTGTTATATTACATAATTATATCAGGGTGACTGAACATATTACTCCATTGCATTGAGAGGGAAATGGCTGAATGTGAGGATCCTGATACCAGGATGTCACATGTTGTGATGTCATGTAGTTGTCTTAAAGGTACACTGCCTGTCTGCTTCAGAGCCTGTGCATCTATTCTATTGCCCTGATGAACTTAAGTGAGGTATGATTTGCCTGGAAAGCATACAAAACAGCACTTTTCATTGTATCTCGGTACATGTGACAATAATAAATCAAATCAAAATGAAATAGTATCAGCCATTTTCCTTTTGACAAGTGGGAGCCATTTTCTGATAAACATGTACAAGGATGCATGAGGATATATTATCTCCACACATTGCAGATAATGCTTTGGTGAATGTATGACACATTCAGATTCAGTGCTTATTGTCATGGGCCAGACCAGATCCTCTCAAGATATATTACGAAGGTAGCCTAGATGCTAACCTTTCCTTTTTTAAAGGTAAACATCATGTGCTGTGTTCCAGATGCAATTTGATTAGTGAAACAGCATGATGTTAATCAAAACACAATTTATTTAAATGCTACAGCTAACATACAACAAAAGAAAGATGAACCTGGAATGAATTAATTGGAAAACTCAGCAGAACAGTAGACTCAGTCACTACTACCAATAAACTGTTCCATTATAGTAACATCCTATGAACACAGCTGTGGCAAAAGGCAAAGTCAGATGTTGTCTCACATACAATCCAGCAGTCTAGGTAGATAAACTCCAGATTTTCGCTGTAACCGAGAGAGGGAAAAATAGCTTCCACTTCTTCAAGACACCAACAGCAACTGATGAAAGCTAACAAAAAATCCTGGATCTGTGAGAGCTTGACTACACCTACTCAGGCTGCTTCTATTGTTCCAACTCTTAAAAAAGCCTGAAGACTTCACAAGTTGTTTATCTTCTCATAGACTGCTGACACCTGCCCTCAATCTCTCTCTAACAGAAACCAGGACAAAATACAACTGTTAAAGTCACAACATCGTCACATTGTACTATAGTCATGAATTGGATCACTTGAAGATTTGCTGTCTGTGATCATGGACACAAGTGTATAATTTTTTATTGATGGGATGTTGCTCACTTCTTCGCAGGATTTGACCATTGCTCATTATAACATCACATGAGCTTGGTTATACTCAACAATGTAATATCTGTTTTAAACTCATGTGTTCATATGGCAATCTCAAACTCTTATGCTTTGTCTTGGTTTAAGGTGTGAAAGCTATCTGTGCACTCATTGATCATACTCTTGTCCCATTTTAACATTATGCTTCTGTGCTTAAGTGTGAGAATGCGGGTGTCTTTCAAACATGTAGATGTGATGCTCAAGAAGGCACAATAATGCCTTTTCTTCCTCAGGCAGCTCAGGAAATTTGGAATGTCCGTAATGATCCTTAACAACTTCTACAGGTGCGCCATTGAAAGCATTCTGTCCAGGTGTATAATGGCTTGGTATGGCAACGTCCCATCAACAAAAAATTACACATTTGTGTCCATGATTACAGACAGCAAACCTTACAGTGAGGGTACACATCCAATTTATGATGATAGTATAATGTGACAATGCTGTGACTTTAAGAGGTGTGTTTTGTTCTGGTTCCTGTTAGAGACAGATTGGGGGCAAGTGCCAGCAGTCTATCAGAAGATAAACAACAGAAGGTAGTATGCACATCCCAGGCCATCGTGGAAGCCAACCTTCCATCCATGGACTCCATTCGCATACTCACTGTCACAGAAAGGCTGCAACTTCATCAAAGACACATTGCACCCTGGTAATGATCTCCTACAAGCTCTTCCATCAGGCAGATTATACAAAAGCCTGAACAGATGTACCAGCAGGTTCAGGAGCAGCTTCATCCTGGCCATTATTAGACCGATGAATGGACTCTCTAACCTCAAATAGTACTGATCTCGCTAACGTTGATCTCGCCTAGTGCCACCCTGAGCAATGTAACCTGTGTGCCTCTATCTAAGTCTTTTTGCAACTTCTGATCTGGCAATCCTTGCTTACTATGATCTGCCTGCACTCTCATAAACAAAGCTTTTCACTGTACTTCAGTACATGTAACAATCAATTGGCCAATCAATCAGTATGAGAGCTGCGAGTGAGACTAAACCATTGCTTTGAGAAGCTGTAAGCAGATTTAATACAGATATTCAAAAATTTTGGCAAATCACTTATACTTGCCTATCATGGACTTCACTATACAGACAGTTTGATCAAAGATAGTGATATAAAGTGATAATACATTGAGTATATTACTTTCCCTATATTTCTTGGAAAAGTGCCCGAGTGAACTGCAGTCATTGTGATACAAAATTTGTTGAAGAACACTGAACATGTTGAATATGGCAGTCAATGTGTCAATGACCACTGCAATAGTGTTATCCTTGATTTATCACTTGAAAGGGAATTGGTGAAATAATCCATCACCAGAATGTAATCCTGTCTTTGGACATGGAAATTGTTAGTTGCAAACTTGGACCACAGCTCGCAAGGAATTCTGTGTGGGATGAGAGCTTATCTCTATTGTTGAGACTTTTGGAGTTTTGACTTGTGGCTTACAATTTGATTCGTTGATTGATGTCCTCTATGACACTGAACTAATTAATGGACTTATGCACCAATCTCTGTTTTTCCTTCACCCGAATGACCTGTATATATATGCTCCAGCATGTAGAGCTTGTAAAATACTATGTTCTTGCCTTTAAAAATTAAATTCATGGATCATCTTAGTCTGTCTGAATGAACATACTGGCTAAGGGACCTGTTGGATATATTGAAGTCATGCAGTGATAATGATTCTTTTTGAGCTTTTGCAACCATTCATCCTCTAATGTATCTTGCTGAATGTGCTCTGCTTAGCAGTGACAAGGATGAATGAGATTTATATTGCAGTCTGGTGTTTCTGGTTTTGCAGCTGATGTCTTCCTTACCTCATAGATAGTAATAGCCAATGCATACTGGTAGACCAATAGTAGAAGGTATTGTTGTATAAAAAGTTTCAGGCATCCATCCAGAGGAGCTAGATTGACTTTGAAGATGAATGATGTCAATGCACAGCATATCAGGCCCATTGTAAACTATTAATCTGTCATGTGAACTGCACCATACAGTGCCAGTTTTCCAGGTAAATACCTTATAAAATGCACCAAAAGATCATATGTGCAAATGCACCAGTGCCAGTATTGCCGCATAGGGAATATTGTCCATTCCTTTTGGGGTGTATTACTTGGAGGAGCATAACAGTTCAGTCTTTCCAACAGCAATTTGGTGTTTAGAATTGACAATATACTGTCTCTGTAATGTGTCTGAATCCAGATGCTTTTTGCGTTTCACTGACACACTTGTGAGAATGGGTGAAACTTTGGAAATATTGCTTGGTCGACTCTTCACATGTTGCTGTGGAGCATTGTGTTGCACTTTGGGTTTCCCTGGACAATTAGATTCTTTACGCATTTTAGCTCAATGTCCTCTAGTAGATCAGAGCTTGTACACATCACAAAATGCTGCACTCTATTTTGCCCTGTGAAACAGTCATATCGCAAACAAAATTTATAGATACACACATACATCTCTTGCATAACTACAGACACTGTTCAAATTGATGAGGGGCCTGGACAGAGTAGGGTAAGTGGAAGTGTTCCAGAAGGATCAAGGAACAATGGATATTATCTTAAAACAATTGGCAATAGAAGCAAAGTGGACATGAGGAAAACTGTTTTTACTTAGCGAACCATTGGGATCGGGAATGCAATGTTTGACAATGTGGTGGAGGTAGATTAAGCCGTGGCTTTCCAAAAAGAAGAAAATAATGATCTGAATAAATAAAATATCCAAGGCTACTGGGAAAAAAAGCAGGAGAGAGAGGCTGGGTGTGTTACACCTGCAGAAAGCTTGCACAGACATGAAGGGCCAAATGGCCTCCCTCTGTATTGTAATAATTCTATGATCTGACCTTTTATATACGGTCAATGTATTGTTTATTTTAATTAACATCCCTTCATCCTTTTCAAGTGTATAAATAAATAGTCTCCTTCTACCTTCCATGTTTTTGTTTGTACTTATGAAAATATTGCAGCTAACATATTCCCTCCTTCGATATATCCAAGGGCAGTTTTGAACCTCCATCAGAGAATTAGTTAAAGAGCTGTCTCAAATTTCAGGAGCTCCCATGATGTTGGTTGCACATCAGCAAGCTCCATTTTACGGAGATTTTTATATGCTGTGAACATTTGACTAAAATCTGTAAAGCACATTAACACATTAACCCTGTACCTTTACTGAGTGGCACTTCTCAACAAAGACTATTCATTGCAATCAAGCAGTTTTCTTTCCTATTTTAATAGGGGTTACAAGGTTAATCAAGGTAACATTGAACTGCACCAACCATGACAACAAGGTTTAGGACAAAGGTTAAAAATATACTGAAAAATGCACATTATATTCAGGGAAAAAAACTTATTGACTTTTATAATATCTAAAGCTTATAAAGAAATAATTTGCTAGGTTTTCAATGGATAAGTTGTGTTGTGGTTCTGTGAGTAAGCTGTGCTTAACTGGAAGCCTGGTGATGACCACATCAATTTAAACGCAATGATGCTTTAATTTATAATTGAATAATTTATAAATGGGCCATTTTTATCAATTAGCAGGGTTCCGAGGAAGGGTCACTGGGCCAGAAACATTAACTCTGACTTTTCTTCACAGATGCTGCTAGACTTGCTGAGCTTTTCCAGCAACTTTTGTTTTTCTTTCCCATTTATCAATTATTGTATCTGAGAAAGGGGCAGTACATTCTATTCTTGGAGTCTCTGTTGATCTTTAGCGCTGCTCCAGCTCCCAACTAGCTCAGAAGGACTGTGTGGCTGTCAAATCTTCATTGCAATGTCTATGTTCTTGGGCCCAAATTGAGATTCTGTCTGCATATACACATTTCTATTGCATCCATTTTGGTAATGGCATTAGATGAGGAGTGGGGAACCAGGGCTGCAGGTCCATTTCAACCCAAACTTCAGGGTTTGTCAAGATGACATTGTCAGAGGCTGTGAAGGTTTTACCCTGACCATTAACTTTTCTACACATGTTTCCTTCTAGGCTTGAAGAAGTGACATTAGCAACATCACCCAATTTGTCATCTACTGTTGTGATTAAGGTGCTCACTGAGCTGTACAGGGAGTAGACTACAATTCGTTTTAAGTTGCCAAAACTGTTAGACAGAGTGTGCAACTGATTTTGCAAGGATAAGAGATTACCCATACAGGGAGGTACAATTGAACAACAAAAGAGTGATTATATCAGCAATAGTAAGAACTGCCGACGCTGGAGAATCTGAGATAACAAGGTGTAGAGCTGGATGAACACAGCAGGCCAAGCAGCATCAGAGGAGCAGGAAAGCTGATGTTGCGGGTCTAGACCCTTCTTCAGAAAAGGGTCTTACATTTTCTGAAGAAGGGTCTAGACCTGAAATGTCAGCTTTCCTACTCCTCTGATGCTGCTTGGCCTGCTGTGTTCATCCAGCTCTACACCTTGTTAACACAATGCTTATTGGTGCTCAACACCCATCTGGAATGTGACCACACCACTATAATCACTGTATTATGTCGGTCAATCTCTCATACCCTGACACCAATCATGACGCCTTTATTCTACAGCACCCTGCTGTACTGTCTGCAGTGCCCTGCTGTACTGTCTGCAGTGCCCTGCTGTACTGTCTGCAGTGTGGCAAAACAACAAGAGTAGGCAGACAGACAAATGTCAGGCAATAACCATCCCCGATAAAAGTCAATCAAAACATCATCCCTTGGCATTCAATGGTGTTACCATCACTGAAACCCCCACATATCAGTATCTTGGGCTCACCATTGACCAGAAACTGAACTGGGCTAATCAAATAAAACGTCGTTCCAAGAGCAGGTCAGATGCTAGGAACCCTATGGTGAGTAACTCACCTCCTGACTCTCAAAGTCTGTCCACCATCTACAAGCACAAGTCAGGAGTGTGTCAAATATTTCCCATTTGCCTGAATGGGTGCAGCATCTACAATGCTTGAAAGGCCTGGCAATGTCCAAGGCAAAGCAGTATGCTTGAATGGCACTATATCTACAAATACCTGTTCCCATCACTATCCATGCTCAGTGGTAACAGTCTGTACCATCTGTGAGATACAATGCAGAAATTCACCGAGGCTCTAGAAGACTGGGATGACAGATAAATGTGAATACCCCCAACTGCAAGTTCCCCTTGAAACCACTTACTACCACTGCTTGGAAATATATCGCTGTTCCATAAGTAGGGTTGGGATAAAATTTTGGAACTCCCCCTCTCATGACAATATGGGTCCACCTATAGCACATGGACTGCAGTAGTTCAATAAGGCAGCTCACTAACAGGTCCTCTAAGGCAACTAGGGATAGGCAGTAAATGCTGGTCCAGTCATTGATGTCCCCATTCCACAAATGACTAACAAAAAAGTCACAATTGTCCTGGTGTTTCCTCAGGTGGTTGACTGTTACAATTGTGTTTTAAGTGTATCCTTATCAAAATATTGTTATTGCATTGAATGCAGCATGAGGGTTGCTTATTTTATAATTCTTCACTAGAGCTATTCATCACATACTTTGTAATAATTTTTGCATCATTCAAAATTACAAAACCAAAAAGGTCAGGACAAAGCAAATTTTGATGAATGAAGGGTGTATTTTTATAGGGGCCTGAAAGATGTAGGCTACAATGAGAAAACTGCAATTTTATCGACTACAGATCTTGCCATATTATTATATAGTTTTCTATTGACCATCCACTGCCAGCTAACTGGACAATGAGAATTCATGACATGAAGTCAGAGCAGGTACCTGGTGATTTCAGCTCACCATTTGCTCCAACGGATCTTCGTGTTGGACACTCAGCACCAACATCTGATGGCACGGTGCATGGGCAAAGGCCATACATATTCCACATCTACAGGCATTGACAGTTGACATGTGCCAACATCTAAGAACCCTCATGGCACATCTTTGATCTACTTACAGTATGGTTCTACACATTTGACCCTGGAATAAGCAGCTGACCACTCATCCCTAAGATTCACTTTTTCCACCACCATTACATTGCATATTGCATTATGTGAAATAAAATTCCTCCTTTATCTCAGCTCATTTGCTACTGAAAGTCTCATCCAAGCCTTTGTTGCTTCCAGAGGTAGCTATTTCTATCCTACTCCTGTCTGATCTCCCACATGCCACTCTCTGTAAACGTGAGGTCATCCAAACATTTGCTGCCCATGTCTTAATTTGCACCATCACTCATCAAACCTATCCTTATGGACCTATACTAGCACCCAATTAATCAATGCCTCAATTCTAAAATTCTCATTCTTGTTTTCAGAAGCCTATATGTTGGAACCTCCAGTATCCTACCATCCTCAAGAGTTTCTCTAATTCCAACATTTTGAAAATTCCTGACATTAATTTCTGCATTATTCGTGGCCGTGCCTTGATATGACTGGGTTTTAATCTCGGGAATTCCTTCCATCTACGTTGCTTTCCTGATTAAGACATCTGTTAAAATAGAGCTCTTTGACCAAGCTTTTTTCTCATTTGACCTTATACTTCCTTATCTGGCTCAGTATCACAAGTTTTGTTTTAATGTCCCTGTGAAGTAATTTGTGGCATTTTGTTATATTGAGGGTGCAATACATTCTAGGTCGTTGCTGAGACTATCAGAAAGGATGTACTCAAAGAATCGGGGAGACTGCAATTCCCATTTTTGATCATTGGAATAGAAATTAGGGAAAGGAAGAGGCTCAGCTAGTGACAAAGTTAATGAGTCAACTACACAACTACTTGGGCAGGATACAATAAGGCACTTCATCCAAAGGATCGTTGATATTATTGAAACATGAAGGAAATTAAATAAAAGAATTTGGATTAGTTGCTGACACCACATGAGTAAATTCACAGCTGCTGTTTCAAGACTGCACTACGGACTTAGTCTCTTTGAAGCTTGAAATCTTGATTATACCGGTACTTGGACACACCTGGTTTACTCAACATATCACTGATGCGAGAATCTGAGCTCCTCTGTGTTTTTTCGACAATCAGAATGAAGGAAGTTCAGGGAAGACAGTGGAGGCCAGGCAGCTGAACGTGCAAGATATCCAACAGATGAAATGTAGATCATTACAGACACAGCAATCCTTTGTGAATATACTAGTGAAACAATATAAAATTCTCTAATCCTGGTGTTAAAAATACTGTCTTTTGAAGAACACATAATGTTGCTAGTGTGTACCATGACTAATGTTAAAACACAGGATGAAAGAAGCACAGAAATTTACCACATGGGAACTGGTTTTGAAATGCTTTGATAACAGCTAATGTGTAAGTGGGAATTCTTATTGGTCTAATCTGATACGCATCTCTTTTTTTCTTTTATGACTGGCAACAATAAATTGTGGAAATCCTTTCCTGAGCAGTTGTTAGCAGGAATGAAATGATTCAATGGTGTGCTGTTCTATTAAATACATAATGGACAAAACTAAGGTGTGTGCTTTACATTCATAATCTTGAGAATATGTGAAATCAGTGTTGATTGATTGGAATTGTTTCAGTGATGTTCAAACACAATGGTCTACCTGTTTCAAGCATATTGTGTCTGCATGGTATTCAGTGTTATATGAAGGGCCCCACCAAAAGGTGTAAAATGAGCAGCAGAAGTGTAAAGTTATGAAGGGTCCACAGTAAACCAATTATACAATGTGAATGAGGCTTTCTCTATACTCAGAGGCGCCTGTGTACTTCAGTACTTTTCAGGATCCCGCCATCCATAGTGAAACCCCTTGTCTTTCTTTCCCATTCCAAGTGTCTTACTTCACATTTTCCTGGGTTGAATTCCATTTGCCATTGTTCTGGCCAACGGACCAGTCCATTGATATTCTCCTGAAGTTTACAGCTACCCTTCTCATTGTTTACTACCTGTCTATTTTTATGATATGCATAAACACTTTAATCATACCCTTACATTTAACTCCAAATCATTAATATACAATACAAGCATTAAGGGCCCCAGCTCATAGCCCTATGGACACCAATGGAAATAGACTTTTGGACTCAGAAGCATCACTCTACCATTATTATCTGTTGCCTATCTCTCAACCAGTTTTAGATCCAATATGCCTCAGATCCCATCTCTTACTTTCTTGACCAGTCTGCCAACGACGCGCCTTATCAGAAGTCTACATCAAATGCATTACCTTCATCATTACCCTTGATTATCTCCTCAAAAGCTTCAATCAAATTTGTCAAACACAACCATCCCTTAACAATTTCACACTATCACTAATTAATCCTTTGTTCTCCAAGTGCAGATATATTCTGTCCCTTGGAATTGTTTCTGAAACTTTCCTCCGATGAAAGTTAGACTGAGTCATTGAGTTCTACAACCTAGAAAAAGGCCCTTTAGCCCATCAAAAACAAACACCCAACTATTCTAAGAGACAACACAGTATGGAGCTGGAGGAATGCAGCAGCCAAGGCAGCATCAGAGGAGCATGTTGCCTGGCCTGCTATGTTTCTCCAGCTCCATACTGTGTTGTCTCTGACTCCAGCATCTGTATTCTTGCCATACCTAACTATTCTAATCGCATTTTCTAGCATTTGGCCCACAGACTTGCATGACTCAGTATCAGAAATACTTAATAAATATTGTGAGGGTTTCTGCTTCGATCACCTTTACAGGTCATGTTCCAGATTTCCATCACCCTCTGAGTGAAAAACAGAAAATTTCCTTATATCCCCATTAAATGTCCTGCCCCTTTCTTTACATTGATACCCTCTAGTCATTGATTGATAGAGGAGAAAAGTGACCTGTAATTTCCTGGCCCATCCCTTTCACCTCATTATAATAATGGGGCAATATTGGCAGTTTTCAGGCCCTCTGCCAGCTCACTTGTGGCCTGGGAGGATTTGTAATTTACTATCGGGGCCCCCGATATCTCCTTCCTTGCCGCTCAATAACCTCAACGATCTAGTGTTGTGAATTTGGGTAAAGTATTTGATGTTTGCAAAATGATAGGGGGTACAGTGTGTTCTCCCTTTAAAAGATGATGTGTCTTTTAGGCTTGGAGATGAAAAAATGTCTGCAGGCAGCAGCCGATGCACAGAGAGTTCTTCAAACTGAAATATTATACCAAAAGGCTATACTGTTAGCAGGCAAAGCAGCATTTTTACCTAGCCAAGAAGTTTTTCAATTTAGCCAATTAATTTAAACCAAGCCGTAGATAGCAAAGCCCCATTAAATTTAAATCTAATAGTTTTAACTATCTAGTACCAATCCTATTGTAAGAAATTGATAGGTCATCAAGGCTATAAAAGAGAAGACCATTGAAAATCAGTGTGAGAGAAACTACCATCTGAAGAGAAGCTCATTAGCGATCACAGAAACCCTTAAGCTCTCACAGTAAGCACCAACAAAATAAAGGTATTGGGGCAGTCTTTTCTAATATTCCTGATCCAAGAATTAGTCAGAAGAAGGTGTTCCTGACTGGGGGACAGCAGAGAAGGCAAAGAACATTCTGGAAGACTTAAACTATATAATTTTCAGAGATAATGGGAACTGCAGATGCTGGAGAATCCAAGATAACAAAGTGTGAAGCTGGATGAACACAACAGGCCAAGCAGCATCTCAGGAGCACAAAAGCTGACGCTTCAGGCCTAGGCCCTTCATCAGAGAGGGGGATGGGGAGAGGGTTCTGGAACAAATAGGGAGAGAGGGGGAGGCGGACTGAAGATGGAGAGAAAAGAAGATAGGTGGAGAGGAGAGTATAGGTGGAAAGGTAGGGAGGGGATAGGTCAGTCCAGGGCGGACGGACAGGTCAAGGAGGCGTGATAAGGTTAGTAGGTAGGAAATGGAGGTGCGGCTAGAGGTTGGATGAGGGGATAGGTGAGAGGAAGAACAGGTTAGGGAGGCGGGGACAGGCTGGTCTGGTTTTGGGATGCAGTGGGGGAAGGGGAGATTTTGAAGCTTGTGAAGTCCACATTGATACCATTGGGCTGCAGGGATCCCAAGTGGAATATGAGTTGCTGTTCCTGCAACCTTCGGGTGGCATCATTGTGGCACTGCAGAGTTCGCAATAAACAACTGCACCTCCCAGTCGCAAACCATTTCCACTCCCCCTCCCATTGCTCAGATGACATGCCCATCATGGGCCTCCTGCAGTGCCACAATGATGCCACCTGAAGGTTGCAGGAACGGCAACTCATATTCCGCTTGGGAACCCTGCAGCCCAATGACATCAATGTGGACTTCACAAGCTTCAAAATCTCCCCACCACCCACTGCATCCCAAAACCAGTCCAGCTTGTCCCCGCCTCCCTAACCTGTTCTTCCTCTCACCCATCCCTTCCTCCCACCTGTAGCCGCACCTCCATTTCCTACGTACTAACCTCATCCCACCTCCTTGACCTGTCCGTCCACCCCATACTGACCTATCCCCTCCCCACCTCCCCACCTATACTCTCCTCTCCACCTATCTTCTTTTCTCTCCATCTTCGGTCCGCTTCCCCCCCCCCTCCCTATTTATTCCAGAACCCTCTCGCATCCCCGTCTCTGATGAAGGGTCTAGGCCCGAAACGTCAGCCTTTGTGCTCCTGAGATGCTGCTTGGCCTGCTGTGTTCATCCAGCTTCACACTTTGTTATGTATAATTTTCAGAGGTTAAGTTTTAATTTTTTTAAATTAATTTGGTTTACGTAACTGAGCTGTGTATCTTTTGGAACAACATACCATTAAAATTTTGTTTTATTCAGAAATAGTTAGTAGTTAAGGGAGAATTATTTGGTTTGTTAGTAGTTTTGTTAATTTGTCTACTGCTGGAGTTGGAAAAATAATTTGATTCTTGTTGATTGTAGAGAGACTGTTAGAAGTTCTTTTTATTTCACCTCACCTCTCTGCTCTGTAACAGTAGGTTTGCAGATTTATACACTTTTACAGCTACTGAACCCTCTTAAACCTTCTCTCTCTATGTTAATTTCTTTAAATATTTCTCAACCTTGCATCCTGATGTCTGTATCAGCATTGTCCATTTTCCCTGTGAAGACACAAGACGTTCAGTGAGAACTGTGCTCACATTTTCTGGGTCCACACTTGGCCCTACTCCTTCCTTTGTTATTGTTTTGCTCCTTATATATTTAATAAAAACCTCTTGAGTTTTCCTTTATTCTAGCCACTACAGCATTCACATATGCTCTCTCTGCTTTCCTAATTTCCTGGAATTAGAATAGTTATATGTTTCTTTTTGACTAGTGCAGATTCGATGGGCCAAAGGACACCGCCCTTCAATTTTTATATTTCTCTAGGGTCTCTGTCACATTGAGCCTTAGGTATCTGCCATAAGATTCATTTTTTTCTTAGTCTTAACATTTACATCTCTTGACAACCAAGGTTATCCTGTTCTGGTACCATCTTTTGTCTTTTCAAGGATGTATTTGTCCTTTCCTCTCGCGATTTCCTCCTTGAATGCTTCCCACTGACCTGGCACAGTTTTAATCTGCAAGTAGCTACTCCAGTCCATTTGGGCCAAATCATATCTTATCTCAGTAAAATTAGCTTTTCCCCAGTTTAGAAATCTTATTTCCAGCCCATTCTTATCCTTTTCTAAAACTATGTAACTCTAACTGAATGATGGTTGCTATGTCCAAAATGCTTCCTGACTGATAAGGCTTCCACTTTTCCAGGCTCATGTCCAATCTTTAGGTCCAGAACTGCCCCATCCCTTGTTGGATTTCATACTGGCTAAAAATGTTCTCCTGCATGCAATTTAAGAATTTTGCTCTGCGCCTACTTTGTGCAGTAAAACTTTCCCAGGTGGGTAATTAAAATCCTCAACTCATACTGCCTTACAGTTCTTACATTTCTCTGAGAATTGATTACATATTTAATTCTCTATCCCTCCCTGCCTGTTTGAGGGCCTACACTACACACTCATCAGTGTGTTTGCCTCCTTTTATCATAGGCAGGTTGGCCATGCTAAATTGCTAAACAGGATTGTGTAGCCTGGGTAGGTTAGCTATGGTAAATGTGGAGTTAAGAGGATAGGATGGGGATGAGATACTCTTCAGAGGGTTGGTGCAGACTCAATGGGTTAAATGGCCTCTATCTGTACTGTAGGGATTCTCTCATTCTCTGATTTTGCTTGTATCCATTTGGTCTCATTTGATGATCATCCAAGATATTATCCCTCCTCATGGCCTTAATCAATGATGCGACCTAACCCACCCCTCTATTTCTGTCTCTATCTTGTCTGAGTACCTGGTAAGCAGGAATGTTGAGCTGAGAATCTTGCCTATCTTTTAGCCATGTCTTGGTCAAAGCCATGATATCATACTCCCATGTGCCAATCTGTGCCCTCTGCTGATCTGTCTTATCCCTCAGGCTCCTTGAATTAAGAGATATTTCATTTACCTTGTTAACCTCACTTCTTTCTTATCTAGTTTATGTTTCCTCTGGGTTTCAGTCTCACTCACTTGCGGTTTAACTTCAAATTCCATCTCAGCTTCTCTCCCTCTGAACTACTTATCAGGGTCCCGTCTTCCTGCCAACCTAGTTTAAATCTGCACTAACAGCATTAGTAATCGCACCCTGCACACCCCGCCTCCCCCTACCCCCGAGGATGTTGTTGATGTTGACTTTTGGATTGATGTCCCATCACTGAGTGCATTGTAGTCTGTGCCAGCGGCACTGAGTGCCAGCCCAGGACCAGGTCAAAGGACACTGAGTGCAGGATGGAGGTCATAAGGTGAGATGTGGGGAGGGAGGAAAAATGTCAGCAGCAAGGGCAATGGCAGGCTCTTAGCAGGCCCCACTTCCCAATATTGTGTCTTTTAAGAGACTTCTTTTGAACAAGTAACAACCTGGCCCAGAATTCATAAGCAAACCTGATAAGATCTACCTTTCCTACGTGGTGACTCTTTGGATTTTGAGTGTCAGTGTAGGACATTCACTGTCCCTTTAAGGGTCTAGATTGGTGTTAGCAAGATGAAGTTATCCACGAGCAGTTCCTGTCCAGATTTAGTTTGGAGGAGAGTTAAGAACATGGCAGGATCCTCCTCAATACCTGGTTGCCTATGTAAATGCCCCTTGGCTTCATAATCATCTTGGGGAAGGGCATTAAATTCCACCCATTCCCCTCTTTGCTTTGCTAATGTACCAAATGAATGCCAATATGTTCCAATGAAACTTTTTTTATCTACTTTTATTATAAGTGCATTAATCTATTTAATTTAAATGGATTAATACCTCAATTAAATTGTGGAGAGAGGAATTTCAGGCAACTAATGAAAGTGTTAAGATGTTATTGTCAGGCTGTCTAGTTTAAATTCCTGATGAGGGGTCTGTTTTTCATTTGGAAAAGACTGACTGCTGAGTGTTTGCAGCTATTTTTTTTGTTTGGATTCCAGGTTTTGAACATCTACAATTTTTTTTGCAACTCAGGATAATGAGCCTACTTGATATGAGATCACACATGAAATGCTGCTAATGTAACAATGGAAAATTGCTCGTCAGAAAGCTTTGAAACTTATTTCCTTTAACAGTTATATTTGTGTGAAAGAACTGATAACAGTGCTTTGTGCCGAGATGAGTTAATACACTAAAAAATGTGCTTTGTACTGAATACTAGAAACATGAATAAAAGCTGTGCAATCAAAATTGAATGGTATGACAAAAAGTCTTGTTATGACTCTGCTGCAATCTTCAGACAGATGCTGTCGATCATGTCTATCCTTACTGGGAAACAAGATAAGTTTTCAACATCCCATGAATGGCTGCTCATAAATTGGCTTTCTCTAATCCGTCTCTTCCTCTCGTGATAGTACTGATTACTGCTGGGCTTTGGTCCCACCAGTTACAGACTCTCTCTAAAACTCCAAGCGAGTAATCATTTTTCACATGCGAGGCTGCAGAGTAAAATGCCAATCATTTAAGTAATGGGAGGCTTACTGTCAGGATTGATCGTTTCTTCATTGGAGTCATCTTCCCCTGATTAATTTTCCCACTAGACTGAGACAAAAGACGATCTTCTGGTGTGCATAGCTCACATGCAGGTTGTTATCATGTTCAATCCGTTGCACGTTTTTTAAATCTTTTAATCTTTTTGTCCCTTCTCTCCATCTGTGTATGGTCAAACAGTCTGCAGTGAGCTGTTGGTTAAAAACTCTCTCTTTTTAAGAAAGTGCCAGATTGTTCCTCAAATACCAGATGGGAAGGTGCAGGTAGATCCTTATCAAGGACAAGCTTTGCAACATTTTGTTTTATTTTAATTTTACTGGTAGGTCAGTTGTGAAAGTGGCAAGCTGTTCAGTCATGAACTTCACATAAAAGAAATTGGTTTTCCGGATTGCAATTCACCTTACTTTACCACAGCTCCATCAAACCATATCCTTCAACTAAAACAGATGATATGGTGATTTATTTCATTGTTTATGGGACTTTGCATCGTTTAAGTTGTTTGCTGGTCTATAAACCACTTTTAACAATGTTTGCTGCCCCCTTTGCTGTTTCTCACTTCCACCCAAATAGATTTTGTATCCTGTACATTTGATCTCTCACTGATGCAGCTGGGGGTTGTCGTAATGTCAGTGGAATAGTAATGTAGAATTCTAGACTAATATCCTTTGATTTCCAGCGTGCCTGAAGGTGCAATTAGAATTCAGTAGAAAATCTGAACTTAAAAGCTAGTCCAACGGTGGCCACTCAAGCAATAATGTTCTTGAGAGGAGGAAATCTGCCATCCTTACATGGTCTGGCCTACATGTATGACTCTGTGCCCACAGTAATTGACTCTTAGCTACCCTCTGAAATGGCCTAACAGGCCAATCACCTCAAAGGCAATTAGAAATGGACATAAGCACTGACCCAGGCTGGAATGACCACATCATGAGTGAATACTATGACAAAACAAATCCTATTCCTTATGATTAGCACTCACCCAATTCCTTTTCCTTCTTGCCTATTTTTCCTAAATGTTAAATCTCCTTTGTTACTCAGTTTCCAGTCGTAGTCATCCTGCAGCTACGTCTGTAGTATTAGTTAAATCACAGCCTTTTACTTCTACCTGCATCAACAATTCACCTATCATTATGCAATTACTGTGCGCATTTAGCTAGAGTGCTTCTATTTCTGCATCTTAACATTATTCTCTAATTTGATCTGGGTTGAATCTAGAATTTGTTTCTGTTGCTTTTCAGTTCATTTTCCACCTTTTTGACTTCCCATAACCAGCTTCATTTTTATTTTATGTGAATTCTCACTTAAGTTCCTAAACCATGAAAATCTAGTTTTAAACCCTAACCCTACCAAATCTCCCCATGGGAATAATGGGTCCAGTCCTGTTAAGATGGATCCCATTCTCCATATACAGTTCCCACCGACACCAGAACTGGTCCTAATATTCCAGAAAGCTCTCCTTTCAGCGCCATTTTGCCAGCCAAGTATCATTTCTTCAATCTTCCTATTTCTAAATTTTTACATGGCACTGGGAGCAATTCGGAGATTAATGCCTTGGAGGGCCTAGTTTTCAGTCTCTTGCTTAACTCCATACATTCCACTTTCAGGATCTCATCCCTGTTTTGACCTACATTGTCGATGATAATGTGGACCACAACCATTGGTTCTTCACCCTTTCTCCAAAAAGGTCCTACTGCTATTCTATGAGACCCTTGGCCCTGGACCAGGAAGGCAACACAGCATCCAGATCCACAGAAATGCCTGTCTTCACCTCTAACAGTTGAAGCACCTACCACTATTGATCTTCCATTTTTCTAACGACACTTCTACCTTATCAGTTTAGCCATTTGCAGTTCTCATTACATTCCTCCTTTGTACCAGTATTCAAAACCGAAACCTGGATAATGAGTGAGATAGATGTAATAGATTCCTGCACTAGTTACCTGGTCTTTTTAGATTGCCTAAAGGTCACCTCTTCCCTCTCTACCTGCCTGGTCTTAATCTGCAATGTTACCCCTTTGTTAAATGTGCTGTCCATATAATTCTTAGCCTTGCATGTGTACCACAGTGACTCCAGCCCCTGTTTGGGTTCCAAAACAAGGATTTTAAGCTTTTGCAGCTGAAACACTTTTTGCATGTGTGATTTTTTTTAGTTAAGTGTTCACAATTCCCCACATTGCAACAGCATGTGAAGGAAGGGACTTTAGACACCTGCTTGAAAGCTATATTCGATCATTTGCAATGCAACAATGTAAATGGATGTTGCAGTATGGAAGTTAAAAAACTTACTAATGTTGAGGAGCAAACAGCCTCAGGAACAGTGTATGTGTAGACACCACAGCCCAAGATATTCTGTACTAGGCTCTCAAAGTGCAGGTAGGAGTATTGGCTTAAAACACTAGAGAAAGCATTTCTGTAGAGCAGCCATTGCAGAAAAGAAACACAACAGCCATGGTAGTATATAGCAATGTTCAGCATGGACTGGCCAAATCGAAGAATCTGTTTCCATGCTGTGTGACTGTATGACTTTATGACTTTATAACATGCAGTGCAAAGCTATTTTTTACAATGTAACCTATAGCTCCTTTCATTGGAGATGATGAAAAGAATAAAGGCAGACATTGCCGTCTTTCCTTTCTTGTTTTTTTCAGCAAAGGTCACGCCTTCTAACTAAACAAATTTTTGGGTGTGTGAACACAAAACAGTAACATTAAAAAAAGTGACACATAACACTTTAGAATAACTGACTGTGTGTAAGTTACAGGTGTGCCTGACAGCTATAATTTTTCAACTATGATTTGAACTCTTAAACAAAAATCTTGCCTTCAGGTTACACATTGATGAATGACAGTGAAAACAACAAGGGCTTCACTTCTGAAAGATTAATGTTCGAACCATGGATTAGGACAGCTTTGCTTCTCATTTTTCAAGTACACAGGACTTTCCAATGGTATCGCTTTGCTTTTGAATTTTTTTTATATAAAGGCTGTTTGTCTTCAGGAAAAAAAAGTCTTTGAAAATGTACAATAAGAAAAGCTCAACGTCCTCTTCACTTTTACGATGCAACTTTTAGTTATTGACTGAATTTAATCTTGGGCATTGAAACATGTTTCATGGGAATGATTGTTGCTAAATAGCATAGAATGCCACATATAAAGGACTTTCTTTTCTTTGTTGAGGTAAGAGTTGATGCAACAATGAAATCATTTCAATGTTGTGATAAAATGGGAGTGTGCCCTTTACAAACATTTTATATTGCGCACTCTAGGGATAGTTTGAAGGCGAGACCAAATTTCAATGCAAAGTGAATTCGAGTAATTTGATGTGAGCACTTATAACTTGACTTTGTTCTCGAATTGACATTGTGAGATATTTCTTCTCTATCCTTTTACCCGTTCAAATTTTCACCAAACTGTCGATAATGATATTCTGGCACATTCTGTCAGATTAGTTTATACAAGGTGACTGTTCTTCATGAATGAGCCCAGGCTGTGAGTCAGGTCATTCAATCATGGGCAACATCATACTTAGGTTTAGTCATCTTATTCCCATGGTATGGAGGGTGTGTGTGTGAGATTGGGAAATTGGACACAGATCCCTTTTCTTGAATGCCTGCTTGATTGTTCTGTGCTTGACCACCCGGCCAGCCATTTTGCTGGCCCAAATAGGTTTTGCTCAAAGTTTGCAAAATTTCCCTAAAGCTTAATGAAGGCTTCCTAATGGAGCAATTCTCAAATAATTGCACCGCTGCTGTGCTAAGAACTCAGTGTGTTCACACAATATAAGCAATGAAGGGCAAGTACATTCTTGTCGGAGAGGAAGTGATTCGCAAGAATCCAAGGACTGAAGTTTGGACTCAAAATATCGAAGCTTTGGAAGAAAAGCAAATTACAGCGAATGCTAGAGTACTGAAATACAATCAGAAAGTGCTGGAGAAGGTTTGCAGGCCTGGCAGCATCTATGGAGAGAAACAATGTTTCTTTAGAAACAGAATTAATGTTATGACTCATTTTGAGTTTCTGAAGAAGAGCTATAATTGTCTTGGAAAGTTAACTCAATTTCTCTTTCACAGATGTTACCAGATCTGCTAAAGTACTTTATTTTATATTTACAACAGTTTATATACTAAACACTAGCTAGTCTATTAGATTTCTATCTGATAACAGGTTCAGAATGCAGAGGTGACAGACAGAGAGCACGGTATAACTACATAATCCATGTGTTATGAAGTGATACATCTGCAGAACATTAAACTGTGTTCGACATGGACCTAATAAGGTAGACCTTGCCAATTAGCTGTATCTGTAGTCATGGATTGTCACTGGTCTGGCCACACTAACTCTGATATATTACACACCCCATGTATATAACTTTTACATTTATACACACACACACACATACACACATATATATAACATACGCACATATACATATAAAATACACCACACTTTAATACTGAAATATCACACAACCATCACTGCATCTCTGTCTATATTAAGTATACCCATGTGGGCAATAGTGTTAAATCACCATAATTTTTATATCTCTTTTCTGTAGATATCTTAATATTCATGCTTTACTGAAGTGAGCTTTGGAAGGCCAAAGTGCCTACTGAGTAACTATTGAAGAGGTGCAAGAGAATTTCATTTAAATCCCCATTTCAAAAGAGAATGTTAACATCCATGTTCTTTCTTTACACTTTAGGCTGCAGGATACATGACTGAAGGGTTAATTTGGATATACTTAAGACGTTTAAACCAATAGCTACATTTTTGGAACGAATGTAAGAAGAGAAAATAGGCTCAATGTCTTTCACTGAATAGAATTACAATAAGGGTTATGTGTAATATTTTATGGGAATTAAGAATAGAAATTTGCTGAAACTGATTATAACTTACACCTCACACTAAAACATTGATAAACCTGAGTAGGCTGCAAGCCTTTATATTCCATTACATGTGGGAATGTGTCTAGATACCACTTTTACAGAGAGGATATTATTCTTAATCCTCTGACCACTTGTTAACAAACATCTGAAATTAAAACTGAAAATCAGATTTTTATGTGGTACTGAGCTGATATTGCTTTATTGCTTACTGTATGCTTGTTTCGGACAGAATACTGCTGGCTAGATTTACATTCTCACTTTTTAAGTGATACATTGGAATTTAAAGGTTCCTAAATGAAAATAAAAACTTTGGGGAGATGAAGTCACTTTCTAATAACCCTGAACACACAGCACAATCAAGTTCTCTAGTGTAGATCAATTGAAAATACTACTGCAGAATAGTTCATTGTTCCAGATAACTGCATAAGAAATAGAAGCATTCCTCCAAAGTGCTCCGGTTCAGTATTTTGTTGTATTAGCAAAATAATGTAAAAAATGCCATATATTGCCCATGCTGCACTTTACTTCAATGTACTTTCCTTGTAATATATGCGGCCACTGATTTAAAACTAATCCAAGTTTTTAAGATGACTCTTAGTTTCCTTAATGACACAGTAATGTTGATTTTTAAAAAATCATAGCAAATTTTGGATCTCTAACAAATATAACATACCTTTGATATTTCCATATTAGAAATGCAATTGCATAATCACCATTACAATTTCTGCATTTCAGAATCTGTTTTTGATTGCTCATTTCTATAGATCCAGCACTTAGGGCAACTTTGGTGGTTGTTGACAGAAGTGAGCAATTTCTTCAAATAAATAATACATATAACAGGCTGCCAGAAAAAAATAACTAAGAATTATGGAAGCAATTTTGTATGGAACAAAAGCCAAATTCAAGAGTAAGTCAGAACAGATCAAGTCAGATCTGACTAAACCTGGATGCACTGTAAACCGATGGAATTAATGGCAATATGTAATGAAGTACAACGATGAGATGGGCTCCATGTGGAAATGTTCTTTGAATGTACTCCCAGTTCAATGTGTACTTTCAGCTCAGCATCTGGCATCCAATATGCATCATTCAGCCTGATTTGATAATCAAACCAAGTGCTATTGTTTCAATAATTAACCTTTTGAAGTTAAGTAAAACCTAATCTTTCTTCAGAAAGGACACAGTTAGGTCAGTCAATTCATTCTTAGTGATTACCTCGTATTCTGAAACTCATGAGTTAAGTGAAAGCGATAAGATTGCAAAGCTTCATAATAATGTATTTCCTCCATTTTGCCACTTCTACTTAAAATGTTGAAATAATCTGCAAGGACACCTTGAAAAGCATGTACTTTTTGGTGGATTCTTGTGATTATCTACTGAATTAGCCCGTTAACTTTAATTTTTTTGATCTAAGAATGAACATGATGTATAATGTGTAATCCAAAAATAATCTAAATGAACAGGAATGTTTTGGCAAGGAAGAAGTCGAATGTTGGGATGTTCATTTGTGTGTAGAAAACACACATGTCTTAAATTGGAAAATTAATTTCATTTTGGAACCTGAGATGGAGAAACCATTTTAATGGCTATGAGACACATTTTTGCTGCACACGGGTAAAATTGCTTTCCTTCCTTCAGGGCTTGTTTGGCTATAATATAAGGTGCAATATTTATCTTGGAGGAGCCTGATTCTGTAAACTTCAGATAAATTTTAAAGCCAGGTTCTGTCTATTTTTCAATACTGCAGTGCAAATGAGACAGAGGGCTGATGTAATGAAGTGAGTGAGCCATTTGGTTCTTCCACATCCGACTGAATGCTGATCTTAGATAATGGGAACTGCAGGTGCTAGAGGACACCTTCCACCCCAAACTCAAGTTCACCTGGGCCATCTCCAACACATCCCTCACCTTCCTGGACATCTCTGTCTCCAACTCAGGCAACCAGCTAGAAACTGATGTCCATTTCAAGCCCACCAACTCCCACAGCTACCTAGAATACACCTCCTCCCACCCACACCCCTGCAAAAATTCCATCCCCTTTTCCCAATTCCTTCGCCTCTGCCGCATCTGCTCCCAGGATGAGGCATTCCACTCCCACACATCCCAGATGGCCGCTTTCTTCAAGGGCTGCAACATCCCCCTGGCAGTGGTCGAGAATGCCCTTGACCGTGTCTCCCACATTTCCCGCAACACATCCCTCACACCCCGTCCCCGCAATAACCGCCCCAAGAGGATCCCCCTCGTCCTCACATACCACCCCACCAACCTTCGGATACAATGCATCATTCTCCGACACTTTCGCCATCTACAGTTTGACCCCACCACCCAAGACATTTTTCCATCCCCACCCTTGTCTGCCTTCCGCAGAGACCACTCTCTCCGTGACTCCCTTGTTCGCTCCACACTCCCCTCCAACCCCACCCCACCCGGCACCTTCCCCTGCAACCACAGGAAGTGCTACACTTGTCCCCACACCTCCGCCCTCACCCCTATCCCAGGCCCCAAGATGACTTTCCATATTAAGCAGATGTTCACCTGCACATCTGCCAATGTAGTATACTGTATCCACTGTACCCGGCGTGGCTTCCTCTACATTGGAGAAACCAAGCGGACGCTTGGGGACCGCTTTACAGAACACCTCCGCTCGGTTCGCAATAAACAACTGCACCTCCCAGCCACGAACCATTTTACCTCCCCCTCCCATTCCTTAGACGACATGTCCATCATGGGCCTCCTGCAGTGCCACAATGATGCCACCCGAAGGTTGCAGGAACAGCAACTCATACTCCACTTGGGAACCCTGCAGCACAATGATGTCAATGTGGACTTCACAAGCTTCAAAATCTCCCCCTCCCCCACTGCATCCCAAAACCAGCCCAGCTTGTCCCTCCCCCCACTGCATTCCAAAACCAGCCCAGCTCATCCCCGCCTCGCTAACCCTGTTCTTCCTCTCACCTATCCCCTCCTCCCACCTCTAGCCGCACCTCCATTTCCTACGTACTAACCTCATCCCACCTCCTTGACCTGCCCGTCCTCCCCGGACTGACCTATCCCCTCCCCACCTCCCCACCTGTACACTCTTTTCCACCTATCTTCTCCTCTATCCATCTTCAGTCTGCCTCCCCCCCTCCCTATTTATTTCAGAACCCTCTCCCCATCCCCCTCTCTGAGGAAGGGTCTAGGCCCGAAACGTCAGCTCCTGAGATGCTGCTTGGCCTGCTGTGTTCATCCAGCTCCACACTTTGTTATCTTGAATGCTGATCTTGTTTTTGTACACCTCCTATGCAACAGTAACTTTATATGCCTTGCCCTGTGCACTCTATGGTCTGTATATCTTTGCATGTTATGATCTGCATGTGCTACATGCAAAATAAAACTTTTCGCTGTACTAACGTACGTGTGACAAGAATAAATCAAATCAAATCAAAATTTCAAGCACCACCTGACTCCCATCTAACAGACTCTGCAGATTGAACAGTAGGCTTGATCAACCACCTTCAAACCCATTGCATCAGAGTGTAATAAAGGCATCCCTGAGGCACTGCCTAAGAAGAAAGAAAGTCAGGGAAGTTCTATCTAATTTATGTTGTTACGGTGTTAATTTTATATTTAGTGATTTACTTCATTCCGCAAGCTATTTCAGCTCAGAATGCATGGTACTGTACATATGCTACAGGATTCCATCTCAAACATTTTTTCTTCTGCGCAAGAAATGCCTAAAGGAACCTCACATCAGCTTTATCATTGATTCCAGTGTGAACTTAAGATTCAATGATGTCACTTAAAAATGTGATTTTAAAGCGCACAAGTACAACTTTAACTGAGGGCTTATTATTGTAATATCTCACTTTTTTAAAGTTGACCAAAGATTGAATTCAGGTCCCCTCCTTCAGTTACTGGCTACACAATAGTGTAACACTTGATGCCAGTCCAAACCTACAAGGCAAAATCAGGATTGTGATGGGCAATATTCTGACAGGAAATTTTGATCAGCGCTCCTTCAGGAATATGGAGCTATACTTGCATTCTGACAGTTTCTTTGTAGCACAGATCTGTCAGGGAAGGCAAAATACCCACCTTTTCCTCAGCAGTCAGCTGTCGTATTCTGGAATTTAAGTTCCAGAATCACAAGAAGTTACTGACAAACAGAAATATAAAAGAGATAACAAGGTGTAGAGCTGGATAAACACAGCAGGCCAGGCAGCAGCAGGATGGCAGGAAACCTGATGTTTCGAGTCTGGACCCTTCTTCTGAAGAAGGGTCCAGACCCAAAATGTCAGTTTCTGAAGAAGGGTCCAGACCCAAAATGTCAGCCTTCTTGCTCCCTTGATGCTCCCTGGCCTGCTGTGTTCATCCAGCTCCACACCTTGTTGCCTCAGACTCCAGCAGTGTCAGTTCCTACTATCTCTGAGAAATGTAAAGCAGATGCGTGAGGTTATCGTGCCAGAAGTGTAGGGGCAAGGTGCCAGATGTAGACAGGGTGCCAGGTAATGTAAGTTAGATATGTTGTCAGTTGGTAAGGGTAAGTGCCAGGCATCATAGAGTCGTACAGCATGGAAAGAGACCCTTCAGTCTAACTTATCCATGCTCTCCTGGGCCGTACCCTTAACTGTGTAAGTTCTACCTTGATTTGCCTTAATGCAACATTTCACATTTATCTAAAGTAAATTCTATCTTCTGCTTCTCAGCCTAGTGGCCCATCTGATCCAGATCTCATTGTACTCTCAGGTAATCTTCTTCACTGTCAACTACACCACCAATTTTGTTGTCACCTGCAAACTTACTAACCATGCCTCCAATATTCACATTCAAACCATTGATATAAATGGAGCCAGAATTAATCCTTGTGGCACTCCACTGGTTAAAGACCCCCAGGTTGACTAACTATCTTCCATCCCCAACCTCTGTCTCCTACCATCAAGCCAAATTTTTATCCAATTGGTTATCTCTGCCTGAATCCCATGCAATCTAACCTTACTAACCAGTCCTCCATGTGGGATCTTGTCAAAAGTCTTGCTCTGCCTTCATCGATCTCCCTGGTAACTTCTTTAAAAAACTCAATCAAATTTATTAAATGTGATATCCCCTCATAGAGGCATGCTGACTGTTCCTTACCTTTACAAATACATGCAAATCCTACCTTTCAATATCCTCTCCAACAACTTACCCACCACTAATGTCAGATTGGCCGGTCTATAGCTCTCTGACTTTTCCTCGTAGCCTGACAGGGCACTTTTTGGAGAAGCACAGGAGAGTTCTCAGAGGTTGCCAGCTGACAGATGTCCCTTCAGCAATATCACTAAAACAGATGGTTTGGCAATTTATTTCATTTTCATCTCCTGAAGATTTCAAGGTACAAATTGACTACTGCTTTTACAATGCTGGTACACTTGGAAAGATGCATAATTGCCTATAAAGTGCTTTGGAACATTTTGAATACTCTTTTGTTTGCTACTTTTTACAAAAGAACCCTAAACCTTGCATCACTGGAAAGAACTGCTATGCAATTCATGACTAAGGGAAAAATCGAATATCTTGTCTCTTGAAATTACTGTTATATAAAAAGGCCAGAGATAGAATTATATTGAAGTAAAATAGCACTTTCTCAGTCACTTAGTGATACCTCTGAAGCAATGATGTGCGGTTTTAAGCATCCCATTACATTTGAGAGCTATTGCATATTAGGATTTTCAGGGCCTAAAAGGCTATTCAATTGAAACTTTCAAGACCTTTTTGTTAAGTAAACATACCAAGGCATGTCGAGAAAAGGAGGGTGTGTGGTTTGAGGTACAGATTTGTCATGATCTAATAAAGTGATAGAACTCACTTCCATGTTCCAGTGCCTGCGAAAATATATGTTGATAAATATTTCAGTGACTCCCAACATACTAACTCAGTGGTTATGAAAGATGTTACATCTTGGGTTAAAGGAATATATTGGCTGAACTGTTCTTAATAATCCTAGTGAGAATCTGATTGATAGCATCAGCATAAGTTTCAGTCCTCCTCCCAGCTGTGGGGCGGGGTGGGGTGGGGGGGAAGGGTCACGATCTGTTGTTCTACCCAAGGTGGAGGTTGTGGCACTGAGTGTTGGACCTGCCTTTGGTCAGAGAACTGCTGAAGAATGCTAATCATGGCAGAATAATAAAGATGTAGCCAAGTGGCATCTATTTCCAATGGAAAATTAGTGACTGATATTTCTGCTTCAGTTAAATATGTAGCAGCTGCAGGTCTGGATAAAACTAGGGATGTTACACTTAAAGTTTGAGTGTTGACATGTATTGATCTGCAGATAATTAGTTAATTTAATTATAGTTTCAAAATATGGTTGCAGTGCAGGTATTATTGTGATGACTACCACTTGATAGGTGATTGCTTTGGAATTATGTGAGATGTGGGTTTGTTGAGTGCTGCGCTGAAGCTGAGACAGAAGGATGTTTAAAAAACACCCTCTTTATTTGATGACTTTGGCTTTTTATTTCATGCTGTAGATGCCAGGGTTGATTGTAACTTTGAGCAATGGTATCAAACAGGTGATAGTGAATCATTCAAATCATATGGTGGTAAAGAAAGAACAACAAAAACTTCACCAAATCCACCTTTCCCCATACGTTCACCATTTTTTCGCCTGAGGATTCACAAGCTTACCGAGTTCTGATGTTAAATGGCCATATGTAATGTGTGCGCACATTGTTTGACGGTAAAGGATGTAAACATCCTGCCTAATCTTGTCCTCATCTAGTAGTCACACCAAGCATCTCCCACCAGCAGAGAAGAACAGGAGCTTTGGTAGTGCTGGGGTGTCACTATTAACAATTTGCACTGGAAACTCTGTGCAATTTTACCACCGTTGTACTCAAAGCCCCTGAGGGAGCTTTTTACCTCCCAACAGCTAGCTTATTCAGTACGGATGAATATGTTTACCTTCCTAGTGAAAAGAAGTTGTACAATATGATCAAGCAAGCTGGAGAGGTTCAGAAGAGATTTATCATGGTGTTGCTGGGTATGGAAGGTTAGAGTTATAAAGAAAGGCAGGAGAGGCTGGGACTTGTTTCCCTGGAGTGTAGGAGGTTGAGAGGAACTTGGAAGAAGTTTATAAAATAATGAGGTATAGATAGAGTTAATGATAGTTGTCTTTTCCCTATGATGAGGGATTTCAAGACTCGGGGGCATATTTTTAAGGTGAGAGAAGAGAGATTTAGAAAAGATGTGAGAGGGAAACGTTTTATACAGAAGATGTTTCACTTGAGAATTGAATTTCCTGAGGAAGTGGAGGATGCGGATACAGTTACAATGTTTAAATGGCATTTGGATAAATACATGAATAGGAACAATTTGGAGGGGTATGGGCCAGGAGCAGGCAGGTGGGAGTAGTTTAGTTTGGAATTATATTTGGCATGGACTGGTAGGACCGAAGGGTATGTCTCCGAGCTGTATGACTCTATAACAAGATGCCTGGTGGGGAATGGAAGTAATCTGGAGACATGTCATAATTGTGGAGTCCTAGAGAAGTATGTATGTCTATTATAGGACATGCACAAGATGTGCCAGATACTGGGGAGAATGAAAGCTAAACTTGTATTACACCCAGGATCGGCACTAAGACCCCTTACTCTTCCTCACTGTCATGGATGTTCTAACTGAGCAAGTGAATTGGAAGAAGTGCCATGGTGAACAATGTTAGTAGCTGCTGTTGAGCTACATGCTGGGGATGATCAGAATATGACTGAAAACCTGGACAAATGCAGGAAAGTACAGAAACACAAGGATATGAAGATTGTGAGCCAAAGACTAACTGTCAGATCGAACAAGGAAAGATGGTCAGTCTGAAGGAATGAAAATCCTGGGTAAAAACTTGAAGAAAGTGAGTATTTCAAGTACCTTAGGTCAGTGGTGGCAGAAAGCAGAAATGTGGGTCTGGAAATTAAACATTGGATAAGCTCTAGTTGAAGCAATGGGAAGGAATGTAATGGACTCCTGTGTCAATGAAAAGTCTCAGTGAGATTGGAAGAACGAATCTACAAGACATTTTTGAAACCAGTCTTCATTCAAGAAGAAGTGAACATTGGCTGAATATTAATAAGGTGAAAATGCTGAGATGGATTTGTGGAGAAATGGCAGAGGTTAAAATCAGGGAATCTAAATGTCAGGGCATCAGTGAAGATTTGCAGGCATTGCAAAATGTAGCCGTGATTGAAATGGGTGGACATCTGTTGCTGAGTGAGAGAGAAAGAGAAAATGTGGTGAGGTAAATAGTGGAGGATGGGACTGCATGGAAGAAAGGTAAGAGCAAGGCTTAAGATCAGATGAAAATATACAGTAGTAAGAGGATTTAAACACAGCTGGTGAGAAGACAAATGAGTGACTGACATGAGGTGATGGAAATGAATGATCAACTAGCATTGTGGCAACCCCAAGCAACGCAGAAGAAGAAATCAGACCAGAATTGCATGTGGACTGCCCATTATATATCCTGTTTTATATATAGCTGTCTTGATGCCAATGAAAGTAAATATCAAACAGGGTGTATTAACAAGGGGCTAATATGATACCACAGGTCTTTCATTGCCTCTTATGGTTAATTTATACCTCCATGACTAAATTGCCAATCCATCAGATTTATATTGTTTTGTTCTTCTTCAGTTAGTGCCTTTAACCATTCTGCCTCAAGGGAAACTTGGCCCAATAGTTTTTATGATTGTAACACCCCTTTAAAAGATTTACACTAAAGTGGTTCACATTATTTAAAATGATAAACATGCTATCTCTGGGGGTTTTAGGTGCTGAAAGAACATTGATCTTCAACATGCTTTCAGCTTAATTCCACACCAAGTTGGGACGAGGGCCTGTTTATCTCATAAATTGTTTCCGCAGAGGAATTCAGACAAAAGTCAACATTTACCGCAAAGCAAGTGGCAGCATTTCAATTAGTCTTGTAATTCTCAAGTCGAAAAGAACCAGACAGGTTGGATGTTAATTATTATCATTGTCTGATTATAAATGTGAACCAGACAAAAACATTCCCTGTGCTTGGCTTAGAATGATCCCACTCAACTTTGTGATCAAAGTACACAGAAATCAGCACATGGCTTATCCTGAAACATTAAGCAGATCTTTCAAACTTGTTAATAAAACGTTTCCCAAGCAACTAAAACATTTATTATTTGTCAATAGTTACCTGTGAGTATTGGCACCATGAAGATTCTGCAAAGAAAATTATCGGTTTCACTTGTGCACACCAAGTAATTGCTGCACATTCTAAGCCTGGAGTCAGTAAATGGCATTTTCCCCTCCCCATGTGATTCAAGCAAACTCAGGAAAGAAGGAGAAATGTTAGGAGTGTGGGTAGAAAACTAATCTCGAAAAATAGCTCCACTGAAAACAAAATCATTTCTGGAGGATTGTTTCTTTGATTTGATGATCGAACTTCAGCAGTTCAAAAACCTACACAGGATATATTTAACTTTAAAATGATTTAGAAGCTGCATAAGACTAGGACGCTACAGCAGCAAAATGTCTCTCAGAAATCTCACCGAGGGCATATGATCATCACTTCACATGTTGTTACGATTCCTCTGCCAAGTCCCTAATAGTTATTGAAAAGAATTTCTCAGGCTGGTGTAACATAGACATTTAAGGAAAAGATTGTTCTTGCCTTAGACAGCCAGCATTTCCTGCCATGGAGGCCAATGATTTTCATTGATTGCCAGTTCCACAAGGAGTTTTCTTTATTCCCTTTTTACTTAAACAATATCACAGCGAGGCTATCAGGTCAATTTGAAAATGTGAGAGAGAAAGAAAGTGAAAAGTTGCTTAAACAAGGGAAGGCTGTCAGTTTACTAGAGATGGCGATCTTTATTCAGCTGTTTAGTTTTTAATACTCTAAATGTCAATGCAAAATAGTTTGGCTTCAACACAAAGTTAAAAGTATTCTATTTCTGCCTGAATTAGGAACTCATCTGATGAGATGTAAAGCAGAGTGAGGCATGCTCCCTGGAGGAAAGTGTTCCACTACACTCCAGAAACAGTTTGAGCTTCAGATTTGGATTTGCTTAATATTTTAATTCTGAGTGAATTGGAAATCACCGTACATCTGTGCTAAATTTTAAGTGGGTGTTTTTAAAGCAATTGACCCAATGGGAAACTGATGGAATTAAATTGATTGCTGGTCTAGCTATCCAGAGACATCAGTGACATCAAATGTAAATTGGTCAGTCCAATCCAGTCTGTTGATTAGCTTAAGATTCCAGCCTTTTGGTTCAGTATGCACATACTGACTGTCTGCGTGAGAGCTATTCAGTGAATCGCATTCTCCTGATTTTCTTCCTTTAGCCATCCAAGCCTTCTTACTTCAGATCACCATCCAATTCACTTTTTAAAGCCACAACTGAATCAGCCTCCACTGCGATCTCTGGCTGTTCTTTCCAGATCCTAACCACTTGCTGTGTGAAAATCATTTTCCTTGTGTCTTGTTGGGTTCTTTTTCCAATCACTTTAAGTCAGACTGTTTTGGTACCCAACCCTTCCACCAAAGACAGTGGCTTCCTTTTATCTGTTCAGGTCTAAGCCCTTCATGATTTTGAACATATCTGTCCAATATCCACTCAACCTTCTCTTCTCTGAGGAGGACAGTACTAGCTTTGCCATTATGTCCAGGTAATTGAAATATCTCATCACAGGTACATCTTGCCTGCACCTTCTCAGCTGCCTTTACATTCTTCCTAAAGTGTGGCGCCCACATTGGATAATGCACTGTCATTGAGGTTGAACCAGTGCTTAATAAGGCTTTCCATACCATCCTTGTATTTGTACTTCTAAGTCTCGATTGATAAACACAGCATCCTACAAGATTTATCATATGCTTCTTGAACTTTCTTGCCATTTGCAACCATTTGTGCACATACACCTTGGGGTTCTATGATGCTGTTAGAACTGTGTCCTTTATCTTGTATTGGCTTTCCCTATTCCAAGTACAATAAATCAATGACTTCAAACTCTGTCTTAAATCTTATTTGCCATAAGTACTCCCATTGACCAACTTGTCCATGTCTTTTTGATGTGTGTTATTATTCTCCCCACAGTTTGCAACACTTCCAAACTTTGTATCATCTGAAATTTTGGAAAAATGCCCTGTATAACTAAATTATTCTTTACTATATATCGAAAAGAAATGGTGTTTCTAATATAAATGCCTGGGGATTTCTACTATATATTCTCCTCCAATCTGATAATTGATTATCCATTGTTACTCTCTTTTTCCATCCCTCAACCAACTTTGTTTCCAAGTTACTATTATTGTTGGATTTTATTCATGGGTTCCATTTTGCTGACAAGTCTGTTATCTGGCACTTTATTAAATGCTCCTTCAAATTAGTTAAACAGAGTTTTCTCTTACCACATCTTTGCTGACTTTGCTTAATTAATCTACATTTGTCTAAGTCACTGTAAAATTTGGCCTGGATTATCATTCCCAAAAGCTTTCTGAGCATCAAGATTAATCGGTATCATTCAAGTTAATTCCATTAAATTGAGAGGGAATCAGTGAGTTAAATATTGATTTTTATTTTATGGATGATGACAAAACTCTCTTTAATTTATCACCTGAAAGAAGAAGTGTATCCTCTTTGGACTGAGTCACACAGCTCATTGTGGTTTACATAGTGGCAGCTGAATGAAAGCCAATTCTATGGAACTGACACAGACGTTGTTCAAACAGATCAATGGAAAACCATAAGGCCAGAATCATGTTCCAACACATCTTTGGAATGTCCAATAGCCAAGTGGTGTGAGACCCTCTTGGGTGCAGGCTGTCTTATGTTGCTTGGGCCTGACACCATGTGGACGGAGGTGTCAGTGCAGCATGAAGTTGAGCATAAAGAGCGCCTAGGTGCAGACATTATAAACCTGCAGCAGACGTTTTGAGCAGTTGGAGATATCTCTTAAAATACTTAAGTTAACTGTATAGTGTCTGGTATTTTTAATACAATCTTAAGCACACCAAGCACTAAAAAGTACAAAAAGCCCACAATGCAAAATGAAATCCGAAAGAACTGCAGATACTGAAATCAGGAACAAAAACAAAGTTGCTGGAAAAGCTCAGCGGGTCTGGCAGCATCTGTGAAGGAAAAAAACAGAGCTAATGTTTCGGGTCTGGTCACCCTCTGGTGATGAAGGGTCACTGGACCTGAAATGTTAATTCTGTTGTTATTACTGAGCTTTTCCAGCAACTTCGTTTTTGTTCACAATATAAAATGATGTGCACTTTCGTACCTCTCATATCCTCCAGTCCCAACACATTCAACATGATTTTTTCCCACTATTTCAGGCTTTTCAGTGGCTGATTGCAGAGCTGATGTACTATTGAACAAAAGCCTAAATAAGCAAGTTTTTGAACAATATTACGGCAGAATATTTCCTTTCCAGAGGAGCCATCAAGTGCAATATGAGATCACTATAAAAAAGACTCATCTGAATTAAACTAATTCTGAGCTCTTTGCTTATCAACTTCAGCTGTAGTCCCAAGTTGTTTTGGGCTTGTGATTGCCTTTGCATCAGAATTTGAGTATCATTTTGTAGCAACAAACTGACGTGGCTAGAAATTAAAGAAAGCAATTCAATATTTCACACACAGGCTACACATTTCTCAAAGAAGAATGAGAATTCTTTGGAAAATGTTTAACAGCACAAGAAAAGGGAACCCAAAACCGTCCCTTAATAAGAGAAAAAGTGGATGGATCAGGTATCAAAAGAAGTGAACAATTTCCTTGACAACATTAAAGTTAGAGCCTTCTTGCTTATCTACAAACACGAAAGGCTTTTCACAAAAAAAAATTGCTGTAGAAGTGAAAAGCAAATGGAGCTGACAGATTTGATAGACAGCCCATAAGGCCATTAGCAGTACAGTGTCTGATAAAGCACAGAACTAGTTCCAGCCCCAAGGTCAAAAGTGCAACGGATGGGAATGTTGCCAAAGAGAGGAAACCAGAAGGAGACAGAAGCACAAACACAAGGGTTTGTTCTTTTTCCAATTGGCAAGATTCCACTGAGGTACACTATCTGCTTTAGAAGCAGCTTTGAAAATTTTGTGGCCATGAGCTACCTTTTTAAATAAATAAGGCATTGTTAAGTAAATAGTGATTTAGTAACACAAACAGAGTAGGTTTATCAGTCAAACTGTCCTTTTAATGGCATTACAGCAGGTAAGTTCAGAATGATGTCATGTTTCATTCATGTTAGTGCATGAATGAGTCCAATTTTTATAACTAAATATAGTTTGTTCCTTTGAAATTTCAGTGACTCCTTATTCACACTATTCTGTTTTCTTTTATGAGTGCAGCTCTGAAATGAGGGATGTATTATCTGAAAAAAAACTGCAATCCAATATAGCTTGTTTAAGTGAGCACGTTTTGTTTATATTTGAGCCTCTCATTTTGTCTTTGTAAAGCAATTATGAGCGTATGTATGGATGACTTGAAGGAGTGTAAACTATACAAGCATGTTCAAACGATAGCTTGCTTTAAGCAAGCAAAACTGACCTTGGTATTTCAATGATTTCAAAGGAGTTTATATCAACTGATATGAAAACTTCCCCCAGCACTAATCGCTTGGAGCTAAATGATAATGCTTCAGAATATATTACTAATATGCAGTTGCTGAAATGTATACAACAACTGTTTCATAGAGTATTTTAATGATGCAGATTGCCAAACATTAGATCATCAGCAAAACCCTTCAGGAAGTAAGAGGTCAGCACCATAATAAAGACAGGCTTGAGGATTAATTACAAACTGTCTATTAAAATGACTAACTGAAGCAACAAGGGTGCCAAAAGACACAAGTAACAATGAAGGAAAAACACTGCAAATGTTGGAAATCCAAACAACAAACAGAAAATGCTGTAAATACTCAGCAAGTAAGGCAGCATCTTTGGAAGGAGGACCCTAATTGAGAGGCTGGAATTTCATTTGGTTGCAGAGATGGGACCAAATCAGTCCGGCGTGACAGTCTCCCACTCGGGGGTGGTGGTATTTAAGGTTGCGTAAGAAACAATTGTAAAAGACCACTTCGGCCAATTGAAGAACCTGTTGCCAACCAGAAATGTCCAATTAGCAAACAGCCCCAAGCCAACCCAAGCATGGCTGAATGGATGTTAGTGGTCTCCCAACAGCAGGTGATGAAGAGGCAGCATACTATTCAGCTATGAAAACTTGGCTGCTAGCTAGCTCAGTGGCTGGACAGCTGGTTTGCAATGTAGAGTGATGTGAACAGTGCAGGTTCAAATCCTGCTCTGGCTGGAATCACCACAAAGGCCTGCTTTCTTAACCTTGGCCCTTGTTTGCTCCGTGGTGACCATTTATGTTAAACTCCTCACTAGTTGTGCTCTCCAATGATAGAACAGCTTCCGAAACTACGATGCCTTTCAGCTTCCCCTGCAGCTGCCATTGGTGACGGGCCACAGCGCTGGGGGTACCCCTCCACAAAGACAACTTGGGGCACTGATTTTTGAAGTTTCTTCTAAACAGAAGTTTGATTTTCAGAGGGCACCTCCTCCTTTAGGTACCCACCCCCTCCCTTTCCCACACTGTCAGCAGATTCCCCTTCTGTCCATGGGGCTACCAATCTCCGGGTGAGGGACAACCTCCTATCGGCCTCTGGTAGACCAGAGAACCCACCTATTGTCCTTTATTGGGTGTGAATCCTGCTCAGTCGGTCAAGGCTACTTAATCGGCTGTCCACTTGAAAATGGCTGAGGGAACACTGTCTGGCCTTGTGGCTTCCTGACCCCACATTTCCTCATGACTAGGGTCTATTAACAAAACTCCAGCCCAATGATTCATTTTGGTGATGTTAGACGCTAGGTTTCCTGATATTCCCAGTAGCTGTCTGAAAGGGATTAGAGGCAAAGACTTTGGCAGCTGCAAGGACACCTGATTGCAAGGATGGCAGCAGCAGCCTCTCTTTTTATACCACGTCATAGTCTTTGGGGAACTGAGGATTTTTATGCGTGTTGTTCCTCAGACAGCAGCAGACTGTTAGTTCCTGGGCCTACAGTCTCAGCTGGGAGACTAACCGTTTCTAACTTGCCTCTTTCTACATGACTTCTCTCTGACCTTCCGCTCTTCCGCCTCCCAACATTAGATTCCTGAAAGCACCCCAATTGAAACAAAAACAATTCTAGATGCCCTTTAATGCTTCAGAGTCCACAATAGGAAGTAAAAGCGCAACACATCCTTTTAGATTAGATTTCCTCCAGTGTGGAAACAGGCCGTTCGGCCCAACAAGTCCACACCGCCCCCTTAGAGCATCCCACACATGCCTGAACACTATTGGATTATAAAAAAATCATATTATTAAGCTGTTCACGTGTTATGGCAAATAGAGCATGGTGGGCCGTCTGACACAGAAATCACACTACCACTGTGCTGCAAGAACCTACAAGGGGAGCCCTTAAGTTACTTTTAATCCGCACATTCAAATGTATTATGCAATGTCTGGGGCAGGTAACATTTGTACCAAGACCTTCTAATCCAGAGGGTGGTCATTGCCACTGTACCACAAGATCCCTTCGCGTGGGACTTAAAGTGCCTTTTTTAAAATTCACTCATTATGTGGATGTCAATTAACCAAGCCAGCATTTACTGCCCATCCCTATTTGAACCAGAGGGCAATTAACAGTCAATCATGCGTGTTTCATTAACATGAATTGGCTGTAACGCAACTGAAGAATAATGGATACTGTTTGTATAATGCAAACTTTCTGCTGTACAGGAATAGCAATTTTCTATAGTGTGAGGTCACAAAAGAACGCAACTATCACTTTATAGGAGAACTACCTGTAAGGATGGTAGTTTCTTTCTCTAAAGGACTTTAGTGAACCAGATGGGTCTTTTCTCGTAACAATTGACACTGGTTTCATGATCATCATCGGGCTCTGAATTCCAGATTTTATTGAATTTGAATTCCACTATCTTCTATTGCAAGATATAAGTGGGGGTCATCACAAATGGCATGCATGTGAGAATCAGACCATCATATAAACCCCAGTGTTCTAAATGAACAGTAAAGGAATTCATTCAATTAATATCCGACTGATACTTCCCTACAGGAATGCAAATCATATCGATCACTAAAAGTAGTGATGCCTCCTTAATCAGCAATCCACAGTCCTTGTATTTGAAGGAAGTGGATTATTGGATGGATAGCTGTCAATATCAGAGCAACTATAGCAGCCACTGTGCTAACCCCCACGTGGAAGTCCCTCCCAGCAAGGGAGTGATAGGCTGGTAGATTGGATTCCTCTTTCTGCAACATGTGCAAGAGAACTGTGTGTATCGAGCTTTGGCATCAAGAAGGCTCTTGTGCTAAATGGCATCTCCCTGAGGCAACTCCAAACTCTTCACTTTTAAAATTCATTCACAGGATGGAGGGCATCACTGCCATCAATTGCACATTCCTAATTGCCCTGCTTTAGAAAGTAATTGCCCTCATGTCTACTGCATGGATTGTTGTGTCATTGCAAACAGCAGTTATGAATCAACCACACGGCTTTGTACAAATGGGCAGCTCAACCCTGGTTTCATTTCTCTTGCAGAGTGATTAGCCACGTATTGTGTTTTGGCACACAAATATCTGTGAGTCAACACAGTGCAGAGCTGGAGGAACACAGCAGGGCAAGCATCATCAGAGCTGGAAAGTTGATGTTTCAGGTTGGACCCTTCTTCATAAATGGCTCTTGTGTAATTTCTGAAGAAGGGTCCTGACCGGAAATGTCAATTTTCCTGCTCCTATGATGCTGCCCGGCCTGCTGTGTTCCTCCAGCTCCATGCTGTGTTAGAACATAGAACAGTACAGCACAGAACAGGCCCTTCAGCCCACAATGTTGTGCTGACCATTGATCCTCATGTATGCACCCTCAAATTTCTGTGACCATATGCATGTCCAGCAGTCTCTTAAATGACCCCAATGACCTTGCTTCTACAACTGCTGCTGGCAACGCATTCCATGCTCTCACAACTCTCTGTGTAAAGAACCCGCCTCTGACATCCCCTCTATACTTTCCTCCAACCAGCTTAAAACTATGACCCCTCGTGCTAGCCATTTCTGACTTGGAAAATAGTCTCTGGCTATCAACTCTATCTATGCCTCTCATTATCTTGTCTACCTCAATTAGGTCCCCTCTCCTCCTCCTTTTCTCCAATGAAAAGAGTCCGAGCTCAGTCAACCTCTCTTCATAGGATAAGCCCTCCAGTCCAGGCAGCATCCTGGTAAACCTCCTCTGAACCCTCTCCAAAGCATCCACATCTTTCCTATAATAGGGCGACCAGAACGGGACGCAGTATTCCAAGTGCGGTCTAACCAAAGTTTTATAGAGCCGCAACAAGATCTCACGACTCTTAAACTCAATCCCTCTGTTAATGAAAGCCAAAACACCATATGCTTTCTTAACAACCCTGTCCACTTGGGTGGCCATTTTAAGGGATCTATGTATCTGCACACCAAGATCTCTCTGTTCCTCCACACTGCCAAGAATGCTATCCTTACTCCTGTACTCAGCTTTCAAATTCGACCTTCCAAAATGCATCACCTCGCATTTATCCAGGTTGAACTCCATCTGCCACCTCTCAGCCCATCTCTGCATCCTGTCAATGTCCCGCTGCAGCCTACAACAGCCCTCTTTTATATCTGACTCCAGCAATTCTCACTATCCCTGCAAACAACAATTTTTATACATTAGTGCTGTATACATGCATAATGTCAATAAAGCAGGAGTTCTAAAACAGAAGACATTTAATGCATTTATCCAGCAAGATCTAGCACCTTTCCTAATCTAGAATTCATCGCCAATTGTTGAATGTACTGCACTCAAATATTTTAGCACCATCTGCTGGTGAATGTAAGAACAAGCAACCCCACATGGTCTCTTGAGCTTGCTGCACAATTTGCTGAACAACCCGAGCTTGGCCCTCAACTCTTGCTTCTGTAGAAAATAAGTGACAGGGGAGGTAATTTAGAAATTTCTTCAGAGTCACTGCAATGACAATAATTTAGATGTGAGGAAACGCTGGCAATTCCATCCCATTATAGGTCAAAACCATTCTTATTGAAGTTCCAAGGTCTAAATTGCAGTGTGTTTAACAAAGCTCGCTGCAGTATCAAAATAGTAAATGCCAAAATCAATCACTGGTAGTGAGTGCAGACAGATTATTGTAAATCAAAGCATACAAGTCGACCTTTGAAATCTCATAAATTCCTGCTAAAACAGGGCTCAAATGATGAGTATCTTTATTTTGCTACTTTGTAATAGCTATCTTTAGAATGCAGTATTTCTTTGTAGAAAAACAGGGCTTACTTTTCTGTCGAGTCTAAACCTGGACATGAATTTTGGTGCTGAAAGATCAGATCATCACTCTACAATAATGGCCCACATGTAAATCGGGAACAATGGGTGGCCTGTGTTTTAAAAAGAAAGAGTAAAATGCAAATCGGTTAAGAGATGTGTAATTTTGAGAAAGGATGTAAAGCTAGAGACCACTTACAGCGGCTCCTTGCTGCCAGCTTGTCAGGGTCCAAAGTGTTGAAAAGTGGACTGCATGGTGTCTCTGTGGTTAGCACTGCTGCCTCACAGGGAACTAGGTTTGATTCCACCCTTGGGCGACTGTGCATGGTTTGCATGTTCTCCCCCTGTCTGCATGTGTTTCTGCTAGAGTCCTGGTTTCCTCCCACAGTCCAAAGATGTGCACGGTGGGTGAATTGGCTGTGCTAAATTACCTATACTGTTCAAGGATGTGCAGGTCAGGTGCATTAGCCATCATGGATGGGTCTGGATGGGAAGCTCTTCGGAGGGATAGTGTGGACTTGTTGGGCTGAATGGCCTGTTTCCGCACTGTAGGGATTCTATGGAACATGCAAATATACTGAAAGAAATCAAATGAATAGGTAAAAGTAATATTAATATGAGGCAAGAGGAAAACACGTAAACATTTGAGGCATTTCTTCTCGTGAAAAGTCCTTTGACTTCATCTGGGTGTACCCCCTCCAAAGAGCAGTTATCCTATTTCTCAAGCTTTTGATTTTATCCCAACTGTGATAGGAGTTACCATGTCCTCACGTTTCACTCCATTGCCCTCTGCATTCATCACATCACCTTCTAACATCTTCAATATGATTTTACTAACTGCACTCTCCTTTTTGAAAGAACTTTTCCCTCAATAACACCTTAGATTCTACCACTCACTCTCCAATGGCAGATCCCTGCACAAGCAGAGTAAAAACATCCATTTACCATCTGTAATACTCAGCTTCCCAATTTATTCTCAAAGAAGTGTGAATCACGTGCAGTTTGGAAACAGACCTTTAGTTCAACTTGATAATAAAGTGTGAAGCTGGATGAACACAGCAAGCCAAGCAGCATCTCAGGAGCACAAAAGCTGACGTTTCGGGCCGAGACCCTTCATCTGATGAAGGGTCTCGGCCTGAAACGTCAGCTTTTGTGCTCCTGAGATGCTGCTTGGCCTGCTGTGTTCATCCAGCTTCACACTTGATTCTCCAGCATCTGCAGTTCCAATTATCTTTAGTTCAACTTGTCCATGTTGGCCAGCTATCCCAGTTTGACTTAATTCCATTTGCCAGCATTTAGCTCATATCCTTCTGAACCCTTCCTATTCACATACCCATCCAGATACCTACATGCACTACTCTGCATCAGTCACCCCTTACATTCGTTTTAAATCTTTGCCCTCTCATCTTAAACCTATGCCCTTTAGTGTAGGACTCAACTTTCTTGGGAAAATGACCGTGGCTAGTCACATTATCCACGCCCCTCATGATTTTATAAAGGTCACCCTTCAGCCTACAACACTCCAGGGAAGAAAGCCTCTGCTTATTCATCCCCTCCCTATAGCTCAAACCCTCCAACCCTGGCAACATTCCTGTAAATCTCCTCTGAACCCCCACAAGTTTCAAGACGCCCTTCCTATAGAAAGGTGACCAGAACTTTATGCAGTATTCTAGAAGTCATCTAACCAATGTCCTGTATATTCAAAACATGACATCCTAACTCCTATACTCAACATTCAGCACTTCCAACTTACTATTTTGTATTGATCTCAATAACGATCTGTTCAATACTCGAGATAGCCGAATGTACTGTTAATGAGTGCAATCCCTTGTTCTCAATTTATCATGTAAGACCACTCTGTTGTAATCACTATACTGTTTACAAGAATTTTCCTTCGATGACAAGATAGACCTTAGTACACAAAGCAGCATTCCAAGGAAATGAATACTCTTCCAGTCATTATTTGACCTTTAAAGCAATGAATAATATCTGAAAACACGGTCCCTATGTATTCTTTTTAGGCAGTGATCACCTTTTATTAGATCTCACACATCAGCAAGGTATAGAAGCTTAAACGAACTGTTAGAATTAACAGCTTTTGATTGAACACCATTATCCACGTTGATATCCTTCAGAATTACAGACTGTGCAGTGACAACACAGCTTTGCCTTCCTCCTTCCCACCTCCCAAATTAAAAAAAATATATTTCTTACACATTTGAGATTTAAGCTGGACATTCTGGAAATTCAAATCTGCATTGAACTGAAGTAATAATGCAACCAGTGTAGCTTCAATGCCTTGTGGAAAGTCTCTCAAATTGCTTAGTCCCAATGCAGCTGTGTATCGGAACAGAATGCTTGTGTTGATGCACAGATGAAATCTTTTCACACTGATGAGAAAGTGGTAAAACTGAACCCCCAAGCAGATTGAGATTTCTTTAACCTAAAATTTGCACTTTCTTAGAAAACTGCAATTCATCTCCCAGATTGCATTTGAATCAATTTTAGGATTGTTTTAGTAGATCAGAAACCGTGTACGTTAGCATGCTTCCACTCTGAAATCTGCAGTAAAGGTTTATCGTCCTCCATGAGATAAAGGTCAACATTAAAAGATGTAATATTAAGGAAATTCTCAATGTCAGTGTTTCAGTCTGTAACATTCACTAAGAATTCGACAACTGCAACTGAGGTCTGAGGTCAGGATTTTTACTCACAAATGACCAGCATAAGTGGCAAGCACAAGATGTGCAGAAAATAGCATTTTTGAAAATAATAATTTCATTTTAACAAATAATTTGAGGTGTGTCAAAGTGTGATATACTGATGTTACCAGTCAAGGGTAAAAGTGGAATGAACAGCTGTTGTGATTATTTGTCACTTAGTAACCAAAAACATGAAATCACTATGTATTTTGCTCAAATTTTTATTTCTATACAAACATGAAACTTTTCATAACTAGTCTTCAGCTTGTTAGACAACTCTGAAAGAAAAACAAAAAAACAGAACTTTAAAAGACATTCAGAATAAAGGTGAAGCAAATAACATTAAAAATGTTAACCCAGTAAAACTTTTAAATTATTTATCACAAGTTAACAAGAAAGACATTTCAATCTATGCTTTTAGGGTAGCAATAAACTTATCTCAACACCTTGTACTTTACTGCAATTCATCATTACGTGGAATTGGTACACTTGAGGAATCTTTCACATTGCCCACTCTAACAAGCAAACCTTTCAAGGTTTTAAAAATTCAAAGTGAAATGCTTAAGTATTTTCCCAATGGTCTTTGCAGTGTTATGCTGTACTCGAGCCTCATGCCAGCCATCTGCATGCACCCTTCTGTCACTTTACCCTTCATCTGTTTTCCAGCTTTCTGTTAAGGGTGCCTACACTATTTGCCTCAATTATCCTTTGTTTTTTTTAAAAAATTCATCTGTGGGATATGGGCATCACTGGCACGTCAGTATTTGATGTTCATCCCTAATTGCCTTTGAGAAGGTGGTATTGAACTGCCTTCTTGAACCACAGCAGTCCACGTGTAGGTTGACGCACAATGCCCTTCAGAGATGGAATTCCACCATTTTAACAGAGCAATTGTGAAGGAACTATATATTTCCAGAAGATATATTTTGAAGTCAGGATGTTGAGTGGCTTGGAGTTGGAGGTGTTCCCATGTACTTGCTGTCCATGTCTTTCCAGAAGGAAATGGTTGTGGTTTGGAAGGTACTGTCTAGGGAGCTTCAGTGAATTTCCACAGTGCGTCATTTAGATAAATATATACTGCTGCTACTGCGTGTTGGTGGTGCAGAGTGTGAATGCCAATCAAGCTGGCTGCTTTGTCTTGGATGTTGTCAAGTTTCTTGAGTATTGCTGGATCTGCAGGCACCCAGGCAAGTAGAGAGTATTCCATCACAGTCCTGGCTCTGTGCCTTGTAGATATTGGACAGGCTTTGGGGAGTCAGGAAGTGAGTTACTTGCCACAGTATTCCTAGCTTCTGAGCTGCTCTTGTAGCCGCTGTGCTTATATAGTGATACCAGTTGAGTTTCTGGTCAGTGGTAACCACAAGGATGTTGATAGTGGGGGATTCAGTCATGGTAACGCCACTGAATGTAATGGGGGCAGTGGTTAGATTGTCTCTTATTGGCAATGGTCATTGCCTGCCATTTGCAATGGCACGTTACTCAGCTCTTGTCAGCCGAAGCCTGGATATTTACAAGATCTTGTTGCATTTGAACAAGGAATGCTTCAGTACCTGAGGAACTGTGCAATCAACAAGAAACATCCTCACTTCTGATCTTATGATGAAGGGAATGTCATTGATGAAGCAACTGATGATTACTGAGCCTGGACCACTCCATTGAGGATCTCCTTGGAGACTCCGAAACGCAGCTGAGATGGACCATGAACAACGATAAACACCTTTCTATGTGATTCCAGTTTTGGAGGGCTCCTTGAAGCCACACTCAGTTGAATAAACCCTTGATGTCAAGGACTGTCACTCTCGCCTCAGCTCTGGAAATCAGCTCTTCTGCTCATGTTTGAACCCAGGCTGTAATGAGGTCATGAGCTGAATGACTGACAGAACCTAAACTGGGTTCCAATTAGCTGTTTTATTGCTCAGCAGGTTCTGCTTGTCAGCACTGTTGATGACACCTTCCATTACATTAGTGATCGTCAAGAGTAGACTTTTTTTTATTCATTCACAGGATGAAGGAGTCGCTGGCGAGGCAGCATTTATTGCCCATCCCTAATTGCCCAGAGGGCAAATAACAGTCAACCACAGGAGGCTCACTGATGATGTTACCGAGAATGGTGACGAAACATCTGAAAACGAACCTTCCAGCTCAGCTAGCAAACTTACATCCAGTCAACCACATTGCTGTGGGTCTGAGGTCACATGTAGGCCAGACCAGGTAAGGAGGGCAGTTTCCTTCTTCAAAAAACATTAGTGAACCAGATGGGTTTTTCATACAATTGACAACAGATTCATGGTCATCATTAGATTATTAATTCCAGATATTTTATTAAATCCAAATTCCACCAACTGCCATGGCGAGATTCAAACCTGGTCCCCAGAACATTCATCTGGGTCTCTGGATTAACAGTCCAGCTACAATACCACTAGATCATCGCCTCCCCTTGATGGGACAGTAACTGGTTGAGTTGGATTCATTCTGCTTTTTGTGTATTGCACATAGTTGTGCAATTTTCCACACTGGCCTGCCAGTGTTGTAACTGTACTGGAAGAACTTGGCGGGAGCATCAGGTTGCAGAGGATTTGTCTTCAGTCTTATTGCTGGATGTTGTCAGGGCTCATAGCCTTTGCAGTACCCAGTGCCTCCAGCCATTTCTTGATATCACACGGAGTGCATCGAATTTGGTGAAGACTGGTACTGGGGATGCTGGGGACCACTGGAGAAGGCCGAGATGGATCATCCACTCAGCACATCTGGCTGAAAATTGATGTGAATGCTTCAGCTTTATCTTTTGCACTGATGTATTGGGCTCTTCCATGTGGATGATGATATTTGTGGCGCCTCATCCTCTAGTGAGTTATTTAACTGTCCACACCATTCACAGCGGATGTTGGGCAACCAGAAAGCTTAGATCTGATCCATTGGTCAATTAGCTCTTGTCTATCACTTGCTGCTTATGCTACGTGGCACCTAAGTTCTGGTAGCTTCAACAGCTTAGACCTCGCTTTTAGGTATGCCTAGTGTTGTTCCTGACATGACCTCCTGTACCGTGCACTGAACCAGAACTGATCCCCTGGCTTGATGGTAATGGTTAAGTGGAGAATATGTCGGGCCGTTAGGTTGCAGATTATACTAGAGTACAGTTCTGCTTCTGTTGATGGCCCATAGCACTCATGGATGCCTGGTCGTGAGTTGTTAGCTCTGTTCCAAGCCTGCCTCATTTATGGTTGTGATCATGCCATACAACACAATGGAAGTTATTCTCAATGTCACAGCGAGATTTCAGGCAGGGGTGGCCCCTCTTACCAATACTGATATGAGCAGATGCACCTGTAGCTAGCAGATTAGTAAGGATGAGATCAAATATTTTTCTCCTTCTTGTTGGTTCCCTCACTACCAGTTGCAGACCCCATTTAACAGCTTTGTCCTTTAGGACCTGACCAACTTGATCAGTAATACTACTGCTGAACTACTCTTGGTGGTGGACATTTGAAATTCTCCACCCAGAGTACATTTTGTGCCCTTACCACCCTGAGTGCTTCCTTGAAGAGTTGTTCAACATGGAAGAGTACTGATTCATCAGCCTAGGGAGTGAGATGTTAATGGAGGAGCACGGTATGTGGTGACCAGCAGGTCTCCTTGGCCACGTTTAACCTGAAGCCAGGGTAACTCCTTCATGACTGTATATCACTGTGCTGTTGATGGGACAGGATATATCCAGGGAAGGTAACTGTGGTGTCAGGGATATCATCTGTCTTGTATGACTCCATGAGTATGACTATACTCTATAACAGGCTCTTGCTTAACTAAACTGTGAGGGAGCTCTCCCAATTTTGGCACTAGCCCCCAAATTATGGTAAGATGTTGGTTTACAGGGTTGATAGGCCTGTTTCTGTACTTGTCATTCCTGGCATGTACGTTGATGCCAAATGGTCCATCCAGTTTCAGTTCTTTGTTGAGACTTCATAGTGATTGATACAACTGAGTGGCTTGCTAGGCCATTTCAGAGGGCAGTTAAGAGTCAACCATATTGCTATGGATCTGGAGAAGTGCACAGGACCACCACTATCAGAATGGCAGATATATTTCCCTGAAGGACTTCAGCAAGCCAGATAGGGTTTTCCAATTCTTATATGGTCATCAATACATTCTTAATTACAGATATTTTTAATTGAATTCAACTTCCAGCACCTGCGATGGCAAGATTAAAATCCAGGTCCCGAGAACCGTAACTAAGTTTCTGGATTAATAGTCTAGCTATAACATCTCTACACCACTGCCTCCCCTGGGTGACTTTGAGTACCACATTCTAATCAGTGAGTGTGAACAGGCTTGTCCTGGTTTCCCTACTGATTTTATTAATGACCGCTTATGTTTACGGAGCTGGTTTTGTTCTCAACCGTAAACAAAAACATTTCTATATCTACACTAACAAATCATTTCATTCTCCTAAGACCTCTGTTGCTCAGTCATTACCTTCCTAAAAGGAAAGAGACTTGGCCTGTCCAATCTTCCCTGATGAACAGCCTCTAATTTCTGGCATCTAACAAGACTTTTTTTAGACCTTCCCCAATGCACCTATGCCTCCAATGAGAGCAAGATTTATTGTACTTAGTTTAACCAAGATTCTGTCCAAGTTTCATATAAAGGTTCTGCTACTTAATTCCGTCCTTCCAAAAATGAATCCAAAAAAGCCTTTTACTTTGCTTTTTCAAAGAGCTCTTTCCAGAGCCCTCAAACTTCTAACCTGTTTTGGCACTTATCTTCCAGAGTATGCAGTCTCTTTAATCTATTAAAAAAGGTACCACCTCACACATTTTACCTATATTGAAGCTCCTTCGTCAAATATATCTGTTCTGCCAAGTTTATTAACATCTTCCTATATTTAGGGCTGAGTGACTGAAGTTAGAAGTGTTTGATTCCTTGGGAGATTAGGAATCACGTAATCATTGTACATTTTGACGTCTGTAGCAGATGCAACATCTTGCAGGCTATTTCAATTAGTGAAACTATTAGGCTTAAGTAGTTTTTGCTTTGTTTGCCTTCTGTTACTGTCAAACTGTGGACATTTGCATTTGCACCACATCACAAAAGTGACCTCAGCATTTCATGCAGTTAGATATAATACAGGATGAACTAAGTACTAACACCAGAACAATACACTTTTCAAGGACTTTACTGCTCCATGATCTCTCTCATATCTCTCTCCCACCCTTGTCGATCTTGAGATTTTGGCTGTCAGTGATCAATACACCCTGTGCTTCTACTGGTCTGATCAGACAGCTGTGATTAGATCAGTAAATCTGCTTCTCCCACTTACCCCTTCAATTATAACTCTGTAGTCAGATCCCAATGCCTCAGATCGCTTCACACACGTTATTTATTCCTCGCCTCACTTGGATTAGACCAATGCCCTGGAGTTTGGAAACATATCCCAGTTCAAAGCTACCTAGCTCACACTCAACAGCCCACCCTGCCTTACTCCCGTTTATGTCACTATTTTTATTACCTAGTCCACTTCTGGTTCAAATCTGTACTGGAAGAATCAACTTTCCTCAGTCTGTTCACTGTAGTCGTTCCATTTATAACCTGGTTCAGCACTCTTAATTTCTGGTGAAAGATTATAGGCTTGAGAAGACAACTTCCTTTCTTCACAGATGTATGACCTAATGTTCCCATTTTTCTGTTTTTAATAAACGTCATGTTGGGCTTGGGATGGGATCACAGTACAGAACTGCCTATTAATTTGTTACCGCATGTGCAACAATCATGTGTTTCACTCCTCAGTGTCAATATCTCCCATGTGTTAATTTCAGAAATAAAACTACTCAACCATAAAGAAAATCAGGACATTTAAAGGCTCAATATTCAACTTACTTGGCCACGATGCCATCATTCTTAGCCAGCCGCAAGATACAGTCATCTGACTCACCCTGTAATTTGAAACAAAATAAACTATAACATCACTCTTCAAAATGCACACATCAGGTTTGACTGCATTCTCCAGTCACCAAAAGGCCATCAGATGTTGCATTTACTGCAGCCACAGATTAAATTATTACATTTATAGTAAGCACACTATGTGTCAGATACTTGAAATACAGGAACATTTGAAACGGGTTTCAAGTATCAAAATAAAAATGCTCATTCTGTTTGTTTGGATATGAAGATCATTTTGGGACAGATTTTGTGTCTCTGCAGATGAAGCTGAAGGGCTCCTTGCTGAGGTACAACTATATAAATGTTAGTCATGCTGCTGCAGTATAACCAAGTCCCATTAATCACAGGATCTTCAATAACCCATTTGCTTAGGGAAGGACCCTAGCTACAAACAGTCTTTCCCCACATCCAACTGAATGCAATTATGTGGGAATAGAACATTGCCACTGAAGAGGGGCAAACAGAAAAAGTTCAAACTCTCATTTGGTGAGAGGGTAAAATTTAGTTTTGATTGCATTTCCCTACAGAACACCACCATTTTGAGCTGAATCATTCCCAAAGTGTCCAGCTCATTACTGACCTACCAACAGTCAACTAAGTCAGGAAGAATATTTCTTAAGTCACTCACTCTTGGTCAAGTACAGTAAACTTATGAGTACTTTTGGATACAGACCTACGTAAATATCCAGAGTGATAATTATATGAAAGATAAGATCCATTCTTTATCAGAAGTGCCTATTTTCTATTATTTTCAAATTGATTTCATACATAGAAAAGGCAAAATTCTGGATTGTTTGCATCCAAACAGTAGTCAATTCTTGCAAACCAAATCACTTATTATGTTCAGAAAGGATATTGTTCGGTTCAGGAAACTTTAAAATGTCCTCAAAATTTCCATTAGGAACAAATGTAAATAAATTTGACTTAATGTTAGGACACAGTGTTCTCTGTAGTTATTACGCAGTAACAACCTTAAATCTGAAGATAAATAGAAATGGTGCCCTTCAGTATCACCAAAGCCTACATTACAAAACAAATGGAAGGTACTATGCTAAGGCGGGAAGATATTTCCATCAGTGTCCCCAGAATACATACATACATACCATTCTACGGATAACTCCACAGATAGCATAGGTTTTATGCTGGCCATTAAATCTTCCTGTTACTTTATCAACCTAAGATAAAATTAATCAAAAGATTAAACCATTAGGAAAGGGCCAACAGATATCTCAGACATCTTAGAAACAAATTCCATAACTTAACACTGATACATCTACTGTTTGACCATTTATCACAAGTCAGAGGAACAGTAGTGTGGTAATACAGTAAGGGTAGCGCAGCTGATATTATGCATAAAGACTTTCAAAAGGAGCTAGCAAAGTACCACATAATGAATTTTCCAGCAAAAGGGAAACCAATGTGCTCAGGACAGCAGTGACAACATGAATCTGAAATTTGGTAAAGGACATGGATCAGAAAATAGCAGTGAATGGACATTTCAGGCTAGAAACTAAGGTTCCTTAGGAACGATATTTGGACCACCGCTCTTTTTGAAATACAACAATGACCTAGACATGAGTCAAGGGGTGCAGTAATAAAAAATTTGGAAAGGGAATGAGGAATGAAGTAACTTCAGGAGGACGATGACTGTGAAATGTGCAGATAGACAATAAACAATACTTAATGCAGAGATGTGTGAAATTATATATTTTTGTACGAAAATAGAGGTAACACAAATGAAATGACATATTTTTCAAGAGTGCATAAAACTTTGAAGGTGGCAGGAAAAATTAAAGCGGCTGTTAAAACAACAAATATGTTGCTTTCTTCAGATGAACAACAAATACAAAGGTGAGAAAGTTGTGCAAAACCTAAACTAGAGTAATTTTCAATTCAGACCCATGCATTCGAAAGGATGCTAAAGCTTTAGAAGAGAGTACAGATCCTCCACCACCCAGAAGAACAAAAACTGCAGGAGCATTAGGACAGCACTCCTAGCTAGTTCTGCTTCAAGCAGCAAACGATTGCTACTTCAAACTATACTACTGTTGCTGGGTTAAACTGAGGAACTCAAATTAATGTGGGCATCATTGATCAAACCAGCATTTATTACCCATTCTAACTGCCCAGAGGGCAGTTGAGAGTCAACCACATTGCTGACGAACAGTAGTCGCATGCAGGCCAGACCTGGTGAGGATGGTAGATTTCCTTCCCTGAAGGACTTTAATGAGCCACTTGGGCTTTCTGGACAACTTCTAGATATTGACTGAATTCAAAGTCGTAACAGACTTGAACCAAGATCCCCAGAATGTTACCAAGGTATCTGAATTAACTCCAGTGATAATACTATGAGGCCATCACATCCGTTCAACGTGGATGACTGTTCAGGCTTGTGATTCAGTCGACGAATAGATTGACTTTAAAATTATAAATCCTTATTTTCACATCTCACCACGGCGTCATTCCTCCCTATCTCAGAAACCTCCTCAAAGCCTACGACATTCTCTAAAACCATCTTATTTTATTAACCCCTACGCATTCTGATTTTAATCACTCTACCCTTGATCATTGTGCCTTCCGCTACCTGGGACCAAGCTTCAGAAATTCCCTTCCTAAACCTACTTGCTCTTTTAAAGTGCTTCTAAGATCAGAATTCCTTGATTAAACATTTGGTCAGTTGCCCCATTACTTCCTTAGTGCTTAGATTCAAACTGTGTTTGAAAGTGCTCAGTTGAAACATCTTGGGACGTTTTATTTCATTAAAGGTGTTATTTGAAGGGTCATGGGCAAAAGCTGGAGAGTTGAAATTAATGGATAGCTCTACAGAAATTCCTGTTTCCCACTCATTTTCAGGCACATAATGAAAGTGTACCTGGAAGTTATTTTTAAACTGACTTTTCTTTGCATACAACCTGGAAATCTTCAAATGATTCACAATCAAAATCACACAGAATTTGAGCACCCCTATAAAATCTCCCAAATGCTTCCACTGGACAACAAGTCCACTGCAAATACACCAATCCAGCCTTAATAACTCAGAATTACATTCCAGTTTTTTGAAACTCAACTCACCTCAGCTATGTTGATTTGAATTGAAGCATGGTCCTTTGCAGCAATAATTCTGCTGCTTGCAGAGCTGAAAGAAACAGTAACAATTTAGCTAACTATTAGGCATGCATCATGAAGATCTTATGTGTTCATGTCTGTTACCCACCATTTACGTGGAACGTAAAGATCAACAAATTCACCAGCGTCGTTCTGCATGTTGGCTTTCTAAAATGTGTGATTTCTTCAGAGGCTGGGTTTTAAATCAGCTGTTACGCAGAGATCTAGGCACGTTAAAAAGTCAAAATTTCAGCAAATTGTATCAAATATTAAATTAGATACTCAACTTCAACTACAAATTAGGCAGCTTGAAAATAAAAATTGAAATAGTTCCATTACATTGATAAATCAGCAGTATTACTCAAACGTGTGACCAAAAATATATCAATGACATTGTAATTAGACATCTTCTGGACGAAAATTCCTTTTGCTCAACTTAAAGGATGCTAATTACAGCATCTTTAGTACAATAAATCTTCTTGAGACATTTCTGAGAAGCAATACATCACTGAGCCGCTTAAGGCATGAGGTGACATGACTAAAACTCGGTCAAAGTGAGTGGTCTTAAAGGAAGAAAGTAAAGTAGAGGCAAAGTGGGACAAAAATAATCTTCTAAAGCTTTCCATTAAAGCAGCTGAATCTTCTAAAGCTTTCCATTAAAGCAGCTGAACGCACAGCTGTCAAGAGTGGAACTATTAAAATCCAGAACACTTAAGAACTAGGTGACCTCAAGATCTTGGGAGGATGATGGGACTTCAGGAGTTTGTAGAGAAAAAGACAGTCCAGGTCATGGCAGGATTTGATAATAGGAATGACAATTCTGAAATCACAACACTGACTGTAAATCAGACAGCAGAGGGGTGACAGGTGAATGGGACTCAAGAGTTAAGACGTAAGAAGACAAAAATGAATTAGCATGAATTAGAAAAATTAGAAACGGCCAATTCACCTAGCCTGCACATCTTTGGATTGTGGGAGCATCTGGAGGAAGCCCATGCAGACATGGGAGAACGTGCAACATTCTCAAAGACAGTCGCCCGAAGGTGGAATCAAATCAAGGTACTCGGCACTGTGAGGCAGCAGTGCTAACCACTGAGCTACCCAAACTGATTTTGTATCGTTTTTATGGTGGAAGATACCACAAACATTTTATTAATACTAAAGAATGTGGGGAAAGAATTAAGTGACAGCATCATCACTAGAGATGTAGCATTAAACATACTGATGAGGATAAATGCAGTCAGGTCCCCTGGCCCTGATGGCTTGCCCCCTAGAATCTGCAAAGAAGTAGCTATCAAGAAAGTGAATATATTGGCTGCAATCCCAACAATCCTTGGATTCTGGAGAAGTATCAGAGATTTGGAAAACTGCCAATGTGACACTCCAAAAAGGAGGGAAAAATCAAGTGGATTAACCTAACATCTGTTGTTGGAATCAATTTAATAACTAATAGCAGCACATTTGTAAAATCAATCCAATCAAGCAAAGTCATCCTGGCTTCATGAAAGGGAAATACTGTCTGTTAGAGTTTTGAGGAAGTCTCATTCAGTGTGCAGAGAGGAACCTGTAAATATGTTTGTATTTGGACTTCCAGAATGCATTCAGCAAGGTACCCCACAAAATACAATGTTGTAATAGCTCATGTTGTTGGAGGTAGCATATTGGCATGGACACTGATATGGCTAAAGGATAGGAGACAGTGAATGCAAATAAGGGATTCCCACCACCCCCCCCACCAAGGTTGATAATCCGTAACCAGTGGGTTCCACAGGCATCAGTGCTGGGACTGCAGCTGTTAATAATATGCTAATGACTTGGAGGAAGAAAATGAAGGTACTGTAGCCAAATTTGCACACAACACAAATATAGTGATAGGTTAACGGGCAAAACGTTGGCAAATGGGAGTATAATGTAGAACCATGTGAAGTTGTTCATTTCGGAAGCTAGAACAAAAGGACGTATTATTTAAATGGAGAAAAAAACTACAGAATGCTTGAACACAAAGGGGCTTGGTGCACTTTCTCTGAAACGTTCACACATTCAAACTCAACTCGCCTGATATCCCACTCATCACGAGTATGTCCAACAGTTCTCCCCCCCCCCATCTGTTGCTGTATTAATTCGTGAATACTTATAATTATTTGAAGGATGAAGTGTGCTTTTTGCTAGCTTGTGTGGGGTACATGCAGTATTTCGAAATCGTCTCGGTATTTCTCCCTCGTCACAGATAATATAAAATCGTTCAGCTTCTCCAACACTATCTGGATTTTTTTTAATCTGCAGGTTGTAGCGGTTCCTTGTGAACAGAGTGTGCCCTCTCCAAGGCCCGGGCTCAGAGCCTGAGGCCCTCTTCGCACACACGCGGCAGCTTCCTCTTCAGTGCCTCATCAGGCAGCGAGCACTCTTAATCCCAACCCCATTCGCCTTCCCCACCAGCCCGGGGCCCAGCGGGAGCTCTCAAAAATGGGGCCACGATCCTCACCCCACGGGAGCCCCGCTGAAACGCCGCAGTCCCAAGAGCTGGGCACACTCACCCTGCGATCCGAACGGAGGCCGCCGAAAAGAGAAAGGGGAGGAGTCGCCAGCGGCAATGTCGTCATGTCGCCACCGCTTCCGGGGGGCGTGCCCCGCCCCATCGGCCATGCTGCGTGCGCACTGAGGGGCAAATCGGAACCACGACGGCCACCTTTCAAGCTGTCAGCCTCGATTACTTTGGGCCTTTTAAGGTATTTTCTAGTCAACCTGTTCAGAGATGTTATTAAGATACCTTTGGGGCAGGTGACACTTGAACCTGGGGCTCCTGGCAGGGACACTAGCATCACACAAGAGCCCTGAATGAATTAAATTTTAATTCCACCAACCACTTAAGGGGGTGGTCCACTAGTAGTGTCTACTTCTGGATCAGGAGGGTCGGTTCGTCACCCAGCTGCTCCAGAAGTGTCAAAAACCATATTTGAACAGGTTGATTAGCAAATATCTATGAAGCTATGGACCAAGTGCATGGGATTAAACTAGACAGCTGCTTGCTGACGAGCAGAATCAAAAAGGCCATTTCGTCTATTTCTAAACATGTTGTAGCTAATTTTCTAATCAATCTGTTCAGAGATGTTTTTCCACACTTGTGAAGCAGTTGGGACTTGAACATGGGCCTCCTGAGGACTATAGCCTTGTATGCAATGGCATGTCCAGCGCTCATTTTAAAAATAATTTTAAAAATTCAAGTGTTCCCACCTCTATCACCCTTAAAGATTGAGTTGTGTCACAACATGCAGCTATTTCCTAATCAACCTGTTTGCACAACACATTTAGATGCAAAATATAAGAAACCATTTGAAGCTGACAGCTCCCCTGGTACCCTAAAGCTATCCTAATCCTATGATTAGTCCAACACGTACAATTATTTCAGTGAAGAAATTTGCTTTTTGTTCATTTCTGTGTACCTTACCTTGCAATGAACTTTAATTGCCATTAAATTCTCAGGGCAGGCCATGGCCTAGTAGAATCACTGGACTATTTATCTACAGACCAACTTAACGTTCTGGGGACTTGCATTTGAATGCCACAATGGCAGATGATGGAATCTGAATTCGATAAAAATTTGGAATTAAGACTAATGATGACCATTACTGACTGTTGGGGGGGGGGGACATTGTCTGGCTCATTAATGTCCTTTAGGGAAGGAAACTGCTGTCCTTACCCAGTCGGGCCTACATGTTACTCTAGGTCCATAGATTGTCTACCTTTAATGAGCTTGCTCCGTTTTTGGTTGAGTATATCGTACTAGAAGTGTGCTCTGTCTAAACCATACTGGAGTCAGTGTTCTTCCAATTTCACGACTGGGAAAGGAGAGAGGATACTAAACTAAACAGTGAGAACTGAATCAAATTTAGGAGGATATGGTAAATCAAATTGCAAAGTCAAGACCAACGATAAAAGCCATTTATGTGAGAAATGATAAATAGACTGCGGCAGGAGAGATTAGAGAGTACAAAAGAAGAGTTAACTAACAGTTAAGTCTAGAATTTACTAAAGGTAAAACTGAAGACTTTTGAATGCACTGGCTATTCAAAACTAAACAGGTGAACTGAAAATACAGCAGAAATGGAGTACAATCTGGAAGGCAATACAGAAATATGACTTCAGGATGTCATGGATTTTTGAAGGGTATAGAACATTTTGGAATGTCAGGTAACTCGGAAAGGGTGACTGTTAGTTAAATGATGATACTGGCACAACAGACAGGGAAAGGCAAAAAAATCATTTGTTGGAGTAGTGCACAGGCCCACAAACATTAACAGGATTGTTTGCAACAAATGTACCCTTCGACAAAATATTTTGATCAAATCTCGTAGGTTTCAGCAGCGCAAGTGGGAGCTTGGACCAGGGGCCTGTAGGGAAGCCGGTGAGTCACTGCTTTTGAATCTTTAAAAAGCGTACCTTGATCAGCAGCAGCTCGGAGCAGAGGCTTCTGGAAGGGAGTGACCTTTTTTTTCATCCCTCAGATCAGGGATTAGCAGGGATGGCGGTGCAGGTAGAGGAATGTTCCTCCTGCATGATGTATGAGGTGAGGGACGCCATTCGTGTATTATCCAAATACGTCTGCAGGAAGTGCACCTAACTCTTGCTCCTCCAAGACCACGTTCGGGAACTGGAGCGAGAGCTGGATGAACTTCGGATCATTCAGGAAGCGGAGTCAGTGACAGACAAGAGTGACAGGGAAGTAGTTCCTCCTAAGCGTGAAGAAAGCTGGGTAACTGTTAGAAGGGGGAAAAAGCAGTCAGTGCAGGGATCACCTGTGGTCGTTCCCCTGAAAAACAAGTGTACCATTTTGGATACTGTTGGAGGCGGGGGGAAAAAAAACTTACCGGGGCATGCAGTGGGGTGCAAGTCTCTGGCACAGAGTCTGTCCCTCTTGCACAAAAGGAAAGGGGGGATAGGAAGAGAGTGACAGTCACTGGGGACTCAATAGTTAGAGGGACTGATAGAAGGTTTGCTGGGAACGCAAGAGACTCACGATTGGTGTGTTGCCTCCCAGATGCCAGGGTCCGTGATGTCTCGGGTCATGTCTTTGGGGTCCTGAAGGGAGAGGGTGACCAGCCCCAAGTCGTGGTCCACATAGGCACCAACGACATAGGTAGAAAGAGGGATAGGAATGTCAGGCAGGATTTCAGAGAGCTAGGGTGGAAGTTGAGAGCTAGAACAGACAGAGTGGTTATCTCTGGTTTGTTACCCATGCCACGTGATAGCGAGGCAAAGAACAGGGAGAGATTTCAGCTGAACAAGTGGCTGCAGGGATGGTGCAGAAGGGAGGGCTTCAGGTACATGGACAATTGGGGCTCATTCTGGGGAAGGTGGGACCTCTATGAACAGGATGGTCTCCACTTGAACCAGAGGGGCACGAATATCCAGGGTGGGAAATTTGCCAGTGCTATTCGGGTGGATTTAAACTAGCTCAGAAGGGGGATGGGAAACTGAGGTGTAGATCCTAGTACACAGGATGATGAACGTAGGGAGGACATGGTCAGGACCTCACTGTCACAGGTGTGTGCTGGCAGACAGCAAGCTGGATTGAATAGTTCCAGAGATGTAGAAGAAAGGATAGCAAAGATGATTCTCGATAGGAGTGAGAGAGACAGGGTAGTTGTCACGGGGGAATTCAACTTTCCAAATATTGACAGGGAACACTATAGTTCGAGTACTATAGATAGGTCAGTTTTTGTCCAGTGTGCAGGAGGGCTTCCTGACACAGTATGTAGATAGGCTAACAAGGGGCAAAGCCACATTAGATTTGTTACTGGGTAATGAGCCCGGCCAGATGTTAGATTTGGAAGTAGGTGAGCACTTTGGTGATAGCGATCACAATTCTGTTATGTTTACTTTAGTGATGGAAAAGGATCGGTGGATACCACTGCGCAAGAGTTATAGCTGGGGGAAAGGCAATTACAATGAGATTAGGCAAGATTTAGGGAGCATAGGATGGGCACATTAGAAATGTGGAGCTTATTCAAGGAAAAGCTCCTGTGTGTCTTGGTTAAGTATGTACCTGTCAGGCAGGGAGGAAGCTGTAGAGTGCAGGAGCCATGGTTTACAAAGGAAGTAGAATCTGGTCAAGAGGAAGAAGCTTTGTTAGGATGAGATGTGAAGGCTCAGTTAGGGCACTTGAGGGTTACAAGGTAGCCAGGAAAGACCTAAAGAGAGAGCTCAGAAGAAGGCATGAGAAGTTGTTGGCGGATAGGATCAGGGTAAACCCTCAGGCTTTCTATAGGTATTTAAAGAATAAAAGAATGATGAAAATAAGATTAGGGCCAATCAAGGATAGTAGTGGTAAGTTGTGTGTGGAGTCAGAGGAGATAGGGGAAGCACTAAATGAATATTTTTCAACAGTATTCACTCTAGAAAACGACAGTGTTGTCGAGGAGAATACTGAGATACAGGCTACTAGACAAGGTGGGATTGAGGTTCGCAAGGAAGAGGTATTAGGAATCCTACAGAGGGTGAAGATAGATAAGTCCCCTGGGCCGGATGGGATTTATCCTAGGATCCTCTGGGAAGCCAAGGAGCAGATTGCCAAGCCTTTGGCATTGATCTTTAACTCGTCATTTTCTACAGGAATAGTGCCAGACAACTGGAGGATAGCAAATGTGGTTCCCCTGTTCAAGAAGGGGAGTAGAGACAACCCTGGTAATTATAGACCAGTGAGCCTTAGCTCAGTTGTTGGTAAAGTGTTGGAAAAGGTTATAAGGGATAGGATTGATAATCATCTAGAAAAGAATTCATTGATTAGGGATAGTCAGCACGGTTCTGTGAAGGGAAGGTTGTGCCTCACAAACCTTGAGTTCTTTGAGAAGGTGACCAAACAGGTAGATGAGAGTAAACCGGTTGATGTGGTGTATATGGATTTCAGCAAGGCGTTCGATAAGGTTCCCCACAATAGGCTATTGTACAAAATGCGGAGGAATGGAATTGTGGGAGATACAGCAGTTTGGATCAGAAATTGGCTTGTTGAAAGAAGACAGAGGGTGGTAGTTGATGGGAAATGTTCATCCTGGAGACCAGTTACTAGTGGTGTACCGCAAGGGTCGGTGTTGGGTCCACTGCTGTTTGTCATTTTTATAAATGACCTGGATGAGGGCGTAGAAGGATGGGTTTGTAAATTTGCAGATGACGCTAAGGTCAGTGGAGTTGTGGATAGTGACAAAGGATGCTCCAGGTTGTAGAGAGACATAGATAAGCTGCAGAGCTGAGCTGAGAGGAGAGGTGGCAAATGGAGTTTAATGTGGACAAGTGTGAGGTGATGCACTTTGGTAGGAGTAACCAGAAGGCAAAGTACTGGGCTAATGGTAAGATTCTTAGTAGTGTAGATGAGCAGAGAGATCTCGGTGTCCATGTACACAGATCCTTGAAAGTTGCCACCCAGGTTGACAGGGCTGTTAAGAAGTAATACAGTGTTTTAGCTTTTATTAATAGAGGGATAGCTTTTATTAATAGAGGGATAGCTTTTATTAATAGAGGGATTGAGTTCCGGAACCATGAGGTTATGCGGCCGCACTTGGAGTATTGTGTCCAGTTCTGGTCACCACATTATAAGAAGGTTGTGGAAGCTTTGGCAAGGGTGCAGAGGAGATTTACTAGGATGTTGCCTGGTATGGAGGGAAGGTCTTACGAGGAAAGGCTGAGGGACTTGAGGCTGTTTTCATTAGAGAGAAGGTGGCTGAGATGTGACTTAATTGAAACATATAAAATAATCAGAGGGTTAGATAGGGTGGATAGGGAGAGCCTTTTTCCTGGGATGATGACGGCGAGCACGAGGGGGCATAGCTTTAAATTGAGGGGTGAAAGATAGAGGACAGATGTCAAGAGGTAGTTTCTTTACTCAGAGTAGTAAGGGAACGGAACGCTTTGCCTGCAACGGTTGTAGATTTGCCAACTTTAGATACATTTAAGTTGTCATTGGATAAGCATATGGACGTACATGGAATAGTGGAGGTTAGATGGGCTTCAGATCGGGATGTCAGGTCGGCACAACATCGAGGGCCGAAGGGCCTGTACTATGCTGTAATGTTCTATACTCTATGCTCTAACATTTAACACTTCCAGCAGATTTTTTTTTAGTTCTACTATTGGAAAATCCTCTCCATCAGATGTGAGAAAGTGACCACAGACCTGAGTATATAAAAATCAAAAAATTTACTTGAAATTTTGAAGTTCCACTAATACAAAATGAATAAAAATATGCATAAACTTTATAATACAGAAGCTTTTAAGTCTCCAGACAAAGTCACTTGTGCAATGAGACAGTAGAAAGACAGACTATTTAGAATTACTCAGAAGGCTTCCCATTTACCTAAAACAAAATTGAGAAAGACAAGTACCATTACAGGAACAATCAGTTCCACTTTTCTATTATATATTATAAATAAATAAATGAGCGTATTACTTTATAAACAAATTTGCTTGCAGCACCCATGTAGCAAAATAATCCACATTTTCAATTAAAATAAAACAAATGGGAAATAGATGAAATATATAAAATGAAGTCTATATTCAAAAAAGTGTGGTAAACTACTGCAGATGGAATACTCCCAGCTGAGGGGGCCATGAGAGTTGTAGATGAGTAAAGGCATTGAGGTGTTCATATACACTAAAAGCTAGTGCAGAAAGTGTTCAAAAGCTTAATGGAATGTGGCTTTATCTCATGGCAGTTGAAATAAAAAAAGTGAATCAGCAATACAAACCCTTGGTTAGAAACCACCTAGAATACTGTGCTGACTTTCAGTACTGCATCTCAGGAAAGATGTCTGAACTGCAGAGAATATACAGCACACTATAAAGTAGAACCAGGGTTTAAAGGGTTAAACCATCAAGACTGTTCAGTTTGTAATCATTTATGATTAGAAGTTTGAATGGTCACCTAATCAAGGCATTTAATTAATAAAATAAATTGAAAATCCAGGGGACATCACTTTAAAATTAGAGCAAGATGTTTGCATATAACAATTTATAAGGGCTGTAGAAGTCTGGAAGTTGTCAAAAGATGAGATGTTGAGCTGTTTTCAAAATTGAAATGGATGGACTTTTGTTAGGTAAAGGTCATCATTTGACATGACGTAAAGGCAGGCAACAGAAGGTGAGGTACAGATCAGCCATGAGTTATTGAATAGCTGAACAGGCTTAAATTGTTGAATGATCTTTTGCATTTTTTTATATAAAAGACAAACAAATTCAACAGTCAATGAAAACAGAACAGAAACTCATGGTATTGTGCTCTTTTCACAGTTTTTGAAATTGTTGACTGATCCATATTTCACAAAAAAGTGGCATTTTATGCGAGCATCACAATTTGCTCATTGTTGGTTCCATTATCAATACCTGAAATAGCTTCACACTGTGAAGTAAGTACATTTAACAAAAAAACCCCAAAAAGCAACAACACTGCTCATACTTGAAATAAGCAGAAAATGTTACACAATCAGCAGGTCAGGCAGCACTAGAGGTAGGAAGCTACATTTAAAATTTCAAGTCCATGGCTCTGATGAAAGGTCACTAATCTGAAATACTAACTGTCTTCCTTACTCTACACGTGTTGCCTGATCTGAGAGTTTCCACATTCCCTGTTGCTATTACTAATAGTAATCTCAGAAGAAACAGACAGAACATAACATTTTAAATCTGAATGTAAACTCTCTTTTAAAAAAAGACATTTGATATTTAAATATTAAATAATTGCCAAAGCTGGCATTCTCTGCTTAAAGAGGCAACTAAAAGATGAATTTCAACATGACTTTTCAACATACAAGCTGTGATAAGAGTCATTAAGTGCATCTGTAAACCAGCACCTCATTTATAAGGTTAACAATTTCACAACAAAACAAGAAAGAGAGGAGAGTTATTTTTAAACATTTCATTCAACAAAGATGATGATTGAAAGGAACATGTTTTCACGAAATACTGCATACATTTAACATACTACACATTGAAAACAGAAAATGCAAAATAGTTTAAATATAGACTGCAGAGCACTATAAAATGTGCTTCATTTGAATCTCTAACATAGAGTGCTGACGTATGTGCAACTAACGGAGGAGTCAGTTTTATAAGTACAGTAGGACAATTGTTGGAAGAACAGATAGCATAGAAATTGATATTTTGGCAACGACAAGCCAACATGTAGGAAAGTGCTGTTGCCCAGTAAATGAATTTTTGGTAATAGTAATTACTATAACATGTGACAGGCCATCACCCAAACATATTCCTTTACAAGGTTCATCCAATTTTGGGCAAAGGTGCTTTAGTTTAAAAAAAGGTAGCACAAATCAGCTTTGAAAAAAATTGGACAAAATCGGCAACTTATTAATTAGCACTACAGAAGTTACTTTGGTACAATACTTCCTATGCTAACTGAAGAGAACCACGATTCAAGACTGTAGCATTAAAGGAAGAATTGCTTGCTTCTTCCAAGTGCTGGTCATCTTCAGTAGGAATGTAATTGCATTTAGGATTGCTGAACAAGTCGTCTGTAGTGAGGTAGCACTTTTTTCTCAGGAAGATAAAGGCCAAACTCCAAAGCCACAAGTGTGGTGAACTCAAATGAAACCAGCTCTTTTGAGTTCAATCTTAACCGTTCTTCCAGTTTCTAAGTGCAAGGATTAAAAGAACGCTAATTAAAAAATTGTAAAAATAGACCAAACTGTTACAGACATCAGTTAAGAGACATTTTTTGTTAAAAGAGACAATAAGTACATAAGTACACTCTAATATGTTGACGAATACATGAAACCATTGACGCATTTAAACTGAAGCGAGAAATCTGACCAGCCAAATTTAGAGGTACAGGAAAAGCACAAAGAACCAACTAGAAATTCTAATAGTACAGAGTTCACTTTTTTTCTGAGAATTGGGAAAAAAATTAAATCCTTTACAGTTTATTATTTGTTATATATGTAAGCAATTTTTAATTTGTGCTTTTAGAAAATGTGCATATACCAAGAATTGATTTTTAGTTAATAAACTGGGAACTGTGTTCCGGAGAAGGATCACCAGACCTGAAAAGTTGACTCTGCTTTCTCTTCACAGACCTGCAGTGTTTCTTCAGCAATATGTAGACTTTTAATTCATTTCCTGGAAACAGGGATTGGACTTCTACAAGATTTTTCTTTGAACAGTGTGCATTTTCCCATTGTAGACCACTATTAAAGATGGTCACTGACAGCCATCCTGATGACGCCCATGTCATCATTCAGTCAGGAACCTGTTGCGCCAGGTGGCCCCAACACATGCATGGTAGGTCACGATAGTGGTGAGTGATGAAATCAGCATAAATACTAGCTGAGCTTCACTCAAATTTCTGTGCAGTATTCGCACATAATTTGTAAATTCCACTTGACTGGAATGGTTTGTCGTTCAGAGGAACAGCTGATAACTTGCAACAGTGAACTTGCCTTACATTTAAGGGATCACTACACCTCGTTCAATTGCATGCCCACTTTACTCATCAAAATCCATATTAACAACAATTATTCATTATATTGATTATGAATGTCCTTAATGTTAAGGATTAATAAGTTCAGAAAAACATGTAACCACATTAGTGGATGTAATTTTTGACAGTGACAAAGCACTTTTTTTTGCGACTCATTGGTCTACTTAGCAATGGTATCAATGAAAAATGCATCCCCACTAAAGCAGGTCAAGTGATTATCCCCAATCCCCACCACTGCCTACCAGCACACACCTATCACCATCCCACTTACCTTCCCAGCCCGACCACCCTTCTCTCTACTTATTTCAGAGACCCCTTCCCCTCCCCCCCATTTCTGAGGACGGGTCCTGACCCGGAACATCAGTTTTCCTGCTCTTCTAATGCTGCCTGGCCTGCTGTGTTCCTCCAGCTCCATACTGTGTTATCTTGAGTGATTCCAACCTAGATAAAAGACAGCCGATACTATTTTGCATTACTACATGCAGTTCTCCTTCTAACCCCAAGGAGAGTCTAGAAAACTCAAAGACAATGACCCTCACAGAGCCACAGAACCATGAAAGACCTTCCTTCATTTGCTATTGGCAAGATAACGTTAGAAGCAATCCACAACATTGAGCAAGGGTATCTGAACATCTGAAGGTCAACTGCTGGGTCAAAAAAGCTTTGATTTTTAAGACCGAGTTGCAAACAGAAGTAAAAATTGCTGGGACAACTCAACAAGTCTGGCAACATCTATGGAAAGAAAGTAGAGTATATGTTTCAAGTTCCATGAAGACTCTTCAGACCTTTAGCTCTGGACCTGAAACATTAACTCTACTTTCTCTCTACTGATGCTGCCAGATTTGCTGAGTTTTCCCAAAAATTCCTGTTTTTGTTTCTAATTTCCAGCATCCAGCGTTCTGTGTGATTGTTTTTTCCTGGCTAATTGAGTTGTACTAGGAATACAGAATTAAGTTTGAGTTCCTGACAATTGGAAAGAGACCATGTGACCAGTCAGATTGTATGGTTTTAACACATTCTGCGCAGAGCCCAATTAGAAGCAAAGTCATCAAGGGAGCATCTGTCTCCCTTCCTTCCTCTTTCCATCTAACTAAGAAAGATTGGACCCCCTCCTCTAATTTCACTGACACCAGCAGAAAGTAGTTTTTCTTAAAGAGAGATTTCAACACCATAGTCAAATAACCCAGCAAAAATGATTTTAAAAACTGCAAACTTTAGTATCAGCCAAATATTGCACCTTTGGGTACAAAAAGCACTAAGGTTGAGTGTGTTTTCGGTCAGAACGTTCAGGTATGACCTTCGACTGTTAGATATCCGCATTTATTTCGAGCTATGCTGAAAATTATATTGATACAGTGTTAAGACCATGTCCACAGTGATTTTATGTTGGTGTGAAAGACCAAAGTGTCAAAACGCAGTTGGTAACATTCAAGTGATACATTATAACCAAGCTCAAGTTTTATGTATAGCTGGATAACTAATATATGCTTTTTGTTCAACTAATGTCAGAATAACTTTTTTGAAATGCAGCCTCCTCCCCCCAACAGTGCTTTTTAACTATTTTTGAGGCTTGAATTCCACAATGAAGAAAAATTGGTTAACTTCATGCAAAGCATTATACTCACATCAATCAGATGTCTGACTTCATGTTTCTTGAGATCACTGCTAATTTTGGCTGCTAGTAGTAAGCAGGCACCGGAGCAAAGCTTTCTGTTTTGCTTATTGACTTTGCCTTGGAGGACAAGCTTCTCAAAGTAAACAAATGATAAAGCCACAGTACACGGTTCCAGAGTACACTCTTCTGCCAGGTTTCGCATTTCACGTTTCAGACTGTAAACCAAACAGAAAAATGCATTGTAAAACCATTTGATGACTTTAACATCATAATTAACAGCAGTATATCAAAAAACTATTAATGATTTTTGTTACATTTTCTCTCAAAAATTATTAAAAAACTTTACCAGATGGTTAATAAAATGTGAGGCTGGATGAACACAGCAGGCCAAGCAGCATCTCAGGAGCACAAAAGCTGACGTTTCGGGCCTAGACCCTTCATCAGAGAGGGGGATGGGGTGAGGGTTCTGGAATAAATAGGGAGAGAGGGGGAGGTGGACCGAAGATGGAGAGAAAAGAAGATAGGTGGAGAGAGTATAGGTGGGGAGGTAGGGAGGGGATAGGTCAGTCCAGGGAAGACGGACAGGTCAAGGAGGTGGGATGAGGTTAGTAGGTAGATGGGGGTGCGGCTTGGGATGGGTGAGAGGAAGAACCGGTTAGGGAGGCAGAGACAGGTTGGACTGGTTTTGGGATGCAGTGGGTGGAGGGGAAGAGCTGGGCTGGTTGTGTGGTGCAGTGGGGGGAGGGGACGAACTGGGCTGGTTTAGGGATGCGGTGGGGGAAGGGGAGATTTTGAAACTGGTGAAGTCCACATTGATACCATTAGGCTGCAGGGTTCCGAAGCGGAATATGAGTTGCTGTTCCTGCAACCTTCGGGTGGCATCATTGTGGCACTGCAGGAGGCACATCCAGCCTCACATTTTATTATCTTGGATTCTCCAGCATCTGCAGTTCCCATTATCTCTTTACCAGATGGTTATTCTGGTATGAATGATAAAGACTGTTTCATAGAAATCCAACAGAATTGCTAACTTTACAAGTAGACACCATAATTGACAAAATGTACCTCTGTATGCACTAAAGACCTAGAATGAGAATATTAATAAATCAGTAGTGATCAAAATTGGAATAAGTTCAAATGACCACAGGCCATTAATACACTACACAGAAAGTGATTACAAATTTAACCAAACATGTTGACAACTACCTCAATAGAAACACTAATAAAGTCAGGATAGTGGTTGCACCTTTGATAGTAGATAGCAAAAGGGCGAGTGACAAACAAATTTCAGGAGATGCATTTTAAAGCCAGTGTTTTATTGATAACTTTGATAAAATTAAAGTTCACTTTAATTTTCAGCTACATGTTTGAGATTTACTTGCCTATGCCCCTAAAAGCAATTAAGGAAAAGAATCTCTCAAAACCTATTGGGGATCCTACAGGTAAATCACTCCACGCACAGAGTCGCTGGTGGTGAATACCTGAGGCAACTACAATGGTTCACAATTCAGAGACACATGCTTAAGGCAGATGTTGGAAGACTGGACACAGCTCCGATGAGTACCTGTGAAACCATAACCCAGCACATTCTGACACAATCAGGAAATGGGAGAAAACCAGCAAGAAAAAATAAAACGTTTTAAGATTGATGGAAGGAAAGTAAAATTTGTCCTTAAATCATCTTCAGTATGAAAGTAGCTAAAAAACCGTGTAATTTTCAACTTGATTAATTTACCTTCGTATCTTACTGAGCGTCAGCTTAATGTGAGGAAATTTCTCCTTGAATGTTTCATTCATATCCTTTTTCAAATCAGATGGTTTTACATATTCAATCACTGTGGTCTGACAAAGAGAGAAAATTCTCGTGAAGCTAGTCACTATCATACAAAATGGGTGTTTTAATTACTGTATAATATTCAATATTACGTGCATAACAATAAACGTTTGCTGAGAATTGGTAAAAATATGTAATTGGTAAACAATGCATTTTGCCTGACAAATGACCATATATGAGCAGCAACTGAATGTTTTCAGGTCTCCTCATGAATGTAAAATTAAATAATCCTTGACGGATCTTGATATGAATACCAAAGAATACATACTAAATCATTTCTAGCATATAGTTTCTCGTCAGTTTCAAAACAATTCCATTGTCAATTCAACATCTAGGTAAACTACTATGGCAAAACATATCAGCAGCATTCTGCTTTCAGTTTGGGCAATTAGCCTTCTCCCTGTAATGCTAAACATTCTTCCTTTACAGGAATTAATCTCAAATAAATTCATAACTGTCCAATAAATACATAATAAATGAAGGAAAACAAAGTTTATTTCCCTTCATTGGAACAGTAATAATTTCATGGTCAATAATGCACATTTTTAAAGAAAAAAGTTATTTGATGTTAATGGATTACAAAATGATGCCACACTGTACTACAAAGCCCTTACAAGCTAAACTATTCCATTTCAAAAGTACATTCTTTAAAGCATGCTTGCACTGAATTACAGAAAGCAATAGTGAGCACGAGAGGCATCAACAATGACTTTACAGGGAAAACCCACTGGTCAAAACCATCTGTTCCACACAATCCAAATATATATTCCAAAAACGAGGTGATCACCGTGACAATAAATGATTCAATTCAATTTGATCCAATCCATTGGGAGTGAAGACTTGGATAAAAATTCAGGCTAGTTTGTGAGGAGGAAGAAAATATCCAGCAAATGCCTCTCCAAGTCCCCTACGACTAGTCCAGATTATCACACTAACCCTTTGAAGCATAAGCTTTCACAAAAACTTCCCCTCACAAAATGATTTCCTTGGTACAACTGTTTTTAATATATTAAGCTATACGTTCAAATTAAATGCAATCAGCATAGTACAACTTGTATCTCACAGCTGATTGGGTTTCATGCAACATTTGTGATTCAGTATTCTACCACAGTAAAAGAATTGCACTTTGGCACTTTGTCACTATAAATCCCCGTCAAGACATGAGAACAAATATTATTTGTGTACACTATACAGAATTTGTCCAAACAGATAAGATTCATGTTTCATTCAAGGCTTCAATAACTGTCATTATTTCTCCACTGGCATTGTTTATCAATAAAACATGAAGGAGGTGTGTTCAAATTAAAGTGCTAATACTGGTAAAATAAAAACTGCCAGCTCTCAGCCCACTTTGCAGGTTCATTCAGTTGATTTCAATGGATTTTAACATCCTGAATTACATTTTCTCTAATGAAATAATTGAGGCTAAAAGACAGCCATAATTTACTATTGAGGATTGTTATACGAACTATGGCAAGTGTCAGTTGTGAGATATTCTACATTTGGGGTTTACCATAAGTAAACATATGGTTAAAAACAACAAAAAAGCAACATTACAAATCACTTTTCATTTTAAATCTATACAGATCAGTAGTTTTCCCCTTGAGTTCTTTAATAATTAGGATTTAACAAGTCAAAGCAGAAATATACACATTTCTACTTAAAAATGTTTAAAAGCCACATAATGGATCGAAGAAAAGTGCTATGTCTCCACTTTTAGACTTAGAAGTACAAAACTTTATTTGGAACACAACTGAATATTCAAAGAATTTTTTTTACCATATATGATGCAAAGATTAGAACCCGTTTGTGTTTTCCACATGGCCACTGGGGGTCATCAAGAAGATTTGGATCATACTCTATCAAATCTCCAGCTTCACTACCTAGTGTTGACAGAAAACAGAGACCTGAAACTGGACTTTTATTTTTAGAGGCTCATTATACACATGCTTAACATTGCCAAAATACTTGGCTTTCGGCAGAAACCACACTAACAGCTACATGTCAGACAAGAGAAAAATCTCAAGTTATTTAGCAGGCAGTCAACTCCTGGCTGTGCTCAGAATACACAAAGCAAGCAGTGCAATTCAATGGTCTGAGATAATGGGAACTGCAGATGCTGGAGAATCCAAGATAACAAAATGTGAGGCTGGATGAACACAGCAGGCCAAGCAGCATCTCAGGAGCACAAAGGAGCTCTCTGATGAAGGGTCTAGGCCCGAAACGTCAGCTTTTGTGCTCCTGAGATGCTGCTTGGCCTGCTGTGTTCATCCAGCCTCACATTTTGTTGTCTTCAATTCAATGCTCCATCTTCTACGGGTCTTGCCACTAAATGGTGTTTGCAAAGGAATCAAATATCACAAGCAAAAAAGGGAGCCATTCATAAAGTTTAGTCTTTACAGATTTAGGTGGGTCACCGCATTCACCAATTTCTACAGATCAGTTAAGTGCTCAATGCAAAATTCTGGCACTTGTAGGAGGAGGAAAAAATATCAAGCTTAAATAAAAAGATTTTGGGAAATCAACTTTCAGTGCAGATACAACAAATTGACATTAGCAAAGGAGTTTAACATTTGTATTAAAAACATACAAGATATGCAGCATTATGTTGTCATACAAGATGCGACTTTTCTTATTTTAAAAGGAACAGAATATATTAATTGTTCAGGTTGCAAGAATAAATTTGTATGAATACTTGTGCAAGCCCCATTATCACTGTCAACTTAAAATGCTGAAAAAAAAGAGAGTTAAATAGTAGATTCAGTTAAATTATAAAACTCCCAAACTACAACTGTGCATACTTTCCTTCCAAATATTATCATAGTGGAATGCCATTTTGATTTTACCTAATTCCATAGCTATTGTGGCAGCTCCATGTCTTCCTGGTGTAAAACTTCGATGCATGCTGTTGCGAACCTGTGCGACTGCAGGTGGAACCTCAGGCAGAGTTTTTGGCATAACAAAGGCATTGGTGGGATAAAGGAACTGTGCATATGAAACTGACTGAAACAGGAAGAAATTGGCAATAAATAATATTAAATATTATTCCCCAGTCTATTACAGTGCCTCAAAATAACACTAAGTTTTGTATTTCACAAACAAGTTTCAAAATTAATTTTACAAGCTCATTGTAAATTTTTACCAATCAAATTTTTCAGATCAGAGTGTACAAAGGAAAAAAATTACAACTACAAATCACAAGTTAGTGCAAAAACCACAAACTTTAGACATTATCACCCAATATTGGAATTCATATCCTTCAATACTTCATGATTGGCAAAATATATTTGATTAATTGCACAATACTATGATCTTAGCAGTTGTTGTTACAGTGCATAAGTAAGGCTTTCAATTCATTGTGTCTGAACTGGCTCTCCAAATGAGCAATTCACTTTGTAAAACACTGTCTTTGCTCTGTCACCCTGCGCATTTGTTTCTCTTCAAATGACATGTCTAATTCCCTTCTGAATGCCTCATTTGAACCTTCCTCAACTCTACTCCCAGGCCACACATTCCAGACGATAACCATTCACTATGAGAAAAAAAAGTTTCTCATCATTCCTTTTGTTAAATACTTCAAAGCTGTGCCTTCTTATTCTCAAACCTTCACTTGAAGTTTTGTACTTCATAAACAAGTTTCAAAATCAATTTTGCAAGCTGCTTAGTAAAAATGCGTAAACAAATTTTTAAGATCACAGAGTTTGCAGTGGGGGGATAAAAGAAAGTGATTAGCAGTTGCAATTTATAAGTTAGTGAGAAACCAAGTTCTTCTCCCAACTATTCTTCCTGGAACCCTCATGATTTGGCAGCCACTAGATTAAGACAATTAACTTTTAATGACAAGACAAAATGAAAAACAAATATTCTTTGGGTTATTGTTTATATATAGGGAAATATTTTTATTGTTGAATTTAGACAAACATAGTAGCATTGAAGGGTCTTAAACAAATCAATATTTTGCACCCTTATTTCTAATAGACAACTTTCAGTAGAGCTCATTCTGGAATAATTAAGGAAACTACATCAAATTAGTTAGATTTTGCACAAACATTATTGTAAAAGTTACAAAGATAAGGTTATTCAGGCAAGTACAATCCACAAATCACCCACAATGTATTGTTTTGCTGCCATAGACACATCAACAATTGAATGAAAACCTTTGAAAAATATAATCGCTACGTTAAAAAGTTCACACTACAATATATTATACAATTCAGATAAGTTTTACCTTTACGTCTGCACCAAATTCGACTCCATCAAGTCCAAGCAGCATGTCTGTTGAAGCTGAAATGCCACCAGAAGGATTACGTTGCCTGGGTCCTTCCATCTTGTTGTCTCTGTGAAAACAGAATGTCAAATCCAAATCTTGCAGTAGTTAAAATACACTGAAGAAATACATAATACGGAAGGAGTGGTCTAAACATACACCAGCTACAAAAATACACAATAAAAGGAACTTGCTCCCTTTACAAATCAGTCAGAAATCAAAGCTGCACATCAACAGGAAATGCTTTCACAAAGAACAATAAAACATATTGAGAACATAATCAAACTAACAATATGGTCAATTTGCAAATGCCAGACCCAGTACACCAAAATAAATTTTCCAAGTTTTGAATGAAATAGGATTTTCCCTAATAATGCAAGAAAACAATATACAATTTTCCAATGAAACTGCCAGCTTTAATTTCCCTTTCTGTCCTTTGCATAAATGCTCACTGCAGTTTCCTTGCAAAGCATCCGTTCCCATCATAGTGGCCCCATTAACTATGGAAAGGAAGACAACAGCAGACTATTATTGAATGCATCTCCTCCCCACCTCTTCCAAGTCTCTAATGATTACTAATAAAAGTATGAACATATAAAACTTTAACTTACATAAAAATGATCAAAGACGTCATCACTTGCAAAATATTTTCAGCATTTAACATATTATAGTACAAAAGCTAAAAGAAAACATTGATTACCGTAAACAAAACAAGGAGTTTCTGGAGAAACTTGGGTCTGGCAGAATCTGTGGAAGAAAGCAGTGTTAACATGGAGTCCAGTGACTCTTCATCAGAGCTGATGAAGCGTCACCAGAGTGGTAGTGCTAACTCTACTTTCTTATTGCAGATGCTGCCAAATCTACAGAGTTTCTCTAGCAATTCTTCTGGTTAGATGACCAGTGAGCACAGTTGTTAATTTTATTTAATTGATTTGTAGTTCTTGTTGCTTCCTGTGTAACAGCATCTGAAGCAGTTAGGTGATATAATTTCTAGGAGACAGCAAGAACTGCAGATGCTGGATTCAGAGTCAATATAGTGTGGAGCTGGAGGAACACAGCAGATCAGGCAGCATCAGAAGAGTAGGAAAGTCCTGTTTCAGGTTTACATCCTTCATCAGGATGAAGGGTCCCAACCCAAAACTTTGACTTTTCTGCTCTTCTGATGCTGCCTGACTTGCTGTGTTCCTCCAGCTCCACACTGTATTGAGGGACACAATTTCAGCTAGCACAGAACTTACTATGCCACATACTCCCTGCAGGTGCTGAAAAACAAATCTTGAGACTTTTGGTCAGAACTAACAGACAAAATTGTTGTGAAAATCTAGATGCTAAGCATCTAATATTGAGCTGCAATTTGTGTGCAAACAATGTGCTACTTTCAGTTGAGTTAATCCTGCACAGTGGTAAAGATGTACATCAATTTCTAAATGCAGTCTGAGGACAGACAATGAAACACAATTGTACAGTGTATGCATTAAAAGGAATTAAGCAACTTTGTAATGTTAAAATAATTGACAAGATAACTAGCCTTCAAAATGAAGAAATATTGTAGTTCAGGATGAGAAAGTATAAGGTGAAGACAAGCTATTGATGAAGCTATAAATGGAATACTTTTAAATTAGTCATCAGTAATTTTCTAATTGCCAAAGAATGTTGACTGTAATAGTGAACACACACAATGCTTTCAATATTCTGGTCCCTCTTTATACAACTTTGAATTGGTCTGGCAACAACTACACACTCATCTTCATGGATTAGAAACAGATAACTTAAATTAAACAACCACAAATGAATGTTCCTTTGGGGAGGGACTCTTGCGATGCAGTGGTACCGTCCTAACGCTGGGACAAGAGAGCCGGGTTCAAGTCCCATCTGCTTCAGGTGTGTAATAACATTTCTGAACAGTTTTCTTAGAAAAGTTGGCTAATTTAGAAAAAAAGAATGTTTCTTTACCTAATGGGACCTTGTGGCACAGTTACTAACTCTGATCTAGAGTGTATAAGTTCAAGACTTTGGTGCTCCAAAGGCGTCTCACCTCAACAGATCAAATCAAAATATCTGAATGTTCTTTTACCCCTTCCAACTCCGTTTTGATTTATCTCCCTCACCTTAGATGGTCTGCATAGCCTTAACAGGCTTTGCATGTAAATTTGTCAATTGGAAACTAGGGCTGATTTACTGGGAGGTGGTTAATAGATGAAAAAAATACCACAGGTGATATGGGGATTATAAAACCCATTCAGTTGGCTATGAGTGTACTTCTGGATATAAAAAAAAATGCATGTTCCTTTTTAGGGTTCTTGTCATGCACAGCTGACTATGAAACATCTAAATGTTGCTTTTTAGGGCTCTTGTGGTCCTACTACTGAGCCAGTAGGCCTGGGTTCAAGTCCCAGGTGTTCCGGAGGTGTATAATAATATGCCTGAACAGGCCAATTAGATAAGAAGACAAAATCTAGTGTCCCCACCTCTGAGCTGGGTAAGTGGGGTAAAGTCTGACCTGCTCCAGAGTTGTGTCATAGCCAACCTGAACAGGTTGATTAGAAAATGGGAATGTTCATTTAAATGCAAGCTTCCTGGCAATGTCACTGGACCAGAAATCAACAGGTTCAGTCTAGTGTTCTTAAGTTATGGGTTCAAATCTGACCCAAATGAATGCCCTTTGCGAAGGGCACATGTGGTACAGTGGTAACGTCCCTACATCTGAACCAGGTTCAAGTCACACTTGCAAGAGGTTTGTACTAACATCTCTGCACAAATTGGTTCTAAAATAGCCATGCAGTCATGACATGGTCCCACTGTACTGCAATGTGTACCACTATGAGAAACTAACTAGACTTAAAACAATTTGAATGTTCCTGGCACAGTGATTGTGTCTGAGTTAGGTGATCCCGAGTTCAAGTTCCACCTACTCTAGAGGTATGTTTATAACATCTGAACATTCCTTTTGAGCGGGCTCCTGTAGCACACAGTGCCCCTAATTCTGAGCTAGAAGGCCTAGGCTGAAGTTCTAGACTTTTGAACTGCTCTAAACTTACAGAAGTGTCTGAACGTTAACTAGAAACAACTGAACTTTCTTTTGGAGTGTTTTGTGGCACAGTGGTTGTACGCCTGCTCTGGGGTCAAAGAGACCCGGAGTCAAGTCGCACCTGCTCCAGAGGTTTGCCATAACATATCTGAACAGCCAATTTCAATTCGGAATTCTGAAATTTTGAAGGGTTTATTTCATATAAGCACACCACCGACAGCAGGAAAGGCAACAGACATTGATAACACACAGCTTTCACTATCATTTTGCCTCGCCATGGCGAACAAATTTGCTAGTTTGCTTGTCAGATGTCTAGTATTCCACGAGCAGAAAGTCTGCCTGACTAATATTGGGAAGATCGCTGCCTAACCACTAACTCTAACAGATTAACATAAGAACACTGCCATTAGTAAACTACCTTCCAAGTCAAACCACAACTTTCTTTCAGTCAAATTCATGAAACTTTCTATGTAACAACACAATGGTAAACATTTAACACAGGAGATAAAACCATTTACCAGCACATTTGCAAAGGCATTAAGGGACTGGCAGGGCGAGCATTTTTTGCCATGTCCACATCCCATGAATGAAAACATTGCAACTGCATGATGAATTAGGTGCTTTCCAGCCTTGGAGCTGTATTTGAACCATTGAATTTCTGATCGCATACCTGCACCATCTTGAAGATTACCTACTTTCACCTCTGCGCTTACCTTAGTTATCTGCCATTGATATGTTTATCCATACCTTTATTCTCTCCAGACTTGTTTACTTCAATCCTGGCTCATCTCCCACACTCTTACTCTGTAAACTTCAGGTTGTCTAAAACTCTGCTGTTGATGTACCATCTTACATTCAGTCAATACCTGGTATTTGTTGACTTATGTTGCCTTCTAGATCAGCAACCCTTGAATTTAAAATAGTCATTCCTCCCGTTAAACAACTTTCTTCCACTTTTTTAATCTCCAGCAGAGTTATAACATTTCCTTTCAATTTTGCTACCTGAATACTCCCAATTTTAATCACCAGTGGTGGCTGCACCTTCAGCTACCAAAGGTCTTATTTTCTAGAATCCTCACCAATACTTTTTATCCTTTAAGACATTCATTAACCAACTCTTTGACCATGTTTTTGGGTCACTTACTCTAATATTTCCTTATGGAGTCTGTGTCAAACATTCTTTTGTTAGAAGATCTGCAAAATATCAGTTGAACGTTTTACTTTATTTAAGGGCATTTAAAAATGCAATTTTTTATTGTTTCTGTTGGTGGTGCAGAGTAGTTTCAACCCCATTGGACCTTAATCAGAGTGAATTAGGTAATAATAAGAAGCAAAACAACATTACTTCATTTTGAAACTTGTGGCTGTTTTCTGGCCTCAGCGTCAGGATTCTGAGTTTCAGGGCAAAACAAAATTGATTTCAACTGATGCTATGTTGATTTAGATTCAGATTTTATTGTCACATGTACTTAAGTGCATGACTACAGTGAAAAGCATATAATGTTACCACACATGGAGCCATCTTAGGTACGAAGGCACCCAAGTAGAAAAATATTGCTTAGGTACAAAGTAGGAGGAGAAACAAAGAGTTAAAAAGTTAATCAGTACTTCATGGTATAGTAGAAAAATAAAGAAATAGCTAATATTTTACATTAAAGTGTTTCGCAATTTAAACTAGGAAAATAAAGGAATGTGTTAAAAATTCAACAGTCTTTGATGCATCCTCTGCTTATTTCACGCTGCCGAAGAAACTGCTGTCTCTGATCTCCCCTGATGCTATAGGAACTTGCCCAGGCAGGATCCACTCACATGCCAAGTCAGGGCTAAAGGACAAGCAACATACCGGCAAGAGGCCAGGCTGAGAGCCACTGAGAGACCAAAGGGTGAAAGAGAAAGGCAAAAAAGGAGAAGGAAAAGATGGAGCCAAGGAGCTCCAGTTGGAGCATCCTATTCAGTGTCTTGACTGGATATAGTGTAAAAGGGGCTTTGAAATGAACTGAGTTTCACTTGCATAAAATGAAGTTTCAGAAAAAAAAACTGATGATTCTATCCAGTACAACAGAAAATTCTAATTGAATTCAGTTGAAGACAAAATATTCTTACCCAGTACTGTGCAATTCTCCATAAGGCAGGACAGAAAAAGCTGAGCACAGTGACCTTTTCGCGCAGATAAGAACTATCCTTAAAAGAAAATAATAAAGTCAGAATTAGTCAACAATTGCACACAGGGTCACACGTGCCAGAAAATAATTTCAAGCGTATTATTCTTAATGTTGAATCGGAGACCTAATCAGAGGCAACTATTTTAAAGAAGAGCATGTAACTATTATCTATAGAATATAGGCAACATTCCATGATTTGTCCATAATACAATAGCATTCACAAAATATTTACCCATGCAACTTGCATCAGAAGACTGGAGGATTGCTAATTTAACACTTCCGCTCAAAGAATGGAATTGGATAAACGAGATAACAATATGCAAGCTAATTTAACTTATGCATTTATACTAGATGCAGGATAACTGAACCTTAATTTAAGAGCAGCGTACCCAGATTTGCACAAGTCAAACCTATTCTACAAGGTTACCATAGCTTGCTGAGGGAAATAATGGAATATACTGATTGATGAAATTCAGTGTCTATGTGCATATAGGTTTTTAAAAGGAAATTTGTCAAGATACTTGGATAACACTGTAGCAGGGATGTGGAAAGATACATGATAAATATCTATTAATCATCATCTTGGGTTTCTATCAGACCGGAGAGGATAAATAACTGAGTACTTCAGGACTTAGTGTTGGACAAATACCGGGGGTCAGTTAGCGTAGCTAGCTGAATGGCTGGTTTGTAATGCGGCATTATGCCAATAGCATGGTTCAATTGCAGGACTTGCTGAGGAAGTAACATTTGCATCACACAAATGGCAAGCAATGACCATCTCGATTAGCCAGCACCCCTTGACGTTTAATGGTGCTACCATCACTGAATCCTCCACTATCAACATCTTGGGAGGATTAGCATGAACCAGAACTTTGCCATATAAACACTGTGGCTACAATAGCAGGTCAGAGGCTAGGATTGCTGCAGCAAGTAATTCACCTCCTGATTCCCCAAAGCCTCTTATCTAGAAGGCACGAGTCAGGTGTGTGATGGAATATTCCCCACTTGCCTGGATGGGTGCAGCTCTAACGCAATATGCATCTAGGACAGCCTGTTTTATTGGCTCCACATGCACAAGATTTGGAAATATACTGCTGTTCATTCACTGTCACTGGGTCAAAATCCTGGAACTCCCTCCCTAACGGCAGTGTGGGCCAACCTAGAGCATACGGACTACAAGCAGTTCAAAAAGGCAACACACAACCATCTTTTGAAGGGCAAGTCAAGGCACGCAATAAATGCTGACCAACCAGTGATGCCGATAACCCATGGATAGACATTCAAAAATCCCAACTTCTCAATCTTAAGCGTAGTGACCCTCAGGCTAAACAGGGGAAGTGTAGGCCTAAAAGTATTATCGCCGGACTGTTAATCCAGAGATGCAGATAGTGTTCTAGGGACCCAGGTTCGAATCTCGCCATGACAGATGGTGGAATTTGAATTCAATAAATACAAGGAATTAGGAATCTAATGATGACTGTGAATAGATTGTCAGAAAAACCCATCTGGTTCACTAATGTCCTTTAGGGAAGGAAACTGCCATCCTTATCTGGTCTGGCCTACATGTGACTTCAGATGGGAGCAATGTGGTTGACTCTTAATTGCCCTCTGGGCAATTAGGGATGGGCAATAAATGCTGCCCAGCCAGCAATACCCTCATCCTGTGAATGAATAAAGAAATAAACCCAACAGTTGTCTCTCTCTGATGAGACAACAGCCCTACGGTCCTCTAGGACTCTGGCAACTTTACCCATCTTCAATATATATGGTCACGAATTTTAAGTATAGGGGATATTACATCAAAACTTACAGATAAAAGTAATGTGAACTACGAAGGGATTTAAAGACCAGAGATATATTCTAGTTGATTGGGCAGATAAGACTTATAACATTTACTGCACAGAATTATGAACTAAATATATTTGACTAGTACCTGGGTCAGCAAAGTTTTTTCTTTTTGTGCACATTACAGTGGGGCAAAGATATAAAATCAGAGAACGATTAACAGTTATATCATGCAAGTGCATTAATTGGGGGAAACAGCAGAAATTGGGTTTTCTATTATCCTTATTACTTAAAAGTAAATTTGATGTATATTTTGGAAATTCCTTTGATAGCATCATCTTGCGACCCATACCGCTTAGAAGAATAAGGACCACGTAGGCAGCAATACTATATCCTGCAGAGTTTCCTTCAAGTCACAGATCATACAATATGACTGCTCCTTCATGGTCACTGGATCATTCAGCCTTGAATATACTACCTAACAGTAGTGGGTGCACCTATAACCGCATAGGCTTCAGCGTTTCATAAAGACAACTCTCCACCACCTTCAAGGCTCATTAAGGGTGAATTAAAAGATGTTGGTCTCAAACTTTATCCACATTCCATAAATGAATTTAAAGGAAACTGAAACTTATTCAAGCAAATGATAGAGTATTTCCACTGCAAGGTCAGTTAGTAACTACTGGGCAAAACAATTATCAAGAAGAATATGCAGCAACATTAAGATCTTGGTTTTCAAACGTAGAGTGCTTTAGTAAATTCCATGTCCAAGTGAAAAACAATTGATAGTTGCTGTTTAAAACATGTGGAAAAATACTTGACAAAATAAAAAGTTTGTGAATATGGATCAGGATCACAGTATATAGATTTTATAGGGAAATGTTACAAGTATTAAGATATAATTGGAATTCTTCTGTGCCATAAATTTCTGTACATTTTCAGTAGTTATTATTCCTTAGTGGGACCCAATGGAGTACAGCTGTAATGACTTTGTCTCTATTCCAAGTGCAGTATTATCTGGGAAATGCACGACATGCAAATAACAAAGGTTCGGAGTAGAATCAGGGCTGACTATACATGTAAACATACATATCACTTCAGCAGAAGATAAAAACAGATCACGAGCATGCATGCTTTTTTCAAGGTAGGTAAGATGCAATAATTTTGCTGCAAGAATTACCCAATTGTATTCAGCAAACAACAATATTTTATGCCTGAATACTTTTCTAGGAAAACATTTTATTTTGACCTTAGTTAAGATACATGTAAAAGTAGAAAGTCAGATGTATACGAAACATGTTGACACTCTTCCAACAAGTTTTGGTAAATGGTTGCTTGTTTGGCTGAACAGTCAAGTACCCATAGATATGAAACATGGGTATTAATTGTATCAGAATACCTATAAATGTTCAGATTATGCCATTGCTAAACAAAAATGCTCTCAGAATTGTTGTGGTCAGTAATCTCACTGGAAAGGAATTTCTAGAACATGCAGCTTCAATTAAGGATACATTTACACAAGAATTGGGAGCATGAGTAGGTCAGTCTGCCCCTCAACCCTGCTCTAGGCATTTTATAAGATAATGACTGATATAAGCCATATCTCTCAACTCCCTTATCAAAACAACTCTTTCATTCAGCTCTGAATATATTCAACAGTCACCTATACTATAGTAGTGGTTATCACATTCACCTCACACATGAAAGGTTCCCAGTTTGAAACTGGGCAGAAACATTATGGGGGCTCTTCCAGTTCATTGGTAGTGTTCCAACCTCTGGATCTGAAGGCCTAGTTTCAAGTACGACATATTTCAGAAGTTTGTCATAAGATACCTGAACAGATGGATTACACTATCGACATTTAATGGCCTAGTCTATACTCAATGTCTAGTAAAAATTATTCTTTCCACGAAGACTCTCAGGGGAAAAAAAGTTATGCTCTTCTCAAAATTAAATGGGAGACCTTAACCTTTAAACCATGCCCCCTAATTCTAGATTTCCCACAAGGGGAAAACATCTTCTCAAGTTCCACGCCATCAAATCCACTCAAGATCATGTACAGTCCAGTTCCGCAGGTTTAGGGGCCATCCTACTCACGCCTTCATCATAACATACTCCCTTCATCCCGGGAAATAAATCAAGGGAACCTTTTCTGAACTGTTTCAAATGCAATCCTATCCTGTCTAATGCAAGGAGGCTGTAAATCTCACAGTAATCAAAGCAATATCACTAATTTCCTGTAAAAGTGAAGCAAAGCACCCTACTTTTACCATAAAACTTTTGTCCGCTTGTACTAAATGTTTGCATCTTTGCGATAACAGGACAAGATTTTTAAAAAACGTCTCCTCAGATTTCTATTTGATGGATCCCCATCTCAGGCAACATTCACACAAAGACCACAGTGTGAAAACAAAATAAAACAGGTGCGCTCTGCACTAATACTATCTTGCAATGTGAATGCAGCCCAGGTAAATAACCCTTGATATTCATGATGCCACATTAAGAAACAAATTACATACATTTAACAATGATGCAAAATACACCAAATCACAAAGATTGTTGTTTCTCATGTCATTTGCATAAGTCGTCATTCAGAGTTGTGCACACCTACTCATTTTAATTACCTGCTATTTCTCGTGTCATATTGCCGCATATTTTTGATAAAGTGAACTTTCTTTGTATTTTTTGGATGGGGGGATCCTGAAGAGGTTCTGCTTCTGTAAAATATTTAAAAAAGGTTTACTAAATAAGACACTGAGTTACCTTTCTGATACTGAGCAGACAATTTTTTTTCCACACTGTCAGTAAAAAATTGCAGATATTGAGATCTATCATCCCCATTATCTGACACCTTTATTAGACATTTGAGAGACAGATAGGTTGCAGAACAGTAAAAGAACAGCTCAAAGTGCGAGATGATGATACAAATTAGCACATTTTCTGAATGGACTATAGGTCAAAGGATGTCACTATGGTTTACAGTGATACCTGAAGTGTTAAATATCTTTATATCGAGCGCTCAACTCACTTTAAATCACTGGAAACAATACAATTTTAAGTCAGCAAATCCCAAAATTTGTAATAACTCTCAGTTGTAAATGTGTTTGTTAATGTGCCTTTTGAGATTGATAGGGACAATTTCACTCAATTGTTAATCTGTATTTTGGTGGTGGTAGGTAGGCATGGTGGTTGAAATGCCAGTAACAAACTAGATAGTTGAATGATGTTTTCATTGAATAATCAACACCCCATATTTACTGTGATGTTAATTGCTAGGAGTGCCAGTACTGGTTTAAACACTAACTAGCTAAGTTTTAGAATTATCAGGAAGTCAAATCACAAAATTTAATTACCCTACCAAAGAAGTGAGAGACTATACCTCAAATATCCAAGAGTCTGAGCACTGGACATTCCAAGCTTAAAAATGATTGATAAGACATTTTCTCTCCCTTCACTTATACAATAGTTGAGGGAATGCTTTAAGCAGTTCAGGCAGTGTCTTGAAGAAATAAGCTTAAATGGTTTATCAAAGTCATTTAAGATGTGCAGACACATTTCAGCATATGCTACCAATTATGGTTGCTATTTACAAGATGAACCTTAAACTATAACTTGACATTTAATAAAACAGGCAATAGAAAACATGACATCCGACAGATTGATTCCTGCAAATAGTATCTTGAAAATTATCGATGGCATGCTTACAAAAGAAAACAGAATATAAGACACCTATTAAGAGAATTCAGTGGACTACAGTTTTTGATGACCAGGACAGATACTCTTAAGTCTTTTAGTATGTGTGGTTCAACAGCCAGCTGAGTTTTCTATACATTCACAAAATATAAACAAGTACAGTAACTGAAACAACTGGTAAATGTACAAAATTTATTTATAATAATCCAGAACAGATTTTAATCTTACTGCAGATGTAGACCTCCCTGTTGTATTTTCTGCTCCTCTAATAGATTTGTTTTCTTCTTTCTAGTATGGATAAACGGAATCTGACTTAATTCGATCACTGTATAGTTTTCTGCATACCCATCACAATCAGGTTCCATTGCAGGTGACATATAGCTGCTTCAAGTCAAATCATGTCACGACCCTCAAGACTATTTCCAAGTCAGACAGTTATTGGTTCAAGGCCCAGCTCTTTGTGCATGAAGTCTAAGTTGACATTTCCAGAGCAGTGCCGTGGGATTGCTGTAATGTCAGGGACACCATTATTCAGATGAGACCATGTTTGCAGGTGTTACAGAAATAAGCCAAAATTTCTCATTGGCTGGGCAATGGGGCAATTTGTGACTTTATTCTTAGCCAAGTTCAATCAAGGTGGCAGTCTTAAAAAGCCCCAGGCAATCCAGAGGCACCTACACTGCATTATCTGACAATATGGAGGAGTTGTTTAGGTGCTACATTATGGCACGGTTTTGCCACTCACAGTCACTACAGCAAACTGCTTTCCATTGACATAGCTAGGTAGTGTGTGTGGAAATTTTAAAATGTTTGGCATTGTTTCTGAACTAAGTTCCTATCACAGAAACAATAGATCTACTTTTTGAGATTTCATCCACCTTGCAAACTTCTTACAGTGGAAAATTTCACACCCCAATTCAGTTTGAAAAAATGCCCCTGTATTAATTTACATACACTACTGCACATGCAAGTCTGCCACACTGCAAGCCCCACTGATAATCCTAAAAAATGGTACCAGTGTAATTATTTGTGCAATAAAAACATGTTTTTCAATTCTCAATTTAATGCTGGCCACAATGTTGAGAATTTTGCAAGCATGGGCTGGTTGTGTACAGTCAGCACCTTGCTTGTTGCGAAGGAATATGCTATTTGATACAATCTACCTGTCTTTGGAAGTTACAGCCTAAGTATGTTGCATCACACTGCAGCTGTTTCACGCTGCTTTATGCAATAGCAACATGAGTGGTCACCATTAAAAGGATGCTTCCGCTAAATTAGAGCTATGTTCTGCTGACCCCACAAATGTGTAATGTTGCATATATGAATTTCAGTAAACAAGGCCATGCCATATGTTCTTGGCAGCCAGAAAAAGCATATTGCACATTGTGCCGTATTCAATTCAACATAATAGGTGACAACCTATAGGAATACACCTCTGATAGAAGTAATTTGCCTGTTTTAAATGTAAACTATGCTTGGCAGTTAATAGTCAGCCATTGTTAACTGGTGCATTCTATATTGTAATAACTTTATGATTCAGCACCCTCCACTTATTTAGTACTTTGGTAATCTTGTGAATTGATCTGATTAGTGACAGACAAAAACAAAATTAATAAAACATCTTGTTTTCAGCAACAAACTGTTTTATCAAAATGTGAGGCTGGATGAACACAGCAGGCCAAGCAGCATCTCAGGAGCACAAAAGCTGACGTTTCGGGCCTAGACCCTTCATCAGAGAGGGGGATGGGGTGAGGGTTCTGGAATAAATAGGGAGGGGGGGGGAGGCGGACTGAAGATGGAGAGAAAAGAAGATAGGTGGAGAGAGTATAGGTGGGGAGGGGATAGGTCAGTCCAGGGAAGACAGACAGGTCAAGGAGGTGGAATGAGGTTAGTAGGTAGATGGGGGTGCGGCTTGGGGTGGGAGGAAGGGATGGGTGAGAGGAAGAACAGGTTAGGGAGGCGGAGACAGGTTGGACTGGTTTTGGGATGCAGTGGGTGGAGGGGAAGAGCTGGGCTGGATGTGTGGCGCAACAAACTACTGCACCTCCCAGTCGCAAACCATTTCCACTCCCCCTCCCATTCTTTAGATGACATGTCCATCATGGGCCTCCTGCAGTGCCACAATGATGCCACCCGAAGGTTGCAGGAACAGCAACTCATATTCCGCCTTGGAACCCTACAGCCTAATGGTATCAATGTGGACTTCACCAGTTTCAAAATCTCCCCTTCCCCAACTGCATCCCTAAACCAGCCCAGTTCGTCCCCTCCCCCCACTGCACCACACAACCAGCCCAGCTCTTCCCCTCCACCCACTGCATCCCAAAACCAGTCCAACCTGTCTCTGCCTCCCTAACCTGTTCTTCCTTTCACCCATCCCTTCTTCCCACCCCAAGCCGCACCCCCCATCTACCTACTAACCTCATCCCACCTCCTTGACCTGTCCGTCTTCCCTGGACTGACCTATCCCCTCCCCACCTCCCCACCTATACTCTCTCCACCTATCTTCTTTTCTCTCCATCTTCGGTCCACCTCGCCCTCTCTCCCTATTTATTCCAGAACCCTCACCCCATCCCCCTCTCTGAAGAAGGGTCTAGGCCTGAAACGTCAGCTTTTGTGCTCCTGAGATGCTGCTTGGCCTGCCGTGTTCATCCAGCCTCACATTTTGTTGTCTTGGATTCTCCAGCATTTGCAGTTCCCATTATCTCTGAAACTGTTTTATCATTTCTTTCAGTCTTAACTTTCACGTGAGGTGTTACATTTCAGACTTTCCAAACCTCTGGTACTTCAGTCTTCTTCCTTTCTACTGCCTTTTGTAATATACAGAGTCAGAGTCATACAGCATGGAAACAGACTTTTTAGCCTAACATGTCCATGCCAACCAAGTTTCCCGAACTAAACTAGTCCCACTTGACAGCATTTGACTTATATCCCTCTAAACCTTTCCTATCTATGTGACTGTCTAAATGCCTTTTAAATGCTGTTAAGTGCTTCCAGAATTTTTCTCTTCAGCTACCCAAATAGTCCTTTGACTTAAACCATCTCATATCATTTGATTACCCTAAACAAGTTACTTTGTATTGAATAATAGCCTCCATTAATTGTTTTCCATGCAGTTTCATTAGTTCTACATTTCCAATGCTCACCTTGAATCAAAGTACTAAATATCTTAGCTTTTCTACAATTGAGGGGCAGTATTGTTCTTTTATTACTATGCAGTCCTGATCCTTTTCCTTTAATCCTCCCTACACTTACATTTACTTATTGCCCATATTTTTTAAAAAACTGTCTCACTTTTCCCAAATGTCCATATTCTGGCTTAAATTGCTCTTTTATGTTTCAAATTAGATTGAGTTTCATTGAATAAGACAACTCTATTAGCAAAACAGTATTTTGCTTTGAAAAAGACAATTTATTTAGACCTTTTCAATATCCTGTAAAACTATTTCTAGTTATGATTCCTCTGCAACTCCTGTCCTAACATCTAATTTAGGTAATTACATTTCACGACAAACCATATTCACCCCAAGCCTCTAAGTTTTCCTTTTTTAAAGAATATATTCTATTCATACTACCTAAATTGGGGTCTCTAGCTCCCAAATATCACCCTACTTTTAGATCATCTGTTTCAATACCTAAAACCAAGGTTGAAAAAAAATAACACATTGACTAAATAAACAGCCCTAAGCATAATTGTGACAAAAATAGAATTTGTACATCTAAAAATGACTATTGTTAGTTCATAGTTCAAATTTAGCTATTTATATTCTCAAATTTCTATTCACAGCTCAAAATACTGAATACTGTGCCCAATCTGTGAGTGATTTTGATATTTAAATCTTTATGCACTTATTGCTTATAAAGGGCATTTTTCTCTTATTCCTTCTGAGAATTACGTATCAAGGTAGAATGTTTGTTATTTCTACAATGTCACAATATTTATGTTTTGAAGAAAAACAAATGAAGAAAAGGAATTGGAGAAAAGGAGGAGGAGAGGGGACCTAATTGAAGTATACAAGGTAATGAGAGGCATAGATAGAGTTGATAGCCAGAGACTATTTCCCAGGGCAGAAACGGCTAACATGAGGGGCCATAGTTTTAAGCTGGCTGGAGGAAAGTATAGAGGGGATGTCAGAGGCGGGTTCTTTACACAGAGAGTTGAGAGAGCATGGAATGCGTTGCCAGCAGCAGTTGTGGAAGCAAGGTCATTGGGGTCATTTAAGAGACTGCTGGACATGCATATGGTCACAGAAATTTGAGGGTGCATACATGAGGATCAATGGTCGGCACAACATGGTGGGCTGAAGGGCCTGTTCTGTGCTGTACTGTTCTATGTTCTAACAAATCATTTATTCATTCTTGGTGATTGATCTAAATTTCAATTTGGATTTCCTTGTAGTGTTCTTTCTTGAATTTGCTTTCTTTTAAAAAAATCAATTTCTTTGCATACATCTGAGCTTGAACCAGAATATTCAAAACTGTGTTGCCATAATTGACAGAGGAGTTCACGAACACAAATCCATGTTATTACTAACAGCATCTTTGACCAACTCTAACAGTCCATGGTTCCACCCTAACCTCAACTCATCTACAGTTCAATTCCTCATCCAAACATTTTTGTTATCTCTAACTTTAAATCTCCAATACATCCCTAGTCAATCTCCCAAGATTTATATGCCATGAACTTGAGCTCATCTGAAATGCTGCAGTGAGATTTTATTTGTTACCTCTGTCATTCATAGAAGTTAGGAATAGATCATTCAGTCCCTTGAGCTTGTTCCAATGAATAACATCACAATCTACATCCTAACTTCATGTAGCTGCCTTGACTCCACATTTCATGGTATCCTTCAGCAGCAAAAAACAACTAAAGACTGCAAGAAAATCAATAATAAAGAGATAACACAATATGGAACTGGAGGAACACAGCAGGCCAGGCAGCAGAGGAGTAGGAAAGTTGATGTTTTGGGTCAGGACACTTCTTCAGAAATGTCAACTTTCCTGCTCTTCTGATGCTGCCTGGCCTGCTGTGTTCCTCCACCTCCATATTGTGTTATCTCTGATTCCAACATCTGCAGTTCTTGCTATCATTAAATTCGCTTCATTACCCATATCTATGTAAACTTTTGGAAAGAACAAAGAAATGGACAATAAAAAGACATTATATCCAGTTCCGATCACGGGGAGTTTCAACTGACACAAACCAAAATGATACGAGGTAATGGGAAGTATGGTTCCATTATTAAGGTTTTTCGTTCACTTGCAATACTCACACCACAATCTTGTAATTGCTCTATACATTTTATACTTTTAAAATATGTTTGACTTGTTTGTTCCCTTCCAATAATATTATAGGTTATTGGCCTTTGAATGCAGTCACTCTCACATTCCAACTATTTAATCAGCACAATCAACACCATTTCTCCCCAGCACTCCGCTTCCATATTATCTCATTATGCTGCTCTCTCCACACTTCATGTCAGCTCTGATGAAGAGCCACCTAGACTTGAAGCGTTAGCTTGCTCTAACTCCACTGATGCGGCCTGATCTGAGGTTTCCTGTATTTTTTTGTTTCCAGTACAGATTTCAGCATCTGCAGTAATTTCCTTCTACAGCTCTGTGTTATTGGTTTTCTATCCACTTGCTACATTAGTTTAGACCTCCTGCTTTATTTAAACTACTGTGATAATGAGATGGAGGGTGCATAATTTGCATCAATTGGTAACAGTTCTGGAATTTGGATTTGAAAATAGTGGTAGGTGGTTACTGGTTACTTCTGAGAAAGGTTTTAGTCTTAAAAAGTCAAGAGAATCCTACCAGAACAGTGATCTAAATCTAACTTTTTGTTAGAGAACAGTTGACTGTGGATCTGTTTTTGTTAATGGAAAGATGTTGAGACTGTTCAGTTTATAACTAGTAAACATCTAAGGCAATGAACATGACCTTCAAAACAAAAGACTCTAGGAAGGACAAGTTTTTTTTGAAAAAGAAAAGATGCTCAAAAAACATGAATGTTGAGTTTAGAAGCGAGTCCAGCTTCTCTCCTAAAAGGATTTGAGCAAAGTCAGAGAACAAAAGCAGATGGAGTTTTACTGATTGGCTCCTGACAAGGTAACCATGGCATGTGTGGGGCTAGTGCAGAACAGAATTACCCAGCTTTCAGAGAAAGCATAAGAAAAATTCTAACTTCTGTGTGAAAGGACCAGAAAGTTTCCAGTAAAAGCAAAGTGGTTCTCACTTTTCCCTGTAAATTCCGTGTTGGAAAAGGAATAAAACACCTTCAAACACAATGAAAGGACAAATTCTCAGCCAGTGAATTAAAGAGAGCACTGGTGTGATACCGTGCGTCAACAACAAATATACATTAAAAAATTGAAAGAGAAAAAAAACATTTCATCAACACCTGTGGTCCAGACTGATGTTCCTACTGAACTGTCTTTCCCTGTTTTTTTTGTGCTTCTGTCTGTAAAGTGGGAAAATTTAAAAGATTTAAGATATAGAGCGTTATACCTGAGCAATTTTTTTTAAACTGATTGCCATTATTTTGTTCACAATAAAGCTATTTTCTGTTAATTACAGAAACCTGGTGAACATTTTCTTTTAACTTGAGTTCAAAGTCAGGTAAGTTGGTGATTGTGGATAGTTTAGATCTTTTCACATCTGTGATGAATCTTGGAATAGTGGGGCTTGATTTCGAGTGCACTTTCCCATTGAGATGTGACATTAACATTTAAGCATGTTTTTGCCTGTGAATGGTAATTGCTGATGTATGGTGATCTCTTTCTGTAATATATGACTTTGCTTCACTTTTTCCCGAGGAAGGGTCTAGGTCCGAAATGTCAGCCTTCCTGCTCCTCTGATGCTGCTGGGCCTGCTGTGTTCATCCAGCTCTACACCTTGTTATCTCTTGCTTCAAAAATGTTGGCTTTAACAAGGCAAAATTAAGTTTCTCTTCAAATTCTGTGACTCATAACCCGTTCAATTGAATATATTGTGCCCTTCACCCCCATGACAAATGGAGAAGCTTAAAGGGGACAATTTGAACAGACTACATATTTATCTTTGGGCCGCTGCACAATAGTATATAGCTTCCATCGACCACTGCTGACGACAAAATTATAGATTTGCACAAGTACGTTCCTGACTCACCCAATTCATTTTGCAACAACTTTCATTTATATAGTATCTCTTTCAACAGTCTAATGGTAAAATGCTGAAGGCATAACCAATGGTGGAATAAAATAAATGAAGAACATACGAGCAGACAGGAGGTCTGGGTTCAAGTCTCTTGAATGCTGGAGATGTGTCACATCACGTCCGAACAGTCTGATTCAGATAATTACAAGCAGAGAGAATTGGAGGAATGCGTAGTTTTGGAAGTTTTGATTGTAGGGACAATGATAGAATGGACATGGAAATATTTCATCATGTGAATGAAAATTGTAAAATTGAAATGAGGCAAGCCAATGTAATCAACAAGCAGAGATGGGTGAATGGGAATTTATATAATTTAAGATACAGACAATGGATGCGCTCATTTATGGAAAGTAGACGATAGAGAGGTAGCTGGCCAGGAAATCACTGGAATATTTGAGATTGGAAACAACAGAAGCCTGAATCAGGGTTTTAGCAGCAATTGGACAGATAGTACAGTATGACGCTGCAGGAAGCCTTTGTGATAGACATGATATGGAATCAGAAACCGTTTTCTGCATCCAACAGGTCACAAATTGCAAACAGATCATTTCACCTAGTCATAGCTTTGGAACAGATAAAATCGGTGGCTTGGGCAGAGTTCCCCAAATTTTTTCCCCCCTCACTGACAATTTCAAAGCATGAAAATTGTCGCAAACCTTTGGTGACTGGTCGGGGGGAAAGAGACAATGATCTGTTAGCATGAGGGAAATAGTGGCCAGCCAGTGCTATCTCAGAGTTCACAACCCCAGCTTGGGAAAGCTTGGGTTAGGACTCTCAGCTTGGTGACTGAGTGCTTAGTTTTCCAAATTTTTAAGCAGGCAGAAGGGCGGAAATTAGGAACAGCAAAGCAGGACGAACAGAGTAGCATTCTCTAGTTTACTGCGGGTGCCATGAGATAGCGAGGCGAGGAACAGGGAGCGGACGCAGCTTAACACGTGGCTGCGCAGCTGGTGTAGGAGGGAGGGCTTCAGATATGTAGATAATTGGGATGCCTTCTGGGGAAGGTGGGACTTGTACAAGAAGGACAGGTTGCATCTGAACTGGAAGGGGACCACTGTCCTGGGTGGAAGGTTTGCTCGAGTAGTTCGAGAGGGTTTAAACTAGTATGGCAGGGGGGGTGGCAACCTGAGCTGCATACCGGAGGTGAGAGTTGATGCAGGTGAGGCAATAGCAAGAGGTAGACCAGCTAGTGGGAAGGATTTTCCTGGGAAGGAACCAAGGGATCAGTTAAAGTGTGTTTGCTTTAACGCAAGGAGTATCAGGAATAAAAGTGATGAACTTAGAGCATGGATCAGTACCTGGTGCTATGATGTTGTGGCCATAACAGAGACATGGGTTTCTCAGGGGCAGAAATGGTTGCTGGATGTTCCAGGGCTTAGAGCATTTAAAAAGAATAGGGAGGGGGGGGGAATAAAGAGGAGGGGGTGTAGCACTACTAATCGGAGAGGGTATCACAGCTACAGAAGCTTCCATTGTCGAGGAAGATCTGCCTACTGAGACAGTATGGGTGGAAATTAGGAACAGCAAGGAGTAGTCACCTCGTTAGGGGTTTACTACAGGCCCCCCAATAGCAGCAGGGAGATTGAAGAAAGCATAGGTCGACAGATTTTGGAAAAGTGTGGACGTAGTAGGGTTGTTGTAATGGGTGACTTTAACTTTCCCAATACTGATTGGAACCTCCTTCGAGCAGAAGATTTGAATGGAGCTGTTTTTGTAAGGTGTGTTCAGGAGGGTTTCCCAACTCAGTACGTTGACAGGCCGACGAGGGGAGAGGCCATTCTAGACTTGGTGCTCGGAAACGAGCAGGGGCAGATATCAGATTTTGTGGTGGGAGAGCATTTTGGTGATAGTGACCATAACTGCCTCACATTCTACATAGCTATGGAGAAGGAGAAGATTAGGCAAAATGGGAGGATATTTAATTGGGGAAGAGGAAACTATGATGCGATTAGACATGAGTTAGGAAGCATGGACTGGGAGCAATTGTTCCATGTTGAGGGCACTATAGACATGTGGAGACTGTTTAAGGAACAGTTGTTGTGAGTGATGAATAACTATGTCCCTCTGAGACAGGCAAGAAGGGGTAAGACAAAGGAACCTTGGATGACGAGAGCGGTGGAGCTTCTCGTCAAAAGGAAGAAGGTAGCTTACATAAGGTGGAGGAAGCTAGGGTCAAGCTCAGCTCTAGAGGATTACAGGCAGGCAAGGAAGGAGCTCAAAAATGGTCTGAGGAGAGCCAGGAGGGGGCATGAGAAAGGCTTGGCAGAATGGACTAGGGAGAACACAAAGGCATTTTACACATATGTGAGGAATAAGAGAATGGTCAAAGAAAGAGTAGGGCCGATCAGGGATAGCATAGGGAACTTGTGTGTGGAGTCTGAGAAGGTAGGTAAAGCCCTAAATGAGTTTTTTGCTTCTGTCTTTACGAAAGAAACGAAATTTGTAGTGAATGAAACCTTTGAAGAGCAGGCGTGCATGCTGGAATGGATAGAGATAGAGGAAGTTGATGTGCTGAAAATTTTGTCAAACATTAAGATTGACAAGTCGCCAGGCCCGGACCAGATTTGTCCTCGGCTGCTTTGGGAAACGAGAAATGCAATTGCTTCGCCACTCGCGACGGTCTTTGCATCCTCGCTCTCCACTGGAGTCGTACCGGAGGACTGGAGAGAGGCAAATGTAATTCCTCTCTTCAAGAAAGGAAATAGGGAAATCCCCGGCAATTACAGACCAGTAAGTCTCACGTCTGTCGTCTGCAAGGTGTTAGAAAGGATTCTGAGGGATAGGATTTATGACCATCTGGAAGAGCATGGCTTGATTAAATGCAGTCAACACGGCTTTGACGGGGGCAGGTCATGCCTCACAAACCTTATTGAGTTCTTTGAGGACGTGACTAGAAACGTTGACGAGGGTCGAGCTGTGGATGTGGTGTATATGGACTTCAGCAAGGCATTTGATAAGCTTCCCCATGGTAGGCTCATTCAGAAGGTCAGGAGGAATGGGATACAGGGGAACTTAGCTGTATGGATACAGAATTGGCTGGCCAACAGAAGACAGCGAGTGGTAGTAGAAGGAAAATATTCTGCCTGGAAATCAGTGGTGAGTGGTGTTCCACAGGGCTCTGTCCTTGGGCCTCTACTGTTTGTAATTTTTATTAATGACTTGGATGAGGGGATCGAAGGGTGGGTCAGCAAGTTTGCAGATGACACGAAGGTTGGAGGTGTCATTGACAGTATAGAGGGCTGTTGTAGGCTGCAGTGGGACATTGACAGGATGCAGAGATGGGCTGAGAGGTGGCAGATGGAGTTCAACCTGGATAAATGCGAGGTGATGCATTTTGGAAGGTCGAATTTGAAAGCTGAGTACAGGATTAAGGATAGGATTCTTGGCAGTGTGGAGGAACAGAGGGATCTTGGTGTGCAGATACATAGATCCCTTAAAATGGCCACCCAAGTGGACAGGGTTGTTAAGAAAGCATATGGTGTTTTGGCTCTCATTAGCAGGGGGATTGAGTTTAAGAGTCGTGAGATCTTGTTGCAGCTCGATCAAACTTTGGTTAGACCACACTTGGAATACTGCGTCCAGTTCTGGTCACCCTATTATAGGAAAGATGTGGATGCTTTGGAGAGGGTTCAGAGGAGGTTTACCAGGATGCTGCCTGGACTGGAGGGCTTATCTTATGAAGAGAGGTTGACGGAGCTCGGACTCTTTTCATTGGAGAAAAGGAGGAGGAGGAGAGGGGACCTAATTGAGGTATACAAGATAATGAGAGGCATAGATAGAGTTGATAGCCAGAGACTATTTCCCAGGGCAGAAATGGCAAGCACGAGGGGTCATAGTTTTAAGCTGGTCGGAGGAAAGTATACAGGGGATGTCAGAAGCGGGTTCTTTACACAGAGAGTTGAGAGGGCATGGAATGCGTTGCCAGCAGCAGTTGTGGAAGCAAGGTCATTGGGGACATTTAAGAGACTGCTGGACATGCATATGGTCACAGAAATTTGAGGGTGCATACATGAGGATCAATGGTTGGCACAACAACGTGGGCTGAAGGGCCTGTTCTGTGCTGTTATGTTCTATGTTCTATGGAAACTGTGGTTCCTCCTGTACTGCATTCAATCAAGTAAATGGCAACACAGAGGCAACTACCTTTCTATCTTTCAAAATTGAATTTTATTAGTTGGAAACGTCAACATGTTTACCTATTGCAAACATTTGGAACCAAACACATTATAATGGTTGAATAACTGCTCCTTAACAGCAACCAACCACAAAAAGGCACTTTTCAAGACATGGAAAATGTTGCCAATATATGCAAAGAAAAGTAAAAATAAATTGAAGTCATGCCTTTTTCCCACTGCTTTACTGGTGAGTACATCATATGCACAGATGCTACTTATAAATAAATTAAATTTAACTCAACAGTTTAAAATGCCAGCTAAATAATTAGGCCAGAAAGGCCAAAGGCATTCTTTCCAAACAAACCCTCAGGGACAGGCCAACATTGCTGCAATTTTTTCCCATGGATGCTTTTTATTTAAAAAAAAAAGGCCATGAGACCAGGTCAGCTCTCGGTGGTGGTAGTTGCTGGTGTCATACATTTACATAAAGCTATATGAAATGTTATTCAGTTCATAATGCTAAAATTTTGCAACCAAAAATTGAACTAATTTGATTCTGAACAGAAACAGCAACATTGCCTGAACAAGGAAATTTCATAACATTTCTATTCAGTGCCTATGTAAAGTATAAATCTAATTCAAAGTCAAACCAGGAATAAAAATAAAATGGATGCTACATAATAACTTTTAGCTGGATACCACTACTAAAATGACCCCAAATACAGTAATCAAAATATAAAGCCAACTCAGAAAAGTCAAATAGGGTTGCCAGCATCCGAGGAGGGCAAAGGCCTCTTTCAGTGTTCAAAAAATTTTTATTTGAGCCCTAGAATACACTGCATATTAATTTTCAGACTGACTTGTTCTATATTTTGTAAAAGAATTCACATTGTGGCAGAAGCTGGTCAAAATCAAGAGCTTTAATTATAAAGAGACTTTACCTACTTTGGAATAGATATGAACATACAGTTGGAGCAAGTTATTCAGTCCCTCGAATAGACTGTAACCTCAAAATCACATTCCCGCATACCCCTAATAACCTGCCATTACCTTGGTCAACAAGAACCTATCTGCTCCTAGTTTATAGAAATATTCATGTGCTCTGTTCTCACCACATTCCGGTGAAGAGAGTTCCAAAGACAATTAAAGACTGTCTCTCATTTATTTTAAACGAATGACCCTGATTTTTAAATAATGCCCCATTCTAGTTTCTCCCATAACAGAAAGCATCTTACCACATCTATCTTGTGAAGATCCCTTAGAATCTTGTACATTTTTCAATTATATTGTACTAAACTCCAGCAAATACAAGCCTAGCCTGTCCAACCCTTCCTCATAAGACAACCACCTAACCATTCCAGGCAATAATCTAATTAACCTTCCCTGAACTGCCTCTTCCTTAAATGAGGTGACCAATAATGTCCAGATGTAGCATCATCAGTACCCTGTACTGCCTTCCTACTTTAGTAATCAAATCCTCATGATAAATGACACCATTCTATTAGCTTTCCTAATTTACTTCTTGAACTTGCATACATGCAGACCCTGGGCTGCGAACAGGTTTTGTTTGAATCTGTTCACAAATTAATTTGTACACAAGTCAGAGTGCATGCAGGACATTATAAAACAGCCGTTCACAAGCACAGGAAATGTTCACCTGTCAGAATCCTTAACATTAAACCTCTGTATAGGCCCGTTTATAAATCAGGGACCCTGGTACTAACATCTTGCAATTTACACACAAAGACTTATCACTGCTAAAACTGAGTAACTCAACTCAATCAGTGAATTGTTGAGAACAAAGTTACAGATAGATAGCCTTCAATGGATCACTTAGAACAAAGTGTCAAATCAGTTGTGGCTCTGTTGGTCTCAGTCAAAATTCAAGTCCCATTCCTGAGCTCAAGGACAAAAATCTAAGCCGAGTAATGAAGGAATTATGTATTATTGACAGTGCCATCTAACAGCAGAGATTAAACGGAGGCCCCACCTGCCTCTGCAGGTGGATGCAAAAGGTTCCCATGACATTAACTGAAGAAGAGTGAAAGTTATCCTTGGGCCCTGGCCAACATTTTTTCCTGAATCAAACTAAGACATTTGATCACTGCTGTTTGCGGATGTATATACAATTTAGTTGCCACATTTCCTACATTCTAATGTTGCCCACACAACCAATGAAGTACTTCTGAAGTGATGTTGTAAGGTTATGAAAGGTACATTATAAATGTAAGTCTTTCTCTCTGTATTTGAAATGCTACCTTGTATTTTGCAATCCAACAAGCCTTAGGCTTACTCTCATCACCCGACCATTCTACAAGATTAGACGATGCTAGATCACTATTGCACATTACATTGCAGTAACAACAGAAAACTGGAACAATTCTGATTCAACACTGTTCTTTAAAATGTCCTGAAGGTTTAAACAAAACAGAATATTATCCGGTACCTGCAGTAAACTTTAAAAAGAACGGTAAATTGAAGAATTTTTATCCCTTTTAAAAATTTCCTCAAACCAAATACGAATGATATATCCTCAATCCAGTGCCAAAAGAGCTTCCATGGGCCGGGAGAAAAGCTAAGAAACAGGCCTAAATTATCACTATCACTTTAATATGGTTTCTTTTGTTCAAACATGGTAAACTAAATTGTTTTTGACTGTCGAGAGTAGTTATCCAACTTTATACAAACTTCATACACTCATGCATGTGTGAAGATTGAGTAATCAAATGTCTGACACAAAAGCGGACTGAAAATGGAAGTGCAAAACAAAACTTCGTTGGAATGTTTTGCCATATGCACTGGTGCAATGTTTCTCTTAAAACATCATTGAATACACATTTTAAATAGTTTGATGTCACAAGAAGGGTAAAATAAGACATGAAACATCTAAGTACATCTGACTAGCCCGAAATCTAGTTTCCAATAATGTTGAGCGTATTGATGTTCTGGCTCTTAACTTGTGATCTCTTTAAACTTTCTAATCGCTACTGTTCTGACAGGTTTGGGGCCAGAATTAACTAGGTATGGCAGAGACAGTAGGAACTGCAGATGCTGGAGAATCTGAGATAACAAGGCGTAGAGCAGGATTAACACTGCAGGCCAAGCAGCATCAGAGGAGCAGGAAGGCTGACATGAAGGGTCTGGGCCCGAAACATCAGCCTTCCTGGTCCTCTGATGCTGCTTGGCCTGCTGTGTTCACCCAGCTCTATACCTTGTTATCTTAGGTATGGTAGAATTTGTTCCGAATGAGTTTACAGGAAACACTATCAACACATCTTTTTCTCAATGAAATACTTAGGCATTTTGAACTAATATTGAGAAAACCTTTAAATATATTGTACAAAGATGGACGGAGGCACGTGTACACGTACAAATCACCACCTCACCTCCACCCATCCCCGCACCCACTGTCCATCGTGCATGTCTCTCCCTCTACTCCCCTGCATTGGCCCCTCTACTGTGCATCTCTCCCTCCATGCCCCTCACATCACCCGTCCTCCGCGTGCCTCTCTCCCTCCATGTCCTTCGCATCCCCCCCAACGTCCCCGCATCCCTATCTCCTCTGTGCCCCTCTCACTCCCTCCATTGTAACACCCCTTCCCTGCAACGCTCTTCTCGTCACTGTAACCCTGCTGTCTCTCATACCCAACACCTCTCTCGTTCGCCCCCATCCCCACCGTCTGTATCTCTCTCAACACCTCTCTCGTTCGTCCCCCCCCACCGTCTGTATCTCTCTCAACACCTCTCTCGTTCGTTTCCCCCCACCACCCCACCGTCTGTATCTCTCTCAACACCTCTCGTACCCCCACCACCGTCTGTATCTCTCTCAACACCTCTCTCGTCCCCACCCCACCGTCTGTATCTCTCTCAACACCTCTCTCATTCGTCTCCCCCCCCACCCCACCGTCTGTATCTCTCTCAACACCTCTCTCGTTCGTCTCCTCCCCCCCCACCCCACCGTCTGTATCTCTCTCAACACCTCTCTCCTCCCCCCCCACCCCACCGTCTGTATCTCTCTCAACACCTCTCTCCTCCCCCCCCAACCCACCGTCTGTATCTCTCTCAACACCTCTCTCGTACCACCCCCCCCACCGTCTGTATCTCTCTCAACACCTCTCTCGTCCCCCTCCCACCGTCTGTATCTCTCTCAACACCTCTCTCGTCCCCCTCCCACCGTCTGTATCTCTCTCAACACCTCTCTCGTCCCCCTCCCACCGTCTGTATCTCTCTCAACACCTCTCTCGTCCCCACCCCACCGTCTGTATCTCTCTCAACACCTCTCTCGTCCCCACCCCACCGTCTGTATCTCTCTCAACACCTCTCTCGTTCGTCTCCCCACCCCACCACCCCACCGTCTGTATCTCTCTCAACACCTCTCTCGTTCGTCTCCCCCCCCAACCCCACCGTCTGTATCTCTCTCAACACCTCTCTCGTTCGTTTCCCCCCCCCACCCCACCGTCTGTATCTCTCTCAACACCTCTCTCCTCCCCCCCCACCCCACCGTCTGTATCTCTCTCAACACCTCTCTCCTCCCCCCCCCACCCCACCGTCTGTATCTCTCTCAACACCTCTCTCCTCCCCCCCCCACCCCACCGTCTGTATCTCTCTCAACACCTCTCTCCTCCCCCCCCACCCCACCGTCTGTATCTCTCTCAACACCTCTCTCCTCCCCCCCCCACCCCACCGTCTGTATCTCTCTCAACACCTCTCTCCTCCCCCCCCCACCCCACCGTCTGTATCTCTCTCAACACCTCTCTCCTCCCCCCCCCACCCCACCGTCTGTATCTCTCTCAACACCTCTCTCCTCCCCCCCCCACCCCACCGTCTGTATCTCTCTCAACACCTCTCTCCTCCCCCCCCACCCCACCGTCTGTATCTCTCTCAACACCTCTCTCCTCCCCCCCCCACCCCACCGTCTGTATCTCTCGCAACACCTCTCTCCTCCCCCGTCCTCCCACCGTCTGTATCTCTCTCAACACCTCTCTCCTCCCCCCCCCACCGTCTGTATCTCTCTCAACACCTCTCTCGTCCCCCTCCCACAGTCTGTATCTCTCTCAACACCTCTCTCGTCCCCCTCCCACAGTCTGTATCTCTGTCAACACCTCTCTCGTCCCCCTCCCACCGTCTGTATCTCTCTCAACACCTCTCTCGTCCCCCTCCCACCGTCTGTATCTCTCTCAACACCTCTCTCGTCCCCACCCCACCGTCTGTATCTCTCTCAACACCTCTCTCGTCCCCACCCCACCGTCTGTATCTCTCTCAACACCTCTCTCGTCCCCACCCCACCGTCTGTATCTCTCTCAACACCTCTCTCGTTCGTCTCCCCACCCCACCACCCCACCGTCTGTATCTCTCTCAACACCTCTCTCGTTCGTCTCCCCCCCCAACCCCACCGTCTGTATCTCTCTCAACACCTCTCTCGTTCGTTTCCCCCCCCCCACCCCACCGTCTGTATCTCTCTCAACACCTCTCTCGTACCCCCCCCTCCCACCGTCTGTATCTCTCTCAACACCTCTCTCGTCCCCACCCCACCGTCTGTATCTCTCTCAACACCTCTCTCCTCCCCCCCCACCCCACCGTCTGTATCTCTCTCAACACCTTTCGTCCCCCTCCCACCGTCTGTATCTCTCTCAACACCTCTCTCGTCCCCCTCCCACCGTCTGTATCTCTCTAAACACCTCTCTCGTCCCCACCCCACCCCACCCCACCGTCTGTATCTCTCTAAACACCTCTCTCGTCCCCACCCCACCCCACCGTCTGTATCTCTCTCAACACCTCTCTCGTCCCCACCCCACCGTCTGTATCTCTCTCAACACCTCTCTCGTCCCCACCCCACCGTCTGTATCTCTCTCAACACCTCTCTCGTTCGTCTCCCCCCCCCACCCCACCGTCTGTATCTCTTTCAACACCTCTCTTCTCCTCCCCCCCCCCACTGTCTGTATCTCTCTCAACACCTCTCTCCTCCCCCCCCCACCCCACCGTCTGTATCTCTCTCAACACCTCTCTCCTCCCCCCCCCACCCCACCGTCTGTATCTCTCTCAACACCTCTCTCCTCCCCCGTCCTCCCACCGTCTGTATCTCTCTCAACACCTCTCTCCTCCCCCCCCCCCACCGTCTGTATCTCTCTCAACACCTCTCTCGTCCCCCTCCCACAGTCTGTATCTCTGTCAACACCTCTCTCGTCCCCCTCCCACCGTCTGTATCTCTCTCAACACCGCTCTCGTCCCCCTCCCACCGTCTGTATCTCTCCAAACACCTCTCTCGTCCCCCTCCCACAGTATCTCTGTCAACACCTCTCTCGTCCCCCTCCCACAGTCTGTATCTGTCAACACCTCTCTCGTCCCCCTCCCACCGTCTGTATCTCTCTCAACACCGCTCTCGTCCCCACCCCACCGTCTGTATCTCTCTCAACACCTCTCTCGTCCCCCTCCCACCGTCTGTATCTCTCTCAACACCTCTCTCCTCCCCCCCCTCCCACCGTCTGTATCTCTCTCAACACCTCTCTCCTCAGCCCCCCACCCCACCGTCTGTATCTCTCTCAACACCTCTCTCGTCCCCCTCCCACCGTCTGTATCTCTCTCAACACCTCTCTCGTTCGTCACCCCCCCCCCCACCCCACCGTCTGTATCTCTCTCAACACGTCTCTCGTTCACCCCCCTACCGTCTGTATCTCTCTCAACACCTCTCTCGTCCCCCTCCCACCGTCTGTATCTCTCTCAACACCTCTCTCGTCCCCCTCCCACCGTCTGTATCTCTCTCAACACCTCTCTCGTCCCCACCCCGCCGTCTGTATCTCTCTCAACACCTCTCTCGTCCCCACCCCGCCGTCTGTATCTCTCTCAACACCTCTCTCGTCCCCACCCCACCGTCTGTATCTCTCTCAACACCTCTCTCGTCCCCACCCCACCGTCTGTATCTCTCTCAACACCTCTCTCGTTCGTCTCCCCCCCCACCCCACCGTCTGTATCTCTCTCAACACCTCTCTCCTCCCCCCCCACCCCACCGTCTGTATCTCTCTCAACACCTCTCTCCTCCCCCGTCCTCCCACCGTCTGTATCTCTCTCAACACCGCTCTCGTCCCCACCCCACCGTCTGTATCTCTCTCAACACCTCTCTCGTCCCCCTCCCACCGTCTGTATCTCTCTCAACACCTCTCTCCTCCCCCCCCTCCCACCGTCTGTATCTCTCTCAACACCTCTCTCCTCCCCCCCCTCCCACCGTCTGTATCTCTCTCAACACCTCTCTCCTCCCCCCCCTCCCACCGTCTGTATCTCTCTCAACACCTCTCTCCTCCCCCCCCTCCCACCGTCTGTATCTCTCTCAACACCTCTCTCCTCCCCCCCCTCCCACCGTCTGTATCTCTCTCAACACCTCTCTCGTCCCCCCCCTAACGTCTGTATCTCTCTCTCAACACCTCTCTCGTCCCCCCCCTACCGTCTGTATCTCTCTCAACACCTCTCTCGTCCCCCCCCGACCGTCTGTATCTCTCTCAACACCTCTCTCGTCCCCCGCCCACCGTCTGTATCTCTCTCTGAACACCTCTCTCGTTCGTCCCCCCCCACCGTCTGTATCTCTCTCAACACCTCTCTCGTTCGTCGCCCCCCCCAAGCCCACCGTCTGTATCTCTCTCAACACCTCTCTCGTCCCCCCCCCCACCGTCTGTATCTCTCTCAACACCTCTCTCGTCCCCCGCCCACCGTCTGTATCTCTCTCTGAACACCTCTCTCGTTCGTCCCCCCCCCCCATCTGTATCTCTCTCAACACCTCTCTCGTTCGTCCCCCCCGCCACCGTCTGTATCTCTCTCAACACCTCTCTCGTTCGTCCCCCCCGCCACCGTCTGTATCTCTCTCAACACCTCTCTCGTTCGTCCCGTTCCCCCCCCCCACCCTCTGTATCTCTCTCTCGTTCGTCCCCCCCCCCCCACCACCGTCTGTATCTCTCTCTCAACACCTCTCTCATTCGTCCCGTCCCCCCCCACAGTCTGTATCTCTCTCTCTCAACACCTCTCTCGTTCGTCCCGTTTCCCCTCCCGCCCACCGTCTGTATCTCTCTCTCTCTCAACACCTCTCTCGTTCGTCCCGTTTCCCGCCCCCCCACCGTCTGTATCTCTCTCTCGTTCGTCCCGTTCTCCGCCCCCCCACCGTCTGTATCTCTCTCTCGTTCGTCCCGTTCTCCTCCCCCCCACCGTCTGTATCTCTCTCTCAACACCTCTCTCTTTCGTCCCGTCTCTCCCCCCCATCTGTATCTCTCTCTCAACACCTCTCTCTTTCGTCCCGTCTCTCCCCCCCGTCTGTATCTCTCTCTCTCAACACCTCTCTCTTTCGTCCCGTCTCTCCCCCCCGTCTGTATCTCTCTCTCTCAACACCTCTCTCTTTCGTCCCGTCTCTCCCCCCCCGTCTGTATCTCTCTCTCAACACCTCTCTCTTTCGTCCCGTCTCTCCCCCACCGTCTGTATCTCTCTCTCAACACCTCTCTCTTTCGTCCCGTCTCTCCCCCACCGTCTGTATCTCTCTCTCAACACCTCTCTCTTTCGTCCCGTCTCTCCCCCCACCGTCTGTATCTCTTTCTCAACACCTCTCTCGTTCGTCCCGTTCCCCCCCCCACCGTCTGTATCTCTCTCTCGTTCGTCCCGTTCTCCCCCCCACCACCGTCTGTATCTCTCTCGTTCGTCCCGTTCTCCCCCCCCCCACCGTCTGTATCTCTCTCGTTCGTCCCGTTCTCCCCCCCCCCACCGTCTGTATCTCTCTCGTTCGTCCCGTTCTCTCCCCCCCCCCACCGTCTGTATCTCTCTCGTTCGTCCCGTTCTACCCCCCCCCACCGTCTGTATCTCTCTCTCAACACCTCTCTCGTTCGTCCCGTCTCTCCCCCCCCGTCTGTATCTCTCTCTCAACACCTCTCTCGTTCGTCCCGTCTCTCCCCCCCCCCGTCTGTATCTCTCTCTCAACACCTCTCTCGTTCGTCCCGTCTCTCCCCCCCCGTCTGTATCTCTCTCTCAACACCTCTCTCGTTCGTCCCGTCTCTCCCCCCCGTCTGTATCTCTCTCTCAACACCTCTCTCTTTCGTCCCGTCTCTCCCCCCCCGTCTGTATCTCTTTCTCAACACCTCTCTCTTTCGTCCCGTCTCTCCCCCCCCGTCTGTATCTCTTTCTCAACACCTCTCTCGTTCGTCCCGTTCCCCCCCCCCACCGTCTGTATCTCTCTCTCTCGTTCGTCCCGTTTTCCCCCCCACCACCGTCTGTATCTCTCTCGTTCGTCCCGTTCTCCCCCCCCGTCTGTATCTCTCTCGTTCGTCCCGTTCTCCCCCCCGTCTGTATCTCTCTCGTTCGTCCCGTTGTCCCCCCCCCCACCGTCTGTATCTCTCTCGTTCGTCCCGTTGTCCCCCCCCCCACCGTCTGTATCTCTCTCGTTCGTCCCGTTCTCTCCCCCCCCCCCACCGTCTGTATCTCTCTCGTTCGTCCCGTTCTCTCCCCCCCCCCAACCGTCTGTATCTCTCTCGTTCGTCCCGTTCTCTCCCCCCCCCACCGTCTGTATCTCTCTCGTTCGTCCCGTTCTCTCCCCCCCCCACCGTCTGTATCTCTCTCGTTCGTCCCGTTCTCTCCCCCCCCCACCGTCTGTATCTCTCTCGTTCGTCCCGTTCTCCCCCCCCCACCGTCTGTATCTCTCTCTCAACACCTCTCTCCTTCGTCCCGTCTCTCCCCCCCCGTCTGTATCTCTTTCTCAACACCTCTCTCGTTCGTCCCGTTCCCCCCCCCCAGTCTGTATCTCTCTCTCGTTCGTCCCGTTCTCCCCCCCCCCACCGTCTGTATCTCTCTCTCGTTCGTCCCGTTCTCCCCCCCCACCGTCTGTATCTCTCTCTCAACACCTCTCTCGTTCGTCCCGTTCTCCCCCCCCCCCCCCACCGTCTGTATCTCTCTCACAACACCTCTCTCGTTCGTCCCGTGTCTCTCCCCCCCGTCTGTATCTCTTTCTCAACACCTCTCTCGTTCGTCCCGTTCCCCCCCCCCCAGTCTGTATCTCTCTCTCGTTCGTCCCGTTCTCCCCCCCCCACCGTCTGTATCTCTCTCTCGTTCGTCCCGTTCTCCCCCCCCCACCGTCTGTATCTCTCTCTCGTTCGTCCCGTTCTCCCCCCCCCCACCGTCTGTATCTCTCTCTCGTTCGTCCCGTTCTCCCCCCCCCACCGTCTGTATCTCTCTCTCGTTCGTCCCGTTCTCCCCCCCCCACCGTCTGTATCTCTCTCTCAACACCTCTCTCGTTCGTCCCGTCTCTCCCCCCCCGTCTGTATCTCTTTCTCAACACCTCTCTCGTTCGTCCCGTGTCTCTCCCCCCCGTCTGTATCTCTTTCTCAACACCTCTCTCGTTCGTCCCGTTCCCCCCCCCCCAGTCTGTATCTCTCTCTCGTTCGTCCCGTTCTCCCCCCCCCCACCGTCTGTATCTCTCTCTCGTTCGTCCCGTTCTCCCCCCCCACCGTCTGTATCTCTCTCTCAACACCTCTCTCGTTCGTCCCGTTCTCCCCCCCCCCCCCACCGTCTGTATCTCTCTCACAACACCTCTCTCGTTCGTCCCGTGTCTCTCCCCCCCGTCTGTATCTCTTTCTCAACACCTCTCTCGTTCGTCCCGTTCCCCCCCCCCCAGTCTGTATCTCTCTCTCGTTCGTCCCGTTCTCCCCCCCCCACCGTCTGTATCTCTCTCTCGTTCGTCCCGTTCTCCCCCCCCCACCGTCTGTATCTCTCTCTCGTTCGTCCCGTTCTCCCCCCCCCACAGTCTGTATCTCTCTCTCGTTCGTCCCGTTCCCCCCCCCCAGTCTGTATCTCTCTCTCGTTCGTCCCGTTCTCCCCCCCCCACCGTCTGTATCTCTCTCTCGTTCGTCCCGTTCTCCCCCCCCCACCGTCTGTATCTCTCTCTCGTTCGTCCCGTTCTCCCCCCCCACCGTCTGTATCTCTCTCTCGTTCGTCCCGTTCTCCCCCCCCCACCGTCTGTATCTCTCTCTCAACACCTCTCTCGTTCGTCCCGTCTCTCCCCCCCCCCGTCTGTATCTCTCTCTCAACACCTCTCTCGTCCGTCCCGTCCCCCCCCCCGCCGTCTGTATCTCTCTCTCAACACCTCTCTCGTCCGTCCCGTCCCCCCCCCGCCGTCTGTATCTCTCTCTCAACACCTCTCTCGTCCGTCCCGTCCCCCCCCCGCCGTCTGTATCTCTCTCTCAACACCTCTCTCGTCCGTCCCGTCCCCCCCCCCGCCGTCTGTATCTCTCTCTCAACACCTCTCTCGTCCCCCCGTCCCCCCCCCCGCCGTCTGTATCTCTCTCTCAACACCTCTCTCGTCCCCCCCCCCCCCCCCCGCCGTCTGTATCTCTCTCTCAACACCTCTCTCGTCCCCCCCGTCCCCCCCCCGCCGTCTGTATCTCTCTCTCAACACCTCTCTCGTCCCCCCCCGTCCCCCCCCCCGCCGTCTGTATCTCTCTCTCAACACCTCTCTCGTCCCCCCCGTCCCCCCCCCCGCCGTCTGTATCTCTCTCTCAACACCTCTCTCGTCCCCCCCGTCCCCCCCCCCGCCGTCTGTATCTCTCTCTCAACACCTCTCTCGTCCCCCCCGTCCCCCCCCCCGCCGTCTGTATCTCTCTCTCAACACCTCTCTCGTCCCCCCCGTCCCCCCCCCCGCCGTCTGTATCTCTCTCTCAACACCTCTCTCGTCCCCCCCGTCCCCCCCCCCGCCGTCTGTATCTCTCTCTCAACACCTCTCTCGTCCCCCCCGTCCCCCCCCCCGCCGTCTGTATCTCTCTCTCAACACCTCTCTCGTCCCCCCCGTCCCCCCCCCCGCCGTCTGTATCTCTCTCTCAACACCTCTCTCGTCCGTCCCGTCCCCCCCCCGCCGTCTGTATCTCTCTCTCAACACCTCTCTCGTCCGTCCCGTCCCCCCCCCGCCGTCTGTATCTCTCTCTCAACACCTCTCTCGTCCCCCCCGTCCCCCCCCCCCCCCGCCGTCTGTATCTCTCTCTCAACACCTCTCTCGTCCCCCCCCCACCCCCCGACCCCCGCCACCGTCTGGGTATCTCCCTCTAACCCCCAACTCCAGGCCCTATGGGCAACCCACCTCTGCTTCTGGAAGTCAAGTCCAAGGAGAGTGGCCGTTTGTGTGGGCACTAGGCCAGTCTTTGGCAGAGGTGTTCCCGGGCCTGAAGCCCCTTGCTGGACACAGGGGGCAGCAACTACTTCGCAGTGAGTGTCAGCTCCCGGTCCGGCGGCCGGCTCCCTTGGCAACGCGATGGCGGGCCGTACGTAGACGGTGCCGACCGGAGGCCCGAGCCGGGGAGTCTGGGTGATGACCGCGGCGCTCGGTACCCCTGAGATACAGCTGATACAGCCGAGACCGAGCGGCCCGCTCCTGGTACTGGCTGTGACCGTAGCTGCCACCGACATCGCCGCGGGCCTCTCCTGGTCCGGCTCCACCTCCGGCCGGTACGCATTGCTAACCTCCACCGGCCGGCGGCCGTCCAACGAGATGTTACTGAGGAAGCTGAGGGCGGCCTGCCTCCGCCGAGAGTCGGTACGTTTCCTCGGGGCCTGAGCCAGTTGCTGTTCCTTGGTGCTGGTGACATTATGTTTCACATTCGAGAAGCGAAACGAACTGCCCCACGTCGCGGCCGCCATTATCCAGAATACAGAGCTGAACGCCTAGGGGCGGGGCCGGGATGAGGGGGCGTAGCTTGTGCGTGGGCAACGTGAGAGGGGTGGGGCCTGCGTATTGGACGGTTGTGCCCGTGATCGAACTTGTGGGGCTCCCGGCGAGTGGGCGTGGCACGTGAACTAGGGGTGGGGTTTGTGTGCAAGGGACGCGTCAAGTGCCCGAGGGTTTGAAGTTGTTCAGAACATCCGTAGCTCGGGTCGTGGAGGAGGTTGCAGACTTGCTCGCGGAGCCGGTGGGTTTGATTGCAGACCCTCCGGTGAAGCCAGAGAACCTGGCACAATGGGGTGGGCTCTGTGTCTCCGGGGTGAGACTAACCTGCCAGGGGGAGTGGGGAACGAGGCCTGGAGGTGGGGCTTGTGTGATGGGGTCACTGGAGGTGGTTTCGGGTGAATGTGGGTCAAGGCCATGTCGGCGAGGCTTGTGTGCCGCACCTGGGCGTCTGGTTTGGGGGTGCGACCTGTGGCCTGGGATTGGGGCCTGAGTCATAGGGTGAATGTGGAGTGTTAAGGTTTGTGGACTGGGATCTTGGGTCAGTGGCCTGGGGAGAGATTTGTGGTCCAGTGGTGGCGCTTACCTACTGGGGTGATTGCCCTTGGGGGCTGGAGAATGGGCTTCGTTTCTGATGGCAGGTCCTAGGCTATTCGGGCGGGACCTGATCATAGGGAAATAAACTAAAGGGGATGCTGGAAATCTGAAATAAAAGGTCATTCAGCCCAACTTGTCCAAGCCGACCAGGTTCCTCAGCTGAGCTAGTTTGCCTGTGTTTGCCCCATCTCCCTCTAAACCATGAGGAGATACTATGAACTGCTGATGCTGGAGCCTGAGATAAAGTGTGGAGCTGGAGGAACACAGCAGGCCAGGCAGCATCAGAGGAACAGGAAAGCTGACATTTCAGGTCTGGATGCTCCTTCCTCACTGGCCAACCCCCATCCAAACTTCCTACCTACACTCACCTTTACTAGCTTCATCTGTGCCTCCTTGACCTGTCTGTCTTCTCTCCCACCTATCTGCTCCACTATCCGTCTTCTGTCACCCCCCCCATCTCTATTTATTTCAGAGACACTCCCCCCATTTCTGAAGAAGGGGCCAGACCCGAAACGTCAGCTTTCCTGCTCCTCTGATGTTGTCTGGCCTGCTGTGTTCCTCCAGTTCCTCCAGCTCTACAACTGGTTATCCCTCTAAACCATTCCTGTCCATGTACTTTTAAATCTTTCCCCTCTCACTTTAAACCTATGCCCTCTAGTTTTGCTGCAGTAACTCTGCAGCATCTGTTGACAGAGAAACAGAGTTAACACTTTAATTCCTGGGCTTGCTCTGACCATGGCAGAAACTAGTGTCCGGTATTTGTGCTTGACTTTTGTGATACATATAATCCTTACAATGTGGAAACAGGCCATTCGGCCAATACGGAACCTCTAAAAAGCATCCCACCCAGACCCATCCCTGTAACCCTGCATTTCCCATGGCTAACCCACCTATGGGGCAATGTAGCATAGCCAGTCCACCTAACCTGTGCATCTTTGGACTGTAGCAGGAAACCGGAGCACCCAGAGGAAACCCACGCAAACACAGGCAGAATGTGCGAACTCCACACAGACGGTCGCTCAAAGGCGGAGTGGGACACAGGTCCCTGGTACTGTGAGGTGGCAGTGCTAATCACTGAGCAACCATGCTGCCATGCTGTTTGCAGAAATCGTGTTGCCATGCCAGTCACCATAGGGTGTGGCTCAGTTGTTAGGGATAGTTCTGAACTACAGGTGTTATCTGCAGGGATATTGTGCCACAAAAGGACTCAAGATTTGCTGTCATCTGAGGGCTTGTATGCCCTTGTCTGGAGAGGGGTGAGCTGCAGGAGGGTGGTGTGGTTTGGAATTAGATTGTATTGGCAGTGAGGGGTGTTGAATGGTTGTGCCTGGGTTTTGAGCTGTGATAGATGGGACAGGTGTAGTGAGTGGTTGGGGCCTGGGGTTGAGCTGGTGTGGATGGGGGAGGTGTGGTAAATGGTTGGATACTGGTGTCGGGCTGTGATAGATGATGGAGGTGTGGTGAATGGTTGGGTACAGGATTTGGGCTGTAATGGATTAGGGAGTGTGGTGAGTGGCTGCGGCCTGGTGTTGAGCACTGGTGGATGGGGGAGGTGTGGCAAACGGTTGAGGCTTGGTGATGAGCTGTGGATGGATGGGGGAGATGAGGTGAGAGGTTTGGGCCTGAGGTTGGCTGTAACAATTGTCATAGGCCACTTTCAGACCCTGCTCATGTCAGCTGGACATTTGGTGGATAGTTCTCCGGTACGGCTATTTTTCTCATAACTTCACTGCCCTATCCCCCAATGTCGTCAGAGTGTTGGGAATACAATGACAAGTTGCTGTTTCCCGGTTATACTGATGATGAATACAGACTCCTTCCACTATTGTTACAACTGCAAAATTTACATCATTAGGTTTTTGTGCCTGTTCTATGCTTGCAGTAAATAGATGTGAATCTAATACTTTTATACTGACGCACAACAAGAAATTGCATTAATATGGCCCCTTTAACAAATGTTCTGCTTTACTAAACCATTGTCAAATGACATTTGCCTGTCAGCAACATAGGGAGATGTTGTGTGTCCAAATTCTTAGGCAAAATGATAGGCTTAAGGAGTCTGTTAAACCGAGAGAGAGGTGGAGAGATTTAGAAAGGGGATCGCACATTTTAGGTCCTAGGCCAAGACTCCCAAAGTTGTGGTCAGGAGGGCAAGTAGGGTTGTGTGCTCTGAGGCAACAGTGGCTGCCATGGAGTTTCAGTCATAACAGATCTGTGCTCTGTCTCTCTCTGTCTCTCTCGCTCTCTCTCGCGCTCTATCTCTCTCTCTCCCCCTCTCCCTCCATGCTCCCAGGTCTCACTAGGGGAGGTCACAATAATTTGCAAGCCTCACAATGCGGTCACAATGGGAAAATATTTGGGAAGCATTGGTCCAGGCAGCTTAAGACAATGATGAGAATCACTAATGCCAAAGGGAAGCAGATTGTAGGAATGTAGAAATTTTGGTTGGTGATAGGCACAGAGGAGATTACAGAGATAGGGAGAGGAGCTTCACTAGTTCATGGCTGAAAACAAAATAGACAAATATAATGGCATTTGGAGTTTAATTTAGATAAATGTGAGGTGTTGCATTTTGGTAATACAAACCAGGGAGGAACTTACACAGTTAATGTTAAAGCCTTGGGTAATGTTCTTGAAAAACAGAGAAATCGGGGGGTGCAGGTACATAGTTCCTTGAAAATGGTGTCACAGTGTGCTGAAGGTGTTTAGCATGCTTGCTTTCATTGGTCAGAATGTTGAATACAGGAGTTGGGACGCCATATTATGGCTGTACAAGACATCGCTAAGCCTCATTTGGAGTACCACATACAGTTCTGGTCACCCTGCAATAGGAAGAATTTTATTGACAAGGTTGTTATGGAGACTGAATGGTTTGAGTTATAGGGAGACAATGGATACATTGGTGCTGTCTTCCCTATAGTGTTGTAGGCTTGTAGATCTTGTAGAAGGTCAAAAAATCGTGACAGGCATAGATAAGGTGAATAGCCAAGATCTTTTCCCCTGGATAGGGAGTCCAAAACTAGACGGGATAGGTTTAAAGTGAGAACTGGAAGATTTAAAAGGTACCCGACGGGCAACTTTTTTGCACAAAGGGTAGCGTGTTTATGGAATGAGCTGCCAGAGGGAAGTGGTTAAGATGGGTAAAATTACAACTTTTGAACAGGTACATGAAAAGGAAAAGTTTAAAGAGAAATGAGCCAAATGAAGACAAATGGGACTAGTTCAGTTTTGGCAAACTGGCCAGCATGGATGAGTTAGACCCAAAGATGAGTTTCCATGCTTTATGATTCTATGACTCAATCTTGAAATATAGGTAGAAAATCTCCTTCCAACATCTGAAATTACTTTTTAACCTTCAAAATATTCGAGCAAAGATTAACATTATGATCCATATTACTAATTCCAAACTGTTGTTTTCTGTAAGTGATCCACGTACTCCCAGTAATTTGCTCATCACCGTATATGCTTGGCCTAATACATTTTTGTTCTTGTTATTAGCAAGATGCTTACACAAAAACCTTTCATGGGATTTAATCAAATGTCATCAACTGATTTTGATACTCACTACTTCATGGGAAAAATGCTTTTCTTTTAATTGCAATTGAGCTGTGAGCTTTTCATGTTTGCTTCTTTTTTGTTAAGACTTTTCCTGGTGATGCATTGGTTAACATCTTCATCTTTTTAGTATGCTGTATTAATGCAGCCATTTACTTCCTTACATAAGTATTTACATTATTAACCCACAGGGGAAAAAAATGAAACCTTGAAGGAATTTAAATTGGGTTATAATGCCAGCCTGACATACTTGAAGACATTTTATATGTGGGCTTTTGAATCCTTGACAGTGTCCACTTTGGTTAACTGTAATCAATATCACATCTTTTAACATATTAATATGAGGCCTTTTTATTCTTATTTTCTTGGGACATGAGCTTTGCTGACAGGGTCAGCATTTGTTGTTAATCCCTAATTGCCCTGGAACTGAACAGTTTACTATGCCTTTAGAGGGCAGTTAAGAGTCATCCCACCATGTGGGTCTGGAATCATATTTACAGCAGACCAGATAAGGAAGGCAGATTCCCTTCTCTAAAAGACATTAGTGGACCAGAATTTTGTTTTAGAATGTTCAATGAGAGTACTGGTGTTGTGATGTTAGTTGTGTGATTCATGAGTTATAGAGATGTACTGCACGGTAACGGACCTTTTGGTCCAACTTGTCCATGCTGACTGGATATCCTAATTAATCTAGTCCCATTTTCCAGCATTTGGCCTATATCCCTCTGAACTCTTCCTCTTCATGTACCCATCTTTTAAATGTAATTTTACCAGCCTTCATCACTTCCTCCAGCAACTCATTCCAGAAACAAAACCAGAAATTGCTGTAATAAACACTCGAAAAGCAGCACCTGTAGAGAGAAAGTAGAGTTAATATTTTAGTTCCAGTGCTCCCTCTTCAGAACTGGTTATAGTTAGGAAAATATTTGGTATATTTGTGAAAGAAAGGGTTGGGGGGGGGTGTTGGGCGAAGGAGTAAACGATACACTAGTTGGAGATGAAGCTCAGAGAGAGAGATAGAAGAACAGTTGGGCAGATTGAGGAACGGGTAAAGTTTAGTCCGAGAGAATGCAGTTTGAATTAGTGACAAAATTTTTTCCTGTGTGCTTGACGGGTTAAATGGTTAATTTGTATTCCTGTAGTCATGGTGATTTCTTTTAACACAACATAGATAGAGAGGTAGTTTTCAGAACTAAACTAAATTTTTACTATAGTTTTTTGTGTATATTTGGGAGCATTTACAACCAGGCAAGGAAATAATTATTCATCATAACTTCTGTTAGAAAATTCTGGACTTGCTTGAAAATCTAGGTTTTCTTTGCTGTTTCAGTTTGGGTAGAAGTCCTTAGATGAAAATGGATGTTTAAAGCAGTGCACCTAAGAAGGGGAAAAGACAGAAAATAGACTATCTTAGAGGAAGGGTTTTAGTTATAGTCCCAGACCAGAAGTGTTTGGATAGAATCGGAAAGAGCTTAGTGTGTGAGGAGAGGTTAAAGTGACAGCCCTTGACATCAAGGCTGCATTCAACCAGGTCTGGCATCAAGGGGCCGTAGCAAACCTGGAATCAATGGGTATCTGGGGTAAATTGACACATAAGAAAATGATTTTGGTTGTTGGAGGTCAATCATCTCAGCTCCAGGATATCTCTGCAGGAGAACTTCAGGGTAGTATTTTCACCACAACCATCTTCATCTGCTTCATCAATGACCTTCCCTCCATCATAAGGTCAGAAATGGGACTGTTTGCCAATAATTGCACAATACTCAGTATCATTTGTGACACCTCAGGTACTGAAACAGTCCATGCTCAAATGCAACAAGATCTGGACAATATCCACTTGGACTGACAAGTGACAAGTGACACTTGTGCCACACAAATGCCAAGCCATGACCAATAAGAGACAATCCAACCACCATCCCTTGACATTCAACGGTGTTATCCTTACTGAATTCCCCACTATCAACATCCTAGAGGTTATCATTGGCCAGAAACTCAACTGGACTCACCACATAAACACAGCGGCTACGAGAGCAGGTCAGAAGTTAGGAATACTGTGGTGAGTAACTCACCTCCTGACTCCCCAAAGCCTGTCCACCATCTACAAGGCACATCAGAAGTGTGATGGACTACTCCCCACTTGACTGGATGAATGCAGCCCCAATAATGCTGAGGAAGCTTGATTCTATCCAGGACAAAGCAGCCTATTTGATTGGCACCACATCTATAAGCACCCACTCGCTCCACTACTGGCGCTCAGTAGCAGCAGTGCGTACCATCTACAAGGTGCACCACAGAAATTCACCAACGATCGTCAGACAGTACCTTCCAAACCCATGACCACTTCCATCTAGAAAGACAAGGGCAGCAGAAATATGGGAACATCACCACCTTCAAGCTCCCCTCCAAGCCACTCACCACCCTGACTTGGAAATATATCGCCATTCCTTCAATGTTGCTGCGTCAAAATTCTTGAATTCCCTCCCTAATGGCTTTCTGAGTCAACTCACAGCAGGTGGACTGCAGTGATTCAAGAAGGCAGCTCACCACCACCTTCTCAAGAGCAGCTAGGTACAAGTAATAAATGCTGGCCAGCCAGCGATGCCCATGCCCCACAAGTGAATAATAAAAAAAATTTGAAGCTGAGTGCATAAATTCAGATATTAGAAAGCTCCAGATGAAGGCTATCAGATTTTCTAGACTGGGAGGTGAAGTCAAAATTAAACCTTTCAGGGTGTGAGAGAAACAGATTCTTCTTTGCCATGAGTACTGTAAAAGAGGTGTTATGGAATCATTAAAGCAGTGTTTTGAGGATTAATGAGAATATATTTTGCAATATGTTTCTGACTCTACATTTATGTGTACCTGGTTTGGATTTATTCTATTTTGGTTTGATTTCTTTTGTGAATTAAATCTGTCTAATTGTTAAGTTCAAATCTTCAACATTGCATGGCTCTGTCTCCCGGTTCAGTCCCAAGGTGTAAGGATTTTATAAAATGGGCATAAACTGTGCCATAGAATTTATTGACCCAATAATACAAAAATCTAATAAATACTGTAGAAGTTATGAGGGAGCAGCTTGTCCATAAGTGCTAATGCTTATAAAACAGGAATTAAGTGATACTTTGAACAAACGAGAAAAAAGTGGTTGAGGAATAAAAACAGAGGATGAAGTAAGGAAAAAAAACAGCATCATAAATGTTTTGGTATTCTCTTCCTGGTTTTAAAATTGATAGCAATATTACAGGATGTTCTTGACTATTTATTTACAGCCCTATTGGAAAATGTTGATGATCAATTTCTTTAATGTTCTGCCTTAAAGTTTAAAAAGAAAATCGCTTTGCTGTAACCACAGTGTAATAAAAAGGAAAAATCTTGGCTCTGTAAGTTGCAGCACAGCACTTGAGGTTTGTCAATGTAAAGTTTATTTTCAGACAGAGACAAACCAATTGCCCCTCATGCATACATGTCTAAATCGGTATTAACCGAGGAGATATTGGGTTAGATTCTCTGTGGATGTTCCCTGATTTCCAGCTGTTTGTGCTTTGTGAAGCTTCTGGTGATTTTGTTGAGGCTGCTATAGTGCAGGTTTGGCAAACCTCTCAAAATAAAGGACCCTTTTAAAAATTCTGTCAAAAATGGAATACCTTAAAAGCCATAAACAAGACTGTTACTGTACTTAAATGCAAATAATAATGAACATGATAGACATTTCAACAGCATTTAAAGGTTTTCACAAAATGTTGTTATTTGAATAGTGCCTTTTCATTAATGCAGTGTCAATAAAAATTTGGGAAAAAAAACCATACAAGCTATTTAATTACTATCAAAATAGCTTTGATCACTGCAAATCAGTCGTAGCACACAAGTTTGTAATGTGGACATTGGTCCTTAATGCTGCTGTGGAGCAGAAAGTTGCAGATCTCTGTTATAGTCAACCCTGTTATCGTGGGTTAGAATACTCCTCTCATTGTTTCAAGAACTTTGTATAACATTGTATTTGTAAAGCAGCTTTCACATTCACAAGGGCATTTTAGAGACATGCATATTTAGAGGTCACTTGATCTGTAGAATAACCTGCTGGAGAAACCACAAACCCAGTTCCACTTTATCGTCAGCCCCACAGGCTACCTCCCCTCTGTCACTGAACCATCACAATGCCACATGCAAAAAAAATTGTCCACCAAGTTAATATTCCAAACTAAATTCAAAAATGTAATCATGCCACATTGCACTCCAAAGTCAACTATTCTTTAAGGGACTGTGTTACTTGTGCATTTGCCTGCCATAGTGCTTTCTTGTGGCTGCAGCATAGTTGATTTTCAGTGGAGGAAACTGTTGGTGCTCTCAAAGAAATATCTTCGAATAGTTTTGGGTCCAGAAGGCCCACTTGTGGACTGCATCATCTTGAATTGGTGAGCAACAGTCGGGGTGACAGCAGAAGACAGATAGAGTACATGAGATGGGGATGATGTAATTTGTTACTTTGCATGACAATAGTAAGGGTCATAAAAACAGAACATGCTGGGGAAATTCAGATAGTCCAGCATCGGTGGATAGACACAGGGAGAATTACGGGTCATGTTCTATGGAACTGAAGCCATCTCTGTGAGATAGTGCCTCAGCAATCTGTTGGAGGACGTGTTGTTGAATTGCTTTTGACACCTCACCATGCACTTTACACGTTATAATACACAGGTACAATGGCAGTAAACTATCTTTGCACGATAGCAGTCTGAGTTTCTACTCTAATACTTAAACGTTTGTCTTTTACACAGAGCTCTGACATCTTATATGTTGTGCCATTCCTCACATTCTTTTTGCGTCATAGCTCCCAGTATCTTCACCACCTCCAGTGCATATCCCCTTGAGAGGTGAAGGTTAGGTTGAATTGTTGTGAGCTACTCAAGGTGATAGCACCCTGCTGTCACAATCAGTCAATGAAAGTGCGCTCAGATCTGGTTGGATGCAGCAATCATTCAAATGAATAGATGGTTTACTGCTTTGCTGTTGCTCTTGCAGCCTGTGTTATTGCTGCAAGGTGAATTTCTATTTCATTTGTCAGTTTCTGGCTAACCTTTTAGTCAGGAGGGTGAGCACTTTGTGCCCCTGTGATATCCTGCCCAAATTAGCAAACAGGTCACAATGGCTTCTGAGATGGGCAGTCCTCCATTCATCAGGAATAATTGTTGACCAGGATGAGAAATGCCATCCCCTTAAACTCAAATAGATCAGTGCTAAGGCATTCCAAATGCCTAACTGGAAAGGAGAAGGGCATAAGAGGTGTTTTCTGCTTTTGCTTCTGGGTGGTGCAATTGGAGACCACATCCTCTCAGTAACATGGAATACCTGACCACCGTACAGGTTGCTGCACCTTGGTCTGACACTTGGAAATACCCAGATGTCCTTGATGGATCTTCTGGTGGTCTAGATATAGAAATCATGTGACCTCTACCCTCTTACCAGAGATGATAATGATGTAGTAATGTTGTTCAAACTAGTGATTCCAAGGTTGGGTTACTAGGGACACACTGAAGCCGGCCATCAAGGTAGAACATGTGGGACCGTACACATTATTCATTATGTGATCGAGCTTTATGAAATTCCTGCGACTCTTTGCTGTGAATGGCAAACAGTCAGTGGGTAAGATTGTAAAGTCCTTAACTTCCTGAAAAAAGTTTTGTCTTCTGTCTCTGAGCTATTAATGGGTTGGTATCCTTGCTAATGTGTCAAAAGTATTCTGGTGCTTCCTTTGTGTGCATTCTGTAACTGTATCATCTCACATCAGAAACAGGTGAAATTTCTGGATTCTGGGAGGCATCTTGTCAGTTCCTTTGTCTTTCAATAAAGTTACTAACAATTTGTTTCAATCTTGACTGGTAGGGTACATGAGGCAGTCAGAGAATCTCTTGCATGTCCAACACTACAGTGTGTGCCTCTATTTCAATTAACAGTATACTTGTTCTACGTTAGTAAGAGCTCTGGAAGCATCACTGTCTGATCCCATCGCAATGTATCTGAAATAGGACTGCTGCCAAATCTGTGCCTGTCTATTCACTGTTGTTCTGGTTGGAAGGGCAGAATCATATCATTCAAGAATCTCAGACAAAATAAGCATATCTTTGATTTGGTCAGAAAGTGGCTTTTGATACTCAGTTCAACACCATGCCTGTTTCTAATTTTACCCGAGTGGTTCATTAACTTGGATTAAATGGGGTAAGAACTTTCTCACTCAGTTCGCCATTCCCATAAACAGTCAGAGTTCTGCAGTGGTCATCTGTCTTTGATTTCCCTATTCTGTGGGTCTGCCATGATCCATGTTACCTGAACAATATGATCCAAATATTCAATTTTTGGCTTTTAGAATTTACATTTGTTATTGAGTAGCTATCCCAGCATCCTGTAAGTTTCTCAAGATTCTTATGCTGTCATCATATTGTGGTTTTGAGGATCCATGGATGGCAATATCATCCATATGACAGATAATGCCATCCAGGATGTTGTACATTGTCTGTTAGAAAGGCTTTGGTGTAGATGTGATGTCAAATAGTCCACAGTGGAAACAATAGTTACCAGAGCGTGTTATGAATATGGGTAGCAGTTGGACTCCTTGTCTAAAGGTTGCCAGAGGCAACTGTTCGTATCTGGCTTGGTAAAGATTATGCTGCTTGCAAGTTTATCTAGGTTCTGATTTACAGGTGCCATCTTGCCGCACTGCTTTATTCAAACTTGTTAGATTGATGAAAATTGTTGCCTGAGGATCTGACACCATTAGCAGAGTATCATGTAGTCAGGTGTGTCACATTTGAAATAACCCCCTGTTTGAGCCTGACCTTAATTTTAAATTGTACATTCATTTTAAGCATGCGTGGGTGTGAATAAACAAATGAGTTTGGCACCTACCTTCATTGTGATTTGGTTCACATTTTTATGTCTCCCCGCCCTAGAACGGGTTTTGGGAATTTTTGGTTGAACTCATTTGCTTTTTCCTGCATGATAACTGCTTGCATTTTCAAAATGAGTTCAAAGTTTGTGCAGGCTCTCCTACTTGGCGGGAATGTAATTGTGGGCAACATGTAGTGTTTCAACAATTACTTTGTCTTTGCATCTTACTGCTGCCAGAAGCTGACTTTTTATCTTGAGTCTAGTTCCTCGTGAGCCTTACAGCTGGATAGAAACTATCTGAAATGTGATGTTTTGCAGTCACTTAAGACTACCTGACTAACAGTGACTCCAGCCTCTGTGTTCAGTTTAATTTACGAGGGCCATTGATGGCAATGTCAATATTCCAGTGCTGACTATTATGGTTTCTAACTTCCTCAAGAGGAATAATTCACTGTGCTGGTTTGCCATGAGAATACTTTGGCTTGTGTTTTTTGAGCATGACTATTCTACTGAAACAGAAACACTGTAATGCGGCTTTCAGCAGTGTGGGCAAGGCCTTCTTCCTGCCTGTGTACCTTCTTCATGCCATCGTGGGAAGCTCTCAAAATTGTAGTTTAGACCTTTTCCATGTATTTGTCCTGTTTCTGTGAGTTTCTTTTGTGCACCTGTTGGCAGTCCCACCCTCTGCACAATTTGTTTGGAGCCCTGTGCTGTCTGGAAAGTTCTTGGATGGATTAGGGTGAAAATCAGTGTTTTCCTAAATTGAACTCAGCAGACTTGCCTGGTGACTAGGTGAGCAATGAAGCCCTTCTCCCCCGCAACACTTTGGGGGGCACTGGCTTTATCTCCAGGTACTTCCGCGCTCCGATGGTTAAATCACTAGGTTGGCCTCATCCTTCAGTAATTACACTGTACCTCCTGTTGGGCTTCAATTTGAATGTTTCGCTGGCACTAGCTGCTGGTTCTTTGGGTCTGGTCACTGCTTGCCACATTATAGCCTGTACTCAAGTAACTGAACCTTAACAGGCTCATTTGATCATAACTAGCAGGTGGGATTAGTTTAGAATGCATCATGGTCAGTGCAGATGAGGTGGGCCGAAGGGCCTACTCCTATGCTGTACTCTTCTGTGTTCTATAGTTTAGAAATTAGGGATGTCAAGAGAGGACATCTCGTGGTGCTACACATCTGGGGTCCCAAATCCATATGATTTGATGTCACTGTGATATAACATCTGGTGCACATGCTCAGTTGTTATTCTCAGAGAATTGGAATCTTTAGATTTTTACTCCATACAGGTAGCCTTCGATTGAGTGATCCCCATCCCCAAACAACGAACAAACTGTCTGTACAGGTTAATCTATCTGGTACGTCGCATATTGACATTCTGGCTCCCAACTGGTTAATTTCAATGTTGGTGAGCTGAGACCTTTAAGTGATCATTACTTTATGAATTAAGTGCCTCAACGGGCAACTGCATGGGAAACTCAACTGTGGACATTCTCTCTCCAAACCTAATTCTGGTGGAGATGGAAAGACAGCTAAGTAAGTGGCTTTTCCACCTTAAAGCTTGTCTCCCCTGGGAGCACATGTTTCTTCTCATAACTTAATCAAGCTACAATTGGAATAGACAGACCATGAACTTATTTGGATCTCCAGGCTGTTGGAGAGTGAAGATCATGTGGAAACCCAATATTTGATACGTTTTAGGCCTCTGCTTCTCTGTAGAACAGAGCAAGCAGCTGAGACATTGAAACAATAAGAAAAAAAACTGAGTGAGCTCCATCTTTTTTCTCTCTCTACCCATCTCAAAAGTTTCTGAATAATACCTGTTCACTGTGACTAATCCAGATGCTGCAGGTTAGATTTTTGAAAGAATGCAAACCAGAATGAACTGTCTGTAGAAGAACAAGTAAGTTATCTGTCTGCATTTCAAAATCAACTTGACTCTGAAACATCATGACCACTGAATTCAGCCTGAATTAAACCAGGTCCCAAATTGCATAAGTTGTGTATCATTTTAAATTAAATGGATTCTAATTTCTATGATCTATCCTCCCTGTTCTGGAATCTGTACCCTGGATTTCACCTGAAAAAGGTGCAACGGTCTAAAAGCTTGTGATTTCAAATAAACCTGACGGAATATAACCTGGCCTCATGTGACTTCTGACTTTGTCTACCCCGGTTCAACATCGGCACCTCCACATCATGGAATCTGTTTGCCTGTGGTCAAAATCCACTTGTGTATATGCTGTAAGAGAGCAGATATTTTTCCTTTTGGACTATAAACTGGAATGGAATTTGGACACTGCTGTAGAGCTGAAATACCAGGAGAGGTTTGCAACTTGAAATATGAAGTGGGGTACAAGTGGTATACTGTATAAGACGGTATTGCTTTTAGAACAGTGACGTTGTTGTATTATTGATTCAGGGAGGCACCAGAAGTATTTGAGTTTAAGGAAAACAACCTGATAACAGCCTTTGGATTAGTTGAGCTGCTATTTGGCACAGGTTGGTGGGTGCAGTGCTGCTGGTACTAGGCAAAAACAGCAATCAGAAAACATATATTTTCCTTCTCTCTGCTGAAGTGAAAAAGGAACAAAACTCAAAAGGAAGAATTCTCATGTAAGAAAAGATCAATATCTATCCAATTGACAATTGAATCTATGAATGACTGTCACTGTGGAGAGATTAACATTTCATCATTGCTACAATCAAAAGAGCTGTGAGAAATAACTCTCCACCTTGTGATCAGGACTTCTGATCTTCAGAATTTAATTTTACCATCTATAGTTTTCCAGCTATAATATTTGTGTTGAACCATCCATCTTTTGGCTGTCTTATCTGCGAATATTTGTGTAATTTGGAGTTTTAAAGGAGTAGAGGTAAAGTGACATAGTAGTAGATTAATAATCCTTTCTTTGTTCTCAGCCGCCTATCAAAGAATAAGTGTATCACTATAAATTGGGTTATTTTCCTGTAAATGACAAAACCTGGTGTGGATTCCTGTTGTCCCGAATAAAAGGCAACAGTAAGGAAAATTGATCATTGTGTGTTTTAATTACTTATTCACATATTTATAATGTCCTGTAGAACAGTGGGGCATGGTTATTATGTCCATAGAATCATATCCATAGGATCCCTACAGGCCCTTCGGCCCAACAAGTCCACACCAATCCTCAGAGCATCCCGCCAAGACCAATTCCCCAAACCAACCTGATCTACACATGCCTGAACACCTTGGGCAATTTAGCATGGCCAATCAACCTAGCCTGCACAACTTTGGACTATGGGAGGTAACTGGAGCACCCGGAGGAAACCCACGCAGACATGGGAAGAATGTGCAAACTCCACACAGACAGTTACCTGAGAGGGAATCAAACCCAGGCCCCTGACACTGTGAAGCAGCAGTGCTAACCACTGAGCCACCGTGCCGCCACGACACTATATCATTTGGTACAGAACAGACTCTTTGGCCTATTAAGTCTGTACTGTCAAAAATACGCTACTACCTAGTCTCACGCACCTGCACTAGGCCCAGACCCTTAAATGTTATGGCATTTCAAATGCTCATCCAAGTATTTTTTAAATGTTGTGATGTTTTCTGCCTCAACTACCCTCTCAGGAACGTGGCTAGCAAACATTGAAAAGGTGATTAGTGCAATATATCCAATTAAGTCATAACTGTATGCATGTGTTTCATGTCTGTATTTTACTTCGACCAGATTGAGTACTTTAAAAGCTATCCTCTATTCTTTGTTAAAATTTAAGAAAGCCTGTCTGATTGTATCTTTTATGATCACAGCACATAATCACACATTGCTTTCTCAACAATTTTCTTTAAAAAAGAATTGTGTTGCAGTCAAATGAGGAGAGGAAAGAAAGGAGTTAACGGATTTCTCCGTACTGTAAATAGTACACACTGAAGCCATAGAACATTAATGGGGAGAGGAAATAAATGTTTAAGCTACTGGTTCAATTTTAATTTCAATTCAATTTCATTTTTTGTCCATATGGAAATTAATTTTGGGTGCATTATTTGTTTATCAAAAAACTGAATATAAATGAATAATAGTAATGAAAAGAAAAAACATTACTCTCTCAAAGAACTCAAACGTCAGTTAAATTGTAGAAAACCAAACCCCAATAGAAGAGAAAAGGAAAAGAGGAAACAAAACCAGAAAAAAAAACTGAAGTTAAAACAAAGATAACAAAGTGTGAAGCTGGCTGAACACAGCAGGCCAAGCAGCATCTGAGGAGCACAAAAGCTGACGTTTCGGGTCTAGACCCTTCGGGAGATGGTGCTTGGCCCGCTGTGTTCATCCAGCTTCACACTTTGTTATCTTAGATTCTCCAGCATCTGCAGTTCCCATTATCTCTGATACAAAGTTAAAACAAAGACCCATTTTGCTGCAGTGCAGCACTACACATGCTTGCTGTGTTGCATGTTTTGTGAAAGAGCACATTACATGGGAAAATGAATGCACTCCATAAATAATCTGATCGCTTTGTTGAATTAATGGAATGAAAATATCAACATTTTATTGAACTTGGACATTGTTTCCCATTGCCTTTGTTGTAATTATGTTTATGAATATCTGTTATGTTTATTATTAGATTGTTTATCATCAGACTTCATTCGTTGGCTTCAGTAATGTCCACAACAGAACAAAACTTAGATCGTGCAGCACAGTACTGCTGCAGGCTTTAAAGTAAGGGTAATGATTTGGAATAATGCCAACTATGCAGTTTGTTTGATAAGCCTGAACTGATGCAGCAGATTGCAGAGCACAGGCTGTTGAAACATTTGCTGGATTTCACGTTAGATGCAGACAGATACAAAGAGTGTCGATGACAAGCATATGACCTTTCTTTTAAATTATTTCATGGGATGTAGGTATCACTGGCAAGACCTGCATCAGTTCATTGTCCTTAACTGCCCTTGAACTGAATGTTTTGCTGGGCGGCTTAAAAGTTCAAAAAAGCGTCAACGAAATTACCGTGGATCTGGAATCATCATAGGCAGACCAGTTAAAAGATCGCAGATTTCCTTCTCTAAAGGGCATGAGTGGATTAGATGGCAATTATTAATGGTTGTCATAGTCACCATGAATGAGATGAGCTTTATATTCAATATTTATTAAACTTCAATTCCACTAGTAGTCATATTTCCAGACCATTAGTTTCACCTACTGAATTACTTAGCATTATCACTAAGCCAGTGTCTTACTATGTAGGATTACACAACACGATTTTTATGTTGTGAACAATAACTTCTGCAGGTGACAATCTTTGAGGGTATTGGGCCATGAGTGGCAGCCTTTCCTTCCACTGTCTCACCCAAGAGTAATATCCTTCTCTATGATCTGGGGCAGTGAATGTTTGTGTTAGATTATTCATAAAACGATAGGAACATATCGCTATGCAAATGCTGTATTCAGTCAGATGATGAGCAATAGTGTTACCAGCTGACTTGCCACTTGGAGAGCTGCAAGAAGACCACTTAGTGGAGTTCTATCATTAAATGTGTGATTATTTTGAACTTATGGAAACCAGAAGATCTAACAGCTAGCAGCTGAGCATGCAGCAAAGATAGAATGAATTATATTTAAAATTGAGGACAATCTTGGTGCATTATGCACAGTGTGATGATACATCAATTTGGCAATTCCAGCAACTCCTTGCTTACAAGAATAATAGCATACATCTAAATATCACATTCATGACAGCAAAACGCCCCAGCACAATTCAAGGTGACAACAATCCACATAATATATTTTAAGAAGGGACATAGAGGAGGAGAGAGACAGCAATGCAGAAAGTTTTAGGAAGGGTATCCCAGATCTTAGGACCTTGTGACATTTGAACACATATGCTTGAACAGAGAGCAAATAAAATCAGAAATTTGCATAAGGTCAGAATGTTCTGTTCTTGCTCCCGATTTTCAGCATCTTTACTTTTCTCAATTTTTTATTGCTTTGAATGAATTGGGTTTGTATCCCAGCCTCAACTTCAATATGAACTCAGCTATCCATCCCCCAATTGAAAATATTTTATTGCAAAGAAGCCTCGGACTTATTTCAGAGTTAAAATCTGAAGCATTGAAATATGTGTGGGTTTCAATTTGGAAAGTTGGGTTGAGCACAACATCTGCAAAGAACAAACAGAAGATTATATACATCTGTTATTTATTTCAAATCAAATTCTCGACCTCCAGTTGGTTTTACTCCTTTCTGATAGAATGGATCTGGTCAGCTACACCAGGCCAGTTGCTGCTGTGCCCAGATAGCAGTTGTCAGTGACGAGGCAGTGGCGATCGGCCATGAGGGATAGTGGTGGTGCCCAGTGTTGAAGCCTTGAAAGTGATGGCAGAGGCTGGCATGCCCAGGCTGTCTTACCCCAGTGTGGTGGGGACTGGAGGCAGAGTGAGCCCTCTTGGGGAAACTCAGCTTGGAGATCTGCGGTTCTGAGGAAGGGTCACTGGACCCGAAATGTTAACTCTGTTTTCTCTTTCATAGATGCTGCCAGACCTGCTGAGCTTTTCCAGCAACTTTGTTTTTGTTGGAGATCTGCAGGTCCACTGCTCAAGAAGGGACTGTCACTTTTAACATTTTAACTTTATTTCTTTACTTTTCTACTTTTATGCTAAGAAGGCTGCAGGGCTGAACTTTTAAACATTTCTTTATTTCTCTATTTCAGTAATTAAGATATTGTCCCTGGGTACTTTGTACTGAAGATGGAACTGTGTGTGGCAACATTGTAAACTTCTCACTGTGCTCTTGTACCCCATACTTGAGTACATGTGACAATAAAACCTAAATCTAAAATCTAAGACAGTTCAAATAAGAGCTCAGGTCTGTCACCTTCTAATGCATTCTCATAGCATGTACTTGTGTAAGTGACCTCTGAAGCTCCTGTATACATGGTCTGTACAACCAAACAGCAGCTGTCACTATTAAAAAGCATGAAACATTTATGGAATTAAAAATAAATCCACTTTGGGGGAGACTTTAATGCAGATTGTAGATGTGACCTTGAGTGAGCAACAAATTATTTGTCCCTTCTGTAATCATGGGTTAAGCTTACTGCTGTACTATGCATTGATACTTAGAATAGTGACACTTTAAACAAATGTATTTTGAATATTATTGCAGGTAACCAGGCTAATTACTAAGACACTACTAGGATACTAGATAATGCAAGATACTTACTGTTCTGAAAACGTAATATCAGAATTCTGGATGTGAGTTTGCTCGCTGAGCTGGAAGGTTAGTTTTCAGACGTTTCGTCACCATTCTAGGTAACATCATCAGTGAGCCTCCGACGAAGCGCTGGTGTTATGTCCCGCTTTCTATTGATCTGGTTAGGTTTCCTTGGGTTGGTGATGTCATTTCCTGTTCTTTTTCTCAGGGGATGGTAGATTGGCTCCAAGTCAATGTGTTTGTTGATGGAATTCCGGTTGGAATGCCATGCTTCTAGGAATTCTCGTGCATGTCTATGTTTGGCTTGTCCTAGGATGGATGTGTTGTCCCAATCAAAGTGGTGTCCTTCCTTATCTGTGCGTAAGGATACGAGTGATAGTGGGTCATGTCGTTTTGAGGCTAGTTGATGTTCATGTATCGTGGTGGCTAGCTTCCTGCCAGTTTGTCCAATGAAGCTAGCCACCAGGATACATGAACATCGACTAGCCTCAAAATGACATGACCCACTATCACTCGTATCCTTACATACAGATAAGGAAGGACACCACTTTGATTGGGACAACACATCCATCCTAGGACAAGCCAAACAGAGACATGCAGGAGAATTCCTAGAAGCATGGCATTCCAACCGGAATTCCATCAACAAACACATTGACTTGGAGCCAATCTACCATCCCCTGAGAAAAAGAACAGGAAATGACATCACCAACCCAAGGAAACCTAACCAGATAAATAGAAAGCGGGACATAACACCAGAGCTTCGTCGGAGGCTCACTGATGATGTTACCTAGAATGGTGACGAAACGTCTGAAAACTAACCTTCCAGCTCAGTGAGCAAACTCACATCCAGAACCTCAACCTGAGCTACAAATCTTCTCAAAATATCAGAATTATTGATTTTGCATATAATTGATTCAACCTATATTTACATTTTGGAAGTTTTGGAAAGGACACTTTACAAAGCAAAAGAAAATAGATGCAACAGAGGACAATATTGCAAATTAAAAACACAGGCTGCTTGACTGGAACCACTACAATCTTTTCAGAGGTAGAACACATTTTATGAGTGCAGAAAAGCTATAGGATTTGAACAGAAATCGAGAGACCACTTGCCTAGAGCAACTGCTTTGTGCTCTTGCCTTTCTTTTCTCTGAAACACGACTAATTAAAGTGTATAAGTTGAAAAATCACCGGAAGGCCTCATCACCATAAGTGGAGAGTTTTTAAACGAAAATTTAAAATCTACCCCACTGCCTCCAGACAAGTGATCAATCTGCCATAACAAATCCAGGAAGATACCCCAGAGCCAACAGCTTGTGTACAAAATGACTTCACTCAACATTTGGCAACCTGTGAATATCATTTTTTTCTGAATTTAACCACTACTTGGCCAAAATAAGATAACACTGTGCAGAGTGTCTTTTTTTATTCATCTACGGTGCGAGTGTTGCCGGCTGGGGCAGTATTTATTTTCCCTCAGTTACGCGAATGTTTGTTAGTTTTCAAGAAGGATACTTGTATATATTTGCAAAATTGAAACCTTGCGTTAGTAACCTTTATTTGTTTGTGACTGAATTTTGTTTGAAATGAACCAATGATTTGTCCCGTCCTGAAGAAGGATCAGTGGACCCAAAACATTAACTCTGCTTTCACTCAACAGATGCTGCCAAGTCTGCTGAGTTTTCACGATAGTTTCTGTTCATTGACTCTGATTTCCAGCAGCCATAGTTGTATGTTTTTTGTTTGGGGTTAGTGGTAACTTATTGGCTTGGATAGAGAAGTGACTAACCAACAGAAAGCAGACAGTTGGAATAAATGGGTCTATTTCTGGTTGGCAAGACATAACTAGTAGGTTGGCAAGGTCCTTGAGCCCCAAATATTTATAATGTATATTATTGATTTGGATGCTGGGATGGAAAGTACTGTGGCCAAATTTGCAGACGGCATTAAAAAGGATGGGCAAATAAATTGCAGTGCAGAAAGTAGAAATTTACAAATGGATGTGGATAACCCAGGTGAATGTGCCAAAATTTGGTAATTGAAGTTTAATGTGGATAAATGTGAGGTTGTCTATTTTGATCGGAGGAATGGAAAGACAACTTATCTAAATGGAAATAAAATTTCAGAGTGCTTAGATACAGAGGTATCTGGGTGTCCTTGCACATGAACTGCAGAATACAAATATGCAGGTACAGCAGTAATAAGGAAGTCATTGCTGAAGGACTAGAGTATAAAAGTAGGGAAGTAGGAAATGTTGCTTCAAGTTGCTTCATTCATTAGTAAGACTGCATCTGGAGTATAGTGTACAATTTTGGTCCCCTAAATTAGGAGTGATATAGTTGCAATGGAGACAATTCAGAGGACATTCACTGGATTGACTCCAGAGATAAGAGATTTGTCTTATGAAGAGAGGTTGAGCAGTTTAGGCCTGTACACTCTGGAGTTTGGAAGAATGAAAAATCTAATTGAAGTTACGTGAGATGCTAAAGGTGACTGACAAGGTAGAGATAGAGAGCATGTTTCCTCATGTGGGGTAATGTAGAATGAGAAATCATTGTTTAGCATAAGGGATAGAGGATTTAAGATAGAAATGAAGAGAAATTACTTCTCTCAAAGAGTCATCTGGCTGTGGAATTCACTACCTCAGAGTGTGGTGGATGCTGGGATATTGAGTAAATTTAAAGGAAGAGATAGAGAGATTTTTAATTCATAATTGGTTGAAAGGTTATGGAGAGTGGGCAGGAGAGTGGAGTTGAGGCTGCGATGAGATCAGCCTGCAATAGGAATAAATGTGCAGGAGACACGTGGGGCTGAATTACCACTCCTGCTCCTAATTCTTATGTTATGAAGAGCATAACAAGGAAAGGAATCAATTCATCCCTCCAAACAGGATCATAACAGTGTGGTATGATTCTACTGCGCAACTTATTCATCTATGTAAGTAGTCACTTGAAACAAGAAAGATTTAAAGTAATGTACTGCCCTTTACATGTAGATTGTGACCAACTCATTTTCATTTCAGAACTTATTTTGTTCCATATTCATGCCATCAAGATGGAGCTGGACGAGCTTTTAGAATTCTATCTTAAAGGATGGTAAGTGGATTACCAGGTGACAAAGATTTTGGTCATCTGAAGCAGCCAGAGAGGGGTTTTAACAGTATTTTTTCTTCCTTAACCTTGAACATTTTTGTATTGAATTTGCCTCTTCCAGGAGTTTGTAAGGTAGTGAAGGAGAAATGATGGGATGAGGCGAGTGTGATGGTAACAAGTGCAAAGTGTATCATGAATAGTTCAACCATCATGAGCTTGTGCCAAGCTTGTCTTTATCTGCCTGCTGTTTTCACAAGCTTGTGTGACACTGCAGAGGGAATCATGCCACTGCTTAGATCTGAAGACCTGAATGACAAAAGATCATTGGGCAGTTGTATCATTTAATACTGGAACTGTAGCAGAAGAACTGGGAATATGTGGTGTGTGAATGGAGGATGTAATTTGACTGAGAACTGTTGGACAAAGAAAGCTTCCAGTGTGTACCAGTGTCTAAAATCTTAGGAGAGAAAAGGGGCAAAGAAAAGATCCTTCTAAATACCAAAAAAATACAATCAGTTTAAAAAATATCGGTACAAAACAGATGTATTAACTTCCTCCTTAAAAATGTAGAAATATAGAGCTTATTAGCAAAAGTAGACAATTCAACCCTTGAAGCCTGTACCACCATTTGATATGATCATGATTTATGGTCTCCAATCACATTTCTTGCCTGTCTCCCATAACTATGGACTTCCTTATCTATCAAAATCCTACCCAACAATGCCTTGAAACTAACCTCAATGATTCACTTCTATAATTTTCTGCAGAAGAGAATTCCGCAGACTAACAGTGTTTTGACTGAAAAAAAAACTTGTTTTGTCTTAAAAGTGAGTCCTCTTATTTTTAAATACTGTCCCTGGTTTCTTCCACATGAGGAAACATCTTCCTGGTATTCAGTCTATCAAGTCACCTTAGGATCTTTATGGGTAGAATTTTCTCTTTGCTGGTGCGGCATTGGTAATCAAAGAATGCCTATAGTGTGGAAACAGACCCTTCAGCCCAACAAGCCCACACTGACCCACAGAGCATCCCATCCAATCTACACATCCCTGAACACCATGGGCAATTTAGCATGGCCAACCCACCTAACCTGCACATCTTTGGACTGTGGGAGGAAACTGGAGCATCCAGAGGAAACCCACACAGACACAGGGAGAATGTGCAAACTCCACACAGACAGTTGCCCGAGGGTGAAAGCAAACCTGGGTCCCTGGTGCTGTGAGGCTGCAGTGCTAACCACTGAGCCACCGTGCCGTAATGATGTAAAAGTTGAGAAAATACAGAGAGAATGAAAAACTCAAAACCTTGACATAGAGAAAACAAAACTTGATTTTTCTCTTTTGCTTTAAGTATGGAATAATTAAAATAGGAGCAGTGGTAGGCCATTTAGCCCCTTGAGCCAGCTCTGCCATTCAATATGATCATGGATGGTCATCGAGTTCACTATCGTAATCCTCCCCTATCCTCACATCCCTTGATCCCTTTAGCCACAAGAACTATATCTGCCTCCTTCATGAAAATACACAATATTTTGGCTTCAACCAGCTTCTGTGGCAATTAATTCCACAGGCTTACCACTGTCTGGGTGAAAGATGTTTGAGTCATAGAGATATACAGCAAGGAAACAGACCCCTTGGTCCAACTTGCCCACGTCATCCAGATATCCTAAATAAATCTAGTCCTATTCTCCTCACCTGTAACCTAAAGGATTCACCCAGTAATCTTTAAACCCTGACTCTGGCCTCCCCAACCATCTAGAACATCATTCCTACATTTAAAGATAGGAAGAACTGTGTGTAAGAACTGGAGTCAGAGATAACACAGGGTGGAGCTGGAGGAACACAGTGGCCAGGCAGCATCAGAGGAGCAGGAAAGTTGACATTTTGAGTCGGGACCCTTCTTTATTTAACATTTAGCATGTCTAGACCTGTTAGGATTTTGTAGTTTTCTATGAGAATGCCCTCTCATTCTTCTAAACTTCAGTGACTACAATCCTAATTGACTCACTCTCTTCACAAATCAGTCCTGTCATCCCTGGAATCAATGTGGTAAATGGTGAGTTCAGAATCTGACTGTTGAGTGGTGATTACCTTGTTTCCATGTATTTGCATCTCATTATTAACTCACTCTGCCCTATTTCCATGCCACTTCCAATTTGCCTCTCCTTGCTTGATGGTGCTGCAAATGCTTGGCATGTAAATTAGAATGGGTACCTAGCAACTGCTGAAAGCTTGTCTCAGCCATGCTCCAAGTGATTCTTCACAACAATGTGTGTCTGCTTCCATGGCTAACAGCGTGCTTCATTCACAAATGTTGGCAGCAGCAAGCCACTAGTTTCACCATATCAGCATGTCTGCTGTTGGATCAAATTACACATTACTTTGGTCCTTCAACAATTTCTTTTGCAGTTTAAGGACACCCACAACCTGCAAGCTACTGCCAGGTCACCTTGTTTGTAGGGAGCACACATACATCTCATGCATTTGTGCAGGATGCAATTTCTGGGGATGAGCTGCTGTCTTACAGCTCATTACTTCCGCACCTACACAGGCCCCAAACCCCACCTCTTCCTCCGGTACATTGATGACTGTATCGGCGCCGCCTCTTGCTCCCCAGAGGAGTTCGAACAGTTCATCCACTTCACCAATACCTTCCACCCCAACCTTCAGTTCACCTGGGCCATCTCCAGCACATCCCTCACCTTCCTGGACCTCTCAGTCTCCATCTCAGGCAACCAGCTTGTAACTGATGTCCATTTCAAGCCCACCGACTCCCACAGCTACCTAGAATACACCTCCTCCCACCCACCCTCCAGCAAAAATTCCATTCCCTATTCTCAATTCCTCCGCCTCCGCCGCATCCGCTCCCACGATAAGACATTCCACTCCCGCACATCCCAGATGTCCAAGTTCTTCAAGGGCCGCAACTTTCCCCCCACAGTGATCGAGAACGCCCTTGACCGCGTCTCCCGTATTTCCCGCAACACATCCCTCACACCCTGCCCCCGCCACAACCGCCCCAAGAGGATCTCCCTCGTTCTCACACACCACCGTATTAACCTCCGGATACAACGCATCATCCTCCGACAGTTTCGCCATTTACAATCCGACCCCACCACCCAAGACATTTTTCCATCCCCACCCCTGTCTGCTTTCTGGAGAGACCACTCTCTCCATGACTCCCTTGTTCGCTCCACACTGCCCTCCAACCCCACCACACCTGGCACCTTCCCCTGCAACCGCAGGAAATGCTACACTTGCCCCCACACCTCCTCCCTCACCCCTATCCCAGGCCCCAAGATGACATTCCACATTAAGCAGAGGTTCACCTGCACATCTGCCAATGTGGTATACTGCATCCACTGTACCCGGTGTGGCTTCCTCTACATTGGGGAAACCAAGCGGAGGCTTGGAGACCGCTTTGCAGAACACCTCCGCTCAGTTCGCAACAAACAACTGCACCTCCCAATCGCAAACCATTTCCACTCCCCCTCCCATTCTCTAGATGACATGTCCATCATGAGCCTCCTGCACTGCCACAATGATGCCACCCGAAGGTTGCAGGAACAGCAACTCATATTCCGCCTGGGAACCCTGCAGCCATATGGTATCAATGTGGACTTCACCAGTTTCAAAATCTCCCCTTCCCCTACTGCATCCCTAAACCAGCCCAGTTCGTCCCCTCCCCCCACTGCACCACACAACCAGCCCAGCTCTTCCCCCCCACCCACTGCATCCCAAAACCAGTCCAACCTGTCTCTGCCTCCCTAACCGGTTCTTCCTCTCACCCATCCCTTCCTCCCGCCCCAAGCCGCACCCCCATCTACCTACTAACCTCATCCCACCTCCTTGACCTGTCCGTCTTCCCTGGACTGACCTATCCCCTCCCTACCTCCCCACCTATACTCTCTCCACCTATCTTCTTTACTCTCCATCTTCAGTCCGCCTCCCCCTCTCTCCCTATTTATTCCAGTTCCCTCTCCCCATCCCCCTCTCGGATGAAGGGTCTAGGCCCGAAACGTCAGCTTTTGTGCTCCTGAGATGCTGCTTGGCCTGCTGTGTTCATCCAGCCTCACATTTTATCATTTACTTTGTGCTTTCTTTGAGGCTGAAAACTTCTGTTTTTTGTGTTGTTTTGTAATGCAGAGACACAGTCAGACAGCTTATTGCAGTTCAGGGAACCAGTCAAGGAAATGGACAGAGATAATGGGAACTGCAGATGCTGGAGATTCCAAGATAATAAAATGTGAGGCTGGATGAACACAGCAGGCCAAGCAGCATCTCAGGAGCACAAAAGCTGACGTTTCGGGCCTAGACCCTTCATCAGAGAGGGGGATATTGTTGTACCCCACAATGCTATATCAACACCATACCTATAGCATGTGCCAATAGTTTGGGCAGCAAAGACACTACCTGTGCTTCAGGTAAATGTCCATGTCCAAGTGTCAAAAGGGAGCAATCCCTGGTGGAGTCAGAGGGTTCCATGGTCAGTCAGGAAGTATCATAACAGTCAGTCAAGGGGTTTGTCTGATTATTGTACTGGGGATTGACTACAGCCAGTGTGGTATTTGATCCAACCAGAGTCTGGGAATCTTTGCAATTTAGGAACTGATATGCTCAGTTCTGCAGATGAATTGCAATCAGTCCGGGTGGGGAATTTATTCCAGGCAGTGGGCTGTGCTCAGTCAGGTCTGTCCTGCAGTCAGTCTAGGATTGCACTACAGTCAGTTCCAGGTGATTGGTTAGTGATGGTCAGAGGCTCATCAGGAACAGTCCTTTAGCGCTGGGGGAAATCGGTAACTCAATATCAACAAGCATAGAATGAGTAAAAGAGCTGTGAATGCTGTAAATCAGGAACAAGAACAGAAGTTGCTGGAAAAGCTCAGCAGGTCTGGCAGAATCTGTGAAGAAAATATCAGAGTTAATGTTTCGGGTCCAGATTCTGAGCAAGGCTCACCAGACCTGAAAGGCTAACTCTGATTTTTTTTCACACTTGCTGCCAAACATTGAAAGAGTCCGATTTGAATCTTCTTCAGAACTATTCTGAGGAAGAGTTATTTGGGACTTGAAACATTAACTCTGTTTCTCTCTCCACAGATGCTGCTAGACCTGAGATAATAGGAACTGCAGATGTTGGAGAATTCGAGATAACAAAATGTGGAGCTGGATGAACACAGCAGGCCAAGCAGCATCTCAGGAGCACAAAAGCTGATGTTTCGGGCCTAGACCCTTCATCAGAAAAGGGGGATGGGGAGAGGATTCTGAAATAAATAGGGAGAGAGGGAGAGGAGGACCATAGATGGATAGAGGAGAAGATAGGTGGAGAGGAGAGTATAGGTGGGGAGTTAGGGAGGGGATAGGTCAGTCCAGGGAGGACGTACAGGTCAAGGGGGCGGGATTGGGTTAATAGGTAGGAAATGGAGATACGGCTTGAGGTGGGAGGAGGGGGTAGTTGAGAGGAAGAACAGATTAGGGAGGCGGAGATGAGCTGGGCTGGTTTTGGGATACAGTGGGGGGAGGGGAGATTTTGAAGCTGGTGAAATCCACATTGTTACCATTGGGCTGCAGGGTTCCCAAGCGGAGTATGAGTTGCTGTTCCTGCAACCTACGGGTGGCATCATTGTGGCACTGCAGGAGGCCCAGGATGGACATGTCGTCTTAGGAATGGGAGGGGGAATTAAAATGGTTCGCAACTGCGAGGTGCAGTTGTTTATTGCGAACCGAGCGTAGGTGTTCTGCAAAGCAGTCCCCAAGCCTCCGCTTGGTTTCCCCAATGTAGAGGTAGCCACAGTAGATGCAGTATACCACATTGGCAGATGTGCAGGTGAACATCTGCTTGATGTGGACAGACGTGCTAAGTTTCTCCAGCATTTTCTGAGTCTGTTTCAGATTCCCAGCATCGGCAGTATTTTGTTTTCATTCAAATGTGGGAATGAGTTAATTGCATTGGATTTCTGAGGGAATGGTAATAGTGATGGAACTAATTCTAGATAGTAAAGAGGAAGTTCATCGACTACAGAAATGGTTCTCATGTCGCTGTTAAACTGGCCTCTACATGGGGAAAATGCAACGCCAATAAGGGCATGGAGGTTTGGGAGACAAAGAACTCTCTCTGGTGGTAAAATTGGGCCTAGTTATACAAAGGCAAGTGAACATAAATGGAGGAAACTGAAAGGTCATGGAGCCGCGGGGTCATAACACAGAAGGGAACATAAAGGATTCAGATGTGGCGGAATTATCTACATCTCATGTGAAGCTGGAAACTCATCCACATAAACACAATGAAAGAACCTTACCAATTCAGATCAAAACTCAACTGCACAATATCTGAACAAAATGACTGATGCCATGTGTAAAGTGGGTGGAGTAAATTACAATTTATTTTCTTCAGAGGCTGAGTAAAATGTCTGGAATTTGAGGTCTTGCTAGGGGCATTTGTAATTATCATGACTGCAGTGATGCTGTAATACTACCCATCTGGCTTCTATTTGCACTTGATCAGCAGCTCATTTATTGTCCAAGAAGGTACATTAAGAATTATGTCTTCAAGCAAACATGATCATTACACATGTGCACTGATTCTTTTTCAATATTTCTCTATATTTCTCTCTAATAGCAGCAGTGTTGCTTAGCAACACTCCACGGGACCTCGGAGGACCATGTGTGGCAGTGAGTTCCAGAACTGGAAGTCAATGCTATGTTCCATGTCTGCATGCTGTTTGCTGTGCACGGAATGTCAGAGTGGCTGTGCAAGCATCAGACACAACAATCTGCTTAACTTCAGCAGATTACTAAGGAAAGAAAAATAAATTAACAAGGATTTCCCCTAGCAATTCAGTTGGTTATCAGACAAATGTACATATAGCATTGTCGCCTTAACTTCTTAATTCAGAAAGCCATTCCAAATCTAAGACTGGAAGGCGTCACTTCATAGCTACCATATTTACATACTGAACAGTAAGTAGGCAAGGAAATAGGTCTGTGATGTGCAAGGATGCCTTTTCTTTATGGGGCTATCATAGTGGCTTACTGGCAGAATTCTGCTTCCCTAATCTAGCAAGAAAACTCTGCAAGTGCAATGTGTAAAAATATGCTTATGTACAGAACACCTTAATAAGGTATACATTGACCTCTTTAGGAAGACTCTATGTCACACTGCGTGAGGGCACAACCCTAAGACTTCATTGTGCTGAATGTGTGGGCTCATGTGTTCTTTCAATAAACTCGTGTAATGTTTCTGACCTTCCCCACTGGCTAAAAGCTCATACATCTGACACGGACATCGCTTTGGTTTGAGTTCTTGTGACCTTGCTTCAAATGTGAAGACAGAGTTGAGGGAGACAGCAATTGTAGGTTTGTTGGTAAACGCAGCAAGAATATCAACCTCTAGTTACCCTAACACAGAGGGGGATTCAGCAAGAAGTCAGAGAGGTATGATGAGACACTGTATCTGCAGGCTACACTGATATTTCCTTCAAATGTATTCTAAATAAAAGGCATGTTTAATTTTGCAGTCATCAGGATAATTTGTAACGATACCAGTTTAAGGGGAAAACTAACATGTATGAGAAGAGAGTGTTACTGGTTGTCAAGTAGATTTTGATTGATAGAGGCAATGCCAAGCACATCATATCAGTTAACACTGATTTCCGGTTAACTGCCAGTTTTTGTTTGAATTTTAAACCAGGCTGGAAGATTCCGATTGGTGGTACCTCATCCTGAGAAATGAACCAGTGAATGGCTTTGACTAATTTTGTTGAGTTGAAACAGGTGCAGAGTGTCGACATGTTGTTTGGGTATGCGAATAAACAGGACCATCTGTATGAATATATGTCACTTCCTGTACACAAAAATGTGACATACTCCGAGCCTGGCTGACAATCCTGAATTGATTGTCAACGTCATTCTTCTTTATGAATAACTTCAACAAAACGTGTCATTTTTCAGCCATCCTATAGTTCCGCACTTCCAAATGAGTACTCATCAACTCTCCGAAAGAGCAGGCATCAATTTAGGTGTCTCCTGTTCCATCATCACTGAACCGTGTAATTCGCTGGCTCATTTCAAGGAGAAACTCAGGGCCTGTGTGGCATCTTCCACAAATTGACACAGAAAGAATCCAGGGCGTCACTTTATGCCATTTTCTCCAGATCACAACTCTTCAGATCCTTCCCCCCCCTTGACAAGGACAGTTGAGGTTTGATTGGCTTCCTCCTCAGAGGCAAAAGTGGAACTGAAGAAAGAGAAATCAGGAACCAAAATGATTTGAAACTATAAATCTGTACCAGCACACTCACAAATGAGAACTCATATATCTGAAGCCCCTAAACCACAGGACTCTCACTTAGTGCAGTATATATTTATAGTAAGAGATGAATGTAATTCTGTTCAAAAATTGACATTGTGCATAATATAAAGCAGTGAACAATCTTAATGTAACATAACAGGCAAACAATCCATTATTTGACCTTGATGCTCTGTCGTTAATGAAAAGGTGCAGCATGATCCCATTTTTTCCTTTTTCTGTAGGAATGTGCTTAGTCTTTATTCAATGTCTCTGCACAATACTATCATTCAGGTTGGCATTTACAGCGTGAGGAAATCTCAACCACAAGCCCATATATTTATAGAACAGTGTAGAGATTTGAGAAGGTGACCTTCCGTTAGTGGATTCAACATGGAAGTTATTTTTCTTAGGTTATAAGAGGAGAGAAAGGCTGGTGTCCAAATATGAAATAAAAAGAGTGCTCAGGCCTTTCTTAAAGGCACCTTTTTTAAAGCAAACAATTTTATTCAGCAACATTTTTCATATTTTTAAGTTACATGCACTGCAATATCTCTCTACTGAACGTTGCACTGGTGTCACAGGTTGGTTACCTAAGAAATAATTAAAAAATGAGGAACTCTGCTATTGATTTAATATGGATGCCTGCTCTTCACAATGAATAGAAAAAAGATTCAGTTCTGTTAAGTAAAATGCAATGCAAATACATTTCTGTCATAGTGCAATAGAATATAATTTACCCAGCTATACCATTTGCAACAATTTCTGACCTGGATGTTGAAAAATTATAATAGATAGCAGTGTGAAAAGTCAATTCCCTCAGTAACAGTGATAACCTAAAGATTTGCAGTTTTGGGATTAGTTCAATATAAGAGTTCAGTATCAGAAAAGACACCTGTCTTTCTGATCATCCTTATGAAAACACAATTTCATCAATGAGATGCTTGAAATGAATTTCTATGGCTTTTTGACATTTAAGTTTGTATCATTTAACTCCAGTCCAAAACAAGTCAACACTCAATGCATGGGGATTTATTTTTAAAGCATATCTATGTTTAATGTCCTGTACTGTTTCATTACTTTACATGATGATGTTACTTTTAACTAATGTAAATACACCATGTTAAAGATCACACGAAAGAACTTTACATAAATACATTAACTGCAGCAGGAAATGAAACTTGCTGAGTTTTATCTTAAGAAAAATATAAATGCTTGTCGATATTTCCAAAGTAGCACACTGTCTATAGATTATTTATAAGTACACAGTTAAATTGTATAGATTATTTAGACTGTAGAGGCTAGAAGTTGTTGGAAAGTTGCACTTTTAGAATGATGCATTCATCTGCATAACATTATTCATGTCAAAGTTTTGTAGAGTGAAATACCATGATATCAATGGTTGGCATAAAGTCCAATTAATCCACTACCAAATACACCATGAAGAAATTTATGGTCAGAGGGATGATTTTATTACTTGTACAGACAACGTACATTGTCCAATGATAGCAGTTTCGGAAATCTGAATAGTTGCATTTTGAGTCACTTCTCACCAACTCATCAACAACAGCCTCACTGGCATAAAATTTACCAAAGAAGAGAAGAACAACAGCCTGATTCCCATTCCTGCACATACTGGTTGAATGAAGGGCCAATGTTGAGCTCCAGACCACCATATACAGGAAGGCTACCCATACGGACCAAATGCTTAACTACAACAGCAACCACTCCAACACCTGCAAATGGAGCTGCATCAGAACTGTGTTCAAAGGAGCCATAACACACTACAGCATCCTGGAACTGTTCAAAGCCGAAAAAAACCCCACCTCCACAGTGTCATTAAAAACAACAGCCGCACAAAAAGTGTAGTCTGCCGGTACTTACTCAACAGACAGCCACAGGAAGACACAGCACGCCTGGATACACTAGTCACCCTACCATACATCAAGAACATATGACAGATGAGCACCAGACTACTCTGAACACTCAGAATTGTGATAGCACACAAACCCACAGCTACACTTTAACAGGTATTGACAAGGTCAAATGATCCCATATCCACAACTAACAGGACCAATAGTATATACAAAATCCCATGTAAGGACTGCCACAAACACTACATTGGACAGACTAGGAGAAAACTAGCCGTCAGGGTCCATAAGCATTAGCTAACTACCAAGGGACACAACCATCACGCACTTCCATATATTTGGACAAAGAAGGCTACGAATTTGACTGGGACAGGGTAAGCATCCTAAGATAAACCAACCAAAGGCATGAATGGAATTTCCTGGAAGCCTGGTACTCAACCCGGAATTCCTTCAGCAAACCTGTGGAAATAGACCCCATATACCAATTACTATGAAACAGAGCCAGAAACCACAACCACCACATCAGACTGGACCCACCTAGATAACAAGCGGGACAGACCACCAACAGCTTCCTCTGAGGCGCACTGATGATGTTACCTAGTATGGTGATGAAACATCTGCAAACCAACCCATCAGCCCAGTGAACAAATCAACAACCCCATTCACTACCTGAGCTACAAGTTTTCTGAAAAATGTTAGAACTGAATAAGTCATGCTATTGCTGACAGAATGACATAGTATACTGAAGTATCACAGCAGAGAGTGATAGAGCACAGGCACATAAGCATAGGCTGTTCTGCTTAAGAGTGAAATAGTAGAGGTGAAGAGTTACCATTTGCAATCAAGAAAAGTCAGGCAAACGTCTCAAAGGGGTTTTCTCAACTGCTCACCTCAATAGAGATGACATATCTGAAAGACTCAAGGCAAGGAGGAGCCCACAAGTCAAATAAGACTTCTATATTAGTGATTGATAGTCTTTAGTCTGTATCCTTCAGTTATTTACAAGGGTTCTAAGTGAAAGGAATTTGTTTCATTTCTGTCCCTCTATCTTAGCATACAAAGCTTATGTTATATGAATTCAACATTACATTGGTAATCTCACTTAGAGAGGATGTAGGAGAAGCTGGTTTTAGGAAATGGAAGAATGAATGACAGCAGGAACTATAAAAGGTTATAGTTAAGAAATAATATTGGGGTAGTGAAGGTCTTACTGTTACTTAGACTATAAACGCTTTATCAGTACAGGAGATCATAAATTGAAGTGCTATTTTTTCAGCAATTCTTTAACCCACAAGGAAATGCCTGTTAGAAATGGCAGATTTCCTTGAATCCCAGAACGAGGTCAAATAGTGTTTGTGTTATTGTGAGTTTGCCAATACAACTTTCAAATTCAGCCTAAATTCTGGCAGATAACATAACTGATTCTGAGAAACAAAACTAATTTCTACCCTTTAATGTAAGTGTTCAATTCTAAACCAGCCATTGATCCACTAGAATGTTTGGTTGACTGCTGATCAGAAAAAAATTAGAACTTTGTGATTGAACCAGAGCTTAACAATGTCCTATATATATTTCTGCTCACAGAGAATCTTCAGTATTCAGTTCTAATGCTTTGTAGTAAATCCCCTTCTCAATTTGAGCTGCAAAAGTAAAACATTTAGTGTCAACACCATAACTTAACACTGTAACAGATAAAATGCACAAAAAATTAATATATAGAAACAGTAAACTCTACCAACTGCTGTACTTGAATAAAAAATGTTTTTGTTTATTTTAGATTTTTGGATAAATTTACTTGGAAAAATTCCAATTTTGCACCAGCCTTGGTAAGAACCGTGTGTGCTACAGGAACCAGGTGTGGACTGGAGTCCCATTTACTCTCTTCCAATGACTGGGTTGAATTGACACTGTGTAAAGTTACTAACGGACCAGAAAATATTTGTGCAAGGTTCTGTTCACTAGTATTTTGGTGAAGGTGCTATTCTGTTTTAAGTAAATGAGCGAACACCTTCATTAAAATTACAGCAATTTTATTTCAGGTGGGGATCCTATAGTTTACTTAATGCACTGTCAACACAATATTTAAACTTAAGCCCAAGAAGTAAAAGGGAGAGTCCTGCACAGCTGTGTTCCACCATGTAACAAACACAGGCCCTTCATGTATATAAGAATCGAAATGCCTATTTTTTATATGCATGGTACACCAACTGGGACAAAGACACTCTGTATGATATGACCCAGAGATACCTTCCTGTTGGGGAAGATCCAGCAGCTTATGCAACAATGGACTGGAAGTTTCATTGCTTTTCTGCCTTCCCTAATTAAGAACTCTGCAGGTCCTGAAACAATGTGTTTAGTGCAGATTCTTCTCTCTTGGTTTAGCTGCCATTAGAATACTGAAGATGGCATTCTAAATAGCTGGAATGACACAAAACTGGACTGTTTCAAATAAAGATGTTGACCTGGTAACTTTGCCCACTTGCTCAAACAGTAGTAACAGGTTGTAGAGGTTGACTGCGCCAGTGTAAACTATATGACAATAAGTGGGCAGCATTCAAGGAGAAGCTACAGTCTAAACAACTGCAGGCATAATACATGGATGATCTAAACATAGAGCAGCATTGGAGGTATGTAAACAGAGAGTTTGACGCTCTGGGTCAGGTTTCTTCTGATATAACTCTGTGGTAATGATCATCAACACCAATGTACATTTATACAGAGATAGTAAAATGTTCCAAGGTCTTCAATGGAGCTTTGTTACTCAGAATTTGCTCAGCCACATAAAGGGATTAGAGCAGTTCACCTAACGCTTGGTCTAAAAGGTAGGCTTTAAGGTGGGCCTTGGAGGAGGATATATGCATTTGGAGGCAGAAAGGTTTCGGGAGGGAATTCTTGAGTTGAGGGATTAGGCAACTGAAAGCAATCATGATAGTGTCAACTGATGGAAAATAGCAGTGTGCAAGTGTCTAGAATTGGAGAAATGCACAGATGGTGGAAGAGGGTTTGGAGACTACAGAGACAGGGAAGGGCGAGACCATGGGTCAATTTTATTGCAGAAGAATGAAGATTTTTAGTCTGAGCTGTTGTCAGACCAGGTGCCAATGTTGGTCAGCAAGCACATGGGTCATGGTGAATGACAATTGGTGAAAGTTCAATATATAGCAGAGCTATGGATGAGCTTAATTTTATGTATGGTGAAAGGTCAAGAATTCATTGGAGCAGATAACTAAGATGTGGAGAAAAATTTGAAAGTCCATTACATGAGAGTATTTAATGATGACAGTGGTTTCCACACAAAAAGAAGGTTTGGATCCTCAGCAGATTGGCAATTACGATCAGATTAGTATCCTGTTTCTACTTTTCAGTGTTTAATACTGCTCTGCATTTCTGATTGGGTCTTCCAAGACCAGCTTCTTCAGAAATGCAGAGCTTCAATGCAAGGTTGGAGCTTTGGGTGATTGGGGAGACAAACCAAGTCTCCCTTTTTACAGCAATAGTTATTGGAAGGCAAGTTGTCCAGTGTGAATGCTAGTTAATGTGTGAATGATGAATGAATGAATGAATAGGAAGGTTGGTAGTCTGGGTTGGTAGGTGAAGTAAGTGTGTAAATAAGGAAAGTAGTAGGTGATAGTGTGGCAGGTGCATAGCATACTGATGGTATAGTGCCAAGTGGAGACAGTGTAAAGTGGAGAAAGAAGAAGGTGGAGTGTGTGGTAGGTTGGCAGGTTTGTAGGCTGGCAAATGGCTAGCATGGCAAGGTTGAGGGTGATGCATGGGTGGAATGGTCACTCGATAGGTGGGTTCATGGATAAATAGGTCAGGAGGTGGTTGGGTTGGGTGGGAAGGGGATGTTAGGTCAGGGTCTAATCAGGCTGCAGCAGCAGAAAGTGTAGTGTGGGCTGCAAAAGGGGAGATGGAGGGCTCACGGAAAGTGACTGGGGATTTGTTGCATACTAACCCAGGTAGAGTCTTTCTGTCTAATGTTTCCTGGGTAACTACCCAGCTCAGTACATCAGAATGTCCAAAGTAGTCAATTCTTATTCAGAATAACTAACTCTTAAAGGGGAGTAGTGACATAGCCCACCATAGGCCCAGACTTCCCAGGAAATTCCCCAGAAAGTCATCAAGTCAGAACCTCTGCAGCATTTGGATATGTACCTTGGGTTACTGATCCAGAGACCAGAAGATCCAGGACAATAACACTGAAACAACATTCACTTGAACATTTTGCTGTGTCTTATTCCATCTGATCACATTTTATTCCTTCCTCTTATGAACTAGGACCAAAAATAGGCAATTCAGCCCTAAACTATGCCTCTAGTTTAGGATTGCCCTCCCCTTGGTAAAAGGCTATCTATGCCCCTCATGATTTCATAAACCTTTATAAGGTCAACTCTCAGCCTTGAACTTCATCTGGTCGCTCCATGACCCTTTCAATGTCCCTTTCAGTTCTGCACTATCTTGCCAAAGTTTACAATTCTTCCAAATTTTGGATTACTGGAACCCTCTTCTAACTTGCCAAATGACCATTATTCATTTGTGAATTCAGTTGAGACTATTTTATCATCAGGGACCATCACAGCTAAGTCCATTCATAAGCATGTCGTTGTCTGTGGATCATACTTCCAGCAGGGGGCAGTAATCAATAACAGAAGATCCCGCTGTATTTCGTCATCCTTACTCAAGAGATTGAGGCCAATTGTTGCACTCTCCTGCACCCTAGTGGCAAGGAGTTATTTCACCAACCACTTTGATTAAACCTGCAATTGCAGGTTTGGCCAACTTAGCTGCTACTTAACCAGTTGAACTAGTGAAGCAGTTTAACCATGTTCTAACAATAATATCTTCCATTCACATGATGTCAGCTGCCATCACATAGGAAGATGGTTTGTGCTGTGCCAGTAAACTCTGTACGTTATAGCATATTGTGGCTCGGGAGTGGTTCTCTGGCATGGCAATCATTGCCACATTTGCTGCTAAAGATGACAGAAATGGTACACGATTTATGGGTTCCTATTTTGGAATTTTAGAATCACAGAATTCCTACAGTGTGGAAAGCCGCCAATCAGCCTGAATCTGTGCCGATCCTCTGAAGAGCATTCCACCTAGACCCAGACCTCAACTGTATCTGCATAACCTCACATTTCCCATGGCAAAACCACCTCACCTGCACATCCTTATCACTATGGACAATTTAGCGTGGCCAGACCACCTTTGAACATTTTTCAGGGTCAGCTGAGCTTTTCATTACTTCTTGCCTCTTCTAATTCATCTCCAAACAGTCAGCTTTTAGAAGTCACAATTGTCAGTTACTGTATTCCAGTTATTAGTGTCAATGTATGCTGCCTTCATACAAAAGCAGAATGTGCTTGAGAAACTCGGCAGGTCTGGCAACCTCTGTAGAGAAAAAAAGAGATAATATTTCGAGTCTAGATTGCTTTTTATAACATAGGAACAGGAGGAGGCTATTCAGCCCTTGAGCCTGTTCTCCAATGAAGCATCACTAGCCTTGAATTTTAACTTGATTTTTCTCTCTCCAAATGGTGCCAGACCTGTGCAGTTAACAAGCATCCTTTGTTTTTGTTTTAGATCTCCAACATCTAGCAGTTCTTTGTTTTGGTTTTTATGATTTCCTTGCAGTGGAGGAATGGACCAGCAAGATGTTATGATCCAGTGGCCAGTTCATCAAACAATGAATATTTGGGTTTACAACTGTCATTGCTCTGACGATTGTGGCTGACTCACAGGATATTGTTGGTTTGTCAATGAGCTACGCAGGAATTAGCACACTCCACTACTTGTCTTTCCTAAAGATTCCAAAGATAGTCTGAGATAAACAAGGTGGAAACTGTTAAGCCTTTTCACCTTCCTAGTACATGTTGTCCTCACAGTCTATTCTCAGTTAAGTTGCTGTTGATCCACACTTACTTGGCTTGGACATAACAGCTAACAAAGTGTGGAGCTGGATGAACACAGCAGGCCAAGCAGCATCTTAGGAGCACAAGAATCTGCTTGGCCTGCTGTGTTCATCCAGGTCCACACTTTGTTGTCTCAGATTCTCCGACATCTGCAGTTCCCATTATCTCTTGGACATAACAGCTGCAGCTTTTTCAAAGTATATGTTGAGTTCTGCAACTGGCAAATTGCTAGTGATTGTGGAGCCTAGATCCGTGAGTTTTTCAGGAAGTTCTGGTTACCCATTGCCATTGCTGATAGATAGCAGTCTGGCACCATCCTAGACCATGACATTGTCCCTCTGATGCTGACGTTCAGATCAAACTCCTCACAGGCATGAGAGAGTCTGTCTATTTGCTGCTGACTTTGTTCTCATCATGGGCGGCTGGTTTGGGATGTGTTGAAAATTTTACTGGCCTGTGACGGGTTTGTAAATGTGATAGGTTTCCATGGTCATGAAAGCTCAGCAATAAGAAATAATTTTCAATCAAGTCCCACCCTCAAGACAAAGTCAGTGGCACATGAGAATCTTGTGGCACCTGGTTTACCCTTATTTCAAGATGGTGTGCAGCTGTTGACAGCATGTAGGAGATCATCGACTTCGCTACTTTCTCAAGGTGGAGGAGAATGGGTTCTTACATAGAGGCTTAGGATTAGTAAAGGTCTGTGGATTATGGGGTGGGATCAGGGACAATGGAATGTTTGAAGAGGAACGGGGGGACTGCTACAGAGGATGGGGTAGAGAACATGGACGAGTGAAGTGAGAAAGGTTTGCTGCCCCTGCGTGTGATTTGGGGAGCAGGCACAGTTAGTGAAGGTAAGAAAGTTGGGTGCCGAGACGTTGGGCTGACAACAGTCCACATGTTATTGTACCTCAGGGTTTTGACTGACAAATTTCTTATAGGGCTTTGAATTCACCCACAACATTTCAAACAGGCACACAAAGGCAGAATAAAAACTCATCATTGAACTTCTTTTTACCGATGAGACACTCCCCTGGCCCACAGTCAGTCAGCCTCGCAATGGATAACAACATGTTTTTCCAAAGAGCTGCAACTCTTTACACTAAAACACATTTTCAAAAGGAGTGATGTCCTGCATTGGCCTGCACTCCAAGAAGAATGATGACAAGCAAGTGATATCATTGCAAGACTTGAGCTGGAAGTGGTTAAGCGGTTTTGGGGAATGTCACCTTGTTTGACGTCACCATCAATGAGGAAGTGGACAAACACTTTCAAAAGTGAGCAGTGTATTCAGTGGACTGCACAAATGACCACAGCCTCATTGTGCAGACCAAACTCATGTGAATTTTAGGAGGAATTGCTGGAGAAACTCAGCTGGTCTGGCAGCATCTGTGGAGAATTAATATTTCAGGTCCAGTGCCCCTCCTTCAGAGCTACTAGCAGCTAGGAAAAGGTGTCATATATCCTGAAGACAGATGTTGGAGGTAAAGGAATCAGCGATAAGTGGAGACAGAACCCGAAACCCCCGTCAGCCTTCCGCAGGGACTGTTCCCTTCGGGACATCCTGGTCCATTCCTTTTTCATCCCCAACACCTTCCCACAGCTCCATGGCACCTGCCCTTGTAATTACAGAAGGTGTAACAGTTGCCTGTTTACCTCCTCCATTCTCACCATCCAAGGTCCGAGGCACACCTTCCAGGTGAAGCAGCGATTTACCTGCATTTCCCACAATCTAGTCTACTGTATTCGCTGCTCACAATGTGGTCTCTTCTCTATTGGGGAGACAAAGCACAGATTGGGTGACAACTTTGCAGAAGACTTACATTCTGCCTGCCAAAAGTCCTCAGCCCCTAGTTGTCTGCCACTTCAACATAGCACCTTGTTCCCTGCCAACATCACTGTCTCAGGCTTGCTGCAGTGCTCCAGTGCTCCACCAAATAACAGTTGCTCATTTTCTACCTGAGAACCCATCAGCCTTGTGGATTTAATATTTAGTTCAATACTTTTAGGGCTGGGAAGCCTTTGTTCTTTATTCACACCCACACCCCAGGCCCTGTTACAACATGGGCTGCTTTAAGTGCAGGTAACACAATTTCACCTAATTATGGTCCCCATTAGCAGTTTTTCTCTCTCTCTGACTTACCATTATTATCCCTTTGTCTGTCTAACTGTCTTTCTCTCCCTCTGGACTCCCTCTCCATCTATCATTTCCTCCTTTACTTCTTCCACAGCCACAACCTTACCCTCTGTCTTTAGCATATATGCCACCTTTCTCTAGCTACTATCTGTCCTGAAGAAGAGTCACTGGACCCTAAATGTTAACTCTGTTTCTCTCACTATAGATGCTGCCAGATCTGCTGAGTTTCTTCAGCAATTTCTGTTTCTTTTTCAGATTTCTAGCAGCTTTAGCTCCTTGTTTTATTTCAATGTGCACAATGCTGTAGTTCTCTTCTGTAAGGCACCGAGCCATGGATCACGCTCCATTCTCAACTACACTGTCTGAGCAGTACCTCTGAAGCATCCTCAAGTTCTGCTGGCAGGACTGCATCACAAACATTGAAATCCTGAAAACAACCAACATCACTTTGAAGTGATGCCATCCTCTGACAATGTCAAGTGGATTTGGTGCCCAGAGACGCAACAATCATCTGCCAAGATCTGTACAGGTAAATGTGACAGAGGCTGTTTGTAAACCTTTCAATACTCCCTGAAGAAGTCACTCTCTGTGTGCCACATCTATCATAGTTGGTAGGAAGCATGGGTGAAGATCATCATGCTTGGAATTGCTACATTGGGAAGGCTACAGATATCTTTGAGACCGAGAACAAAGGCTGTATTAAAGAGAAAAGGAGGAGAAGAATAGATTTAGTTATCCCTACCAGTGACACCTTCACTTGCTTCCAATTTGGGAGTATCTACCAGTCATGAAAAGTTCTAACTATCCCCCAGCAAGCCTGCAACTGATGAATACAACCTTCTTAAAAGTTTTGGCTGTGAAGAAGTGAAAAGAAGACAATATTTCGATTACCCCCAGGGAGATTTCTCCAGGCAAGTGTCCTTTACAATGCATAGAACGAAGGGCCAGTGGGGCCTGCAAGTTCAGCTGTGTTCCACAAGGTGTCGAGAACAACACAGGACACTAATACAAAGATTCAATAGTGAGTGAATGCAAAAGCACAACATTGTTTCTTTGACAATGAAGGAAATATTGCCAACTACCTTGTACCATCAATGCATGCCAACTGTTTGACTTACCAGGATATTTGGTTCTCTGACTAAACTAATTGAATGAATAATGATGATGCATGTGTGAATAATGTGAAAGCATTGCAACATGAAATATTTACAAATGACATTTAATTTTGAAAACTATCCATGCCCTCAAGTCCTATGTTATAAGAAATGAGGTTGGGAAGGAAAGTTGTGGCAGTGATGCAGAGCCTCCTTATTTGACCAGGATACTCTTTAACAGCCCACCCCTAGATGACACATTGTCAGCCGATGATGTGTTTTACCAATGGATAACTTCTCCAGCCAACATATCCAATCCAATTAACCTGCATATCTTTGGACTGTGGGAGGAAACGGGAGCTCCTGGAGTAAGTTCATGCAGTGACAAGGAGAATGTACAAACTCCACAAAGCCTGAGAGTGGAATTAAACCCAGGGCTCTGACATTGTGAGGTAGTGGTGTTAACCACTGAGCCACCATGTGGGCCCCATTTTGCTCCATTCCTCAGAAAAAAGAATAAAACAAAATGCTGTGATAATGAGAACTGCAGATGCTGGAGAATCCAAGACAATAAAACGTGAGGCTGGATGAACACAGCAGGCCCAGCAGCATCTCAGGAGCACAAAAGATGACGTTTCGGGCCTAGACCCTTCATCAGAGATGGGGATGGGGTGAGGGTTCTGGAATAAATAGGGAGAGATGGGGAGGCGACCGAAGATGGAGAGAAAAGAAGATAGGTGGAGAGGAGAGTATAGGTGGGGAGATGGGGAGGGGATAGGTCAGTCCAGGGAAGACGGACAGGTCAAGGAAGTGGGATGAGGTTAGTAGGTAGGAGATGGAGGTGTGGCTTGGGGTGGGAGGAAGGGATGGGTGAGAGGAAGAACAGGTTAGGGAAGCAGAAACAGGTTGGACTGGTTTTGGGATGCAGTAGGTGGAGGGGAAGAGCTGGGCTGGTTGTGTAGTGCAGTGGGGGTGGGGGGGGGGGGGGGGACGAACTGGGCTGGTTTTGGGATGCGGTGGGGGAAGGGGAGATTTGGAAGCTGGTGAAGTCCACATTGATACCATTGGGAAAAATGCTGTTTTGTTTCCCAGTCAGGAATGCTATACCTTAGTACATTGCATATTCACTGACACCATCTGTTGTAATACAACCAGTGTAACAAAGATTTCCTATTAATAGCACAGGTAGAAATTGAGCAGTAAGGAGGCTGTGAACTTTGTTAGATCAACCACACCCTGCCCAGCAGAAGCAATGAGTAGGTTTAGCTAAAGAGGAAATTATTAACAATATATTTAACTAACACAATAATGGATCATTTCCTAGTTATAAATATTACTAGGTCCCCACACACCAATGTGACGGATTCTTAACTGCCTTGTCAAATGTTCTCCACATCCTGACAATGAACAAGAACAAAACAAAACCAGAAATATGCTAAATTCAGTATGCCTTGTGAGACCGAATCACATACTTACAGAAAATTCTGAGCTTTGCTCTGCAGTCTGTACTGAGTAACCTTAAAAGAAGTGGCTAGTGAGATAATTGATGTATTGATTTTCATTTTCAAAACTCCCTTGACCTGGGGACGATCCCATTAGATTGCAAGATTGAGAACATAATTCCTTTCTTCAGAAAAGAGCGAAATCGAAGCAAGAAACTATCAGCTGATAACAAAATATTTCAGAGGGAAAATGTTTGGAAGCTGTTTTGAAAGAAATTGGAACAGGGCACTTGGATAAGTTCAAGGCAATCAAGCACTGTCAACATGGTTTTGTGAAACGGAAATCATGTTTGACCAATCTATTGGAGCTGTCTGAGAAGGTAACTTGGTAATTGTGGATAAAGGAGAATTAGTGGATGTACTCTACTTAGATTTCCAGAAGGCATTTCATAAGGTGACACGTTATGCAGAAAATAGAAGCACATGATGTGGGGATAACATATTGGTATGGTTAGAATTTTGTATTTTAATTAATTTATTTTTCCCTGCCATTTCTTCATTATTGAATTGAATGCCAGAATAATAGTTAAGAAATGTTAGATATCACAATCATAACTCTACATGTAATTACTTGTTTGCATAAAGCAGAGAGTAAGTGCAAATGGATCTTTATAGGTTGGCAAGATGTAATGCGTAGTGCGTCACAGAGATCAGTGCTGGAACCTCAACAGTTTACAATTTATATAAATGACTTAGATGAAGGGATGAAAGGTATGGTTGCCAAATTTGCTGATGACACAAAGATAGAAAAGAAATAAGTTGTGAAGGGGTCACAAAGAAGCTGCAAAAAAATCGGGACAGGGTAAGTGAGTGGGCAAAGAGTGGTAAATGGAGCATTATGTGAAACTTTACGTGTTGGCAGGAATAATAAAAAGGGAAGCAAATGATCTAAATGGTGAGAGAAGGCAGAGGTCAGAGGTACAAAGGAATCTGAGTCCTCATGCATGAATCACCAAAGGTCAGCATGCAGGTACAACAAGTAATAATGAATGCTAATGGAATATTTTCATTTGCCGCACAGGGAATTAAATACAAAGAAAAAAGAGGTGATGCTTCAGTTACATAAGGCATTGCTCAGAATGCATCTGGACTGCTGTGCACAGTTTTGGTCATTTTCTTTAAGGAAATCTGTAAATACATTAGTGGCTGCTACGAGATGATTTGCAGGACTAATACCTGTAATGGACAGGTTGTTTTACCAGGAAATGTTGGGCTGGCTAGGCTTGTATCGTTGGAATTTAGAAGATGAGGAGGCAACACAATTGAAAGATATAAAGGGCGTCGACTCAGTGGATGTGGAATAGATGTTTCTATATGAAAAACAATTAGTTCAGGAGGTTACTTATCAAAAATCAGGGATTGTCCACTGAACACAGATTAGGTGTCCGTTTTTGCCTTCACAATGTCACAGGTCTTTGAAACTGTCTTTCTGAAAAATGTGGAAGCACGATTCTTGAATATCCTTATTTTCTCTTCTCCTCTTCCTATCCGTCTCAAGGCAGAGGTAGGTAGATTTTTGTTAAGCAAAGAGTTGAAAGGTTATCAGGGTAAGTAAAAATGTGGATTTAAGATTACAATAGATCAGTTGCAATGATAGTGAATGGCAGAGCAAGCTTGTGGGGCTGAATGAACCAATCCTGCTCCTGATTTGTATGTTCATATGCAGAATCAATGTACACTTGCATCGTGATCCAACCGAATTTCCCAAAATAAAGTGGATGCTGTGTGATTATCTGGGCCACAGCTGCTTGTTTCTCCTGAACAAAACTGGTTAGTTGCCATGATCAATGCACCACACTAGCATGTACCTCCTTGCTGTGTATGACCTCTGGCAGTCGTGCTGATGCTTACAAATTTTTGTAAGAAGGATTCTGAGGGCTACAATCGATGTTTGAGAAGGCAGCGGGTCACTTTACATGCTGCCCCCAGGTAGGGTATCCAACAGGTTGTTGACTGAATTTAGGTATAAAGAAATGAATGGGGTTGTGGTAAAGGTGATAATTACTCATGCTTAGTTCAAGCAATCCTTTAATCAACACATGAACACAAAACTTAGCTGAAGTGTAATATTATGCGATAGTTTTCCATGCATTTTATTTTATACGATGTCAAACATAATATCAAGATTAAAAACAGAAGTTGCTGGAGCAGCTCAGCAGATGTGACAGCATCTGTAAAGAAAAGATCCGAGTTAACATTTCGGGTCTTGTGAAGTCATTCTGAGGAAGGGTCACCAGACCTGAAACATTAACTCTGATTTTTTCTTCACAGATGCTACCAGACCTGCTGAGCTTTTTCAGCACCGTCTGTTTTTGTTCCTGAATTACAGCATCTGCAGTTCTTACATTTTTTTATGAAATCAAGATTATTTATTATATTATAGATAACAAAGTGTGAAGCTGGATGAACACAGCAGGCAAAGCAGCATCTCAGGAGCACACAAGCTGACGTTTCGGGCCTAGACCCTTCATTAGAGCATCAGGGTCTAGGCCCAAAACGTCAGCTTTTGTGCTCCTGAGATGCTGCTTGGCCTGCTGTGTTCATCCAGCTTCACACTTTGTTATCTTGGATTCTCCAGCACCTGCAGCTCCCATTATCACTATTTATTATATTATGACTGTTTAGGACAATTATCACTGAGCTCCTACCTTCCTGGAACTAACTCTGGATTGCTGGGTGTTCTGTTTTCTGTGATTTCTCCACTTCTTTGTGAGGCATGTGTGGAGGCTGATGGTGTTGGTTTGCATCTTTTGATTCTTCTTCCTCTCTTATATGCGGCTATAAGCAAATAAGTAATTATATTCAGAGTTAGGTGGGTGATATCTTACTTATTCTGGCATTCAATTCAATAATGAAGAAATGGCAAGGAAAAGGAAAGTAATGAAAATCCAAAGCTTGAGTCTTCAAGATAGATACGAATGTCAGTGCAGACACTTTGATTTTGGCTCTTCTCATTCTGCATGCATTGCCGTTATTAGTTATTATTTAATTGGATTGCTTTGGCAGATAGAGTTAAGGAGAAGTTAAAGAGATTCTATAAATATACTGAAGGCAAAAGAGTAACTACAGAGAGAATCGTCCTTAAAGATCCACGAGGCCATCTACATGTGGAATTACAGGTAATGGATGAGATACCAAACAAATATTTACGTCAGTATTTACTGTGGAGAAAGACATGGAAGCTAGGGAACTTGGAGAAATGAATGGGGATGGCTTGGAAAGCATTCATATCACAGAAGAGGAGGTGCTGGAGGTCTTAAAATGCATAAAGGTAGAAAAATCCCTGGGGCCCGATCAGGCACTTCCCAGAACTTTGTGGGAAGCTAGGGAAGAGATTGCTGGGCACCTTGCTGAGATATTTGTATCATTGGTAGCTAAGGATTAGGTGCTGGAAACCTGGGGGTTGGCTAATGTGGTGCCATTATTTAAGAAAGGCTGTGAGGAAAAGATAGCTAACTATAGACCAGTGAGGCTGATGTCAGTGGTAGGTAAATTGTTGGAGGGGATTCTGAGGAACAGGATTTACATGTATTTGGTAAGGCAAGGACTGATTAGGGATGGTCAGCATGGTATTGTGCATGGGACATCATGTCTCACTAACTTGTTTGAGTTTTTTGAAGAGGCGTCAAAGTAGATTGATGAAGGCAGAGCAGTAGACATTGTCCATATGGATTTCAGTGAAGTGTTTGACAAGGTTGTGCATGGTAAACTAGTTAGTAAAGTTAGTTCACATGGATTCCAAGGACAGCTAGTCATTTGGATGCAAGATTAATTTGAAGGTAGGAGACAGAGGGTGGTAGTGGTGGAGGTTTGTTTTTGGGACTGGAATCCTGTTACTAGTGGTTCACCACAAGGATCAGTGCTGAGTCCACTGCTTTTCATCATTTATACATAGATGATTTGGATCTGAATATAGGAAGCACAATTATTAAGTTTGTAGATGATACTAAAATTGGAGGTGTAGTGGATAGTGAAGAAGATTATCTCAGGGTACAACAGGTCCTTGATCAGATGAGTCAATAGGCCTAGGAGTGGAAGATGGAGTTTAATTTAGATAAATGTGGGCATTGCATTTTGGTAAGGTCACCCAGGGCAGGACTTATACAGTTAATGGTAGGGCCTTGGGGATTGTTGCTGAACTAAAAGGCCGAAAGGTGCAGGTTCATAGTTCTTTGAGTGAGGAGTAACAGGTAGACACAGTGGTGAAGAAGGCATTTGGCATGTTTGCCTTCATTAGTCATAAGACTGAACATAGGAGTAGGGATGTCATGTTGTGGCTGTTGTTTTGGACCAGACCAAACTCCTTCAAGGTATATTAAGAATATAGTCTAGACCCTAACTTTTTCTTAATTTAATGGTACATGTAAGGCATTGTGTTCTGGATGCAATTTGATTGGTCAAACCACCAGGCTTGAAACAAAACACACTTTATTCATACATATTAAAATAAAGATAAAATAAAATTAAAAGAAGTGGCTTAACTGTAACACTATCAAAATGTTTAACAAAATGATATATATTTTATTATATGTGTATAACTACTATTAATTAACCATTCCATTACATTAAAATCCCATAAACACACCCTTGGCAAAGTCAAATTCAGTAAAACAGATTGTCTCACATGCAATTCTAGCAGCAAGAAGAGAACATCAGCTTTTAGCTGTAACTGAGAGGAATAAAAACTTCTACATCCAGCTTCATGGTCTCAGCAACTGCTGCTGAAGACTAAAACTTTTAAACAATCCAGGTTCTGTGGGAGCTTGGCCCTACCCATTCAGGTTGTTTCTATTGTTTCAACTTATAAAATAGGCCTCATAAGCTGTTTACTTTATTGACTTTGGCGCAGACTGCTCACTACCTCTGTCTCAACCTTTCTTCATAAAACAAACCAGGACAAAATAGATCTCTTAAAGCCATTCTATCATCACACCGTACAGTACAGTGGCAAGGTCACTTTTAGAATACTGCATACAATTCTGGTCGCCCTTCGATGGGAAGAATGTTGTTCAACCTGAGAAGGTGCAGAAAAGATTTACAAGGATGTTGCTGGGACTGGATGGTTTGAGCTATAGGGAGAGGCTGGGGCTATTTTCCCTGGAACTTCGGAGGCTGAGGGTTTATAGAGGTTTATAAACTCAAGAGGGGCATGGATAGGATGAATAGCCAAGGTCTTTTTTCAAGGTGGTGGGGTTGGGGAGGGGGTAACAAAACTGGAGCACATAGGTTCAGGGTGAGAGTGGAAAGGTTTAAAAAGCAGAGAGTGGTTTCTGCATGGAACAAGCTGCAAGAGGAAGTGGTGGAAGCTGGTATAATTACAACATTTAAAAGGCATCTGGATGGGTATATGAATAGGAAGGGTTTAGAGGGATATGTGCCAAATGCTAGCAAATGGGACTGGGTCAGATTGGGATGTCTGGTTGGCATGAACAAGTTGGACCAAAGTGTATATTTCTGTGCTGTTTGACTTGATGACTCTACGACTCTAACAACCAATATTTCGTTATTCTTTTATTTTTCTTTTTTTGTGTACAGAAATGCTAAAGAGCAGAAATCAGGCTGCCTACCTAAAGTCACTTACAGCTATACAATACTGCCCTGACAAGGCTGATGACTTGCAAACAGGAGAAATGATAATAGAAACCTGTTACCTTTTATTTATTTATTGCTTATCAGCAACATCAGTGAATGATACAAATCACAGAAGTATCTATCAACAACGGCCATATGTACCAGAGAAAGAAACAATGCGAATATATGACACAGAATGAGGATTGTATTGTCCAATGAAACTTCTAAAGTGAAAAAGATTCATTAACTTCACATTTAGTAATTATATACTAATTTATAATTGTAGGTACTAATTCTAAACTTATGGAATTAGATCTCTTTAAAGTATATATAGTTGTACATATTTCAATATTGCCAGATATATTATAGCCTATGTATTGCCACATTATTTCAATTTTTATTTGCTATATAACAAAAAGAATACAAATAAAGCTTAATCCAGGTTGGATAACAAACATTTATTTTATGTAACTATTGTACGTGAGTGGCTGTTGGACACAGGCTTATTTGTGTGTATTCTCAGTTACTCAAGGTCACTTTTTACTTCATGCACAGTGTCATGGGAGTTTACTATACAATAACAAGGGCTTTTATACATCATTTCTAATCAGAAGAACATAAATAAGAGTGGAGCAAAGAGGCAACTAGCCAAGAAGGGAGGGATTGGTAGAAGTGACCAAAAGCTCAGAGAAAAGCCTGAGTTGATTGTAAAGATGAAGGTCAAGGAAGGGTTATCCAAAGACCTAAGTACCTGAAAACTGGGTGTGAAATTGTAGGGGAGTAAATTAGATTAGAGTTGGTGGAGTGGAATATTCAGAATATGGTATATGCCTGTCCAAGATGGTTTGGGAAAGGCCTTTGAAGAATTTATAACAATGGAAAGAATTTTGAGTTTAATGGGTTGGACAACCCAGCCAATGTGGGATGGTTACCTCAGTTTGCTAGATGGCTAGTGTGTGACTCAAAATAGTGCAAACTGCATGGATATGGATAGTTGTGGCTCAGAGTTGTGCTCCCTGCATGGCTGGATTCCTACTCCAGCTGATATTGATGCAGAGTCTGCCTCCCTGCCCTGTCACTGAGAGTGTACGGTGATAGCAAACAATCACTGACAAAAATAGGCAAGAAAAAGAAGCATCAACACACAATGAGACAAGGGTCTGCCTTCATTTACATCTAATAAGAACGAATGAATTGATGGACAGGTGGAACAAGGGGCAGAATCTTGTGGAGGTGCCAGTCATCTCACATTCGCTGCAGAATCGACCAGAGATAATTTTTTAGGGTAGATCCATTGCATGAGCCACTCACACACTTAACAGGCCAGTGATGGGCCTCCCTCAGGATTAAGGATCTTTTTTAACAATGGGACAACATTGGTCCTCTGGGACCTCACCTGTGGCCAAAAAGGATACAAAGAAGTCTGTTAATGATCCAGTAAGTTGTTCTCTTGCTTTCCTCAATATTCTGGTTTAGATCCCATAAAGACCCAGGGACTCAGAGATGAGTGATCACAGAAAGGGGGTCAGGGAAGTTGGGGTTGACAACAAAGACAGGGTTAGTTTGCTCTTGGCAGAGCCTGTATGCAAACATAGCAAGGTTGCTTCTCGTGAAAGTATTTTTGAAACAACCTGCTCAGAAATGTTACTATATACTTCCAGAGCACATGGATCTTGAATTTGAGCCTCCTAGTTCAGAAGTGGGGACACAATCACAGTGCCACAATACTCTGCATTTGGAGACTCTGTTTACTCCAGAGTTTATTGCAATTGTGGTAAGAAGAGAGCTTTAAGTGGGAATTAATTGCTGTCCATAGCTTTTCCCATTTCAGATTTAAGTATATTGGAGGTGGGAAGGTGTGACAATCTCTGCCCCCTACCCTCCCACCTCATTAAATGGCCCCTTACCACTAGAGAGGGCACATGATTCTGCCCCTAAATTCAACAGAATTTTAAGCAGTTGGAATCGATGGTTTGATTTCATTTGCTTTGATTTATTATTGTCACATGTACCAAGGCACGGTAAAAAATATTGTCTTACATGTTAACCCGACAAATCATCCTTCATATAAGTACATCAGGGTAATATAACAGAATGCAGTAGATAGCTACAGAGAAGGTTCAGAGAAAGAGGAAAGGATTATCAACAAGGTTATACATTTGTTGGGATGTGACAAATGCATTTGCAACCACAATGAGGCTGACATTGAGGTGAGAGCACGTAATATAAACATAAAGTAAACAATCCATGTGTGGCCAGCAAATAAGAAACAAAGAGATACAATTAGTTTCTAAGGCGGACAAATGTGGCTTTGGTCTTTGTGATTTATTTGTGAGCCATAAAATCCTCGATGTCAGATGAGCAGTTTAAGAAAAACAGAGGTTATTGAGGGATATAGGATAGATGGAGTTAAAAAGAAGTTGATGCAGTCACATTGCTGAACCTGCGTCTGTACATGTTATCACTGAAGGATAGTGTGTAGGTCAAGGAATGGAGGTGGTGTTGAAAGGTCCTTGCGATACACAAAAGACAACTGCTTAATAAAGGAAAATGACAACTTTGTTGGAAATAACCTACTTACTTTTAGTTATGTGTGGTGCAATCTTATAAGGCATGAAAATTATAGCTCCTCCTTTTGAATTTCACACTAGATGTGTTCTCTCTGTGTTAACCCTTTCAAATCCCCTCTTTAAATACCCCTATTACATTATCCTTCAAATTACTATCACAGGACAAAGTTTACTCAACTTGAGCTGATAATTTAACACTTTAAAAAGCCCTGGTGTGATACCAGTAAACTTGTGTTGTACCCCATCCCCAAAAGCCCACTATAATGTTACTGCATTTGAAGTGATGCCTGATTAAGTCTTCCGAAAACCATTCATAGATCATAAAATCCCTACACCATGGGAATGGGCCATTCAGTTCACACCAACCCTCCAAAGAACATCCCATCCATATCCACCCATCCCCTGCTTTTCCCATTGCTAATCGACTTTAACCTAAACACCTTCAGATTGTGGGAGGAAACCAGAGCACTCAGAGGAAACCCACACAGTCATCCAATGGTGGAATCAAACCTGGATCCCTGGCGCTATGAGACAGTAGTGCTAAACACTGAGCCACTGCGCTACCATCGCTTTTGATTTCCAAATATTCCAAGATAAAAATTAATATTCCAATAAAGTTCTAGAACTTGTGCAAATTGTTGCTGAGTTATTTGCAGGGACTTTGTCATGTAGGTGATGTAAAGTTGTAGAAATAACACTTGGTTTCTGGAGACAAAAGCCTCGATTGCATTTTATATCAAAATGAATGCAGTGAGTGACTAGAAGGGGTAAAGAAGATAATTGTTTATGGTAAAAACATACCTTGGGCATTTCTAAACCTTCAAGATTGATAGCTATCATCCTTGCAATTACTGATACAATGTGCTGTTTACTTATGGAATCTCATCTCTGTTAACAGCCTTGTAGTTAAAAATATGTGGCAGGTAAGGCAGAAATTCCTGTTTGCAAAAGTATTGATACACGGATATCAAATTTCATATTGAAATACAAGCCCACTCAGGTTTCACCACTCTTTATTGAACACCCCTCATTAAGTCTGAAATGTTGGTAGTGTGCCAACTACTTGAATTGTGACAATTCAATTTTAATTACAAGGGTGTGGGGGGTTTATTACTGGACGAGGACACCAGAAGTCTGAACATTTTTTAAAAATCATTCACTGGATGTGGACATTGTTGGCTAGTCACTGCAAGTGCTAAATGGGTGCTTATCAGCCCTGTGCCCCACACACCAGGCCTTGTTACCACACAGCCTGCCATTACACACCAACTGTGAGTGTCTAACAATCCCCATTAACAACTTTTCACACTGCCAGCCTGATTGTTATCAACTCCTTGCCTGTCCAACTGCTCCCGTCTCTCTTTAGGCTCTATCCTATTGTTTACTCCTTACCTCAGCCCTCCCCTTTTTTTTGCATTTAAACCAACATTTTCACAGCCACCATCTGTTCTGAAGAAGGGTAAAAATGTACACTCTGATTTTTTCCTCAACAGATGCTGCCAGATCTGCTGAGCTTTTCCAACAACTTTGTTTTTGTTGTTGTGCTTTTCAAATGGATTGCTTTGTACTGATTAATTTTGTCTTTCTTGAGAGCCATGGGAGCTGCACTCATCCAAGAAAGTAGAAAATATCAATCACTGTTCTGATGTGCGTCTTGTAGATCGTGAGCAGGCTTTGGGGAGTCAGGAGTTGAGTTACTGGCCATTTTGAACAGCTTTTGAGGCAGTACTCTATGGCCAGTCCAGTTCTGCTTCTGGCAATAGTGCGGTTCGAACGTTACGCTTCATTTGTCAGCCCAAGCCCAAATGTCATCCAGATATTGCTGTATTTGGACATGGTTCAGTTCAGTATCTGAGCACTCACAAATAGTAATGGACGTTGTGCAATCATCAGCAAACATCTCTATTTTTGACCTTATGATGGACAGAAAGCCATTGATGAAGCAGTTGAACATACTTTTATCTAGGATGCCACCCTGAGGAACTTCTGCAGAGGTGTACTTTGGCTGGATGATTGACCTCCAACAAACACAGTCATCTTCCTTTGTTCTAAGAATTACACCAACTAGTGGAAAGCTTCCCCTGATTCACACTGACACCAATTTTGTTGGAGCTGCTTAATGCCATACTTGGTCAAATACTGCCTTGATATCAAAGATAATAATTCTTACTTCCCTCCTCATGGACCAAAGCTGTAATCAAGGCTGGGTGGGCTTGATGAAATTCAACTGGACATCATTGAACTGGCTATTGTTCAGTAAGTGCTGCTTTATAGCACTGTTGATGATACCTTCCATCAATTTGCCGCTGATCAGGAGTAGACTGACAAGGAGGTAAATGGACAATTTGCATTTGTCGTGGTTTTCATGCACAGGACACATTTATCCAGTTTGCTACATTGCTAGGTAAATCTTGGCTTATAACTGCACTGGAACATCTTGGTTAGGGGGATGGCTAATTCTCGGCCACGAGTCTCTTAAGTACTATCGGTGAAATGTTGTTGGGGCTCATTGCTTAATAATCCAGAAACATAAATTTTTCAAATTTTGCTGTGGTGGATTATGAATTCGAATGGCTACGTCAGAACCTATTTCCACCTGGGCTGCAATTACCTCAGTTCCAGGTAGAATCAAAAGACCTAAATCAGTGCGGACTGAACAAAGGGTACTCCCTTGATTGGTACTAATTTGAGCTCATTTCAGAGACAGAATATAGGGCAAGGGGCTGACTACTGACAGCCAGATCCTGCCTTTTCTTCTGTAAATCCTCACCCTTGCCTCCTCTCTTTCATCCTCCAACTCCAGGATCCCTGACCTCAAAAGGCACTTACCTCAGACCGTGTTTCTCATGTTGCTCAGTGTCTTCCTGAAAGGTGGCATGGCCTTCACAGTAGTATCACAAAGTGCAAGTGCTGCTGCTGAGGGACTTGATTTTGGAAGAAGAGCCTGATTGGAGGAAGACCTGCTGCTGTACTCCATAATGTCCAATTGGAGAATGATGCACTGCTCCCCTTTGAGTGACTACCACATTTGGTCATGAATGGTGGTGGGCAATTAGACAACACATTGGAGGAGGAGAGTCCACAAATATTCTCATCCACAATGCTGGAGGAGCACAGCACATCAGTGTGAAAGACAAGACTGAAGCATTTGCAGCAATTTTTAGCCAGAAGTGCCAAGCAGATAATCTGACTCAGCTTCCTCCAGTAGTGCCCAGTATCGCAAATGCCATTCTTCAGTCAATTTGACTCACTCCATATGATATCAAGAAACAGTTGGAGGTGCAGGATACTGCAAAGGCTGTGGACCCTGTTAACATTCCAGCAATAGTACTTGAAGACTTGTGTTCCAGTACATGCTGCTCCCCAGCCAAATTTTTCCTGTATAGTTACAATACGGGCATCTACCTGACAATGTGGAAAATTGCACAGATATGTCTTCTACACAAAAAAAATCCAACCTGGCCAATTACAGCCCTTCAGTCTCAGGGTACTGTACTAGGCCCAACTATCCACAGCTGCTTCATCAACAATCTTCCCTCCGTCATAAGGTCAGAAGTTAGGATGTTCGTGGATGATTGCACAATATTCAGCACCATTCATGACTACTCAGATACTACGCAGTCCATGTCCAAATGCAACAAATTGCTAACATTGTCCAGTCTCGGGTTGACAAGTGGCAAGTAATTTTTGCACTATGCAAAAGTCAGGCGATGACCATCTCCAATTAGAGAGAATTTGCTACCACTCCTTAACATTCAATGGTGTTATGATCATTGAATAGCCCACTATCAATAACCTGGGGGTCACCATTCACCAAAAACGCAACTGGACTACCATGAATGCAATGGCTACAAGAGCAGATCAAAGGCTAGGAATACTGCGGTGAGTAATTCATATCCTGACAGACCAAAACCTGTCCATCAACTACAAAGCACAAGTCAGGAGTGTGATGGAATACTCCCCACTTGCTTGGATGCAGCTTCAACAACTTTCAAGAAGCCTGACACCATCTAGGACAAAGCAGCATGCTTGGTTGACACCACATCCACAAAAATCCATTCTTTATACCACTGACGCTTGACAACAGCAGTATATACCATCGGCAAGATGCACTGCAGAAATTCGCTGAAGATCCACAGAAAGCACCTTCCAAACCCACAGCTACATCCACCTGGAGGGACAAGGGTGAGGGATACATGGGAACACCACTACCTTCTTAGTATTGAATGAATGTTACATTCTTAGATGTGCTGTCTTTCAGATGAGCTGATAAACTGAGTCCTTTGCTGCCAACTGTGCTGAAATAAAGGGACCTATGAAGAAAATTCAATCAACCAGTGGATCACTTCCAATGTCTAATACAAAATTATCTTTCAACTATAATCTCTCAGTAACAACTTCAAGTATGCATTTCTCGTGTTCCTGTTTTAATGACTTAGCTATGCGCAAATTGGCTGCCACATTTCCCTCTTATAACTGACTCTAGACTTCAAAAGTAATTCATGCAAAATATTTCGGTATGTTCTGAGAATTTAAAAGTGCTATATAAAAACAAAAAGTGCCAGAGGAAAGTACCACAGGTTTGGCAGCATCTGTGGAGAGAGAAACAGAGTTAACATTTTGAGTCCAATGACTCTTCTTCAGAATCGAAGCATGGTGGTAAATGATAACTTTTATGCCATTGAAAATGGTGAAAGAGGACCAAGCGGAACTGATGGTCAGGGTGCCCAGAGCAAAAGGCAAAGGACATGCTCACATTGCGGTCTCCTCAATGTTGGTGAGGCCAAACGCAGATTGGGCGACTGTTTTACAGATCACCTCCACTCTGCCAGGAAGGATGACCCTGACCTTCTCGTCACTTGCCATTTCAACTTGTCATCTTGCTCTCATGCAAATATTTCTATCCTAGGTCTGCTGCCGGACCCTTTCTCAGTCCAGGTACAAACACCTCACTGGGGAAGAATTTAGCTCTTTCTTTTATGTAAAGCAACAAGCATTATGTAAAGAAACAAGAATTAACTAATCAATCAATTAACCAGTTAAGATTCCATTCTAGATAGGAGTAAGGATACAACTGGGTTTCAAATGCAAGCCTTCCTGTTGAGGAAAAACATTAATATCAACACAAACCAAACTGACCAAACCAAGAACTCAGTTTCTTTTTAAAATTGAGTTTTACAAAAGCTTGAATGCAAATCTTTAATTTATTACGAACACCAGCTTCCACTGTTCCCTGTCTAGAAATAGATCTCAGCTCTTTTTTGCTGTTAGTTACAGTTAAATTCCATTGGCTGCTATGGTTACATTTGAACCTCTACCCCAGAGAAGTAAGCAAGGCATCTGGATTGCATGTCCAATGACATTACCATAAAACCAGCATCTACCTAGAACAATAAACAACTGCACCTCCCAGTCGCAAACCATTTCCACTCCTACCTCCCCACCTATACTCTCCTCTCCACCTATCTTCTTTTCTCTCCATCTTTGGTCCACCTTCCCCTCTCTCCCTATTTATTCCAGAACCCTCACCCTATCCCGCTCTCTGATGAAGGGTCTAGGCCCAAAACGTCAGCTTTTGTGCTCCTGAGATGCTGCTGGGCCTGCTATGTTCATCCAGCCTCACATTTCATTATCTACCTAGAACACCTTTACTTTAATTAAAATAAACCCACCACCAATTTAACAATTTTTCATATTCATCAAATTGCAAACACTACTCTGCAGGGGCAGTATAATAAAAAAACAACCAAAATAGGAAAAATAAAGAGGTGGCTCAATCAAAACAATGAGCCTCAAGGCTTTGAGCATGCTGCTGATCCCTACAAGCTCCCTTACCAATGACACGTGGTTTGATCTGGGTTTGATTCTACCCTTGGGTGACTGTCCTTGTGGAGATTGCACATTCTCCCCATGTCAGTGTGGGTTTCCTCTGGGTGCTCCGGTTTCCTCCCACAGTCCAAAAATGTGCAGGATAGGTGGATTGGCCATGCTAAATTGCTCGTCGTGTCCAGGGATGTGCAGGCTAGGTGGATTAGTCATGGTAAATGCAGGGTTACAGGGATGGGCGAAATTTTTTCAGAGGGTTGGTGCGGACTCAACGGGCTGAGTGGCCTGCTTCCACACTGTAGGGATTCTATGTATTCTATTCCAGGGATACAGGGATATCTTTCCCCCCACAGTGATCGAGAACGCCCTTGACCGCGTCTCCCGTATTTCCCGCAACACAACCCTCACACCCCGCCCCCGCCACAACCGCCCAAAGAGGAACCCCTCGTTCTCACACACCACCCTACCAACCTCCGGATACAATGCATCATCCTCCGACACTTCCGCCATCTACAATCCGACCCCACCACCCAAGACATTTTTCCATCCCCACCCCTGTCTGCTTTCCGGAGAGACCACTCTCTCCGTGACTCCCTTGTTCGCTCCACACTGCCCTCCAACCCCACCATACCCGGCACCTTCCCCTGCAACCGCAGGAAATGCTACACTTGCCCCCACACCTCCTCCCTCACCCCTATCCCAGGCCCCAAGATGACATTCCACATTAAGCAGAGGTTCACCTGCACATCTGCCAATGTGGTATACTGCATCCACTGTACCCGGTGTGGCTTCCTCTACATTGGGGAAACCAAGCGGAGGCTTGGAGACCGCTTTGCAGAACACCTCCGCTCAGTTCGCAACAAACAACTGCACCTCCCAGTCGCAAACCATTTCCACTCCCCCTCCCATTCTTTAGATGACATGTCCATCATGGGCCTCCTGTAGTGCCACAATGATGCCACCCGAAGGTTGCAGGAACAGCAACTCATGTTCCGCCTGGGAACCCTGCAGCCTAATGGTATCAATGTGGACTTCACCAGTTTCAAAATCTCCCCTTCCCCAACTGCATCCCTAAACCAGCCCAGTTCGTCCCCTCCCCCCACTGCACCACACAACCAGCCCAGCTCTTCCCCCCCACCCACTGCATCCCAAAACCAGTCCAACCTGTCTCTGCCTCCCTAACCTGTTCTTCCTCTCACCCATCCCTTCCTCCCACCCCAAGCCGCACCCCCATCTACCTACTAACCTCATCCCACCTCCTTGACCTGTCCGTCTACCCTGGACTGACCTATCCCCTCCCTACCTCCCCACCTATACTCTCTCCACCTATCTTCTTTACTCTCCATCTTCGGTCCGCCTCCCCCTCTCTCTCTATTTATTCCAGAACCCTCACCCCATCCCCCTCTCTGATGAAGGGTCTAGGCCCGAAACGTCAGCTTTTGTGCTCCTGAGATGCTGCTTGGCCTGCTGTGTTCATCCAGCCTCACATTTTATTATCTTGGATTCTCCAGCATCTGCAGTTCCCATTATCTCTGATACAGGGATATCTTCTCCTTTAGGAAATGGTAGGATCTTTAATGTCAAGCTGAAAGGACAGTCAGACCATGAATTAATGTGCTATTTGAAGCATCTCCTACAATGCTGCAGTTTCGCAGTACTAAACTTTAAAGTCATCCTTGATTTAGTTCATTCAAGTTCTATTTTGAATCCAAATCCTTCTGATTCAGAGGTGAAAGAACTACCAAGTCTGTGTAGAAGTGGCACTGTCAATTAAATAAGTATCATTAGTACTAATAGCATCTGTTTGCGCAGTTTTTATTTATTATAAGTCTTATTCTCTCACATTATGTGTAGTTCTTAAATGTTTTCAAGAGCTAAATTTTCATGCCCCAACACTGAATGGGCTCATTATCTGCAGCAAAGCCAGACTCAATATTAAAACAGTAAGGTGCTTCCTTTAGCACAACAACAACTTTTCAAAAATGGCTATATTCCATGGTGCCAAGTTACCTTTGGAAATGTTCAAATCTGAGCGGATCTAATCCTAAACTTGACTGGGCTTGATTGTGAATTAATTCTGTAGAACCACCCAGGTTTGAAGAAGCTCACATTTCAACTTCTTTTGCTTGATCAGCCCTGCCCTTTGGTTAAAAATATTTTTAAAAAAAGAACTGTTGCTTTGCTTTTGCAATGCTATTCAAACTTCGATTTCAATGAGGAATGACCACTTTAATCAAGCAGTGAACTCAACGGCACATTGCAACTTCTTATCTCTATGGTACAGCGTGAGATTTAGCTGAAAATCTTATGCAATTCAAATTAAACGCGAGCATACATAATTAAATGTTGCTTTGATTAAAAGTAAATAGAGATCTTGTTTAACAAGTGTTTTGTAAAAAGTTCTGATCTGATATGACTGTCTCCAATAGCACAATCATATTGTTAATAACTATCTGTAAATAAAAGGTTGACGTAAAAAATCATAGTCCAATTATTACCTCACCCTTTCTGCACACATTCACCATTAGTGAATGTCAGAATGATGGGTTTTATTCAGAGCAATGCAATCCCATAGCCCAGACTGCTCTGAATTTACAAAAACTAACTATAAATTCAGTTCCCTCCTTTGTAACTAGTCCACTCTTGCCACAATGAAAATGCAGCATTACCAGTTTTGAGATTTCATGTCCTACTTCAGCAAAGCAAAAAACTGAAAGAACTGAGGATGCTGGAAATCAGAAACAAAAACAGAAATTGCTGGAAATTCTTAACAGGTCTGGCAGCATCTGTGGAGAGACATCAGAGTCAATATATTGGATCCAGTGACCTTTCTTCAGAAGAAGGGTTCTGAAGAGGTGTCACTGGACCTGAAACATTACCATTGATTTCTGTCCACAGTTACTGCCAGACTTGCTGATAATTTCTAGCAGTTATAGTAAATAGTTGATGAAGACCGAATTTCATGAAGATATCATGCATCTCCTGAACTGACTGAATGGTGGCAGTACCTGAAAGTGGACATGGGACTGTGATATATGGTTAATCCTTTCCAGTTGAGTGTGATGCAGGCAGTGTAACAATTTGGAGTTGCATGTTTATTTCAATATCAGCATCTAGTCATTGCCAACTGTGCTACTGATTGGATACCAATTTTGTGAATGGCATGTCAAAAGCGAGCCTGCATCATTTAAAGGGGTGATACATTGTGGCTGGAATAGGTCTCTTCACTAATGTAGGAAATTAATCTGTTCTGTGAAATATTGAAGAGTAGTGCAAGGTGGCGCAAGAGGTCTCCACGGGAGAGATGTTGCATGGCAGGCACGCACTAGGATTACCTCCACACACAGTCTCAGATAGCAGTCAAGCTCCAGTGCAGCACCTCAAGACATTCAATGATCTCACATGAGTGGTCAAGGCAAGTGAATGCATCTTCAGATATCGTATCTTATCAGTTGCATCTATAGCCTCAGAACCTACTCAAATCACTGCATATCCAACTATCACCATGCTTTATTAATCAGAGCTCATAACTGGCTCATATTCTTGTGCTCCACCTCAGGCTCACACATTTCACACCTACTTCTCATAGCACTCTGCCAGCTCTACAACTCATGCCAACCACATCACCTGAACTGATTTCATCCCATTCACTGATACGCTTCTTGATTTCACTTCTTGATGGAAAGGTTATTAAATAGGATAAGGGACTGTTTTGTTGCTGGTAATATACGTGCAAAGACAGTGGATTACTTACTGGACAGAAGGCAGAGACTAGAAATAAATGGGATATTTTCAAATTTGCAGGCTATAATGAATGTTGTGCCACAAGTACCAATGCTGGGATCTCAGCTATTTGCTATCTATATTGATGACTTAAATGCTAATTTATCCAGATGTATCCAAGTTTGTTCCCAATGCAAGGTTAGCTGGGTCAACAAACCTTGTGGAAGGCACAGAAAGGCTGCAAAGTGATAAAGACAGGCCAAGTGAATGAGCAAATATGGGGAAAATCAAATATAATGTGCGGAAACATGAAGTTATTCACTAAAGTAGAACAAACAGAAAATCAGAATATTTTTTAAAGTGAAGCTTTTGAATGTTGATGATCAGAGAGATTGGGTGTCTTCGTACAAGCATCACGGAAAGTCACTATGTGGTACAGTAAACAATTAAGCAGGCAAATAGAAGGTTCACCTTTATTGCAAGAAGGCAAGAGTACATTTGTACGGGGCTTTGTTGAGATGATACCTGGAGGGCTGTGTGCAGTTTTGGTTTACTTATCTAAGGCAGGAAATACTTGTCTTAGAGAGATGAAACAAAGGCTAACATGATTCCTGTCAGGAAAAGTTTGTTTGATGAGGAGAGATTCAGGGGAATGTGTTTACACTTGCTAGAGTGATCTCATTGAAACATATGAGGTGTTGAGTGGATTTGACAGGATAGATACTGAGGTGTTTCTTCTGGCTGATATTTCTAGACTCAGGAGGCATTGTCTCCGGATAAGGAATCAGTCATTAACACTGAAAAGAGGAGGAATTTCCTCACTCAGAGGGTCAAGAGCCTTTGGAATTCTCTATCCAAAGAACCGTGGCTGCTCAGTCGTATATTCAAGGCTGAGATCCGGAGATGTTTAGCTTCCCATGAGATCAAGGGATGTGAAGATCAGATCGATTAGCAAAATGAAGGTCTAAAATGACTGGAGAATTGAGCTTGATGGGTCATGTGGCCTACTCGTGTTCCTGTTTCTTATTTTTTTTTAAACTGTTCTTATGAGACACCAAATATGACTGAGTTGCAGCCAGGGCCTCTCAAACATCTTGGAGGAGAGTGGGGCTGGTTATGTAGCAGACAAAATGAGCTAATGAGATTATGGAACAAATGAAAGTTAAACATTGTGAAAAGAAGGATATGGGCAACAGAGGTTTGGATGATCTCAAAATCAAAGCAGAAAATACTGGCAACTCACTCGTAGTCCTGAAGAGTTAACTTTTTCAAAACAAAGATTTATCGTTCTAACACCTCTACCCAAAATGCGAATTTAAATCATTGGTGACAGAGGAATATTATTCTTTTTATGAACATACAAAGCTATCAGAAAAAGTTGTATTATTACCAGAGGTCCAATAGTCCTGGAGCCTTTTCTTTTTCTTCTTCTTTGGCTGTAACTCATTGCTTCCAGACTGATGCTTCACATTTTCTGATGTTATCTCTTGGTTTCCATGCACATCTTGAAAGTTTTCAGTCTGATAAGGCAAATATATTTTTTAAAAAGCTCCCAATGGAAAACTGCAAACTACACATTAATAGGGTCATAGATAGCCTGAGGTTATTTAATTGCAGCATTTCACTTAATATTTAAAATGACTTTCTCCCTTAATCTGAAGCTAGTGATCTGGGTATACTGCTAAGGGAAAGATTAAGAATAAGATAAAGCGACTATTGACCACCTGGTAATTTTTTTCCCCTCTTTTCATAGAGTTGGAGATCAGTGTTCCTTTAAACAACAAAGACCATTTTGTGCTGAATACGATTAAAATCCGCTCCGAGGTAATCTGGAATTCAATTGTTAGTTAGAGTAGCATTTTGGGACAAGGTGCTTCTTAATAAACGGCAGTTATGTTTACTTATCTCAGTGCCATAGAATTCCTGTGCCATCAGAAAACAAAATAAGGACCAGGGCAGATTAGGCAAAAAGTGAGGTAATGGTCTAGGGGCATTATTGCTAGACTATTAGTCCAGAGACTCACGTAATGTTCTGGGGTTTGAATCCTGCCACGGTAGGTCATGGAATTTGAATTCAATAAACATCAGGAATTAAGAGTCTCGGGACAACTATCAAACCATTGTCAATTGTCAGAAAAAACACAAGTTCACAAAATATCCTTGAGGAAGGCAACTGCTCTCCTTATCTGATCTGACCTAAAGTGACTCTGGACCCACAGCAATGTGGCTCTCTTAAATACCCACTGGGCAATTAGGGATGGGTAACAAATGCTGGACTAGCCAGTAACACCCACATTCCACAAATGAACAAACAAAAAAAAAGCTTCTAAAGAAGGATTGATGGCAATTAGAAGAAAGTTCAAGGATAAATGACATTTAAGTAGGAAGCCAGTAGGGATATTTCTGCTGGACGTGCAGAGTGGAAAACTATTCAGTAACGAAAGCTGGAAATCAAACACATTAACTTTGAACGATTTGTTGCCTGAATGCAGAGTTATTAGTATTTACTTTTAACTTCAAATCTACGTTATGTTGTTGATTCTGCTCATTTCATTCATTTTGAGATTCCTTCTTCTTGCATTTTGGTTTATTGTCTGCATTTGTTCTCAATTCTCACTGCACCTGACAATCCCCAAACCATCACTGTAGTTAGAGATTCCAGTGCCACACCCTGAAATTCTGCTGTCTAAGCTGTTCCAGTTGTTTCCATCTCTCTCATCCTTTAAAAAAATCATCAAAAGCTATTTCCAACCACCGTTTCAGTTACCCCCTTTAACATCAAGCTAAATGTTGCTTGTTGTCATGGAATTATACAATCACTGCAGTATGGAAAGAGGCCATTTGGCCTATCCAGTCCACACTGACCCTCCAAACAGCATTCCACCCAGACCCAGAACACCCATTAATTATCATTTACCAGGGCTAATCTCCCTAACCTGCATATTCCTGGAAACTATGGGCAATTTAACATACCAATCCACCTAACCTGCATAACAAGGTGCAGAGCTGGATGAACACAGCAGGCCAAGCAGCATAGGAGCAGGAAGGCTGACGTTTCGGGCATCAGAAATGATGAAGGGTCGAGGCCTGAAACGTCAGCCTTCCTGCTCCTGTGATGCTGCTTGGCCTGCTGTGTTCATCCAGCTCTACACTTTGTTATCTCGGGACCTCCAGCATCTGCAGTTCCTATTATCTCTCCACCTAACCTGCACATTTTTGGACTGTAGGAGGAAGCCGGAGCACCTGGAGGAAACCCATGCAGATATGGGAAGAATGTTTCTCATGGCTCCTACCTTTGATACGTTCAAGGTGAAATATATGGTCAGGGAAAAAGCGTGTTTCTAGATAAGTCTTCTTCAGTAAACCTTACTTAGAATTGTTCTTAAATCTCAAACTGAAACAAAATGAATGTCTCAGCCTGTTAACATTATTTAGATTGTGGAACAAAATAAAATCCTACAGTGTCACTTTCTCCAATGAAAACACTGAGCATGAAGTAAACAGAACCTTTGAGGAAACTGCAGAAAGCCAAAGTGAGATTTGATATATTGAAAACAACACTGTACCTTAACATAAAATGAGTGCTGTTACCTTCAAAAATAAGAAAAAAAAATTGAACACCATTGAGTGGCAATGGTTTCCACAGTTACAATTCCAAACACTGTAAGTCAAAGGTGAAGGGGGTGGTGGTGTGAATGGAAGTAAGAGAAATGTAACATGCTCTGTATTCTTTTGATTTTCACTTTGCAGCACAAGAGGTACTCGATCAAGTACAGTCAAGTAAACTACAAAGGAAAGAGAAATGCATTCAGCAGAAAAACTGGTTTGATTACTTACCTTATATTATGGTTACATATTGTCCTGAAACTTGATTTGTATGTACATGACGTAACTGTGGCTGTGTTGGTTTAAAATGCATGGTAAGGCAAATACAGCGACATGTTGTACATCACAAATACCGCAGAATATTGAGGGAGGAAATAAACTAATTGAAAGTTCCACTTGGGACTGCCCAGTCTTGAATGATTAGTTGTGCCTCTTTCTAACACAGCCCCAATTTCACCACAGGAGGAAAACTGGAAAACGGAAAACTTAATTTGTGTATAGTACAGATGCAGCTCATAATTGTTCTGACTGAACAACGCATTGTTAGCTTAATATGTTGGCATGGCTCTATGAGGAGTATGTTCACTTTGTTCTCATACTGAAGTAAATCACCTTCTTAGTACAGGGCCAACATTAAACTTTGCCAGGTTGGTGAGGAAGGTGGGGCACTTATGCTCAAGGCAGACAACTCTGAACGCACGACTTGCTCATCTCTGTAAAATGAAACACTGAGGAGGATAGGAGCCCAAAGGCAAAATGGGAACAAATTTCAATATGTGTTTTTCTATAATGCAGTTTTCATTGAAAGCCTATTTTTGTCTTGTCACTTGGGAGCCATTCTTCAAAATGATTCCAACTGGTGGATTTTTCAGAGCCAACTATTAATTATGAGCTGTAAAACAGAAAATTCTGGAAATAAAAGGGTCAGGCAGAATCTCTGGAGACAGAAACAGGCTTAATGGGCTGACTTTTATGTTGGGTTCCAGGGTAGGAGAGTGATGGGAGAGCCCCATTAATATTAGTCAGGCTGCCAATTGGTTTGAGGTGAGACTTTAGCTTCCATGATGAAGAAAACCCTGCCTTTGAGAGCTGCCAATCAAACAAATGGCCGATAGCTCTCCAGGACACCCATCAGAGTCGTGGTCAAGTGATAATGGGAACTGCAGATGCTGGAGTCGTGGTCAATGCTGGAATTGCAGTGAGTCCTGATTGGAAGCAAGCTGTGAAGGAGCCCAGATAGAGGTAAGTCTGGTGCCTTGCCAGGAGTGGGCTCTCGGGCTTCAGCAAAGAGGGGTGGGGCTGTATTTAAGCAGGTTGGAGGGAGTGTAGGACCAGAAGAAGTACTTTGTGGGAGGGACATTCCATTGGCGCAGGACACTAAAAAAGGACGTACCCTTACCTCCTTGCATGGCTATCATTGTTTTACTACTTTGACTGGAAAGTTAGCCTGTCCTCTTCATAGGCAAAATCCCATTAGCAGCAAATATAGGCCCTAAAGTGGCCTTCCTTGTCACTGCTAAAATTGCACAAGGGTAGGCATCAGGAACTGCATGAGTTGCATGGCAAATTTATATCATACCCTGTAGGCTTTCCTGCTCCAAAGGGAATATATGTTTCAGCCCAATGTTTCAGGTTGATGAAAGGCAGAATCTTCTGCACTTCGATCTTGCTGGGAGGTTGGGACCATATCTGGTTTTGTAAGGTACAGCAAGATGAGTGTCCTAAACCTCTCAGCTGGCTGCCTTCATCCTTTGAACACCCTCTCTGATGAAGGGTCTAGGCCGAAAACGTCAGCTTTTGTGCTCCTGAGATGCTGCTTGGCCTGCTGTGTTCATCCAGCTTCACACTTTATTATCTTGGATTCTCCAGCATCTGCAGTTCCCATTATCTCTGCCTTCATTCTTTCATGTCTTGAGCATTCTTCTACACATCGTTCACCTGGGTCAGGAATCTGACTAAGCTGTTGTAACGGGGGGAGCAGTAAGGCTTTGCTTCCACATGGAGAGGGAGCACTAAGTGAGACAAGGAATGACTGCTAAATTGGGAATTTTATACAGCTGGGAAGTCAGATTAGGGGAGGAACAGCTGCTTTTACAGTCACCAGTGGATTTTGTCTTTGTCTCTGCTGTTACTTTCGCTGTGTAAATTACTTTAGCAGTGTAAATTAATAGTGAATTGACTAATTAAATGCACATATTCAGACACAGCAGGGATAGCAGTATACTTTGCTAGTCTAATGTATGAGAATCTGTGAAATGCACTGCATTTTCAGAAAATCATTTCTGCAGGGAGTTTTCACATTGAGCAACTTTGGCTCAGAGTCGTTCAACTGAGGCTTGAGTTGCAGGCAATGTGGAGCAGCAGGGAGGGGAAAGTTAACTGAATACTTTGTTCCAAAATATAGTTCCACCTCTTTAGTTAGGTAGAACTTCACAGTTGGTTAATGGTCAGGGACAGCAGAGTTCTGACTGCAAGTCAGGCAGGCATGGGGACCCCGGATGTAGTGATGGATTGTACTCAACCATTGACTTTGAACAAGAGGAATGAGGCCCAAATGGATGAATAGAAGGGGTACAGGATGAATAAATAAATTCACCAGAGAACTCTGGTGCTGGATATCGTTCAAGTGGGGAGAGCAAAGAGAAACATAACAGTGATAAGGAACAGCACATTCAGGGGGATAAACTCTGCTCTCTGTGTTGCGCTGCCTACCCTGCACTAGGGTTAAGGAAATTTAGAGTGGTATTATTGCTGACTGTAATCCACTGACCCAGATAATGTTCTGGGGACCTGGGTTCGAATCCCACCATGGCAGATGATGAATTTGAATTCAATAAACTATCTGGAATTAAGAATCTAATGATGGCCATGAATCAATTGCCAGGAATAAAAAACAATCTGCTTCAGTAATGTGGAGAGAGATAATGGGAACTGCAGATGCTGGAGAATCCGAGATAATTCTCCAGCATCTGCAGTTCCCATTATCTCTGATACAATTTTAACCTCACTGCGAAGCCTCTTCCAGGGATGCCTAACCTGAAGAAGTTACCCTCCTCCCTCCAGACAAACCTCAGGGGATCTCTCTCCCACTGCAAATCCATCTTTGATCCACCTCCCCCTCTCTCCCTACTTATTTCAGAACCCTCTCCCCCTCCCCCTTTTCTGATGAAGGGTCTAGGCCTGAAACATCAGCTTTTGTCTTCCTAAGATGCTGCTTGGCCTGCTGTGTTCATTCAGCTCCACACTTGGTTCAGTAATGTCTTTTTGGGAAGGAAACTGCCATCCTCACCTGGTCTGGTTCATGTGTGGCTGTGGATGCACGGCTGCCCTCTGGGCAATTAGGGATGGGCAATAAATGCTGGCTAGCCAGCGATGCCCACATCCCAAGAATGAATAAAGAAAAAAGATCTCCTCATAGTGGGTAATGAACTTGGTGTGAGTAGGTGCATCTAGTTGTTGTATAACCTGCTGAAACAGGAATGACGTTCAGAATGCTGAGAAATTTTGAAAAGTTAGGATCCAAAATAAAACACAGAACATCAAAGATAATAATCTCTGGATTGTTACCTGAGCCATGTGTCAATTGACAGAGGGTGAAACCTTAAATTAGGATTAAATGCATGGCTCCAAGCATGTTATGGGAAGAAGTGACTTTTGAGTTATGGGCACTGGTGTCAGTACTCAGTAAAAAGAGAACTGCTCTGTTGGGATGGGCTTCACTTAAACTGGGTTGGAATTAATCCTGACAAACTATATCAAAGGTGCTGCCGATAAGGCTTTAAACTAAAAGGGAAATGGTCAGGGTGGATTGGTTGGGGACACAACGATTCAGAGAAGGAAGGATTAGAAATCTAAATGGGAGGGTTGAGGAAAAGGCACAGTGCAGTAATTGGGGTAAAATCAAGCACAGTGGGGCAGGAAAAGGTAGAGTTTAACAGTAATTGTCCATTAGTATGGTCCATGCATAGATTAATAGTTACAAAAAATGTAATTAAGGGTTCTTTATTTGAATGCATGAAGGATTTGCAATAAGACAGATCAACTAATGACACAAATGGAACTAATAATTTAGACCATAAAGGAGGAGAAACCACTAAAAGGTCATGATCCGTTGACAATATCCATCAGTAAGAGGAAAAGTGGAAAAGGAAACCCAGAAAGGAATTTCAGCAGTCTCAAGGCCAAGAAACTATGCCATCTCCTGGAAATATCTGTCAAATATGTGGTCAGAAATTCTGCTCTGGGAATGGGCTCATCACCTACATGAGGACCCACAGAACCCTGTATCAGTGACGCAGAATTTCATGGTGGACAATTAAACTCTTTAGCTGATGATGACAAGTAATTTAGATCTAGTTGCTATCATATTCTAGTACCTATGAAAATACATACCTGAAACATTTACCTGAATTTTCACAGACCATAGGGTTGCTCTCTCTTTAGGAGAGTCAACTGGTGGTTATATAACCTGAGGGCCACAGGCAAGGGGAGAGGTTGAGAAGGAAAGTCCTTCATGGTAACCTCAGTCTATGATAGGAATTGAGCCTTTGCTGTTGGCATCACACTGCTTTGCAAACTAACCATCCAGCCAACTGAGCCAAACTAAACCCCATCCAAGTGAGCTTAACCAATCGCTATCACTTAACAAATGTTGACTGACCTGCTGAGTATTACTAGCTTGTTATATTTAACACTGAATGATTATTTTTATATATTGCATGATTTCTCTTTTGTTAGTGTGAACAGACGCGCTAGATATTTTAAAGAGGAACATAGTCTGAATTTAAAGCTTGTTGTTATGTATGTGATTAATGTCTTTGTTTGGATTCCTAATGAATTACAGATATGTATTGTTGCAGAACATGAACCAATTCATGCATTTGTCATGCCGTCGTGAGTAAAGATCTGAGGATTTCTGTGTGACTAATACTGAGAGGAGGATAATACAAGAGGAGTGATACGTTGGCAGAGCATTTTTACAATGGATTCCCTGTTCTAAAATGTTATGATTTTTCTAACAGTGAGGGAAGTTTTCTTCTCTGCAATTGGGCAGCAAATAATTGAATGGATGCAGATACATCGCGAAAAACTGTGAAGAGTTTCTCAGATCACTTAAATGGAAGGAAACAGACAATTGGGCAGACTCTATTGAAGGTATGCAATCTTCTCAGCTTGATCTTCCTCTATGCACTCTGCTCATTTCATCACTTAGTACCAACTTGGACAAAAAACATCCTGCAGTGTTTTTGTCAATACACTGATCTTAGATAACAGCCTATCTACTATAGAAACAAAAACAGAAGTTGCTGGAGAAGCACAGCAGGTCTGGCAGCACCTGTGAAGGTAAAAACAGAGTTAACGTTTCGGGTCTGGTGACCCTTTCTCAGAACAGCAATTACTACAGCACTACTATACTATAGCATTCTTTGCAGTTTAACATTCAGTGTTAACATCGAAAGTTGAACATTTTCCACTAGTTTATACTATAAATTTCATCCTCTGACCTTAATAGAACTATTAGCTACTTAATAGTTAAGAACTTGAAAATTGGTGGAAAAAGATTGTTTTAGTCAAAGATGCACTTTTCAAAATAGTTTACAATTATGTAAATTCAAAGGGAAAAAACTAACATTTACACTGCATGAAAGGACAGTGTTGGTTGGTTGGCAAATCAACCCTGATTGGTAGAGATGTTGCTGTGGAGAATATACCCATTAATGCTGATTGATAGTTAGCAGCCGGGCTTTGTTTCATTTTAAGCCAGTATGGTTGGTCAGGGCATTGGCCTGAGAAATGAATCAGAGAATTTTATAACCTATTTTGTTGAGTTGAAACTGGCGCAGTGCATGTAAACGTTCTTACTGCCTGCCCTTTCTTATCTGTGACTGATTCTGCACAATAAGAGCTGGCCAAATGTTTGGGTAAATTGTTGCAACAAGTTTTAAGCTAGTTATCTGTTTATATGGTGAAAGATTCTTCACATTTATGAATGCCATGCAGAACTTGCATATTGATAGCAATATAGCATCTATATGCTCCATTTATACTGTTAGCTTATTCACTAATGCACCTTTCGAAGAAACCCTCAACATCTGCACGACAGCACTACATCATGGCAACCTAGACCTGCTTCCATTTCATTAATCGGTATTCGTTAAACTTATGAACTCAGCAACTCATGCAGTTGAATTCAGTTTTAATGACACCATGTCTGCCAAAATAGATGAGGCTTCCATGGGATCACCATGAGGTCCAGCTCTTATAATCATCTTTGTTATATTTCATGAGAAATGTGTCTTTAAGGGAATGACATCTAACCTTCCAGCCCTTCCATATTTCTGATTTACAGTACAGATTTGCATAATACACTTGATTCTGCAGTTGCATGTAAGAATTTCCTTATGTGTCTTAATGGTTGACCAATCATAGTCAACCTTCCTGGTTGCACTCAAACTTGTGTTTGAAAGAGAACAATTAAATGAGCTTTCCTTGATAGTTAAGAAATTGGCCAGGGTTTCTCTGTTACAGTCTACCATAAATGGTGCCTTTACTGGTCAGTTGGGGTTCCTACAATTCTACACTATAAGACTGAAGTTATTAGGAACCTCATAAATATGGCATGATTCATTTGTTCACCAGCTAAACTAGATACCAAAATAGGGTACATCAAAGTTATCTAGTAGGGTTATGGCTACCCTGGCCAAATCATTTCTCACAGTTTATTGTGCAAATTCATGGAAGGCTGTAAAGCTGGAGGTTAACCGTGGTCCTGAGAAAAGCCCAATCTACCTTAGGTTATCCTCAGTAAGTCAGCTAACTTAAAAGTTAGAGCAACAGGTGAAGCTATCTGTTTCATGCTGCTTCTATGCAGAAACAACTCAAGTGGTTTTTGCCTTTAACAGATTGGTGCTGTCATGCCAAAAGGACATTCTGCCTATCACATAAATGAGTGATATGGTCCATGAATTTCAGTGCCAATATGATGTCAGGTGTGTGGGTTGTTTGCCTGTAGATTAGCAGATTGTATCAACAGCATGTCCCTTCAGTTGTTCACAGCAAGAAAGGTACAGGCAAATTAACATACAAACAAACATATGAACAATGATTGAGAATAGACTACTTGGTCCTTGGAGCTCACTCTGCCATTCAACAGTATCATAACTGAATTTATTTTAATCTCAACTTCACAATTCTTGAATAACCCCAATAGTCTTTGATACCCTGCTAGTTAAGAAATTATTTAACCTCTTGTTGTGTTGAACATGACATCAAATGAAGCTAATCCCTTCTGCCTGCCCTTGGTCCATATCCCTCCACTCCTTGCTTATTCATATGCTTATCTAAAAGTCCCTTAAATACTCTTATCATATCTGCCTCCACCAACCCCATGGCAGTGCGTTCCAGACCTTTACCACAATGTTTTAAAAAACGTGCTCTTCACGTCTCCTTTGAACTTTCCCTCTCTCACCTGGTATTAGACATTTCAACTGTGGGATAAAGGTTCTGACCGTCAACCCTATCTATGCATCTCATAATGTTATAGACTGATATCGCTTGTGCCCCCAGCCTCCACCACTCAAAAGAAAACAACCTGAGTTTTTCTAGCCTCTCCTTATGGCTCATACCCTCTACTCCAGGCAGCATCCTGGTAAACCTCTTCTGCACCCTGTTCAAAGCCTCTACATCCTTCCTTGAATGTGGTGACCAGATTGAACACAATACCCTAAGTGTAGCCAAACCAAAGTTTTCAAAAGCTGCAACACAATTCATGTTCTGCGATTAACCCCTGATTGCAAAATATGTGACATAGTGTCTAACATTAGGCAGGAACAGGATACTGATTGTGGATGATCAGCCATGATCATAATGAATGGTGGTGCTGGCTCGAAGGGCCGAATGGCCTACTCCAGCACCTATTGTCTATTGTCTATTGACTCTGCAACCGGACAACATTTGTTGGATGATCCTGAACGTGTGAGGAGTTATGCTGACAACCGATTGAGGATTGTCAGTTGAGCTTGCACTATCTATTACATTTTAAAAAAAACCTATTTTGCTAAGCAACATGTTCAAAGATGTTATTATACACCTCTGGAGCAGGTAAGACTTGAACCCAGGCTTTCCGGCTTAAGGGTGTAGAAACTATTACTGCACCACAAAAAGGTACAACCATGACTAGAAGCTAAAAAGTCACTGTATTCCTACCAGATCATGTAGCTGCACTATCATTACAGGGAGATGACCAGTGGTGGTTTAACCTGAGGGTCATCACACCTTAGATGAGGGGGAAAGTTGAGAAGATGAGTTATTTGAGAGACAACTTAATTTTCCATTTATATCCATCACATTAAATAATCCCAGTAAAGCAACATTTTGAAGTGACAAAGGTTTTAAAATAATCTTAACTTTAACATAGATTTGGCGGGGCAGACAAGCAGTTTCTGAAAGGTAAGAAATTCCTAGAGTGTGTCCAGAAGAGATTTCCACAACAATATGTCCTGGATGCAACAAGGGGACAAGCAATAGTCATGGATAATGAGCCAGAATTAATTAGTAACCTAACTGTGTGTGAACATTTATCAAATAGTGATCATACATGATTTAGTTCAATGTAGCTTTTGAAAGCAAAAACCATGGATCAGTTACGAGTGATTTTGATTTAACTGAGGCTGATTTTGACAATACGAGACAGAGACTGTCCACAGTAAACTGGAAAAATCTCCTAATGGATAAAACAACTGAAGAACAGAGGATGAAGTTTAAAGAAACACAGTACAGAACCAGCTTACACCCCTAGCCGGAAAAAGCTTTACTTCACAGAAAAAAATCAGCCACGGACAATTAAAGGGACAACCAAATTAAAAGGCATACAAAAACAAACAGCACAGATCCTGCTGAATGGGAAACACACAAAGACCAGGAAAGGCCCATGAAACCATTTATAAGTGCCACTAAAAGGGATTAAGAAAGGAAATTTCCCTTGAACATCAAAATCAATAAGAAGAAATGTTATAGTTATATAAAGGGAAAGCAGTGGCCAGGAGACATGTTGCCCCACTAAAGGCTGAAAGAGCACTTATTGTCAATGGCTATGGGGAGATGGCAAGCATGTTGAATAATTACTTTGCCTCAATGTTTACAATGGAAAAGGAGGATGGCTTGCCAGCAGTCCTGAGAAAATTAATAGTAGATTGGGAACAGGGACTGAATAAAATTAATGTAAGTAATAAATGGCAATGAGGAAATTAATGGAATTAAAGAGTGACAAATCCCTGAGACCTGACAGTTTTCATCAGAGCATGTTAAAGGAAGTAGGGGACCACAGGAGGCCTCCCTCTGGATTGGCAGATCGCACTTGTCACTTTGCTTTATAAGGAGGATGAAAGACGAAAACCAAAGGATGACTGACCAGTTCATCTAATATCTGTGGTGGGGACTCTTTTGGATGCTAGAATCAAGGATGGGGTAACTGAACATTTTGAAAATTTTCAGTTAGTTAGAGACAGCCAGCACAGATTAATGGCAGGTAGGTCATACCTAACATTGAATTATTTGAAGAGGTGACTGAGGTGGTGAACAGGGAAATGTCTATGAATGTTGTTTATATGGACCTCCACAAGGTATTTGATAAAGTCCCATTTAAGACACTGTTAACTAAGGTAGAAGAATGTGGAATTGTGGGAAAATTATTGACAGGGCTGGGAAATTAGTTGAGTGGCAGGTGACACAAATTGAGACTAATGAGTAGTTAGTCAAATTGCCAAGATGTAATCAGTAGTGTTCCACAAGGATCCATATTAGAGTCATAATTACTCATGTTAGTTATTAACGACTTGGATAGTGGCATAGAAGTCATATATCAAAATTTGCTGATGATGCAAAGTTAGGAGGGATCATAGGCAGTGTAGATGATAGCATAAAATTGCAAAGGGATATTGCTGGGCTAAGTGAATGGGCAAAACGGTGGTAGATGGAGTTCATTGTAAGAAAATGTGAGGTTATCCATTTTGGACTGAAAATGAATGCACTTTCTAGATGATCTGCAGTTAAACACATTGAAAGAAACTTGGAGGGCAGGTGCATAGATTTTTTTAAAATACAAGTACAGAAAGTAATCAAGAGAGCTACCGGAATGCTGGCCCTTTATATCTAGGGGGCTGGAGTACAGGGATGCAGAAGTTACTTTGCAGTTAAAGAAAGCCCTGGTTAGATCCCACTTAGACTCCTGTGTGCAGATATGAGCACTACATTTTAGGATAGATACATTGGCCTTGAGAGAGTACAATATAGGTTTATAAGAATGCTATCTAGTCTTCAGGGGTTAAGTAATGAGGAGAGATTATACAAATTATGCATGTTTTCTATAGAATTTAGATGATTAAGGGGTGATCTGATCAAAGACTTCAGGAAAAGACAGGGTTGATACAGATAAATTATTTTCACAGATTGTGCATTCTAAAAGTAGGGGCCATAATCTGAGAATTAGGGCCAACCATTCAGGTGATATGTCAGGAAGCACTTTTACAAACAAAGTGTAATGGATGTTAGGAACTCTCTTTCCTAAATGGCAGTGGATAGTAGATCAGTTGTTAACTTTTAACCCTGAGAGAGATAAAATTTTATTAAATGAAGATATGAAGGGAAATGGGCCAAAGGGTTTTTGGAGTTAGGCTACAGTTCAGCCAGGAGCTTCCTGAATGGTAGAGCAAGCTTGAAGGACAAAATGGACTACTCCTGTTTCTATGTTACTGTGGAAGACAATTGCGGACCTTCCCTCAGTTGGTACAGGAATTGAACACTTGCTCTTTGTATCACCGTGTATTACAAACCAGCCATTCAGTCAACTGAGCTGAGTAACAAAGCCCCGCAAGGATTACAGTGAAACTGTGTACTTAAAGACATAAGACCAGGAATCAGCGAAATCCATGTAGTGAGAATATTAACCATCAAAAGCTATTAGAAGTTTCTAACATGTATGCGTTGATTTCAATTTCTATCCACATGTAAAGTGAACATCTCAATCAATAAGTTTAAAGAAAATTTTCTTTCTAAAGCCAACTTTGATTTGGATATAATTTTGAAGCTACGACTATTAAATCAGAAAGAACATGTACACACTCAGTGACTGTTTTAATTCAGCAAAATAGCTGACAACCGTTCTCTCATTCACTTCTCAGGGCAATGCCATGACCAATCAGAGTCAAGCTACCCGGTTTCAAATTTAACAATGTCTGTCTGTAAACTGACAGTCAGTGTTAATGGTTAATAGTTAAGTTCTTCATGGCAAAGCCTCTATAAGTTAGGGCCCACTTACCAACAAATCAGCAGTTTTCTCTCCTGGGGTATAAATGTTTGTTTTTTTCACGTTGAATTTGTACTCTTGAGAAAAGTCCTGACAAGTACATGACAAAAACTTTGACAAAATGTCTTTTCATAGGTGTAACAAAATCACTGGAGAATAACCAAGGACATGCCAAAGAATATCTTTATGTTTCATTCACAACATTGCCATTTAAAAGCTCTGAGTAGTTCTCACTTATGGATTAAGGTACATCCATGTCTTAACTTCTGTACTAACCTCACATTGAGGGGGATCATGCATGTCTGGCTGCATGTTCAAAAATTGCAGATGAACTTCCACTGAGGAAGAGGAAAAGAAATATGTTAATTACATGGAAATTTATAATCCATATTTTAAATTAGAAGATAACCAATATAATTTGTGGCTATTTGCAGTTCCTGCTCCTTCTGAGGGAACTTGGGCAGTTTTCTTTTACAGGGATTACTGTTGTTTATTAGAATGGTTTAAAGAAAATGCAAATTTGTTCATCAATACTTGCCATTTCAACATCTTTATCACTTCAGAATCTTAATAATGAGAATTGCATAGTGCGATGGATGTAACACATAATTTAGCTAAATTCACTGGGTGTCAGCCTGATGACCATCTCAGGAATTTTCTGGTCAAAACATACCATGACCAATTCTATTGACAAGATTATAGGGGTGTGTTACTGACAAAGAAAACAATTTTGGTTAACTATAATTTTATTTAGAAAAGCCGAGCTACTGAAAAAACTGCACATGGGATAATCACAATTTTTTTTTCTTTATTCATTCACAGAATGAGAGCATCACTGGCTATGCAGCATTTATGGCCCATCCCTAATTGCCCAGGGGACAACCACATTGCTTTGGGTCTGGAGTCACATATAGGCCAAACCAGCAAGGATGGCAATTTCCTTTCCTAAAGGACATTAGTGAACCAGAAGGGTTTTGTTTTATATATAATTGAAAAATGATATATGTAAATATGGTATATAAAATACAAGATACAACCTGTCACATTTACTATCACTATGATAACTTTGATGCCACTAACAGCATCCATACTTACAAATCACACATAGATAAGTAATATTATTTTCAACATTACACCCAAATCAGAAGTGGCTTTAGAAAGAAACTTTTCCCACCCCTAACAAGTGAGATCTTCAATTTATATGTAGCTGGAAGTTGAAATCAATGAATACATTTTAGAAATTTCTAATAGTTTTTGAAGGCCAGTATTCTTACCACTTGGATTTCCTCCATTCTGGGTCTTGGGTCCTTTAGTGCATAGTTTCATTCTAATCCTTGGATTGGCATCTGGCTCTCTGGATTTAGAATTGCTGTCATATTGTGCCTGCAAGGAGAGCAGCTGATCCTCCATCTCAACTCGCATAGCACAGTACATATAGGACACCACAACACACTTTTCAGTTAACATATAAACTTAAAAGTGCAACTATGAAATTAAAACTAATTGCAAAACATACTATCTTATTTTAGTTGTATGAAAAGCAGTAACTATTGGTTGTCTATTTAATTTTTTAAAGACTTCCTTATTTTTAATGGCACTGAGTTGTTATGCCAACTGACCCAGAATGTACCTTCTTCCCTTTGCTTGTACGAAAACATAAAATAAATAAAATACATTTGCTAGTAATTGATTCGTAAGTTAAGCAGCTTATGTGGTGGACTGTTGTTACTCGAAAGCTTAAATATAATGCGTATATGCAAAAAAATTGTTAACACTTACATTTAGTGTCAACTTGATTGCAATTGTGATTTTAATCCTAAAGGTTCCCCACTCTGCACTATTGGCATTCTTGTGTAACCAGCAGAAAAGGAATCTTAGCACTAAAATACCGAGGTGTTTGTGGTTTTGAGTGCATCATTACCATAGTTCTGTATGGCTACTAGACAGTAAAAATCTTAGAAAGTTACAACATTAATCACTGAAATGGGTATACTTAGTTTCTGCTAACATCACAAGCTTTTCATATTGGTTTAATAATTATTTTACATTTTCCTAAAGCAGTTCATTCATTTAACATGTGAGAAAGGATGTTTTATAACGTGTGTGCAATGAAATACACAATCTAGATCTGACATCTGATGCAGCTTAATAAATGTTGGTGGAGTAGTGGGATGTGGAATGTGAGCAATGTAGGTGTTATCTCTTTTACTTTAATTATTCCATGTCTTTGCTAAAATGTGGATGCAGGAATAACAGATAAATACTTTAAGTGCCTGTCAGGTAAGATTAGTTCCTGATCTAATGTCATGTAAGGTTGCACTTGTTTACCTTCACATCCTTCCCATCAGGCATTAGGTCTCAACCTAATTGGCTTAGGAAGGCAGCTCATCACCACCTTCTCAAAATCAATGAAGGATGGGCAACAAATGAATAAATGTATGACAAAAGTGGAAAAGCAAATTAAAACAAATTAGTGTCTAATCTACAGATTTAAAAAGATTGTATTACAAATGCAATGAAGAAACACAGAAAGCTATCATATAGGTGGAGCAGGTAATCAGGAGGGCTAATGGAATGTTGGCCCTTGTTTCAAGGGAGTTGAAGTATTTACTCATTCACAGGATGTAGGCATCACTGGCCAGGCCAGCATTTATTGCCATTGCTAATTGCGTAGAGGGAAGCTAAATGTTAACCACATTGCTGTGGGTGTGGGCTCACATATAGGTCAGACCAGGTAAGGATGGCAGTTTCCTTCCCTTATTGAACCAGATGAGTTTTCCCCAACAATTAGCAATAGTTTCATAGTCATAATTAATTAGTTCTAGATTTTTATTGAATTCAAATTCCACCATCTGCCATGGCAGCATTTGAACCCTTATACCCAGAACATTACCATGGTCTTGGGGTTAACAGTTTAGTGATAATACCACTAGGTCATCAGTTTCCCTAAAATTAAGCAAGTAAGTTAACAGGTAAGTCAGTAAGTAAGTACAGGTATCCCCTAAGTATAAGAGTAGGGAATTCTCAGTGCAACTGCACAAGTTGTTGGTGAAACCATATCAGCAGTACTGTCAGCAGTTTTTGTCCCCTTACTTAAGTACAGGTATTGTTTCACTGAAGGCAATTCAGAGAAGTTCATTAGGATGGTCCCTTGTATAGAGAGATTGTCTTATGAGCAAAGGCTAAACAGGTTGGGCCTCTACTGACTGGAGATTAGAAAAATGATGTGATCTCATTGAAACATATAGAGTTCTTTAGGGGCTTGACTGGGTAAGTGCTGAGAGGATGTTTTCCCTTGTGGGCGAGACTAGGACCAAAGGATATAGTCTCAGAATAAAGGGTGCTAATTTAAGACTGAGATGAGGAGGAATTTCTTCTCTCAGAGGGTTGAGAGACTTTAGAACTCGTTGCTATGGAGAACTATGGGACAGAGTCCTTGTGTATATTTAAACCTGAGATAGATTCTTAACCAGTTAGTGGAATCAGAAGTTATGGGGAAAATGCAGGAAAGTGGACGTGAGAAATGTCAAATCAGCCGTGATCCTATTGAATGGTGGCGCAGGCTCAAAGGCTGAAAGGCCTACTTCTGTTCCTATTTCTTATAGTTTTATAATCTGTGTTCCCATTATGTTTTCCTACTGCTGTATGTATCTCCGAAGTCTGTGCATGATAGTAACTTATGGACTTGAAAGTCAATGCATCTGTTGCCAACTGGAATGCACAGACCCTTCTAGTAGCTACATAGTAAAGTGGTTTAGAGGGAACATTGCTCCTTGTATCTGCTTCCTTGAGTTTTACCACTTAATTGATTGACAAAGTGATGAAAACTCTCTTTAACACTCCAGTATTAATTTTATATCTTTCAGCTTCAGACATATTTAACCAATGATATCCATTTATAGTTGCCTTTTCCTGATTTCTGGCATGAGCGATCTATGCTTAATATTGAATGGTATTGTTCAAAAATGAAGATAACAGTAATTCCATAGCACTGATATTTTATTCATGACAAAACATGATAACACACCTTAATGTTCAAATTCTTGTACACTTTCTCTTCATTGTCACTCAATTTTAATCCATCTTTAGGGCTCGACACAATCTGTGTCTCATCTTTACTGGATGTTTCAACACTCACCACCTTGGCAACTGCTTCATAAGAGTGTGAACTGTCCCTGGAATTTCCACCTGGCGAATTATTGTGAGTATGTGGCTTTTCTGCTGGCTCTTTGAGTCTTGGTTTCTTGGACTCAAACTGTATGGACAGTTCACTTCTGTCAGTGGACCAAGATGGTGTTTTGTTTTTACTGTAATCTGATAGATCCAAAGGTTTCTCCACAGATCTGTCAATTGTTTCCTCAGTCTTTGAACAGAAAAGAGGTGGATCCTTTTCTTCTTTGTTGTGTTTTTGCCTTGTCATGTCTGGCTGCTCTGAAAGATGTCTACTTCTTCTGCAATCTTTAGAAAAGTTATATACCTCCCTGAAATCAGGATAGGAAAATTGTTATAATGACATCTGGTCAACTAATATCAACGTTACATTAGTCAGAAAGTATAGTTCAGTTTATGTCCATATTTATATTCCGAGATCAGCTCTTAAGATAGGTGTATTCCAACATTTTAGTCACACACGTTCATAGAATCCCTACAATGTGGAAGCAGGCCAGTCAGCCCATTGAGTCCGCACTGAACCTCCGAAGAGTACCCCACTCAGACCCATCCACTACCCTATCCCTGAATTTCTAATGGCTAATCCACCTAGCCTGCACATCATGGGACAATATGGGCAATTTAAGATGGCCAATCCACCTAACCTACATACCTTTGCATTGTGGGAGGAGACTGGAGCACCCGCTGGAAACCCACACATACATGGGGCAATGTGCAAACTCCACACAGACAGTTGCCAGAGGCTGGAATTGAACCTGGGTCCCTGGTACTGTCCACCACAAGGTGGACCCAAAAAGACCATTAAAAATAATGGGTGAGATGTGGTTCCAGAAGTGTTGCTGCTATTTAGAACAGATTTTATTTTGACAGTGGGTCAATGTGAGGTTTTGGGCAGGTGCGGGGAGATAGGATCAGAAAGTGACTCCAATTTGTGGACATCCCAGGTGAATGGACACCATTTTTTTCTACTGACTTGCAGTGTGAGTGTGAATCTTTAATTACTCTTAAATGGGGAGTAACATCTATAGAACTGTTGAGTTGTCACGTTATTTAAACAGTCAACTGTCTGCCCCTGCAGTGTGGGAGTTGAGAAAAAGCTGCTATAGTAGTTTTGCTTGCTGTTTACCATTAATACCTCAAGTGTTATAATTACAGTGTTATCAATCATTGCCTCCTGCAATGACAGTTTGGGGTTTATAAGTTTACAGATGTACTGATAGCTCCAAATGGCTATGGAAGACTTTGCTGTCTTTAATGTGGGGTTATGAATACAAATGTTTGTTTTTCTAAGGGATAAAATAGATGAAGTTTTAAAGGTAAAGAACAGGCCTTCATAATGGAACAACTTTTTATTAATTAGAGAACTTTGTATCAGATATTTCAACTTTATTTTATTCAATTCCAATCTGGCTCTTGAACTCTGCCAACGATAGATACTTGAGTGAGTTGGCGTGGAGTGTGTAAGGACAAAACGTAGTGGCTTGGGGCTTGAGTTAGTACTAAGTTGTGGTCTAAGGAGTTGTGGAGATGGGTGGAGGACATGGTTTGGCATAAGGGGTATTAGGTGTCTAATTTTAAAAAAGTGGGCTAAAATTGAGAGAACCAAAGTGAACAGGTTTTGAACGTTTTGCCTTGGCAGCCTTTGTGGCCACCTCTGATGTATGTCTGTGGGAAGGCTGGCCTGACTCCATCCATATCTGATCCCCAGAATGATAACTGCATCATTTGAAATACGTTTTCTCCAGGCAAGTGAACTATGTTGGAAAATGTGCTGACTTGAAGTGCTAGTTAGGCCCAGTTGTCTATTATGCAGGTGCTTAATTGTTTTCTGAAGAAGGGTCCCGACCCGAAATGTCAGCTTTCCTGCTCCTCTGATGCTGCCTGGCCTGTTGTGTTCCTCCAACTCCACACCTTGTTATCTCAGACCCCAGCATCAGCAGTTCTTACTATCTCTATTGTTTTGATGCCTTGTTGGAGGCACTATTTAGCCAACTTCTGAAGTTGCCTAGAAAATCAATTCCTAAATGTCACTATTTGAATAATTTTTTTCAAATGTTTGTTAAAATTTGGCATCTGTCAGTGCTGACCTCCTGTAGCAATATGAAATGTTACATACTCATGCTGTCTACATTCATGGTTTTTCACACTAGTCTGTGCTGTAGTAGCATCTCTCTCTGGTGTACGGCATGATCCAGCACCAGTACCAGCACGCACCACTGCGATCGTTCCATGCAACTGGTTAGATATTCTTTGGGGATGCTAGAATTAAGAATAATTATCATCAAAAACAGTTCTGAATGAATGTTAATTGCTGTTAACACATTTGCAGTTAATAAGCAAATTAATTTGTCTTGCTGTCAGAACAGGATTTCCTTAAAAGTTGAACACTGTCAAGATTCAATAGCATGGAACCAATCCCTGTATTGGCTGTAGTGGTTCATTAAGGCCTATTGCCCTACCACACCATACACAAGCAATTTTCTCTCTCTAAGGCAGAAAGGTGTCTATGGTCTTTCATGAAATTTGGCAGCATACCATTCGACCCATTGCATCCACACTTTAGCCCTACGAAGAGCATCCCACCCAGACTCAGCCCTCTATCCTATGCCTGTAACTCTGAATTTCCCATGGCCAGTCCACCTAACCTGCACATGCTTAGACTGTGGGAGGAAATCCACACAAAGACAAGCAGGCTGTGCAAATTCCACAAAGACAGTCACCCAAGGCTGGAGTGAAACCCACATACCTGGCGCTGTGAAGCATGCTGTGCTAACCACTGAGCCATCATGCCCAACCAGTATGCATGACAATATCACATTCCTATAATGAGTATCACATTGTTTTATCCATGTGGTATAGTACCTTTGTGTGCATAGACTAACAATTCCAGCAACCTGGACTAATAGTACAGAGATGATGAACTGAACTCAAAGCTACAAATTTGGAATCAGTGTTTAAAATACTGGAAACGAAGTAGAAGTTACTATCAATACTTAATGTTTATATTCCTTTTGTTTTAGAACTTAGAACATAGAACATAGAACAATACAATGCAGAACAGGCCCTTCGGCCCTCGATGTTGCGCCGACCTGTGAACTAATCCAAGCCCCTCCCCCTACACTATCCCATCATTATCCATATGCTTATCCATGTTGTTCAAAACTTGTAAAGAAAAGAATGATCAATGAACATTAAACAGTAGCTGATTGCCTTTTGAAGGTTTATCTTTGTCTGGTGAGGAAATTTACTTCTGAAGAGTATGTTTAGCCTGCAAACTTTTCGGATTGTTAAAATCCCAGCTGTTTGAAAACTGACCTTTGGCAAAGGTGACTTATTACAGTATCCTTAACCCATTCAATACTATATCTAACTCCAACGTGGCACTGCGCCTGACAATTAATACTCAATACTGGGCACCTAATTACTGCCTTCAGAATAATAATCAGCCATTGACAAGAAAGTCCTAAACCAAAAGTAACCTATTATGATTTCTGATACTCATTGTACAAAGCTATTTATTTCTGACTGATTAATTGTTGTAATTTCTATACATTTTCTACTTCCTATACAAGTCCAGTCATTTCAAGTGAAAATAATTGCATGAATTGTTGCCAGATGATTCAATATGATAGGCTTTCCAAGTGTAAACAATGACTTATTAATTGTTGCCTTCCATTTATTAAAGGGTTCGCAATCTTGCGTGCTGAAACTAGGTGAGTGAACGGGCAGTTAAATTTCCCCTAGGAAGTTCCCACCGAGAGCTAACTCTCTGAAGGCCTTATTTTTAACTGCCCACTACAGCAGGTGGAGAAGTCACTGGGTAGAAAGCGTAGGGTTCTTCTTTAAGAATTTGTGTCAAGATTTTATGGGAACAAAATATCACAAATGGTGGGCTGGTGGCACAGTTCTTGGCCTAGAAATCAGAGGCTCCAGTTGATTCTCTGGGACTGAGAGTTCAAATCCCACCATGTTGGCTGATGGAAGTTAAATTCAATTAATAAATCCAGAATTGAAAGCAAGTCTCCATGATGGTGATGATGAAACATTCATTTATTTAATGATTAAAAACCCATCTGGTTCACTAATGAAGTTAGGGAAGGAAATCAGCTGGCCTGCCCTCTACGTGACTCCAGCCAATCATGCAGCTTGAAGTCAATTAAGTATGCCAATGCTGTCCACATCCCATTAAAGAAAAAAGAAACAAAAAATCATTAGTGCCTAATTTAACAAATGGTCTTTTATGGGTATCTTTTGTGCCTCTCCCATCACCAACAGAGGAGGTGATGGCCTAGTGGTATTATCACTGGACTATTAATCCAGAAACTCGGCTAATTAACCCAGGTTCAAATCCCATCATGGCAGATAATGGCATCTGTTGTGATGGTGGCGTCTGTTGATTTCAATTCAGTTCAGTTCAATTGAAAATAAGCTGGAATTAAAGGTCTGACAATGACCATGAAATCATTGTTGATTGTCAGGGGGAGAAACCTCTCTTGGTCACTTATCTCCTTCAGGGAATGTAATCTGCTATCCTTACCTGGTCTGGCCTACATGTGACTCCAGACCCACAGGAATGTTGTTGACTTTTAACTCCCCTCTGGCCATTTAGGGATGGCCTAGTCAGAGATGCCAACATCCCTTGAGTGAGTTTAAAACAAAAGGGTTTGTGTTGGAAGAAGCCCAAAATCTGTTTGTTTTACATTGATTGATTTATTTTCCAGGAGAAACAGGAATATGCTTCTTAACTTTACCAGGTCAGTTTAGATGCTCTCTGCCTAGGATACCTTCTCCATATCACAATTTCCTGAACTTCCACCTGGTAATTAAAGGAATGCTGGGCTTGTTCCTTTGGTTCTTGATATTGGCCTCCTGTGACTTGACATCTCACAGAGGTCTGTAGGCTTGCTATACTTCATGCTGGCTTTGGACAGGAGACTGTGAGACACTGGGCAACTGAGACATGTGTGTGAAGGTTTACCAAGTCTCACTCTGGGAAAATGTCAGCTTGAGACTGATGGCACCAATTTAGTCCCTCTGCTTCCTGACTCTCAACATGACATTAATTCTGGGTTTAAAAACCTGAGGTAGCTTGTGTTGGGTTCTGTTTGGATTAGAAAACAATTAGATAATTCCATACTTACCAAATTAAATAACGGTATCTCAGATAGATTACGACAAACAGACATTTTCGAGGCAGTGGAACTACCTAAAAGTGAAAATAGAAATGAGCAAATATTAAGACCTTGAAGAGAATTTTCACCTCATTGTCCAAAAATATAGAAATGTGCATTCAAACATGCCTGAATATCCATTTGCTTCCCTTATTCTAATTGTCAATGTATACCCATGGTGATACTATGGTGCATTGACAGCACACTTGCTTCTGAGTTCGAAGGCTTATGGCCAAACTGCATTTTGGAGATATCAATGAAAAGACTAGGCCAATGCCTAACTGCCACAATGAGGAATAATAGCTGTGTGTGTGTGTGTGTGTGTGTGTAAGGGAAGCAACAAGGTGCAATTGTCTTTGGGAACAGTAAAATTCGACTTGATTGCCTTATCTGAACACCAGAATAGAGTGTCTACTACTGACCCCTGCAAGTTTAAGAAATTCACATCTAGGTGAACCTTGCAGCAATGACTCACGTTTTAATTGAAAGCTCCATCTTGTATATTTATACACAATTTTAACATTCATTTATGTGGGCAACATGCTCTGCATTAATAGTTAATATAACCAAGTGATTGTTCTGTTCTGTTCCTAATAAAGCAATGAATGGAGCCATACAAATGTACAGTAATACTTGAGGGATCACAGTTTACTGACTGAATGTTACTTGGAGTATTACATGCTCTCTCATCAATGCTAAAATCATTCACAGCTACCTACAAATTTTGTGGATTTGTTTTTTTATTTTCTCTCTTGCCTGAAGGTTGCTAAAACCTAAGGTTGAAAAGCCCCCATTTTTCAGTCTGTATTTTGAAATTAAAATGTGCAGAAAGTGTGGTTGCTTTTGTCTGGCTATTAAGTGAAGTCACTGTAGCAGGGAAAATCTGTGAATGCTGATAACCTTCTATATCACACAAGTGGGGCAGAATGTTTCCATTTTTAAGAGTTGGTCAAGTGAAATTTGTTGTGCTTGGTCCATCATGACTTGCAGAGACTTTTCTCACACTTCTGCTCTTAAGATCAGAAGAATCATGAGAAAAAGGAGTGGTGTAGGCCAATTGGTGCCTCAAGGCTACCCTGCAATTCAATAAGATCATAACTGATTGGCTCAGGTCTCAACTCCTCTGTCTAGTCAGCTCCTCAGAATGCTCCACTCCTCACTGTTTCAACGATCTGTCAACCCCCTCTTTACATTCTTTCAGTGATCTAGCTTCCACATCTTTGAATAGAGAATCCCAGACATTTATTACTCTCTGAGGGATAACATTCCTTCACGTCTCAATTTCAAATGAGTGTACCCCCCACCCTCCCATTCTGTTAATGTGTGCCCTAGTTTGAGATTGCTGCACTAGTGGAAATATTTCTCAACATCTACCCTGTTGACCCTCCTCAGAATCTTTCAATAAGATCACCCCTCATTCTTCTTAAACTCTAATGAATAAAGTCCTAAACTGTTTAGCTGTTCTTGATAAGTGGACTGTTTCATCCCTGGAATCAGCAAATGAATGTCTTTTGAAATATCTTCAATGCCAATCCATCCTTTCTTAAATACGGAGACCAAAACTGTGGTCTCACCAACATCATGTACTGTTGTAGCAATATTTCCCTATTTTTAAATCCAATCTCCTCACAATAAAAGCCCAAATTCATTTTGTCTTCTTAACTGCCAGCCACTTCTGAATGTACTTTTGTTTCTCATGCAGAAGAACACCCAGACCCTTCTGCACTGCACTTTTTTGGATTCTCTCTCCATTTTAAATGAATGTCTGCCTTTTGATTGCTTGCGAACAAAATGCATGACCTGAAACTTTCCTCCATGAAACTCCATCTGCCAATATTTTGCTCACTCACTCAAGTTCTACATCAGCTTACAGAATCACCACATTAACTCTTATGCTGGGCTTTAGGTGCCTTTCTTAGGAAATGGTCTGACTCAGGAAGCCAGGAGTGCCCTCCTCCATATGGACCTGACAGCGTTCATGCCACTGGTATCATATTTGAAGCTTAGCTGCACACCACTTCAGCTGCCCATGTATCTGACCTGAGGTTCAGCATGAGACAACATTGTGGATATATCAAGCATTTATTTATGAAGTGAAACTTCCAATGCGCAAACTTGTCTCTTGCAAAAGGTTGATGAGTTGATGAAAATAATTGAATAAGTTTCAATAGTTTTCTAGATTATTCCAGGACAACATGAAATAATGCCATTGCAAAAATGAACAGAAAATGAATAAAAATATTTTCATGTACTCAAAGATTTACATTAAAGTAAGCATCCATTAACTATTAAATACATTCAAGAATCACTGTACCTTCTGTAGAAGGCTTAAACTCTTGCTTAAGGCTCTGATGATCTTGAAAAGAACTGAATGAACAATCCAAACTTTGTTTCCTCTTAGTAGTCAAGACTGATTCTGCAGGTGTGGCATTGTCTGACAAAGAACGGTTTCCTCTTGGATATACTTGATTTTGCCTAGCTCTGTCAAATTTCAAAAGGCAAGCACATACAAATCCATTACAGTACATAAAAAAGAAAGAGTGCTGTTACTATCAAATGCTGACGAAGTTTCTTCATGTGCTTCCCATATACTATTGTAGAAAGACTGGGGTAATTAGCAATCAAATTTGCTTGCCTGGGTAGTAATGGGATTAGGTTGACCAATTTATTGATCTATGCAATACACAATTGGACAGGATATAAAGTGGATGGCTGGTCTAATCTTGTTAGTTGTCACTGGGAATATGAAATTCCATTAGCCCTCCTCAGTATGAATGCATTGCGCTATTCTGTGAGCTATTTGTCTTTTCCACTGTTTGCCATGTTTCCATATCCTTCAATTTACTCTTATGACAACATGAAATGACATGTTATTAGTAATTATCTGATTGGCTTTATAGGCATTACAAATGGACTTTTCTTCAACAACGTTTTGCTTAGGAGAGTATTCCACATTCAAATAACTGCCTGTGCAAGCATTTTCTAACCTCCTCTTTCATTCTTATTTCTGATAATCTCTCCTTGCAATTGTAACAATAAGTCACGATTTACTCTCACATCTCTGTGCACCAGAAGTATGTCTACGGCAGCAAACAGAAGTTGCGAGAGGGTGAGAAATTGGTTTGACTCCAATACTGAGCCAGCTGGTAGCTTAGCTTTTATGGAAACGTTGAGAAATATACTTCACCCGGCTCTGTGGAATTTTTCTGCAACTTTTTTTGCGCATTGTCTTAGTGACTATTTGTGGTCCCTTTAATGGCCGCATTTTGGGTGGTTCATTGTCCAGAAAATCAGGTTTTATATCACTAGTCACTAAAAATTGGAAGAATAGAGGCATTTATCCATCCATGATAAGATTGCTCAAACTCAATACAAACAGGCATGACAGCTGACGACATTCAGCCATTCCAAATGAGCCATATCATTCAGAAATGTTCTGTAATATGAATTGTTCTAAACGTTAGTAGCTACTGGATATACCTGAGTTCACAGGAGTTCATTCATGATGAAAAAACAAATTTAATTCATACTTTATGTGAAGAAATAATTGTTTAAATTGTGATCTTTTTGTAGGAACATTATTCTTCAGACCATAAACACCACAGCACTTTTGTAAACAGGAACTTAAAAGAATATTTTGATATGACTAATGTAATAAGGACCATTCATTTTACTCACTCCAAGAAATATTTTAGCTTTCTCACTTCTTGATGAAGCAATTTGTTTTCTTCTTTCAATCCACTGATTTCATTTGCTGTGAAATGTTCAACCAGAAGTAAGATACAATACTATGAAAAACCAAGTAGAAAATGTTGCAATGGAGAGTTTTGTAGTTCTTACTGAGAATGGAAATACGTTGAAGGCTTTGGAGTTGAGAATTTTCAAATTCCTGTTGTTTTTTCCTGGCCAGATCTTGGGTGACTGTACATCTGTCACATAGACCTGCACGTAACCTAATGTAAACCTTTGATTAGTGTGTTGTACAGATTTAAGGTATATGAAGATCACATCTGTGCTAAGTACTCCAAGTATGATTGGACCGAGATCCCCAACAAGTATAACATAGCATCATTATCTTTAAATGTATGCCCTTAGATGTAAATAACAGAATACCATTAGTATTTTAATTCCCTTGTTGGCTTACAATGCTGCTTTTAATGATCTGATCACCTACATTCCTATCCGGATTAGTTACTTATTCTCTAAAGTATAGATCATCTTCTTGTTTTTTTCCTAAGTGTATCATCTAAAATTTTATCTATATTAAAGTTCATCTTGGAATAATTGGAAGAAGATAAAGAGACATTCCCTCTCTGGGCAGCATCCTCACCGTGTAAAGCTTGCCAAGCCTGGCTTCTGCCATGATCACTCTATGGTGCAAGTTAAGGACGCAGGCCCTGAGACTCACTTCAGTTGGTATAAGGATTCAATCCATGTTGTTAGCTTTATTCTGCACCACACTCTAGCCATCTAGCCAAATGAGTTTACTTGTCCACAGAAATCTTATCAACAAACAATAACTGATCTGAATTAACACAAGTCTTGGCTTATATTGTACCAGCCACTTTTCTTTAAATCTTATTAATTCACAGACTATTAGGTTTAATCCTAGTTTCAGCCACATGTGTCAGTAATCCATTTTAACCTTTGTTTGTTGGGTCAATATTTATGATTTGTGTAACATGTTCTCTTGTCACACACTGAGTATAGCTGATCTTCATCCAAACAGTACATGCACTATAAATCCTTCACATTTGATATAGTTGGTGATACTGTATGCTTCATATTTAGAAATGAGAAAGCAGAGAGTTTTTAATGCTGGATTATTTTTGTGCTGAAGGCTTGTGAGCATTGGTCTAAAACACAAACAAACTATATTTTCTCAACTCACCTATGTATATTTAAACCAGAAATTCCTGTGCTGCGATCAACTGCTTAGAATAAAAGGGCTCCACCTGATATGACTAAACCCAATTCAAAAGGAAGGGCTATTTGCTTTCTCTAACAACTCAAAATATTTGCTTGTGCTTGCTCATTTAAACTAAATCACATTCCATTTGGTACTTGGAACAAATCGGGCTCGAAATAGTTTCCTTCAAAGCTGTACACAAAATGTTGCATAGCAACCAACTTCTTTTTTCAAAGAAAGGACAAGCAGTTTTTCATCTGTCCTTTCATCTAGGTATTGCTCCACATTGTGATCCCTGGGCATGGTTGTGTTCTGGTCCCTCTTGTCTGGGACCAGAGAGTATCAGGTGGTGTCTGAACAATATAGGGCATTACAACAAAGCCTGCAAAGTAAAAACTGCACTAATAACAACTAAAACCTATACTCATGGAGCATCCTAACATGTAAAATTCCCTAAGAATGGAATTATGGAACAAAGCTTACTACTGACCCATTCATGAAGATATTTGGATCGGCAGCCAAAAACTGGTAAAGAGGAAAGTATTTTCAGGAGGGCAGGAAGGGGAGAAACAGGTCAAGCATCAAAAGGTCTGGTAGCATCTAGGGAGAGAGAAACAAGGCAATGTTTCAAGTTCAAAATGACTTTGTTGGAACACTGCAGTTCAGAGCTTCCGAAGAGTCACTGGACTTGAAGCATTAACTATGTTTCTCTCTCTCCCCAGATTATGTATATTTTGGGATATTTTTTGAAAGATTTCAATGCACCTTAGACACTTTAAAGCTTAAAGAGGTGCCTGACAGTTCAGAAACAAATTAGAAAAAAACTAACATAATCTTCCTTTTTTTAAAAAGTTCATCCTACCTGTTTTCCAAGTTCTTGACATTTTCATTCATTATCTTGTGCTGCTCCCTCAGTTGGTGGTTCTTACTAAACAGCTCCTCCAATCTCTGTGCATCACTGTGTAAAATAATAATGCTGTTAGGCTAGATTTATGCATTAAGAGCATGATTTTGTTCAAGTACTTAAGCTGTTGAAGATGTAAAGGTCAAGTTGGGTTTTTACATGCAACATCAGGTTAGCACTTGTTCATTGGAGTCACCATCTGAGCAAAGGAATTGAAGCCAGCACCAATGATGATCACCTGGTGAATCGTTATTGATTTACAAATAAATTGTTGTGAATGCTCATAAAAGATGCTATTTTGGAGGATAACATTTCTTTTTATGATGCTTCCAATGAAAGGCCAGTAGAACAGGAAAAATAATTCATTTCAGGGGATTTTGTGTGACTTTGAGACATAACACCATTTTTACTGTTCACCATCAGCTGGACATTTGAACAGGATTTTTGAAACACATTGCAAGACTTCTGGGCTTGTTAAAGTCATAGTTTTAGAGTCATACAGCAAGGAATCAGAGCCTTCGGTCCAACTAGTCCCAAACTGAACTAGTCCCACCTGCCTGTGCTTGGCCCACATCCCTCCAAGCCTTTCCTATGTATGTACTTATCTAAATGTCTTTTAAACATTGTAACTGTGCCTGCATCGATCACTGTCTCTGGGAGTTCATTCCACACATGAACCACTCACTTTAAAAAAAAGTTACCCCTCATGTCTTTTCTAAATCTTTCTCCTCTCACCTTAATGTGCCTTTTTGTCTTGAAATCCCCCACCCTAGGGAAAGGACACCTGCCATTCACCTCATGACTTTATAAATCTCGATGACATCACACCTCATCCTCCTACGCTCCAGTGAGAAAGGTCTCAGCCTTTCCAGTCTCTCCTTATAACTCAAGACTGCATCAACAGAATGTTGTCATTTATTCTGGAAATTTTCTGAGGACTTCACCGAAAGACAGTAAATGGTTTGCTGCCCTACCATAGTGCATATCTGACCAGAGTAAGGGAGATCTCGGACTCTGATATCCGTTTAAGTGTTGCCTGTGGTTTGCGAGAGGAATAGGAATAAGAAATGAGGACAGGCAGATCAGTATCAGCAGCTACCAGGGAGGGGGCAAGGAAGAGCAAGTCAATTAGCTGGAGGCTACTTCTCCCCATCACGTATCCCCCCAGGAAACAAGACATCCCTTCTCTTCTGGATTGTTTCCACTAAGATCTGCCACAGTGCAGTGTCTGAAAACTTCATGCTCTTGGTCCCTCAGTCATACAGAAAGCTGCCATTGCACATATATTGAGAAATAGCAAGAACTGCAGATGCTGGAGTCAGAGACAACATAGTATGGAGCTGGAGGAACACAGCAGATCAGGCAGCGCCAGAAGAGCAGGAAAGTTGAAGTTTCAGGTCGGGAGCCTTCTTCGGAAATGGGGAGGGGGAAGGCAACTCAGAAATAGAGAGGAGGGGTGGAACTGGGGAAGGTAGGTGAGATGGTGATTAGTGAGTGCAGGTAGGGAGTGGTCGGGATTGGTCAGTGGCCTACATTTGTCTCCAGACCCACAGCAATGTGGCTGACTTTAACTGCCCTCTCGACAATTAGGGATGGGCAACAGACATTGGTCTAGCCAGTGACACTTTCATCCTGTGACTGAATTTTTAAAAATGCAAGAAACAACAGTGTGAGTGCTCTCGCACCAAACAGACTGCCCCAATTTTGTCCCACTTCAAAAAGGCCCTAGCCCAGCACTACCTATTGCAGTGTCGGTGATGCCCATGTGTTTCGACAAACTAAGGTATCTTTTGAATGCTTAAACTTCAGGCATCTGATTGAATTTCTTCAGCAAATTCAAATTTATGCTAATCAGCAATGAGGACCAAAATTGTGTGCTAGATTTGATGTTTGAATGGACAAATCTTATTTTGTAGCACCCATATACTGCCTGCTTTCACTTCTTTTCCAAAATAATGCTTGAACATTCAATATATTGACATTTTATCTTCTATTATCATAATTCTAACAATGCTTTTTAAATGAACAGAACACTCGATGCAAAATAAAGAGTTTGGAATTGATCCCACTCATAAAAAAGACTTGCACAACTTACATCTATGTGTGGGAAGCTTAGCTGTGCAGCTGCGTATATATTATAACAGCTTCACAAAAATGGATTCAACCTGATTCAACCTTTTTTCTGATGAAGGGTCTAGGCCCCAAATGTCAGCTTTTGTGCTCCTAAGATGCTGCTTGTCCTGCTGTGTTCATCCAGCTCCACACTTTGTTATTTTGGATTCAACCTGAGTGCATTGGCTGATATGTAACCTTGCTTTGGCTTTAAGGGAAAACAAGCTACTTTCAAAAGAACTGAAATTCACAAGAACCACAATACAAGCTAGTCCAAATGAAGAATTTACAAACAAGATACCACTTCTGTAGATTTTACTTTAACGTAAGTTATGCATGAACTATTAGCAAATGATACTTCTGATAAAAAGGTTGTATTTTTGATTATTGATAGTCAATACAACTAAGATGCGTTTTATTAAAATACATGCATTCACATACACAGAACTTTATGGTCAACCCACAGAGTATTTCCTGGAGCTCCTGTTTCCGTTTCTGTCCCACGTGCACCATGTGCCTGCAGTTTTGGTGGCAAACACATGCCATATGCAGAAGCAAGCAGCCATTATTCAAAGTCTAAGGGAAGTAGTCCTAACTAATACCCATTACCTGGATGGAACGTCAAGAACCGATTCCTATAGTAGTCAAGGGGATTGGCACAGTCAGGTCTCCAGTCGAGGTGTTTGCAAAGAGAGCACCATGCCTCTACAGGCCAGGGAGTTGGTCTGAGCTAGTCTATTGGCTCTAAAACAGCAAGTCCAGAGGTAACACATTTGGGGAGATATATATCAACAGTCAGGTATCTGTGCACATCTTAGTCAAGGGTTGTCTGAATAAGTCAGGCAAGGGGATGGGTCGCAATAGGTTCATTGGATCCATTCACAGAAACTAAGGGGGAGTGGGAGGAAGGTACATCCATTGTAGTGCTACTGAGCCTCAGCAATATGATTGTTGAGATTGGAGGCTGCAGGCTCTAGGCAGTGGGTCCTGTAACATTGTGAAATGGGAGGGGGGAGTTGTGTCAGTAGGATTTGCTGGGCATGTACAGTAATGCATGGGTGGGAGGGGCTGTCTTATTGGACGGGATTATCCAAGATCAGGAACATGCTGGCTAAAAGGGAGAGAAGTGAATGACTGTACCTGTCATAATCACCTCACATGCCAGGGCTGAGCAGGGAAGGTATGCAGATGGATACAAATGTAGATGGCTGATTGGGGTCGTGGGGAAGGATGAACCCTGTGGTGTTCAGGATGGGCTACTGGGAAGGGGATGTGGATATTTGGGAGCTAACTGACATGTTCAGGCTGAGGCTGGAAAGCATTGGCAGAGTCAATTGTGTTCCAAATCAAAAGGGGAAGGAAATGGTTGTGACCATACTTGGAGTAGGCAGAGTGAGTGAATTAACCTATGAGGGAGAGAGCTGCAGCAAACATCAATCACAGGTGTTTTAAACAGAAATATTATTGGTCACATGCTATGTACAGCACACAGGATGCCTACTCCCTAGCCATCCCACAGCATTGAGCCCGTCTGTATGTCGCACATCCCTGGCACAGCCTCTGGTTGACAATTTGTTGACATCTACACCTTTGCACACAGCGGGAGCGAAACACAAGGGATGCTAAATGAGGAGAGACAAAGGTCTCATTAGCTAATGCCACAGGTATACATTGTATTCCCTACTGCCAGATTGTGCAATGGGCTCTCTGCACAGCTGCCCATCCATGGAGCTTCATCTCTGACTTTCAAATGTTAGCGAGAGCGCTACGGTGTTTACAGCAAGGATCAATGGCCTTCATCCATCATATCCACATTGGTCATTGAGCATCTTGCTATTCTAAGTCTTCTTTCCAGCAGTTGGCCGTGAATGCTACAGCATTTCAAGTGCTCATCTAAATACTTCTTAAATATCTTGAATGCCACTGCCTCTAACACACTTTTAGGCAATGACTTCTGGATTCCCACCACTTTCTGGGTGAGAAACAACTCCCTCAAAACCTCTTGTTCCTTCTCTTAAAAACAGTGCTTCCTGGTTATTGTCCTCTGGCATTATGCCTTTCCATTCAAACTCTGTCCATAAACAGGCAGGACATCTTTGAATGCTAGAGCTTACTAGGTACACAATGGGCTTTTAAACAGGATGCAGTGTCAAAGGAAGACAGTCTATGGACAGATAACCACTGAGTGGCAAGTTATTGTAGGAAGAGCATGCAGTAGGACAAAGGGGGTGGCCATGGGCACCCGCATGGGCCCCAGCTATGCCTGCCTCTTTGTAGGTTACGTGAAACAGTCCCTCTTCCGCACCTACACAGGCCCCAAACCCCACCTCTTCCTCCGTTACATTGATGACTATATTGGCGTCGCCTCTTGCTCCCCAGAGGAGCTCAAACAGTTCATCCACTTCACCAACACCTTCCACCCCAACCTCAAGTTCACCTGGGTCATCTCCAACACATCCCTCTCCTTCCTGGACCTCTCAGTCTCCATCTCAGGCAACCAGCTTGAAACTGATGTCCATTTCAAGCCCACCGACTCCCACAGCTAGCTCGAATACACCTCCTCCCACCCACCCTCCTGCAAAAATTCCATCCCCTATTCCCAATTCCTCCGCCTCTGCCGCATCTGCTCCCAGGATGAGGCATTCCACTCCCGCACATTCCAGATGTCCAAGTTCTTCAAGGACCGCAACTTTCCCCCCAGAGTGGTCGAGAATGCCCTTGACCGCGTCTCCCGCATTTCCCGCAACACATCCCTCACACCCTGCCCCCGCCACAACCGCCCAAAGAGGATCCCCCTCGTTCTCACACACCACCCTACCAACCTCCGGATACAATGCATCATCCTCCGACACTTCCACCATCTCCAATCCGACCCCACTACCCAAGATATTTTTCCATCCCCACCCTTGTCTGCTTTCCGGAGAGGCCACTCTCTCCGTGACTCCCTTGTTCGCTCCACACTGCCCTCCAACCCCACCACACCTGGCACATTCCCCTACAACCGCAGGAAATGCTACACTTGTCCCCACACCTCCTCCCTCATCCCTATCCCAGGCCCCAAGATGACTTTCCATATTAAGCAGAGGTTCACCTGCACATCTGCCAATGTGGTATACTGTATCCATTGTACCCGCTGAGGCTTCCTCTACATTGGGGAAACCAAGCGATGGCTTGGGGACCGCTTTGTGGAACACCTCCACTCGGTTCGCAATAAACAACTGCACCTCCCAGTCGTGAACCATTTCCACTCCCCCTCCCATTCTCTAGATGACATGTCCATCATGGGCCTCCTGCAGTGCCACAATGATGCTACCCGAAGGTTGCAGGAACAGCAACTCATATTCCGCTTGGGAACACTGCGGCCCAATGGTATCAATGTAGACTTCACCAGCTTCAAAATCTCCCCTTCCCCCACCGCATCCAAAACCAGCCCAGTTTGTCCCCTCCCCCCACTGCATCACACAACCAGCCCAGCTCTTCCCCTCCCCCCAATGCATCCCAAATCCAGCCCAGCCTGTGTCTGCCTCCCTAACCTGTTCTTCCTCACACCCATCCCTTCCTCCCACGCCAAGCCACACCTCCATTTCCTGCCTACTAACCTCATCCCACCTCCTTGACCTGTCCGTCTTCCCTGGACTGACCTATCCCCTCCCTACCTCCCCACCTATACTCTCTCCACCTACCTTCTTTTCTCTCCATCTTCGGTCCGCCTCCCCCTCTCCCCCTATTTATTCCAGAACCCTCACCCCATCCCCCTCTCTGATGAAGGGTCTAGGCCCGAAACGTCAGCTTTTGTGCTCCTGAGATGCTGCTTGGCCTGCTGTGTTCATCCAGCTTCACACTCTGTTATCTGGGATTGGTATGGACTCAGCCAACAAAAAAATCAGATTCAGAAACCCAAGAGAGCAGCAGGATTAATTCTGGATTATTTTGACCTCGTGTCAACACAGGTATGGTGGGTCAAAACACCTCCTTCTCTTCTAAGTTTATTAGTTCTGTATAACTCACCGCAGAAAAATATAATGGTACATTTTGAGATCAAGATAATGACAGAAAAGGATTACAAAGAGCCAAGATACAAGTCTTAAGTCAGAACATAAGAGACAAGCAGAATTTTTACCTTTGCATCTAGTGGCATGAATAGGGTCACAAAGCTGTAAACTCTAAATTAGAGCTACCTGTGGTAATACCAGATTTTCAGTATTGTGTACAGCCAAGTAATGAAGGATACAGGAGCAAAGGAATAGGTGCACTAAAATCACTGGAATACTGCTTGGGTGATAGATCATAGTCCTGTAAAGAAATAAAGCAGTAACCTGATTGGATGTTCGACATTAAGAATGGTAAATAATAATGGATTTTGTTTGACTGGTCAATGGGTTGTGAACAAGAAGGCACATATACTGGACGATCATCAACAGCATTGGGATTAATAGAAGGAAGAGAGCAAAGTACAATTAAAAACAGAATATGCTGTACTCACAGACATCGCTCCATGTTTATTTCAGTTAGTTTTGTGTACAGCCCTAAACAGCAAAGGTAAAAGGTTAACTTGGAGAAAAAGCAAACTTTAGAAACAATCTAATCATTGTTAGCATTCTTAAGTAGCTTTCCTGAAAGAATGTAACTATTCAATGTTAGAATAAATTTTGCAAAGAAGCATTCTTGCCAAATATGTCAATTGAAGAAAAAAGACAACAATATATTCATGTTTTGTATTTAACAGAGGCTTTTTAAAGTGAATCTATTCACAAAGTAAAGGATTGCATGAAACAGCTAACTTTTTTTTATACTTTCTGTACCTTGTATTTCTTGGTCATGCAGTTCCTTGAGCTTTGCCCAGACATCTGTAAAGTTGTCCATTGTTATTTCTCACTCCGCTGAAGTGATTAGGCTGAGCTTTGGTGCCAGCTATGTAGGTTAAAAAGAACACAATGTTCAAACAAGGAGCATTTCATTGTTCTTATAATAATAACCTTTAACATAACAAAGTATCTCGCAGGAGTGAGCTTCATAGGAATGGAATAGGCAGAAAATTGGTGTAGAGAAGAAGGTAAAAGTGTTGGAGATTTGCCTTCCTGATTAAGGACTGTACTGAGAGAGGACACTTTGGAAGGCTCATCCAGTAAGGCCAGGAAGGTAGGGCTCAGGAATAGGAAGGGTGCAATCACTTTGATGGGATTGTACTACAGGCCACCCAGCAGCCAGTGGGTGACGGAGTGACAGATATGTAGACATGGAAAAATGTGAAAACAACAGAGTTGTTGTGATGGGTGATTTTTATCTTGCCCGAATTGACTGGATTCACTTATTGCCAGGTACTTGGATGGGAGAAAATTTGTTAGGTGTGTCCAAGACAGTTTTTTGAAACAATATGGAAATAGTTCAGCTAAGGGAGGGGTTATACTAGATGTGGAGTGCTGGGAATGAGCCGGCCAGGTGATCAAACTTTCAGAGGGACATCATTTCAGGAACAGTGACCATAATTCTGTAAGTTTTAAGTTACTTATGGAAAAGGATTACAGAAGTCCTCAGGTGGAAGTATTAAATTGGGCGAAAGCTATCTAGTACAGTATTAGGCAGGAACTAGGGAATATAAATGGGGTGGGGGGGGTGCTGCAGCTGTTTGAGGGTAAATCCACATTTGGCATATGGGAATTATTTAAAGGATAGTTGGTTAGAGTCCAGGACCAGCATGCTCCTGTGAAAATGAAGGATAAGGATGGCAAGATTAAGAAACCTTGGATGTCAAGAGACATTGAGCGCTAAGTCAAAAAGGAAAGTGAAAAGCATATAAGATAACAAAGTGTGAAGCTGGATGAACACAGCAGGCCAAGCAGCATCTCAGGAGCACAAAAGCTGACGTTTCGGGCCTAGACCCTTCATCAGAGAGGGGGATGGGGAGAGGGTTCTGGAATAAATAGGGGGAGAGGGGGAGGCGGACCGAAGATGGAGAGTGAAGACGATAGGTGGAGAGGTAGGGAGGGGATAGGTCAGTCCAGGGAGGACAGACAGGCCAAGGAGGCGAGATGAGGTGGAAGGTAGGAAATGGAGGTGCAGCTTGAGGTGGGAGGAAGGGATGGGTGAGAGGAAGAACAGGTTAGGGAAGCGGAGACAGGCTGGGCTGGTTTTGGGATGCAGTGGGACTCCACAAGCTTCAAAATCTCCCCTTCCCCCACTGCATCCGAAAACCAGCCCAGTTCTTCCCCTCCCCCACTGCATCACTAAACCAGCCCAGCTCTTCCCCTCCCCCACTGCATCCCAAAACCAGGCCAGCCTGTCTCCGCTTCCCTAACCTGTTCTTCCTCTCACCCATCCCTTCCTCCCACCTCAAGCCGCACCTCCATTTCCTACCTTCCACCTCATCCCGCCTCCTTTACCTGTCCATCCTCCCCGGACTGACCTATCCCTCCCTACCTCCCCACCTACACTCTCCTCTCCACCTATCTTCTTTACTCTCCACCTTCGGTCCGCCTCCCCCTCTCTCCCCATTTATTCCAGAGCCCTCTCCCCATCCCCCTCTCTGATGAAGGGTCTAGGCCCGAAACATCAGCTTTTGTGCTCCTGAGATGCTGCTTGGCCTGCTGTGTTCATCCAGCTTCACACTTTGTTATCTTGGATTGTCCAGCATCTGCAGTTCCCATTATCACTTATCAGTGAAAAGCATATTGTTGAGGAAACCAAAGACAGACAGAGCCCCTAAGGAATACAAAAATAGCAGGAAAGAACTGAAATTAATAATTAGGAAGGCTAAAAGGGGTCATGAAATGTTTTTGCCAAACAGAATTAAGGAAAATTTTTATACATATATAAGGACCAAGAGGGTGGCTAAGGAAAGAGTGGGTCCACTCGAGGACTAAGGAGGGAATTGATGTGTTTAGCCAGAGGAAGTGGGTAAGGTCCTTAAGGAATACTTTGCATTGGTAATCACAAAAGCAGACATGGTGGATGGTGAGTCTCAGGAAGGATATGCTTATATTCTCAGGCAAGTTGACAAAAGAAAAGATTTGGTGTTGTTTTGAAAAGCATTAAAGCATACAAACCCTCAGGACCTGTTGGGATCTACCCCACATTGCTGAGGGAGGCAGGTCAGCAAATTGCTGGGGTCTTGATTGATATCTTTGTACTCTTTTTAGTCACAGGAGAGGTCCAGAGGACTGGAGAATAGCCAGTGTTGTTCTTTTATTTAAGAAGGGTAATTGGGATAATCTGGTAAGTTATAAGCCAGTGAGCCTTAAGTCAGTAGTAGGGAAATTATTTGAGAAGATTCTTAAGGATAGGATTTACTCACATTTGGAAATATGTGGCCTTTTTAGTGGTAGGCCACCTTGGAATCCTCTCTTGCCTGGGACTGAGCAGCTGCCAAGTTTCTAGTTCATTTTCTATATTCATCCAACAAACAGGGGCATTATTTACTGCTCATCCCCAAATGTCCTGAGGACAGGGAGAGTCAGATTGCTGTGGGGCCTGGAGTTACGTATAAGACAGACTGGGTAAGGACAGCAATTTTCTTCCCCAAAGTGCTTAAGTGAACCAGATGGGCTTTTCCAATAATCATGGCCATCATTAAACTCTTAATACAATTTTTTTAAAAATTGCACATTCCAGGAACTTATAACCCTCTGTGGAAAAAACCTTGCCTCTCACATCTCCTTTAAACTTACCCCTTTTTACCTTAAACCTATGTCCCCTGGTAATTGACATTTCTACCCTGGGAAGAAGACTGCAACTATCCATTCTATCCTTGCCTGTCATAATTTTGTAAACTTCTATCAGGTTATCCCTCATTCTTTGATGTTCAAATGAAACCAAACCAATACTGACCAAATAACTGAGATAATGGGAACTGCAGATGCTGGAGAATTCCAAGATAATAAAATGTGAGGCTGGATGAACACAGCAGGCCAAGCAGCATCTCAGGAGCACAAAAGTTGATGTTTCGGGCCTGGACCCTTCATCAGAGAGGGGGATGGGGAGAGGGAACTGGAATAAATAGGGAGAGAGGGGGAGGCGGACCGAAGATGGAGAGTAAAGAAGATAGGTGGAGAGAGTATAGGTGGGGAGGTAGGGAGGGGATAGGTCAGTCCAGGAAAGACGGACAGGTCAAAGAGGTGGGATGAGGTTAGTAGGTAGATGGGGGTGCGGCATGGGGTGGGAGGAAGGGATGGGTGAGAGGAAGAACTGGTTAGGGAGGCAGAGGCAGGTTGGACTGGTTTTGGGATGCAGTGGGTGGGGGGGAAGAGCTGGGCTGGTTGTGTGGTGCAGTGGGGGGAGGGGACGAACTGGGCTGGTTTAGGGATGCAGTAGGGGAAGGGGAGATTTTGAAACTGGTGAAGTCCACATTGATACCATTAGGCTGCAGGGTTCCCAGGCGGAATATGAGTTGCTGTTCCTGCAACCTTCGGGTGGCATCATTGTGGCAGTGCAGGAGGCCCATGATGGGCATGTCATCTAAAGAATGGGAGGGGGAGTGGAAATGGTTTGCGACTGGGAGGTGCAGTTGTTTGTTGCGAACTGAGCGGAGGTGTTCTGCAAAGCGGTCTCCAAGCCTCCGCTTGGTTTCCCCAATGTAGAGGAAGCCGCACCGGGTACAGTGGATGCAGTATACCACATTGGCAGATGTGCAGGTGAACCTCTGCTTAATGTGGAATGTCATCTTGGGGCCTGGGATAGGGGTGAGGGAGGAGGTGTGGGGGCAAGTGTAGCATTTCCTGCGGTTGCAGGGGAAGGTGCCGGGTGTGGTGGGGTTGGAGGGCAGTGTGGAGCGAACAAGGAAGCCACGGAGAGAGTGGTCTCTCCGGAAAGCAGACAGGGGAGGGGATGGAAAAATGTCTTGGGTGGTGGGGTCGGATTGTAAATGGCGAAAGTGTCGGAGGATAATGCGTTGTATCCGGAGGTTGGTAGGGTGGTGTGTGAGAACGAGGGGGATCCTATTAGGGCGGTTGTGGCGCGGGCAGGGTGTGAGGGATGTGTTGCGGGAAATACGGGAGAGGCGGTCAAGGGCGTTCTCGATCACTGTGGGGGGAAAGTTGCGGTCCTTAAAGAACTTGGACATCTGGGATGTGCGGGAGTGGAATGTCTTCAGTTCACCTGGGCCATCTCCAGCACATCCCTCACCTTCCTGGATCAGTTCACCTGGGCCATCTCCAGCACATCCCTCACCTTCCTGGACCTCTCAGTCTCCATCTCAGGCAACCAGCTTGTAACTGATGTCCATTTCAAGCCCACCGACTCCCACATCTACCTAGAATACACCTCCTCCCACCCACCCTCCTGCAAAAATTCCATCCCCTATTTCCAATTCCTCTGCCTCCGCCGCATCTGCTCCCACGATAAGACATTCCACTCCCGCACATCCCAGATGTCCAAGTTCTTTAAGGACCGCAACTTTCCCCCCACAGTGATCGAGAACGCCCTTGACCGCGTCTCCCGTATTTCCCGCAACACATCCCTCACACCCCGCCCCCGCCACAACCGCCCTCAGAGGATCCCCTCGTTCTCACACACCACCCTACCAACCTCCGGATACAACGCATTATCCTCCGACACTTTCGCCATTTACAATCCGACCCCACCACCCAAGACATTTTTCCATCCCCACCCCTGTCTGCTTTCCGGAGAGACCACTCTCTCCGTGACTCCCTTGTTCGCTCCACACTGCCCTCCAACCCCACCACACCTGGCACCTTCCCCTGCAACCGCAGGAAATGCTACACTTGCCCTCACACCTCCTCCCTCACCCCTATCCCAGGACCCAAGATGACATTCCACATTAAGCAGAGGTTCACCTGCACATCTGCCAATGTGGTATACTGCATCCACTGTACCCGGTGCGGCTTCCTCTACATTGGGGAAACCAAGCGGAGGCTTGGAGACCGCTTTGTGGAACACCTCCGCTCAGTTCGCAACATACAACTGCACCTCCCAGTCGCAAACCATTTCCACTCCCCCTCCCATTCTCTAGATGACATGTCCATCATGGGCCTCCTGCACTGCCACAATGATGCCACCCGAAGGTTGCAGGAACAGCAACTCATATTCCGCCTGGGAACCCTGCAGCCTAATGGTATCAATGTGGACTTCACCAGTTTCAAAATCTCCCCTTCCCCTACTGCATCCCTAAACCAGCCCAGTTCGTCCCCTCCCCCCACTGCACCACACAACCAGCCCAGCTCTTCCCCCCCACCCACTGCATCCCAAAACCAGTCCAACCTGTCTCTGCCTCCCTAACCGGTTCTTCCTCTCACCCATCCCTTCCTCCCACCCCAAGCTGCACCCCCATCTACCTACTAACCTCATCCCACCTCCTTGACCTGTCCGTCTTCCCTGGACTGACCTATCCCCTCCCTACCTCCCCACCTATACTCTCTCCACCTATCTTCTTTACTCTCCATCTTCGGTCCGCCTCCCCCTCTCTCCCTATTTATTCCAGTTCCCTCTCCCCATCCCCGTCTCTGATGAAGGGTCCAGGCCTGAAACGTCAGCTTTTGTGCTCCTGAGATGCTGCTTGGCCTGCTGTGTTCATCCAGCCTCACATTTTATTATACTGACCAAATAACTTACTGAATTCATTAAAAGAATTACCTTCACGGCATTAATCAAAACTCATCTATCCCTCTTCTATTTTTAGAAGTCCAAATTCAAAATTTCTGATAATATAAATTAATGTCAATAAAACAGGCACAGATGGGGCAGCTACTGAGGTGAAGAGATTTCTGAAACAGTTAGGGTACCATTGGCAGATTTTAGACTAGACTGCTTTGGAATTGTTGAACTGAGAGGTTACAATGTATAGCAGGGTATCTCAGCAGTGATGATGTTGAAGCAGAATGATGCTAAGTTATGCTATAAAGATGGAAGTTGGTTAGCTTGGTGATGCAGAGGATATGGTTTTTAAAGCCGAGCTCAGCATCAAAGTACTATTGCTAAAGCTGTTTACTGATGGCGTTTATGGTCGCACTCTAAGAATGAATAACCACACATTCTCCCAACTAAGGATGTGATTAGTATTCAAACAATCCCACAATTTGATGAGAAAATAATTATCGTTCAGCAATTTTAATTCCCTCTGCAACCTCCAAATGTAGATAAAATCTTGTTTGCATTTTGTTTACTGTTTATTTTAAACAGATTAATATTTAGAATAAAATTGGTGGCACAAATTTATATGTTTATTTTAATAGACACAAAAATAACACCCAGAATATATGAAGGCCATAAATTATCTTACTAAACTGAAACATTACTGCAATCGATATAACTAATGGGTTTTGGATTCCATCCTAAAGAGATGTGAATAATTAATTACTCCAACAGAACCACAAAAGTTCATGTGAGTAATAGTTCTTGGGGTTCCCAAGGGCTGCAACTCTTTAATTAGATGGGTAATTACTTACTGCATAAATTGAGAAATCGATTGTTAATAGAAAGATATTTTTTCTTTTTTCTTTCTTGGGATGAGAGTCTCTCTTGAGAGGCTAACATTTGTTCCCCATTCCGAATTTCCCTTGACTGAGTGGCTTGACAAGTCATTTCTAACTGCAGCTAAGAGTTCACATTAGGGTCCAAAGTCATATTTAGGCCAAACCAGGTGAAAAATGTAGATTTTTTTTTCTGTTTAGACTCTGGGATCAGTGAACCAAAGGGGTTCTTTCTTTGGTGATACTCTCTTACTAATGAGACTAGTATTATCACCCAGATTTATTAAATGAATTCAAATTGCATGTATGGCATTGGGATTTGAACAAATGCACCAAGAACATTACCCTTGGCCTCTGGATTCTTACTGTAACATTACTACTGCATTAGTGGATAGTCAGAGGCTTTTTCCCAGGGTGGAAAGGTCAACTAAAGGTAGCACAGGTTCAAAATGAGAGGGGGATAATTTAGGGGAAAAGTGCAGGGAAAATGTTTCACACAGAGGATGATGGATGCTTGGAATGCACTGCCAGCGGAGATGGTGGAAGCTGGTGCATTAGCAATGTTTAAGATGTATATTGTTTGGCACATGAATGGGAGATGAACAGAGAGATAAGAAACCACATATGGGCAATACGTAGTGGACCTGAATGAGTATCAGGATTGGCGCAGGTTTGGTGGGCCGAGAGGCCTATTCCTGTGCTCTATTGTATTGTACACATTGTACTGCATTACTACCTTCCATTCAATTTGGCTAAAGTACAAATGACTGACAAACATCACAGAATATATCCTTTCAGCTGATACTGCACTGGAAATCTTACCTAGTGGTTTTTTTTTTTATTCCTTCATGGGATGTGAGCATTGCTGACTAGACCAGCATTTATTAAACACCTTTAACTGCACTCTGGGCAATAAGAGTCAACCACATTGTTCTGGCTCTGGAGTCACATATAGGCCAGATTCCACCATGGCAGGATTTGAGCTCAGGTCCCCTGGACATTACCTGGATCTCTGATTAATAGCCCCATGATACATACCAGTAGGCCAATGTAGGGAGACGTACGGATGGAGTTGCCCTCTTTGGGCTCGAGACCACCCCATCTTAAGAGTGAATTAGTTCAGCATCCAGCAACTAATGGGAAAGTTTTGACATGAAATACAAGGGGATGAGAGGTAAAACATTTTTTTAAGTTATGAGTGGTAATGACCTGGAACCTGTTGCTTACAAGGTGGGGTGGCAATTGTTTGGAAAGAGAGATGGTGAAAGACCTTAAAATGAAATTGGCTGGGTGTTTGAGGGAGATCATCTTGTACACCCATGAGGATCACGATTGGAACAAAACTTATTCATTGCTTTACAGAGAACCAGCACCGATCTAATGAGCAGTATAACCTCCTTCTGCGCTGTTATAACTGAATGACAGAGCATTTAAATTCTGCAGGAGGTCTCCTGGACAATATCCCAGACAGCCAAAGTATCCAAGACTCAAAGAGATGCCTCTCAATGATTTAGTCCAAAAAAAAGCTCATACCAAAGCCAAGCTACATGATGCAAGTTCACTTACACATGCAAAGCTAGTGAGGTATTTGAAATGTTACTGTCATGCTCTTAAACATTTCCAACATCTTCAAAATACAAAATAAACAAATGAGAGATGTGTAAAGTTTTAAGATCTAGATACTCCAGTTTAAAGAGTAGAGAGTTGGTTGATAGGATAAAGCCAGTGGTTGTTCTGATGATAAGAGTTATACTAACCTGTGTAATACTAATCTACATTCTTACTACTAATCTACATCTTCTTAGAAGTCAATACAGTGTGGAGCTGGAGGAACACAGCAGGTCAGGCAGCACCAGAGGAACAGGAAAGTGGAAGTTTCGGGTCAGGACTTTGATCAGGCGTCAACGTTCCTGTTCCTGTGATGCAGTGTTCCTCCAGCTCCACACTGTATTGACTCTGACTTCCAGCATCTGCTGTTCTTGCTACCTCCTTGTCTTCTTACAATCTGTGTTCATGCATATGTACATTATGAAAGCAACTTCTACACATGCACAGTCTGAAGCAGCATCTGGATCAGTAATTTAACAGTTGTTCTTTGGTTTCTGAGAATGAAACCCAGAAATCAGCCATAATTGACCCATATGGCAGGAAAGTTGTGGGTTCAAGATCCTCTCCTGCAATTCGAGCAGAAAATCTAGATTCCCACTTTAGTGAAGAAATGAACAGGTGTTTCACTGTCAGAGAAGAAGACATTTAGATGAAATGTCAAACTATCTTTCTCATGCATAGATGTGAAAGCTGTCGGGAAGTTATTTTCAAAGTAGCAGCAAGCTAGCCAATATTTATCCATGAACAGGTATTACTGACGTGGGTTTATCTTGTCAGAGTAATAACAAAGTTCACAATTCCTACGTTGGAACAGTGGCTACACTTTGAAACTGTTTTATGGAGTTATTGAAGGCCACTCTGAAGGTATGAAAGTCACTATATAAATGGAAATGTTCTTGCACTTCAAGTTATTTATACTGAGGGAGATTTCCACTGATTTCTCACATTGTTATTGTATTGTGATTTTGAGCTCAAAAGAACATGACATCCATTTTAACCACACCTGGGTGGTGCAACCCATTGTGAAATGCTCTCTAGCACTAATCACAGGATTTGCACAGAGGTGTTCTGTGACTGATAAATGATTGAAGGAATACTGAATGGGGCTGCTGTTTCACAGATTGGTGCCCCTGCTACCTAAAAGCAGTCCGACCGCCATCATGTGTCATGTACACAAACTAGGTTTCTGTGGAAGTTGTGTAAGGCAGTCAGCCTGTTGTGCTCATGATATTGCCACAACCTTTGAGTTTCTTGTCTAAATTAAGCTAATTAAAAGAGAAAATTGGATGTAAATCCATCAACACATTTGCAACATTCAGCACTTTCAACATCCTCAAATCCTTTCAGCCCATTCATTGTTAATAGATCTCAGAATCTGGGAATCCTTCCAAAGAATCATAATAAATTTTAACTGTTTCCTCAAAGCAAATGATGGCATTGGGTTAATTAATTAATTAATGCTTAACATGAGGAAGAGAAAACCTGCCAGTAAAGGAGTTGTTACAACTTGGAGAGAAACTGCATGAAAGGGTATGGGAAGCAGATTTATAAATAGCGAGCAAAAGGGAATTGGATAAATACTGGCTAAGTTACACAACTATGGGAAAATAACAGGGATAGTGGGACTAATTGCTGTACTTTTTTCAAAGCACTGGTACAAACACAATGGGCGGAATGGTCTCATTCTACAATTGATGGTTGTATTCTCTGAGGAGCAAGAGTTCAAGATTCTAATCATGTAGTTTTAAAATTCAGAAATAAAATACATTTGCATTATGACCGCTTTGAAAGCTTCGTGAATTCTCTTTGTCCATCTGATCTATGTACATAGATGCCCATTCAACACTTTAATAGTGTTTGTTCTTAGAATGCTCACAAATTTTAACTGTTTCCTCAAAATGAATGATGGCATTGGGTTAATTTCATATCCAATGGTAAAATCTACTTTAAGAGCTGAGGGAAATCTCAGTGGCATTGATAGTATCTTATTGTCAGCAATAAACTCATCATTTGCATATTTTTGCACTGTTATTGCACAACTATTTGAAAATAAAATGTGGACAGGGATAAATTTTGGGGGTACACAGAACTGCCAGAATAGGCAGATACAGATTCTTGCAGCCTTAGGGTATGTGTGAATGCTTTTCAAATAATTTATATATTTTATCAAAGCTGAATGGGAAAGAGATCCTAAGAGAAATTTAACAAACAACATTGACACAACTTCAGGAAAAGAATGGTGTCTCAAAGTTCTACAGTCCAACTAGTTGTCTGGTAACATACAATTTGAGTATTATTGAAGAAAGGCACATTTCGTCAAACTTTTCATCTTGCAGTCTTCAGGAAAGTTGCAAGAAATATCAATATAAAGGGGAACAATGGTTCACTATATCAGATAAGAGTGTTGACTGGTTGACAAGTAGGCTCTGACTGGTAGAGACATTTACATAGAGAATGAGCCAGTTAGATGATGACAGATAGCTAAATGCCAAGGTTTGTTTAAATTTGAACCAGGCAGGTTAATCCAAGACAAGTTACTGATCATGTAAAACCAGTTGGGGCTGGCAAAATTTAAAACATCAGATATTCTGTGATGGACAGCATTTGGTAAATAATCCTGAATATGTTATAAACTATGTTGACAACCAATTTAGCATTATCAATTGGTTCAGAGTGTGGTGCATTCATGTCTGTTAGAAGTTATTCACAGGATTCTATGGTTTTGCCTCTTCTTGTTTGAAAACTATATTGCTAGGGTCTATGATGTATGCAGTCTTCCAGGATGCCATTCTGCCTATGTGAACATGCAAGGTTTCATGCACACGTTTCTAGGTAATGAACATGATGGCCATAATGAATGTTCTTTCCCCCCATACTATCCCACAGCAGCGCTGGCTGGCATACTTAAAGTTACATGGATCAGTGACTGAGGTACAAATGTTTCTGTGCCAAATCTCATGGTGCATTTTATAGGTATTTGGAATCTCGCCCACAGGTGTAATTTTGCTTAAGAAATATCTTTTGCCTTGATTGTATCTCATATGATTATTTAAAGGGAAGTTTTGTACAGGATCAAGAGTATATAACTTTACTTGAAGGTATATTAAATAATATCAAACCTTCAAAAGGATAAGCTATCTCAGCACAGTTCCAAAGATTGTGAAATAAACCAATGCTACTGTGGATATGTTTCTATTAATTTTGTGATAGTAGATTTGGAGCCTTGATAAGTGGCGCCAAGAAATATTCCATTCAGTCGTGTATCCCTATATAGTGTTCACTAGTCACTATGGAGCTTTCTATCATAGCTTGGGGTTTACCATGTAACTACACTGGAAAAGGCATGGAGAAGACATTAAACAGAATGCACTGTACCAAATGCATTCATAGCTATTATTCCATGTTAATCAGACCGCGGTGTTGGTGGGTTAACACAGATACTATGTAATCAAACCAACAGCATTAAAGCAGAAAGAAAGGGTCAGCCAATATAGTACAATGGTATTATTCCTACCTTTGAGCCAAGAGTCATGCGTACAAATCCCACCTGTATGACAGCATCACTGAACAGGTCGACTGGAAAATAGCATTTTTCAAGAATAGAAATAAATGAATTCTGTTCCAAGTAGAAGATTCTTTAAAACCATTTTAGCTTTTTCTCATTTTAATGATAACTATCCAATATTTTGGATTGCCCTTTTCTGTACAACATGTCTAACTGGGTAATGCTCGCTCAAGAGGTTTGTTTCTCAATTTGGTGTTGGAAACCCGTGATCTGGGTACTTTCTGATTCTGACAAACATTACATATGCATCACTCATGCAACATAATCTATAAATATCAATGGCCTAATGGAGTCAGAAGCCAGCTTAGCCATGATAGGGACTGCCGCTGCTTGTCAGAAGAAAGGACACAGCATTTTGGGAGGTCAGTAGTCTCAAAAGCTACCAAACGTAAAGGTACTATGCCCAGTCCAGAACAAAACACTCTCAGTGATTGAAATCTTTCAACTGCAAAGAAACAATTTAAATCTTCTCTGCAATCAACCCATCAGATTTGCGCTAACGTTCACCAGACTGCTTGTATTTGGCTATTTCTGCATTGAAAATTGCCTTCATTCCCATTCCTGGCCAATTTACAAACTTCTCATGGAGGGGAGCAGGTTCCAGACCTCAGTCTAAGAATTCCAGCACATCCCAGAGACATTGGGAAGGTGACTTGCCAGGCTGGATTTTAATGGAGGAGGCAGGGAGACTGAATTAGGTAACCTCCCAGCCTGACAGAGCCACCTCCTTTAAAATGAATCCACCCACTACATTTTCATTCTGGTAGATTTGGGCCAGACATTTCAGAAGGCAGAGCTGAGATAGAAGGGGTGGCATGGTGGCTCAGTGGTTAGCACTGCTGCCTCATAGCACTAGGGACCCGGGTTCAATTCCACCCTTGGATGACTGTCTGTGCGGAGTTTGTATGCTTCCGCACCACCCCCACCACCCCGTCCCCCCCCCCAAGCCATGTCTGTGTGGCTTTCCTCCGGGTGCTCTGCTTTCCTTCCCACAGTCCAAAGGTGTGCAGGCTAGGTGGACTGGCCATGCTAAATTGCCCTGTAGTGTTCAGGGATACGTAGATTAGCTGGGTTATGGGGTATGGGTCTGGGTGGGATACTCTGAAGGTTGGCGTGGAATTGTTGGGCTGAAGGCTGATTTGCACACTATAGGGATTCTACGATGATGAGAATGAGAAGGACAGATGGCCAGGCTGGCAGGCTAGAACACTGGACTCCCTTTATTGAGGTGCAGGCCCAGTTTACTGATGAAGTCCTCAAGCCCTCACCTCCCCAGTCATCCTTTGTGTTCCCAATTCTGCCCTCCATGCTTCCTCATATTCCCCATGCTTGACCATGTCCCCATTTATTCTCCACAGCTATTCATCCAGTACTCGCTATAGACAGACCCTAGGAAGTCTTTGAAATGGGTATTTTTATTAAATAAAATCTCCATTTAGTCTAATCTCATTCAACCACCCAGTTCTACGATGGAGCCAAGAAGAGTAGTTGTGCCAATCGCACCCTTATCTCAATGCAGAATATAAGGCAGTATAAATCGTATAAGAAAACCTGTTAAAGGAAGGGATTCATTTTGTAGAACTCAAATTCCGGTATAACTCAGAACAGGTGTCAAAAGAACACGATAATGAAATGTGAAGCTGGATGAACACAGCAGGCCCAGCAGCATCCCAGGAGCACAAAAGCTGACGTTTCGGGCCTAGACCCTTCATCAGAGAGGGGGATGGTGTGAGGGTTCTGGAATGAATAGGGAGAGAGGGGGAGGCAGACCGAAGATGGAGAGAAAAGAAGATAGGTGGAGAGGAGAGTATAGGTGGGGAGGTAGGGAGGGGATGGGTCAGTCCAGGGAAGACGGACAGGTCAAGGAGGTGGGATGAGGTTAGTAGGTAGGAGATGGAGGTGCAGCTTGGGGTGGGAGGAGGGGATAGGTGAGAGGAAGAACAGGTTAGGGAGGCAGAGACAGGTTGGACTGGTTTTGGGATGCAGTGGGGGAAGGGGATATTTTGAAGCTTGTGGAGTCCCACTGCATCCCAAAACCAGCTCAGCCTGTCTCCGCTTCCCTAACCTGTTCTTCCTCTCACCCATCCCTTCCTCCCACCCCAAGCCGCACCTCCATCTCCTACCTACTAACCTCATCCCACCTCCTTGACCTGTCCATCTTCCCTGGACTGACCTATCCCCTCCCTACCTCCCCACCTATATTCTCCTCTCCACCTATCTTCTTTTCTCTCCATCTTCGGTCCGCCTCCCCCTCTCTCCCTATTTATTCCAGAACCCTCACCCCATCCCCCTCTCTGATGAAGGGTCCAGGCCCGAAACGTCAGCTTTTGTGCTCCTGAGATGCTGCTGGGCCTGCTGTGTTCATCCAGCCTCACATTTCATTATCTTGGATCCTCCAGCATCTGCAGTTCCCATTATCACTCAAAAGAACAGGAACTGGTTCTTAAAGTGACGGGCAGTGGTTGTTATTTTTTCTGGAAGGCTATCAAACAGATGGGAGCATTTTTAACAGATTCAAGTGGAGGGGTTCGTCTGGAAAATATGCAGAAAATTATCGTCCCCAGTGAACAATCGATAGACAATTCACTAACTTTAAGCTGATACAAAGGCATGTGCCATTATTATCACATAGACTACCATGGATGAAGAATTACTGTTTATACAACAGTACAACTACATATACCACGTAATGTGCCACTAAGACTAAAGACTATGACCAACTTTTCAGCATAATTGCTGTCCGATGGTGGAAAAAGTGTACGTACTTGAAAATGAAGAATTCACACCCTTGAGAATGAATGTGTGCCTTTAGCTTAAGCTTCTTGCAATGGCAGAAGAATTTAGACTTATTAAAATCAAGAAAAATAGGTCCAACAACAGCCAGTTACATTTCAACTGTTCTAGGAATGGCCTGTCAGAGAGCAACAGGTCTAAGGTTACGGAGCAACGAGTCAGGGAACAACCAGTAGAAGATTTCACTGTTTTATGACAGAACCCAAACAAAAGGCAGGATTAATTGTTCCATAGTTCATAAATACAAGATACTGTTAAAAAGCAAAAAGTATGCCTGGTCCAGAGGTCCAGAATACTGCCAAAAAAACCTTGATTTTTCAACAAGTTAGCCAAACTCTATGAAACAAATTTATGAGAATAAAGACCAGCTAGAGATTGCAATGGGGCAATTACCTGTTTCAGCAATAAAGACGTCCTCTGCAAAACCAATCCAAGAGATTGGCTCTCCAGTTTAAAGCAGCTGATACAGCACACAGTGTCAAGGAAGAATCAAGACCAAAAGTCTTCACCCCAAAGAGCTACTAATCTTCTAATCTTGAAAAGAATTTTTTCTGACCAAATTTTACAAACTACTTCCTGACTGAATTTGTGAAGTCAGAGACTTAAGGAAGATGGCTTTATGGTAATTGTAATTATATATACAAACGAATAAATATTGATAATGAAAACAGCTTGTAGGGGGATGTAATACAAGAGCATCAGGTTTGAAAGGGTCAATGATGAGGCAGGCATCGATCGCCACCCAATATGATGATGTCAAATGGATGTGTGGGAGAACAGTTTTGGGTCCCGAAAGGGTAAGATATCAAGGTCTTGTTCATAGTTTTAGCAACAAAGTATTTGTAGACTGGTTGTTTTTTCTTATTCAGGCATGGTATGTGGGCTTTTCTGGCTGGGTCATTATATATTGCCCATTCCTAGTTGCTCTTAAGGAGATGGTGATGAGCTGCTTTCTCAAACTGCTGCAGTCCATTTGGTATAGGAACACCAATATCATTTAATAAATTATATCTTGTTTAAGACAAAAGCTGCTTTTTTTCTGACTTCCAAGTGATTTATGTCTACCTCACTGAACTAACCTGTAGATTGTGTTCAGGAAAGAAGATGGTGGCAGCTATTTCCACCCGCTATAACCTTCATCAAGATAAGCTGCAGTGAAGATCCATCAAAAAACAAAGTTTAATGATGAGGCCATTCTACCCATATCTAGGTGTCAATGCCTGGTAGAATCATGATCAAACTGACTGAGTAGTTCTGAAGCACAAAAGAGACTATTGCTTTTCACTAATCATAAAGGAAACTTTTTCTGCATTATCGCTATAGCATTTTTGCCCGTTGAATTACAAGTCCACAATGCAAGGGGATTTGTTCTTATTTTTCGCAATTTTTTTATCTTAATATCTATTGGATACAAATGTGGAAATAAGTCAGCCACTGATATTGTTCACCCTGAGTTATAGCTTGTTCTGTGGGAACTTATACGAAGGATGTTATTAAGCTGGAGAGGGTTCAGAAGAAATTTACCAGGATGTTGGCAGGTATGGAAGGTTAGAGTTATAAAGAAAGGCTGCACAGACTGGGACTTTATCACTGGAGTGTCGGAAATTGAAAGGCAATCTTATAAAAATTTATTATATAATGAGGGGTACAGATAGTTGGTTGTAGTTGTCTGTTCCCTGGGATGGGGGATTTCAAGACTAGGTGGCATATTTTTAAGATAAAAAGAGAGGGATTTAAAAATGACGAGTGGATTTTTGTTTTACACAGAGGGTAGCTCACATGTAGAATGAAGTCCCTGAGGAAGCAGTGAATGGGGTACAATTACAATATTTAAAAGACGTTTTAAGTACATAAAGGGGAAAAATCTAGAGAGATATGGGCCAGGAGAGGGCAGGTGGGATTAGTTTAGTTTGGGGTTATGTTTGGCATGGACTGGTTGCATCGAAGGATCTGTTTCCATACTGTATGACACTATGACTCTATAAGTACAGGAAGTGTTCCTTAACCAGTTTTCTCACAGGAGGTATGGTTAAATCTTTGAGAGCTTGAAAGCCTCATTGTGAATACCTGACTGAGCCAACCTTTGAACTTAGGTTAACAATGCCTCAGGAAGCCAGACCAATTTATAATTCTGATTTGTATAATAGCTCAAACTTTGTTGATATATCTTTGCTATTTGGTATGCTGTTCCATTTGTTTTGCGATGGTAAATTGTGGTAACAAGAAAGAAAGCCATAACTTTTAGAAATTCTGAACTTAAAAGCAAAGGAATGTTTTTGAAATAAATAGCATTCTAGCTCTTCCCTGTCCCAACGCCTGGGCAGAGTTCCACAAATCAAATAATTTGGAAATCTGAGTACAGAGGTAAACAAGTTTTACCTGATTTTCTGTGAACGGAAATGAATGAGTGAAGTTTACAATTTGAAGTACATTTTTGCCATTTTCTTCTGTATGAATAAATTATCTATGTTACTTATATTTTATGTCAACCAAAAAGGTTATTATCTATTATCAATTAAGATTAAAAGTACTGCAAACAGTTAATTGCAATTATTTTACATCAGACAGCAACAAATTATCCATTTATCCACACCTTTCAGATGTAGCTGCAGTCAACATGTAGGATCCACTAAAACTTCCTTTGGGCACAGATATGAGAACATCCTACTCTTAAGTTGTATGTCGTTGGCGAGACAGCAATCCTATTTAAATGTGGTTTCCTGCTCACTACAGATAGCTCTTACTGGTCATTTAATCTGACTATGAGGGCATTAATTATTACATTTGTTTGTGTTTAAAATAGTATTTAATCCATTTCTAAAGCATACATTGAATCACCACACAGTTGGAACTAACTCTTTAATTGATGTGTGAAACATTAATAAAAGCAAAGTACGATTGTGCAATGAATGAACTTTGTCACTTTCAATATATTGACCTATTAGAGATCTGGGTGCAGGTTCTTTTACCTGGAATCCTCACCTGAATACACAGCTGTTGCAGATTATTCTCAGAAGCTGGGAGGTTGTAACATATAAACATCGATCGATTCAGGGAAATGAAGGGAAGATGAGCCCACCTAAATTGTGGATTTATCATGAGAAGTTACATTTACACAGCACCTTTAATTTAGTAAAATTCTGCTAAGTACTTGGCTGAGTGTTACACAGCAAAATCGAGACTGAGCTGCATCAGGCAGTGTTAAGGCAAATAGCCAAAAGCTTGATCAGAGGAACATGTGAAAGGAACGTGTGGTCAAGTTGGAGAGGTTTAGGATGGAGATTCCACACTAGGCAACTGAAAGCACAATCACCAAAGTGCAGTGATTAAACCTGGGGATGCTGAAGTAGCCAAGAAGAACAGGCAGATATTTCCTCAATGAGTCACACAGCACAGAAACAGGTTCTTCAGCCCAGCACATCCATGCCGACCAGTTTGCTAATCTGAACTAGTTCCATTTGCTTGCATTTGGTCCAAATCCCTTTTCTATTTATATCCCTGTCAAAATGCCTTTTCAGTGATGTAATTTTACTTGCTTCTTCTACCATTTCCTCAAGCAACTTATTCCATAGCACCACCCTTTGTGTAAAAAAGTTGCCCCTGAGGTTCCATGAAAATTTTTCCCCTCTGTCACCTTAAATCTATGCACTCTAGTTTTGGATTCCTCTATCCTGTGGAAAAACTTTGGATATTCACCTTATCTAAGCCCCTCATGATTTTACAAACCTCTATAAGGTCAGCCATCAGCCTCCTATACTCCCAGGGCAAAACAAACCAGTCTATCCAGTCTCTCTTTTTAATTGAATGTTCCAGTCTCAGTAACATCCTTGCACACTTTCCAGTTTAATAACATCCTTCCTATACCAAGGTGATGAAAATTGTACACAGTACTCCAAATGTGGCCTTAACAATATCTTCTACAGCTGTAGCTTGATATCCCAACATGTGTATTCAATACTCTGACTATAAGACCATAAGACATTGGAGCAGAAATTAGGCCATTCGGCCCACTGAGTCTGCTTTGCCATTCAATCATGGCTGATAAGTTCCTCAACCCCATTCTCCTGCTTTCTCCCCGTACCCTTGATCCCCTTGATAATCAAGAAACTATCTATCTCAGTCTTAAATGTACTCAATGACCCGGCCTCCACAGCCTTCTATGGCAGTGAATTCCATAGATTCACCATTCTCTGGCTGAAGTAGTTTCTCCTTATTTCCATTTTAAAAGGTCTTCCCTTTATTCTAAGGCTGTGCTCTCAGGTCCTAGACTCTACCACCAAAGGAAGCATCTTCCCAACATAAACTTTGTCCAGGCCATTCAGTATTTTGTAAGTTTCAATTAGATCGCCCCTCATCCTTCTAAACTCCAAAGAGTACAGTACCAGAATCCTCAAACATTCATTATACGTTAAGCTTTCCATTCTTGGGGCCATTCTCGTGAACCTCCACTGAACCTGCTCCTGGCCAGTACATCGTTCCTGAGATTTGGGGCCCAAAACTGCACAAAATTCTCCAAATGTGGCCTGACCAGAGCCTTTTAAAGCCTTTTTTACTCAAGTCCTCTCGAAATAAATGCCAACATTACATTCATCTTCCTGACTACTGTCTCAACCTGCAAGTTTACCCTGAAAGAATCCTGGACTAGAACTCCCAAGTCTCTTTGCACTTAAGACTTCTGAATTTTCTCCCCATTTAGAAAATAGACAGTGCTTTTATTCTTCTTACCAAAGTGCATGACCTCACACTTTCAATGAAGGTCAGCGTGGTCAATGCCTCCTTCACCACACTGTGATGCCAATTTCAAGGAACTATGTACCTGTACCTATACCTGTACATCTTTCTGTTCAACAGCATTCCCCAGGCCTCTAACACGAACTGAATAGGTCCTTCCCTGTGTTGTCCTATCAAAATGCCATGATTTCATTGAGATTGCCACAAATAAGAGGTTGTAGTCCAACAGGTTTATGTGAAATCACAAGCTGTTGGAGCACTGCTCCTTTGTCAGGTTAAGTTTTCCAAGACGAAGACACACATCACAACATTGATATTGAAAATGGTTCACGCTCAGACAAATTGTAGGGTCTCAAAGCAACGAAATGAAGAACCAGTACAGATACAGTGAAACATATGCTGTAAATATATAGGTTCACTTGTTATATTTCGCAATACTTGGCCTGTGACTTCAAAGTGTTTATGTGATTGGCTTTTGAGCTTCAGGGTACATGGAGAATGTAATTTAAAGAGAACAAAGAAAATGGCTTGTGGTGTTCCGGTTGGCAAAAGGTGACAAGGATTCAGAGAAGCTATTACAACAATATTATGTCAAGAGTTAAAACCATTTCAAGATATGACCCCCACATTTATTTATTAGCTGTAGATGCTGGTGTTTGTCAAACTTTGGCCAATCTGTCTCCTTCTGTCTTTTCCTCTTGTTTCTGATGTTATTCAGGTGGTCATTAAACTCTCATTATTGGATTCCCTCCATCTTCAAGTGCTCTCCTACTCTTGTGTTCAATGTGACTGGTGTGTAAAGCACTACATCCCACCACTCCACAAGGACAATGGGAAGAGACATTTACGATATCTGTGATGGTGTCCTTTCTGATGTGAATCAGCTTATATGCATCATAATGCCTTTTGTCTACAAAATGAAGGTGGAATGCACACAAGTCATCTGCTAAAGTAGCCTTTTATCAAGGTCAGAGCAAGGACAGTAGAGTATAAAATAGTGGGAAATCTTTCGATAATGTGTCAGCAATCAAGTGAATGGAAATTCTTTTAAAAACCCAGGTGATTGTGACAAAAGACAGCAACCCATGACAATGTAGCAGTTCCCACTATCTCTGATACAATGTAGCACTCGTTCAGTACTGACCTGAATCCACAAGCTTCTAAGATAATAAAATGTGAGGCTGGATGAACACAGCAGCATCTCAGGAGCACAAAGGCTGACGTTTCGGGCCCAGACCCTTCATCAGAGAGGGGGATGGGGTGAGGGTTCTGGAATAAATAGGGAGAGAGGGGGAGGCGGACCGAAGATAGAGAGTAAAGAAGATAGGTGGAGAGAGTGTAGGTGGGGAGGTAGGGAGGGGATAGGTCAGTCCAGGGAAGACGGACAGGTCAAGGAGGTGGGATGAGGTTAGTAGGTAGCTGGGGGTGCGGCTTGGGGTGGGAGGAAGGGATGGGTGAGAGGAAGAACCGGTTAGGGAGGCAGAGACAGGTTGGACTGGTTTTGGGATGCAGTGGGTGGGGGGGAAGAGCTGGGCTGGTTGTGTGGTGCAGTGGGGGGAGGGGACGAACTGGGCTGGTTTAGGGATGCAGTAGGGGAAGGGGAGATTTTGAAACTGGTGAAGTCCACATTGATACCATATGGCTGCAGGGTTCCCAGGCGGAATATGAGTTGCTGTTCCTGCAACCTTCGGGTGGCATCATTGTGGCAGTGCAGGAGGCCCATGATGGACATGTCATCTAGAGAATGGGAGGGGGAGTGGAAATGGTTTGCAACTGGGAGGTGCAGTTGTTTGTTGCGAACTGAGCGGAGGTGTTCTGCAAAGTGGTCCCCAAGCCTCCGCTTGGTTTCCCCAATGTAGAGGAAGCCACACCGGGTACAGTGGATGCAGTATACCACATTGGCAGATGTGCAGGTGAACCTCTGCTTAATGTGGAATGTCATCTTGGGGCCTGGGATGGGGGTGAGGGAGGAGGTGTGGGGACAAGTGTAGCATTTCCTGCGGTTGCAGGGGAAGGTGCCGGGTGTGGTGGGGTTGGAGGGCAGTGTGGAGCGAACAAGGGAGTCACGGAGAGAGTGGTCTCTCCAGAAAGCTGACAGGGGAGGGGACGGAAAAATGTCTTGGGTGGTGGGGTCGGATTGTAAATGGCGGAAGTGTCGGAGGATAATGCGTTGTATCCGGAGGTTGGTAGGGTGGTGTGTGAGAACGAGGGGGATCCTCTTGGGGCGGTTGTGGCGGGGGCGGGGTGTGAGGGATGTGTTGCGGTAAATACGGGAGACGCGGTCAAGGGCGTTCTCGATCACTGTGGGGGGAAAGTTGCGGTCCTTAAAGAACTTGGATATCTGGGATGTGCGGGAGTGGAATGTCTTATCGTGGGAGCAGATGCGGCGGAGGCGGAGGAATTGGGAATAGGGAATGGAATTTTTGCAGGAGGGTGGGTGGGAGGAGGTGTATTCTAGGTAGCTGTGGGAGTCGGTGGGCTTGAAATGGACATCAGTTACAAGCTGGTTGCCTGAGATGGAGACTGAGAGGTCCAGGAAGGTGAGGGATGTGCTGGCGATGGCCCAGGTGAACTGAACGTTGGGGTGGAAGGTGTTGGTGAAGTCGATGAACTGTTCGAGCTCCTCTGGGGAGCAAGAGGCGGCGCCGATACAGTCATCAATGTACCGGAGGAAGAGGTGGGGTTTGGGGCCTGTGTAGGTGCGGAAGAGGGACTGTTCCACGTAACCTACAAAGAGGCAGGCATAGCTGGAGCCCATGCGGGTGTACGTGGAACAGTCCCTCTTCCGCACCTACACAGGCCCCAAACCCCACCTCTTCCTCCGGTACATTGATGACTGTATCGGCGCCGCCTCTTGCTCCCCAGAGGAGCTCGAACAGTTCATCGACTTCACCAACACCTTCCACCCCAACCTTCAGTTCACCTGGGCCATCTCCAGCACATCCCTCACCTTCCTGGACCTCTCAGTCTCCATCTCAGGCAACCAGCTTGTAACTGATGTCCTTGACCGCCTCTCCCGTATTTCCCGCAACACATCTCTCACACCCCGCCGCCGCCACAACCGCCCCAAGAGGATCCCCCTCGTTCTCACACACCACCCTACCAACCTCCGGATACAACGCATTATCCTCCGACACTTCCGCCATTTACAATCCGACCCCACCACCCAAGACATTTTTCCATCCCCTCCCCTGTCAGCTTTCTGGAGAGACCACTCTCTCCGTGACTCCCTTGTTCGCTCCACACTGCCCTCCAACCCCACCACACCCGGCACCTTCCCCTGCAACCGCAGGAAATGCTACACTTGTCCCCACACCTCCTCCCTCACCCCCATCCCAGGCCCCAAGATGACATTCCACATTTAAGCAGAGGTTCACCTGCACATCTGCCAATGTGGTATACTGCATCCACTGTACCCGGTGTGGCTTCCTCTACATTGGGGAAACCAAGCGGAGGCTTGGGGACCGCTTTGCAGAACACCTCCGCTCAGTTCGCAACAAACAACTGCACCTCCCAGTCGCAAACCATTTCCACTCCCCCTCCCATTTTCTAGATGTCATGTCCATCATGGGCCTCCTGCAGTGCCACAATGATGCCACCCGAAGGTTGCAGGAACAGCAACTCATATTCCGCCTGGGAATCCTGCAGCCATATGGTATCAATGTGGACTTCACCAGTTTCAAAATCTCCCCTTCCCCAACTGCATCCCAAAACCAGCCCAGTTTGTCTCCTCCCCCCACTGCACCACACAACCAGCCCAGCACTTCCCCCCCACCCACTGCATCCTAAAACCAGTCCAACCTGTCTCTGCCTCCCTAACCGGTTCTTCCTCTCACCCATCCCTTCCTCCCACCCCAAGCCGCACCCCCAGCTACCTACTAACCTCATCCCACCTCCTTGACCTGTCCGTCTTCCCTGGACTGACCTATCCCCTCCCTACCTCCCCACTTACACTCTCTCCACCTATCTTCTTTACTCTCCATCTTCGGTCCGCCTCCCCCTCTCTCCCTATTTATTCCAGTTCCCTCTCCCCATCCCCCTCTCTGATGGAGGGTCTAGGCCCGAAACGTCAGCTTTTGTGCTCCTGAGATGCTGCTTGGCCTGCTGTGTTCATCCAGCCTCACATTTTATTATCTTGGAATTCTCCAGCATCTGCAGTTCCCATTATCTCTCCACAAGCTTCTAAATCAGTGGCCAGCATGTTATCACTGTATACCATCACACAAAGAGAACAAGAACTTATGAAGGGATGAAGTGAAGGCACTGAGACTCAGAATACAGGAAGGGGCAAAAAGTTCAGATGTTAAAATGAGGCCTTGTCTGTTCTCTCCGGTGAATGTAAAGGCCAGAAAACCTCTTTGTACCAGAACAAGGCAGTTCATTCTTGTGTCCTGGCAACTAACCATCCTTCATCCAATGCCTATTAACTGTTTTATAAAACACAGAACTGTGGATGCTCGAGATTTGAAACAAAAACAGAAATTGTGCTGGAGAAACTCAGCAGGTCTGGCTTCATTTGTGGGAAGAAAGCAGAGTTGATGTGAAGAGTCCAATAACTCTTCATCAGAATGCTGCTTTCTTCTCACAGATGCAATCAGACCTGCTGAGTTTCTCCAGCAATTTTTGTTTTTGTTCCTATTAAGAGTTTATTGGGTCAGTTATTGTATTACTGTTTTTGAGATCTTGTTGTGTACAAGTTAGTTGATGAAATTCCCACATTATAGTAATGGATACAATTTAAAATATTTCACTGGCTACACGGATACACTAAAATTGTTAATGGTGCTACGTAAATGCAAATCTTTTCTTATTTTGATTCATTAAAAAAAGCGTGCTGAAAAGAAGTGAAAACCCTGTCTTAAACTGTGGCCAGTAAACACCTTTGCAGAAGTACACAGGATCAGAGAATTTTACAGCACAGAAGGAGGCCATTGAGCCCATCGTGTTTTTACCAGCTCCTGAAAGAGCTACCCAGCTGGTCTCATTCTTATGAATCACAGAATCCCTACAGTGCAGAAAGAGGCCTTTCAGCTCATCGGGTCAGCACCAACCCTCCAAACAGTGTCTCTCCCCATCTCTGTAGCCTGCATTTACCATGGCTAATCCACCTAACCTGCACATCTTTGGATGGTGGCAGGAAACTGGAGCACCCAGTGGAAAGCCACTCAGACACTGGGAGAATGTGCAAAGTCCACACAGCTACCCAAGGCTGGAATCAAACCTAGGTCCCTGGTGCTGTGAGGCAGCAGTGTTAACCACTAAGTCATTGTGCTACCTTTCCATGGCTGTCTTTAAATTCAACACTTTCCAACATTTCTCTCCAGCTCTCTTTTAAAAGTCTTATGGAACACTGCACATTGCAAATTCCAATGACTCTCTGAATAAAGATGTTTCTCCTCATCTCACTCTAAGCTCTCTTGCCAGCAATCTAGAAATTGTGACCACTAGTTATTGACATACCCACTGGTGGTAACAGAATATCCTTCTTTACCTTGTCAAAATTGTTCATAATTTTGAACACCTTAATGAGGTCTCCACTTAACCTTCTCTGCTACAAGAAGAACATATTCAATCTCTCCAATCCTTCCTTGTATCATTCCTGGTGTTGCTATAGTATATTTTCTTTGCAGTGTCTCCAGGGGTCAAACATCCTTTCTTAAATATGGCGCCTAGAACTGAATACATTATTCCAAATGTCATCTGACCAATGATTTGTAGGGATGTACCATCATGTCCTTGTTTTTTTCACTCTATGCCTCTACGTATAAACCCACGGATCTTATAAGCCTTCTTAACAACTGTTTCAACCTACCTGGCCATCTGCAGAGAATCATATACAAGAACCCCAACATTCCTCTGCTCCTGTCTCCCTTCAAAGTTGTACCATTGAGCATGTATTGTCTCTCTGCGTGTCTTCTACCAAAATGTATCACCTCACATTTCTCTGCATTGAAATTCATCAGGCAGGTGCCTGCCCATTTGGCCAACTTGTCAATGTCCCTCTGACGTTGTTCAGCATTATCGTCATGATTCACTATTCTCCCTCGTTTAGTTTCATCTACACAATTAGAGAGTTTTCCCTCAACACCCATTTCCAAATTGCACATATAAATCAGAAAAAGCAAGGATAACAATATCAATCCCTGGGGATCTCCACTTTTAGCTCATCTCCAATCTGAGAAATCCCCATATGTAACTATCTGCTGTTACAAAACTTTTGGCCAACTTCTAATCCATGCTGCCAAGGACCCATTAATCTCAAACATTTTAAATTTGCATTTTTCTTTTTTTAAAAAAGGCCTCATTCATAGATATCACGCAGGAAGACTTCTGGGGCTGCCAAAGAGTCTGTAATGAGCAATATCCTGTCCAGGCAAATGATCTACTCACTTTTGGCTTGTTTCCATAAGTATGAGTTCCTCAATAAATGACACCATTATTCCACAAAATTTCTTGGATGCATGTTTGTCCATGCCTTTTTTTGCTGAAACTTGCTGGGCATCATGAAATAGCTGGAACACTGGCAATTCTGATGCCCATTTAGAATTCACTCTTTGCTTAGAATCCTGCCTTTTCCAGAAACAGAATGATTGCATGCTATCAAAATTAAACAGTGGTATGAGAAAGTGAGAATTTACACCGTTTAAACTGAAAGCTGACCTATGGTCTGCAATTACTATTCAAAAGTTGTAAAACATGCTTTCACCTGTCATATGGGACAATTGTAAGAACATCAAATTCCAAAGGTAAACAGCATAAAGTCCTTCAAAGCCAATGTTGCTTGGGAGTCTATTCATGACTCTTGAGCTGCGATGGGTATTTATGTGTTGTAGTGCAATCCCAGTCACTTTTTATTGTGCATTTTACCACCGTGATTTACAAGATTTTATTAGACAGTAAAATCCTTCTTCTAACAGGCACAAGACAAAGAAAGGATGATGTGACCTCAAGCAGCTCATTTATAGAGGACGCCCAAATTCCTGTGTTTTACTAAAATGATACAAAGATTTTAATGTTTATTTTCACTGAAATAGAATGGCTTGAAAGAAGATAGAATGAAAATTATGAAGGAAATTCATCTATAATCCTCACTGTGAAACCATTTTAACTATATTGACAATGATGCCAGAATAATGGGCAGAATTTTGTAAGGTCCGGAACAAAATGGACAACAGTAGAAAATCTGAGAATACCTGTGTAAAGTTCAGTGAGGCTTTTAGCAACATTGGAAACAGCAATTTGCATTTTCTAACAGAGTGTCACAATGAAATTCTTGCTTGGGAGCTGTAAGATGAAATTTAACAGGGAATATTGTTTATTGTCCTGGAATCTCACCTCATTAAGATGTAGCTTCCCATTCTACCTCTTACTGGATGGAAATTAGACACCAAAAATTCCCAACAAGACAATCGGATTGGATGCGTGGCAACTCCAGCTCACTGCTTGCTTCTCCGGACTTCCAGCTTGGACACTCCATGGGCAGTGTGCACCCCATATCCATAGACCTTGATATTAAAATATGCCAGCCTGCTCCCATCATCATGGCACATTTGTAATCCTCTTTCGCACTGTAATGCTATACATTGGAGTACAATAGAATTTCTCATTGCAATGCTGTTGCAAGGACATTTTTGGACAGGAACAGAGCACATGCATTACAGGAGGCCGCATCTCAGGGTTGCTCACTCACTTTGTGCCTACCTGGATGTTTGCAGCATCTCTGCCTTGCATTGCCTTTTTAATGCAGACACCAAGCCAGGCAGACTGTTATACTTGTCAGCAGACACTAATCCAGGGGCTTGACATATTGCCTTATGTCACCATGTTACATTGCTGTTACACCTGCATCATGTGCCAGTAGCTGATGTGGCAGAAACACTGCAAATGCTATAACCAAATGTCCATGTCTCAAAGTTGGGATGGAGTGGTGCTCAGTCACAACAAGGGAGACCACTCGACAGTCAGGGTATCCCAACACAGCAAGTTATGGTCAGTCTCTGATATCAGTCCAAGGGCTTGGGCACAGATAGCAGTGATCAGGGTCAGGTCCCACTTTTCATACAGGGTGAGGTACCCTACTTCCTTTCTTTGCTATTTCTGCCCTTACTTGAGCCATTTTCTCCTGCATGGAGACTAAAAGAAAAATTGAGGGAGATCAAAATGGGTGGCACAGCAGTAGTGTTGGTGCAGGTGAGGGAAGGGTGTTGAGCAGTTCTGAATGAGTGAGTAGGAGATACAGTGTTAGTAATGTCGGGGTTTGGGTAAGTGAGAGTAAGCGAGGCTGATGCGACATGCGATAAGGAGACAGGTAGAACACGAGCCTTGGTGAGAGGTGGGGCAATCACGGGGGTAGAGTGTGTGTGAGGTCGTAGAGAGAAAATTGCATTGTGGAGAAGGTCAATGAATTTATACTACATTGTAACGTAGGTGGCTAATAGATGAGTTTGGGATGATAATGTGGAAAACTCCACCACAGAAACTCTCCATGAAACTCAATGGAAATGACAACCGAAAGAACTGCAGATACTGTAAATCAGGAACAAGAAAAATGTTGCTGGAAAAACTCAGCAGGTCTGGCAGCATCTGTGTTTACTTCACAGATGCTGCTAGACCTGCTGAGCTTTTCCAGCGACTTTGTTTTTGTTCAATGGAAATGCCACCTGACCAAAATATTGTATGCATTCAGTCCCTTTCTTTTCAAGGGGCTCTTCTTACCATTTTTCACCGACTATTTTTTGATTTCTGGGACCTTTTGATTTCAGGGGCTCCTTTTTCATTCTCACTAACTCCTTCTGTGGGTGAGATGCAGTCAGGTATCTCACAGAAGCAGAAAAATTCACCTATATCCTCAATAATGATCAACCTGCTATTCAGCTGAAAGCTACAACATATAAAGTGAGCTGAGATTCGCTAGGCGGAATTCAAGTTGACTCATGACAACAGCCATGAGTTTACAGCATTTTTTTTTCAATTACACACACTTCATAAGAAGCACATTAACTATCAAGGACCCCATTACTTGTCACATCATGTTTTCCATTGTTGATAAAGCTCTACTTGGCAGTTTCCCTTCCTCTCCTCGTTTTACAGACATTCCTACTTCAAGCCACTCACTTCTTGCCTTTCCTGACAGACTCGCTCACTCCTTGACCATACCTGGCAGTTTCATTTCATCCTCTAGCCTTGGCAGGCAGACTTGCTCTACACCCCTGGCCTCATCTATGTGCTTTACCCTCTGGTCTTGGCCAGGAGACTGGCTCTCCCCTCTGGCCTCACCAGGCAGACTTGGTCCCTTAGTCTCCCCTGGCACTAGCTCTCTCCTCTGGCTTTGGCCAACACATTCGCTGTCTCCAGGCCCTGTCACTCTTGTTGCTCACTTGCCACTCCTTCAGTCACAGGTTGTTTCTCACTCTAGCTGCGGCTGGTAGTTTCACCAATGAGTTCATCAGCAGCAAACACAGGGGAGAAACCGCCTGTGATTGGAGACACTGCTGCTTTCAAAATGTCTCAGTTTCATGTGCCGCAGAAACCCTTTTCTGATTGGTTACACTGATGTTTCATTTCCCTTGGGTGAATTTGGCCACTTTCGGAGGCAATATGACCTGTTGTCCCATGAATTTTGAGCACTGATTTGAAATAATCTTGCTCCAAGGTAACCTGCTTCAGACACTGGATCACACAAATGAAATTTGATCTATAGATAACACAGTGTGGAGCTGGAGGACCACAGCAGGCCAGGCAGCACCAGAGGAGCAGGAAAGCTGACGTTTCGGGTCGAGACCCCTCTTCAGAAAAAGTTGATTTTTCTGAAGAAGGATCCCAACCTGAAATGTCAGCTTTCCTGCTCCTCTGATGCTGCCTGGCCCGCTGTGGTCCTCCAGCTTCACACCGTGTTATCTCTGGCTCCAGTATCGGCAGTTCTTACTGTCTCTGAAAGTTTGATCTTTTCCTTTATGAGAAAATACGTCAGTATTCATCATCTGATGGAGAACTGAACATGCCTGTCCCTGTCATAAGCCCCCAGCCCCAACTGTCCCCCATTCTTATTCTGTTTTGAACAAAGCATCCCAACATTGTTAATCAGGTGATGAAACTGAAAATGAACTGAAATTTTCTGAAGAAGGGTCATGGCTCGAAATGTCAACTTGCCTGCTCTTCTGATGCCGCCTGGTCTGCTGTGCTCCTCCAGCTCCATGCTGTGTTATCTCTTATATATGAAACCAAAAATGTATTACATTCTGCTTTAGTTTGCACCCTTGTCTTTTAAAGGAACAGGTCATGGCACCTGGACATTACAGGAAGAGCAAACTTGATGGGACGAATAGCCGAATTTAGATCCTATATTTTATAGTCATAAGGAAAAAGCATGTTTTACAACTTTGCATAATTGAAACAGATCTTCAATAATAGACAAGGAATGTGAGGATGAGCCTTTGAATTGATACCAATTTTAGATTGGGTGTGAGGATCAAGTGTGGAAGATGCATGGAATATGTCACAAAACATTGGCAACATAAAAACAATGATAATGAAACAACATATTTAGAGAATTGAGTTTAAACTATTTCAGAAGTAAATCAGCTCTACATCTATCACTAGATTATTGGTTAGTCTTGTCCATACATAGTAGCAGATAACCATTATCTCAAAACTACACACTTCATGAAATATTCAATGAATCAGATATATGTTCGTTACAACATAATCGGTATTATATCTGTTACCCTCTCTAGAAGTAGCAAATCATGTTCACATCTGTTTGTAGATGGCCAGAATCCACATATACCATACTGTAGATTAGTTAATTCTGGCTGAGATAAAAGCCAAGAACTTTTTGAATCAAAGGAATGCAATTTGAAGATTGGTCTAGTGGGGGAATTGCTGAGGATGTGGACTTTGTGGATATCCATTTTTTTACAGATGCTATTTTATTCACTGGATTATGGCATTGGTGGCTAGGCCAGCATTATTGCCCATTCCAAAGGGCATTTAAGAAGAATCGTATTTTATTGCTGTGTGTCCAGAGTCAGATGTAGTCCAGCCAAGATAAGATGGCAGTTTCCTTCCCTAAAGGACATTAATGAACCAGATGTTTTTCTTCCCCTGACAATTGGCAGTGGTTTCACAGTTATCATTAGATTTTTAATTCCATCTGTCATGGTGGGATTTGAATCTGGGTCCCTGAACATCACTGGGGTTTTTGGATTAACAGTCAGTGATAACACCACTAGGCCATAGTTTAACAAGCATCAAGTTTAAAAATTAGTAACCAATCTTCCATCCACTGCCATTTGTGGAAGAGGGTTCCAAACATCTACCACCCCTTAAGAGTAGAAGTGTTTACTATCATCTCTCCTGAACAGTCTAGGCCTAATTCTCAGGCTATTCTCCTGAGTTCTAGAATTCCCAATTACTGGAAATAGTTGATCTTTATCTACACTATTTTTTCTTGCTAATATCTTGAAGAGTTGGTGACAATTGTGCAGAACATCACCGCCAACTCTGCAAGCCAGAAGCCAAACTTCTCGTTGTTCATCATTTCAATCCATTACTCTGCTCTCATCCTCACATTTCTGGGTTTAATCTTTTCGCAGTGTTTCAGTGCAGCTGGCGGAATTGTGGCTTATTTGCTGTTTAGGTATATTACAGCCTTTCAGACTCAACATTGAGTTCACCAACTTCAGCTGATGAACTGTGTCCTCCATTTCGATATTGCCACCCCCTCCATCACTGTGTCTGAATCTTATTTTTTATGTTTTTGCTTTCATTCAGGAATGACATTTAATCAACTATAAACACTTACTCTGGATTTATGCTTTGGAACCTCTCTACAACCATTATCACACACTTTTCCCTTTATGATACCATTGATCTGTAACCTCCCTTGCCTTCTAACGTGTCCCTGATCTGACCTTAAATAAAAACTGAAAAGACTGCGATTGCTCTAAGTCAGAAATAAAAACAGAAGCTCACCGTGTCTGGCAGCATCTGTGGAAAGAAATCAGAGTTAACATTTCGGATCCAGTGACCCATTCTCCTGATCTGACCGTCTTTTCCACTTGCTCCTCCCCTTTATCTCCAAACCTATCACATTTCCACTGAACAAAAGACTGAAAGTGTTAACTCTAATTCTTACTTCACGGTTGTTGCCAGACCTGCTGAGTTTTTCTAACACTCTTTGTTTTTCTTGAGATCTCCAGTATCTGCAGTATCTGCAGTCTTTTACTTTTGTTGATATGAGATTAGCCTGATTCACTAAAGGTGGGTTAGAAGGGACATCTCTTCTGCTTGCTGTACTAGGGGTCATGCATTCAAGGTAAGGGGGGGAAATTTCAAAGGAGATGCGAGGGGCACGTTTTTTTACATTGAGAGTGGTAAGTGCCTGGAACGTGCAGCCAGGGTTAGTGGCGGAGGCAGATACCAGAGGGACATTTAAAGGGCTTTTAGATAAGCACAAGAATAAACAAAGAATGGAGGGACATGGACAATGGGCAGGCAGAAGGGATTAGTTTAACTCGATGACATATTTGGCCAAAATCGCGGGTCAAATGGGCTGTTCCTGTGTTATGCTGTTCTATCAACATGGTGAGGAGCTGGAGGAACACAGTAGCAGATAGCATCAGAGGAACAGGAGAATCGATGTTTTGGGTCAATACCCTTTGTTGGACTGATGAAGGTTTCCAACCCAAAATGTTGACTCTTCTGTTCCTCTGATGCTGCCTGACCTGCTGTGTTCCTCCCGCTCCACACTATGTTGACTCCAACTCCAGCATCTGCAGTTCTTGCTATCTCTGTACTGTTCTATGTTCTACTTATACAGCTCCAGCACTTTGAAGATGGGTGAATGATGTGGGGAGTCGATGTGATCCTCAGAATTGAGCTTGAATCATTCCCAGATAGATCTACATCCTCTCAATCAATTTACTACTTGTTGTGGTCTACTTCGGGGACTGAAGGTCCCAAAGACAAATAGCACTTGCTCCCAAAGGATTTGTTGTTGGTTAGTACTGCAAGGGGCATGCTTTCCCATAATAAAGCTTAGAATTTCTTGTCCTTTAAAGTAGGTCTAATTCAAGTTCTTCTTACCAAGTCGTCACTCTGAGTCCTGATGCTTCTATGGAATTGGCTACTTGTCCACCAATACAGCTTCAACTTTCCATCCTGATTTTTAAATGTTCTTCTGTGTAATTAATGTAAACAAATTGGGCTGTTAGTATTTTTTTCTTAGCCTGAAGGCAAATGTTATTTGCAAATTTAAGGAGTGGACCAATTAAAGTGCTGTCAGTTCCCTATGTAGTTGCTGGTACACTGTAGCAAAATATTACTGTTACTCATGTTGCACTCTTCCATGACACAACTACAAAAAAAAGTTCCATTTGTGGAACACTGAAAGTTTATGATTGAATTTTAAAAATTGGGAGATAGCTCAAATTTAATATGTCCAATAAATAATAAATTAATCAAGAACACATCTATATCATAAAACAGAATTCACTGAAGCATATTATTAGGGACATCAGAGCACCAAACAAACGTTAAATGAAGAGTTAGTGTAGATTACTGAAAGCGGAACTCAGTTAGGCATTTTTTTTCAATATTCATATTGCTACACTTCACAACTTTTGGATGTGAAGGGATATTTGGCAAACGTGGATATTTGGTGTTACCCTACAGATGAGTCATGACCACATTAAATGGCAAAACAGTTATGAGCGGATAAATGGTGCTAGCGAGTTTTGAGAAGATTTGTAGCTCAGGTTGAGATTCTGGATGTGAGTTTGCTCGCTGAGCTGGAAGGTTAGTTTTCAGACGTTTCGTCACCATTCTAGGTAACATCATCAGTGAGCCTCCGACGAAGCGCTGGTGTTATGTCCCGCTTTCTATTTATCTGGTTAGGTTTCCTTGGGTTGGTGATGTCATTTCCTGTTCTTTTTCTCAGGGGTTGGTAGATTGGCTCCAAGTCAATGTGTTTGTTGATGGAATTCCGGTTGGAATGCCATGCTTCTAGGAATTCTCATGCATGTCTCTGTTTGGCTTGTCCTAGGATGGATGTGTTGTCCCAATCAAAGTGGTGTCCTTCTTTATCTGTATGTAAGGATACGAATGATAGTGGGTCATGTCGTTTTGAGGCTAGTTGATGTTCATGTATCCTGGTGGCTAGCTTCCTGCCAGTTTGTCCAATGTAGTGTTTGTCACAGTTCTTGCAAGGTATTTTGTAGATGACGTTCATTTTATTTGTTGTCTGTATAGGGTCTTTTAAGTTCATTAGCTGCTGTTTTAGTGTGTTGGTGGGTTTGTGGGCTACCCTGGTGCCAAGAGGTCTGAGTAGTCTGGCAGTCATTTCGGAAATGTCTTTGATGTAGGGGAGAGTGGTTATGGTTTCTGAGCCCGTTTTGTCTGTTTGCTTGGGTTTGTTGCTGAGAAATCGGCGGACTGTGTTCATAGGGTACCCATTCTTTTTGAATACGCTGTATCGGTGATTTTCCTCTGCTCTGCGTAGTTCCTCTGTGCTGCAGTGTGTGATGGCTCGTTGGAATAATGTTCTAATGCAGCTTCGTTTGTGGGTGTTGGGATGGTTGCTCCTGTAGTTCAGTATTTGGTCCGTATGTGTTGTTTTCCTGTAGACGCTGGTTTGAAGTTCCCCATTGGCTGTTCGCTCTACTGTGACATCTAGGAATGGCATCACCAACCCAAGGAAACCTAACCAGATAAATAGAAAGCGGGACATAACACTAGCGCTTCATCGGAGGCTCACTGATGATGATACGTAGAATGGTGACGAAACGTCTGAAAACTAACCTTCCAGCTCAGCGAGCAAACTCACATCCAGGATAAATGGTGTAGTCCTGTTTCCAGGCAGTAGGTGTTAGGAACAGTTCATGTGGCCACTTATTCATCATTTTCAGTCTATATCACATCACCTATCTCTGTACAGTCTCTGAGGCCTGATTGAATAATTGTCTCATGGTAACATGACAATATTTCTATCTGGCCTTTATCTTGAATTTTGTCGGAGTGACGACATTGCTTCCAATCATCATCTTATTAATTTTTTCTTCATTTAATCATAGATAAAGTCTTATCTTTTTAATTATCACATTGTATGCAAGACCAACAATCCATATAAACGCTGTCCTGATCAAATGCAACTCAATTTATAACTTAATAAAAACCGAAAGAACGGCAAATGCTATAAATCAGAAACAAAAACAGAAATTGCTGGAAAAACTCAGCAGGTCTGGCAGCATCTGTGGAGAGAAATCAGGGTTAACATTTTGCGTCCGGTGAACTGATTGTAGCTGGGAAAGTGTCAGAAACCTTGCCACCCCTCTCCTTGTTTGAGTCAATCCTTGAAACATACCACTAACAAAAGCAGAGGCTGCTGCAGAGATTCAGCAGGTTTGGCAGCATCTGTGGGAAGAAAGCAGAGTTAATGTTTCAAGTCCAGTGACGCTTCATCAGAACTTGAAACGTTAACTCCCCCTTCTTCCCACAGATGCTGCCAGGCCTACAGAGTTTCTCCAGCAATTTCTGCTTTTGTTTCAGATCTCCAGCACCTGCAGTTTATTTTTATCTTCAAACCTACCATTCTGACCAACCTGCCTGAATATCACCTCAGGTATAATGGGAACTGCAAATGCTGGAGAATCCGAGATGACAAAGCATGGAGCTGGATGAACAAAGCAGGCCAAGCAGCATCTTAGGAGCATAAAAGCTAACATTTTGGGCCTAGACCCTTCATCAGAAAATTCATCCAGCTCCACACTTTGTTATCACTTCAGGTGGTTTGGTATTAAATTTTGCCTGATTAGGCTCCTGTGAAGTTTTTGGGATTTTTTTTGCCAAAGTTAAAGGTGCTACATAAATGCAAATTATTGTTGTTAAGTGTTGGGAAGGAAACTAATTTCAAATCAAAGTGGCCTCCATCTGGAACATTTCTTGCAGGTACCAATTGTTTTTGCTTCATGAATGGCAAATATTATATGACCATTAACAGTATTATGAAAACGCCTCCACGAAATGCTGTCTCGTCACTCTACAGAATTGCCAAGTTTGCTTGTTTAAACAGTTTGTTTTTCTCAAACAGTAATCAGCATGGTGAGGGCAGGGGCCGGGTAATTGTGATAACTTTCCTGAGAAACCAATGCTTGGGTAATTGTATCGCTCAAGGTCAACAAAGTAGACAAACGATAGAAAGCTCCCCACCCACATTCACCAGGCACCACACAGAGTGTCAGTCGTAAAAGACGCGGTCATGGAAGGGCGGGCTGGGACGGAAGGCAAACACCAAAACGGAGATGAAATTGCCATCCAACCTTAATATTCCTGGACATCTTGTAATGATACAACTATGTTGCTGATTCTGCTGTGCATGTCCTTCCCAGCGCTGTTGCTGCGCTTGACTTTTACAGTTCTCCTTCCTCTCTTATCAGCAAAACAATGCACTAAGCTTATCTCTGCATTATAAAAAAAGGCCCTGAAATCCATGCTTATTGTTAATTATGATATTCGTCCAGATGAAACCCTGATCTACATGCAAATATCGATTAAACCAACTCTTGAAAAGAAACTGAGACTTTTGTGACAAGATGAAACATGCCTGATGCTTCTAGTCTCTAATATATTATGAATTTACATTGGGAAGTCTTTTAGAAAAAGAAGTATCTTTTACCGAAATGCCGCAAGTGACAGCACTGTTTAAATGTTCAACATACGAAATTGCCTCAAACAGAAGCGTAAATTAATACCGATATTAATCGACTTGTACATCACATCAAAGATAGCAATGCACTTCTATGAATGCGTTCAATTGCAAACGGAAGTTAAAATGGTGATAAGGAACTGGCAAATACTCGAAAGTAATTAGCACCGTCACGGAAAAATGAGCAGCAAAGAAGCAGTGCTCAGATATTCCAATCGACTCTATTCTAAAAAGAACACTTAGAAGCTAGAACAGATATGAACTGTTGACAGTAATAGAAATATCGCACACTCACCCCACAGCCCTTGTTGGAAAAGATTTCATGTAGTTTTGCTCTGCTTTTACTTTCCACTAGGAACTAGCATCACCCAAACGCAGCTCGCAGGATACACGGAGGCAACAGGATGGTACAGAACGCCCTTAGCTCATGCTTGCAAATCTAGTTCGTGCTTTTCCAGTTCTGGCAGCTGCAATGGAGAAAAAAAAATAAACCCGTCAGACAGGTTTTATTATTATATTATAACAGGTAAAACTAGTCTCCTCCATGCCATGTAACGCCTGAATTAAATATTTATTTTGTGTTTACTTTATGACTGAATCTCTAAGGCTTCTGGTTTAACAGAAAACAGAGCATTCATCTTTCCAAATGAAATAAAACACTTTTCTGCTTTTTAGTCACTTCACAAGCTACCTGTTCATTCAGATTGTTGAATTGTCTGTTTCTACTGGTCAAGTCAAATTATTCTCTAACTTTCATAAATATTGATATTCTGAGATTTTCCAAGATTTTGCCATCACAGTCATTTTGAGGTATATTTTCGATCTGCAGTTGCAAAACACGTAAAAATTCTGTGAATTATTCAAAATGTAACATGTTTGGACATGTTTGGAAATAGGTCCAAAAGTCGAGGAATTTTTAAAATGCAGTGGAGTGAAAAATGTTAATTATGCACGATAGTTCACTAATGAAATGAATATAGAGTTTATGAAAAAAGCTTTTGTTCAATTCAATTACTTTTCTGTCTTTCATCAAAGATATGAAATTTGAACAGTTTAAGGAATCTGATGATTGAATCTGTTATTGTAGACAATACAAACTGAATGAATTATATTATGCTAATCTTCATTATTGATATGCTGCAGACAGGCAGACAATGAAGGTGGAGGGATATAAAATTAGTCACTTCCTAATATCTGAATGAATGTGCATCCTATTTCTGTATGGATTTTGAGTAACTGAATTAAATTAATTTAACAATGGTGTTATTTTAAAATGAAGAATGTAGTGCACTGGCTTTGTTTTTTGCTATGGTTTTAAACTTTATATTGACAAAAAAAATGGTTGGGCGGCCCCTGATAGGGTGCTGCAAGAAAAACACCAAATAATGGCTAGCAGAAATTAACAAAAGATAAATGGAAAATTACTGAATTAAAATAACATTTTCTGGGGTGAGGATGTATCCCAGCCACTGTGATGTCCACTGCTCTCTCCTTGATTTACATTGAGGCGTATTCATCTCAACTGAATCAACACAGCTGGTAAATAAGTTAGCCTTAGCTCTCTGATATGGTAGGATGATGGGTTTTGTGAGGAATGGATGGGGATGAATCTTGTTCTAGAGTTGCCCTGTGTATAGATACCACAAGAGAACAAACTGAGCACCGCCTCCATTTGTTCCATTGATTCAATGGCAGCAGTTTTCTCTTGGATTGAGGATGATGTCTAAATAAGGATCCAGGTTTTCGCACTGGGTCTTCATGTGAGTGAACTGGCCAATTCTTGTCGCATAGATAAAGACATGGGGTCATACAGCGTGGAAATGGACCCTTTGGTCCAACTTGTCCACACTGACCAGATATCCTAAAGTAATCTAGTCCCATTGGCCAGTATTTAGCCCATATTCCTCTAAACTCTTCCTATTTATGTACCATCCAGATTCCTTGTAAATGTAAAGATCTTTGGGTATGTGGGCAGGACATCCTTCACTGCAGACACATTATGTAGGGACTGCTTCCTTTTTTTTAGCTGGTGCTCTGCATGCATGCTATTGGCCTCAAAATGTGCTGCAGCTTGATGGAGGTTTATATTTAATTTTATATAATTATATTTAATTTATATTTTGAATGACTAGCAACAAATCTCGTTCAGTCAATCCTGTTGTGCTTTAAAGAGAGCTTCACAGTGTCTTTAAAGCATTTCTGTCTTCTTTACTGGAAAGTTGACAGTTGGGCCATGAGAAAACGGGACCTGGGAAGGGTAAGAAGATCTTCATCCATTCACAGTATCCAGCTTAGAGATATGTAAAATATAGAGGAGTTAAAAGCAAAGGATATTTAAACTCTTTAAATAAGCAGTTGAATCGATATCAATACTGACAGTCCTTTATATAACACGTGTTGCAATTTACATGGACGGTCAGACATGCTGGCCTGGAATCAAACTTCCATTCAACTGCTCTTATTCATTTTTAAATTTCAAAAATGTACTTTATTCATAAAAAAATGCCTTTGTATATTTACATAGTCATAAATGGAGTTTGATTCTGTACAGTAGCATATTAAGGAAACAAACAAACATTAGAATTTGACTCTATTCAAACAAACCAAAGACCTATCTTACATGTACAATATTATACTTATGTGCATTTGAGGCACTAGGAGGATCCAATAACTTAGCCATCGCCAGTTGTTCCTATTCGTGAAAAACCTCAGCCAATTCATATGAAGCTTTAGCTACCTCGTGCCCACACTCTCATCTCTAAGTTACCATGAGTGCAAATAATTTCTCCACCAGCCCCGCCACCAACCTTTACAACATCTCCCCTGTCTCTTCACATGATCATTTCAAATAAGTAAGGTAGGTATATCCTTTGATAACAATGTGTGGAGCTGGATGAACACAGCAGGCCAAGCAGCATCTCAGGAGCACAAAAGCAGATGTTTCAGGCCTAAACCGGGACTGACCTATCCCCTCCCTACCTCCCCACCTATACTCTCCTCTCCACCTATCTTCTTTTCTCTCCATCTTCGGTCCGCCTCCCCCTCTCTCCCTATTTATTCCAGTTCCCTCTCCCCATGCCCCTCTCTGTTGAAGGGTCTAGGCCCAAAACGTCAGCTTTTGTGCTCCTGAGATGCTGCTGGGACTGCTGTGTTCATCCAGCTCCACACTTTGTTATCTTGGATTCTCCAGCATCTGCAGTTCCCATTATCACTCATAGGTATATCCTTTGCTCCTTTGCCTTTTTAAAGGCTGATGACTTAGTTGGTTTGGATGAAACATTCAGATGCCACACTGAAACCTTGGTATATCTTTGAGGTTCCCAATATCTGTTCTTTGGCTTCAATATCACTGTCAAATAGTTTGTTCCCTTGGAATCTCAAATTGTGCCAAAGAAGACAATTGTGTTTCTGAAAGAGGTAATCTGCACCTTCTGATGTTGTATTGAGGTAGACTTGCAAGTGGTCCTTTCATTCTCACATGTGATGTTTTGAAAAATAATGCCATGTTAATTAGCCTCGCTCATGGAATTTAAACCTGATTGAGCTGTTCTTATAAACAATTAAATTGACTGCATTGAGAATCTACCACTAACTACTAGTGGCTGGGATGTTAAATATAGCCAATGATCAGGTTTTGAAGATTTGTCTGGGGTTGGAAGACAATTAGATAATTCCTCCAAACATGAGAAATCAGTATCACCTGATCTCTTAGTTGTGAAAAATTGTTGAACACCAATGTAATTAATCTCAAGTAATATTTTTTTTCTCATAGGCTCAGTGGATATTTGCCTGAAATCTATGAAGTCTTCTTCATGTTGAGTTGAATTACGATGATCACTGGACTTAACTTGCAAGCAGATTGAAAATTTCCACTGTATTGCCATATTTTATGATGTTCAGAAGTGAGAATTGCAGGATGCTGATGGTATATACCTGATACATAAAATATTGATATCTGTATCTTGCAGGTGTTCTAAGAATTCATTTGAGTTTATGTGATGTTCTCCCTGCACCAAGCCATCCTCTGACAGATGTTTATGGTTTCAATATCCTCAAGTAGAGTTTTATTTCTGACAAGATAGTAACACTGATTCTGATGTCAAAATTTGAATTGAGTATGATCTGTATGATCTGTATTGTAACTGATGATCGACAAATCAACGCTTACCCTAAGGAAAGGTTTATTTGTATCTTCCAATGGTAGGATACCAACATTTGAGTTCTAATGAAAGTCAGAGTAGTCATTCAAAGATGCTTCCTGTAAAATGTTAAACTCTGTGTGCACATAAGTGCTCTGTATTTCATTGGTTGTTTTTGATCTCAGTACGTTGTTTGGAAATGTCCCACATTCTTACAAAAATTGCATTGTCAAGATAAATCTTGACAATGTTTCTGTTTGTAGGGTACTTTATTCACTCCATATCTAGAACGTTAACTTCTAGTATCAAATATTTCAACACGTTTTATGTTCTTCGACCATGTAATGTTTAGTGTATTTGCATCTGAGAACAGTGGTTGTTACATTGGTATTGAAAATCATAATGAATGAGAATAATAATATAATGAAAATCACATAAGTGAAAGTAAATGTAATAAAAGCTGAAAGATGCTGTAAATTAGAAACAAAAACAGAAATTGCTGGAAAAGCTTTGCGGGCCTGGCATCATTTTTGGAGAGAAATCATAGTTAACATTTTGGGCCACTGACGCCCTTCCTCAGAACTGATGATAGCTGGGAAAATGTTGGTTTACATGGAGAAGGTAGGGTGGCGGGGGAGAATTGGGGGAGAGGGGGAAGCAGTAAATGCAATGTCTATGAGCAATCAATGCAGTTGAGAGAAGTGGTTATGCTGTGAAATTGTTTATATCATTGAAGTGTGCCATGTTACTGAAATGGCTTAGAAAGTTGACAAAAGTCTCATGAACTTCTTGAGTCAGGTTGACTTTCAGTTCCTATAATTCTCTTGTGCTATTGTTGGATTTCAGTTTCTACCACAATCTGGATTTTTCTTTTCAATTTGGGATTATCTTGTGATTGTAACATACCTGAAGGAAATGAAACAGAAGTTTGGATGACCATTCTGTCTCCAGTTAGTTCTGGTTGTAAACTGCAATAATTGCAAAATTCTGAAAGTGCAGAAAGATTGATTTGTTGTCAAGTGTTCTGAAGTACAGTGAAAAACTTTGTTTATGAGCAGTACAGTCAGATAATATTAAGCAATGATGTACAGATCAAAAAAGACTTAGACAGAGGCTACATTGCACAGGGTGTGCACTAGGCGAAATCAATGTTAGTGAGTTCAGCATTATTTGAAGCTAGAGAGTCCATTCATCAGTCTGTTAATGGGCGGGAAGAAGCTGTTCCTGAACCTGCTGGTGCATGTATTCAGGCTTCCGTATCTTCTGCCTGACCGAAGAGGTTGTAGCAGCAAGCCGTGTAAATAGAGTCCATGGATGGAAGGTTGGCCCCATGATGGTCTGGGCTGTACACACCACCTTCTGGAGTTTTTCACAGTTCCTGGGCAGAGCAGTTGCCATACCAGGGCTTTATGCACCTGAACTGTATGCTTTCAATAGTGCATCTGTAGAGGTTGGTGATGGTCCATATGGACATTCCAAATTTCCTCAAGCCACTGGAGGAAGAAGATGCATTGTTGTGCCTTCTTAACTGTCACATTTATGTGGGAAGTCCAGGATAGATTGTCAATTATCATCACTCTGAGGGATTTGACACTTCCTACCCTCTCAACCCCATTTCCATTGTTGTAGATGGCGGTGTGTCTCCCCCTTTCTTTCTGAAGTCAATGAGCAGTTATTTAGTTTTGGTGACATTGACGGAGGGGTTGTTTTCATTGTATCATGTCACCAAGCCCTTCATCTCCTTTCAGTGTTTTGGCTCATTGTTCTTAGATATCTGTCCCACTTACGGTGGTGTTGTCAGTGAACTTGTGGATGGCATTCATTTGGAAATTGGCAACATAGTCGTGGGCATAATGGGAGTGCAGTAGGGGGAGTACTGTAGGGGCTGAGGATGCATCATTGGGGAGGGGAGCTCCAGTGTTGAGTGTTTTTGTGGAGATGGCACAGTTACCTATTCTCACTGATTGTGGCCTGTGGGTCAGAAGACTGAAGATCCATTTGCAGATGGCGGAGGTTGTCCTAGGTTGCACAGTTTTGAGTTCAGTCTGGAGCGGATGACGGTGTTGACTACAGCTCTGCCTTCAATGAGCAGGAGTCTGACGTGGGTGTCTTCATTGTCCAGGTGTTCCAGGCACGAGTGCAGGGCTGGGGGTATGGCATCCTCTGTGGACCTATTACGTTGGTAGGCAAATTGTAGGGGATTGAGGTGGGCTGGGAGACTGGAGTTGATGTTGGCCACGGCCAGCCTCACGAAGCACTTCATGATAATTGAGGTCAAATCACTGGGCGATAGTTAATAAGGCACACTGCATGTGCTTTCATAGATACGGGGATGATTGTGGTCTTCTTGAAGCAAGTGGGGGATTTTGGCTTGTAGGAGGAAGAGGTTGAAGATGTCAGTGAATACCTCTGCCACTTAGTCCGCAAAGGATTTAAATGTTTGGCTAGGGACACTGTCTGGGCCTGTTGCTTTCCTCAGGTTGACTCCCAGGAAGAGAGCTTATTTTCATTGCACCATGTGACCAAGACCTCCATCTCCCTTTGGTATTTTGACACGTTATTGTCAGATATCCATCCCATGACAGTGATGTCATCAGTGAACTTGTAGATGTGGATGGCTCGCAGCGGTAATGGAGGGAACGGATATATCTGGGACTTTTGAGGCAGTGGTCACTGTGCCTCTGGCATTCTGCTCAAACCAAGCATAGAAAGCATTGAGCCTTCAGGGAGGGATGTATCTTTGTCTGCTATCTTGCTCCGCTTCAGTTTGTATCCTGTCATATTGTTTATGCTTTGCCTTAGGCAACGGGAGTCTGTTTGGTAGGTTTGGGCCTCTAACTTGGTCCGCTACTCCCTGTTGGCCTCCCTAATGGCTTCGCAGAGGTAATGTATGAATTTCTTATCTAGGTGTAGGTGATCCAACTTGACTGTTGTACACCTGATCTTCAGGGAGCCGAGTGGAATGGATTTCCTGGTTCATCCAACACTGGATTGACTTCTTTGGTGTACACTCCTCCACACATTTGCTAATGAAGTCTGTGACAGTCGTGGCACACTTGTTTAGGTTTTCCGCTGAGCACTTGAACATGGCCCAGTCCACTGATTCCAAGCTGTCCCGGAGATGTTCTTCCACAGCCTCAGACCAGCTTTGTACTTCCTTTTGTGAAGGATCCTCCCATTTCAGCTTCTGCTTGCAAGCTGGGAGGAGGAACACAGCACTGTGATCTGATTGTCCGAAGTGCGAGCGGGGGATGGAGTTGTCGGCAACTTTGATGGTAGTATTGCAGTGGGTCAGAATGTTTGTTTCCCTGGTGGGGCAGGAGATGTGTCGGTGGTACTTTGGCATCACTTGCATGAGATTGGCTTGGTTGAAGCTGCCAACCACAATGAGTAGGGCCTCGGGGAATTTTGTCTCTAGAGTGTTTGTGGTGGTGTAAATCCCATCTAGGGAAAACCTCACAGCCATATGGGATGGTTGTAGACTGCTGTCAGGATGGTAAACTCTTGTGGTAGGTAGTAGGGACAGCATTTCACTGTATTCTAGTTCCAGGAGTAATGGCTTGCCAGGGTCGCCTCGTCCGAGCACCAGGAAGTGTTGATCAGGAAGCAAAGCCCACCACCCTTTACTTCCCCATGGAGAATACATCAGCTTGTAGGGCACAGTCGGGAATGGCAGGGGTGAGCCATATGTCCGTGAAACATAGCACACAACAGTCTCTTAGTTCCCTCTGGTAGGTAAGTATAGATCTGAGTTCATCCAGTTTCTTTTTGATTGCCTGGCCATTTATTAGGAGTATGCTGGGAAGGGGTGTCTTGAAACCACATCTTGAAATCACTATTGCTTGTGGGTCCTTCTATTAAACCTTGCTGTGTCCAATATATTAATGGCACTGATGCAAAGCAATTGTTAATTGCTCTCACAATATTATCAAATATATCTGCCTCTTCTCTTACAGTCTGATGTTTTGAAACATAATCTATTACCAGATCCATAGAGTAAAGAAATATACTTAGTTGTTTTTTTTTCTCTCAGCTGCTTTTGCAATCCTGAAACAATTTTAATTTTAATTTGTGTTTTAATTTATACTATGACTTCCATTGTATTAAGTATTAAATTCAAAGAAGGCTTGCTGAACTTGAAACTCCGAACAAAATTTGCTAGAGATCACAGTGGGTCAGGCAGCATCCATGGAGGGAAAGAAAGCTAATGTTTCAAGTCTAGATGACTCTTTATCAGAGCTCAAGTCATCTAGCTTGCTTTCCCTCCACAGATGCTGCCTAATCTGCTGTGACCTCCGGCATTTTTCGTTTTCAGTTCAGACTCCAACATCTGCAGTAATTTTCTCCTACATTGAAACCTTAAAAACCATAAGGACTGTGGATGCTGTAAACCAGGAACAAAAACAAAGTCACTGGAAAAGCTCAGCAGGTCTGGCAGCATCTGTGGAGGAGAAAACAGAGTTAACATTTTGTGTCCGGTGACCCTTCCTCAGAACTGAAACTTTAAATCTGCTTTTTCTCTATAGATGCTACTAGACCTGCTGCGTTTCCACAGCAATTTTTATTCTTGTTTCAGATTTCCAGGATTCTCAGTTCTTTGTTTTATGTTATAAATTGTCATTTTATGTTGCAATAAATTTCACCCTTCCTATGAGAGACTTGACTCACTCTTGGTGTCCAATATCAATGGCTGTATCCTGGGTTTATGACTTTTTTTCATGTAGCACTGATGAAATTCCCTGCGGTCTACACATGTTTTTTCAGCAGTTTTGACAGTAAATAACAGTAGTTATTTAGAGGCAGTCTTGTACTGCTCTCAGGGCCGTTGCTTCCTTATTTGCTGGCTGCTGCATTCGCAGAAGCTGATGGGCCATGTGCTTTTAAAGCTGCTGAAAATTCAAGGGTGCACACACATTTTTTTCTGTTTTGCATTTTTTCTTTGTTTCTTTGCCTCAGATTGCTGTGGCTTTTGTAGAATTGAGGAATTATTGAGGCCATGCTTATCATCCCTTCTCATCTTATACAATGGTACAATCTTCACCACTCTCATTATCTTATATCATGGTGTGTTTAAACCATTTGGAATGTATTGGGTAGATTCAGTGCAACCAAATCTTTTTACATTATCCATCTAAACTTCAACAAAAGATAGGCTCAATCTCGATAAACAGAAAATAAACATTAAGGATAAACAGAAATGTTTTACACATGTCATGCATTACACTACATGTAAGATATATGGTCTCTTATGAGACATCAGTTCATCTTAAGAGTAAGTACACATCACTATTACTGAAACATTCTGGTATGCAACTTAGAGAGAACTGAACAACTACAACTATGGTTCGCTCTTCCCAGGAACAGTACTTTACATCCTGAAGAATGGGACTTATCTTGTCATTTCAGTTATCCCTTTCAGGTGCTAATTGCCTTACTTAATGTGTACCATTTACTAGATGCACTGCTGCAATTCACAAAGTCTCCTTTTGATAGCACCTTCTAAACCTTCCACCACCTAGAAGGGCAAAGGCAACAGAAAGATTACCTGAGATAATGGGAACTGCAGATGCTGGAGATTCCAAGATAATAAAATGTGAGGCTGGATGAACACAGCAGGCCAAGCAGCATCTCAGGAGCACAAAAGCTGACGTTTCGGGCCTAGACCCTTCATCAGAAAGATTACCTTCTAGGTCTTGGCAAAATGTGCCATTTCTTGTTGGTTCAGATCCTAACAGCATTTTGGAAGTGTTTCACCAAACAGAAGAAGATGGCTCACCACCTTGTCAATGGCACTCACATACTGTATGCATTTTCAGTTATGTCCAACTCCCTCCATGATCTGTCTCTCAGACTGAACCAAACAATTCTCCAACTTTCTCAACCTTGAGCTGAGTTTGCAATCATCTCCATAACATTGCCTGTCTCTGGCTATATCTCACCTAATTTGTCATTGATATGCTCAGCCTTGACTTTGTTGCCTCCTGTCTTGAATTATTTCAGAATTTTTGTGCGGCTGTCCAGCCTTTCACCTTCTGTAGCCATAGCTCTTCTTAAGCTCTGCTGTCCATATCTTATCCTAAACCATGTCGCCAAAATTCTCAGCCTTCTCTTAGAATCCTTCCATATTCCATGCTGTTCTCTAAGTCTGAAGCCTTCTCTAGTGTTACATTTATTTCCCACATCCCAACGTCTGTCACAACCTAAATTTTCAGTTCCTCTCACCATGACCTCTTGCATTTCCTTTCACTTCCCCACACCTACTGGTACTGCAACAAGAAACTGTCTGATACCTCAGCTAATGTTGTGTCACTAATGTGGCAGAAATCTATTTGTTTTCTTGCATTGACTTCAGGATGTCGTCAAGTAGAAGGTTGAGTGGAAATTGCCTTTTGATGAGACTCTTCATTGTGGTACACTGTCTCCTGCGAATAGTGTGCAAACAAATGAGTTATGAACTTCACAGTGACCAATGTCCAGTCAGAAAGATTCCAAACTATTGAAATATTTAACATTTATAAATGTTGCCCTAAACACTTCTAAATTAACAGCTTGAAACACGTACCATGTAAAATGCTAGCCTGTGATTCTTTCACATTCCTAAGAATGAAGTCAGTTTGCCATGTTTACATATAACCTAGAGACCTAACCGGTTTGGGTGTGGTAGTGCTTTGATTATGCTTTCTCTCTGTTAGTTATGGTAATCAAAATAAAAGGCTTCATAAAAAACAGATGATTTGTTCACAGCTTAAAATAACAAAATGCTGGCCTTTGGAAGAAATCATGTGTATTTACATTTTGCAATTGCAGTACCCAAAATGCTACATACCTAAAGTGCACCTTTTAAAGTTTTGTTACTGTTACGACGTAAGGAAAATAAAGTCTATGGGAATGGTTGAGTATTAGATTGTAGTTCATTTAAAATAATTTAAACAACACATTGGGGGAAACAACAGGGTGTTAGGTGCATGACTAAATCCCAAAATAACTGTAACAGTTATGTATATAGTGCTGCGGTTTGTTTTATTCTCTCTTTATTCATTAACAGGACAAGGACATCACTGGTTCAGCAACATTCATTGCCAATCTCCAATTGCCCAGAGGGCAGTTCAGAGTCAATCACACTGCTGTGGGTCTGGAGTCATATGTAGGCCTGAACACTTCCCTTCCCTAAAGGGATGTTAGTGAACCAGAGGGGATTTTCTGACAATTGACAATGGATTCATGGCCATCATTAGATTCTTAATTCCAGGTATTTTATTGAATTCAAATTCCACTATCTGCTGTGGTGGTATTCGAACCTAGGATCCCCAGAATGTTATCTGGATCTCTGGATTAACAGTCCAGTGATAATACCACTGGGCCAATGCCCCATGCTAAACAGGTTGGGATAGGGATTTTGCAGTTTTAAGCTGTTGTGATACAAATCATTTTGACCATGGTGCCAAATTTACCCTGATTTTAGATTAGATTCCCTACAGTGTGGAAACAGGCCCTTTGGCCCAACAAGTCCACACCGCCCCTTGCAGCATCCCACCAGACCCATGCCCCTATAACCCACACACCCCTGAACACTATGGGCAATTTAGCATCGCCGATCCACCTAGCCTGCACATCTTTGGATTGTGGGAGGAATCCAGAGCACCCAGAGGAAGCCCACACAGACACAGGGAGAATGTGCAAACTCTGCACAGACAGTCACCTGAGGCTGGAATTGAACACGTGTCCCTGGCACTGTGAGGCTGCAATGCTAACCACTGAGCCACCATTTTGGTGTAAATTCCCAGCCAAAACACAGGCATAATAAAACAGAGCAGTTCTTTTGGAATCAGTAGTCCTGCTCTGTGGTTCGCTCTCTGAAAAGAGGGTACAAGCACATTCATTTCTGCCAGCATTTCTACTGGATTTAGGTGGGAATGTTGAATGGCAGAAAGAAAAGTAATGAAAAAAATACAATAGATTGGCAAATTATGAGCAACCTTTCAATGAGTGAGAGAAAAATACAAGGAAGTAGGCATGTAGTATCATCTTTGAACTTTTATTTATCAGCATCAACAGCAATTGGAGCATGGATGCATGCTGGCAATACCGCTGTGATTGCCAAGAAACTTAGAGTTCAAATCGTTTGCTAACACTATCATGTAGGCACTAATTTGCCTTTTGATCCTGACACATGCCCCAAAGTTAAGGGCAATAAATAAACTTGCTTAATCATCTTTTTTTAAAGGAGATGGCTTTCGAACAATAATAAAAATGATTCAACACTTTTGAAAAATACTCAGAGGCACTAATGAAGCACTTAGCTTTCAAATGGTTCTGACACCACAAAGTGAGCAGTCAGGAAAACTCAATTTCTGGGCACATGGCAGGAAAGAGGTGTTTTCAAGAAATATAATCAATGTAAATTGTCTCAGGCAAACAGTCCGAGAGAACTGTGCATAATTAAACTGCTGGTTTTCCATTCGTGAGTGACTGCATGTCCAGAGGAAAATAAGCCAAAGCGGTTAAACCACAGTAAAATGAATGACTTCAAATCTATTCAGGCTTGCTGATTGCTCCTGTTTCCCATGTCTGTGGTGGTTTGTGATGGGATGCTTTGAAATATTCTGGTGACATATCTGGGAGGAACAATTGTGTAAGGGGTAGGGGGGGAACAAATAGGTGTCTCTGTGGCCATAGATCTGACTTTAGGTTGGTATGCTGCTTCCTGGGTGCCTTGGTCAAGGATGTCATGGAACAGTGACGGGGGAGGGCAAACAGCCAGATGTCCACATTGAGACCATTGACAAAGGAAGAAAGAGAATTGAGGTCCTGCAAACTGACTTTAAGGTGTTAGGTCAGAAGCTCAAAATAGGATTTCAAAGGTAGTAATCTCCAGATTACTCTGTGTGCCATGGAATAGCAAGTATAATATAGGAGTAGAAGGATAATGAAGACAAAAGTGTGGCTGGAGAGTTGGTGCAGGAGGGAGGATATTACATTCCGGAGGCATTGTGACTATTTGTAGGGGAGCTGGGACCAGTACAAGTAGGATGAGCTCTGTTTAGTCAGGAGTGAGAGCAATACCCTCATGGGCATAGCAGGCCAGGCTGTATCAGAGGCGCAGGAAAGTTGATGCTTTGGTCGAGACCCTTCTTTGGAGGTGGGGAGGGGGATGTGAGCTGGGAAATAAGTAGAGAGAGGAGGGTTGGGGCTGGGGAAAGGTAAGTAGGATGTGATAGGTGGATGCAGGTAGAGGTTAGTGGGGATTGATCAGTGGAAAGGGTAGGGTGGATAGGTGGGAGAGAAGATGGACAGGTTGTGTCAGGTCAAGGAGGCGGGAATGAAAGGACGGTTTGGCTGTGATATGAGGCCAGGGGTGGAGAGATTTTAAAACTGGTGAATTCTATTCCATTGGGCTGTAGGCTCCTGAGGCAGAATATGAGATGTTGCTCCTCCAGCTTGCGGGTGCATCATTGAAGCCCAGTGGCCCGGGCTGGACATGTCACCCAGGGATTGGGAGGTGGAGTTAAAATGGCTGGCGACTGGAAGGTGTTGTCATTTGTTGTGTACAGAGCGCAGATGCTCCATGAAAGGGTCCCTGATTCGGCGCTTGGCCTCACCAAAGTAGAGGAGGCGACGTTAGGAGCAATGGATACAGTAGCTACCCTGGGCCTCCTCCAGTGACACAATGACATCTTCTTCCCCACTTATCCACCCTACATTCTTACCAACCAATCTCCACTACCCCATAACCTGCACCCAACCTATCATCACCCTACCTATCTTTCCCAGCCCACCCGTCCTCCCTCCCTCCCTCTTTGACCTGGCAAAACCTGTCCATCTTCTCTCCCACCTATCTGCCCCACCCTACCCACTGACCAATCCCTACCATTCCTTACCTGCATTCACCTCTTACCGTCCCACCTACCTTCCTCAGCCCCACCCATCCTCTCTAGATTTATTTAAGACCTCCTTTCCCCCTCCCCCATTTCTGAAGAAGGGTCCCGACCTGAAATGTCAACTTGCCAGCTCCTCTGATGCTGCCTGACCTACTGTGTTCCTCCAGCTCCATACTGTGTTGTCTCTGACTCCAACAGCTGCAGTTCTTGCTGTCTCCAAGTGATTTACATCCTCATGGGGAGGTTTGCTAATGCTGTTGGTTTGGATTTAAATAAGATTGGCTGGAGAATGTCATCCTGACAAACAGCTCAGAGGGGAGAGAGACTGAGATGAAATTAGAAGTTAAAACACTGGTAATCGAGTCTACAGATGAACTGAGATAACAGGTAAGCTCATGCGAGTACAATATCATAGCTGTAACTGAGACTTGACTGAAAGATGGGTGGGATTGTTAGCTGGATTTCAGAAGAGACAAAGAGGTAGAATAGAAAGGGAAGGATGGTAGAGATTTGTAATGTTGATTAGTAAACCAATTATAGCAAAGAGGAGGGATGATATATTGGAAGGATCATCAAGTGAGGCCATCTGGGTGGAAATAAAAAACACAAAAAAGGCAAACACACTGGGTGTATGCTATATGCCCATAACTAGTCAGGGAGATGTAGAGGCTTTGATATGTAAGCAAAGAGAAGCCGAAGCATAATAAAGCACAATATTAGGGGATCCTAACAATCCACACATTAACAGCATTAGTTTTAGTGTGCAAGGTAGGGAGGGAAAGGACTATTACAAAGGTTGTGACTTTGATATTATGAAGCAAACATCAATAATGTGGTTTGGGTTGTCAACATTGTCTTATCTCACCAAGGGTTAATAAAGAATCCACCTTTAAATCAAGGTATGCTCTTTGAAATACAGCTTAATCTAATTCAAAAAATCATTTTCAGTTTACAAAGTATGTAGTTACATATAACAGACTTACAAAGATAAAAATAATTTGCTTGTATTGAAATTCGTATAGGACTGGTCGTACGAGTTTTTGCTGAAATCTTATCTGTGAGAATTATGTATCTTGTCCTGTGAGAACTGTCGATCATACCCTCCAGGAAATGTAAATCTGATCTTGTGGGAATTCTTTAGCTTGCACTATGGAACTGTATACCCTATCATGTATGAACAGTGTATCTTCTGTGGGAACTGTGTATTATCTACTTTGTAAACAGTGCATCTTGTCCTGTGGTAACTACATTTGGGTCTGCTCTAATGTGATAGTTGCATTCCTGTGCAACATTGCATTGTAGAAAATCTGGCTATGGAAATAATGCAGCGTATGGGAAAATTGGGGTTAGGGGCAGACCACCAAAATATATCACTCAAAAATTGCTCAAAAATCACTCAAAAGCCTAACACAATGGATAGCACAGTTTGAATAAATGATTAATTCATATCTAATATGGAAAAATAAGTAAATTTTACACTTTACCTTGAAAAAAAATGATAGGGGAAGAAGTTTTGAGGTTGCTGTGTTAATGCAAGAACTGACAGTCATCATCATCATCACCGCCTTCACAAAAATCACTGAGCGCCGTACCTCTCACAGAAAGCTGTACCTCTCACAGAAAGCTGTACCTCTCACAGAAAGCTGTACCTCTCACAGAAAGCTGTACCTCTCACAGAAAGCTGTACCTCTCACAGAAAGCTGTACCTCTCACAGAAAGCTGTACCTCTCACAGAAAGTGCTTCATGACAAAATCTGCAAAATGATTACAAGATGCTGGCATGGAGACTCTGTATGGTGTTAACATTGTATGCATTCAGGACAAAGCCCATGAAACAATCATGTCATGTTGGCTCATACTCCACTGTGCACAAATGGAATCACGTTATAGCCAGCACAAGTTCATGTTTTAGAAATAATGTTCCCCTATTCATCAGTCACGGTATAGCCAATTTGTGTTGCCAGAACAGGCATTATAGCAGAACCGACTTGTATGCACATTGTCCTGTGAAGCTGTACATCTTGTTCTGTGGGTACAGTGCATACACAGTAAGCAAGTGCAAACAAAATCTAAAAGTCTTCTAATGTATTGGAAAATATTTCTCCAATATATTAGTACATATGATTCACACTGGCTCTTTTGAGGTTTGTGATATCTGAATTCAAAAATGTGTCATCAGTGTGTACTTTTTAGAATTTTAGGACATAGAAATATACAGTTCGGAAATGATTATTTACAGCACTCCCACTTTAAACAAGACTATTGCCAGGGATTATCAATGAATGTATAACTGTAATTTACCATACATTTCTGAGCCCTTTGATAATCCATTCTGCTAAATTGGATTTAACTGACTGAAAACCACAAATTGGATTTAAGACTGATGCCACATGCCAGTTACTTGAAACCACAACTTCTAAGTTGGCTGAATATTTCTCTTACTTAACCTGATAAATTCCAAGCCATCGGGTGGAGACCACCTGACTGCAAAAGCCCATCAAAGACCATTTCCTTAGGAGAATATGATGTATGAGATCTCCTGTCCTTATTATAGGATGTACAAACTAATCTGGGTACAGAACAAACATTAGGTGTGTTGAATTCAGGCAAATGTTGGCTGAGGAAAATTCCACAATGTAACAAAGTTACAACTGGAATTCACTAGCAATGACGATACTTGGATTACTTGTATGTTGGGGAGACAGGATTGCATACGAAATCAGCTAAGTTTATTTTGTATTTAAGGAACTCTTTCCGCAAGTCTCAGGTAGAAACAGAATATGTGCTAAAATTGCAAGATCACTGAATGGGCCTTGTTTTCTCTCTCTTCATTCATCTTGTCTGTTTTTAGACTATCAATTAGACAGAAATTGTAAATAATTCAACCCTGCATTTGCTGCCTCCTGAAGAATAGATAAAATTTCCTTAAATCTTTAAATTGCCTTGATGATGAAGCCAAAAGGACCACTGAGCCCGACCTGAAGCCAACCACCTCAGCAAACTACAAGATTATGTCACTTTCACCTTTATTGTACTTTTAAAAGAAACTAGCCCTCAACCAGTCCAACCTGTCTCTGCCTCCCTAACCGGTTCTTCCTCTCACCCATCCCTTCCTCCCACCCCCAGCCGCACCCCCAGCTACCTACTAACCTCATCCCACCTCCTTGACCTGTCCGTCTTCCCTGGACTGACCTATCCCCTCCCTACCTCCCCACCTACACCCTCTCCACCTATCTTCTTTGCTCTCCATCTTCGGTCCGCCTCCCCCTCTCTCCCTATTTATTCCAGTTCCCTCCCCCCATCCCCCTCTCTGATGAAGGGTCTAGGCCCGAAACGTCAGCTTTTGTGCTCCTGAGATGCTGCTTGGCCTGCTGTGTTCATCCAGCCTCACATTTTATTATCTCAATCAATCCTCTTGTTTTGTAATCTTTGTTTGCATGTGCGAATATATGCATAATGCTGGGGATTTTTTTGTTTTACTTTGAATGAATGGATAAATAACTTTTTTTTCCCACAGCTGAGGTTGGTTTAACAGGGTTTTGAAATGTTTAAACAGATGTGTTATGTGTTGGAATATAATATATTCTTGAAAATGCATTAAAGCTATGAAGAAACATGTGGAACAGATCTACTTGTATTATTTAAAATTAAGGAGTTAGTATATTTTTAACTCAATCAAACAATGTGTAAAACCTGTTAATAAGGTTAAAATCAATCTCAAATTTTATTCATATACACAGTACCATGCAAGCAATCAAAACAAATTATATGGTTAAAGTCACCATAGTCTTACTGGACCATGGGGCTGCTCTGTCATTAGAGAGAGACACTGGTGTGGCTTGACTGAGGGTCACCACATCTTTGGTGAGGGGAGAAGTTGGGAAGGAGAGTCCTTCTCAATAATCTCAGGTGGCATGGGCAATTGAACCCATGCTGTTGGCATCATACTGCATTGTAAACCAGCTGTTCAGCCAACTGAGCCAACCAACCCATGCAATTATGGAAAACAAAAGAAAAATGTTGATCTTGAATTTTTGCTAATAATTAAGATTTACCAGTTAGTTCTTCAAGAGACAAACTTTTAAACTGTAATCAATCCTTTTCCCATAATAAACCATGATGCTTGAAGTTCCTTCTTGTTGTAAATTATATATATTTGTGAGGTTTTCCAACTTGGAACACAGATGGGGCCCTGAATTGGGAATAACTGATGAGAGAGTGGTGATGTTAAATGCTGTGAGGGGCTCTTCTTCTTGATGCTACTCCCTCTGTAACAAAACTACAAGCTCATAAATACAGGTTTCACAGGAGCGTTTTGTTTATTCATTCATGCATGTAGGCATGACTGGTTAGGGCAGCATTTATTGCCCATTCTAAGTGCTGAGAGGGCAGTTAGGATTTAACCACTTTGCTGTGGGTCTGGAGTCACATGTAGGCCAGACTAGGTAAGGATAACATTTGCTTTTCTAAAAGACAACATTGAACAAATGTGTTTTTCCTGATGATCAACAATGGCTTTGTGGCCACTATTAGATTCTTAATTGCAGACTTTTGTTGAATCCAAATTCCGCCATTTGCAGTGATCAGAGATAATGGGAACTGCTGATGTGGGAGAATCCAAGATAACAAAGTGTGGAGCTGGATGAACACAGCGGGCTAAGCAGCATCTCAGGAGCACAAAAGCTCACGTTTTGGGCCTAGACCCTTCATCAGAAAAGGGGGATGTGGAGAGGGCTCTGAAATAAATAGGGAGAGAGGGGGAGGTGGACCGAAGATGGATAGAGGAGAAGATAGGTGGAGAGGAGAGTATGAGTGGAGAGGGGATAGGTCAGCCCGGGGAGGACGGACAGGTCAAGGGGACGGGATGAGGTTAGTAGGTAGGAAATGGAGGTGTGGCTTGAGGTGGGAGGAGGGGATAGGTGAGAGGAAGAACAGGTTAGGGAGGCGGGGATGAGCTGGGCAAGTTTTGGGATGTAGTGGGGGGAGGGGACGAGCTGGGCTGGTTTCGGGATGCAATGGGGGAAGGGGAGATTTTGAAGCTTGTGAAGCCCACATTGATACCATTGGGCTGCAGGGTTCCCAAGCACCTCCATTTCCCACCTACTAACCTCATGCCGCCTCCTTGATCTGTCCGTCCTCCCTGGACTGACCTATCCCCTCCCTACCTCCCCACCTATACTCTCCTCTCCACCTACCTTCTCCTCTATCCATCTTCGGTCTGCCTCCCCCTCTCTCCCTATTTATTTCAGAACCCTCTCCCCATCACCCTCTCTGATGAACGGTCTAGGCCCGAAATGTGAGCTTTTGTGCTCCTAAGATGCTGCTAGGCCTGCTGTGTTCATCCAGCTTTACACTTTGTTATCCACCATATGCAGTGGCAGGATTTGAACCCAGATCCCCAATGGATCTCTGAATCAACAGTTCAGCAATAATACCACAAGGCCATTGCCTGCCATTCAATGTGCATATAGTGATTGTTGCCTCACAATGACGACAATCTATTTTCAACAAATGGGTTTTGATAGTTTTCTCTAGTTATCCTTTGATATCAATAGGGAGTGTTATTTCTGCATAGGTTTTGGAGGATAATGTTTATTTCAGTAAAACTTGGACTTCTGAAGTTTCATCCCCAGAGACAATTGAAAATCTCATGCTGAGGTGTAAATGACAGACAATGAATTTTCATTATTTAAGGGGATTACCTTTTAATAGACAACTCAGATGAAGGATATTTTCAGGGTGTGGCAAAGATATCTTTTGTTCCATGTTATTTCGATGATCATTTGTAAATTCCTAATGAGCTTGACTGCTTTTCCACCAAGTGACATTGGCCATTTTACAGTGTCAAAGCTTATCTTAAAGTTTTCTTTCAAGCCACATTCTAAGTCTTTTATGTTAATAATTGTTTGATGGTACAACTTGAGTATTGCCCTTCAGGAAAATTGGTAAAAATTCCCAATGTAAAGGGAAACAATAGTTATACCATATCAGAGGAGACTGCCTATTTTTTGGAAAGAGGATTCTGATTGGTAGAGATGTTGTCATAAGAATGCATCAGCCAGATGATGGCTAGCAGTTAACTGCCAAACTTTTTGTAAATTTTAAAGCAAGCAGGCTGATTCTAATTGGTCAAGGTTTTGCCCTGCGAAATGGCCAGACAAAGTTTGTCATGTGTTTTAATGAGTTGAAACAGGTACATTGTATGTTCTTTATGTCAACAAAGAACAGGGTCTTGTGTCAATTTTGGATTCCAATACACATGATTTCAAATCACCGAAAGCCTAACCGACAAGCCTAAATTGGTTATCAGCATAATCCTTCGCACATTTGGGATTATTTAGTAAATGTTGTCAAATTGCAGAGTCACATATGATGTTGAATGCTATTTTGTCATCGTTGACAGCACAAACCAGTTGGGTATGGTCAGTATTTTGCTTGTTGTGAACAGCAGAAAGGGAAATACTGATTGATATGATCTACCAGTCTATTTGATGTAAGACCTGTATCTTCAGAGATTCATATGACACAATAATCATTTGTCTGATAGGCAGAATATCTTTTTGGATTGATGACAGCGTGCTGTTATTAGTGAACAACAGTCATATTTATACTGCATAGCAGCAGTGTGAAATAGTTTCACCTTCCTTTTGAAATTCCTTATCCTTCTAGGGTAATCTGAGGCAAACCGGGCTCTTTTTTTAGGACTGACTATAATGCCCTTAGACCTGTTCATGCATTTGTGTGATACACAATGAGAAATGATCTGATCAGGGTAACTATTATTCCAAGGGTGGCTTTGATGATGCCCTATTTCAACATCATGTCTGTACAGTGAACAAATAGATTGCACCAAATTTGTGAGGTTTCAAGTAAGTTCAGTCTTACAGCAGACAGAACTGTAGGAATTCTGATGTGCACACTGCCCAGTGAAGGTAGGTTCATGGTAGATAATAGTAGAAACTCCCTGCCCAATTTCTCAACCAGGGCACCAAGGAAAGCTCATTTTACATCAATTCAATGACTTTTACCTTTGGTCCAGAGAAATGCTTGTCTTTGCAGACTGAGAGAATATGCACACAAACTGTACTGTTTCAACTCAACAAAATATGACAAACCATTCACTGCTTCATTTCCAAGAGAATGCTTTGGCTAATCAGAGTCAATCTGCCTGGTTTAGAATTTAAATAATGCTTGACAGTTAACTGTCGATCATCATTAACTGACACATTTTGCATGGTAACAGCTCTACTAATCAGAATCCAATTATCAATGAATCAGCTCTCTTCTTTACACATTATGAACATTGTTTCTCCTTTACTGTGGTAATTCTTGTGAATTGTCCTGATGAAATGCCCCTTTTTCATCTTTGAAGTTAGTTGATGAGAATTAAAGGTTAATAGTCCATATTTTATATCATCACATCAAATTAGATAGAGTTAAGTGCAATTAAAAAATCCTCTTTTCTTTGTAGAATCTTGAGGAAACCTCTGCTTGTGTCATTTTATAGTTGGAGGATGTCAATGGTTAAAGATTCATTGAATTGAAAAGCATATCCTTTTTCAAAAAAAGAACCATGCTGTGGTCAAATGATAAATGGGAGAGTGGGAACCATCCTACCACTCATTACCCGATTGTACCAACACCTCAGGCTGCCTGAGATGGGTGCCAATATGTTAGACTACATGAAATCTGTGATTCAAATTTGCCACAAACCTCCGTTTGTAGATTAATAATCAGCATATGCTTTGCTGATGTTCAAACACATGCTTGAAATCAGATTTGCAAACCAGCAGAGCCTGGCTGCCTAAACCTTTTTACGAATCAGAGCAATTGAAGAACCAAAGGTAGCTGCTTGACCTAATGACGCTGTGTTGATGAACTTTGGTATTAACAGACAATTGTCATTTCCATTGCAGTCATGAATGGCAAGTGTATCTTGTTTGTTTCTACCTCATTTTCTGGGAATTCTTCCACAATGAGCCAAAGTCATTTAAAAAAAACACTGAAATGTATCTATAAATGTCAATAATTAATATTTTGCAATGGAGAAAACAGCAACAGTGTTAGCACCAGTTACTATTCCACTGGAAGTGACAATAGCCTTTGGAGTGTGCGTACAATGTAAATAACATGAAACCTCAAACATTGCTGCCAGTGATTCTATGCTCTCTCAGAGAATCAACTGCCTCCAGACTATAATCCATTAGCAATCAGGGAATTGATGAAAACTTCCACTTTTGTACTGCCAGTCTTGTGGTAAAAACCTTTGAAAGTGTCCAACTGCTTGAAAGTCTCCTTAAGGATGTTGTGGGTCAACCCACAGCCCTCATTTGAAGGTGCAGCATTTTTGGTGCCAGTTAGTAAAATCAAACCAGTTAATTACTTTTCTGGGTGGTCACCTCACTACATAAAATAGTCCCACTCCTGCTCAAGGCAATAGCCCATGTGATGGGCAGATTTTGCATGGGTAAGTAAACCAGGCTCAGCAAGCATTTTAAAGCTGAAAAGTGCTCAAAGGTGAGGTGTTGTTGCTCCCAATTCAACTCTGATGAATTTCACCCTTTTAAAGATACTTTCAGGAAAATGATTACAGCCACTCCACACATTATCCTGTTGACACAAAATATACATAATGTAGCCTGAAGAAAATTAATGACAAAGAGATCTGGGTTGTTTTAAAAAAAACAAGCTAATGAATAGCAAATGGACAAATTCACATTATAATGTTTAAGCAGCAGCATAGATTAGAAGGGATAACATGATTGAGGCGTTTAAAATGTTAAAAGAATTTCATAGGTTTCTAAAATGAAATATGGACACAATGAATATGTAAGCAAAGGTGGAGAAGGAAAGGATATGGGCGTGATTATTTACTCTTCCCTGAAAGAATCCAATCAACATGAAGCTGTTATCAACAATGTTAACTAAGTGCTGGGATGCATTAACAAGGGCACTTGATTATGAGTCAAAACAATTTAGTTTAACCACGTATGACTTATTGATAAAGACACGTTCAGAATATTGTGCACACCTTACCTTCAAAGAACATTTGTGCTTTGGACAGAGTTCAGAAAAGATTGGTGAGGGTGATTGTCTGAATTGTGCAAACAGACTTGGAAAGCTATGCAGGTACTTCTTTCCACTGTAGGAAGGAGATTAACTGAGGACACAGTGCAAATCATTAAAATTGACTAAGAGAGGTTGGACAATGCAAATACCAATTACCTAACTTGGCATGTAATCCAAAAATACAAGCATGTTATTATTAGCATAAAATTAACCTTTAAAGTGAATTAAATCTATATATGGGAAGAATAAGGTAACCCTAGATTATTGTTTCATCTACATCAAGAATGAAGTAGGGCTAATAAATTAAACTGCATTTATTTCAATGCAAGAGTTCTGACAGGTAAGGCAGATGAACTCAGGAGATGGTTTGGAACATAGGACTGTGATATCATAGCTATTACAGAAATATGGTTCATGGATGGACAGGACTGGCAGCTTAATGTTCCAGGGTATAGATGCTACAGGAAGGATAGAAAGGGGGACAATAGAAGAGGGTGAGTGGCATTTTTAGTTAGGGATAAGATTATAGTTGTACTCGGGATGGATATTCCTGGGAGTACGTCCAGTGAAGTTATTTGCATAGAGCTGAGAAACAAGAAAGAGCTGATCACATTACTGGGATTGTACAATAGCTCCCCCAATAGTCTGCAGGAAATTGGGATGCCAATGTGTAAGGACATCTTAGTTATCTACAGGAATAATTGGGTTGTAATGGAGGGGGATTTCAGCTTTCAAAACATTGACTGGGACTGCCATTGTGTTAAGAGCTTGGATGAAGCGGAATTTGTTAAGTGTGTACAAGAATAATCTTTGAAGGCGGGGTCACAGGTGTACAGGATAATGAAGAAGACATTTGGTATATTTGCCTTTATTAGACAGTGCATTGAGTGTGGGAGTTGGGATTGTGTTTTACAGCTGTACAGGACATTAATTAGGCCACTTTTGGAATACTGCATTCATTTCGGTCTCCCAACTATAGTTGTGAAACTTGAAAGGGTGCAGAAAAGAATTACAAGGACGTGGTCTGGGTTGGAGGGTATGAGCTATAGGGAGATGCTGAATAGGCTGGCGCTATTTACCCTGGGCCGTCGGGGGCTGAGGGGTGACCTAATAGAAGTTTATAAAATCATGAGGGGCATGGATGGGGTGAACAGCCAAGGTCGTTTTCCCAGGTTAGGGGAGTGCAAAGTTAGAGCGCATAGGTTCAAGGTGAGAGGGGAAAGATTTAAAAGGGACCTAAGAGGCAACATTTTCACTCAGAGGATGGTGCGTGAAAGGAAGGGGCCAAAGGAAGTATTGTTGGTGGGGGATGTTGGGGGCGGGTTTGAGCTATAGGTGGAGGCGGTACAATTACAGCATTTAAAACGCATCTGGATAGGTACGCAAAAAGGAAGGGTTTTCAGGGATATGGACCAAATGCTGGCAAATAGGAGGACATCGGTTTCGGGTATCTGTTAACATGGATGAATTAGACCTAAGAGTCTGTTTCTGTTCTGTACATTTCTATGACTATGACTCTATTTTTGTGTAAATTTAGAGCAAATAGAATCAATTTTTAAAAATCCATTCACAGGATATGGATGTCCCTAGCTCACTGATCATTAGGCTCTTAATCTCAGATTAAAAAAAAATTGAATTCAAACTCCACCATAGCAGGATTTGAACCCAGACACCAAAATGCTATCTGGCTCTCTTGATTAACAGGCCAGAGTCAATACCACTAGGCCATCACCTCTCCTCCTTAAAGCCTACTGAATATTTGCAATACTTCAACAAACCAGATATTTTGGGATGATTTGAAAACAGATTAAATAAGTGCCATGATTGGAAAATTAGCACATTTGTGTCAAATTATAAAAGCTTCTTCCCATCTATACAGTCTGAAGCAAACTGCAGAAACTGTGGTTGTTCCACTAGCCTCTGAAAATGTGTGAGCTAAATATTTAGAGAAATTCCCATGTTCAACCACAACCCATGTGTGAACTAAGGAATGAGAATTGTCACAATGTTCAGGCTAACACAACACTCATCGTGTCTGAAAGATTGAGTACACTCATCACAAAGTACCAGGAGAAAGCTAGCCAGCAGAGGAGCATCAAAAGCCAGCAACTGCAGCTGACCCTTGGATTCACAAGAACAAAGATCTGATACAATCACCAGTAAATAATAGCACAATTCAAATGAGCCCCACAAACTGGAGAAACTGATTTGATGCTTAAGCTCCCTTCAATCTTGTGCAAATGTAATTGTGCTACCAAGGTCATAATGTCTTAAATGCTGTTTCCAACAGTATCAGGCTATCAAGATTGTCATGGGCAGGATTACTTGAGACCAGGGAATAGTTTTAATTAAAAAAAAAGTCAAATATTCTTGGATCCTTTGATCTTTTGCAGAACTTTGAGTTGACTTTTGAGATATAACAATTAGTTTGGAGGTCTGAATTCGGAATCATGAGAAAATGTGCTGTAATTTTATCAAAGAAAGCAAATCTTGCATTCAGCCAATGGCCTCAACAAAGGGTTCACCAGCTTCTAAATCTCCCCAGCCCCTGGCCTCATCCCATGCCTGGCTTTCACTCTCATCCCTGCCTCCTTGGCCTGACACACACCTCTCCATCTTCCTCCTCACTTATCCACTCTGCCCTTCCCACTCACCAAACTCTGCAATCCCCTACTTGCATTCACCTATCACAATCCCACCTACCTACTCCCAGCTCCACCTCCTCCCTCTATTCATTTCTGAACTACCGTCGCCAGTCCTGATGTAGGGTTCAGACCTGAACTGTTGACCTTCCTGCTCCTCAGATGCTGTCTGACCCACTTGCTCCTCCAGCTCCACATTTTATCAATTCTGCCACAATTAATTATGTGATAATGACCAGTTTCTTTAGAGTGTATGGTGTTGATAAAGGAATAAATATTGTTCGGGACACGAGGAATAAATCTTCTGTTCTTTATCAAATATAGTGCTTTTAGATTGCTTGCACCCACCCAGAGGTTAAACATGTCCTCAGTTTAATGCCTCGTTTTAAAGACAGTTGACAGCCATTTTACATCTACCCCTACAGGTTTGCTTCAGCTCACTTCAACAGCCAACCTACCCAGTGGATTGTAAAATTGGAGCAACATTCCTCAGTTATCTTTGAATGCCTCCAGTGTGAAAGTTTACTGATATATGTGTTTAAAGATTTGACCTTGTTCATTGTAGCTGGTCTATGCTGTAGTATGAAATGGGCTCCTGATGAAGCGTTATGACTTAAGTGAGTTTCTTTTCCATAGAAATGATGTGAACCACTTCCTTCAATTTCAATATACCTATCATTCTGATTTTGTTAATTCACTTGGCCACAATTTTCCCTGAGCTTCTGAGTGCAAGTTATTACATGACTATTGAAAACCTGGTGAAATCAAATTTGTTAGACACCAATTGGTGATTTAGGATTCACATGTGCGGAAAACGCAGGAGTGGTAGCAGGTAATTTGGCTGAATTTACAGTCCAAAGAGCCTACCACCAATAATTGACTGAAAGGGTTAACATAATGACTATGCTGGAACAGCTTTCTTGCCAGTTTATATTGGTGTGCGGCTGTGGCAGAAATGAGACTAATGGCTAGGCATGTCCCAAAGTGCAGTTTTGCACCTGGTTCTGACAGATGAACAATTGCTCCTTTGACACAGAGCAAATATTTTCAGTGGAAGTGTCTGGGAAAACAGCCTTTTTGAAGTTTATGGATTCAGAATCATGTTGGTACTTGCTGCAGTGGAAGATTAGACACCAAGACTGATGTGTACACTGTTCTTTATTGAGCACAAAATATTACTTTTCTGAAATGCTCAACTGTACTGTAGACACGCATTGTGATGTTTCTCAGGAGAATTTCTTTTAGTGGAACAGATAAGTCAAACGTTTTTATGGAAAGTAAATAAAATTGTCTCGACTATTTTATACAAAGACAAATCTGCTTGAAGTCCCTTTTGGAGTGAATGGCTATCAGTTTACATGATAATTTGATGCAGGAGTATTGTAATCCAGAGCCTAATTAAATGCTCCCAACCAATGCAAACTTACTTTCAGTGTACACTTGAGAATCATTAGATTTATATAACAGGAAAAATATATGTGAGATGTCTTTATGGCCGAGGGAATTTATCAGTGTGTAATTGAGCCATACAAATCTGAAAGACTCTGGATTTAATCTCTGGCTAGGCTGGGTTAGATGACTTCACCAAGGTTATTTGTAGCTATTTATATCCTGTTTCAGGGAAAGGAGACATGCCTTAATTCCCGTGTTTTCAATTAACCAATGATCCCTGCTGGAAGGGCATGTGCGTGGACAGCAGAAGAGTGAACAATAGGTCTTGCATACAGTGTGATGTTGGGGCTAAATGGCTTGGGGATAGGTACTTGATTCATACTTTATAATAGACACTTGAGGAAGATTCTAGTGAATGACTGCTACCTGTGAAACCCATACCCCATTAACAATTAAACCTTTCCACAACAAGATATGATACCATCGGCTGTCTTTTCTCCTGCCCTCATTTCTGACAGTTGTGCCATGGACTTTCTTTGGGTTTGTCCATGTTGATAGGCGAAGTGCTGCAGTGATTTGCATTAACCTCTGCAGGATTGCTGACCAGGAGACTCTTCCACCCTTACTGCCTGCCATCAAACATTTTGGAAGGATTTGCTGGATGACAACCAAGATGTTTTCCCACTTTGCAAATTCCATTGTCAAACAAGTTCTGGTGCGACACTTAACCCTAAAACATCTGACTGAAAGATAGGGACACTCCCACTACACCACAGAAAACATTCTGGGCACGGTAACTAAAGACAACAAATATAAATGGTTTCAAATACTTTTATCTATTGTATATTTGAGCATATTTGAACTCTCCAGTGTTTTGAACTTGAAAGATATGTTATTTATTCTTCCAACAAGACCACTTTAACATTGTACAGCAAAATGATTATTGGTATTTATGCTGCCAAGTAACATGTTTCGAGACCATTCAATTCATTACAACATACTCATAAAAGCAATTGGAAACAAAATGAATAAAACTTTGACATCCAAAATCTATTAATGTAGCACTTAAGGCAAACTATCAACAGGGCCTTAATAACTTGGAACATAACCTGAAATTATAATCCGTGATAACAAGGTGTAGGGCCGGATGAACACAGCAGGCCAAGCAGCATCAGAGGAGCAGGAAGGCTGACGTTTCGGGCCTAGACCCTTCTTCAGAAATGGGGGCGGGGAAGGGGGTTCTGAAATAAATATGGGCCCAAGCTATGTCTGCTTTTTGTAGGTTTCGTGGAACAATCCCTCTTCCCTACCTACACTGGCCCTAAACACCACTTCTTTCTCCACTACATTGATGATTGTATTGGCACCGCCCTGTGCTCCCACGAGGAGCTCGAACTATTCATCCACTTCACCAACACCTTCCACCCCAACCTTAAGTTCACTGGGACCATCTCCAACACATCCCTCACCTTCCTGGACCTCTCTGTCTCCATCTCAGGCAACCACCTAGAAACTGATATCCATTTCAGGCCCAATGACTCCCACAGCCACCGAGAATACACCTGCTCCCACCCACCTTCCTACAAAAATACCATCCCCTATTCCCAATTCCTTCACCTCCACCGCATCTGCTCCCATGATGAGGCATTCCACTCCCGTACATCTCTGATGTCCGTGACTCCCATGTCTGCTCCACACTCCCCTCCAGCCCCACCACACCCGGCACTTTTCCCTGCAACCGCAGGAAGTGCTACACCTGCCCCTACACCTCCTCCCTCACCTCCATCCCAGGCCCAAAGAAGACTGTCCACATCAAGCAGATGTTCACCTGCACATCTGCTAATGCGGTATACTGCATCCACTGTAACTGTTGTGGCCTCCTTTACATCGGGGAAACCAAGCGGAGGCTTGGGGACCACTTTGCAGAACACCTCTGCTCGGTTCACACTGAACAACTGCGCCTCCCAATTGCGAACCATTTCAATTCCCCCTCCCATTCCGCAGACGACATGTCCATCCTGGACCTCCTGCTGTGCCACAATGATGCTACCCAAAGGTTGCAGGAAGAGCAACTCATATTCCGCTTGGGAACCCTGCAGCCTTATGGTATCAATGTGGACTTCACAAACTTCAAAATCTCCCCTCCCCCTACCACATCCCAAAGCCATTCCAGTTCGTCCCTGCCTCCCTAACCTGTCCTTCCTCCCACCTATCCCCTCCTCCCACATCAAGCTGCATCCCATCACCTACCTACTAACCTCATCCTGCCCCCTTGACCTGTCTGTCCTCCCTGGACTGACCTATATCCTCCCTACCTACCCACCTACATTCACCTTTACTGGCTTCATCCCCACCTCTTTGACCGGTCTCTCTCCTCCCCACCTACCTTCTCCTCTATCCGTCTTCTATCTGCCTTCCCATCTCTCTCTATTTATTTCAGAACCCCCTCCCCTTCCCCATTTCTGAAGAAGGGTCTAGGCACGAAATGTCAGCCTTCTTGCTCCTCTGCTGCTTGGCCTGCTGTGTTCATCCTGCTCTACACCCTGTTATCTCAGATTCTCCAACATCTGTAGTTCCTACTATCTCTATAATCTGTGAAATTGGATAACAGCTCCAGCAAATCACTGAAAATTGACTAAACTATTTTTAGAGCCCAGTGTGCAACTACATGTTATTATTAAAGGCATTCTATTTCCAAATGAACGTGCAATAAAGTTATTTCAAATTAATCATCTAATGCACTGGACACTTTCAAATGTTACCTTTAAAATATTTAAACATAGAGATATATCACAGTGCTAAAATATATATTTACAATACCTCTACATAAAATGTGGTGAAGCAGTTCCAAAGGTTTACTTTTGATCTATTTTTATAATTTAAGAAACATGAAGTGTCTAGATTTATCTCAGAGAGGAAGCTTTTCTGATTAAATTGAATGGCTTGAAATGAAGCTCTCTTGAACATACTCTTGAACTGCAGTGGGTTATACTTTACTGCACACCACAGGCAGACGCATAATTCAATAAAATAGAACAGATGTTGGAAATCAGAACTAAAATCAGACAATTGCGGAAACAGTCAGCAGGTTAGGTAATACATTGTGAATAGAAAGGGTTAACATTTTAAGTATTTTTCACACAAAGGACTTAAATGAAGGATAAGAAGACTTGGACCATTAACACACTATATTTCTACAAAGAAGTTGACTGATCTACTGAGTATTTGTAGGATTTTCCGTTTTACAGGGAATTGTGCTTGTTCACAACTAAGGTGAGAAGGGAAAGATTTAAAAGGGACTGAAGGGAAAAAGTTTTCACACAGAGGGTGGTGCATGTATGGAATGAGCTGTCAGAGGAAGTGGCCGAGGCTGGTACAATTATGACATATAAAGGTATCTGAATGGGTATATGAATAAGAAGGTGTTTAGAGGTATATGGGCCAAATGCTGGAAAATTGGACTTAGTTTAATTTAGGATATCTGGTTGGCATGGGGGAGTTAGACCAAAGACTCTGTTTCCGTGCTGTACATCTCTATGACTTCATGACTCTTAATCTTAGAAAACAGAATTTGTACTTCTCCATGGCCAACACAAGGGGGGACTCTTTGCAAGCTTAAACACACGACTTCACTCAAAGTCACAGCAATTTTTTTTCAAATCCTGTTTAAATTTAGACGTACAGTTTCAAAATCAACATGAAATAGCTCATAAAAGTAATAAATGTTCAAACACTGGATAAACATTTTCCTCCTTATAATAAAGCAATATATATATTCCAATTAAAATCAAGCTTATTTTGTGGTTGTCAAAGTCAGATCAGCTGATGAAGGGGCAGTGCTTTGAAAGCTTATAATTTCAAATCAACCTGTTGAACTATAACCTGGTGTTGTGTGACTTCTGACTTTGTCCACCCCGGTCCAACACTGGCACCTCCACATCATGTTATTCCACTCATTTGATTTGTTTCCGGCATCACCTTACTTTTAATTTTCTGTAATTTTCTCTCTGCCTCATTTAATGGAATGTAGGTCATCCCTTTGATTGTTAGTCAGCTGTTGACATTTTACTCACACCATCTAACCGTTTTGATCACCTGCAGTGACTTACTGTCGATACTCCATACACACCTTTTATATGATCTCTGCCCTTGATCTCTCTGCCCATAAATTTTGTGCTCAGTGTGCTTCTTTCTCACTTCACCTGACTAAGGGGCTTTGCTGTGAAAACTTGTGATTTCAAATAAACCTGTTGGACTATAGCTTGTTGTCATGTGATTTCTGACAGAATTTATAGGTAGGGAGATCAAAGGCAGAGAAATCAAAAAATCGTACAAATGGTATGAGTAGAGTTTCGAATAATAAGTCTCTTCAGGTGGTCAAAAGTGTCAGATGGTGTGAGTAAAGTATCAACGTCTGAATAACAAGTGAAGGGATGACCTACACTCTTATTAAGTGAGGCAGAGAGATAATTACAGAAAATTAAAAATAAGGTGGTGCTGGAGACAAACCGAAAGATTGAAATAACATGATAGGTATGAGTCACATGCTGAGGGTCGAACCAAAGTCGTAAGCAATCCAAATCTGTACAAACTAATTAAGGTAGAGAGATCATAACAATTTATGCAGGTGATGGTGTCAAAACAGGACAGTAAGGAAGATTTTACAGATACAGAACACTGTGGTGGGGTCATATGTAAGTGACAAGAACCAAGGATCACGGTTAAGGTTGTCTTCATGGGTATGGAAATTGGCTACCAGTTTCTGCTCAGAGGTTCTGTGTTGTTGTATATCTCAGAAGCCACCTTGGAGGATGCTTACCTGAAGATTGGAGGCTGAATGTCCTTGACCGCTGAAGTGTTTCCCAACTGGGAGGGAAAACCTTTGCCTGGTGATTGTTGCACAGTGTCCGTTCATCTATTGTTGTAGTGTCTGCATAGTCTCACCAATATACTATGCCTGGGGGCATCCTGGCCTTCAGCCTATGAGATAGACAACACTGGCCAAGTCACATGAGTATCTGCCGTGTATGTGGTGGGTAGTGTTCCCATGTGTGATGGTAGTATCATTGTCGATGATCTGACATGTCTTGCCGAGGTTGCATTGGCAGGGTTGTGTGGCGGTGTAGTCAGTGTTGTCCTGAATGCTGTGTAGTTTGCTGCACCCAATAGCCTGTTTAAGATTTGGCTGTTCAAAGATTCCCTATTGGAGGAAAGGTCACTGGACCCGAAAAATTAACTCTGTCTTTTCCCTTTATAGATGCTGCCAGACCTGTTGAGCTTTTCCAGCAACTTCTGTTTTTGTTCATAGAATCCCTACAGTGTGGAAACGGGCCCTTTGGCCCAACATAAACACACCGACCCTCAGAGCATCCTACCTAGACCCATCCCCCATAACTCACCTAATCTACACTTTCCTGAACACTACAGGGTAATTTAGCATGGCCAAACCACCTAGCCTGCACACCTTTGGGCTGTGGGAGGAAACCGGAGCACCTGGAGGAAACCCATGCAAAGCACGTAGAGGAAAAAAGAATAAAGAACAAAGAGCAAAGAAATTTACAGCACAGGAACAGGCCCTTTGGCCCTCCAAGCCTGTGTCGATCGAGATCCTCTGTATAAAACCTGTCATCTATTTTCTAAGGGTCTGTGTCCCTTTGCTCCCTGCCCAACCATGTACCTGTCTAGATACATCTTAAAAGACACTATCGTGTCTGCGTCTACCACCTCCGCTGGCAACACGTTCCAGGCACCCACCACCCTCTGTGTAAAGAACTTTCCACGCATATCTCCCCTAAACTTTCTTCCTCTCACTTTGAACTCATGACCCCTAGTAATTGAGTTCCCCACTCTGGGAAAAAGTTTCTTGCTGTCCACCTTGTCTATACCCCTCATGATTTTGTAGACCTCAATCAGATCCCCCCTCAATTTCCGTCTTTCTAATGAAAATAATCCTTATCTACTCAACCTCTTTTCATAGCTAGCACTCTGCATACCAGGCAGCATCCTGGTGAACCACCTCTGCACCCTCTCCAAAGCATCCACATCCTTTTGGTAATGTAGCAACCAGAACTGTACAAGGCACTCTAACTGTGGCCGAACCAAAGTCTTATACAACTGCAACATGACCTGCCAACTCTTGTACTCAATATGCCGTCCAATGAAGGAAAGCATGCCGTATGCCTTCTTGACCACTCTGTTGACCTGGGTTGCCACCTTTAGGGAACAATAGACCTGAACACCCAGATCTCTCTATGCATCAATTTTCCCCAGGGCTTTTCCATTTATTGTATAGTTTGCTCGTGAATTAGATCTTCCAAAATGCATCACCTTGCATTTACCCAGATTGAACTCCGCCTGCCATTTATCTGCCCGACTCTCCAATATATGTTCTGCTGTAATCTCTGACAGTCCCCTTCACTATTTGTTACTCCACCAATCTTCGCTTCATTTGCAAACTTGCGAATCGGACCACCTATACCTTCCTCCAAATCATTTACGTATATCACAAACAACAGAGGTCCCAGCATAGATCCCTGTGGAACACCACTGGCCACAGGTCTCCAATTTGAGAAGTGAGAAAGGTTTGAAGGCAAGAAGTGGACATGTAGGGATGGCCTTAATGAGGTGCTCATTGTCATTGATGATATGTTGAAGGCTGCAAAGAACGTGGTGGTCTCTCCGCTCTGGGCACGTACTGGATGATGAAGAGTACTCTATCAATTTTGCCCTGTGTCTGTCTTCTGAGGAGGTCATTACGTTTTTTCGCTGTGGCACGTTGGAACTGGCAATCAATGAGTTGAGCATCATATCCTGTACTCCGAGGGTGTCCTTCAAAATCTTTAGATGTCTGACACATTCCTCTTCATTTGATCATATCCTGTGTCTTCTCAGGGCTGTCCGAAGGGAATGACCTCTTTAATATGTTTAGGGTGGAAGTGCAGCATTGTGGGGTTATCTGTGGGCTTGTGGTAGAGTGAGATGCTGAGGTGTCCATCCATGATGGAGGTGCATGTGTCCAAGAATGAGACTGATTCTGAAGAGTAGTCCATGGTTAGTCTGATGGTGGGACAAAACTTGTTGAAATCGTTATGTATCATCTCAGTGATTCCTCGCTGTGAGTCCAAAGGAAGAAAATGTCATCGATATAGCTGGTGTATAGCATTGGTTGGAGGTGCTGCACAGCAAGTAAGTCTTGTTCGAACTTGTGCATGACAATTTTGGCATATTGGGGTGCAATTTTGTCCGCAAGGCTGTTCTGTGTGTCTGAAAGAAGTATCAGTTGTCAAAGGCGAAGATGCTGTGGCCAAGGATGAAGCAGATGAGTTGCAGGATGGCATCTGGAAATGGGCAGTGCTGGTATTGAGAACTGAGCCTATTACACTGATGCCATCATCATGCGGGATGCTGAGGTAGAGTACCAAAACGTCCATTGTGATGAGGAATGCTTCTAGTTCGACTGGTCTAAATGCGCTGAGTTTTTGTAGAAAATCTGCAGCGTTGCAACAGAAGCTGGGCGTTCCTTGTACAATGGGTTTCAAGATGCCCTCGACATAGCCAGAGAGGTTCTCACACAGGATCCCATTGCCTGATACGATGGGACATCCAAGTGTGTTGGCTTTGTGTATAGTCAGTAGGCAGTAGGAGTCTGCTATGCGAGATGTGCACGGGATGAGAGTGGATAGGATACTCTTAAGTTCTGGATCAAGGTCTTGATCAGACTGTTCAGTTGATGGATGTGTTCATTGGTTGGATTGGCAGGTAGTTGTCTGTAGTGTACCTGGTTGTTCAGTTGTTGGTTTGCTTCTTTGTAGTAGTCTGTTCTATTCTGTATGTCAATGGCTCCTCCTTTGTCTGCTGGTTTGATGACAATGTCGTGATTGGTCTTGAGAGCGAATGGCATTGCAACGTGTTTGAGTGATGTTTTGGCTACTTTGTGAGTGTAGCTGATGAATCTGGTGTTAACGTATCTCCTGACAGCTTGAGCATACATGTCAAACCCTTCCAGAAGGCAGCGGCTTGAAGGAGCGGTCCAATTTGACTACTTCTTCTTTGATCACTGCACCACATTTGTATTTTGTGTTTAGCTTTCTCATCTGAAAAAAAAATAAAAATAGAGACATTCTCTGCCCTTCTCACATCAACTCACAGTCAAATAATGTGCTGATTTTAAAATTATCATCCTTTCTTTCAGACTCCTTCACAGTTTTGTGATTCCCTGTCATGGCACCGCAATCCTCCGAGATAGACTTGGAGACTTATAGCACAGAAAGAGACCCTCCGGCCAATTGTCATCACTCATCTAATTCTTATCTTGTGAACATCCCCAATTTTAACAGCACTACCAGCAGCATATCCTTTAGGTTCCAAAGTACTAAGCTCTGGGGATGTCTATTCACTCATCTCCATTCTCCTACCTTGCTTCCTCCTTTTTTTAGATAGAGATTAAACCTTGCCTCTTTGTATATCTACCCTAATGTTAAGTGGCCCAGTGTCTAACTATTCTTCTGAACACACTTCTGAAGTGCTTTGGAAGGTATTATTACATTAAAGCTGCTATACCAGTCTGGGCTGTTGTACTTCACTGAGGCAGAGCACCTTGTGTTTGGCCCATGTAGAGTCACTGACAACTGTATGTTCTGTCATTTGCCACAGTTTTCTTTTATTGCCTATGAATGTTGTGAGACATTTTTGGGACTCTGTAAAGCTTGGCTTATTTAAACGTCTGCTATCTTGCTCCAAGTTGCCATCATCCCTGTTCGCCTAGCTCCCTGGCTCTCAATAAGCCCCAGTATTTCAAATTCTAAAATTTTGATCTTTAGGTTTCAGCCATTATCATGTCTCTGCTGCCCACATTTGCTGTCTCTCAGTCTTAATCAACTCCACTTCCTATTATGTTCATCCCTAGAAAATCGTATCTCCTAAGTTACTTACAACAGCACTTTCAAAACCCTGAATTCTCTATCCCTTGGACCCTCTGTTTATCTTGCTGCAGCTATTTTCTTTCTCAGTCACAATGTTACATTGATTATTGAAGGTTTCGACCCCAGTAAGACTTGTTTCATCAATGATCCAGTGCTCATTGTACATAAATGCTTTGGTTTTAATTTCTCATCCACATGCATAAATCCTTCCATGGCCTTTGCCCCTCATGACTGCCTCCACCAACCATACATTTTTCTAGCATGTCTCTGTGTTCCTCTGATTCTGGCCCCGCTGTATCTCTTGGTTTCTTACCCCTACCATTGTTGTCATTGCCTTCAGCTTTTAAACCAAGGCTTTATGTATCTCTTTACATTCATGTAAATGATCACTCGCCACTAAACTTTAAAAAAATTCAAGTAACACCACAAGAACAAGCACACAGGACTAATTTCTTTTGCTAAACAAGAAAAAATACAAAAAAAAATATGCAAGAAATTAGAAACAACAACAGAAATAGCTGGGAAAGCTCAGCAGGTCTGGCAGCATCAGTGGACCGAAAGCAAAGTTAACATTTTAGGTATAGTGACCCTTACTCAGAACTGATAGCAGCTAGGAAGAGGCTGGTATTTATTCAGAAGATGGACTGAGGGGAGGGGGAAGAACAAAAAAAAATGTGGAGAAGGAGCCAAAAGAGAGAGAAAGAAACAGTTGGGCAGACAAAGAAGTGGACAGAGATCAGTCTGGAGGCATGAGTAACTACTATTGGGGACTAGTAGCAACTGACAATGGATTGTGCACAGTGCGGAACTGGAAGAACACAGCAAGTCAGGCAGCAAGATGAGGTTTTGCGGCGGGGGGGGCAAGGAATTGAAAGTCTTGGAGGAGGTGGAGGGCATGGGTGGTGTCCCAAGTGTTGGTGGGGAGTTCCTGGGCTGGGGGGAAAAGGATGGGTTTGTTTCAGTATGTGATCATAGATCTTCAGGGTGGAGGAGATCACCAGTGGCTTACAGTGGGAGAGGGATCCACTGAGGTCTTTTCAGAGGGAGGACGACAACTTCTTCAAGGTGGGAATCATCTTCGCAGAGTAGGATTTTAAGTCACTCAGAGATAGTAAGAACTGCAGATGCTGGAGTCAGAGTCAACATTATGTGGAGCTGGAGGAGCACAGGAGGTCAGGCAGCACAACAAGGCCTGGTGTGCGGGAGTTGTGGTAAGGACATGGCGGAAGGTCCCTCAAGCCCCAAAATGATTGAACTCGACATTAAATCCAGAAGGCTGCAGAGTTCCCAAGCAGATAATGAGATGCTTCTCTTCCAGCTTGTGTTGAGCTACGCTGAAGCACTGTAGCAAGCCTGAGCAGAGATGTCAGCCAGGGAACACGGTGGTGTGTTGAAGTGGTAGGCAACTGGAAGCTCAGCGTGTTTTTTTTGGAGACAAAATGTAAGTGTTCGGCAAAGCAGTTACCCAGCCTGCGCTTCATTTCTAGACCCAAAATGTTAACTCTTATTTCTCTCCACAGCTACTACCAAACCTGCTGAATTTTTCCAAAAGTTTCTGTTTTCATTTTTAATTTTTTTCACCACACTTGGTCACTTGTGCAATGGAACACTGGCCTAAGTGATGAGCTCCAACCTTGGGTACAGGACTCAAACTTACTATATTTGACCTGGAGGTAAGAACAGTACCAATTGTGCCATGATTGCACACCAACTATGTAGACTGCTTTTCAATAGTATGCCTGGTTATCTTTGGAGAGGAGGAGGTTATTTTCCTAAAGCATTGCTGCCAAATATTAACATGGGTAAGAGAAAGTGGGCTAGGATGGATTGCACATAATTGGAAAAGGAGTGGGAGTGTTTAATCAGTTATTAACATAGTGATTATCATAGTAAATGCAAATAGCCAGGATACACTTTGCAAATGAATCTTGTGGACATCCAGATTGAAAGATTACCAACTGTGGTATAATCACTAGAAGTTTACCAAATGATAACTTTCAGTTGATTACTAGGAAATAATGAAATCAAACTATATTATTAACTGATAATAAACTGAATTAATTAGGCAGCAAAGAAATACTAAGAGATAAAATGGGAATAGGACCTTGTTGAGAAGAATTGGGATTAAAAATAGATGATAAGTTCAATGCAATGGTCCAGAAGAGGTGCTGACTTTACAATCATATGGTATTTTTGATGTCAGTGCTTTTGGCTTTGACACTAAATCAATGGCACCAAAGGAATATAGACATAATGGTATCAAATTTCCTCAATGCTCATTACACTATTGTTGCACTAGAAATTTACACTGCTTGCTATCACTGGACATGGCAAAACACAGAGGAGAATCTTCTAAGGGACCCCTGCTTGTGCAGAAATACATTTTCTGGTAGTGATCTTGGTTCCTCTAACAGTGATAACGGTGGACAAACAGAGGATCCTGGCAGGACTTTACTCCCTTGAAGTAACATGTTTACACATTTATAAAACAGGTAGATTATCCACTTGGTATCAGTTTCTAAAACTGTCATTGCTACGCAGTTGCCAGTTGTAATAAGTGATCTTTTCAGTTCTCTTGATTTTAAGAGATTAAAATTGGATAGTTTTATATGATGAGTGATTTGTAGTGCAAATATGATGTCTCAGCAGGAAATTGTACCCGTGTCCTGTGTCGAGGCAAAGTATAGAGAACTCTGGGCTCCAGGACCTAGAAATTCATTTATTTTTAAGTGGTAAGCATGGCATGAAACTAATTCTTTAATGAACAAACCATGCCCCCTCCATGGATGCTGATCTGTAATATTTGGTAGGCAAGGAAGGAACTCAGATCACACAGCAGACAGTCTCTGCTGAGCTGGAGTCCGCTGCTGAATGTAACCCCAAGGACACAGTCTCTCCAGGGAACAAGAAAGCAAAGGCTGTCAAAGATGGGAAGCTGGATGTGGCAGCACATCAAAAAGGTGAAAAGTCAAGATCAAAGCAAACAAAATAAGAGGCGACCCGCAATGCCAGTGCAGAAATTTGGAAACAAGTGGCAAACGCTGTCACTTCTTCCACCTCCAGGCCCAGACAACGGGCAACACAGAGAGCAGTTAGTACACTGCAGACTGCCAATGGGTAGGATGCAAGTGTCCACGAGTCTACCACTGAGACTGTCACATTGACCACCCTGATTGAAGTGATGCAACAGCCCTCTGACAACTCTGTCAAGGCCAAATGCTGACCTACTTGAGACGCTTAAGGCTGAGGGTGGTGCAGAAATATCTCAGCTCCCACGCCAGTCTCCCAACTCCACACATGCCAGAGCTGAATTATGAGGCTGTGTGATTTTGGGGGAGGAGATATGTTTCATCCAACACTTGATGGGACAGTGGCCCTCCTGGATCCACTTTGTGAGATAAAGAGAATGAGGCTGTAGAACAAATACGTGTGGGCAGAACTTCAGGACAAATTTGTTGTTTTTATGGTTTTATACATTTTATGCTGTGCGGTGAGCTAAGAGGCTTGGCATTAACTGAAGAAAAAAAAAACAAATTCAGAGTTTGCCTACTCCTTGTAATTTCCTTACAGTGTTTTATGTCATCTTTTTTTCAATGCATGAATGCTGATACCATTTGATGTTAAGGGATGCCTTTGAGAGCTTCAACAATGTTGTGAGAGCTTCCTTGAGATGTACAGCTCAAGAGCTTTGAGATCTTTTGATGCATTAAATGAAAACTTTGCTTATCTTTGAAAGCTTCAATGCTTTGCACCATTAAAAGCTCATTTAATACCTGTTACCTATCTGATATCTTCAAATGCTATTATCTGTTCTAAATTAGAACATTTGCTAGCTGCTTTAAGTTGTAAGAGCAATGAAAACAAAATTGATGTCAAAGTTTTCTGACAGAGAGACGTCTTTTAATAAAAATATGACCTTATACAGACACAAGTGTTCTTCAGCAGTCAGAAATAATAGAGAATAAAATGCAAGCAATATCAATATAATTGATAAAAGTACACCAGAATTTTTTTTTCACTTGTGGGATATGGATGTTGCTAGCTGGCCAGCATTTATGGCCCATGCCTAGTTGTCCTTGAGAAAGTGGTGGTGAGATGCCTTCTTGACCTGGAGTAGTCCATATTCCGATACTTGGCTTTAGATAATTATATTATATTGACACAAGCTTGGGTTACATGGTATGAGTATGAATATTATAATGACCAGTGCCTTTCACCAGCTGTGCTTCCCTTTATCATTTTCCTTTTCTATGAAACATGGGATAAATCAAACATATGGGTGACACTCCGCCTGTGGCAAAATGTCTCTATGATAGGTTTAAGAACATTGATGATCAGGCTGCTCTATTCAACAAATAATTGAAGACAGTTATTGAAGCCTTTTTATGCTGGAGAGGGTTCTGAAGAGATTAACCAGAATGTTGCTGGGAATGGAGGGTTTGTGTTATAAGGACAGGCTGGGACATTTTTCATGGGAACATAGGAGGTCAATGGGTGATCTTGTTGAGGTTGATAAAATCATGAGGACTAGACAATAGACAATCGACAATAGGTGCAGGAGTAGGCCATTCAGCCCTTCGAGCCAGCACCACAATTCATTATGATCATGGCTGATCATCCACAATCAGTATCAGCCTCCTACATTATCCCCATAACCCTTGATTCCACTATCTTTAACAGCCCTATCCATCTCTTTCTTGAAAGTATCCAGAGAGTTGGCCTCCACTGCCTTCTGGGGCAGAGCATTCCATGTATCCACCACTCTCTGGGTGAAGGAGTTTTTCCTCAACTCTGTTCTAAATGGCCTACCCCTTATTTTTAAACTGTGTCCTCTGGTTCTGAACTTACCCATCAGCGGAAACAAGCTTCCTGCCTCCAGAGTGTCCAATCCCTTAATAATCTTATACGTCTCAATCAGATCCCCCTCTCAGTATATACAAGGTGAATGACAGATGCCTTTTTCGTAGGGTGTAGGATTTCAAGAGTAGAGGGCATATTTTTGAGGTGAGAGCAGAAAGTATTAAAAAAGACACAAGGGGCAACTTTTTTATACAGAGCATGGTTCATGTGTGGAATGAACTTCCAGAGGAAATGATGGATGCAGGTACAGCTACAATATTTAACAACATTTAGGTAAGGTTTTAGAGTAGATCTGTAGCTTGGGTTGTGGGTGTTGACTCACTGAGCCAGTTAATTGTTCTGTAGATGTTTCATTACTGTGCTTGGTAACATCTTCAGTACAGCCGCTGATGAAGCGTTGGTGTGTTTTCCTGCCTGGTTTTTAAACTCTGAGGTCTGTTGCGATGGATTGCCTCACTTCCGGGTTTCCTCTGTAGTAGACTGTATATGGGGTTGAGTTCAATGTGTTTATTTATAGCATGCTTTGTCAAGTGCCATGCTTCCAGGAATTTTCGTGCTTGTCTCTACCTAGCCTATCCCTGGATCCTGGTGATTTCCCTGTCGAAGTCATGGTTCTCCTTGTCCATGTGGATTGAGTTGAGTGAGTATTGGTCGTATCTTTTTGTAGCCAGTTGGTGTTCATGTTCTCTTGTTGTTAGTTTCCTTCCTGTTTGTGCAATGTAGTGTTTCTCTGCAGGGGATCTTGTAGATGACATTGGTCCTGTCCATAGCAGGGAGTGGGTTTTTAGTTTGGGTGAGCACTTGCCATAGAGTTGATGAGGGCTTGTGTGCTACTCTGATGCTCAGCGGTCGTAGGAGTCTTGTGGTGAGTTCTGACGTGTTCCTGATGCAGGGAAGTGTGATGAGTGTGTCAGGATGTTTAGAATCTTTCTGATGCTGTTCCTGTAGGCATCTCCTGACCCAGTTCTTTGGATATCCATTATTCTTGAACACTTGGAAGAGGTATTCCTCCTCCTCTTGGCATAGTTCCATGTTGCTGCAGTGTGTTGTTGCCCTTTTAAATAATGTTCACACACAGCTTCGTTTGTGTGTGCTGGGATGGTTACTATTGAAGTTCAATACCTGGTCTGTGTGTGTGGCTTTTCTGTGTGCTTTTGTTTGCAGTTCCCCATTTGTCTTGTGCTCTACCATCATGTCCAGGAATGGGAGCTGTTTGTTCTTCTCCTCCTCTCTGGTGAATTTATTCCGGTGAGGGTGTTGTTTATGAGTTTGTGTGTCTCTTCTAATTTGGCCCGTTTAATGATGACAAAGGTGTCATCTACGTAGCGTATCCATAGTTTAGGTTGGATTTGTGGAAGGGCAGTTCTTTCCAGTCTTTGCATCACTGCTTTTGCTATGAGTCCAGAGATGGGTGATCCCATGGGTATCCCCTTGATTTACTCATATGTTTGGCCATTGAAGGTGAAGTGGGTGGTCAGGCATAGGTCCAGTAGTTTAAGCATATTGCCCTTTGAGACAGTTTCACTGTGGTTGTGTTCTTATTCACGTAGTGATGTCATTGTTTCCCTTGCTAGTGGTATGTCTATTGATGTGAATAGGGTGGTGACAGCAAACAATATTATGGTCTCTTTATCCTCTATCTTTATGTCTTTGATGGAGTTGAGGAATTCTTGGGCTGAGTGGATGGAATGGGGTGATTAGTTGACTAGGTGCTTGAGTCTTCTTTGTAGTTCTCTGGCTAATCTGTGCGATGGAGTGCCTGGTAGGGAGGCTACGGGTCTGAGGGGTCTTCCGGCTTGTGCACTTTAGGGAGGCTGTAGAATCGGGGTGTGGTGGTTCCTTCGCGTTTCATTTTTAGGAAATCTGTTTTGTTGATCCGCCTTGTTTGTTTCTTTGTAGCGTGTATGGGATTTTGTTGCCTAGTTTTGTTGTTGGGTCAGTTTTTACTGGTCAGTATGTGTTCTTGTCGGTGAACAGTGCTTGTGCTTTGGAGATGTAATTCTTTTTATTCATTATCACTGTCATGCGTCCTTTGTCTGCAGGTAGTATAGTGATGTTCTTGTCCTTCTTTAATCTGTCCTTTATTAATAAACACATTGAACTTGACCCTGTAAACATTCCACTACAGAGGAAACCCAGAAGTGAGGCAATCCATCACAATGGATCCCAGAGTTTAAAAACCAGGCGGGAAAACAAACTGATGCTGCATCAGAGGCTGCACCGAAGATGTTACCAAGCACGGTAATGAAACATCTGCGGAACAATAAACCAGCTCGGCGAGCCAACCAGCCTCAACATTTAGATAACATTTAGATAAGTACATGAATAAGAAATGTTTGGAGAGATATTGACCAGGCACAGGTAGGTGGAACTAGGTTAGTTTGGAATTATGATTGGCATGGACGCAGGTTGGACCGAAAGGCCTGCATCCTTACTGTGTCACTCTATGACTCTATATTCATTTTAGAATGAGGCATTGGACAATCATGACCACTTGATTCTGGAACAAAACATATCAATTGAGTACTACAGCTCCTAGCCACATATGATTGAAGTGTAACTTTTGAGCTATCATGAAAAAGATTTTATATATGCTCATACTTTGTCTTGCTGATAGTTTTCATGTCAGTAAGTGGTGTCCAACTCAGAATTAAATAATTGTTTATTTTACCTCCAAGATCATTGTCCCAATCAATAATTTGTGCGTGGGTCACTCTAGAATTGCTAGATACATCATAATTCAAATGATACTGCACTGTGTTAAGAGACCCTTTCCATTATGTCATTTATTGAATATCCCTGTTCTGAGGGATGAACCTTTGTCCCAGTTGTGGGAACAGAAGGAACTGCATTGAACGAGAGCTTCGGTAACATTTCCTAGTTTCAAATGGAGCCCCATAAAATGTATACAGCATTAAGTCTGCCAAGGAAGATAGAGATAAAGGAAGTTCCAAGTGGGCAGAGATAATGGGAACTGCAGATGCTTGAGAATCCGAGATAACAAAGTGTGGAGCTGGATGAACACAGCAGGCCAAGCAGCATCTTAGGAGCACAAAAGCTCATGTTTCGGGCCTAGACCCTTCATCAGAAAAGAGGGATGGGGTGAGGGTTCTGAAATAAATAGGGAGAGAAGGGGAGGTGGACTGAAGATGGATAGAGGAGATGGCAGGTGGAGAGGAGAGTATAGATGGGGAGGTGGGAGGGGATAGGTCAGTCCAGGGAGGACGGACAGGTCAAGGGGGCGGGATGAGGTTAGTAGGTAGGAAATGGAGGTGCGGCTTGAGGTGGGAGGAGGGGATAGGTGAGAGGAAGAACAGGTTAGTGAGGCAGGGACGAGCTTGGCTGGTATTGGGATGCAGTGGGGGTGGGGAGATTTTGAAGCTTGTGAAATCCACATTGATACCATTGGGCTGCAATGTTCCCAAGTGGATTATGAGTTGCTGTTCCTATTATGGGTGGCATCATTATGGCACTGCAGGAGGCCCAGGGTGGACATGTCATCTAAGGAATGGGAGGGGGAGTTAAAATGGTTCGTGACTGGGAGGAGCAGTTGTTTATTGCGAAGCGAGCATGTGTGTTCTGCAAAGCGGTCCCCAAGCCTCCGCTTGGTTTCCCCAATGTAGAGGTGGGCACTGGGTTCAGTTAAGAATTCAACTCATCATATTGCTCCAATGTATTCAGTATGTTTGCTATATATTATTCGGTCATTCTCCACACTAGAGAATATGACCTACACCACTCCAAGGTTTTCTTTGAAACAATTATTGCAGAAGATATGATTTTAAGGAGATATAATCAAAATAATTATTTATAAAGGTGTTCACTCCGGAATTACTGTAAATTTCATGTTTGAACTTCGCACAAATCAGATGACGTCAATCTCTCACATTGTGCAATGTTGCATTGTCAGGTTAAACATGCTTAGTTGCAGCTTACCTCATAAACAGGAAGGTATATTACATTAATAACAACTGGGTATGATAATATCTAAAGTAAGTCAGATTGTAGTTTATCAATTAAGCGATATGCCAGAGATTCTCCATATACAGTTTGCAACAAACAAATAACATTCAGCAATCTTGTGACTGATTATGATTTACCACAGCATATCCATCCAGTTGTTATTTCTATCACCCACTGAGGGATAATTAGGCGTGTAAATACAATCGATCTACAGTATGCTATTACTTCTGTTTGTTTAATTATAAGACAATGCAATAGTTTGTACCCCATGCAGTGATCCAGAGAAGTATTTACTCTACTGCCACTTATTGTTGGAGAAGACTAGATTAAGGCATGTCACAATCAGTAGCTGAAATTTGATTGAAATTTATTGATGTTCAACCCCTGATATCATAACATTGCTGGTGTATTCTGGGTTGTATGAGAGATTGACCATATTGTGATGAATATTTGAAGCAGAGAAAATGATCTAAGCAAAATAAGTCAAAGCCGCACTTACTCTTTTATCTCTAGATTTAGCCTACCATGACTGCTTTTGTGCAGTTATATGTTTGTAAATTTTGCATAAAAACCCTAGGCTGTACAATGCTTTCAGCATACACCTTTATACCAATTGTTATTGGTGTTAAGGGACAGCAAAATGTCAAGCATGCAGAACAGTGCTTTTATATCCACGTTGGCAGATGCAGCCACAGAGAAATGTGGGCAGGGACCTGTGGTGTTATGTGTGATTCTGGAGTACATTCACTGTCCTCTTTCTCACTTGTCATGGACATATGGCATGTAAATGAACAGGTGACACAAAAACGTGGCAGAGAGAATTATATTAACAATTTTGCGAATGCAAGAGGATCGGCTGTGATCCTGGTAACAGACCTAGGATATCAGCAGGACAAGTTTGAATGCCTGTATCCTTCCACACTTAACAATATTAATCCCTCTCTAGAAACAGCTAAAATCTTCTGATACCATCTGTAAGACCTTTAGGCAAAGGAACTGGCTTGGGCTAGGGAGGTGTCCAACCCATAGGGTTTGTATTTCGCAGAAACGCTCAGTGGATCTCTCTGTCTCTCTCTCACACACACACACACACACACACACACACACACACACACACACACACACATACACACACATACACACACACACACACACACACACACACACACACACACACACACACATACACACACACAGACACACACACACACACACACACACACACACACCAATGATCTCAAGCTGCCTGTTCTTGGCCAGGCACTCTTCTAATTGTCTACATGTGAATGCAAAGTTGTTAACAATATCCATCCTATTTGTGCAATGCTGCCCTTGCTTTTGGGGAAGCCTGCTTCTTACAAGCACTCGTGTATGGCAGCCTGTGTGAATAACCCTGCCTTCTCTTTTTCCAGTTATACCTGCACCCCATTCTCGCAGGGGTCCTACTTCTGCTGATAAGTTAGCGACGGGCCCGACCCTGGTCTCTACCACATTCCATTCTGGAATATGGAAGGTCTCCGGAACATCAGGTTGCCTTTCCCTTCTCTTAAATATTTTCCCCAATCTCATCCTCGGCGCCAAAAATGTTTTGGATCACAGCATGCATGAAGCAGATTGTTTTTGGATTTCAGTTAAAAATAATTAGGAGAAGGCTTGACCACAGCAATTTGCTTAAATATGAATGTTTATTTGGTAATAATAATGACGATAATGATAATAATAAACAGAATAGAAAAGAGAAAAAGCAACAATCTCACACACTTCTGCCCATTGGGAGCCCATTGATCAATGACTGTTCTGGAGGCTGAGGTTTGTCCCTGGCACCGTACACCATTCCAGTCAGAGGTGAAGTCCAATTCTCGGAATGGCACACTCTCTTAAACAGTGTAAGAAACAGCCAATACAGAGAGCAGCAAGATACAGAAGACAAAATTGCTGGCTGCTATGGAGAACTGCTACAGAAAAACAAGCTAATAAAGTGTGAAGCTGGATGAACACAGCAGGCCAAGCAGCATCTCAGGAGCACAAAAGCTGATGTTTCGGGCCTAGACGCTTCATCAGAGAAGGGGATGGGGTGAGGGTTCTGGAATAAATAGGGAGAGAGGGGGAGGCGGACCGAAGATGTAGAGAAAAGAAGATAGGTGGAGAGGAGAGTATAGGTGGGGAGGTAGGGAGGGGATAGGTCAGTCCAGGGAAGATGGACAGGTCAAGGAGGTGGGATGAGGTTAGTAGGTAGGAAATGGAGGTGCAGCTTGGGGTCGGAGGAAGGGATGAGTGAGAGGAAGGACAGGTTAGGGAGGCAGAGACAGGTTGGGCTAGTTTTGGGATGCATTGGGGGTAGGGGATGAGCTGGGCTGGTTGTGTGATGCAGTGGGGGGAGGGGAACGAACTGGGCTGGTTTTGGGATGCGGTGGGGGAAGGGGAGATTTTGAAGCTGGTGAAGCCCACATTGATACCATTGGGCTGCAGGGTTCCCAAGCGGAATATGAGTTGCTCTTCCTGCAACCTTCGGGTGGCATCATTGTGGCACTGCAGGAGGCCCATGATGGACATGTCATCTAAAGAATGGGAGGGGGAGTTGAAATGGTTCGTGACTGGGAGGTGCCATGTAACCTACAAAGAGGCAGGCATAGCTGGGGCCCATGTGGGTGCCCATGGCCACCCCCTTTGTCTGCAGGAAGTGGGAAACCAATGCTTGGCCTGCTGTGTTCATCCAGCTTCACACTTTATTATCTTGGATTCTCCAGCATCTGCAGTTCCTATTATCTTTCACAGAAAAACAAGCTGCTGGCGCTGTCTTTGGTCTGTAAAGGAATGTTCACAGGACTCATTCAAAGTCATGTGGCTTGTCAAGCATCATCATTAGCTTTCCCAAGCTATTTTCCCATCCTATTCAATCTATTTCTCGTGCAGCTGTCAAATATCATCATTAATATTTGGCCCTTCGGCCCTTCATATATATACATACATCTGATATTAGATGACGCACATATCATTGTAAGGTTTTTGACTTTGCTCCATCAAAGACTTCCTTTACAAGGCCAGCCAGTTTACGAAGGTATAAATTGCCTCAGCGATCTGAGGCTTAGCAAGAAAATTGTCATAAAGTTGTAGCATCACCTTCACAAAGACATCAGTGCCTAATCTCTGGCAATGCAAATGGGTGCTATTGAAGGCAGTGGCATCATCAATATTAACATGGCAGGCTACTTCTAGACTAGAGATTTACTGTGTTAGCCCATCTGCTATCAGGCGGATAGATGCATTCGTTATTCAACATTCTTAAAAACGTCATCACAAGTGCAATATAATCTGATAAAATAATTAACTTGCCCAGCATTGTTAATGACAGCATTGGTGTTGTCAACTAGCTTTTTGACACAATGCTGTCCCTTGTATGAATCAAAAGGGGATTATTGGTTTGGTAATGTAGGAATAGTCTGACACTATTAGTGCAGAATAATTCAAGTCAGTGGTCTCTCTATCACTGCATCCATGTGCAATAATTATATGTGACATCTTTATCTACAATTGACAATGAAGATTGGAAAGATGGCACCAAGAAGATATGGCTACTCCATGTACCATGGTTCAGGAGGGCATGCATATGTAAACCGTGGTCAGTCCTCATACTGATAAACAGCAAATCTTAATTTTTTACTTTTTGCATAAGTAGGTATGAAAACGCATTCCTAGAATTACGCAGATTCAATCCTAGTTCCAAGTTTGTTGCCACATCAGGAGACATCAATAATGATAAAAACCATTCATTAACATAACATTACCCCAAAGCTCCCCTCAAATATATCCTTCATATCACTGTAGTTTAACTTTTAGCAATTCCCTCACTCTCACTCCCCAGGCCCCATTCAAGTCTCTGTCGTTATGGCAAAAAGCTGCCCCAATATAACGGGAAAGATGGCTTAAACAAGCAGTACAAGTGAGTTCATGTCTCATTGGTAAAGGTGCATGGGAAGCATAGGGGTGGAGGAAGACAGTGTATCAGGAACAGAAGCAGCGAGAGGCTCGTTAGCGTGGGCAGATTGGTTCAACCGGACTAGGGGAGTTTGCCTGGGTTTGGGAGAAATGATATTGATTGTGTCAGAGAACCTAATTTTCAGTATGGAACAGATAGGAATGGAATTGTGGTAGAAGACAAGATCTTCTGTCTCAAAATAGCAATTCTCCACAAGGTGGACCCTGTCCAATCAGCTACAGTGACCAAAAGAAGACTCAAAGTACTGCAGATAACAGAAACCAGAAAGAGAAACAGAAATTGCTGGAAAAAATCAGCAGGTCAGGCAGTATCCGTAGAGAGAAAGCAAAGTTATAGTTTCAGGTCCAGTTACCCTTATTCAGAACTGATTGTAGCAAGGAAAATGTTAGTATATCTGCTGAAGATGGGGTGGGGGTAGGAGGGTGGAATCAATGATAGGTGGAGATTGAACCCAGAGAACGGGCAAGGACGAGAGAACAACAGTTTAGCAGACAAAGGAATGGGTGAAGACCAGCCTGGGAAAATCAATAGCTGCTAATGAAGACTATTAATGGCTGACAGTAGGTTGATTGTGGTAGCAGCCCATGTGATGACATGGCCTGGTGTGTGGAGGTTGGATCAAGGACTGGGGAGAAGACCTAAAATTATTGAACTTGATATTAAGTCCAAAAAGCTACAGGGTCTCCAAGTGGAAAATGAGATGCTGCTCTTTCAGTTTGCGCTGAGTTTCGGGAGCACTGGAAGAACCCCGAGACAGCAATATTGTCCAGGTAATATGGTGGTGTGTTGATGTGGCAGGCAAGTGGAAGTTCAAAGTCATTTCTGTGGACAGAATTTCAGTGTTCCACAAAGCAATGTAGACGAGACCATATTGTGAGCAATGAAGACAGTAGACAAGACTGAATAAAGTGCAAATAAATTTCTGGCCCTTGCACACTGAAGAGAAAGAAAGTAAATGGGCAGGCATTACACATTCTGCAATTGCTTGGGAAGGTACCGTGAGGCTGTGGGGAGATGCTAGGAGTAGAGGAGAAGTAGACCAGGGTATCCCAGAGAGATTTATTGTGGAAGGCTGGCAAGGGAGGGCAGGGAAATATATGCCTGGTAGTGGCATCCTGCTGGAGGTGACAGAAATGATGGCTCATAATCTTTTGGATATACATGCTAATGAGATGGTAAATGAGGACTGAGCTCAGTCAGATGGAGGAACATGGTAGTGGATTGGAACAGTTGGGGCCTTTTTCCAGGAAGAAGCGGAGAGCTCTGAGACCAGACTGATAGGGGATGGATGTGTAAAGGGATTGTACATCCATGGTGAAGAAGAGATGGCTGGAGCCGCAAACTGAAAATTCTGTAACTGCTGTGAAGTGTCAAGAAGAGTTGTGGATGTAAGTGGGAAGGGACTGGACTGCTGTGACCTGTTGTGTAAGTGTGTGGGGAAAGTGTGGGAGTTGGTACATAGTCTCCTTCCCAACAAGAATTCCAAAGCTAAATTAACATCAGTTTTCTTCTTGACTGAGTGGATAGTACTCCCAACTCACTTGGCCAGCAGGAGTTATAGAGTTGAACAAAGTCCTTCGTAGGGTCACCAGCAAAATGTGTGCCATTATAGCATTATAGAATCACAGAGTCATACAGCATGGAAATAAAGACTTCGGTCCAACCAGTCCCTGCCAACTATGTTCCCAAACTAAAATAGACCCACCCCCTTGGCCCTTATCCCTCAAAACCTTTCCTCTCCTATTCATAATCTTATCTAAAATGTCTTTTAAACATTTTAACTGTACATGCATCTATCACTTTCTCTGGCAGTTCTTTTGCACATGAACTGCTTTGTGGTAAATAAATCATGTATGTCCTTTTTAAATCATTCTCCCCTCACCTTAAAAATATGTCCCCTAGTTTTGAACTCCCCTCTCCTTGGGAAAGGACCCTCATCACTCACCTTATCTATGACCTCATGGTTTGATAAACCTCAATAAGGTCACCCCTCAACCCCTAAGCTCCAATGAAAAGGTCCCAGTCTCTCCAGTCTGTTTTTATAGCTCAAACCTTCCATTCCAGGCAATATCCTGGTGAATCTTTTCTGAGCCCTCTCCAGTCTAATAATATCCTTCCTTTAACAGGGTGACCAGAACTGTACACAGTATTCCAGAAGAGGCCTCACCAACATCCTGTACAACCTCAGCATGCCATTCCAACTTCTAAACTCAAACATCTGAGTAATGAAGGCCAGCATGCTAAATTCCTTCTTAATACCCTGACTACCTGTAACACAAATGTCAAAGAATTATGCACCTGAACCCCTAGGTCTCTCTGTTCTACAACACTGCCCAGGCCCCTTCCGTTAACTGCATGAGTAATGTTTATATTATATTAATGTTTATATTCTATTATTTAATGTTTATATTATTTGTTTATATTATCAAAATGCGATACCTCACACTCATCCATCTGCCACTCCTTCGCCCATTGAATCAATTGATCAAGACCTCTTTGTAATCTTAGATAACTTTCTTCACTGTCTACTTTTGGTGTATCTGCAAACTTACTAACCATGCCTCCAAAAATTTCATCCACATTGTTTGTATAAATGACAAATAAAAGTGGACCCAGTGCTGATCTCTGTTGAACACCACTGGTTACAAGCCTCTAGGCAGGTAATGGTACCTGCAGGTAACATTGACTAGTTGCCAGGAAATATTGGGTTCAATTTGGAACATAGCCATCCATAAGCCAATGAAAGAGGGATCAGCTCTAACGATGGTAGAAATCACAGGTCATCGTGACCTACAGACGGAGTAGGCATGAGCACATATTTTATAGAATCAAAAGTCAGTTGTTGGTGCATGTTCCAGTACTAGGTTTGGTCTTGTTTCAAGAACTTGCCAAAATGGTTAACCATGTATATAAATTGTTGGAGTTGATTCAATATTCTGTGATGGTGTCTTACAGAGATCTGCTTCACATTCCTGCTGCATCCAATTTGTGGCCCAGGTAGTGAAAAAGACTTGAGAAATTCTCTATTCTGCTCATGTTAGGCCAGATGCCTGTAGATGCTGAAGGATAACCCTGATGCAATGACTGCGCTCTGGCGCAAATTGAGCAATGGATGAAGATGTCATCCGTGTGCAAGATGACACAATTGAATCCTATAAGGATAACCATCATGATGCATCAAAGGTTTCCTAGTGTAGACACTGCTGAGTCTCAGGCAATTGAAACAAGATCTGCTGAAAGGGGTGATGGAGATGGTTAGGAGTCAGCACTTTTTGTCTAGTGAGAGCTTCCAAAAACTACAGTTGGTGTCCAAATTCACATTGACAGATCTCTGTGAAAGCTTGGCCAAGCTATAATCAACTGTCTCCATGGGATGGATCTTCCTCTTCACTTATTGAACCAGGTCAGGTTAACTCAGATAAGCAATGAGCCATTAGATTTTGGCTGGGCTACCATATCTGAACACCATGAAGTCAGTTGAGTGACCAGCAAGATAAATCTTAAGTGCAATGTGGAATTGAGCTAGTTTTTAATCTTGGAAAGGAGAGGATATGAAACCTTCCTTGGTGTCAATTGGCAAACCTGCTTGGCTTTTGGCTTTAACATAAGGTATTCTGTGTGGAGTTTTGCTAGGTCAGCAAGCAAAACATAGAACTTTGCAAACAAAGTCCAGAACCTGCTAACTGATAAGTTCATCAAATGTGTGATTCAATGTAAGTCTTCTGACTTAACTGTGGGAGACTCATGACTGCAGACAAAGCTGTTGTTTGCTGGCCTTTGTAGAAAAGAGCTGTAATCATCTGCCCCCTTACCTTTAAAGATATAGCCCCTGGGCCGTAGTACAAAATATTTGAAGTATGGAAAAGGACAAGATTCAGATAAGACAGAAACCACTGTTCCTGTGTCTGATTTGAAGGTAATAAGGTGGCCGTTAATGAGAATGTCCATGGTCCAGGTCTGAGCATTGGAGTCATTCATTACAAGGCCAATAGTGTCAAGCAGTCACGGAAAACTAGATCATACCGGTGAACATATGACTGGCCAAATCAGGGTTGGATAGGTTTGTCTGCTATTGGTTATATAAGATTGCACCTCTGATGGCCATGGAGTACCCTGCATGAATGATTGTAAAGACTGTTAGTGGGAAGATGTCCATTGGACATGTAAACAAAACACTGGGGTCATGGGTGTAGGCACTTTTCATGTCCCTCACAGGCGTCACAAGTTCCCAGGGCTACTGTGTAGCCAGCAATCTCTGTTAATGCTCTGGTTTCATATAACCTCATTGGCCATTTGACTGAAAGCACAGAAGAGTGCATTGACTTGTTACTTCTCTGTTTTATGGATGAATCTGGATGTAATATAGTGGTGACTAAACCAGTTGTACCAGTTGGGCCACTGCGAGGCTTGGTCAAGGCCACTGGTGCTGACCAATGAATCAATTATAGAACAGGTGTTCGTATTTTTCTGATCTGTATGTTTGTTGAATTAATGCCAGAGCCTATTTGTGGATTTTGAGTGCCGTCTGCTAAAGCTCGATACGGAGGCTTTGAGCTTTCCAGATATGATTCTGCTGCAGACCTTCTAACTGATCAATTCTAGAGTTTGTCTACATACACAATTGACTAAGCTTGAAAGTGTCTTACTGCGACTGTTCTGGGCCTTACTGGAAGATTCATCTTGTGTGACAATCAATCGAGATGACAAAGAGATGGTACAGAGAAAGGGATCCATTACTGCTGCTGGCCATGTTGTGAGCTTGTACTGGGGTTGTAGGTTATAGTGCTGAATAACAAGCATAATGAATTATTTGCAGAGATATATAAGTGGATGAAGCAGAGTACTCCTTGAACGTTGCAAGCTTGCTCTTACTTGCAAGCATGTCACCACATCAGCAGACATCACTGATGGTGTAAGCCATCCAATGGCACAACAGGATTTGACCATTATCCTACAGAAACCACAAAAGAAAATAAAAGCGTCTGAACTGAATGTAATTATACACATAACAAATAAAGTGAAAAACAGTCTTTCATTTGTATAGATATTTTCTAATCAACTTGCTCAGAGATGTTAAGACACACGTCTGGAGCAGGTGAGATTTGAACTTGGGTCTCCTGGGTCAGAAATCAGACACTACCATTGGCTTTCAAGGGAAATACTGTCAAGCGAATCCTGATGTTTTCACCTTGGAGTGAGGTCTCAGCAAACAAATGATTAGAATGGTGTAACAACGTCCAAGTGAGAAACAAAAATTGCCAATTAAGTGGTGGTACCAGCAAGAAGAACAAGAAAGACTGATGCGGCAGTCACTGCTACCATTCAGGGAGCTCTGCAATGGATCTATTCTCTAAAGTGGTAAAGTATATTGATGTGTCCATATTCTAGTGTTCCAAACTATTCCATCAGATTTTCTAATGGCAATTTATTGGCAATTCCACCACTAGTTGGCATGCTACAATCCACAAGTGTATAAGCTGAGACAGTTCCATCTCACTGAGGGTACTGTAATAAAAATGACCATGTCTGTTGCACCAGGATTAATTCCAAACAAGAAACAGACAACCTGAGAGCAACAATTTCTTACATTACATCTTAATGCCAGTAAATTTCTTGTCAAACTGGTCCACCTGGTGACTGTTAAATAGTCTCTGAATTACGATTTTAACTGTAATGCACAGGTATAGAGAATGGATTGTTTAATACTCTCCAGAAGTGCCGATTTATAAAGGAATTTGCTGACTAATTATAACTATTGCTGTGTTTTCCAGGACTTATAACTAGTTTAAAATGCCATGTTATCCTGTTGTGATGTAACGGTGCAATTGAACATGCACTGATCGATTGTGAATGCCAATTTCAAACACTGTCGTGGCCATCATAGCCTGGGTTTATACTGTATTATAATCAATGAAGCATAATGACTCACGACAGCATCCAAGTCATGTACATGGCAATTATTTCTTCTATTCTTCAGTATCTGTCCCTTGACAGTTTTCGTTAGCACAATGCTGCCCCTATAATGCTTGTACTTTGTTTCATGTTTGTGATTTGGAACCTGTCAGTACTTTGAAGTACACCGCAGCCTTGGCATAGCAGTTTAATCATGAAATGCGTTTTCTATCTCTGGGAAATGAAGACAGTGTCCCAGAAATGCATTTCTGCTGCAGTTTAGGGTGACAGTTCTTAAAGTAATAATCTGATCACTTCATTAATGAGTTGCAGAATTTGACAGTGTTAATGTTCCAGTTAATTATATTTACAGTTTAAGAACACTGTGGAAATGTTGGAAGGGCTGGGAGCATGGGCAATGTGAGTGTTAGTCTTTAAACAATGTGCTTGTTGTTTCAAGATAATAAAATGTGAGGCTGGATGAACACAGCAGGCCAAGCAGCATCTCAGGAGCACAAAAGCTGACGTTTCGGGCCTAGACCCTTCATCAGAGAGGGGGATGGGGGGAGGGAACTGGAATAAATAGGGAGAGAGGGGGAGGCGGACCGAAGATGGAGAGTAAAGAAGATAGGTGGAGAGGGTGTAGATGGGGAGGTAGGGAGGGGATAGGTCAGTCCAGGGAAGACGGACAGGTCAAGGAGGTGGGATGAGGTTAGTAGGTAGCTGGGGGTGCGGCTTGGGGTGGGAGAAAGGGATGGGTGAGAGGAAGAACCGGTTAGGGAGGCAGAGACAGGTTGGACTGGTTTTGGGATGCAGTGGGTGGGGGGGAAGAGCTGGGCTGGTTGTGTGGTGCAGTGGGGGGAGGGGATGAACTGGGCTGGTTTAGGGATGCAGTGGGGGAAGGGGAGATTTTGAAACTGGTGAAGTCCACATTGATACCATATGGCTGCAGGGTTCCCAGGCGGAATATGAGTTGCTGTTCCTGCAACCTTCGGGTGGCATCATTGTGGCAGTGCAGGAGGCCCATGATGGACATGTCATCAAGAGAATGGGAGGGGGAGTGGAAATGGTTTGCGACTGGGAGGTGCAGTTGTTTGTTGCGAACTGAGCGGAGGTGTTCTGCAAAGCGGTCCCCAAGCCTCTGCTTGGTTTCCCCAATGTAGAGGAAGCCGCACCGGGTACAGTGGATGCAGTATACCACATTGGCAGATGTGCAGGTGAACCTCTGCTTAATGTGGAATGTCATCTTGGGGCCTGGGATGGGGGTGAGGGAGGAGGTGTGGGGACAAGTGTAGCATTTCCTGCGGTTGCAGGGGAAGGTGCCGGGTGTGGTGGGGTTGGACCTCCGCTCAGTTCGCAACAAACAACTGCACCTCCCAGTCGCAAACCATTTCCACTCCCCCTCCCATTCTCTTGATGACATGTCCATCATGGGCCTCCTGCACTGCCACAATGATGCCACCCGAAGGTTGCAGGAACAGCAACTCATATTCCGCCTGGGAACCCTGCAGCCATATGGTATCAATGTGGACTTCACCAGTTTCAAAATCTCCCCTTCCCCCACTGCATCCCTAAACCAGCCCAGTTCATCCCCTCCCCCCACTGCACCACACAACCAGCCCAGCTCTTCCCCCCCACCCACTGCATCCCAAAACCAGTCCAACCTGTCTCTGCCTCCCTAACCGGTTCTTCCTCTCACCCATCCCTTCCTCCCACCCCAAGCCGCACCCCCAGCTACCTACTAACCTCATCCCACCTCCTTGACCTGTCCGTCTTCCCTGGACTGACCTATCCCCTCCCTACCTCCCCACCTACACCCTCTCCACCTATCTTCTTTACTCTCCATCTTCGGTCCGCCTCCCCCTCTCTCCCTATTTATTCCAGTTCCCTCCCCCCATCCCCCTCTCTGATGAAGGGTCTAGGCCCGAAACGTCAGCTTTTGTGCTCCTGAGATGCTGCTTGGCCTGCTGTGTTCATCCAGCCTCACATTTTATTATCTTGGAATCTCCAGCATCTGCAGTTCCCATTATCTCTGCTTGTTGTTTCATTTTGTATTTCTTGGGACTTAGGCATCACAAGGTAAGGCCATCATTACTGCTGTTCCCGGGGGATCAAGAAGATTGTATAGGACCTTCTTGAATTCCTACTCTGTGTGGGGTGAAGATATATCCGAAGTGTGAGGAAAGGAGTTTCAGGATTTGGCCCAACGATGATGAAGGAATGCTGATATATTTCTAAGTCAGGGTGGCAGCAGGCTTGAAAGGGACGAGATTCCTATTTATGTATTACACTTGTCTTTCCAGGTTGTTAAGGATCATGGATTTAGATCCAGTTATTGGAGAAACCTATTCAGTCACTGCAATGAATCATGTAAATAGTTTACACTGTGGCCATGATGCACTGACAGTGGAGAGTTCAGTACTGTCAATGTCATTGAGCGTCATTGAGTGGTGTTTAGGCTCTGGTTTTTTTGGTCATCACCCAACACCGGTGTACCATAAATATTACTGATGATTTACAGCCCAAAATTAAATGTTGATTAGGTCTTGCTGCAGGTCACCATGAGCTGGTTCATCACCTGAGCAAATGCAAATAGAATAGAACACTGAAATCAGTAGCAAACTGTCCCACTTTTGACATTATAACGGAGGGAAGGTAATTACTGTAATAATTGTTGACCTAGGCTACTGCCCATGGAAATCCATGTTAAGTCCTAGTGCTGAGACAATTGTTTTGTTACAGGCCAATCATTTTTCTTTTTGTGTTGGGTATAACTCCAGCCAATGGAGATTTTATACTTTTATGAGATGAACAGCTAGATGTGCCCAGCATAAATCAACTGAGCATCAGTGAACACCTGAATTGGTGGATAAATGCCACTTCTTAGTTATTTAAGACAATATTTTAATTGACCTATTCAGAGATGCTAATAGACACTTTTAGAGCAGATAGGACTTAAAATTTGGCCTCCTGGTTCCAAGAAAGCGACATTGCCACTGCACTACAAGAGCCCTAGTTATTTATGAGCCTATTTTTCTAATCAACCTGTCCAGTGATATTATTACACATCCGGAGGTGGAGGGTGGGAACGCTAGGGTTGCATCACAGGAGGGCCCTGCTAGTTATTTATGAATTGCTTCAATAACTATTGAAACCACCTTTCATCAATTTGCTGATGATTAAAGGCAAGCTCATGGGGTAGTAATTAACTGGGATGTATATGTTCTGCCTTTTATGGATAACACATACCAGCATCTCTTTCTACATTACTGAGTAGGGGGCCAGTGTAGTGTTTTCTGGAACAACTTGAGTAGAGCTGTAGCTTTTTATAAAGTACAAATCTTCAGCACTCTACTGGGATGTTTTTGAATGTATGGTGTTTGCAATGACGAGTGAATTGAGTTGTTTGGTCATACATAGCGTGTCGAGTGAATCGTCTTATAGAAGATAGGCATATGTGATGGGGATGTGGGATTGTAAGGTATTATTCACTCAGCACTTCTGCACTTATTTGCTGGGCCTTGTGTTAATGTAGATGTGGGTGTTCATGTAGTCTTTCACTCCAGTTTGATGTTCAGCCGCCCACCATCATTCATGAATGGATGTGATGACAGGATTGGGTAAGATGGTGGCAGAACAGAGCATAATATGGGGAAGTGAAGACATTCAATTTGGAAGATTAACATTTTTCAATGATGAGAAGCTATTAAATGGGAAATTTAACATGCAGGCAAAGTCAGCAGTTTGAAAGGCAAATGATGAGTTGGCTTTTACTGCAAGAAGGTTGAAATGCAAGGGAAAGGGAGTAACTAATTTTATAGGTGAGACCAAACCTTGGGAGGATTGTGTACAGCTTTGGTATCATATCAAAGAAAGGATATTGTTAGTCTAGTGGAATTGCAACAAAGATTTATATAATTAAATCCCGGTGTGAATACGTGTCCTATGTGGAGAGATTTTATCGGGGAAATGTGGTGCTGGAATTGGATCTTGCTCTAGAATTTGAAACAGAGAGGTTCTATCATTAAAACAGATAAGATACAGAAAGGGCTTAAGAACATTGGAGTAGTCCATTCAGCCCACTGAATCCTTCAGTATGATCATAGCTGTTCATCCACTTCAATGTATTTTACTCCTACTATTTCCATATCTCTTTAAGTAACTGGCATTTGGAACATTTTCAAACTTTGCTTTAAACATACTCTGACTGAATTTTTACAACCATCTCTGGTAAAGGATTCCAAAGATTCACGACCCTCTAATTAAAGATTTTTTCACTCATTCTTGAGTGGCTTTACCCTTATGACATTTTGTAGGTCTCAATGTGATCACCTCTCATTCTTTGAAATTCTGGAAGTACAGCCTTATATAATACAGGCTCCCAATCTCTCATCACAGAACAATTCCATTGTTCCTGGGAATAAGTTTAGTGAGCCTTAATTCCACTGACTCCATACAATACTCTTCCTAAGATAAAGAGACCAAACTACATGTAATACTGCAGATACAATCGAAGCAAGACTTTGCTACTTCTGCACTCAAATGGTCTTGCAATAGGGGTTAATGTACCATGAGCCTTCCTAATAGTTTGCTGCACCTGCACATTAGCTTTCAGTGAATTACTGATCAGGATATCCAGGTCCCTTCATACATAAACACCTTCTAATCTTCTACTATTTAAGAACTTCTGATTCTCCTACCAGACTGGTTAACCTCACATTTTCAAGATTATATTTTATCTGCCACATTTTTGCCAACTCACTAAATCTGTCCAAGTCATCTTTAAACCACTTTGCACCTTCTACAAAGCACACAAACCTACATAGTTTTATGACGTCTGCAAACTTTGAAAATTTAACACCTGGTCCTGACATCCAAATCATTAACATATATTTGTGAAGAGCTAAGAATCAAGTTCTCATCTCTGCAGTACTCCACAAGTCCAAGCTTGACATTAAGAACCCTACGCATTCCTACACACTGTTTTCTGTTAGTATAACAGTGTCGTATAGTTTAGTACAAAACTAACTCCCCCTTATCAATTTTGTTAGTAATATGTTCAACAAACTGCAACAGTTTCTTTCACCGGCACGAATGCAGATTGACAGGTTATGTTTTGCAAACACCATCAGTTCATACAACAGTGATCTTAAGTATTCTTAGTAATGGACATTAAAGTTATTCACACAGAATGCATTCTGTGGCCTTGCTATCCTCAGTGCTTACTGCAAGTGGTGTTCAGCATGAAAAAATACTGGCTCATCAGGTAAAGGAGAGCAGTTGATAATAATTAGCAGAAGGTATCCTTGCCCCAAAATTAAGAAACATTGTTGAAGATTGTCACCTGATATCTGAGTCTATATGTGTTGATGGAATAATCTGAGATATTGGGCTGATAGCTATGACTCTGTGAATTCAATTATTTCAGGCCTTTACTAGATCCACCTGCAGAACATTAATATCATGAGTTGACTTTGCTTGCCTTCGGTAAAAGGTAGCTGGAAACAGAGCCAGTGTAAAGTACTGAATATTTATAAACTATTTACACTGTTTACAGTGGCTGACTTTAGCAGGACTACATGAGGCCACAGGACCGACTTAGGATCAGGAATAGGCCATTCAGTATGTCAAAACCATTCAATAAGACCTTAGCTGACATCATGATGATCTTAACTGTACTCTCCTGTCTGCATTTCCATAACTTTCACCTCTGTGCTTTGTCAAAAATTAACTCAGCCTAGAATAACTCAAATGACCCGGCTTACACAGTCTTCAAGCAGAGTGAATTCCACATTAGAAATCCCACTTCCTTCTTCCCTGTGTTTACAGTTAGATGTGATCTGACATCTCTGATGACGCTCTGTAACTACTATCATAATAGAAATTAACCATTCAAATGACATGCTGGTTGTCTGAGCTCTTCCAATTTTGGCACCAGATGCTTGTGAGGCAAGTTTTGCAGGATCAACGTGGTTGGGTATAACTTTGTTGAGCAAATATTTTCATTTTATTAATCTTATTCTTTTTAGTAGCAATTTGATTCAAACACATAGATCACTGGATTATATCAATGAGCAGTTAACAGTCTATTATATTGGTGTGGAACAGGAGTCCTACGTAAGAATCTTTAGGAAATGGGGAAGGAAGGACAAAGGAAGCAGCTTTCTTCTTTTTGAATTTTTGTGGGAAGGTGACAGCTGATACCAATTATTCCACAGTCTGTTATGATAGGACTTTAACTCACTTCTCTCCATTATTGATGCAACATTCATAATTACCCGACAAATAATGTAAGGATTGCAATATTTATCCCTCAGCCACTGGCACAATGTGACAGCAGTGTGTACAGTGTACAAGATGCACTGCAGTAACTCATTAAGGCTCCTCTGGCAGGATATTCCAAAGCTGCAAACTCTAGTATCTTGAAGGGCAAGGGTAACAGATGCATGGGAGCACCTGTAGCAGCAAAGTTCTTCTCCAAGTCAATCACTATTCTGACTTGGAAATATATCACTGCTCCTTTACTGTCACTGGGTCAAGATCTGGGAATTCCCTTTTTAACAACTCTGTGGGTGTCCCTACACATCAAACACAAGACAGCAGATCACCACCACCACCTTCTTGAGGGCAATTATGAATGGGCAACAATGCTGGCCTAGTCAGGGATACCCAGATCCCACATCAGATAATAACATGATTAGTGCATAAACAGGTTGCATTTGCAGGGTTATTTCAGGTCATTAATAGATTTCTATTAGCAGGCCACAGCATTTAAAGGATTTAATGCAGCTTCACATTCATTCGTTGGCTCATCAGTATGTGAGAAACTGGTGACTGTACTCAACAAGGTCTTGGATAATCCAGAAATGAAAATACACTCAGAAATATTTAGTAAGTAATAGAATACCTCAGAAATAAACTATTTTCTAAATCCTGTCTCATTAGGGTTAGAGTGCTAATTGCAAAGGTCACTTTTTGAGGCTGTTTCAATGTGATTCAAGCACACGTAAGGGAATATTGCTGAATATTACTGCGCAGCTTGCTTCCTGCCCTGTAATAAAGGAGAGGCTGTGACTGCAGAACGTTCAGCCAAGTCAAACTAATAATGGATTAGCCCTGTTTACTTTACATTTTCATTGTAGGCCGCCTGGTCTGGCTGGCAGAAGTCACTGTTCTGCTATGAACAGAAAATCCAGGTCAGGCACCAGCATTTAGGGCAACAATGCACTGGGGCACCATGAGCCAGTTCCCAGGTTTTATCACACTTGTGCATCAACAGCAGCAATTAAAATAGCTGTGGTACAAATTTCTCCCAAGAAAGCATTTGATTTCCTTTGTTTGTACAGGACTTCCTGGTGGCATGTCTGGACGACATTTAACCCTTTGTAAACAGACTGACCTTTTGTGGTTCTCAGAATATTCACTTGTTTTTAATCACAAAACATCTGTAACAAGCAAAGCAATGGCCCAGTAATCAGGGACAGCACAGTCTCCCACCTCCACTGCCCCACCCCATCCATGTGCGGGGGAGCTTATTCTATGCATGAGTAACAGCATTCAATCAGCCCTGGGTGTTATATCCCGAGCCACGCCCACATATCAGTGGCTCATTAAAGAGGAGGTCAGAACATCAAGATGGGAAGAGGAAATGATTGTGGGCTGTGTGTATGTTGGTGTAGGAAGAAGGAGGGATATTGGCTTGCAGGGAGTTTGGGGAAAGAAATCAGAGTTCAAGAGCAAGGCATGGTTATGGGATCCCCAAATCCTGCACAACAAACTATAAGACACAAAACTGGGGATGATATTAAAATGTGAGGCTGGATGAACACAGCAGGCCAAGCAGCATCTCAGGAGCACAAAAGCTGACGTTTCGGGGATGATATTCCCCACTTGTACAGTTCCAACAACATCCAAGAAGCTCAGCACCAACCAGGACATCGCAGGCTACTTTATTGACACCCGTATCCACTATCTTAAATATTCAAACAAACAGGGGAGGCAGCATCTGCTACCTACAAGATATAATGCAGCAACTTGTTAATCCTCCTTTGAGAACATCTTCCAAACCTCTACCATCTAGAAGGATAAGGGCAGCAGGTGCGCGGGGAGCACCACCATCTCCAAGTTCCCTATGAAGCCACTCAGCAACCTGACTTGGAAATATACATTTGGTAAACAAAATCCTGGGATTCCCAATTGCACTGTAGCAAACCTGCACCACATGAACCACACGGATTTATGAAGGTGGTTTACCATCACCTTCTCAAGATAATCTAGAGGTGGGCGATAAATGCTGGTCTTGCCAGTGTTGTCCACGCACCATGAAAGAATTAAATGAAATTTAAAAATAACACTCAGCAAGTCAGAGAGACCAGATGGGACCTTGTTTTAATATCTCATCCAAAAATACAACACCTCGAACTATGCAGCCTGAACTTTTGTGCTTAAATCCTTGGAGTGGGGGTTGAACCCATCTCCTTCTGATGCAGAGAAATCCTTTCATTTTGTTTCAAAAATATTTGTTATTTTTATTTAGCTCAAATAACTGGAAATAATAAACAATTTGTAACATGTTGTGTTACACTATTATACAAGCAACTTTCTTAAATTGCCTTTTTACCTTTTCTCCAATTCTCTATTGAAATGATGTCACTCGCCTGTCCCAGAAGGCTTGAGACAGATTCATCATTTTGAACAGGATAGTGAAAGCAGGCTAAGCAAACTTAAAATAAAATGTCTGCTAAATTTTAAAAAGCTGCTAATTTACACATTTTTGAGCAAATTTTACTGATTTGGGCATTCATATTAGTCACTAGTTACACACAAATTGATTAAATTCTGTTAATACTTGTATCTTTTTACTCAGGAACACTTTTGATGCACGAAGCTGTTTTTTCTTCACTCCTTAGGGTTCTGTAACAGGAATAATAATTCCAATGCCATACTGATCACAGTTGTTTCAATTTTGTCATAGCTTCTATACTTTCCCTTTATGAAATTAATTACTATCATTAACCTTTTTAGATACAATTACATGCTAATATCATGAAACTGGATGCTGTTACAATTGTGGTGGAAATAGACTATCAATACTCTACATCATTATTTGATTTTAATACCTAAGATTTTCATGGACTGTAAAAAGGACATTGTTTATTTGAAACAGCTGTTGCAATCACCTGACAATTCTAGGGGTCTACATGATATATATAAACCCAGCTACCTATCATTTATATGTAACAGGCACTGACATTTGATGAATCATCAAGCAATTTGCACTTCTTGTTTATTCACACTTGCGTGATAAACTGTCACCTCCAATATGTGAAGCTATCGACTGAATGTTCAATCTGAAAACGACAGTAGAACTCGAATTAGTATATTTCAGCATCTTGTTGTGAGCAACATAACAGAAGGAAAAAGAAGTAACAGCAAGGATACTGTCAATTCTTCTCTTTTTACCCACTCAATCTCACTCAAACTGGGAGATGAGCCAATGAAAGTGAATTTGGATAAAACAATGATACAGTGTACACTCCAGGACATCTGCAGCTTCAGGATTGTGGAAGAAATGAGATAATAGCTAAATAACTGAAATCAGGGCTTTCCATTTTTGCAATGATAGGGATTTTTGAGATCCATAAATGCAGCTGCCTTTACCTTCTTGCCTGAACTAGACAACACTCAACACCCCACCTCATTCTGTTTCTGCTCATTGCTTATATTTTGCAAGTTGCTGATATCACACTCTACTTTTTTTTCTGGGTTTACTCAAGAAAACATTGGAACTGGCTCTTCTCCCTTTTTCTATCTGGTTAATTAAGTTTAAGTGACGTATGCTTACTATGAACTCAGAAAGAAAAAAATATTTTTTGCAACTATTGGAGAGGGCACAAATAAAAAGCAGGGATGTAGCCCCTTCCTAGCTACTTGCAACAATTTTAACGTAGCCATTTGTCCATAAGAGTAGCCATTTTAAATATAATTCTCCTCTGTTCTAACAGTTTTCCAAAGAAACCATGTTTATACCAAGGTGACCCAAGAAATGTATTTCTTCATATTCCCTCCTCCTCAAGACCTTTTAAGGATGGCAACTGCTCACCTCTGGTTAAAGTCGAAAGCAGGCCAGAGGGTCTATGGGGAAGTACTATATAAGAAAAGAAATCACTCTCGATAAAATCACGTTTATTGTGGATACATAAAAAAATCATTGCAAAGATTTTTAAAAATTCTTCAAAACAGAAAGGCAAGCTAAATGGACATGCACTTGGGAAAAAAGTCATTTGAGCAATCTAATTCAAATTTTGCAGCTCAGCACCAGTTCCCCCAAATGTATGTCATGCATCATAAGGATTGAATTCAAAGTTACATTTTGGGTTCTGTCAAATAAAGTACTTGGGCATCACGTAATATTATTTTGAAAGAAAACGTAATATGCCCTCTGGTACTAAATTAGGTGACTCCAATAACATAATTATTTTAATTCTCATGTTGGTCCAATAAATGTTATCACACTACTTTGTCTCTTGACTTTTTTTAACAGTATGTACTGGTCATGAATAAAAGATGTATATGAAGTTGCCAATTTAGAAAAAAACACTAGAAGATGACAATATAAATCACCACTAAATAAGTTCCCATTTAATTCAAAGAATAAGAACACAATGCAACTAGAAATTGAATTTATATTGTTAACTTAAGAGTTGGCCCATTTTGCAGGCCGCAGAGAACAGATTGATTGAGGATTATGCATATCTGTTTTAGAAATGCACACAAACTTCTCCAAAAGATAAGGCTTCAAAGTGTTCGCAGATCTTAACACTATTTGAGCACACTTCATACACTTGCTCCAAAAATATACTTTTTATAAACAGTCGTGTTTTGTTATTAGTTGAGACAAGAGGAGTTTTGCTGTGGGTCACTTCAATAATGAAACATTTTTACAGCGCAGTCTTTTCTCTATCAGATTAATAGGTAACTTATGGACATGATAGCCAGTTTCTTAGTTACAACAGTCAAAGTGTCATAATTTGTGATCAAAGATTCACATTGTAATAAGTCATATGGTGATAAGATGTTATCCACGCTGACAAAACTTAATACATTATTCTTATAAGTATCAGTTCATCTAGCTGGAAAGAATTCTCATTTGGGAAATACTTTAATTCTGGAAATTGATTTAGTAACAGTGATACTTTTAATCTCATGACAATAACAAATACCTCCATAACCAACATTTCATAGAGAGTCTCTGTAGGTTACATGTTAGGAAGATTTCAATCTTCAAAACTCAAGCCTCAAATGTATACAACAAAAACATTTGGAATTTTAAGTAAGTGGGTGATGAGTTTTGTAAAGGTGCCATTTCACTCTAAAACACTATTATTTTCTCCTTTTCATAGTCTATCAATAACAATGGCAGAAACTCAAATGAATCAATTCTGGTGTCCCTGTTATGGGAAGGATGTTGTGAAACTTGAAAGGGTTCAGAAAAGATTTACAGGATGTTGCCAGGGTTGGAGTGTTTGAGCTATAGGGAGAGGCTGAATAGGCTGGGGCTATTTTCCCTGGAGCTTTGGAGGCTGAGGGGTGACCTGACAGAGGATAATAAAATTATGAGGGGCATAGATCAGGTGAATAGCTAAGGTCTTTTCCCCAGGGTAGCAGAGTCCAAAACTAGAGGGCATAAGTTTAAGGTGAGAGGGGAGGATTTAAAAGAGACCTAAGGGGCAACTTTTTTATGCAGAGCATGGTGCATGTGTAGAATGAACTGTCAGCGGAAGTGATGGAGGCTGGTACAATTACAACATTTAAAAGGCATCTGGATTGGTATATGAATTGAAAGGGTTTTAAGAGATATGGGCCAAATGCTGGCAAATGGACCTAGCTTTATTTAGGATGTCTGGTTGGCAATGGACAGGCTGGACCGAAGGGTCTGTTTCCATGCCGTACAGCTCTAAGACTCCATGACTCTATAAATGAAAATGACATGCAGCTGGATTAGTTTAACATCCTGAAAATGAATGATTTGACCTTTTAAGACCAGGAGTGGTTTTTGTCAGTAGCATATTTCAGACAGTACTGGAAGGTATTTCACAAGAAATTATAATAAGACACAATTTAAGTCTCAAAATATAAAGTTCATTGGCCATTAGCTCATGTTAAGTATAAAATTAACAAAACTTGGCTATAGAAGCTCCATATCAGTTGGTTTAGTTGCAGATTTACTATGAGGGACAAAATAATTAAACAAAGTAAAATAATGTAACCATACTGAACAATGGCATATCAAATTGTAAAGTATTGCATAAAAGGAAGGAAAAACAGACAATGTAAATGTTGTTGAAAGAATCCCAAGAGTCTGAGCACACTTAATACTCCACATGAACAGCAATGCAGTGCAAAAATAAACAAAGAATGTTGAACACAACTACACAGTCAAAACATGTGATTACAAGTCTTGGAAGCTACAATCAAATTGTATAGCCCTACAGACACATTAGAATTGCCAATTCTCTTGGATTGTCTCCCGAAATTGCTGATGAACCTTCCAAGCATCAGTGCTGGCAAACTGGGAGAAAGGTACCTGACACATGTTACTTGCATTGAAACATCTCAATCTGTTCTTTAAGGACAATTCCAGGAAAGTATTAGACTCTCAACAAATGTCTGATCAAAAAATACACCAGACACTTTCCTGGTAAATTTCAGCATATGAATGATGTTGCAGTGATTAAAATATAAAAATGATTGAGGTAAGTGTGCACTCTCACTGCAGGAAGAGAAAGTACAATTTCACAAAACTAATAGGGCTGATGTTAAATGGTTAACTGCATTATTAATGTTGCAGAAGAGCCAAAATACTTGTTAAAATAAAAACAAAAATAATTTGCATTGAAGACTATGCTTTACATGTTGAAACTTGGAAAATAAAATTCCTGCTTAATTAACTGGAAGTAGAAGTAATGTGCACAAAAGCATCAGTAATTGTCACAAAAAGCACAAGACTTGTTGGGAGGGGCATTAATCTGGAAGGGGCTAACCATTGTTCACATAAAGCACCTGCCTGTTTCAAATCAGTTTGCCTGCCTATACTGATCAGAGATAATGGGAACTGCAGATGCTGGAGAATCTGAGATAACAAAGTATGGAGCTGGATGAACACAGCAGGCTAAGCAGCATCTTAGGAGCACAAAAGCTGATGTTTCAGGCCTAGACCCTTCATCAGAAAAGGGGGATGAGGAAAAGATTCTGAAATAAATAGGAAGAGGGGGGAGGCAGCCTGAAGACGGATAGAGGAGAAGATAGGTGGAGAGGAGAGTATGGGTGGGGAGGTAGGGAGGAGATAGGTCAGTCTGGGGAGGATGGACAGTTCAAGGGGGCGGGATGAGGTTAGGAGGTAGGAAATGGAGGTGCGGCTTGAGGTGGGAGGATGGGATGGGTGAGAGGAAGAACAGGTTAGGCAGGCGGGGACGAGCTGGGCTGGTATTGGGATGCAGTGGGGGGAGGGGAGATTTTGAAGCTGGTGAAATCAACATTGATACCATTGGGCTGCAGGGTTCCCAAATGGAATATGAGTTGCTGTTCCTGCAACCTTCAGGTGGCATCATTATGGCACTGCAGGAGGCCCAGGATGGACATGCCATCTAAGGAATGGGAGGGGGAATTGAAATGGCTTGCAACTGGGAGTTACAGTTGTTTACTGTGGACCGAGCGTAGGTGTTCTCGCAGCTGGGAGATGCCAGTCTATCTTGCCTATCCTGGTTGTCCAGGAATTTTCAAGCACTGACAGATATGCTTTCAGCCACTGCTGCTAACAAATTCAGTCAAAAAGTAGTAAAGTTCACATCTGGACTTCAGAGTGACTCAGTAGGGAAAAAATAATATGTAATAGCATGGCCAAGATGAGCAGATTTAGCTGTCAACTGGATGGATCTGAAGGGGCCTGCACAGGGGCCGAATGAATGGGATTTTCCTTATCATGTACAGGAGGGTTTGAAGGCATAAGATTAGGAAACAATGCATTGAGTCAGTGCGCGGTCATGTTCCCAGCAATCTTGAAGGAGGTGAATGAAAACTGACAGTAGCTACCTTCTCAGCAGCAGTATGTATTCCATCAGGAGCGATTTAGTACCTAAAGGAGGCCAGAGTTGGAATCTTCCAGGAGTGGCCTAGCATCAGGGCAGATACTTGCTGATTGCAGAGCCCACCAGCTGAATGGAGCAACCTGTCAGTGGTAGGCTTGTGGAGTTGGGGTAACAGTTGTCATCAAAACCTGTCAATCCATATTCCAAGATAATATCATTACTTGGATGAAATGTGACAACAACAGCTACAATGAACCCACTATTTGTTCCAATGGAGCTCTTGACCTCAGTCCTCTATTTTTGGAATTATTTGACAATCCAATTTGATGTACACTTGAACTCTCCTTTTCACCTGACCAGGGTCCATGAACCTCAGTAATGCTACTAAACCCATCTTCAGTCTTGTGATGTTTGCTCTTTATTTGGGACTGAAAGCTGAGAAAACTTTAATCGGGTGACACACTGCAAAGACCAATTAAGAAGGCAGCTTCCAGAAAATTGTACCAAAGGGTACACTGCAGATCCTCGTCGGGTCAGGACTAGGTATAAAAGTTTCATTACCTCTCAGAATAGCTACTGAGTGACTGTGAAAGGAGCTGTGTCATTGTGAAATCAGATCATCATGGGTTTAGAGCCTGTGTTTGATAAGACCTCGGCAGCATGTCCTCTTTCACTGTGCCTGGTCAACGGTTATGTTAATAAAGACCATTACTGTTCCCTCAAGTGAGTGTAGACTGCGCCTTTCTAAAGGATAACAGCAGTGGCCAGGCCCATTGGAACCAAAAGCAAGCAGCACTAAGAGATCAAAGTCAAGCTTAGTGACAATACACTTACATGGGTAAATCATAAGCCCAGCCCAAAAATCTGATGCCAGAACAGCATAAGAGCACAAGAATTAGGGAACAAGGGTAGGCAATTCAGCCCCTTGACCCTGCTCTGACATTTGATCTGATCGTGGCTGATCTCTTCTTATCATCAACTCCACTTTCCTGCCTGCCCTCTACAACCCTTCAACCTGTTACTAATTAAAAATCTGTCTATCTCCTCTTTAAATTTATGCAATGTCTCAGCATCCACTGCTCACGGAGGTAGTGAATTCTATAGGTTCATGACCATTTGAGACAGGAAATTACTCCTCATCTCTGTTTTAAATCTGCCCTAATCCTAAAATTGTGTCCTCTCATTCTAGATTGCCAGACATGAGGAAACATCATTTCTACAATAACTTTGTCAATCCCCTTTAGCATTTTATGCACAATTAGATCTCTCCCAGTTCTTCTAAATTCAAGACATTAGAGACCAAAACTAGTCTGTCTTCAAATGAGAAACTCAGCACCCAGAAAATTGTTTTCTCTCAGAGAGTCATTAGAGCACAGATTTCTCCTCACCAGAAGACAATGGAGACTGAGTCTTTCAATTTATTCAAGGTTGAGTAAGATTGTTGATAAACAAGGAAGTCGAGAGTTGTAGGGTATAGTTGGAAAGTGAAGCTAAGGCTACAAGTAGATGAGCCATAATCTTAGTGAATGGTAGAAAGTGTCAGAAAGCCTATTCCTGCTTCTAAATCCTATGCTCCTATAAATACAGGGAATGTGAGGAAAACACAGATGAGGAAAAGAATTGAGAGAATGGAAAGTTCTCTCATGGGAAAGAAAAAGGTTCAGCAGGAACCCAAAATAGCACAGGAAACTGAGCTACCTAATTGTGCTTTGGGGTGATTGAAATTTTTGTTTTCCATGGAACAGAAAAGGAAATATTTTACTGAGCACTGGTGGCATCAAACAAAGAAAATACATTAATGTTTGCAGACAGCAACTTCATTTGGTTAAGCACCACATGATCAAATATTGTCTCAAAGAATTTGAGGACAAAATGCCAAGGAATACATCCTCTCAGAGCTAACAGACTGAATTCACACCACATCTCAATGACCAGTGTCCAGTTCTGGTTGTTTGAAGACAGTGCACAGAGGGGCCATGAGACTGGTCCCTGGCATCAAAAATATTTATCTTGTACGTTTCAGTGCAATATAACATCCCAAGGCACTTCACTGAGCAGTATAAATAAGGGAAAAGACAAGTCAAAAAAGGGAGATAACAGGGAGAAATGGCCAAAGATTTGGTTGAAGAGGTAGTTTTATGCTTCTTAAAGAAGGTTAATGAGGTAGAGAGGCAGAGAGGTTTGGGAAATGAACTTGACACATTACGCTAGTAGAGTCACCAGAATGCCATAAAGCTGCTTTCTCATAAGAGAGAGAAGACTGGTGGTCGTTAATGGGGAGCAGGGAAGTGGCAGAAGCAGCTCAATTTCTAAATTTTAGCGGTAGGATATTCATACACTCTACACATGTATTGTTGGAGGAAATGGGAAGAGAAAGTAAAGACTGCAGATAGCACTTGAGGCTTTCAGTATCAAAGTAGATGGTCAGTAGAATGGGAAAGATTGATATGGAATTTTACCTGAACATGAAAAGTGTGAGTATAACAAAGGAAGAGAAATTCAAACGACTCAAAGGGTAATTTTAGGACTTAAATCATAACGCTTTTTCTCACAGAGTATAATCAACACCTGGTCTTGACTTCCGAATAGAGTGACAGAAAAAGTCCTGGCATCATTGAAGAAACTATTTGTTTCTGTAACGCAAAGCGTGCAAGCATCATCCAAGATAGAAGAACATAGATAGTGAGCTATTCATCTCAGCAGAAAAAGATTAGTTCCACTCTTCAAAATATTCAGAAAATAGAGAGCATCCTGCTGATGTGTTGAACCTGATTGGTTCTTTTTATCTGTGAATTAACTGCCATATTAAAGCAACACTATGCAAATGTGTCATATTGACAATGAGATCAGACAGCCAGACAGCCCTTCAACTGAAGCAGACACATATTGTGCAGATTATAATTTTAACCCTTTTGCGACTATCTTGGATTAGTTCAACTGGTACTTTCAGATGTTCATTCCTATCTAAAGGTTAAAGTTGCCATATCGCCAAGACACTGAATGGATCTAAAATTCTGAGCTAATGCTCCTCAAAGGAACAGGACAAACTAAGAATATGCCTGTCCTCCAGATATCTTTGCTGGCAATCTACAGCTAAATTATGATGTCCCAGTTATTGCAGATGTTTGCAAGATTTCTGACAATATACCTCTTCACCAAAGAATATACAGAAATGTGATTCATGAATTAGCAATACTGAAAACTATGAGAAACAAACTATTAAATTGTGGAGTGATGATGGAAACTGCAGATGCTGGAGAATCCAAGATAATAAAATGTGAGGCTGGATGAACACAGCAGGTCCAGCAGCATCTTAGGAGCACAAAAACTGACGTTTCGGGCCTAGACCCTTCATCCTCTCTGATGAAGGGTCTAGGCCCGAAGCATCAGCTTTTGTGCTCCTAAGATGCTGCTTGGCCTGCTGTGTTCATCCAGCTCCACACTTTGTTATCTCGGATTCTCCAGCAATCTGCTGTTCCCATTATCTCAGAAACAAACTATTGTTTATGATCCGGCCAAAGTTATTCCTAAACAAGTCAGATTCAAGACAGGAATTTTAAGGTAACCCGGTGTGAAGCTGGATGAACACAGCAGGCCAAGCAGTATAAGAGGAGCAGGAAAGCTGACATTTTGGGTCTAGACCCTTCTTCAGAAGAAGGGTCTTAACCCAAAACGTCAACTTTCCTGCTCCCCGATGCTGCTTGGCCTGCTGTGGTCATCCAGCTTCACACCGCGTTATCTCAGATTCTCCAGCATCAGCAGTTCCTACCAGTTCTGTAGGAATTTTAAGATGTTCTTGTTTTAACAATGTGGTCCCTTGCTGAAACATAAGCAGCAGATTTCGCTTTAGCAATAAAATAGAAGTTTAAAAAAGAAATGAAGATAAATACAATAAGTCAAATCACCTGCTTATAATATAAGCTCAAAGATTTTTCAACATATGGTAAAAGTATAACTTTATTCATTCCAAAAAACTCTTTTATGAATTGAGAAGAAACAACAGTTTTATTATTGTGCCTGAAACACACCACTAGTGCAGTAATTAACGCACCACTCATACAATACTTACTCTAGAATCCAATACTTCAGTAGGTTTAACTTACTAGTGAATTCACCTTTTGGGTTACGACTGCAGATTTCTTCATTTCAAGCTACTCTACACTTGTTAAATGTATTCAGCTTTAAGTAACCTCTTCAGAGTTTTGTCCCAAAATTTCTGGTCTGGAAAGAATACTAATTATTTACTCTACGGTAAGTTAATTCAATACATACCCTTCCTACACAATCATCCTACCCTAAGAACTTCACAGAACTGTCTAGCTTGATGTAAAAATTAAAACCAGAAGTCTCCCTCTCTAAGCTATGGGTGTTTCATTTAAGCTCAAAAGAAAAACAAGTTCCAGAAGACTGTATCAAACCTTGAAACCGTGTTATTTGCCTTGGCAGTTAAAACAAAAACGAAATAAACAAAGAAAAAAAAACTTTTAGAAATGCACACTAACCCATTCATTCTACAGCCAGGCCTCAAAAGACGTTTTCAAAGAAATTAGCATTTCTACAGAAATATTTTTGAGTTAATTATTAATTTCTGACATACAAACGCCCAGAGGCGACTAACTCAAAAACTGGAAATCTAAACTAACAATAATCAATATTCAGACAGAAGTCCCACAGTGTACATCATAATATACAAAGGTATACATATTTTAGAACTTACAAAACTGTCAATCACAACATTACCAGTTCTTCTGGACAGATTAAATGCCATCTTATTCCTAGTGCAGAATCCAACTTTTAAACCTAAATTGTCACAGTAAAATAGTTAAGTATGATAGCCATCAAGTATTAAACTAGAATCTATATTAATTTCCTGAGTACTACATGATTTATAAGATTGAGTGAGATGTCTCTGCCCCAGTTTTCTCTAATAATTAGACTTTCACTGAGAGATACTCAAATGAATTAAATGGACTTAAAAAAAACCTAATTAGATTTTCCAGTATTTGTACATTTTTTTTCCAGGTAATTAAAACAGTTAGTTTATCTTTTATTCCAGATACATCATACAGTAGCAAACACTTTATTGGTCCATTAATCATGATTCATTGGAATGTGATTTCAAGATAAATCCCGAATAATTTAGAAATTTTGGAGATTTCATCAGAAAATCAACCTGTCAAGGATTATCTTGCAGTTGTTACTTGTTACTCAGGAGATATGGTCATCAAGCAGGAGGCACCATCAAGGAAGATGAGATAAACGATATGTACATTCTGTGAAAATTATGGTCATCTTAACTTTCAGCCCTGAAACTTCAAGTTTTCAAAGTGACTTGGGCAAAAGGGCAGGAATGAAAAATCACTCCTAATTCAAATGAAAGTCTCTGCAAGAAATTGACCCGGACAATTTACAGAAAGTTTACAGTTATCTCATCCACACAAAATTAAAGAGTGCCTTTCCTTTCTGATACATCTGTCATCATTTTTAGAAAATTTGAAAAGTAACATCTCAAAAATGGAGCAAGTGTCAGAAATTACAACAGGTAGACAACTTTTCCAGAAACCAGGTTTTTCAGGTGTGCGTTTCCACAGAGGCACTTTAAATGTGTTGTATGACTCACTTAACCCAAAGTGAACATCATAATAAGCCAAGGGTTTCCCTCTTCCTTGCCTATTCCTTTTGCCCAACCCTCTATGTCAAATTGTGTATGGACTACTCCCAGATAAGCTCCCTGACATCACAAGATAAACTCTACCAAGGATTGTGTCTGCGAGAAGCCAAACAGTATCCTACACTAGTGCTACAGGACATAGTCTGAGAATCAGGATTAGCCCATTCAGGAGAAATGTCAGGAAGCATTTCTACAAAGGGTGGTAGAGGTTTGGAACTCTCTTCCACAATTAGCAGATGATTTTAGATCAGTTGTTAGTTTTAAATCTGAGCTATATCATCTTTTGCTAAGCAAAGGTATTAAGGATTATAGACCCTTCACTGTTCTCAGTGTTGAACTTATGCAGCTAAAGTAGTGATGTCTATTTCCTCAAGTTAAATTTGAGTTCTCACAAGAGACAATCTCGTATCTTAGTTGTAATGCAACTAGCTATTAAGTAAAATGTAATAAACTTCTTCATTATTCATCAAGTTTAGTCTACTTCTGCTGAAGACATTGAGTGGGCATCCTTCCCTATATGTTATCAGTAGTCTAGACTAATACCTGTAGTAATGAATTGTGATGGTGAATCTACGCCAGATATCCTAGGTCAGATCATATCAACATTGTAAGATGACGGCAGTAGGAAGGCTATGTCAATATAATATCATCAAACACATATGATGGACAGAAAGATGCATTGATGTGTGAAAGAAGATGCATGTGGAATGTTAATGTAAAACATGGACCTGTGAGTGGTCTGTTTCAGCTCTGTAATTAAATTCTTCATATCTTACACAAATTTCAGAAAATCGCTCCTTAGAAATCATAAGTATGATTTTTCTCATCTTCACTTGTTTGCTGATGATTGCACAATGGTCAGCACCATTCACATCTCTTCAGATACTGAAACAGTGAATGCTCAAATACAACAAGATGTGGACAATACCCAGGCTTGGGCTGACAAGTCGCAAGTAACATTCGTGTCTCGCAAATGCCAAGCTATGACTATCACCAATAAGAGGTCATCTAACCACTGCCCCTTGATGTTGAATGATGTGACCATCACTGAATCCCCCACTATCAATATCTTTGGGGTTACCATTGACCATAAACTCAACTGGACTCACCACTTAAACATGGTGGCTACAAGAACTGGTCAGAGGCTAGGAATACTGTGGTGAGTAATTTATCTAAGTCCCCAAAGCTTTTCCATCATCCAGGGTGGCATAGTGGTTAACACTTCTGTCACACAGCACAGGGACCCGAGTTCCATTCCAGCTTTTGGTGACTGGAAGTGTGGAGTTTGCACATTCTGCCCATGTCTGCTTGGGTTTCCTTCATGTGCTCTGGTTTCCTCCCACAGTCTAAGGATGTGCAAGTTAGGTGTATTGGCCATGCTAAATGGTCCATTGTGTCCAGGGATGTGCAGGTTAGGTGAATTAGCCATGGGAAATACAGGGATGGACTTGGTGGGGGGGGGGGTGCATTTGGGTGGAATGCTGTTCAGAGTCAGTCGGGGCTTGTTGGGCCAAATGGTCTGTTTTCACACTGAAAGGATTCTATGATGACGATGATCTACAAGGCACAAGTCAGGAAGGTGATGGAATACTCCCAGCTTGCCTGGATGGTGCATCTTCAGCAATATTCAAGAAACTTGAGGACAAAGCATCTGCTTGATTGACAGTGCATCCACCACCAACACTCAGTAGCAGCAGTGTGTACCATCTACAAGATGCACTGCAGAAACTCACCCAAGATCCTCAGACAGCACATTCCAAACTCATGACCAATTCCATCTAGAAGGACAAAGGCAACAGATAAATAGAAACACAACCAGCTGCAAGTTCCCCTCCAAGCCATTCACCATCCTGACTTGGAAATATAACACTTTTTTTTTAACTGTCGCTGGGTCAAAATCCTGGAATTCTCTTCCGAACAGCTTTGTGGATCAATCCACAGCAGGTGGACTGCAGTGAATCAATAAGGCAGCTCAACACTATCTTCTCAAGGGCAGCCAGGGGCAGACAATAAATGTTGGCCCAGCCAGTGATGCCCACATCCCACAAATGTCTTCTTTTTTAAAATGGTCCCTAGTTCTAGAATACCTAACCAATGGAAGTAGTTTATCTACCCCGTCACTTCTGATAATATCTTGAATGCTTCAGTTAGATCACCCCTTAACTTTTTAAATTCTAGGGAAAACAGGCCTAATTTCTATAATCTCTTTTCATAACTTAACCCCCAAATTCCAGGTATTATTTTTGTAAATCTGCTCAGAGTATGCCAAGGTTTTTGTATAACCTCTGCATCCTTGTAGTCCAGTCCTCTGGATATAAAGACCAACAATCCATTAGCTTTCTTGATTATTTTCTGCACAAGTTCATGTGTTGAGGGAGCAAATGTTCTCAGTATTCATTCTCCTTATTTAAGAATAGATATGAATATCTTAGAAGCAGTTCAATGAAGATTCAGAAGGACCAGTGCTCCGAACGCTTGTGTTTTCAAATAAACCTGTCCAACTGTTGTTAGTCACTAACAGTCCCCAATAACAACTATTCACCCTCCCAGCGTGATCATTAGCAACTCCTTTGTCTGTCCAACTGTCTTTCTCTCCCTTTGGGCTCTATCTAGTTGTTTACTCCAAACCATATCCACCTCCCTATTTTCTACATATAAACTGACGTTTTCCCAGCCACCATCAGTTGAGGAAGGGTCACCGGACCCAAAACATTAACTCTTGTCTCCTTCACAGATGCTGCCAGACCTGCTGAGCTTTTCCAGCAACTTTGTTTTCATTTCTGTTGGACTATAATCTGGTATCATGTGATTTCTGACCTTGTCCACCTCAGTCCAACACTGGCACCTCCACATCTTATTGAATAATGGAGTAGATTGGAAGGCTGAATGCTCCTAACAGGTTTGTTCATAATTACCTGCAGTAGTCAAAGAAAATATGGTTTATGTATTTTCCATGAATCACATAAAAACCACAATATTAGGGTCTCTTATAAAATTCTCACCTTCTTTCAATATATCAACAGCCTAAATTAATCCACCATGACCAATGCAATTTGTTCTTAAGCAAAGATTAACAGCCTCATGCATAGCATCAGGATACTGCAAATTAATGAAGAATAAAAGAAGGCTATTACAGAATAAGATCCTCGAAACAGCAATAACAGAATGACCAGATCATCTGTTTTAGTGATGTTGATTGAGGGAAGGCAAAAGTGCTAGGGAATATTTATACCTGCCAAGAGAGAAGATGGCATCTCAATTTAATGTCGCATCAATGTTTAATATTGATAGTTATCGTAAGTGGAATTGCGTCTAAAAATAGGGAACTGTTGCTTCAACTGTACGGGGCTTTAGCCAGGGTTCTGAAAAAGGGTCACTGGAGCCTAGATGTCAACTCTGATTTCTCTCCACAGATGCTGCCAGGCCTGTTGAGCTTTTTCCAGAAATTTCCGATTTCGTTTCAGATTCCGAGCATCTGCTGCTCTTAGCTTTTTTCCCTTTAGTGAGACTGCATTTGGAGGATGGTATAGGTTTTGGTCACCTTACTTTAGAAAGGCTATCATTGCATTGAATGCAGTTCAGAGAAGGTTCATTCGGCTGTTTCTGGGGATGACAGTGTTGTCCTATGAGACAGTTCACAATTTGAAAGAGTGAAAAGCGTTTTTATCAAAATGTGATAGATCTTAATGGGACTTAACAGAGTGGATGCTGAGACAGTGTTTTCTTTTTTGGAGGAAACTAGAATTAGCAGACCCAGTTCCCAAGAAATTAGGGGACTTCACATTTAACGCTCAGCCAAGGAGAGATTTTCTGTCTCAGGAAGTTGTTGGTCTATGGAATTCTGCAGTTATGAGAATTCCCTAGAGTATAATGGAGGCTGGGTCATTGAATATGTTAATGGTTGAATTAGGTTTTTCATCTTGAAGGGAATCAAGGATTATGGGGAGCTGACAAGAATGTGAAAGCCGTCATCTTATTGCATGGTTGAATAGGAATGTGGGGCTGAATAGTCTAATCTTGTTTGTAATTCTTGCGTGCGTTTGAAAGGTGGAATCTCTTATAGAGAAGCTAGGGGAGACAATAGTCTGGTAATATAATCGCTGGATCGTTAATCCAGAGATTCAAGAATGTTCGGGCAACCAGGTTTGAATTCTATGGCAGATGGTTGAATTTTTATTCAATAAAAAGAACTAAGGGCCTGATGGTGACCATGAATCCATTATCGATTATCAGGAAAAACCCGTCTGGATTTAGGAATGTCCTTTAGGGAAGGAAACTGCCATCCTTCCCTGGTCCAGCCTCCATGTGACCAGCAATGTGGTTGACTCTTAACTGCTCACTGGCAATTTAGATGGGCAATGAATGCTGGACTAGCCAGAGATGACCTCATTCCATGAATGAATAAAAAAACTTCCTCAGAACTTACTGAGTCATGTGTCTCTGCAATGGGGCTTAAATCTGTGATCTTCTCGCATAGAGGCATGGGTGTTACCCACTGAGTCACAGCTAACACTGATACTTGGTAACAGACAGGAAGTAATTGTTACAATGTCACAGTTGATGCTTATTTTCAAATGAGCACTAATACAAATACCAAGTTTAATCCTAAGAAATGTTCATTTCTAGTTTGAATGATTTAGCTCACTTAAGTATCCCAAGGTTTGTCCAATTTTTATAAAATATGCTTTACTAAACACTAGCCTGCATTTTCACTCATTTCATAATTATCCAACAAGAAATAAATTTGTTCAACAGCTCATTTAGTATGATGTAATGAGTGCCACCAGAAGTTTTGCACCAAACAATGGGAGCTTCTGTTTTACAATTAGATTTCATTGTTTTGATTTATGACACAACGTATCAGAAGAAACATATTTGATATGACCTGACACATTAACACAATGAATAGCTCTGAGGCAAATTTTCACTGTACATTATTTATGAACTGCCATCAAAATAATTTCCACACTGAAATCTCAATACTAAACTTCCGAAATGCAGGAGAAGTGTTGTCACTGAACACTAATGTTCTGCAGCTATTTGGTATTTTGGCATTAACCTACTGAAAGTAATCATGACTTTCATTCACAGATGAGCGGATTGTGATTTTAATTACATTCTTAATTCAATTAGTCTTGGGTTCATGTTGACAATTTACATGAAGTACTGTAGTCAGAATGGTCACAATTTACATGAAGTAGTCAAACTGTGCATCTTGAGGCAGTCATTACCAAGTTGTGCTCTTATCTTCACAGCAGCAGTCTGATACATATGCTCCCTCTGCCTTTGATTATGTTGCAGTGGCTAGGCTACAGTGAGCACTGCTGGCTGTGGGAGGGGTGATTGATTGCCAGTCACAAGAAAGTTTAAAGCAACATGCAGTGAACTCTAATGGTTTCTTTTTGATACACTATAAGAAACATATTTTATCTGTGACAGGATATTAATCATTACTGTTTCAACTTGGCTTTTTGCATTGGCTTATCAAAGGCAATGTTAAACTTGCTGCCGATTTTATTTGGCTAAACAATATGACTAAAGACAGTACTGCTAATTAAAGTAACCCCAAACTGCGTCAGTTTATTTATTTGAAGATCTTCAAACGTGTCTACCACAGACTGTATACATTTGATGCAATTTATTAAAAATAATTGGTTGATTCAATGAGTGGTCTGGGAAACAGAATTTGTACTGTACCATGAACATTATCATTGTGCAGTTCAATTCACAACCTAGTACATCATTCAGAAAATTTATTCTGCTAGACTGGACACAAATTAGCTGCCAAGGAAGCAGGTCCTCCACAGCCCACCCACAGGCCCAAGCCATCATGTCAAACAGTGCCAAGTGTGTGATTTATATGACTTGGACAGAAATTAAACCTCATACTGCCAAGGAAAATGGCCTCCACTTGGCCGAATGTTACACAAAGGAAACTGGAAGCACATTGTCTGGAAGATTAAGTTATTTTATACATTTTAGGAATTTGGATACAATTAGTGACAGCGTTTGTTCATCCTGGATATTGTCTCTGCCAGCTATATGTTTACATATGAGGGCAAGACTGTAACCTTCAAAAATTCCACTAATTTACTTCAGTGCATGTGTGCCTTGCTTAAAAAAAAAGGACATCTGAATTATTACCTCCTCGGAAAGTTAAAATTATTCAGTTTCTTGTTAAAAATGGACAATTTTTTTCTCTCCGTTGTGTTTTTACTGTGCAAGGTCAAATAGGAATCGTCAACATCTATAAATCAAAGTTGATATCGCCTTTAATAACGGACCACATTTTCCTGTAGAAATAATGATGGGGTTTTCAGCCCTTACCGTGAATTTTGTGGAAGCAAGACAGCAACTTTTATTTACCACAGGGCACACTTTCATATGTAAATCAGGAGTGATACTGTCGAGTTGTAATACTGTTCAGACGTTGTAGAAGGATGATATTCTCTAAGAGACCTCATTGTTGAGATAAATGGGATAATGTAGAGTTGATGAACTTACCTGTTGAAAGTGGGGCCTTCCCATTCCAATGCAAATTCCCAATAAGATTGTGAAAGTTTAATTATTGCCAAATTACATCTCTGCCACTGAAAATGGAATCTCATACCTTCAGTTCTAAATTCTTAATGATTTTGAAAAAAGGAACTAAATAAATTTTTTGAACTTCTCGTCTATCTTGACATGTCATTCTTTTATTCTCTTTATTTCACTTTGTTTACTTTAATTAACATTGAATTTACTGTTTTCACTTTCATTAGGTTCAATTTTGAAAACTAGTGGGTTTGTAGAATATAACAGAATACTCTGGATTTGAATCACAGTGATACAATAGAGCAAGTCCTGTTAGGATATGGTTATCTTGTTGTCAATTGAGGTAAAGTCAGAAGAATATATTTTTCAGAAATTCATATATTCTTACTTTATTGCAGCTTTATCCCCGTTAAGACCAAAAAGGCTTTTGATAAAATGGAGCTGAGGATGTTGAGGGTGTTCAGGCTGTTTGTTTTTATTCATTGGTGGCCTACTTTAAGCAGCTTTCACAACCTCTTAATGTCCCAAAGTTCTTTACAGCCAGTGAAATACTTTTGAAGTGCAGTTGCTGTTGTAATAAGGAAACATAGCAGCCAATTTAGACAGAGCAGCTCCCACAACCAGCAATATCATGAAGACCACGTTTTTCTGTGTTTCTTTCAGTGATGTTTAGGGATACATATTTGCCAACATATCATGGAAGACTCACAGCTTTTCTTAAAAATAGCGCAAAGGGAGTGTTTTATGTCCACCTGAGAGGGTAATTGGGACTTAGCTCAACCAAAAACTGCCCCCTCCCCGACAGTGCAGCACTCCCTCGATATTAAATAATTCTCTCAAGTGACACTTGAGGCAGCGTCCTCTGATTCTGAACTGGCAATGATATCAACTAAGCAACAGCTAAATGTCTATCAAGAAGCATTAGGAAATGAGAAGATGTCAACTAATTTTGACCTGAACTGAACTGTGAGAACTAATTTTGGTTGCAATTACATGAAAGAAGATCCCTGGTTAAGCTTAACCCAATACAGCACAATATGAATACATCACTATCTCTTTGAGTGGTAACAACCTACCTGTTTGTACACAATGAGACAGACAAACAGATGCGAAGCTTCTGCCCTGCTTCTAGTCTGCCTTCCTACAAGATAAATACATCAAGAGCAGTGTAAACAGTAATCAATGAAATTTTGTTTGAAATCTTCTCAAAAAAGTCAGGCCATTGTTGCTAGACAGCCAGAATTTGCTCAGTATCATTTTCACGTATTTTTGTTTATTTATCTCTATTTGTTTGTTTTTTAAAGAAAATATCTTTTCTTTTAAGTTTATTTTCCTCCCCTATTGGCACATTCAGACATCTCTACAAATGGCCACTGGGAGGTGCATGAGGGCAGTCACAAATAAGTTGCTTGCTGACTTTCTGACACTCTTCCTTCAGACTCAAGGCTAACAAATGCAGGCAACTGCAAACATTAATCTGCCAATCTAGTTCTGGGATACATTGTGCATAAAATCTTCTTCCATAAAAACTCCTCATGTATGATGCTAGATTTTTACATTAACCCGGTAGGAAGAGGGAAACCTCTCTTATTAGCAATTTCAATGAATGAGTGAAGAATGTGAGCTCTCGTTCTGCATTTCTGACATAAAAAGCTTGCTGTAATGTTGGCCTTTTGAGAAGAGTCACCTTTGCTTCAATAGGATGAATGGAAAGCTTTAATGTAGGGAAGGCAATTCTTCCAAGTGGATATTTTTGCTATTTAGGTGTTATTATCAGACTGCTTATCGAATACCCAGCAATGGATGCGTTCAAATTTTATTTGCTATTAAACAGGCTTATTGAAGCCAGTGACCCTGCTCCAAACTCCATTCACAAACTTTTGACTTTAGTTCTCTTCCTGCTGATAGTCCAAAATCAAGCCAATCTGTTTGCAGCTTCAGTGTCTCATTTACCTGTGATGAACATCCGACCCCATATTTGAGCCATCAATAAGGTTTTTGAGTCTGTTACTTGACCTCTGTCTCACCCCATATGCTGCTGAACCTTCATTTTTGATTCTTCGAACACACTTCTAGCTGTAAATTTCTATTCTCCCTTCGCAGGAGGTTATTCGAATATCTGCTGCCCATGTCTTGTAGCAAGTGCTATTCCTCTATCGCCTCCATTCTGTTTCACTTACATTGGCTCCTTATAAATATCTTGATTTTAAAACTCCCATCCTTGTTTATAAATCCCTGCATGCCCTGGTCCATCCTTATCACTGCAATCTCCTGGAAATCTCTCAGATATATGCAACCCTCCAACTCTAAGTGCTCCACCATTGGTGGCTCAACCTTCTGTTACCTAGGTCCCAAACTTTTGAAACATTCCCAATAGCCTTTGATCTTGCTGTCCTCCTTTAAGAACTCCCTTAGAACCTTGTTCACCATGGTTTTAACCCAATATCATCTGAAATAGCTCTGTATCATACGCTGTTTAGTAGTCCTCAGTGACATTTTATTCCTTTACATAAAATAAAAGTTTTTGTAGTAGTTACAGTGTGTGTTCAAATATTGGAAAGTGAAAGCACTGTTTTTTCCAAACAATATGTTTGTCTACAGGATTATATTTATACTCTGTTTTAATATGATATCACTGAAGTTTAACTCACATTCCTCAACTTACGTCAATACTTTATAACAAGTTGAAGATTAGCAGTTACAAAATCACATCAATATAAAAAAGCTCCTGCTAGGCTAATTTTCTCGCCGTCTACCTGCTTGTTTAAAGACAAATATACTTAGGAGTAAATTTTCTGACTATGTTCTTATCCCCATACACAATTCAAAGCCTGACAATAAGATAAACTGATTAAGAGGTGTATGTTTGCAATGTTCCAACCCAGGCACTCATTTTGGATGAACCCATACGATATGGCATGCACAACTGGGACATTAAACTCTTGGTGTTTATTAGGAGTTCATGCACTCCACTGTCTGGCATGTTTTCAGCAATACACAGCCAGCTCAAATAGACTTTTGTGCTTGATGGAACATCAGCAAAACCATATACTCCTTCAAATGGCTCACAGTAAAGAAAGTGATTGATCACATCTGTCAGAAATGTCCTATGGTGCACTGAAATGCAGTGACACTCATGTAAACAAATGCGACAGCCATTTTGTAGACAGCAAGATCCCACAGGTGGCTATGGAATGAATGATCAGGTAATCTGTTTTTGATCGAGCTACGTTAAGGCATGCTGGCCCAGGATGCCAAAATTCCTTTCTCATCTTTCAATAGTGCCATGGGACATTTAACCTCAAAATGAACTAAAGAAATGGGCAAACAGCCCTAAGATTTGTTACCTTATGCATAGGAAATCAGCTGTCCCTACATACTACAACAGAGAATCCTGAACATGAAGATGTTACTTTGTCTGCTCTACAGTCTTTCAACTGTTGCTAATTTATTTTGGTGCTTTCAATAGAGGTCAGTAAAGTCAGTTTTATGATGAAGATCACAAACATTAAATAATAGAGATAACATATAATTGCTATCAACCTTTGTCTTTCTCCTTTTTAATGCTGATATGTTAATAAAAATCTTGAGTTTCTGAGGCCAAGTGGTAAGAGGTCACAAGGATATGAAATTCTCGCTTGTCCACCATCTCATTAGCTAATTTGTTATAACAACATATCAGTTGAGTGTAGAATTACCTGGTCAGCGAGTGTTAGCAACACTTCAGCCTCCAAAAACCAATACAAGAGCTAAAAGGTATGTTTCTTGTTCTGCACAGGCACAAGGGAATGATTTCATTCGAATGAGAAGGTATGTACGATGGCTAGTTTGACTTCAACGGCAAGTGAATGACAAAGTAGAAAATGAGTTTGGAAAATTTGGCAGAAGTTTTGGAGGGTGACTCATACGTGAGGTTACTGAAAAATTAAAGATTTGTGGCCCGGAAGTCAGGATATCCTTTTACATAAAATCGACTGCAGTGTACACTGTTTACAAATTCTTCCACTTTTTCTTTAGCAGATTAAATTGAACAGAACTAAAAATTTGAATATCAGACATTTACATAGAAAAATGTATTCATGCTGCCTAGTACATAAAAATATGTTTTACAAAAAATAGCTACTTCTATTGTCACCATTATTTTGCCTACAAACATTGTGGTCAGTTTTCATACAGAAATGTCCAATAATGAAAAATGAATGATTTCCAGGCACTTCAAATATGACAACAGTTTAGACAGTATTTTCTATGCAGAAAAGGCAGCTGAGAAGAGATTTTACGAAGGTATCGAAATGGTGAGAGGTCTGGACAGACTATATAGGGAGAAACTGTCTCATTCATGAAAGGATCAAGAATGAGATCAAAATGATTTAATACAATTGGTAAAAGAAGGAAAAGCAACAGGAGAAAGTTGTTTTTCAAACAACAAGTAAATGTAACGTCAGGGGTAACAATGTTTGTCCATCCATGCTGCACAGTTATCCAGGACCCTTGACTGTGCAGAGCTAACCGGCATGATTGAGAATGACCAGCAACCCATCTCTGAGAAGAAGTTCCAACCACTTATGGTCCTGCTATTGGGGCACCTGCCACTGCTCCATTCAAAGTGCATGCAAACCATTAGGCCCCGGTGGACATCAGGTCTCAAAACATTGCTTGGCGTGCCTGATGGCAATTATCATGCTTCCACACATTCCTCTCTTGTTTTCTAAAGATTAATGGGAGGCCACTTACCCGAAGATAGGAAGAGCATGTTTGACTCAAAATGAATGAGCGCCTTCATTCTGCCATATAAAACCCTGACAATGGGCCGTGCAGAGGTAAGTTACGCATAGAATTATTGAATCCCTACAATGCGGAAGCAGGTCATTCAGACTTCACACTGACCCTCTGAACAGCATCCCATTCAGACCCAGTCCCTGTGCCCTACCCCTGTATCTCTACATTTGCATGGCTAATCCACCTGACCTACGCATCCCTGGACACAATGCATAATTTAGCAGGGTCAAGCCACCTAACCTGTACATCTTGGGCTCTTCGACAAGCTTTTATTTAGAACCTGGTCCCATATTGTTTTCTTCACTGATTTTTTCTCTCAAGTATTGCACAGTTTATTGCCCCCAAGTTATCACTGTATGATTCATAAACATAAAGTGTAAGATAAACTATTTTTTGCAGCCATGAATGGAATCTTGATATATCTGGCAAATAAATGATTAAAACTGCTCCATATTACATCTGAAAGAGAGGCAAAAAATGAAAGAAATTTGTCACCTGTACAAACTATGTTGGAGATAGAGGGTGCAAGTATTGTGATGTAACAATTTTTGTGTTACATAAATGATGCATTTTGGGCACCAGTTTCTACAGGATCTGGCGAATAAACAACAAGTTGGCTAAGAACTTTTCCTAGTTGGAAGTCATGCTGTGTTAGAGGATTACACTAGATATGGCAAATGTGGGAGGTATCATTCAGTGCCAGAACTAAAATTCAGGATCATTTGTACTTTGCATGAATGCATTTTAATGCAGGCATCTGTACAACAGTGAGAAGGGGAACTTGAAGTCAAGAACTCAGTGGGTCAATTGTTGAGTGCAAGTGACCAGAGGATAGTCACTCGAATATTTTAAAGAATGCTTGTCTCTGACAGCTGAGGTTCTAAGTTCATGTCACAGTGGGGGACGTGAACATGGTCTGGCTGTCCTGACACCACAAGAGCTGTATGGGCACCAACCATTGAAACATTGCTGAGATAAAACTTCAAAGTGAACTCACACCTTCAATGGATCCTGCCAGATTAGATATTTGACAACTGGCTTGCTAAAAAGTCGCAAGTCAGTATTCCTACCTATTCAAGAAGGAACAAAGCTGATCAAATGTTGGATGCACAGAATACTTGATGGTAATTAAAACAGATAGATGTGAATTGACATACGCCTTTAGGTGTTGGAGCAGCTTTTATATCTATACACACAATGACTGTGACACCACCTACAGAGATGTTTTGACCCATGCTGCAGATTCACATTTGTTCCGGATTTGAAGTAGATCCACACTAACTGGTCAAATGCAGTTGGCACTGTGTTTTCACAATGGCTGGAATAAAAAATCCAGCTGTTAATCTGTACCGCTCTTCAAGATATGAAACAGCAAATGAATATCAAGCTATTTGAAGTACAATTTCCATGGATCCTCATCAGCAATTACAATTCAAATTCAAGACACTAAAAACTTTGTGTAAAAGGCCATGTGATAGCTTATCTACATGAAATGATGTAGCATAGCCTATTGCAGATGAATTGGTCGTGAAAAAGATCAAGGATGTTGGTTGTAAAAATTGATTGTTGATATATCTGCAGGTATAAAATGGTCGCTGATGGTGGCCATTCCACTGAAGAAGTGTCTTTTCATGTTAATTGTCAGAATTTAGGATAGATGTCTAGGCTTGCACTGGAAAAATGTGTTGGGCTATTTGTATTTGCAAAATAACAGCTTGTGTTTTAATTTGGATGCTGAATGGAGTGGTCAGTGCTGTATGACTCTGTAACTGTCTGACTGTTGTCAACGGTGCTGGAATGAACAAAGCCAGCTTTCAAAAGAGCTGATGTGTACCTTGGTCAACCTTGTTAATTTCAGCAACCGCTGTTGCCAAAGCCCCCTCTCTATAAGCCTGCTTTCTTACGTAGTAAGCTTGTCTGAGATCTCCTTTCCAAAATACACTAATGGCTGACCACAGCCTCTGCCTTCCTTTCCCAGGTGGTTAGCTTCTGAACCAGTAATCCTTGAGGCAGCCTGCTGATCAGGAAGAGACAGTGATAACTGCCAATGCTGGAGTCAGAGATAACATAGTGTGGAGCTGGAGGAACACAGCAGGCCAGGCAGTATCAGAGGACTAGGAAAGTTGATGTTTCAGGTCAGAAAATTTTTCAGAGAAAAAATGTCAACTTTCCTCCTCCTCTGATGCTGCCTGGCCTGTTGTGTTCCTCCAGTTCCACACTGTGTTATAGAACATAGAACATAGAACATAGTAAAGTACAGCACAGTATAGGCCCTTCGGTCCACGATGTTATGCTGTGGAATAATCCTAATGCAAAAATAAAATAACCTAATCTACATTCCCCTCAATTCACTGCTGTCCATGTGCATATCCAGCAGTCGCTTAAATGTCACTAATGACTCTACTTCCACTGGTAAAGTATTCCATGCGCTCACAACTCTCTGGGTGAAGAACCTCCCTCTGATATCTCCTCTATACCTTCCTCCTAATACCTTACAACTATGACCCCTCGTGACAGTCAATTCTGCCCTGGGAAAAGGTCTCTGGCTATCGACTCTATCCATGCCTCTCATTACCTTGTACGCCTCGATCAGGTTACCTCTCTTCCTCCTTCTCTCCAGAGAGAAAAAGTCTGAGCTCAGTCAAACTCTCCTCGTAAGACAAGACCTCCAGTCCAGGCAGCATCCTGGTAAACCTCCTTTGCACCCTCTCCAAAGCCTCCACATCTTTCCTATAATAGGGCGACCAGAACTGGACCACAATATTCCAAGTGTGGTCTCACCAGGGTTTTGTAGAGCTGCAGCATAACCTTGCGGCTCTTAAACTCGATCCCCCTGTTAATGAAAGCTAAAACACCATCTGCTTTCTTAACATCCTTATCCACTTGGGTGGCAACTTTGAGGGAGCTATGTACTTGAACACCAAGATCCCACTGTTCCTCCACACTGCCGAGAATCCTGCCTTTACTCCTATATTCAGCATTTAAGTTCGACCTTCCAAAATGCATCACTTCGCATTTATCCAGGTTGAACTCCATCTGCCATTTCTCAGCCCAGCTCTGCATACTGTCAATGTCTCGCTGAAGCCTGCAATAGCCCTCGATACTATCAATGGCACCTCCAACCTTTGTGTCATCAGCAAACATACTAACCCAACCCACAACCTCCTCATCCAAGTCATTTATAAAAACTACAAAGAGCAGAGGCCCAAGAACAGAGCCCTGCGGGACACCACTCAGCACTGACCTCCAGGCAGAATATTTACCATCTACAACCACTCTCTTCCTCCTGTCGGCCAACCAATTCTGAATCCAGACAGCCAAATCACCCTGTATCCCATACCTCCTGACTTTATGAATGAGCCTGCAGTGGGGAACCTTATCAAATGCCTTGCTGAAGTCCCAGTACACCACATCCACTGCTTGACCCTCATCAACCTGTCTCGTGACTTGTTCAAAGAACTCAATAAGATTTGTAAGGCATGACCTGCCCCTCACAAAGCCACGCTGACTCCCTTTAATCACACTATGCTTTTCCAAATAGTCATAAATCCTATCCCTCAGAATTCTTTCCAAAACCTTGCTGACCACAGACGTAAGACTGACTGTCTGGTAATTTCCAGGGATTTCCCTATTCCCTTTCTTGAAAAGAGGAACAACATTTGCCTCCCTCCAATCTTCTGGTACGACTCCCATGGAGAGTGAGGAAGCAAAGATCTTCGCCAGTGGCTTAGCAACCTCCTTCCTCGCTTCCCGGAGAAACCTAGGATAAATCTGGTCTGGCCCTGGGGACATATCAATCTTAGTGTTTGCCAAAATTTCCAGCACATCAACTTCCTCAATCTTGATCTGTTCAAGCCTGTTTTCCTGCTCCTCAAAGTTCTCATTCACAACAAGGTCCCTTTCCTGAGTGAAAACCGAAGCAAAAAACTCATTTAGGGCTTCCCCTATCTGCTCAGACTCCACGCACAAGTTCCCTACGCTATCCCTGATTGGCCTTACCTTCTCCCTGATCATTCTCTTATTCCTCACGTCTGAGTAAAATGCCTTTGGGTTCTCCCTAATCCTTCCTGCCAAGCCTTTTTTGTGCCCCTTCCTGGCCATCCTCAGTCCACTTTTGAGCTCCTTCTGAGCAAGCCTGTAATCCTCCAAAGCTGTGCTAGACCCTTGCTTCCTCCACCTTACGCAAGCTGCCTTTTTCTTTTTGACGAGAAGCACCTTTGTTCCCGTCATCCAAGGCTCCTTAATCTTACCCCTTCTTACCTGTCTCAGAGGAACAAATTTATGCGTCACTCGCAATAACTGTTCGTTAAACAGTCTCCACATGTCTGCTGTGCCCTTTCTGTGGAACAATTGCTCTCAATCTGTACTTCCCAACTCCTGTCTGATAGCGTCAGAGTTTCCTTTTCCCCAGTTAAATATCTTCCCCTGGTAACTGCTCCTTTCCCTTTCCATGGCTATGGTAAATGTGAGGCTGTTGTGGCCACTGTCGCCAAAGTGTTCTCCCACCACGAGATCTGACACCTGTCCTGGCTCATTGCCGAGCACCAAATCCAAAATGGCCTCCCCCCTCGTCGGCCTGTCCACATACAGAGTAAGGAAACCCTCCTGAACACACCTGACAAAACGGCTTCCTCCGAACCATCTGCACTAAGGTCGGTGGAGTTGTGGATAGTGACAAAGGATGCTGTAGGTTGCAGAGAGACATAGATAAGCTGCAGAGCTGGGCTGAGAGGTGGCAAATGGAGTTTAATGCAGACAAATGTGAGGTGATGCACTTTGGTAGGAGTAACCAGAAGGCAAAGTACAGGGCTAATGGTAAGATTCTTAGTAGTGTAGATGAGCAGAGAGATCTTGGTGTCCATGTACACAGACCCTTGAAAGTTGCCACCCAGGTTCACAGGGCTGTTAAGAAGGCATACAGTGTTTTAGCTTTTATTAATAGAGGGATCGAGTTCCGGAACCAAGAGGTTATGGGTGAAGCTGTACAAACTCTGGTGCGGCTGCAGTTGGAGTATTGTGTACAGTTCTGGTCACCGCATTATAAGAAGGATGTGAAAGCTTTGGAAAGGTTGCAGAGGAGATTTACTAGGATGTTGCCTGGTATGGAGGGAAGGTCTTACGAGGAAAGGCTGAGGGACTTGAGGCTGTTTTCATTAGAGAGAAGAAGGTTGAGAGGTGACTTAATTGAGACATATAAAATAATCAGAGGGTTAGATAGGGTGGATAGGGAGAGTCTTTTTCCTAGGATGGTGACCGCGAGCACGAGGGGGTGTAGCTTTAAATTGGGGGTGAAAGATATAGGACAGATGTCAGAGGTAGTTTCTTTACTCAGAGACTAGTAAGGGAATGGAATGTTTTGCCTGCAACGGTAGTAGATTCGCCAACTTTAGGTACATTTAAGTTGTCATTGGATAAGCATAAGGACGTACATGGAATAGTGTAGGTTAGATGGGCTTGAGATCGGTATGACAGGTCGGCACAATGTCGAGGGCCCAAGGGCCTGTACTGTGCTGTAATGTTCTATGTTCTATGTTCTAATATTGGGAAAGTTGAAGTCACCCATAACAATAACCCTGCTACGTTTGCACTTTTCAACAATCTGCCTGCCTATGAGTTCTTTGATCTCCCTACTGCTATTTGTGGGTATGTAGAAAACCCCCAGTGAGGTGACTGCTCCCTTGCTGTTCCTAACTTCCACCCATACTGACTCAGTTGATAAACCTTCCTCGGCAACCTCAGCCCATACCACCTCAGTAGACGAGTCCTCATCAAAAGTTCTTTCAGCCATCGTTATACTGTCCTTGACCAACAAAGCCACACCTCCCCCTCTTTTACCACCTTCCTTGACCTTAATGAAAGATCTAAACCCTGGAACCTGCAACATCCATTCCTGACCCTGCTCTATCCATGTCTCCGAAATGGCCACAACATCGAAGTCCCAGGTGCCTATCCAAGCTGCAAGCTCACCTACCTTATTCTGGATACTCCTGGTGTTAAAGTAGACACACTTCAATCCAGCTTGCTGTCTGCCAGCACACTCCGGTGACAGTGAGGTCCTGACCATGTCCTCCCTACGCTCAGCCTCCTGTGTACTAGGACTACACCTCAGTTTCCCATCCCCCTTCTGAGCTAGTTTAAATCCACCCGGATAGCACTAGCAAATTTCCCACCCAGGATATTAGTGCCCCTCTGGTTCAAGTGGAGACGGTCCTGTTTGTAGAGGTCCCACCTTCCCCAGAATGACCCCCAATTGTCCATGTGCCTGAAGCCCTCCGTCCTGCACCATCCCTGAAGCCACATGTTCAGCTGAAATCTCTCCCTGTTCTTTGCCTCGCTATCACGTGGCAAGGGTCACAAACCAGACATAACCAGTATGTTTGTTCTAGCTCTCAGCTTCCACCCTAGCTCCCTGAAATCCTGCCTGACATCCCTATCCCTCTTTCTACCTATGTATCTACCGAATCTGCTGATCGGGAAGCTGCTTTCCCAAGACTGAAAGTAAAGCAGTGCAGGAGCAATCCTGTCAGTTCCATACATTGAAATTGGAGGCTGCTCCTTACTTTCCCCTCCACCACCACCCAACACCCCCCCAACCCCACCCCCACCTCCCAGATTAACAGCTGGACTTTTTATTCCAACCATTGTGAAAACACAGCGCCGCTCTCCTTACCCTCGACTTTATTTACTGTCTCTGGCACAGGGTGAGTCTTGTGGTTTATATTCATTCTGGGACTGGTGAGCCACGTCTGGGACCACAGCAAGTGGTGGCTGGTTCATCAATGAAGCCATCAGGAATTTATTGTGTTGCTGCCATTGGCCTCATTGGTAGTGTGGACAGAGTGCATTCTGTTGCAGGATTGTCACTTGATTCATTTTGATTCTGATGTAGACCAAAGTCTAAAACTCAGCAAGTCTCAGACATAGGGATCATTCCTTTCATTCATGTTGATGACTGCAATGTATCTTTAACCCAGGAGATTTAGAGTATAAAGTGAATTTCAACACTTCAATTTTCTTACACGAATTTCAGAAAACCCTGAACTGACCATTTTCATATTTCATTGCGAGATTAAAATATGAAACTTCTCACTTAATGTGATGAAACACTATCAACATAAAAACTGGAGTTGTTCGAGAAGGTTAATCCTCACCTTATACGGACACCTCATGTGGATAATATGCCTACATCATACTCATAATGTTCACAAAGTTCTGGACTTTGTAATCAGTTCCATTTTTCTTGCAAGAATTCAAGTTAATCGAGTCAAGATAGATATTTTCTAACATAAAAATCACCTATGCTCCTGCTTAGTGCAAGTAGGTCACACCTTGACTAAAATGACATTGCTTCTCCATTCAAAATCCAGTTGCGTGCATCAAGGTTATAATTACAGAGTCATGCCTTGATTTAGAAGTTTACATAGCACATTACACTAGATAAGTCACACAGTACTATTTAGTGAACACACAACCAAACATTGCCATTATGAGGTTTGACTTGGCCAGTCTCAGATGCTTGTACCTCACTTCTGACAATCTGGTGAGCTAAGCCTAAAGAATTTCATGATTAAGTTACAAAACCCCCGAGGTAAACCAAGGAGAAATTGACTGTTGGCTAGTGTCAATGGAAAACTGCAAGGTGGAGTTTCTGTGTTATCAGTGAACACTAACATATAACGTTTGTAATGTCTGCGCATACGTCTTTTGTAGAAAAATATTAATAAACAAGACAGAGTCAGTCAATTGTGAAAATTTGACCCTTTCGTCCCTGTTTTACAGACTCGCTGTCTGGTTTGAACCTGTTCACTTTAAGACAATGCATTTAAATATAATGTATAGAAAATTAATTAACTGGAGAGAACATAATTTTTAAAAAGATTTGTTCTTAGCATGTGTGTGTCACTGTCAGGGTCAGGTGTACTATTGCTCCAACTTTGATACATCTGGGAGGCTGGCTGTACTTTAAAAGAGTCAACTTTATTGGTGTGGGTCTGGAGTCACATGGAGACAAGCAGGCAGGATTTCTTCCCTGATAATAAAATGTGAGGCTGGATGAACACAGCAGGCCAAGCAGCATCTCAGGAGCACAAAAGCTGACGTTTCGGGCCTAGACCCTTCATCAGAGAGGGGGATGGGGGGAGGGAACTGGAATAAATAGGGAGAGAGGGGCAGGCGGACCGAAGATGGAGAGTAAAGAAGATAGGTGGAGAGGGTGTAGGTGGGGAGGTAGGGAGGGGATAGGCCTCCCACCCCAAGCCGCACCCCCAGCTACCTACTAACCTCATCCCACCTCCTTGACCTGTCCGTCTTCCCTGGACTGACCTATCCCCTCCCTACCTCCCCACCTACACCCTCTCCACCTATCTTCTTTACTCTCCATCTTCGGTCCGCCTCCCCCTCTCTCCCTATTTATTCCAGTTCCCTCCCCCCATCCCCCTCTCTGATGAAGGGTCTAGGCCCGAAACGTCAGCTTTTGTGCTCCTGAGATGCTGCTTGGCCTGCTGTGTTCATCCAGCCTCACATTTTATTATCTTGGAATCTCCAGCATCTGCAGTTCCCATTATCTCAGGATTTCTTCCCTTATGTACTCTCAGCTTCCTGATTATTTTTACTATTTGCCCATTTGCTACCAAATTGGGTGATAAAATAGGTAGAATCTTGTAAAGCTGTAATGCCTTATTCTTCAGGAGAGAAACATGACCAAGTTTGCAGTTGCATGTAAAATGACGGGAAGAAGCGTGAGTCCAGGAACTGGACAATAATTTTGCTGTTGTCTCGCACTGGCACTACTAATTCTCAAAAAAGCAGGGGCGGGAGCAGTTCATGTACTTGAGGTGGGAGGTGTGCATGACTTTCATGATTGTCCTGTCCACTGTAAATTCTGCCTCCTTCCATCCTGATGCTGGAATAAGTATTCCATTATAACATTGCTACATATTCCTCCCCAGACTTTGCTGGGTTCTCTTCTTCCAATTCAAGTACTCTGAGTTATGAAAACTGCCGTAACCCAGGAAAATGATCATTCTGTTATGACTCTCCTTTGGTGCAATGAAGGAAATCCAGTTTAAAATGTTGCAAATCAACTTCTAAATATTTGTTTATTTGACATTTCATGACTTCATTTTTCACTTCATGATGAATAGAATGCACCCAGATCATGAACATTAAAGTGGAGAAAGAGAGCAGATCAAAGAAACATTTTAGTGTTTAACAGAAGGATTTGTTTTCTCTTTCTTTTGATTGCATTTTTCACGAAAACTCTTAAAAACAATTTGCTTATCCTGTTTTCCCTAGCCAATTTATTTTTATAGCAAGTAGCTAAATGGGAAGATTTCAGAATATCACCCTCAGGATCAATGACCAAGAACACACACAGGGTACAATTCTGCTTAATACTCTGCAGGCACAACTTAATGATCAGTATGTAAATTCTTACGTTCAGCTGGTCTTCCTAATTCATACACAACATTCATTCCAACCAAACAAAATTCCAACTCCAATTAGACAAAATAATTGGTCATGTATTTTTATGATATCTTGTCATGTATATTTTGTCTGAATAACTGTAGTTTGTAAAGCAATAAATTTCATTGATAGTACTTTAAATAAGTACATATATAAGGACAGGTTGATATTTAGAGACAACTACTTTCCTTTCAGTCACTCTCTTTCTTTGTTACTTACTGTGATCATCAAACTAATGGATACCATGGCCAGTTTAACTGTATTAGTAAACCATCCACGTTCCAATTTACAATTGCCAACAATGTGAGAAGGTTCTGTGATGATCCTATGTCTCCTTGAAATTGGCTTTTTATAATACACCTATGGAATAACCTTGGAAAAAGGAAGTAGCGAGGAAAGTAGACAAAGTTGTTAGACAGAGAGAAAGCATGTTCCAGGAGGAGGCTGAATAAAAGTGTAGGCTAGGGCTAGGCCCAGAGAGATAAGACTTTAAAATCTGGACATTTTTCTTTTTCTTTTAGCTCTGTTTCTTTTATTTCATTTTTAAAAAATTCTGGTTTTGTATTTTAACAATTATGCTGGAGAATGGTAACTGTACACATTTCACTGTATCCCTGTATTCCTGTACTTGAGTACACGTGACAATAAAATCCGTTTCTAATTCTGCTCAAGCAGCTAACAATTTCTTGAGGTGGAGGAAATAATTCTGAAAAAATTTGGTTAAAACAGACAGCAAACATTTTCTACACAAGCACATACAATGCAAAAATTCAAAACTATTGTCTTCCTTCATAATTTCCAGCAATTAGTCCTGACTTAAGTTACTCTACTATCGGCAACGTGCCTTCAGCTATCTAAGCTGAAAGCCCTGAATTTCCATTTCTACATCTTTCTCTCTCTTCCACTTTCAGGCCATCCTTAAAACCTACATTTAGACCAGTTCTTGCTCACCTGCTCTGATATCTCCTTTTGTATCTCAGTGTCAAATTTGTTTGACAATGCTCATGTGAAGTTTTTGATGCACTATCAAAATGCACTTATTCTAAACATGGGTAATTTTATGATTTTGTGACCCATATTGGGAAATGACAAGCTGTGCACTGGAGGTTTTCTGAGGTTTCAGCACTGCTGTCTACTTGCAGTGCCAGATTATGAAATCACCCTAAATAAATTAATGTAAATGGCAATGATGTCTTGAAATCAAAGATTAATTTATAAAATGGAGTGCTTTAACAATTTACGGCTGCATTGAGGCAATACATAAATATAAATCCTTCTAGTTTTTGATTAAAAGTTCAATACATTTATTCAGTATTTATTCAGACCACAAGGTTTGCAGGTTTTTATTCCTGTGTTGGATAATTTCAGCCAGCGCAGCAGGTATGGGTGCTCCTATTGATGTAGTGTTCCTCACTGAGAGGGGAAATAAAAAATTCAACAAGGATTCTTGCTGCAATCAACTCCCATTGAAACCATGTGCAAGCGAGCGAGAATAATTTTGAACTTCCTTTGTCCTTTCCCTTTCATGGAATTTAGACATCACTGGCAAGGCATTTGTTGCCCATTCCACCTGTCCTTATTTGAGTACCTATCCAATCATTAGTCTAGTAGATCATCGTTAATCTGTTTCTAACATATTTTATCTTTCCATAAGTAAACAGAACAATTCTGTTCGCAGTTCTCCAGATTATATAAAGCCTTGTATCACTGAAGCATAGTTTCCCTACTTTTCCATTTCTAATAAATTGAAACATTGTTAACTTTCCTCATTGCTTTCGGTACTTGCCCAGCAATTCATGCGCTGAGACATCAGATCTATTTGCATCTCAAATTTCTGCAATCTCTCAAAATTTGAAAAATGTATTTTTCTAAATTAATGTTTCAAAATGGACACTATCACCTGTTCCTACAGTATATTTTATTTGCCAGATTTTATGTCCCTCATCAAACCTATCTGTGTCCTATGACCTAACCTGCCCCTTTGTAGCCTCCATATGTCTAAATACAACTTACTTTCTTTGTAAAGTCGGCAAATTTAGCACAGTACTTCTGCCCTTTCATATAACTCATTGCAAAATTTTTGAGGCTCCAGCATTGATTCTTGTGGCACACCACTTGTTACATCCTGCCAACCTGAAAATACCTCTTTTATTCCTCTTCTGTTTCCTTTTAGGTGGCCACACTTCTACTCATGTCAACATTGTAAAACCTACACTAATAGCTCTTATTATCTGTAATAATCTTTGACCTGACAATCTGTAAATCTGATGAAGGGTCTAGGCCGGAAACGTCAGCTTTTGTGCTCCTGAGATGCTGCTGGGCCTGCTGTGTTCATTCAGCCTCACATTTTATTATCTTGGATTCTCCAGCATCTGCAGTTCCCATTATCACTGATACAATCTGTAAATCTAAGTACTAAATATTCACCAGGTCCCCTTTATCTACAACATGTGTTACTTCCAAAAATAACTCCAAAAAGTTGGTAAAATACCATTTCCCTTTCACAAAACCTCATTGGCTCTGCCTGAATACTTTGAAATTATGTGTTCCACTCTAACATCTGCAATAGTAACTTCAAACATTTTCTAAATGACTGACATTTAAGATAACCGGTCTGTAGTTTCTTGCTTTCCGTCTCCACCTCTTTTTGAATAAAGGAGTTACATTCACTCTTTCCCAATCAAATGAAACCTTCCTCAAATCTAGGGAATTTTGGAAAACTAAAATCAATGCAGCAAATTGCAGTAGCCAATTCTTTTAAGGCACTAGGAAGGAATTAATCAGCATAAGATTCAGAATCTTCTGAAAAAAGGTCACTGGACATGAAAGGTTAACGTTACTTTCGCTCCACAGATGCTACCAGACTTGCTGAGATTTTCCAGCAGTTTCTGATTTTGCTTCTGATTTTCAGCATTCACAGTTCTTTGGTTTTTGTTTGAGGTTATGATTTAAAACTAGCTCATTGCATAATGCCGAATCTGGCATAGCTTGCTTTCTTGTTGGCTCCAGATTATACTGATCAAGGAAACTGTCCTGATGAAAACTTCTACAGAATCCTCAACTAGGATACCTTTACCTATCTAATTTTTCCAGTCTATATTGAGATTAAAATCTCCCTGATTAATGCCTTTTTTCTGACAATCTCCCATTATTTATTCCTTTACAATCCACCTTACTATGTGTTTACTGTTAGGAAACATGTACTTCGCTCCTACGAGCACTTTATGTCTTTATCATTTCTTATTTCTTTCCAACTCACTTCTATGTCCTGGTTTGCCAAACATAGATTATCTCCCTTGATTGTACTAATACCATTCTTAACTGACAGAGCCAAACTTCCACCATTTCTTGCCCTTATGCATACTTTAATATTCAGGTCCCAATCACCAGGCTTACAGTGTAAGTAATTTGCACATGCTTGAAGCTACATATATAAATGGTCAAGATCATGCTTTAGGTAAAAGAAATTTGTAAAAAAATTGCACCTATTTTGGTAAAAGAGAGGAGAGAGCCAATCTTAGCTGCATCCCCATGACAACACACAAACCAAATTTGAGCCTTCCTGTCTGGTCAGGGTATGGAGATTGTTTTTGCTGTATCTCCCTATCAGTGATGGTTCAACCAATCAGCACCCTCTTCTCTGACTACATGAAATGGCATCTTTTCCCTCAAGTCTATTACTGATGATTGCAAGATAAAAAAAACTTCAACTTTTAGTTTTCTTTTAGCAATGCTTCAGTGCATCATGCAAACTATAAACGCAGCTGCTATAGCATATTGGTGGTGGAGGGGATGAGTGTTTGAGGAAATGGTGCCAATCATGTTGGCTGCTCTGCCCTGGATAGCGTCTGGCTCCTTGCTACATTTGGATGTGGACTGCTTCAGTATCTAAGGTGTCATGAATGGCATTGAACATAATGCAAACATCAGCAAATATCTCAATTTCTGACCTTACGATAGATGGAAGTTGCTTGGACATAAAACACTAATCTGAGGAAATCCTGCAGCGATCCTAACAATATGTGCAGCCATCTTCTTGTCCATTGCATATGACTCCAAACAGCGAAGAGTTTTCCCTGATTCCCATTGACTCCAGCTTTACCAGGGCTCCTTGCAGCCACTTTTGATTAAATGCATCCTTGATATCTAGGCCAGTTACTCCTCACTTTAATTAATCAAATGAATCGGGAATAAAATGCTTCTACAAGCAAGGGTGAATGTGAACACATTAAATTGTTGTGAAAACCAACTAGTTCAGTGCTGACCATCAGGGAAGGAAATCCGTCTTCCCTACTCAAATTGACACATGTATGATCCCATGTGGTTGACTCTTAAATATCCTCTAAAATGGCTTAGCAAGTCATACTCAAGAAAGGCTGTTCATCATTACATTCACTAGGACAATAGGTGGCAGAGAACACACTCCAGTGATGCACACAGGCTATTAATTTTTTTTTCTCCTTAAAATAGCCACATCATTACATAATAAAACTCCAGCATGGGCCAACATGTGCTCATCCATCTGCTGAATCTGATCAACTGTTCCTTACCTCTTGGCTCTCCATTGTAGTGTTCAGCTAATGGTATTTAAAAGAGACAAGGCAAAGAAATATGGTCTGAGCCATGCTGGAATTCTACACATCCTCAGGCACAACTGGGAGACACACCTAAGCAAATCACAGCCCCAAAAATCTTCGCTTGTTTCCTTTAGAATTTCAGGTGCACAGAGCTCCTTCTTTTCTGACCATTGGTTATAACATTCCATCCATTAAAATCAGCGTTGTCTCAAATTCTCAATTCATAACGGGAAATGTTCCCAACTGTCAATATAAAATTAACCCCTATAAGTGACTGATGGTCATTAAAATATCTGAATGATATCAGGCAAATATATTTTGGATAATTGGTCTACTGAGAGGAAAGGACTTCCTTTAAACAGGTAAAAGGTTATAAGCCTTGCATATTAGTTTTAGGAGCTCAATGTTTGTATTGGACTTTGATCTAAGATCACCTTGAATATTTACAATAGTGAACCGTGCTTCATATAAAAGTTTATGTGTCAAGGGGTAGGAGTGATTATCACAAATTTGAACAGAGCGGCATGTTCTCTTCACTAGACTGCATGCAGTCAGTTATCTGTTTGCTGCAAAATTAGATTATCCCAACTGAAGGTTACTAGAAGATAATTCTTCTCACCAAACGAAGGAGATCATGCTGCATTTAGCACTGTAACTCCCCTCTCCACTGAATTTTAAAACACATTTTATATCGTTTCAATTCAAGACTATTAACAACAGTGCAAATTGTGTGGGGGTGTAGGTGGGACATGAATTGGCAATATCACACGAAGATTCAATAGGAGATAAACATTTACACTGTTGCAACAGTAGGTTTTCTAGGATTAATGTTGGGGCAGGGCAAAGAGACCTTTCACCTGTATCTAGTCCACTACTATGTTTGGGATTGCTTGTGTTGACACTGACATTACTCAGCATTGAGACGTCTCTCTCTCTCAGATAGTAAAAGAAAGCAAAATAATTAATACTTTGAAACCAAACTGTTATACTAATTGTTGCAGTTATTTGTCTATATACTGAAAGTACATTGAACGATGTCAAATTATGATTTGTATTCTAAAATGTATTGACAAAGTTAACTTATTTCCTGTGGTTTGGTAATTGTAGCATTAAGTTCCAACTGGCATCAGGAGCAATAGGTCAGCTGTGTTATTAATCAGTCACTGACCAACATTAAACATTGACAATTTAGGTGTACAGAACTGACCTCACAGCCTTATTGGTTTTGAAGTGTATGTTTATCTCATCTGGCAACCTGTCAAAGCATCACTTTAACTATTCCTAAAAATGCTCCTTTGATGTAAAGCCATTCATTAATTACTCTGATCAAAATTTGTACTGAAAAGGCATGGGGCCAGATGTCTTTGTGGCCCAGAACCTTTGATTCTTAAATTATGGCCATTCAAACCACTTAAGATGTTTAATTTTTTAATTGTTATCCTTGTTTTGAAATCCTTCCCGGGTGGTCTTGTGGCACAGAAATGGAGTCCCTACCATGAGGCTGGAGGGCAAGGTTCAAATCCCTCCTGCTCCAGAGTGGCATAACACCTCAGCTGGATAGTGCCATAACAGACCTGAACAGGTTGATTAAAAATATCTGAAATTCGTCCAGAATCTCAACCTTGTCCATCACTGTAACCTCTTATAGCACTTCAAGACCTCTCCTTGTCGAATTCTGGAGTCTCCATTAGATCAAATTCACATTGCTTATTGTTGGCTGATGTGCTATCAATGGAAGAAACAAATGCTAAGCTCGAAGGTTCCTTAAATAGACATCCTTGACTTTCTTTATTGCTTAAAGGCACTCATTAAAACATTCCCTTTTGACCAAGTCTTTGATTTCATGTCTTGATATCTCCAGCCATGGTTCACTAACTAGCACTCCTAACTCAGTTTTTGGGTTCTAATCCAAGTGTATGAATTGAATATAAATGCGTAAGCTGGTACTCCATCTTCTGAATAGTGAAATTACACTGAAATATAGATCATTGTATCAGAACTGCTTCTTCCTTATTTCGCTGCTATTTGTAAAACAAATTTGTGGACAAGCTTCATGTCAATAGCTAGCAAAATATTTTTTTTCTTCCTAAAAAGTAATTTGTTTAGCAAGATATTTTGTACTTTCCTTTATATAAATGTTTACAACAGTCCACATTTTTGGTTTGTTGCAGGTGGTTATCACTAAACTTCAAATCTAGAAGATTCAGGGTTCAAGCCATTCCGAGGAATTGAGCACATGTTGAAGGTGACACTTCGAAGCAGGTACTTTAAACCAAAGCCTCTTTTGCCTTGTCAATTGGAATGAAATTATCCCAGGCGCTAGACCACAAAATGAGAAGCTCTCGTGGTGTCAACCAAAACAAATTAATTGATCATTATCACGTTGCAGTTGGTGAAACCTTGCTGTGTGCTAATTCGTCATAATGTTTACTTCTTTATATAAAAAAAGTCACATTTCAGAAGCAATGTAAGCTGTAGTGATTTTGATTAAAGAGACAGCCTGCTTAAGAAGGGCCTTTACGGCATTAATTGAATTTGGCTGCAAAGATAGTCAGAGAGTTAACATTAAAAAAAACATAACTGCAGAGATACCTGACGTTAGTGAGGATGAAAGTGAAGGACAGGGTGCAGCAACAGCTAACAACATTTCAGAACATTTCTTCGTTATTTTTAGTTATTTGTAATCAATTTATTTCCCTACTTGAAGTTCTCTTTCCCTTATAAACCGAAGATATCACAACACATTTAATGCTGGGAGACCATATATCTTTTCAGTCTTAATGAAGCTGTCTGCTCCAAAGATAGAGGAAATCTTAGCAACTCTGATGAGAAAAGTTTCCTTTTGAATAGAGGAAGTCTGTCTGATGGTGTGGCCAAAAGCAGCCTTGGAGAAAGAGCAGCTAATTCACTCTGCTCATATTGGAATCAAGGAATAGGTTTGGGGGTTTGTGAGGCTGAGAGAGTCTGGCGGCTGTCATTTTTCTTCTGGGTGCTTGGAGAATCATTCCTAATTCCTTTGGTCTCCCAAAGGAAAGTTTTCCAAATATTTGGTGGGGTTGGTCAGATTGACCCTAATGACAAAAACCACAGTTACTTGTTACTCAATTAGTGTGCAATTGGGGTCTTATTAATTGGAGTAGGCAGCAAATATTTGACATGAAATGTAAAAGTACATTGTAAATGTAACTTTTGAATGAAAACAGACCAACAATAGTGTTATCTGTTTTGATATCACAACCACCATCAAGGCACTTTTCACTCAAATCCAGCTCTGCAGGTGGAACTCATTATTTATATATCCAATGCCAGGTTTTCAAAGTAGATGCTCTATTTGAAAGAAGGCAAAATCTTGTGGATGCTGGAGATCCAAAATAACTGCAGCAAATGCCAAATAAACTCAACAGGTCTGGCAACACCTGTAGCAGGATAAATAGATTTAATGTTTTGAGTCCAACATTACAGTTCTGAAAAAAAGGCATTGCTCAGACCTTGCTATTGGCAGGAGGTGCTCAGGAGGAGAGTGGAGCTGCCTTTAGGAATGTCCTCAAAGCATCCCGAAGAGGGCAGACATCCTTGCTTGTTTTTGGAAGACACTGGCCCGCAGCCGAGTGAAATTGAGAAGATTGGTTTGGGAATGCCCCAAACACATTGGAACACTTCATCAGGAACATGCAAAGGCAAAGTCAAGGGGAGAGGGAATCTTCAAACAACACAATGCTCCAAGCACTAACATGCCCCATATGTGGCTGGAGCTGGAGATCACTCATTGGACATCTCAGAACTGCGGAAAACTGGAATGAAAGCAAGCCTTTCTTAATTCCAGGGGAATGCCTAAGAAGGGCGAGGCACCTCACATGTTGTTTTGAAAGGATCAGATCTATATTGTACTTTATTCAATTACAATGCCTTTACGCATTTTATGGAGGCATTCATCTTAACCGACATAACAGATTCCTGATTTGCACATATTCATGAGATTACCACATGCTTTAGGTGACATTGCTCTTGACATTGCAGAACCCCGCAATCATCAACATAGTGAGTCAAGTTATGAGCTGATGAGTAGCGCTTTCATTTCTAACTGCCTTCCCACCCACTACCTGCTAAGCAAACAGGGTTTGAGTTGACCCCTGCCTAATGTCTGAATGAGCTTTGCTGAAGGAAAGGAGTTTAACAGAACAGCCAGCTGCCGGCAAGAGAGGAGGAGCTCAAGTTTTTCCTCCTATTAGGTTCAAAGAAAATGTAGAGAAAAGAAACTAGAAGAAATTAAGGTCAGAAAGATCAACTTAATGGAATAATAATCAAAGGACAAAAGCATTGACTTATTTCATAAATTACCAGAGCAAACAAAAGGACATGGGAAAAATAACTAAAATGTAAAATCATTGATTTGATTTATTATTGGCTCATGTGCCTAAGTACTGTAAAATGTTTTGCTTTTTGTGCAGTACAGCAAATCACAACATACAGAGGCACAAAGATCATAGGGTGAACAGAGCAAGGAATACCAAGTTATCGATGCAAAGAAGGGGCGCAAAAAGCAAGATCAACATTAGATTTGAAGTTACAGAGGTCCATTTAGAAGTCTAATAACAGCGTGGAAGAAACTGTTTTTGATCCCTTTGGTACATGTGTTTAGGCTTTTGTACTTTCTGCCTGATGGAAGAAGTGGAAGAGGTTACAACAGGGGTGGGAGGGGTCTTTGATAATGTTGGCTGACTTTCCATGGCAATGAGAAGTGTAGATGGAGTCAAAACTAACAATAATGTTAAACCTATAAAATATACAGATGAGAAACAAGGAAATATACAATGTGACCCTTGGGAATAATGGGTGCACTGCAAAACTGCCACATGGTTTGGGGGAAGAGGGGAGCAGGGGTTTATATGGGAGAAGCTGCATTGCCAATATAGCTCCATCAAATAAAATGTTAACTGGGAATCCAATCTGTATTTCAGTGACTATTAACAAATCCCTTGGAACTTGTGCAGGAGCTGTTTGTAAGTAATTTTTACTTAATTAACAAGATAATTTTGAGGGATTGAATCAGAAACATTTATGTAGATGCTGCAGCAATTCCATTTTCCTTGGTGGATTCAGCTGGTATTGCATCAGCATCTTGAGCCTTGCCCAAGGCAAACGAATCAGTAGCTTTTTAAACCCCTCTGTGGCAGATTCAATAGCAACTGTGCCATGTCAAGCAGCCTCCCTCTAGCATCCAGAACATCCTCAGTGACATCTAGTTTCCCTAGAGTACAGCTCAGGGTATTGTTTCACTCACTTTTGCCACTGTTTATTGTCTTCATGTGATGCCATGTCCCTGCCTTTGTCTTCAGTTGAACTGCTTTCTTTGCTGATGGGCCTGTTGACTTTTTGAACTCTTTGTACATGATATTTCTGGTGATAAAGGACATCAGATATTTGAAACAGGATTGTCAACACATGCAGTTCCCTCGACACTTACCGTGGTACAGGTAGTGTGCACCAGGATTGTAACTCTTGAAGCTTTTCATTCAAAGAAGAAATCTCACTCTTGCTTTGTGTTGATTAGCTTCAATGACAGGCTTCATCACAATCATGTTAGCCTTGAAATGATCAGCAGTTTTCTGCTCTTGGACTCCATAAATAAAGAATGTAACAATTTGAAGTATGTTCCATTGGATGTCTGTGGGAATGCTGACAGCACCTGTTAAACTTAGTCAATGAACTGCTGATCTCTCTCTGGGTAGATAGTGATGATGCTGACATTGAAGTGAGGAAATATTTATGCTTTGGATTAAGAAAAACACCTTTCAATGTTGCATCTTAACAACGGTGCAGAGTGAAGACTGACCTGTATTACAGTCAAAACTGCATGTTTGAGAATTGATAGAGTCACATCCAGCAGTTGCCAATGCCCTGATTTTATCTGTCATTCACCCCCTAGGATACTTTGAACAGGTTGATTGGAGGAAAATATATATTACCAGGGCTCTAGGGTTCATGTGGCATAATGGTAGTATCCTGAATACTGGGCCAGGAGGCCTAGTTCCAAGTCCCACCTGCTCCAGAGGTGTGTACTAACATCTATGAAGAATTTAATTAGCAAATATATATCACCAGGACTGAGGTTTTTGTGGTGTAGTGGCATCCCTGCCTCTGAGCTAGGAGGCCTGTGTGTAGTGTCTCTATCCCTGAGTCAGAAGCTCAACATTCAAGTTCTACATGCTTCAGAGGTGTGTCATAATGTGTCTGAATAGCTTGATTAAAAATATCTATCACCAAAAATATGTGTAGCATGGTTTGTACCGTAATATGCCAATTACACAAAGTTTATAGTAATTGCAAAGCTCAAGTAGTCTGTCAATTTTCATTTACTGCTCAGGTTGTGATGTCCAATGTCAGAAAAAGTTACAGTGATAGTTGAATAGTAAATAATAATAATGTAGTTGTAAGTAGAGAAAACAAAGAACAGCATAGCACAGGGACAGGCTCTTTGGCTCACCAAGATTGCGCTGAGATATGACATCTTTCTAAACAAAAAACATTTTGCCTCCATGAGGTCTGATCCCTCTATTCCCTACCTATTCATGTACTGAATGTGTTTTTCTCATGCTACCTGGCTCCCTATTCATCCCATGAAACTTAACGGAACCATGCAGTTAGTGCATGGAGAACCTTGCACAATCCACATCAATGAAAACATATTGGCCCTAATAAGCTGAGAGCCTAATAATTAAGCAGAGTCTTCAAAAATAAATTTTAATCAGGAAGTAATTCCATCACTCACATTGGAAACTGAGTTCCCAGTGACTGAAAGTTATACATTGGAATTTAAAGTCAGTTCATACATTTAGAATTGAAAACTAGTCTTAATAATGTTGACCATGAAATATCATCAGTTGCAGTTATCAGTTATCACCACTTAAAAAAATAATCTGGTTCACTAATGCTTTAACGGGAGGAAATCTGTCATCCTGACCTGGTCTGGCCTACATGTGATTGAGTCCTAACTGTGCTCTGAAATGGCAGTCAAGGGGAAATTAGAGTTGCACAACAAATGCTGGCCTTGTTAGTGACAGCTTCATGCCACAATAACTTATGTTTTAAAAAAAAGTCCCTCCTCCACTTTTGCTCATAAAATACTTTGTGCATAAAATACTGCCCCGTAACATTCCTTCCAGTCAGTTTGACCAAAAGATAGAAATATTTTTTACCAAACCAGTGTAATCTAGATCTGTAAAGAAATAAGTCGAGAAAGACACTGCCAGTGAAACATTGCTTTGTCCACAACTGAACAAAGGCACTAATATGTTTATTTTAAAATAAGTTAACGCTTCCAAAGAGTTCATGAACAAGCAATACATGATGAATGTTTGAAGTGTTTATCTGTTAACATGACCAGCAACTTTAGGCTATCAGTTCATTACCGTCATAGTTTGTGTTTACTGTTCATTCCATTTTTAACTTATTTGTTGCAGCCTCTTTGTTGCAGCAAAAGATTGAGGCAATTGTATTTTAGAAGGGCGTTTTCAGCAGATCATAGCCATTTCTCTGAATTGTAGCACAAAAATATATAACAGTCAACACAATTCTTAGTATACTGTGTCCTGAAATGTTGTATGGATAAACAAAATGTGGAGAATTGTATTCCTGTCATATCATTGCCAAATAATATTAGTGTTGAACAGTGTGACATTAATACCATTTTATGTTATGTAAGGCAGTGAGGAATTTTAATTGCGCTGTCGCTCTTTATTGCTGTTACGTGATTTCCATCCTGATACATGATGCTAGTTTTCCACTTTTACATCTGAAGTCCTCTACGGGCTTTGGACTGGCAAAATGCAGGCACAGAACAGGAGAATAGTCATGAGGTAACAAGATGTGGAGCTGGATGAGCACAGCAGGCCAGGCAGCACCAGAGGAGCAGGAAAGCTGATGTTTCGGGTCTGGACCCTTCATTGGAAAGGGGGAAGGGGAAGGGGGAACTGAAATAAAGAGAGAGAGGGGGAGGCGGTGTTAGAAGGTGGATAGTGGAGCAGATAGGTGGAGAGAAGACAGAAAGGTCAAGGAGGCAGGGATGACAGGAGGGGCTAGTCTTGGGATGAGTTCGGGGCCGGGGGGGAGATTTTGAAGCTCGTAAGGTCCACATTGAGACCATTGGGTTGTAGGGTTCCAAAGCGGAATATGAGATACTGTTTTTCCAGTTTTTGGGTGGTATCGTTGTGACCATGGAGGAGGCCCAGGATGGACATATCGTCCAGGGAGTGGTAGGGGGAGTTGAAGTGATTCGCGACTAGGTCAGGAACCAAGCGTAGGTTTTCCACAAAATGGTGTCCAAGTCTCTGCCTGGTCTTCCCGATGAGGAGGAGGCCACATCAGGAACAGTGGATACAATATACCACATTTGCAGATGTGCAGGTTTTCTTGGGGCCTGGGAAGGAGGTGAAGAGGGGGTGAGGTGTAGTAGCAGGTGTAGCACCTCCTGCACTTGCAGGGAAAAGTGCCGGGTGTGGTGGGGCTGGAGGGGAGTGTGGAATGGTGAGGGAGTTGCAGAGAGAGCGGTTTCTCCGGAAGGAAGATAAGGGTGGGGGGGAAATATATCCTTGGTAGTGGGGTCAGATTGCAGGTGGCGGAAGTGGCGGAGAATCATGCATTGAATCTGGAGGTTAATGGGGTGATACGTGAGGACAAGGGGAACTCTGTCTTTGTGGTTATTTTGGGGAGGGGGTGTGAGTGCTGAGGTGCGGGAAATGCGAAAGATGTGGTCGAGGGCACTGTGTGGAGTAAACTGCGGTCCTTGAAAAACAAGGACATCTGGGATGTCCGGGAGTGGAACGCCTCATCTTGGGAGCAGATGCAGCGGAGGTGGAGGAATTGGGAATAGAGGGTCGCATCCTTGCGGGAAGGCGGATGAGAGGATGTGTACTCTAGGTAGCTGTGGGAGTCGGTGGGCTTGAAATAGATATCCGTTTCCAGGTGGTTACCAGAGATGGAGGCAGAGGGGTCCAGTAAGGAGAGGGTGGTTTCGGAGATGGTCTAGGTGAACTTAAGGTTGGGGTGGAAGGTGTTGGTAAAGTGGATGAACTGTTCGAGTTCCTCACGGGAGCACGAGGTGGCGCCAATACAGTCATCAATGTAACGGAGGAAGAAGTGAAGGATAGATACAGTGTAGTTGTGGAAGAGGGATTGTTCCACATAACCTCCAAAGAGGCAGGCATAGCTTGGGCCCTTGCGGCTATCCATAGCCACCCCTTTCATCTGTAGGAAGTGGGAGGAATTAAATGAGAAATTGTTAAGGGTACGGATGAGTTCGGTTAGGAAGATAAGGGTGTCGGTGAAGGGGGACTGGTCAGGCCTGTGGGAGAGGAAGAAGCAGAGGACCTTTAGGCCATCTGCATGGGAAATACAAGTATATAGGGACTGGACATCCATGCTGAAGATGAGGTGTTAGGGACCAGGGAATCAGAACTTTTAGTGTATGTGGAGGGTGTGGGTGGCGTCCTGGATGTAGGTGGGGAGTTCCTGGGCTGTGGGGAGAAAATGGAGTTGAGATAAATGGAGATAGGTTCAGTGGGTCAGGAGCAGCCAGAGACCAGGGCAATCAGGTTTGTGGATTTTGGGAAGGAGATAGAAACGGGTGGTTTAGGGTTGGGGAACGATGAGGTTGGAGGCTGTGGGTGGGAGGTCACCTGAAGTGACGAGGTTACGGATGGTCTGGGAGACAATGTTTTGGTGGTAGTGGGTGGGGTCATCATCAAGGACGCGGTAGGAGGAGGTGTCAGAGACCTGGCACCTGGCTTCAGTGATGTACAACTGCGCCTCCCTTGTCCACGGGTTTTATAGTGAGATTAGGGTTTATCTCCCATTATCCCCCTCCACTCGAAAATCAGTGAATACTGCTCATGCCTGGACATTGAACAGTTTTACTGTTGCCTCTGGCCCCGCACTTATTTCTTTAAACCCCCGCCCCCAAACTGACCCCTTCTCCCACCTCCAACACACCCCATGCTCCTGGACACCACCCCTAAGCCTCCTACCCTCTCTCACTCTCTTCATCTCTAACTACTGTTGCGACATCAATCGCCTCAACCTCTCCACCCCTCTCACCCACTGCAACCTCTCCCCGCCCAGAACGTGCAGTCCTCCGCTCCATCCTTAAGCTCACCATAAAACCTGTGGACGTGATACAAGAAACCTTAGAATAGAGACAGTTTGCATTGTGGAATGCCAAGTAGGCACCCTAACCACCTGGCAGCCTACCCCCATCCTACAAGACACCCCATCCCCTATTTATCTGGCATCCTCACCTCCACTCACCTGGCATCTACTCCTCACCCATCTGATACTCCGTCTTCCTAGCACCATACATCATGCTTACCTCATGTCCCGACAATTTGACTGCAGCGGTTCTAGCACTTTTAAAGGCCGTCTGGCTTTCCTTCCTCTGTGCTATGAAAGAAATGTCAAAATGGAAGGAAGGCTGTGCAAGTCTGAGAAAGACCTGTATGAAGTCACCCTAGAAACACAAAGCTCCCGCCTTGTGTAGAAAAGAAGGGTCAGATTGACAATCTGAATGACATTGCCACTTCTCAGAAAATCTTGCCCAATGTTTCAAGTCTGTTTCTAGCTGTTTCCATCTCTGTGAAACAATATACTCGTAGGTGAAGTTACAGCAGAGATGCTTAGAGCCCTTTCAAACTCACTTAATTTATTAAGTAAATGGCACATGCCTTTAGCTACTAGAGATACCTCAACTACTGTCCTTTACTGTCTTGAGTTCTGTAACCAACTCCAGACCTTATTACCCCAGTGAGTTAGCTGCTAGCCATGCTCAAAATCTCTTCAACATCTTCGCCACACCTCCTGATGTAGGGTACCTAGTCTCAGTAGTGAATCTCTGGAGTCCTGTTAAAATCAGGGGTTCTCCCTGCTGCTTTTTATACAGTTCACACCTATGTTGGCATTCCAATTTCCCTATTTGTAATTGCTCGTGAAGCTTGTCCAATACCAAATGGTTTTACCATATATCACTCCCAGCTGTCCAATTCCTTTGGTTTTGGCAAATCCTTCTCCCTTTTATGGTTTCAACTTAACCCTCCCTCCATTGGTCTTCATGGCAGCTGGAATTTCCATCTGTTCGTTCTACCTTACTGCAGCTTGAACTTGGGCGTGGTAACCCTATTTGGGCAACACGGTGGCTCAGTGGTTAGCACTGCAGCCTCACAGCACCAGGGACCCGAGTTCGATTCCAGCCTCGGGCAACTGTCTGTGTGGAGTTTGCACATTCTCCCCGTGTTTTAATGGGTTTTCTCCGGGTGCTCCTGTTTCCTCCCACAGTCCAAAGATGTGCAGGCTAGGAAGATTGGTCATGCTAAATTGTCCGTAGTGTTCAGGGGTGTGTGGGTTGTAGGGGAATGGGTCTGGGTGGGATACTCCAAGGGGCGGTGTGGACTTGTTGGGCCGAAGGTCCTGTTTCCATACTGTAGGGAATCTAATCTAATCTATTTACCTTAGAGAACCGTTTTCTACAATGTCTTCTATCTAGCTTGTAGTTCATTCATTCTAGTCCACTGTAAAATCTTACAGTGATTCCCATATCTTTTGCCTTATCCAACACTGGGCAAAGGCGTTCCTATTTTCTAAATCAGACTCTTTCTACTCATCTGGAAAACAGGAAGTTAAAATTTGGAAGAAACCATCAGCTCTGTTCTTCCCCTTGATAAATGTCCGAGAATAAGACAGTTTGTTCTCAACCTCAGTGTTGTCCTTAACCAGACTTGTGAATCCTCTATCCCCACTGCCTGTTCCTACCTCTGTGACATTTTCTGGCACTACACCTTTCTTAGCTCAGTCCCTATCACAACACTGAACCATTGTTACTTCAACCTGAACTATTCCATTTACCTTTTGGTTTGCCTTCCATTTTCCCACCTTAATAAATTTGAAACCATCTAAAACTCTGCTGCTTCTATTCTAAATCACAACATTAGCTCTCTGCTTACTGACCTACACTGACTCTCTGTTTAGTAGTGCCTCTATTTTAAAACAACTATGATCCCGATCTCAAATTCCTGCAAGGCCTTACATTCACCATCCCCATAACTGTCTTCAGCTCCATAATTCTCAAAGATATTTTGTGCTCCTCCAACATTGACCTAGTAAGCAGCCTCAGTTTAATCACTCCATTATTGGTGCCTGTATTTCAAGTTGCCTGGCTCTTAAAAGTCTGGAATATCCTCCCCAAACCTCTCTCACTCCCTTCCTACTTTTAAATATTTCTTCAAACCTACCCCTTTGACTAAGCTTTCGACTACCTGCTTTAGTATCTGCATATGTGACTCAGAATCAAAAATTGCTTCATAAGATTCCTGTAAAACGCCTCTGGACAATATTTATATCAATACAAATTGTTATCGTTAATTTGTAAATCCAATTCTACTTAACAATTTCATGTAGGATCAAAAACAGCAACACAGAAGCAGATTGCAAAGATATTTCAACAAAGATTTTAAAATGTACCAATTTCTAACTCTACATCAAGAAAATATAAAGTTGTTTTCATTATATAGTTTATCACATTTAGCACAGGTGTTGAAGCTCACTATCTGCTCAATGTGTTATTGTTTTGCAAAAGAAGATGTATTTGCAAGACTTAATTCCTGTAGTGTATAGCATGGAGTATTTTGTTTTGAAATGAATCTTAAAGCTATTTTGTTACAGTTAAAGTAAAGGCCAAGTAAGACAGCAGCAATGTCAATACCATTGCTCAAGAACTCAAGAAGGAACATTCACTGTTCATGTGGTAATATTTTGAAATTTCCCACAATAGAGACGGATGTTTTTTCTTCCTTATTCATTCACAGGATGAGGGCGTTGCTGGCTGGACTAGCATTCATTGCCCATCCCGAAATGCCCGAAGGGCAGTTGAGAGACAACGACATTGCTGTGGGCCTGGAGTCAGATGTAGGCCAGACCAGGTAAGGATGGCAGTTTCCTTCCCTAAAGTACATTAATGAACCAGATGGGTTTTTCCAACAATCAGCAGTGGATTCATGGTCATGATTAGACTCTTAATTCTGCATTTTTATTGCATTCAAATTCTGCTATGGTGGCATTCAAACTCAGGTCCCCAGAACATCACCTGGATCTCTGGACTAACAGTCCGGCAATAATAATACTTGGCCATTTACTTGCCTGCGATAGCTATGCTTTAAGAAATAAAAGGAGTTAAGACATTCAGTCATGGCATACTTGGCAAGTGTTCAGCCTATTATGAAACTGGCTGGGCCAAGGTGTTTCCAGGTTCAATTGCTGGGCTGGAGTAGTTACGTGAACCCAGCTGAGATCTGAATGCCACAACAGGCCTAAATTTTCTGTGCGGATACACTTGGACATACTTGGACTTGGTTCTGATACTCTTAAGGATACAAGCATAATGTCCCGTTATGTAGGCACACACGAAGAAAAGCCTGTCAGGAGAGGTCCTGAGATTGCTGTAAGCCTGAGTCAGCACTTCAAGGAAGAACGGGGAAATCTATAGGTGGAGTCTTCTCAGCCCCTGAAAGACGTGGGCAATGGCCGATGAGTTGGTGAAATATGGCAAGGAAAATTTAGATTGTTGACATGCAGTAGATGTCCAATTTTTCATCTAAGGCTTTAATGGCAAAACAAGAATGTTGTTGGTTAACAGTGAGAGGCCCATTTGCAGGCATCATCACCTCATTATTAACAAACCTCACCTCAATAATATGTAGTTTGCTACTTTCCCAGACTGTGGAGAGAAACAGGAGTGACAATTCCTGACTTGAAAGTCTGAACAAATACTTGTCGACTTCAGCGCATCACTTGCTCCTCCAGGCCTTCATCTTGCCAGCAGTCCCAAATAGGTCAGGTATTTCCCCTGCCACATCATTCATATGCTGAGATAACAAAGTGTGGGGCTGGATGAACACAGCAGGCTAAGCAGCATTTTGGGAGCATAAAAGCTGACGTTTCAGGCCTAGACGCTTCATCAGAAAAATTTTTCTGATGAGGGGTCTAGGCCCGAAACGTCAGCTTTTGTGCTCCTAAGATGCTGCTTGTCCTGCTGTGTTCATCCAACCCCACACTTTGTTATCTTGGATTCTCCAGCATCTGCAGTTCTCATTATCTCTGATTCATATGCTGAGGTTGGCTTTCGTCTAGCACCAGTCTCACCACATCATCAGGGCACATTTGGGACTCACTTTTAACAAGCTCTGCAACACTTAACATTGCAATGCTCCTTTGTGTGCATGGGCAGACTCCCACACATGCATTGGTGAAAAGCTCTAAGCTTGCTTTCTTGGTACTTAGTTGGATGCTCACAGCATCTCTGCCGTGCCTTCTCTTGTCTTTTAGGGCAGACGTATAACCAGGCAGCTTGTCATGTTCATTAGCAGTGAATAGTTACGGGTTCTATAGTCAGTTAGGGGCTGGTCATTAATTAACTAGAGCTTATGGATAGAGACGCGTTATGAAACACTTAAAACTAATTTTTGAAAATATTCAGCCCTATGAATCTGCACCCGAAGAGCAGGAGAATTATTCCCAGTGACTTGCTCAATATTTATCCCTCCATCAACATTACTACAATAGGTTATCTGGTGATTTTCACATTTATGGCAGCTTGCTCTGTACAAATTGGCTGCTGTGTTTCTTAACTTACAACAATGACTACTCAAATGTATTGACTATAAACTCTTCTGGAACATTCAAAAAACATGTAATGTGCTAGTTAAATGCAAACATTTATTTCAGGATAGGCTGGGGGGTGAATTATAAAGTAGGAAGAAGTGTATAATGCGAACCCAAAGCAATTATAATAATTACCATAAAATAAATTATAATTTAAGACAATTTAATAACAATCACAAATAAGTGAGCATGCCTTTTCTCACGTGAGCACTGAGTGTTCTCTCACCATCTGTCACGACTTAATGAACCAAATGATTAAAAAATGAGAATGCTATGTTATATGAGAAATAAGAGCCCATTTTGTATTGATTATGACCTTTTGTAAGTGAGAACTTGCACGAGATTATGCAGGGATAATTTGGAGACAAACTGTCTTCAAGTAAGCAGAGGAGTAGATACAATCTTAAACCACATCCACTGTGAGTAGCTATTGATTTATGGCCAGTATCTTACTGCTGCTCTGGTCAGACTGTCTTGGTGCAACAACGGCACCTTTCAGTCTTGGTTTTGTGGAATCCTCCCACAGGAGGAGTGAAGCCTACAAATCCCAGCCCACAAAAGTATAACTTATCTTTTTAAGACAGCTAAGGGTTTCCTGTTCATTCATGCTGCTATTCACATCAGTTAAATAAAGATAGCAAGATTCGTAAATTAACTAGCTCATGTGAAAAGATGAAATTCCTGACAATAACAGATATAAATTCTTAGACATGTAATTGGCAAATATTTTACAATGGGTGACTCTGCAGCATGCTATAAAACCGATACAATAATATTGCATTTATCCAACATTAATTGATTAATAACATGGGAATGGCAAGGATTGACTCACAGTTGTCCTGCTTTAATGTGAATGCTGCTCACTTGGAAGTGCCCTTGTCTTGCATTCAGAAGGATGTGGGTTTACATCTCACTGTGAACTGCAGCTTGCCACTTAGACAGGATGGGGTAAATCACAGGAATATTGGGCAGAAGGCTAGATTGCAGAAGGGGAAGTCAATTCTGGAGGATGTTTAAATCCCTCTGAAACTGCACTTTTAAAACTCACAGCCAGGCAGGCACCTAGTAAATTTGTAGGCAGGCTCTACATGGCTGACAAACTGCCGCTTGAGTGAGCTCGATCCCTTCCAGCTGACGATACACAATCAGCACTGATGTGGAGATAGAAGGTACGTAGTTTTGAAATATCCATCTACCAAAACAGGAAAGATTCATATTTGGTAATTCCACATGGAAAATTGCCCATCAACTACATTATCATTGGGACACTCAAGGGGAAACAAGTTATCCTGGAATGTCAGTGGAATAGAATTGTAGGTGTCCACTTGACTAGATAGGATAGAATTATAGATGGATACTGAATAAAATTCATGTATGTCAGTTGTTTGTCAAGGATAATTAGTTCCAATGATCTGCTGTTTCTCTACAGTCCTATATTCTGTTTGCTTCAAATAATTATTAACTCTTCTGTGGCAAGATGAAGGGAGAGAGATTTGTTGGTACTTGCTGTAATTTCTCCTGGTTCCCACAAAGCTGAAATTCACACTTCCGATCCAGTTTGTTGCAACTTCAGCGTGTGTTTCTTGCATATCTCTGGGCTCTGTGGGACAGATACATTGTCACTCAGCACATGACTGCACTGCTACAGTGAATATGGCACCCTGGGATATATATTCACATACCAACTAGTTCCTAAATAATACTAATATAGCATCTGTTTTTTTAAAATCCATGTAAAATGTCTCTATAACAATTTTACTGATTCAAGTAAGTTTTTTCTAAAAATAAACAATCAATATTTATAATAAAATGGACAGTATTTTGCTGCTTGTTTTAATGATGGTATCGTTTAGCTGGCAGAATGTAATGCCTCAATGTTGTAGATTTGGCATTCAAAATTGAGTTGGCACACAACAGATGCTTTTAGTGTTGTAGGGGTCTTTTAGGAATTCCCTCAATATCAAAGCAGCATTTGTTTGAGTTGTGGAGTCAAAAAGCTAAAGCAATGCTGAGTCAATGGAAATTAGCAGGAAAACTGTCCAAGTGTTTGAGGAATCATAGTGCAAAGTAAAATTGCTGTAACGTTTTGAGGTCAAACATCTTAGTCCCAGGACAACATGAGTGGAAGCCCTTAGTGAAGTGTCCTAATCCCAGCTATCTTGATCTGTTTCATCAATAGCCATTTGCATTAAGGGCAGTGTGGGGATGTTTGCTGATTATTATATAATGTTCGACACCATTCATGATTCCTCAGATACTGAAACTGTGTGTCCATAAACAGCAAGACTGGGCAACATTTAGACTAGTAACATGGGTAAAGATATCTTGCTTCAATTGTACAGAACCTTGGTAAGATTTGCAGTTGTTGACTTGCTCGGCGAGCTGCTAAGTTTGTTTGCAGGAGTTTCATCACCGTACTAGGTAACATCATTGGTGTGCCTCTGGTGAAATGTCAGTGTTCTGTCCCACTTGCTATTTATGTATCTTGGTTTGCTGAGGTAGGTGACATCACTTCCAGATTTGTTTCTTAGTGGTTGGTATATGGGGCTCAGTTCTACATGTTTGTTAAAGGCTTTCTGGTTTGAGTGCCAAGCTACCAGGAATTCTCATGCATGTCTTTGCTTGGCTTGTCCTAGGATGGTTACATTGCCCCAATTGAATAGGTGTCCCTTCTTGTCCATGCGTAATGAAATGAGTGATAATTGGTCAAGTCTCTTGGTAGCTAGTTGTTGCTCATGAATTCTGATGATACCAATGTTATTTACAAGATACAATGCAAAGACTGCCAAAAACATTACATAGGGCAAACTGGAAAGAAACTAGTCATCAGGATTCATGAACACGAAGTAGCTACCAAGAGATATGACCAACTATCATTCATTTCAATACAGATGGACAAAGAGAGACATCAATTTGACTGGGACAATGGTGGCAAAATGCCTGCAAACAAACTTACCAGTTCAGCAAACAAGTCAACAACTGCATCAACACCCCGAGCTACTGATCTTCTCAAAAACCTTGGTAAGACTTACCTTAAGTGTTGTTTGCAGTTTTGATGCTCTTACTCAAGGAAGGATACATTTATGATTGAGGGAGTGCAGCAGACATTTATCAGATTGATTCTTGTGATGGCACGACTGCCCGTGAAGAGACAGTAACGGCTCTGGGCCAGTATTCTCTGGAGGTCCAATAAATGAAAAGATGTTCTGAAGATATGTCATTTGACCTGAAATGCAAACTCCATTTTCTCTTCACTGATGCTGCGAGGCCTGCTGAGTTTCTCCACCAATTTCTGGTTTTGTAAATGAACAGTGATCTCATTGAAAAATACAACTTAGTAAAGGGCTAGAAAGGGTGGATGTAGAATGGATGTTTCTCCTATCTGGAGGCATTATCTTAGTCTCACTTAAGAATAGAGATGAAGAAGAGGGATTTCTTTATCCAGAGGTAGGATCGTTGATATTCTGTATCCCAAAGAAATGAAAACTCAGTTGTCAAGTATATTTAAGAAAGAAATTGATGGATCTAATGAAAAAAGGGGATTTGGGGAGTGCTGAAATATACCTTTGAGGTAGATAATAAAATTTCCATTTGGAATGGAGTTGCAGGCTCAGGGTTGAACGGCTTACTCCTGTTCCTCAGAGTGGAACAAATTAAGGATCAGCCATGTGAGGGAAAGAAGTTGGAGCCACCATCCATAGCTCCAGTCTACAACACGTAAGTCATCATGTACATTTGACAGCAAGTTAGATACTTTGGGAAGTTGATTAGGCTGGAACGCTGATAAGCATCAGGTAGGGGCCAACAGCCCTGTTGTGGCTGGGGTAGATTCAGTACCTGTTTCCCTGTTGTACCTATGATGGATCTGTCTTTAAGCAGAGAATAGAAGAAGTGGTGATGGTGTCATAGTTTGAATTACAGCGTGGGACATGATGGGATCCTGTGATAGTAGCAGCAAAGATTTAAATTTGGCTTGGAGGAGCACTCTACCTTTCCAGAGTCCCTCAAAAATAACTTCAAGTTTATTTTTGCTTTGCTTCTTCAGCTCTTCTAATCTTACATACTCACACAAACAAACAGACAGAAAGGATAAATAGTTTGTGAGCAGAGGAAAAACTGGAAGGCTGCTCACGTCTATTCACAGGTTGCTGAGATCATCCTTACAACTTAATTTGGCCAGTGTTGCTTTTCAGTCCTTTTCCTCACATACGTTCATGGTTTTGCAAGAGACTCAAGTTAACTGTTTCTCTGATAAAATTGTTTTGACTCATCAATTAAAAGTCGTAGCTTTCAAGAGCTGACGAAGGAAAGATTAATTGATTTTCTTCAGCTTTAGATGGGTTTTGACTGCAAAGACGAGAGAAACAGCTCGTGTGGAGATGAAAACATTTCTCTCGATCTTGTTCCCAGCCCCAATCTGTTCTGTTACCTTATAGCCAGTCACATGGCTTTGGGCAGGCAGAAGTCTTTTGTTATTAACAAGTGGGTACTTGTCCAGAGAGCAATCAAATCTTGTTACCATCCAGCTACATCTGTGCGCAACCCTTCAACTCCAGTTGACCTACAGCTCAAACTTTAATAACTTTATATATATAATATATATATATGAAGAAGCACAAAATAAAAAGACACAGTCCTTACATTATCATGCTCTTAATGGCTAATTGCACCAAGTTCCAATTGACCCCTTTGAATTGGGATTGGGATTCTATACCCGCTACATTTTTATTGACCTTCCTTTTGTATTTTTGATATTTTAATAATTCCTAGAACATTGATCTCTTATTGAATTGGACTCCAGGAGTTAAGCTACCCAGAGGAATTATACAAATTTGTCCTATTTCCTCCAGAACTTGGAAGGTTACAGGGTGATCTGATCAAAGATTTTAAAGATACTAAAGGAAAATCCACTTGTTGTGGATTCTAGAACTAGGGGGTATAAGGTTTTGGAGTACATTTGTAGCTCAAGTTGTGGATGTTGTGGTTGGTTGGCTCGCCAAGCTGGTTCATTGTTGTTCCGCAGACGTTTCATTACCCTGCTGGGTAACATCCCCAGTGCAGCCTCTGATGAAGCACCGTTTTGTTTTCCCGCCTGTTATTTTTACTCCGGAGTCCGTTGAGCTGGATTATCTCATTTCTGGTTTACCTTCGCAATGGAGTGTATCTGGGGTCGAGTCCTATGTGTTTGTTGATGGCTTTCTTCGTGGAGTACCAGGCTTCTAAGAACCCCTGTACCTGTCTCTGCTTTGCTTGTACCAGGATCTTGGTGTTGTCCAATTGAATTGGCGCTTCTCCTTATCGATGTGGATAGAGACGAGTGAGTATTGGTTGTGTCTTTTTGTAGCAAATTGGTGTTCGTGCGCCCTTATTATTAATTCCTTTCCTGTTTGTCCGATGTAGCTTTTGTCACAGTCTCTGCAGGGAATCTTACATATACCATTGGTGCAGTCCATAGTGGGGAGTGGGTCTCTGGTTTGGGTGAGCAGTTGTCCTAGGGTTGATGTGGGTTTGTGTGCTAAGCTGATGCCCAGTGGTGAGTCATGTGGCTAGTTCCGATGTGGTCCTGATGTAGGGTAGCATGATGTGTGTGTTGGGGCGTGTAGTATCTTCCTGGTGTTTTTTGTGCAGGTATCTTCTGACCCAGCTTTTTGGATATCCATTGTCCTTGAAAACCTGGAAGAGGAATTCTTCTTCTCAGAGTAGTTCTAAGCTGCTGTAGTGTGTTGTTGCCCATTTAAATAATGTTTGCATGCAGCTTTGTTTGTGTGTGTTATGATGATTGCTGTTGAAGTTCAGTACTTGATGTGTGTGTGTGGCTTTTTGGCGTACTTTCATTTGCAGTCCCCCATTGTGTGTTGTTTATTAGTTTCTGTGTCATCTCTAGTTTGGTCTATTTAACGATGACAAAGGTGTTGTCGATATAGCACATTCATAGTGGAAGGGCTGTACTTTCCAGACTTTGCATCACTGCCTTGGCTATTAGCCCGGAGATGGGTGATCACATGAATGTCCTGTTGATCTGTTCGTATGTTTGGCTGTTGAAAGTGAAGCTGGTGGTGAGGCATAGGTCCAGTAGCTTCAGCATGTTGTCTGTGGAGATGGCTTCACTGGGCTCTTGTCCTTGTTCTGGCAGTGCTGTCATTGTTTCCCTTGCTAGTGGTATGTCTATTGATGTGAATAGGGTAGTTAACGTCAAACGATACCGTGGTCACATTGTCATTTATCCTTATGTCTTTTATGGAATTGAGGAACTCTTGGGCAGAGTGGATTGAATAGGGTGACTTGTTGATGAGGTGCCTTAGTCTCCTTTGTAGTTCCTTGGCTTCATTAGAGGCTGTACTGATGATGTTACACAGCAGGGTAATGAAACATCTGTAAAAAAACAATGAATCGGCTCAGCGAGCCAACCAACCACAACTAGGGGGCATAGTCTGAGAATTAAGGCCAAACCATTCAGAAGAGATGATAGGTAATACTTCTACACACTAAGGGTGGTAGAGGTTGGGAACTCTCTTCCACAAATGGCAGTGGGCGCAGGATCGGTTGCTAATTTTAAACCCGAGATAGATAAAAGTTTGTTCAGCAAAGGTGTAACAAATATGGGCCAAAGGCAGGTGTATGGAGTTAGGCCACAGATCAGCCTCATTGAATGGTGGAATAGGTCGAGGGGGTAAAAGGCTTAATTATGTTTCTGTGTCCCAATGAATTGCTGAGGCAAATGTGTACTTTACAGTATTATGTTGCTTCTGATGTTAATACTGTTCATGTTAAGCTGAGCCAGGAATAGTTTTCAGTCTGGAAAAGCCTCAGTAAAAACTTTCTTCTCTATCATTCAATCATCCGTTTATTTTCTATAACATGTCTTTGGTATTTCTTTTAACTTAATTTCCACCAATCTATTCCATGTTTAACAAGTGGGTTGTATATTGTTTAAAAAGCATCTCCAATTGGCCGGCAACCAGTTCCAAAGGCCTCTTTGTCAACCAGTCAGGAGATAAATTTTGAACATTTGACCTCATTCTGTCATCAGCGTAAAGGTCAAAGTTTGTAAGCATTTTTGGCTGACTTTTTAAAAGCAGGAAGTGCAAAGCATTCACAGAGATAAGTGGTTAACCAGAGAAGCAAACATGCAAAACTGCGTTATCCTATCAGTAGTCCTTGGAGAATTTAATCCCTGTGCACGGCAATCATAATGATAATTGAAGAATTATTCCGAAGTTTTTTTGGAAGAAGGGCCTAGGCCCGAAATGTCAGCCTTCCTGCTCCTCTGATGCTGCTTGGCCTGCTGTGTTCATCCAGCTCTACACATTGTGCTTGCCTTGCTGGTCTCTCGGTCACCGTTCAGGCTACGGGCTCTAGCTCATCATTACTTCACTGAGTCTTCTGTTACTGGGGAATATTGAGTGGTCAATAGCCAGTAGCTGCCACATGTTATGTTCTATGCCAATTTAGAAGCACCCTCATTTTCCTCAGAGTCCAGACTCAACCATGAACTGAACAGCGATGCCCCAACAGCTGAAATGTGGCTTGTCTAACCCCAATCCCATGACTCTGCCTCTGCTGAGTATCCTATGCTCTGCGATGTAAAGGTAAAGATTTTTATCACGTGTTTAGATGCAAGATACGATGCATTTCACATACTTGGTATATAAATTGGTATTTTAGAGCAATATTTAATCCTTTTGTATCTATGCAATAAAATGAACATTAACTGAATACAAAATAAATGAAAATTGTTCAATGTGATTAAGACTGAGAAAATAAAAACCCAGAGGATACAAGCGCCCAGATTATGCATTAGCAATGGTGCTGAAGGTACTACTGTTTGCTGCCATTAACTTGCTGAGGCTGATGGCAACTTTTGGAGTCTGCCTGTGCAGTTAAATGTGGAAATCCACAATTTGTTGTCAGTAACTTTACTCTTCTTCATAGAACATGGAGCTGAAGACCCTGCAAACTGTAGTCAAATAGAAACCTTTCAGCTTACAATAACTTTCTCTTTCTTGTTACAGTATATCTGGGCCCTGAAACAACAATGCCTTTTTAACAAGGTGTTAGTGGTTTTTTAAGCAGTATATTAAATTATAGTAGCTAAAGAAGTTCTTTGGTCTTGGAAAGCAAACTTTCTATTTGTATAACATCCATATAATTTACTCTGATAAAGATATCACGTTATTTAATAAAGTTTTGACATTTGTTATGTTTTAACTTCTAATATTTATGTCTGAATCAGTGGCTTCACTTTCTGTAAAGGTATTTGTAACAGATAATTGGTTCATTTTTTCACCCCCCATGTTTGCTTTCAGTAAGAATATTTCAACATGACTGGCTGCTTGCCTTGCTTGATGATATCATTGTTGCTGGATACTGTGGGATCTGTTTGCGTTGGCAACAAATTCAAAGGTACATCAGGGAAAGTGAAATCCATGCCCACAGAGATCATTCGTCCTTTGTGGGCAGCTCTTTGAACTGAACAAGAGCTGCCACTGTTCCATCACTGACTTGCAAAATCTGTGTCAAAATCACAAGATCCAAACTGGTCAAGAAGCCCTTAAATATAAGGCCCCAAAAATACAGATGTGAGACACTCATATTTCCGGAATTACAGGCTTCATTTCACATCGAAATCCATGATTTTGTGATGCATGTACTTCACTGGTGAGGACTGTGCCATGTCATTTTGGCTGGATCTGTAGGGTCTGGTCTATGAGCAAGTATCAACAACATGTTGTGTAGTCACATGGTGACTTTAGCCAGTATATAGCACCAATTTAATTCTTTTGGTGCCTTCCGCCACATCCCCTCAATGATCCAGTGAACCTCTTTTCCTAGCCTCACATGCTTACAGCAACAAGAAATATACCCCATCAGTGTTTTCTAGAAAAACAAAACCATTAGCTACTTTTAGGTTAGTTGCTGATTGATTTCTGTTGGCTGTTGCTGAGTTGCTGGAAGAGTCTGACAGTTTGTCCCAATACTTAATGTTGAAGTGAGTAAAGTAGCACCTGCTGTAGTTCTGCCTGCAAGTGTTATCCTGCGATCCCTTTCTCTGGATCACAGATACTTCCTACTCTCCTTGGCTTGGATCATGAGCACAAACTACTGGAAGTGGGAGGAAAGGGAAAGAGAGAAGGAATCTCACTGGTGGTGGGGAGTGGGGCATATCCATCCAAGCCGCTCAAGCAGCAATTCTCTTACTTTAACCTAAGTGAGGAACGCTGTGTTACATTCACCCATTTCATTGAGGAGTCAATGGCCTCGAGGTATTATCGCTGGACTATTAATCCAGAGACACGGATAATGTTCTGGGGACCTGAGTTTGATAGAGAAATTTGAATTCAATAAATATCTGGCATGAAGAATCCAATGATGGCCATGAATCCATTGTCAACTGTTGGAACAACTCATCTGGTTCACTAATGTCCTTTAGAGAAGGAAACTGCCATCCTTGCCTGGTATGGCCTCCATGTGACTCCAGACACACAGCAATGTGATTGACTCTGAACTGTCCTCTGGGCAATTAGGGATGGGCAATAAATGCTGCCTAGCCAGTGGCACCCTCATCCAGTGAACGAATAGGAAAAAAAAAGATGGTACTCACTGACATCTGCCACCTGTTGCCTCCAAGTTCTGCAGAAATATCATATTAGTCTCAAAACATTACCTCCGTTTTTCTCTCTACAGAAGCTACCAGATCTGCTGAGTTTCTCCAGCATTTCCTGTTTTTAATCTGACATCTTCAATATCTTAGTGAGGTGGTCCCCATTATACATAAAGCCAGATGCTGTCTGAAAAAGACTGGAGTACTATGCCTTCCCTTTATCTTGAGGGCAACAGCTGGAACCATTACGCAGTTTCAGAGGATAACAGTTTCCAAAAGATGCCATTGATGACACTAGTTGCTTTGCAAGTATTGCATCTAAATTCAAAGATACCACCACCATGTACAGTGCCACTAACTCAATGGCCAGTTATGGTATGACCATGCTTAGTTCATCAAACACCTCAACGCCCAATATCCTGCTAGCAATCATTAGTCAATCTGGTCCTTGGTGCCATCAACATTTGAGCCACCACAAAAGACCAGAGGGTGGTTGCTGGGCAACCATAAGACCAAAACAAATAATAACAGAAGTAGGCCATTCAGTTCCTCAAGCCTGACCCCACCATTCAAAAAGATTATGGCTGATCGGACATTCATCACGTCTACTTTCCTGCCCTTTTCCTGGAACCCTTGATTCTCCTATTGATCAAAAATCTATATATCTCAGCCTTCAATATACACAAGGGCTCTGACCCCATTGCTCACTGTGGCAGGGATTTCCAAAGACTCATAGGCCTCAGGGAAATTCCTGCTTACTCAGTCTAAAATTGGTGCTCCTTTATTCTGAGATTATGTCCTCTGGTCCTAGACTCTCCCATGATAGGAAACACCCTCTCAGCATTTACCCTCTGAAGTTCTTTAAGAATACATGTTTCAATGAGATGACCTCTCATTCTTCTAAATTCCAATGAGTAGAGTCCCAAACTGTTGGATTTTTGCTCATGAGATAAACTATCTGGACTAGGGATCATCCAAGTAAACTTTTTCTGAACTGTCTTTAATTAAATTGTATCTTTCCTTAAATAAAGAGAACAAAACTGCTCACAGTTCCAGAAGTTGGCTCATCAGCACCTTCTACAGCTGCAGTAAGGCTTCCCTACTCTTATACTCCACCCCTTTTGAAATACGGGCCAACATTCCATTAACCTTCCTGATTATCTGCTGCACCTGTGTGCCAGCTTTCTGTGTTTCGTGCACAAATTGCTCCAAGTACCTTTCCTTTGCAACTTCCAGCAGTTTTTCTGCATTAAAATACTTTGTTCACATGTTCTCCCTTCCAAAATGAACAAGTTCACATATTATACTCCATTTATCAACTTTTTGCTCACTCACTTAGCCTGACAATTCATCTCGATCAGCTGTTTATATCATCTCACAACTTGCCTTTTGTGTCATCTGTAAATTTGGCTGCGATATATTCACATTTTTCTACGTGTCGTTAATATATATTGTAAACATATGCAACCCAGGCACTAGTCCCTGTGGAACCCCACTGGACCCGGTCACCAACCTGATAAAACAACCCTTATCCATACTTGCTGTTTGCAGCCCATGAGTCAATATAGTACCTCCAAAACCATGGGCTCTTATGATTTAACCTTCGATGAGGTCCCCAATCGAATGTCTTCAGGAAGTCCAAATATAAGTACATCTGTTGGTTCCCTTTATCCACTCCGGTTGAGAATTCTTAAAATCTGTAATATGTTAGTAATATATGATTCCCTTTCATGAAGTCATGCTGACACTTCTTGATTAGATGATAATTTTCCAAATATGCTGCTATTACTTAATAATTGTTTCCAACATTTTTCCAACAATATATACTGGTGTAATCCACCTATAGTTACCTGCTTTTGCCTCTGTCCCTTTTTTGGAGATAAGTGCTACATGCTGACTACTTGGCTCATTGTCTCTGGTGCACAATTCATACAGGCAAGGGCATTCTTTGCACAATAGAGAGAGCCATACCGTTATTGGGATTAAAATGAACATCTTCTTGCTCTAAGATAACAATGTGTGGAGCTGGATGAACACAGCAGGCCCCATCCAGCTCCACACTTTGTTATCTTGGATCCTCCAGCATCAGCAGTTCCCATTATCACATCATCTTCCTGTACTAGTTACCTGAACAGAGTTTGTCTGGAGGGTGACCTGAACCCTCTGGATACAGTAAATTGCCGGAAAACCAGCAGGTCCAGCAGCATTTGTGGACAAAAAGCAGAATTAATGTTTGCGTCCAGTGACTCTTCTTCAGAAGGGCCCTCTGGATAGACGGCCTCTCTTCATTCATTCACTTCCTGCACCAACGTCTCCCGTATGGTCTCAGTGAACCTTGCAGCTCACTCTGACAATGTTGTGATGCTCCTTTGACTTTCCCAGATAACACTTCAGCATGTCTTTAAGCAGCGACGGCTAATTTGAGCTTCCTCATAGCTCTCAACTTTTAGCCTTGTGCTTAGGCATCCAGCCCATTAATGTACCTAATGTTGGCGCCTGCAATGGAAGCAACGGGTTTAAATTAATTACGTATTACAATGCCTGTGCCAATTTTTGTATCTTAATTATTTTTGTCCTCCTATAGTGACCTAAGCTCTTTTTATATAGCAAATGCTAATTGTATTGAACAACTGCCAAATGTAATGAGCACGATTTTAATTCTATTCATGCCATAGGCACATGTCCAGTCAGGTTTGACGCCATTATAAACCCCACTTTGATTGTGCTCTCCCTTGACTCCAATCTAGATTAAGCTTGAATGCTGTATAAAACAGCCATTGGGGCAGAATGGGGCTGGTATGCAGGGAATGGGGCAGTGGGTATTTTAACATTGTGGCTAATATTTGACATTGCTGGTGTTAAATAAAATGTTAATTCAGGTTTAGCAATCTATTTAAGTTGACATGATATGAGCCATTGCTTCATTGTATTGAGCAACATTTTCCTGTCCAAACGTCAATTAAACATTAATGTGTTTCCAGTTTAACAAATCTAGAATACTGTTGTTTGTTGGGATGCAGGTGATGAATTGAACTTCAGGGATGATATGACATATCCCTGTCTAAAATGTAGTAATTCTGAACTTTTGTAACGAGCTGATACCCAGAATATCTAAAATAGTTAGGTGTTTTTCAATTATAGCATATTTTTGAACTCTCAGGACTTTTCTTTTATAAAGGAAATAAATCATGTGTGGTCTTACTATTTTTTGTTTTCGACTGAACACATGCTCTTAAATAAACTAGGATAACAGATCACAAGCTTTTTTCATGAGGAAAATGTCCTACATGAAATTCACTTATTCAAATATTAATAAACAATTGTCAGATTAACTTGGAGATTGAACAGAAGCTACGATATTTGTCAAAATTTAAAAATCCACCCACAATAAATTCTTTCAATGCTTTTTGTGATTCTATGTAGGTAAAGCCCTGTAGATTTATAATGCTATGTTGAATGTGCCCAGTACACAATTCAGTTACCTGAAGTTCTCCACTGTTGCTAAATTATCTGATACTTATCTGACTTTCAACACTGTCAGTTCCAAATCACAACTCTGTTCCTTTGCTACTGATGCTATCCCTCTTGCTTGCACCAGTCTGAGATTAAGCTAGTCTGTTCGTAATATTAGCATCATGTTTGATCCTGAGATGAGCTTGCAAACTCACCACCCAACACCATCTATTTCTGCTTCCTTAACATGCCCAACCACTCCAACATCAGCTCATCAGCTGCTGAAATCCTCATTCATGACTATTCCAAGATACAATCCTATTTGATTTTTCACCTTTCTGTTCTCCAAAAATAATAAACAGCCACACATTCTAAATAATAACCGAGTTTCATCTCCATAGAGGCTGCCAACTTGCAAAGTAATATCAACATTTTCTGTACTGTCTTCCAAAACTCTGCTACCCATTTCTTAACTCATCCCGAGACGCATTTATACATCAACTCTGCACTTGATGACCTACTGTTGGCCCCTGGCTAAGCGATGTTTTGACTTTAAAATCTTCTTCTTTGTTTTCAAATCCCATAATTGGCTTCATCACACTCCATCTTCTCTACCCCCACAATTCAGATATCTGTTTTTTTAAAAACTTGAGCTCTAGTACATCCCCGTGGCACACTTATGGCTACATCTTCAATTATCTACAACATAAGCTCTGGGGTACCCTTCATACTCCACAGTATTTTATTTTTCCCCTTTAAGTAACGCTTTAAAGCTTGCCTCCTTGAGCAAGATTTTGCTCATCTGCTGTATTATTACCTTGTAATACTTGGTGTTATACAATGTTCCCATAAAGTACCTTGGAATGTTCTATTGCATTAATATCATGAACACATCATAATCATCTATGGTTATGGTTGTGGATCATCCATTGATTTATCAAATTTTTAAATTCTAGTTTTTAGCCAAAATGTGGATGTAAATCCAATGGATATCTGGAGAAGAACTCTGGGATGTCACATCTGTTGATGTCAATAAAGCTTCAAAGGGAGAAATCCATGACAAACAGTACTGTAATCCCCTGTGGGTATCTCAGACTGTGAACATGATGGTAAAATAAGACAACATTCTGAGCAAGAGATATATCTGTAAGGTTCAAGCTTGGTCTTTGTGTGTTAGTGCCCTGGCATCCCGGTGGTTTAACGAGCTTGCAGTGAAGGTCACAACGTGGAGAGCGGTTATTAAACACCCCAACATTGCAAACAATAGACTGTCTCGCCCTCAGAGCTGGAAGCCAGCAGGCAATGCTCTGTCTCAGCTTGTGTGCCATATTTGGAGGTTCCACACAGGCTATTTAGCATGCTGATGCCTTTCCAGCATTAATTTGAGATTTTGGAAGTCAATGCTGCGCAAGGATCTCAGATGTCCACGCAACGGAAAAATTACAGGGAACATTGAAAGGAAGCCAATCAAAAGCAAAAAAGAATTTCAAACAGCCTGAAAAGCCAAGAATCTCAAAATCAACTGATCAACAGTAACACCACTGTAATTCTCACAATGTTCTTCCATATACTCTTCATAAACAACTCAGAGACATTCCCATTTTTAAAAAAAAAGTTAATTATTTTGTGCTCTCACTTATTATTCCTAATTTGTGCGTTGCATTAAAATTTCTTCTCAGCTATTAACTAATAAGCACATTCTTTTGTTAACTCAAGAAAACTTGGTTATTCTGACTACTTTTAACACAAAAACTTTCATTTGTTCTAAAAGAAAAGCATTCACAAGGATGGGATCCTTTTAAAATTAAACCTGTTCCAGCCTGCTAGAGAGGTGGATAATTAAAGTTGGGAAAACAGTTTATGACTCCTCACCATAGAGTTTAACAATTTGGGGTATTATATCTGGAACCATAACAAATTGGAGAACCTTGTCTGTGATCTGGTTGTAACATAACAGGAGCTCTTCTGCAATCTGGTCATTATAAAAGTTACAATTGTAATGGTATTTTATCGATGTTCACTGTGCTGCATTTTCATTCTATCACTTTCGATTGCAGCACACCCTTATGCGAGTTTGGGAACAAACAGAGGGTCGAGTTGGCTTAAGCTTCTCCTTGATTGATCAAGATTTTCCTAAAAGCAAAATTTTAGATATTTGGACAGCTTGTAGAAACAGGGCTGTTTTTTCAAACAAGGGAAGTTTACATTGGCTATCGTATACACAATAAATCCAGACATCGTTGCATTGTTATTAACAGTACTAAAATAACATTGGATCAAAAGCAATTTTGTTTGAGTGGAACCTCCAAAACATTTATTACCTTTGCCCACAGATGGTGACACCGAGCTATCACTGTGTGGTAACCTGGGTTCAGAATTCAGTCTAGATGTAATTCCAAGCGCAGAATGTAACTTCTATCTATCTTCGAGGAAGCCTGATTTCTTATCACTTTCTTGTTATTTTTAAGTTCTGATCATGCTTTGCAAGCACAGAACAGCCAGCCATCAACATTTTAGAACCAGGGCTCAATGTTTATGAATTTGGAGAAAGGCGGCCAAAAATAGCAGACAAAACAAAGACAAAAGTCCACAAAACTTCACCAAAGCCTGAATCTCTAATTGTAAGTTTAAAATCTATGGGCATTCTACCCACTGGAAATGTGGTTTACATTGACAGGAAGAAGTGGATTACTGAGGCGATACAAAATGTGAAGGCTGATTGTTTTTCCTCACAGTGTTTAGCAAAGAAGGAATTTATTCCTTTATATAAAAAAGAACTGTTTTTCAGAACTTGTTGTGCACCACTTCATAATAAAATAGAATCCATGCACTTAAGATGAAAATCTTGTGCTATAAACTATAGGAAACTTAGTGCATCGAGGTTGTTGATCTACCACTGATTTATAGATCTAGGCTCCATGTGTGATTAACAGAGCATTACATAGTACATATACGGAAGATGGCCAAATTCTAGGTAAGCTTTTGGAAGCAAATGTTCTTATGTCTGAACACTCTATCAATGACTGTTCTGCAGGTCAGGCCATGGAGAAGAGCACTAATTGCATGTTTAAAACTAATACAGAATTGCAATTTGATAAGGTTGTTCTCCCAGTATGAAGGGTCATCAGATGGGAGCATTGGTCCCAGATATGAACTGAGGCTCGATAATCCCAGTTGGGAATCTCAACTAAATGGTGCTAAGCTTTATATATGCACTGGACCAGCAATGTACTTGGTGTAACCATTGCTCAGACTGAAATACAATATTCTGGAAATCTAAGGACAAAGGCCCCATTTTCATTGAGTTTATAAAGAACTTTGACTGATTTACAAGATCTTCAATATGATCCCTCCTAAAGACAACAAAGATGAGGGAGGTTTTCTTAGATTCCACTGATGTCTTGTACTCTTTATAACTTTGCCAGTGTTCTTACTTTCTTTACAAACTCGTTCAAGGTGATATATTTTTGCCTGTCATGTTGCTTCCTTACTCCCCATAAGTGAGTGAGAATGTTCTTTTTTAAAACATTGAAGTATTTAACTCTTTAACATCTGGGGAGGAAGAGAGGCAAACATTCAAAACTCCGAGACCATAATTTGTTTCTTACAAAGTTTAAGGAAAGATCCACTTACACAGCAGGAAAAGTTTACAATGGGTGTTTAGAAAAGAATGGAGTTTCTTAAAAATAACTTCAATCACAGCAAAATCCTATCCATTTTTCCTGTGCAATACTGTGTTATTTTCAAGGTGAATCCCAAACAGTTAAGTCCATTCCATATGGTGCTAGAGAGACAGAGAGAGAGAGAGAGAGAGACAGAGAGATAGAGAGAGAGAGAGAGAGACAGAGAGAGAATATGTCGTGTCCACTGCTATGTCTGATGGCATCCTGGTTTGTTGGAAGAATGTTTGGGGCTCTCCTTGGGGTCAGTATTGGGATCCTTGCCTTTTCTGGTTAATATATATATATATATATTACACATGAAACAAAACTTGGGAGAATTGTTCACTATGAGGGGGTCTGCTTTGAACTCCAGAGGGAGATTGACAAGTTTGTGGAGTGGCCAGATAGGTGGCAGTTGAGGTTCAATGCAGATAAATTTGAGGTGATGCACTGTGGTAGGAAGAACATTGAAAGACAATACAAAATGGGGGGGTTCAATTCTAAAATAATTGCAAGAGCAGACGGACCTGTTCACTGAACACTGAAAGTGGCAGGACAGTTGGAGAGAGCACTTTAATGCTGAGGACACTTTAGAACATAGAACATTACAGCACAGTACAGGCCCTTCGGCCCTCGATGTTGTGCCGACCTGTCATACCTCTCAAGCCCATCTAACCTATACTATTCCATGTACGTCCATATGCTTGTCCAATGACAACTAAAATGTACTTAAAGTTGGCGAATCTACTACCATTGCAGGCAAAGCGTTCCATACCCTTACTACTCTCTGAGTAAAGAAACTACCTCTGACATCACTTCACCTCTCAATTTAAAGCTATGCCCCCTCATGCTTGCCATCACCATCCTAGGAAAAAGGCTCTCCCTATTCACTACATCTAACCCTCAGATTATCTTATATGTCTCAATTAAGTCACCTCTCAGCCTTCTTCTCTCTAACGAAAACAGCCTCAAGTCCCTCAGCCTTTCCTCGTAAGACTTTGCCTCCATACCAGGCAACATCCTAGTAAATCTCCTCTGCACCCTTTCCAAAGCTTCCACATCCTTCTTATAATGCGGTGACCAGAACTGTACGCAATACTTCAAGTGCGGCCGCACCTGAGTTTTGTACAGCTTCACCATAACCTCTTGGTTCCGGAACTCGATCCCTCTATTAATAAAAGCTAAAACACTGTATGCCTTCTTAACAGCCCTGTCAACCTGGGTGGCAACTTTCAAGGATCTGTGTACATGGACACCGAGATCTCTCTGCTCATCTACACTACTAAGAATCTTACCATTAGCCCTGTACTTTGCCTTCTGGTTACTCCTACCAAAGTGCAGCACCTTACACTTGTCTGCATTAACCTCCATTTGCCACCTCTCAGCCCAGCTCTACAGCTTACCTATGACTCTCTGCAACCTACAGCATCCTTTGTCACTATCCACAACTCCACCGACCTTAGTGTCGTCTGCAAATTTACTAACCCATCCTTCTACGTCCTCATCCAGGTCGATTATAAAAATGACAAACAGCAGTGGACCCAACACCGACCCTTGCGGTACACCACTCGTAACTGGACTCCAGGATGAACATTTCCCATCAACTACCACCCTCTGTCTTCTTTCAGCAAGTCAATTTCTGATCCAAACTGCTATATCTCCCACAATCCCATTCCTCTGCATTTTGTACAATAGCCTGCTGTGGGCAACCTTATCGAACGCCTTGCTGAAATCCATATACACCACACCAACCGGTTTACTCTCATCTACCTGTTTGGTCACCTTCTCAAAGAACTAACTTTCTGTTTCGTTGAAAGGGGCATAGATTTCAAGAATAAGGAGGTGATGCTGAACCTGTATAAAGACACTTGTTAGACCTCAGCTGGAGCATTGTGTACAATTATGAGTGCCATGCTGTATGAAAGATGTGAGCAATTGGAGAAAATGCAGAAGGAGTTTGTAACAACGGTTCCATGAATAAGAAACTTCAGTCATGATGATAAATCAAAGAAGTTGGAACTGTTCTCCTTGGAGTGAAGATGACATAGGAGATTTAATAACGGTTTTTTAAAACATGTGAGCTGGATAGGGTAAACAGGGAGAGGCTGTTCCTGCTTGCACAAGGAACAAGAACGAGAGGACATTGAGTTAGGGAGATAGGCAAAAGAAGCAAGTGTAATCTGAGAAAAAAAACTTTCCCTCAGTGAGTAGATAGGGTATGGAATGCACTGCCTGGAAAAGTGGTAGAGGCAGTTCACTTGAGGCAATAGAGTACATTGGCTGATTATTTAGTTCGAAATAGTATGAAAGGGTATGGGGAGAAAGCAGGTGACTAGAACTTGGTAATACTGCTTGTTGAAGCGTTTCTTCAGTCAGAGGGTGGTTAATTCATGGAATTCCTCACCGCAGAGGGCTGTGGAGGCCAACTCCTCCAGTATCTGTAAGACAGAGATAGATAGGTTCTTGAAGGCAGAAGGCAGGAGAATAACACCTTAAGAAACATGTTAGCCATGATCAAATGGCCTAATTCTGCTCCTATGTCATATGGTCTTGGTTGAAAAGCTGGTGCTGTCAACAATGGCCTTCTTCTCTGTAATAATTTTGTAATTCTGAATGGGGGGCATCACAGCCCATAATATGATCATCACACACAAACACACGGTTTACAAATTCTATCCTTTTTCTATGGAAATTGGACACAATGACATTGATAATTAATTTCTATTGACAGGATAGGAAAAACATGCAGTTATAAAATTAAATCCAGGCAAAATGTCTGAATTGAAACAGTCTGTATGTTTGCCACCAGTTTATCATCATGAAGTTTATGGCATCCATGTTCCATTCTGCACAGGCAAAGAACAGATTTTTTGAAAAAAAAATGAGTAATGCAGGCTACCATTAAAATCAATTGAACCACTGCTGATTTTTTTTATTCTGCCTCTCCTTGCTTTTATACATGGCATTGCTGATAAAAAACATACATTGCTGAAGATTTTCATCTCAATTGAAGTACTCATTAGGATACAGGAAGAGATCTTCAGCAATATCTCTCTTTATACCAATATTCAAGTCCTATACTGCCAAGTAAAACATATTCTTTATTCTATGATCAGTAGTACTTCCTTAAAATAAAAGAATCGTATTAGAAACCAAACTTGTAATCTCTGGGACTATCTCAGACCATGAATGTGGTAGTTACAAAGAAGAGTCCTGTCTTCATGGAGAGACATATTTGCCTTCAAAGGATACACAGGAATAAGGGATAAAAGGTAGCTTCAAACCCTGGCCTGTGTGTATTATTGGCCTGATGTCCTAATGGGTACACTAGTGTCCTATGAGACTCAGAGCTTTGGGAACAGCCATCTAAATATCTCTGCCCAACAGATAAAAGAAAGGGAGAAGAATCTGTGTGCTGCCAGTCAACTCCTATTTGCAGGAACCAGAACAAAAAAGGTTTCAAATCAACCTACAACACTGAAAATCTCAAAATCAATGTTTAACTACCAATATCAATGTGACGGGTAACATCCACTGCAATAGCTGTACATTCAACTATTCACTCTTCAGAACAGGACTCACACTTGTTTCTAGTGTGTGTGTGTGTGTGTGTGTGTGCTGCATCACTATTTCTCACTACTTCTCCTCACATGTAGTAATTAATGTACTAACAGGGGAGGCAATTGCCTCATAGTATTATTGCTAGACTGTTAATCCAGAGACCTGGATAACACTCTGAGGACCAGATTCAAATCCTGCCATAACAGGTGTTGGTATCTGAATTCAGTAAAATAAATCTGAAATTAAGAGTCTAATGATGACCATCTGTCCACTGTCATGAAAAACCCATTTGGTTCACTAATGTCCTTTAGGGAAGAAAATTGCCATCCTCACCTGATATGGCCTACATGTGACTCCAGACCCACAGCAATGTGGTTGACTCTTAACTGCTGTCTGGGCAATTTGGGATGGACAATAAATGCTGGCTTAGCCAGCGACGTCCTGATCCCGTTAATGAATGAATGAATAAGGGAAATTGAGGGTTCTCAATTTACGATTGGCCGACTTACCAAAGTTTGTACTTAAAAACACGTAGCTGTAATTTTAAAGAGCCAACGTTCAAACATTTCCCATCCTTCCAAACAGTCTACAAATCGACTTGAGAACGAACCCCAGAATGGAAGTCGTTCGCAACCTGGGCATTACCTGGAACAGTTAATGTTTTTTTTGTCAATTCAAAACAGCCGGGTCGAATTGACTTCTTTTAAAATAAGCCCATTTGGGTCTTGAATAAAGGAACAGAGAAGGGAAGTGGTCCCCTTGTAAATTAACCCTGTGGTGAGGGGGTGGGTGAATCAGACCCGGAGCAAGCTCGTCGTTCCTCACTCAGGAACTTTGGGGCATTCCGGCTGGGATAATTTAGGGAATCTCACACAGGGTCTTGTAGTACATGTCCCCTTAACACAGGTGAGCTGCAGTTGAAGTTAGATTGCAGAAAATTATGTGTTGGTTGTCTGGCAAACTGGAGACAGTGGCTTCTAACACTCGAAGATAAATTTGCTAGATCGTCCTCAAAATAAAAGATACCTTTGTGTAGCAGAGTCTCGGGGTTATAAATTTTTAATTTTAAATAATTATCACTTTTAATAGAAGTGAATGCTGGCTGCTTAGCAGAATGGGCAAATGTTGACTTGTGGTTTTTCCTGTTTCTCTCTCTCTCGCTCTCAGAGGCGGAGACCAAACCGTTATTGAAATGAAATTCTTCATTGAATGGAAGGAATTACCAATGCTTAATTGAAGATGTGTATAACTGTTTGATAGCACAGATTACAGACACAATTTCAATCAGCTTTGGGAATTTCAGATCTGTACACAGTCGCCTTTTTATGCGGCACTTCAGTGAATTCCCACAAGCGGTACACTCTATAAATACGTACAAATTATGTCGCTTGGTTCCATTATCCACTTATATATTGGCTTTCATCCAAAGCTCAAAATGGGTCCTTGTTGATGGCAGACAGCATAAACGTTCAAAGTTTAAACAACTGTTTCTTTGAAATAATTAAACATTTTACACCCTAGAACAATTTTATTGGCATGTTTTATGTAATAATAGTTATGCTTCATGTAATACACCGGATTTGTAAATTATTAGTTTAATATCGTTACAGTTTTGTACTACTGTCTTTTTAGATTTATGAATATGCCCTTATAAAACTCAGCTAAATGTTCAAGGCTTAACAACTGCTATGTTGTGCAGACTGCTTGACAGTTATCTAGATAACTCACTAACTGCTAATTGGCTCAGACCTTATTGAAGTACTTTACTCATTCCACAACCACTGTAACACACTTTTAACATATTTGATCTCAGTATTAGTTGATTTGGATATTATAGTGTTTTGGAGTTAGGCTTTTCAGTAACTTTAACCGTGAACACGTTTTTGTGGTCCAGAATCTGCACACTTGCAATACTGAGTATCACTGAGGTCAAATCTTTATAGTTTAGCTAATGCTAGTGCAGCTATTTAAACAGTTGAAAACACTCAATGGGTATTAAAGGGCTAGTGGAAAAAAACAGGGAGTTGAGAAGTGACACACTTATTTTTCCACAAATAAATTCCAATCTCTCCTATCTAAATGGAGGGTTGAAGGTCAATCTTACTCCCAGTGAAAAACAATGAAAGCTTTAACTTACTGTTTCTCTTTCATATGTCTGACAGCTCCATGTTTTCTTTGTATAGATACACTAAGGGCATTCTACAGATTAGGTGAGCTTCAGCACTGCCTCATTCCTTTGATTTTTCTCCCTATAACTAACAGGACCATTTAGCAGCCCCCACACATGACCATAAAGATTTGACCCCAAGCAGAATAATGGAAACGTTGAACATAATAGGACATCTCTAGTAGGTAAATTGCACTAACTGTTCTTTCGTGAAGATATTCCATACCAGTACTATCTCAAGTTTGATTGTCAATCTGTGATAATTGGACAGCCAGAGGAATCAATAACTGACTATGATTTCCCTAAACCTACATTCGAGCATAGTTAAAAAGCAAGATAATAAAGGGCGACTTGAATACTTAAGACATTTTCATATTGCTTTCAGGATTTTGGGGAGCTGTATGCAAATCTATAAGCTTGAAGAATTTTTCTTTTGTTTGTCCTCAGTTATAGGGCTACATGAACTGAGGTGCTTTCTTAATGCTTGGAAAGTTGCATCCTGGAAAGCATCGGTGACTCAGAGCTGATCTGGTTTCCATTACAATACCCTGTGCGGTATTTACTGCGGCAATAGTTGCTGTGTCAGATTCGTAGTGTCGATACACGATTAAAAATCAGGCAAATTAACTTTAAAAAAAATCAGGAATTCAGTAGATTCCGTTTCACCTTTAAATTCATCAAGAAAATAATTGCTAAATTCCATGATCAGTGAATATTCGAAAGCTTTAATGTTATGAAAGCTAAACTCTTCAGTGAAAGAAAAACAGCAAGAACCCACTTGATTTTCCCAAATGCATCGTTGCGGGAAAGAAAAAAGGAAATCATAAATGAGAAAGACATGAATCGGCATTGTAAAAGCTTTTAATGCAATGTTTTGGAACATACGGAAGGTGCGTTGTTGCAAATTATCAAAGAACGTTCCTTCTTGTGCTGAAATGAATAGGTTTTGCTGCAGGTCGTATATCCAGACAGACGTGTTCGTTTTCCTTGTGCATTCACAATGCTTGTATTGTAAATAAAACAAATGGAGTAAGTATGAACAATAAATTCAGTGTTTATGTATACCCAGAGTCGGTTTTTGCAAGACAGGCGGATGCATCTATCATCGATTTAAAAGCTGGAGAACCCAGCAGCTCTGGCAGCATCAATGCAGAGGGATACAGAGTTAACCTTTCGAGTTCGCTATGATTCTTGAGTAGAACTACACGTAATTGTCCAGTTAGGAGTTTCAGACGTCCAAAGGTATGGTCAAGTGGATACATTTTAGGAGTGTCTTAAAGGAGATTTGAGGTGGTGAGACTGAAAGGCAACAATTTTTAATGAATCTGTTTGGGGGTGTTATGATACATTTCAGGCGCAGGTGGGATTCTTGTATTCTTGTTCCATTTACTTCATTTTACCCTGTTAGCATTATCTTTTGTCTACATAACTGGTTTTCTCCTTTAATGTATCTATGTTATTCCATTTAATTATTTTATCTGACCACAAGTTCCATATTCTAACCAAGTTCTGGCTTAAGTTTCTCTTGAATTACTTATTTGTGCTTATCGTGTATTTTATATTTGATATTTCCTCCAAATGTAAACACTTTTTTTACAGCTATCCTACCAAATACCTTTATTTCTATGAGAGATAGTAAGAACTGCTGATGTTGGAGCCAGTGATAACACAGCGTGGAGCTGGAGGAACTCGCAAGCCAGGCAGCATCAGAGGAGCAGGAAAGCTGATGTTTCGGGTTGGGACCCTTCTTCAGAAAACCCTTCAGAAAATTTTCAGAAAGAAGGGCCCTGACTGGACACATCAGCTTTCCTGCTCCTCTGATACTGCCTGGTCTGCTCTGTTCCTCCAGCTCCACACTATTATCCCTTTATTTCTATGATCACTTTTAGGCTGACCCTCAGCCTTACTTGTTTGTCAAACAAAAAATAAATGAGTCTTTTTTGATTAAAATTTTGTATCGTGTTTTTAATACTTTCTTCAGTGCCTGATTTTCTTTTTAATGGAGACCTGAACTGTGTACGGCATTCTAAAGTTACAGTATTTATTGGCTGAGAGCAGAAGTAATTTTCACAGAAAGTCGAGATAACTGGGTGGGAGGGTAGGGTACAATTCCACATTATAACATGGTGGTTTTGATTGACAGTCTGATTATCCAGCGTATGATGGCTAGAGGAATGATATGAGGTGGAGGTGAAGGTGTTGGACTGGGGTGGACAAGGTAATAAAAAACACATAACAACAAACCTGTTGGACCAAAACCGAGAGGAATGATAGATATTAAATTTTGGCCTCTTTATCCTGTTGAGAAGATATTCACAGATTGAATGTAGAGTTTGCAATATCTTATATTTTGAAACTTTTGAAGAAAAAACTTTTAAAATTTAGTCAATTTAACAGATTCTTACGGAAATATTGATTTAATCATGTCAAAGTAGCATAACTATTTTGTGTCCAGTGGTGATCAATAGGCAGTAGGTAATTTCATCTCCAGTCTTCTGCCCAAAGACAGGTTGTTGTGAACTCCAACATGGGTGAGACAAAGGGACAGGTCTTCCAGCTGTCCCAATAAGAATAAGGTTTGAACCACATGGTGGTGGCACATTTCACATCCCTGCATATTCTGAACATTAACTTAATTTTTATATTTAATACTGATTACCAGAAGTGTAACATGATGGCTGCTTGGGGATCACATGATTTCCTTTGCATACTGGAACTAATCCTTTCTCCAAAGGGATAATAACACAAATCCTGTTATTTCAAAGCATTTCCTGAAATTAATTCAAAACAGTCTTATCAATTGAATGGATCTATCCAAGTATAAAGATACTGACTATCTCGGACTCCCAGGATGTGAAATCCACAATGCGAGATATTCTTAATCCAAGCACATACAGTATTTGCAATAGAAATGTCAATTTGTAACAGGCCACATTATATGGCAGGCATTTTTTGTGCCTGGTTTCTAAATAGCAAGGAGATGTTGTGGAGGGACAGCTTTATCAGAAAGCTAGCAAACTGACTACAAGTGATATAAACAGCAATACCTTGAAGGTGAGAGAAGAACATTCTCTGCACCCTCTCCCAAATTGACATGTTCCAGTTTCAAGTTCACTTGAGAACCAGTCCTTAGAAATTTCATGAGGTCCCATAGTTTGCTCAGAATGCTCAGTTTTACAAGATTTGCTTTTCAAATAAACCACTAAGTCAGCTCAGAAACTGTAGGTCTGCTCGGAAATGGAATGGAACAATCATACTTGCATGACAAGTGGGTGGGATGTCACATTTCAAAAATTCAGGCTAGGTGCGATAAGAAAAACCTATTTTACTTTAGCACTCTCAAAAACTTACTGCTAGAATTATTTATGAGTCAATTGCTCTGAGAGTGAGAAAAGGCACGTTTCTTGCATACAAACATATTGATCATGGTAGTTTGAATGAACACACAAATTCTGTTCATGCTGCACAATCTTTTTCGCACCACCTATTGAGATAAATGATTCAACAACCACTAAAAAGTGGGAGCTGCTGCAGTATCGTAAACTTTGCATGCATGTTGTAGTCCGAAAATGTGGCTAGTAATAGTAATGGCTCCATGACAAGGCTAATGAGGAATGTCTTCACTGTTGCTGCTGGCTAATGTATTGGAAATATTCACATTGACACTCTAACCTGTGGGCCACACTGTGAACATACTCCTGGCCAAGAAGTCCATGAGCGGGTCTTCATCGTGGAACTTCTGGCTGTGAAGTACCGATATTATCTGTTGTCCAATAAAGGTAAACTACTGTATGAGAATAATCATATTCTTAGTTGTGTATTTTATACAAAATAAACTCATTGTTTGGTTTACAATTCATCTCACTGGAGTAACCAACCTTCTACCTTTAGTTCAGAACTAAAGAGAAACAAGTATGACCCATGCATGTAAGATGGCAGAATCCATCAGATGTAATGACTTCCAATCGTTAGCATAATTATTGTTGGCTCATTGGGTTTTATAAATTTGTCCTTTGTGCAGTGAGCCTACGAACTGAAGAAATTGCATTTATTTAGAGTTTACTTCTAAACCAACACCTGCTTGTGAGGTCTCAAAACAAATTTCATGGCAAACCTGTATGACAAGGAAAGTTCTTCGGCTGTGCTAATTCATACTTACCTTGTGTGAAATATGTTCACGATACACTTTGATTTATAATATTTATCATGTGGCTTCTTGCATTATTACTTTTTATAACAGCTTGAAGGTGAAGTGAAAATTTTTGAATTCACCTGTTCCATTATTTGTCAGTGTTTCTGGCCTTTTGGAGTTGCAGCAGATCAAGAACAGGATGATAATTGTGATAATAAATTTAAGAATTTAATTTTCCGTGCACACTGAACACTAAATGACCTCAATAAAGATTGGCACTTAAATATTTAGTGGAAAATTTCAAAAACAATTTCTTCACTTTAGATTTCTGAGATTGATTGATTGGGTAACTCTACAACAGAATGTCTTTAGGAAACACAATGCCCAATCGTGTGTTCTACTAACAATTTATTTCTGCTGGCTTTTATGATCAAGAGTTTACAGTAAAAACAGTTTCAAAGTTCATAAAAGTGTGAATTTTTACAAGTCTGTACAAGCACAAAACCTGGTACCTAATCAATCTGAATTAGATGTGTGATGTAAAAGAGTTTGGATTCTTAAATATCATGAAGAGACAAATAAACGGTATTTTCAGAACAAAGTTCTTACATGGGAGCCATTGTGTTTAAAGAGCTATATCCCATCCTTGTAACCTGATTTATCCTTGAAATCTAGGTAAAGCTTTCTGTTTTTTTTAAAATGTATTTCTCTCATTTATAAGGATACTGAAGTTTCACAGAACTGGTCAGTCTCAGGAATGTCCAGTTTGTGTACTCTATGTTGCTGACCTCTGCTCTTTGCCTTTACCGATCACACAACCAGAAACCCAGGGTTGAAGAGTAGAGGTCAGCAGAACGACCACACAGCTCTTCTATAACACAAAGCATGTCTCTCTTCTAATCAGATTGTACTGGCTGGGACAAAAGCTTTGAAATCATTATAGGCTGTACAGCTGTTGCAGGCTTAGCATATTTTAATAAAATACTTTTGTACGTTATGTCAATGCAAGCATTAACCTACTGAAGGGACATTGTTCCCTCTCTCAAATTGCAGATACAAGAATGCCCATTGATGAAAGGGACATCAGAATTTGTAACTGTCCCTCAAGAGGGCAGGAGCAGGTGCATCACAAGAATTACCCTCATGTTTTCATCCATAGTTTTTATCAATAGCCCAAACTAGAGGGCACAGGTTTAACGGTGAGAAGGGACCTAAGGGGCTACGTTTTCACCCAGGGGATGGGACATATATGGAATGAGCTGAAAGAGGAAGTGGTGGAGGCAGGTACAATTACAACAATTAAAAGGCATCTGGATGGGCACATGAATAGGATAGGTTTAGAGGTGTACTGGCCCAATGCTGGCAAATCAGATTAGATTAATATAGGATATCTGGTCAGCATTGATGAGTTGGATCGAAGACTCTATTTCCATGCTGTACACCTCTGATGCCAGGAATTTAATTATGATTTCTACCATATTTTTTTCAACTGTTAGTTGTTTTAAATGCTTGTCTATTTTTTTGAAGAAAGACATTTTACACAGATGTGCCACACTGTATAATGTTTGGAAAGTCTAAAAAGTAATGGCTGAGCTTCTGCTGATCCTTATTATTTTGCAGAGAATTGTGTTTATTTAAATTTACATTGTGAGCTGCATTGGAATTTCATGGGATAGAATAATATTTATTACAATGATTAATTCCATTATAGGGCCACATTTGAATCCAGCTCCAAATTTTTTTTGTCCTTTCGTGGGAAGTGGGTGACACCAGCAAGGCCAGTGCTTGTTGCCCATCCCTAATTATTGTTGAATTCAGGGGCTTTTCCACTTATTTCCGGTGGCAATTAAGAGTTATCCACATCATTGAGGATCTGGAGTCACAGTTCAGCCAGACTGAATAAGGGCAGCAGACTTCCTTCCCTAAATGACAATAGTGAACCAGAATTCTTCTATAAATTAAACAACAATCAATGATTACCATTACCACTATCTTTCAATTCCAGATTGTTATGAATTGAATTTAAACTTTGGCAACTGCACTGGTGTGATTTGAACCTACCTTGCTAGGATTAGTCTCTGGACTAATAATTCAGCAACGTTTCCATAATGTTACCATCTGTCCGTAAGCATTGCCTTAACCACAGCTCTTTCACTAATGAAAACCAGTAACTCTATGGACAGCACACTTAATTCCAGGTTCAAATCTGACTCCTGAAATTCAGCATGGAGTCTGGTATTCCGCTAGTGACTTGAGGAAACATTACAAGGTTGGGGGTGATATATTTCAGATGCATTAGCAAACTGAGGCCTGGTCTGCCCTCACAGATGTATGTGAAGATCCAGTGTGTTTATTTTGAACAATAACAGTGGAGTTATTCTTGATCTCCTGACCAATACTCATCACTCAATAAAATAAATTATCTTATCATGATCATATTACCATTTGTGAGAACTTTCTTTGTGCAAATTGGTTGCTGATTTCTGAAATTGCAGTAATGACTAAACTTTAAAAATACTTAATGAACTGAATTGATTTTTATTGTCACATGTACTGAAATACAGTGAAAAGCTTTGTTTACGAGCAGTCCAGGTGGATCACAGCAAGCAAAGGATTGAAAAGACTTAGAGGCATACGGGTTATATTGCAGGTTCCATTAGTCGAGGCTACTTTTAGTTGGTGGCCATGAAAATCACGGTATAAATGTGAGGCTTCTGTGTTTTTTATATGTACTAATCAATTTCCATATTCACAGCCATGGCCATTATTTTTAGTTTGAACCTAATCTTGTATGGATTCTGCAGCCTCTGCACAGGGGAACAGGGGCAATTCTCAATGGAGAGACTCAACAAGTATCAGCATATTATCATATGCCACCTGATTTTCCATCTGTGAAACACTTTGCACAGCACACATTTGGATTTACAGCATGTCTTGCTAGGCAGCTGTCGACAAACAGATCAAGTCTAGAAATGACTCTTTGTGTACCACAGCAAATAATCTGCATGATATCATTATTAGCCTTGTATTTCAATAAAATTAGATGTTCTTTTTACTGGTATGTGGCTATGTACAAAACGGTTCCTCTGTTCACCTATGTAGCAACCGCATTAACAACTAGAGCAGCACTTTAGGAATTATGGACTCATGGAATCATACAGCATGAAAATCGATCCTTCGGCCCAACTTGTCCATGCCGATCAGGTTTCCTACACTGAACTAGCCCCATGTGCTTCCATTTGGCCCATATCCCTCTAAACCCTGTCCAAATTTCTTTCAAATGTTCTAATTGTATTGGCCTCTATCACTTCATCTGGAAGCTCATTCCATATATGCACCATCCTCTGTGTGAAAAAGTTGCCCTTCAGATTTCTTTTAAATCTTTCCCCTGTCACCTTAAACCTATACCGCTATAATTTTAGACTTCCCTCCCCTGGGGAAATGACCTTGGCTATTCACTTCATCTATGACCCCCATGATTTTATAAACCTCTATAAGTTCACCTCTCCTCAGCCTCCTATGCTCCAAGGAAGGAAGTTCCAGCCTATCCAGCCTTTCCTAATGACACAACCCCTCCAGTCTCAGTAACATACTTGTACATTTTTTTGTACTCTTTTCAATTTAATAACATCCTATAGCAGGGTGACCAGAATTGCATGTAGTACTCCAAATGTGGCCTTACCAATGTCCTGTGCAGCTGTAATATGGTATCCCAATTCCTGTACTGTGACTGATAAAGGCAAGCATGCCAAATACCTTCTTCCCCATCCTGTTTATCTGTGATGCCGCTTTCAATGAACTGTGTTCCTGCACCCCTCGATCTCTTTTCGACAATAGTCCCCAGCGCCCTAAAATTAATTGTGTACATCCTACCCCAGTTTGTCTTACCAAAATACAACGCATCACATTTATCTAAGTTTAAATCTATCTGCAATTCCTCGGCCCACTTGTCCAGTTGATCAAGATCAGGTTGTCTTAGATAGCCTTTACTGTTGATTATAGCACCAATTTTGGTGTCTTCTATATTCTCATCCAAATCATTTATATAAATAATTGAAAGCAGTGGACCCAGTACCAATCCTTGTGGCACATTGCTGGTCACAGGCCTCCTGTCTGATCAACAGCCCTCTACCACTACCCTCTGCCTCCTGCTATCAAGCTAATTTTGTACCAACTGGCGAGCTGTGCCTGGATCCCATGTGATCTAACTTTGACAAGATTCCATATGGTAGACTGATTAGTAAAGGTCTTGCTGAAGTCATATAGGCAATGCCTTACTCCTCTGCCTTCATCTATCTTCTTGATCACCTCTTCAAAAAAATGCAATCAATTTTGTGAGGCACAATTTCCACGCACAAAGCCATGCTGACTATCCCTAATCGATCCTTGCCTTTTGTGATTTGTAGCTTCTCAAAGATGTGATATTACCCAAATGAAAAACATTTCATATTGCAAATTTTAAAATAATTCTTAGTTCCAGGATGTATTGTTTTGTGTTTATGCTCCTTGAAAGACCTGGAGCGAGTTGACAGATAAAATATCCCAAAACCAGTCCAGCTCATCCCCGCCTCCCTAACCTGTTCTTCCTCTCACCTATCCCCTCCTCCCACCTCAAGCCGCACCTCCATTTCCCATCTACCAACCTCATCCTGCCTCCTTGGCCTGTCCGTCCTCCCCGGACTGACCTATCCCCTCCCCACCTCCCCACCTATACTCTCCTCTCCACCTATCTTCTCCTCTATCCATCTTCGGTCCACCTCCCCCTCTCTCCCTATTTATTCCAAAACCCTCTCCCCATTCCCCTCTCTGATGAAGGGTCTAGGCCCGAAACGTCAGCTTTTGTGCTCGTGAGATGCTGCTTGGCCTGTTGTGTTCATCCAGCTCCACACTTTGTTATCTTGACAGGTAAAATAGTCTCCTTTCATGCTGTGCTGTTTCATATGCGCCTATGCCACACGGACTGCAGCAGTTCATAATAGTAGCTTGTTGTCACCTTCTCAAGGACAACCAGAGATGGCCAATAAATGGTCACCTTGTCAGTGATACACACTTCTCAAAAAAGAATAAAAAAATTTCGCAACATACATCAATTGACTGAAGAGCATATTTGGAAGGTTCAGTTCATGTATTTTATTCCTTTCCCCTAAAACAGCTGAAGGGTGAAACAAAAATATAGAAACTTTACACTGATTCGACAAGGTTAAATAAATAACTAGAGACAGGTGGACAAATAGGTAAAAAAAAACTAAAACCTAGACTAAATTTGGATAATATCACCTGAATAAGTTTAGGTTATGATCTGTTGCTTGGAGAGTGACGATAAATGGCTTTGCACATTGAGTTGCAACACAACTATTGACGTCCAGAAAAAGTTCACATCGAAGTTTCTCGAGGTGAGTTTTGGTGTTTACTGTTAATATGTAGACTTGTGATTGCAGCATATGCCCTTTGTTATATACTGATGTCATCGCTCATTCAGTTTAAGCATGACTTTTCAAGCAGGCAGTTCATGTGATACCATCCAGTAATGCCATATTTTTAAATTTAACATAGGGCAAAATCCAATATGCCTTCTTTTTTGTAAAATTAAAACCTCATTTCAGTAGCACATTTCAAAACAGGTTGCATTGTGTATTGACCAGTCCCAGTGCAAGGTGTCCCAATGTATTAAGGTTCTGGACTGGATACCCTAAACTGTCAAACCCCTGGATGAGAGGAGATGAATTGGCTCCCCATTTTTATTCACTCATTTCCTTAGTTATTTGCAGTAAAATTTTTTGAAGAGAATCCCTTGTCTTGTAGAAGCTTTTCTCTTAAATTAAATCAACGAATGCTTGATAAGGAGCAAGGCTTTCTTGAGTTAAAAAGAAGTATGTTTATTCATTACTTAAACGTGAGAAGGAATAATGTTACAACACATATGCACAAAGTTAATAAATAGAGGGTGAGTCCAATAAAAGATAAAAATGAAAGAAGATGTACAGGTTAATCCCTGAGTTTCATGAAGAGTAGACAATGGGACATTGTGTTCGTTCCTTTGCGTGATACTGACACTACTGGTCTTGATAGGCAAGCAGTTTATAGTGAGAGTATTGGCTTTGCAAGTCAGCTGGCAGTCCTGTTTCCTTTCAACTGTGGTTTTGCTTGCTTGAAATTCCAGCAAAGAGAGAGACGCTTCATTTAATTTTACCTGCTCTTTCTTTCCCCAACATGTTCACAATCTGAGATAACTCACAGGAGATTAATGTTCAGTTTACAGTAAATTTCTCCCTTTTGAAGCATTTGTTTTTGAAACTTCTTTGACATCCATCAGGTGTGACATGAGCTGTGGATAATCCATCCAGACTTTCCAGTCACTGAATAACATTGCTCAAAATTTACATTCCCTGTCTTGGCTGCATGTTTCCTTTATAAAAGGAGGCATGCAATTAAAGTTTCACTATACCCATAGATGATCTGGGATTATGACCCATCATCATGTGACTCATCATTAGATGTTTTAATAAAAACTAAAATTAAAGATCCACCACACAGTTTGTTCTTGGACATAAGTTCCCTCTAATAGATGACAATCTCCCGTTATTTGTAGAGCATTCAATGGTATTATCATCACTGAATTTCCCCACTATCAACATCCTGGAGATTACCATTGACCTCAAACTCAACTAGACTCACTATAGAAATACAGTGGCTATAAGAGCAGGTCAGAGGCTAGGAATAGTATGATCTGTGGGCGAGTAACTCATCTCCTGATTCCCCAAAGCCAGTCCACCATCGACAAGGCCCAAGTCAGGACTGTCATGGAATACTCTCCACTTGCCTGAAATGAGTGTAGATCCAATAACAATCAAGACCTTGATATGATCCAGGACAAAGCAGCTCACTTTATTAGCACCACATCCACAAGCGTACACTCCCTCCTCCACATGAAGTAACAGCGATATGTTGCATTCAGAAGATGCACTGCATAAATTCACCAAGGGTCCTTGTACAAAACCTTCCAAACCCACAGCCATGAACATTTCAAAGGACAAGATTAGCTGATACATGGATATTCAGATACAGCAAGTAATTAAGAAGTCTAGTGAAATTCTTTGTATTATTAAGGGAGAAATTGAACATAAAATTAAGGATGGTCACTTATACAGGGCATTGGCGATACCACATCTTGAATGGTGTATGGAAAGTTGGTTTCCTTATCTGAAGAATGCAAATGTGTGGGAGGCAGGTCAGAGGAGGTTTACTTGATTGATCCATGGAATGATCATCTTGTTTTATAAAGAAAGGTTGGACATACTGGGTTTGATTTCACTGGAGTTTTGCAGTTTGAGGGGTAGCTTGATTGAAGTGTATAAGATCCTGAATTATTTTTAATAATGTGGGCATAGAAAGGAGGTTTCCTCTGGTGGGAGAGTCCAGAACAAAGGTAAGGGACCAAATAGACTACTTCTGCACCTCATCCATATGCTCACACATCTGTATGTGGTTTGTGTTATGGATATCAAGTGGGGAAAGCTGCCCACATGAGGTTTTCATGATAAGCTATATTTGGACCAACTGAGATACATGTGACTCATTTAAAAGACCTGATTCTAGATCTAAGTAAGTGCACATTACAGCTACTGAAACATTCTTAAACACAGCTTAAAGATGACTAACAAACTGAACACTGGGTAGCCCCAGCAGAAAAAGGCCTTTACGTTCTGATGGGTAGAGATCTGTTAACCCTTTCAAATTGCTAACTGTCTTATACAACACTGACAACAAAGCCTGAGGCATAACTGATTTATAGAAGCCTTTGACTTTTCCCCAGCTTTAAATCTCCATTTTAAATTTTATATTTTACTGATGCTCTCACACACTTATTATGACTTTACCAGCCAGCAGCATTGTTCATTAAAAACTTGGGCATGTGTGCTATTGCACAAAATTCTTTCATTTTTCATTTGTACATCCTGAACTTGTGGTACTGTTTGAAACTGGAAGTTGAACATTTATCAAATAGGAAACCAGCAACTGCATTCAAAAAGGAATACAGCTAAATTTCAATTTATCATCTGGTGTGTTTTTTTAAAAATTATGATTCACTATGGAAAGTCTCAATAAAAATGAGGAAACGCCAATAGCTTCCTTACGTTTGGAGAACAGGCAATAAAAAAAATGAGGTAAGTAAGTGGGCTGTACTGTGGACAGAGAGCCACAACCCCTGGCTTGCTTGATATTGTTTTTCCATAGCTTTGTATCTTGGCAGTGGTGCAAACAGCACCCAGTTCCGACTTATCCCTGCTGGCAGGAAAAGCCTGGTGGGCTGTAGAGGAGCCAGACTGGCTGATCAGGGCCCAGCCAGTGACTGTGGAGATAAGTAAATGCTCATAGCTCTGACATAAATTACTTTAGGCCTTGACAGCAGGACACTGACCAGGGCCAGCTGATAAGAGTAAAGCCTTGTAAGTCTCTCCTTTTTACCAAGATGTTTAGCAATAGACGTCACCACAAAAGAATAGACAAGTTTCGGTAACCATTAAGCAGCTGCATGTTCCTGTCACCTTGAGAAAAAGGGGTGTATTGGCAGAGCTGTCTCCAATTATACAAACTAGCTGCTAACCTCATGCTGCATATGCACACAACAGAGTTTTTCAAATTGTAAATATGTTATAAATTAATCATCTCAAAAGCACATTTACTCTTATCGAAGTTGTTTGTGAGTGCAAAGCATTAAATTTTGGGATTAGTTAATTAGCACCAATAATGCTGACAAAAAAAAAGAGTACCTATTTTTGTTAATTAAATTAACTTTGACTGAAAATTATATTGACAACAACAGGTCTTCATTTATTAAGGTCAACTACATTTCACAGGATATTCAAAGTGATGGAAAGTAAAGATAAATACTGGATTAGGAACAGAACACTGTAGTGGGAAATATGCTGCAGATCAGTGAGCATTAGCAATGAGAAAAACTAAAGAAAGGTTTCTTTTAGGGAGCGGTTATCAACAATCTTCTCAAGCATTGATAGAATTACAAATGTATTTCTCACTGTTTTATCTTTATTATTTAGCAAATATCATGTTATGTAATTTGCTATGGGACTATTTTAATTTGTTATGTGTGGTATGAATAAAGAGACAATTAGATTTGTATACCATCAACTAGATTAATTTGAAAGTTACTGTAACTAGATTTAACATTTTAAATTTTAATTTCCATTCAAACCATTCTTTAATACAAAATGTAGGGTGTGCTGACTCAGATATGATACTGCTTATACTTTCAGACGTTTGACATTTTTCTCTCCCAGTGTTGACTACCTACCACTGATTTCTGCTGCCTCTCTGTTATCCTAGTTTAAAGAATGGACTTTGGAGCATTCTTTCTTTCTGAATGAATTGAGTTGAATGATTTATTGTCTCTTGTATTTAAGGAAAAATACAGTTAAAAACCATCAACTGACTCCACATTCTGGTGCCATTTTGAATAAATTAAAAATAAAAACCGAAAGAAAGTCCATTTTTGTTTTTTATCCACTGCACCAGTTAAAAGCTGCACCCTTCCACCACTACAATGAGCCTTGAGCCACTCATAATAACACCAGTGTTACCACATCTTCACCAACACCTCTCTGTGCTAGTGCCAGACTCACCAAATCAGAGTTGCTACACTTCATGAGCCATTTCTTCACCACTGGACCCACACTTGCCCATCCCCTGATGAAGTATAAGAAGGAAATGAAAATAAAGAAAAAGAAAAGTGGATGGATAAAGGAGCAGACAAGCCCTGGGCCCAGGAGTCTCAATGCTATCTTCTCCGCTGTTGCCAATACGGGCAACCCAATGAGATCAATTTTGAACAGGCAAAACCCAGCCCTCAGGATAATGGAGAATGGAAATTGATATTTTGGCCTTCAGTAGAGATGTCCAGAGCTCTATTATAAAACCTATCTCATCTAGCCTACTATGATACTACTTAAAGAATCAGTTCATTATATTATGGATTTGAAGACCAATTCTGATGATTCAGTTACCAACACTACTACTTTGTCATGATTCTAAGTCACTTAGGCCTAGACAATCGGGGGTTAAATCCCTGTTTTATTTTGTTGTGTATCCCAAATCACATGCTATAATTGATCTTACCATCACTGAGCTTTGGGCTGGAATCTGGAAAAGAAAATCAGTCACCAGCCTCCTAGTCAGAGACTCTGTTTCCAAGGGCTTTTCAACTAATCTTACTTGAAGGTGCAAGTGTGTTTGAAGAAACAGCGAGGAGAAATCATATAATATTCCTACAGTCAATGCCTTTTAGTAGTTGGGGGAGGTGATGGCCTAGTGGTATTATCGCTGATCTGTTAATCCAGAGATCCAGATAATGTTCAGAGGACTCAGGTTCAAATCCTACCATGGCAGATGGTGGAATATGAATTCAATAAATATCTGGAATTAAATGCTGCCTAGCCAGTGATGCCCTCATCCCATGAATGAATAAAGGGAAAAAAAGCTTAATGTATTAAGTACAGCTCCATGCCTCTCTTTAGGGCTGCAGAGAAGCTGTGCAAGGTATTTCAATTCAAAGTCCTCAAGAGGAAATGCAGAAAGCTGCTAATGAAATATAAACAAGTTACGGACAGCATTAACAAGAGCTTTTCCAATCCCAAAATAGGTCCCTTTGCTGCACAGAAGAGTTCACAAAGCCATCGGTCAGAAGTGGAAAGATTGTGTGGTTTAGCATTCTCAACTAGAATTTCTCTTTCAATTTCATTTATAGAGCTACATTCAATACAGATGTAATGGATTATTTGCTTACATATGGTTCTAATCGTCATAAGCTTTAAAAAAAATGTTCATTAGACATCTCGACTGCAAGGGCATTGCTGTAAATCAATGTCAAAATAATTGTGCAGCAATTAATTGGATCTGAATTGATTTAATTGAATTTATTTATCTCACACACATCATTTTTCAAACTTACTCCTTGCTGTCTGCAGTTACCTAAGTTTCCCAAGAAGGGAGTGCTATATTAAGTTTAATGTTTGCCAACAAACTGAAACCCAGACTCCCAAAAATATAAACCTTTTGCAAAGTTCTTTGAAAATATGTTTAATAGATTGATAAACATTCTGCTTATAAGTCCAGACTACACACAAAACATTTTAAAAATTTCCAGATCATAACTTTCAAAGCTATGTGGTTTTCTAGTACATCAGAATAATGTTTATGTCTTCGGTTCTGAAAAGCAGATGTATCTTAAATAATGTAAACAGTGTTTTAGTTTGTGTTAAATGAATGCACAATAGAAATAAATTATATGCTAGACCTTGAAAAATAATTGTGACTTCCTTATGACTCTACTTGGATTAGAAAAGTCCGTTCTTCTACTAAACAGAGATATGATTGAATTACCTTAATGACTGACAGTGATATAGTCAAAAAAAATCCAAAATTTCAAGGGCACCTGAAACATGCCTGTTGCCATGTTGAACAGGGCAGTATTCAGGTGACAATGTAGTCTTCTATACAAGGGGAGACCAAATGCAGATTGAGTAAACACCTTGCAGGACTTCTCTGCTATGTTTGCAAGTACACCCCAAGCTTTCAATCGTTTGTCATTTCAATTTACCACCTTACTCCGAAGCTGAAATCGTTTGTTTTCACCGTGCTGTTCTCTTCCAGTGACAGTCAATGCAAACTCGATGAGCACCACATATGCGCTTCACAGCTCTCTGGAGTCAATCTTGTGTTTAACAGCTTAAGCCCATGAACTCTGTCCTCCATTGTGAAGCAGTTTTTTTTGCTGTATTTCAGTTTGCTTTTCATGTTTTACAGTTAACTGTAAGACCATAAGACACAGGAGTTTTAGTAGGCCCTTTAGCCCATTCAGTCTGCTCCATCATTCAATGCAATCATGGCTGAACTAATAACCCTTAACTCTACTTCCCCTTTTCCCTATCATCCTTGATTCAATTCGTGATTGTCTGTCTATGTCAGCCTTGAATATATATAATAACCCAGCTTTGATAACCGCCTTTTAGAGGAATGTTTGTTATTCTGGTATTTACACAAACTGTAGGTAAATGCATTGTCTTCTGTTCCATGACAATAGGAACAAGGAGTAAGAGTAGGCCACTTGGCCCTTGAGTCAATCAGTAAGATCCTGAGTGATCTGATTTTAATTATAACTCTTTATTCCTGCATACCTCTGATTTTCTTCCTTCCCATTTGTAATCTATCTACCTCTGCCTTGAAATATTTTGAAATTCTGCATCCACCACCTTTTGAGGAAGGGAATTCCAAAGACACCTCAAATTTCTGAGACAAAGGGAATTTCTGTCCTGTCACAAATGTGAGAGCCCTTATTTTTAAACTATGACCTGTCATTCTAAATTCTGCCACAAGAGATAAAATTTCTCATTTTCCTCAACTCCTGGTAGAAAACAGTTCCTCACCCTTTCCATGAATGGGAGATCAAAACAGCTGTGAGACAAATGGTTGAATTGAAGGAGTTTGAGTTATTATGAATCAATCTGCTTGGGTATGCATTGCCCTTCTTGAACCTTAGCCTTTGAGCCCAGAAATAGGAACAATACCACTGCACAACAGGAGAGTTATACCGACAGCTTGTTATTTAATTTAACCTGCCCGCCATTCTACCCCAGACTCTGCTGTTTTTCATCTTCTCTCCTCCATTTTGACAGCATATAACTTATGCAATCTCTATCCTCCTTAGTATTCAAGTCAAATTTGATTCAAAACCTGGACTCTATTTCTCACTATACAGACATGGCCAGGTCTGCTGAGCTTTTCCAGTACTTTCTGTATTTATTTCAGATTTCCAGTACCACAGTATTGTATTTTTATTTTACTATTAAGTTATTCCTGATACCTGCCTTGCACAGATGTTCGTAAGGCGCCCATTACCCGATTAAAATACTACCATCCTGCCCCACTCAACCCATCCCCCCTTCCTAAAGGTTTTTCAGAGCTGAGTGGAGAATGCTCCCTTCAGGTTTATGGTTTTTCTTCAAAGAGACAAGGGAGGACCCCAGCGTAAAGTAAGTAAAATTTTAATGTGGGGTCTGAAGTTTCAAACTGCTTCTTGTGGCTGTCGCAGCAGTATGCCAATCGTTTCCTCTGCCACCTAGGAATTCTCCAAGTGGCTGCTCTGATCATGGCAAGCGCCTCAAACTGAACATGAGCAAACATGCGCCAGAACCCAGCAGGTGTTTGTTGTAATGTTGGCATAAATCTCACACTTTTTATGGCTCAGATTTGGGTGACAACCATGCCATTGACTGTGCACCTGAAACCAAGCTTGATCCATGCCTCTGATTTTCACCCCAAAAGATGGGGAGAGTGCAGGGAAGTGGAGTTGAAATGCCCATCAGCCATGATTTAAATGACGGAGTGGACTCGATGGGCCAAATGGCCTTACTTCCACTCCTAAGTCTTATGGTCCTATGGTCTAAGACAAAAGAGCTACTGGAAAGGCAGTTCTGCTGACAAACACACTCTGGTCTGAGTCCATCAGACATCTGTTTCACCCAGACAGGTAACTGTGCAGCAACGTAACTCCACACCGTCAGTACTTACATTTGCTCCAGGCCTAATGAGACAGGAATCTATCAAAACTTGGGCAAGGAGGCAGAGGGGTGACTTTATAAAGATTTATAAAACCATTAGAGGCATAGATAAGGTGAATTGCCAAGGTCTTTTCCCCAGGGTAGGGGAGTCCAAATCTAGAGGGCATAGGTTTGATGTGAGAGGGGAAAGATTTAAAAGGGACCTGAGGGGAAAATGTTGTCACACTCTGTGGTGCATATGTGGAGCGAGCTGCCAGAGGAAGTGGTAGAGATGGATACAATTACAACATTCAGAAGACATTTGGATGGGTGTATGGATAAGAAGGGTTTAGAGGAATATGGGCCAAATGCAGGCAAATGGGATAAGTTCAGTTTAGGAACCCTGTGCGGCATAGATGAGTTTGGCTGAAGAGTCTGTTTCCATGCTGTATGATTCTCTGACTGTATAATAAACTTAAACAAAATTTATATATGGATTTAATATCTCCTTGATTTAAATTCCTGCCAGAAAATTGGACTTGGGAGAACTAATGTTACTCGAATGACTGGCATGGCTTTCATCAAATATAAGACTTCTTTCGAAATGATGAATTTTACAGTTTTAGTGACTGAGAATAAAATGGTCAAAAATTTTCAGTTGAAAAAAGATATTCAAGATTGATCTGTTGCTCATATGTAATCGATGGAGGCTAAGGAGTGAGCTCATAGTGGTTTACAAAATCATGAGGGGCATGGACAGGATTAGTAGCCAGTGTCTTTTCCCAAGAGTAGGGGAGCCCGAAACTAGAAGGCATACGTTTAAGGTGAGAAGGGAAAGATTTAAAAGGAACCTGAGTGGCAACTTTGTCACACGGAGGTTGGTTCATGTATGGAATGAGCTGCCAGAGGATGATGCAGAGGTGGGTACAATTACAAACTTTAAAAGACATTTGGACAAGTACATGGAGAGGAAGGGTTTGGCAGGACATGGGCCAAATGCAGACAAATGACACTAGTTCAGTTTGGCTTATCTGGTTGGTATGAATGAGTTGGACCGAAGGGCCTATGTTCTTGCCGGATGACCCTGTGACTCTCCTTTTACCCTCTATCCCATTTTGATGTTCATGAAAACTGTAATAAGAAACAAACTGGAAACAATGGGATACAAATTACACCTTGTTACACACATCTTATGCCGGTTTAATGGACACTTGGTGGCCAGTTTCAAGACCTGATGTCAAAGAGGTTGTCCTTTGTGTTGTATCACATTTAGACATCTTTGGTGGCCACCAAGAACCGGAATTTATCTCTTTATGTATATAAATGAGCCGACCAATACTCACTTTAGGCCAGCCTGGAGTTGAGTGAAGCAAATGCTGGGATACTTCATTTAGGATTTTTCAGAATTCCCTGAGTCCGCTAACATATGTTGACATTTTCTTTAAATATTCTCATAAATTTGTCATAGTGAAGTGCAGACATGCTCACCTGCCACCAAAGTACTCCCAACTCCTCTCCCCTCCCTCAATTTTCATAACTGGTTCAAAGGCCTTCCTGGGACTTAGCTTTGGACTAGCTCCTGGTGAGGTAACCAGCCAGACATTGGGGTCTGAGATAATGGGAACTGCAGATGCTGAAGGATCCAAGATAACAAAGTGTGGGGCTGGATGAAGACAGCATGCCAAGCAGCATCTTAGGTGCTCCTAAGATGCTGCTTGACATTGGGGCCTCCCTGTCCCTGGAAGCACAAATAATGTTAATGAGATCAGAGGCAATATTTTGAAATTTGGCTTCAAGCTTCTTGATCAAGGTTCAAAGCAAGTCTAAAAGAATCTCAATAATGTATATGATATACTCTTTGATAGCATTATGAGAAAAGTAATTGAAATGTCAAAATAGTGACAAAAATAGTTTCTTTCAGATCTTGATATTTCAGCAGTAAATAATTCTTAGTGGTTTTCAGTGCTTAATGTTAATCAATGCGACTGCTGATCTATTGGAATTTTATTAAAAACTGTTTATGCTTGATATAAATTATCCTGCAAGAGTCGAAAGTCTTTTTTCACCTGATCACATACAAGCTCTGAGAGCTCTTCATGATGGCTTCAAGAGCACTTACCAATGTTTTTGTTGGACTAGGGGATGAAGCCAGAGAAAAATGTGAGCTTACCATGAGTGGGAATTTATTGTACTGAGGTCATATTTCTTACTTGTCAGAGGCACATGTCTTGTGTCGCTATTATCTTGAAAAACAGAGTATATCAGCATTCTGTGAGCTTTTAAAGTGGGATCTGGATAGCCTTGTAACCAAGCTCTCTGCTTTACCTTTGGTTGTCAAGGTAACAGATACCCTGTGTCGAATTTTTATGGAGGACAAACAGTTGTGCCGTGCACAATTGGCAGTCCTTCAATTCTAAACCTGTCTCTGTTGTAATAGTTTAATTGATTTAGAAAATAGATTTGATAACTCTTTGTCATTTTAGAGCAGCAACAATACAAATTCCATGCTATTGCTTAAACTTTTGAATTTCCTCAGAGGAATTGGCAACATGATTTTTCATTCTATGCAGGAACTGCTGAACTTCCAGAATATCTTGATTTATTTTCTTCGTTCATAGGATGTGGCCATTGCTGGGAAGGACAGCATTTATCATGCAATCATAGCTGCCCTTAACTGGATGTCTTGTTAGAGTATTTTAGTGAGTAATTAAGGATCAAACACAGCGCACGAAGTTACATGTAGGCCAGACTAAGGGAAATATGGCAGATTTCTTTCCAGAAAGATGTGATTTTACAGCAATCCAGCAGTTTCACAGTCACCATTACGAGTATGAGAAAGTAATTGCAGGTATAGTTGTTAATTGAATTTAAAATCTTCACCTGCTGTGGTGGAATGTGGACTCATAGCTTTGGTCATTCATCCAGACTTCTGAATGACTTGCGCAGGGTTAAGTTTCGGAGTTGGGAAGTCATGTTGCAGCTGTACATAACATTCATAGGCCAGTATTAGAATACTGCATGCAATTCCGGTTTCCCTGGTATACGAAGGATGTTGTGAAACTTGAAAGGGTTCAGAAAAAGTTTACAAGGATATTGCCAGGGTTGGAGGGTTTGAGCTATGGGAGAGGCTGATTAGACTGGAACTATTTTCCCTGGAGCATCGGACACTGAGTGTTGACCTTATACAGGTCTATCACATCATGAGGGGCATGGATGGGTAAATAGGCAAGGCCTTTTTCCTGGGTTGAGGGAGTCTGAATCTAGAGGGCAAAGGTTTGAGGTAAGAGGGAAAAGATTTATGAAGGATGTAGAGGGCAACATTTGGATGCAGAGGGTGGTACAGAATGAGCTGCCAGACAAAATGGTGGAGGCTGGTACAATTACAACATTTAAAAGGCCCCCAGATGTGAATGTGAATAGGAAGGGTTTAGAGGGATGTGGACTAAATGCTGGCAAATGAGACTAAATTTGTTTAGGATATCTGATTGCCATGGACTACTTGGGCCGAAGCGTTTGTTTCCATGCTGAATAGCTCCATGATTGTATAACACAAGCTGTATGCTACTTTCCTTAATATCCATGGTCGTTCAGCTGAGATGATATGAACTATACAGTACTGCCACTTCTCCTCCTATGAAGTAGATTAAATGGGTTGGAGGGGATACTGTTGTTTCAGAATCCCTGATGAAAGATTGAGGGGCAAGGAAGGCGATACTTGGTTAAGTGAATAGTATTAAGTGCATACGATGCAATGAACGTTATGCAATTAATTTAAGGAATTGGCTATTCCATCTCATCCATTTGGTTGATTGACATGTTTTTTTAGCAGAAATGTTTTCAGGATCTTGGTTAATGTCCAGAATTGCTTGATGCTGCATGCTTTCTCTGGCTTTCAAGGTCCATTTGCAGAGTGGCATTGTGTAAAATGCAACAATCATTTTGGGACCTTGCACAGATTACACTCAGAAGTCCTGTGTTTGAAATCTACAAAAGGATGCATATCATTCGTTTAGCCAAGGCCCTGATTCTGAGGGCATCTTCCCATATCGTACTTTGCTATACCTGGGTTCCTCTGCGAAGTGAGCACAAGTGTCCATGGATTCAGTAGTTAGCTTTTGATCTGCCAGCAGCCATGGTTTCAGACTTTGAGGCCCATCAAATGAGATTGGACTGTGGATTGCTGCAAAGTGGTGAAATTATCACAACTGTCAGTGTAGCAGGTATCAAATGGTCAGGTACAAGCTGCACATTGAAGGAGTTAAAAGTGTGGCTTAAGTGTAGGACCTATAGCTAAATGCATATGTTTTGCTCATGGATAATCAGTTGATTGTAAAATTGTAACACTTTTGTATTCTCATGACCAAGAAGAACAAGGCATATATTACTTGTATGTGTTATAAGTGAGCATTACAATTTAGGAGATAACGCAGATGTTCCTTGCTTGTGTTTGGTTGGAACAACCATAGCACAAAGACCTGACTGAGACAGCCATCACTGCTTTTGTAGGGTTTTGCGTACCTGGCTGCAGGTGTGCATGGAAATAATCTCATTGGGAATCATTCCCCACATGAAGATTGTATTAAACTTGTCTGTGTGTGAATGCCTAGTCATGTAAAAGGGTTGTCGGTGGGAAAATAGGTCTTCTGTAGTAATAACCACATCTGTCCAATCTCCTATGCTCCTCCTCCTGCAGAACTAGCAAATCGATTGAGTTCCCTAGGGGCTGCCTTTAACTTAGCTGCATACGCGATTGCTGATCCCTAGGGAGTAGTGGCAAATAACAGATCTTTTAAGGCTTTAATTTCTTTGTAAGGAGTCAATAAGTTTTGTTAAGTTACTTTCTTCCATAGCTGTAATCTAGCAGAAAAGCAGTGATTAAGTGACTTGCTTATTAAATGGGCACCAAAAATCAGGACAACCGTTCAGATTCTCTGAATGTGAAAGCTATGCTTAGCCTTCCTTCTTATTACCACTGCTTCACCAGGGCCCTCAGACCAATGTTCCTACCTGTGGGTGAATAAGTATGGGTTTAAGTCCCACTTCTCCCAGAGAGGCGTTATAACCTATCTGAACAGATTGCCTTAGAATAATGTTTTCACGTGACTTCTGATCTTAACCTGATGTGCAACGGCTTTTGGAAGGAACAATAATGTAGGCAAGACACTGAGAAAATATTCAAACTGACCACCTCATAATGCAGAGAAGAACAGAACAACAGAGGAATATGAATGTGCAGCAGTGCTAAGTGTATTATTTGTTAAAAACAGTCATTTAGCAAACCATTTGAATCGTCAACCAGCAAATTTGATGCTTATATTACTTGAGAGGCATAGGGAGACAATGTGTTAAAATACCAGATAGGCAAGTCATTCAGAATGATTGCAACCAGTTTTATAATGTCAGAAGAACTTTACTTTGAAATGACGTTGTGATGTAACCATGTAACCACAGGATCATAAAAAATTCAAACTGTCCGCACCATCAAGATATGAAATTAGCACACCAGGGGCAAAGAGAAATTGTTCATAGAAGTCTGAGAGAGCGGATAGAGTCCATTTGGCCCATCAAGTCTGCACCAACCCTCTAAAAAGCATTCCAACCAGACCCCCACATTTACCACTCTGTTAGTCCACTCTGTTGCACATCATTGCACACTACTGGAAATTTAGCATGACCAATCCATCTAACATGCACATCTTTGGACCATGGAAGGAAATCGGACCACCTGGCAGAAACCCATACAGATACAGGGAGAGCATGCAAATTCTATACAGATTGTCACTCATGGCTGGAAATGACCCTGGGTTCCTGGTGCTGTGGGGCATCATGCTAACCACTGAGCCAATATACCATTCTTTACCAAGGCAAGAGTGTTCGTATGCCTCCTTGAAGTCACTCCTAATCCACCTGAAACAGAATTGTGTATGATTGCTCGATGAAACAAGTTATCTGTCCCTGAATGTCTTTATCCTTCAGTGACACCACTGGCCATTCCATTACCTAACTGTGCATCACACCAAGTCAGACACAAATATTTGCTTTTCACTTTGGGGTCAAGAGTGGCATATTGTTATTTTCACAAGGCACAGAAGATCCCTTCAGAGATAGTAGGAACTGCAGATGCTGGAGAATCTGAAATAAGAAGCCATAGAGCTGGATGAGCACAGCAGGCCAAGCAACATCAGAGGAGCAGAACAGCTGACATTTCAGGCCTAGACCCTCATTAGCCTTCCTGCTCCTCTGATGCTGCTTGGCCTGCTGTGTTCATCCAGCTCTATACCTTATTGTCACTGAAGATCCCTTGATCTTTTATGTACATCAGTTCTTTAGAGCTTACGTATTTAGTGTGTCTAAAATGTGTTGTTACTGTGACCTTTTGATTGAATAAGAGTCATGTAGAATAAAAAGATGTGATTAATAGAAATTATAAACAGGTTAAAAGAATAAGCTCTGCATTACAACAAATATGGTTGGGAGGATCCAGCCTCAGATCTGTTTGCCAAGAGATCCTCCTTTGGTCTTCCACCAAATACTTGTGATATCATCACAGTGGGTGGTGCTTACTGCATTCAATAAAGTGTTAACCCTTTCAGAACCTTCAAGACACATATAAAATATTGAACACTAATATGTGATAAGGCAAATATTTTGACGGGAATGCAGCGTCATGTGGGACCATCCCACCTGGAACAATAAAGTGAAACCCACATAATTTTCATGACTTCTTATTGAGTTATCAAGTAAAATGTCAGGATGCAGGCTGCCATGGCTGTTGGTTTACAGGGTACAGCTCAGGCTGAAGGTTACTCTGAGTGTACCAGAGATTTTGGAGCAGTTTGCGGCTTGAGACACAAAAAGTCCAAGATGAGGAAAGAAGAGCAGTTTTCTTCAGGAGCATTCCCTCCTGACAATGAGCTACTGGCATGATTTAATCCAGCAGGAAAATTGCAGCCACTTCCTACTCAAATGAAAGTTGTAATTAGTGGAGTCAAGGCAGCAAGTCAGCAGTTAAGTTTCCTGCCCCATTTTAACTGCTGTCATGCCTCTTTTTGTTGAGTATATATTCTTGGATTAAACTGGGAAGCTGCAACATGCTGCATTTTTGTTATTTTGCTGCCCAATCACAGCTACAGAGTGCAAATAATGAAGCACCAGCACTGATCCTTTTACTGGTGACTATGTTATTAAAATGACTTAACGTATTTGCAAAATTTAGAGCTTCCTTTACACAGAATGAAGGAAGGTTTAGTTTGCAAAATATTGAAAACATGAATAACTGTGGAAATGTTATGCTTGGACCAGAAGGGTAAATTTGAATGTTATGCCTGGACCAGCAATTCTTTAAAGAAGGTGGGACTGGGAAGTGATTTGGAACATTGGAATTCAAAGTCTGGGTGTGGATTATGCTTAGGTACACTTTTCTCTGGAGTCTCTTAATGTGATTATTAATCAAATAATATAATAACATAGACAGCTTCATTTTGACTTTAACAAAACAACATGAGAAATTAACTATTACTATCACAACTTTTCTTAAGCTTGAAGACTGGTATTTTGTTTGTACAAACATCTTATTCTAGAATCTTCATGTTGTTGAACAATTTTTTTTGTATTTCAAATCAAAATGCCAAAGTTTAGTTGCTCCAGCAACAAACAAACCCTAAATACAATGTAATTGAAATATATGTCTGTACATTAATGAGGAATTTAAATGGAATGCATTCCTCATGCAATAAGTATGTGCATGGTGCAATATGAAGCAATGTGAATGGGAAATTTAAGTAAGGTTGCCATTGTTAAATATATAGCACATTAGAGACAGTAGATGGAGTATTCTAGTTTGCTGAACGTCCCTAAATTCCTTCCTTACTGCTCAATGTGGGTTGATTCTCTCTCTTCCCTAGTGGTTATAGATTCTCTTTTTTCAAAAACACTCCAGATTTATCATTACTGGAAACAAATCCTGCCTGTTCCACTGAAGACTTCTGGTTATCAACATGTGAGTCTTATCTCCTAAAAACATTTATTTAACCCTTTGTCTTACAGACTTTGGAACAATAAGTGCAAAGTCTGTGACTCTGAGCTGGAGGAGTTACCCCTAAGGGATTGCAATGTTTGCTCACTACCATTTCCCAACCCTAAAAAACCTCTCAGTTTTCCATCATGACGCATACAGTTAAGGTCACAATATTGTCCTTTGATACTGCCTCCGTTTTACATGAGTTATAATCATTGCTAATCTTTCCTTTAAGACTTGTTTTGTTAAAATCAAAAGGCAACTCAGTTTGGTTTGACTATGTTCAGAAATGTAAATTATGTATTTAAATTAATGGAATTCCAACATAGAATGTAACAAGTTATATGGAAGGCAAGTAATCACTGATTTACAGCCTGATTTACTCTTTCAGTTCACTTCTTCCCTGAAAGCACCTCTTCTGGCTTAGATCTACATGCACGAATCATCCTCAGAATGCCCAAACAAATGATCAATAGTGCCACTGAACAGTAAAGGATAGATTTTCATAGAATGATGGTGCAAACCATTTTCAGTAATATTTCAAATAATATACTTTGTTTCTAAAGGTACAAAATGAAATTATGCGTCTAAAAGAAACAGGGAGGGCAATAAAATTTAATTTGCCTCTGTGTAGCTTGCTCCGCTCTTAGAAACCTCCATATAATTTCTATAATTTTGATGTTCACAATGTATGTTCTTTGTCAGGTATAGAAGAAAGACCTTAGAAAGCAACGTTTCCCAACTTGTTTCTGCAGTGGCTCCTCCAGGAGTTCGAGCACCTCTCAGCATATAGCCCTACATCTTGGAATGTGTCAGTTCACAATGCTCAACTGTGGACAACCAAACAGATTTCACGCAGACAAAGAGCATCCTTCATGACATTAATTGTCCTCCAGCTCTAGTTAATCTTTACTTCGGATTGCAAAAGACTGTTAATAGAAATTAAGACGATCTGGTTGGCATGGACAAGTTGGACTGAAGGTTCTGTTTCTGTGCTTTACAACTCTATGACTCTAATTGCCTGCACTGTATCTATCCTGAAAATATTTCCACTGATTCAAACTTGACCAGCTCACAACTGACCTTTTTAATTTTACATTTTCTCAAAAAAGAATGAGTCAGTACCACAATGAATACAACCATTTGGAATTTTAGATTTGATGTAGTTACACAGATATCCTAATATTACAGAACGTTTAGTAGAATTCCACATATAAGAACCTGCTAGCCAAAGATACCAACTGGTGCTCCTTCAGGCACTGGTCCCACTCTGCCCACATCATTACCTGTGTGTTACTACTCTAGCTCAGAATCTAGGCAGGTTAACACATAGCTAAACAATTCCACTACATGTACAATTCTGGCATCCAACTGACAACATGGAAAATTGTCAAGGTACAAGTCATGCAGAAGAAGGCAGGAAACATCAAATCTATCCAATTACCATGTAATTATCACCTACCCCTGAAACTGTAGGTTATTGAAGAAAGTCATCAAAACCATTAGCTGGTATCTATGAATTGTATTGAGATGTATACCACATTAAAACTAATTAAGTGCTATCTCTGTTAAAGGTTCTATTCACATCCATACTTGTTGATCAACACATTTGGGGTAAAATACAGATGAATATATTGGCACCAAGTTTGTGATTGATACAATAATAGGTGAGGAGGCAAATGGTGACGATGATACCAAGAGTCTGCAGAGAGATGTAGTCAGCTGAAGTGAGTGGGCAAAAGCTTGACAGATGGAATATAATGTGGGAAAAACTAGGCCATGCACTTTGGCAAGAAGTTGGCCAATGTGGAGCCACTATTTAAGAAAAGTGGTAAGGAAAAGCCAGGGAACTACAGATCGGCGAGCCTAACATCAACGATGAGAAAGTTGTTGTTAGGGATCCTGAGGGACAGGATTTACATGTATTTGGAAAGGCAAGGGCTGATTAGGGATAATCAACATGGCTTTGTGCATGGGAAATCGTGTCTCACTAACTTGACTGAGTTTTTTAAAGAAGTAATGAAGCAGATTGATCAGGGCAGTGCGGTGGATGTGACCTATATGGACCTCAGTGAGGCTTTCAACAATGCTCCCCATAGCAAACTGGTTAGCAAGGTTAGATCACACAGAATAGAGGGAGAACTAGCTTTTTGGATGCAGAACTGACTCAAAGATAGAAGACAGAAGGTGGTGGTAGATGACTGCTTTTCAGACTGGAGGCTTGTGACCAGCAGTTTGCCACAAAGATTGGTGCTGGGTCCACTGCTTTTTTCATTTATATGGATAATTTGGATGTGAACATAAAAGGTATGGTTAGTAAGTTCACAGATGACACCAAAATTGGAGATGTAGTGGACAGTGAAAGAGGTTACCTTGGAGTGCAATGAGATCTTGATCAGTTGGGTCAGTAGGCCAAGGAGTGGCAGATGGAGTTCAATTTCGATAAATGTGAAGTGCTGCATTTTGGAAAGGCAAACCAAAGCAGGACTTATAACTTAATGAGAAGGTCCTGGGGAGTGTTGCTGAACAAAGAGACTTTGGAGTACGTTATTAGTTCCTTGGAAGTGGAGTCACAAGTAGCTAGGATAGTGAAGAAGGTGTTTTGTATGCTTGCCTTTTTGGGCAATGTACTGAGATTTGGAGTTGGAAGATCATGTTGCGGCTGTGCAAAATATTGGTAGGCCACTATTAGAATACAGTGTGCAATTCCAGTCTCCCTGGTATAGGAAGGATGTTGTGAAATTTGAAAGGGTTCAGAAAAGATTTACAAGGATGTTTCCAGGGTTGGAGGTTTTGAGCTATAGTAAGAGGCTGAATAGTCTGGGGCTATTTTCCCTGGACCGTCAGAGACTGAGGGGCGATCTTAACGAGGTTTATAAAATCATGAAGGGCATGAATAGGGTAAATAGACGAGGTCTTTTCCCGGGGTTGGGAGAGTCTAAAACTAGAGGGCAAAGGTTTGAGGTAAGAAGGCAAAGATTTATGAGGGACCTAGGGGGCAACTTTTTCATGTAGAGGATGGTGCATGTATGGAATGAGCTGGCAGAGGAAATGCTGGAGGCTGATATAACATTTAAAAGGAACACAGATGTATGTGGATAAGAAGGGTTTAGAGACAATATGGGCCAAATGCTGACAAATGGGGCTAGATTTATTTAGGATATCTGGTTGTCATGGACAAGTTGGACTGAGTTGCTGCTTATTTAATTAATTACTTTAATTACTGCTTCAAGAAAAGGAAATGTTAAGACACTAAGCTTCTAGTTCACACTCGTGTTAAATACTCTAATGTTAATTTTGGACAGGGGAAGCCTAAAAAAAAGCAGAAAAATCCAGGGATATCCCTGGATAGATCATGACCGATCAAAACGGAGAAGATTCATTTGGGAAGGTGGCCATCGTTGGGAGGATGCAGAAATCAAGTCAAGGAGTTTGAAAGACAGCACAGAAACCTCCCAACAACTTATGTATCTGACCTTTACAAATACCACCTGCCCCTTTAAACTGTGTGGCAGCACCAATATGCAGTTGCCTGGAAGGTCCACACGCGATGAGTGGTGTGATAACACTGATCACACCATTGACTTAGAGTTCTAGAAATTGCTGCTGCTGACAGACCTTGGAGATTTGCATCACCAAGAAAAAGTCGAGAGGGAATGCTGTCTGCCTCACATGTGGTTGAGGCAGACCACTCATTAGACTTAATGACCACATCAGAGTCCATCAAAGTTGAGCAGACATGAATTACCCAAGGAGCTGGGTAGCAAACAACAACAGTACAGTTCAAGGTCTTGCGGTGTGGTCCTTGCATCACCCTATCGCAGTTATACTTCCAAAGCTTTTGATTAGCTATTGAGCATTTTAAGACATTCAGTGGCTATAAAAAGCACTGCATGCAGTGCAAGTATTTCCTTCCTTCCTTCTCTCTTTTTGTTTCCTCCTCCTCATTCCTTTCTTCTGTCTCCTTGTTCCCTCAATTACTTTCTTTCTTTTCAATTCCTTGGTTTTGTCTTGATGTGAGACCTAATGTTGAACTTATACAGTTTTCCTCTACATTGTAACGAGTATTGTATGTGAAAAAAAACTTGTTGTCATTTACACAATGTGGACAATGTGAACATTTAAGATGAACAGTTGCTATAATTTCTGGTCTGCTTTCCAATTTCCCTTCTTTTCAACTTGATTTCAGATTGGAGGTGATTCCAGTCAAATTACCAAGCAACCTATACTCTAATGGATCAAATGTATAAGAGTGTCCAGTCATTAGTGAATGCTGTAGCCAGTATTACGGGAACATAGGAACAGTTTTGAAGAAGGGTCACAGGACCTGAAATGTTCAACCTTCTTTCTTTCTACAAATGCTGCGAGACCTGCTGAGTTTCTCCAGCAATTTTGTTTTTGTTTCAAATTTGCAGCATCCTCACTTCTTTGTTTTCTGTTTCATGTTTAACTCACTGTGATATCTCTTCCAGGCCTCGCCACCTGGAGGAAGTTCTGCTCTTCCTCCGACAGGATTTCCATTCTGATCTTTATTCTTGTTCACTATCATTGCTTTCATTTTGGCTCTTGGTGTTTGACAAGGCTATAGCCAATACTCACTTTCACAGCCCTGTCACATTCCTCAGTGACAGCCTCTGGCTCAGACTCTCCCCACATGGAATCCAGCTGAAGTTTCATCGTTTGTGTTTCAAATCCACCCAGGATCACAGGTACCTCCATGATGCGTGATGCCCCTCAGACAGTTGTTCATGCCACACCCTGAGATCCACACTCAAGGCATGTGCTGCCATGTACACATTTATGATCTCTCTCTCTCCATCAGCAATACCTCTCACTCTACCTGATTTGACCCCCACAATGATCCATTTCCTTCCTTGGCTCGTTCAATGGTCAAACAAGAAGCATTTTCTTTTCCTTCCAGACATTACAGGCAGCTCTGAATAACAGTCATTAGATCTGAAATGCTGACCCTGTCTCCATATGTGCTGCCAGACCCACTGACTTTCTCCTGCAATTTCTATTTCTGTTTAGGAACGGGAGTAGGCCATTCAACCCGTCGAGCCTGTTCTGCCATTCAATGAGATCGTGGCAGATCCGTGGTCTAACTGCCTTTGGCCCATATCCCTCAATGCCTTTGCTTAACAAAAGTGTATCTACTCAGGTTTAAAACTAAATTTATAATTAGATAGAAATAACAGCTAACCCAGCATCCATCGCATCCAAAGCAAAGCATGTGCTTGGAGTGCTGTGCTGAGTAGTGCTCAAAATTGATTTTTAGAATTGTAAATGTGAACAGAGATGGCGCTGGCCTTAACATCACTTGACCGTTGAAAGATAACGTCTATCTTTGGCTCACTGCATGCTGATTCTGTGAGTACACTTTGTTGCTCTAGAATGTTCCAGGATTCCTTTAAGAAAAGGAACAGCATACAAAAAACAGCAGGAGAAAAAGAAAGAGGAAGGGTGAGAAATCAGACATGGAGAGAAATGCCAGAATACTGTTTACACTCTGCAGGAGTCTGGCCCCAGGGAAGTCAGAAGTCCAGCTGAAGACCTCAGTGCCCTTAATTGAAGGAAGAGGAGCTGGTGAAGGCAGTGGTGGTGGGGTTGGGGGGGAGGTGGGTACAAGCTATATCCTATCCAATGACATTTGCTGGAAATGCGCATGTGTGAACAGGAGCTGACGATGCTATTGAGACAGTCTGTGATGCTGCTTGTTGTTCCATTGATCCTGACACTTACAACTGCGATTAAATGTCCTCACATTCACTTCACGGACAAACAGGAATAAAGGCCAAGTGGCTGAGATCAGCATCCACTAAATTACACCCCCAGTAAAATGCTTTCAGGCGTGAAGGAGGGTCAACACAAGAACTGGACAGAAAACTTTGTTTTAAAATAGTTTTTTTGTTTTAAAATAGTTTTTGAGAGAAATGAGGAGAAGATGGAGAACCAAAACCAAGTTCAACCTAACCAACATCAGTTGCTACTTTTGCTTCATTTCTGGTCTGGAGCTTATCTGCTTCACTTCCAATTCACTCTGAATCGACTTAAGTATTCTAATTCTTTAATTACCAGCAACAGTGGAAAAATAAGCATGTGGATAAGAGGTAGTTAATATTTGGGTTTTGATTTAAACAAGATCACTATCAATGTTGAGGTGCTGGCTTTGCCCCAGAATTGGAGTTATAAGCGATCAGACAATTACAAAATGGTTGGAAGGTTTGTGTGGACCTCATACTGTTGTCTGGAAATGTCACTCATTAAGCAGCCAGGGGCTGGCATTTAATTTTCACTCAAGTATAAAGCAGATTGATTTCCAATTATGGAAGCAATTTACATTTTATTTCCATTAGGCTGTGCAACTTAATGTCAGCAACAAGTGTCAGGCATAGCACCCTCATATTGTAAATAGGAAGCTAAGGATTCAAGCCCCACACTATAGGACTTGAGCACAAAGATCAAATCTGGCTCTTTGTATCGTAATGAGGTGCTGTTAACAATGCTGCTTTTGGATGATAGTACATTAAACTTAAGCGTCATTAGCCTGTCAAGTGGGCATAATTAATTCTTCAGCAGTAGTTTGAATTAGAACATGGGAGGTATTCTCAGTGTCCTGATTGTACTGCTCAATTGCTTTGCGTTTGATAACTTGTGTATGGCAAATGACCTCTTTTCATGAACTTTAATTAGTTAGGCCTGGATCTGGACTCGGAAAAAGTTAGCAAAGCTGTAGAAAGAACTGAAAGTCACAGCTGGATGCATAGAATAGGCATTTTAAAACTCATATAAATAAAGTTCCTGCACATATAGAAGCTCACCTACTCTATATTGCTCTGAGATATACAATATGACACTAACCAAAATTTATTCCTCAGTTAACAACACAGAAACCAATTCAAAAACAGAAATTGTTTGAAAAGCTCAGCAGGTCAGACAACATCTGTGGTGAGAAACCACTGTAAACAGATTTTCTGTTATTTGTCTTATTGATTGTATTATTTATCGATATTTGTGGAAGATTGTGTACAAATCAGCTGCTATATTTACTACATTATAACAATGACTTCTTTAGATGTCAAGTACTTTGGAAGTTCTTGTGGTTGTGTATGGTGCTATTTAAATGCAAGTCCTTTCCTTTCCTACTGAATACTAAAATTACTCCTCCAAAAGTCCAAACATTTATATGAAATACTTTTGTGCATGTTTGTACAGGGATAGTAAAAATATTTTGCAGGTTAATAGTCACACAATGAAATTTCAAGCTCTGTGTTCAGTCTGGATTGGCAACCCCCCCAGGTGAGTTTATCATTTCAGACATTTTACTGCTCAGTGCTTAGTCAGATGAAAAATATCCAGTTACGTATCTTTACTTTGTGACAATTTTAAATGTAAACCCCTTCAGATGGAGAATGATATCTTGACATTCTTTTAAATACTAACCTGCTCTTTTATTATTAGGTAACAATTAGCAGAAAATGAACAAAGTCATTATCGCTCTAACCAGCGTTAGTGTGTGTGCTTTCAGGGCGTTGTGTACACTTTAATAAACAATAAAAAGGCTTTCACACACCCACTATATTGGAAGATATTGTGGGCATTTTGTAATAGTTTCCAAGAGTCTAAGCCGCAGGAAAGTTCTGCATGCTTTGGCCATGCCATCAGCATACCTGGTAATGATCACTCAACGCTACTTGTCCTCCTTCCATCAATGAATTTAATGTTAGCATTGCATGATAACATATATCGTCATTCCCATTCCAGCCGTGACAAAGTAATGCCAAATCCAACATTACAAAGGCAATTTGGAACAGTGCTAGCTGTGGTGCATTGAGTACATTACCAGTCAGGATTATTGTAGGAGAAAAAATAAGCAATGTTTCATGCAAAGATATCCCGTAGCATGTGCTTTACATTAATGATTTTTGTTACCGAGAGATAGGTACTCCCTTGCACTCATTTTGCCCAATGGGAGCTGATGTCTGCAGCTCAAATGTAAAAAAAGTAGGAAGCAAATCTGATGAAGAATAAAACAAGTTGTAATTATACAAGATATGCAGTTATGTATTTACTAGTGCCCGTGGAAAAAGTGAAATATAGGCTAATACCTATTGGTGCAAACTCACCTTTAAAAAGAAAGTCTCTATTCAATAGTATTTTAGCAAAAAAAAATGGGAAAGTTCAGTTAAAAGTCTGTGTGTGCATGGGAATGATTGTTCCTGGGTTCAGTGCTGGGCAAAGAGTGACTTAACAAAGAAAGGCGAGCATGAAGTGCAATAATAATAAGCAGCATAGCAAGCTAAGTCATGGAGTTTAACAAGATTTATACTGGCATGATCATTCTAGCATGAGTGAAAAGCAAATCTAATTTTTTGACAGTTCTGACCTAAAAATTGGGATGAACTTTCTCAGGTTTTGGCATTAACATATTAATACCAACCACAAAGAGCTGCAATAAAATATTAAATTCTACTCAAGAACCTGGCAAACAAGGCAGAAGGAGAAATCATAACCAATAGCCTATTAACTCCATATAAATATGGCATATTTGATCACTTTGTGTTGCAAGTGGAAAATGTATGGGGTTAGAGTCTTCCATCCAAGCAGATTGCTGCTTAAATTCAATTGATGTGGAGACTCTGTAAAGAGGGAGAAAACATTACAAATGTAACTCAACTTTCTGAACCAGACTTCGACCTGGACTGAATAGGTGATTGTGAAGTACGTGTTGCTATACCTGCATTAGACAAGGACCACTCATCTGCAAAGAAATAATGAAATGACTCTGTCTTTGGATCCTGGACCAGGGGAGAAATGGATTCTGGTACATCTCCAGTTTCAAAGTGCCTTGTCCACTGCACAAGCCCTGTCTCTCCCCATTCCTTTTAACCCTTGACAGTTTCCATCAAATACCTTCATGATGTGGTTGCGACTTGCTCACCAAGCCGGTGTGTTTGATTGCAGACGTTTCGTCACTCGGCTAGGTAACATCATCAGTGCGCTTCTGGTGAAGCATTCGTGCACTGTCCTGTTAGTTATTTATATGCCTCGGTTTGCTGGGATGGCTGGCATCACTTCTGGTTCTATTTTTCAGTGGTTTGTATATCGGTTCCAGTTCCATGTGTTTGTTGATAGAGTTCCGGCTGGAATGCCAGGCTTCCAGGAATTCCCTGGCATGTCTCTGTTTTCACTCATGCTACTATGGATGTGTCGTCCCAGTCAAATTTGTGTCCTTCTTTCTCTGTGTATTGAGACCAGTGAGAATTGGCTGTGTCTCTTGGTGGCTAGTTGGTGTCCATGTATCCTTTATTGTCAGTTTTTTTTTCCAGTTTGGCCGATGTTTCCTACCGTCCTTGCATATTATTTTGTACATAATGTTAGTTTTATTTGTTGGTATGGGATCCTTTACATTTAACAGTAGCTGTCGTAGGGTGGTTGTTGGTTTGTGGGCTACTCCGATACCTTGGCGTCTGAGTGGTCTTGTGGTCATCTCTGATATGTCTCTGTACAGTAGGGTGATGAGTGAGTCTGACTGTGTCGTGTCTTCTTCTTGTGGTCTGTCATGGAGCTAATGGTGGAATATGCTTTTTGGGCGTGCATTCCTTTTAAAAACTGTGGATCAATGCTCCTGGAATTGTGCAAAGCATCATTGTAACATTGGCCTAAGACAGTTCTGGTGCTGCATTCTCTTCATCTAAACAGTTTTTGGGCTCTGTATACATAAAGAAGACCATTGGAGTTTCACTTGATTTAATTTGATGTATTATTGTCACATGTTCTAAAAAGCAGTGACAAGTATTGTTTTGTGTGCTATCCAGGCAAATCGTACCTTGCTTAAGTACATCAGGGCAGTAGAACCTACTGCAGAATATGGTGTTACAGCTAACAGAGAAGGTGCACAGAAAGATAAACTGTAATATATGAGAGGCCCATTCAAAACTCTGATAACAACAGGGAAGAAACTTTTCTTGAATATGTTGCTATGTGTTTTTAAACTTTTTAGTCTTCGCTTGATAGGAGAGGTGTAAGAGAATATAACCGGGATGTGAGGGGTCTTTAATTATGTTGGCCGATTTTCTGAGGCAGCAGGAAGCATAGCTGGAGCCAATGCATGGAATTCTCATTTGCATGATGGACTAGGCTACATTTACAACTCTCTATAATTTCTTGCAGTCTTGGGCAGAGCAGTTGCCATACCAAACTGTGATGCACCTGGATAGGATTCTTTCTATGAATGCATCTGTAAAAATTGTTAAGCGTTATTGTTGCCATGCCAAATTTCCTTAGCCTTTTGAGGAACTGAAGGCATTGGCTGAACAGTTTGCCATCCAGAGAAGAATGCTTTTATCCCAACCATCTGCATTTTGTCAATCAGACAATCTTCTATCCAGGCTCATACTATACCCTTAACCCTCAGGATCTAACCTTTTGGGTCAGAGTTTTATACGGCTCCTTATAAAATGCCTTCTGGAAATACAGGTATACCACATCTACTAGATTCCCAATACCTACCTTGTTAGACACATCTTCAAAGAACTCCATCAATTTTGTCAAGCATGAAACAATGCTGACACTGGTGAATTGAGCTTTACTTTTTCCAAGTGCCCAGTAATCTCCTCCTTTGATTCCCACAACTTCCCCACTACAGAGGTCAAACTAAGGACAAACTGGTCAATAGTTTCCCACTTTTTCTCTATGTCCTTTTCTGAATAAGGGTGTCATATTAGCATGTTGCCAATCCACTGGTACCTTTCCAGATTCAAGGGAATTTTGGAAAATCATAATTATGCATCCAGAATCTCTGCTGCTCACTTCTTTGATACTCTAGGGTGCAGGCCATTAGGCCCTGGAATTTATCTATAATCTCATCAGTTTGCTTAATACCTTTTCCATGGTTATAGAGATTTCACCATATTCCTCTGTAATAACTGCAGTTTGAGAAGAAATTATTATCTTCCACTGTGAAAACAGAGACAAAATATTGGTTTAGTGTCCCTGCCAGTTCTGAGTTCCCCATTATTACCTCACCTCTAAAGGGCTAACATTTACTCTTTTTTTCCCTTTTGACTTGTGGAATTTTTTGGTATCTGTGCTTATGCTTTCTGTTGGTTTTCTTTCATAGTTCACCTTAGCTCTTTTGATTTTGCTTTTGGTATTCTTTTGCTGACGTTTAAAGTTCTCCCAATCCTCCAGAGTGCCGTTAACTTTTGCTGATAATGCCTCAGTTTTTGCCTTTATGCCACCTTTGACTTCCTTGTTAAGCCACAGATGATCTTTCACCTTTTTACAATTCCTCTTACTCTCAAGAACATGCTTCAAGAGGAATTTAGTATCTCTTGAAACATTTGCAACTGTTCCTCCCCTGTTCTGCCCTTCAATATTTCTTGCCAGTCCACTTGGGCCAACTCCTTCCTCAGGCCTGGATAATTGCCTTTGCCTCACAATAATATTTTTGTATGCGACCCTATCTTCACTCTTTCAATCGGAGTTTGAAAGCCTGGCATGTTGTGGTCACTCCTTCCAAGAGGATCCTTAACTACAAGACCATTGAGCAGTCCTTCCTCGTCACATAATACCAATCTACTGTAGCCAGGCCATGCCTGTTTGACTCACAAACCAGGCAATTCTGCCACTGAAATGATAAGCTCAGCAGTAGAAACATCTTTCATTCATATTTGGACTTCCAGAAATGTGTCAACTCTACAAAGAAAGTGATTCAAACACCAAGATTGGCAGTTGTATGTTGAAAACATCCTCTTTGGCTCCTGGAATAGTCTTTCATTCCATCCAATCATTTGGCTTCAGCAGCTCCAAATAAAACAATGAACAGGAAGGGAATTTCCAAAATGTTTTATAAGCACATCAATAGTAAAGGAGCGGTAATGGGACGAGTAGGTCCACATAAGGATGAAAAAAGTATTTACAGAGGCAAGAAGCCAATGAGTTAAATGAACACTTTACATCTGATTGTATCTGTGAGGCAGATGCTATCCAAGCCATGGCAATGAGGAGGGAACTCATTTACTAGAAAGGTGTTAAACTGAAAAGGAGTAGGTGATAATGGGAACTGCAGATGCTGGAGAAACCAAGATAACAAAGTGTGAAGCTGGATGAACACAGCAGGCCAAGCAGCATCTCAGGAGCACAAAAGCTGACGTTTCAGGCCTAGACCCTTCATCAGAGAGGGGGATGGGGAGAGGGTTCTGGAATAAATAGGGAGAGAGGGGGAGGCAGACCGAAGATGGAGATAAAAGAAGATAGGTGGAGAGGACAGTATAGGTGGGGAGGTAGGGAGGGGATAGGTCAGTCCAGGGAAGACGGACAGGTCAAGGAGGTGGGATGAGGTAGTAGGTGGGAAATGGAGGTGCAGCTTGAGGTGGGAGGAAGGGATGGGTGAGATGGAGTAGGTGTTGGATAAGCTGGAACTACTTGGAGTTGAAGAGGCATCTGAAACAGATGAAATGCCACCTAGCATATTTGAAAGAAGTGAGAGTGGCAACTGCAGACCCACTTGCAATAATATTTCAAACTTCCCTAGATTTTGGAATGGTGCTAGGAGGACTGGAGAATTGTACACATTATGTACCTATTCCTTAAGAGGAATGTAAAGATCAACTCAACAATTACAGACCAGCTGGCTTAACTGTGATGCTGAAGCTTTAGGAACAATTATTTGGGATAGGATTGATATAGTCACACGGGTTAGTATGGATTGTTTATGGGAAAATCATGCCTAAATAATTTGCTGAGTTATTTGAAAGAACAACTGAGAGGGCTGGTGAGGGTAGAGTTGTTGATGTGATGCACATGGACTTCTAAAAGGAATTTTATACAATGACCCACAAAAAAAACCTAATGAGGTAAGTGCATACGGTGCAAAAAGAATAAAGAGAAGAGTAGGAAAGTGGCGACAAAATTGGTTGAATGATAGGAAATAGTGAGTGATGGTTACTAGACGTTTTCCAGGCTGGGTGATATTTGTAGTGAAGTTCCCCAGGAGTTGATATTGGGAAACTTCTGTTTCTTGGCATTTATAAATGATCATGATCTTGGTGTGCAGGGACACCTTGAAAGTCTGTGGATGACACAAAACTTGCAAGAGTTGTAAACTGAGAAGGACAGCCTAGAATTTTATTCAACAATGGGTACATAAATGGCAGATGAAATTCAGTGAAATAATGTACTTTTGTTCGAAGAACAGAAAGAGACAACATAAAACAAAGGGTTCTCTTCTGAATGGTGTGCAGGGGCAGAAAGACCTGGATGTATATGTGCATAAGTCATTAAAGTGGAAGGACAGATAGAGAGCTGTCAATGAGGCAGAGATTGCATTAAATTCATTAGTAAAGGCATTGAGTACAAGACCAAAGGTGTTATGCTGAACTTATATAGGACACTGGGTAGACCTCAGCTACAGCCTTGCATACAGATCTAGATGTTACATTTTAGAAAAAATGTGATTGCTTTAGACAAAGAGCAGAAGAGCTTTACAAAGGTAATACCAGGGGTAAGACACATCAGTTATGAAGATAGATGAGAGAAGTTGGCACTGTTTTCTTTGGAGAGGAGAGGGCTGAGGAGAGTGATTCGTCAGAAGTATTCAAATCCTGAGGAGTCTGGACAGTCTAGGCAGGGAGAACTGTTCTGTCTTGTAAAAGCATTGAAAACTAAAGAGCACAGTTTTAAAGTATTTTGCGAACGAAGCAAATATGAGGTGAGGAAAGTCCTTTTCACACAGTGAGTTATTTAGATTTGGAGTGATCTGCCCACGAGTGTGGTGGAGTTAGATTCAACTGAAGCATTCAGGAGGCCATTAGATAAGAGCAACATTTAAATAGAAACAGTATACAGGATTATATGAAAAAGCAGGAATTTGATGCTAAATCAAAATGCACAGACAGGCAGTGAGAAGCAATGAATCGAATGGCCTCCTTGTGCTCCTGTATAGGTTTTGTGATTTTGTTTCAAACAATCAGGTTGTAGCAATGAGAGATTTTACATATGGTTCCCACACTTCCTTTAACTGTTTGAGACTCAAGATAGGATTCAAATATCCTCTGAAAGCTCCAGGTGGACTTCCTTTCTGTTGATGGAAAGGGCCTGTGGATTTGTCATCAGGAGAACATACTTAAAGAAGTAGGTGAAAATGTGGTGAATTCTGGCATCAAAATTACTGGACAGAGAATTGTGAGGCTTATGATCACAAACATGGATCTCCACACTGGAATTGCTAAGGTACCAATACTAGGTCTTGTATGGAGCAGAAAGACTTATATAGTCAAAATCCAAATCTGAAATTGTTTATCTTAGTAAAGGATTCTGATAACCTGTATGTTATTTCTCCGTACACAACTAAAGGAATTGTCATTTAAGATGCATAGTATCTCTTCCAGCATCAGCCAACATGCACACACCTCTAGGACCAAATTACTGCAGGTTCCGGAACCAGTACTGAAACCAACAAGAACTCTGATGAAGACTCATCTAGACATGAAACATTAACTTGCTGTCTCTCTATTTATCTCAAGAGGATTGGAATATAAAAGCAGCAATGTGCTTCAGAGGCTTTATAAAGCTCTAGTTAGGCCCCATTTAGAATACCGTGTCCAAGTTTGGGCTCCACACCTCAGGAACGACATATGGGTGCTGGAGCGTGTCCAGCGGAGATTCACATGGATGATCCCTGGAATGGTAGGCTTATCATACGATGAACAGCTGAGGATCCTGGGATTGTATTCATTAGAGTTGAGAAGGTTGAGGGGAGATCTAATAGAAACTTACAAGATAATGCATGGCTTAGAAAGGGCGCACGCTGGAAAGTTGTTTCCATTAGGCGGGGAGACTAGGACCCGTGGTCACAGCCTTAGAATTAGAGGGGGTCAATTTAGAATGGAAATGAGGAGACATTTCTGCAGCCAGAGAGTGGCGGGCCTGTGGAATTAATTGCCATGGAGCGCAGCGAAGGACGGGATGTTAAATGTCTTCAAGGCAGAGATTGATGAATTCTTGATCTCACAAGAAATCAAGGGCTACGGGGAGAGTGCGGGTAAGTGGAGTTGAAATGCCCATCAGCCATGATTAAATGGCAGAGTGGACTCAATGGGCCGAATGGCCTTACTTTTACTCCTATGTCTTATGCTCTTATGGTCTATTGATGCTACCTGACTCGTTGTGATCTCCAGCATGTGTTGTTTTCATCAAACCACCTCTATTCCCCTCAGATGTACTGATGGAATTGTATCTGTTCTGCACCAAGCTTGAGAGTAACATTGAGGCCTCGGAGAGCGCCTGCTCCCTTCCTCCCAGCCACAAAAGAAACAAATGTCTTAAGCAGATAGTATCACTGCATCTCCTCCTCTGCATTGCCTGGGAAATAGACATTGCCAATGTATAGATTAACTTCCCCCTTCCATCAAATGAGCAGGAAAATAGACGCCTCAGATAGATAGGCTTAACCCCCACCCATTCCCATGCAAATTGATGCCTCAGATGGACAGACTCTTAGTCTGCTAAAGAATACATTGGGGACGCAGTTCGTAAAGAACAAAACAACTAAGACTCAGTCAAGGAATTTCATCAATCTTTCCTAGCTGCTGACACTGAGGAAGCACTGTGATCTTTGGGACATTGTTATCAATGCTGAATTCAACAGACACAAAGAGAAATTGGCAAAAGCATTTTAGAACCAATCTGCCTCAATGCTGTTATTAAACTGACTTTTCGTGTGAACTAAATCAGGAAAATATAATTACTTTTCTTTCAGGATAATTTGAAATTAATTCAGCTTAAATCTCGAATTTTGTGCATCCTCATCCCTGAACAGTCATATCTTAAATCCAGCTTACAATATCTCATAAATAATGTGAACCTCTTGGTTTAATATCACTTGCATTCACATTACTTCAAAGCAAAGTCATTTACAAAGTGCGGATTTGAGAACAACACTGAGCATTAAAAAAGACACAGACAGGGAGGGTCCCAACATCTTTCAGCTGCATTTCTCTCACATAGGGCTACAATAGGACCAAGGAAAATATGACAGACATAATTTCCTGCACATCAAACATTGTTTGAACTACTGTTGATAAACAAATTAAGTAAATGTGCTGAAACGATATGTGTTTGATTGGTCCTAGCTCTGTTTCACAAGGTGCACTAATTACCACATAAAAGAAACAGGAAAGCTTTTTACAGATCTTTAAATGGATCTTTTGTTACCAACTAAGTAGTCCCACAAATAACTAAATATTGCTGTGTGACTGACATAGCCCTCAGAGTCAGCATGTCTGCCATCAGGAGAATTACAATAATCCTGAAATTGATTAAATAAAAATGGAAAAAAAAGGCCTAAACTCAGCAACTCAACAGAAATGAGACAAATTGAACTTCATTCAGTACATTTGCAAATAAAAAATGAAGCGTAGGCAATTCTCCAGTTATTGTAGAAGAAAAAAATGACAACAGGTTGTATTTTGACTAGGATATTTGAGAATTGCATGAACTTTCTGAGTTCTGACAGAGAAATAGTTTTGTTTTTCTTAGTTAAGTAAGTGGAAATTTGAAGCTAAAACCAGTTTATATGTTACTGGTGAGTTGAGGGAAGAGTCATGAATTTTCACAATTTGGATTTATCTCTGACTCAGCGAGAAGTTACTCATTCATCAATCTAAAATGAAGTGTAACATTAGTGCACTTTGTAACATTACCTCACAGATGAAATATGATAGCCTGGAAGCAGTTTTACTACTTGTGTATACCAGCAGCATTTGTACCATTGCAATAAAGTCACAACTCCAACACACCAACAGGTTATGATGATTTAAAAAAAATCTCTTGCATTTGCAGATGCTACCTGATCCATTAAGAGCTTAGCCTTTCAATTGCTAATTCAGTTTCTAAAATTTAGAAAACGTATCCAAACTACGTAGCTCACTACCATGTTCTCAAAAGCAATTGTGAAGAGCAGCAAATGTCTGACCACATCAGTTGAAAGAATAAAAAAGAAATCCCTACCTGTAGGCAGCTAAGACCAAGTCTCTGATCACTTTACAGTGAAATGAATGGGTTTTGATCCTGTTTGAACAGAACAATGCTGTAGGCAGAAAATCTGACTCACTAGAATTTTTAATACATACAACTTTCTTTACTGTTAACAGTGAACAGAATCTTTATTTCAAGGTGTAAATAACATAATTTCTGGCCTTCCATTCACATTAAGGATTTGTCTTGTCATAATAGAGTCACACTATAAGCACAGCATAACTTATACTGCACTTAATTTAAACAATGTCCTAAGGAGCTTTTAAAAAAAGTTGAGCCGAATAAAAATAGGCACAGAACTGAGAGGGTTCATCGAGACAGTTGGAAGCTTGGTTTAAGATGTGGATTTTGGAAGATTTTTAAAGAGAGGAGAAGAGTTTGGATAAGGTATGCTATTAATAGGCATTCTGGTTATGTGACTAGCCCTACTCAGTTGTGCTTGTCTCAATATGAAGTGGGTGCTTGGAATGCTACCTTGAGTAAGTACAACAAGGCAGAATATTCCCCTCCCTGGTGTGGTGTAAGCAATGCTGAGGAAGGTGAGAAAATAGAGATGAGAAATGAAATAAAAGATTCTCAGCAGCAAGAAAAATGGTACCAATATCAGCTCAATTCTCAAATAGCAACTTCGGGATCTTGCCATTGAGCTGTCACAATCTTGTTTCCATGCATTTGCATTTCATTAAAACCCCAACTCATCACTTCAAATTCACCTCTTGCTCTCTGAGAAACTGTAAGACCGAAATCCAAATGAAATAGGCATAAGAGTAGGCCGTTTGGTCTTTAAGCTTGGGTGGCATGGTGGTTCAGTGGTTAGCACCAGGAATCCAGGTTTGTTTCTACCCCTGGGTGACTGTCTGTTGGGTATTTGCACAATCTCCCCATGTCTGCATGGGTTTCCCCTGGGTGCTCCGGCTTCCTCCCAAAATGTGCATGCTAGGTGAATTGGCCATGCTAAATTGCCCGTAGTGTTCAAGGATATGTAGATTAGGTGGGTTATTGGGTTATTGGGGGATGGGGGATGGGGTCTGGGTGGGCTGCTCCTAGGGTTGGTGTGGACCTGTTGGGCCGAAGGGCCTGTTCATAGTGTAGGGCTTCTATGATTCTTAAAGAGGATCATGCTGACCAGACATTCCTCAAGTCCACTTTTTATGTCCCATAGCTCTTCATTCCCCTACTGATCAAGAATCTGTCTATCTCAGCCTTAAATACACACAATGAGCTTCCACAGATTTCTATGGTAAGGAGTTCAAATGACTTACAACCTCTGAGATAAGAAATTTCACCTCATCTCAGTCTGAAATTGGCAGCCCTTTATTCTGAGACTATGCTGTCTGAGCCTAGGCTCTCCCATGAGGGGGAACATTCTCTCAGCATTTACCTTGTCAAACCCCTTAAGAATTCTGTATATTTCAATGAGATCACCTTGCATGCTTCTAAACTCTCGCGAGTAGAGCCCCAACCTGTTAAGCCTTTGCTCTTAAGACAATCCCTCCCTATCTGTGAACATCCTAGTGAACCTTCTCTGAACTGCCTCCTCTAAAATGATATGTCTCGATAAATAAGGGCATCAAAACTGCACACAGTGCTCCAGGTCTGGTGTCACCAGCAATTTGACCAGTTGCATTAAGACTTTTCTTCCTATTCCTATACTCCAAACCCCTTAAAATAAGGGCCAATATTTCACAGCCTTCTTGATTACCTGGTGCACCTGCTAGTTTTCTGTGCTTCATGTACATATAACCCAATCTGGTTAGTAAGGTTAGATCATGTGGGATCCAGAGGGACCTAGCCAACTAGATACAAAATTGGCTTGAAGATAGGAGATGGAGGGTGGTGGTAGACAGTTGATTTTAGGACTAGAGACCCGTGATGAATGGTGTGCCATAAGGATTGGTGCTGGGTCCACTGCTTTTTGGCATTTATTTCAACGATGTGGACCTGAATATAGGGGTATATTTAGTGAGTTTGCAGATGACACCAAAATAGGCGGTGCAGTTGACAGAGAAGAAGATTATCTAAGAGTACAATGGAACCTTGATCAGAAGGACTAATGGGCCAAAGAGTGGCAGATGGAATTTATTTTAAATAAATGTAAAGTGTTGTATTTTGTTAAGGCTAATTAAGGTTGGACTCATATAGTTCATTGTCAGACCCGAGAGACAGTTGTCACCCATGAGAGAGACCCAAGGATGCTGGTGCATATTTCCTTGAAAGTGGAGTCACAGGTAGACAGGGTAGTGAAGATAGCATTTGGCACACTTGCCTTCATTAGTCAGACATTGAGCACAGGAGTTGAGCTGTCATGTTGCACCAGTATGGTACATTGATGAAGGCACTTTGAGAATACTGTGTACAATTCTGGTCACCCTTCTCTAGGAAGGATGTTGTTAAACTTGAGAGGGTGCAGAAAAAATTTACAAGGATGTTTCCATGACTGGAATGTTTGAACTACGGGGAGGGGTTGAGAAGGCTAGGGCTTTTCTCCCCTGGAGAATGAGGGGCTGAGGGTAACCTTATAGAGGTTTATAAAATCATGAGGGACATGGATAGGATGAATAGCCAAAGTCATTTTTCTAGGGCCGGAGAGTCGAAAACTAGATGGCATAAGTTTAAGGTGAGGGGAGAAATATCTAAAAAAGATCTGAGGGGTAGCTTTTGCATGTAGAGAGTGGTGTGTGTATGGAACGAGTTGCCAGAGGAAGTGGTGGAGGCTGGTACAATTACAATATTTAAAAGACACCTGGATAACAATATGAATAGGAACAAACAGAGAGATATGGGCCAAATGTTGGCAAATAGGATTAGGACAGATTGAGATATCTTGTGGGCGCGGACAAGTTGAACTGAAGGGTCTGTTTCCCTGCTGTATGATTCTATGTCCTTTTGTGATGCAGCTTTCTGTAGTTTTTCTCCATTTAAATAATAGACTGTTCTTTTATTCTCCTTTTAAAATGAATAATTTCATATTTTTTCGACATTATTCTCTTATTGCCAACTTTTTGCCTACTTATCTAGCTTGTCGATATCTCTCTGTAAACTGTTTGTATTCCTCTCACAACCTGCCTTTCTTTCTATTTTTGTACTGTGTGCAAATTTAGCAACAGTACATTCACTTCCTTCCTCCAAGCCATTAATACCTATTGTAAACAATTACAGTCCCAAGACAGATTGCCATGGAACCCCACTGGTCTCAGGTCATCAGACTGAAATGAACCCCTTTCTCCTATGTGCTGTTTTCTGCCCATAAACCAATTCTCTATCCATGCCAACATACAACCTCCAGCACCGTGGGCTCTTATGACTTTATCTTTTTGAGCTATCTTGTTGAACACCTTCTGGAAGTCCAAGTCGAATGCATCTATTGGTTCCCCTCTAACCACTCTGTCTGACACATTCTCAAAAACATCTAATAAATTAGGCAAACATGATTTCCCATTCATGATGCCACACTGACAGCTTGATTAGATTATGATTTTAAATTGTTGTGCTTTCACTTCCTTAATAACTGATTCCAATACTTTTCTAACAAGAGATGTTAGGCTAGTTGGCCTATAGTGACCTTCCTTTATTGTCTTAGTTCCCTTTTGAATAGGGGCATCACATTAAGAGTTTTCCAATCTTCTGGTACTCTTCCAGAACCCAATGATTTTTGGAAAATTGTAACCAATGCATTTACTATCTCTGTAGCTTCCTGTTTTAAGATCCTAGGATACAAACTATCAGGGCCAGATGTCTTAGTTGCTTTTAGCCCCATTAATTTGTCTAATACTACTCCTTTAGTAATGGTAATGGTGCTTAATACCTTGCTGTATCTTTAGCACCAATGAAATGTTCAAATTATCTTCCATTGCAAAGACTGATGCACGATATCTGTTTAACTCCTCTGCCATTATTCCCCAAAGCTCTCTCTCCAGATTCATTTACTCAGGGTCCTATGTTCGCTTTCGCCTCTCTCTTCCTTTCTAAATATTTAAAGAAGCTGTAAATGTCAGATTTTATATTCCTTGCTTGTTTGCCCTTGCAGTTTATTTTCTCCATCTTTATTATCTTTCTAGTCCTCCTTTGCTACATTCTGAATTTATCCCAGCCTTTGTGGCTCTCATTGACCTTGCCCCCCCCCCCCCCCCATATACTTTTTCTTTGACCTTAATACTTACCTTGTCTTTCTTGGTCAGTATCTTTCCTCTTTACTGGGACATATTTTTGCTAACAGTCATGAATTACCTTCTTAAATGCCTAGTGTTGCTTGCTTAATATTATTCCTGCTAATCTATCCACCCAATTCACTTTAGCCAACTCTAGCTCTATCCTCATTTCATTATAATTCTTTTTATTTAAGTTAAACAGTTACTCCTGACCCTTTTTTTTTCAATCTCACACTGAATATTAAATTCTATCATTTTATGATCACTATTTCCTAGGGGATCTTTTACTTAGAGGTCATTTATTAAACCTACCTCTTTACCCATTACTAGATTGAATATAACCTGCTCCCTGGTTGACTATATGACATATTGCTCTAGAAAATTATCCCTGATGCACACTATATATTTGTTGTTGTAGCTACCATTTTCAATTTGATTAACACAATTAACATGAACATCAGTGTCATCCATGATTGTTGCATTATTCTTTGTACATGCACCTGTGATTTGTTCGTTTTATAGCCTTTTTCATGAAGTGATTACTGTTTGGAATCTGTACGCTACCCCTACCAATGTCCTCTTTCCCTCACTTTTATTTACTTTCACCCAAATGGATTCTCCATTGCCAGAGTGCAGATCAACTCTCAGAATTGTCCTCATTTTGACTTTTACAAACTAGAACAGTGCAAGGATATATGTGTATATATATTGTGTATATGGGCTCGGGCCATCATCCAACTGATTCTTTGCAACAATGTCCCTGCATGGTCCATGGCCACCATCCTTATTGACTTGCCAACAGCACAAGTCAGTATCAGCAAGTCACCAGCCTTGCCATATCGTTATATCAGAGATAATGGGAACTGCAGATGCTGGAGAATCCAAGATAACAAAGTGTGGAGCTGGATGAACACAGCAGGCCAAGCAGCATCTCAGGAGCACAAAAGCTGATGTTTTGGGCCTAGACCCTTCTAGGCCTGAAACGTCAGCTTTTGTGCTCCTGAGATGCTGCTTGGCCTGCTGTGTTCATCCAGCTCCACACTTTGTTATCTTGCCATATCGTTATGCCTGCTTTCAGAGCACACAGGTGTCACTTCAGCTTTACAACATTTTACTTTGGAGCTCAGGGCGAACTAAGTGTTGTATGCTTCTGGAAAGTTGTGGCACACATTGGCCAAAGTTACAGAGAATCAACAGCACAGAAGAGGACCTTCAGCCCATTGAAACGAAATAACTACACTGATCCTAATCACCAGCACTTGACCAAAACACTTGAACATTATGACATTTCAAACGTTTGTCCGTGTACACGATTGTGAAGTTCCCACCTTTACCATCCTCCCACCCACGCAGTCCAGATTCCAACCTGATTCCATCAGGGTGAAAAAGTTTTTCTTCAAATGCCCTTTTAAATCTCCTGCCCTTCACCTTAAAATTATACCCCCTCTCTACTGACCTTTTAACTAGTGGGAACAGCTACTTCCTATCCACACTGTCAATGCCCCTCCTAATGTTATACACCTCAATCAGATCCAGCTTCTGTTAACCAGTCAGGTCTTCTCTGCTCTAAAGGAAACAACAACAGTATTAGTAACATCCCTCCAACTTTTCTTTCCACTGAGTGAAACTCCAAAGCCCATGCATGGAAGTTGCTTCTAGAAGCAGAAGACAACATGTCAGCACATCAATTTGTGTGTGCAGAACCTTCCAGCAGTTGCACAGCTTAGAGTGGAAGTTGAGTGTGAAGGCTTATTCGTGAGTTGCAGCATCTGAGTGGTTTACAGGGTGGGCTTTAAATATGGTGCGTTGGCACAGGACTGTCCAGTGGAAAGCGCTTTCTCCTCTCCAGCCACTCAATTTCCTTAGAGCAATGCCCAAGATCTCAGCTGTAGAGGTAATTAAATGAAAAGCAGAAGGTTGCACATGAGAAGTTGCTCCAACTCATGTCCGACCAGGTGCTATGACTTTCACTCGACAAAAAACTTCAACTGAAGATGGGAAAGCTCCATCCTCGGTGTCTGGCGTTTTCTCATACCATCTGATCTTCAGTCGTTTCCAAAGGCAGTTCAATGAAAGTGACTGAGCTCCCTGGCATAGACCTGGTATGCAATCTAATTCTTACTTACATAATGTTTCAGTTTGATAGGTAGCTTATTTCCCTTTGTTCCCTGACTGGTGCTTGCTTCTGCCGAAGGCTAGACTTGCTTTAGCACTTCTTGCATATGTCTTGACTTCAACCTAGACATCTCAAGAGAGTGTGCAGCTGGGATAAGTGAATTGATCCATTGCTGACAGGTTCTAGTAGTGGTTTAAATCTATGGGCTCAAGATAGAGCTTAACCTCCTGAAGCCTTAACATTACTTCTGAGTTTGTCATTTTGATTGTAAGGCCAATATCATCCCATGCATTGTAGAACAAGTGAGTGTTACAGTGCATTTCCCGGCTCTGAACTTGCAGTTAACTGCACTGTCATCAACAAAAGAGAATGCCTGTGGGGACCTGTGTTTTTGTCTGGAGTCATCTCAGGTTGAGCAGTTTCATATCCATATGATATCTGATTTAGATGCCAGGATTACCATCACTATTTTAATCACTTCACTATTTGTTGCTGTGCATTCAGTTGCCTGGGCTCTCAAATCTGGACTACTGTCCCTAATCCCTTTCACTTTAAATTCTTCCAGTAAGATATTTCCTAAAGCCTACCTCTTTGATCAAGCTTGTGGTCATCTGCAGTGAGTATGCTTTAAAAATAATTAGTCGGTTGTAAAGCAGTTTCAGATGTCTGGTGGTTGTGAAAACCTCTACATACATGCAAATCTCTGCTTCTTCTTTGAATGCCTCAATTCTATTCATTGTTTGCTCCTTTTAATGTTTTTAGATTTGGCGACTCACAATGTGCATAGTGGGACATGATCCATATTTTACCATTCCAAGTCATGATTCGTTCTACCATAAACTTACGTAATCTGAAAAGAAGCAGCTTCAGTTAGAAAGTGGCATTACTTACGTTCTTAAGTTATGGTTCTATTTTCCTACATTGAAACATTGAAAGAACATATATTTCAAATGTTCTTCACTTCAAAGTGATTGGGGGTGCGTGGATGCCATGAAAGACATTCAAATGCAAGTATTCCTTTTTGTTTTTAAACATTACAGGCAAAAGTGTATTGGATTCTAAATCGAAATATCTGGAATTTTAAAAATCCTGTCCACAATTGGCGTGGAATGTACTGTTCCAATTAAACAGATGCTTCTGTTATCTGTCTCAGAAGATTTTTTCAACCCTCAGACATGCTACCAGTTCATATACTGATGTGTACATCTACAGTATGGGTGGGAAGCTATAGTTAATGACTATATATTGAAGGCAATTAATGGTCATTTGTAGATTGGGCAACCTGGACTTGACCTCTGGTATTCTGGCACCATGGATCTTCTCTGATTATTCTTCCCAACAGGAACCCATGTCAAAGGCTTTGATTGATGGTTTCTCTGGGGGAGGGAGAGTATCTCAAGGAACTGACTCTAATAGGGCTAAAAGAAAAGACAACTAAAGGACAAGTTTTTCAGATAAACTGATTATTTTACAATTTTATAAAGAGGAATCATCGCAGCACAAGGATTTGCATTTCAAGCCTTTGCATGCAAGCCTAAACATCATTTTATTCCTTTTCTTTTGATCCCCATATCTCTATGTCCTTGACACAGCACTAACATAGACTGCTGCGTTCATGTTGGGTGACGTAGAAAAAACATTTCTGGAAAAAGCAGTCCTCGCATGAAATGTGTCTACATTTTTAGCCTCTGTTACTTTCCAGTGAAAAAGTAGAGCTGGATGCTAGTGGTGACCACTGATTCGACAGTAACAAACAAACATTTCAATCATTCATTTTAGCAAGCACGAGAACAGTGTTAGACACAGAAAGTAATGAAAGAAGATATGTTTCAATTTATCATCAAGTGAAAATTGTGCCTTTGATAGCTGTGCCTTCCACTGCACTGAGCTGAATTAATTTCTTTGAAATCTAATTGTCCTGAACAACAGTAAAATGGGCACATAATATTTGACCTACCAAGTACAGCATGCAAAAATATACGAACTGGTGAAGAAAATTCCACATTGAAGATAGGGTGTGACACCGATGCAGATTTCACCATAGGGAATTGACTTCAGACTCTGACTTGCCTTTCGTATAATTTGCTGAGTTGAAGGATATCAGTAACTATCATTGATTTCTTTTGCACTTATATTTTGGTCTGTCAGAATACCATCAAGAGGGAACTGAGTTGAAACAGCCCAAATGCTTTTATTTCCTCTAAACTTAATGTGAGCATTTCTTCATAAAAGCATGAGAATCAGGAAAACATTTCAATACTTGGCTCCACTAGGTTAAACAAACATTCACATAATAGAAATGCAATAGAGCATTCAGAAAGATATGTAGATAAGAAAACAAAATGCTACCAAAAAAAAGGCTGTTAAAGTGATATAGCATTTTGACACGTTTATGGAATAGAGGAACAAAAGTAAAGTGTGAGTCTCAATAAAAGGAAAGTGTGACCTTTTGGTTAAATGCATCCTACACTGTGCTTTTTGAAAAGAAATTCGCTGCAAGGCTCTGCAAGGTTTCATGCCACAGCTTACCAAATTCACTACAGTAATTGCTGACCTTATCCCAATGGCTTGCTTTATGTCCAATTTCATTGTGAAGGAGCGCTAGCATCTGGAAGCTGCCCTGCTTGGTTTTGGAGACTATGAGGAACTGTGACAGAAAAGGGGAAGTTAGCACTGCGATTGTCTGACAGGAACTTGGAGGTCCTAATCGATGGGATGGTGCAGCGAAGACGAGCCCTCTCCCTTGAGGACTGTCAGGGGATGACAGCCTGCTAGCTGGGTCAGTGATGCCTCATGAGTGAGGAGGACCAGGCTACAGAACAGAAAGAAGGTCAATGACCTTCTCCACTCTGGCTGGATAAATGCCACTCTGCTCTCTAGTACCTCGGGCTCACTCCATCCTTTCCACCGAGTAGCAGCCCCTTCCCACCGAGACTCATGCTCTGACATTCTCTCTGTTGCCTGCAGCACCTTCCCTCTTGTTACCATATCTTTTCACAAATTTAATCTGGCATGTCTTCATCACTCCCTCGGAATGTTTCAACACCTTTTTCCCATGTGTACTAGCACTAACAGCCATGCCATGCTCTTGAGTCTTACTTAAACAGTAGTCACTTGCCCTCTCATTACAAAGGAAGACATTTCATTAACAGGATGAAGCAATGCTTGGCAAGTGATTGGAAAGGTCGGGGTGGGGCTGGCATTGCCCGATATTCATGTGGTCTCTCCCATCTGATGACAGAATCCTTTCCTTCACAGGAGAAGCCTCCTATGGGGATGCAGAGGCATCTACGCCTAATAACCTGAGGAAGATCTACTTGTCAATCTACTGCGATGCTCACATTTACCAGGCGGTCAGTGTCACACCAAGTCTAACCAACAGCAGTGACACCTTTGGTATTGTGTCTTGCAATTGGGCACAGCTTCCCAGGTACGTCTGTGGAAAACAGTCCTTCTGCCCCCAGAAGACACATATTCAATCTCTGAGGGTGACGGTGTCAAGGCAAAAGAGGAGGCATTGTCAAGGCTAGTTCCTGCACCCCCTCCAGCTAGTTTCAGATAGCACGTTGTGATCAATAGATACACTAAGTGTGGGAATGCAGGCTGGTCAGTAATGCACAGTGACAGCTCCTTGGATGGGAAAAATGCCACAGACCGCTGGGACCCAGAAGACTGCCAGAGACCAAGCATTTGCCCAGCCCCTGGCAGGAGAGGACCGTATGCTCTCAGCACTGAGGGTCTTCTGTTGCATGCACAAGACGGATCAGGAACATCAGCCAGTAGAAATGCAATGACCTCATTGCCCAGAAGCTGTAGCAGCACAGCGAGCCATGCGACCATCTGACTGCCCCCACAAACAGGTTGGCAAAAATCTGGAATTAAGAGTCTAATGATGACTGTGAAACTATTATCAGAGATAATGGGAACTGCAGATGCTGGAGAATTCCAAGACAATAAAATGTGAGGCCGGATGAACACAGCAGGCCAAGCAGCATCCCAGGAGCACAAAAGCTGACGCTTCGGGCCTAGACCCTTCATCAGAGACCCTTCATCTGATGAAGGGTCTAGGCCCGAAGCGTCAGCTTTTGTGCTCCTGGGATGCTGCTTGGCCTGCTGTGTTCATCCGGCCTCACATTTTATTGACTGTGAAACTATTGTTGATTGTTGGAAAAACCCATCTGGTTCACTGATGGCCTTCAGAGAGTGACACTGCTAATCTTACCTGGTCTGGCCTATGTGCAACTCAAGAACCACAGTGATGAAGTTGACTCTTAACTGCCCTCTGGACAATTAGGGATGGGCAATAAATGCTGGCTAGCTGGTGAAACCCTCATTCTCTGAATAAATAACAAAAAGGCAACTGACTGGGCAGCATGAAGGCCCTGTCGTTAACACTGTTATCTCAAAGTGCCAAGGACGTAGGTTCGATTCCACACTTGGTGAATGTCTGTGTGGAGTTTGTATGTTCTCCCAGTCTCTGCCTGCATTTCTGCTGGGAATGCTAATTTTCTCCCACAGTCCAAAGATATGTAGGTTAAGTGGATTGGTCATGCGAAATTGCCCTATAGCGTCCAGAGATGTGCAGGCTATGCGGATGAGCCATGGGAAACGCAGAGTCACAGGGGGTGGGGTGGGTTGGGGTGCGTCTGGTGGGATACTCTTCAGATGGCCAGTGTGAACTCAATGGGCTGAATGGCCTGCTTAACACTGTAGGGATTCTATGATTCAAGATTCTAGAATCTTGCCATTCCACTTGTAAAAAGAGTAAAAGATGTAGCAAGATAAACTTGCTGTTGAGATAGGTCCCACTGAATTCTTGTCTGATTTTGCCATACCCCTAGTCATTGCCCACATCACTCAGTTCTAATTGTTCTAAGAATTCTAGCCTTAAAAAAAATTACATTATGAAATATTTACCAGTGAGCACAACAATAACTGAGGCTTCTTTCTTATCCACCTGGAAATTTTAGCAGAAGGACTAAAAATCATGGGCCAGGGGTGTAGGATTTCCCTGTATATGTACCTTGACAATTAAATTGGACAGCCTTGGCCAGTTTGTGAACATTGGTGATTTAAGTTGCAATAAATTTCTTTACTGCCAGTTTAACATGGTATTGTCCTTAAGAGTACTGTCAGAATTTCTGGCTGTTTTCCAATCTTCAGTTCTGGAAAGTACTTTTCCAGATGTCGTTTAACTCTTTTGTTTGAAGCCTTGATATGATGCACAGAAAAAAATTGAAGCACCAAAAGTGGTTACCCACCCAATAATTTTTGATGATCATGTGTTGCAACCTTATGAGTGTCGAGCCATTAATACAATACGAAAGAGGAGATGAGAAAGGGAATCATACTTTGCAAGACAGAAGTATGTACTGAAAAAGGCCACTTAAATAAACAAACAACTCAAAAAGGCCTTTTAACTGGTTAAACACCCTAAAATCCATAGGAAGACCATCAAAAATCAAAATAATGTCAAGTTACTAATATAAGGCAGATCATCAAAAACTTGATTTGAGATACAATTTCAAGGAGGTGCTAGAAAGACGGAATTGTTTCAAGAAGGAATTTCAGAGCACAGGGCCTTTTTGGCTAAAAGTACTTTTAATGGATATGACCTGTCAACTAAAAATGGCAGCAAGTACCTACCTGATCCCATTTACACTGATGTTGCAGTGGCCACCTGTTCTGATTTTAGTTGCAGATTTTAGCATGAAATTACTCCGCATGGCCCAGTATCACATCACCAAGCCACCCTTTATTTATATGGGTGTAGTACTTGGCACTGGTCCGGCTATCTCAGAGCCAGCTCCCATGGATATCTGTCAGCCCAGGCTCCCTGATAGGACCTAGTTAACAGCCCCGACCAGGGAAATTGTATTCCATGAGGTCTGCCTGGCAGACCTCGTTACAATCACTACAAGGTACTTAACTGTTTCAAAAGGAGGTCCTCTTTAAAACACACATCACTTTAATATAACAGAAATAAAACTTCAATTACATTTTGAACCGCAAATTAACAGAGATTGTTTTGTGCGCGCTCCAACAATTTGTTCTGATATTTTGAAGCCTAGTAATGCCATATAGGAACCATTAAAGGTAATTCAAGAAAAAAAGCCTGTAATTTTTTTCACTTTTTAGTTTTGTGGAGCCAGTAACAATAGGAGTGTATGTCCTGACCACTTACAGCCCAGGCATAACACTGTATAACCGCTCTCTCAGGTTTATCTCTCTTCATTTAAGGCTGGCTCTTAAACATATGTAAATGAAATCCTGCCCTCCTGAACTAGTGAGAAGTATCAGGCACATTCCAGTTACCAGCCATCAATTTACAGAAGTAACTAAAATCAAGCTGTATTGACTCCTCCCTGGGGTTCAGATCCAGGGTATTGGAAGCTCTCCAGGATTGCCCCAAATTAACTATTTTTCATGTGTAAGCTTAAAGCTATTGGTAGGCTAAATGTCAATAAAGACATCCCAGCCTAGCGCAAATCTGTTCTGTCCAATGCTCGCACATGTACACCTTTTTGCATGTGTCACAGGATTTTGATGAGAAATTGGAATCCTGCCCGATCCATAAACAATTCCAGTCACCATGCACTGGAGATGAAACATAAAGTTTGTTGTACTATGTGATTGAATTCCATAGTTTTCAAATCTAGATTATTGCAGAAGCACCTTCTCTTTGATCTTAATGCATTTGCTATGTTATGCATATTGGGTTATGGATGACGGTTAACAGTCGTCATCAATATTGCTTGCCAGGAGCATGTCAGGAGGGAATTTTCTCCTTCCCAGCTGCTTGTGAACCAGAAATTAACCTCAGCTATGTTCTGGTCCTGACAATAAAAAGTGAACTGTACAGTTTAATCCTTTATTGGCTTCCTACCAGGTGCATTAAAACTTGTGCATACTGAAAAAAACCACAAGGGGAACCAAAATATTCAGCTAAGCCATTCAAAAATTTGAACAAGAAAGATCTCCTCGCAATTTTGACTGTTGTGTGATCAAATACCTGGAATCCAGTTTTCACTGAAGATAAGACTCCAACTCCTCACAGAGAGAGTAACATTTCAAAGAAATCAATTGGCCCGTATGATACACTGACTTGCTTTGTTCTACCTGATCACTATCGGTTTTTAAGTTAGAACTTGTATAGCTGACTGATCCTAATAAACAAATACTCAGCATACCATAAAGACATCACCAGAGGTGCAGGCACAGATCAGAATATTAAGAGAGCTAAGAAATTAAGTATATGGAAATCACCTTTCTGAAACCTCCTCACTAAAAATGGCTTTTTGAAAAATTGTGTTAGAACAGGATTCATTTCCAGATATTGGCCCTGAAGTTTTTGTTGCTTTGACATAAATTGACTGCCCTGTTCAAGATGTACTTCAGTTTACGATGTGTTATTGGCCTAATATTTAAACTCCCATGAACTTGAGGAATGAGTGTCCATTCATCTTGTTAAGGCATAAGTTAGGGTTAGAAGTTGTCCTGAACCAGTCAAAGTACTTGCGTCAAGTCTTCAGAATCCCATAACTTTGTGACTTTGTGATCCCATGAATTTAAGATTCAGATCAGATTGCATTAGAGTCCTTCACAAGTTTTATAAACTCATGACAGGTAACTTAGGCTTTGTGTCTACAATGGATAATTACAAATCAACAGTTTTATTAGCATCTCTCTGAATTTTTATTCCTATTGAGTAAACTTGGGAGAGCTGTATGATGGGCTGCTGACTAAGTTAAAATAACTTCAGCAGTTCCATGGAAGTTCATTAGCTAATAGGCAGTTTTTTTTAAAAGTGCATTCACTAAACCTGTACTCTCTATGCTATAATATATCTGAACTGAATGCACTTTTGAAAATCTTCATAAATATGATTAATGAAACAGCCTCAGCGGTTATCTGCTTAAAGTATACATTCCATTTCTTTAAAACCTCCAACCTGATCACTACTATTTGTCATTTTGTTTTACTCTTTCATGAAGCAATTGGATTGGTAACTCCATAACATTTCATCCATTGCACAAAACATTATTCTGTTTAGTACCAGACGCTTTTAATTTCCATCCTCCATTAGGTTTATCAGTCACATTATCCTACACATTGATCCCTGAGGACAGTAAATATCACTCCTCAGTAATCAATGCAGGATATTGCATAGAACAAGATGAGAAAAGATCCTTTTATCTATCCCCATAATAAGGCTCCACTTCAACTTTTTTCACACAGAGGGTGGTGCATATTTGGAACAAGTTGCCAAAGGAAGTGGTGAATGTGGGTATAATACAACGTTTAAAAGGCACCTGGATTGGCACGTGAATAGGAAGGGTTTAGAGGGACATAGGCCAAAATCTGGCAAATGGGACTAAATGAGTTTAGGATATCTGTCTGGCATGGACAAGTTGGACCGAAGAGTCTGTTTCCGTGCTGTATAACATGTTGAGTCTATGACTCTATGACCACCTCTGAGTACCTTCTTGCTGCCAGCTTTATTGTGTGGAGAAAATCACATTTTGCCATATACTGGAATATCAAATGAAAATCATTCTAGGCTTGGCATCCTAGGTATTCTAGCAAGCTATCTAGTGTGAAGGTGCTGACCGTACATTAACAGCCAAGATGCCACCATGAAGCAAGGAACTAACTAGCCTACTCTCGAATCATAGTAAAGACATTTATCAGTGAATGCTACATGGGCCCAGAATGTTCATGTGACACCTTCATGATGGCTGAGGCAGGCAAATGTCGATCAGTGATTGAGCGATGTGTCTGCTGTGCGCTGACACTGGATGATCAAGCAGCTGAGCAAGGAAGATGAGTTGAGACTTCAAATATTGGTGTGCTTTTCTCCAGCTTGTATTTGGTACAAGCTTATCCTGGCTCATGACCCTGCTGAACAAAGATCACAGTAGAAGGGAAGATTCTGTCCTGTGCAAGAGATGGGTTGATTATACTGTGTACTCGTGGAACGTGGCTGATTATATTGTGTACTGAGGGAGAGAGGCTGTTAACAGTGTGTACTGGGGGAGAGAGGCAGTTAATGGTGTGTACCGAGGGATTGTGGCTGAAAGACAGAGATTGAGAGGGGACCTGATTGAGGTCTATAAAATCATGAGGGGCATAGACAAGGTGGATAGCAAGACGCTTTTTCCCAGAGTGGGGGACTCAATTACTAGAGGTTATGAGTTCAAAGTGAGAGGAGGAAAGTTTATGGGAGGTAAGCGTGGAAAGTTCTTTACACAGAGGGTGGTGGGTGCCTGGAACGTGTTGCCAGTGGAGGTGGTAGACGCAGATGCGATAGTCTCTTTTAAGATGTATCTGGGCAGGTACAAGGATGGGCAGGGAGCAAAGGGATACAGACCCTTAGAAAATAGATTACAGGCTTAGACAGAGGATCTCGGTCGGTGCAGGCTTGGAGGGCCGAAGGGCCTGTTCCTGTGCTGTAGGTTTCTTTGTTCTTGTTCTTTGATTCCAGTGTATGCTAGGAAGAGTGGCACATGACACTGTTTACTGGGAGAGAATGTTGGATGACTGTGTGTACTGGAGTGAGACAGGCTGATTACAGTGAGAACTACAGGAGGTCTCTGATGACAGTTTGTATTGGGAAAGGGGCTGATGAAAGTATTTGTTAGGTGAAGGGCTGAATTTAAAGTGTATTGGGTGGAGGGGTTGATTATGTGTGTAATGGAGGAGCGTGATGACTGCAAAGTGGGCTGGAGGAAAGTAGAGGGATAGAGAAACATTCCATTTTCTTCATGTAACATAACTCTATATTGGTTAGAATATGACTCCATATTCAGTTGTAGTGCTCGCTGTGTGAATTTGATACATCTTAATTTGAAGCTTCATTATTGTCAAGCAGAAACTACAATGAATCCGCAACCTCAAGGCCAACGAATATAAACTTATGCTTTGAAACCCTCAGCAGAAAATTAAAAGCCTGTTTGACTAGTCTCAGTTTAATGTTAACCTTTAACAAGATAGCATTTATGGATCGTTAGTGTAATGTTGCTGTAGGTCAAGAATGCTACGTACAAGTGTGAATGTCATTTGTGTCCAACGCTTAGAGGCATAGAGTTGTGCAGCATGGAAACAGAACCTTCAGTCCAACTCATCCATTCTGACCAGATATCCTAAATTAATCTTGTCCCAATTTCCAGCATTTGGCCCATACCCCTCTAAAAACTTCCTCTTCATTAACCCATCCAGATGCTTTTTAATGTTGTAATTGTACAAGTCTCCATCATTTTCCCTGCAGCTCATTCCATACATACACCACTCACTGCGTGAAATTATTGCCCCTTAGATCCCTTTTAACTCTTTCTCCTCTCCCCTTAAACCTAAGCTTTCTAGTTTTGGGCTGCCTTACCATGGGGAAAAGATCTTGGCTGTTCATCCTACCATGCCTCTCATGATTATGTAAACCCCTATATGCTCTCCTCTCAGCCTCCACCTATTCAGGTTCTCAAACCCTCCATCATCCTAGTAAATCTTTTCTGAGCCCTTTCATGTTTCATAACATCCTTCCTCTCTCAAGGGGACGAGAATTGCATGCAGTTTTCCATAAGTGACCTAGCCGACGTTCCTGCTTAGGTCCAGAAAACTAATCAGTTAAGCTGAGCAATGGACTGTTCAGTACATAAAGGAATAACAGCCTTACAAGTACACTGAGTGCAGATTTTCTCCTTTAACTGATGTATTACATGTTGATCCATCATAAACAAGCGTTAATTTTACACTGAAGGTTACTGTCTTGTTCTATCTTACTTTTGTGGTGGATATGGTAGCATTATGTTGCAAGTGCTAAAATGGAGTCGCATTGGAAAGCAGTTTGGTGAACATTGAGTTAGTTGCCTCTATGTGACCTTCAGCTGAGGTGGCTGTGTGACAGCTGGGGTCACAGACTTCTCCATGATTAGTGTCAATATCACTTCACAATTGACTGATGGAAGACACACTTGTTGTGACGGATGAAGAAGCAGTCAGCTTTTCTGTTCTTTGGATCCTCCTGGCTTTCTGAAGTGCTTTGTGAGTGAGCTTTTGTATTAACTGCTTGAGTACTTTCAATGGATTTATACACTGTGCTGCCTGGAGACTCTCAGCTGCTGAGCTGAGAAGAGAGTGCTCATATCATGCGGTATGCTCATACCATAATCCTGTGTTTTGGGATTGTTGCAAAAGTTAAAAAGGATCATAAAGAAGGATATGCATTTGCCTTGCACTATTCCAGGTCTCAGAACAATACAGCCAAGAAAGTTACCTCCATCTGTTCAGCATTGCATTAGCTTACACTCTCTTGTTATTCTTAAAGACAAAATACTCAAATAATATATTTCTTGGAAAATGTCATTTTGAAAAAATAAGACACTAACATAATAAAGTACATTGTTCTCCATGAATCTATTACTTGGTTGGCTAGAAGTTACATTCTCATAGTTCCATGGCTGAGGAAGGGTTCCAGCCTTCTTAACTGTAAAATCACAATTGTTGTAAATTTCTAAAAGAATAACTCCCAAACACATGACAATTTGAGGACTTTTTTTTACTCTCCAACCATTGCTGTGACGTTAAAGTGTCTATCTCTTGATCACAGTTTGGTTTAAGGTGTAAAGTAGCAGATTTGCATCAAGCTGGAGGAAAGCCCTTGATGGGAATCTTCTGCCAATTATTGCAGACAAGTTGTGTCTACATCTATATGTGCCTGGAAGGAAATCAGTTCTGTTAGTATGCACATTGGCAGCTCTCAGTTTAAAGTTACAGTACATTCAGTTTGGTCATCCCACGACCCAAATGCAGTCTCCATAGCAATGTTGGTATGAAGAAGTATCTGTCTGCTTATTGAACGGAGCTTTATTGGTGTTTGATGTATCTTTTCAGTGGAATGCTAGGGACTTTGAAGATACTCCTGGTGTCTGTGATTTGTTTATTCTGATAAACAGCAGGGGAGTAGTTTAAGTAACTGCCTTAGCATGATGTGCTTGTTTATACTAGGACCTGCCACAAAGTAGATGATAGGAGCTGAAACCTCCAGTGCACTCAGTTAGCAGACAGTATCTTTTATGTTAATCCATGTGGCCTGTTTTTCAAACTAAAATCCATACTGAAAAATTAATTTGTAAATTCTTGAAGTTACAGCATTCCTTTCAAAGTGTTTTGTGAGGTGCTAGTGGTCCATTATCACCATTGGAGGGAGGTATGAACACAGTCTCATTTCTAGCACCCAGTTTTGAAATGAAATAGTTAAAGGCTTCACCAGCAGTTTTGAGGATAAATGTCATTTGATGGCTTTCTGTTATTTTTTAAGTTGATTGATTTTTGTTAAGAAAAGTTAGTATCAAAGGCCATTCTACATAAGGCAGGAACAGACTTGACTCTGTGCCAGATCTCAAATAGGCTGGTAGTAGTGGACTTGCAGTCCTACCCTGTAGTAAATTCACAGCAGAAGCCATGGTGTGATGACCCTCAAATAACCCAGGACGCTACCTGGAGAAGAAAAGAGGGATGATTAGGTTAATGGCTGGTACAGTTCTCAATCGCATTGTACAAAGTGCAAAAAGCAGCTTAGTTCCCATTCTTGATTACATTACTCAGAGCTCCCTCCTGGAAATATTGGATAGGCGTGGAGTGGGGATAAGCTATTGACTTTTCCTGTTTACATATGAATGTTGACTGCTTGAATAGAGCATTAGACAATTATTTAGGAGCAGATTACTGCAGATATTGGAATCTGTACTGAAAGCAACAAATTCTGGAGATTACAGTGGGTCAGGCAGCATCAATGGAGAGAGAGCAAACTAATCTTTTGAGTCTACATGATTCTTCACCAGAGCTGAAGTGACGTGCGGAGGGGGCAGCATTTATGCTACAGCTGGGGTTGGTGGGGTGTAGAGTCAGTGGGGGCGAAAAGATTTTGAAAGTTCAGATGAGTGATCGGAACGTGAGAATGCTGTAATCTCCAGGATTTGTCATTTTCTTTAGAGAATTATTGCTGTTCTCAAGGTCAAAACTCAGACAGGGTTAGTATCTTTGGCAGAGGAATAAAAACTTAAGAAAATGTAAAAAAAGCACTCTGGTAATAACTAAAGAACAGCGTGGTATATCCTTTCCAAACATATTGTTTTTGGATTTAACTTAATTGGATGAAAATCAACATTTCAAATACTGGAAAAAGATCTATAATAGATCATCCCATACATTTGCAAACTGAGGAGATAATTAGATAGCCCATCTCACTCAGGACCTCATTTCTACTGTTGTGAGGCAATTTTAAGTTTCAACATCTAGATTAATGAAATATAAGCAGGATATATGCGGAAAACATGTTCCTGATAGTGGGAGGGTCCAGAATCGGGGATTACAATCTAAGGGTCCAGAGTAAAACATTTACAACTGAGATGAGGTTAAATATCTTTACTTAGAGAGTACTAAGCCCATGGAATTAATTACCACAGAAGGTAGTCAAAGCTAAAATGTTGTGTGATTTCAAGAAGGTGTTATATATTGGACTTGGGGCTAAAGGGGTCAAAGGGTATGGGGAAAAAGCAGTAACAGATTATCGAGGTAGATGATCAGCTATGATCATAATGAACAGCAAACCAGGCTTGAAGGGCTGAATGGCCTCCTTCTGCTCTTATTTTATATGTTTCTATGTTGATTGAGTGATAGAAGTAGTTTAGAGACGGTGCAAGTGCTGTACCCTTGATTCCATACCCTTCCTAGTCCACTGTTATAGATTGAGCCAGATTGTTTAGAATCATAGCATTTGATTCAAATTACAGAGGGCTTCCAATCCTCCATGATGTCCATCACCCCCAAGACTGCGTATATTCATCTTTGCAAACTTGACTGCTTTTATGCCTATCTCAGACAATTTGCTGCTGAATGTATCGGCCGTGGCTTATTTGCAACATTTACACCTTTCTGTCAAAAGTTTGTGGATTCAAGCTCAACTTCAAAGACTTGAGCACAAAATACAGGCTGATCCTCCCGTGTAAGGCTGCACTGCCAGAGATTCCATCTTTTAGGTGAGATGTAAAACTGAGGTGCTGTGTGTCTATTTAGTTTGATGTTAAAAATCCCACACAGTGCACACATTTGTGATTGCTAAAATCTGCTACGATCCACAGTATTTCTACTTTCAATGTCTAGATTGATTAACTTTGATTTCATAAGGACAGAGAAATGGAACATTTGGAAATATGATTTTGTTTTGCTTTAGGCAAATTAACCGAAAGTGCATGCAAAGACGGAAGGGTTGAAGGTCTCTCAAAATTTGATCTTAGCATTCATTTTAATAATTTTGCTGAAATACTGATACATGTAGTTGCTTCTTGAAGCAGTTTGTCCAATTTAGACAATAGACAATAGACAATAGGTGCTGGAGTAGGCCATTCGGCCTTTCGAGCCAGCACCAACATTCATTATGATCATGGCTGATCATCCACAATCAGTATCCTGTTCCTGCCTTATCCCCATAACCCATGATTCCACTATCTTTAAGAGCTCTATCTATCTCTTTCTTGAAAGTACCCAGAGACTTGGCCTCCACTGTCTTCTGGGGCAGAGCATTCCATATAACAACCACTCTCTGGGTGAAGAAGTTTCTCCTCAACTCTGTTCTAAATGGCCTGCCCCTTATTTTTTAAACTGTGTCCTCTGGTTCTGGACTCCCCCATCAACAGAAACATGCTTCCTGCCTCCAGAGTGTCCAAACCTTTAATTAGCTTATACGTCTCAATCAGATCCCAATCAGAAGCCCAGTCGCTCCAATCTTTCAACATATGATAGTCCCACCATTCCGGGAGTTGAGTCCCTTATTTACTTTAGGAGCCTAAAGCCAACTTTAGGTGGCCACTTGAGATGCCAGAAAATTGCCCTTGGGAAATAGGAAGTTCCCTCTTAAATTTGTTCTTTTTTGCCTGTTTCCCGCAGAGGGAAGAAGGGCTAATTGTCTCCCTGAAGGAATCTTACAATTTCTCTCTTCCCCCTTCCCACTTATCTCTCTGCGCAAATCACATGCGTGAAAACAGGACGCCATCCGTAAATTATGAAATTTTTGTAATTACTGGCAGAATTTGTAAAACAACAGAATTTACACAACAAGCTGGCACAATGGGGAAAAGTTTTGTAAGTATGGTGTGTGCTCACATGGCGGGGGTGAATATTGGGACAACATTGCAAAGCCAAAATAGTGCCCAAAAGATTTCTCATCTGTTGGAGTTTGGATATGTTTCAAGCTGTGAATTGAGTGCTTGTAACTTCTGTGGTTTTGTGCTTGCTGTGCACTCGTGTTATTTGAGGTTATTCAATAGAAGTGCTGCAACATTAACCTTTATCTAAGAGGGTATTTACCAGTTATATCACAGCATCATAATATTTATTACTCGTAGGATAAGTCATTGGAATTGAAGGAATATGCTATCACATAGTAATTAACAATGAGGATAAATAATCAATTGATGGCCCAACTACTTATTTGCTTCAATGAAACTCTTTTTCCAAAATTTTCTGGAGAGGGGAGACAGGGAAAAGTCAGCCTGATCAGAGTGGGTCTTTGATACTTTAACTCCAGCTATTTTATGGCAAGATTTCTGAGCATTTCAACTTGTACCCCCATCTACACTGTCTGCCATTATGGGCAAGGTCAGAAATCAGACAGCACCAGGTTATAGTCGAACAAGTTTATTTGAAATCGCAAGCTTTTGGAGCGTATCCCCTTTATCAGGTGACTTCACCTGATGTTGTCTAATTTCTGACCTTATCCACCTGAGTCCAACAGAAGCACTGTCATGTCAATTGTGGCATTGCTCAAAACACACAACTGGCTGGATGGAATTTTCATACTACTTTCTGTCAACAAGGTAAAAGACTTTCGCTGAGATGGAACTTCAGAATGTTAGAGATAGCATTATCATCAAGCTGATATTTCTCTAAAACTCTATGTTGACCCAATTTGCAACAATAGACAGAAACACTCAAATGTGTAGAGATGTTTTTTAAACATTTATTTCCAAAATTTGTTGTTTTTAGAAAAAGAAGATTGCTACAGAAATATACTGCAAATGTAAATTCAGTGACTTTCAAAGTCCTGTGAGAAACCCACAGAATGTCGGATGTGTGTAGTTTCAAGGAAACCTCAGACAGGATGAATTAGTAAGAAAGGATAACAAAGGGGCTGACTATTGTCTTCCCTCCACCCCCAACCCCTGAGCAGAAAGCCCAATGTATGTTCTACTCTCCGAACCCATACTAAAAGCTGGCTACCACATTAGTCTATGTGCATTATTGACCAGATGTCTTATTGTAAACAAAAAATGATGGAGTATACAACAGGTCAGGCAGCATCCATAGAGAGACAGCAAGCTAACATTTTGAGCCTATATGACTGTCAAAGTGATAAAGAGTTACCTAGACTTGAAATGTTAGCTTGCTCTTTCTCCATGGATGCTGCATGATCTGCTGTGATCGCCAACATTTATTGTTTTCATTACAGATTCCAGCATCTGCAGTAATTTGCTCCTAAATCTCTTGTAAAGATGGCATATTTTGAGTTTGAGGTAGTAAGAACTACTGATGCTGGAATCAGAGATAAATCAGTGTGGAGCTGGTGGGACACAACAGGACTGGTAGCACCAGAGGAGCCGGAAAGTTAACGTTTCAGGTCAGGATCCTTCTTCAGAAAATTTTTAGTCTTCTGTGTTTTGATTGTGGACTGGAAAGGGAAAAAAAATGATTGGAAATTTGTTGAAGGATTATTTCATTTTTTAAAAAGCAAGTTACTTGACACTCATTGAAGGTGTTATTTATGCAGTAGTTGGTTCAAGCAGTGGACAAAGTCTAGTTATAGGTGCACTGTAGACCAGTATCTCTGAATGAATGGAGGTTTGGTCAATAGTAAGTACCTGATTGGTCTGTGAAATGCTGACCAGTCATCAATGACAAAGCCCTCGTGTCTGCCAGCAGCAATATAATCAGCTCCCACAGAACTGAGTGACTTCGGGGCATGAATGTTATGGGCAGAGGCGATCAGATCTGTGGATGAGAAGGAGCTATTTTACTCTTTGCAATAAAAAGCATCACTAGTGTGAAGATAGCCTGTTTATTTCCACTTTCCAGTTACCATAAGCTGTGACTTTAATTATTAAGTTAGAGCCTGTATTGGTGTAAACAAATTATGCTGTGCCTCTTGTCGCCCAACTGATCCAAATGCAGTTGAACCTTGATTTTCTTTGCCCTTTTCATCCCTACGTTGGCTGAAACATTTCATGATTTGTTGATGGGAATTTGTTTCATACTTCTTAACCAGCAAAACAGATTATCTGGTCAATATGCTATTGATGTTCATAACATCTTTCTCTACTCAACTTGGCTGTCACATTTCCTACATTAGTGATGGCATTTCTAAAGTTCTTTATTGGATGCAGTACATTGAGATGTTTTGGAGTAGGGAAAGGTGCTATAAAAATGCACCCCTTCTTTCATTCTTTCTTTTCTGCAGGCATCAATTCCGTGGTTCCATAGAAGATTTCCAGCAATGTGGCTGTGTACCATGTCTATGATGCTCACCCAGAGATGGGGCACCACTTCAAGGGCACTACTCTTCATCTGCTTCAAATCGGACCAGCTGATGATTAAAGATATTTTCTAATCAGCTTGCTCATAGAGGTTATTATGTTCCTCCACCATTGATGGGACTTGAACCTGGGCCTTCTGACTCAGAATTATAGACAGGTTATTTTCTGTGTTCCCATTTACTTTAGGTGATGATATAATCTGCAACATTTATCGCTAATCACTTCTTGGCAAGGTGAATTCAGTTAAAATTACTATCCTCCTTTGGTTGTTGTACCTCTCTCTTTGGGTCTTCATGGATTCAACTTTGACAGAAATTTATAGAGATCATGCTAGAATGAACATCAGAGGTCACTTATATTGGAGTTTTAGTAGCAAGGATCTTAATGTTTAGGAAGATAAATTTTGGTTCAAATCTTCTGACCTTTGGATAGTTGGAAAGTGGGCATTTGACCCAAGATGCATATCAGGACCTTGTGAAGTCCTGATGTGCTGATGTATGTGGGAAATGTCAAGAAAGTTGCAAATTGTGATGGACAATCCCTCTGTTTGCTGGAACCTTTTAAAATGTCTCTGAATCGGAGCTAAGTTAGAGACTTGGAACAGTTCTGAGCTATATACCTGAACAGTTATGCACAAAATGTTAAACAACTGCTAGACCTAGTTTAACTTCTGGTTAACTCCAGAACAGGCACCCTTAACCCATAGGTACCCTGATTCCTAACTACCACCTTAATCTCCAAGTACCACCTTGCACCCAAAAACTTTAACTACTCCACTTAAGTGGCTTGACCACCCCAATCACCAGAGCACTCCCTTGAAAGCCTAACTACCTCCCCATTCAACCCAACTACCCCCTCCAGTGTGAGATCTTCTTGCCCTACCTGACTAGCCGGTAAACATCCATCTACACCCAATCATGACGTTTCTATCCCTCCAGAACATGCTAACTTGCCCCAGCCCACTCCTGTCCTGACCTACCTATTTGTCCCAACAGACCTCTGCCTCATGATAAGACAACTATCCCAAAATGACAAACCTTCCATGACCTCCAGACCAAATCTGTCTACCTCTCACCACCTGCCTACAGGTCCGTGACTAGATGTGACTAGCCCCCGATCTGGCTATCCGCTCCCGATCTGATCCAGTTATCTGCTGACTAACCTACTCACACTGACCAACAATTCCACCTACTCACCCTACCCACTTAGCCACTCATTCACTTAGGCATCTTACTCTTTTACATATATCACCCACAAATCCAACTCTTCTACCCACCCATGCTATCCATCTGCTCATTCATCCACCATTCGTAAACAAAATAAATTGGACATTTACACTTACCATATGGCCAGGAAACAAAAATTATGTTTGCCTTGCACCCCTTACCCCCACCATAACTCTGCTCCCATTGGACGGAGTTCTCCATGATCTACTGCACTTTTGGAAAGTCAGCCCCAGAAGACCCCAGGAAAAATACAGAGAGAAATTCTTTAAGTGGAGTGAATATACAATGATAACAAGGTGTGGAGCTGGATGAACACAGCAGGCCAAGCAGCATATTAGGAGCAGGAAAGCTGACGATTCGGGCTTAGGCCCTTCATCAGAAATGGGGAGGGGAAGAGGGTTCTGAAATAAATAGGGAGAGAGAGAGGCGGATCGAAGATGGATAGAGGAGCAGATAGTTGGAGAGGAGACAGACAAGTTAAAGAGGCGGGGATGGAGCCAGTAAAGGTGAGTGTAGGTGGGGAGATAGGGACGAGATAGGTCATCTGCTAATGTGTTATACAGCATCCGCTGCACCCGTTATGGCCTCCTCTACATCGGGGAAACCAAGCAGAGGCTTGGGGACCACTTTGTAGAACACCTACTCTAGGTTCGCAATAAACAACTGCACCTCCTAGTCGTGAAACATTTTAACTTCCCCTCCTATTCCTTACACAACATGTCCATCCTGAGCCTCCTGCAGTGCCACAATGCCACCCAAAGATTGCAGGTACAGCAACTCATATTCCACTTGGCAACCCTGTAGCCCAATGGTATCAATGTGGATTTCACAAGCTTCAAAATCTCCCCTCCCCCTACTGCATCCCGTAACCAGCCCAGCTTGTCCCTGCCTCCCTAACTTCTTCTTCCTCTCACCTATCCTTTCCTCACACCTTAAGCCGCACCCCCATTTCCTACCTACTTATCTCATCCCGCCCCCTTGACCTGCCCATCCTCCCTGGACTGACCTATCTCGTCCCTACCTCCCCACCTACACTCACCTTTACTGGCTCTATCCCCGCTTCTTTAACTTGTCTGGCTCCTCTCCAACTATTTTCTACTCTATCCATCTTCGAGCCACCTCTCCCCTCTCCCTATTTATTTCAGAATCCTCTTCCCCTCCCCCATTTCTGATAAAAGGTCCAGGCCCGAAATATCAGCTTTCCGGCTCCTAAGATGCTGCTTGGCCTGCTGTGTTCATCCAGCTCCTTATCTTTTTATCTCGCATTCTCCAGCATCTGCAGTTGCTTTTATCTCTGAATATCCAATGATATTTGTTACTCCTCAGCAGATCCAGGCCTTTATCTTTGATTTTCAGGAATCTCTTTATGCCATATTAATTAACTAATTACCAGATTATATTGTATTGTATTTATTTGAAGTGTATTCAGATAACATCTTAATGAGTAAGAGCTATCAACATGCGCTCAGTGGATTTGTTTTACAGAGGAAAGCTACAACATTGGTGTTTACAATAAATCTATACCATGTCATTCTGAACTTCCTCCACTATTAATAACATTGTTTCCCTACTTACTGGCAAGGATCATCTATAACTGGCAAATTCCTGTACGTTTAGCAAGATATTTTTAGTGTGTATTGTCTATAGTCAGCCAACATTTCTTCATGGGTCCTGTGAAATTTAATTAATCTTTGACCCTTTTCTTCTGTTTAAGCTACCAAATTAATCATATCCTTTAGCACAGAATAATTCATGCGTGGCCTGTTTTTACCCATGTGCAGCTATTCTGCCATTCAATTTTGTTAGAAACCAATTAGTCCGTTGGAGGGGATTTTTCCCAATTCTGAACAAATTGCTGTTTTAATCAGTGGATCAAATTGGAGGCCTTATAATTAACAAAAAGGAACATCTGCAGCTTCTGTTGTATTGACCTCGAATGGACTAATTAAAAGCATTGTAAAGTCACATGGTTTTAAATTTTTGTGCTAATGCATTAGTGCATACATGACAGTAGATGCAATGTGTCGTTTCATGCTGATAGTGCTTCAGAAATGCTTTTACAAAAGTCACTTTATTCATTAAGATCACAAGCATTAGTACAGAGGAGGGAAGTTATTCACTCCATCTGGCTTATCTGTCCATGGAAAGCTCTAGCTGGCTCTTGAATGATTCCAGAATTGTTACCCCGACTCCTCCACTCAGGAGGTTATTTCAGATATTCAGTACGCTGTGTGAAGAATTCCAATTTGATGAGAATTCAAATAATTTGTTAGTTTTAGTTACTAAGTTTAGAGTAGGTGGGAAACAAGACAAAATTCATCTTCAAGTAAGAATCTGCTGATTAGTCAGTCATTGCCATTTTTAAAAATTGATTCTCAAAATAGTTTTGAGATATGTATATAAATACTCTAATGATCATTCAAGGTTTACTTGTTATACTTACACATTTTATAGCCACATATATAAATCAGAATTCCCTGACCTGCAATTCTTCTTCAGCTTTGTTAACATTTTTAAAACTGTTTATCTGAACTAGGATAATTAATTTCAGATTGTGACATGCAGCAACAGTGTACTTGAGTGATTTGCAATAGTATAACGAGCAGTGTAATTACTTTCAGCAGCCTACAACACTAAGCCAGACAAAAAATTAACTATACTACAATCATCATAATTTGTGTGTTTATTGAAATGGCGCTGTTTCGCCATGAGAAGGGGAAAAGATAGGGAATAAATGGAAGGTCATCATTCGAGATATAGCAAAGAACACAGATAAAATACTCTGCAGAGACAGGGTAGAGCGAGCGGTGGACATATTTAAGGGTAACGAGTAGGATCTGAAAGGACTTGGGTGTAATTCAATATACCACTCCACCAACTTCCATCCCCACCACCACCATCCACCCATTAGGTTTTGTACGATTATACAGTGTCAGTCTGTAAAGACAGTGTTAATAGGTGACAGGCAATTTAATAGGTGACAAGAGCAGCTGAGTTTCAAGTTAGTTTTTTCACATATGAAGGACAGATAATAGTATTCCTAGCAGGGATGCATTAAAGGAAATAAAACACAGATTTAATGATGCCAGCGATGAAGTCAATAATGGCGTATCATGGAAATGAAACAACAACATTGGGGATAGGTTACCAATGGTAGGTTGATGTGAGGTTCAATACTCCAGTTGCAATGGAGCAAAAGGGTTTGCATAACCCTTTTTGTTCAGCCTTGGTTGCTAAAATGCAACAGTGTTAAAGAAGTGAGGTTCATGAAACTGTCTGCTTCAGAGGACAGTTTGACACAGTAATAACCATTCTATATTCCACTATGACTCTCACAGTGACACCATCACTTTTAACCATTGGCTTTGACAACTTTGTGTCTTGCAGATGCCAGTGGGAAGCCAACCTCGGCATGGAAATTGTCTGCTCTGCTAGAAGCCATCTCCTCCACCTCAGGTAATAAGAATTTTGAAGCCTCAGAAGAAGCATTGGTAAGTTATTCTCCTGCGCACCCCCCATCAGCTCAGATACTGACACTTTCGTGGGACCATTGGCCCTGGAAAGTTTGGGAACACAATCCGGTAAACACTTTATTGACACAAGCTGCTTCTGTCAGAGGAAGAAATGTCCCTCTCAGAGGGCTGTGAAGGATGAGACAAACAGAGGTCCCTGTAATGTTAGCTATCAGGAACTTCATCCACGTAAGCCAGGAGAAACAGAAGCAGCAGACGGAACTGTGGGATTCAATGGTTTTCTTTGCCCAGAAGCTGCAGCAGTGCAGTGAGTCATGTGGCTGCCTGGCTGTCCCCATGGACAGGTTGGTGGATGCCATGGACAGACAGCCTAGCACTCTCAAGGTCTGCTGCAGAGGATCCCAAACCTGCATTGCAATGTCCCAGGACTGGTTCTCAGGACCAAAGGCATGATGATAGGTGGATACGGGAGCTGTCATGCACTCCAGATCCCCTTTTTCACAAGAAACTGGGCAATGCCAGGAGGCATCAAACCAAAAGAGGAACCACACAAAAGTCCCTCAGTAATCTCTACTCAGGACAGGTCACAGGTGGACAATTTCATCACTCCCACCCTGACCACCAACTTCCCCTCACCCATCCCCTTCTAAGTTGAAAGTTCACACCAAGGAGGTTCAACTTGTCTCTGGCGAGAAGCTCCTTGATATCATTGAATCCCTACAGTGTGGAAACAGGCCATTCAGCCCAACAAGTTCACACTGCCCCTCTGAAGAGCATCCCACCCAGGCCCATTCTCCTACCTCTGATTTCCTATGTCTAACCCACCCAACCTAAAGATCCCTCGGCACTATGGACAATTTAGCACGGCCAATCCACTTAGACCGCACATCTTTGGACTGTGGGAGGAAACCAGACCATCTGGTGGAAACCTGCCCAGACACAGGGACAATGTGCAAACTCCACGCAGACAATCACCTGAGGCTGGAATCGAACCCAGGTTCCATGGCGCTGTGAGGCAGCAGTGCTAACCACTGAGCCACCGTGCCGCCTGTACGTTTGGGCTGTGTAGACACAAATATCTCCAGGGTGACCTGACCAAATCCCCAAAGCCAAAGGGCTCCAATGTCAAGCAGCTTCCTCTGCTGGAACCAAGAAATACACTATGATGTAGCTCAAGAAAGAGAAGAAGAAAATTTATTGAGGGCATTTCAAAGGCACTGACGACAATGCACTGTTCATTATTCATCAAGTTTTTACAAATGACACTGCTTTGGCCTTCCATCTGGTTGTTTGCCTCTCTGTGTAGCCCCAATATTGACTCAAAGTTCAATCAAACTGGTGGCTTGACTACCTTGGATAGTACTTGCTGAAGTTTCTTGCATCGCTGTAACTGCTGGAATGTGTGGTGTAGTTGGATTGTTGATTAAAACTCTTGTTGAATCCTTGATGTTACAAAGATTCTTATTGTAGTTCAAAAGCTGAAAACTTAAAGTTTCTGCTGTTCTAAATGTTGTTTTTGATGTTAAGTTCAGTTTCCCTTTACCAAAGTACAACCTCACAGAGGCAAATGAAAAAAAGTTCACTTTCCAAGGTGTCTCAAGGATTTTCAAAAAGCCTGTCATTGGAAAATTACTCAAAACAGCTCCAATCAACAAGGCTCTTTTGTTTGGATGTGATATTGTTCATGCTGATATTTTTCTCCATCTGAGGTATCTTCCTGCCAAATCTGACAACATGTGATCAGATCTGTGCTCTTTTCCTTTGTTCCTGATGTTTTTTTCAACAATTAAACTTGACAAAACTTTTCAGTTTCTGTAATGAACTTGTCTTTCATACCTAAATCATGGAAATAATAATGTTTTAAGTAACGTAGGACAGTGAAACTTCGAATTCCGAGGAAAAAAATCTTATTCTTGATTTCTGTCATGATGTGGAGGTGCTGGTGTTTTATTGGGGTGGACAAAGTCAGAAGTTACAACACACCAGACAAAGGGGCAGCACTTTGAAAGCTTGCGATTTCAAATAAGCCTGTTGGACTATAACCTGGTGTCGTGTGGCTTCTGACTTGATTGTTTGTAAACTGAAATACCATAAGTGCGTTTCTGAGGAATAGTCTTAATTCGCTAGTTGAAAAATTTGCTATTGAAAAAATACCCAAAGCTATGAAATCATTGCCTGAAACCTTAACTCTGATTGCCAGTCTAACATTTTTGTGCTCTTTCACGAAGGGATAAATTTGTGTTGAATGTCTGGTAATCAGTCTCTTATTATGGGTGCATGATCCAGTTTTATTCCCTTGGCAGCTAGGAGGCTTTTAGTGCTCTCAATGTTTCTTTTTTCCCCCAAACATTTGCTTTCCTATTACTCACTGTCTGTAAAAAGCTTCTACTGACTTACACTTGATTTTGGAGATTTTATGCAGGAAATTTTTGATTTTTCCTTCAGAGCAATTGTTCAGCTGTCGGGCTTTTCTGAATAGTAACTGCTCTTAAAGCTGTACTGACGATTTTTTTGGAAAGCATTTTGATTTTGTTGTGTTCGCTTTTCCATGTCATTTCAGCTCTGGTTCGTGATCTCCACTGCTACCAGGATTTTGTAGACCGTGGATCAAAACTTGCTTGGGACAACTAGGGCCAATGCTCGGGCTGTAAAATTTCACACCATGTTTCAGATCAATCACCTTTCATCAGAATTGAGTTATCATCCCACCAAATGCAGAAAATATTGACACCAGCTTGTCAGCTAATGTGTTGCATGCAGGTATATTTTAATTTATAATATCTTTGAATTCATGATGGAAACTAAAATAATTCCTGAGTATGGTAAAATTATTTCTCCAGCAATATTCTGTGAATGAAGAATAGCAAATGATGCGCAGAAAATCAGAGAGATCACCTCCCGGTGTGATTTGCAGGGAAGTTATTCAATTATCTCCATTTTGTTGTAACACTGTATTGATGTTATTAATGACATCAAATAAAGTATAATTGACATTGTAGCTGACCAGATCCTAAAGCAAATAAGTTCCTTTCATGCATTCCTGTGCTTGCTGACCTTAAATGACTCTCGAATCGGCAATTTGATTTACATGCTTGTGTTCAAATCCTCTCAAGGCCCGCCACTTAGTTTCTTTGGAAACTCCTCCAGCTCACCAAGATGTCTGTGCTCCTTTGAATCAGGCTTCTCACTCAAATGTCATTATTCCATCATTAGCAGCTAGCCTGATGTTGCCTAGACCCTGAGCTGTGTAATTTCCTCCATAAACACAAATACTCAGATGTTGAAATAGTATGTGTCCAAATAGTATGTGTCTAAAACATGGATAAGATCCAGCTTGGTCTAATTAGTAGTAAATAATGTTAACACCATGCAAATGCAGCGCAATGAGCATTAAAACCACTAAAGAATCTACCCATCATCCACTGACATTCAAAGACATTATCATCAGCAATTCTTCCACTACCAATATCCTGGCAGTTACTACAAACTGAGTTGAACTAATTATGTAAGTATTGTGGGTCAAAGGGTAATAGTTTTGCAGCAAGGAACTCACCTTCAGTGAACCCAAAGCCTGCTCACCAACTGCAAGTTGCAAGTCAGGAACATAATCTTCACTTGCCCGATTAGAGGCAACTCCATTCACAAGCTCACCACCACCATCGACAATGAAGTCTATTTGATTGGCTTCCCATCCACCATTCAACATTCACTCCCTTAACCAATGCTGTACATTGGTGGGGGGAGTCGGGGCAATAGTGTGGGTTAAATTCCCATACTGGCTGAAATGACCATGAAGAACACTCCTTTTCAATCTCCTGCTCACCTAAGGAGGTGGTAACTCTCAGGTTAAACCACGACCAGTCATCTCTAATGATAGAGCACTCTTGTAATCCAATAGGAAAACGATGACTTTACCTTTACAATGTCAGCAGTCTATACCAGCTCCAACATGCATTGCAGAATTTCACCAAGACTCCAATAACACCTTCCAAACCCATGACCACTACTGCCTGGAAGAACATGGGCAACAGTTGCATGGGAAAACCCACCAACTGTGAGATCCCCTCCATGTCACATACCATCAGAGTTGGAACAATATCACCGTTACATCCCTGTGCCTAGCTGAAAATCATGGAGGTTCTTTTGTAACAGCATACTGTATGTCCATACACCCCAAAATGCAGTAGTTCAATAAGGCAGCTCACTATCACCTTCTCTAAGTTAATTAGAAATGGATAGTAAATGCTGGCCATTGAGTGAAGCCTAAATCCTTTGAAGGAATAGGAAAACATTTCCACCTCCATACTCTTCTCTCTTCCATTAAGTTCTCTGGAAAACCTACACTTTTGATCACATGTTTGGTAACATATTTTGATATCTTCTTAGTAGCTTCAATTCAGTCTTATTTGATAATGGCCCTGTGAAGAGATTTGGGACATTTGAACAATGTGAAAGGCCATTGTTCTCATCTTATAGACTTCAGTAAGGCATTTGATAAGGTTCCCCATAGTAGGCTGATGGAGAAAGTAAAGTTGTATGGGGTCCAGGGTGTGCTAGCTAGATGCATAGAGAACTAGCTGGGCAACAGGAGACAGAGAGTTGCAGTGGAAGGGAGTTTCTCAAAATGGAGAACTGTGACCAGTAGTGTTCCACAGGGATCCATGTTGGGATCACTGTTGTTTGTGATATACATAAACGATCGGGAGGAAGGTATAGATGGTCTGATTATCAAGTTTGCAGATGACACTAAGATTAGTGGAATAGCAGATAGTGAAGGGGACTGTCAGAGAATGCAGCAGAATATAGATAGATGGAAGAGTTGGGCGGAGAAATGGCAGATGGAGTTCAATCCAGGCAAATGCGAGGTGATGCATTTTGGAAGATCCAATTCAAGAGAAAGAACCAATGGCAAATGGAAAAGCCCTGGGGAAAATTGATGCATAGAGAGATCTGGGTGTTCAGGTCTATTGCACCCTGAAGGTGGCAACGCAGGTGGACAGAGTGGTCAAGAAGGCATACAGCATACTTTCATTCATTGGACAGGGTATTGAGTACAAGAGTTGGCAGGTCATGTTACAGTTGTGTAGGACTTTGGTTGGGCCACATTTGGAATACTGCGTACAGTTCTGGTCGCCACTTTACCAAAAGGATGTGGATGCTTTGGAGAGGGTGCAGCGGAGGTTCACCAGGATGCTGCCTGGTATGGAGGGTGCTAGCTATGAAGAGAGGTTGAGTAGGTTAGGATTATTTACAGTAGAAAGACAGAGGTTGAGGGGGGACCTGATTGAGGTCTACAAAATCATGAGAGGTATAGACAGGGTGTATAGCAAGAAGCTTTTTTCCCAGAGCAGTGGATTCAATTACTAGGGGTCACAATTTCAAGGTGAGACGGGAAAAGATATGCGTGGAAAGTTCTTTACGCAGAGGGTGGTGAGTGCCTGGAATGCATTGCCAGCGGAGGTAGTAGAGGTGGGGGCGATAGCATCTTTTAAGATGTATTTGGACAGATACATGAATGGGCAGGGAGCAGAGGGATACAGATCCTTGGAAAATAGGCGCCAGGTTTAGATAGAGGACCTGGATCAGCGCAGGCTTGGAGAGCCAAAGGGCCTGTTCCTGTGCTGTAATTTTCTTTGTTCTTTGTTCTTGCTCTAAATCATTGTGTAGAAGGTTTTCTGCACCTTTATAATTCGCTGTTTAAGTAACATTGAGTTGAATTCTGCATGAAGAATAGTCAAAAGTGCTGTTCTAATTTTATGATTTTGTTTCAATATATTAGTTATCCCATCAGTTGGAACTTTCTAATCCTTCCGGATAACAAGACAAATGGGATGATATTTGATTTTAAACTAATCTCAGAATGCTGGATTAAAATGAGGTGACCACTTGCACTTGGTTATCTTCGCCTGTATTGTATGAAGTTGTTGACGAAAAACTAACATTACTCATTTGAAAAAGGTATTTCTTCTTAAAATTATTTTTAGTTAAGAGAATCACTGGTAAGGCAAGTGATTCCTGATTACATGGGAAAAAGTGGCAATGAGCCATCTTCTTGAAATATTGTACTGAATATGATGAAAGTATACTCACAAACTACATTCCTTCCAATTTCTCCAGAAACTAGAGAAACCAATAGCAAATGCATGGCATTGCATCAGCACACTGATTGATGTGTGTGAGTGTGGACACTTGGAGCTTCGTGGAACGTTGCCCCCAGAGACATTCTGTTGCAGTTTGATACAACTTACCTGCTTGAACATTTTAGGGGCCAGTTAAGAGTCAACCACATTGCTGTTCAATCAAGAATTGCATATGGATCTCACCAGATAAGGTTGGAGGTTTTCGTTGCCTGAAGAACATTTGAAACTTAGAATTTTATTCCAGATCCATTAATTAATTGAATCTAATTCTCCCCCAGCAGCCATGGTAGGATTTGATCTCATGTCTTCGAAGATTTCATCCAAGTTTCTGGATTACACATCAAATAACACTATCATTATGGTATCACAGTAGGAAATGTACCTTTCACCAACCACTTGGCAAAATAAGGACAACTTCCATACAGATTTCCATTGATTAAAATCAACATAGAACATAGAACATAGAACAGTACAGCACAGAACAGGCCCTTCAGCCCACAATGTTGTGCCGACCATTGATCCTTATGTATGCACCCTCAAATTTCTGTGACCATATGCACATCCAGCAGTCTCTTAAATGTCCCCAATGACCTTGCTTCCACAACTGCTGCTGGCAACGCATTCCATGCTCTCACAACTCTCTGTGTAAAGAACCCGCCTCTGACATCCCTTCTATACTTTCCTCCAACCAGCTTAAAACTATGACCCCTTGTGCTAGTCATTTCTGCCCTGGGAAATAGTCTCTGGCTATCAACTCTATCTATGCCTCTCATTATCTTGTCTACCTCAATTAGGTCCCCTCTCCTCCTCCTTTTCTCCAATGAAAAGAGAACGAGCTCAGTCAACCTCTCTTCATAAGATAAGCCCTCCAGTCCAGGCAGCATCCTGGTAAACCTCCTCTGAACCCTCTCCAAAACATCCACACCTTTCCTATAATAGGGCGACCAGAACTGGATGCAGTATTCCAAGTGTGGTCTAACCAAAGTTTTATAGAGCTGCAACAAGATCTCACGACTCTTAAACTCAATCCCCCTGTTAATGAAAGCCAAAACACCATATGCTTTCTTAACAACCCTGTCCACTTGGGTGGCCATTTTAAGGGATCTATGTATCTGCACACCAAGATCCTTCTGTTCCTCCACACTGCCAAGAATCCTATCCTTAATCCTGTACTCAGCTTTCAAATTCGACCTTCCAAAATGCATCACCTCGCATTTATCCAGGTTGAACTCCATCTGCCATCTCTCAGCCCATCTCTGCATCCTGTCAATGTCCCGCTGCAGCCTACAACAGCCCTCTATACTGTCAACGACACCTCCGACCTTTGTGTCGTCTGCAAACTTGCTGACCCATCCTTCAATCCCCTCATCCAAGTCATTAATAAAAATTACAAACAGTAGAGGCCCAAGGACAGAGGCCTGTGGAACCCCACTCACCACTGACTTCCAGGCAGAATATTTTCCTTCTACTACCACTCACTGTCTTCTGTTGGCCAGCCAATTCCATATCCATACAGCTAAGTTCCCCTGTATCCCATTCCTCCTGACCTTCTGAATAAGCCTACCATGGGAAACCTTATCAAATACCTTACTGAAGTCCATATACACCACATCCACAGCTCGACCCTCATCAACTTTTCTAGTCACATCCTCAAAAAACTCGATAAGGTTTGTGAGGCATGACCTAACCCTCACAAAGCCGTGTTGACTGTATTTGATCAAGCTATGCTCTTCCAGATGGTCATAAATCCTATCCCTCAGAATCCTTTCTAACACCTTCCAGACGACAGACGTGAGACTTACTGGTCTGTAATTGCCGGGGATTTCCCTATTTCCTTTCTTGAAGAGAGGAATTACATTTGCCTCTCTCCAGTCCTCAGGTACGACTCCAGTGGAGAGCAAGGATGCAAAGATCTACACAAGTGGCGAAGCAATTGCATTTCTCGCTTCCCAAAGCAGCCGAGGACAAATCTGGTCCGGGCCTGGCGACTTGTCAATCTTAATGTTTGACAAAATTTTCAGCACATCAGTAAGATCCTGGAAAATATCAATCATTTTCGAAATCCCGGGAGGCTTTTCTCAATGAAATAGGCAATGGAAATCATTCCAATGTGTCAGCCCCATCTTTGACTAACTTAAGCACAGAGTACTTGTAGAGTAGAATCTCACTTCTGATAATAAGGTCATGGTTTACCAGTCAGCAGAAATCTCCGAGCCCTTTGTTTTTCAGAGACTTGGGTATCTACTGTGGAACTTCATAGCACAAGAGAATTACCACCATTGTAGCTTTTCTGAGTTCACTGAATTGATTCTTACAGCGACGGAGCTATTCTCACTTGACTAATTCCTAATTTGAAGGCACCATATTCTGAGGATAGATAGCATAGGTTAGGCCTGTATCCATTGCAGTTTAGGCAAATGAGAGATGATCTTATTGAAGCATATAAGATCCTGAAGAAGGGTCCAAACCTGAAATGTAGGTTTGAAATGCTGCTTGGCCTGTTGTGTTCATCCAGCTCCACACCTTGTTATCTCAGAATCTCCAGCATCGGCAGTTCCCACCATCTCTAAGATCCTGAGCAGATTTGTTAGGACAAATGCGGGGAGGATGTTTCTTCTTATGGGAGAGTCTGAAATTAGGGACCACAGTTTAAATAAGGGGTCTCCCATTTAAGACAGAGTTACAAATTTCTTTTCATTTCACATTAATCTGAGCAATTGTCTTCTCCAGACAGCAGGCTCATTAAATATTTTTAAGGCTAAGTCAGATGCAATCTTAATCAATGTGTTTATCAAAACGTGTAGAGGGTAGACAGGGCCGTGGAATTAAGGACACAATCAGTTCAGCCTTGAACTTATGAAATAACAGACCAAGCTTGAGGTGTTAAGTAATCTACTCCAACGCCAAATGTACATGTTTGTACACTCATATCCTCAAATCTAGTGTCAAGTAATGTAACCCAACAGCAGCATCCTGTCTCAAGTCAACATGCACAGCATCGAGGCAATAATCGTTCAAAACCCAGCTACGCTGAGTTGGGATGGACATTCATAAATCTAACCCAATACACCAAAGTAAAAATTCTTTGCGGATATCTGTTTCAGCAGAATGACAACAGAGACTATCCTTGAAGAGGGCAAAAATTGCCATCAACTTTTTGGGGTGCCTGGCTTGTGACCAACCAAAACTGAAGGAGGGCACTAACCACATTGAAAGATTCACTGGGACCACTCAGAGGTGAATTTACAGCACAGGAAACAGCTCAAACCTCCTAATAACTCACCTATTCAATCCTATAAGCGTAATCTGCATACCCTCCCCCCCCAAGTCTGCATATCATACATCAGCCATCTCAGAACCCAAAGAACTTGAATGGAGGAAAATAAACCTAAATCTAGAGGGACTTTGTATCAGAGGAAGATGGATACAGCATTCCACGCATTTTTTCCCAGTCCAGATACATGGGAATGGGTGGGAAATCAACACAGAATGACTTATGGGAATTCAGGTTTGATTAAACTTTATTTTCATGCAATATAAATGGGTAAAAAATTCAGAATTCATCAGCAAAGTGAGCTTTTAATCCAAACTCCGTAATTCTGACAACTGTTTATGAACATGTGATAACAGTAGGTTTCATGTTTTGCAATCAGCTGTTAAAATGACGAGCACAACCCCGACCTAGGAAAGCAGGTCTATCTGAATAACCCAATTTCAGGAAATGTTTAAGCTCACCAATTCAATCACAACCATTACAATGTTCCTTTTGAAATGAGTTAAATAGTCAGCTGCAAATCCTGCAGGAAACAGCAAGGTCTAAAGAGTGCATACAAATTTAGGTGACTTGGAAAGACTCCCATAACCTCAAAGGAAGGAGGCAATTAATCATTTCAGACAAGTGCAACCTAACAAAAAGCTTTTGGATATGATTCTAGTCCAGGCTTTTCATCTTTTTTTTCAGATCGAGTTGGAAGTGCAAATAATATTAAACGGTAGCAATTTAATATTTCATGGGGTTGTCAAACTTCAGAAATAAAATGCTTTACATGTCTTTGTCCTGTCTGCAGAGTGAAGTACACACATCACTGTTATTATTCAAGGGTTGATTTTGAAAAGTTAGTTTTGTTTTGCAATTGTATTCATAACCTTCTACTCTCCTTGCCAATGAAGCCACTTTAATACGATTGATTCAGCCATTTAGCTACCATTTACATTTTTCACATTTACATTTGCCAGGATGCTACTTGGGCTGGAGCATTGGAGCTATGAGGAAAGATTGGGCAGGCTGAAGTTATTTCCTTGGAGCAGTAAACGTTGCGAGCAGACTTGATAGAGGTAGAAGGTTATGAGTAGCATAAACAGGGTGGATAGAATGACACTTTATCCATTATTGGAGTGGTGGCTCACAAGGAGGTCTAGACTTAAGGGATGAAGCAGAAAGCTAGAAGAAGAATTGAGGAGAATATTTTTCATGCAAAGGGTGATGGGTGTTTGGAACTCACTACCTGAAAGGGTAGTGGACTCAACAATTCTTGTAACATTTAAGCCAACATTTAGATATTCACTTACATTGCCTAGCCACCAGTGCCATGGGCCAAAAGCTGGAAAATGGGATTAGTGTTATAAGTTAAGTCATAGAGTCATACTGCATGGAAATGGACCCTTTGGTCAAGCTCATCCATGCTGACCAATCTTCCCAATCTAAACTAGTTCAGTTTGCCTGGGTTAGGCCGATATCCCTGTACACCTTTTCTATTCATGTATCTGACCAAATGTCTTTTAAATGTTGTAACTGTACCTGAACCTACCAGTTCCTCAGGCAGTTAATTCCACATATGAACCACTCTTTCTGTGTGAAAAAGCTGCTCTCTCAAGTTGCTTTTAAATCGTTCTCTTCCCACCTTAAAAATGTGTCCTCTAGTTTTGAACTCCCTTACCCTTGGGAAAAGACCTTTGTTACTCACCTTCTCTGTGCCTCTCATGATCTCTATAAGGTCACCTCCCAACCTGCTACGCTCCAATTTAATAAGATCCTTTTTCTGAGACCTCTGTTAACAATCATGAACACCTTGGGATAAATGGCCTCCTCTGTCCTGTAAATATGAATATGTGAGCCATTTAGCCGTCTCTACTGTTTAAAGACAACTAATTGGATATTTGTTTGTGCTACAATAGGATGCTATCTGACTATAAGTATTTCATGTGTTTTTGTTGATGGGAAAAGCAAATGTTAATAGAAATCTGATTTTTGCCTACATGGCTCTTCAGGGAGTTTATGGATGGCTGTTTATTACAGATGAGGCTAATGTGATACACAGTCTGTGATGACATTAGTAGGATGCAAGTGATAAAAGTGAACTTAAATGCAACAGATCTCAGAAAGAAGGAATGTGTCATTTCATGAAATGAAATGAAGCTATAGACTGGGTGGAATTTTTCCAGCATCTTAATAATATGGGCAATTGTGAGGAATTTGGGAAGATATGGTGGGAATAAAAAAAGTGAGATTCTTAATGTCTAGGCAAAAAAAAGTCAATATTTCCCCTTAAGGTTTCAATGGCTGAATGATAATGTCCATTAGTAAGCAGCAAGGACACTATCTCAGCGAAGAGAAACAGAATTAATGTTTTGAATGCTATATGAGTCATCTACCAAAAAGTCCTTTGAGTAAGGGAATTGGGGCATTATGTTGAGGTTGCACAGGACATTGGTGAGGTCTTCAGAATATTGTGTCCACTTCTGGCCGCCTGGTTATAGGAAGGATTTTATCAACCTGGGGAGGGTTCAGAAGAGATTTACCATGATGTTGCTGGAAGGTTTGAGTTATAAGGCAGGATAGGCTGGGACTTTTTTCCACTGGAGCATAGGTGGTTGGGAGGTGACCTGATGGAAATTTATACAATAATGAGATGTATAAATAGAATTGATGGCAGTTGGGCGGCACAGTGGCTCAGTGGTTAGCACTGCAGCCTCACAGTGCCAGGGACCCGGGTTCGATTCCACCCTCGGGTAACTGTCTGTGTGGAGTTTGCACATTCTCCCGTGTCTGCGTGGGTTTCCTCTGGGTGCTCCGGTTTCCTCCCACAGCCCAAAGATGTGCATGCTAGGTGGATTGGCCATGCTAAATCACCCGTAGTTTTCAGGGCTGTGTGGGTGGGTGGGATACTTCAAGGGGCGATGTGGACTTGTTGGGTAGAAGGGCCTGTTTCCACACTGTAGGGAATCTAATCTTGTCTTTTTTCTAAGATGTGGAATTTCAAGACTAAGGGGCACATTTTTAAGGTGAGAAGAGAGAGATTTAAAAAAGACACAGGAAGCAAATTTTTTAAACAAAGGGTAGTTCGCATGTGGAAATGAACTTCCTGAGGAAGTGGTGGATGTGGGTACAATTACACTGTTTAATACATATTTGGGTGGAGATATGAATAGGAAATATTTGGAGGGATTTCGGCCAGGAGCAGGCAGGTGGGATTAGTTTAGTTTGGGATTATATTCGGCATGGACTGGATGGACCGGAGATTCTGTTTTGCTGCTATAGACTCAATGACTCCAAAAGAGTGATATTGGACTCAGAATGTTAACCCTGCTTATTTCTCCACAGATACTGCTCAACCTGCTGAATTTCTCCAGCATGTTATGTTTATATGTTAGAGGATCTATCATTTGCCTAGGCAATTTTATAGACTTTGTCCACACAGCCTTCCCCACACAGCCTTTAGTTGCAAGAGATCAGCCTCACCAGACATTAGCTCCTCCTCCACAGGAAGAAGCCATAGATCTTTCAGAGGATGCACCAGCAAGACTTTCTCCTGCATCCTCCACCAGCTCATATACTTTCTCCTCAGAGGGTACTGGGTCTAGATTAGACCCATTAGCACAATCTACGAGGTCCATCATTGTTGCATCTTCACAATCAAGGAAAAATGCCTATGATCGCTGGCACTTAGAGGGCTGCTGAAGACCAAGCATCAATTCAGCCCCAGGCAAAAGAGGACCTCATAGACACATCCACAAATAACTTTATATAATTGCATACACAGTCACAGGAGCAGCAGACAAATTTGTAAGAGGCACTTGTAAAACTGGACTGATGTTTGGAGGAGTCCACTAATACTATTAGTATCATGTTGGCTCTGGCATACAAACGTCTAGCAGTCTCCGTGGACTGGCAACCTGCTGCCATCGAGACCTAGGTTCAACATAAAGCTCAGTAACTGTTGGAAATACATAGAGATCTGCACTCCATCACAATAAAGATGGTCCATTGGTGCTCATCATCAATGACCTATACATAAGGGATATTGACGTCAATTCAGCAGGCATCATCTGGAGTAGGACCCACGTACAAGTCAAACAGATGTGTCCGCTCACGACACTCCAAATGTGCTTGTCTCCTCTACCTATGCCAATGACAGTTGACTGCGGAAATCACAGATGAGAACAGTGAGCCTACATTTGGACAGGACACTGTCAGCATATCTGTCTCCTCTAGCCATAAATACTTCCAGGGCCATTGGCTCAAACCTACAAGAACAACAGGTTTCACTACAAGACAGATTCGCTCAACATTACATGTGGACCCCAGGACTGCACCTAGATGTAGTGGGAGAGCAAGGTAAAAGAAAACCTTACGAGGGTGCTTAGGTGACAATTCATGGTAAGTAGAATATCAAGTAACAGGAGCTGCCCTTCTTTATCACCAGACAATGCTTAGAACCTTACCTGAAGGAATTCCTCTCTTTCCCCAGAACTCATTGGAAAGTGACGTTCTTGATTGTGAGAATGTCAGATGACACGAAACCTTCAAACAGTTATTAATGTTAACTTCTATTAAATAACACAAGCAAGTGAAAAAAGAACAAACTTTTGGGTCTAATTTCGTGCTGCATGATCCTTCACCAAATTTAGATTATTTGGAAGTGAATGTCAATAAAATCCTAATTGGCTTGTTGCATCTGATACTGCAGTACTCTGTCATGGTGAAGGGGTTAGTCCTGCTGCCCAATGCACTAGGAAGACAGCTGCTTCTCTCCCAGATCTTTTATCATATTCATCACATCTACTCTTTGCTAACTTTAGTTATGCAAGAGCATAGCACGTAATGATTGCGCACATTCTCTGTCTGGAGTGGACTGTCAGGATACTGAACCAATCCAAACATCTAAAAATCATCTTTAGAGAGTCTATTGTTTGTGCCAAGATAGCTCTGGACTGACAAGTGGCAAGTTACGTTTGCACCACACAAATGACAGGCTATGACCATGACCAGAAACAATCTAACCACCATCTCTTGGCATTCAATAGTGTTACCATCACTGAATCCCATCTATCAAGATCCAGGGGGTTACTGTTGATCAGAAACTCAGCTGGACTCACCGCATAAACGCAGCAGTTCCCATTATCTCTGGCTACATGAGTAGGTCAGAAGCTAGGAATATTGCCATGAGTAACTCACCTCCTGACTCCTCAAAGCCCATCCATCATCTACAAGGCACAAGTCAGGAGTGCGATGGAATACTCCCCACTTGCCTGGATGAATGCAGCCCAACCAACACTGAAGAAGCTCGACACCATCCAGGAAAAAGCAGTCCACTTGATTGGCACTATATCCACAAGCATCCAACCCCTCCATCACTGATGCGCAGTAGCAGCAGTGTGTACTATATACAAAATGCATTGCAGAAATTTGCCAAAGATCCTCAAACAGCACCTTCCAAACTCATGGCCACTTCTACCTAGAAGGGCAAGGTCAACAGGTACATGGGAACACAACCACCTTCAAGTTCCCTTCCAAGCCACTCACCATCCTGGCTTGGAAATATATTGTCATTCCTTCACTGTCACTGGGTCAAAATCCTGGAATTCCCTCCCTAATGGAGGTTGCTTTTCATTTTGGCTAAACCCACAGTAGGTAGACTGCAGTGGTTCAAGAAGGCAGCTTGCCACCACCTTCTCAAGGGCACCTAGGGATGGGCAAGAAATGCTGGCCAGCCAGCGACGCCCACATCCCACAAATGAATTTTTAAAAAATGGTCTGTATTATGTCAATGCTTGGCCTCAGTTGGGAAGTTACATAATGGAACGTGGCTGGCGAGGGCAGCTCTTGCCTCCCAAAAGCCAACCTTCTAAGGACTCTGGCCCTTGAAATGAAGCAGGAACCTGAGAATTATAAAGGATATAGGTATCAGAGCAGCTTCCAGGGAGCCAGGGATAATGCCAATCACAGATGGCGCAGACTGTGACAGAATTTATCCCTTCCCTGTTAATGAACTCAGCCTGAGTATGATATGGTGTTCCCAATGAGATATGTGCAGACTATGGTGTCCTGCATCTGTGGGAAGCAATATGTAGTGATAAATGTGACTTACCCAACATGAAGTATTAAAGGTCTCAGATAAATAGTTGGATCAAATCACAATTAAAACTAAAACTACATTATAAATGAAAATACCAAAATGTCGTTTCATATTTATAAAAATGATGTGACCAAACATCATGTTACACCATATTTAGGAAACTAGTCACTTGGAAAAGGTTCTGGAAGTTGTAAACACCCATGGGGTGATACCACTGAAAAGTTTGGAAATTTAGGAGAGGAAACGAAATGGATGGAAATATTTACCATGTGCAATAGCATGATATGATCAGATATGTTGGACAGAGAGAGAGAAAAAAACCCACCTGGGATACATATAACAACAATCAACACCAGCATGCATTATTATAGCATTTCTAATATAGTCACATAAGGATGTGAGTTTGCTCGCTGAGCTGGAAGGTTAGTTTTCAGACTTTTCGTCACCATTCTAGGTAACATCATCAGTGAGCTTCCGACGATCTTCTCATAGTAGCATATGTCACAGAGCTTCACAGGAGAGTTAACAAGCAAAAATTGATATTGTGGCTGTTCATAAAATATAGGGACCAGACAACATCCTTAGAGCAAGCTTAGCGAGAGACTTAGAATTTAAAGAATCATTTAAAGAAAGGGAGAGGGTTGGATATACGATACTGAGAAAAGTTCAAGGCGGGATTTCCAGAGCTGAAAACACACCTGAAAATGATACAACTGTTAAACTCCGGGATCAGCAAAAGAGATTGGACAAGTACATGTAGGTACGTTATGGTTGGCAGTGTAATTAAATCTTTTCATGGAGTGTTCCATCACGTGGCTTGCTCCCATATTCCAACTATTAATCTGCCAACACATCCATCCTTGTGATGCACTGCCTTCCTGCACCAATTGGAATGTCAGAAGATTCATTCACTGATTTGAATGCAGTTAGCTAAATAGACATTCAGAAAAACCAATTTTAAACTATTTTCAATATTATATTTGGTGGAGAGAAGTATTCAAAGAAAATTACAAACAGCCAATTTTTTTATTGTGCTGATAATTTTTATCCAATATTACACACAATAATGTTCTTGATTTGATTTATCAATTTCTAGAAACACTAGGCCAATCCTCAAAGATTTGCAACCCTAAGATACTCCAAATGTAATAATCCAATGCACTGGAATAACTCTATGTGGTGCCAGCACTATTGCATGTAGATCATTCAAAGAGATTGTTTTCACTATGATCTGTGTTGAGCCCATATCTGCAAAACACAAAACATATTGTTCACCGTTAGGTATGATACTGCTATTGACAACATTTACTAAATAATCCTGACTATGCTAAGAATTAGACCAGAAATCAATTGAAGATTATCACTTAAGATCATAGTGTAATTTATATGGGTGTACCAGAAGCTGCATTTCTTTACACACAGAGCCATGTTCTTGGTGGGCAAAAGGAATATATGCACACATCACAACTTTTCACAGAGTAAAGGATGATGGGAATAGTCAAACCCTGCTGCATTTCTATGCCAGTACATTGACCAAACAGAGTCCACCTGCCTAGTTTGAAATTAATGCAGTGTGTAGTAATGTAGGGCATGGTGTTGTAATATAGCCAACAAGAGCAGAATGACTCTTCCAAAATGGGTGTAATTCTAAGAGAAAAAGAATGTGAGCTGTGTGTATGGTGATTGTACCAATAATTCAGCACTAAGGGATCATTCACAGATGCCTAAAATTTTTGAGAAGATTTGTAGCTTGGGCTGTGGATGAGGCTGTGGACTTGCTTGCTGATCTGATGTGCTTGGCTGCAAACAAATACACCAGCTTGGCAAGCAAGGCTACAACCTCAATCACAGATCCCCCTGGGAAAATCTCATGATTTTTCACTAGTTGAGGTCCACATCTAGCTGAAAAGAATAGCTCCAGACAACAATTGTGGTATTCTTTCACAGTTATTACGTAGATATAATCACATCAATTTAAGTTCTACAATGGTAGGAGAGAAATGCTTCAAAAGGCATTAAAGTATTCAATAAGAAAGGAACTTTCTTGGTTTTCTGAACATATTGTTAGTTTTGAATGAATGTGATATAAATAATTCTGAATAAATAAATACAGGCAAAGCTTTTATTCAAAGGTTATACAAATAATACGAGCATAAAAATAATTAAGAAGTAAAATTCTATCACAATCTGACAAACAAGCCGCTTTTTAAAGCTTACAATACCATCTGAGGGAGAGGTAGCAACCCCACCTTTTCAGAATCTCTCCCACTCAGTGAAGTTCCATTCCCACTCCCTCAAATTCCACCAAAAACTACTCACATACATTTTGTCAGCAAAAAAACTGTGTGTTTAAATTTTCCCAATTAGCAGCCCCACCTGGCAGTGATGCCCATGGGAAACTAGTTTATACAATGACTCATAAAGAGCAGCAGTGGAGATGCCAGTGAAACCCAATGAAAAACAGGCTGATTTATTGCCCCCACCCATTGCCCTGTCCAACTGAGCATGGAACTAATGTAATGCACTGTGGAAATCCCGAAGGAATTTTTAAACACTTTGTCACAGTGGCTGAATATGCTTTGAAAATGATTAAAGCAACTGTATTAGATCACTTGCATAAATAAATAATAGCAATTAAAAGGGTCTTCTGCTGCATTGGCATTTTAAACGACTGTTGGTTTTCTTCTAGCAGGTAAATGCAACAAATACAACTTGGATACGTGCTTTCTTTGGTTTCCTTTTGATTGTTGTGAATATTGCTGCGTGGCTGTGAGAGAATGTTCAATGCAGCTGAATAGCAGAATAAACAAAGACACAGATAGACATGTTAAAAGGTCATTAATGAAGTCATATTTTCTCACTGCAACAATCACATTGATCAGCACTGTGGTCTTTTTTATATCAAGGATCAACTGCCAAAGGTTTGAACGCCTTTACTCAGGGATGCAGCAGAGGCACCAAGTTCAGCAAAGTTGTCTATGATGAGCTCTTCTCAGATAATAAGGGCTTTAAATAATCATGCCCTCCTTTATCCATGTATTCAACTTAATGTTTAACCATATATGAAAGGAGAAGGTAACTGGTGCATAGTGTTTTCCTGGCCAATATTGGTCCCCGAACCATTGATCTTGATTTCTCGATAGTCATGATGGCAAAAATCTTATTTCTCTGAAAGTGATACTCTGAAGTTCACACATGAACAGAAGACATTAGAAATCCTGAAATTGGTGTCAATGATTCTATGCTTCTCCAGAAGATGCACTGTTTCAGCACTTCCCAGTCGATTTTCCCCTCCCCCTGTTATCCACCAGGTTGTAATTAGTGGAATTCAATACAATTGACAAGAATTTGGGAATTTCCATTCTTGAACAGTTAGTTTTACCCTTGTAAAAGGTCCACTTGTTGAATGAGCTGTAGCTGGGCTTTTACCATTGTAACTTCTTCATAATTTTTGTTCATCTCTGCATTGTGAATGCCACTAGCAAGGATTATCACCCATCATTCATTTCCCTTAAGAAGCTGGTCATGAGACTGGTGGCTCAAGGGCTGTGTAGAGGAAACTGTGAGGGATGGGAGCCCCCGCAGGGAGATGACAAAGCTTAATAGTGACAAACCTCAATTGTCTTTCTTTGATGTATAGGATTACATCATCCAGATCACGGGGAAAGTCCAATACCAGGAAAGAGGCTACCATTAAGCAGACGCCTGTTGATGTGGACAGGGATATGGACATCAGTTGAAGAGGCAGGTGGAACCGATTGTTACACAAGTCCAGATCCAGTCCTCGCTGTCCTATCTCCACAATATACCGCAGAGCTGATCCCCCTAAGGGTTGCACCAAAGAGGTTTTGGAATTGTAACAGGGTGAGAACGGCCTCAAAAACCATAATGACCACTGTTATCAGTCATGGAGATCCCATACAGTGCAATGGTCTTCCCTTTCTCATCAGATGTTAAACTATTTAGGCCTACCACTGATAGCAGATGAGGGTGAGAGTGGGAAGTTCCTACAGGAAGAGTCAATGGCTCAGTTGTATTACTAGTGGACTGTTCAGAGACCTGGATAACATTCTGGAAACCCGGGTTCGAATCCCACGAGTAAAATATGTGAAATTAAGAGTCTAATGACAACCATGAATTGATTGTTGGAAAAACCCACCTGGTAAATTAATGTCCTTTAGGGAATAAAACTGCCATCCTTACCTGGTCTGGCCCACATGTGACACCACACCAACAGCAATGTGGTTGACTCTGAACTGCCCTCTGAACAATTAGGCAATAAATGCTACCCAGCCAGTGATATCCTTATCCCATTGTTGAATAAAGAAGACTCAGCCTTATATAGACTGATGGTGACTTTCCCCGTAGTGAGCCTCGGACACATATCATTTGGGTCGACAGATTTATCCATTTTATCCTCCCAATCCACTCCTAAGTCCAGCCTACCACCTATCTTTATGTTAATTTCTTCTAATATTTCACACTCCAGCTTTCTGATATTGAGACAATGTCATTTGTTTCCATTATGAAGAAAAACACAAAATATTCGTTGAAGTCTGTGCCCACCTTTCCCACGCAGATTACCTCTATGATCACGGGTTTGCCCTAGTATTTCCCTAGTCATTCTCTTACTCTTAATATTTTAGAAGAATTGCTTTGGGTTATGCTTTATTCTACCCACCAAAGCTTTGTCTTGTACTCTTGTTGCTTTCCAATTTTCCTTTTTAAGTTTCATCTGCACTTTTTATACTCCTCTAGGCACTCTGCCATTTTGAGCATTTTGCATCTGCCTCTAGCTTCTCCTTTATTTAATCCTAACCTTTATGTCCCTTGACAACCATGGTTGCCATTTTAGCTCTGTTTTAGTCTTTAGAGAAGAATATTTTCTCTGCAGTCTCATTATTTCCTTCTTGAATGCCTTGCACTGCTCTAACACTTACATACTCACAAATAATTCTTATACTTGGAACGCTTGTATATTTGCAATTAACTGCTTCCAGTCTATTTGGGACAATCCTAATTTATATTAGCAAAGTAGTCTTCCCCAGTTTAGAATTTGTATTCTTTGCCCATGCTGTTTCTTTTTCACAACCTAAATCTAACTGAGTTATGGTCAATATCCTCAGCATGCCTTCCCTCCTGATAGACCTTCCACCTTCTGAGTCTCATTTATAAATATTAAGTCCAGAACAGCCCCTTCCCTGCCTGGTCTTTATATGCACTGCTGGATGTAATTTAACATTTTTTTCTCCCTCCTTTGAATATTAAAAGAGTCCTAGTCAATATTTGAGTACTTAAAATCCTGAATACAATCTCATACTGCTTTGAAAATTGATTATATATTTCGTTCTCTATCTCTCCTCTAATCTCCAATCAAGAACATCCAAAAGTATCCATAAACCTAGCAATCCACCTGTGAGTGATGGATTGACTGGAGGAGTGTTCTCTAACCACATTTGAAAGATGCACATTATCAAGTTGGAGGAGACACAGAGGATACAATTCATTTCTACTTCTACCAAGTATGGAGCAACCTTCCATAAAGCTGATGATGACATTGGGTATTGTGACTTTCTGTGCCTCGTGCTTGTGACCAAAGGTAACCATCCAGTAAAAACCCCTCATTCCAGATCCAATCCTACCACTGGAATGAAGTCCAGGACTACCTTCCGAGTAAAGTGTTATCTGAGGTTTGTCAACTCCATATATCTGTCCATAGTCTCATGAAGAAGAAAATGGAAATCTGAGGATCTGTGTTAATTACTGGGCACTCAACACAAACACTCATAAAGATGTTTTGCCTTTACCTAGGATTGAGGAAGCATTACAAGTGCTCAAAAGTGCAAATTATTTTGCAGTCCCAATTTGGATCAAAATTATAATCAATATCCCATTGCTGAATGAGACGTTGAAAGATGCTATCAGAACAGGTACTGTGGGACTTTCAAAACCACAAGCTATGTGATACCGCTGCTACTGTCATACATGCAATGGACATTGCTTTTGTTGGCCTTGATTTTTTGTCCTTCTTTGTGTACCTGAACAATATTCTCATTTTTAGCTTGATACTCCAGGAGATCTTTGAAAGACCAGACACCATTTAGTCCCTTGTTGCAGTTTAAGTTGGAAATCAAGCCAGGAAATTGCCATATTCCCTGTCTTGACTTTCGTTCTATCGTTACCAGTGAAGCACTTCGTGACTCATTTCACTGGAGAATGATGCTTTTCAGGAAATGCCTTACTTCTTTGATATCTCTTAATTTCTTCGTAATGTTTCGCAAGTTACACTGTCTGAAACACTGTGGAGTAAATTTCAACTTCATGCAATGACACAAAGTGAGTGATTCAAGCCAACAATTTACGATTCATTTTTCCTTCTGTTAATTTATCTTAATATTTACCTGGGATACAAAACTCCAGTGAGTTTTATAGAGCATGGCAGCATGATGGTGTCTTCAACCATTCCTTAAAGGTCGAGATTGTGTTAAACTTCTAAGTGTATTAAACTCTGAAGCCATTTCTTCAGTGTGCAGTAATTGAACATTTGTGTTATTATTTTTGAAATATGAAACTTGTTGAGTGATTGAATGTTTGAATTCTGAGTCCATCCACACAATTTTATAAAGATCTAAGCTGCGATTAAAATATAATAATTTTAATAAATTCATTTTTGATCTTGATGATGGCTTGAACTTCTTTAATTAACTTTCAAAAGTTGTGGCAAGTGTCTCTTCAGGGCAGTGTAGAAAATTAAGGTATGAATTAAGCCGCACATCATAATTTCCTGAGAGATCTGCAATATACCAATGATGTAGACCTTAAATACGCCACTATTGTGGTGCACATCCTCAGGAAATTCCAAATTTTTAGCTGTGTTGTTTATAAGTTTATAATGTATATTTACTGTCATTCTATTGGTTTGTTAACCTAACCTACAAGAATTGTTTCAGCCATTACTGCTGCTCAAAAAATATACATAAAGCAACTTCACATTCTGAAAACTTTCAACTGTATAAAAAATATCAGAAGTTCAGCAGGAAGTCATGTCATCTAAGTGAAATTTTAGAAGATGAAAGACTGAATGGATAAAACAAACTACAAATTCCTCTTGAATCTGTTATTTTGAATCATTAACAATTACCTCATTGATTGCAGATATTCAAAGACTTTAAGATCAATAAGATAGAGATGTATAATTTCAGTGCCCACATTGACCTGACTTTTCCAATTCAATGTAAATCCTACTGCAAATAAAAGACTGTAAAGGACTCTTTAAAAACAAATTCAATGTTTGGACTGAAGGCATTGTCATGATACACCATGTGAACAATACCAGTTACCCGCTTCAAAAGGCTCCAATTTCCATACAATGAAACATTTAAATATTTAGCCATCAATGGCAGACTTCAGATCATTGGAAGTACTTCAGCTGAGCCCAGGATAGCAGCTGATGTAATTCTTGACTAAAGTCCATGAAGGACTTCAAGAAGAAATTCATACAGGACCAAGCCCATAGATTTTCTTAACCCTGGGTCTTTTTTGAGCCTGTTTTCGGGTGTGTGGTGTTGCTCCAAATTATTGTTCAAAAAGTAAGATGAAATGTAGAAAGCATGAGGAACAAACTTTCAAATAGTTAAATCTAGAAATAGTAATGTAGTAGAAAGTAAAATTGTCTGTCTATACGGCCTTAATATTTTTATATAATTTCCCAGACAATTGGTGTAGAGAAACTGTGTTCATTTAGTAGTTAATAAAATGTGAGGCTGGATGAACACAGCAGGCCAAGCAGCATCTCAGGAGCACAAAAGCTGACGTTTCGGGCCTAGACCCTTCATTAACCCCTCTTCATTTAGTAGTTACATTGGTTACCAAAAGATTTAGGATAATTGGCAAAAAGCCAGAGGTAAATGAGGAGGATTATGTATACTCAGCAAAGTCTTGCAATCTGTAACATAACACCTGAAAGAATGGAAGGAGCAGATTCAATCGCAATTTTGAAAAAAAGAATTGCATGTATAATTGAAAAGGAGAAATTTGCAAGACCACAGGGAAGAGATAGGGAGTAGGATAAAAAATTGGACAGGTCTTTTAAAAGAGCCAGCACAGGCATGATGAGCCAAATGACAGATCTCAGCAGTGCCTCTAATCGGCAATCAGGAATTTCTTTTTCCAAAAATTGTACTTAGTTCATAAATTATTTCAATTTGAATATTACAGAATTTGCAAATGTATTCTGTGCCCTGTTCATTGTCAGTCCTTGGAGAAATGGATAGTAATATTTTGAAAATTGTCCATATTGCAGAGGAAGAGGTGCTGGACATGGTTTCCAATGCACTTATGCATATTAAAACTCATAAAGGTGGAGAAACCTTTGGGGCCTCAGGACCTAATCAGGTCTTACCCAGAACATTGTGGAAAGCTAGCTGGGCCCCTTGCTGAAATACTTCTATCACTGAAAGCCACAGGTGAGATGACATAAGACTGGAGGGTGGCTATTGTGGTGCAATTATTTGAGAAAGACGGTAAGCCAGGGGACAGTAGGCTGGTGAACCTAATGTCAGCCAGTGGTGGGTAAGTTGTTGGAGTGGATTCTGAGGGACAAGATCTACATGTATTTAGTAAATGCCTGACAAAGTAGTTGTACTTAACACTATTACACATTAAATGTTCTTGTTATGTGAGATCAGTACCTCTCCTCTCATTGTATCTTCTACTACTAATCACTAGATAGGGCCAAGATAATTCAAAGACAAAGGAGGATCAGTGGCAATTGAACCACCTCCAACAATCCTAAATCAACACCATATATCCTCTCCTCATCCCCCTTTTCTGATGAAGGGTCTAGGCCTGAAATGTCAGCCTTTGTGCTCCTGAGATGCTGCTTGGTCCGCTGTGTTCATCCAGCTCCACATTTTGTTATCTTGGATTCTCCAGCATCTGCAGTTCCCATTATCTCTGACCATAAACTGTTGAAAGAGGCAAATACAACAAGGTACCAGTAATAGAAATATGGGAAAGAAAACACAATTGGTGTTTGGAGATAGTAACAACAGCAGATACTGGAGTCAGATGTTTCGGGTTGGGTGCAAGTCTGGAACATCAACTTGCCTGCTCCTCTGATGCTGCCTGACCTGCTGTGTTCATCCAGCTCCACATTATATTGACAATTAATATTTGCATACCTAGTATCTGTGTGCATTTCAAGAATCAGATACTTAAGACCTGACAACTTCAATCCCATGTTCTGCTTTAGGTTTTAGATTTGCTGAGTTTCTGCATCTTGATTTTCCATATGTTAGCCCCCATAACATATACTGACTGTATTCTGAAGAAGGGTCACTGGACCAAAACGTTAACCCTAATTTCTCATCACAGATGCTGCAAGACTTCCTCAGCTTTTCCAGCAATTTCTGCTTTCTTTAATACGAAAACAAGGTTAGGATTGTATGCAATCAAATATGTTGTAGCTTATTAACTAATAACCCCACAGAGTAATACAACTTCCCAGACTTATATATATATACATTCTGGTACTTAGATTTCTGTTACATTTCATAATTGGCTGGCAGACTGACTTACTGAAAACAACGGGTCAGGCAGCATCCATGGAGAAAAGCAAGCTAACATTTTGAGTCTAGATGACTGCATCAGAGCAGATGTCAAGTGCAGAGGGGCAGCATTTATGCAATAGTGGGGGGTTGGGGTAGGAGGGTTGAGTGCTGGGGGACAAAGGATGTGGATAGTTCAGATTAAGTGATTGAAATGTGAGAATGGCAGAACAATGGTGAGTCTAACTGCCAGACTGGAAGGAACAGACAGTCCCACTGAGGTGGGGGGAGGGGGGAGAGAATGTAACAAGTACAGCTAAAAGGAAGGAATGGGAGTAGATTCACAATTTGAAAGTGTTGAACTCAATATTAAGTCCGGAAGGTTGTAAAGTGACCTACTGCTTGTCTAACTGCTGAGGGGATGATGATTGAATGGATAGAAAGTAAGATGGAGATATTTTATACTAATGCTTCACATACAGGGAGTTCTGCTATAACTCAATAGTTGTATTCCAGTGCAACATCGTGTTATAGAAATTTGCGCTATATAAATAATGAGGCCTATGGGAAAAGCAGGGTTTGGGGTGCAAAGGACACATAACAATTGTACTTTCCAAAATTCTTCCTTATCTGTGTAGCTTCATTCTTATAACTGCAGTTATAATGACAGTTTGTCAGACAGGTGATGCTGCAAACAGGCAATACGTTTACAAATCCGAGCTTATAATTGCAATGAAGTAACAGCTGGGCTCTAAATAGAGTTTTGACACTGGAAATCCCAGCCAATGGCCAGTAGTCCATGATGGTGCGAGCGTGACCCAAAAGAGGTGAGCAGTGTAAAATTATGTAAGATAGAGTACATAGCCAGTCATCCTCCATGAAACTCCCTCAAAGTTGATGGGTTGGTAATTTTTTGCAAAATTCCCTCCTCCATTTAAATGCTGATCAGACCTGACTTTCCATCGGCACAGACTTCTGGATAGGTTTTCAGATAAGTGAATCAGAGGAATCAGAATCTCATCTTTCTTTCCTATGTAGCCCATTGGCATTGAAGTTAGGATTAAAATGTATTGTAAACCTGAGTAACATTGTATTCAAAATAGTCCTGGAAAAGAGCAGATTGTAACACAGACAACTTTTGGTATAAATGATTTACATGAGCAAGTTCAAAAATTATTAAATATTAAATATGTAACAAAATCTCAGCAAAAATACTACACACAAAGGTACATGTTTTAACAGCATTCATATTGTTTTAAACTATTCTTCAGTTTTTACTTATAACATCAATTTAGCATTGGAGTCTATTCTTCTTTCTAAATGAGCTACATTTTTAAATAATGCTGAATCAAGTTATAGCCAACACAAGTTCATGATTTAGAAATAGCGTTCCCTATTCATCAATCCATTATAGCCAATTTGTGTTGTCGGAGCACATGTTACAGGCGAACACCCTGTATTATGATACCAGTTAGCTATCATAAAGGTATGATGTATTTCTGAGCTCTGCACAATAATACAACACACCACGTTTTCCCTTTGAGGAATAGGGAACCTAATCTAAGAAAACATACAAAGATGCACCTTGGTACATTATCATTTTGCATTAAAATAACACTTTGATAGATGTTTGACACAGTTTATTATTACTTGACTGTTTAGCTTCACTCTGGTGTACTATCTTTATACTTCAGGCTTGTCATTCAAGGAATCAGCCTGGTAAATCTTTGTTGCACTCTTTCCAGAGCCAAGACACCCATCCTCAGAAAAGCAGAACAAAATTGCAGACAATACCTAAGGTATAGTCTCACCAAGACCCTGTACAAACACAGTAAGACTTGCCTGCTGTAGTAATTAAATTTTCTCTCAATCAAGACCAACATACTGTTGTCTTCTTCACTGCCTGCTGCACCTGCATGTTTACTTTCAGCAACGGGGGTACAGGATGCTCAGGTCTCATTGCTCATACCCTTTTCTAAACGTTCTATAACTCGGATAAATTAGCAGAGTCTAAAAATACAGCCTTTGGAGGCAAACAGGTGATTATTTTACAAGCTCTATGTCGAGATATGCTTTGCCATAGGTTATGTGTACACAGAAAAGAAACAAGAGATTGGCACAAGAATCAATTTTTTGACCTGGCATCAAAAAGCACATTGATCAACTAATCAATTTGTAGAAAACATGTCAATTCTATCAACCGCAACAATCAACAGAATATCGCATTCCACACAGAATTCCGTATGAGCCATCATGCAGGATTGCATTTGATATTTTTCCAAACCAAGGAATTAACTATATCCTGTGAATGTCATTTTCACCAAATACCTTCAGCTGAAACAAAACAAAAGCACCATTAGTTCAATAGCTATTAACTACCATATTCAGTATGCTTCGTACTTCCTAATAAATTGTTTCCAAACAACAGTCTGGAGTGGACTCTTGTACCCTTCCAAGACATGCAGAACTTGGGTATTCAAAATATCACCTCCTCTCCGTAGAATCTTCAGTCCATAGGTCTCACAAAATGTACTGTTCATATAGCGAAGCGGGTGATCATTTAAGACAAAGTTATTGGCCAAGATTTCTGGATAGCTATGTTAAATCTATATGATATTCCCCAAGACAATAGTTCACCCTCATCAGCAGCTCTCCCGTTTGTAATACAGATTAATATAGTTCTTCTCTCACACACTATTACCACCCAGTCACATAAGTTTCAGGGTAGAAAGTGGTGTGAGATTATGATCAACAAGCATGCAAAAGGTTACCCCAACTTGAATCAAGCCAAAGCATCAGGGTTTAGATCTTTGTATGAATGCATGAGCACCTGAGAAGATACTATCACACAGCGTCCAGCCCAGGTCATGCAGTGTTGTCACAACCAATTGTCAAATCCTACAATGAAACAGAGGATACATCCAATTTGTACATGGCCAACCTACAATCATACAAGATGATGAATCCAATACTGAAAGTATCTCACCTGACAACAAACAGACATCCATAGGTCAGGAAACATATTTGTCCAAATGACAGATAGTACACCAGAGTGAAGCTAATCAGTCAAGTAATAATAAACTGTGTCAAACATCTATCAAAGTGTTATTTTAATACAAAATGATAATGTACCAAGGTGCATCTTTGTATGTTTTCTTAGATTAGGTTCCCTATTCCTCAAAGGGAAAAAGTGGTGTGTTGTATTATTGTGCAGAGCTCAGAAATACATCATACCTTTATGATAGTTAACTAGTATCATAATACAGGGTGTTCGCCTGTAACATGTGCTCCGACAACACAAATTGGCTATAATGAATTGACGAATAGGGAACGCTATTTCTAAATCATGAACTTGTGTTGGCTATAACTTGATTCAGCATTACCCATAGCAATGCAATTGACTCTCAACTGCCCCCAGGCAATAAGGGATGAGCAATAAATGCTGGCCTAGCCAGCAACACCCTTGTCCATGGATGAATCAGAAAACAGTGGGTCAGAATTTTAAAGTGGAACCTTTGTGGTCCAGCCTAAAGTAGGGCAGTCAGCACAGAGATGACAGGTAGAATTAGGATCTAGGTAGCAAAGGTTGTTTTGAATTTTAGTCCATTTACATATTAACATGGCTGGCATGGCAATTTCAAAGTGTAGGAAAAGGGGCACCTTGTGCCAGGCAGAATGTCCATCATGGTGAGAACCGCATGTTTTTAAGAGAAGACAGACATGTTGACAGTCCTCTCTTTCGCTTGTCACTTCACACTCAAAAGACCGCTCCACTTTATTGACTTCAAAAAACAAAGAACAAACAGTGAAGTGCCATAAAAATATTACTTCTCAGTAAGTAGTTTTGAAACTTTGAACAGATCATGGAATAAAATCAATATTGGCCGTCTGGGTCTCACAGCTTGCATTCAGTTCTACACTGTGTAGAGAGTCAGTAATGCCTGTGCTATTTCAAATGAGAAAGCAGATATTTCTATTGATTTCAAATAGGGAGGGATCTTGTGATGTATTTTAAGTCTGGAAGTTGTAGAATTAAACACGCAAAGTCATATTTTCATAAGAGGAAAGCCTTAGCACGCACATTCTGTGTTATTCTTAAACTTACAGTGCCCTGATATTTATGATAGCATTTTAGTTTGAACAAAGAAGGATTAACAATAACCTCCTAAAAATATCAACTGCTGTGTCTGGAAAATGGTTTATTGGTGTGTGAACTGCAGTAATATCCTAATAAGCTGGTCTAGGTGCCAAACTTTGGTCTTTTTGTATTTTTGCCATTAAGTCCATTCGCTGACATCATTGAAATACTTCACTGTGGGTGTAAAGGCCAAATTTCATGTGTATCATAGTGCCGATGTTGTAAAATCATTTGCCAATGCAACCTTTGTTCAAGCACAATTAACAAAGTGCTCCTTCGTGCTCCTTTCTTTAACATTTTCCCACAGAAATTTGAAATAGAAAGGCTTAAAATAGCACTGCAGGAAGAAAGGTTTGTGTGCTTGGCATGGCAAAACTGATAACCAATTAGATCTTTTTCACAAACTAACATTTTGCTTTTTTTTTCAAAGTTCTTCCTTTTTTAAGGTATTACATTGCTCTTCCTCCTTTATTGCAGCCTGAGTCACTAACAATCATACTGAGGGTGTAGCCTGCACTCTGCTTCTGTCAGTGTTGGATTAGTGGTATGAGGTTAATTCCCAGAACAGTGTTCTGTTCACATTAATATTGATGGCATTTTATGTTTCTGAAGGGCTAATCACCCAATCAACGTGCTGCTTTGACATTTATATCACCGATCTATGTGGCGTATAGCTCCAAAGGTGAATCCTGTCCATATAACAGCTGTAGCATTGAATTGCATAATTTGCTAAGAAGCAGTGCGCCAATGAGCTTTAGAAGTTTACGCAACTATGTATCAATAGGCAGAAGATCAGACTTAGAATGAAAACAAGTTAAATTTAAATGCAGGTACTTTTTGCCTGAAATTCAATATTTGTACATTTCAATGGATCTAAAGAGCAGTTCATAAATATGTAGAGTTTTAAAGGGCTCACAGAAGTTCCACACCCATGGAATTCCTTACCCTCTGTCCATAATTAGCAAAGAATTCCCAAGCTTAATATTCAAGGAATCCACCTTTTTCAGAAGCTCTGAAGCATTCTTGCCTCAAAAAGACTAAGTAGTTTAAATTCCAGCCTACCTGACCATTCCTTCCTTCTCAAAGGCTTGGTGCAGTGAAAGCTTTGTTTGGTTCTGAATGTTACTAAAGTATGAATCAAGAATGGAGGATTGCCCACAAAAACTCATCCATTTCAGTGTGTGAGCACTGCTAGCATATTCAAAGCAGTAATAAAGCAGAAAATACTGGAAATAATCAGCATATCTGGCAGCTTCTGTAGAAACAGTGTTCAGTTTCTAAAGACTTTTCTTCAGAGCTGCAATATGAGCAACAGCATTTTGAGCACTTTTAGTGTATCATGTAACTTTGGTGTAATTGGCTGAACTGTTTATTAGCGTGTCTGGTTGTACTACATCAAGCTTCTTCAAATGGTGTTCTCCACCCCAACAAACCACTCAAGCATCATTTCCAGATGCTCTTTGTCAAGACCATTCAGGGCCTTATACACTTCAATCAGGTCACCCCATACTCTGCCACAGAGGGCTATGGAAGCTCAGTCTTTGATATATTTAAGGTGGAGATTTGATAAATTTCTGTTTACCAGTAGTGTTCAAGGTCATGAGGATGGAGTGGGTAAAAGGCTTCGAAATGTTCCATTAGCCTTGATCGCATTAAATGTTGGGCCAAGCTCAATGAGCTGAAAGGTCCACAGCAAGTCATATACTGCTATGCTCTAAACTCCACATAAACAAGCTCAACCTGTCCAACCAATCCTCATAAGGAAATCCATTCATTCCAGTTATCAATTCAGTAAAACTCTTCTGCTCTGGCTCCAGGGCATTTGAGTACCTTCCTAAAATAGGGAGACCAGATCTGCCATTCGAGATACGCCTTGTAAAATTGAAACATAACATTGTTTGTTTCAGCTCCTCTAAGAAAGATTAGTGCCAAATTTATTCCTTGATCACATGCGGCACCTGCACACAGGCTTTCTGTGACTTAGAATTGCTTTGCAATAATTGCTTAAATTGCTCTGCACCCAAGAGTTGGGAAATCATTTTCCATTTAAGTCATGTGATTTGTTGTTCTTCCAGTCAGAATGAACAGCTTCACATTTTTCCATTTTATACTCCATCTTCCAGAGTTTTGCTTTCTCAGCTTATCTATATCTGCCTGCACCTTCTTTATGTCTTCTTAATAATATAATTTCTTACATATCTTGGCATCATCTGTGAATTTAGCTACTATGCTTTTTCTCCCCTCCTAAGTCAATGATGAATAATGTAAAGATTTGAGGTTCTAGCACAGTCCCCTGCAGAACTCCACTCATCAAATCTGCCAAAGACCCATTTATATATATCCTTTCTTTTCTGGATAGGTATAGCTCCAATGATGAAGGGTTTTCCCTTAATTTTTGTTAACTCTGGTTTTGCTTGGGTCTCTCAGTGGAGGTAATTTTATTGAATGCCAAGGAATGATGGATTGATTCTCTCCTGTATAACGTGCTTGTTACTTGCCACTTATTTCATGCAATATTTGACAATTAAGCAACTAGCAGGGCATAGAAGCTCCAAATTAGCACAAAAAACAGGGTTGTGCATTTGCATTCATCTTCAACCATATGTACCAAGTGAATGATCCATCTCAGCCTCCTCCTCAGGTCCACAGCGTCACAGAAGTAAGTATTCAATCGATTCAATGCACTACATGCAATATCAAAAAAACTGTTGAAGACTATACTGCAAACGCTATGGGCCCCCACAGCATTCTGGCAATAGTTCTCAAGACTTGTGCTCCTGACCTAACTATGCCCCTCGCTAAGTCTTTCCAGTGCAGCTACAACAGCGGCAACTAAGAGACAAGATGAAATATTGCCCAGGTACAATGTGTGCACAAAAATCAGGTCAATTCCAACTCAGCCAATTACTATTCCAGCAGTCAATTTGCAATTATGGGAAAAGCAAAGAAAGGGTCATCAACAGTATTATCACGCAGCACTTGCCAAGGAATAACCTGCTTACTGACACCTGAATTGTGTTCTGCCATGGCCACTTGGCTCTTGATCTACTACAACCTTTGTCCAAGTATGGACAAAAGAGCTGAACTGTAGAGGTGGACTGAGAAAGATTGCCCTTGACATCAGATGCAGCATATGACTTAGTACATCACAAAGAAATTAGCAAAACTAGAGTTAACAAAAATTAAGGGAAATCTCTTCGTCATCGGAACTATACCTATCACAAACAAAGTTGGTTGTGTTCGTTGGAGGTCAGTCATCTCAGTTCCAAGACATCTCTACAAAAGTTCCTCAGGGTAGTGTCCTAGGGCCAGCACTCTTCAACTGCTTCATCAATGACCTTCCTTGCATCAGATATGGGGATGTGTGCTGATGATTGCACAATGTTTGGCATCTGACACAACTCTGCAGATACTGAAGCATTCCATATCCATCTATAGTCAGACTTGGACAATATTTAGTCTTGAGCTAATAAGTGGCAAGTAACAAACACATTATACAGGAGATATATGATATGTCCATCATTCCTTAACATTCAAAAAAATTTCCATCATTGAATCCCACACCATAAATATGCAGGTTGTGGGCAGTTACCATTGATTAGAAACAAAACTGGATTAGCCATATAAATGCTGTGGTTATAACAGCAGGTCCATTTAATTCTGTGGGGACAGCTCACTTCCTATTTTAGGGTATAGCATTTTCAAATTAAACCCTATTTCCACCATTACTGGTTGAACTGCAAAAATAGAAATGACTTAATGTTCCATTGTTTGACACTATTTGTCATTAAACTACGATGCCTTGCCTCGTTGAAAATGTAATTATATTTAAGGACATTAAACAGTATTAAAGCTGTCTGTTTCATTTGCACAGATGAGTCCACCACGTGTAAAAGTAAGCTAACACAGTAGGTCATGGCTATTTTCAAGGATGTTGCTGAGATGGATTCTAATGGTAATAAAGGTTCCAACTGAGATAAAGCCACAATGGAAATTTTGATTTCGATGTAAAAGAGAGCTTGTATTTACATGACACCTTTCACAACTTCGGGGGCAACAGAAATTGCTTTACAGCTAATGAAACACATCACAAGTGCAATCGTATTGCTGTATGAGTCAAAACACTGAAGAAGCCACAGATCCCCAAATAAAGATAAATGCAAGGTAATCAAGATTTGTTGATGTCAGTTATCTTAATGCTATTTAATCATGGTCAGCGGCAAGTGTATAATTCTCTGGCTTTCCCTGGTGATAAAGATAGTGTTCAACTGAGTTGTAGCATCTGCAGAGGTCTCCAGGAAATTTTCATGTTATTATTGACATCCAGGAAGCCACTGGAGTACAATAATTGGATTCAATGGCCTTGAATTAGCCAGGTTCCCGGATCTTGACCACTCTCGGCTGGGCCTTCCATGTGTATTGATGCCAGTTGAGGACAGTATCAGGCTCAACCTTGATGACCCCAGTATTCAAGTGATCAGTTTAACATTTAGTACCGAGAAGCACATATGAAGAAAGGCCACTTTATCAAAGGGGGAGATTGGCTCTTTGAATAGGCATTTTATCTGAACATGTTGTGCTCATATATTCGTCTATGATTTTTATTTCCGTTGTAGCCAGTGAAGATGAATATCAAGAGATGTAAAATGTTTTGTAGACTTCTTGTCACCAGTTTTAATGCAATGCATAAAGTTAAGCTCTATCCAAGTTCTTTCGAGGAAGATAAGTCCATAAAAATAAAGTAACATCAAAATATAATATGAAATCATATAATACTTATGCTAATCTCGAACTTGTTCAGCATGAAACTCCTGAAATTAAAAAAATCACTATTTTCCCAAAATTGTTTAATTCTTGAACCACTAATTTATTTGAATTGAATATCAAACAAGTTCTAATCACTAGTTGCTAGCTATTCGCATACAAAATTGTTAATGGCAGATAGATTGGAATCTGGTTGTGTCAGTATTCCTATTAACTTGCACCCTGCTCCAGTTTTCTCAGTGGTAACATTAAAGAGACAAATCCAGTAATAACAAATGTAATGGATACTTGTTTTACATGTTTATTTCCTCAAGGTCTCATCCAAATTATTAAGACCATTAGACTATAAGACATAGGAGTGGAAGTAAGGCCATTCAGCCCATCGAGTCCACTCCGCCATCTAATCATGGTTGCTGGGCATTTTAGCTCCACTTCCCTGCACTCTCCCCATAGCCCTTAATTCCTTGTGAGATCAAGAATTTGTCGATCTCTGCCTTGAAGGCATCTAACGTCCCGGCCTCCACTGCACTCCGTGGCAATGAATTCCACAGGCCCACCACTCTCCGGCTGAAGAAATGTCTCCTCATTTCTATTCTAAATTGACCCTCTCTAATTCTAAGGCTGTGCCCACGGGTCCTAGTCTCCCCGCCTGATGGAAACAACTTCCCAGCGTCCACCCTTTCTAAGCCATACATTATCTTGTAAGTTTTTATTAGATCTCACCTCAACCTTCCAAACTCTAATGAATACAATCCCAGAATCCTTAGCCGTGAATCGTCTGTTAAACCTAGCATTACAGCGATCATCCATGTGAATCTCCGCTGGACACGCTCCAGTGCCAGTATGTCCTTTCTGAGGTATGGGGCCCAAAATTGGACACAGTATTCTAAATGGGGCCTAACTAGAGCTTTATAAAGTCTCAGAACAACATCACTGCTTTTATATTCCAACCCTCTTGAGATAAACGACAACATTACATTCGCTTTCTTAACCACGAACTGCAAGTTAACCTTTAGAGAATCCTGGACCAACACTCCCAGATCTCTTTGTACTTCTGCTTTATGAATTTTCTCACCGTTTAGAAAACAGTCCATGCCTGTATTCTTTTTTTCCAAAGTGCAAAACCTCGCATTTGCTCACGTTGAATTTCATCAGCCATTTCCTGGACCACTCTCCTAAACTTTCTAAATCTTTCTGCAGCCTCCCCACCTCCTCAGTACTACTTGCCTGTCCACCTATCTTCGTATCATTGGCAAACTTCACCAGAATGCCTCCAGTCCCTTCATCCAGATCATTAAAATATAAAGTGAACAGCTGCGGCCCTAACACTGAACCCTGTGGGACACCACTGGACACCGGTTGCCATTCCAAAAAAGAGCCTTTTATCCCAACTCTCTGCCTTCTGTCAGACAGCCAATCCTCAGTCCAAGCCAGTAGCTCACCTCGAATGCCATGGGCCCTCACCTTGCTCAGCATGCCCCCATGAGGGACCTTATCAAAGGCCTTTTGGAAGTCTAGATAGGAAACATCCACTGGGTTTCCCTGGTCTAACATACTTGTTATCTCTTCAAAGAGTTCTAATAGGTTTGTCAGGCATGACCTTCCCTTACTAAATCCATGCTGACTTGTTCTAATCCGACCCTGTACTTCCAAGAATTTAGAAATCTCATCCTTGACAATGGATTCTAGAATTTTACCAACAACCGAGGTTAGGCTAACCAGCCTATAATTTTCCATCTTTTGTCTTGATACTTTCTTATACAAGGAGGTTACAACAGCAACTTTCCAATCATCTGGGACTTTCCCAGACTCCAGTGACTTTTGAAAGATCACAACCAAAGCCTCCGCTATTTCCTCAGCCACCTCGCTCAGAACTCTAGGATGTAGCCCATCGGGGCCAGGAGATTTATCAATTTTTAGACCTTTTAGCTTTTCTAGCACTTTCTCTTTTGTAATGCCTATCATACTCAACTCTGTCCCCGACTCTCCTTAATTGTTGTGATACTACTCATATCTTCCACAGTGAAGACTGACGCAAAGTACTCATTAAGTTCTTCAGCTATTTCCTTATGACCCATCACTAGCCTTCCAGCATCAATTTGGAGTGGCCCAATGTCTACTTTTACCTCTCATTTGTTTCTTATGTTTTGAAAGAAACTTTTAGCATCATTTCTAATATTACTGACTAGCCTACCTTCATATTTGATCCTCTCCTTCCTTATTTCTCTCTTTGTTATCCTCTGTTTGTTTTTGTAGCCTTCCCAATCTTCTGATTTCCCAGTGCTCTTGGCCACTTTACAGGCTGTTTCTTTTCCATTGATACATTTCCTGACTTCCTTTGTCAGCCATGGCTGTCCAACACCCCCGCCCCCGGATAACCTTTCTTTTCTTTGAGATGAACCTCTGTACTGAGTCCTCAATTACACTCCTGCCATTGTTGCTCTACTGTCTTCCCCATTTGGCTCTGCTTCCAGTCGATTTTCATCAGTTCCTCTCTCATGCCTCTGTAATTACCTTTGTTTAATTGTAATACCATTACATCTGATTTTGCCTTCTCTCTTTCAAACTGCAGACTGAACTCTACCATATTATGATCGCTGCCTCCTAAGTGTTCCCTGACTTTGAAGTCTTTTATAAAGTCAGGCACATTACATAGCACTAAGTACAGAATAGCCTGCTCCCTTGTGGGCTCCATTACATTCTGTAATGTCTGAGCAAACTCTTCCAAATCTACAGCCACATCCATAGAATCCCTACAGTGTGGGAAGAGGCCATTCAGCCCATCAAGTATCCCTGTGCACTATGGGGCAATTGAGCATGTCCAATCCATTTACACTCCGTATCTTTGGACTGTGGAGGAAACTGGAGCAACCTGCAGAAACTTTTGCAGACATGGGGAGAACATGCAAACTCCACACATCCAGATTTCTTTGATTGGCAAAGCTGAATATTTTACCTCAAACTTCTTATCCTTTATATTCTTTATATAAATCAGAAATAGTAATGATCCCAATATTGACCCCAAAGCACATAACTCATTATCCTCATGCTCATTTTGCCATAATTCCCTGATATGAGAACTCAATGCCTCCCAACTTTCAGTTAATTTCTTTCTTATCACCAAGGTATAACAATTCATTCTCACCCATTTTGAGTTTAATTGCTATTTTTTGGTTGTGAACGTCATCAAAAGTTAAGACAGACAGTGTCATAGGGTTTACGCTGTTTTCTTGTGTTGTCAGGCTCTTGAAGACGTTGAAGATGTTGTTAACATAGTTCTCTCCTTTCACCTCCTTCCAGACATGCTGCAAAGCTGTATTATGAGGAGTGGAAACCAGAGCAGTCTATTTAGTACCACCTCATTTTGCATCAACTTCACCAGCCATCAGGAGGCTGAGGAGTGGAAACCAGAGCAGTCTATTTAGTACCACCTCATTTTGCATCAACTTCACCAGCCATCAGGAGGCTTACACAACAATATAAAGGAAATAAAATTGTTTATACTTCATTTATGAGAATTACGTGATTTTGTCAGCGTTACGACCATTTCACATTTGGCATTTTACGTACGTAGCACATATGTTTGCTTTCCTTAAAGGCAAGTGCTGTGAATTTTTTAAAATAGTAATTACAGACAAGTTTGGGACATTTTTATTTTATCAACAAACTGTAAGTTCTGAAAACAACTAATTGAGCAAGCCTGATGACCTGAAAGACAGTCCTTTCCAAACATGAGAGATAATGGGAACTGCAGATGCTGGAGAATTCCAAGGCACTAAAACATGAGGCTGGATGAACACAGCAGGCCAAGCAGCGTCTCAGGAGCACAAAAGCTGACGTTTTGGGCCTAGACCCTTCATCAGAGAGGGGGATGGGGAGAGGGAACTGGAATAAATAGGGAGAGAGGGGGAGGCGGACTGAAGATGGAGGGTAAAGACGATAGGTGGAGAGAGTATAGGTGGGGAGGTAGGGAGGGGATAGGTCAGTCCAGGGAAGACGGACAGGTCCTGGTTTGCTTCAGGACATGGTCGAGCAGTTTCAAGGCCGAAGAGATTACAAGAGAGTTGCAATGGGAGAGAGATTCCCTGAGGTTGGTCCGGAGGGAGGAGGGTAGCTTCTTCAGGTTAGGCATCCCTGGAAGAGGCTTCGCATTGAGGTTAAAATAGTATCAGAGATAATGGGAACTGCAGATGCTGGAGAATTCCTGCTTCGCAGTGAAGTTATCTTGGAATTCTCCAGCATCTGCAGTTCCCATTATCTCTGATACTATTTTAACCTCAATGCGAAGCCTCTTCCAGGGATGCCTAACCTGAAGAAGTTACCCTCCTCCCTCCGGACCAACCTCAGGGAATCTCTCTCCCATTGCAACTCTCTTGTAATCTCTTCGGCCTTGAAACTGCTCGACCATGTCCTGAAGCAAACCAGGACCTGTCCGTCTTCCCTGGACTGACCTATCCCCTCCCTACCTCCCCACCTATACTCTCTCCACCTATCTTCGGTCCGCCTCCCCCTCTCTCCCTTTCCAAACATGCCCATTTTTCAATGTGATTTATCAGGGTTTGAATTCAAAATGTTGTTTCTCACTTATGACATATTCACCTTTCCTCTGAGATAGTAGGAACTGCCGATGCTGGAGTCTGAGATAACAAGGTGTAGAGCTAGATGAACATAGCAGGCCAGACAGCATCAGAGGAGCAGGAAAGCTGACATTTTGGGTCCGGGCCCTTCTTCAGAAATGATTTCTGAAGAAGGGCCCGGACCCAAAATGTCAGCTTTCCTGCTCCTCTGATGCTGCCTGGTCTACTGTGATCATCCAGCTCTACGCCTTGTCATCTCTTCTCCCTTCCTCTTCCTTGATTGTTAAGAAATCCTGGTGTAATACTTTTTTTTCTTTTATGTCATCACTAACACAGATAACATCTCCAATTATTGGTGTAAGTACAACTTTCTTTCTCTGATTTCCACCAAATTATTGATGGTGTTTTTTTTCTGACTTTTGGACGTAATTTTGAAAGCTCCAAAATAAACCTCAGAATATACTCAATATTTTTGTAAACTGGAAATGCTGTTTTTCTCTCATATAAGTCATAACGATCTCTTAAATTGAGTGCAGTGGGTTTCAATTTTGCTATTCCATTAACACTTTGACTCACTAATCTCTAATTTAATGTTTAGCCTTGTCACATCTGTGAATGTGCACTATCTGACAGATCTTTCTGACAGATCACAACATAATTTAGATTTTTAAAGTGTAAGTTCCTGTTCAATGCTTATGTTTTGCTACACATGCAGTATAATATCTGCAATAATTATATGACCATTGTATTTTTCAATTTTGACATAAAATTTTCAGAAAAATATTGTACATGTTTAAGTTAGACTAATTTTATTTTGAAAACAGCAATCTCACACATTGCATTGGCACTACGATAACTCTGCCATTTACTTTAATATTACAGTCTAATATTGTTATGGACCAGACCAAACCCCCTGTAAATATATCAAGGAGATAGCCTAGATCATAACTTTTGTCTTATTTAAAGGCAAGTGTAAGATGCTGTGTTCCAGATGTAATTCAATTTGTCACACTGTTTGGCTTTAAACAAAACATACTTTATTTTAACTGGGGTTAAGAATACAAACAAAAGAAAGAAGAGTTGGTATAGCTTCAACTCTATGGAAAACTTAACTACATAATAGGTTATTTAACTACTAAACAACAACTCTTCTAATGTGATAACATCCCCAATACATCTTTAGCAAAGGCAAAGCCAGAAAAACAATTTGTCTTAAGTGCAATTCTGGCAGTGCAATGAGAACCCATGCTTTTAGCTGTAACAGACAGGGAGAGGCAGTTTCCACAGTCAACTTCAAAACCCCAACTACTGCTGAAATTCAAACAAAATCTTTGGTTCTATGGGAGCCTGACTCCACCTTTTCATGCTGCTTCTATTGTTTCAACATTTAAAAAAAATCTCCAAGACTTCATAAAAGCTGTTTACTTTAGAGCTGGCTTGGAACAGACCATTCTTCACTCTATCTCAACCTGTTTTCATTTAAAAAAAGGATAAAACACACCCCATAAGGCTGTAGTATCATAACAAAAGATTAAATGTGTGAATGAAAAGAATGCCACACATTGATAAAATCAAATTACTGTTCACAGCTGAACTGTTTTCGCATTCTAAGACAAACACCAGAGAATCCTGGAGAAACTCAACAGGTTGGGAATCTTGTGTGGAGGGAAAAATAGAGTTCATGTTTTGAGTCCCCAGTGACGTGTTCAGAACTGTTATTGATCGTTCTATTATGCTTCTATTCTATTATGTGGTGAATGTCCAATCTGAATCAGTTAAATATAATCCTGATCTAATAGGAAGGACCAGAAACTAATTTATCTTTTATTTCATTCATGGGATATGGATGTCGCTGGGTTGGCCAGCACCCTTGGCCCATCCCGCACTGCTGTGAGGGCAGGTTAGAGTCCACATTGCTGTGGGTCTGGAGTCCCTTGCATGCAGACCAGGTAAGGATGGCAGTGTTCTCTGAAAGACATTTGTCAGCCAGATGAGTTTTTCCAACAATTGATAATGGTTGCATGACTGCTGTTAGACTAACCTTTTACTCCAGATATTTTCATGAAAGTCAAATTTTAGCATCTTCCATGATGGGATTCAAACCCACACCTCCAGAACATCAACCTGCTGTCCAGGCTACTAGTTCGGTAACATCAAGACTATGTCACAATCTCCCCATTTTAATGACACAACTTCCATAGCATACACCTTTAACAATATCAGGAATCTTAACAATTCCTGGTCAGTGATGTAATAATCACTAAATGTGACTGTATATCATTTATTGTGATCAGTGAAAGGAGGTGCATATAAATATATCTGTGACAATAGCATAAAACCATGGATTTGTTCAGAGTTTTGTGATGATTATGAAATATTAAGTTTTTTTTATGAACATGCAACATTACTAATGATTTGCAGTCTACTCAGAAAAAAATAATCAACTCCTGATAAGCTCTTTGGATTCCCACATCATTTTGAACAGCTAGAGCACAATGTCAAGCACTCAGAAAATTGCATGTAAGGCTAATAAATTCTGAAGCTCAGCAATATAAAATGATTGCTTCTTTTTATTGGCCTTTGCCTTTTCAGCTGTTCCCAGTTTTGGACTTTGCCTACTACGATCCAGAAATTACACTTCTTTGACAATTTGTTGCATAATCCTCAAGGAATAATTATCCCACTTGTGGGTATATGTGTTGGATTAATATGATGATGCCATTTGCAAACTATCCACAAAGAAACAAGCATTACACATGGTGCAACATGCAGTATATCAGCCTGAAATCAGACTTCACCCTCATCTGGCACGATGAGCAAACTGCAGAAGGAGTGATTGTGGGCTTCTTGCTTCCCATCCTCATCCAATTCCCACATATCAACTTTCCATTCTCAGTTTCACACCCATGAACAGCTCCCTATCAAGCCACAAGCAAATGCAAGAGGAGAAAGAATAGCAGCACAGCATTGACCAAGAGATTTATTACTTATTCTAACCCTCACAGCTACCAGCTCAGGTACAGATGCTGGATATATCTTTAAGGCTAGTATACAGTTGAGATCAACATAATATTATGTTCCCAGACCATATTGCCTATATTATGTTACGGGCTGACTAGGAATGAGTAACACTTACATAGAGGGGGAGAGGGGGAAGGACATTCCCTCTCAAATTTTGCACCTTGTTACCTGGTTGTCTTTGTGCCCATGTCTCTGGAGAATATCCTGTGGGCTGTTCAGGGAAGCAGTCAGGATATTGCCTGGCCCAGGTTAACCAGGCAAACCAAATGGTGCCACATATTTGAATGTTGTACCCATGAAGTTCAACAAATCCTGGAGTTGGGGTCAGAGGCCAATGAAATGATAGAATGGCAGGCATATGTTCAAAAGCTGCACATTATTTTGGTGATGTCTCCCCAGATGTGACACTATGGATTCAATGGGCCCTCAGGGAACTTCTGTTCCTCACTGACAAAGGAGAGAAACTCTGCCACAGGGGCACAGCATTACATCTTTAAGTTCACTGCCAAAAGCTGTTTACTGATCTAAGGAGTACAGAAAAGCTGAAGACCGTGGCTTGTTGGTTGCAACTAAACTTGGGAATCGGAAGCCCTGAGTTTAAGGGCTGAACTTTATCCAAAGTCAGCAATTTTGGGGAGTTTGATAAGGTTTCCTCTCTGTAAGTGCCAGTGAATTATCTCAAGCGATTCTTATCTGCTCATCTCATTACGTGTACACCAACCCACGCTATTGTGTACTCACCTACCACAGAAGTACACACCATTGCTGGGTCATTCTGGGATTTCCACAAATGGCACCAGATCAATTGCCAGCAGCCATGGATAGACCTTCACAGTACACGTTGTGAGATAAAACTGAGAAAGAATAGCTTCAGAGTCCCCATAGGATGACACTTCGTAAACATATTGCTACATTGCATCATTACCTGCTTGACTGTCATTGTGACTGCAACTGTAAGAATGTAATTATGTGTTTTATAGACACATACAGCATGACTAAGAATTTACAATCTACTCAGAAAGAAGCAATTGGTTCCTGATAAGCTCCATTGATTTCTAAATCTTTGTGAAAAACTATAGCACACTGTCAGAAGCTAGTCAGGTTACCCATTTTTTGTCCCATACCATGTTAGAAACATAGGAATTAGGAGTGGCACTATGCAATTCAACCCTTTGAGCCCGCTCAGCCATAAGTGAACATGGCTGATCTTATCCTGGCCTCAACTCCTCTTCCCTGCTGGCTTCCCATTGCCCTTTAGCCTGTTTTTCATCAGAAACACATCTATTTCTTTCTTGAATCCATTGATTGATTCTGCCTCCACTGCACTCTGAGGCAGTGAGTTCCACAGATTCACAACATTCTAGGAGAAGTAGTTTTTCCTCAAGACAGTTCTGAACCTACCTCCTCTCACTCTATATCCAGGACTTCTTGTTTGAGACTGTTCCACAAAAGGATCATCTGTTAACTATTCAGCTTATCAAGCCACTTTAACATTTCCAAAACATCAGTCAGATTCGCGCCCCCCCAATTCTTCTGAACTCCAGCGACCAAAAGCCCAAGCTGCTAAATCACTCTTTGTACTACAGCCCTTTGCTGGAATCAATCTGATGGACCTCCTCCGAACTTCCTTAGTACCACCACTTCCTTCCTCAAGTATGGAGACCAAACTGGACGTGATACTCCAGGAGTGGCCTCACCAACAACTTATATGATTGTAACACTACTTCTTTTACTTTTATAATCCATTTTTTTTGCACTAAATAGCAAAATTCCATTTGCATTTCTTGTGTCATGACTCTTTACTTATCATCCAATATAGTATCATATCCTGTCACTGTGCACTGTGGGGACATCACATGTTTGAAAGCCTTCAAGTGGTTGAAGATATTAACGTTTATTAAACAACAGGAGAAGTGACTTAAAAACAAATAAAAATGCTGTATTTGCAACTGGGAACAAACAGGGACCTTTAGCCTTTTGAGAAAAAATAAATTTACATTTATTGACAATCATTTCACACATCTTGCGTCTATTGGAATCAGGTGTAAATTAAGTCCTACCTGAGTTATCGCACTCACTGCACTGCCCTAACATGACGAAGATGATGTTCCTCCAGCCCAAGGTCTTCACCTTCAGATGACAGCTGCTGTCCTCCATCACATTCCCTCTTTGCCTTCTCCAGATGTGCAGAGTCCAGCATGCTAAAACAATGCAACATATTCAGTATTCACCTGGAGACTTACAGAAATGAACATGAACAAAGAGCGAATGAAGGGAAAACAGAGGAAAGTCCATGTCCAAGACTGCAGGTCATTCCAACCATTGCTCAGCTATTGCAAATGTTGAACCTTGGAGACCAAGGTTCCTGCTTAATAAGAAGTATTAATGTTTTCAAGACCGCCTCAGAATGATTGAAGCTTGGCAAGGAGCGCAAGAACTAAATTGTCTCTAGCTCAAAGTGCTGCACAAAATACCAGTGGCAAACCTTTAACTCACAATTTTTCTGTCAGATAATATCAATGTTTAGAATTAAGCTCATTGTATACAGAAGTTCAAATGCATTTGTGGAACAATTGGAACAATAATTAAACCATGTAAAAATCTTTGATGTGCCCATTGGCATCTAAACATAATTTTCTGCATATCTTACGTGGATCACAACAACATCAGGTCAAATTTGTGAGACTTTAGAGATAAATTGTGTCTCCGGGTTTGTCCTATAGTTACAAAGCTTAAAATCATTGAAACGGTAACTAGAAAATTTGGTGCACTTTATTATGTAAAAGAAGTATTGATTATTCTAAACATAAATGTCAGCAACATGCTAGGATCTTGGTGCCATCTATGGCAATTATTTCTACTTTATATCATTCTTCTATTCACTATTTTTCAGCTGAATTATTGAATGAAACACACCTTTCCTCCTTCCTCAGTAGGTTGGTCAAGAACAATCCTTTTTCTGTTATCACTTGCATTTATCTAAAGTGCACGGTTATTTTTTTCAATCTAGATACAGTATTTCAATAGTTGAATATTTTGTGTTTGGTAAATAGTTTCAAATTTAGCCATCCATACAATTCACTTACATGTGCTGCATCTGACAACAGGATGTTAACTATTATGTCATAGGTAATTAACTGTAAGTATTTTTTTTATCTCCATCGTGCACAATAGATTTAACATTGAGGGGGTCTGGTCTTTTGTTGATCTTGAATAGACCACTGAGCAATCTGAACTCACTTCCTTCTGTTCCTCCATTTGTTAATTCTACGCAGCCAGTGTCAATGTCATGGCAAAGGAACTTCACAGAATATCAAATTCAATATATCTAGAACATTGACTCCTCTTCTGATGTTAATGTTTAACAAATTTATTCATAACTATTTCCTATGTTAGAAGAATGAGAGCGAATCTCATATAAACCTGTAAAATTCTAACAAAACTAGACTGAAAAGTCTGGATAGAAACAGAGGTCACAGTATAAGGATGTACAGTAGGTGATTTAGGACTGAAATGAGGAGAAGTTTCTTCACCCATACCAGTGGTGGACCTGTGGAATTCTCTTTCTGTGACAACAACAGAAAGCATCTGAGATCAAAGCATTGATTGTTTTCTGGGAGGAGTTAGACATAGCTCTTGGGGATAAAGGGGTCAAAGAGTATGGGTATTAAGTGGAAACATGGAAATGAGTTGAAAGTTTAGCCTTGATCACATTGAATGGTGGAGCAGGCTCGAGGGGCTGAATTGCCTACTCCTGCTCCCATTTTCTGTTATTCCACGTTTTCCTCTTTTGTTCTTCATAATTTATCATTTATTCACTACAGCTTGCTTAGCTATGGGAATGATATCCCTCAGCAGTCTGATGGTTCAATTAAAAGCAATGTCTTAGATCAAATTACTTCAGAAAATATGTCGATATTATCATTAAAGAAACTTTGAAGTTGAATTTATACTTTGCTTCAATTTATCTGGAGTTTACAAAACTTTCTAAGCTCCATCATTGGTGCTTATAAATTTTGGAATAAGTATGAATGCTATTTTTTTTAAAAATGCCATTCACAAAATGTCAGTGTCACTGGCAATTTTGCCCATCTTTGATTACTTTGAAAAGATGGCAGTGAATTGGCTTAATGTGCTGTGACAGATTGTCTATTAGTGAAAGTAGGCTATTAGTTTGGGCGTTCTAGGATTTTGATCCAGCAATGATGAAGGAATGGTAAAAAATTTCCAACTCTGGATTGTGGACTTTCACCTGAAGTTCTTGTGTGTCTACCAAATTGTCTCTCTAAGTCAGGGATTGGCTATCTGTGGCTTTGGGTCCACATGCTGATCCTTAGGAACTGAAGAGAGTAAAAAGTGAAGAGGAACATCAAATCTTTCAGGTGAATGGGCAAATATTTCATTCACATTCATCAGAAACTCTGCTGGATTCCATGTGTATCTAATTTGAAACGACAAATTAACCAACAGCAAAGTTTAAAACCTTGAGCAGCAGCTTGACAGACTGTGAAATGAGGGAAGTTGTTCACAGTTGGAAGAGCCGTATGAGAATTTTAAAAAAAACAGAAGCAAAATAATTACGTGTGCTAAGTATTTACCTTTATCTGCAATGCATGGAATAGATAAAACTGCAAAAGTGGCCACTTCTATATTGCAGTCAATTATCAACACCACACAGATAAATTTAATCTCAAAAGGATAATGCCAATTGCCTGCTTATAAGGCAACATAACTACATGACTTCAATGATACCCCATTGCAGGGGGGTTAGTAATATTGTGAAGTCCTCTCAAGCAGCACACAACTCGCAGCAGTTGCACCATCATCCCTGAATACAGCATCAGAATTTCATTTTTGTTATAGCTCAGGGTCTGAACAATGCAGCAGATTTTTAAAATGTACGTAACTAATTGCCAATGTCTTCGGCTCCAAGTTAGCAGGTGACTCAAGAGGGAGATCTACTGATACTTCACAGAACTGTTGCAGTGTATGTAATGTTATTAATTTATCACCCATTTTATTTCAATTTATCTATGTGGAGTTGTTTTGTGGATAATATGCCTGGGAGCCCAGAGCTGATCTGATCTAATTTGTTGACATAATCTCTTTTGACTATTGACCAGCTGCATTTGTTCTTTGATAGGAAATTGAGTTTTAAAGATCATTCATGGGATATGAGCATTGCTGGATTGACCAGCATTTATGTGGCCACCCCTAACTGCCCTGTAAAATGCAGTGGTGAGCTGCCGTCTTGAAGTCCAGCAGTCCTTGTAGTAAAATTAAATCCACAATGCTGTTAGGGTGGAAGCTCCAGGATTTATACCTCAAATTTTTTTGTCACCAAGATTGACACCATTGATCAGTTGTCACTGTCAATTTCCTCCTTTCCCCACTGAACTTCTTCTAATTCTTCCTTGGTGCTGGCTTTGAATGCGTTTTTTTTCCAAATTTCCTTCTCATTCTTCTCATATTCTCTCCAAGTGCATCCTGTCAACAACACCTACCTCCGTAAGACTATGCCATCCGAGTCGAAGTAAGCCATTCGGCCTATCAAGTTGTTTCTGTAATTCAATGATGTCATGGTTAAATTAATAACTTTCAACTTCATTTTCCTGTCTTTTACACATAATTATTGATTCTCTTACTGATTAAAAATCTGTCTATCTCAGCTGTGAATATGCTTAACAACTGAACCTTGACAGCTTTCTACAGTAAAGAATTCTATGACTGACTGTCCTGTATGAGAAAAAAATTCTGCCTTAAATGGACAATGTCTTATTCTGAGAATACGTCCTCTGGTCCTAGGCTTTTCCATGAAGGAATGGAACCTTTTTGCATCTACCTCGTTAAACTCACCCCCCCCCCGCCAGAAATCTTCTATGTTTCAATAAGGTTACCTGTCATTCTTTCAAATTCCAGTGAGTACAGGCCCATTCTAGTCAACTTGTTTTCAATCCCACCATACTAGGTATCAGCCCAGTAAATCTTCTTTGAACTGCTTCCAACAGCAGTATGTCTTTCTTTCACATATCAAGCTTTCTTGGGTCCCATTCCTGCTAAACCAATAATGACTGTAATTTCCTTCTTATCTCACATGCTAATGTATATACTCTCTCGTCATATCCTTTTTCTATCTATGCTGTCACCACACTCTCCTTTAAAAAATTTAACTATTCTCCTTGTCCATCTATCTCAAACACCCTATCCACTAAATAATGTTGAATGTGTTGTTGTACTCCAAATTTGTGTCTATATTTTACGTTTGAACTCCTCCAGTACATTTTCATTCAGGCCAGAATACCAAAATAGCTCTTATCAAAATCACATTTGACCCCATGTATTTATAACAAAGATAAGCTATATCTCCTAGTCAGAGTTCCCCTTTCTTCCTAGCTATGTGTGGCTCCAAAACCTTGTGTGGTAGAAGTCAATGCTGTGTTCGGCGTGCCAATGCTGACCACCATGCATTGAACAATGTAGTGGCTTGTGTGCGCATGCAACTGTGCAGCTCAGAGGGAACACAACCCCTAATATTTCTTGGCCTTTCTTCAAGCTTTGACACATGAGTATGCCATCCTCCTCCACCGCTGCAACTCTCCTGTTGCTGAAAACCTTGTTACAATCTTATTTAGACTCACTCATTCTAATGCCTCCCAAATTCTACCCTCTGTAAACTTGAGGTCTTCCTAATCTATGCTGCCCATGTCTTTGCTTGTATCAAATGTTACTCCTCAGTCATCATTCCATGTGCTTACTAAGTTACATTAGTTTCTCGTTAAGAAACACATATAAATTAAAATTCTCATCCTTGTTTTCAAATCCCTCCTTGGTCTCACTCCTTCCCATCTTTGCAACCTCTTCTAACCCCACAACCTTCCAAATATCTGCACTTATTTCAATTCAGGCATTTTGAATATCCCTGATTTAAATTACTACTTCTGACTGTGCATTCAGCCATCTAAACTCTAAGCTCTGCAATTACCTCTCTAAGGCTATTCACCTCTCAATTTTGCTTTTGTCCTTTAAGACTCTGCTTAAATCAAGTTTTAATTTTCTGCTGTAATATTTCTTAATATTGGTTAGAGTCACATTTTGTTGCATAATGCCACTATATATGCTTTGGATGTTTTATTATGTAACAAGTGTGATACAAATATACATTACAGCAACATTTTTGTAAAGAATTACAATTGCTACCCCAAGGAAGCTTTAATATTCCCATCATTTGAACATTTAACAAACAAGAATTACTGATAACAAGGACTGTTCACTAATTTCACAAGGGCATTATGTATGACAATGGTCAGCTTTTGACTGGATCATATAATAGAAAAATCAGTAGAACAAATCTTTAGCAATTCCAGTGGAATGGATTGGGTTTTTGCACACTTACGTCAATTATTCAGCCAGTTATCAATTACCATTGGATATTTCCTTAGAAATATTGAGGAGAATAGAGGACGGATTAGGGCAAACATAAATGTGCAGTTGGGACTTGTTGCATCTTCTATTGCAGCCATCCAATCTCTTAAATTGATTAAAAAGAAATTCATCGATTTGTACAAATCGAATAACTTTTGGATGTGAGGTGTTCCTTTAAGAGCATTTTCTTTGAAGCAATTGTCCTTTTCATTGTGTCACACACTTTCAAAATGCCCTGGTTATTAAAATCCAAATGTTTTCAATATTATACTACATACTAGAAATAAAAGATTAATCTTTATAGATTCATTCTGATTAGTACTAGCTGTCTAAATTTAAGCAAATCCCTGTGCATATAATTTTTATGGTATAAAGAGCAAGTCCAAGTACAAAAGGCCCAGGCTGTTACTCATAAAATGTCAATGACTTTGCTGAGAAAGATCATTGTGATCTCTAAATTGTCTTAGAATATGCTTTTGTCCTAAAACATTCCTTGATGAGAATTCTGGATAACCAGAACAACAATCACATGAAAGAGTTTGGTATAAATTAAAGCACAAATCTGATTGTTGAAGATAATATAATCAAAGACAAAAAAGAAAATAGAGAAATCCTTATATTTCTCATAAATTAGATGAACAGATGTGTTTACTCCTCATAACATGAAAAAATATCACTGGAACTTGTTTCTGTTTAACAAACTGACATGATAACACCATTGACTCTCAAAAATATTTTTACCATACCTAGCAAAAATATTGGAAACACAGTTAAAACCACTGAACAGTGAAAAAATTTAGGGAAAGTGCACAAGTGAAGTCTCTTACAACAGTCGGAATGTGTTGACTACTCACTTGACTCTACAACCACAAGAGTGGAGGATGATCTCAATACTATGTAGAAGGTCAATATCTGAATTTTCTGGGTGAGTTGTGTCATAGAACAAGTATTGCCTTGATAACAATGTCAAGACTTCTTCTTGTAGTCCTCCATGATCAGAGATGACTTGCTCCCACTCTGGTTCAAGAAGTTCAGTGACGGCTGATAAGTCTAACGCTCAATCTACAAACTCTGTTGCAAGCTGGGCAGATGGTCCTTGAAGGGTTGAGCATATAAAATGTTTGATGGGTTTGAGCCCTCTATCTCATGCCTTGACTTTGCTCTGTGTGTTCCAAACAAAATCTCATGAACATACTCAGTGACTTCTTGAATGAATCTGGGTGAGCGTAGCTGCAGCAACTCTCAAGAAACTTGTCATGACCAAGGGCAAAACAACATGTTTGATTTGCCACCACCTAAAACATTGATCCTATCCAGTGCTGAGGCACTGTGGCAAAAGTGTGTGCAATTTACAAGATACACTGAGTAAGTCACCTAGGCTTTTTTGACAGCCCATGGTACATACTAAGTGGAAGAAGAAAGGAAACATACCTGGGAACACCACCACCGTCAACGGTTCTCCTCCAAGTCACAAATACTGACTTGGAACTGCGTTGTCATTCCTTTACTGTTGCTGGATCAAATTGTGGAACTCCCTCCCTAAAGCACGATTGGTGACCCTACATTGATGAATTACAGCAGTTCAAGGAGGTGGCTTATCACTGTCTTCTCTAGGGCAATTAGGAATAAGAAAGAGCAGGCCATATCCTATGAATAAATGTGAAAATTACTTGGTCAGTTACGGGAAAGAGACTTGCAAAAGTCAACAGGAATGTCTGATCTGCGCAGAGATGCTTTGAGGACATTCCAATAGATTTTGCCTTGTCATCTTGGTGGTCTGCTGATGCCGTAGAGTTCCAAGTGCAGCAGCTGCTTCAGGGACTTAATGTCAGGCTCCCACTGGCCATGTTTCTCCCAAAGGTGCTGTTTTTCAATGATTAATAACATGACATTGGCTTGAGAAAAAAACTGTTAGAAATTGTGTTCCATTTAAGATTGATTTTTTAATTGTATTTCTTGTTATTATAAGAGTGCATGTTACTTTCTCCAAACATAAACAACTTACAACAAACAGTGACAAAAGAAAGGTGACAGCAAAGGGCACCAGGACCAACAAGTTCCATAAGCTGATGACAAAGGAATATCTAACACCAAATGTACCCTACTAGCAAGGCAGTGTTTAATAAACTGAAGGCTTCGTTCTTAGGAAGAATGATAACAAACAATTAGATGAAGTTGGGCAATGCTTATCCTGGTGTCATGTGTCATTGACCCATGTCCATTGGCTAGAAGTGTTCAAGTGGTTGGCTAACATACTGTAAACTACCAGCCTCTAGAAACTTTGTACATCAATTTCTCCACATCAAGCTATAGTTGTCTGCAGATAGCTGCCTCCTTCACTTGGAAAATGAGCTGGGAGCAGGTGAAGAAGACCAAAAGGGCCCTTCAGTTGCTGACAGGAATGCTGCCATAACACTTCAATCTGCAGGGTCATACACATTTCTACTTAATTAACTAACGTATCATATCTCAACTGTTGTTTCTAACCAACTATCTGAATATTCCTTATGAATAATCAACTGCCAATTTTAAGTAATTCTGGTCATAAAGCCCCCAAAATGAAATAAATGGTGCCAGAAGCAGCATTCTCAGAGAAGTTTGCTTTTATTCATTCATAGGATATGGGCAACACAAGAGGAGCCAGTATTTATTGTCCATCTGTTGTTGCCTTGAGAAGGTGGTGGTGAGCTGCTTTGAATCGCTGCAAGCCATTTAGTGTAGGTAGACTCACAATGCTACTAGGGAGGGAATTTCAGGATTTTGACCCAGTGACACTAAAGGAACAGCAATACATTTTCAAGTCAGGATTTTGAGTGGCTGGAGGGGAACTTGGAGCTGACAGTGTTCCTACATATCTGTTGCCCTTCTCCTTCTAGTTGGTAGAGTTGTGAGATTAGAAGGTGCTGTCTAAGGAGTCTTGGTTAATTTCTGGACTGCAACTTGTGGATGCCTGAGAATTGTTGGTGGTAGAACTGCTGGCTTAAGGATGAACTGTTAGTCAAGTGGTAATGGGAACTGCAGATGCTGGAGAATCCAAGATAATGAAATGTGAGGCTGGATGAACACAGCAGGCCCAGCAGCATCTCAGGAGCTTTTGTGCTCCTGAGATGCTGCTGGGCCTGCTGTGTTCATCCAGCCTCACATTTCATTATGTTAGTCAAGTGGGCTGCTTTGCCTTGGATGGTATGAAGTTCCTTGAATGTTGTTGGAGATGTACTCATCCAGGTAAGTGGGCAGTATTCCATCACAATCCTGACTTGTGTCTTCTAGTTGATGGACAGGCTTTGTGGAGTCAGGAGGTGAGTTGGTAGAATATATGGAAGGTACAATGCTATAGAATATTCAAGCATGCAACAGACAGATAATATGTCAGAAAAAGTAAGGACTTCAGTAAAGAGGGCTGTATAGGAAATTAAGGAAAATTATGATCATGACCTTAACAGGCTTTTTAATGAGTTTCTGAAAAGAACAATTGAGTTAGAAGCAATCTAGAATAAGGTATCCTATGCTCACAGCTCTCTGCTTTACAGTTGGTATTAAAGGAAAAATAAAGAGCTGTAGGAGTTGGTAAATATGCTGCAAGGGGAAAGTAATAGTGTCAGGAAAGTTCTACCATCCTTTACAATGCAATGTGTTAACAAGGAGAAAACCGCTATTAAACTAAACATGATCTTGGTATTGATTTACTGACAGAAAATATTAAAATCAGTGAGAAGTTAGAACACGAAATAGACTTTTCTCCTTGTCTAGCTAAACTCAAGCAGCATTGGGCCCACCAACTATGTAAAAAGACAGCAGCTATGTCTAATACCTCAAAAAGAATGACAGGTACACTTCGAGATAACAAAGTGTGGAGCTGGATGAACACAGCAGGCCAAGCAGCAGGCCGAAGGGCCTGATCTGCGCTGTATTGTTCTATGTTCTATGTTAGGAGCACAAAAGCTGACGTTTCGGGCTTAGACCCTTCATCAGAAAAGTGGGAGGGGGAGAGGGTTCTGAAATAAATAGGGAGAGAGGGGGAGGCAGATCTAAGATGGATAGAGGAGAAGATAGGTGGAGAGGAGATAGACAAGTTAAAGGAGCAGGGATGGAGCCAGAAGAGGTGAGTGTAGGTGGGGAGGTGGGGAGGGGATAGGTCAGTCTGGGGAGGTGGGATGACACTTCAGTTGTGTTGGGATATACTTGAGAGCTCATTCCCCCAGTACTCTGCCTCTCTGATGTAGTGAGGCAAAAAAATAGACAATGTCCCCAAGGACAGGGTAAGGATTGATCCAGAAGTGGGTGACAAAGAATCCGTTGGTATATTTACAGGAAATGCTACTTTCTTTCTGGGAATATAAGATAAAAAAGAGGGCAAGGGGTATGGAAATGGAATTTGGTCGCTTGATACAAAATCCTTATCCTGAAACCTTGAAGAATTGCACTTAGCAAAATGAGAGGAACTCTTAAATTCAAGTTCACTCAGTGTTGGAACAAAGTGTGATAAATGCATCACAAATTTAAAAAGAATTGGTTTACGGAAAAGTGCTTAAAAAGTGACTTTCTGTGTTGTAATGGTGTAAATTCTAATCTTAAATTTTAATTTGAAACAAAGCATTGCGTTAGAAAATTTGCATTTGTCCCGAAAACATGTGACAAGCTGAAGTTTAGCAATGAGGGAGAAATCCAACAACTTAACATAAGGAAAGAGGAAAACAACAAAACAGGGAGACCAACAGGACAATAAAGCTAGAGGAAAGGGTTGTCTGCCACTAGAATTGGGGATCTAGCTATCAACTAAACCAGAACACTGAAATACAGCAGAGATATTTGCCCATTTTGAAGCCTACTTTCTGCTTTCAATATACTGAGATAACTATAATAAAAGATCACTTCTTTGTCCCCATATCCAAGTATAACACTGCAGAATTGAGAATAAATATCCCTAGGCAGAATGAGGTCCTTAAAATAATCTCCCAGTTGGCTCATATAATTCCCTACTCATCCCAAATATGACATCTATTCTAGAGGACCATTAACTTAGAAAAACATCTGGCACTGCTGATTCACAGGAGCAGGGACCCGGGTTCAATTCCACCCTTGGGCGACTGTCTGTGTGGAGTTTGCTAAATCCCCCCGTGTCTGCGTGGGTTTCCTCCAGGTGGTCCGGTTTCCTCCCACGGTCCAAAGATGTGCAGGCTAGGTGGATTGGCCGTGCTAAATTGCCTATAGTTTCCGGGGATGTTTGGGTTCAACATGGGGAAATGTAGAAGCAGGGGAATGAGACAGGCTGGGATGCTTTTCGGAGGGGCAGTGTAGACTGTTGGGCCAAACGGCCTGTTTCCACACTGTAGGGATTCTATTAAAAAAAAATAGCCCAGTGAAACACTGAAAAACAACAGGAAATTCAAAAACTAGGGGAATGTATCTGATATAATTTGGTAGACAACATCAGTTAAATTGAGGATGTAACTGTTTAGTAGCCTACAAAAGTATGAAGTTGATAGTTATAATAGATTTGGCTTGTTATCCATGGTATATATTCAAGAATTTAGAAAGCCAAACTTAATACCTTAGAAGTGGGTAAGTTGGTTACAAAATAGTTGCAAGGAGTCATTAAGGACATTTCCTTTCCTAAGGGTTCTATTCAAAATTAGTTTCTTCTTAAAGTTAATATTTTTTCACATGAGAGTTCATGTTCCTTTCTCAAACATAAACAATTTCTAACAAACAAGCATAAGGCAACAATAAAGTCCAGCTACAATGTTCCGATGTTTCATGAGTAGACATCAAAGAAATATCTGTTACCCTATTATCAAAACTGTGAAACTAATTTTGCTCCCCTAGGAAAAAATCTTTCAATGAAGATTGACAGTAGATATTTTGAGATTGTGGGTAGTTATCCTCTGTCCATTAGTGAGAATGATTCAAGTGGGTGATTGACATAGCATAAATTATCAACCCCGAGAAACTGGGTACAAAAACAACTCCTTGATATGTGCCAGTCCTCCTTAAATAGCTGATCCCTTTAGGTAGAAGATGCACGGGAAAGGAAGAAGAAGGTCTATGGAGCTCTTCATCTGAAAGACAAGGATGCTGCCTCCACTGCTTCAATCTGTTCAGGATTTTATACTTTTCTGCCTAATTAACTGATGTATCACATCTAAACTTATACCTCTAAATAAACCTAATAAGTTATCTGAAAATTCCTAATGAGTGGTCTACCTTTGGTAACTATGATCATGAACCCTCAAACCTAATTGGGTCTTGCTGGCAGACTAATTTTCTTGCCATGGATTTGGAGGATCTTGCAAAGGCACTGCTAGCAGTACTTCTTCAATGTTTTGAAGAGCCTGATCCAGGTTGTCCAAGTATTTTTCAAACCTAATAGCAGCACAGTGATCATTACTTTTTGGTAAACCATGACATTAGTCTCAGGTTTGAGATCATGGTCCACAAATATTCTTTGCCTCAGATGGCTGAAGGTTAAGCTGGTACATTGGAAGCAATGATAATTTTCATTGTTTAGACCACCTACATAGACAGGGGGTGCCCAAAGTTTACATTTTCTAGATCTCTCTCTTCCAGGATTTGTCTAAATTGATGGAGGGCAGTGTTGCACTGTTGGAAGAGGACCATAGTTTTCCAGGAGTTTATTGAAATATCCATTTACTCATATTCTTTGGAGAAGGAATGGACAATGATCTGGAGCTCTATTTCAGAGTGCATACACTGTGATAAATGTGTCTAATTTGTTATCATTTTTGTATTTTGAATGTTAAAATAAATACAAATGTATATGGGTCAGTTCTGTAAACTAATTTTTTTAAAAAGGTCAAAATATTATTTGGACAGTGACCGAAAATGTCATTTTGAACAGGGCCTATGTTATATGCTTAACAGTGCTCTGTTGTGTCAATGAATAAAATGTTTAAACTGTTGGGTTAATGGCAGATTAAGTAAACACATTAAGGCAAATTGTTTAGCTTTTACTTCAAGACAGAGTTCAAGTCTTCATTTCAGGAGAATTCAGATTTCAGTTCAGAAGGTAGAACTGTTCCCCCTTGCAGGGGAATCAAGTTCTTTAAGGGAATGGTCACCTCAGCTGAATTGGTTTCCTGTCTGTGGAATTTCCTTACCAGGAGTGCCTGTTTAGATGATCAAGTCGTTAGAACTGAGAAAGTTTAGGTCATCAGAATGGTTCATGCCAGCAGATATGGAATGAAGTCTTAAAATTGCCGTTTCAATCTAAAGAAAAGAAACTGAGGTGGTTCAGTTAAGATTTAAAAAGCTGGGTTAATAATTATATTTCTCTAGAATTGAGTATCTGTAAAAGGATAGTGTTGAAAAATGGGTTGAAACTTCGTTTTGATATTTACAGTAGGATTTTTCCAACTGTCTTCTCGTTTGCGTCTTTATATCTTCTTTTGTGAAATTAACTTATGTTTTATCGTTAACGAACATCTGCAGCCTCATGCAAGTAAGTTTCAGTGGCTAATGACCACAGTAATGAACAGCAAATTTTAAATGTGTGATCAATAGAGTCAGATTTCATTCTGACATATGAGTGACAGAGTATCACCATCAGCTGGGATCATGGCAGCACACAAAAGCATTGCCAACATTCTGGAAGTCAATAACTGAGCTGGAATTTGCATTTGTTTTGCATTGAGGGCATGTAGGTTGAACATTGCATCAGTTTGCTGTGCATTTTTAGCTGCAGGAGCTGTACGCAACCTCCAGCAGACTACCTACACTCATCAAAATTATTTACGAATAGTTATTGTCAACAGCATCTAAAATGGTAAGCTGAGTTGCACAATTCATTAGAATAGCAGAAAGCTCTCATGACTGATATCAAGGCTGTGCCCTGGTCTGTTTCAACTTCCATAGAAAGACATTGCAATAAACAATGAAGGACAGTTGTTAAATACCTCATAGATGGCCATCGTTCTATCCTTTGGAAAGTGGAGTCTTTCAGTGAACTGATCATAAATATACAAAATAAAGATCACAAATTTCCTGTGGAGATATATATGCTCAAATTTCCTTAAGATTGAATACTTATACCACCCTTCTGAAATCTCTAGGTCTGCCATTTTTAAAACAGAACAGATTATCGAATGTGGCAACTAATTTAATCTACATTTATTGCCATTTCTCCTTAAATGTAGTTTCATACTCTTCTCTGGAAAATGTGAACCATATCACATTTTGATCGATACATTGTCTCATTGAGCTATTCCTAACCCTCTGCCTATGTCAGTATTTCAAAATGTTCCTGTTCATTAAACTAATTCATGTCAATTTTGATGAGGAGCAAACTGCATGAAAGGAAGTGTAATTGATTATCTTAAATAGCCTTCTATTCACTTTGATTAAGTTTACAAATTCTCAAAGGGATGGCACTTGAACATTTCCTCTGAACATTAGGTAAATAGTTATTATAATTTCAATACATTTCATTTGTTTCTACATTTCCACAAAAATTCGCAAAGTCTAAAACTCAGCCCCTGAGAACTTGAACAGAATATTTCTAGCACTTAACGTTCAATAACAAAAAAGCAACTACGTACTTACTGGTTTTGTAACACTCATGGACAACAGGAAGAAGCATTCATGGAAATCTTGCGCCAATGCCCTTTTGTACAACGACACTATTATTGGACAACTTCCTGGCAGTTGTAAATAACCATTCCACGGGGAACATTTGAGAGGAAAACTGAATGAAATATAGTTTGTCTCAACAGGATCTTCATAGCTTTACAATAAAAAATGTAATGTCAGACAAAAATACCACTGCTGTGTGCTGTTTACTGTAAAAATTAAAATTAATCTCCATTTTTTTTAACCAGGGTGTCTGGTTCAAATTCAATACTTCCTTTAGCGAATCACTGTGATATGAGCTAAATGAACAAACTTTTCAGGTACATTGCTCTGAAGAATCAGAATGACAGGTAGTATTACTGCTTACCCACACAATACGTTGAGTAAGTAACCAAATAAATTAGTAGTGATCTGGAAATAAAACTAGAGAAATGGACATTGGAGAATATATGGTGCAACTTATCATTAGATGATCTTATTGGGAATCCAAATTGGAGGTTTGTGAAAGGGGAAATGTATTATTTGAATACATGAATCACTATCTTAACAAATTACATCTCCTTTAGGGTTAAGAAAATAGCATTAGCTTAATGAGATTTGACGGGGATGATTGATTACTGTTATGATACAAGTTGATTTTACTTAAGGAGAAGGCAGATCCCAGACTAAAATCTGATTGATAGTGTTTTTTTTAATTTCATGTGGTGGTCTTACACTGAAATATAAGCATGCAATACTGCAGATTTGGTTTTAAGAGTAGACAGAAGTTGGTTATGAAATGTAAATAAACACAAAATAAAGCAAATCAATTTATTTACATATAATACAATTTGAAAGATTTCAAAACACATGGCAAAATAAAATCCTATGTATTTGCCAAGCCACCAGTTTATAGCTCTCCCTTTTCTATCGCAATTCCCAGTCGTGAGAGCTGATAATCTTTAACTTGGATATTCACACAAATAAACTTAAATTCTGTTCTGAAGAAGGGCCACTGGACTTGAAACATCAACTCTGCTTTCTCTCCTCAGATACTGCTAGACTTGCTGAGTTTCTCCAGCAATTTCTGTTCTTGTTTCAAATCTTCAGCAAGTCTTTGTTGTATTTATGTGCTTAAATTTTCTTAGCTTCAAATAACCCTTTTTGGTTTCTAGGCAACCACTTCTAGTTTGGAATGTTCAAAGTAAAACTGTTACAATTATGCAAACTATTTTCTAACACTTCTGAACTAATTCCTTTTTCCAGGAGAAACTGTTGTCACATCTGATCCTAGCTGGGTAATCTACAAATTGCCCAAAAGCTTTTCATTCTGTGTGTAAATTATCAAATGTTGGTTTTCTAAACCAAAATCAAACTGGTTTCTTCAATGTTTGCTCTGTCCAACCATAAATCTGTCATAGTACAAATAAATACACATTATCACTCCAAGAGTGCTCCTGTTAGCTGCTGTTGGACATGCACTGGCTTAAAATTGTGGCACCAGAAAGGTAGATAAGTTAATTACCTTTCATGTAGACAAAAAAACCCATGCCACTAGTTTAAATTCCAGTTCTTGAAATAGATGATATTATTACACATCTTACACATGTTACATCACTTTGCAAAATCACTGTAGAGTCTTGACTTACAATTGTGCAGTTATCCTGGTTACTGCAGTGTTGCAAGGACATGGGTATGTCCTGTTTTACTAGATACTCCATTGCAGAAGAAAAACACAAATTTGCAAAAACAGAACACAGCACACACAAAAAACAGCAAGTCACTCAATTCACTGGCAATTAATGCTAGAAATGGTGATCTAGTGAAAGAATTCAAGCAGGGCTCAGTGGAAAACAAACAACCATTGAAACAGCAAGATCTAGGCATCCAAGAAAATAAAAAGAAAAATGTTATTGAAGAGGCTGGACAGTTATTGGAGAGTTATTGTTCATGATATTAAAGTCACTATATAAACGTAAGTTGCTGCTGTTGTTCTTGTTTATCAGTTTTGCTAATTATAGTATTGCCTACTAAGTGGGGCTGGCCGCCATCCATTTCCCAATCCCAGTGAGGAGACCAGACGTAGATTGTCTCATCCTGGCTATCTAACTAACAAAGGTTATGTTGCAGGTGCTGTAGGCTAGAAGAGAGGTCCTGTCCCTCAAGGGTGGGAGGACCAGACAGACCCACACAAGCTGTCTCTCTCTGAGATGACGAAGTCTGCATCTGCCCAAGTCCTCTTAGCATAGACTTTGGCTCCACAATACTGAGGACATCTACTATAGACATCTCATGTGCTCGAGCAGACAGGCTGAACTGTTTGCATCTAGCTCTGCTGATAACAGTGGAGTAGGATTATGTAGATCTAATAAAAACCAGGAAAGGAAAAGCGCCACCCATAAATTTCCCTCCAACACACGCACCATTCTGACTTGGTGCTATTTCTCCATTCCGTTGCTCAGTCAAAATCCTAACAGCATGGTTGGTGCATCCAACCCCATGAGCTGTACCACTTCAAGAAGGCAGCTCACCATTATCTTCTCATAGGCATTGAGAGATAGCCAACAACTGCTGGTGGAGCTAGTGATGACTACATTCCACAAATGGAGAAAAAGACATTTTATTTTCATGCAGAGGCTCACTTGGGCCCTGATTCAGGTTTAATGTTCTTTATGAGATTGAAGAAAAGAGTTAGTGTAAAACCTTCATTGTTATTGCTTCTGCTTCATTGCATTCTCCATTCTCATTGGTCTGTGAACAGTGGAGATTAAAAAATAGTGCTGGTTGATGAGGTGGCTGTAGATTCAAGGTTGCAGAATGGGTGACGGTGCAGTTTGCACAGAAGTTGTTATGAAAATCATGGAATACTGCAAAAACAATTTTTAAATGAAACATGCTTGAGTGAATGCTTCCCTGGCAACCAGTTCAATGTCTGCAACAAAAAGAGAGATTGCTAGAAAAACTCAGCATGGTGTTCAGCATCAGAGGAGAGAAATCAGAGTCAACATTTTGAGTCAAGTGGCCCTTCCTCAGACATGCCAATGTCTGCACTTACCAGAAACACAACTGGCTGCTTCTCAGCCTTCTCCTCCTCTTCCATTCCTCACTTACTTTCTCACAGCAATCTGGGTGTGCTCCTCCTTCTCTTGAGCCAGGTCTAGTCCTCTCCACAGACATGTCAACCAGGTTGCCCTTGATCTATAGACCCTGTTCTGGGGCATCATCCCCTTTGTGGTGCAGCCCAGTGTTTATGCTCTCAGTTCCGTGAATCTACCTATGGCTGTGAAGGAGGCATCTACTGCTGTTACTGAAGTTGATGTGGCTGCTGCACTGGACTGCACTCCAATTCTCCCTCAGGGGCACAGGCAACAAGTCAAGACTGACCTTAGTGGACACCGAGGTATTTCACAATTATTAGACAGAGCCGTTGTTCCCAAAGTAATCCACGAATTCAACCTGAAAGCATTACACTCATCAACCTTAGTCTTTCATGGTAGCTGACTACAGTCTTGTCAGTTTCTTCCATTATACAGTTGCTAGGTTAGTTGTAGTGAGCAATGATTTCCTGATGTTCATTAACCTCTTCCAACTGGGTTGACACAGAATGGGACTCAATGGCAAAGTCAGAATACAGGGTTAAATAAGTTTGTAATTTTCTTTTCAATTCAATTTAATTGGTTTCCCAGCAGATCCAAGGAAGCTTCCTGGTTATTAAGGAATCCATGCCAGGGAAAGGCAGAAGAGGATAGGTTAATGTCGAAGTGCCACTTTGACATCACTTTAGTGGATTTAAATCATTAGATGTGTCCAAACCTTCATCTCATGGCCTGGGAAAATTTTATTCTTCCATCCAATCAAATTCTATTAGCATCGGATTTGTCAGTTTTTAAAAAAATTTAAATGTGAGTTATTGAAAATACAAGCTTTTAAATAAAAACTCTTTCAAATATAAGGTGTCTAAGATAGACACAAATCCTGCTGGATCAGAGATAATGTGAACTGCAGATGCTGGAGAATCCAAGATAACAAAGTGTGAAGCTGGATGAACACAGCAGGCCAAGCAGCATCTCAGGAGCACAAAAGCTGATGTTTCGGTCCTAGACCCTTCATCAGAGACGGGGATGGGGAGAGGGTTCTGAAATAAATAGGGAGAGAGGGGGAGGCGCACTGAAGATGGAGAGAAAAGAAGATAGGTAGAGAGGAGAGTATAGGTGGGGAGATAGGGAGGGGATAGGTCAGTCCAGGGAGGACGGACAGGTCAAGGAGGTGGGATGAGGTTAGTAGGTAGGAAATGGAAATGTGGCTTAGGTGGGAGGAGGGGATAGGTGAGACGAAGAACAGGTTAAGGAGGCGGGGACAAGCTGGGCTGGTTTTGGGATACAGTGGGGGAGGGGACGAGCTGGGCTGGTTTTGGGATGCAGTGGGGGAAGGGGAGATTTTGAAGCTTGTGAAGTCCACATTGATGCTATTGGGCTGCACGGTTCCCTGCTGGATGCATTGTTGTACTTTCTTGTGGCAATCAAAGGATGAATTCCATACATTGAGCAAAGAGTTGAACATAAGAAATAGGGCAGGAGTAGTCCATTCAGCCCCTCAAATCAGCCACATCATTCTATAATGTCATGGCTGATCTGCCCCAAGCTATAACTCTTCTTTCATGCCAGCTCCTTATAGCCCTGAACTCATCGATATTTCAAAAATCTATCTACCTTTGAATACTTGATGGTCTAACGTCCATAATGTTCTGGGGTAGTGAATTCCAGCCTTTCCTTCACATCTCAGTTTTAAATGAATGTCCATGTATTCTGTGACTGTGAGAACTCTCACTCACGGAAACATGTCCTCAGCATTTATCCCGTGAATGCCCCTCAGAATGGTTTTAGCCCTGGAGTCATACACCATGGAAACAGAACCTTTTGGTCCAACTCATTCCTGCTGACCAGGTTTTCTATACTGAATTAGTCCTATTTGCCTGCATCTGACTCATATCTGTCTCAACCTTTCTGCTTCAGGGACCTGTTCAAAAATCTTTTAAATGCTGCAATTATACCCACCTCTGCCCTTTCCTCTAGCTGCTTGTTCCATTTACACATAACCTTCTGTGTGAAAAAGCTGCCCCTTCAGACCCTTTAAAATCTTTCCCCTCTCACCTTAAATTTGTGCCCTATAGTTTTGGACTTCCCTACCTGAGGAAAAGATCTTGGGTATTCACCTTATCTTCATGACATTATAAGCCTCAATATCACCTCCCAGCCTCCTACACTCCAGTGAAAAGTCCCAGCCTATCCAGCCTCTCTTTATAACTCAAACCTTCCAATCTCAATAACATCCTTGTAAATCTTTTCGCACCCTTCCAGTTTAATTACATCCTCTGATAGGGTGACCAGAATTGTATGCGGTACTCCAAATGAGGCCTTATCAATGTCTTGAACAATTGGAACATGATGTCCCAATGCCTGTACTCATTGTTGTGACTTTTGAAAGCAAGTGTGTCAAGCACCTTCTTCACCATCCTACCTGCAGAAATCACGCCCCATTCTTCTAAATCCTACTAAATAATAGCCAAAATGACTTTGCCATTCTTAATAAGTTAACCCATTGAAATGTTAACATGCCTTCCTCATATTTAAACTCTAACTTCCAAACAATAGAGGCCAAAATTCCATTTGCCATTTTACTTACTTGCTGCATCTGCATTTTAATATTTAATAGTTCAAGCAAAGTAAGACCTAGATCTCTCTGTGTTGTACTTTTCTTGGATTCACTTGCAGCATTCAAGAAATACTGTGCCTTTTGATTCTTCCTATCAAAGCGCCTGTTCTATGACTTTCTAACATTTCCTACATCGTCCGATTTTTGTCTACTCATTAAACCTATTATACCAACTTGCAGATTGCCCTCATCCTAAATGGCCTCCCACCTATTTTTGTATCAGTAGCAAAACCTGGCCACATTGCACTCCACCCCCTGCTCCTGGTCATTAATATATACTGTTTAATTTGGGCACCAGGAATGATCCTTGTGACACTCCACTCATTACATCTTTTCAGGCTGAAATAAGTCCTATTAATCCTGACTCTGTCTTCTGTATATTAACCAATCCTCAATCCATGCTGTCAGGTTATTACTAATAGTGAGCATGCCTATCTTGAGCAATAACCTTTTATGTGGCACAATATCAAATACCTTTTGAAAATCCAAATACATGACATATAACAGTTTCCCTTTATCAGATCTACTTGTCATGTCCTCAAAGGATTGCAGCAAATTTATCAGACATTATTTCCCTTTAATTGAACCATGTTGACTCTGTTTGATTATGTTTTCTTTAGGTGCCCTGTTATTTGTTTCTTCATAATGGACTCTAGCATATTCCCAGCAAGAGATGCTAGATTAACTGGCCTATAGTTTTCTCATTTTTGTCTCCCTGCCTTCTTGAACAGGGGAATCACATTGGTCGTTTTCCAATCTGCTGGAACCCTTTTGGAATTCAGTGAGTTTTCACCATTTTGACTAATACCTCCAATCCAAATGGTTTGATGACCTCATAGGAAGGGTATCAGCACAACATAGGGAAACCAGAGGCCAGTTTAACCTTGACTGCAGGGAGCCTAAGAGGTGATTGTAAGACATTCAATGTACAGATGATTGTTGATAAAAGAAGAGGGAAACAAATTTAGGGGAGGTTAACCATTGTTCAAGCCTTTCCAAATGAGTAAAGAACAGCTTTGGTGAATTGTAAGTTAGAAACAGTATTTGATGAGACTTTACCCTTAAATGATGCCAAAACGTTGGGGGAAAAATGATTGAAAAGAGAAAGTTTCTGTCACGAGAAGTTGTTGAGTAGGAGATTACTACTAGTGTAGCTTGGAATTCATCCAAGCTTCATTGTTCATCCAGCTTGACAACAGATTTAAATAAGTGGTTCAACCGACTTTTACTTGGTTTAACTTAATTTAAATACTCGAGGCTTCTTATAACTTAAGCGTGAAAATTTGATGGAATTTAGCTGTTGCATCAGGGGTTGGGGTGTCTTCAGCTGCTCAACTAGGGGTGGGGGAGAAGTGGAGTGAGAGAATGGGTGCAGGGCTGGAGGAGAATGTTTAGTGATTTGGTGGTTAGGAATGGGGATGTCCAGATACACGTTTTATTTGCACTAGCCCTTCCCTTTGGAATTCAGGCAAGTAAATAGAGAATATAATTGTAGAACGGAGAATAGACTGTAGCAGCAAATTCAGTGGTCTGGTTTAAATTGGTGAGAAAATTTGGTGAGCATTTAATTCTAAATATCTTTCATTCCCAGCATCATTGTTCCTCCCTGCAATTGATAATATTTAGCGGAGTGGTACAATATACATAATAATTGTTCAGATAGGGTATAAAGATTTCGCGTCCAAACATTTCATCCACACAACTCTTCGAGCCGTTACCTGCCCCACAACAGGTTGCAGATCACGCATTGAGCTTACAAACCTTTTCAGAACCCATTGATTCTGAGGGATTGCCCAAAGATTGAGATAAATTTTACCAACTCAGTAATTTGAGAATTTAGTTACTATACCATACAAAATTGAGTTCAATAACATATATCTACATTTTAAACTTAAACCTTCCAAATCCAATTTCAAGGAAAAGCTCTCCATGAAAAGCTAACACAGTCAGAAGTTTATTTGAAACACTTTTGGTGTTTATTTCTTTCATGATTGGCTACTAATTGCAATTTTGGCCAAAGAATGAAAAGATGTCAGTTTTAACAAATTAGTATTTGTTATAGTATAAAATCTTCAGACCTTACCTGAGATAAGTTTGGAAACAAATAAATATATTTTCTAGGCCTGCTGATCACTCAATAATAAGGAGCAGGAAATTAACACAGATCCAGATTAGGAAACACCAGCACTAAGAAAAGTGGGAATGTTTCATTTAATTCATCCATGAGTGTAGTTTGAGCCTTGCATCTAAGGAAGGAGGTGCTAGTTTTGGAGGGAGCCTAGAGGAGTCTCTCAAAAATGATCCTTGAACAAGAAACAGTTCAGGACTCTGAATTTCAAAGGATGGGGTGGGGGTCACATTGAAGCTTACAGAATACTGACGAGTCTGAATAGAATGGAAGTAGAGAAGATGCTTCCACTAGCAGGAAAGACCAAGACCAAAGGGCAAAGTCTAAAAGTGAAGGGACAACCCTTTCAAAATGAAATAGGATGGATTTCTTCAGCCAAAGAATGGTGAATCTGTGGAACTCATTGGCACAGAAGGTTGAGGAGGCCAAGCCATTGAGTGTATTTAAGCCAGAGGTAAATAGGTTCTTGATTAGTAAGGTGATCAAGACTTACAGACAGAGGCAATAGAATGGGGTTTAGAAGCAACCCTGCCACGATCAAATGATGGAGCAAGCTTGATAGGCCGAATGGCCTAATTCTGCTCCTACATCTTATGGTCTTAAGAAGACATGCTGGGTTGTTCTAATATCATCACCCCCAAAGAAATTTTAAAAAGTACCACTTTTAGAATGGCCAAAAACATTATAAAGTTGTACAAAAGAAAGGGTACTTAATAATTGAAATCACTTTATTAAATTAGTGTTGAACGTGCACTTGGGCCCACTGCAGTGCCTATCAGCTGTTGAAGGCCTCAAGTATATAGTATGTTCCTTGTCTGTGGATAACTGAGATATAGATCAAATCTTGGGACACAACCAGAGTAATCAGCCTCATGAATGGGGGGTAGGCGATGGCCTAGTGTTATTATCGCTGGACTGTTAATCCAGAGACCAAAAAATACATCCTGGGGATCTGGGTTCAAATCCCACCACAGCAGATGGTGGAATTTGAATTCAATAAATATCTGGAATTAAGAATCTGATGATATCCATGAATCCATTGCCAATTATTGGAAAATCCATCTGGTTCAATAGTGTCCCTTTAGGAAAGAAAACTGCCATCCTTACCTGGTCTGGCCTACATGTGGCTCCAGGCCCACAGCAATGTGGTTGACTTTTAACTGTCCTCTAGGCAATTAGGGATGGGAAATAAACACTGCCTAGCCAGCGATGTCCTCATCCCATGAATGAATAAAGGGATTGGTTCTAGCCTAGAACCCATTGACCAGGCCAAGGAGAAAGCCCACAAGTTCCTTGGTGGGGATGATCTGGGTGTTTTTATTTCGCAATACACGTAATTGATATATCCATTTGGGCATCAAATAGGATTGAACAGATGATTAACAAATAGGTTTCAGGGGAGAAAAACTGATTAAAATCCTAATTTGCTGCAATAAATTATTGAAATATTTAAGTATTGTTTTAGAAATATTTGCTAAGGTGGGAATCAGTTGATCTTTAATTTTAAGGCATATTTACCTCCACATTGTGGAAAGAAAAATAAGCAAAGCATTAAATATAAAAATAATTGTTCAATATATAGCATCAGTGGAGTTCAGTAATTATCTGTATTTATTATCAGCCTTACAAGGATGAAACATTTGACAGCCAAAGCACTGAAAGTAATAATTTCCTTGTCCATATCAATCATAAACTAATTAGCCCTTTGAAATGTGCACAACACTCTACTAAGATAAAATGTATAAAATGTGTGATACAGTCAGTAAATTGAAGATCAATAACAGGAGGCAAATTGTGATACTCAAATCACTTCAGTTACGTATTTTCTAAAACTAATCATCTCTTTCTAGTTCTTTGCAGTTAGTTTTATCATTTGCTTTAAATTTATTATGGTAGCAAATAGGCACCATATTTTGCATAATTAAAAAAAACACAGTTGCCATATCATTTATCACCCAAGAGAACCCACATTTAACTCAAGCTTCACTATCATGTCATTTTATGGCAGTAGTCAGTTCTTTCCATATTTCAGTACTTTACAAAATTGCTTGGAAAACAATTCCTCTGATTTCTACTGAATCTTATTTTATTAGCAGCAGTTGTTGGGATCGATGATGAACTGGTAAGATAGATACAGAACTGACTTATAGAAGACAGAGGGTAGAGATGGAAGGGTGTTTTCTGACTGGAGAGCTGTGACCGGTGATCAGTGCTGGGATCCTGTTGTTTACAATATATGTAATAGTAAACAATATATTTAGCATATATTTGGAGGAGAATGTAAGTGGCCTGATTAGTACTTTTGTGGGTGACACAGACTGGGAGAGCTGTAGACAGTGAGGATGATTGCCAGAGGATATGGCAGGATATAGATTGGCTGGAGGCTTGGGCAGAGAAATAGCAAATGAAGTTTAATCTGGACAAATGGGATGTGATGCATTTTGGAAGATCCAATGCAGGAGGGAAGGTATACAACAAATAGCAGAACACTTCATAGAGTTAACATAACAACGGATATGGGTATACAGGTTTACAGTCCCCTGACAGTTGCAGCATAGGTTGGATAAGGTGGTCAAGAAAGCATGTAGCATGCTTGCTTTCATTGGTCAGGGAAGAGAGTATGAAAATTAGCAAGTCATTTTGCAGCTGTATAGAACTTTATTTAGGCTACATCTGGAATATCGTGTACAGTTCTGGTCCTTCAGTACAGGAAGGATGTAAAGGCGTTGGAGACGATACAGGAACATTTTACGAGGATGTTGTATAGTTTCAAGGGTATTATCTATGGGGAGAAATTACACAAACATGGTCTGTTTTCATATAATGTTGAAGGATAGCATGGATAGTTGGAATCTTTTTCCCAGGTAGAAATGTCAATTAGCAAGGAACATAGGTTTAAGGCAAAAAGGCTAAGTTTAAAGTGAGACACGAGTCTTTTACACAGAGAGTTGTGAGAGTCTGGAATGTGTTGTTAGAGGTGGTGGTGGAAGCAGATACAATAGCATCTTTTAAGTGAAATTTTGACAGATATATGAAGAGTCAGGAAATCATAGGACATTAGCATGTAGAGGCAGAAAGTTTTTATTTTAGAAAGGAATCATGTGTTGTGCAGTCTTGGTGCGATGAAGGGTCTGTTCCTGTGCTGTGCTGATCTTTGTCCTATGTTTTTGTTCAAAATATTTATGGGATATTTGCCATTGATGTAATGGCAATGTTTGCTTGTATAATTTTGAACTGGCTAATAAATATTCAGAATAAACCATTAGAGATGAAATAAGAATCACATAATGAAGCATTTTTAATGAAAATGATTAAAAGTGAAAAATACCTGTCTTAATCTATTTTGAGGTATCTTGTGTACTAAATGAGATATTGTCTACAGTTTACAGATTAAATTCTTAGTTGCACCTCAAGATAGCTCAACTTAAACACTCATGAATCAATAATAAGTACCTGGTTCATAGTTTAGCTCTTTGGTAATAATTGCTAAAAAAAACGCTGTCATGGTTACACTTTTATTCACAACACATTTTAAAACAGTGTCTCAAAGGTAGTTACAACTTGTGTATTTTTTTGGATATGCAAAACATTTGTATTGTTAACATAACCTTTCTACAACATAATATACACGTCAAATGCTGTTCATTTTTTTACCCCATTAACAACCTTTGTATATTTCTGTGTAGAGATTGGAAGCCTTGAACTGTAATATATATTTATAGATTATAGATGAATTGGTTCATCTGTTTTTGAAAAGGCAAAATATTTTAACAGTTCAATTACAAAAAAGGAACTGAATGCTTTTTAGTATAACATTAAAATATTCAAAGCAGAAGTGAAATATCTGTCTATCAAAAGAACCAATATTTCAACATAACATACAATAATTTCTGTTCACACTTTCCCATTAAATTATTAAGTTATTCAGCCTAACAGGATCAGTCATCACTGCTGATCTAATGAAATTAATTGCACTCACAAATAGTTCACAAGAAGGCACTTTGAAAGAATGGTTTTGATTTCATTCACATTTGAGATGAACAGCATACTTTTCACTTGATCGCTTGTTGCCAGGGATGTCGAAATTTACTGATTCACAATAAAGCTTGTACCTACATCCGGAATCAAGTGTGTTTGTAGGGATGGCCAGGTATGTGAGTTTTTTGCGATACTTCACCAATTAGAAATATGCAATGCAAATATATGGGTTCAAGTTATTTCTTTCAACTCCTTCGAGTATCTGGGTCTTCTGAATGATAAAAGTAGAAAATTTGTAAGATCATACTTTATGCCAGTGCCAAAGCACACCAAGAGTCTTGTCTGAGTGGAACATTAACTCCAGTCTGTGGGATTGCAGTGGCTGAGGTATAAGAATAATCTTCTGGTACATATTTCAATTGTGAAGGACCACGGTTCAAGTCTTCTCGACTTAATATAGCTGTGGGTGGAGCCTACAGAAATAAGAATCATTAAACTTTTTCCAGTAATGGTGTAAGGAATAATTTATTTTATATAAATATGTATATTTATTCCATTCCAACCAAGTTTTGTGCTTTGAACTTTGAAGTATAAGTGCAGCTTATTATATAACTACAAAATGTTATTCTATGATCACTAAGATAATACTTTTCTCATTTACAATTAATCCATTAACAAAATAAAATTCAGTAATTACATTTGAGATATTTTCCAACCACATGCAAAGACTTAGTAATTGTTTATCTTATTCCAACTACTAAATAATCAATCTACCTGTTTTATGTAATTGTTTTCTTAGGTTACACGCTTGATCACATTTAATGCCAAAGGAAATTGCATTTCCTCTTACATTACCTGAGAAACAGACACAACTGTTTGACCTGCATATGGAGATGAGGCCAGATCAGATTCAGTTTTGATAGTTGATGCATTTTCAGAGTTCGACATAGAAGATGGGGAATTGGTTCCTGAAGCTGTCCCTTGAAGAAAACAGAATTTGGGAACTAATTCAGCTTATTATCAGTGTGGCTTATATCAAAGATATACAAAAAGTTCAAATTATATCAAAGATATATAAAGACATACAATTCCTATTTGATTATTGAGGTATTCTTTCAATTAATGGAGAGAGAATTCTCACAGCTTCTGAAGTAAATATGAGGTGACCAAATTAGCTAATGCTTGTTGTGCAAAATGACAGCAAATTGGCACTCTGTTTTATGCCATGTTAGATTTTCTCATCCACTATGGTAAAGGTTCTTCCATCCAGTGAGTTATTTTTGAAGAATTTGCAGGCAGTCAATTTTGCATATAGAAAAACCTGACAAACAGCAAATGAGATGAATGATTAACTAGGTGGCGTCAGTTGAAGCACGAATCTTGGAAGTCCATATTCTTATTCAAATAGTGCCAGGGAAGAGAGTAATTCCAACTATTCAGCACTCCTATCAGTAACTGCACTAAAGCCCTAGCATAGATTATGTGCTCAACTGTGGCTTAGATGCATAACTTGTTAATCCAAGATGCAGAACTGCCAGCAATGAATTGAATTTGGCAACGGGGGTTGGGTAATTTTTTTTCTCACTCTGCTGATAAGTTAACAGCTCAGTGGTTGGCGCTGCTGCCTCACCGTGCCAGGGACCTGGGTTAAATTCCACCCTTGGGTGACTGATTGTGTGGAGTTTGCACATTCTCCCTGTGCCTGTGTGGGTTTCCTCCGGGTACTCCGGTTTCCTCCCACAGTCCAAAGATGTGCAGGTTAGGTGGATTGGCTAAGTTAAATTGTCTGTAGTGTTCAGGGGTCTGTAGATTAGTTGTGTTATAGGGGGATGGGTCTGGGTGGGATGCTCCAAGGGTTGGTGTCGACTTGTTGGGCTGAAGGGCCTGTTTCCACACTGTAGGGATTCTATGATTCTTTGAAAAGTAAGTTCCCAAAGCAGTAATATAATAGTCTTGGCACTATCATACTATACTGAGTCTTCATTTCATGGTGGATTGTTATAGTATTAAACAGTCTTACCACCTTTAACAAGAAAAATTATTTTACTCATGTCCTTCAACAAGAATGAATCATTCACCCGCTATGATACTAGACACTCAAAGTCTACTCAAAAAAATTGTAATCATTCAATCTTAAGGTGGGGAGGCAGGGAATTTACGAAGTCTGAAGGGTGGAAAACAGGTGTGTGATGTGGCCTAATGAGATGGGGCATCTCTATTTTCTGAACATGGGTTGAGCTGCAAAGGTAAATTCACTGGTGCATCAAACCTTGTCTTGGTTTCTCGGTTCATGCCTATAATACACTAACATTTCATGAACAGTCACTTGTGTAAAACTAGTTTTTCAATGGCATCTGTTCACGTAAAGGTGGCTTTGAGAAGTTGTGTGGAAGGGCAGAAATTTTCATTCACTCTACACCGAAAGGGAGGGGAGAGGCAGAATATATTATTCTTCCTTGGACTGCAAAATTTGAGTCAGTGTGAAAAATGGGTGACTATATCACGAGGTTGAGTTCACGGAGGAGTAGAAGATGGAACCAGAGGAAGGCAAAGGATGGGTAAGGAGCATGGTTAAGTGAAGTGAGATGGGTCTGGTATCCTGATTGTGTTGGTTAGTACCAGGGGCAGACAAGGAAGGAAAGAAAGGGCCTAAAGAGTGCTATCAGAATCTGCCCGTTTTGAGTATCCAGGGTGCTGGCTGACAGAGTCCTCGCAAGGGTTTGTGCCTAGCCATATCATTTGAATTATCCTAGTTGACAGTCATGAACAATTCAGAAGAGAGGGGCTTATTTGGTGTAGTTGTAGTAGTGTTCCTACCTCTGAGCAGGAGCCCTGGGTTGAAGTCCCAACTCCTTCAGAGTGTGCCATAATATCTCTGAATAGGATGATTAAGAAATATCCAACTAAATTGTTGATTATTAAAAAATGAAAGGGTCATCTGAGGCTGCAAGTTACCATATATTCCACAGGGTGACAGGTACAACACCAAACTATAGCATGAACATTCAAAAGGGAATAAACGAAAAAAACACAACCATGGGTTTCTTCCACAATAAAGGAAATGCTCTACCTCTGCTGTTGCCATGAGATGTGCCTGTAATTCTCTAAGTTAGTATCAATAGCTAACAATGATGCTCACCTCAATGCAGTATAATCAATGGAATGTGAATATTTACAAGCGAAATTTAAGTTTGAAAAACACTTGTGTCAACTTTGTGTCCACAATTTCAAAATCCTTGGGGTTGCCATTGACCAGAATCTGGGCTGGAATCACAATAAATACTATGGCTAAAAAAGCAGATCAGAGGATAGGAATCTTGTAGTGAGTAACTCTATTCCTGACTTCTCAAAACCTGTTAACCATCTGCAAGGCACAAGTCAGGACTCTGGTGGAATATTCTCCACTTTCTTCCATGAGTGCAGCTCCAACAACACTCAGGATGCTTCACACTTTCCAGGACAAAGGAATGCCCTTTACTGGCAAACATAGTGGCAGCAGTGTGTAATGTTTCATAACATGCCTTGCAACAGCTCACCGAGGTTCCTTAGCACCTTCCAAACCTGCAAATCGTGTAAAAGAATACCACCACCTGCAAGATCCCCACCAAGAAACATACCATTTTTTCCTACTATTGGATCAAAATTCTTGAATTATCTCCCTAACAACATTGTGGGTGTTATCTACACCACATGATTGCAGTAATTCAAGACAACAGCAGCTCCCCACCTCCTTCTAAAGTACAACAAGGAGTGGACAATAAGTGCCAGGCTAGCCTGCACCAGACACATACCATGAACAAACAAAAAATCCTGAAAGGAGTTGAGCAGGATAATTGTGGCTGTGAGGCAGAGACTCCTTGTTTCCCCAGAATGCTCTTTCAAAGATCTCCTATTACTGCCATATTGTCAGCTTTTGGCTATTTAACATGGAATATGATCCAGTGCTGCTGAATCTCAAGGGCAGCATAGGGCTTGGTGATTAGCATTTCTGCCTGTCAGTGTCAGAAACCCAGGTTTAATTCCATCCTTGGGCAACTGAATGTGTGGAGATTGCACATTCTCCCCTTGTCTGCATGAGTTTCCTTTGGGTGCTCTGGTTTCCTCCCTCAGTCCAAAGATGTGCAGGTTAGGTGGATTGGCCATGCTTAATTTCCCCGTGGTGTCCAGGCATGTGCAGGCTAGGTGGCTTAACTATGGGAAAATATAGGGTTTTGGGGATGGGGTGGGGGGCTGGGTCTGGGTGGGTTGCTCTTTGGAGGGTTAGTGCACACTTTATGGGCTGAATAGCCTCTTCCAAAATGTAGGGATTCTAAGTGTTTCCCCTGCATATGACTGGCTCTTTAAATTACAGGTTGTGATTTTTGTGGGGAAATGGGGGAGAAAGCAGGAGTATGAATGGTGCACAGTTTCAGTTCTGCCTTTAGGGCTGGAACACCATTAACACAAACTTAACCTATAACTGGGGCATATTAGTAATAGTGTTTACATCACAGAATCTATCAAAAACAAATCTAATTACTCTTGGTGTGCAAAGGGCGTTATACAAGATCTGCTTCCTCTATATCATTTGAGAATAACTCTCTTTTGATATCAAAAGATATGAAAATATCCCTGCAAGATTTGGTAAGGGATTTAATTTGCTTTTCTTGAGACACATCTGTGCAGAACCCCCTTCTGGATATTTTATTGCATGCTTCACCATCTAAAAATATTCTATAATGTATACTCAAACATCTACTTAAATGTTTCACACAGTATGTTTTGCTTTGTTTAATCTAAACTACTCAAACCTAATAAACCTTTTCAACAGACTAACACATGTCAGATTGATTACATATTGTTTCTACCATTTCTCACTATAGTGTAAGCTAGAATGATAATGGGAGGCTTGGAGAAAAATGATTCTAGCTGCATTTAAGGTTAGAGGTGTAATTAATGTTAAAGATTGCGACTTTTACGATGTGCATTATATTGTTTTACATTGAATAAATGAGAATGCAGCCTGAAAGCACAAGAAGAAAATCAAGTTTTAACTACTATGAATGAATACTTTTGCAGAGTGTTAAGTCTGGATGAAGTCCTAGAGGAGCACAGTTCTGGAACATCAATATGTTCACCAAGCACTGGAAAAATCATTTTCTGGATATTATCGCTTACATGTTGGTAGGAAGCAAGAAATTCCTACGTGCAGCTCCTATCATCCAACAACATTAGCTTGGCAATGGCTTTCTCTTGGTGAGACAGTGACAGGATAGCACAGAGAAATAACTACATGTAGAAGCATAATTAAGCCTTTTACCTGAGGACCCCTTGGATTTGCTAACATTCTTAGGTTTTCTTTTCCTTGTCTGAATGCTTTCTTTTTTCATGGCCAGTGGGCGTGGTACCTGCACAATATAAAAATAATATAATTAACTCCAATCCCATATAAAACACAGCATATCACTTTGCATGTTGCAGTAAGTTCAACACAAATCCACCTTAAAATTATATATATTTTGCTTTTGGTATAGTTTCTGTGGAACCTGCTCAAACCCTGGATCACTTGTAGCTTGTTCTCCTTTGAGCCTTGAAGCTGCCAGGGTGTTGGAGAGCATTAAGTTCACTATCAACACAGACAAGCTACAAATCTTGCAGTATGGAACTGCTATAGGTAATTATTTTGAAATCAAAATGTGTTAAATTGCCGATATATGTTTAATCATATTCCAAGGCACTGTGCAATGCTGAAAGTTCTACGTAGATGGATATGTACATCTGTGGTCAACACCCCTTCAATTCATCAAAATGCAACAAGTGTGACTGCACGCCCTGTACCAGCCCATCACTGTCTCACCAAGAGAAAGTGGAAACTTTCATTGCCAAGCCAATGTTGCTGGATGATAGGAGTTGCATGTAGGAATTTCTTGCTTCCTGTGATATTTATAGACAGTCACTACTCCATTCACTTGACTGCAGTATGCAATTCTATTGATATAATAAGGGTTTGAGGGGCTGTTTATTTGCATTTTGCATAGCTTATGTGGGATAATGACTCAAATATATATGAAGAATATTAGCGGTTCTAGCTAATCAAAAAAACATTCATTTTCACCATCACTTGAATAAGGTTTGTTAATAAGACCATGTTTGTATGAGATAGGTCAATGTGCAGCAAATTAGTTGGAAAAATGCTTTTTTTGTGTTCTGACATCTGTGTTTAATGATTCCACTTTGAGTGCAACCTTTCTTAATACTTGACATTATTTTACTGTACAAATGACATGTTGAAGTATTCTGATTTCAGCATAAGGCTCAGGTATTGAAGGATATACTTCCTGCACTGTCTTCATAACAAGGACGCATGTTATTCATTTCAAAACCAAAAAGAACAAGTTGAGACTTGCGTTCTTTATGTTCAACAATTTAGAACATCCAAAAGACTGTGTTTTAAATCAAATTCAAATGACACACTTTTGAATGATTTGAAGTAATTTGATCCCTTAGGGAATGGATTTATAGACTTCACATAGCTGGGTTTACTGGTAGTACTCTCATCTCTGAATCAAGTGGTTACAGGTTAAAGTTCTGCTTCTAAATGTGAAGCCATTATGTCAATTCTGCGTTGTCAGTCATTCTGCCTAACAAAAATGATGTTAATCCAAGGCATTGCCTACCTGTTGCAAAGGTATTTTGTGAAGAACTGTAGAGTTCTTCTGATGTCCCAACCACCATTCACCTCTTCATCATCAAATAGCAAGTTAGTCCATTTACTTTTGTGAACAACTGGGTCCTGTGTTTAACTACTGAACAGGAATGAATTTATTTAAAAAAAACTAATTACTTGTAAAGTGGTTTGATGCATCATGAGGGAATGTTATATCAATGTAAGTGTGGTCTTTATTTTTTCACTTCTGTTGAAACATGTATGTGATCTTCTAGATTCTTTAATTGTATTATCTGCTTGCTGTGAAATATCCAATTACATTAGACTGGTTTCACACGCCAAGGACAAATAGTAAATTGTGTGTCCTATGCAAAAATCTGCAGAGTAAGAATTTTCTAACATCGATACTTCAATGGATATCACAGTGCTCTTAAAATTCTCCTTTTGTCATAGCATAATATTATTCAGGGAAGAAGGAATTGGTCCTTCCTGTCAACCCTCAGGTTTCTATACCAAGATAATGAAACTACAGTTTTCTTTCTCCTTCTCTAACAGCAATTCATTTCATCCTTTTCTAAAAACACTTGCCATGGAATTATGTTTCATGTCAGCCATTGATAATCTGATCGTACACCTCCTTATAAAACTGGGCACCTAAAATTCCATTTCTTTGTCAACTTTAACTTAGAAGTGTGGTCCGTTATCATTAAGTTCTGTGCTTAACAAAAGAACTTGCCTGTATCAAAATTTACAATTGTCAGTTAAATTTGAAAGGCCTCTATGATCTCCAGAAAGTAACGGATTTATATGGATAAGTGTTTCCTCGTAATATAGCCTTCTAAGCCCTAGAATCAACCAAGTAACCTATATGTATTTAAGGTATCTTAAATTTCCTTTTAATGTGGCAATCAAAAATTGATACAGTCCTTCAGACATTTTTTCATGATTAAGATAACTTCAATAAGTGACACCTCTGAGGTATTCAATTTGTTTGTTTTCTTCACCTCTGTCAAACATTAAAGCACACATGTTAATAACCTACCTCACAGCTCATGTGCAATAAAAATATTTGTTCTGTCACCCACATTCTTGCTTTCTCCACCTAATCTCGTGATTTGTCACAGCCATGTTGAAACTTCTTTTACCACCTCGCTGCCTTTTAATCTAATTTGTCTGGGCTCCTTTGGATTGTAACATGTTGATACTTCATTGCATTCAGTCTGATACAATCTACAAATTTAAGACTCCTTAGATAAAACTTTGTATTTTACTGTACTCTGTGAAGCTAATGAAATTAGAAATCTGACTCCTCTCATCAGATTTCATGGCAACTAGTTTCCATTCTACAGCATTATTGTCAACTCTACAACCACATGTCAAACCAACTTAATACTTCACACACATAGAATCCCTACAGTAGGCAAAGAGGCTATTTAGCACATCAGGTTTGCACCAACCCTTCAAGGAGCATCACATCCAGATAACTATCCTAGCCCCATAACACAACATTTACCATGCTAATCCATTTAACTTGCACATCTTTTGACTTTGAAACTGAAATCATGAAAACCTGTCAAGAAGGATTTTGAAACAATGCACCATCAAAATAACAACCATTTTTTTTATATAAGGGACCTTTACAGGGAAACATCATGCCATACTTCAAAAACATTTTGCAATCTATATTAAGATAATAAAGTGTGAAGCTGGATGAACACAGCAGGCCAAGCAGCATCTCAGGAGCCAAGATGCTGCTTGGCCTGCTGTGTCCATCCAGCTTCACACTTTATTATCTTGGGTTCTCCAGCATCTGCAGTTCCCATTATCTCTGTTGCAATCTATATTACACTTGATGGTTTTCAACTTCACACTGATTATTTCACTTAGTTCTACAGTTTTCTTGTAGCTATCGGAACAACTTCCAGAAACCTTTGTGATCGAGAATAAGATGAATCTGTTGAAACTTAATTTAAGTATCAGATTCAGAGGCAAGGCTGTAGTCTAGGATTCATTTGTTATATTTAAATATCATTCATCTATTAATTACATTAAGAAAGTAAAATGAGTATGAAGATGTATTTATGGTGGGGGGGGGGCGTAGAATTGAAAAATGGGAAAGTTATACCAATTAACTGTGAAGCCTTGATTAAATGATACTTGGGGAGTGGTTACCATGTCATAGAAAGGATTTACAGGCACCAGAGAAATGCAACAGAAACATGATTTACAAGAATAATACCAGAAATGTGATATTTTGTCTGGCAGGAAGGGTTGAATAAGTTAGATCTCTTTTATCGTGGAAGGAGTTGGTGGCAATCTGTAATAATGTCTTCTAAAACGACATGGAATTTCCACTGAGAAAGGGAATGCTTCCACTTGTGTCAACAGCAAAATAAGAAGGTATCAATAAAAGATAATTACTGAGTACTGAAATAGGGAAATCAAAAGGATCTTCTTTCTCCAACGGGCAATGAATATGTATTTTCCACTGAAATTAGTTAAGCAGTATAGGATAGAAACATCTATGGAGACATTTGATAAGCATATATGGGAGTAGGAAATACAAGTCCCTTGGTGTATAATGTATACAGTTCTATGTAACACATTTCCAAGAAAACATTTCAACACAAGAACAAAGCTGCTGCTCAAGGTGAAGTCACCCATCTTATAAGTGCAACTAGTCTGATAAACATGTTTATCACAATTGTGATTGAGTGGAGAGAGAAAATATTTTGACAGACATTACAGTTTCTATTTAACAAGTTTTAACCATTCGAATTGAAAATAATAAGTAAAGAAGAACCTTTAATAAAGGCAGTGATTATTGGGAAGAAGCACTAGCATTAATATAATGTTTATAGTTTGCTGTTAGTTTGCAAGGTGTTATAGTCTCAGATCTATTTAATTCAAGAAGTAAAGAAATATTACCCCATGAAGTTTCATGTATAGTCCACAAGCATTACACACTGGCTCCCCTTCAGCATTCCTTCTCCAAAGGGTTGTAGTAGAAGTGTGGCAGTTAGTGCAACACAAACCAGCTCGTCTAGATGATGACTATAAAACAAAAGATTTGCACAAGCCATCAATAATATTACAAACTCTATTTATTATTTATTATGATCTAAGATTGTAATGCAACACTGTGGCAATGTGCTTAACAAATTGCAAAATTATTTTGAATGGCTGTCACAAGACTGTAATTTAACATTTCATGTTCATGACTCTCCCCTGCTGCCAATTTTATTTACCATGACTATGTTCATGGTGATATAAACATATCTCATGACTTTATAATAAAGCATGGCATTCGATACTTGTCTCATTGTGTTACTGTGTTCTAATCCATATTGAGAAAGGAATCTCACAATTTCTTGTGAGTGCTACATTTTAACTTGCGAGGTATCAGCTATTAGAGGCTTAAATGGTTTGTGCAGTAAAAATGACCCTAGTCACGCTGGTGTGTGTTATTTTCACACTGCGATAAAGGATCAAGGTCCCCCTCCTGCTATTGAAAGGCACAAGGCTAAAATAATTTATATTGTCAAGGCCTAAGTAGTTTATTGAAAATGGGGAATGGGCCTCTGAAAGGGGCCTCTTCACAACTCTGACCTTGTCAAGGAAGTTGTTGACCCCCAACATTGTGAAGTAGTGTTGTTATTTAACACATAAAAATTATGAGTTTGTTTTGAAGCCCCATTCTACATAGAATACTGATAGAAGACAGAAAGTCAAATACTTTTTTTTCTGCAGTATGTGCCATAAATTTCATTTACTCTCGAAAGTGAATGGACTTGCCCTGACTTTGGTTACTTGGTAGTGGGACGTTCACTCACTCTCCCAAACCCAACCATCAATTGTCAATTTCTTGTCACATCCACATCCCAAAATTAATGAAGCTTTGAGTTACACTCCAGGTCCCCATTAAACATTTTCTGGCAACAAAGGAGAGGGAAAAGTCTCAGGTTTTTAACCGGAAAGATAATCAGTAGAAATAATCTTTCGCCCGGGTTCAGACGGGAACGAAGTCCTTTCGTTTTTTTAAGTTTTCCTTATATGGGGTGGAGAAGAGGCAAAATGGAAAGGGCCGCCTCGTCTTGCTCAACTTTACAAAACAGTGGGCTGTAAGACGGACAAAGGAGTGGCGCTTGGGGAGACGCTCTGGACTGTTGCGGCATATTTCTTGACGAGCCAAGATCACTCAGGCCTGCTTACCAATCTCCTTTGTGGTTTAATGAGCGGTCGGTTCATCCCGTTCATCTTGTGATACAATCCGCACGCGTTGCACAGATAATGGCCTGTCCCATCCCGTCTCCAGAGGGGAGTAGACATGGACCCACAATTCACACACTCCCGGCCCTCGGGGAAATCTTCCAACATCTCTATCATAAAAAAAAAGTTGGGGGGGAGGTGTGAGTGGTGGTGAAAGGGAAAATCAGTGACATCTGGTTTGCATAATAGAGATTTGTGACTGTCGGGAAAAATGCATCCTGTTTAAAAAAAGTGATCTTTAAAAAATAAGTTTTACCTCAAATAAATTACATGATTTATTACATTGCTTGGTCCTGGAGAATGTTATCTTACATTCACTTCATAGTTGGAAGCAACTGAGGGCAACTGCCTCGAACATTTTAAGGGAAGCTATTTCATTTCCATGCCAACCTGAACTGGAGTTCTGGGGTATCACTGAATGGTCCGCTCGCAAACTGCCAACCGCTGGTACGAAGTGTCCAGATCGTTCAGTTCCAACACCACTTATCACAGGGCATTTTACAAAATAAGATTTCCCTAGAATCTGAGGTGTTCCATTAGTCCAAATTCCTAACCACGACTTTTAGATGTGGGGCTAACCGATTTCAAAGCGGCTATTGACCCTCAGGACCTCAAATTCAAAGATAGCTCGGGTCATCTGATCAACAAAATTGATGGTAGCTCGACCATGCTGTCATATATGCGCGGTGAGATATTTCATTGCATTGGGCATAAGCTGCACAGCATAGAAATTTCTGCATTCCTGACATTTCGCTGGATGCACAATGAGAAGGACTAGTTTGCTTGGTGTCTGCGTGTGTTTGCGCGTGCTAGCGTGGGGGGTGGCGGCAGGTTGGGGGTGTGGAGGGTGGAACGGAGGGGAAAGGAATCAATCATGGGCCAATATGACCGATTATTCTACCAGATTTCTTAATTTCAGAAGTGGATGAATTTGTCCCTCTATTACCCTTTATTCCCCCAGTAATTGCATGGTCGAACAATTCTTAGAAGTTCTATACGTTGTTGGGATAAAAGGGGAAACCAGGCGATCTGAGCATTTTAAAATTTTTTTTTAAAAATTGGAGCAAGAATAAATCTTTAGTGTTACTGCCTGTCTGAGAAGCAAAAGAAATTAAATCCAAGCATCTGGCAGAGAATTGCAGACAAAAGTCTCGACTTTCCATTCCAATAAGTAGCAATAACGATAATCATCTGTGAAATGCACTTTTTTCAGTGTATTTTCCAAGTAAATAGCAAAACGTCATTGTAAGAATGTTTGAAATGATATGCGGCATCATAATAAGTGCATATAATTCACTGGCTCTAAGATACATATCTGATGTCCACACTGTAAAGCTCTGTATGTCGTGTGGTTCAATATGTCTGAACAGTCCAAATGGTTATTTTGGTTGCGGGGGAACGGTTCTAGGGGCGATAAATTTTCTTCCGATGGAAATCAAATGGCATCCAAACGTGTCACATAGTTGCTCTACCCTGTAAAAATATCTTTTAATAACAGGCAGAAATGATCTCTGAGGAGCGGAGAGAGGGTAAAAAAGATTCCTTTGTGGGTATTTTCGGAGCAAGGTCGGTAATAGAAATCCTAACGCTTTGCCAAACTTTCCCGTTTTTCATCAAAGTCTTTTTGGATGTTGACTGGTGGCGACAAGGAGACTGGCTCACAAGACTGATGGAATGCTCATTTGTGTTACAGAACGCTCTGTGATCCACTACTCGATTTATCAATCACACCTATTACACTCGGGTGACAAATAACAGCCTATGGACGGAAAGCAGGTCAACATTCTGGATTGATTCCCGCAAGATGTCAAAGCGTGTAATAAACAAACCCCTTCTTATATGTATGAAGGAGATATATATATATATATGAAGGATACTTTATATATATATAATATGTATATATAGTATACACATATCACTTTGTTTTGCTTTACCCCGTCTATCGCTTTTTTTTGGGAAAGAACGAAAATCGTCTTAATGATCAAATCAAACGAAGCGGTTCCAGTAATCCATCTCCACTCCCGAAGCGCGAAGCTAGGTTTACATCAGATTCATTATAAAAGGAATTTCACTGGAATCAAGGTTTATATTTGCATGTGTCTGTGTCTGTAGTGAGTGAACAACATCGACATCCAAATAATATGAGTATACATTGTAGAACATTGAAAACACCCCCTTCTCCCAAAAAAATTTAATCTTGATAAATTTAGTGCTGCCGGCAAGTGTGGAGATCCCAATTAGTATTCAAACTAAAAGCTCGTGGTCTGTGTTGGGAGTCATAGCATTCCTAGGATGAGAATCTTTAAAAGTCTGCAGACAGATCCAAAAGAATTTGACAATATATTTGGCAGTGTAAAATACTTTTTGAACTAGCTGACGGCGTAGAACCAAAATTCATAACATACGTTGAGCAAAAGAAAACAAGATTGTATAGACTGTCCCTCAGTCTGGATTTAAGTCACTGAGATTTATTAAATCATAGTTTATCATTTAAATAAGTTAATACTGAACAACTTAGAGACATGAATTATATTTATTTTTTTAATGAAAATCTCTCGGGGGAAACGCTTCCATCAATTCTGAACAATGACACTTAAAGTTGACGCCGGGTATTAACAAGTAATGAAGTGTGTTTGATACTTCAAATGGTTGATCAAATTTCACTCTCTCTCTCTCTCTCTCTCCCTCTTTTCATCTGTAGTAAATGAGGGGTTGTATCTGCAGATTGCTTTGGAGAAGAGGCCAGAGCACTTCTTAACTTTTTAAGGAGTCTGCACTGAGCTAATGTGATCCAGTAAAGTGCTTAATAGGCTTGCAAACCATAAATTTCGAATGTTACTTTAAACATCCTCAAAACTGTTTAGTGTTAGAAAATGACTGGAGGAGTCAGGGAATCGCCATTGTTCAGTGCCGGGGCCGATGACATAAATTACAGTCTCGCGTTTTCTCAACTGAATTTTTGTTGAGATAAGGATTAACTAAAACAGGTATGAGACCAACTAATCGATTCGATTTTGAACAGTTCAGCACCCCATTAGGTGCCCAAAATGGATAAAAGAGAATATGATTTTAATAGGCGAAGGGCAGGGTGCCTCCAAGCCTAAATTAACACTTTTATGCTCACTAGGCGTCTGCTGCTACGTTCTCTTGTTAGAAACACAACTCCAAGGAAGATGATCGTATTATCTGATACCTAAATATTGACTCGTTTTCAGAGCAGATGCAGTAAGATTGTTTAAATATGTAAGTCAGGTATTAAAATCTGAGTAAATAAATGCAAGAAATGGATGTGACTTCTCTTTCAAAACGCTTAATTAATATACTCTCAATTAAAATACACTTAACACCTGAACTAAGAATAAAGTAAGATTCATCTTTTTGCTTCGGCCTTGTAACCCCTTGATTAATTCGAACCCACGAAATGTGTTACAAGCTCCAATCAAAAGCTTCCTTAGGTGTATACTATAAATGTCTAAAAGGACTTATGGTTAACTGCTCCAGAGTTAAACTGGAGCCCACTTCTCATCTCCTCCCAGCGACTGCTCAAATGTTGCAAACATGGATATACAGCTTTTCCTCTGGAAAGAAGGGTAGAGGCTGTGAATCCTCTCACGTGGAATATAGCGGGAACCATGAGAAAACAACGGTGGGCTTAAAAGAAACAGAATTAAATACGAATGTGTGTCAAAAAATTATAAAACAAAACCAGAGGTTGCAAAAGGAGCAAAATGAAATTGATGGAAACTGAAAGCACCAACAGGACTTCAGATGGTCGGAACTACACCCTGGCACTTCGTAAAATATAATCGAATTTAAAGCGTTTCGGTTCATTTCTGCTTAGCTGCATCATATTTTACGAAAAAAATAAATATCTCTTTATCAGACATTCACAGCATTTGCAGAGGATGTTTATTCCAAACATAACAGATCAATGCAAATGCAGGCAAGTTCAATGGGTTGACTGAATGCACATTGAATAGACTGAATATGAGAAACCTGTCTGCAATCCATGTGATACATCTCTATTTGAGCAAATATAAGCCTGAAATGATTCAATCAATACAATGAGGCTCAATGCACTAAAATAAACTTGTCTTTCCCCCCTTTCAATTCATTAAAACAGAATGTCGTGAACAGAGATTGATACTGGTTTCAGTCAGTTGCAATGAGAATCTTTGTGTTTTGTTGATCTCAGGATACATACTAGACAAATTAGATAGACAATTGGGTTTCTAGAATCTCCAACACTCTTAATTATTAACGATTATCTGAACTGAAGTCGTGAGTTGGAAACAGTTGCGCTATTACCGAATAACATGTCATCGAGCAATGGCTTTGAATAACTGATGTCAACTGCTCACCGGCATCAGAAAACAATCGCCCGAAATTGAGTGAAAATGTGGCCCAAGACTTGGTTTTCTTAAAAATGAAATGGCACTCCCTGGGTGAATGTAATTTCAAGTAATTACCAAACGCTGCTGCCCCTGAGGTCATGCTTCCTTGCTGTAGGGCTCCAAATGCTGTCCCCTATTTGTCATCATCACGGCTGTTGACTGAAAAACTCAGCCTGACTCACACGTGGACCGTACTGTCAAGCAACATCAACACAAGTGGCTAAAGGACCTAACCTGCCCGAAGCAGATGCACACTATTTAGTTACATTCTGTTTGGAGACTAGCCCGCTGCCCTTCGATCCAACGCTTGCATTTTTGATACGCTCCTTGTAAAGTTACGCTTGTGTCTTATTGGGTTGTCTAGCAAATCGGGAAAAAAAAGATATTGGTGACCTACCCAGACTGGACCTCCTCCCAGACATAGAGACCTGCCTGGCCTGGAGACTGTGAATCATGCTGCTCTCGAAAGGCCCAGGTGGCCAGGTCGAAGTCATCTCTGGGCCGACGTAGGTGGGATACGGGCTGGAGTAAGATCCATTGACGGACCTGACCAGGGCATTGCCGTACTGTTCCCGGCCACTCGCGCTGATGACCAAGGGGTTACTGTAAGCCGCCTCCCTGCCGGCCCCGTGACTCATGGGGGGACTGTGAGAATACGAGAAGGTGGTGGAAGGATGAGGGTTGCTGGGGTTGAACGCGGAGCTGTCGGTACCTGGTTGCGGCCAGCCGGTCGGGTTGGTAAGATGGTGACTCTGATGGGCCGACTCGCAGTTTTGGAGGTACGGTATGCTGGGGAGCATGGAGGGGACACGGGTGGTCGGCACATACACAGGTGAGGCGGTCGGAGAGTGCATGAAGCTGCCGGAAACCTCATGGGGATAGCTGGGCTGTCCGTGGTTCGCTGCCAGTGTCAGACTTTGGTACATTTTCTACGGGGTGGAAGGTCCTGGCGCTTTGTGAAAAAGCACGGAGGAAGGTTTTGAGTTCGGAATGTACTGAAATCTTCTTCAGGCCGGTATTATTCATCAACAAGACGATTCAGTCAAACAGATACCAGCGGGTGGTCAAAGCCTTTTTAATCGTGTCTGTTCGCGCTCTCTGTCCCCGAGTCAGAAATTGACCTGAAACAAACAAGGCATCAGTTACAGGCCATTGGCAGAACATCCCCAAGACAAATTCTGCCACTCGTTTCGATTCCATTCAGATTTAAAGTTCCGTTTAACTTCGCAAACCTTTCTGTAACTTCACAACATGACATCTTACATTCAGAGCACGATTGTCATTTTATTTAATAACGCTTTGGATCCAATTCGGAAGCGAGGTGGGAGCTGGGCGGGAATCTGTCTGAAATTCGTATTTAATGGGCATTTTGCTCATAAAGTAGATGAAAAGAGCGTTTTAGAAACAATTTCACTTGTGTACTGGGCTCAACGCAGAAAAGTTCCATTCGACCCGGATATTCTGCTCGACTATAATCCTCGGGATAAATTGCACACAGGTACTCGAAGTGAGCGATTCCCCGCTCCCAGTCCGTGTGTGGCAGAAGATCCCAGAGATTTTTGCGCCCAGGCCCAGGTAGGATTCCCATGAGAGATTGCCGAAACCTTTAATAGAAGGCGCCAGATACACACATATATATAAAAACTTTTTTTGCGAGCTGGCATTTAGTTTCTATTATCTGCGAACACACAAATCACAAAGCGGTTTCGATAACTGCTCCGGCCCTCAATAGCGTGTTAGAGAAGGCATTGCATTTATCCTCTATCTGGGAGATAACGTAACCTGACAGATAAGGGCGAGGAGGGGGCAAAGGGAGAGAGAAAAATAAAACCTATAACCGACGGATTCACAGTTTTGCGAAGTATTTTGGCCGGGGATACTTACAAATCGAATCCAGCGCAACCAGCCGCAAGGAACAATAATTAGGAGGAAGCTTTTCTTTAAAAAAACAATGACCAAAAGTATTGCTTGGGAGAGATTACTGTACAATTGGTCTGTACCGGTGTGCAACAGTGAAGGAACTGTTGCTCCGGGTGGCTCTGATACGGACTGACCTGTTTCCTATCTTGATTGGTGACTTATTTCAGAAAGCTGGCTGGCTTTTTCTCCGCTTGAACCCTGCCAATTGCCCGAACTAATTGTAGCTCGGAGATCACGTGACTCCGGCCCTCCACCCACTCCTCCTCCACTGTATTTACATAGCAGGACATTGTGTCTTAAAGAGACAGGCTCCCAGCTCATGTTAGCCTTCATAATCCAATTTCAGGAGAATTAACAATGTCAAGATATTAGTCACGCGTCTGTTTTTCTTAACCGTACCAGAAGGGGCTATTGAAAAATAATATTCTGAAGGTCAACACACGTGCTCAGATTTGAAATAAACAGAAAAAAACATGAACATGAATTGGTGTATTTCAGAAGTTAAGGTTGTCTTTCAGCTCGCGTTCTCCTAAGACACACTGGCGTTAGACGCTGAGAATAAATTTGATGCAAACGCAATGGAAAACTTAGCAAAACCATACAATTTTAAGAGGTCATTTCTTTTACAAAAGATCGGTAGGTGTAACATTAATGGAAGCACCAGATATAGATCAAAATATTTGCCTGCTGATGGAGGATCCGTTTTAATAATTATAACATTGCATTTATGTTGGATTTGCACATTCTGCCCAATGCATTTTAGTCTTTCGAGTGGAATATGAAACCGGGCAATGCATTTCCAATTTATAGATACCATTTATTTATTGATATCGAAATCACTATCAACGTCCTTGCTTGAAGCTCCTCATTTTATTCCTATTTAACGCGAATTTGATGTTTCAATCTTCAACTGAGTGAAGTGAAACCCCGCCTTTACAAAGCCAGAGGCCTAGTCAAGCACTGCCTGTAAATATTCAGTGAATGGCCACATTTCGTAGTCCATAGAGCTTCTATTCGAAAGTTCTGTCGCCCATTCAAAGCGTTCTGAATTGTTAATTTCACTCTCGTTTGATTGAAGTAAGAGTTCTCCTTCATTTTTGTTAAACAAAAGGGGTATAGAACTTCTGAATATAAAACCTGGGTATATCTATCTAAATATACACGTTGCCATTTCATGTGAGGAACATATATTACAAACATAGAAACGGTAATATTGAAATTATATGTATCTTTGATTTGTAATATTTCGATTTTTAACGTTTAAGGCAGAACAGGAGGTACAATATAATGTGAGCGCGCCTGGTATATTCAACATTTCAATTTAGTTTGCATGCGACTAACTCTTGGATATGTAAGTGAATTCCAAATTCCCAGTCTTACAAAAAAGAATAGACGGGAAATAAATCATCCTTTCTCGTGCACTGAATGATTGCGTTGGAATGATTTATCCGCAGTGACCATGGAAACAGAAATATCAGAATCAGTGCATTCTAATTTTAAAATCAGCCGTGATTTGCTTAGAGGAATTGATATCTGGAGCATCATTAAATCATTATGCCACAATTTGCCAACATATGGTCTATGCTGTCACTTTTCGGCGGAATATTTATAGCGCATGCGTTTTAGACCAGAAAATAAAAACTGGGGCTTCACTCTTGTTCATTCACATTTAATTCGTGATCTTTTTGGCGAAAAAACTGATAGTTTCCAAGGGTTTTTCAAGGACGTTGATTGAGATCGAATTAAATATCTATGACCTATGCTTGTATGTGTGTGTCTGCATGCCTGCATGTACATTTGTTTGTATGTGCGTGTATCTTTTTTGAGTGTATGTACGCGTGCGTTTGTATGTACATGCATGTACCCGTGTTTGCATGCACCTATATATGTATGTATGTTTTTATGAGGGCGTGTGTTTGAATGCGTGTGTGCATGTCTGTTCGTTGTAAAATTCCTCATAGAGACTGTTTCAAGCGGGGCCAGGAGTCGAAACGAAGTGAAAAATAACTGTGGTGTTCTTGGGTCAGGTTGACCCGTTGCTATTATTTTTCCATTCTCCTGTCCGACCTGGGAGATAACTTGAACCAAGCCATTTAACTCTGTAGCAAGAACTCTGCGCGTTTTCAACTGGGGTAACAGAACGCCTCGATAGTTTAAGGCAAGTGGGGATAACTTGCAAGCTAGGCAGCAAGCAGTATGACATAGATCTAAAAGGACCGTAGATATAGCAAAAAAGCTTATCCATCTATTTTTCAAAGGTTGCGATACACCAATCAATTGTCACTTTCTCTGCTGCTTGGACGAGACATTTTAGATATTATTAACGGCACTGAAACCATTCGATGTAGTGCTCGGGTCATTCTTTAACTTTGATTTCGCGTTGCCCATATCTTTGATTCCAAGTGGAGTATGCACTGAAAACTATTCTCCCTCTGCACCCCCGTAATTTCAAGGAAAATCTCACTCCATCCCTTCATTAGATTTACCTCCTTTGCAATTTGAAATGTTTCTGTTGTAGATAAACGCAACTCCGTCAGTGCAAGAGGTTATCTTGAACCGTACGTGCGGAGTAACTTTACTTTGTCTTGTCGGACAGACCCTGACAACAGAAGGATTTTACAATCGTGAGTTTAAGGCACATTCTGAAATTTCTGCTTCCCAACTGCACAGGTGCCCATTCCTGATTCGTTTCAGGAATACAATGACGTGGTAATCAATTCTAATCTGATTTTTTTAAGTAAAATTATAAATAACCTTTGTTTCGAACAAAATGGCCAAGAAATCATATAGCATCAAGTTTATCGAGCCAAAAAAATGGACTAATCCTAATGCTGATCGTTTGGCGTAATCTCTTTCTGTCAATGCTATTAGGGATTAGGGTAGTTTATTTAATGGTCTGGAATATCAGGACAAAATTGTGACGATGTAATTGTCTCGGAGATGTGGAGTAAATGAACGCATTGTAATGTGATTGGCTGTGGTGTTTGTTCGCCTCTGAGATAATAATAACTGGCTCCTGACAGCAGACGTAAATTCAATTATATCGAAACAGTAAACAGTAAAATCCCCCTTTACTGGATGTGTTTAATATAATTTAGATGACTTCGATGATTGCATTAACTGTGTGTGTGCTCCGCTTCAAGGTAACAAGGTTTTGTGGAGTTTGCTGACTCGTGACATGAGGAGGAGTCCTACAAGGAGGGGCAATCAAGTGAAAAGAAAATGTCATCTTACACTGTTTGCCCTCGACTGATAATGTAAATAGATTCTTAATTAAAAGAGACAGAGAAACAGTGTATGTGTGTAAGAGAGAGTGAGCGAATCGAGGATGATGTGATCAGACTCGTTACTGCACGCTGCATTTATTTCTGACAGAGTAAACCCCAATGTATTTTCAATGTTCAGGTACACAGGCGACTGCGAGGGACTCGCCTTCGGAATGCTTTCCAAATTCCACATTACAATAAAATAGCTTAAATGGTCATCCCAAACTAAATAAATATAACTGTTTCGAAAACCACGTGGAAGATCAGCAGTAATCGTAGATAATAAATGACAAGAATGACTTTTAATTTACTCACCACCATGAACATTTCGAGATTTGAAGCTGTTTACCTTAACTACATTAAATTATACATTTGCGTGCACCTTTCGAAATTGATATATTTTGTATCCTAACTGCGAACAACAGGTTTGAATCAATTTTACAGGCTCACTGTTTCCAATGCCATTTGGTAATTCTCGAAATTTCTTCGTCCGTTTTGAATATTAACTCCAAATTTATTTTCCAAAGTTAATGTGTATTTCGAGCGTGCCAGCAACGGACAAAAAAACCCAGCGTTTCTGATAAATCATCCAATTATTGCATCTGGCTCCGCCATCACCACTAACCCGGATGATGACTTATTTAATCGTATCTAATTGTGTATGTGCACGGTTAATTTTATATAAAGACTTTAAATTGAAAACGATTTGTTACTGAATGGTTTATATTTTAAACTGCATGTTTAAAGCTGAAAAGACGTTTTTACAGTAGGCTATGTCACATTAAAGATTTAATTTATTATTTTTGCAACGTTTCTGTATATTATTATTGGAATCAACTCAAAGTTTCTTTATTGTTCTAACGAAACGGTTGCAAATAATTGACGTGCCTGTTGAATCTGGTCAATGAGGTAAGATGTCCACTTTTGATAAAATTACTGTCAGCATCAAAACACGGGAAGCGTTAATACTTGCCGAGAATAATATGAACCATATGGCTTGAGTATGTTTAATCGAGAACCTTCCAGTTACGTATTTATATATATATTTGTAAAACGTTGGCGTGAACTTCATGTTCAAATAAGCAAAATATCTGTTGGTGCTGCAGTGAGGTAAATTCTGTAAAATAAGTCCCGCCACAATGAAGCTGTCCGACAGTGACTCAATTCTTTGGACGCGCACTTTGTCGGAGGGCTGCTCTCTCATTCTTCCAAATCAGCCTATCTCGACCCCCATCGTATCAACATGTTATAGATTACTACCTGAGGTCTTGCTGTAGTAAAGGTTTTGTATGTTGAGTGAGGAGGAGAGGGTGTTCGGTTTTTGGTGTAGGAATTCACACACTTGGTGATTGTATAGACTCACCCCAGCTGTAAGAATTTTTTTGCACCATGAAACCACGAATTAAACAATTCGGCCCCGGAGCCTGCTCCACTTTGGATGGCTAAACTGTTTGTCTTTTCAATTCCATACTTCTATGTGGCGGACCCCTGAAAATTTTGATTCCCTTGTTTAACAAGAACCTTTATACTTCTGTCTTAAAAGTATTCCCAAAAGTATTCCTAACTTCCTACCTTCTGTGGTAGACAGCTCAAAAGTACCACAACTCGGAGAGAAAAACGTTCTCTTCACGTTAGTCCTAAAGGGACAGCTCCCAAATTTAAAACAATGTTGGCAGTTTCTGAACCTACCCACAAGAGGAAAGACCCATATCAAACTTGTGAAGACCATTCAGGATCCTACTTACTTCAGCCAAGACATCCTGACTCTGCAGAACTCCAGAGGAAACAAGAAAACAAGGGGTGAAGCTGGATGAAGGCAGCAAGCCAAGCGGCATCTCAGGAGCACAGTGCTCCTGAGATGCTGCTTGGCCTGCTGTGTTCATCCAGCTTCACACTTTGTTATCTTGGATTCTCCAGCATCTGCAGTTCCCATTATCTCCGGTGGAAACAAGCCCAGGAGTTCAACCTTTTAAGTCAATGCACTCATTTCAGTTATCAATATATCTCACTTTCTATTAGCACTCAGTTTTTCCATTAGCTTCAGTGTGAGGTTGCATTCTTGGGTTTGCAACTTAAAATTCAGATATCCATACTTATGTTGAGTAACCATTTGCAGATGTACCTCTGTGGTTAAGGTCATTCCATATATGTATCCATGTGCTGTCATTTACTGAAGGTCTGTGTGATGTCTCTCTCTTTCTCTATTGGAATCTTCATTGGCTTCCTCTTTTGCTTATAAGAACATAGGGAAGAGGAATAAGTGCAGGCAATTCAGCCCCCTGAATCATTCCACCGATTAATATGATTGTGGCAGATCGAATCTCGGCCCCAACTCTACTTCCCTGCCCACTCCCCATAACCTTTTAACCCATTATTAATTAAAAATCTATTTCATCCATAAATTTATCCAATGTTCTGGCATTTACTGCATTTCTAGGGTAGTGAGTTCCACAGGTTAACAATCCTTTGCGAGAAGTAATTCATTCTTACCTCTCTTTTAAATCTGCCTAAAGCAATGATATTATAGTACAGTAGGGATTGCATTTCCAGTATTAGCCTCTGTAGGTGCACACTCTGCATTGGGTTCTCTGTGCCAGATTCTATCCAACAGAGGAGGCATCTATAGCGCCAGGTAAGGATTCGTTCTAATAGCCTGATGGCCTATAAGTAAACCCCGTTTTTTTTATATTAACTGCACACTTATCTGCTCTATTGGTCCCCGTATAGGCATCTCACTCTTTGTTCTAGTGTGTTAACATCTGCAATGTTGATGGTGTCTGTCCTTATTTTGGAGTTTTATAAGGTCCCACTCTTTGTTGTTCACTGAATGTAGTCTATATTTCTCCCTATAGAGTTACGCATGGTACCTGACTTTCTGCATTGGTATCTGTCACTGGGCTCTGAGAATGTATCAATGGGAACTCATTTTTTCTAAATCTTCGGAATCTATTATGCATTATTCATGAATTACTGCACTGCAAACACGATGGAGATCTTATTCTTTTGACTGGTAACTCTACTGGTACTGGTATGTGGTAACTCTATTTGACATGATGTGGTGTGATCTGATGATTTGATTTGATTTGATGTGATCATTTCCAGTGTGTGTGTGTGCAGCCTTGTAATGGATTCTGAATGAGCTTTTATTATTTATATTGATATATTTCTATGACTGTATGGGTATCTACAAGGACTATCCTTTTTTTATATCTGAATAGGGTTTATCAGCCTTTAGTTGGCATATATTCATGTCGTTCCTTCTCTATTGGTGTCTGCGCTTTCTTTTTCTTATTTATTGTTAGATAGGATTGTATTGTGGTTGGATCATCCTGTGATTTATTGCTCCTTTGCAGTGTAATTTCGGTAACTTATTAAGTGAAATCATAATATTCAAACAGGAGTAGGCCATTCAACCTTTTAAGCATTCTCCATCATTCCAGATCTTAGCTAACCAGCTACCTCATTTTAATTTGCCCACATTACCTAGCTAATATTAATAACTAGAAATCTTTCAACCTCTGACTTGAACTTAATGATTGAGCTTCCAGACCTTGAGGGTAGAGAACCCCAAAGATTCATCACTCTTTGAGTGAAATTTCTCCTTACCTCAGTCGTAAATGGCTTTTATGGAGTCTCTGTGTCTTTCTATTGGAGTCTGTACTGAGCCCTTGAACGGATTGTGAGCTCAGCATGGCTAAGCATTTAAGAAAAACTGTTGAACTTTGAACTTTTAAATAATTTTTTTAATACTCAGGGGGACTGTAATGTTTAACATTTAATTTTGTTTCTTTATTTTTCTACTTTGTACCTCAAATTTTATACATAGTTACCTTTGTACCTAAGATAGCATTAGGAATGGCAACATTGCATGCTTTTCACTGTACTCATGTACTTCTGTACTAAAGTACTTGTGACAATAAATTCTAATTCTAAACCTACCAGTATGGATTGCATTTTCAGTACTGATCTCCATGTAGGGCTCTTTGTTCAGGATTCTAATTTCATCTTTGTCCTGTTATGGGCATCTCAACCTTTGTTCCAGTATCTCAACATTTCATTTATTCTGAGACAGTCACCTGGTTCTAGAACTCACAGTTAGGGGAAACATCCATTCTGCATCTACTTTGTCTCTCCCTTTAAGAATTTTGTAGCTTTCTGTGCAACTACCTCTTGTTCTTCTAAATGCTAGAGAATGCTGGTTTTGTCTCCTCAGTTTTTCCTCATCAGACATTCCCATCATTCCAGGAATCAGAGTTATGATGCAGGATGTCTTTTCTGTACAGAATATTTGCTCTAAAATTCTACAAAAAATATATTCCTCAAAAATCATGTCTTCTTTCAGAACTGTTGGAAGTCTGTCCTGCAGCATTGAAGTGGCAGTCTGACCATTTTTTTCTCTCACTCCCGTACAGACTATTAATATTATTGTGTAACACCAATGTCGTTTACTGAAGGCAAAAAGCTTATGTTACTCAGCAGCTTGTAGATCTGCTTGGTGCTTTGGAGGTTTTGTCAGGACTTCGGCTGCTATTTTTAGTAGCAATGCAAAACGTGCATCTTTGCACTGTGGCATAGAACAAGGATCACTCGGGTGATGAAACAGATGAATGCAGAGTATGGCTCTTAGAGCGAGACATAACAGATGATGTTTGTCCCCGACATGCTGACTCACTACTGTGTACAAATCAGAATGTTTTAATTAGTCTTATCCAGAAATCAATGTTTCAGAAGGCTCCGCTTTGCTCAAATCCACTTTGTTTGGGGATGGGGTGGAAAGGAACAGAAATTATGCATCATTGGCTGAAGATGAGAAGTTCATTTCCATTAGGAAAGAATAGTTTGTTCATCCATCTAAGTCTTTAATTTGTTTGAACTTTTTTAAAAATTGCATTTGTTTATAGGATACAGATATTGCTAGCAAGGTGAGGGATGCAGTGGCCTCGTGGTATTATCTCTAGACTGTTAATCCAGAAGCACAAGTAATTTTCTGGGGACCTGGGTTCAAATCCTGCCACGACAGCTAGTGGAATTTGAATTCAGGAATTATCTGGAATTAAGAGTCTGATCATGACCATGAAACCACTGCTGGTTGTCTGGAAAAAAACCCATCTGGTTCACTAATGGGGCAGCACAGTGGCTCAGTGGTTAGCACTGCAGCCTCACAGCACCAGGGACCCGGGTTCAATTCCAGCCTCGGGCGACTGTCTGTGTAGAGTTTGCACATTCTCCCGGTGTCTGCGTGGGTTTCGTCAGGGTGCTCTGATTTCCTCCTACAGTCCAAAGATGTGCAGGCTAGGTGGATTGGCTATTCTAAATTGCTTGTAGTGTTCAGGGGTGAGTGGGTTTTAGTGGGATGGGTCTCTGTGGGATGCTTCTAGGGGCGGTGTGGACTTGTTGGGCTGAAGGGCCTGTTTCCACACTGTAGGGAATCTAATCTAGTCTAATGTCCTTTAGGGAAGGGAAACTACCATCCTAACCTAGTCCTCCCTACATGTGAGTCCAGACACACAGCTATGTGGTTGACTCATAACCGCCCTCTGGGCAATTAAGGATGTACAATAAATGCTGACCTGGCCACAGATGCCTTCAGTAAACAGATAAAAATAAAATCACTCTGGGTCTGGAGTCACCTGGAATTCAGGCTGGGTCATAATCACAGATTTCCTTGCCTAAAGGGCATTAGTAAATTGGATGGCTATTTGTAACAGTACATGATTGCTGTCATGGTCACCATTGCTGGGATGTGCATTACATTCCAGATTTATTAATTGAAATCAAATTCTACCACTTGCCCTGTTTCCGAAGCATGAACTTGTATCCCCAGATTAACACTTCACCTGTATCAGCATTATGTCACAAATTCCCCTTAAAACCTGATTCTCCCAAGCAACATCTGGTGACCTGTAAATTTTTCCAATCAAATGAGACGTTATCTCATTAGCAATGCCTGCTAATTCATGAAAACTGTGTAAATTTTGTACTATCTAATGTAGATTGAGAACCAGGACCTATAAACTAACCAGGTCAAACAAGTGTTAGAAGCAATTGAATAAATAAATTCAAAGCCCCATTTGACCACACTCTCAAGTTTATGTACAGAGAATAATGTTACGTTATCCAAATACCGTGGATGCTACCATTTTAACTAGTTTTTTTACGATGAATTATCACACTAGTCGTTAAGATTCAAAGTCATGTTTATGAATGACTGGAATTATCATGGAAATAGGCCAATTGTGCTTTCACTTTTTGAATGAGACAGTAGGTATAATGAGGCCCTTGCAATATCATTGACCAAACTGTAGCCATTTACAAGTCCCATCTTAGATGCTTGGATAAATGCTGTGATATTATGCAATAATACTAAATCAACAACTCCAGAGTTATTGGAGCTTGTTGCACTGTACATAACTACAGAATTAAGAAAGATGTGTTTCTCCAGAAAGTGAAGAAGAAATTAATGTAAACAACAGTGTGGAGAACTTCTGCCATCCACAAGGCATGAGATTGCTACATTGAAAAGAAAGATGATAGATTAGAACTGTCAACAATGAGAAATATAGTTAGTGCATTACTTACAATTAATAAAGTTTAACTCAGCAAATGAATGTACTTTATATCCATTCACTTTCCTCTAATGTAATTTGGAATGATTCTTATTTTTAATGAGTTTTTTTTTAAGTTAGAAAGTCAAAGGAACCCCCAGCTTCATTCACTGTTAAAGCTTTGCAAAGGTTAATGGAAATGAACTCAGAATGCAATGTCCACAAACAAGTATTTACTTTTGGTTAAAAGAAATGAATTTTGATAAAAGAAACATTGCATTGAAGTTTTCATCTTGCATTCATCAGGACATTGTACAAGAATATTAAAGAGATAAACCAACATTTATACTGTGTGAGGGAGAGTTGGCAAATGGACTCTGAACAGTAATGGCAATGCCATGCAGAATGCACCCACTGAATTGAACTGTCAGTTAACAGACAGTTACTTTCAACAAATTTGAATACTTCTGGCTACCTCTGTCATTTCTCCAAAATGTTTATCTCTGCACTAATGATGCAGCAGTAAAGAAACTCTGATGGAAGTGTTAATGCTGTGATAGTGCTTGAAAATCTGATTGTGCCAGCAGACAGTGAGCATGCCTTAAGTAGTTTTTTCAAAAAATTGGTTTCTTTCTACAAATCATTAAAGCATCTCTCCCTAAGAAAAAGAATAACAATATAAGGGCCTGGGTCTCAAAATAAGGGGATAAATTTCAGGACAAGGAACAATTTATTCACCCAGCATGTTATGAATTTTTGGAATTAAAATTCCCAGAGTTTCCGAGGCAATATTATGGAATATCTTCATTGCTCGCATCAATAGAATTTAGGACTGTAAGAAAATCAAGCAATACGTGAATTGGGCACGAAATTGAATTGGTGGCTGAGAATAAGCAATAATCTTATGAAGAACCATATGACTGCTCCTATTTGTAATGTTATTACAATGCGAATCACAGAATATTCTATTTAGATATGCTTACATTCACATTTATAATGGTCACGTGTTGAAGCAATGTGAAATCTTCAGTGAATGCATAAATGTGAGAATTTCCCAGTCTTTACAAACTTTCTGTTCATCCAACTCCTCCTGAGTCTGTACCTGGCTTAATGCTCAAGCTAATACAAAGCTTATCCTCCTGTAATTATATTCCTTGGGTGCTGGTTATGGGCCAATAATTCCTATGGAAGGAAGGAAACCAATGTCCAAGGCATGTGAATGCCATAGACAGACGTAAATGAACATGTGCATCCACAATGATGATGATGATGATGATGAGAGGTAGCGGCGCCTTGTCACTTTGAATGAAGTGCAGTTGAAGAATTGCAGCAGGCCCTCTGGCATCCAGACTAACTTTGAGTAAAGATGGTGCTTCAACTCTTTCCGAGGTTTTCTTTTGCACAAGTGAGTTTCCTAACACCAAGTTGTTGAGTGGAGGTATGTGAAGGATGTATGAGTGAGAGAAGATGTGAATTGGCAAGAGTACTTTGACTTCCCTCGGTTACCCTTGAGAAGTTATTGAATCTCTTCTTGACTTCTGTAAGTCTTGCGGTGGTGAAGAATAACAGCAGCAGTTTCTGCTTGCTTACTCCAAAGGTACTGAACAATACTGTTGCTTTGTTTTTATTCATTTGTAGGGCATGTGTATTGTGATAAGGCCAATATTTATTGTCCATTCTTATTAAACTCTGAGAAGGTGGGGCAAGCTGCCTTCTTGAGCTGCTGCAATCCATATGCTGCATGTAAACCTAAAGTGCTGTTAGGAAATGTCTACTATAATTTTGAGCCAGAGACAGTGATGGAACAATTATATCATTCCAAATCAGAATGGTGTGTGATTTGAAAGGGCATGTAGAAGTCATGGATTTCTAATGCATTTGCTTATCCTTCCAGTGGGTGGAAGTTACATGCTATGAGGGTGCTGTTGAAGGAGTTATTTCATGGAATTTTTTTTAATGATATGACTGTCGCCACTGTGTTTTGTGGCTGATGCTGCTGTTGATCAAGGTGATGGATGCCATGTTGGTCAAGGGGACTGTTTTCACCTCTGTGGTATCAAGGTTCTTAGATGTGATGGAGCTGCACTCAATCAAGTAAGTGGACATTATTCCATCATCTTTTGACATGGGCCTTGCAGATGGAGGGCCGGCTTTGGGAGTGAGATCAGTTCCTCAGTGATGAGGTCCTACTTTCTGATCTGTTCTTGTAGCCACACGATTTTGGTCAATGATAATTGCTAGGACGTTAATGGTAGTAGATACAATGATGGTCATCTTATTGGATGTAAGGAGTTAATTTTTTTGCTCCTGTCCAGGATGGTCATTGCCAGTTATTTGTGTAGCACAAATACTATTGCCATTTATCAGCCTGAACCTGAATGATGTTCAGCTCTTTCTGCATGCAGGGAAAATTACTTTGGTTATTGAGGAGTTATAAATGGTCCTGAACACTGTGAGCATCTCCTTCTGGCCTCAAGAAAGGTCTTTGATTTAAAAATGAACCCTGAAAATTGTTGTATTCTATGAGTCATTCTGAGGAACTCTTGAAGCTAGTACTGGGGTGAGCAGATTGATTTAAGAAGGAAAGGGGTATTGGAGATGTTGAAAAATTTAAAAGTGGTCAAATGCCCAGGTCTGGATGATTGCATCTCAGGCAGCAGTGAGAAATGAGGGAGGAAATTACAGGGGTCCTGATCCAAATTTTCAAATTTGCTCTGGCCATGGGGAAGGTGACAAAAGACTGGAGGATGGCTGATGTGGTTTCACTTTATAAGAAGGATGATAGAAATACATCAGGGAAGTAGAGATCGATGAGTCTGGAATCAGTAGTAAAGAAACTATTGGATAAAATAATGAAGGAGAAAATTAATCTCCTTTAAGGGATGTAAGCTTTGGGCAGGGATAGTCAGCCTGGTTTTTGTCAGAAGTAGGTTTTATCTAACAAATCTGATGGAATATTTTCAAGCAAGTGACCAAGTGTTTGGATGAGAATAAGGCAGTTGATGTAGTTTATATGGATTTCGGGGAAGCCTTTGACAAGATCCACATGGGAAACTTATAAAAAAAGGTAAAAGAATAACTAGGCAAGATGGATTCAAAACTGGCTTAATTAGGAGACAGAGGATAGTGGCAGAAGGATATTTGTGTGACTGGAGCCTGCTGTGCAGTGGCATATGAGTGGATTAGTGCAGGGGCCCTTATTGTTTGTAATATTCATAAATGATGTAGATGGGAATTTGGGACAGATGATAAACAAGTTTGTGGATGATACAAAGATTGGTCAAATGGTTGGCAGTGTGGAGGGAGGTATTAGGTTAAATGAGGATGTAAACAGATTGGTCAGATGGGTGGATCAATGGCAGATAGAGGGGATTTGAGGAAAACCTTTTTCACCCAGAGGGTGGTGGGAGTCTGGAGCACATTGCTTGGGAGAATAGTTGAGGTGGGAAACATCACAATTTATAAAAAATGCACTTGAATTGCCATAGCATTCAAGGCTATGGGACTAAGATGGGAAAGTGGAACTGGTGAGGATAGTAGTATATTTTTGGATGTACAGACTTGATGGGCTAAAGGGACTCTTCTGTCCTGTATGATTCAATGATTCTGTGAGATTATTGCATTCTAACTAAGCACAACCATCTTTTTTTGCGCTATTTAGGAATTCAACCAACGTAGAATTTCCTTCTTGATGCCTCATCATCTCAATTTTGCTAAAGCTCTTCTTTGCTACACTTAAATGATATCATTGTGTCAAAAGACAACGGTTCCCACCTCACTACTTGAATTGAGCTCCATTATTTATGTTTGCACTAAGCCAGGGTTGGATGAACCAAACTAAACATTGATGAATAGGTCATTGGTGAGCTGTTGCCATTTGATAGCACTTTCAAAGATAGCTGTCACCACTGTGCAGATGATATAAATTGATGTGCTGGCAATATGCAGATTGGATTTGTCCTACTTTCTCCAAGCATAGGTACCTGGGCAATTTTCCACATTGTTGAGCGGCGCCCTGGCTGTACAAGGTCAGCCTGGTTATGGATGCAACTAGTTCTAAATCATGCTTTTAACATTACAATTGCAGATTTCTCAGGGTCCATAACCATCAATATGCTCAATGCCTTTATCCATTTCTTGATATCTTATGGAGTAAATTGAACTGGTTGAAGATTGCAAGGACTCTTTCCCCTGGAGTTGAGGGTCACCTTGTGGAGGTTTATAAAATAATGAAGACATAGAAATGATAAATAGCAAAGATCTTTTCACCAGGGTGGAGGAGTTCAAAACTAGAGGGCAAACTTTTAAGGTGAGAAGAGAAAATTTAAGAAGGGACCTGAGAGGCAACCTTTTCATACAGAAGGTGGTTCTTTTGTGGAATGAACTACCAGAGGAAGTGGTAGATGCTAGTACAGTCACAACATTTAAAAGACATTCAGCCAGGTACACAAAAGTAAAGGGTTTAGAGGGATATGGGCCAAACAAAGGCAAGTGGGGCTGGTTTAATTTGGGAAACTTGGGCTGCGTGGACGAGTTGGACCAAAGGGTCTGTTTCTGTGCTGTATGACTCTTTTGGGAGACATCCAGGGGAGACTAAAATGAATAAGCCACTCACTACATCAGTCTGAAGGTAGTTTCAAATGCTTCAGCCTTGCCTTTTGTACTCACACGCTCATGCTATGTTCATGAACTGGAACGATTCGAAGCATCCTCCGTGGTTTGTTGTTTAAATGCCTATCACTGTACACAACTGATTGTGGCTGGACCGCAATGCTTTGATCTGATCTGTTAGTTGAGGGATTAGCAGTTGGATGAGAAAGCAGCCTTCAGTGTCAGGATGGAGTCTCACTCACTGCACACATTATGGCTCAACTTCTGTATCTCTTTGGCAGCAGGGCATTTTTCTCCCTCTATCTCTGCATAATAGTATTTTATAAGGTCTGACTGTCTGTCCTGGTGTCAATATAAGGTTTCCACCTCTTTAGTAGAGATGTATGACGTACTTTTGCATGGGATTTTACTTCCAGTACTGATTTAATTATGGACTTCTCCTTATTGCAGTGATGAATGAATCTCCTTATCTGTAATATATCTTTGTGGGATCTTTGTGTCTTTTGCCAGTCCTGTAAGATCTGTCTCTAAATAATGGCGTCAACTGGAATATATCTGTATTTCTGAGATAACAAAGTGTGAAGCTGGATGAACACAGCAGGCCAAGCAGCATCTCAGGAGCACAAAAGCTGATGTTTCGGGCCTAGACCCTTCATCAGAGAGCCTGAATTGAGTTTCACTGTCTTTTGGTATTTGTATGAGGCCTTTATCCACCTGCAGATATAGAGTAGTTTTTCTACTTTGACTTGGTGACTGCACAGTATCTCTTTCTGAGTTGATGCATGTGCAGTTGGCTGAACAACTGGTTCATGATATAGAGTGACACCAACTGTTCGATTTCAATTTCTGCTGAAGTTACTGTGAAGAACTATCCTCCTCAACTTTCCCCTTGCATGAGGTGTGGTGAACTATTTGCATTACAGTCCATATGGAATCTGTCTGCTTGTACCTAGGCTTATGGATCTCTGCATGGAGATATTTCACTCTTCTTGCGTGGTTTGAAATTTTATGCATTATTTTATGATCGTGCTGTTGGCTTCCTGGGTGTATTCACACATTTGAGTTTTGGGAATACAAGGTTTCAGATACCCAGGCATCTAGATAAATGAAAGCTGGACTTTAAGCTCTCAGTTTTTGCATTGGTGTGATCACAACACAAATATACTCACAGTCATTCCTGTTTCCATTGTATAGGTTGTAGGCGTCCACAAAATCTTTCCACCACATAGACCCAACTATTACAATTATTACAGCCATAGAAGGAACATTCATAATGGTGTTTATCTCAAATTCTTCCTTTATGTCATCTCTTTCTCCAATTGAAAGCTGTGAAGCTCGAACGATGATTGTACGTACTTCTGCAAATATGGTATTTCTGCTTGCTGTTTAGTTGTACTCTGCCTCTGTATTGGTATCTGTACACTGTTTCATGCTGTGTGCTGCATTTGTGCCATTAATTGGTGTACAGGGAGTAAATTGTGAGACTTACTCATTTTGAAGCAACGGGATGGCTTTCTCTGTCTTCTAGCCACACAAATTAATTAAATAAATAAATATTTCAAAACGAGCTTTTTATTCATCAAATACGATAAGAAACACATACTTTGGCTACAGGAAGTAGATTTCACAAACGAAAGCTCTCTCCAGTAGCTTCAATCCATTTAAATCAGACGCTGTAAGCTAACACCTTTGAAGCAATTCCGATTCCGATGTTAAATGCTTGTTAAGTCCCTCTGCTAGTTTACGTTCTGAAGAACTCAAATAAGTTTAAAAAGGAGCTCCTACATTTGTAAAAGTCCAATGGATTTCTCTTATTTTTGGTTTGCTTCTTCTGATGTGCAGAGTGAAGAACTGAAAGGCTGGATTTTCTAGCTCACACTTGGTAACACAGAAGCCGTAGCTCTCTTCGGCTGTAAACAAATCCTTCCCAATTCCTATTGCAACTTTAGCGAGTATCTTTGCCTCGCTGTTGGAAGGAAGATTCCTTTTTTTATGGAAGATGAGAATTTCTATAAAACTCATCTACTTTCGTTTTTTTCGTTCAAACCTTTAACGTGACTTAGCAATAAACAAAACCGCAGATCTCTAGATGTATACCCAGGTTTATTGCTTTAGCCTTTACCGGGAACATACGCAATTCCTTAATCTACTGTCCAATCTTCGATGTTGGAGAATTTAAACTGCTCGCTCCATTTAAACCTACGAGAAAAAAAGACATATTAAATAAAGTAATAGTTGTAGAAAATAGTTAACTCAAGGCAACTCTGCAATGTTGACTGAGCTAATATATTCTGTTTTGCAGCGTTAAAATTGCATGAGCGGTTTTACCGGGTGGCGTTAAATTAAAATAATAAACTAGCTCATAGATAGGCGTTCGTTCATTTAAACAGTCGTATTTAACGATAGTTTTATTATTTGCAACGTGTCAAGCAAATAGCGTCGAAACAAAAAATATTCAAACAAGAGCGAACGCCGCTCATTTGGGAGACGATGTTTTCGAATTGATCGTTAGGCGACAGGCTATATATCAAATATAATTCAAGCATAAAACTGGCTCGAAAGTTATAATTTCAGATCTTTCGCAAGGCGTTTCATGTGGGAGCAAGTGACTAAATGGATAAGAAAAACTGAAAAGAAAATGTTCGAAAACAGATTTTAAGAACAAGTAATGAGAAATATGCCTCTTTATGTAAAAAAATTAGTTTAGCTTTTTTCAGATTGTGCTAGTGATTATTTAAATTCATTTGAAGTTTTATTCCTCAACAAATAATCATGGGACCTTTCAGTATGTTGGAAGGCCCTATATAAATGGAAGTTGTAAATCCGTCTGGCCCTAATATATTAAAGCAACAAATTCCTAGCGGTGCCCCATTCTATTTGTTGGTGCAGTTGCAGTTAGTGGATCAGTGTGGAGTCACGCACTCACCTCCCTTGTCTAGTCGTTTGCAGGCTGAACCTCTATCGCCCCAAATTTAATTTGAACTAACTGTAAGTATTTAAACATTGCTCGAAACCTCACTGGCGTCCTATCAACTTGTCTGAAGTTTTGCCTGTATCGTATGTTATTCATAGAGGACGTGGAGACTCATTTCGAAGCTCTTACAAGGTGTGTGAGTGGGCCCAGCAATATCGTGGCCTCACAGCGAAGAAGCCAGGATAAGTGAACTAACTAAATACCCTCATTGTACTGTTTGCAAAATAACTTAATAGGTATTTGTCGATAGATGCAGATTTAACCATTGGCACAAGTTGTTCAGCTGTTGCCAACATTTTATATAATGCTGGTTAAATCCTTCAAATGTCTCCTCAGTAGCTTCACAATATAGCATCTTCAAAATCCACTTGCCCCACGAAAGCAAAAAATGTGTGCTTGGAAGTGTTGGCCCCAAATTTACGGGAATCGTCTTCATTCATTGTATTCGATTGGAAAATCGCCGCCGACGAAGGAGATAAGGATTATGTATATGAAGGTCTGATCATTCCTTTTTAAATAAATATATTCCCGAGGTCCTTTCTTTTGCTTTTCTTACAGACTTGGCGGCGCCCCCGGGACCCGGTCTTGTATCACTCTCCCCCACCTCCTCTACTTTGTTCAGATATTGACTAATAAAACCTACAGACGTGTGGGAGCTGAGAGTTTATGACATAGCAAGTCGCCACTGACAGCAAAAGTTCCAGCCACCTTTTGAAAAGGGATGCGCCGCAGCGACTGACATTTCAATGCTTCAGGAAATGCTCTTCAAATAAAGTCTTTTAAAATCGATGACAATCCATATTGCATTTAAAGGTAGATGTTTTGCAGGAGGGGACCTGAACCAGCGCAGTCACCCGAAGCATTTCAGCAAAGGGGCACGCAGAGAAGATTATTACAAATTTCATACAAAATAAATAAACAATCAAATTGAGCGAAACAGGATGTTTTCGCTTTTGTTCGGAGCGTTCCGTATAGAAAATAAATCCCCACATCCAAAATAAAAACCACAAATGGAATCGTACATTTCTAGCAAAATTGAAATAAATATTTGGAGACGTTGAACTGAAAAGTTTGTCTTGACAGTCCCCGTTTCCAGAGTGATGGAGGAGGAAAGGGTAAAGGTTGAAGGGCCGAAGGTTTTACTTTTGGAGGGGGGCTGGGTGGGTTAATTTTCACGGGCAATTGATGAAACTGTTCTCCCATCACTGTCACCAAAGCTCCCTGTTTTGCTGCGAGAATTATCAAACTGTGAAAAGAACGCTCCGTTTGAATGAAATATTCCCTCACTGATTTGTGAACGAAGACATTGCACAACGATGACAAAACGATCGACATTGTTATCATGCACATCGACTATCGACCTGAAAGGTAGTTCTTCAAAGCGATCAATATGTCTGTCACAGTTATTGACGAGTGCACCCGTCTACTGCGAATACTCACAGCTCACTGCGGCGATCCTGCGCTCTTTTGGGGCTAGAATTGCTACGGGTCACGGTGTGTTGCCTTCCCATTACTCCAAGACTGCCAGTCCAAAAGGGATGTCAAGAAAACACCTTTCCAGACCCTTTATCAAGATGGGATCATAAACTCACACACATGTAACGAGATTCCCACCCAACGATCAATTCTAGTGATATCATTGGAAATTAAACATACTGCACAGGGCCTGAGTAGACTGGTGCATAACACGGTTCTGTTCACTTAGCCCGAATACGGCTCCCATATGTTACTATTTATATAATGGAAACATTTTAAATTCCACTCCTATTTTGGGCTCTTGAGCTCCAATTCATTTATAAAATGGAAATAAAATTGATTCAACGAATAGGGGAAAACTTTACCGACTACATTCTGGGTCTACCGTATTAATTACATTAAGCAAACCGCTACAGGTTTTGAGCAGAAATTAATGTTTAATTTAAAAAAAACCCAAAGACGAGCAATTCTACTTTTCAACACTGCAGGGATAGACGCGGCTGTGTTGAAAGAACCAGGCAGCAGACTCAGTGTCACCTGGAACGTGGTTAATATCGGAATTAAAGTCAATTCCGTAAGACGAAAGAGCAATTGTATGTATGTATGTATGTATGTACATTTCGCCTCTGGGGAGTTCACAACAGGCCGCTACGGCTAATAATTTTGCAACGATGCCATTAACAACATTTTCGTGGTGCTAGGGACAGTGCAAATCGGTTGCATAGTTACCTTGTTTGGAACCAGAAACCGAGGTCAGATAAATGCAAACGCCCATGTTAAATAGTTACCAAAACCCTAATAATCAGTGAAACGACTGCAAATCTATACAAGCAAATGATCCCCACCCTCCAGTCTAATAAAAAAAGGCTGTGCCCTTGCATTGAAACTGGAGTAGGGGCTTTAATAATCGTTTACATTTAACTTTAAGCATCAGTTTTAGCATCAGATAGGAACTGAATTTTCTAACAGGAGTTCAGAAGCGCAGAATCGGGAAGAGGAATATTGTGCGATTGTTTGTTGAATTTATTTGCCTTGATCAGGAAACTATTCACACGATTGAGTTCATGGAAACCTGATAAATAGATGGCCTGTATCCTTCAGAATATTGTGTAACCCGCTGAAATGTCATCAAAATTTCACGCAAACGTCCCTAATATTCCATACAGTCCAACTTTTTGAACCCGCCTCAATTACTATAAACTCGTTTAGTTGAAATTTGAGCAAATGCGGAGTTACAATAAATTACATACAGTTTTGCTAACACCAATGCTTCGAATAAAAAACGTCATGCTGATGATTTATTAATACTTGCTAACGGATACGATAGCCTGACGACCCAGAGGATTTTATATATCACTCCCTCTGCCCGAATAGCGTATTTAAATAGCATTCCATTTCTAACGGGAATCTGTCAATTTCACACGGGGTCAGTATCACCTTCATCCAGCGGGACCCCAGCGACTTTCTCGGGGACCTTTGCATCGGTGCGAAGTGGTTTTTGGATGCGTTATCAAGGATAACAGCATCTCACGGAATTGAAATCACACTGACCGAAAAGGCCACTGAAAACATAACGAGCTCATTTCTCAGTTGCCACGCAGTTCAAACTAAGGCAAAGTGTGACTCAGTGTAACTTGGATAATGCCTCCAAAGGCGTTATGGCGCCAGAAGCTCCGTTATCACTTGAACCTGAGGGTGCATTAGCACTGGAAACGGTAACCCAACACAAATCGTCCTCAACTTTGGGGAACTCCTGTAGGAGCTAATTCACAGCGGCCTTTCCAAACCTCAATTCGTCAGTATTAATTCCCTAGTATTAATCCCCAGATATTTCCTGATGCTATGACGCTGGGAAGAGAAAAAGCCGAACTGTTCAAGATTTCCAGGGCTTCATTTTTCCCGGTGTAGTTGGATGTTAAGTTTTCGATCCGATCCTATGTTTACATATCCATCTCAATGCCACAATGTTCAACGATAATGCTAAAACTGTCGCGTTAACACACAGCAAATTCTCTCAGCGCTATTTTCATATCAAACAAATGAAGATCTATCCCGCATCAAATATTTTGAAATGGATTTGTCTTTGGGGCCTGATGTCAAGCAGAACTATACCAAGCAATGTTAGTTGGTCAAAACAAAATAGATTTAAAATTAAATCCATCAATAGGAGGTCGAAAATGCCAGATTCCGATTTTGAGCTCTGAGGCCGTTCTTAGCTGGTTCACGATGTCATCGGAACATTACATATTAGTTAAATTTCAAAGTTCGGGAAGTGGTATCCACGTACGTACTTATGTAATAATTTGATTCAAATCAGGGTGGGCTCTTATAGATTTAATTTTGCACACAATTAAAACCCTTTACAATAAGGTTGAAAATGTATAGTGCTTGTTTACAGCGAAATGAAATAGTTTAGACTGAACATCAGCATGAATGAAGTTAGAGCCGTTGGGCCTGGAGGCACAGTATAGAGAGCCACCTCTGCACTAAATGGCTCGTGTTCAAGTTCCAACTGCCTCAGAGGTACGTTGCATCATGCCTGGATAGATTAATTCAAAAAAATTAAAGTAGCTACGTACATCAAGCATTTAATTCACTAGGATACAGAAAAAAAAACTCTATCAATATTAATTAAACTTCTGTTCGGTGTTGCAAAGTTACCTGGTATCAAACCCATTATGAGATGCTATCTCATACTAATTGGAGTTTGCGCTAGTTTCACTAAATCTGTAGTGTGGTTACAAGCCAAATTAAAAGTTGTAAGGGCCCATTGCATGCTTTGCAAGTTCATCTAATTTTGTGTTGATGAAGAAAGTATCAATGTCATCCATCCCACCCTAATACAAATGTTAAAACCTAACAGTTTGGACAAAAGTGTCAAAACATGCAGATATTGCATCATTGTTACTACACACTGATACTGGCCAGAGAGTTTTGACACTTCTAAGTATTGCATTGCATAGAAAGCAAGCATCAGGTCAACAGTTGCATTTTCAGGATATTGATCAATGTTGCAAGTTTCAGTTTTGCAAACTATATTGTTTAATATTACTTTACTGTGCCAAACAAGTAGGATGTAATTTAGGAGTGAATCTTTTTCATGCAAGTAGATATCTGAAATTCAATATCTTAAGGCTGTCTGGAACTCTCCTACTAAAAGGCTTTGGAAGTTGGGCCAATTATAACTTTCATAACTGATATTGTTAGATTTGTGTTAGGTAATTATATCAGGAGATATGAAGCAATGGTGATTGAATGGATTTGGGCATTTATCAACCACACTTTGACAGATTGGGAGGGTGGAATAGCTTTCTTCAGTGGTTTTGACATATTGTTTGTAAATTTATGTTTCCTGTTTGCAGGGATCTGGAAGTGTTGCTGGAAATTGTTTGGTTACATATTTTAAGACTGAAACAGTCTACACTCTGGAACTCAAAATTTGAGTCAACCTTCAGAAGAGGGTCTCAAACCTCAGGACCAGGTGCACTGCAGCATCTTACACCTGAAACTGTTACTGCATGATCCAAACTAGAATGTTTCAAGGGAAAAGCCATTGCATTAATGTCGGCTGAATGAGTCGGAAAAGGTTGAAAAACAGTGATATAACATGGCATGAAGTTGTGATTGGGGTGATGTGGTTGTCAGGAAACATTTGCATCATATAGCTTATATTGATCAAAGTGCATTTTGTTTGCATTATATGGAAAATGTCAACTAGTTTATTTAGAAGGGAGAATAAAGGAATAAATGTTATTTAAATGGAAGGAAATTGCAGAATGCTGCAACACAAAGGGACTTGCGAGCACTTGTGCCTGAAACACATAAAGCTAGCAAAAAGGTGTAGCAGGTAATCAAGAATGTTAGTGGAATATTATGAGATACTCTTCTAAGGATGCCTACCTTGATGAAGTTATCCTCCTCCCTCCAGAAAGACCTCAGTGGATCTCTCTCCCACTATAACCATCTGGTAATCTCTTTGGCCCTGAAACCTTTTGAACACATACTTAAGCAAACCAAGTACTACAGCCACATTGCCTTTCTCAGTATCTGCCTACAAAATTGGATCTTCCAATCTACATTCAGACTGTCCCAATTTGGTCCTGACCACAACAACTTCTACGCAGACCACATCCAGATCCTCCAACAACAGGTTACACTGCGGCTCCTCAAGCACACTCTCTTACAAGTTTCAAAATCTCCCCATGCTCGGCCTCATACCATGACCAACCCTCCCCTTCATCCCCACCTCCTTGATCTGACACTACGTGTCCATCTTCTCTCTCACCCCTCTGATACTCCCCCCTCACTGACAAATACCCACCACTCCTACCCTGCACTCACCTATCACCATCCCACCTACCTTCCCCAGCTCCACCCCTCCACTCTATTTATTTCTGAGCTCCCTTTCCCCTCCCCCATTTCTGAAGCAGGTTCCTGACCAGAAACATCAACTTTCATGCTCCTTTGATACTGCCTAGCCTGCTGTGCTCCTCCAGATCCACATTATGTTATTTCTGACTCCAGTCTCAGCAGTTCTTACTATCTCCGAGTGGAATATTATCCCTTATTTTGAGGCAGTTGGACAATTAGAGGAGAAAAGTCTTACAGAAGCTATGCAAGGTGCTGTTGAGATGAGATTGGGAATGTTGTGAGCAGTTTTGGTCCCCTCATTTAAGGAAATATATGATTTCATTGACAGTTCTGAGATGGTTAACTAAGATGATCCCAGATATGGAAGGATTGTCTTATGACCAAAGGCTTAGCAGGTTTGCACTCTAATCACTGGAATTTAGAAGAACGAGAGGTGATCTCATTGAAACATATCAGATTCTTAAGCAGCATTACAGGGTACATGCTGAAAGGATGTTTCTCGTCATGGGAAAGTCTAGGACTACAGTGCACAGTCTCAGAATAAAGGGGTGCCAATTTAAGACTGAGATGAGGGGAATTTCTTCTCTCAGGGGGTTGTGAGTCTTTGGACCTCCTTGCCATAGAAAAACACTGGATAGATTCCTCATGTATAGACTCTTGCCCAGTATTGGAATCAAGGCTTAGAGGGCAAGGGCAGCAAAATGGAATGTTGGGTAAAGAATTTTGAATCAGTCATGATCCTATCAAATAGTGGAGCAGGCTCAAGGGGCTGGACAGCCTTATCCTGTTCTTATTTGTTATAGTCATATGATCTTATCTGAATTTAATTCTTGTCATTCTTTATGGTGGTATTTTAATAGTTATCAAAGTGTTTGGTTCAATAAAATGTGAACATCCCAGCTGACTGCAGGCATTGTGTACATATTACACTGCAGCACACAACAGATCTTCAGTTACTTTTGCTAACTATTTGGATTCTTTGTAGTGTATTAGATTGTAAACAGAATATTTCAATCTGTTCTATTGTACTGAATAACTAAAACTATAAAAACTTCTGGGTTTTTTGTCTTGACAGAAATCCATCTATATCTAAAGAGCACATTGCAAGGAAAAGAAAAATCAAACCGGCATGTAAAATTTTCCACAACTGCATGATTATTAATATTTGATTCTCAACTTTTCCATGCATGCAATATGCATAACCTTTATACGTTTCAAGGGTTTCTTTTCTAAAATTAACAATGGGGGAAAGAAAGCTTCTACTTATCAAGCAGAGGACTGTCAGTAGTAGCACACAGATGTCTGTTTTTGAAGCCAGAAACCCTCTCATATGATAGGAAGACATGAAAAAGCAGATGGACCAAATGTCTAATAATGAGCTGAGTAAAAAAATTCAAGTTTTAACCAGAACAAGGCATTTCTTAATGCACCAAAGTGAGTTTGAACTTTTGCACACCACCCGTTCTAAAGATCTTTGTAAGTGAAATTACACATATTGAATTATGGGTCATTTAGTTTGTAAATTAATGCTAATTACAAAACAAGTTTATCTTTTTATGTTCGAGCATCACTCCTAGAGGCGGTAAAGAAAGAAAAAAATGAAACATCAACCTTGTAACTCATTAGTCTGGCTGAAATTAGAAGCTATTCCTCCAACATAATAAAATCTTTAAAAGCTTTTGTACTCCTGAGATGCTGCTTGGCCTGCTGTGTTCATCCAGCCTCACATTTTATTATCTTGGAATTCTCCAGCATCTGCAGTTCCCATTATCTCTGATACTATTCCTCCAACATTTTGCCTCTTTTCATCAAGGTGTGAATTAATGTAGGAACAAAGTCTATGACCAACGCTATTTGTTCACGAATCAAAGAAAAACGAAGAACTGAGGTTGCTGGAAATTTGAAACAAAAACAGAAATTGTTGGAGAGACTCAGGTCTGGCAGCATCTGTGGAAAGAAAGCAAAGTCAATATTTTGGGTCCAGTGACTAATATTCAGAATATTGTTTCAATGCTTAATTCCAATATTCATATGTGAGGTTGTAAATTTGGCAAGGTCATTCAATCACAGACCCCAACAAACTTCACAGTTGAACCCTGGTAGCTTAACATGATACAGAGTGAGATTCTCGTGCACGCCACACATTTTGTAATCTAAATTAAGTACTGAATTGATAAGTACAATGCCTTTTCATGAAATTCATTCATTTATACTTTAAGTACTCAAACCAAAATTGAAACCCTATGTAAGGCCTTACAATATCTAACCAGTAGTTATTTGCCCTGAGATGGTTCATTTCTTACATGCAAAATGTTATCAAAATGTTATACTAATTATTTTGAACAGTGTGTTTTAGGGATAAATTGCAACTTTGTCAAGGAGATTCATTTTAAGATAATATGAGTATTGGATGTCTGTTGTTAATTTGCTGTTATCAAAAAAGATTTTTCAAGAGCTCTTATTCAAACGTGTTAATTTCTGAATATTGTGCATTAACTGACTCACTACATCAATAGTATTACAAGACACAATTGGTATTATTGATACTAACCACATGCAGCTTGGTGTGCCAATCTTATTATACAATCTTATTGATTTGTTTTGTATTTTATTTCACCTGTACGATTTGATGAATATGTATAATTTTACCTTGTCAGAAATTTAATACAGGTATTTTGTGTGCTTGCACTATTTTCAGAACATGGACATCCAAATTTAAATTTTAAGGAACACGTTGTTTACCCCAATAATAAAAAATTGAAATGTTGAATATTGTTTTGACTCTTGTTTTAGAATTTGCTTTAAAAAGCTAGCCCAATTTGTAATTAAATTCAAACAGGCTTGTTAAAACGATGATGACATTCCTATTTGGAGTTCACAAGAGATCATGCTGAGATAAATATCTGCAGAACATGTGGGACACACAGTTAGAGTGTAAAATGAAAAATATAATAATATTTGGATATAAACTTTCTCTCTGAGTAATTTTTAAGAAGGGTCAATACTCAAAACTTTAACTTGTCTCTCTCTTTAGCAGGACACAAATACTTTTGTGTATTTTCAGAATTTTCTACTTATTTTAGATTTGCAGTCCACAATTTTCATAAATATATGTATGTATTTTTCATGCTCAATATATTTTGACTCTTAAAGTTCTCACTGTTGCACTGGCCATGACAGTGGAAAACAAAAACATTTCTGGTGTGTTGACTTTTCATGAGATGTGCGTTCTGTTAGTCTGCTGGCAGTTACTGGACAACTCCCACTGATAAACTTGACAATTATTTAGTAACACAATGGAATAGTTCAACAAATTGAATAGAGATTGGATTTGCAAACAGAACACATGAAAAGTTAACAGTGTAATATGTGTGTACTGAGCTAGCCCAGTACCTTCAGCTGCAGAACCAACACTGAGAACTTAATAGTCAGCTTAGGAGTCCCTTTGTAATGAAATTGTGGCAATGTCAGAATAAACCTCAGTATTTTGTAACAATAAAACTGAGTAGGTCATTTGGTAAAGAAAATGAGGAACTTTTCACACAATAATGTGTTCAACTCAAAATATTCTGTTCTACCTAAAAATGATACAATCATGAAATTGATATTATTAAATGACTTCATACATGCTAAATTTTCATAATTTTTTTATTGATACTGTAGAATAAAATATTCATATTGGTCACGAATGTTACTGCACTTATGTGATTTATTGTGACTTCTAAAGCATTTTAGTTTTTAAAGGGCATTTTGTGTTAGAAATCTGCATATACTGGAAAGCTGTCAATCAATACATCCTTTTGTTTGCAGAAATGTTTAAACTTTCTCTGATAAGGTTTTAACTCAGTATTGCATATTCCATTATAAAATGTTGCTAAAATTTGTCATTTTTCTGGATTTCCAATTTGTCTATCTTGCTGAAGTACTAAAGGGAGTGAAGGTCTTTGCAACTCATATTTCTTTAAAGCATTTCTAGCCAGAGTCCCTAGATGTAAGTGTTATGAAGGGCAGTGAGTCACACTTTGACATTTTTAACTCACTAATTAAAAGAAATAGGCCCTTAGAGATTGATATATCACAGCAATGCGCCTGCGGTGAAAAATATTGCTAAAGATTCCAAAAATGTGAAGGTTTCATATAAGTCTAACTATAACTTCTTTTCATGCAGCCAATTCTAAGCTTGTGAGATATATTACTATTTTTCATTCCATGTTTTCTTCTAGTTTCTTTTTCTGAACCTGAGTGGAGAAAACTTGTTGCAGAAATTGGATCTTAAAAGTAAAAATGTTCAAATTTCTGATGCTGCAACCAATCACTCTACTTAATGTGAACACTGAAAATTACAAAAAGAAAGGCCAGCAGTTCTGTAATTCAAGTGTTCATTTTACTTGGCTAAATATCTATTTTTGTGTAGTAGATTAGTCAACATTATTTCAAAGTTGATGGATTATGAGATTGAGTCCACTTCAAGTCAGTTGACAAAAATGCCAGAAAGACACATGTACAAGTGATAGTGTAGTGGCAATTAGTTGTGAACATACATTGAATCAGAGAGTGCATCAAAATGTCAGTAAACAGGTAAATAGGTAAGCAGAACAAATTACAGAACAATTGTGCAATTGTATTGAGTTGCAGGACACCTTTATTCATCCTTTGAGCAATAACTGTCTTTTAAGTGTTTCTAATTTACTCATTGTCTAATCTGTGACTTTTAATGTTCTGTGACTCACTGAGAGGTGGTACAGAATTGTAATTCCACACCCCCACCTTGTCATTGTTCTATTTTCCATAAACTCTGTTAGATCTGTACGACTGTGTCAGCTCCAACTTCCTACAATAAATAAATGCAAAGGAATATTTTAAAGGGTGCCCACTCGACACCCTCTTTCTTAGTCATACTATGAAGAAAATATTGACATTGCAAGGAATGGAGGAGTTTGCATCTCAACTGCCTGTTCTCCTAATATAAGAGAAGTTACATGGATAGTTGTGAAAGGCATGAAAATAGTATCATTTAGCTTAATAGTTTCGTAGAACCGTAGTTGTTCAAAAGTACACTGTCTATTTTATATTTGATTTTAAAGACTGATTAAGGAGAAATTTACAAATAGATAATGGATCTAGCACTTACAGCAACATGTATGCAATGGGTTAATTTAGTCAATTTACACAAGATTGCTAGACTACTGCCAGGATTTCAGAGAATGTGGAGGTTTCCAAAGAAGGAGTCTGAATAATCTTTAACAGGGAGAGTTAGGCTCCTGTCTGCCCAGAGCATGTTTTTAATCTCTGCGCTTTGTTTTACCTTGTCAGACGCCTATCTCTGAATTTGGGCTGAGCTTCTGTGTCCCAGTAGACTTCGCTTCAGTAAATGAGACAAATTGGCTGAAGAAGTAAGAACAAATGCACAGCAATTCCTGTGAAAAATATCCTTTGTAAATGACCTGTTTCAAAAGTGATTTGCTTGTATTATTTGTTTAAGCGAAATGGAAAGTTTTGCCTTTGGCTCACCCTGGATTTCAGTGATATAAAGCTTTGAAAAGGGTTATGGGATTTCTGAGGAAAAATGCAGGCCAACTGCAGTTCAGCAGGCACGTCATTTATTTTATGGATTATAAACTTACCTGATAAAGTCACAAATATCTTGAAACTCACTGTAACGCTTCATTATTACCTGGTGCACTTTGCACAATGTTGTCCAAATGAACACAATACTTTGTCAAATGATATGTAGGTAGTCAACTTTCTTCCTTTAAAAAATATTGTTCTGCTTTCTACTACAGGTTTTATTTTCAGTCCTTTTAGGCTTCTCTGTATTGTTAACCACTCCTTGATCCAAAGGACAGTCTAGCTGTTCACTGTCAACTATCTGCCAACATAGCTCTTGAGCCAGCCACAACTAAAATGTCTTGCACTCCTAGTGGGAAGTAACTTGCTTCTAGCTTAAACAAAAGAAAATACCATGTTTGATGAAAATGTGGAACTTAAAGCGGGAAGTACTGAAATATAATCAGCACATCAAGCAGTATCTGTGGAGAGAGAAGAACAGAGTTAAAATTCCAAGTTGACAACTTTTCATCAGAGCTTCCAATGTCTCTCTCTGTTTGAGGAGACAGCTAAGGACAAGATCACACTTCTAAGAATTGAGGGTAGCTATATCCTAATATGCAATTCTAGGCAGATTCTGCTTTCAAATGAAAAAAGATCAGTTATAGCTTGCATAAATCAAGCAACCAATTTATGTTGCCTTTATATGTCATGGCCTCTAATTTGCATAATTTATACAAAATATAGATTACTACATGCATATTTGCATGCATTAAGATAAAACTGAATGGGCTTAGGCTTTCTGTTATTGTTGGAATTCATTCCACTCAAAAGCATAGTTACAAAAATACTTGTGATTTTATAATATGTTTTATTACATATTGCCCGTTGACAAAGGATAATCTATAATCTGCAAGTCTGCAGGCAATATCTTTTCTTTAGTAGAAAGATGAAACTCTTCAATAGATCCCTGGTTTGTGCTGAGTCATCTATGACTCACAGTTCTACATAATAGTTTAATGCAACAGGAAATTTATTGACTTGGTTGGCTATTTAATCCAGGTAAATATTGCCTTTTAAGAAGAAACAAAAGAAAGAAAGAAACAAGCACTAGCAAGAATGAGGTGATGGTTCTATATCTTTATTAAAATCAGATACAGTTCTTGCACTTAATTTTTAATGAGTTACCAAAGCTTTGAAGTGATCATTTGAGGACATCAGGTTCAATCTAAATTGGCCTCTTTTGTGATGTTTTCCATAAATGAATCCCCAGTAATAATCATTTTTGGAGTTACATATTACAGAATGCTGCAGCCCAGGCCAGACCTGCAGATTTCCAATTTGAGATAATGGGAACTGCAGATGCTGGAGAATCCAAGATAATAAAGTGTGAAGCTGGATGAACACAGCAGGCCAAGCAGCATCTCAGGATGATTGACTGTATAGCTTCTGTGGTGATAGGAAAGGTTTTGGATAAATCAGTTTTTAGTTTTTAAAAAATAAGCATCCATTTGGAAATGCATTCCATTCCATTCAAAATCTTTTCCAAGCCAAATTTGTTTTACTTTACACACAGATATGAGCTTGCACTCCAGAAAAGCATTGAGTGAAAGCAACACCTTTTGATGTGTAGTCTTTCAGATGAGAAATTAAGTCAAAGTGTTGTCTTACTTGTCAGGTGGACGCAAAAAAAATCATCGTTCTATTTTACAAAAAAAGCAATAGATTATTCCAGACAACTGGCCAATATTACATAAACAGATTTTGTGGCCATGATCACATTGCCATCTATAGTAGACTAAACTGTGCAAACATGCTGCTGTGTTTCCCGCAATAAAATTACGACTCCACTCAAAAGTAGTTCATGGACTGTAAAACACTTTGAGACATCCAGAGTCTGTGAAAGGCACTATATAAATGCACCTGTTTCTGCCATTTAGCACTGTTAGCAATTCTGTCTACATTAAGATAAGAGATATAGGTATAAAGAAAAGAGTATACACTCATTCTAGGGCACTCATGTTCTTTTTAGTTTGTTATTCTCAATGTTATAAAGGATCTAGGTAGATATGACAAAAGGGTTAACATTTGAATCTATGAAACCACGTCTTGACATGGTTCTGCATAACAAAAGTGCTTTAGCACCAACTACAGTATGACTCAGTGGCTCCACAAACTAACCCTAACTGATAGCAGCAGCTGTACAATCTCTCTCAGACTCCACACGCTGTCCTTAACTGACAAGAACTTCAAATATAATCAAGATCTTGCAGTGTCTGTGCACTAAATACTGCTTGGGCCCCACGTACTAAAAGCTCCATTATTTTAAACTCTTCATAATATATGCCTAATGAAAACATATATAAATCTATTACAGTGACAGCAAACAATTAAATTCAAATAAACTCAGACAAATAGCCCATAACTAATTTTGACATGAATTACTAAATTACTATTCATCTAATAGGTAAATTTGTAAGCACGCCAGAGAAGTTTCTTAACGCGACCAGTTAGTTCCAATTTCTGACAGCAGCATAAGCAAAACATAAATGTTAAATGAATGAAGAAAACTTTGCCCTTACCAGTAATAAAAATAATATGCAAAACACTGTGATAATATCAAAATATTTTTAAAGTGATAAATTTAAGTTGAGGCATTACTGGCAGGCCAGCACAGAAAATCAAATAAAGCTTTATGTGACATATTTCATTGGCAACAGGATTATTATCTTTCAGTCTTTACTACTGTCTATCAGAAACTGCTATAACCAACTGAACATGGAAGGGTTACAAAGCAACATGCTGTGAGTAAGCAAACTTGTACTGTGTTTTCTAAGCCAGTGAACTCATATATGTATTTCAGCCAATTCTTGAACCACCTAATGATTTATTAATGGTTTACAAGTTAGAAAGGTGGTAAAGTGAACGAAGTAACAGGGTGTCAAATCCAATATTGGTAAATCTGTGTCAACCTTCTGAGCATGATGCCACAGAATACTTGCCATTACAAGAATAAAACTGGGAACTGGTTGGAATCAAAACGATGATTAAATATGAAACTGCGCTGCCAGAAGGCATGGGCCTAAGTTGATTAGCAAGAGAACCAGAAGAAATACGAGGTAAAGCTGTTTTTATGCAAGGTGTCACTTGGATTTGGAATGAATTGTTTGAATTAGAGGTGGAGTCAGATCCAAGAGTAGCCTTCAAAAGTGAATTTTATGAATTGTAAAAGAAAAAGAAATGCAGAGATGTGAGGGATTGTGACTAACTGAATTACTCTTTTAGCCGGGAGAGGCAGGGAAAGGGTTGATCGTTCTGAATAGTGCAGCAGGCTGGAAGTGCTTAATAGCATACTTCTACTCCAAATTGTTGGCTTGTGTCTCCAATAATGGTGACAAACAATCCAACCATATCAGATTTTCCTGAACTACTGCTTTTTCCATGTTTCAAGATGTGTGCATATTAACTAATCAAAAGCGCTGAGCAATTTGAAAAATCCTTACAGAATGAATAAGTCCCAGGCTGTTCCTAAATATTGCACCATAATTTTTCAGAATAATTTGGACATTTAAGGGGTCAATATCTGCACTTGAGTTCAAACCTGGAATTGGTTCCAAACAATGGGATTAAACAAAAATATGATAAAACTCTAAATAGAACAAAAATATTCAGAATATCAATATCAAAATATCATGTGATCACATTTTTAAAGAAACATTTATGATGAGGAGCAGAACACCTCTGTTTGGTTCACAATAAACAACTGCACCTCCCAGTCGTGAACCTTTTTAACTCCCCCTCCCATTCCTTAAATGATGTGTCCATCCTGGGCCTCCTGCAGTGCCATAATGATGCCACCCAAAGGTTGCAGGAACAGCAACTCATATTCCGCTTGGGAACCCTGCAGCCCAATGGTATCAATGTGGACTTCACAAACTTCAAAATCTCCCCATCCCTCACTGCATCCCAATACCAGCCCAGCTCGTCCCCGCCTCCCTAACCTGCTCTTCCTCTCACCTATCCTATCCTTCCACCTCAAGCTGCACCTCCATTTCCTACCTACCAACCTCATCCCGCCTCCTTGACCTGTCCATCCTCCCCGGACTGACGTATCCCCTCCCTACCTCCCCACCTATACTGTCGTCTCCACCTATCTTCTCCTCTATCCATCTTCGGTCCGCCTCCCCCTCTCTCCCTATTTATTTCAAAACCTTCTCCCCACCCCCCTCTCTGATGAAGGGTCTAGGCCCGAAATGTCAGCTTTTGTACTCCTGAGATGCTGCTTGGCGTGCTGTGTTCATCCAGCTCTACACTTTGTAACCATTTAAAGCATTGTGTGCAGGGGCTAAACTATTAAAACTCATATCAATTAAATAACAGTGCGAAGTATAAATTTCCACTTCCTGATAAATGATGCACAAGAGGAGGAAATATCAAACAACAGAAAGCTACAGTACAGCTACTGATACTGGCTCATCAGTCAACAAGAGCATAAAAAATAATTAGTTTTGTTAATTTTAGCAGATTTATTTGTACAATGAAAGCTTTAAAAATTGACTGCAAATGCAATAAAAGAACACATTCATGACAAACAAAATAAACAGTGATGCGATTGCCATGATAATTGACCCACATGGCTGATCAAGATGTCTTATAAATCTTTTTATTATTTGTATGTTATGAAGGCAGATTCATGGAGTGGAATAAAGATACACAGATCAAATACATTGCTGCAGTATATTGTCTAATCAATCATATACCCCTATCTACTGATTTGCTGCTTGTGATTGCTATCAAAATGAAGTCACAAATGGGTGCTGTTCCTCAGTAATAGAGGGAGGGAAAGGAGCAGATAAGTTTCCACCATCAAAACTTGTTCACCTTACAGTAAGAAGTTGTTCAACCTGCATCCATTCAAAGTAATGTAAACATTGTGCTGCCCACTTAATTTCCATGACTGTGGCATGCAGCCTTAAACTAAACATACTGTCGAGTGACTTCAATACACAATCATGCAAGGCAAGCACAAGTTAGCACCACTTAAAGCTAGCCTGCAATTCTTTAAAGGATAGTAAGAACTGCCAATGCCAGAGTCAGAGATAACACAGTGTGGAGCTGGAGGAGCACAGCAGACCAGGCAATATCAGAGGAGCAGGACTTACCCGAAACGTCAACTTTCCGGCTCCTCTGATGCTGCCTGGCCTGCTGTGCGCCTCCAGCTTCACGCTGTGTTGTCTCTTCAATTCTTTAAACCAGTTTACAACTTTTGAAGAGGTACTGAATTTTTGCTGTAGCAACCCATTCACCTGGATGGGAAGTGCATAAAAGCAAGAAGGAAGAAGAATAATGGGCACAGTGTCAAAGAAGGTGTTCTTACGTTCTTGAATGCAATCACAGAATCCATACAGTGTTGAAGACGGCCATTCAACCTTTAAATCCGCACTGATTCTCTGAAGAGCATGCCATCCAAACCCAACCACCGTCCTATCCCTGTAACGCTGCATTTGTATTGGCTAATTCACCTTGCCTGCATATTCTTGGATACTATGGGGAATTTAGCATGGGCAAACCAACTAACCTTTGCATCTTTAGACGGTGAGAGGAAATCAGAGCACCCAGACATGGGGAAAATGTCTAAACTCTGCATAGACGGTCACCCAAGGGTGGAATCAGCCCATGGTCCCTGGCGCTGTGAGGTAACAGTGCTAACCACTAAACCAGTATGTTGCCCAATGTTGGAGATTTTATTTCAGAAATGTAGCAAGGGGAAAGAGGTGATACATCTGGAGAAGGTCAGGTAGCTCTCAAACAGATGTGGAAAAGTCATTTAGAACAGCTGGCCATTGAAGGCAAAGCCAAACATTGGTTGGGACATGCATACAGAATCTGAAGAAGTTCCATGACTGACGCAAGTGGACAGGCTGGGAGAATATATTTTCAAATGCCTTTTTCTATTGAATGTATTATTGATTTCAGACAATGGTCAGTGCACCATACCCCCATAATCTCTCAAAAGGAGGAGCAAACTTATCGGATATCCACTCATCCTCATGTACAGCAAACCTCACATCCACATTTCATAGCTTCCATTTGGCTGCAGCATTCAAATATACACATCACCCAAACATATTGCGACAGACTCATCGGCAGGATCAGATTAAGAGAACTTTAGCTGCGAATGGCAATTTTCAAAAATTCTTATAGCATCTCACAGCATTCAGCAATCTGCCCTCTGGCAGGTTCCTGTAATTCATGGGGTTGTGGATGGCATTGGATCTGTGGAAGATGAACTGGCAGCCCCCTCTTACGGTGAAAATATTCAACAGAACTATCATGCAGCATCTACATAGCAGTAAGTCATTCGCTGCAGCTTACTTTGCATTCTGCCGGGGCCACTCAGTTCCTGGCCTCATCAAAGCTTTGGATCAAACATGGATGCAGCTGAATCCCAAGGGTGGAGATGGTGGGTGGGGTGGGGTAAAAGTTATTGCCCTTGGCCATTGTGGTAGCTGATTGTGGCTTCAGGGAGCCTTATCAAAATTAGAATCAGGAAACAGGGGTAAACACATTTCTGGTTATCATCGTATCTAGCACAAAGGAAAATATTTCTGGTTGTTGGAAGTCAGTCAGTCACTTTATCCGTATATCTGTTCAGGAGTTCTTCAGGGTAGTGTCATCTTGACTCCTCAGTTAGGGAAGAAGACATGTCCAAATGCAGTAAAATGCACAAAATATCCAGGTTTGAGTTGACAAGTGGCAAGTAACATCTGCACCACACAAATGCCAGACAACGACAATCTTGAACTTTTACATTCACATGGCCATTTACATTCCTGGCATTACCATTGAGCAGGAAGTGAATTGGACTAGCCATGTAAGGTACTGCAGCTTTAAGAACAGGTCAGAAGCTAGGAATCCTCCAAAATGTAGCTCATCTCCTGACTCCCCAAAGCCTGTCCATCTAGAAGATGCAAATCAGGAATCACTGGAAGGACCTGCTGATATAGAATTTGAGAACTATGACCACATTGACAGCCACTAGAAGCATTACACTTGCCTTGCCCAGTGACCGGAGGTTTAGTTTGAGGAAGTGGCACAATTCCAGGACTATTCCTTTGGTCAATTGCAATAGTTGAAAATACTACTTTTACGTACAGGTAGAAGAACTGCTGTCTGAAGACCCGACCTAAGGGCTCCCCCTTTCCCTGTGCACACTACTTTTCTCAATTGGTTTTAGCTCTGTCCCATTACTGGAAGCAGCTTGTGAAATTTGAACCTTTCAAAAGCCTTGAAACTCCATGTAAAGTCCAGTCTTCCCTTTTCACTGAAAGAACTTCTGTCACTTAAGTAACTATAGCCTGTGTCACAATTATTAAGCTGTAAGTTTACATTGGACAGGAGTCAGCAAGAAACGAAGGTGATGGTGCAATCATGTTCTACGGGGAGGAATGGATATGCCATGATAAGGCTGTAATTCTGTGCATCCTTTCTCCATCTTCTCTTTCATGGTAAAAACACAGGTGAAAGGGTTCAAAGTCAGAATTGATCATATATCATCTTTCAATGGCTGCTGATGTTAAGTCAACATGAGTGAGTGTGCGATATCTTATTCTATCACTTGGTATCTAGGGACCCTGATCTTGCCATCATTCCAACATCTGCTGACCTGTAGTCCATTGCCTTCCACATTCATCAGGTTGTCAGTAACTGCCGCTCCCTGATGGCTGTGGTCTCTTCTCCTAGAAGGAGAAAATGAGTTATAATTATGAAAATGATATTTCATGAGAAGATGGGATAATGACATTTGCGCAGGGCAACTGCAAAGGACGGACGTGAGATTGTAGTAAGATGCGGATGTGTGTGTCAATGCTGGTTATTCAGATTGGTAATTAAGGAGATGCCTTAACTGATGAATAATTGCCACAAATGTAGGTGTGAGAATCACTATAAGGAGATGATGACTGGGCAATCCCTGCCATTCCCTCAACTCACTCCCTCTTCCCATCAGAGGTTAATTCATAGCAAAGGTATCGTGTTTCTAATCATTGACCTCCTATAGCTCTTGGTCCAGGAATGCTTATATTTTAACATTCTGATTCTTCCTTTTAAGTTCCTCCATGGCCCTTCTTATCTCTGTAGCTACCTAATTCAGGCTCACAATCTTCTAAGAACCCTACCTTCCTCCACTCTGGCCTTCTGCAGAACTAACTGCCTCTGCCCCACCATTGGCAGCCTTGCTTTATTTGTCTAGACAGTAGGTTCTTGAATTCTACCTTAAATTTCTCTGTTTCTCCACCTCTCACTTCTCCACTTGGATTCAACTTAAAAACTACTGCTTTGTCCTATGGTTTGGTCATTTGCCCCAAGGCCTCCTTCTAGATTGGTGTCAGTTTCTGCCTGATTATGTTCCATTGATGATGTTGTATAAATGACACTCATTGTTATACAATACTTATATTCTCAATTCTGTTATAGATTTATCTCCCTTGACTATCAATATTTTACAAATTCAGCACTGGTGTCTAAGAAATTGTCATGGAAAGTACACATGTCGCAGAATACTCACTTACTGTGAAACAAGCTCCTCACTTGCTTATTTGCAACTCAAAACAAATGTGGTTTCATTTTAAATTTATAGTTCTGTTATCAGAATAAAAATGCAAAAGTGTGCCTGATAATTCAAAACAATAAACTGGCCAACCCGATGAATGAGAAACTTTAGGGAGTCAAAATTGGACCTGCCGCATCAAATGACAGAGACCTGTTCTTCAAGGGCCTGTTAGAGAAATTGGATCAATGCCAGCCATAAGATTCCCCCATGAGATGAGCCTGAAGCTCTTTGGCAGCTTGTAGGGGTCAGATATTGGCTGTGAGGAAGACATAGCCTTCTGAAGCAATGATGGTGGCCATGATGAAGGAGTTCATTTGCACCTACAGATGGGAATGTGTAGATAGCACCAGGCAGGGGTTGAAGTCCAGCTAAACCATCTGGTCAGGTATGCATTCTTATAACAGGTATCCTCATCCTTCATGAGAAAGAACTGATAGATCATAAAACTTTTAAAACTTGGTAATAAAAAAGCTTTAAAAATCCTTAGAATCTTTAAATAACATTATAAAGCTTAAAACAACTTCAAACATCATTTTGAATTACACCAGCAAAATCTTACTAATCTGGGCCCCCTGTATTTCAGCAATGGAACATCTCTGATCCATCCTAAGCAAGGCCTGCCATTTGTTTCCGGTGGTCTGAAGATTCAAGAATATTCTGGATTCTTGAATAGTAAAGCGATGCAATTGTCTACCTCATGTATTGTATTTTCCATCAAGCAAGCTGGACTTCCAATGTCTGATGTTGTCTGTTTCTAGTGACGCTCCAGCAAAATTAACAAGTAAGTTTTTGCAATGGTATCATGGTGATAAGTGTCAATTTACTGACTTCATCCACCAGTTACCAGATTGACCTGAAATCAGGCAAGCAAATACAAAAAAAACGCAGCTTGTATATACATATCTTGTATATAGTTTATCAATGTAAAGGCAAATATCAGTTCCCTTTTCTCATAATGCAATTCTCTGACACACATTTTCATTTTCTTGCTTTTCTCAGAATCACTTCATGGACTTGACGATATTTCTTATGTCTCAGAGGGTACAACAGGACACATCACTAATGGTATGACCTGACTAGGTCATTATACCAAAGTGTGGAGCTGGATGAACACAGCAGGCCAAGCAGCATTTCAGGAGCACAAAAGCTGACGTTTCAGGCCTAGAAGGGTCTAGGCCCAAAACATCAGCTTTTGTGCTCCTGAGATGCTGCTTGGCCTGCTGTGTTCATCCAGCCTCACACTTTGTTACCTTGGATTCTCCAGCATCTGCAGTTCCCATTATCTCTGATCACAATAGGCCATTATACCCCTTGATTATGACTTATCTTTGACTTTTAATCAGTGTGAATTAAAATCTCCATAATTTTAAACATTAGTCTAAAATTATTATTTCTGTGGTAAATTAATTTTGTAAATTTTGTCATAAATCTATCATCTCCATTGCAGAACCCCTATTATAATTGGCATATTAAGGTCAAAATGCTTTGCTTAGAATTAAGACTTCGTATTTTCCTTTTTAATGCTGATTGTAGTTGAGTTAAAATTAATAATTATCACCCCAAAACAGCTTGGAGTGCTGCAATATGTTAATCAAACCATTATGATTCAGTAGAACAATAATGTGCATTTGTACCTCATCTTTTATGTGGAAAATGTCTCAAGGCACTAAAATATTGATTAATGCATCACAGCTTACCCATAGAATCCATAGAATCCCTACTGTGTGGAAACAGGCCCTTTGGTCCAACAAGTCCACTCCAGACCTCAGAGCATTCCACCCAGACACTTCTCCAAAAAACCCACCTAATCTACACATCGTTAAACTCTACAGGCAACTTAGCATGGTCAATCCACCTAGCCTGCACATTTTTGGACTGTGGGAGGAAACTGGAGCACCCAGAGAAAACCCATGCAGACTCGGGGAGAATGTGCAAACTCCACACAGACAATTGCCCAATATGGCAATAGAAGGAATCAAATAAAATCATACCATGGCATAGTAACAGTGGTGTTAGGGGGAATAGCAGAAATTCCAGTTAGTGGTTGATGGGTACCAGACAATTCGGATTTTACTCTACTTTCTTATAATCATAGCAAAAATGCGCTGTCAATATTTGACTTGTATCAACTGATTGTCTACCTGAGATTTTTAAGAAGGTCAAATATTGACCTATTTGGCGAGGTTAAGTTGAGCTCATGTATCCATCAGTAAACAAAGCTCAGGTTGAACAGAAAAGGTTATAAAAGGTGGTGAAGCTCTGATCTGTACCTTCTGGTTCATTATCAACTTCTGGAGATATTTTTGAAATAACCTGTTCAGAGATGTTATTACATACCTCTGGAGTCAGGGAACGTGAACCTGAGCCTGCTGGTCCAGAGGTAGGCTCTCACTGCAGCACAACAGCCCATTTTATATGTTATAGAAGTTACATATTGGGATGAAATACACCTTGGGATCATCAAGTTTGAAAAAGTGACAAGATGAAACTCGACTCTGCAATACATATAGAGCTATATTTCAACAGCTGCTTTCGAGCCTTAAAACAAAGACAGGGAAAATAGATTTGTAAGCAAGAACAAGAAGACATTCTACCTCTCTTGCTCTGGCTCTTACAATCTTGAAGTCAATTTCCAGTAAAAAAAATAGCAATTTGGAAAAAAACAACCGTTCACTAAAGGTTATCTGCAAACTCTGTCACTGATGAAGAAACAAAGCAACAGCTGAACAGACAGGACACAGGTCATTCTCACAACTCAAGGACCATAAGAACTTTAAACTGCACTTTCCTTTTAAATTGAATTGAATTAGCTTTGTTGTCACATGTACTTAAATGAGTGTAAGTGAAAACTTTACAGGCAGCAACCATCTTAGGTACAAAGTACCTAGGTACAGATTCTTCAGTGCATGTTCTTAGGAAAAATAATGGAAAAATGAAGAAATAAAGAAGTCCAGTATTACAGATTGTAGGAATAAATTAGAAAATAGAAAAATAAAACATTCAAAACACAGCCCTTTCAGCCCAATTCACTCTAGTACCTAGTTTCCAGCCTCCACCAGGCCTTGACTCCAGGCTGTGCTGGACTTCATTTTGGGCTGACTGTCTATGTGATATACGCTTCACATTCTTTTTAAGCTAGTTACTAATATTTGCATTTGTGTTTTATGTCACATTTTTATTATTTTCTCAGGATTAGAATAAATAGTAAAATTTCTCTTTCTTTCACTCAGGAGAGCCATATAATTTGGTTTCTTCATCTCCATCCAGCAGACCGTGTTGTAATTGAAGTGTGAGAGTGTCAGTTAAATAGAAATAAAATATATCTTCTGTGACTGACCGAGAGGGTTTTAAAAAGAGGGAGCTGATTTCCCCTCCTCACCTTGCTTGAACATTGTCTGGTCATAAAGGACAATAAATTTAACAATGGATGTTAATTGATCCTTTTAAATTGATGTGTTCAGTGATATTATTACACACCTTAGGGAGTGTGACTTGAGCCCAGACCTCACAATATTACTGCAACACAAGAATCCTGTGGAGACAAGCCTCTTTATCCTGCATCAGTTGCTTGTAAAGGTGCAGGGTGTGTTGCTTTTTTGTTACTTAAGGCTGACTGAGAAATTCTTCCTGATACAGACTTCTGGATCACAATTCGCTTACCTCTTAAAAAGAAACAAATTGGTTTATTGTTGTCTGCATATTGTGCATATCTCAATGGAGATAATTGTATGAAGGCTACTGCTGTAAATGTCTTCATCAAATAGATTGTTGATGTCAGATTCATGTAGCACAGAATCTGAATAAGCGTGAACAGTTCAAGATCAAGAAACAGGAATAAAGCAGAGAGAGAGAAAACAATTGTAATTGCCCAAGCTTCAAGTGGTCTTTTCCAAAAGTATGTGGGACTATGCAGTGACAAGTGCAAAAATACAGATTGTGGGAAACAGATCTGTTCAACAATTGCAAGGTTTTGCAAAGGTTCAAACCTTGCTGAATTCTGGGGATTAGAACAACCCTGTAATAACGGTATTCAGGCAGAACATTTGACCCAAATATCATCTTAAAATCATTACAAGCCAGCTAAATGTATTGATTTATTTGCTCATTACTTCATTACTAGTTATGAAGAAACTCAGGCATCAATTATAAAATTCACTTTATGTCAGAAAATGTTTAATTGGGTTTTGCAGTGTATATGAATATATGATTGAGACTTGAATAAGAAAATCAGGTTTCTATCATAGATAGAATACAGAAATGCTCAGACTTAATTTAATAAAGAGGCTGTTAATGTTTACATTGATTTTCTATTATTTATTAGATTTACAGCATTTGTACATTACACAATATTGTAATCATTCTGATTGATTTTGTTGGCAAATCTATCACACAATTAAAACACAATTTAGCCTTCAAGTGACTATTGGTTGTATTAGCACACAATGCACATCTAGTTGCATCACAATGCTTTGTCAGAACAGTAAACAGCTGATTGTACCTTTACTCCAGTATTAGTTACTTAGCATGCAAGAAAAGAACTATATTGTTGCAACATCAGGTCATAGGTCACTTGAGTCTGCAGCCTCAGCCTGGAAGGCTTTAACAGTATGTCTTTTCTCTTCATGTCTTGTAAATGGTTACATTCAATAAGGACGGTTACTTCTCACTTGTCAGAGTGCAAAATTTAGGGAGGCAATGGCCTAGTGGTATTATCGCTGGACTGTTAATCCAGAGTCCTGGATAACATTCTAGGGACCTGGGTTCAAATCCTGCCATGGCAGATGATGGAATTTGAATCCAATATCTGGAATTAAGTATTGAATGATAACCATGAATCCATTGTCGGGAAACACCCACCTGGTTCACTAATGTCCTTTAGGGAAGGAAACTGCCATCCTTACATGTGACTCCAGACCAACAGCAATGTGGTTGACTCTGAACTGCCCTTGGGGCAATTAGGGATGGATAAGAAATGCTGCCTGGCCAGCGATGTCCTCGCTCCATTAATGAATAAAGGAAAAGCTCTACTTTAGCACATGGTTGCAAGAGTGGCTGGCCCATAGAATCAGAGGTAAGTAAAATGGAGTATCTGAAAAGAAGCCTAATGACCATATGTGCAGTTGGTGAATGTCTTTAGACTGACATGATCGCCAGAAGAGTCTGCTGACTGACTCATGCAGCATTGCAGGAGACTGTTGAAAATTTTGGTGAGCAATGGGCTTTTCTCTAACCCATTGACAAATGTTCTAGATAGACAGGATCTCGCTGTGTCTGAACAAAGGTAAAGTCACCACAGTGTGTGCAAAACATGTGACAATTGTGATAAATATGGACTATTGAATGTTAACTGATACTTTAAATAGGCTATAACAGTTTGAAGAAGAAAGAGCAAATTAAGATGCAACATTGCTGCCATAATCATTTGACCATGGCTTGAGGCAAATCTAGGTGTCACATGTGGTATGATTGAAACCATATCCATGGAGATTATCATTTCAACCAGAAAGTGAAATCAGGTAAGTGCATCAACATCAAGAAATTTGTATCTACTGCTTTAATTTATACTTATATGATCATTTCACAGATTGGAGATAAAAATAAATTGTGTGTCGGTTAGCCAGCTTGAAAAGACAATGAAGCCAGACTCAGAAATGCACACTGTGCTATATTTTAACAGCTGCTTCGGAGCAGCAGAGCTGGGAGAAAGAACATGGATTGGAAAGGACTAAACAAATCTTTCTCTCTTCTTATGTCTCTCATCATTTCAGAAAGCAGCACACACTGAAAACACAGATGGGGAAACAAATATTTGCCAAAAACTCAAAAACCTTTGCAGATTCACCACTGCTGAGGATGCCAGTCAACAAATAAATCGTTGTGGTCTCAGGATAAAAATGTAACACTTCAAGAACTCTAAAGACTTTTAAACCATGCATCCTTTATTCTCCCTATCTGTACCAGGTGCGCTCTCCTTTCTAACTTTATTATCTGAATTATGGAGTCATAGTCATAGAGTCATACAGCATGGAAGCAGACCCTTCAGTCCAACTAGTCCACACTGACCATGTTCTCAAATGAAACCAGTCCCATCTGTCTGCACTTGGCACAAATCTCTCCAAAAATTTCCTATTCATAAACACATCCAAATATTAGCGAGTTTTGAGAAGATTTGTAGCTCATGTTGAGGTTCTGGATGTGAGTTTGCTCGTTGAGCTGGAAGGTTAGTTTTCAGATGTTTCGTCACCATTCTAGGTAACATCATCAGTGAGCCTCCTACGAAGCTCTGGTGTTATGTCCCGCTTTCTATTGATCTGGTTAGGTTTCCTTGGGTTGGTGATGTCATTTCCTGTTCTTTTTCTCAGGGTCGATTGGCTCCAAATCAATGTGTTTGTTGATGGAATTCCGGTTGGAATGCCATGCTTCTAGGAATTCTCGTGCATGTCTCTGTTTGGCTTGTCCTGGGATGGATGTGTTGTCCCAATCAAAGTGGTGTCCTTCCTTATCTGTATGTAAGGATACGAGTGATAGTGGGTCATGTCTTTTTGTGGCTAGTTGCTGTTCATGTATCCTGGTGGCTAGCTTCCTGCCAGTTTGTCCAATGTAGTGTTTGTCACAGTTCTTGCAAGGCACCTTAAAAATATTCCCCTTAGTTTTGAACTTGCTCACCCCAGGGAAAAGATGAACATCATTCACTCTATCCATGCCCCTCATGACTTTCTAGACATCATTAAGCTAATCCCTCAACCTCCTAAGCTTCAGCGAAAAAAATCCCAGCCTTTCAGTCTATTTTTATATCTCAATGTGTGTTTGATGCATTATTTTTGGAATTCTTTTCTCAGGGTTTGAATATAATAAAATTTTACTCAAGAAGATCTTGGTAATTGGAAGCTTAATTTTTGTCTCATTGACCACATACTTAATTCTAGTGAGATAGGCGCATGCTAAAAATAACAAAAAAAAAATTGTTGAGGACATCAGGAGGGTGTTAAAAAGATGGGAGCAGTCCTCGTCTCATTGTAACATTTAAAGCGTGCTTCATCAGCATCACAGGAACTGTGCAGAAAATGCACCAATTGCAATTTTACAGCCTTCCTGAAATGGAGCGCCAAAGCTCCAGGGGTGGGAGAAGGCCCTGCTCCACATGGCAGAAAGCCATGTTTGCAATCACAGCATTCCTTGTCATTAATTAAGCTTGTAGTAAGGTAAAACAAGGCAATTGTTTTTATAGATAAATCCCCACTGCAATATCTTTCTACTGGAGAGGTCCTGGATTAGGACAGTTAATATTGTAGTATGCATATTGCTATCAATGATCACCGTGCATACTTTAAATTGGATGTGAAAACTGTAGTCACTGTTTCATTGCATAGCCTTTAATGGCTATAGGCAGTTACTAAAATCTTCGTCCAATAGCACAGTCCAAGGGAAATCATCCTCATGGTGAAAAGGCAAACTTCAGGTAACGTTAATTCTCAACAGTAAAGAAATTGTTGAAAAACTGTATGCTGCCCATGACTGAGATAATGGGAACTGCAGATGCTGGAGAATCCGAGATAACAAAGTGTAGAGCTGGATGAATACAGCAGAACAAGCAGCATCTTAGGAGCACAAAAGCTGACGTTTCGGGACTAGACCCTTCATCAGAAAAGCGGTGGGAGGAGACGGTTCTGAAATAAATAGGGAGAGAGGAGGAGGCGGACCGAAGGTGGATAGAGGAGAAGATAGGTGGAGAGGAGACAGACAAGTTAAAGAGGTGGGGATGGAGCCAGTAGAGGTGAGTGTAGGTGGGGGGCAGGGAGGGGATAGGTCAGTCTGGGGAGGATGGGCAGGTCAAGGGGGCGGGATGAGGTTAGGAGGAAGGAAATGGAGGTGCGTCTTGAGGCGGGAGGAGGGGATGGGTGAGAGGAAGAATAGGTTAGGGAGACGGGGACGGGCTGGGCTGGTTTTTGGATGCAGTAGGGGGAGGGGAGATTTTGAACCGATTTCACAAGCTTCAGGATGTCCCAACACCTACTTAGAATCAAGGTTACAGAGGAGATTGAGGCAGTGCTCCAAGAATGCTGTTTCAATAGTCATGCTGATTACATCATGCTCAGCTAAGATGCCAGCTCCTAAACTGAACGGATTCATTAGAATTTGCATCAACTTAACACATTTGAGCCAGGCAGTGCAATGGGAGAAACATTCAATGGTATTTCTGAATAAGAGTGCAGCTAAGCTTGCAAATAGCCCAACCTTCAGCAAGCTGGGTGTGAACAATAGCTTCTGGAAACCTCGCCCATATGAGGGCACCAAACTATTGATAATATTCATAACATTCCATGGGTATTATTTTAACCGTGTGTCCTTTGGCCTCACATTTGTATCTGAGAATTTCCAGTGGATGATGCCCAACATATTGGAAGGCTAACATAATGACAGATTAACATATTGTTCAAACTCAAATCACAGCAGATCTGTGTTGACCGAAGCCATCAGATATTTCTACCATCAAGGAATATTATAGAACTTCAATGACATATGAGAATGGTGAAACAGGTGGTAAAATTCTTACTACACAACCCAAATTAATGAGCCTCTCAGAGAGCTTTTGAAGCAAAATCAGGCAACATGTTGGACTGAGTGTAAATAGGGCTTACTCTACTGAATGCTTGTTTTGTTCAAGACCCTTGCATAATATGACCCTAGTTATTTTAGCAGTGAATGCATATTCATTGATCTGGAATTAGTCTGAATTCACCTTCAACATAATGGGATCAGGCAACTAGTCTACTATACTTTCAGAGATGTTACTGACAAAGTGTATGCAGTCATTGAAACTGTGAAAGCAGTGCACACAGTGACCTGGGCACATGGAAAATTCTCTGACCATTTTTTACAATAATCCGTCAAAATTGAAACTGACCACAAGTCTCTGCTAAAAATGAGTAAACACAAGGGAGCTTTCATAGATACTTCCTAATGTCTCGAAATTTTGATCAGTGATGCAGTATGACATGATTATAGAATATGTACAAAGGCAGGATCAGATTGCTGTTGATGCTCAATCAAAGATCTCAATTAATAGCTCAAGCAAGGGGAATAATATAATTCTTCAAGAATTTGAGGATGGCATAGTGACACAGTGGTTAGCACTGCTGCCTTACAGTGCCAGGGACCAGGTTAAATTCCAGCCTTTGGTGATTGCCTGTGTGGAGTTTGCATGGTCTCCCCATGTCTGAGTGGGGTTTCACCAGGTGCTGTGGATTCTCCCACAGTCCGAAGATGTGCAGGCTAGATGGGTTGTCCACACCAAATGCAGGGTTACAAGGGTAAGGTGGGCCTGTGTGGGATGTTCTTTGGAGGGTTGGTGTGGATTCAATGGGCTGAATAGTCACTACCTGCACTGTTGGAATTCTGTGATTCCTTATACATTTAACCACCAACTGTTTCTTGCCACTATGAAGAATTCTGTAAATTTTGTGAGGCTCAGTTACCTGGTGAAGAATGTACGCAAATTTACATGTTTTATCTGGAAGGCTGGCTGGAAAATTTCCTGAATAACGCTATCCTGCAGTGGTAGTATTTTGAACAACACAATTGTACCATTATTATCATTGAATGGTTTATGGTCCTCCAACCTCTCCACTGGAACTCCTTCCAGAAGATCTATTAGGATCACCTGGATGTTTCTAAGGGAAAATCCAAGCATGATGAATCAGTAAGGTGGCCTAGCATTTCTCACTCACCTTAGCATGTGGTGGCCAACTGCACCATCTGTGCTACTGATAGACAGGAGCAAATAGGACTTCCCCTGTCCTTTTTCTTATCAGTAAGGTCGATGGGACCACCTTGGCATTGATCGTTTTGTGTTTAAGGAATGGAAAATCTCTTATCCCCATGGATCAAAGTCCAGCGCTCAGCCAATCTGTCTGTGCAATTGTGATAACCTCTTCAAAAACCTTCCTTTCCATGCATGGAATCCTGTATAGTCATTACCAGTAATGGGCTGCAATTAACCAGTAAGCAGATATCGAGTATAGAGCTCACACCTTTATTTTGGGAATACAGAACACATGCAAAAGGAACTATGTTACGAAGATATTAGATCACAGAGAAGTGAGGCTTAAGTTTGTAAGGCTTCACCAGCATGTCCCCTCTTACTATACTTTATAAATAGGTTCATTTAAAAAGGCTAATTGATGCTCACTCGAAGAGTATAGGCTCTTTTTACAATATTGTGTGCTATTGTAATAGAGAAACTAAACTGATTGTTAATTTTTAAATTCACTTAAATTTATACTTATTGTTATATTTATTCATACTTCAATGTTATATTAATTGTAGCTTTCTTAGTTCTAAATATTTTGTTGCCAGCTTTAGTTCATATTTCTTGCAACAGGGACATCTTGTACAACTTACTCGCACTATCTTCAATTTTAATGCCAAAACTTCTGCCCATCCTTATTAAGCATGCACAGGAATGTTAACGACAGATAAAGAACATGATCTGACAGCATCTGCTTTCACTGCATCCTGAGACCCACACTCAGTGTCATGCAGCATCACATGCACACTGTTGACCTCTCTCTCCATTAATATCGCAACACTCTGGCCCAGGGCTGTACCACTCCGCAATTCCACTTCACCCTCCAACTCATTTGTCATGCTAACAAGAAACTTTTTCTTTTCCTTTCAAGGCCCACATAATGTAACAACTCAGAGACCCCATGGTCCTCTGGAACCTTCCTTCCCTCCCCTTCTCTCTGACATCTTCTCCTCCCCCAATCCTACTTCCTGTTGGGTATTCACCATCCCTCCTAGCCTTCTGCTCTGCAATGTTGAATGCCCTATACTCAGCAAAGGTCTCAGCTTTACCCCTCTGTGCCCCCACCTTAATGAATTCCAGGCAAGACAAGACATTGAACTCTTCTTCCATCGGCTTTGCCTCGGTGCCAGTTTCTTTGTTCAAGAGTCCTCTCCCTGTCCCGCAGAGCCCTTCACCCAGCTCCAACACACTCCATCCACCTGGAACCCTCGCTCTGGCCTTTTACTCCCACTCGATCTGTTCATTGAGAACTGCAAAAATACAGATGCTGTCAGACCTACTGAGCTTTTCCAGGAACTTCTGTTTCTGTTTCTGATTTACAGCACCAGCAGGTCTTCCGGTTTTTAAAGCACATGATCTCATTGCCAGAGGGCGGATTGAGTTAACTTTGAAGAAGCTTTCTGTGCCTGACTGAATTCCAAGAAACCTGTTAACTTTGATATATCCTGAAAATCAGAAAGAGTCTATTATTATACCAGCTGGTGAGAGACAATTTGTTTGAATTTGGAGCAAGTGCTCAAAATTATATATACTCCCACACCAATTAATCAGCAAGGTAAATTATGATTTAAATTTCTATTAGCATCTATCACTTATAAATTATTTCTGCATCAATGACTGTTTTCAACAATCACGAGTGTTTTGTAACCATGTAATAAAACAGCTTGATACTAATGAGTGACTGTACTTCATGAATAGCTATCATGGACTGGACAAGTATTCTTAAACTTGTCCTTGAACTTTGTTTGCTAAAAATAGGAATTTCAGGATGCTGCCCTTCTTCAACTCACACTTATTACAAATAGAATGTCAGAATTATTTTACTGTGCTGAATTTTACTTTTTTGGCTAAGTCTGAGTTGTGTCATGTTTCTTGGAAGAATTTTCACCATGAGGCCTAGTGGGTTTTCACGCTGAATCTTACCAAACCCACCACATTCATTACACACCATGTCCCCTAAGGTCTCTCATGTCTGATTTTACCTCTATTTTACCATGTGATGTGCCCAGAACAGCTTGGTAGTTAGCAGTTATTTACATCCCTTGCATGCACATGACCTTTGAAAGGGTGCTGTGCGCCTAGACAAGCATTGGCAATTCAGCATTATCCCTCACCAGCACCATCATAGAAAAGTAGCCATGAAGGCATACTGCCCATCATACATTTAACTACCATACTACACACTTTACATCTCCTGAGCTGCATCCTGTCTGGCTATCCACTAAGTCAGTGTTGCCCCGTCCCCAGTTTCCACATCTTGTCATTGCCACAGTAGGGGAACATCAAATATAGGCAAGTAGTTGAGCAATTCCAAACATAAACGGAAACAAGGCAGCTTATTGTTGTCCTCTCCAGGTAGCACTAGAAATCAAATCCTACTATTCCCAGAGTAGTCACATTGTTAAACTTTTCATAGCGTACACAAAATTCCTCAACTATCCGTATTTTAGACCCAGGTTGACAGAATGCATGTACCAGGCCTGGTAAACAATTATGAACTGTGAGCAGCACAGTGGTAGTGTCCCTATCTCTGGGCTAGGCAGAAATTTCAAGTTGGTAGTGCAATAGGATTGTTTAGCTGGAGCTCATCCACTCAGTTTTTTTCTTTACATTTTTTCCTGTTCTTTTTTTCACTTGTGTCTTCTTTTTCTCTTCTCTCTTCTCTGCCTCGGAACTCCCGACCTCGATGCCTCCTGACCTCCCAGCCTACAACCTCTCGGCTTCAGAACTCCGGCCTCCGAACTCTTGGTCTTGGAACCCTCAACCTCAGCATAGACCCGACAAGGGCATCCACTCAGCCTGGCATGGTGATTCCTGGTGGTCCAGCATGACATTCTCTCAGCCTGGCATGGTGGCCTCCTGTTCCTGGGGTAGTGTTTTCTTGGCCTGGTATGGTGATGTCCCAGTGGTCCGGCCAGTGCAGCGGTCTCTCAGCCCAGTGTGGTGGTCTTCTGGCTGTATGAGGTGGTTTCTTGGTCTGGCATGGCCTTAGTGTAGATTCTCAGTCTTGAGATGATTCCAGAGTGATCTCCCAGGCTCATGAACCCTAAGGTGAAGCCTGGAAGGGTCTGGACACAAGGCCTGGTGTGGACTGGAGGCTGGGTGCCAGTCTGGGCTGGACTGGGTGGGCAATTGTTGTGCTGAACTCTGTTTTTACCTATTTTATAAGTTTTTCCTATAATCTGCAATGTTGGACTTTTTACTTCTCTACTTTTTTAGGAACTGTTGCTGAAGAAGCTGTGGCTAGCGACCATTGTACCTGAGATGGTGCTGTAAGTGGCGATGCATACACTTTTCATTGTACTCATTTGGGTATATTTGACAATAAATCTAATTCTAATTCATCGGTTCATGTCCTATCTGCCCCAGAGCTGTGTAATAACATCACTGAACAGATAGATCAAAAATATTTATAACTCAATTTGTTAAAACTCAACCTCCTCATAAACATCCATTTATATATATGCAGACATGTGTAGACAGGAAGAAAATACATGGATGATCAATGTTTCAGTGGGGGCGTATTTTGGGAACAGTGACCATAATTCTGTAAGTTTTAAATTACTTGTAAAGATAAGCACAGTTCTTGGATGAATGTATTAACTTGTGGGAAGGTTAACTTATCACAAAATTAGGCAGGAATTAGGGAGTGTAGATTGGGTCTGATCGCTTGAGGATAAATCCACATCTAGCATGTGGATGTTTTTGAAAGACCAGTTGATTAAAGTTCAGGATCAACACGTTTCTGTGAAAATGAATGGTAAACAAGATTCAGAAATCTTGGATGTCAAGATAAATTGAGAATTTAGTCAAAAAGAAAAAGCAAGCATACATAAGGTTTTGGCAATTGAAGACAGTCAGAACCCCTGGAAGAATATAAAGATAGCAGAAACAAACTCAAACAAATAATTAGGAGGACTAAAAGTGCCATCAAATTTCTTTGACAAACAGGATTAAGGAAAATCTCAAGGTGTTTCATACAAATATAAGGAGCAACAGGGTAGCTACGGAAAGAGTAGGTCCACTCAAGGACAAAGGAGGGAATTTATATGTGGAGCCAAAGGAAGTGGGTGAAGTCCTTAACAAATATTTTGCTTCAATATTCACAAAGAGTCAGACATGATGGTTAGTGACGTTTGGCAGGGGTACGTTGATACTCCAGGGCATGTCAATTTGAAAAATAAGAGATGTTAGATGTTTTGTAAAGATTTAAGGTTGTGTGGAAGGAAGTATATAGTAAAAGGCAGAACCCTTAGTAGCATCAACACATAGTGGGATCTAGGTTTACAGTTCCCTGAAAGTGGCAAAACAAGTGGATAAGGTGGGCAAGAAGGCATATTGCATGCTTGCCTTCATCAATCATGACATAGAGTTTAAAATTGCAAGTCATGTTGTGGCTCTACAGAACTTTAATTAGGTAATACTTGAAATATTGTAATACTTGAAATCACTACCAGAGAGATGTGGAGGCTTCGGAGGGGGTACAGAAACAGTTGACCAGGGTATTGCCTGGTTTGGAGGGTATAAGCTGTGAGGTTTGGTTTCACTTGAACATTGAAGGATGAGGGGACACTGACAAAAGTTTACAAAATAATGCAAAGCATGAATGGACTGGATAGTCAGACTCTTTTTCCCAGGGTAGAAATATCAACTACAAGTGGACGTAAGTTTAAGGTAAAAGGCGATAAGTTTAAAAGAGATGTGAGGGGTAAGTTTTTATTTCACTGAGGGTGGTGAGTGTCTGGAATGCACTGCCAGAAGAGTGGTGGAGGCAGGTCTCACAGCAACATTTAAGAGACACATTGACAAATGGAACATAGTACCATACAGCACAGTACAGGCCCTTCGGCCCATGATGTTGTGCCGAGCTAAATGAATAGATACATGAATAGATAGGGAATACAGAGATGTGGACCACTTAGATGCAAAAGGGTTTTAGTTTAGAAAGGCAATATATGTCAGTGCATGAGTCTTGGTGAACCAAAGGGCTTGTTTCTGTGCTGTATTGTTCTTTGTCCTTTGTGTGGACTAAGGGCAAATTGGGAAAGCAATTCTGTTGTCCTATGATCTGCAAAGGTCTGCTCCTTGAAATTTCCATTTCCAGGAGGTTTGCAGGAGGTACAGAGTGGTTAGTTCAATCTTATAAAATGTTTCTGGCTTATTAGTTAGAAGCCACCGTTTATAGCAACAGTTAAATGAAGAATAAATTGGTTTTCTCCAGGCATGGAGTGAGTTTTGCTGCAGACAGCAAACATAGTTCTTCAGTTGGTGAAAATTTGATGGATTCTCACTCACTTGTTCACAGCCCCAAGCAGCTCAGCTACCTGAGACCCAATCGGTAGGGTTGTTGGCAAGTAAAAAGCTTTTGTCATCGATAACTGGCTGCTAATCCATAGATTAATCAGCTACTTGTTTTCAGCTGAATCTCCAAATGCACACATCCTTGGCTGCAGCTTTGTGAGTTTACTGATAATATCTCTTCTATTTACGTATAAATCATTAATGTACAAACAGCAAGGAACCCAGTACTGAATCGTGCACACAGGCTTTCAGTAACAGAAACAAGATTCAGCCTGTATCTTTGCCTCCTGCCAATACGCCAATATTGGATTCAATTTACCAAACAGCACTCAATTTCAGGGGCTCTTACCTTCTTGACCAGTCTCTCATACAACACCTTGACAAAAGCCTTACTGAAGTCCATGCAGTATCCGCATGCATACTTTAGTCAGTTCTTAAAAAAAGCAATCAATTTTGTCAGATATGACCATCCCTGACAAAGCTGCATTGACTATTATTGATTAATTCTTGTCATTCCAAGTGGAGAAAATGTTTCCTACTACAAAAAACTGCAATAATCCTCCAGCAATTCTTGGTTTAAAACAGAAATTTTTCTCATTTCTCTGTGAACAAAAATGCAGAAGAGTAAAATGACAAGGTCTTTGCATAATTTGGTGCCATTATTCTAGAAGTATGGTAGAGATAAACCAGGGAACCATAGACCAGTGTGTACAACATCAGGGGGAGGGAATCTTTTGTGAAAATAAATTTCAGGGACAGAATTCATTTTCACTTGGAATGATAATTAGTGCTGATTTGTACCCAAATATAACAGGTATTATCAGTAAGTCAAAAATAATACAGAAATTGCTGACTTAAATAGGAAGGAGGAAACCTTTAGGCTGCAGGACAATATTGTTGAGCTGGTCCAATGGGCAGAACAGTGGTAGATGGAATTTAATCCTGAACAGTGTTAAATAATGCATTTTGGGAGGACTAACAAGGCAGGGTAGTACATAAGAGATAATGGGAACTGCAGATGCTGGAGAATCCAAGATAACAAAGTGTGGGGCTGGATGAACACAACAGGCCAAGCAGCATCTTAGGAGCACAAAAGTTGACGTTTCGGGCCTAGACCCTTCATCAGAAAAGGGGGATGGGGAAAGGATTCTGAAATATATAGGGAGATGGGGGAGGCAGATAATGAGCCATTGGATCCTAGGTAATTCAGAGAATGAGCAGGACCTATGTGTGAATGTACATAGATCTTTGAGGGCAAGAGGATTTGGGAAACTTGCCATTATTAGTTGTGAGATGGAATACAAAAATTTTGAGGCTATGATAGAGCTGTATCAAATGTTAGTTAGGCCACATTTGGAATACTGTGTACAGTTCTGGTCACCACACCAGAGGAAGGATCTGATTGCATTGGAAAGAGTGTGGAGGCAGCTTAGCAGGGTGCTGCCCAGGCTGGAATATTTCAGTTATGAGGAGAGATTACATCTGCTGGAGTTGTTTTCGCTGGAGTAAGCAGACTTGACCGAGGCCGACAAGATTATGAAGGACATAGACAGGGTCAATAGGAATAAGCATTTCCCTTCAGTGGGCGGTGGGTGACGGGGGTGGGGGGGTGGTTGTGGGGGGGTCAATTTAAGGAAAGGGCAGGAATTTTAGGGAGGATTTAAAGAGCATTCTTTTCACCCAGAGGAAGGAAAGTATCTGGAACTCTGCCAGAAAGAGTGGTAGAGGCAGGGAGAATCATACAATTTACGAATTATTTAGATGAACACTTGAACATCATAGCATGCAATGCTATGGACTAAGTGCTGGGAAATGAGAGTAGAATACAGAGGTGCTAGATGACTAACATGGTTGCAATGGGTCAAAGGGCCTCTTTCCATGCTTTGATACTCTATGGCTGTACACATTTATGATCAAACAAAATATTGATATATAACATTGAAATAAATCTACAATTGTATATTAAACTTTTCTCAGCTTTCATCCTTACCAAAAACAAAATCTTCGGAAAATGACAGAGCTCCAAGTGAAATCGAAGTGCTACTGAAACAGAAGTACAGTCTGGTACAGCTGAGTGTTAACCTACTAATGTTATTTGCCAGTGAATGCTAGAATGCACAGGGAGTGTTGTAGAGGGGGTTATGGAAAGTGGTGTGGGGTGAGTTCACAATTTTCCACAGTGTGGAGGTGAAAATCAATGAGTAAGACACTCTGACATTTGGCTACAGAAGTCACAAATGAAGCATTGAATTACCACGCGTTTTTAATAGATTATACCAGAAAATAAACAAAAAAGCTGGACATTTTTGAAAAAATCTTCTTTCATGAAGTGAGGAGATGGTCTGGTAAGTAAGAGAGAACAGAGACATCTTTAGAAATAACAAGTTCTCTATTTTAATCCACGATGACCATGATTTACCTGTTGGAATTGTACCCTGCCACTTTGGAAATAAGTGGGGAAATGAATCATTGTGGCATTTTTCATATGACCTCTTGAAGCTAACTTGCTTAGTTATGGCAAACTTCAGAACAGCAGCCCCTTAAAATTGGTTGAAGCCGCTTAAACCCAATTTTTATAGGACACTATCTTGTAATAGAGTGGATTTTAATTATACATGACTGGTATTAAATTTAGAGACTTGAACTGAAAGGCATGTATGCTGATCCCTACTCAGTTCTCTTGAATATCTTTCATCTGGTACTAATTTCCTAGTTGTTCTGCTCTTCCAATGCTTTAAAGACCACTTTGTCATTGTGTAATTATCACATCTTCATGTTCATAGAATACTTTTAGTACGTACTTAATTTGGTGCACCAACTCAGGTCAGAAAGAAAAAGCAACCTTTGAAAATTTATTATATTGCTGAAATAATTTCAGTATCAACCTATATCCATGTTATTAACCACTTGTTGTTTTGGTGTAATATTGTCAATAAACTTAATAGCAATGTGATATCTACAGGCCATCACTTATAACATTTGGTCATTTTGCTATGCTAAAAATGCTATGTAAATGCATTTTTTGTGGTTAAATATTGAGGCATTACATAAACCACATTCTTTAGATTTGTAGAATTGTAAATATTATGAGGTATCTTTTTTATTACAGAAGTATCCATAGATGAACGGCAAATTATTCACTTTATAAAGAAAAATGTGAATAGCTTGTGCTAAGTTATTTCTTTGTTTCAGGCCTTTGTGCACTTTAACATAGTCAGCAATTCCTCCGATACTAAACTATCAGTGTTAACCTGTAGAGCAAGGTATTGACCTGACCCTAGAGAGAAACAGATTGAGACTCTTTGGAAACAGGGCTCTCACACTGGTTTAGTTTGATATGCAGGAGGGCTAAGTGAAATCCAGAATACAAATGCTCATGAGGATCCTTTCCTAGACATTTGGTAAAGTTACTCATCATCTGTTTAAAAAGTTGTGGGCAGTCTTATAGCCTATTCTTCAAACATTTCAGTTGTTAATATTTGAAAAATATTATTCTCCTTCCTTGAATGTACCAGATATATGTAGAGTTCTTTCCAAAGAGACCATGGTTGAAGTGCCAGACATTCAGAGTCAATATAAGTAGGGACTCCTTGATTGTGACCCAACTATGGATAAAATACACTTTCAGATTGTGTTCACATTTTGTACTTATTTGTGCCCTATGTAATAGCATTATTTCAAGGCTGAATTGTTGCGTTCTCCCTAAGTATATAAGAATGGTTTTGATTGCAGGTTACAAAACACGTATACTGATTTAACGTGAAGATTGAAGTGCTGTTGTTACGTTACAGGGCTAATAAAATTGAGAACATAGGTTCAAATCCCATGTGGGAAGTTGACAATTTGAACTTAGGTTTGAAAACAAAATTATAGAACTAGAAAGCTTGAGATGTTATATAAAATGTATTTATTATGCAAGAATACAAAAGAAAGGAAATTTGATGTTGTTACTTGTCTACCACTTACAGTTTGGAAGGACATTTAAGGATAACAATAAATGCTGTGTTGCTGGCAATGTCTCCTCTAATTTCTGTGTACTATTTGAGTCCATTTCATTTAATTTACTTCACTGCTATGTACATTACCATAAAGGGCCTGTGCGGTCCAGATAGCTGCACACGTGCAGAACTCAGAATTAGCATAACATGGTGTGTCACCGATATCCAATGGTTATGGTTGCCTAGTGATAGCATTATGAACTTGTAATCCAGAGAACTATGCGTTCCAGTACCAATATGCTAGCTGTTGGAATTTAAATTCAATCACTAATACCTAGTATGGAGAAAACTACTCCTAATGGTGAAACAATCATAAATTGCTGTAAAAATCCACCTAGTTCAATATCTTCTAGCATTTTTGGAAAGACAATCTGCTGTCCGCACCTGCTCTGACCTACATGTGACTTCAGATGCAGAGAAATATGGTTGACTCTAAATTGCCTTCTGAAATGATTTAGTGAACTGTTTAGTTAAAGGAACAATTAGGGATTGTCAGCAAATGCTAAACTTGCCTTTAGTGCTCACTTCCCATGGAAAAAAAATGTTAAAACAGTGTGGGAATTGTATGCATCAATTGATCTGTTATTTTGTCCTCGATATTCAGTAAAGCTGCAAATATGTGAATGAAAAGTTAATTCAGCTCATTTTGCCAGCATATTTAAACAGACCATGTTCAAAACATATATGGATTGGTTCTAAATTAAATGTGGAGCATTCCATGGTATGCTCCTTTGAGTTTCAAAGGTGAAAATATATGATACGTTGGAGATACTTGTCCATTACAGCCCACATTTTTGACCAGGAATTAACCGCATTCCACAACTGATATTTCATTGTACCAATGTTATTAGAATGATGCCATGTGGCACACCATATTCAGTTATTATGCCTTCTCCGAAATCTTCAACTCCTGTGCTTATCTAATGCACTTTAAAATGATTCAATTGCTATAACATTAACTTGTTTTTGACAGAAATCTATTACACATATCTGCCACTATGCAAGGAAAAAAATTATCTTTCTTTTACCATCTTCATTTATGAAATCACAGTTTGAATTGAATAAACTGGCATTGTTATTCATTTTTCCCTTCATTTTAAAGATCAGCATAATGTTCAGTCTGAAGGTGGAGGAAGCTAGGGTCAAGTTCAGCTAGAGAGGATTACATGCAGGCAAGGAAGGAGCTCAAAAATGGTCTGAGGAGAGCCAGGAGGGGGCACGAGAAAGGCTTGGCAGAAGGAATCCGGGAAAACACAAAGGCATTTTACACTTACGTGAGGAATAAGAGAATGGTCAAAGAAAGAGTAGGGCCGATCAGGGATAGCATAGGGAACTTGTGTGTGGAGCCTGAGGAGGTAGGGGAAGCCCTAAATGAGTTTTTTGCTTCTGTCTTTACGAAAGAAACGAACTTTGTAGTGAATGAAACCTTTGAAGAGCAGGTGTGCATGCTGGAATGGATAGAGATAGACGAAGCTGATGTGCTGAAAATTTTGTCAAACATTAAGATTGACAAGTCGCCAGGCCCGGATCTGATTTGTCCTCGGCTGCTTTGGGAAGCGAGAAATGCAATTGCTTCGCCACTTGCGAATATCTTTGCATCCTCGCTCTTTACTGGAGTCGTACCTGAGGACTGGAGAGAGGCAAATGTAATTCCTCTCTTCAAGAAAGGAAATAGGGAAATCCCCGGCAATTATAGACCGGTAAGTCTCACGTCTGTCGTCTGCAAGGTGTTAGAAAGGATTCTGAGGGATAAGATTTATGACCATCTGGAAGAGCATGGCTTGATCAAATACAGTCAACACGGCTTTGTGAGGGGTAGGTCATGCCTTACAAACCTTATCGAGTTTTTTGAGGATGTGACTAGAAAGGTTGATGAGGGTCGAGCTGTGGATGTGGTGTATATGGACTTCAGTAAGGCATTTGATAAGGTTCCCCATGGTAGGCTCATTCAGAAGGTCAGGAGGAATGGGATACAGGGGAACTTAGCTGCTTGGATACAGAATTGGCTGGCCAACAGAAGACAGCGAGTGGTAGTAGAAGGAAAATATTCTGCCTGGAAGTCAGTGGTGAGTGGAGTTCCACAGGGCTCTGTCCTTGGGCCTCTACTGTTTGTAATTTTTATTAATGACTTGGACGAGGGAATTGAAGGATGGGTCAGCAAGTTTGCAGACGACACAAAGGTCGGAGGTGTCGTTGACAGTGTAGAGGGCTGTTGTAGGCTGCAGCGGGACATTGACAGGATGCAGAGATGGGCTGAGAGGTGGCAGATGGAGTTCAACCTGGATAAATGCGAGGTGATGCATTTTGGAGGGTCGAATTTGAAAGCTGAGTACAGGATTAAGGATAGGATTCTTGGCAGTGTGGAGGAACAGAGGGATCTTGGTGTGCAGATACATAGATCCCTTAAAATGGCCACCCAAGTGGACAAGATAATAAAATGTGAGGCTGGATGAACACAGCAGGCCAAGCAGCATCTCAGGAGCACAAAAGCTGACGTTTCGGGCCTAGACCCTTCATCAGAGAGGGGGATGGGGGGAGGGAACTGGAATAAATAGGGAGAGAGGGGGAGGCGGACCGAAGATGGAGAGTAAAGAAGATAGGTGGAGAGGGTGTAGGTGGGGAGGTAGGGAGGGGATAGGTCAGTCCAGGGAAGACGGACAGGTCAAGGAGGTGGGATGAGGTTAGTAGGTAGCTGGGGGTGCGGCTTGGGGTGGGAGGAAGGGATGGGTGAGAGGAAGAACCGGTTAGGGAGGCAGAGACAGGTTGGACTGGTTTTGGGATGCAGTGGGTGGGGGGGAAGAGCTGGGCTGGTTGTGTGGTGCAGTGGGGGGAGGGGATGAACTGGGCTGGTTTAGGGATGCAGTGGGGGAAGGGGAGATTTTGAAACTGGTGAAGTCCACATTGATACCATATGGCTGCAGGGTTCCCAGGCGGAATATGAGTTGCTGTTCCTGCAACCTTCGGGTGGCATCATTGTGGCAGTGCAGGAGGCCCATGATGGACATGTCATCAAGAGAATGGGAGGGGGAGTGGAAATGGTTTGCGACTGGGAGGTGCAGTTGTTTGTTGCGAACTGAGCGGAGGTGTTCTGCAAAGCGGTCCCCAAGCCTCCGCTTGGTTTCCCCAATGTAGAGAAAGCCGCACCGGGTACAGTGGATGCAGTATACCACATTGGCAGATGTGCAGGTGAACCTCTGCTTAATGTGGAATGTCATCTTGGGGCCTGGGATGGGGGTGAGGGAGGAGGTGTGGGGACAAGTGTAGCATTTCCTGCGGTTGCAGGGGAAGGTGCCGGGTGTGGTGGGGTTGGAGGGCAGTGGACAGGGTTGTTAAGAAAGCATATGGTGTTTTGGCTTTCATTAACAGGGGGATTGAGTTTAAGAGTCGTGAGATCTTGTTGCAGCTCTATAAAACTTTGGTTAGACCGCACTTGGAATACTGCGTCCAGTTCTGGGCGCCCTATTATAGGAAAGATGTGGATGCTTTGGAGAGGGTTCAGAGGAGGTTTACCAGGATGCTGCCTGGACTGGAGGGCTTATCTTATGAAGAGAGGTTGACTGAGCTCGGTCTCTTTTCATTGGAGAAAAGGAGGAGGAGAGGGGACCTAATTGAGGTATACAAGATAATGAGAGGCATAGATAGAGTTGATAGCCAGAGACTATTTCCCAGGGCAGAAATGGCTAGTACGAGGGGTCTTAGTTTTAAGCTGGTTGGTGGAAAGTATCGAGGGGATGTCAGAGGCAGGTTCTTTACGCAGAGAGTTGTGAGAGCATGGAATGCGTTGCCAGCAGCAGTTGTGGAAGCAAGGTCATTGGGGTCATTTAAGAGACTGCTGGACATGTATATGGTCACAGAAATTTGAGGGTGCATACATGAGGATCAATGGTCGGCACAACATTGTGGGCTGAAGGGCCTGTTCTGTGCTGTACTGTTCTATGTTCTATGTTCTATGTTCTATGTTCTATGAATGCTCCAGTCATACAATTCATTTTGTAGTCGATTTAAAAATGATTTACCAAAATACAGATGACTGCATTACTAAACTAAAAACAGGATGGGACAGCTTAACTGTCTAACATCTCAATTCCAGAATGTTAGCCTCAGCAATAATGGAGGGAAAACAGATCAATGGGATGAAACTTATCATATTTGGCCAAGTTCCATTTTTGGTAAATTTCATGGAGAGATTGTCTCAACAGGATTTAATGAACTTTCTCACACAATCATCCCAAACTCTCTATTTTATCTGCCAACCTTACCAATGGCACTCCTTTCATCTGATGCTAGCCCGATTCTGCTACTTGCCAGAGACAGAAGAACTTGCCGTTGCTGGTATATTGGGAGTTAATGATCGTCAACAAAGCTGGCACCATGTTGGAGTGCCAGCCATGCACTAATTGGTAGACTGGAGCTGTTCCGCACTATCAACATAACGGTATAGCATCCACAAATCAATGACTATTACAGCACAGAGGTGGCACAGCTAACACTTCTGTACATATACATCTGCACATTCCTACCACAATCACTATTCAAGCATCAGAATGCATAACTCATGGGTACATTGCCACATCCTATGTTGCAGCCATCTCCAAGCCTAAGCAACCCATCCTCACTGCCCACTACAGCCCAAAGTCTCATCAATGTACAACATAGGGTGATCACACACAGGGAAGCCTCCAAACATCGAATTTTGTTTACCAACATAGAACATTACAGTACAGTACAGGCCCTTCGGCCCTTGATGTTGTGCTGACCCGTCATACCGATCTCAAGCCCATCTAACCTACACTATTCCATGTATGTCCATATGCTTATCCAATGACGACTTAACTGTACCTAAAGTTGGCGAATCTACTACCATTGCAGGCAAAGCGTTCCATACCCTTACTACTCTCTGAGTAAAGAAACTACCTCTGACATCTGTCCTATATCTTTCACCCCTCAATTTAAAGCTATGCCCCCTCGTGCTCGCCGTCACCATCCTAGGAAAAAGGCTCTCCCTATCCACCCTATCTGACCCTCTGATTATTTTATATGCTTCAATTAAGTCACCTCTCAACCTTCTTCTCTCTAATGAAAACAGCCTCAAGTCCCTCAGCCTTTTCTCATAAGACCTTCCCTCCATACCAGGCAACATCCTAGTAAATCTCCTCTCCAGCTCAATATTCTCATCCTGTCATAGAATCATAGCTTCATACAGATCAGAAACAGGCCCTTCGGTCCAAATTGTCCATGCCAACCAGGTTTCACAAAGTGGACTATCCATTATGTTTGCATTTGGCCCATATCCCTTTAAACCTTTCCTATTCAAGTACCTGTCCAAATATCTTTTAAATATTGTAGTTTTACTCAACTCTACTAATTTCTCTGACAGATCATTTCATATATGTACCACCCTCTGTATGAAAAAGTTGTCACTCAGGTCCTTTTTAACTCTTTCCCTCTCAGCTTAAGACTATGCCCTTTAGTTTTGGATGCCCCTACAATAGGGGAAAGACCTTGGCAATTCCTTGGAAGCCTATTTACACTCTCCCTTTTCCTCAGCATCCAACAGTTGAGCAGAGTACAGCATGCAAGGGTTATGCAGAACACTTTGTGTGGAGTATACTGACAGGGTCGCATCAGGCCAGTCAAAGCAGCAGAACCTTATCTTCAGGAGGCCTATCACCTGCTCAACGAAAAATGGGTTACATCGTATTTACTCTTTGCATCATTTGGGGGTTGCATGACCAAGGCATCAGCCCTGATAACTATGTCAGTGACCCCCAGTAATCATCCTTTTAAGGCATCTAGACCCCCAAATGCAGCAAGAACATGAGAGCTCTCCAGGATGTAGGAGTCATTGTTGTTCCCAGGGCACTGGGCACAAACCTTTAAAAAGTGGATCCAGTGAGCACAATCACTTGCACATTAATGGAATGGAATCCTTTCCAATTAATGAAATCCACTGTGCTATGACATGGCCCTTTCAGAGCAATGTTTATGCAATCAATGACATTCTGGACCTGGGGGATGTCAGTTATGATACTGAATTCTACTGCCCAGCAGGAATTGAAAGATAATGCTGTTTAATAGGCCTTTTGCTGTTCACTTGTGAGACTCTTGTCTCAACATCCAGAACTCTGTTAGAAAATGAAACATATGGCTCCCAAATTCAAGAAGGACCTGGCAAGACTTCTCAGGGATTTTCCCAGATTTCTCACTATATCTCACATATTTCAAAGGCTTGGTCAGTTTGCATCCAACATGTTAGATTTTGAAAATAAAACTGCAGGTTAAACACAGTTTAACATGCATTTCTCAAGAAAAGTGATGCCATTAAATTGCCATAGCTCCTCAGTCACACAATGTAAATGACGTTTTCAGTGATTTTGTGAAAATAACTGCACAAGTTGAAGCACACTTAATGACATAAATGTGTGCTGGAGATTTAGGAAAAAGAAATAACTCTTGGAATTTTTGACCTCATGCAATTGATGTATATCAACACTGAGCTCTGAGCTCAGTTACTTCATTCACTAGCTGGGAAGGAAGCCACTATAACAGTAGTTTGTAGCATTCTACATTGTTACACTGTTTACACCAATGTTTGGGAACAGGAAGAGGCCCAGAATCCCAGATCAACTCTACCAACCAAGAAGGTCTTTCACATGCTTGCTTTCATGGTCAGTGCATTGAGTATAAGAATTGGGATGTCATGTGGCAGCTGTACAGGACATTTTTAGAATACTGCGATCAGTTTCAGTCTCTCTTCTTTAAGAAAGGTGTTGTTAAACATGAAAGAGTTCAGAAAAGAGTTTTGAGGTTATTGCTGGGGTTAGACATCTTGAACTGTAGGGAGGAGCTGAATAGGCTAGGGTATTTTTCCCTGAGCATCGGAGGTTGAAGTGTGACTTTATAAAGGTTTATAAAATCATGAGACGCATGGATAGGGTGAGAAGCCAAGATCTTTTCTCAAGAATAGGTAAGTCCAAAACTAGAAGGCATAGGTTTAAGGTGAGAGGAGAAAGATTTTAAAGGGACCTAAGAGGCAATATTTTCTTGCCAATGGTGGTGTATGAATAGAATGAGCTGCCGGGGAAGTGGTGGAGGCTGGTACAATTACAACATTTAAAAGGCATCTGGATGGATACATGAAAAGAGAGGATTTAGAGGAATGTGGGCCAAATGCTGGCAAATGGGACTAGATTTATGTAAGATATCTGGTCGGCATGAATGATTGGACTGAAGGGTCTGCTTCCATGCTGTACAGCACAATTACTGTAAATACAGTGATAGAACTTTAAGAAAGAACACATGGAATGAAATTGAGTTGTTGTTCGGGTGTATTTGTACATTTGCATTCAAGTATGTCCAGTTTAGTAGTAAACAGAAGTCAAAACTACAAAGTTAATTATCCAGAAAGTGGCCTGCTTCAGTTAAAATTTGATATTATAGATTAAAAGTTTGAAGGGGAGCCACGTCTCCAGAGCCAAATGGCGAGAGGAATGGTTTGAGAAATAGATGTTCTGGGGATCTTTGGTGATGAAATACAAATTAAAGAGAGAGATTTAAGAGTAGAGAACTTGTTTAGATGTTAGCATTTGGGTTGGACATTGTCAATCAATTTGTTACCACCTTTGGCTGAAGGGTTGCCACAAGAACCAAATATTAGGTTTAGTCTATATTTAGGCTCATCTGAATGTTCCTATTTTCAATGTTCCTACTAAGTTCAACCAACAACCTATCACTATATAATAGTACCTTACGTAAAGTGTCCCAAGACACTTCCTAGGATCATAAATCAGACAGAATTGTCAGAAAGCCAAACATTTACTTGTGACAACTAATTACATTTATATGAAGGAAATGTGGAGGGCCAACCATGAGCAATGTATTGTGTATGAGCTTCTGGAGATAACCAGCAGCAGATGACCTGAGGCAGGGCCAAAACTAGACAATTCACCAAGCCTCTTTCAATAGGCCTTCCAAACCCACAACCCCTACTGCCTCGAAGGACAAGAGCTGCAGATGCATGGAACGAGTACCCCTCCAAGGCACTCATTTTTCTGACATGAAATTACGTCACCATTCCTTCACTGTTCCTGAGTCAAAATCATGGAATTTCCTACCTAAGTGCACTCTATATGCTGCTACACTGCATGGACTTCAACAATTTGAAAAGGCAGGCAGCTAGGGGTAGGCAAAATTGCTGGCCAAGTCAGTGGCACTTTCAACATTGAATGAACTTCAAAGGTGTTACAGACATAGAAATAGGTTGTCTCACTGCTACCACAAGAGTTGGAAGCTTTATTCAATTAGAGGTGCAATTTGGTGAAAAAAATTAGATCTAAGTAGATTCTTAAAGAAGTGTCTATACAATGAACTTTAGGTATGTGCTATTCTGTAAACCAACTACAATAGCTCTTTTGAAGTACAATATATTTTTGTGATTTATATATATGTAGATTGGGCCAAAGGGCCTGTTTCCACACTGTAGGGATTCTATGATTCTGTGATGTACACTTGAAATTATATGGATAGTTTACACTTGGAAATTTGATGTCCTCAATTCATGACACTGTTTCTGCTGGACGTTTCTTGCTGTAATAGACCTCAAATTTGTAAGAGGTCAAAGATAAAAACCAAACACAATGGAGAATGTTAGACTATAATCTTGGCTGCATCTACCTGAATTAACATTTAATATGTTAGATTAATGCCAGCATGAATACCATGCCGTATTGTCCAACATACTAATTTAGTTGAAACATGAAAAATATTGATTATTTCTTTTTATTTGGACACATGTTCTAGCCAACACGACATTTCATAAATATTAACTTCTTTCAGTTTATCACCTCAACGGTTGAAGTAGCGGTCCAAGGGTGTTGGTAACCCTTCAGCACCTTGAGCAATTGGCTTTTCTTTACCTGCTCGCCTGATTGCTGAGTTTCAGCAAACTATTCCACTGTGGGGGACATTGCAGCAGGCCTTAACAATTCCCATGCATCAGCTCTGACGAAACCCTATTACAAACTCAGATCAAACCTGGCCCCAAGATGACTTTCCACATCAAGCAGATGTCCACCTGCACATCTGCCAATGTGGTATACAACATCCACTGTACCCGTTGTGCCTTCCTCTACACTGGGGAAACCAAGCGGAGGTTTGGGGGCCGCTTTACAGAACACCTCCGCTTGGTTTGCAATAAACAACTGCACCTCCCAGTCACTAACCATTGCAACTCCCCCTCGCATTCCTTAAATGATGTGTCCATCCTGGGCCTCCTGCAGTGCCACAACGATGCCACCCGAAGGTTGCAGGAACAGCAACTCATATTCCGCTTGGGAAGCCTGCAGCCCAATGGTATCAATGTGGATTTCACAAGCTTCAAAATCTCCCCTCCCCCCACTGCATCCCAAAACCAGCCCAGCTCGTCCCTGCCTCCCTAAACTTTTCTTCCTCTCACCTATCCCTCCTCCCAACTTAAGCTGCATCTCCATTTCCTACCTCCTAACGTCATCCCGCTCCCTTGATATGTCTGTCTTCCCTGGACTGACCTATCCCCTCCCTACCTCCCCACCTATACTCACCTCTACAGGCTCCATCCCCACCCCTTTAACTTGTCTGTCTCCTGTCAATCTATCTTGTCCTCTATCCACCTTCAATCTGCCTCTCCCTCTCTCCCTATTTATTCCAGAACCCTCTCTCCATCCCCCCTTCCTGATGAAGGGCCTAGGCCCGAAACATTAGCTCTTATGCTCCTTAGAAGCTGCTTGGCCTACTGTGTTCATCCAGCTCCTCACTTTGTTATCTCAGATTCTCCAGTATCTGCAGTTCCCATTATCTTTGATTCACCAACTGTTGGATATCACTGAGAGTTTCTGTTGGGCCTTGTCTGAGGGAAGACCTCAACTCAGGAAAAAAAACCCTGCATTTATATAGCACTTGTCATGAGTAGCAGATGTTTCAAATGCACTTTATAGCCATTGAAGTACTTTAAAATTGTAGTCTCTGTCGTAATGTATGAAATGTGCCAACGGATTTGTACACAGCAAACCCCCACAATCAGCAAAGTGATAGTAGCCAGTTAATCTGTTTTCTTAATGTTGATTGAAGGATAAATATAGGCCAGGACACCAGGGGATCGACCCTACCACTCTTTGAAATATTATTGTCGGAATTTTACATTTGTGCAAGGTGGCAGATGGGCCCCAGCTGGTTGCAAGTTCAAAGGGCACCCTGAGGGCAGTAACTTGTAATCTTGGGATCTCCTGCTTTCCAGGCTTCAGTTCGATCCAGTGTAATTGAGGAGTTTGGCAATCCAAGGCAGATGAGGCATAACAGTTTCCTGATGGAGCAAATGGGATCCACCAAGCAGACCCCGGGCTAAAAAAGTTGTCTTGAAGACAAAGTATATTCACAACACTTTTTGTAAGTGCCCTGAACGGAGCAGCAAAATACCTTTTTCAAGTTATTAGGGTAGAATGAAAGCAGGCAATCTCCTCTTAATGACAAGTTTTTCAAGTTATTTGTAACTGCAGCTTCATTTTCTTTTTTACACCTTCTTTTCATGTGTTTTAAAAAAAATTCCCCAGTTTGAATGTTTGAATAAAGCATCCCTTTATCGAAATACTTAAAAGAATTGTTGTGAGTTATTTAAAAATTTTATTTTGCAAAGAAGGGGGGAATCACAGAATTACAAAGTCAAATAAAAACAATTAAAAATCAAACATCTGTTACAATTGGAAGGGGAGGATCATAATGCAATTGATTTCACCTTTCTATCATGTCTGTGACTGCTTTTGTTTTCCGCTTAGGCACCATTCAGTGGACACAGAAATTATTCAGAAATGTGGTGGTTTGTCATTGATTCAATTCTCATTTTCAATAAAGCCACAATCAGGATGTTAGCGTCTATTAGAAAGTCTTTTGACCATAACCAACTTTAGCTATGATTCATAAATTATAGATGAATTCTTATTAAAATTCATGATCAAGATTTGAAATAAGAGCAATTAATTGCCTGCAACTACTTCAAGTTAATTGGCATTTTATAAATTCAATCTGGTTACATTTAGTATTGTCAGACTTAGTTCTAAGTCTCAAGTTTGGCTAAACCAAGTTTTTTTTTGCTTGTCCTTGATCTTTGGAACTGATTACTTATGAGTAATACTAATTTAAAATGTCCAAAGTCCAGTTCTGGTAATTATAGAAACAAATGGAATTTGTCTTATGGAAAACATAGATAAGGGTTTATTGGCATTTAATAAACCTGATCTAACAATTAAAATGATCACAATGACAAAGATTACCTTATTTGTGTAATTATAAATGGGACAGTGATATGGCCATAGTACAGATAGTGTAATCTGAAACCCTGTCTTTGGAATTGTTCAGTGGGCTTCTATTGTTGTCATTGGGCACCATCCATTTTCTACATCTGTGTCAAGGAATTACAAAAATGAAGCCTCTCATTCTCAATCCTGCAGACCTCTTTGCGTATTCTGTGAAAACAAGAAGTACAACTATCTCTGATAGAGACCTTTATTTATCTGAGTCTGTCATACAAATATGGAAGATATTATGCATTGATTATAGTGTTCCTAAATACTTCTAATTGTTTTTGTTATACATTTTAAAAATGATCGGCTTGGAAGTGATAGCTTTTGCACTATCCCACTGTGAAGTCATTCCAAAGGCTCATTGCAAAGTAGTTCTGAGTTTAGATTCTGATGTATAATTCAATTCTCTAACCTAAGTTTGTCATAACGAGTAGTTTTAAAACATAAGCCAATGGATGCCAAGCAAGAATGATAAAGTAGGTACATTTCTGTGTAGTGGTGATAATGGGAACTGCAGATGCTGGAGAATCCAAGATAATAAAATGTGAGGCTGGATGAACACAGAAGGCCCAGAAGCATCCCAGGAGCACAAAAGCTGACGTTTCGGGCCTCGACCCTTCATCAGAGAGGGGGCTCGGGTGAGGGTTCTGGAATAAATAGGGAGAGAGGGGGAGGCGGACTGAAGATGGAGGGAAAAGAAGATAGGTGGAGAGGAGAGTATAGGTGGGGAGGTAGGGAGGGGTTAGGTCAGTCCAGGGAAGACGGACAGGTCAAGGAGGTGGGATGAGGTTAGTAGGTAGGAGATGGAGGTGCGGCTTGGGGTTGGAGGAAGGGATGGGTGAGAGGAAGAACAGGTTAGGGAGGCAGAGACAGGTTGGACTGGTTTTGGGATGCAGTGGGTGGAGGGGAAGAGCTGGGCTGTTTGTGTGGTTCCGTGGGGGGAGGGGACGAACTGGGCTGGTTTTGGGATGCGGTGGGGGAAGGGGAGCTTTAAATCTCCCCTTCCCCCACCGCATCCCAAAACTAGCCCAGTTCGTCCCCTTCCCCCACTGCATCACAAAACCAGCCCAGCTCAACCCCTCCCCCCACTGCATCACAAAACCAGCCCAGCTCGTCCCCTGCCCCCCACTACATCCCAAAACCAGTCCAACCTGTCTCTGCTTCCCTAACCTGTTCTTCCTCTCACCCATCACTTCCTCCCACCCCAAGCCGCACCTCCATCTCCTACCTACTAACCTCATCCCACCTCCTTGACCTGTCCGTCTTCCCTGGACTGACCTATCCCCTCCCCACCTCCCCACCTATACTCTCCTCTCCACCTATCTTCTTTTCTCTCCATCTTCAGTCCGCCTCCCCCTCTCTCCCTATTTATTCCAGAACCCTCACCCCATCCCCCTCTCTGATGAAGGGTCGAGGCCCGAAACGTCAGCTTTTGTGCTCCTGGGATGCTGCTGGGCCTGCTGTGTTCATCCAGCCTCACATTTCATTATCTCACATTTCTGTGTAGTGTTGTGGTTTATATGACAATTCACAAGTAAAAAAAGCTTTCTCTTTATCATAGAAACAATTAAATAAAATGATTTGTTCATGGGGTGTGGGCAATACTTGTAAAGGCCAACATTTATTATGTCCCTAATTGCCCAAAAGTCAGTTAGGAGTCAACAACTTTACTGTGGGGTCTGGAGTCACCTGCAAAATGTACCAGGTGAGAGTGGCAGGTTTGCTTCATTGAAGGACATTAATGAACCACGTAGATTTTTATAAAAATAGATGCATTGTCTTCATTAGATTAGACTTTAAAGCCAGATTTTTAAAAAAACCAACATTAACCCTCTGCCAAAATGGGATCCAAACCCACGTCCAAGGATATTAGGCTGTGGTCCCCTTGAGTACTAATCCAGTGACAGCATCACTTCACCCTGCAGTCATTTAGCTCTCATATGGTTATTGATGATGTCCGAGTTACACGCAACTTCACTCACACTGATCTTTTGATTTCTCTGCCTATGAACTCTGGGTCTGTGTGTTCTCACTGCACATGACGAAGGGGCTGGGCTCTAAAAGCTGGTGTGATTCCAAATAAAACTGTTGGACTATAACCTGGTATCATGTGACTTCTGACTCTGTTCATCCCAATCCAATGCCAGCACCTCCACATCATAGTTATTGACGAGTAACGACCATCTTATCATATATTTTTATGCGATTTGATTGCACTGTTATTCCCCTTTAATTATAATTGTGGTCTGGGACCAAAGAGGTAACTCATTGTGTGATGCTTCTGGGACAGACAGGCCCTCCTCCTCCAGCTCAACTGAAAAAATACAAACTGAAGGCTTGCATCCATATTGATCACAGTTTTCCAGACATTAAAGTGAGGAGTCCAAGCTGGTAGCACAAACTCAATTAACCTTGGGCAGTATTTTACAGGTCCTGACTGGCTAGTTTGCAGATGGTGAGGGATGGGGCCTATAAAATTCCCCAATTTGACATCCTGCTGCCATTAGACCATAAGACAAAGGAACAGAATTAAACCATTCAGCCCATCAAGTCTGTTCTGCCATTCAATCATGGCTGATATGTTTTTCAACATCATTCTCCATCCTCTCATCTGCCCAAAACTGTTCCCAATTTTATAGAAGGCTAGTAAGGCCTGTGGCAGACCACCTGCATTAGCCAAATTTGAGGCTATCAAATTGCCAAGGATTGGCAGCTTCTAGCCCATCCTTAAAATTGAGATACTGAGAGGAAGTCTATGATATGGGGACAAACGAGAAAGTTAATCTGCCTGGACATTGGGCAGGAAGCGTTGGGCTGGGGAGTTGGGGGCATGTGGGGCACTTCATTACTGGCCTTCTTGATTCATCCGGCACGCCTCAAGATGTTTCCCACTCCATCAATCTGGGGATGTTTCTTCCATCCCCTCACCTTCCAGGCAAGACCCTGCTGCATCTCTGTCATCCACTGGGCTAGGATAGAGCCTGGGTGCAGCTCCAACAGTTTGTATGGCTCTGTGCCTGTATCGCAGAACATCTTCAATCTGCAGTGGTTATGTGCCTTGCTTATCTCCTCAACATCCTGTAGGGATCTTCAACTCAATTCCCCCATATAGCGATCCTGGACTTGCTGGAGCATCTGTTCCTCCTCACTATCATAGCATCACAGGCACAGCAAAATCCTTCACAGTTCCAATGAATCTATATGGAGATATTGCAGAAACAGAACAGGGTCTTAGCTATGCTAGCAATCAGTAATCATAGCATACACAAATAATAGTTTAACATTATCCTCCATGCAGTGGGACATGGACTTTGACAAGGCCGGCCATGAAATGTGCCTACATGGCCCTTATTGTAATGCGTGCAGCACAAGTTATACAGCGTATAAATACAGCATGAAGTGTTAATGATACCTTGCCCCAGCTCCTGTCTGACATCCCTTTAATCCTCTCTCTGGTTGCACTGGACCTGCCGAATTCACTGTGGCTCTTCTGAAGAAGATTCATATTGGTCTTGAAATGTTAGCTCTGTTTGTCACTCTCCATAGATACTGCCAGGCCTGTTGTATTTCTCCAGCATTCTGTGCGTGGCCCACTCCTCACACTGTGATAGCATGGATCACCTGACACCGCCTAAACCAAGTGCCCATCTGACAGTGCGCAGGCCCCTGGCCTGATATTGGGTGTTGTCCTTGACTTATTGTGTCATATCCCCTGACTGACAGCAATTGCCTCCTGATTTGACTGAGGACAATTCCACTCAGATGTTCAGCTGTGGCCTTTCAATCAAAACACTTTCTTGTACTTTCTGCCTACGCTGCTGGCACATATTGCGGTATGCCATTGATGTAGCGTGGTGCCATAAAGCAACAAGCCTGGCCCCTTGACTGATCATTGCTGATAAACTCCACAAGCTGCCTGGTTCTGTGCCAGGTAAGTCAGAAGTACATGAACTTTAAAGTTCTGAATGCTGCAGCAATGTGTAAAAAGGCAAGGTAGAAAGATATTTTATTCACTCATGAGATTTGGGTATCACTGGCTGGGTCAGCATTTATTGCCCTCCTTTGTTGTGCTTGAGAAGGTGGTGGTGAGCTGTTTCCTGAACTGCTGCAGTCCATGTTCTGTAGGTAGTTAGACCCCAATGCCATTAGGGGGTGGATTCCAGGATGTTGACCCAACGAAATGGAAGGAATGGCGTTATGCTGTGAACATCCAAGTAGGCGCAGGATGATTGTGGGCTAAGACAGTGAATAAAAAACATAACTCATTGCTAATTTTATGCTATTGCAAAAATATTTATTTTTTAATTTGAGATGGTTGCTAAATATGGATATATATTGTAATTTTCTAAAGTTTATTACCAAGTCATTATTTGGCAATATTTATAAAATGTGGAAGTGAAGATTGCATTATATTACGTCATTTACAATATCATCCATTTATTTTCTAATAGCAAATAAACACCTAACAGCATTTGACTGTAAGCATTCTATTAACCAGGACAATGACAATGACTCTTGTGGGAAATTAATGCCGATGAAAATGAAGGCTGTGCTCATGGGAAGATTTACAACCACTTAAATAAATCACAAGTTGTGATCACCTTTAAATTGTGGCGTGGATTTTTCTTTTCATTCACTTGAGGGATGTGGGTGTCAACTGGCTGGGCCAGCATTATTTATTGCCCATCCCTAGTTGCCTTTGAGCTGAATAGCTTGTTAGGCTATTGCAGAGTGCAGTTAAGTGTCAACCACATCACCGTGGCTATGGAACCACATGTAGGCCAGACCAGGTGAAGGTGGCAAATTTCCTTCCTGAAAGGGCGTTAGTGAATCAGATGGGGTTTTCCTCGACAATTGGTCATAATTCTTAAGTCCAGAGTTTCTTCCATTGAATTCAAATTCCACCATCTGTCACAGCAGGATCCAATCCCAGGTCTCCAGAACATTATCCAAGTTTCTGGATTAATAAGCTAGTGAAAATACCACTATCACCTCCCGTATTTGGATCTGGAAAAATGTTGCTGCTTTATTTTTTATGTGCATCTAAGATGTTGTGGCTACCTTTTCTGTGATGCAGACAAATCTGCTTGTATTCAGATTTGAAGAAAAATGTACATTTCAAGTGTATGCCCAACTCTTAAAAAAGTCTTATCTGATGTATTTCTTTGGTTATTTAATTCTAATGAAATTTTCATCTCATCTGTAATTTAAGAACTTAGTATCGTGTTGAAGTGTCAGGTTACTTGTCAATGGATACCTTCAAAGTCTGAAGTGTATCAGGAAAAGAGAAAAAAATTCCCACATTTAGTACATATATGTTACATGAGATATTGTGGTAGGAACAGATAAAGTAGAATACAATAAGTAATACAAATGCTATAAAATACCTTACTTCTTTAAAAAAATGACATAACATGCATTTACTCGGTAGTAACAGACTCTCTGTTGACCGTGGTCTATCACTTCAGTACTGCTTGTAAGTCACAAATGTGCACCTGAAACTTCTTAAATGTCTTCGCACTGAAAAGTGACTTAACAACATATTAATGATTGCTTTATAGCAATGTCAGCATTTTGATTTTATCTTTCCTGATATTGATCTTTAATGCTGTATAGAATTGAAATTTAAAACAATTTCAATTGATTGGTGCACATTTTACATCAGCAAATTTAATGTTAGATTTTTTTTCTTGGAAAATCTGTTCCAAGTGCCTAGTAATGGATCTGCACATATGCTGCGTTGACAGAACACAGTCCAGAAGAACTCTGTGAAGGGCAAATGATCGCTCATAAAATGTGATGAAACCTCTAATGTCTTGTCCTCAGTTACAAATTGCAGCTGAATTAATTAAAATAATGTCTGCTGAGTCTGGCTATGATGATAAATACTGTCAAATTAGGCCATTTGGATTAAAGGAAATGTGATCTTCAGAGGCATTCTACCTAATTCAACTAACAATTTCCTAAATATGCAGCTCATTCCAACACTGACACTGATGGGCTGTCACTACATTTGTTCATAACTTAACCAGAATCAGGCCTTGGCCAAGGTAAAGCTCACGCAATCGGGTAGATGTTAACTTTGTGTAATAATATAAAACAGTTGATTGAGAGTTGACAGCCCATTTCACATGTTGACTAACTTGAGCCGACTGAACTCAATGGAAGCAATAATTGGGAGAGATGTAAAATGGACTGTCAGCTCATTGCTAGTTTTATGCATTTTCAAAAACATTTACTTTTTGTTAAATTGAAATGTTGTCCAAATATGGATATATATTGTCATTTTCTAGTGTCTATGAACAAGACATTGTTTGGCAATATTTACAAAATGTGGAAGTGAATATTAAATTATTTGACATTATTTACAACATCATCTATCTATTTTCTAATAGCAAATAAACACCTAACAACGTTTGATTGTAAGCATTCGATTGCAAGCAGATCCATTAAGCTCATAGAATTACTAACTTATGTGTCATGGTACTGGGAGAAGTGAGTCAGCTAGTGACTTGAGAAGCATGCAATTTACTTGTCACTTGGGTTCATCGGTTCATCATTAAATTATGAATTATTCTGAATATTTTCATTTATTCTGTTTTTTGCAAGGTTAGGAAGCAAAATCTCATTAATATGCTCTAGGACCTCTTTTGGGAATGTATACAAAGTTGTAGAATACAGGTATGTTTCCAAAGTCTACTTTATTATAGGACAATTCAATTTCAGCACAGAGTATTACATTTATGGGAATTCAATCCAATGCTTATTGCTTTAGAGTAAAATAATAGCTCTATATGTTGGGAAAGTAATCATCACAACGATGGAGTAAACTGGTTTTTGCATAATAGTTAGAATTGGATTTGTTTGCTGAAGTAGAAGTTTTGTAGAAGTTCATCATTTTATAATGATATCTGAATAATATTCAGTGTGGAGTATGGAATTTTAGCTGGAAAGCAAAACTATTACATTTGGCTGAACCTTCAGAAAAATAAATGAAGTGGGGCAAACTCTGAGGGAACAGATTAAAATTACTGAATTATATTTACAAGAACATTTGCTGATTAGTTTTATGTTCATTTTTGCAGCATGAAGTCATATTAGTGATAGAAAATTCATAACAGCAAAAACAATTTGCATTTCTACATTATCTTTAATGTGGTCAAAGATAGTGTCTTAAGGTGTACAGCACAGAAAAAAGTCCCTTCACCCCATTGAATATGCACTGGTCAAAAACAAGCAACTGACTATTCTAAGATAACACAGTGTGGAGCTGGAGGAAGACAGGAGGCCAGACAGCATCAGAGGAGCAGGAAATTTTAGGTTTTGGGCTGGGAGCCTTCTTCAGAAAAACAGCTGAAGAAGGGCCTAGACCTGATATGTCAGCTTTCCTGCTCCTCTGATGCTGCTTGGCTTGCTGTGTTCATCCAGCTCCACACCTTGTTATCTCAGACTCCAGCATCGGCAGTTCTTACTATCTCCTTTCCTTCACAGGAGCACTATCAAATGCATGTTGAGTACATAAATGTATGAAGAGATAACAGGAAAAGAAGATTTGTCACAAACATGAGTTTTAAGGCATCTCTGAAGGCAGAAGAGAGAGTTAGAGATGTCGAGATTTCAGGAGGAAATTCCAGAGCTTTGGGACATCAGCATTTGAAGGCACAGCTGCCAATGGTAGACCGACTGAAAAAAGAAATACACAAGACATCAGAATTGAAGGAGTGCTGTGACCTAAAGAGCTGCAGGGCTGGAGGAGGTGAGAAAAATGGTAAAGGGTAGACCATGGAGAGATTGAAAGAAAGAATAATAATTTTAACATTAAGGCTTTGATAGAGCAGGATCCAATGTAATTCAATGAGCATTAGGATGATAAAAACAGAAGTTGCTAGTTAAGCTCTGGCAACATCTGTGAAGAAATAAACAGAGTTAATGTTTTGGATCTGCTGACCCTTCCACAGATGGGAGCTAGGAAGACGTTGGATGCTTTTCCGAGTTGGTGTAGAGTCAATGGTCAAATAACCTCTATGTGCATTGTAGGGATATGATGTCTCTTCATACCCTCTCCATATGCCCATTGAACATGACAAAACTAAACATTTGATAATCTAAGAGAGCTGTTATTCAAACAGCTTCATACTGAAAAACTTATCACTAAAAGAAGACATTTTGCAAATTGCTAACCCTCTCAAATCTGTTGCAAAAATGAGAAAATGTCCATTCATTAGCCACAAAGACATATGAGCCTTTAGTAGTCTTTTAAAAACTGTCAAGCAAATTGTGAACACTTTCCTGTTGTGATAAATGGATCTGAAATTCAGGTAAGCATTTGGAATAACCTCAGCTATCAAATGGGCCATTATCGCAGCCCAAACAGAAAAGTTGACTGAAATTTTAAAAATAAGTTGCTGTTTTTCTTTCTCAGTTGGACAAGATAGCTTGTCAGTCAAAGCAGCTCAGGACTGGGTATTTGTATTTTGATTTCTCCAAAGAGAAGCTACAGAGCTTTCTTTAAATTTAAAGGCTTGTGGATATTTAAAGAATTCAGATTTTGATACTGAGATAGTTAGAGATCCATGGCAGGTTTCCTTTGGTTTTGAATGCATAATAGTACTTTTCCCAGTGGGATAAATACTCTAATGTATCTCAGCATTTACAGTATACTAGTGAATGCGATGGGCAACTTATGTTTGCAGGATGCAGTCTTATAGTTAATCACTTTAGTTAAAATGCATCTACTATAACTATTGGAATTTAAAGGAAAGATTATTTTGGCATTTTAAAGCATCAGTGGAAGGATTCCAGGAGTAGATGATTATTTTTCTGATTCCTCACTTGGGACTAGGAAGGGGCACAACTCTGCAGAAATTGTGGGCTGTAGGAAGTTAACTTAGCCTATCATTCAACTGGAATGTGTGGATGTATTGCATTGACTAGGCTACACATACCTACATGGCAGCCAAACTTTCCAGAAATCGGAATGGGGTAGAAGTCTTGGAAACAGGCCAGACTGGCCATTTTGAAGGGGTTCTAGAGTCTAGAATATGAGGGCATTAATCATACTCCAGATTAAACCAATTATGTAGATGGTAGGAGTTTGGAATTTCGCCCATATTATTGATAAGGTTGAGTCTAGAAGATGCAAAGACGTAAGTCGGGGGCTTCAACAGCAGATGAGCTGAGGCTCAGGCAGACACATGCAACATCATGAAGTTGGATGCCATCAATCTAGATGAGATAGCTGACATGTTGGTTGGAATTCAGCTCAGGATAAGATGCAATACTAGTGAGTAGCCTAGCTTAGATTCAGACAGTTGCTAGCATGAGGAATGGAGTCAGTTCTTAAGGGATGTACTTGAGGGAGGCATTGAAGATGAAATTTATCTCCTCAATATTTTGGTGGATAAGAAATTTCTGCTTAAGTAGAAATGGACCTCAGTCAGCCAGTGTGACCTACAAGAAGCAGTAGAAGGATCAAGAAATATAGTGGAAAGGTAAAACCAGATGCAATCAATATTTATGTGCAACCTGTATTGCTAATCATGCTCTGGCAACAATTAAATATTACATTTAGGTTGAAATCAATGATTACCTAGCAGCTACATGCTCTTCTTCATCATCTTCGACATTACAAAATAAATACATTTAGAGAGGCACCGAACAATATCGAAATGCTGGTGAAATAATGGACAAGGTTTTGGAACTTAACAAGCTCACGCAAAAATAGTTCATTGGTAATATTTGAATTGCAAATGAACACATTTTTACTTCAACTAAACCAAAGATAGCCTCATTATTGGAAAAAAATCATGAAATAGCAATGCTACTGTCATTGCAATGTTTTAGATTTTAACTTGCCTATTATGAAATAAATGATATAATTTTTGTTGCTGAAATTAAGAATTCATAGCTGAGTTTCAACAGTCCATGGAGGAAATGAACACCATTTCTAATGTAATACATTTGTGGCATTATATTAATATTCATTGCCTAGTTTAAATGAGTTTCTTATGTGTATCCACACATTATATCTCTGTAATTATTTATTTTGTTGGAGAAATGTCTGTACACAAACGGAAGAAATTCAAAGGCTATTTTCATCTTGGTCATGGGATTAGGCTCTTCCAAGACTGAGGGCTGGATTTTTAACCATAGAGTGGGAACGGAAGCTGCTAGTCTCGGAAAATTGTTCTTTGAGTCCGTCTTACCCCCAAGTTTCATTCTAGGGGATGAGATAAGGGTTTAGAAGCATTGAACAACAGGTAACTTATTAAGTTATTTAAGGCTTAATGAGGGCTATTGTCAGAGGCTATCTGTACCATGTTCCATCAGGGTTCATAAATCACAGGGAGAAAAATACTGTCTTTGTGCTGCTACTGTCATTGCCACATGAAAAGGTGTCACAGATCCCCACTCCTTTTTCGCATTCTTACTATTTGTAATAACGTTTTCCTTTCTTTTTTTCCATTTTTTTAGCACATAGCAATCGCACTACAATTGCTTTTCAGTTCATATACAGAATATGAACATCATTGGCTCAACCAGCATTTATGGCCCTCTCTAGTTGTCCTTGAGAAGGTGGTGGTGAGCTGCCTTCGTGAACTACGGCAGTCCACATGCTGTAGTAAACCCATTATGGAGGTAATTCCAGGAATTTGACCTAATGACAGTGAGGGAATGGCGTTATATTTCCAAGTCAGGATAGTGATTGGCTTGGAAGGGAAATTTCATGTGTTTCCAAGTATCTGCTGCCTTTGTCCGAGATGGACATAGTCATGGGTTTAGAAGGTCCTTTCAAAGGAAAAAAGAAATTTAACTTGACTAAGGAATGTTTTTAAAGAGTAGAGAATCAAACTTAGTTAACCAGATCAAAATGAAGGAGAGTCAAATTCCACATTTTCTTGCGTGTAAGAAAGTGAAATTTTTATTCCCTATTACCTCAAAAAAATGCTACCTCGACCTCGACCACAATCAGAAAACTAAAAGTAATGAGTTTACAAATAAGGGGCAACAGACATGGAAGGTAAAGGGTACAGCACATCCAGATCTTAAAGGTCCCTTGGGTTAGGAGAATGAAAAGCACTTGAGTTCAAATGTTTAGTTGCTGCCCTGTTTCTCTAGAAGTGGCAAAGTTTGCACATCTTGACTTCTCAGTGAATTATGTTTTTTTCCAAGTGCTTTTTCACCAGCACTGCTTTTTGTGTTTGAAACAGAGATGGAGAGAGATGGAGAGATGGAGGGAGACGGAGAGAGAGGGAGAAAGAGAGAGAGAGAGAGAGAGACAGATAGACAGACAGAGAAACTTCCAGCATTATTCCTTTCATCAGTCCATGTTACTTTCCCATATTTTACTCAAAGGCAAAGGCATACCATTCTTTTGCAGTTTTTGGTGTCTGTCATTATTTCATTTTCAGCTGGATAGCTGTAGGGGCAATTTTCATTTCTCAATAAGTGCCATTATCAAGTATTGTGAATAAAGCAAGAGATGCAAATTTCTTGGTGCATCATTGAGGTTCAGAGCATCTTGATTATAAGTGTTAATTCTGAGCCAGGCAACTTCATATATTTGATTTATGCTTATCAAGTCATCATGGTGACTATTTTAGGTCAGCAGTGTCATTTTCCAAACCATGTTTTAGTCCACGAAAGTCTCAAATATGAAAACAAAATGGTGAAAGTTGAATATTGTTAGCCCATTTTGAATATAATATCCTGGTTCCTCAGGTGGTGAGAGTCAATTTCGTGACATGGAGGTGACCTCTCAGACTTGGAGGACCAATAATTCTGATAGGCGGAACATCTCTCCCTGTTACCCAGGCTCAGCACCAGCCGCAGGCCATTCTGTAGAAGGAATATTCCTGATATTGATGGCTTGTGTTCAAAGGCCTTTTTGAAAACTTTAACTTTGAACTATTTGGAGAATTTTGTGGCATTAGTTCTTTCACTCACTTGCTGCTGCTATTAACCTGGATGGTGTCCTATTGATTCTTTAGTTTTAAAAACCCACCTGCCCTTAAATGGACGGTGGCCACATCATTTGGTCATTAGTTAATCAATTTGGAGAAAATCAAAGGTGAGTGATTGCCTTCCAAGCAGCGCAGACTTTTGACCCCTGCTTGGAAATAGAATTAGAGTTAAAGTTATTGTCACGTTTACTGAAGTGCGGAAGTACAAGAGTACAGTGAAAAGTTTACAATGTTGCCCCCATGACAACATGCCATCTTGGGTACAAAGTACTGAGGTACAAATCTTAGAAATAAAATAGAGAGATAAAGAAAAAAAGTTACATTATCTTACAGTTATTCATAGAATAAGTTAGAAAAATAAGAACAGTAGTTAAAAAGATAAATATTACAGCCTTCTATGAAGGGCCTGAGGTAGAACAGCGCAGGGGGCTTTCACACATGGTCTGACCAGGCTTGTAAGCTGCTGATGGCCCGCACCAGTCCCTAGACCAATAACTGTCCCCACACTGGGCTGACGGCAGATTCTTGCAGCCAGAGAAGAACCATGCCATTAAAGCTTAAAAATCCCTGGCACCTTAGGCTATGGCTGATGTCATACAGTTGAAATTAAGGAAATTACACTTCATGCATTTGAACCTCTTCGAGCATCAGCTAACGATTCAGTGGTAATACTAAACTTTATTATTGATGGACAGAGAATGCTATGTGGTTTAAGCACCTAAATGCGCTTCGTTGCTGTTTGGTAACAGTACAACATCAATAAAATTTTGCCATAATTCATGAACTCCCATATGATACAGAAGAGTTCCTGCACTATTTTCAGAGTACTATTGTTCAATAGAAAAACTTAGTACTGCCTGGGTGCAAGGCTGCATTATGCACACTCTGTAACATATAATGCTCTATTAAGCCACTTAGAAATATAACATTGTTCCTTTATTGTCACTGCATTAGAATCCTGGAGCACTAAGTCTAACCTAACGTCACAGTGAATACACCTATACCACAAGGGTGCAGCAGTTCAAAAAGGCTGCTCACAACCGCCTTTCCAAGGGCAGTTAGTGATTAGCAATAATGCTGGCCCAGCTAGCGATGCCATATCCTAGGGATGAATAAAAGAAACGTTAAGCAATACTATTATTCCAAACTGCACAGGTGCCTGATTACTCCCTTACCTAAGTTATCACAATTTTAGCCGTTAGTTCACAACTTCTCTTTATCTCATTGACAATCTCTAATTCCCATAATTAAGTTGCTAAAATGTGTTTCTGCACATTCAATGTTTATTTAACCAAAATCCCATCATTAAGGCTCTATGAGAGCTATTGCCAAAATAAGCCATATATTGACAATGTTGTTAACCTTTGCTCACACAGCTGGGCTAAAATATACAATTGTATGTAATAAAGTTTTAGGTTTTCTGAAAGCAGGTCATGATTCTGCTTAGTGGCTAAAATAGAGAATTGCATTTATTTCATTTCAGACTGGAATGGGACACATTTAATACATGAATGCCTGATGTATGAGTTGCTTTGATTAATATTGACAAATATGAAATGAAAGGAAACTAGCCATGTTAGAGCTTCACAGGTCATAAGTGAGGCCTCAGTGGACAATTCTGGGCATGTCATTTCAGGAGAGATGGGGAGGCATTCAAAAGTGAATAGAGGAAATTTATCTGCATATTATCCGATATTATCTGGTTCATATCTATCAGAATTTTTCTGTACGTTACTCCATTGAACTCCACATCTGAAACTTATGTGTCAGAAACTGTGTGAAATCTCACTCTCTTGAAGGCTGGTATCTGCACTGTCTTTGCCCCTCACCCTGGCTGCAGATGACTCATCAGATATGGATCTGCCTCTGAGCTTTTGTATAATGTATGTGCCATGTTCATCTCTGAACTGGAGCTATAGAGGTCAAGTTAAATGCCTCGATCTTTTGTTCTAAAGTTTTTCATCAACATAAGAGTTAAAAATTGCGGATGGTAGACAGGAAAGTGGGAATGAAAGTCACAGAATGGTGGAGAAAGCTCTAAGGGCCAAACGGCTTACTCTTGCTCCTAAGTCCTAAGTTCCTATAAATTATGCCATTTCTTCATCATCAGTCTCTTCTTCTATAAAAGTCATATGCATAACAATTAAAATCTAAATATAAGAAGCACTACAGTGACTCATCGTGGCTATTTTGATAGCATTTTCCAAACCCGGACCCTCTACTAACCATAAAGTTAAAGGCAGCAGATGCATGGCAGGACCACTAAAACTAGGTCTTACCGTTCCTTCACTGTTACTGGATCAAAACCTTGGAACTCCCTTCCTTGAATCACTGTGGGTATTCCTACCTCCACCCTCACCAATGGTTCATAAGGGCAGCTCACACCAATCTCTTATGGCATTTGGAGATGCGGAATACATGTTGACCTAGCTGATGATGTTGTGCATAAGTAAAACACACATTAACTCTGTTTCTCTCTTCACAGATGCTCTCGGACCTGCCAAGTACTTCCAAAACTTTCTGTTTTTGCGGTGATGTCAATATCTGTTTGATTCAATGATTGTACAGTGTCCTTTAATCAAAAAAATCAAAACTCACTTCTGGACTTAATCTAGGCTAGTGCATGACTGAGAGGAGAATGCTGTTCTGTGATGAAATGTTAAACCAAAACCTTATTTGTTTGCCCAGGTGAATGTGAACGATCCATCATACTATATTAAGCAGAGTAGGGAATTCTTCTCGGTGCCTTGAGCAGATTTGCCTCTCAACAAATCTTACACAAAACAGATTAACTTGTCATTTATTTCATCACTGTTTACAGAACAAATTGGCTACATAACGACAGGGACTAAACTTCAAAAGTAATTTTTTTTGTGGAGTACTAAAGGATGCCTTGAGGGTATGAAATGTCCTTATATTAATACAGTTTAGTTTTGGTGAAAAGTACTGATTTTAGGCTGTTTGCTTGTCAATTAGGAATGCCTACAACACTAGCCTGTTGTTGATCTGGGGTAAAAGGAACAGAGTTCTATTGTCAGGTTGTAAGAGAAGGTGAAGGTGGAGTGATGGTGGTTTTTGAGGGTTTCTACCAGCTGTTTTGAGTACGGCTTAGCAGAGGTTAACAAGTTAACCATGAGGCAGTTTTCATTGACTAGATCATTGGACATGCTTAAAAAAAAGGCATTGGTGTAAAGATACTTCCATTGCCTTCTCTCACTTGTCAAACTTGCTACGGCCAATGGAGGTGATGGTCTAGTGGTATTGTTCGCCGACCTATTAATCCAGAGACATTAGAGTATTCTGTAGAGAGATAGTAGGATCTGCAGATGCTGGGGAATCTGAGATAACAAGGTGTCGAGCTGGATGAACACAGCAGGCCAAGCAGCATCAGAGGAGCAGGAAGGCTGATGTTTCATGCCTAGATCCTTTTTCAGAAATGTCCTGACGCTCATTTTAAATATTGAGGCCATCTCCCAGAAAAGACTGAATACAGGAACCACGTTTGTTAACTTATCCTTTGTCTTTGATATTGCATGGTGCATAGGTGTGCCGTTTTCCAAAATCATCTGCTGAGTGAAAACCCTAAAAAGTAGACATCTCCATGAACATTAACTGACAGTCCATGTGCACTTTTGAAGATCAACTCAGCCACTCATGTACAGCTTACCCCATTCTTGCTTGAGCTCGCTTCAATATATGGTCCTTCCCACATAATCATAGCTCTTCACATTCTCATGATTTGACCTTGGCTTTCCTACTAAACACCTCATGGCACTAAAAAAATATGCTTTGAAGATCCATGTTCTTTGCAAGCTTGCTTCAGAAGATAGGCTTTGCCCAAGATTGTTATTTCAGCATTCCACCTGAATAACCAGGGAAAAATTTCATGCTCAGTTCTATGGCCAAGCACTGAGCATAACCCAACACTCAACTACTTTGCATTACTCTTGAACGTACATTTACTTACTAGCATCAACTTTAGGATAACAGAGCCAAGCAGATAGTGTCTGACAATTGGGTTAAGATGAGAGTTACAGTGGAATGTAGTATGGTACTTCACAAGGCATAGCTGTTTCGGCATCCCTGCATGAATGGTTTGGATCTTTTTCTGCGAGCGACAAAATTTCTCATAATTGTGTTGATGAACCTAATACTGGGCACACTTTCAACCACCCTGCCTGTTTCTACATTGTTACAGCTGTTTTCTGCTGTAACAAATGATAGGGAAGGATTGAGGTGAGGTGAAAGTTCCTGGCACAGTCGTTAGCACTGATGCAGATGGTCAAAAGTTGGGGAGATGTCTCGGGCAAGTGAGTAGGCAGTGCGAGACCTACACAAGGTTTGTGGTGTTATGGGCGTTGCGAGAGAGTGAGAGTGAGCCAGGAAAAAATGTTGAAGACAATAGTGAGAATGGCAGACCATGAGGCTTGGTGAGAAGTTGGTGCAGAGATAGGGTGAATGTGAGGTAGCAGAGGAAAGGGGATGACACTTACCCTGGTGTTGTGGAGAAGGTCAGTGATCCTCTAGTGCACTGCTGGTCATCCCTCTGAACTGTAGAAGCGGCACAGGCTTGAGTGGCAACCTCTACCCAGGTTGTCAGGATCTGGTGATGGAAAGAGGGTGGCTCTCCCCTAGACCAGCCATCTACCAGGATCACCAAGTCCTTGTTGGAGAATTGTGGCTCCATTTTCTCCTTTTGCTGACTTCTTTAGACTGACCATCTCTCCATGAACAGGATAGCTTCAGGACGCCAGTGCTCATCCAGGTGGACCAGTGGCCTTTTGAACATGACACAGGATGCTGGCCTTTTAGCGAATATCTGGTGAGCAGCTAGGTGTGTTCGTTGTGGCATGTGGTAGAATTTGGCTGCAGTCAAATGCAAGGGAGTCATAGAGTTGGGATAGCTAGCAAGTCAAGCGAGTTTGTCAAGGTACGGTGAGAGATTTTGCTCAGCCTTGTTCACAGAAACCCTCCATGAACTCGGCAAAACTGACAATTAGGTTAATCCAAAAAAATGCAAAATTCAGCCCAGAGGATTGATTCTGTGTCACAGGAAGTTGGATGATAAATGCTTAAAAATAACAAAGGAGTCCTGATTTTTGCTGACTTTGTACAAGACTGCTGGTAAATTGGTCAGGGCAGGCTCAAGGAGATTAATTAGAGAGTTGAATCCCCACTAATATAGAAAAATATTCTAATTGCTAATAGGAAACCCTATTTTGAAATGTCTGAATGCGGGAAGCTGTGTCCAGTGTAGAACTGATAAATCTATGTAAATCCTTAATTCAAACTAATGCAAAAGATTGACACTGCCACGTCGTATGTTGGTAGAGTACTGTATAAATGCAAATTTGTTGATGCAATACTTTATTTATTTGTGTTAGGCATTGGTCATGTGAAAAAGTTGGATATGTAATTGTCTCCATCCTTTGTCCTCACAGTAGTAAACGATTGCAGCAAGTGTGTGAGTTTCAGCAGAGTAATGATTGGTGAAATAAGCAAATGCAGTCACTGCAAGGTAACATTCATTTTGAATATGCTGCAGTGGAGATTAGTTTACTCATTATCGCTGCCCAAAATCAGCAGTAAAATGCTTTTGTTTTGTTGTGTCTCTGATTCTTAGAGGTGACTACAACTGCAGATTAACCTCATGTGCGTGATAGAATGTACAATGTGGGCTCCAGGTTAACACATCAAATAAATCTGAACATATAATTTGTGCGCATCATAGAACATAGAACAGTAGAGCACAGAACAGGCCCTTCAGCCCACAATGTTGTGCCGACCATTGATCCTCATGTATGCACCCTCAAATTTCTGTGACCATATGCATGTCCAGCAGTCTCTTAAATGACCCCAATGACCTTGCTTCCACAACTGCTGCTGGCAACGCATTCCATGCTCTCACAACTCTCTGCGTAAAGAACCTGCCTCTGACATCCCCTCTATACTTTCCACCAACCAGCTTAAAACTATGACCCCTCGTGCTAGCCATTTCTGCCCTGGGAGATAGTCTCTGGCTATCAACTCTATCCATGCCTCTCATTATCTTGTATACCTCAATTAGGTCACCTCTCCTCCTCCTTTTCTCCAATGAAAAGAGACCGAGCTCAGTCAACCTCTCTTCATAAGATAAGCCCTCCAGTCCAGGCAGCATCCTGGTAAACCTCCTCTGAACCCTCTCCAAAGCATCCACATCTTTCCTATAATAGGGCGCCCAGAACTGGACGCAGTATTCCAAGTGCGGTCTAACCAAAGTTTTATAGAGCTGCAACAAGATCTCACGACTCTTAAACTCAATCCCCCTGTTAATGAAAGCCAAAACACCATATGCTTTCTTAACAACCCTGTCCACTTGGGTGGCCATTTTAAGGGATCTATGTATCTGCACACCAAGATCCCTCTGTTCCTCCACGCTGCCAAGAATCCTATCCTTAATCCTGTACTCAGCTTTCAAATTCGACCTTCCAAAATGCATCACCTCGCATTTATCCAGGTTGAACTCCATCTGCCACCTCTCAGCCCATCTCTGCATCCTGTCAATGTCCCGCTGCAGCCTACAACAGCCCTCTACACTGTCAACGACACCTCCGACCTTTGTGTCGTCTGCAAACTTGCTGACCCATCCTTCAATTCCCTCGTCATTGTTTTGCAGGAGTTAACGTAAAAATAAGAAATGCTGCATATTTGAAGCAGGTCAGTCAACATCTGCAAAGAGAAAAGACTGATCAATTTCTCAGGCAGGTCACCCTTTGCATCACCTTTCAATTACTCTTCTTCAACAGAATCCTTGGCCCAGGCATAATGCACTCCCCAGTCCATTTTCTAATCTATAATTGAATAAATTATTATTTGCATGAAAATTTCATTTGGAGATGTTATTGTTCTTTTCAACACTAATTACATTCTGCAAAAGGTAGGGTTCATGTTGTTTTAGCTTGAATTAATCTGCCTGTCAGTGATTAACTGGGCTATTGCACAAAGATCTGAAATATTTCATGGTTTTACCATCAGCTTACAGATCTCTAGAATCAATGTAACACTTACAAGTCAAATCAATTGCATAGTCTGTGAAATTAACTGCCCTGGTACAAATCCTGAAACTATTCTGCAAATCATAAATATCTGACATCAGATATTTCATTAGGCCTGAAACCTTTTGGTCAGGAAAATATCTATCTGATTTTTAAATTTTAAAATACTGTAATGAGAACAATAACAACAACTAACTACTTTTAAGAAAATGAAACTAAGGAAAACATTGTTTCAAACTAACTGAGGGAAGAGGATTTGGGTGAAAGGAGAATTAGAAATCTGTTTAGGCAATAGAAAAGAATATCAGTGAGACTGAAGACAAGCTGTCTGGGATGGGAAGGGACAGAGTTTAACAGTAATGGAGCACCTCAGAGTAATGTCCTGCAGAGAACATCAGGAAAAATAAAAGTGAAGTCACTTTGTCTGAATGCGTGGTGCATTCTGAATAATATAAATTAACTAAATGGCTCTGATGGAGACAAATGATTTAAATCTAATCACCATTGTTTTGATCACAAGATGACCAAGGCTGGAAAATAAATATTCTGGGATATGCAACAGTTCATAAAGACAAGCATAATAGAAAAAGAGATAACACGGTGTGAAGCTGAATGAACACAGCAGGCCAAGCAGCATCAGAGGAGCAGAAAAGCTTGACGTTTTGGGTCGGGACCGTTCTTCTGCTCCTCTGATGCTGCTTGGGCTGCTGTGTTCATTCAGCTTCACACCATGTTATCTCAGATTCTCCAGCATCAGCAGTTCATACTATCTCTGTAGTAATAGAAAAAGAGGCGGCATAGCCCTGATAACAAAGAATGATAGAAAGATGAGGAACCAGCAGCACCATCTCCCAAGTGAATGTCAGAGTGAATACCTAGTAGATAGGATTGCTGGTTTCTTCTCTTCATGCTCATCTTCATTGTGATCACCGCAAGCCTCCATCCACACAAGTCAGCATTGTCAAATTATCATCATATTCGATCTTTGACAGACTCAGAAGACAGCTTCAACATTCTGCCGCTGTACTCAGGACTTACTGACACCTTATATTGGAATACTCCTGGCAGGTGCAGGGACACACAGCCATCTTATGCAGGCTATCTTCCAAGGCCTCTTAAATTCTTTCTTAATGCTCATTCACTTTGTGCTTACTTGGATTCTCATAGAATCTCTGCCTTGCCTTTTGAAGGAGTGTTACTTTATTCAGAACTTACAGGCTTACAGCAACTCTGGCTTGCTTTGAGTTTTAGTGTATTGCTGTCTTATTCAGAAATGAAAGGGTTATAATAACTTTGTGTCGCCAAGCCATTTAGTGAAGATACAAAGCCCGGCAGTTTATCATGGTTGTCAACAGCAATGAATCAAGGGAACGTTCATGTTGCTGTACAGCACCATGTTTCATCAATGTCTCATCTGCAGCATGTGCCATCAACTTACTCACTGTATGTGTTTCAGCCAATGACCATGTCTCAAAGTCTAAGGGGAGTAGATCTCAAGCATCTGTCAATCAAAGGAGTTAGCGTTGAGTCAGGATATACAGATACAGTAAAGGAAGAGCATTATTCGGTATCAATTGCCCAGCCAGCAAATCCTACGACCTGTCATCAAATAGTAGGAAACCTTGTGCTCAGACGTTCTGCTTGAGTTTACTCTACACACAAATATCTCTCCAAAATAGGACACCGACTGCGTACATGTATCATGGGCAATGCCACACTGACCACTCTGCTCTGTGCTTATTTCAAAGTCAGATATTTTATTGCACTAGTTCAAAACTTCACACACATGAAACATTACCTCTGCCTCACCCTGTTTGTTCCCATTGACCACTCCCACCTCTGTTTTTCAGTCTTCATAGAGTCATACAACATAGAAACAGGCTCTTCAGTCCAACTTGTCCATGTCGATCAATATCCTAAATTAATGAAGTTCCATTTGCCAGCTTTTGGCCCATATCCCTCTAAACCCTTTCTAATCATATCCCCATCCAGATGCTTTTTAGCTCCATTCACATGAAATGGATTTTTTCTTCAGACCAGTCAAGACTGTTTGCTGGTTTGCAATACTGAACCCACCTGAATTATCCATTAATGTATAAAGCCTGAGAATGTCTCATCTTCTTGGTTTCCCATGCAATTTGATATTGAGCAATGGTGAAGGGAATATTCTAGACCTCATAGTTTAGCTGGTTCCTTTTAAATCAACCAAGGTAATTTATGATAAAGATTCCAAAGCTGCATATTACATAAGGCAGGCAGTGACAGAATGTGAAATGAAGGCAGCGAGTCTGAAAGTAATAACTGCAGGCTATGAATTGTTTGTGTGCAAACAGACATATGTAAAGCTCTGCTGTGCAGCTGGTAAATTTGTAATGTTTTGACAGCATCAGGCTTTCTCAAAACCTTAAATAAGAGATGGCAATAGGTTTAAAGAGTGTCAGCGGAGGTCTAAGTGAAAGCCTGCGCATGAGACAAAGCTGGTCTGATGTCATATTTGAGCAGCCCCCATGTCTTTTAAATCCTATTCAATGTGGACTGATTGAGCTGAAAGCTTCCTGTGCAACTGACAGCTTTACCTTCAAAACAGACAAAAAAAACTGCATTAACATGAAAGTGGCAATTTTCTCTGTGGCTGAATCTCATATTTTTTTGGCTAAGAATCAGTTGCAAGAGGATTTTTGGAGGGTCTTTTGCCGCAGAACCTGGTGAGATTTCTCACTGTATTTTGCTAAATGTGCCAATTATTACTGATATAAAGCCAGGAAGCTTGTCATAGATCTCAGCAGTCCTCAGTCAAATCAAAAGAGATTGCCTTCAATCAGACGATCCCAACACTGTTAAGTCAAGCGCTGGCTCTGGGACCAGTCCAGGGGCTTGGAAATGGTCAGTCAGCCCTCAGGGCTGTTAGATCAGGACTCTCCACATAAGGGGTGATGAACCAAATGTAAGGCAGCCCACCACCATCTAGACACTTTCTACCTTTTCTAAATTCACTTGTAGGATGCAGGCATCGCTGACTGGTGAGTATTTGTTGCCTGTCCCTAGTTGCCCTTTAGAACATGGTAGTGAGCTGCCTCTTGAACTGCTGAAGCCCACGTACTTTAGTTATTCCCACCATGCCATTAAGGTGGAAATTCCAGGATCTTTGCCTAGCCTCACTAAAGGAAGAATAATATGTTCCCAGTCAGGATGGTGGATAGCTGAGAGGGAACTTGCAGGTAGTGATGTTCCTATGTATCTGCTGGTCTTGTTATTCTAGACTGAGGTGACCACAGCTGTGGAAGATGCTATGTAAGATTTTTTTGTGAATTTCTGCAGTGAATCTTGTAGATAGTACACATTGCTGCTTCTGGGCATTGTAGTGGGCTGTTTTCCTCCTGCAATGAGTTAGAGCAGGTGTTGCGGGAGATAAGAGTGGATGGCGCAGTGGTTATTTTTGGAAGAGGTGGGGAGGTGTTTTGATGGATTGATTAGGCAGCACGGGGTAAGCAGTGTTGGGGTTAGGGCAGGTGACACCAAGTTAAGGAAAATGTTGCATGCATTATTAAAGGTGGTAGAGCATGAAACTTAGTGGGGCGTGGGTACATTAGCAGAGACAGAATGAGTGTGAGGCATTGGAGAGAAGATGGTGTCACTTACATGAGTGGAGTGGAGAAGTATATTGACCTTCTTTCTATGTTGCTGTGTAATCCTCCAGACGGCTGAGACTGCACAGAACGGTATGGTAGCCTCAGAACACACTGGCTTGATCTGGTGTGGTCATCACGTCTTCTGTTCCTGGGGTGATGTGGATGTCATGTCTGGGCACCGCCTCATCCAGCAGGACCTCCAGGTCCTTGCCAGCAGAGTGAAGCACCAAAATTTCCCTTGTTTACCATGTGATGGGCAAATATCAGCAATAGTGCAAGGAAGCTCTGGACTGACAGTGCTTATCTGGGTGGACAATAGCCTTCTAAAGTTGGGACTGGCACTGGGGATGCTGGTCAATTCTAGGTTATCCTGGTAATGTTGAATGATTATGGGAATGGCACGTGGTAGGCTGGAGTTAGAATCAACTAAGAAGGGATGCTATAGCTGCTTTAGGTATTTAATGAGGCAAGTTTAGCAAAATAAAGTGACAAAACATACTTAGCCTTGTGGTGATGAACCATTCAGAAAACTGTCGCCAACCAGCAGTCAGCCATAAATATTAAATGGGAGCCAGATGTTCATTCCTGGAAGATACTGCATGAAAATCAGATTGTATAGTTCTTAGACTATGAATACACCCTGACTTGTTTAAGAGAAAGTTGAGTCTTTCCTTACTTAGCTGGGCCCAAAAATGACCCAGCACCTGTCCTTGACATTCACCTTCACTGCCCTGACAGAAGAACATTTCTACTTCATAGTCTCAGAAGATAAACGTAACAATTGATGAAGGGTCTAGGCCTGAAATGTCAGCTTTTGTGCTCCTAAGATGCTGCTTGGCCTGCTGTGTTCATCCAGTCCCACACTTTGTTATCAAAGGCCCTTCATTGCTTTTGCTCCTTGTGAACTGACCTTTTGGTGATCCCAGCCCAACAAGCCTCATAATCTTCTGGTTTAAACATGATTTTGTCAACTTGCATGAGTAATATGAGTGCTCGTGATTTTTTGTAAAAAAAAGTTTAATTATATCTGTTAATATTGAAATAAATATTGCTGTACCATAACAAAATACAGAATGTTGTGTCATAAGTTAGATGTCAATAACAAATTAACACCTGAATTTATAAAATGTCAATAATAAGATTTTTAAAAATCTTGTTTGGGTTATGTATATACTTCCTCAAATAAAAGCAAATACTGCAGCTACTGGAAGTCTGAAATAAAAGCAGGGAGTGCTAGAATTTCTGTTGAGTTTCACCAGTACTTTTTGTTTTTACTTTACATATGCATAGCTGATTTCACAGCTCAGTTTAAAGTTTGCTTAAATTGAATTGTTAACTCTATTTTTCAATATAAACTATTATCAGATCAGAAAAAATTACATACAGGATGGGATTCATTCATTCTCATAAATTATTACTTGTAAGATACCATAATGACTAATCTCCTTCCATAACTATAGCCTAGAAATGGCTATTGGCTGCATTAGTGCCTGAAGAGACAGCCCACTTAAAATAGCCAGTATACTAATTCCATTAAAATTGCAGATGAATGTCAAGGAGGAAAGTAAGAGTTTGTAGAATTGCAAGCAACATTTTTTAGTTCTGCAAATCTAACATAGCTAAAACCACAGTAATATGTATGTGGGAATGATTACAGCCTTCCCAAAGCTGGGACAATTTTTATACAATCAATAGGAATAAATATAGTCATTTGCTTTTGTCATCAATGTAGCTCGAAGTTGCTTTCTTTCGGCACGTTTGCTCATATATCTTTATCCCCCATTTTAGTCTCTTTTTATCTCTTCTGTATTGAAGAATCTAAGTGGGATTCCAAAAGCATTAACATCCCTCCAGTACTTAGTTCATGTGATCAGTTTTTGCCTGCAAGCTCAGAAAATGAATGATAGTAGATTGGAGGGCATCACAGTGTGATCTTATTTGAAGGCCACATTCGCACCTTGTACAGCATAGACGTCACTGCATGAGATCAACTCACTCCTCACAACACAGGTACGATCAGAGTTTCAAAGCAAATAGACTAGTGATACTCAAAGTTTGTATTTATCCACTAAGTCAGCATGGTGGTCATATGCAGGAAGTAGGTATAAATGGTGCTTTGCTGAAGTTGTAGCATATTTCACTGGGGGAGACTCACAGTGCTATATCTTGTAAGTGTTTGAGACTCCCAGTGGTAAGAACACAACTAGGGTTTCTTTATGATAACTATTTGAGACACAGATGGTTCAACACATTAAAGCCTACCATTCAATATAGAACATAGAACATAGAACATAGAACAGTACAGCACAGAACAGGCCCTTCAGCCCACAATGTTGTGCCGACCATTGATCCTCATGTATGCACCCTCAAATTTCTGTGACCATATACATGTCCAGCAGTCTCTTAAATGACCCCAATGACCTTGCTTCCACAACTGCTGCTGGCAACGCATTCCATGCTCTCACAACTCTCTGCGTAAAGAACCTGCCTCTGACATCCCCTCTATACTTTCCACCAACCAGCTTAAAACTATGACCCCTCGTGCTAGCCATTTCTGCCCTGGGAAATAGTCTCTGGCTATCAACTCTATCTATGCCTCTCATTATCTTGTATACCTCAATTAGGTCCCCTCTCCTCCTCCTTTTCTCCATTGAAAAGAGACCGAGCTCGGTCAACCTCTCTTCATAAGATAAGCCCTCCAGTCCAGGCAGCATCCTGGTAAACCTCCTCTGAACCCTCTCCAAAGCATCCACATCTTTCCTATAATAGGGCGCCCAGAACTGGACGCAGTATTCCAAGTGCGGTCTAACCAAAGTTTTATAGAGCTGCAACAAGATCTCACGACTCTTAAACTCAATCCCCCTGTTAATGAAAGCCAAAACACCATATGCTTTCTTAACAACCCTGTCCACTTGGGTGGCCATTTTAAGGGATCTATTCAAGATATTGGATACATCTGAAGGCGGTTTTGACTGCAGGCACTATGAAGCCCGATTGGTTAATTGAAAATCATAAGGGGGAGTTGATGGCCTAGTAGTACTATTGCTGGATTGTTACTCCAGAGACCCAGATAATGTTCTGTGCACCTAGATTTGAAACCCACCATGACAGGGGATGAACTTTGAATTTCATAAAGAAAGAAATCTAGAATTAAGAGTCTAATGATGACCATGAGTCAATTGTCAGGAAAAACCCCATCCAGTTCCAGTGTCTTTTAGGGATGGAAACTGCTATCCTTATCTCGAGATAGCAAGAACTGCAGATGGTGGAGTCAGAGTCAATACAGTGTGGAGCTGGAGGAACACAACTGGTCAGGCAGCATCAGAAGAACAGGGAAGTCAATATTCTGGGTTTGCAGCCTTTGTCAGGACTGGTATAAACCCAAAACATCGGCTCTCTTGGTCCTCTGATGCTGCCTGTCCTGCTGTGTTCCTCCAGCTCAACACTGTATTGACCGCTACCCTTACCTGGTGTGCCCTACTTGTGACTCCAGACCCACAGCAATGTGGTTGACTCAACTGCCATCTGGGGAATTAGGGATAGGCAATAAATGTTGGCCTAGTCAGTGGCACCCTCATCCAATGAATCAGAATAAAATAATTTGTATGCAGCGAGTTGAGAAGTATGAGAAAAAGATATAGTCTTGGTAGAGGATGCCAAGAGCTATTGATCTTGATTTGCCACACCCACAACCGTAATCATGACAAATGGGATTTACCGAGTATCTTTAATAAAGAAAAGAGATCTAAAAGCACTTCATAGAGGAGAATAAATGGGTGTTGAGTCAAAGAAGAACTCAAAGTGGCCAAAACCTGATCCAAGAATGCATCTTAAAAAGAGTCCAAAAGGAAGAGAGGAAGCCAGAGTGCTTTAAGGACAGAATTAAAGGGTAGTGTGAGGTGTAAGTGGCTGAAGACATGACCACCAGTTGTGAGACAAGGGATTGTTATGGTTTAGATTGGGGTTTGGTGATGGTTGGGGGAGAGTGATGGTGTGCGTGTGATTATGGAGATGCTCAATATGGTGGTGAGACCTTTGAATGTATAAGGATTCACAGAGATATGAGAATTTAAAGTTTAGGCGTTGGTGATACAATGTTTCATTCCTCTGCCTTCTTCATCAGTCAAAAAGTGAAGATAGTGTGAGAGGGTTGTGCGATCAATTAACGTTATAGATCCTCGTACAGTGACCTGACAATGAAGAACAACCTGAGTCTGAGTCAACACAGAAAAGTAGATGATGTTACTATGCAGCATTTGTCTAATTGGTACAGTCTCAACAGTGGTCAGCCTGAAGTGCAGCTGCAACTCTTTGTAGGCATGCTACAACGCGGACCTGTTGGAACAACCTTGTGGAAAGTTACAAATAATCTTCTTATCTGCAGCATTTGTACTTCAGCAGATCAATCAGGACTGCTCTGTCATTTACTTGTACATTCATGCGCCAGCTCTGAGGCCATAGATTCCTGCCCTTTCACGATGGGTAAAGGTTGTTAATAATCAAAGACATCATCTGAGACTGAAATAGTTTGGAACCTTTGACATAATTTGACTGCTCTCTTCAAACAAAACCAGGACACCTGCAGTTTATGTTGCCTGCCTCATGCCAGGGCTATTAATATCTCCTGGGGTAATGCTGAAGAAAAGTCATACTGGACTTGAAACATGAACTCTGTTTCTCCCTGCTGAGTTTCTCCAGCATTTTCTGGCTTTGTTTCAGATTTCAAGCATCTGCAGTATTATGCTTTTACATTTTATTGCAAGGAGAAATATGTGGCTGAAAGAGTGCTTTTGGGAGATAGGCTCTTTGCTTTATGGTGGGTGACTGATCATTGTCCTGCTGAATCAAATAATTAGAGCAATAGATGGGGCTTTAAAAAGAAAGTGTGAAGTGGGAGGATTTAGAATAGGGAAATTCAAAACAAAACATAAAACAAATCTTTAAAGCAGAGCAATATTTTGGTAGACTGGATCAGGAATGGACAGAGAGATTAATAAAATTAATTTGGCATTGTGACAGTAATGTGCCATCAGCAAAATTAGAAAAGAATGTGGAAGTTGATAGCACAAAGCTTCACAGCAATTTGATGGAATGATAGCCTTGATAGAAAAGGTCTGATCTAATTGCCATTACAACAACTGGTTTGCAAAGTAGCCAGGGTTGGCAACTAAATATTCCAGGATACTTAAATTTTAAAATATTAGATACAGTGGAAAGGGAGGAAGAGCGGAGCTAAGAAGGGATTGAAACAGTAGAGAAAAAAAGGTCTTCATTTTGAAAATCAAGAAGTCAAATATTTAGATCAGCTAAAAAACAGCAAGGGGCAGAAAACATTTGTGTAAATTCTCTATAGATAACTTATTGGAGTCAACGCACTATATAAATCAGGATAGTAGAGGCATGTATAATATCACTAATACAAACAAGGCGAACATTCAATTAGGAGCTCTCAACAATGGCATATTTTAGAAATACAGCCAATCTGCATCAATTTTGGGCCTAATTTTACCAAGACCAGCAGTTTGTTGTGTGGCCGAAGCACCCTCTCAGTCAGCTGAATTTTCCTTCTGTTTTCTTGATTTAGGGGAAAAAAATGCATTAATGCTAAAGAGGTCCTTTGAGAGTAAACAAATCTCACTAGTTGTTGATTACAAGTCCAGAGCAGTGTAACATTAAAGTTTAAATTGCTGTCAAGTTATCATTATTTATGATCATTGGTAGTATCTTTGCTTATGATTATTTAAACAAAGCTGTCATTTATGCTACCAAAGTTTAAAATGGGCTTTTCAAAATTGCACATTAGCTTTAATAACCACAAATATTCATACAGTTAATTGATTTTGTTATGGCCTATTGATGGGAAATACAAAGCACCTTCACACTCTTGTTGTATGATGATCATGTCCAAATTCTGCTAAGCACAGTTCTGCATTTATATTAGTTTTACTGTCAGTTATGCACAAGCAATCAACTTTTAATTGAAATGTTAGAAATGAAAAGAAATGCCTCTGAATTTGCAGTTCAAATGCACACTATTAAAACAAAAATGGAAGTTTGTGTTCTAACTGCAGTCAGTGATCTCTTTTCTCTGAGCTTGAAATGCATCAACTGCATGCTAACGATGCAATGAAGCTAATTACAGGCATAGGCACAGTAAATTCATGTCTGTCATTTATAACTGAGAAAGTTCATTCAAGGCATGGTCCTGCTCACAAAGCAGAAAACATCCAACAAAATGACCCACTGCAGCTTAAGTAATATGATTCATCAGCACTGAGATGTTTACACAACCACAACACTGTTCAAGAACACAAATGTGGTCCAAAGGCAAATGTGTGGCGGAGGGAGAGAAGAATCTTCACTCCAGGTGATTGTGAATTGTAAATTCCCAAGCACTGTAGCCAAACATTGCAGAGTTTCCAATTTGTGCTCGTCAAGTAATGTTCAGACAAAGAAACTTCAGTCTAACTTAAAACATGAGCAGACTACATTGAACATTCCCCTGTTAAGTGCTGTCTGCAAAACTCTAACCATTGGAATGTGTGTGATAAGTGCTGTTTGACACCCAGAGAAGCTCAAATATTTAAATGTTAATTAGTAGCCTGGCCATTATCCAACTAATTGGGTACAAATAATAAAGGGCTAAGGAGTCCAAGGAAAATATTAACTACATAATGGGTTACTCTTCATTGCACACAACTCCAACATGATGTATTGTAAATGACATACAATGATTTTCATTATTTTTTCCAACAATTTTTAGCTTAATTTTCTTGCCGTTTTATCAAGAAACCACATCTGTTAAAAAAAGTCTGTAATATTAAAATATCAACCATACATGATCAAAAGAAATCAGAACAGGAGTAGATTGTTTGGCCCTTCGAGCCAGCTCCACCATTCAATAGGATCATTGCTGATCTCACTTTCTCCATAGCCACTTTCTTGAATTTTCTCCATAACTGTTGATTCCCCACTGATCAAGCATCAGGTATTCAATATGTATCATCCTCTTCAATTTCAAAATGTTCTCTCATGAGGACTTGACTTATATTCAGCTGAGGCTCCTCAATCATTCGCAGCACCCATTTAGATTGTTCCACATACGCCCTAGCTGCAAAAGGTAATATACCATTAGACCATGAATGGCATCCCAGCTGAGCCTTCTTTTGAAGCAGGAATAACCACAATTATTTCTTTCCTTTGCTAGTATTTGATGGCTGAAGGTAATTATTTAGCCATTCCTATGAAGAATGAACCTCAAGTCCTGATGGACTTCATTCCAGGTTCATAAAAGATGTGATGACATTGTTAGTTATTTTTCAAAGTTTACCCAGTTCAGGAAAGGTTCCATCAGACTGGAAAGTAGCAAATATAATCCGTCTATTCAAGAAGGCAGTGAGGCAGAAAGCTGGAAACTAATGTCTGTTATATTGATATCTATCATACGGAAGATATTGGAATTAATTATGAGGATGGTTATAACTAGACACTTTGAGAAACTCAACATAATAAGGAAGAGTTGGAGTGGTTTTGTGAAAGGAAAATCATATTTGATCTATTTATTGGAACACTGTGATGGAGTAACATATGATGTCATTAAATAGGATCCCATTGAAAAACTATAGTTGGATTCTCAGAAAGTAACAAATTTCCACATAAAAGGCTATTGCACAAAGTAGGAGTTCATGGTATGGGGGCTAATCTACTAACAGGATTGAAGATTGACTGGCTAGCAGGAAACAGAAAGCATACATGTGTGGGTCTTTTTCAGGTTGGCAGGATGTGATCAATTGGGAGTCCTGCAGGAGCCTGTGCTGGTGCCTCAACATTTTAGAATTGAGATCAACCTGAGATAAGGCAACCAACAGCCTGGTGATTAACTGTGCAAAAGGGACTGTGATTCATTGGAAAATAATTTGTGAAGAGGACAGAACAAGGATGCCAATCAATATTGATAGGATAAATTAATGGGCTCAAATCTGGCATATATGGTATGATGTGGGAAAATATGAAATTGTTCACTTTGGCAGGAAGAATAATAGATCTGAGCATTATTGAAATAGAAAACAATTTGAGATTTCTGAGGTGCAGAGGGGAGCTGAGTGTTCTAGCGCACAAGATACAAAAAGTTACTATGCTGGCGCAACACTTTTTCAACAAGATTAATATAATGCTATTCCTTGAGAGAAATTGAACATAAAAGTAAACATGTTGTGCTTAAAATATCCAGGGAATTGGTGAGATCACAACTCAAATATTAAGTTCAATTTTAGCCTGCTTAGTTAAGGAACAATGTGAATGCGTTGGAGGCAGTTCAAAGAAGGTTGCTAAATTGGTACCTGGAATAAGTTGGTTGTCTTATGAGGAAAGATTGGATGGGTTGGCATGTTTTCACTTGAATTTAGAACAGTGAGAGTTGATTGATTGGGTTTATATGATCCTATGTAGTCTTGACAAGGTGTACATGGAAAGGTTGTTTTATCTTGTGAAAGTGTCACAAACTCAGGGACAATGATGAAGAGGAATTATTTCCACCCCCTTTTGTCTCCCATTGTAATTCTCTGCACTAAAAGGTGGTGAAGGTGGGGTTACTAAATAGTTTTAAGGGAATGGTAGGTGGATACTTATTGGTTAAGGGAGTCAAGGCCACTGGGGAGAGAGAGGGAACTCAGATGACCTGATTGAATGGCAAAGCAGCCTTGATGTACTGAATGAGAGATGATGGGAACTGCAGATGCTGGAAATTCCAAGATAATAAAATGTGAGGCTGGATGAACACAGCAGGCCAAGCAGCATCTCAGGAGCACAAAAGCTGACGTTTCGGGCCTAGACCCTTCATCAGAGAGGGTGATCTGATGAAGGGTCTAGGCCCGAAACGTCAGCTTTTGTGCTCCTGAGATGCTGCTTGGCCTGCTGTGTTCATCCAGCCTCACATTTTATTATCTTGATGTACTGAATGGTCTGTTTTTGCTCTAGTTCATATGTTCATACATTCTCTCATACATAGAGAATTTTATTGATAATTCAAAACATTCCTGGCTTATATTTTTGATATAGTGGAAGTAGTGAATAGTTGCACTGTTTCCCTAAACAATAACATTACAATCCTCCTGAAATTTTCATGGGAATTGGTTGAATTGTTTTGATTATGTGCTGAGACACTGGTGTGTGGATTTGATTGGTCTTCTGCTCTTACCAGGTGAAATCCTATGGAGCTTCAGTCTGACAATATAAATGTGTAGTTGTTTTTCTTTCATTAATAAGAATGCCTCCACCAGCCCAAGAGTGAAGCTGAGTTTGCCATTTGATTAATAACATGGTATTATGCAGAAAAAACAAAGTGATGGCCTATACCTTATCATTCTCACCTTACCAAGGCAGTCTTTCTGAGTAAATGTTGTGAGCACTACTCACATGTTGTTCATTGATGATTGCAATTCAATGATCAGCTTTTTCAGTACTTGCAGGGAAGTGGAAAAAACTTGTAAGTATATTGGGTTTATTCAGATTAAAGGTGCATTGTACCACTGATAAAATATGAACCACAATGTTTTATCTATATATAAATGACTTGAATATTGTTACACAGAGTACATTTCCAAAATTTGCTGATTTTACTAAACCTGGAGGTCTGGTATATAGAGAGGCTAAGAAAAAAATCAACTGCAACAGAGTGTTGCTCGACTAGCAGAATTTTCATACAAGTGGGACATAGAATTCAATACAGAAAAGCATTTAGAGATGATGCATTTTATGCAAGGCATTGAGTGATAATAATGTTGTGGAAACAGAGATGATCAATGATGTCAAGGAAGCTTTGATAGCAAGTTGTGGAAATAAACATGCAGAGCCTTTGGGATGGCATGGGTAGAAATGGGACTGACTGGATTGCTACACATAGAACTGGAATGATCTTAATAAGCCTCATGAATAAAGATAATGACACACCTTATTTTTATGCTAGACCTTTTATTTATTATTTTTTCTAATTTATACCAAATACTTAAGTATCTGTACCTAGGTATCTTGTAGCTGACATAGTGTTGAAAGTGGTGACTTGTGAACTTTTCACTGCACTCATTCAAGTACATGTGACAATAAAGCTAATTCAATTCAGTTGTAATGGCCTCCTTCTGTGCTGTAATGACTCTTTGATCTTAATTCATGAAAGATGACAATATTATACATTTATGACTTTTTTTGTATGTGCTTAAATCTATTCATCTGGCCACAAACAGATTGATTGCTTGGGTTTATTTTCCCTATTAGCTGACCTATCGCAGGCCTGCTGAAAAAAATGGCTGAGTTCTGTAACTAGAAATGTTGACTATTCAAAACAGATGCATATGTATTTGCCTGTTGCTACAGGGTATAAAATGGAACAGATTTCAAAGCCACTACGAACGGCCTCTGGGAGAGAAATTTTCATAAGTCGCACAGAATCAGGAAATTTATATTTAGTGAAAAAACAGAAATAAGGCAACTTGGTAATATAGAATTCAAGCAACTTTTCATTTGACTGAAAATCCCTTTCACAGAATACATGAACACTTTTAACAAGAGAAGGTATACAGACTATAAAAGAATTTAAAAGGCAACTGCAGTCATATAAATTCACACAACAATACCAACAAGTAGGATAACATACAGCAGACTTCTTTCAGAGTTCGCTGATATATTGTGACCTCTGACACAGGGCCCATTTTATTGCTCTCTCACTCAAAGAATCATTGCAAACTGTTTCTTTTATAACACAGGTTTATGAATGGTGTTTGTAAGAGAGTCACATTGCTATATAAAACACAACCACTGAGACAAGTGTGACATTAGCAGCGCCTTAGGGTAATGTACTGCCTGTTTATGGACGAGGACTATTCTGCCATATTTACTTTGTGACCATTGAATAGCCTGTGAAGGAATGGAGATAAACAGTGCCCCTTACTGGTGAATGTGTCATTCTACTGTTCTTTTATTACTCTTCATATAGTATTAACCCTTTATTAACTTCTGAAAATTAGAACAGTCTTTAACATTAGAGGCAATTAAAGTACATGTACAGAAACTGAACAATGGAAAGCTTACGCAGGATGTGAACCTATAACAAACATACACCCACTTTACTGAAAGAATGCAATCCCCTATTCCCAATTCTTCTGCCTTCACCACATCTGCTCCCAAGATGGAGCACTCCACTCCCGTTTATCCAGATGTCTTCCTATTTCACGGACCAGAACTGCTCCCCTCTGGTGATCAAAAATGCCCTCAGCCGCATCTTTTGCATTTCCTGCACTTCTGCCCTCACACCCCCAACCCACCAACAAAAATAAAGACAGAGCGCCCCTGGTCCTCACATACCACCCCAACAACTTCCGCATCCAGCGTATCATTATCTGTCACTTCCGCAACCTCAATCCAACCCCACAACCGAAGAGATATTTCCCTCCCCACCTCAATCTGCCTTTTGTAGGGACTGTTCTCTCTGCAACTCCCTCGTCTGCTACACACTCCCCATGAGCCCCACCACACCTGGGACCTTTTCCTGCAATTGCGGGAAGTACTACAGCTGCCCCTACACCTCCCTTCTCACTTCCAATCAAAGTCAAAACAAACCTTTCACATCAGACAGAGGCTCACCTGCACATCCATCTACTTGGTCTACTGTACCTGCTGTTCCCGATTTGGCCTCCTCTACCTCAGTGAGACCAAACATAGACTTTGAGACTGTTTCGTAGACCATTCATGCTCTTTCAGTGACAAATGACAACACTTTCTGATCATGAACTATTTTAGCTCCCCATCCCACTCCCTGGGTGATCTGTCTATACTGGGCCTCCTCCAGTGTCACAATGACGCCACCCATAAACTGGATTAGCAATACCACATATTATGTCTTAGGAGCCTATAGCTCAATAGCATAAACATAGATTTCACTAGTTTTACAGTCCCCCCTATCCCCGGACTCATCCCATGACCAACCCTCCCTCTTATTTACATCTCCTTGACCTCATACAACCTTTCCATCTTCTCTCCCACCTATCCAGCCACCCATCCCACTGACCAATCCCCAACACTCCCTACCTGCATTCACATATCACCATCCCACCTAACTTCCCCAGCACTGACCCTCCTCCGTCTATTTATTTCCCAGTTCCCTACCCTCTCCCCACTTCTGAACATGGCTCCTGACCTCAAGCATTAACTTCTCTGTTCCTCTGATGCTGCCTGGCCTGCTGTGTTCCTCCAGCTCCACTCTGTGTTGTCAGCATATATATTGTGTAGTGTCACATTAACCTTTGGCATAGATCCATCATGTACACAACCTGTACGCAGCATAATGGGACAAGAAAGGATAACATGAGGAGATACAGATCTTCAAACCTCCCCCATAATTCAATAAGATCATGACTGAACATCTAACTCAACTTAACTTCCCCACCTTATGTTCACATCCCTTATTCCCTAAGTGCTCAAAAATCTATCAAACTTCGTCTTGAGCATATTCATCAACTGCCTTCAGGGATAGAGAATTCCAGAGATTTTAGCAATGTTCGCAGTGAGAACATTTTGTACAAGCAAACTTTAATTTCCAAAGGAGGTTCCTTGCATCATGGCTCATTTAGAATGTAATATTTAAATTAACACAATAAAAAGTTAAGTAGGGTCACTAAAGAAATGAGGATGATCCTAAGAACAGAAAAGTTTAAAGGGTGGTTTACTGGAAGTGATAAAATAATGGGGGGATTTACAATAGAAAGAATAATTACTTACAAAAGAAATTTGGATATACAGTTAAAATGGAAATATTTGCACACCTCAACATGATTGGCTTAAAACTGGCATTAATGGAGTCCTGGAAGTCACTTGCTCTCTCAGGAGGAATGTTTTGGTAAACCTGGGAGGGAGGTGCAATACAAAATATGTGCACATGTCGTACTTCAATTCAACCTACTTGAAATGTTCATCATCTTAATATTCTGTTGGGCACATTGACACGTATTTACGTAAAAACCAAACTGGAAAAGGAGACTGATTATTGTGATTATATCCTTGAGCTGACAATGTTTGCATATCTGAAAGAGTGAGTGTTTTGCTACATTCTCAGGATATAAATAGCAAACAAAAATGCCGCTGAAATTTTAGTCCTTTTGGCATAATCTGAGTACTATATTTAAATACATTTAAAAGACATGTTTTGGTTTAATTGATATTAGATGGAGAATTTTGTTCTATATGAAGAGTTAACTCACTACACTGAACACTTTGTACAGGATCACAGAAGTATTACCTTGCTGAAGGAGGCTGTCATGTCTGCAACAGCTCTCCAAATGAGCATCATGATTTACTGCTATCCTCCCACCTTTTCACTAAGACCCTGTACATAAGTACTCATTAATTAATTACCTAATGCCCTAGAGGATGCTTTGATATTAGTTGAAAAAACAGATTTGCCAAAGTCAAAATGAAAAAAAAAGCAAGGCCTCATTAACAGTGCAACATTTCCACAGTAATAACTTGCACATTGATGCTCAGTTTGTCTTCCACAAGGGTCACTCATCTCCTGATCTCATTATAGTCTTGATCCAAACATGGACAAGAGAACTCAACTCAAGAGATGACATAATAATGGCTTCTCTTGAATATATTAAGGCAGCATTTGACTGATTGTGGCTTCATTGAATGTGGGCAAAAGTAAAATCAAATTGCATCTAAGGGAAACATCTCCATTGCTTCGAATCATACTAGCACAACATATGTAGTTGTTTCAAATCAATTCTCTCAGTATCAGGGTGCTGTTGCCGGAGCTCCACAGGGTGGTGTGCTAGACCTGAACCACCTTTCGCTGCCTCTTTAATTACCTTCTTTCCGCCATAAAGTCAGAGGTGAGGATGCTACATAAAAAATTGCACCATGTTCATTGTAATTCACAACTGCCAAGTAACGCAAGTGGTCCATGTTCAACAATACATAGATAATATCCAGAGTCAATACAGTATGGAGCTGGAGGAGCGCAGCAGGTCAGGCAGCATCAGAGGAGCAGGGACGTTGATGTTTTGGCTCGGGACTCTTCATCAGGACTGGTAGGGGGAAAGGAGCTCAAAACTACATTTGGGAGGACTGAGGCTGGGATAAGGGAGATGAGGGTGGTGATAGGCAGATGCAGGTGGGGGCTGTGGAGATTGGTAAGTGGGAAGGGTGGTGCGGATAAGTGAGAGAGAAAGTGGACACATTGTGTCAGGTCAAGGAGGCGAGAATGAGAGGGAAGGCTACACTTAGGACGAAGCCAGGTGTGGGGAGATTTTGAAGCTAGTGAATTCTGTGTTGAGATAATTCGGTTATATAGTCACTAGACAAGAAGTCACTAGCTTCAAAATCCCCCCACCCCTGGCCTCATACCTTGTCCGACCCTCCCTCTCATCCTCGCCTCCTTGGCTTGATGTAACATCTCCATCTTCCCTCTTACCTATCCATCACGCCCTTTCCATTGACCAATCTCTAAAATCTCCTACGTGCATCCATCTATCACCACCCCACCCACCATCCCCCAAGGCCCCGTGCCCCCGCCCCCCAATTTAGTTCTGAGCTCCATTTCCCCTCTGCAGTCCTGATGATAGATCCTGCCCTGAAATGTCGACTTCCCTGCCTCTCTGAAGCTTTGTGACCTTCTGTGGTCCACACTGCTTTGACTCTGGCTTCCAGCATGTGCAGTTCTTGCTATCTCCTAGATAACATCCAGGCTTGGATCAATAAGTGACAAGTAACTTTCTCACTAGACAAGACCAAGTCAATGACCATTTTCAACAAGAATCTAACCATCTTCCCTTGACATTCAGTGGTATTACGATCACTGAATCCCCCATTATTAACATCCTGGGAGATACTATTGACTGAAGCTGAACTGGACAGGCGATATTAACACTATGGCAACAAGAACAAGTTAGAAGTTCTGGAAGCATATAACTCACCTTTTGACTCCCCAAAGCCTGCCCATCGTCCACAGGGCGCCAGTCAGGAGTGTGATGAAATACTCTCCACTTGCCTGCATGAGTGCATCTCCACACACAGTTGGAAGATTCCACATCATCTAGGTCAAAGATGTCCGCTTGATGGATATCTCATCTATAAATGAAGAAGCTATTCCTTCCATCACTAATGCAATGTATACTACAGGCAAGATGCACTGCAGTAACTTAACAAGGTTCCTTCAACAGCATCTTTCAAAGCTGCGGCCTCTGATACTTGGAGAGACAAGGGCAAGAGAAGCATGGGAACAACACCACCTGCAAGTTCCCGTCCAACCCACACATCATCCTGATTTAAAACTGAATCGCTCATCCTTTACAATCTCTGGATTAAAATTTTCAACTCCCTTGTTAACAGTACTGTGTACTTGTACCACATAGGCTGCATAGGTTCAAAGTGACTTATCACCTTGGAGTGGCAACAAACATGGCATGTCCCATGAAAGAATTAAAAAAGCAAGAAAAATACGTTTAATGGGATTGAGTTAATATAGGAAAAGATCCTCCATGGAGAGAGTGTTCATAGTGTGATAGAATTTTATATTAAGTTTGAGAATGATTTTGTTAAGTGTAAAAATAATGTCTTGCATTTAAAGAAAGAAAATATGGAAATGCAAAGGGTGAGTTAGATTATTTTTACCAGTACACAAAAATTGTGTTGATAGCTCTTCTATCTTTCAAAATGCGATACATGATTTGAATGAGACGTTTATATCATCTTTGTCGTTTTGCTTACACCATACCATACCAGCTACTATCAAATTGGCAGTTGAGTTCCAGTCTGTACTTTGAAAGAATGGACTAGGCTGTCTATGGGGTGATGCCCTTTTTACCTGAAATTTAATTGGACTGGGAAGCAGAAGGGGGGTAATTGTTCAATTTCAATTGCTCACTCAACTGATATTTGCCAGTAAATTAGTTAAAACTCTTCCTGTTCTGTTCCAATGTCAACAAATCATGCCACCAAGCCCTTAGTTCCACTTTAATTTAATCATAAACAAACATTCAAGGAGATTTCAGAGAAAAACTCGATTTAACAAAAGAAATCCATGACACAGGTTAAAATATCCAGATAAATAGCCAATGTTTAGTCTTACCAGACAACCTGATTAATTCCCAGACTTTGAACTGGTACAGGCTGGATCTGAATGGGGATTTCACACATATAATTAAGCCCTAACCTTATTTCAACCTGTTAAAGCATCATCATGGCTTTGTCTCAGCAAAACTGTTTACTTTAGCAATTACAAACATTTGGTGACACCACTGCAATTGAAGTCTCTCTGCATGGCGCTACCAGTTACACAATCTGTTTGCCTGTACCACCTAAACCATGCGCAGAGTGCTACTCCTGCCATTTATAGGGAAACTGAGTCATTGACGATATTCAACAAATTACTATCTGATGTTTCAACTGCCAGTCATTAAATTCTAAGTCAAATATTCTAGGTTAAAAGGTGCTTTTGGAAAGAGGTGAGATCTCTGCTGTAATTTTCACTTAGGTAACTCTCAACTCCTTGACAGGCCAAGGCAATTTTCTTAACATTAGGACAACTCTGAAGATTTGCACAACTAAATTGGATGACTGTTTCCTACATACTTTTCCCTCCAATGAACCACCATAGCTCGCATGTCAACTTACTGTCAACTCACTTTAATCCATGATTATTCACCACTCTCCAAACTTTGCCCTCACACCTATGATTTCAACACACCCATTATCCACTCTTGACAGACTTCAGACCTATGTGGAAATGGGAGAAAATAAAGTTCTAACAGATAAGGTTCTAAGAGTCAACCATAAAATTCATTAAATTAAAAAGTCTCTCATTCATAAAAAAAATTACATTTAGGAATAGTCTTTTGGTAGCTCAGAATACAAATGTTGCGAAAAATAGACACTTTTTAAGCTTTTCCTTTGGCACTCATCAGGCTGGTTCATAAGAAATACCAAAGAGAAGGAAGAACACCATATTGATTGGTCAGCAAAGAACTTTAGAACTCTGTCTCAGAAGGCAGTGGAGGTGAGGACATAAATTATTTTTGAGGGAAGGGAATCAAAGATTATCAGGAGTAGATGGGAATGTAGAAATCAAAACACAAACAGATCAGCCATAAATTTATTGATTGTTGGAGTAAGCTTCAAAGGCTCAATAGTCTACTTCTGCTCATATTTTGCACAACACTGTATGCATCTGATTGGTAAAAGTTCTGCAAATGAGAACGCACCCAGTTAACAATGACTGACAGATAACTGCAAGCTTTGTTTAAATTTTAAGCAAAGCAGATTCACTCTGATTGGTCAATGCAGTGCTCTGAGAAATGAATCACAAAATGGCAATCAACTATTTTATTGTGTTGAAACAGGTGCAACACATGCTCATTTCCTTTTTATCTGCAAAGAAGACGACCCTGACCAGCAAAGGCGAGATTTCAGTTCAAAGTAGTAGAGAGCCCTCTGGCTGCTTTCTCAATCAAGACACCAAAGAAAGGAAGCTCATTTTATTGTTCCATTTCAAAGATGACGTTCAACACACTATGGAGCCTATTAAGACATGTAAGAAAATTAATATTTGCTCTGTGGATTCAAATATGGCAAATTTATCACTTATGGATTGGAAATTTAGGTATTATTTCATCAGGGACACCTTTCCAAAGGAAGCCAAAAAAAATTGTTTATGAAAACTAGGCCGAACAGAGATTCCATGCTATCACTGAAAACTTAAAACTGACCTCAACTGTATGATTTTTGAATACTGACTCACACAATGGTGGCAGGTCCAGATCACGATGGCATTGTGCAGCAGTGCCGACATCTATGACTTCCTTGAGTGGCCCATTGGTAAATAGACTAGTGACGTAAGTTGAGCATTTAGATCACTGTCTTGCTTTTGATACGCAGATCTTCAATGGTATTCACTAATGCGAAGAAATTCTTCACTGTGTATGTCGGAAATTTGCGCAGAACCAGTTGTAGGAATTTACCCATATTCTGCAGAACTAATACACCGGGGTTAGTCAAAGTACAGTGCAAAGTAACATCACTGGGTACACCATAGAATTGTGGTCACTGTGAGCTGTGAGAACTGTCCTTATCATACATTCACAATAGGATAAAAAAATGCTTATCAACCAAAAGCTATCCCACAGTTTAACTGATATCCATATAAACAGAAAGAACGTGTACACATTTTAAGACAAGAAAATATGTGACATTCATTTTCTGGTTCAATTTGCAGGCCAATGCCTTAACCAATCAATGTCAACCTTTCTTGTTTAAGCTTTAAATAATATTTGGCTGTTAAATGTCAGTCGTCATTAACTGGTTCATGCTATCTGGCAACATCTCTAATAAGCAGAGTCCACTTGTCAATCAATCAACTCTCTCCTCTCCTTTCTTCTTAGGGTAGCATGGTCGCACAGTGGATAGCATTGCTGCCTCATAGCACCAGGGACCTGAGTTCAATTCCAGCCTTGAGTTACTGATTGCATGCAGTTTGCACATCCTCCCCTAATCTGCATGGGTTTCCTCCCACAGTCAAAGATGTGCATGTTAGGAAGATTGGCCATGCCAAAATGTCCATAATGTTCAGGGTGATTACATGGGTTATACGGGCTTGGGTCTGGGTGGGATGCTCCAAGGTTTGGTATGGACTTGTTGGGCCAAAGGGGCTGTTTCCACACTATAGGGATTCTATGATTATAAATGTTGTTTTCTCTTTCCTTAGGAATTTTCCTGATGAGATCAAGATGAAAGATTGGACAAAATGTATCATTTCTCAGTAATATTTTATTTATGTTCAACTAAATAAAATTTTGTAATAAAAAAAGTTCCTTTAAAGCACATAGTCCTTTATAAAATCAGAGAATTAACATTCATTTGTTTTGTCAATCAAACTGTGAAGTGGCAAATGACTAATGAGAAAGAGATAAAGATTGGATGCAAAATCAGTTGTGCAGCTTCAATCAAATACCGGAAACCCACAGGCCTAGGTTAACAGAGTGAATAGCAAGAGCTTTTAAAAAAAGTTCTAGAATTGTTTATTTCAAAGACTTCAATGGCAGGCCTTTTAAATGCTTTGGCAGCTTAATAGCTTTCATAGCTCTGTTTGCCAGTTCTATTGTCAGTTCTGATGAGTTTAACAGTAATGAATATATGTAATTTTGGGCATGTATGTCTCCCTTTACCAATTCAAAGGGACACCTTACTTCCCCAAAAGGGTAGCTGACTTACAATAACAGCATGTTATCTCCACTATGGGCTCTTTATTTCTCCCGAAAGTGTCTCAAAATCTGATCCGATAGTATACTTTTCCTCTCCAAAGTGTTATACTGGCTATAGAAAGAAACGTACAAAATTCAGGCCTCTTTTTACTAGATCTACCCTACAAAATTTGAGTTGTGCATTTCAGTGCAAACAGCTGATAAAATTTATTTGGCTAGCTGCCTCAGTGAACCAGATACGTGCAAGTCCTGACCTAATCCCATTCTCACTCCTGAGAAAATGGGAAGTTCTGTGTTTGGAATGGGAACCTCCAATTTCTAGAATAGCCTATCTCCACAATAGAAAGGGTCTTCACGGTGGCAAAATCAAGACCCTGAGCTTAACAACTTTTCTGCAGTTCATCATTGCATTACAGCAATTTGGAAGACTAGGGTAGCAGAAAGTTGAATGGTTATGTTTCAGACAGAACATAACTGACAGCATTAATCATCTAAGCACAAAGGTATGCCATGTCTTATCTTAATAATGGTTTTATGAGGTGGGACAGGGAGAGGGATGGTTGGCTCTGAGGAAACAGAGCTGTGGGGTTATAATTCAGTAAACATTTCATTTTGATAAATATATTGTTGCACTGATGCTAAAAGACAAATTAGCACAAGTGTGAATGAATAGATACAGTTTAATTTATATCCTAACCACTGAATATGAAAGATCAGAAGAGAAAAGATTAAACATTATGCAACAAATCATGAAGCTTCGGAACCTATTTACCCTCTCCCCTCCAAATATCATTCCCAGCTCCTACTGAGGAAGTTGACATGGAGCCCATTTTCAGCTCTTTGGGATATTTTTGTTTATTTATTTTTCTTGAATGTTCCCTCAATAATACCGCTGAGCAATCTTTCATATTTCCTCTGTGTTGAACATTGCCACTGAGAGCTAACCTTTATCCTAATTGCATAGCATAACCTCCCATTGCTTTACATATCTAACCCGAGGATGTGTCTTAGGACAGTACAGTGGCTCAGTGGTTAGCACTGCTACCTCACAATATCAGGGACCTCAGTTTGATTCCACCCTCAGATGACTGTGTGCGTGGAGTTTGCATGTTCTCCAGGTGCTCTGGTTTCCTCCCACAGTCCAAAGATGTGCAGGCTAGGTGGATTGGCCATGCTAAATTGTCTGTAGTGTTCAGGTATGTGTACGATAGGCAATGGGTCTGGGTGGGATGCTCTGAGGATTGGTGTGGAATTGTTGGGCTGAGGGCCTGTTTCCACACTGTAGGGGTTCTATGATGGAAAAATGTCCAGTGCCGATGAGTGGGCATGCTGAACTAGAAAGTAATAAACCTGCTTGAAGGATTTTCTTTCCTTATTTGGTGAGACAAATGGTCTCACTCAGTTGTCAAACCAGAGATGGCTGGAACATTTTTGTAGGTGCAGCAATTAAAGTGTTTCCAAAGGGACATCACTGCTACCTGAATGCTGTCCCATGACTCATTCTGTCCTATTTGTGTCTCTGCCAAAAAGGCTCTTATACTTGATGAGAACCACTTTGTTCAGTTGCCATGAGCTAACTATAGTATATCAAGTGGCCAAGAATTTTTTGAGTAAGGTTTGATGTGAAATTTCTATCTCATGCTGAGCGATTGAAAGGAATTTGATTGCCAACAGTGATAAAACCTTTAAATAATGCCTTTTGACTCTAGAGTCCCTACACTTAATGCATCCATACAGATTTAAGAGAGACATTAACGCATTTAAAATAATGAGGTTAAAGTTTTTGTGAAAAGTCTGAAGTATTACATACAAACAGAGTGAGAATTATGCAGAGATAACACAGTGTGGAGCTGGAGGAGCGCAGCAGACCTGGCAGCATTAGAGGAGCAGGAAAGTTGATGCTTCAGGTCAGGACCCTGTTGTTTCACAATGCAATTTCAGGGCCCAAATATTTTAGAACTGAATGTGTTGTAAATACTTTCAGTAGATGAGCACAGACACAGTTCACAAATGTAACAATTCCAACTGAAGCTTTGCAGAGTATGTCATACATTGCACTGTGTTAGGATGCTCCAACCAGGGTAGCACTAATGGTCTAAATTCTCAAATGGAAGATCTGAGCAGTTTTAGTGCAGACACCTTGTTTTCCCCGAGCAAATATGATTGGGTTTATGGAGTTGTTTTGTGTCTGTCTTCATGGAGAAAGACACAAGAAATTTTGCAGAAGTACTTGAGATCCAAAAGATTACTCAGAGTGAGGAACTAAAAGTAATTAGTATTTGAAAAACAAAATAATTGGAAAAATTAATTGATTGGAAGTTGATAAATCTCAGGTCCTGCTGTCTACAACCTAAAGTGTTAATAGGGGTGGCTGTAGATATACTGCATGTGTTACAGGCTATGGTCCAAAAGTCTATAGATTCTGGAATCTTTCCTGTGGGTTGGAAGATTGCAAATGTAGCCCCACTATTTATGAAGGAGAGGGAGAGAAAACGAGGAAACAACAGACCTATTAGCTTGACATCAGTAGTAGGGAAAATACAAGAATCTATGATAAAACATGAGATGACTGGACACTTGATTTAGAAGTGACAACATAATTTGCCAAACTTGAGTGTCATTTTAGCATATATCCACCAGTGGATGTAGTTTTCTTTAGCTTTTCAGAAAGCTTGCGATTAGGTCCCACAAAGAAGTCGGTAAACAAAAGTAGAGCACATAGAATAGGAAGGGCTATACAAGTATGGATTGGGGATTGGTGAATGGGCAATGAACAGTTCATTCCCAGGTTAGCAGACTGCAACAAGTGAAGTACTGCAAAGGTTAAAACTTGTGGCCTAACAGTTCACAAGCTATACTGATGAATCAGGTATAGCGGCAGAATTTAATGTTTGCAGATGACAGAAAACTAGCTGAATTGTGAGGACAATGCAAAAATGTTTCAAGGGGGATCTGGATAGACTGAGTGGGGGTCAAATGGAAAATAACTGGATCATTTGATTTGATTTGATTTGATTTATTTACTGTCATGTCTATTTTGTTACAAAATACAGTGAGAAGTGTTGTATAGTGTCGCTACTCTCCTGGGTACTCTTACTCATGACTCACTGAAAGCTAGTATGCAGCTAATGGGTGATCCTTTTTACTATAGCCTTTCTGTGACTAATCAAGATGGGGGTTTAAATAATCAAGATGAGCCAGCTTACCCCTCCTCACCCAGGGTCTCAATAATTTGAGGTGTCCCATCTGGAACTGTTACAAATTTGGCAATGTCATCTGAAGTCTGGTCACAACCATTGACCTTTATCATATGTACAGCAATTGAGTTGAAACTACGGCAACTGTAAAGGACTTTGGGTAAGCTGCATATGGAATATTGCGGACAGTTATGGTCCCAGTACCTAAGAAAGGATACAGTTAACATTGAGGGAGTGCTGTGGAGATGCCCCAGCCTGATTCCTGGAATGACAGGGCAGAGGAGAAATTGATCTGAATTCTCTGTTGTTCAGAACAATGAGAGGTGATACTATTGAAACTCATAACATTCTTAAAGTTTTGTACTGGGCATTTCTGAATGGGTTAGCCTTGGCTGATGGGAGCTTAAAAATGTGGGACCACAGTCTCAGCATGAGGGCTATCCATTAGAACTGAAATGAGGAGGAACTTTTCACTGAGACACTAGTGAATCTTTGTACACCTCTATCCCAGAGAACAGTGGAAGCTCAGTCTTTCATTATATTCAACAAAGGTATTGTTGGATTTCGCAATACAAGTAAATCAAGGAATATGAGCAGCATGGGCAAATGATGTTGAGGTAGATGAGCAGCATTAGGGAACAGGCTAGAATGGTCTAATCTTGCTCATGTTCCTAAACATTTAAAATCTTACTTTTCAGCTAAATGTGACAGTTTTGGGCTGTGACTTAATACCTGTCAACCTCTGTGTCTAACATGTTAACTGTTTTGTGTTTTTTTGAACATGATATTTTAAAAAGTTATATAGAGAAGAGGTATCAGAGGAGGAATGGAACACTAGAACAGAAAGTTTGAGAGATGACAATGTAGGGTCAGGTGAGAATCACATCTGCAAGGCAAAGCTTGAGAGAAAAGGGGTCAACGCGAAGATGGGAAAGGGAGCAACCAAGCTACTGGACTGTAGACATCAACAACAAGTAAATCACCATTCAGTCAGTTAGTAATGCAGTATGCATTGTCTCATCAAAAAATTATCTCTGCCAAAAGCTGGAAACGACTAGGAAAGTAACTTGCTCTCACTTTTCTTCCAGTTTCTAGATGAGAACTTTGACTCCCTCCCATTACCTCTGTATCATGCTATTAATTCTAACATGATGAAACCTCATTGTTTCTTGTCCTGGCTGATCCTTCTCATGCTCAACCTTCGTCAATATTAAATGTAAAGACAATTGACGTATTGGTGTAGAGGATAAAACAGAGAATCAGATAACCAAACATGACAGAAAAATGATTATTGTGAAGTTGGCAAGTTTCTACTGAGTAATGGCAATGGTCTAGTGGTATTATCACTAGGCTGTTAATCTAGGGACTTAGATAAGATTCTGAGGACTTGTGTTCAAATCCTGTTATGGCAGGTGGTGGAATTTGAATTTAATAAATATCTGTAGTTAAGAACACAATGAGGGTCATGAATCCATTGCTGATTGTCAGGAAAACCCATCTGCTTCACTAATGTCCTTTAGGGAAGAAAACTGCCATCCTTACCTGGTCTGGCCTATATGTGAGTCCAGATCCCCATCATTGTGTTGACTCTTAACTGTCCTTTGAGCAATGAGGGCAGACAATAAATACTGTCTGGCCAGTGATGTTCTCATCCGGTGAAAGAATTTAAAAATTGTTGCAATTAAAACCAATGTTAAAGGGTTTATTTTTAAAATTGCAATATTCATTATGACTACTTGTATTTTAATGATACGTAATATTCTGCTCTAAATTTTATAATAATAGAACCCAATTATTAAGGGGATCTATTTAGTCAATAGCTTTTAGCAAGACTGAAGCATGTTATGTTATTTACTTGGAGGTAGGGGTTTGTGTAATGTGTGCAAATGAGAAGTATTTTATATTCAAGTGGTCAAGTTATTTCTTATAACAGTATACATTCTGGAATCCTACCCTATCACCATCGTTTTTTCCCCCTAAATCTTGAAAATACAGAGCACTATACAAATAAATCTGAAATATAGCACCAAAAACAATCCAAAGCCAACCAGTTAGTTTGATGTAGCAACCAGTGATAAAGTATCTCCTTCCACCAAGAAGGAATTCTGCAACTTCAGAACATCAAAGCTAATAATAGAAGCAAAGTAGGGCTCTAACGCTTAGCAGAAAGTCTGTTGCCATTTTTTCTGTGCTAGTTGATTGCAGCAGCATAAGCCATACATGGTTTTGTTTCAGTTCAACAGGCCATTATGAAGGAAGACTAAACCACAGAACTGTTCTTACTGAAACATCAGGGATTTGAGGTTTGGGGTCAAAATCCATAGTCAAATGCAAACTAATAGTAATTTCAATGGTCTCTTTTGATTAATTAGAAAGTTTATAACTGTTGGATTTTGTAATACACACATTTATTTTGGCAGTGTGCTGTGCTATCACATAATTAAAACATTCATCATGTTTCTTTAACTCATTCACTGCTAAAAACAGCACTTTTTCATTACATTTCCTACTACAGGAAGACACCAGATGGCAATATTTTTGCAGCTGTTCAGTAGACAAGGGCTGTAGCCAGTAACTACAGAATAGCAAATTATAGACTCCCAGATTTAAGCATTAACATTCATACAAAAAGGAAGTATTAATTGTTTAATATTAATTAACAGCTTGATTTAGTTTCCATTTAACATAACATACTCAATTTTACTAACCTGCAAGTTGTCTTTTTGCAGAGAGTTCACTTCCGAGAGTCTCTAGGTGCATTTATTTACTTGGCTCTCCCTATCTAGCTATTTCCCTCACACATGTATGTGCATGTTATTTACAGAAATGATTGAATGTAGATTGATAATTATGCAATATTTGGCATGATTCAGTCTGGGTAGGAAATCCAACTTGCATTCTGTCATGGAGAGGAAACAGCACTATCTATTTTCAAAATAAATTATTTGTGCTGGTTAATGACGTAAGAAAATTTTCACAAAGTTTTGACTCAAATGTCAACATTAAATTCTCCCCAGGCAGATGTAACATGCTTAGATGCAGGGTAAAATTTCATCTACACCCCCTAGACTCAATAATTTAAGAACATATTTTGTGAACAGTGAGATATTTGCATTGCCCCAATATTGATAGCCTCGATTTAACTGTGGTAATAGTTTAACTTTTTTGTTAGTATTCATTGACAGGATGTGGCATCTCAGGCTAGGTCAGAATTTATTGCTCATTGATAATTGCCCAGACGGCATTTAAATGTCAACTACATTGCTGTGGGTCTGGAGTCACACAAAGGCCAGACTAGATAAAGTCAGCAGTTACCTTTTCTAAAGTGTATTAATGAATCAGATGGGCTTTTCCCCAACAATTGGCAATGGTTTCACAGTTATTACTGGACTCTTAATTCCGTATTATGTTATTGAATTCAAATTCAGCCACCTGCCATTGTGGGGTTTGAACATGGGCTCCCAGAATCATACCTGGGTCCCTGGATTAATAGTCAAGTAATAATAGCTCCAGGCTATTTCGTACCCAGACTGAATCATGCCAAATATGACATAATTATTAATCTACATTCAGTCATTTCTGTACTAGGCGCTACTGGGTGAATTTTCACAAAGGGATGAGGAGACATGTACAATATGAAGGGTACCAAGCCCATTGCCTTCCTAACTACCCTCAGGCTGATCCCCATGATACAATAGTGGGAAAGTGTCAACAAAGGCAGCCCACATGCAATTTACAAAATATTAACTTATTGGATTTAATAACCGATTGACTCAAATCCTAACTGGAAAAAATGGCTGGCAGGGGAGGCTGATGAAAATGGCGAGTCTGCTTTTTAAAAAAACTTTTGGAAACATGGGTTGAAAGGATAGGGCGGGTGGCAGGTGGATCACATGGAATTCCCTGTGTGCATCAAGGTAATCTGTCCCACTCCTCCACCAAGAAAGATGTTGTTTCCCCTCGATTCTTCCCTGTCTGATCTTCAATGTGTACTGGTATTTCTGCTGTTATATGTGTTTCGTTAATGCGATTGGCTGTAATGTGATTAATAAAAAGTTGACGCTGTTTGGATAATGTGAGCTTTCTACTGTACAGTATTGCAATTTTCCAAAGCTATTTCCCTACAATGTGATTCTCTATGGTGATTTTTATAGTGCGAGATCACACAAGAACACAACTCCCACATTATAAGAGAAATACCTGTACCCATCCTTTGAGTTCCTCATTAGGGTTCCCAATTTCTCCTCCCACTAAAGGTCCAGCAACTACTTGACTGTGGAATTCATTGATGCTCTCCATGGGCCTCTTCGAAGAACCAGAAGTGCCCACTACTCAGTTATAGTGCTACAGGTTCTGGAAGACCTACTGGCCCATCTGACTGGTTCTAGAGGGCAGGACCACCTCCTATCACAAGGCAGTCATGTCACTGTCAGCCTGTTTAGCTCACTGGCTCTGGGTTATTGTTGGAAGGCAGGTTCTTTATAGACCCCTAGCTGATGATCAATCCTCAACAGGGGTCATAAGGAATATGCCCTCATCCATGAAATTTAGTCAAGAGTGCCATTCATCAATTAACAAATCTCTGATCTTAAGTGAACCATTTAAAAAAAAACTGCAAAGGAAAGGATGATAAATTGAAAAGAAAGATCCAATGACAATCTTCAACCACCATTTTAACAGATGGAGCCCCACAGTTGCGAGGCTTAGGGAACAGAGTAAACCGCAGGCTTTTCTGTTATAACATAAGGATGAAGTCTGTAATGGAAGGTCGAGCATGATGAGGACAAATCAAATAAAATTATTGCAATGATACAGATATAGATTCTTCTGCACCATCACAGTGGATAACTAAACCAAATTTCCAAAAACTTGGCTAATATTACCTGTCCAAGAATAATAAAGAAATTGCAAGCGATTTTTTTTTAAAATCATTTGCATGTAAGAATAAAAATCAGTGATAAACCAATCAATGATAATTGTGATAGGTTTATATTTAAGTATTAAAATAAGATCGTGGAACTGAAAATCCCATCAATAAAGTTCATATACGAACACTCAAATCATTTTCCTGGGGATGCTATTTTTATATAAGGCTGTTTAAAATAATGGAGATGATGGAATTTAAATGTCACATATGAATTGGTATGTTTCAGTATAATGAAAGCCCATTACACGAGAATACCAAGGCATTAATGCCATTAATCAATTAGGCAGTTCTAGATATCGTGCAATTCCTAGACGAATGATAGTCCAGTGTGACAACTACTCAACAGATAACAGTAATAAGAATATATAGGATATAATTAAAAGTGACATGAAATAGAAGACAAGTTATTGTGAAAGGTGAAATAGAAGGTATGTAAAAGTAATTTGACATCTACTTGCAAAATAGAGGACTTCTTTCTTGTGACTATGCCAAACTTTTTCAACACAGTCCACAATTATAGTAATCACACTGACTGTATGTCTTACTTTAGCTGCTTAACTATGATATTAATCCAATGATGCCATAAAATGATTTCAATCTTAACGTATTTAGTTTTTGAGTGCTGCAGCATGATGATTAACTGGACAAGCCAAATGCCAGATGGAAATCTGACTTGATAGATTTTTTTTCACATTTAACAAGGTATCTGTCATGGAAATACAAACACACAGTGCTGCAGATCTGATTTTGACAAGAAAACAAAAGGTTTTTTTAATGTAAAAGGTAAAATAGAATTACTTATATATAGACAATTTGAAACACACAGTAAAAATACAATGCCACCGATCTCAATAACATCAGTTTACAACACTCACCCAGAAGGTGTTTCTTCCTCTGTCACATTTATAGGTTTAACAACTGCTTTTTTCAAATCCCAGCCTTGAGAGTATTGTAGATTATTCCCTGATTGGCTATACAGTTGAGTTTAGACTTTTGAATTACCCCACCAGGATCCTAACTAATCTGGGGTTGGTGTTTGTCAGGGGTAGGGAAAGGTAAGAGGTCTAAGGAGATGTAGCTGTGGATGAAATAGGGAGGGGAGCATGGCAAGTTGGGTTTCAGTTTCCTCGTAACCTATGGGTTTGATTAGGGTTTTAACTTGTCTTGTGAATCAATTAGTTTAATCACGCTCTCTGACTCCGAGGGTTCTAGACATAGGGGAATCACCCATTGAAATCGTCACCCATTAAAATCTGAAAGAACTGGTGATGCTGTAAATCAGAAACATAAACAGAAATTGCTGGAAAAGCTCAACAGCATTTGTGGAGAGAAATCAGTTAACGTTTTGGATCTCTCAGAATCTTCAACTTCCTTGACGACCCTTGTCCTATCTGCTTTGTCATGTTCTGCATGGTTTTGATGTGCAACTCTATGCTGTTCCAATGGCTATCTGATCATCAGATTATCTGCACCATTAATTATTACATCGGACAAATTGAAAGGTTGGAAACATTTAATTACAAACATCAGAAAATGGTTTGAATTGACACTTTTCTTTTATTTCAACAATACCCGAACAAACATCCAAACCTCACTGAATAGTTACCACCATCTCTACACGCTCTGACTCAGGCTGGTACAGCTTTCCTTTCTAGTGTAGTCACTAGATGTTTTATCCTTTCAACTAACAACACCTGAAATACCTAAAACACACCATAAATCACTCATTGTTATTTTCAATTCAGAAAGAGCACGAGACCTTAAATCTAGCGTCCAGCAGTACTCCACTCATTCGCGTACCCTACTCTCAAACTGACTGAGTTTATGGATTGTTCTGCCTTTCTAGATATGTCATTGAATCCCTGTCACTTAATAAAAGCAGGTTTTCGATTCTAGCTTCTTTTTTACACTGAACTGTTCACCTCTAGGTTTTAAAACCTCATTAAAATGCATGTAAACAAAACGGACCTCCAGACACCAGGGCACTAATCCACAAGAACACTCAAAAATGAAAGTAAGCCACACTTCCTACTTCTTAACGCACAAGCATGAATATGTTCCCTTCCTTCACTTGAGTTAACATATAACAATGCTAACATCCAGTAAAATAATTTAGACATTTGGAATTTTTATCTGCTCTAGCTTTCCTCGTTTGTTCAGTGAGTTTGAAATGGTTGTTGGTGAACTCATAAGTTTCAATTAATTTTTCTTGGAAATTTGACACTTTACAATTGAAGGGCTGAGTATTTCCATTTCTTAGCAAAATATTTATTTTCGTGAGAATCCTCTATTGTCCATGTTGGTTTTTCTCAAGCAATTGTTTGCCCTACGTTAGTGGTCTCTTTGGTGCCAATGGAATCATGTTGCAGGAGAACCAGAAGAGCTCATCACGACTGGGACTTCGCAATCTTCATGCTGCTAGTACCATATTTAGACCCCAGGACCTCAGCTGTTGCAAGCCAAGAACTGTACTTTACAGTGTGTTGTTTGACTGTCATCACTGATGGTGCAAAAGGCAAGTTAGCTTCTCATTTTGCTGCCTGGGATCTGGAGGGGCAGGTGAGTGGGGTGGTAGAAAGGAGTTGCCTCAGGATTGCTCCTAATCTGCTATACAGTGAGAGATTTCACTGCATAATTCTTGAATAACATATGTGGCATGAATCTTAAAAAGCACCTAACCTTACTGCCGTGTGATGTTATTGCCCTGTCTCCGATACTGTTGCTTTCTCTCAAATGGTGATGAGAACCGTAATGTGCAGATACTTGAAGGTAAAGATAACACATGTGCAATCATATGTATAAGAAAACGTTAATCCAGCAACAGAAATGTTATACAGAAGTCCACATGAACTTCAGACCACTAAGAGCTTGCTTCATATTTAACAAAAAGAAGTTTACACAATGAAAACAAATCCAAAACAAGCTCATCACGCTGGAGCTGGATTTCAAGTAGGTTCTATCTGGCCCCTCACACTCATCAGTGCATAGCTCTATCATGGTGTCTTAAATGACGCTCCTAGTCAACATCCACATTCTCAAAAAGTTACACTCAATTCCTGATTTTTCTGCATTCCGGATATGCTCAATTTGTTAGCCTCAGTTGTGAAGGGCACAGCACATCACAATAAAATGGTACATCATTTCTGTGCAATACTGCAAGGCCTTGTTCGAGTAATCTGGGCCCTGAAATCTCTTCTTAAGAAGACCTATAGCCTGTTCTACTAGGACCATTTTAGGAATATAGGTAGCATTGCATCTCTGTTCTGTGCCCATATGACCATAAGATCATAAGACGTAGGACCAGAAATTAGGCCATTTGGCCCATCGAGTCTGCGCCACCATTCACTCATGGCTGATAAGTTCCTCAACCCATTCTCCCTCTTTCTCTCCATAACCCTTGATCCCCTCAATAATCAAGAACCTATCCATCTCAGTCTTAAATGTACTCAATGATCTGGCCTCCAAAGCCTTCTGTGGCAGTGAATTCCATAGATTCATCACTTTCTGGCTGAAGAAGTTTCTCCTTATCTCTGTTCTAAAAGGTCTTTCCTTTGCACTAAAGCTGTGCCCTCAGGTCTTAGTCTCTCCTACCATTGGAAACATCTTGCCAACATCCACTCTGTCCAAGCCATTCAGTGTTCTGTAAGTTTCAATTAGATCCCTGTCATCCTTCTAAACTCCAGTGAGTATAGTCCCAGAGTCGTAAAAAAGTTCCTCATATGTTAAGCTTTTCATTCTCATGAACCTCCTCTGAGCCCATTCCAGGGCCAGTACATCCTTCCTGAGTTATGGGGCCCAAAACTGCACGCAATACTCCAAATGTGTCCAAATGTATCCATTTGAGGATTTTGTAAAAGTATCATCAGCCATGTTTGGAGATCTCCTGGAAGATCACTGCAAAAGTTTGATATCTCCCTACTTTCTTGACACAATCTTTTTGGTGGATCCTTAGGCATTATTATTATTGGTCTAGGTGTCCCTTTAAAATTACACCAATTAGCTTAGGTACAAGTTTTAGGACAATGGATGTATATTATTTTCCATACCTTTCTGTAGGTAGCCATCTTTCTGCTTTATTCTTTTGGCAATCTTCTGGTTGGTCTCTAAAACTAATCATATTTCCTTCCCAGATTTTCTATTCCTTCAATTTCCTTCTTGATTCACATGTGACAATTACCTAAACTATAACTGTCTGTGTGAGATATCGTAGGCTTTTGGCTGAACCACTGCCTCATGGACATTTGGTACTTGATGCTCATTGAAATAGATTCTAAAGGTTACCAGAATAGTATGTTGCAATTCTTCCATAATTGTGACTTATCTCATGTTTCAAAAATTCAACTGTATTGATCCTGGGTTTCAACTGGATTTCTTTTCCTCTTGCAATTTCTACAAAGGTCTAATTAAGTTTCTTTCTTATCATCTAAATTGTAATTGTTAAGATGTATAGACAAGCAAAAAAGCATAGAGTATTACCCTTTTAACAGTTTCAAAGTCTGCAGACTGTTCTGACAAACTGGTATAGTGATTCATAGCTTTACCAATCAAGACATTCTGTAGCATTGAGGTCCAAGTAACTTTTGGCCATTTTAATTTCACAGCTATCTCTTAAGAGTGGAAATATCTTTCAACTTCATCTCTGCATATTTCACTTAAGCAAGATTTTTAGTTAAATCAAATTTCTCGTATGGAATCAGAATCTTCCTTTGACAAACTATGTCTTCTTCCTTCCTTTACTGTGAGTTTTTTTTCAATCAACCCATAATCTATGAAATCTCTCCTTGTCTCTCTCTCTCTTTCTGGCATTCTATTTTACATCTTGCATTTCCATTTCCCTTGCTTTTTCCTTATCTTCACTTGCTAATTCAAGCTTTTTAAATTCTTATTTCTCCTCTTCTTTCTCTCTCCTCTTTTTCTATTTCTCTTTTCTTTGTTCTTCAAAATCAAAATTTTCTTCCATTTATAACTGAATCTTAGCTAATTCTAGCTGTCACATATCAATTTCAAGTTTCTCTCTTATTAATCTAAATCTGGTGATTACTTTAATCATATTATCCTTATTAAATCCTGCTTTTATCTCTACCTTTAATTTATCCGCCAACTCTCTGTTTTACCTTTGTTTAATATTTCAATTAATCCACTTTTGCATGTTCAACTCCTAGAGAAATTTTGAGAGCAGTTAAAGCCACTTCAAAATTCCAATCCATTCAGTTTACCTCACAGAAACTCACTCGTTTCTATATGCAGTACTTATTTTTTAGAAGCTGCACAGAACCCATACAGATTCAAGGAAATTCAATCTCATAAGGACCCCACTTTATTATATTCCTAGTTGATGCCTATACTGGACACGTCAGATCCCAGTGTGATGTATAGCTTGTTAGGTACAATATTTTTGATCAATGACATTACTTCCTGAACAATTCACTAATAGCTGCCAGTGTACTTTTAGCACAAGAATTAAATAATGACTTGGAAAAAAAAATGAACTATATTACCAAAGGAAAGATTATAAACATTTCATTACAGACATCATAAAAAGACTAAACTTCACAGTATTCCTTTGCTCCTAACAAATCTTTATGAACATCCAAGCTTCAGAGAAGGGTTGACATTATCTTCACAGCAAGACCCCTTGCTCAGACTGATAGTTTCCTTTCTCTGAGGTTCTATGTAGTTAGCTAGGTGTTTCTTTCCCTTCAGCTATTGCCTCTTCCTGAATTCCTGAAAACAAACTACAAACTGCACTCACTTTGATTTTAACTTCAGAGCAACTACGAGTTCCCTAAATCCGATGTCCAGCAGTCCTTCACATACAGCCATAGCCACACCCAGACTGTGACTTCCTCCACTGCTCTCTCTTTCTGTGCCTGTCACTGACCCTGATTACAAAGGAAAATCAGATCTTTTCCCGCACATTTTTGTTAATGCATTGACTTGATGTCTAGGATTTAAACTGCTATTAAAATGTATGCAAACAAAAGAGACTTTCAGACCGCTGCACCAACCCAGTAATATTCAATAAGTAAACTAAACCATGTCTTCTTCTTAATACACAAAACACCAAACATGAATGTAATTTATTGTTGTGCTTTTTCCTTAACCTATAGATTCAACAGGTTAAAAACATTAGAACCCAGCCAAGAAACAACACGTACTTCGCATGCAGGCTGCTGAAAGAAAACAACGTTCTGGGTAACATTCCTGGGGCACTTTGATAGTATAAGTTTACAAACTGTAATGATTGAAATTTTAATACTTGCTAGTGCTTAACATTGTCAAATGTGCAATGTATTTTATGTTGCAAACAGGCGAAGCTTACAAAATGAAATATCGATATTTCTTCCATCTCAGTTGCTATAAGTATCAGCTAACAGGCAAATTGGCAAAAGCACATGACAGGAATGGCCAATATTTCAAAATGTCCGGAAGATAACTTCAATAATAAGATACCCATTTAAAATCAGCTTACTAGCTCAAATCTTCACTGCAACTGCAAGTAGATTGCGGAAGGCTACTGAAAAAAAACACTTCAATATTTTGTTCCTTTGAAGATATTGAGAGATTTCTGTTAAGCAAAGGCTTTAAGCATTACTACTGGACCATGACCCATTGATTGAGTTAAGATAAATGTTTCCTGTAAACTTTGTAGCAACAACATGAAATTCCCCATTGCAAGAAATGGACAGGTTCACTCCAGCTCAGCATGCAACAAAAGCTGAAGAGATTATGCACTTAAATAAATCATGCGAAGCTATCAAGAAAAGCTCATTAAGATATAGATTAGTTATGAACTAACTCATGGCATGAATAGCTGAATGAAGTCTTTACCATCATTTGTATCATTTATTGCAATATCAAGTGTATTGGCACCTGTGTCTTCACCTGGAGAGAGAAATGAGTTGTGTCCCAATTGAAGTCACAATGGATGTCACTATCCTCATTTGCTCCATTACCTATTCTAGCCATGTTGAATGTTTGAAAGCATGTGATTTCTCCTCTGCATGATAACCATTTCAGACTAAAGCTAAATGGATGATGTGGTAGTTATGTTTTAAGTATTGTTTTCCAGTTAGCTGACAAAACTTTTAACGGTATTGAGGAGTACACCTTTATAGACAGTAAACTACTGGCCTGAAATATCTGTGCTTATGTTGTCCAATTTCATGGTATGTGGAAAATGTGTATGATCTGCAAAGTAAGCCTAACAAAATTTAGCATTATGCTTACAGCTGCAGGAGAACTGAATACAAAACAAAAATGTAAGCTCCTAGCTAAAGGCATCATCCAAATAAACAAGGCTTAACGAATTTGACAGCTAAGTTTAGAAAAATAGGATTGTACAGTCACTATTTTTCACAAATCTAGAGAAAATGAATTCCTCTGGTAATTACGTGTTCTTGAGTCTATATTATATATAAGTGCATTTAAGCATCAAAGATAAAGATTATTTTTAACTGATGAAAATACAATATGGTCACACAAAGATCTACAATTTTATATTAACATCATTTTTTGTGAGAAGCCCTCGCCATAACACATTCTGATATATCAGAATCAATATGTATTTCCCATGGCTTTAATAATGTCATTCTCATGATAATCTTTTCTATTATGTTAGCATCAACAAACTCAGCTGGTAATTCATTGTTTGCTCCAGCATTGATCAGGGGACTACAGTGAGTGAGAAAGGGCTTGGCAAAATATTAACACATTGGTAAAGCATATTTTTACACTTGGAAGGACAGAGAGTTAAAAGCAATTTCTATCTTTGAAGATTAAGGTCAAGCAGCTTTGTTAGCCTTTACCAGTCTTTCATCACTGTTCACCCATCATTAGCCAGCATAAAGGTTCAAGGAAGTATGCCCAGTGCAAACTGAGTTTCATTGATCTCTTGCGCTAGACATTGCCCAAGAAGACTCTCCACTCTCAGAACTGACCATACTCTCAGGTTGAGCTAATGGCCATGGTGAGTTTCTGATAATTGCATCTATTCATGGGCCTTCAAGAAATTTCTTAGAAATTAACGTCCATTAGATGTTGTTCTGGTCTCCTTATCTAAGTAAGGGTGTACCTTCCATATCAGGGATGCAATCAATATTCACTAGACTAATTTTAGTGATGGTGGGACTATTTTATGAGGACATATTGAAGAGACTAGGCCTGTATTCTCTAAAGTTTCAAAATTTGGGAGGTGATCGAATTGATTCTTGCAACATTATTAAAGAACTGGACAGGGTAAATTCAAAAATGATGTTACACTTGGTTGTGGAATCTAGGACCAGCTGACACATGATGACATCTTCCCAAATCCTGAATGATGTGAGCATTGGTAAATCAGTTGGGAAATAGGGTGAGGTTAACAGAAATGACATTGAAAGGAAATCTTGGACTCTTCAGTCAAATGTTTAATGATGAGGCAAGACTCACCAGGCACAAGCCAGAGGCCTATTTGCATGCATTAACTTGCCATTATGACCTAATCTTGCCTCGTTTGAATGCAATTTCTTATTGCCTCACCAGAAGGATAGAAGCTAGATGACAACAATTCTCAACATGGAAGTCAGCAGGTTGCAGCTGGCTGCTTACTTCGCCAGACATCTACCTTGGGCAGCAGACCCCAACATTTCAAGATATGTTTCATGGACAGGAATCCCATCTGTGGATGTTGGAATCAGACATGTAGCAGCCTCTCTGCACCCTCAAGGCACATCTCTAATCCAATTATTAAATAGTCTCACACCTCAATGTTGCACTTAGGAGAACATTAATATCTATCATGTTTCCTGACATCCCTGAAAGTATCAAATTGTGAGCATACGGAAATTTCTGCACATATGCTCGTTGTGAAATGTTTAGCCAGTAAAAAAACATGGCATTGCCTAAATAAACATAGTAAGAATGAACAAATGCATTAGAATTGTTTCACATAGATACTGTCAATGCATACTATGCATGTGCATATTGAAAGCTGTTTGTAGGTGTCAGCAGACATGTTGCTCACTGTAATACTTCTATCAGGGTACCTTTCAGCCATGGACTGCCTCCCACCTCATGGATTAGACCACATTTTACCTCATGGCTCTTTTCTTGCCCCCTTAGTATTTACTCAGTTTGTGCCTATTTGGATGGCCACAACTTTTCTGCATTACCCTTTGGCACTTTGCCTCCTCAGCCTGAGCCTAAAGGCTCAGAATAATTCTGAATTCCTTTGCTGTTTAGCACGAACAGAAATCCAGGCAGATTATCGTGCAGTTACTGATCAGTGAAAAGGGTAAACGTGTTACCGTGTGTCTCTGTGCTTTGTCACTGTTAAATCTGCACCATGTGCCCACGGTGTATGCAGCAAAATATTGCATGTGCTTCAACCAATGGCCAAGTCTCAAAGTCTAAGGAGCATAGCCCTTAGTCAGATCAAGGAAAACAGCCTTCAGCCAGGGACTTCTGGCACTGTAAGTCAAGGGCAGAGTCACCAACAGCCCAGGGCCTTGGATGTGGTGAGTCTCTATCACTTGTGGTGGTCAGGATCACGGTGACTGTACCTTTGCACTTGGGCCAAGATCAGTCTCCACAGAACTAGTGCAACTAGCCTGGGGATTAACCATTAGCCAGCCCTGAAGCTTTACGCACACTAGTCAGAGATTTGGTCGCTCAGCAGTTGGAACTGTGTGTATGGTCAGCTGGGTGAGCCATGGTCAGTCCTGTACATCAGCTTCATGAAAGTCAAGGGGCTTGACAGGACCTGCAGCTGTGGTTTAGAAGTTAGGGATGTCAGTTCTAGGACTGGAGACAGCATGCTGTGATGTAGAGGTGAAATGGCGGTTACTGCAGGAGAGAAGACTCATTGATAGTCACAATCACCCTGGCATCGATGAGGGGCAGTGCAGCATGATAGTTGGCATGACTAAACTGTGGGCTAACTTGGGCATTGAGGGAAGTGTAGCATTTCCTTACAAAATGTGCAAAGGTAGTATGAGGCTAAGTATGGGTAACCTTCACAGCTTAGTTCCTAAATAGCAATTAATTTACAAATGTACAATGAAATATGAGCTCTGCGATCTTTGTGTCCTGAAAAGCATTTCCTTTTGGTTCCACTCCCAACCCGTACATAGTGAAGGGCTACTCATAATTTGCAGTGCTTGACCTACTGCACAGCTGGCATTTAAAATGGGCATCAATGCCAGAAATCCCAGCTGTGGCAAGGAATTATCTGATGAGAGGGAAGATCAGATGAATAAGGTACCATTGAGGCAAGTCATTGTTAGCTCTGGCTGAAGGGGAAACATGTTAAAGAATTCTATGGGCATTGAAGCAAGCATAATGCAAGCAAGAAACTCTGAGATGCAACCTGGTCCAGTCAGTGAGCTGGGTGCCAGCCCCTGCATGCAAAATATGCTTGCAGCAGCCCTTTCAATGCTAGTTATTGGTGTGGAGTGCAGTATTTCAGTGCAGAAGGATACTTTGGATGTACAACGGATACATATTATTTTCTTTGCAGTTCTGTGGTCGTCACCTTTCTCCTTTATTGTTTTGGCATTCTATTGAATGGTTCCTAAACTAATCACATTTCCTTCCCCAGACTTTCTATTTGTTTGATTTCCTTCTTGATTCCCATGTGACCATTTCCCTACAAGTAACTGTCTATGTGAGCTATGATAGGCTTCTGGCTGAACCACTGCTTCATGGAACTTTGATACTTGATGCTTATCCAAGTAACTCCTAAAGGGTACCAGAATAGTCACAGAGTCATAGAGCTGTACAGCATGGAAACAGACCCATCAGTCCAACACATCCATGCCAGAGTTTTAAAATCATTTGGTATGTTCCCTGTAAGTTTAATCTGGTACGGTATTTTCCTTCCTCCTAACAAATACCATTGTCCTCTCCTTAAATCTAAACATCTCCCAGTCCAATAGTGTCAAATTGAAGAATAGCAATTCTTCAGCAATTTGTCAATGTTCATGGACATGGGGTGCACATAGCCTTTCCTAATGGGCTGTGCCCTGAGCTGTTGATGCTGGATATTTAAGATGGTTCAGAGGTACAAATGAAGAGCTAGCATCATCAAACACCCACAATGACTTTCACGTTAGGAATCCTTGGCATATGGTTCCTACCCAGTAGATGGTAGAATAGGAGGAAATTGCATATTATTGAGGCACTATTCAGTAATAATGAGGCTGATAATGAGCAAAAACCTCCATTATTAGGCCTCTTGCTGAAAATCCCATCTTGAAGCCCTGAACTTATTTGTTAAATGAGTTTGGCTGCTCCTAAAATTGCTTGATTTCTTACATGATTCTCCCAAATTTATCACTATAGCCTGTGTCTTTCAAGGTCTGGGAATGTTTTGCATTTTATGTTTATTTTAGCACACAGCTATACCTCATTTACATTAAAATTTAGAACAATTAAGTAGTCTTTTGCAAAGTTTCTTGAGTGAAAGGAAGGGCAATTATATTAATTGTTGAGCCTAAGACAAAAACATGGACACACAGACACTGGTGAAAAGTTTAAAAGGTCTTTGAGTCCAGTACAAAAAGGAAGATAAAAGCATAACTAGTTTAAAATCTTTGTGGTGGTCATGAAATGTTACATTATAACCTGAGACTGGATGGTGAGTGATGCCATGGATCGATGGCAGCCATGAACATTTCAGGTTACTTTGAGCTCTCAATGTTCAGAGATTTCTTCAATTTGCTTTATCACTGGGTTCTATCCTTCCTGAGAGAGCAGAAAGAAAAGGAAGAGAACGAGCACAAGTTCCTGTCACAAATCCATTTCTCCTGCTTTTCCAAAGGTTACTCCTGTTTTGTGTTTTTGTGAATCTGTTTTGTGTATTGCAATGTCTGATTACTTGTTTTCAAGCTGAAAAATTGTATGTGATGTCTTTCATCTCCAATACAAGAAATTGATCATATTGATGTGATTAAAAATAGGAGTAGAATAGAATAGAATCCCTACAGTGTGGAAACAGGCCCTTCGGCCCAACAAGTCCACACCAAATGTTGGAAAATCCCACACAGACCCATTCCCTTATAACCCACCTAATCTACACATCTCTGAGCTCTACAGGCAATTTAACATGGCCAATCCACCTAACCTGCACGTCTTTGGACTGCAGGAGCAAATCAGAGCACCCGGAGGAAACCCATACAGACACAGGGAGAATGTATTTTAGTCTTTTTTGATAAAAATGTTAATTGAAGATCAGAACGTTATTTGATTGCTTCATGGAACTTGGTTTAGCCTATGGTCAAGTGGTTACAGTGGCCATTTTTAAGACAGTTGCTTTTTCCCTTGTGAAACCACTTCAGTAAATGAAGGTCTCAGATATTAAAATCAATGATGGAAGTTGCAAACTGATTGTTCACATTTTATCTCTTTTGAGATAATATCAAGGAAGACTTTTTAAGTATAATTTAAAAAGTAGAATATAATCAATGCTACTGGATTTTCTGAGCCATGGAAGACTTTGTTCTGGATTTTACTCTGAGCAACAAACAAATGTCCTTCGCTTTTCATCTCATATACAGTCGCCCTTGGACTTTCTGTGGACTTTCAACTGAGATTTCCATGAATTACAAGACTGCTTTGGTACCTTGTACATGAGATCTGTAGACCTGTGAACAGGACAAGTGGCATGATGGCTCTTCAACCAATGAGATTAGTGACCAATCAATGAGATATGTAGATTATAAACCAAGAAATGGAAGACAGAAATTATAAATCACATTTAATTCATTGTTTGGGTACAAAACGAATGTTGTGGCATACACATGGGAATAAACAAAAATAAAACTATGACAACACTTGTGTTCTGAGGGAAAAGGAAACTGGCCAAATTCAGTTTTCGGGGCCAAAGGACTCACTCAGGAAAAAATGATCAATCATTTCACCATTAAGATCTCATTCCTGATTTTGTAGGTCCTATTCTTTTCCACCTTCAGGGGTGGCTATTATGATGATGTTACCTAGAATGGTGACAAAATGTCTGAAAACTAATCTTCCTGCTCAGCGAGCAAACTCACATCCATTATGTAATAATCTTCAGTTCACACCCATTGCAGAGCACACTCCATCAACAAAGATCCTATTTGGAAAATTGTGCCAACAGAAACTTATGAATTTGCATAACTGTGTGTGTGTGTGTGTGTGTGTGTGTGTGTGTGTGTGTGTGTGTGTGTGTGTGTGTGTGTGTGTGTGTGTGTGCGCGCGCGCGTGCGTGTGTGTGTGTGGATTCAAGGTGTTTAGAATAAAGAACAAGGAACAATACAGCACAGGAACAGGCCATTCAGCCCTCCAGACCTGTGCCAACTCATTTTGCCCTTCCATTCTAAAACTGTCTTCACTTACAGGATCCACATCTCTGTAATAATAACCTGTAATACTCTCACCATTACCAGTAGGGCCCAAGCCATGAGATTGAGATTTTGTAAGGGGGAGAAAAAGGCACAAATATGACTGTATTTTGCGTCGATGTTGTTAAAAACTGAACTGGAACCTTTTGGCCATTATTATCAGCAAACTGATTTAACCTTCAGAGATAATGGGAACTGCAGATGCTGGAGAATCCAAGATAATAAAATGTGAGGCTGGATGAACACAGCAGGCCAAGCAGCATCTCAGGAGCACAAAAGCTGACGTTTTGGGCCTAGACCCTTCATCAGAGAGGGGGATGGGGTGAGGGTTCTGGCATAAATAGGGAGAGAGGGGGAGGCGGACCGAAGATGGAGAGTAAAGAAGATAGGTGGAGAGGGTATAGGTGGGGAGGTAGATTTAACCTTCAGTCATGTTTTAGTCAAGCTATCTATCCTGCTTTGTAAAATGCAGCAGTTATACAGTCCCATGTTGCTTAACCCTCCTCTAATGCTTCTTAGTAGTGTAATGGAGTTGAGTCTGACACTTTCCATCATGACCTCTAATAATCTCCCAATTATAGGCTGCTATGCGAAGAAGTCAAATCTGACAGCTCACAGTAAGACTGCAAATTAAAGAATCAGACAGAAATTTTGTTGTAAACAGACCTCTTTAAGTTCTATCGTTCTGGAGTGACAAGCAATGATGATGATCGAGTGCAATGTTGTACAGAAGCTAACATTTACCACATAATGATTGGGAGAATACTATAATTTAAAATAAACCAGTGGACTGAACTGGGTCTACAGACGGCAAGAGCAAAGCCTGAACCCTAAGATTGGATTACTGTCATTATGCATTTCAAAGTGTCTTACAATGTAAAATTTAACAGTGTATTTATTAACTTTCTGGTCTTTCATTTACCAGCAGGACCTGTCAGTCTAAGCCTGACTGCTGGTATAGTCAGAGTCATGAATTTATGCATTGTTAATATAGCAACAATCAAGAGGACAACATTGTCTCTAAGTGAAATATGCGCAATTTTAAGAGCATGTTCATGGCTTGCTATTGCCACTGTTAGGATTGCTGTGTTGCAGTGTACTGTAATGTTGAACATAATAGGGCAGTCATTTTGTGTTTTCACAGGCAATACAATTTTCTTCATAATGATAGACGAAGCTTTGATAGGATTCGTGGTGGAGAGTGAACAATACGTTCTCACAGTGCTCATTGGTACCTTAGTGTGCACCATGCAAGTATAAAAGAAAGCAGAAGAGATATGACTGAAATAAATTAAAAGTACTTTGTATGAGCAGAGTCATTGGCCTCCTCCAGTGATCACATTGGCAGTGAAAACATAGTGAAAATTAATGTGGAAATGTGATCAGAATAAACAAACCTGACAAAATGCAATTGTCTATGAAAGGAGCTACGTGTGCTCGTATTAGCAAAAATAAACAACAGAGGGTTATAGAGAAGGGCAAAGGGCAAATGGAGTTCGTGTTTAAATACCAGCGACTCAGCCTGGGTCTGCTAGGTGTCAGGAAACTCGACAAGGGAGCTCTGAACTCCTTTAATCTTAAGGACTGGGATCCAAACTCCATCAGTAACTGAAAGATAGACAATGTACTTGAGGTAAAGTGCCTATGGAAGGCTTTTTGAAATAATGGGTCCCAAGGGAATTCTTGAGGCAGCTACAAATTACATTGTATTCTCTTCCGTTTCTATTGAATGGTTGATGAAAGAAAATCCTACTTCAATGAATATTAATTAGCACAATAAGCTCCATCTGGTTTAACAATTGTTTACTTTTCCTGAATAACACAACAAGAGACTGTAAACATTACGACTAGATTCTAGTTCACCACCCCAAGTCATTTTCAGTTCAGCCTTCACTGCGTTAATCTTTCTTATAATGATAGAATGTACATTGAACGTTAACAGCTATTAGGTCTGTGGTTCACAATGCAGGGCACATTATCAGCCTCACTTATTCTACTGGCTGTTCTCCCTTTAAAGAAGTCTTCCAGATAACTTCCTGTAGATGTTCCCAAATGTGAAATGAAGTAGACAGCTTTCCACATCATAGTAACATCATGCAGAAACACCACTCCTAGGTTATTGAAAATTACCTGGAAAATTCAATTGTTTTCCTGTGTTATCAAAATAAAGTGATGCAATTGCAAATGATTTAGATATTAAACAAAACTGCAAACAAAATGGTTCCAAAAGATTAAAGTAAGTGTAAAGTGTAAACCTTGAGATCTCAAGACAAAGCTTTTGTACAAACCTCTTTACCTCTTCAATTCCGTTGCTGTTTGATTGAATTTTAAAATCTGTTGTTATCATTTTATACATTTTCAGTTCCTTTAAATTTACAGATATTAAGAATCTAAATCTCATTGTGCTGAATGAAGCGATAGAAAGGAATGTAACAAGGATGAGAGCATGGGATTGGTTGCAGAGGCGATTTTAAACAAGAGAATGTTCTGAGCTCCTCAGGAATACAGCTCCAAGTCACAAAATAGTGACAGTGGGGCTGGCAGTGTTCTGCTCCTGAGAGCAAGGTATGGCCACTTATGGGCTTTTGCAGCATGTTCTGCAGCATCCACATGGCTTCATTGTTGTCGTTTCAGCTTGGTAAATTTTTGTTTGTTTTAATTGCCGCAGGGCCGCCTCCTGATGTCCTCCTGTGGGAGGCCGGGGCACCGTGTACATTCATGCCCACTTCATCCTGGGCAGCTGCATTGGAAAACGAGTCAGAACTCCGTCAGTCATCTCAGAGACATAATCTATCGGTCAATGTCCAGCGTCGGAGGAGGTGCAGGACCTGTGCAGTGTGACTGTGTCCTGCACAGAGGAAGCAGACATGAAAGTGATGGTGCTGGCGGTGGCAGAAATGAAGCGCATTGCCAGGACTCTGGGGGCAATGTTGGACGGCGGTGACTGAAGGGGCAGAGGTGGTGAAATCTAAGGAGAGGGAAAGATGAACTTTTAACTCTGCTTTCTCTCCCTAGATTATGCCAGACTTGCTGAGTTCCTCCATTTTTGTTCCACTCCCACTGTAAAGGGTGGCATTTTAAAATGTTAATCTGGCCGTATGCCTTGGATTTACAGCATTGTAGATTGGGCTGTGACCAGGCAGCTACACTGAGGCATGTACATCCTCATTGGAAAGGCTATTATGTTCACGGCAACCCATATGGAGGAATGCTTCCATCCTACGTTCCACCTCCTTTAGACATGGCCTTTTAAATACCATCGCTATCTTCTCAGCATTAGGCCTCTTTACAGCCCTGAGGTCAGATATTAGATGTCACTGGGTATGGGCTTCTATCCAGGAACTGGGGATTTGGCAGTCTCTTAGCTCCAATGTAGACTTATATGGTCTCCCTTAGGGCTCTCCCCTTTCAATCAGGCTGACATCTTGGGGACGGAACCTTTTCGGGCTGACAGTCACAAACTGTGGAGTTAAAAATCCACACTCTGCAGGAAGCCTAGAAAGTTGAATTTATTGTGGCACATTGGGCATGTCTGTTCCCAGCTTGTCAGGTGGTAAAGTTTTGCCCAGTAATTTGTTTCTGAATTTTGATAAACTCCTCATTGATTAAACCTATATATCTCTTCAAGGTTTATTTCCCCTGGGCTTCATGTACCACATTTGATTTTCTATTTGAGACAGCTGGCAGAAATTCTGCTTCTAAAGCTCTGCCAATTGTAACATTGACCTGGCTGCTGAGTACAGGAGAGTGATTCATGTTTGAGACTGCAACACTTCATTAGAACCAACCTAGGCCATTACTGAAATATCTTGGATATCAGCTTCAGAAATAAGATGGGAGACAAATGGGAAATATTAGGCATGGATCAAGGACAAATGTGCAAGCATTCAAGGGTCCTGTAAAAATAATAGTGGTATCCTCACTTGACCCAAAGCGAAAAGCTATTTTTTTTCCCCTCCCTTCCCCAGTACAAATATCAGCTATCTCGCTCCTCTATCAAGGTTGAGCCTGACATTGGCATTGTGTAGCCTGGCATGGCCACATTCATTCTTCCAGATACTTCCACTGTTACGTTTTCACATACATTTAAATAACCTCTAAATATGTGACAGATCTCTAAAACAGAAGACATTTATATACCAGATTTTAGAACAAGCACTGGATTTGAATTTCATGATTGCATAATTAAAATTTGAATTGTGTATGATTTCGGTTTTAGCTTAAAAGGAAACCCTCATCACGCATTTCAATATTGTATAAAGTAGGGACTGATTTATTTTTGAGCTTCACTTTGCAAAGCACAACTTTAATTTTATTCGTCTATTCCCATTTACATTATTAATGTTTCAAACTGGGATGAATATTCTACCATATGCTAGTGATTGTTTCATGATATTAGGGCACTTTTTACATTCTGCCTGGCCAGTGATGCAAACACAGAATGGATAAATGAGACTGAAAAAGCAGAGGATGTCCCATTATTACAGACTGTATTTGTACAGAGGCTATGTTCCAGATAGCCTTACAGATGGATCAGCATGGTCCAACACATCTTAGTTAAAAGTTTCATTTCAATTTTTAAACCAATGTCTCTGCTAATTACATCAATGAAATAGTTGAACAAATATATGAAGACCATGCGCCCACCATGATCTTTATCAAGCACATTTTTGGATGGCACAATGTCTCCATGGTTAGCACTGCTGCCTCACTGCATCAGGGACATAGGTTTGATTCCAGCCTCAGGAGACTATCTTTGTAGAGTTTGTGCATTCTCCCTGTGCCTGTGTGGATTTCCTCTGGGTACTCCTGTTTCCTCCCGCAATCTAAAGATGTGCAGATTAGGTGGATTGGCAATGTTAAATTGCCCATAGCGACCAAGGATTTGCAGGCTACATAGGTTAGCCATGGGAAATACAGGGATAGGGTAGGGTGGTGAGTCTGGGTGGGTTTTGTAGGTTTGTTGTGGTCTTGATGGGCCGAATGACCTGCTTCAGGAATTGTATGGTAACCACAGTGTATTAGCACTTTGAATGCTGAGAGAAATCAAGAGATATCATCCAATGTTGCTCTTCCCTAGCCATGAAAATGTCACTGCATTATCCATAACTTTATCATCGAGAAAGGCCAAACAATGGAAGCAATAGTTTTGGAGACAGCCAAGGTCAAAGCACAGCTTTAACAGTGAGCTAAATATTAGAATTGAACCTGTAGTCAATTAAGTCCAAAAGTGAGGAACTTGAGTATATTGAAAAAATACACATTTTATGGAAGCTTTTCCTCTTTGCAGTGTAGAGAGTATTTTGCAACATTACAAATTGAAGGGAAACCCACATTTTTATTGCATGAGAGGAGAGTGTTGGTTGTTAGGAAAGTAGACTTTGATTGGTAGAGGTGTTGTCATGGAGAGTACAACCATTAATGTCAATTGACAGTTAACAGCTAGGCTTTGTTAAATTTTAAACCAGACAGGTTGACTCTGATTTGTCTATTAACATATGTAACTACAAGTGCATACAAGTAGCACAACTGATAAACCCAAATCGATTGTCAGTGTAATTCCAGCAAATGCTGTCCAATTGTAGAATCACATCTAATGTTAGACATTGTGTTATGAGTTCTGCAGGGGCAGGCTATTTGCTTACAGTTGTGAACAGCAAAAGGACATGGTATTTGATATCAGAGATAATGGGAACTGCAGATGCTGGAGAATTCCAAGATAATAAAATGTGAGGCTGGATGAACACAGCAGGCCAAGCAGCATCTCAGGAGCACAAAAGCTGACGTTTCGGGCCTAGACCCTTCATCAGAGAGGGGGATGGGGAGAGGGAACTGGAATAAATAGGGAGAGAGGGAGAGGCGGCCCGTAGATGGAGAGTAAAGAAGATAGGTGGAGAGAGTATAGGTGGGGAGGTAGGGAGGGGATAGGTCAGTCCAGGGAAGACGGACAGGTCAAGGAGGTGGGATGACGTTAGTCGGTAGATGGGGGTGCGGCTTGGGGTGGGAGGAAGGGATGGGTGAGAGGAAGAACCGGTTAGGGAGGCAGAGACAGGTTGGACTGGTTTTGGGATGCAGTGGGTGGGGGGGAAGAGCTGGGCTGGTTGTGTGGTGCAGTGGGGGGAGGGGACAAACTGGGCTGGTTTAGGGATGCAGTAGGGGAAGGGGAGATTTTGAAACTGGTGAAGTCCACATTGATACCATTAGGCTGCAGGGTTCCCAGGCGGAATATGAGTTGCTGTTCCTGCAACCTTCGGGTGGCATCATTGTGGCAGTGCAGGAGGCCCATGATGGACATGTCATCTAGAGAATGGGAGGGGGAGTGGAAATGGTTTGCGACTGGGAGGTGCAGTTGTTTGTTGCGAACTGAGCGGAGGTGTTCTGCAAAGCGGCCCCCAAGCCTCCGCTTGGTTTCCCCAATGTAGACGAAGCCGCACCGGGTATAGTGGATGCAGTATACCACATTGGCAGATGTGCAGGTGAACCTCTGCTTAATGTGGAATGTCATCTTGGGGCCTGGGATAGGGGTGAGGGAGGAGGTGTGGGGGCAAGTGTAGCACTTCCTGCGGTTGCAGGGGAAGGTGCCGGGTGTGGTGGGGTTGGAGGGCAGTGTGGAGCGAACAAGGGAGTCACGGAGAGAGTGGTCTCTCCGGAAAGCAGACAGGGGTGGGGATGGAAAAATGTCTTGGGTGGTGGGGTCGGATTGTAAATGGCGAAAGAGTCGGAGGATGATGCGTTGTATCCGGAGGTTGGTAAGGTGGTGTGTGAGAACGAGGGGGATCCTCTTAGGGCGGTTGTGGCGGGGACGCGATGTGAGGGATGTGTTGCGGGAAATACGGGAGACGCGGTCAAGGGCGTTCTCGATCACTGTGGGGGGAAAGTTGCGGTCCTTAAAGAACTTGGACATCTGGGATGTGCGGGAGTGGAATGTCTTATCGTGGGAGCAGATGCGGCGGAGGCGGAGGAATTGGGAATAGGGGATGGAATTTTTGCAGGAGGGTGGGTGGGAGGAGGTGTATTCTAGGTAGCTGTGGGAGTCGGTGGGCTTGAAATGGACATCAGTTACAAGCTGCTTGCCTGAGATGGAGACTGAGAGGTCCAGGAAGGTGAGGGATGTGCTGGAGATGGCCCAGGTGAACTGAAGGTTGGGGTGGAAGGTGTTGGTGAAGTGGATGAACTGTTCGAGCTCCTCTGGGGAGCAAGAGGCGGCGCCGATACAGTCATCAATGTACCGGAGGAAGAGGTGGGGTTTGGGGCCTGTGTAGGTGCGGAAGAGGGACTGTTCCACATAACCTACAAAGAGGCAGGCATAGCTGGGGCCCATGCGCGTGCCCATGGCCACCCCCTTAGTCTGTAGGAAGTGGGAGGAGTCAAAAGAGAAGTTGTTGAGGGTGAGGACGAGTTCAGCTAGGCGGATGAGAGTGTCGGTGGAGGGGGACTGGTCGGGCCTGCGGGACAGGAAGAAGCGAAGGGCCTTGAGGCCATCTCCATGCGGAATGCAGGTGTATAGGGACTGGACGTCCATGGTGAATATGAGGTGTTGGGGGCCAGGGAATTGGAAGTCCTGGAGGAGGTGGAGGGCATGGTTGGTGTCACAGACGTAGGTGGGGAGTTCCTGGACCAAAGGGGAGAAAATGGAGTCCAGATAGGAGGAGATGAGTTTGGTGGGACAGGAGCAGGCTGAGACGATGGGTCGACCAGGGCAGGCAGGTTTGTGGATTTTGGGAAGGAGATAGAAACGGGCCGTGCGGGGTTGGGGAACAATGAGGTTGGAGGCTGTAGGTGGGAGGTCCCCTGAGGTGATGAGGTCGTGAATGGTGTTGGAGATGATGGTTTGGTGCTCGGGTGTGGGGTCATGATCGAGGGGGCGGTAGGAGGTGGTGTCGGAGAGTTGGCGTCTGGCCTCGGCGATGTAGAGGTCAGTGCGCCATACTACCACTGCACCACCCTTGTCTGCGGGTTTGATGGTGAGGTTGGGGTTGGAGCGGAGGGAGCGGAGGGCTGCCCGTTCTGTGGGGGAGAGGTTGGAGTGGGTGAGAGGGGTGGAGAGGTTGAGGCGGTTAATGTCTCGACGGCAGTTGGAGATGAAGAGGTCGAGGGAGGGTAGGAGGCCTGGGGGTGGTGTCCAGGAGAAGGACTTGTGTTGGAAGCGGGTGAAGGGGTCAGTGGAAGGAGGGTTAGGCTCCCGGTTGAAGAAGTAGGCGTGGAGGCGAAGGCGGCGGAAAAACTGCTCTATGTCCAATCGTGACTGGTATTCGTTGATGTGTGGTTGAAGGGGGACAAAGGTGAGCCCCTTGCTAAGGACTGACTGTTCGTCCTCAGTCAGTGGGAGGTCTTGGGGGATGGTGAAGATGCGGCAGGGGTCAGTGTGGCTGTCTTCTCTGGGGTTGCTGGCTGTGGAGGTTGTGGGCGGAGCGATGAGGTCGTCGGCCGTGGGCGGGGTTCCGTCGGCGTCGGCCGTGGGCGGGGTTCTGTCGGCGTCGGCCGTGGGCGGGGTTCCGCCGGCCGTGGGCGGGGTTCCGTCGGCCGTGGGCGGGGTTCCGTCGGCGTCGGCCGTGGGCGGGGTTCTGTCCGCGGTTGGAGGATCGGGGTGGGCGGCAGCAGCTGCGGTGAGGGCGGTGTGTGTGGTATTGTAACTGGAAGTGGAGGTGGTGACTGCAGCAGCGGTTCCGGAAGTTCTGTGGCCGGCGGAGGCGGATGTGACGTCATCGGTGGGGTCTCCGGCCGTGTCCTCATGGTCAATGGCGGCGGGTGCATGGTGGGGGAGGGGCAGGGACAGAGTCGGGATTTGGGAGGCGCAGGAATCCTCTTGTGGGTGGCGGGGCCAGTGAGTTGGTTGTACTTACGATTTTTGGTGTCCAGTAAAGCTGAGTGAAACTGGGTATTCAGTCTGTGGATCCTGCGGAGGATAAAAAACAGCAGGGGTCCTTTGCAGGTCTGGGAGAGGGAGGCTCTGAGCTGGGGCAGGCTGGATTGCAGTGCCTGGAGGTGCCGGCGCATGGCTGCAAGTGTCTGTTTCAGGACTCGCAGGGAGAAACGCTTCTGAAGGGTCTGAATATTCTGGGTGTAGAGGTGGTCACGGTTGGGACCAAATTGGGAAGGCTGAAATGTGGACTGTAGTCCCTTGGGGATGATCTGGTTCCGTAGGCAGGTGCTGAGGAAGGTGATGTGGCTGTGGTACCTGGTTTGCTTCAGGACATGGTCGAGCAGTTTCAAGGCCGAAGAGATTACAAGAGAGTTGCAATGGGTGAGAGATTCCCTGAGGTTGGTCCGGAGAGAGGAGGGTAACTTCTTCAGGTTAGGCATCCCTGGAAGCGGCTTCGCAGTGAGGTTAAAATAGTATCAGAGATAATGGGAACTGCAGATGCTGGAGAATTCCAAGATAATAAAATTTGATATGATCTGTTAGTGTTTGGTACATACCACCTACATACTGACAACAAGGTGACATAAGTGTCTTAGTTTAGCAATATGCAACTTGGATTAAGTTAAATGTATTCATATGCCCATTGAGTTAATCGTATTTTGCATGTTGCAAAGCACTTAGGAACTTGAGTAGGCCATTCATCTCCTTGAAGCTTTTTTGTCATTGAGTTAAGTTATAGTTGATCTATTTTGTGTCTTCAATTACCCACCGTTGTTCGATATCCCTTAGTACGCTTACTTCATAGAAATGCATCAATTGCGGATTTAAAACTTATGATTGAACCAGAAATCACACGACTTTATAGACTTTCACTATTCTTTATGTGAAAATGTGTTTCCAGATTATTTCTGAATGGCCTAGGTCTAATCACAGGATTATGCCCTCTTGTTCTGCACTTCCCCACCAGAAAGAATTCTTTCGCTGTATTTAGCCTATTGAAATAATCGTTTTATGTACCTTGGTTAAAGACTTACATTTATATAGCACTTTTCATAACCTCAGGAAATTCCAAAGTGCTTTATGTCTATTGAACTACTTTTAAGTAAGTCATTTTTGCCAGGCCTGGTGTGATCAATTGTACCCATATACAGCAAAGGGATAGTGAAGTGAAAATCTGCTTTATTATGTGATGGAGAAAGGTTGGACAGGGCAGTAGGTAATAGTAATTTTTTACATACCTTGGTTTAACACCTCATCCAACAGATGGCACCCTGCAACAGGGCAGCTCAGCTGGTGTGGTAGCTGAATTTTATTTTGGTCTCTAGAATCCCAGTTTGAGCCTGTGATCTTCCAAGGCAAAGGGACGATTGCTAGCACTGAGCCTTGGCTGGCACTCAATTCAGTCACCCATGATTTGAACAGATGATTGAATTGTCCATCAACCTTATAAAGTTAAGAGAGTTTAAGCCAAGTTTATCCAACCTGTCCTCATAATTTAACTCTCCTCGCCCAAAGCATTCCCACTAACATTGTGCAAAATCAAACAGCTGTGATGGCAAATGACCCCATGGCACAGCAACCAGATTTGATTCATTATATGCGATTGATGTCAGCAGTAAGTGTTTTTTTTTGTTTTGCTCCAGCACTTCTTTGCGCCAATGTTGTATTTTATGCGTTGTGATGCTTAATTTTGTGCTTCTTTTAGATTCCCAAGGAGTAAGGCTAATGGGGTAGGTGGCAGGGGGCAACAAGTTATCTATTGTCTCATTCATTTGGTCAACATTTGGTCTTCTGTCATCCACCTGTGCAAAGTAAACCATGTGTGATTTCAGTGAATGTGGTACTTGCTATATTCTATAGTGCTGTACACAAATATGACCGCACCAATAGGTTGTAAATCATTAAAATATCAGTTTATGGTAGATCTTCAGGGAGTTCCAGTGTCTGATCATCTTTTTTGACCAGGTGAAATTAAGTAGATCTGATTGTCCATTCAAGCTTTCTACATTTGCTTCTTTAAAAATATATACCCAACTATCATGAGAGATAGTAAGAACTGCCGATGCTGCAGTCAGAGATAACAAAGTGTGGAGCTGGAGGAACGCAGCAGGCCAGGCAGCATCAGAGGAACAGGAATGTCGACGTTTCGGGTCAGGATCCAAAAGAGTCCTGACCTGAAATGACATGAAATGTCAACGTTCGTGTTCCTCTGATGCTGCCTGGCCTGTTGTGTTCTTCCAGCTCCACACTGTATGCCCAACTATCATGTACAGGTAAGTTAACCTTCACATTACTAGATTGCATTAGAATGCATTACAAGATGGCAGTGGCAGTGTAGGCAGTGTCTGGGCTCCAGAACCCAGGGCTGTCCACGCAGTCTGTTTTTTTTTCCTTTTTTCTTCTTTTCTTGCTTTCCTTTCCTTTTCTGATTTTGCTTCTACTTACCTTCTGGAGACAGCTCGATCGTGGCAGCATCGGCGGCGACAGTACCTACGAGGAAGGTGGAAGGTAGGCTTTGTGTGGGGTCCGGAGCATGGTGGCGGCTGGTGAGCCCAGAGGACTCTGGTGGGTGGCACCAAGGAAGTGCCTGGCGGAGGGGTTAGCACAGAACCCTGTATTAGCTGCTATGTTGGCAGGGGTGAGGTAGGCCTAGCAGTGGAACATCATGCCAGAGGAGTGGCAACTTGTTGGAGGCTGACACATGCAGCAGAGAAGCGGTGGTGGAAGGATTATGGACTCTCTTTAAAGCCATATCCTTCTTTTCATTCTTAAACTATTTGAAATGGTGACAGTGGAAGCTTTTTACTATATTTTACGCTATGTATTCACTGTAAAACACATATAACAATGAAATCATTCATCAGTTTTTGTCCAAGGACTTAACAGAGACATTTATGATTCACAGGTAGTTGGAAATGAGGACAATATATCCAATGAAAACAATTACTGTATATATTGCAATAAAGTAAAGGTTCCCATTTAGAGCTTCATTGCTCATCCAAATGCCTATTAAAGGAAAAGCAAATGTACAAATCTAGGCCAAATCCAAGAAAATCATGCTGAATATTATTGCATCAAGTCTGATGTTGAATGGGTCTGATGCAGAAGCTCGATGCAACAGCATACAAATTGCAGTGGACTGTAGAACTGAAGTGCAATGGAGAGTGTTAAATGACTCCTGGTTCTATACTTTCCGAATCCATTCAAACTTCTCTTCCAGTGCCCGGCATCACAAAAGCTCCATTTACAAATAATAACCAGGCTTTCGTACAACCCAAGTTCATTGCATTTAAGTGGATTTCTTCATTTAAAAAAGGGGATGATAGTCTAGGGCAGCGTTGTAAGCACAGGAATACAATTATGCTGTTTAAAACATGCATTTGTGGGTTGACCTACAGGAAAACATTTATTGTGTAATTAACTCAGTAGACATTCTCAAATCAATTCTAATTAGCATACTTAATTCAAACACCCTTTTTAGTGCAATAGCTATTCTCATGGTTACATAGAGATACCATTTTTGAGTTCTAGGTCGAAATCGGCTTATTAATTAGCTTTATGCGCAATATAAAACCAGGCTCAAGGCTGAATTCGCATATGGTAATTAAGTGTAATTAGCATAATTTTACAGACTATCATCACTCATGAAATTAATATGCTGTCTTCATTTGAAGAAGAATCACGTTATGCCTTTGCTCCATGAAATGTTTAAAACAATGTGCTATGTCACTAATGTAGTTTGCCCTGTTAAATAAGTGAGGAAGTGAAATGAAAATAAGGAAACTAGATGGTGAAAATCCTGCAAAAAGCAAATCAGAGAAGTACCGATGACTACAAGAGAGAGTGCCCTAAATAATTCCACCATCCATTCTGTTATTAATCATCGAGAAATTCAGATTTATTTCTTTATTAATCATGATAATTTCCCCTTGTGATGTGATGGATGTGTTTTCTTCTGGTTTACTCTTACTTTGTGAGTGTTTGCTCTGTTTTGTTGCTTATCTTGTTTTCATATAATTTCTGCAATCTTGCTTCTTCTTTGTATCAGGATAAAATATCTATTTTTAAAATATCAGCAGGTTCAACTGTTTGAAGTAAAAAATAAATGTAATTTCTCAATTTGTTCCCTCCTTGTGCAATTGCATAATGTATACACAACTCTATAGTTGCTGGCAGCTATCTGGGTACTTCTCCCAGATATCTTTTACATATGAGGCTAAACCTTGACTCCCAGTAGACTATTCATTGATGGATAGTTTCAGAACTGATACCTATACCTCCTCTAAGCAGATGGTCACAAATAATACTTTCCAACACCCTTCCCTGGATGACAACTGGGAGTAAGAATCTTGGGAGTGAATCTTATGGCTTTTTTCAAGTTTTGTCAAGTATTTGGATTGCTTTTTGCCACAAAACCAAGCAAGTTCCCTCACTCTTTTGGACCAAATATGCCTCATTAATTACCTACCCTTCCCCTATGGTATCTCTCACACCCGATTTTTGCCCCATCTTACTATGTGCTGTTCCCAGAATATAGCCGAAATTCACTGAAACACCAGCATTGCCTGCATCCACACCATCTTTAAAAGTTTGAATTCCGAGGCTGCCGTCTGGATGTTGAACAAAATGTATTGGAGAAGGAAAAGATTGCACTGTGCTTGTTCAACAGCAATCTGGAGCTCCTAGTGGATGAAAGGAATTCCCTTCCTGAAGGAGTAGCAGAGGAGTCTGTGCTGTCAGTCCCTGCCAGCCCGATTTGAGGTTGCTACCTGGGCCACTGCTGTCTCCAGGGCGTTGAGGAATCGCCAGCAATGCAGAGAGTGCATCAATGACCTTCCCCGTACCCTCATGGTAAGTGCCACACTCTTCTCTCTGCCACCTCAAACTCACTCTCTCTCTGACAGGATATTTATACTTCACCAAAACACATGCTCTGTCACCGTCATTGGTGCATTTTTATCCATCCTGCCAATCTCCCACACTGACAAACCTGCATGCCCTCTCTGCTGCGTCCTTAGCCGTTTGTTACATCCCATCACTTTTCCCACACATGCGTCAGTGCAAATAGCCATTCCATCCTCTGTAGACTCATCCTTTTGACTCCGTTTTGCTTGTTATAGGAGAGGACAGATACAGCCAATCAGGCCTTTGTCCGTGCTCCCAACAAGGAGATTATTCTGGCTCTCACAAGAAAAGATCGGGACTGCTCCTGCAGGAATGCAGAAACAATTATATCCTGCCAAATATGTAAGTTCCTTTCTTCACTTCATTACAATTCACACATTAACCTCACTGTCACTGCCAAACCTTTTTCCACTTCTAGACTCTGGCTTTGGCATCTTCTCTCTCTCTAGTGTTGCAGGCTCCAAAACCTGTCCTCAACCTCTGCAGAGGAATATTCAGCTCCACCAGTAGCCCCATCCTTGTCCTCTGAGGCTGAGAGTATGGAGGCCACAGGGGAAGCTCTGGCAAGGTTGCTTCCTGCACCCCTCACCAGGCCAATAGCTAACACCTCAGTGGAAACCATTGACATAGAGAGTTTAGGTACACTAGCTGGTGAGCTATTCTGCTGCTGGCCAAGGGAGAAGTAACCCATATAGCTGACATATGAGGAACTACCAGAGAGGCCAGCACCTGCCTAGCCCCAGGCAGAGGATGAGTCTATGTCTTCGGCAATCAGAGACTTTGAATTCACAGCAAGGAGCAGCCACAGATGGACATATGGCATGCAATTGTCCTAATTGCCCAGAAGCTCCAGCGCTGAACGTAGAACATAGAACATAGAACAGTACAGGCCTTTGGCCTATGATGTTGTGCAGGGCCAATGGGGTCCACTTCATGAGCAGGCTTCCTCCAACCCAGCTGTGGAACCAGGGGCCACATTAAGACATGGTGGTAGGGAGAGCAAGAAGATATTCTATTGAGGGCACTTTGATAACATGGGTGAAAAAAAGCTGTTACCTCACTATCAAATCTTGCACAAATGTTCCTGACGGTAATTTTCATTGTGAGTCTCTTTGCATAAGTGTTTAATGCATTTCCTCATCAGCTCTTCCTGGCTATACCCAAAAGTTCCATGGAAAGGGGTCATTACGATGAGTCTCCTGGATTATCAGGCAGTGGGGTGGGTGGTGGGTACAATGATGGCGCATGACATTAACTCATAATGAACATCCTTAATGATTGACTCCCTGTGAGTGCAAAGGTGTAAATGTCTAAGAATTGACAGTCATTGGTTGTGCCAGGGATGTACAAATTTCAGACAGGCTCAATGCTGTGGGTTGGCCAGGCAGCCTGTGTGTTGCACATTTGCATGGGCATGTAAATCAATGTCATTTTCTTTTAAACACCTGATGATTGGTGTTTGCTGCAGCCTTCTCCCCTCAGGCCAAGTCACTTATCTTGCAGCCTTTTTCTTGACCATTGTGGATTTTCAACTTGGAAGATGGTGGAAGGCAACAATGAGCACTCCTCTGCCAGTGCCTTGCAACCTCAGCCTGAATGCATCAGTGAGTTCCCAAACATCCATATCCCTTTCCCAGCAGCTCATCCTGTCAATCCCCTCAGGCAGCACACTTGCCAAGTTCCTACCCAACCATTAGCATGAGTCTACAGTGATAATGGGAACTGCAGATGCTGGAGAATCCAAGATAATAAAATGTGAGGCTGGATGAACACAGCAGGCCCAGCAGCATCCCAGCATCTGATGAAGGGTCTAGGCCCGAAACGTCAGCTTTTGTGCTCCTGGGATGCTGCTGGGCCTGCTGTGTTCATCCAGCCTCACATTTTATTAACATGAGTCTACACTTGCCTGACTTTTCCACTCAGCTCCTGGCAATTGCATTGTTGTTCACTGCTCCCACTTGAAGCCAGTGTAACTGTTTATGACTCCCCCTTTTCCTGTTACCCCTTCACAACCATGTTTTACCATATCCCTCCCTTACAGATCCTGCTATCCCCTTCACAACTGTACAGTGCCGTTTCCCAGAGCCAGCGGCACCAAGTCTGGAAAATTAACCTGCTGAGGCTTGGTCCTGCAACAATGGTCCTTTGACTGATCAAATACCAACTGGATATCTGACAGTGCCAGTCCTCTGGGCTAGAATGGGAGGCTACACTTGTGATACTGTGCTGGGATCCCCAGACTGACAGGTTTCTCCATAGATTTCACTGAGGACTACTCCCTTAAGTATTTGAGATATGGCTGCCTGTTTGCTGCTCTTGCTGACTGAACACAGACAAATAAAAGCTGGAATCTTCCAGGCTATTTAGCTTCATGCTGTACCAATCAGTATGCCCACTTTCTCTGCCTTTAGTAGGACTTGTTCCTGTTCTTAGAACTAGTCATAGTTCATAATAAGAACAATTGAGAATTCTGAGAAACATATGCTACTGGCACTGTATGTTGTACTAAATTATTTCAATATTATTGCATTGTATTCCCTTTTGGCCTTAACTCAGTTGTTAGCACATTTTTTTCTGAGTCTGATGATTGTGGTTCAAATCCCACTGCTGCTTTTGAACAGAAAAATCAAGGCTGACATGACAGCGCAGTACAGATGGAATGCTCTTTATTGGAGGTGCAGTATTTCAGATGTATGTTGAACTAATGCTATATCTGCCTCCTCATGTTCATGCCAAATATCCTAGGTCACGTTTTGAGGGCGAATGTGCTAATGCTTCTTCCCCACACATCACAAAAACAGATTATCTGATTATTGTCCCATTGACATTTATGTACAATACTGTGCATAAAGTGGCTGCTGTGCTTCTTGCACTACATCAGTGATCTATTTTTGGACATTTACTTAATTGTCTGTAAAGTGCTTTGGAACATCCTAAGGTCAGGTAAGTTAAAACATAAATGCAAATCTTATCTTCAGATGTAAGATTTTACAAACTAGTGAATGTGACACAGATCTTTGTACAGTGGGAATGCAGTTCAGGTACTCACTCAACTTGGTTGTCATATCTCGAGCCAAAAATTGTCAACCATCCATTTCACTGATGAAAAACTGTTCAAGGCAGATGGACCTTTAAGCATTGGTTCCCCGAACATGCTTCCAATATGAAAAGACCCCTGCCAAGAATTTTACTTTGTAAAATCATTCTAAATGCTGTGTGAGTTTTTAATAGAATTGGGCACATAAATATGACACCACAACTGTCCATTAAAATGACAAAGACCCTCTAGATTTAAGAGGTCTCTGTAGCCAGATAACTGAAATTGCAAGAATTCCACAATAATTTTTGATTTGAATTGCCATCTTCAATCCAAATGAACTTACATCTATGAAATGTGTATAAATGCTGACCATCAGGTCAGTTAAACATGGAAATTGTCACAAAATGGGGAAACAAATAATGATATTTGCATACTTAGAGAGTGCTGCACTATTTGACATATGGTCTTTAGAATAAGACAGAGTTCCCATTACTTTTTTAGGCTGTTAAGTGATCTTATAGTAGTATGTTAAAGAAGAGCAAGGGACATATAACTAATATTTAGATCTCAATCAACATCACAAACAAAAAGGTTATCAGATTTTAATAAAAATATATTCACAGCATGTGGGAATCACTAGAATTTAATGTTGAGAGGGCACTTAAGAGTCACCCAGATAACAAAGCGTGAAGTTGGATGAACACAGCAGGCCAAGCAGCATCTCAGGAGCACAAAAGCTGACGTTTCGGGCCTAGACCCTTCATCAGAGAGGGGGATGGGGTGAGGGTTCTGAAATAAATAGGGAGAGAGGGGGAGGCGGACTGAAGATGGATAGAGGAGAAGATAGGTGGCGAGGAATGTATAGGTGGGGAGGTGGGGAGGGGATAGGTCAGTCCGGGGAGGATGGATAGGTCAAGGAGGCAGGATGAGGTTAGTAGGTAGGAAATGGAGGTGCATCTTGAAGTGGGGGGAGGGGATAGGTGAGAGGAAGAACAAGTTAGGGAGGCGGGGACGAGCTGGGCTGTTTTGGGATGCAGTGGGGGGAGCGGGAGATTTTGAAGCTTTTGAATCTCCCCCTCCCCCACTGCATCCCAAAACCAGCCCAGCTCATCCCCACCTCCCTAACCTGTTCTTTCTCTCCCCTATCCCCTTCTCCCACCTCAAGCCACACCTCCATTTCCTACCTACTAACCTCATCCCGCCTCCTTGACCTGTTCGTCCTCCCCGGACTGACCTATCCCCTCCCCACCTATACACTCCTCTCCACCTATCTTCTCCTCCATCCATCTTCAGTCCGCCTCCCTCTCTCTCCCTATTTATTTCAGAACCCTCTCCCCAACCCGCTCTCTGATGAAGGGTCTCAGCCCGAAATGTCAGTTTTTGTGCTCCTGAGATGCTGCTTGGCCAGCTGTGTTCATCCAGCTTCACACTTTGTTATCTAGGATTCTCCAGCATCTGCAGTTCCCATTATCTCTGACCACTTAAGAGTCACCCACATTGTTGTGAATCCAGAGCCAAATGTAGGCTTGACAAGGTAAGGATAGCAGTTCTGTCTCCTAATGGACATCAGTGAACCAGATGAAGTTTTCTGACAACGGTTTCATGGTCACCAAAAAACTCTTAATTGCAAATGTTTAAATTGAATTCCAGATCCACCATCTGCCATAGCAGGATTCAAACTTGGGTCTCTGGTTTACTAGTCCAGTGACAATGCCATTAGACCATCACCTCTCATTAAAGTCTTACTTGGGACACAGGCATTGTTAGCATTTATTGCCACCTCTAGTTTATTTTGAGAAGCTGTTGGTGAGCATTTTGAATCACTATAATGAGTGCAGTAAAGGTGTGTTCACAGTGCTGTGAGTCAGAAGGTTATCAGTTCAAATCCCGATTCAGCAACTCGAGTACAAAATATCGGCTAAAGTTCTGGCAGAACACTAAGGAGTGCTGTATTGTTAGTGGTGTCGTCTTTTGGTTGAGATATTTAACCAAGGCCCTGCCTATCTGTCATGTAGGTGTAAAAGGTGTAGAACAAGGCAGCTAACACCAGGCTAATATTGATCCCTCAACCAATACGATGAACAGATTATCTGATCCTTATCACTTTGCTGCTTAAGGTGACTTACTATGCAAAAACTGCCTGTTATATTTCTGACATTACAGCAGTGGCCACACTTCCAAAAGTATTTCATTGACTGTAAAATACCTTGGGATATTTGGTGGTCATGAAATGCACAATAAAAATGCCAGCCTTTTTTGTTGAGTAGAGCATTCCAGGAGCTAAATCCAGTGACGATGGCTGTATTGTATGGATGTGCTCCCCTTGCTGTTGCAGGATCTTGCTGTGAACAGTTTGGTTGTTGCATTTCCTATGTTATTCATCCTGAAATTTTGAAACGTGCTGTATAAATTCGAGTACTTTCTTTTCTCCACTGGTAGGCATGAAAGTAATGATGGGCAGAATTTGATATAAACCATACAGGTGGAACTGGGGAGGGACTTGGGAATTGTTCAGCAGCAAGTGAGTTTGGACTTCTACAGCAGAAATAGGCAAAAGGGAGTAAGGCAGCAAAGCAATGACCCTTTCTCAATGTCATGGTAAGACACGTAAGATTGTCAAGAAAGCAGTTAAGGTACATTTATATGCTGTTAATCATACTTAAGCAGATCTTTTGGGATTAAGTGAGTGGCAATGGATGGTTGTCACAGTACTCAGGGGGGATGGAAAGCCAGTCATTTTGCAGGAATTCACAAAGTTGCAGAATGTGGGATACCAATTGGTGGGTTCGGGTTTGATGGCACAATTTAAGGGGCATGGGTCAGAGGACTTGGGCCTGATGATGCAGGCAGAGGACAGATATTAACAATTTAAATGTAATAGCAGTAACCAGTGAAAGGGCTAAATCAGAACCACAGTGATCACAAAATTGAAGATTGTTGGATATCTAAACAGCCAGGAATTGGCATTGAGAGAGATATCTGCATGTGCATCGGAGGCATGATTATTAAAAAGGCTAGAGCAGGAAAAGTGCTTGTTTTGGCATGTAATTGAGTCGGCCGTGTTCCATTTGCCCTCTAAATGGCTGGCTTCTGCCACATGGCTGTAGTTGGCTGGTCCCTTCTGACCCACTTTGGAACTCTATCTGGTATTTTTTTGGACATTGTTTATGCCAGCAAGATATCTGGTAGGTAGAGGGGTGTAAGCGTGAGTTACATGAGAATATAGGGATGATATTACTAAGCTGGGGAGGGTTAAGAAGATACTTACTGGGATATTGTCAGACTGGAGGAGAGGCTGGATAGGTTGGGACTTTTTTTACTGGTGTGGGAAGTTAAGGAGTGACCTTAGAGAAGTCTATAACATCATGATGGGTACAGATAAGTTGAATGGCAGGTGTCTTTTCCCTAGGGTGGGGCAGTTCAAGTCTAGGGGTCATACTTTTTAAGAAAGATTTTAAAAGATATGAAGGGTAATTTTTTTTTTACACAGAATGGTATGTATGCAAAATGAACTTCCACAGAAAGTGGTGAATGTGGGTACACTTTGTTATCTAGGATTCTCCAGCATCTGCAGTTCCCATTATCTCTGATCACTTAAGAGTCACCCACATTGTTGTGAATCCAGAGCCAAATGTAGGCTCTTTTAACATTTAACAGACATTTAGATAAGTACATGAATTGGAAATGTTTGGAGGGATATCGGCCAAGTGCAGGTAGATGGTATATGTTTAGTTTGGGATCATGCTTAGCATGAACTTTTTGGGCCGAAGGGTCGGTTTCTGTACTATATGACTCTATGGCTCTCATTCTTCATAAAATCTCAGGCTAGACATTAGAGTAAATATATTTTTTTGTAACTACATGGGCCTCATTCTAGAGCAACTTGAAACAAATGTGACTTATCTCGTCTTAGCAATAGCCCCTTATATTCTCATGGTGGAATTTATCTTGAGATGTCAGTAAATTATCTTGTACAATACAGCCAACCTCTGCATGCACTGGGAAATGCCTGACACATGGGTTAAATTACATTCATCAGTCTGTGCAAGACTCAGTTGTACCTCTATAAGAAGTTATGAGTGCTGCATTTCACAAAATAAACACGAACCATAGAAAAAGTGCAACCCTAATTTGCTCGGGCAATATCAAAGATGAGGAAAAACTGGTCATCAGAGAAGAGAAAATTTAAAAGGGCAAGATGTAACAGAAATCTTTTAAAGTTTTGTAGGTGTTAAGAAGAGTGTATTGTGAAGGTTTATTTCTGTGATTCACAAGTTGATAACAAGGGGCACAACATTTAGGATTCAAGCAAAATCTTCCATCTCATGCAATATTTTACAATCTGCTTGGGAAACAACAAAAGCTGTCACAGCTAACAAAGTTCTCTCAAAATGCAGTGCATTGATATTATGTTGGTTAATGTGCCCAAATGTGGATGTGATAAAGTGCCCCAAAGAGCGGATGAGAAAAGTAGTGAATGAATAGCATTAGAAATATAAAGTCAGGACATTAGAAAATTTTTAATCTCCAAGCATTATTAGCCCAAGAAGCAATGTTGAAGCTAAACACTTTCTACTGCTTCAAATAGATGAGAAATTATAAATATTAACATGGATAGGCATCGATCAGCATACTTTGTAATTATTTTGCACAATGAGTGTGCATAGCCAACTTTAGATTTCATATGGCGATCACTCTAATTCTACAATTGTCAAAACGTAAGAATACTCTTCTAAAGTATTTCATAGACCTATAAATATAAAATGCAGACAATGTTATTCCCAAAATAAATGGAAAGGACTAAATTCTGAAAATACAACATGTAAGAATGGTAAAATAAAAATTAAGAGGATATGTTCATGGACAACTATAGTCACATTTATGAAAAAAGATCATTATTTTGGGCTTGAGTGTTACTTTGTAATTATCATAATATCAGTTAAACTTGAGTTCACTGTGCTGCAACAGTGAAACCTTATGATATTTCTTTCTGTAATTGTGCCATGAAATGGAAAAGCTGAAGATCAGTCTCTCAGCCATACAGGAGCAATTACAGAACTTGAAACTAATACTTGCTGAGACTAAGGTAAAACTGACAACAGTGAGCTAATTGTTTGCTCTGTATCAGTCATGGAAAGTATATCTATATAAACACTATAAAACAATGCATAATGCAATAAAAAATCACATTTATTACATAGAAACATAGAAGATAGGAATAGGAGGGGGCCATTTGGCCCTTTGAACCTGCTCGGATATTCATCACAATCATGGCTGATCGCCCAACTCAATAGCCTAATCCTGTTTTCTCCCCATAACCTTTGATCCCATTCGCCCCAAGTGCTACATCTAACTGCCTATTGAATACATTCAATGTTTTGGCATCAATTGCTTTCTGTGGTAATGAATTCCACAGGCGAACCACCCCTTGGGTCTTCTCATTTTCATCCTAAATGGTCAACCCTGAATCGTCAGGCTGAGACCCTTTGTTCTGGATGCACCCACCATCAGGAACATCCTCCCTGCATCTACCCTGTCTAGTCCTGTTAGAATTTTGTAAGTTTTTATGAGATCCCCCTCATTCGTCTGAACTCCAGCAAAAACAATCCTAACCTAGTCAGTCTTTTCTCATATGTCAGTCCTGTCATCCCTGGAATCAAACTGGTAAATCTTCATTGCATTCCCTTGAGGGTAAGAGCATCTTTCCTTACAAAAGGAGACCAAAACTGCACACGGTATTCTAGGTGTGGCCTCACCAAGGCCCTATATAACTGCAACAACACATCCCTGCTCCTGTACTTGAAACTTCTTGCAATGAAGGCCAACATACCATTTGCCTTCTTTATTGTCTGCCACACCTTCATGCTTATCTTCAGTGACTGGTGCACAAGACCACCCAGGACCCACTGCACACTCCCCTCTCCCAACTTACAGCCATTCGGGTAATAATCTGCCATCTTGTTTTTGCTTCCAAAGTGAATAACTTCACATTTATGCAAATGATATTGCACCTGCCATTGATTTTCCCACTAACCCAAACTGTCCAGTTCATGCTGAAGGATCTCTGTATCCTCATCCCCGTTCACCTTCCTCAACTTGGTATCATCTGTAGAGTTTGAGATTTTAGATTTGTTCCCTCATGCAAATCATTAATATACATTGTGAACAGCTGGGGTCCCAGCATCAATCCTTGTGGCACACCACTAGTTACTGCCTGCTAATTTGTAAAGGACCCATTAATTCCTGCTCTTTGTCTCCTCTCTGCCGACCAGTTTTCTATCCATCTCAATACACTTCTCCAATTCCAATGTGCTTTAATCTTGCACCATAATATTTTATGCAGGACTTTGTCAAATCTCAAACTCTAAAAATACCACATTGACTAGCTCCTCTCTGTCAACTCTACGAGTGACATCTTCATGGATTATAGCAGATTTATCAAGCATGATTTCCTGTACATAAATTCATGTCTGATCCTGGCACTGCTTTCTAAATGCTCCACTATAAAGTCCTTGGCAATGGATTCAAGAATTTCCCCCACTAATGATGTTAGGTTTACTGACCTATAATTCCCTGTTTTCTCTCTACCACCCTTTTTGAATTTCAGAGTGCCATTAGCTACCCTACAACCCGCTGTTCCAGAGTCTATGGAATCCTGGAAGGTGGCCACCAATGCATCCACTATTTCTACAGCCACTTCCTTAAGTACTCTGGGAGGTAGATTACCAGGCCCTGGGGATTTATCCTCCTTCAATCCCAACAATTTGGCCAGCAGCGTTTCTCTACTAATATTGATCTCCATCAATTCTTCCCTCACACTATGACTTGCATTCTCCAACATTTCTGGTATCTGATTTTTCCCTTTTTGTGAAGACAGAACTAAAGTACGTATTGTGTAACCAGCTTGGCTATGCTACAAGGAAAAGATTGATTAGTTTTGATCTCAAAACTGGTGCTGGCAAAATGAAGAAGAAACTTAAATTTGTAAAGAATGATAAGTGATTAATTCAATTTCTTTTTGAAATTTCATTTTAGTGGGACTCTTGCCAAGGTGGCTGAGAGGTCACCACCTGGACAAATATTAAGCTACCATGTCCAAATGTGTAAGCAAACTGAATGAACGATATTGTCGAAGCTTCTTGAGTTATTGGTTGCAGCTGTATTAAAGTTAATGTAGCTTGTAAAAGTAAGCATCCAAAGATTGTCCAAGAAATTTGGAACTGGTGGGATAGAGGGGGAAAAAGGTGAGTTAGAGTTGTCATTTTTTAATCAATTACTTAAAACATAAAAGCTGTAGCTTGAGAAGTTTACAAAAGCAACGTTATTTAACACTAATACAAGGGAATCAGTCAAAAGATGGTATCGAAGAATGGAAGAAACAACATTTTATGTTACTAGTCAAATCAATGTTATTAAATAAGTTCCGAAATAGGTACTTGCTCTGTAAACAGAGCGACTGTAGAATCTTGAATAAAATAACGCATAGACTGATAGACATTTACAGCACAGAAGGAGGGCATTCAGTCCATCGTATCCTTACAAGTCAACCCAGATCTGTCTATACTAATCTAATTTTCCAGCTCTTGGCCTATATGCCTACAGTCTATGGCAGCATTAGTGTATCTCTAAATACTGCTAAAATTTTTACAAGAATTTGTACTCTTTCAGGTAATTAGTCCCGGATTCCCATCACCCTCAGGGAGAAAAGAAAACTCACCTCAACAGTCTTCATAGGTTTCTACTTCTTGTCTTAAATCTATGCCCCCTGGTTAAGGACCACTTGGATATTAGGCTCGTGTGAAGCGGGAACGGTCAGTAAGCTGGAGGCTCGAGTACAGCGGGGACAGTTGTTGGACTGTGGACTAGTGTGAGCGGTCAATGGCTTGCAAGCCCCCTGGAAGTCCCCTGCACTGATCTACTGAAAGACTGTAATGGTTATCTTTTCTCATTTTTCTAACCTATACTATGAACAACATTTTCCCTTTCTTTTTCCCTTTATTTCTGTACTTTGTATCTAAGATCTGCACCTAGGTACTTTGTACATAAGATGGCACCATATGGGGAAACATTGTAAACTTTACACTCTTCTCCTCTACTTCTATACTTGAGTACACATGATAATAAAGGATATTCTATTCTATTCATCTATTGTATCTTTTTGATCTTATCAGCATATTATACAGTTTTAGCATAGCCTCCCTGCACTTTTATTTTATGCCTCATCTAATAAAGACAAGTATCCCACATGCATTCTTAACTATCTTATCTATGTGCCCCTACCAATTTCAGCAATCTGTTGATGTCCACACTAATATCCTTCTGTCTTCAGTACTTTCCAAGTTCCTACCATTCACAGTGCAACCTCTTGCCTTGTTTGCCCAACGCAGGTGCATTACCTCAACATTTCTGATTGAGTTCCATTTGCCACTGCCTGCCTAGTTGACCAGTCTGCTCGTATCTCCTGCAGTTCATGACTATCATCAATACTTAACAGACTACCAATTTTCATGTCATCCGTGAATTACTTGACCATACCTCCTACGATTAAGTCCAAATCATTTTTTGTACACTGTCTACAGCAAGGCCCTTAGCACTGAGTCCTGTGAAACTCCACTGGAAACAATTTTCTAGTCAGAGAAGCATTCTTTTAGCATCACCCTCTGCTTCATACCTCTCAGCCAATTTTAGATCCAATGTAGATCTAGTCTTGTATCCAATAGGCCTTTACTTTCCTGACCATCTGCCATATGGGATCTTATTAAAAATCTTCCTAAAGTCGATGTAGACCACATCAAATGCTCTAATTGCATCTGCAGTCCTGGCTACTTCCTCAAAAATTTGAACAGATTTGTCATAGGCCATTTCCTTAACAAATTCATGCTGACTATCCCTGACTAAGCTGCATCTCTACAAATGTAGATATATATCTTGTCCTTCAAAATTCTTTCTAAAAACTTCACATCGCTAAGCTTAGACTGATTAGCTTGTATTTGACTGGTCAATCCCTTTCTTCCATTTTTTAATAATGAGGTAAATTTATCTGTCTATAAGACATAAGCAGAAATTAGTCCATTCAGCCATCAAATCTGCTCCACCATTCAAACATGGCTGATAAGTCTCTTAACCCCATTCTCCCACTTTCTCCCCACAACCCTTGATCCCATTGACCATGACGAACCTATCTATCTCTGTCTTAAATATACTCAATGACATGGTCTCCACAGCCTTCTGTTGCAGTCAATTCCATAGATTCACCACTGTCCAGCTAAAGAAGTTTCTCTTTATCTCCGTTTTAAAAGGTCTCCCCTTTACTCTAAGGTTGTGTCCCTCTAGTCTCTCCGACCAATGGAAACATTTTCCCAACATCTACTCTGTCCAGGCCATGCAGTGTTCTGTAAATTTCATTTAGATCTCCCCTCATCCTTCTAAACTCCATTGTGTATAGACCCAGAGTCCTCAAACGTTCCTCATATGTTAAGCTTTTCATTCCTGGGACCATTCTCGTGAACGTCCTCCTGAAGGCCTCCAGTACCTCACCTGTGGCCAGAGGGGAATTTGAAATTTCTCCTAGGAACCTAGTATTTTCTTTCTTGCCTTTCCCAACATTTTGGCGTACACCTTATCATGGTCTGTGGACTTACCTACTTTTAAGGCTGCTAAACTTACTTAGAATCTTAGAATCTTTGCAGTGCAGAAAGAGGCCATTTGGCTAATTGAGTCAACACCAATCCTTCAAAGAACATTCTAGTGACATCCCCTTTCCATGAACATATAAATAATAAGCCTAATTCCATTTATATTTTATTTCCAATTTTCCAGGACAGAAGCTACATTTCTAAGTGTTTTATTCCACAATATTTGTTTGAAACACCTTGTGTTGATTGTAGTTTGATAGGGAGAATTTTTTTTAAGCATTTATGCCTGATTTTCATATTTTGATACAGGGCTATGACTGAGTCTTCGCTGAAAAATGGACAGAATTACCAGGTTGATGTGTCTGGTCATACAGTACTCAGAAAAGATAGAGCAGCAGATAAAAGATGTTGGCATGGGGGTGCTCATAATATTGATCTTGAAATCAGCTTTGGCAGTGAGGAGGTATGACATCTTGGAAGGATCATTAAATGAGGCCATAGGAGTAGAAGCAAAAAACATAAAAGGGTTGGACACGGTTGGACTTCAGTTCGAGGACTCCAGACAGTCAAGGAAAGCTAGTGGGCCAAATATGAAATCAAACCTTGGAGAAGTATAACAATAAAAAGATGACAATAATAGGATATTTAACTATCCAAATATTAACTGGGATAGTTTAAATGTGCAAGAAAGCAAAATTCTTAAATTTCATCCAAGAGAACTATTTTTAGCCAGTATGAAGGCAAGGGAGGGGGCCTAATACTGAACCTGATATTCAGAAATGAGACCTGGGGGAGTGGAAAGTATTACAATAAAGGAGCATTTTGGAAATAGTGACTGGAACTCAATCTCATTTGGGATAGTTATGGAAATTTAAAAGTTTGGAGTGGCAAATAAAAGTTTTAAACTGAGAAAGATCTAAATTTAGTAAGAAACAATACGGCCAAATTGGATTGGGAGTAGCTACCTGTAGATAAAACTGCGTCAGAAGATGGAAGGCATTTTAGAAGGAAATAGTGAGAGGATGGAGCAGATATATTCCAATGAAGACAAGAATGAGACCAAGGCTGAAGAACCCTGAAAGCCCACGCACATAAAGGTTAGGATTAAGAAAAAGAAAAGCCTATGGAAAGTAATAAGGGCTCTGCATGGCAGACTCCAGAGAAATATAAAAAGTGTAGCAGAACGTAGAAAGAAAATTAGGAAAGCTGGGGATAGTTCATGAGAAAGCATTGGATCATGTTAGTGATTTACCAAAATTGCTATTTCAAGCTTTTAAATGTGAGTCTGAAAGGAAATATGGGCAAGAAAGAAATAACGTACAAATTGGGTTTTGGAACAATAATAATACAATATTGTCCATGAGAGTGATTTTTCACCTTGTTTGTTAGAAAAAAATCTTGAAAGTTGCATTTCTCATTCTATTTTGCCTGTAGAATATTAATTCAGACAGCACAACCTTTTCTCTTAAAAGTATTTAAGCATAACCTCTGGATTAATTCAATAAAGCGTTTGGAGAAAGAATTTACCTTTTCTAATTTATTAATTAGAGTTTTTTAAATTAAAAATGGTTTTGGGCTGTTTTCTGAACATGTAAAAATCTCTTGAAGGCAAGTGTTCCACATATTTGAAAGACAACCTACCACCTAGAAGGTCAAGAGCAGCAGATACATCGCAACATCACCATATCAAGTTTCCCTCCAAGATGCGTATTATTCAGAGCTCACAGAGTTTTTATAAAGTCAGAAAATGTATGAATATAGCAGCCAAAACATAACTGCTATCCATGCTCCTTTAATAGCTTAACTCCCTTAGAATATGGGCATTCCAATTATGCAGCAACATGAAAAATTCAATGGTAAAAAAAATTCATAGGATTTTGAAGGAAGAACATTTTAATCAATAAATTGGAAACAGTGCTTTTTTTCCCTATTCATTTTATGGAATTAATTCAGATGTTAGGGAAGAATAGATTTCCTAATTTTTTAAAAAAATGCTGTCCTTTCACCCTTGCTGGGTCAAAATCCTGCAACTCTCTTCCTTTACTGTGGTTGTAACTGCATCATATGCACTGCAGAGATAGCAAGAACTGCAGATGCTGGAGTCAGAGACAACACAGCAAACAGGTGGAGAAACACAGCAGGCCAGGTAGCATCAGAGGAGCAGGAATGTTGACATTTTAGTTCGAGACCTTTCTTCAGAAAATGGGTCCTGACCTGAAAAGTCAACTTTCCTGCTCCTCTAATGTTGCCTGGCCTGCAGTGTTCCTCCTGCCTCATACTGTGTTGTCTCATATGGGCTGCAGTGGTTCAAGAAGAAGACTCAACATCACTTTCCAGGGGCCATTAGGAGCATTAAATGTTGTCTTAGCCAGAGGCATCCCATATCTTATGAACAAAAAATTTCTAGACTTACAACTAGAATTGTAGCTCCATCATAGGATCATGCTTTGCAAATTAGAAGTAGCCTGTATTTCAAAACAAGTTGGTGTCCGTCTAACAACACCACTTGGATTTATATAGGACGTTTAACTTATTAAAATATTCAAAGATATGTAGCATTATTAAGCAACGTTAGACATCTAAAATACATTAAGATATACATTTCAAGGAGCATTCTTCAAAAAAGAAAGCTGTAGAAAGTCACAAGCTTCATGGAGACAGTTTCGGAGATTAAGGCCTTTTTAGATGAAGGCATGATCCAATAGTAGAGCTATTTAAATTGGGGACACACAAGACACTGGAATTGGAGGACCTTAGATATCATGGATGATTGTAGAGCAGGATATGATTGCAGAGATGGAAGGGATCAGGACATGGCAGGTTTTTATTACAATGATGAGTGTATTAAAATGGAAGCATTGCTAAAATGGAAGTAAATTATGGTTTGTAGGTGTAAGGTTTGAAAGAGCAAGTGCAACCTCAGATTTATGTAGGTTGAAAATACAAGACTTTCCTTGGGCAAGTCAAATCTCATGGTAACAAAAACATGAATGAGGGTTTAAGCAGGGCATGGGCTGAGACAAGAATTCATAGCCACAGAGCGCAGTAGAGGCGGGGACATTAAATGTCTTCAAGGCGGAGATTGATAAATTCATGATCTTGCAAGGAATCAAGGGCTATGGGGAGAGTGCAGGGAAGTGGAGTTGAAATGCCCATCAGCCATGATTAAATGGAGGAGTGGACTTGATGGGCCGAATGGCCTTACTCCCACTCCTATGTCTTATAGTCTTACGGTCCAAGAATGATGTTGGACAATGTTACAGATGTGAAAATAGATAGGCTTATTGATGGCAGGTTTCAAATATGATGTTAAGATTTTGAATTGTGTGGTTCCACTCGTAAAAAGCTCTCTTACAACGATAGCATTTTCCAGGGTAACAGCTTCAGTAGTTTGGCAAGTAGTGCTGATGTTATTATCATTTGGTTAACCACTGTTAAAACCAAACCCACCACTTGCTCCTCTTGGATACCTGTTTTCATATGTTCTTCTCTGTGATAAATTTGTTTCAATGTATGCAGAACTCACTATCATCTGATTTAAATACAAAAGGCAAAATATTGTCTGCCTGATTCATTTGTGGGTTTCTTGCCACCTCTTTGAGGGACAACAGTACATACATAGATGAAGATACAGCGGAGATATTTGCAGCTCTATTAAGCACAATTATTTTATTAAATACTTAAATAATTAACACATTTTTATCTACTAGAGATATCTCAATCACTTTCCTTCATGTCGTTATTTCTGTAATTAAACCCAACTATTATTACTTGCGAGAGACCGCAGCTGGCCAGGCTGAAACTCTGCTCAGCGTCTTCACCATGCCTCCTGACGCTGGTACTTCTTGCAACGTTAATCTTCAAAGTTATGCTGCACAAAAGGCATTCCTTCAGGTTCTTTATACACAAGTCTTTGTGCCAAGTATGTGCCTTATACAGACTTAATCATGCCTAAGAGTGATCCTGAATGTTTGGCAAATGTATGCCTTGTTTGGACTTATCTATACACTTGAGCAATCCCAAATATTTTGTCTAATCATATGCCTTATTTGGTAGAGGCAACAGTTACTGATTTCCTGCAGTTTTAACTCTTAGTAGACCCTGACTCAATGCTATTCAATTTGCAAAACAGCCCTTTGTCAACCCTCTTATCAGTGCCTGTTATCTTCAGCCATATCCAACAATCTATTTTGAGAAATTAATCTCTGTTGATAAAATAGAAAGAAACTTGGTAATATAGCAGCTTAATATATAGGTGATCTATGTGATACATGGTCTTTGGCTAGGTAAGTAACATAGGATTAGGAGTAGGCCGTTTAGATAGTTGGATTTCCCACTAGTTACAATTGTTGTTTCAGTACATATTTTATGAGCTTGTAAGCTCCAAATTTCATGCCATCTATTTTTAAATGTTGAATGCAACACCTTTGATTTCAAAGCCAAAATGCCACCTAACTTCTCACTATCTTATAGCTTTCGTAAAGCTTGAGTCAATATAAATGCAATGTTGCTAAAATTATTACAGAAGCCTGGAAAGCCACATAAATATTTTAGCTGTTTGAGATTGATTTACATCATGTTTATCCATGAAAACATGAGTTTACATAATTCAAGATATCCAAATTTCATTGAGATAATACCATTTCTGTGAATGTGGGCAGCTACTATTTAACTATACAGCAATTCTATAATTGATTCTCCATTACAGTACTACTCTCCTGCAATATGTAATTGAAATGACATTTACATTATTTAATCTCACTGTTCTTATCAAATGCAATATGTGATCTTGCCCATAAACAGACAAAATTGGAGGACAGCATAGTGAAGGAAGCATTAAAATTGGATCATTCAGGAAAACAGAATTGTAGATAAACTAATTTTTCCTAATCAGACAAGCAAGGCTTTTAAAAGTTGTTGTTTTTGGTTTACCAACTTTGAAGAGTATGCTGCACAAGAATTTTGTTTTGTGAATTGTGGCTTTTATTGTTGTTGTAGCTTTCCACCAAATACTCTGCGGCACATTGCTGTACTCGGCTCATCTGTATTGCTGATTAAGTATCTCAGAGCAAATATCCCCAGCTCAGCTCATGCCACACAGGTTTGAGAATCATGGACTTGTTCAGCTGTCTAGTTAAGAGAGACAGTCTTAATCCACTTGGCCACTTAGGAGATTCCATACCTCAGTACACACCATCTCTGCATCAAATACTCTTTTGCTTCCTTGGGGAATCAGTGTCCTAGCCAGCTGCTTTCTGGATTTATCCTATAGCTCCAATGGGAAACTATCTCAGTTATTTCCATCACCTGCTTGGCCTTCTAATACAGGCAAATTGACACTAACATGGAAATGTATTGCAAAAAGTAGTTGCTAAATGTCTGCAAAAAAAGTGAACGTGCAGCATGTCTTTCCTGTATGTCAAGCAATCTGATTAGCCTTGACGTAGTGATGAAGACATTAACAAAGAAGGCACATTAATTTAACAGAATAATGAGTTGGTTCCATCAATCAATACTCATCAGCAACCAGTGTATAAAATATACTGCTACTTTCTCAAAATTGTTTTGCCGCATTGTTTGGACAATGACGTCAGGGAAACATTGCAAGGATCCAGAGGTGCTTTGCCTATTTAAAAAAAATATTTTGAGTTTACCTATCTAGCACAAGCTGTAGAAGCTAACAATGGAGTTATATATATATTATATATGTTTAGAAATCATAGAATTAAAATCAAGACAGTGGATGTACCAGATCTGAATATTGCATGTGCATGTATAAGAGATAAAGAGCAAGACAGGCCATGGAGTACTGGAATTTGTCCTGGAGATCATTTCTGTCAAAGATAATTGCTATAGTGCAGCTGGGAAACCCAGAACAATGGTTTTCTTATTGTCCTACAGAATTTAGCTATCGTCCGTCAATACAAGTTCAAATCTAGCTATTAGAGGCATAGTTCCCTTTTTGGAATAGTTGAGAAGGAAACACAGATGACCAGCAGACAAGCCCAAAATGACATGAGGAAACCTCTGTTTATGCAGCGAGAAGGTTTGACTTGGAATGCATAGCATGATACAGCAGTGGAGCCAAATTCAATCGTGACTTTCAAATATGAATTAGAAAAGCGCTTAAAAGTGACAATAAAAACAGAGTTACAAGGAAAGGGCATGTCAGTGGGACAAGCTTGATTTCACTTGCATATGGATAGCATGAGCTCAATGGGTTGCATGGCTTCTTTTGTGTTGTAACACTCTATGGGCCAAACTTAATGATCCACCTTCAGTGAGCTTGAAGGCGGAGGGCTCATTAAATTCAGTGTACAGCTTGCCAATGTCTAACACCCACCTCTGTCACCATCATAATTCTTGCAGCATGGAGGCAGCATTGAGCAAATGAAGGTCATTAAGTAGCTAATTAATACTCATCTGGGGGCCTCATCCTGACACAGTTCTAGCAATAGGCAAATAGGCTCCAAGGGAAATTGCAGTCTAACTTCTGACAACAGAATTATCTTAGACACTGGTGTAAATCTTCATCTGTTTTCTTAAAGGTGCAGTTCAAGCAATTCAGATCTTATGATTCACTTACATCAAGCTGTTTTGGTACAATAAAAATAGATGCCTTAACTTTTAGGTAACTGTTTTATATAAAATGTTGATTGTCCATATTGTTATTTATGAGAGATAATGGGAACTGCAGATGCTGGAGAATTCCAAGATAATAAAATGTGAGGCTGGATGAACACAGCAGGCCAAGCAGCATCTCAGGAGCACAAAAGCTGACGTTTCGGGCCTGGACCCTTCATCAGAGAGGGGGATGGGGAGAGGGAACTGGAATAAATAGGGAGAGAGGGAGAGGCGGCCCGAAGATGGAGAGAAAAGAAGATAGGTGGAGAGAGTATAGGTGGGGAGGTAGGGAGGGGATAGGTCAGTCCAGGGAAGACGGACAGGTCAAGGAGGTGGGATGAGGTTAGTAGGTAGATGGGGTTGCGGCTTGGGGTGGGAGGAAGGGATGGGTGAGAGGAAGAACCGGTTAGGGAGGCAGAGACAGGTTGGACTGGTTTTGGGATGCAGTGGGTGGGGGGGAAGAGCTGGGCTGGTTGTGTGGTGCAGTGGGGGGAGGGGACAAACTGGGCTGGTTTAGGGATGCAGTAGGGGAAGGGGAGATTTTGAAACTGGTGAAGTCTACATTGATACCATTAGGCTGCAGGGTTCCCAGGCGGAATATGAGTTGCTGTTCCTGCAACCTTCGGGTGGCATCATTGTGGCAGTGCAGGAGGCCCATGATGGACATGTCATCTAGAGAATGGGAGGGGGAGTGGAAATGGTTTGCGACTGGGAGGTGCAGTTGTTTGTTGCGAACTGAGCGGAGGTGTTCTGCAAAGCGGTCTCCAAGCCTCCGCTTGGTTTCCCCAATGTAGAGGAAGCCGCACCGGGTACAATGGATGCAGTATACCACATTGGCAGATGTGCAGGTGAACCTCTGCTTAATGTGGAATGTCATCTTGGGGCCTGGGATAGGGATGAGGGAGGAGGTGTGGGGGCAAGTGTAGCATTTCCTGCGGTTGCAGGGGAAGGTGCGGGGTTGGAGGGCAGTGTGGAGTGAACAAGGGAGTCACGGAGAGAGTGGTCTCTCCGGAAAGCAGATAGGGGTGGGGATGGAAAAATGTCTTGGGTGGTGGGGTCGGATTGTAAATGGCGAAAGTGTCGGAGGATGATGCGTTGTATCCGGAGGTTGGTAGGGTGGTGTGTGAGAACGAGGGGGATCCTCTTAGGGCGGTTGTGGTGGGGGCGGGGTGTGAGGGATGTGTTGCGGGAAATACGGGAGACGCGGTCAAGGGCGTTCTCGACCACTGTGGGGGGAAAGTTGCGGCCCTTAAAGAACTTGGACATCTGGGATGTGCGGGAGTGGAATGTCTTATCGTGGGAGCAGATGCGGCGGAGGCGGAGGAATTGGGAATAGGGGATGGAATTTTTGCAGGAGGGTGGGTGGGAGGAGGTGTATTCTAGGTAGCTGTGGGAGTCGGTGGGTTTGAAATGGACATCAGTTACAAGCTGGTTGCCTGAGATGTAGACTGAGAGGTCCAGGAAGGTGAGGAATGTGCTGGAGATGGCCCAGGTGAGCTGAAGGTTGGGGTGGAAGGTGTTGGTAAAGTGGATGAACTGTTCGAGCTCCTCTGGGGAGCCAGAAGCGGCGCCGATACAGTCATCAATGTACCGGAGGAAGAGGTGGGGTTTGGGGCCTGTGTAGGTGCGGAAGAGGGTTATTTATGATACAGGTTTTTAAGTCAGAAATTACATATTGAATAAATAGCATGTTAAAGAGAAGCTTAATATGAAATTGTCTTGGAGGTAATGCCAATTTCACTGCAGAAGCAAAAGCATCCTTCAGGAATAACATACATTGCCTGTGTACATGGTAAAAGAAAGTAAGAACTCAGATTTTTTACAATACCTTAAACAACATTGCAATTGATGAATTGCTTTTGAAGAGTAGTCACTGTTATTTTCTAAGCATATGTGGGAGTCAATTTGCTCTCATACATTTTCTTAATTACCTTGGAGAACATTCTTTACTTTCAGTGGTTTTTACATAGTAAGCAAACACTTTCTGAACTGTTTAATGAGCTAACAAAGGAGCTGGAATGCTGTCCTCCAGCAAATTCCATGTGATCACTGCCACTGCAGGTTTCTACTATTTTTCCCCACCTGTGCTGATATGAATTCTCAGAACAACTGGTGTATCAATCAGCAATTGCTAAAACATTTTTAAAAAATACACCTAATTTTCTCAAGACAGCGAATGCTGCATCTGCTTCCGAACAGGGCTATGGAAACTAAGAATTAAGCAGGGCTTTTTATCATGCTGTTTTTTCTCAGCATCATGAGGGGCTGTCAACTATGATTGCATTACCTATTTGGATGCCATTTCTGAAAATACATGTCAAATCCTGATGGGAAAGGCTTTGAAAAGCGCACATGACTTCCACCAATCACATAAAATCAAGTCTATGCTAACAACAAATTCCATTTAAACAGTATTGCCAAGATAGCAAAATCAGCATTGGGCCAGAGGTTGAAATTGCTGGAAAAACTCAGCAGGCCTGGCAGTATCTGTGGGGAGAAAGCAGAGTTAATGTTTTGAGTCCAGTGAGCTTAATCAGAACTGCAATTTGTTCAACAATTCCTGTTTTTGTTTCAGGTCTCCAGCATCTGAAGTCAGTTTCTTTGCTTGGGTCAAAGATGCTTGGTCATAAAAGTGAGCTTTAGGAAGCAAACTTTAAGGACAGCTTTAATGACAAAGAGGTTTCATGAAAGCAATTCCATATGGTTAAACCAAGGGAACTGAAAATCCGGTATCAATGGTGCTGCAAGGATGTAGAAGATACCAGAACAGCTTTTAAACAAAATGCTGTGGTTACTGTCTGCCTATGTCTTACAGTGCCCAGAGAGTGTGATGGAATTGATTGTTAAACTATTAAATAGTATTATGTTATTTTTAACCTGCTAATTTATTTATGGCCTCTTGCATCATGGTGGCTCACAGTTGTTACAAATCTGGTATTAGTCAGCTTTTCAATTTTGCTTATAACTAACTGTCCTGAAGTCACAAGAACAATATTGATTAGATTCTCTTTTAGTTTCCTCTACTTACCTTCAGGAAGTACATTGACTGAATGCCATGCTGCTCTTAATAGATCTGGATGAGATAGCTCATCAAACTAGGAAAAAATGTAAACAAAGGATTTGCATTTTTTAAAGCTTCCAGCCATCTCAAAACCATTTAGAGTCAATGAAGCACTTCTCTGAAATATAGTCACTACTGTAGGTTTGGACACATTGACAGTGCATTTGCATATAGCATCTTATGCAAGTAAGAAGAACAACGTGATGATTACTAAATAATCAGTTATCTTGTCTTGTCGATTAAAAGATAAATGTTGGCCAGGCCCTCAGGGACAACATTCTTCTTGCTTTGAAGTAATCTCTTGGGGGTCATTTACATCTCTCTGAGTGAGGGCACTTGAGGCTCTGTTGTCTCATCTCAGATCCATTCAATATTTCTCTAATTATTGCATTGAAAGTTCAGAGTTGATTTTATCCCCAATTTCTGGGCTGAGACAAAAAGTCTGACCTTCCTGGCCACGTGGTGAGTATGCTGCTAACTGAGCCATGTCTAACACATTTGATTATACTCATGTTTTTGCTCGTTGCTTTACACCTACCAAGGGAAAATGAGCATGATTGTCATTTTATCATTATCCAATGCCCACTTAAATTAGAGATTCTTTTCCCCCAAACTCCTAGAATCCCGACAGTGTGGAAACAGGCCATTTGGCCCAACAAGTCCACACTGACTCGTCCAGAGAGCATCCTACACAGGCCTACCCCTACCACCTATCCCTGTAATTCCAATGGTTAATCTACCGAGTCTACACATCCCCTGGACACTATGGGCAATTTAGCACAGTCAATCCACCAAACCTGCACATCTTTGGGCTATGGGAGAAAACCCACAAAGGTACAGGGAGAATGTGCAAACTCCACACAGTCATGCAAAACTGGAATTGTTCCCAGGTCCCTGGTGCTGTGATGCAGCAGGGCTAACCCCTGAGCCACCTTCTCAGTGGAGTAGCTTAAGATAACAAAATCCTAATAAAGATACAACTGTTCACCACAATGCATCTAGGTCAGGTTTTCTAGGGACTGTGGATGGAAATAGTCAAATTGGAAATGTTTGTAAAATTGACCCTTTAATAATTCATCCAATTTTGTGACTGAAATAAAGGAAAGACAGAACACATGTAACAAAGCACATATTTTACCCAAAAGTAATTGTATTGCAGCCAGTAACTGAAATTTGTCATCAGTAGACTGATTGCAATTAGTTTGCTGAGTATTTAAAAACTGGACACCTTTATATTTCAATCATTACTTTGAATTTGTTTTTTTTCTTTAATTAAGTATGTTTTGCTGGATTCCAATGTATAAGCATAAATGTAATTAATGTGCATTGTCAGGCATTCAGGATGAACACTAGAAGAAGGGAACAACATACTGCACTTAAAAAAAAATGGGCTGGATCTTACCAGAAATTGGCTATGTATCATTTCCTTGAGAGTTCTCCTTAGCATAACCTTGTGTGTTTTCTGAAGAAGGGCCCTGACCCAAAACGTCAAGCTTTCCTGCTCCTCTGATGCTGCTTGGCTGTGTTCATCCAGCTTCACACCGTGTTATCTCACATTCTCCAGCATCAGCAGTTCCTACTATTTCTTGTTTTCTCACACTCTAATTCCAAATGCACCTTGTTGACCACATACCCATATGGTACGCTGCCTGTCTAATGCTAGCCAGATTTTCCAACTCACAGTAGACAGAAGTTTCACCTTTGTCAGGCTATGCCAGGATTCCTGGCACTGCAGCAATATTTAAAAGGCCCGTCATGCACCAAGTCAAGGGATGGCAGTCTGGAACATGACATTTGTCCAGGACATGACAAATAAGAAGAAATTGTTGATCCACTTTGAGGATAGGCAGCTCAAAGTCTTGGTAAAGAGGGTGTTACAGAGAATGGCCCTTGTTCCCAGAGGACTAGGGAAGGCTACATCAACAGATAATGCCAGCCAGATCTGAGGTTACAACCTAGGTCTGTGCAGTCTCTATTGTTTGGAGAAGAAATGCCAAAGGAAGGCCAATTACCCTCTCCACTCCATGAAAGTAAGGGTCTCCATCTTGTCTCTGCTCCCTCACACTCATTCTATCTCTGCTACTGCATCTATGCTGCACTAGGGCTCATGTCTACTCTTGTCACTAATGCCTGCAACATCTTCCCTCACTTGTGGTCACTTACCCCAACTCCTACTAACATTACTAACATGCTTGGTCTCTGTGTTGCCGCTTCTCTTTTTTGGGAATCCTCACCATCTTTCCACAAACTGCATGACAGTAAGAGCTGTGCCAGTCAATTTCATTTTTCTAAACCCTCCCTGTCTCTCATTTCAGGAGAAAACAGCCCATAATCAGGGATAGAGAGCCAGAGTCAGTAGTAGATTCCTGTCCATGCTCACCCACTATGATCAGAGGATCTTTGCCTTCAATTGCGAGGACCAGGACCAGCAGAAACATCCATGTCCCAACAACTAAGTAAGAAGAATTATCCATTGATGTACTACTCTTCGTTTCCCTCACTTTCAGTGTATTCTTAACACACCACAATCTTCACCCATTGTTTGTAACACATTCTCTCTCTTTTGTCTCCTGAAGGAACAAGAGACATTACCCATGATCATTGTGGTCAAGAAGGTAATGCTGCAAGACATGTCCATCTCTGCCTTTGAGAAAGAGGGCACAGACTGCTCACAGGATGACCCTGCAAAACTGCCTTCTGCATGCCTGAGCAGCTCAGATACTGACAGATCAGTGAGCAATTTAGTGAAATTAGAGTTGGGAGAACCTGCTGGTGAGCACGCCACTGCTATGTTTCTGCATATGGTCACTGGCACACAGAGGTCTGCCAGATAGCTGCCAACTGTCCAGCCCTAGGCAGGATATGATCCCCTAGTGGTCTCATTAACATACACATGCAGACACAAGGGGGACAAGTATGTGTGTCAGGGACACTGAGAAACCAAAGGTTGCAAGATAACAGCAATGCCATTATTACCCTGCTGCCTCTGGCATGTGAATGCCTGGCTGCCTCCCTCAACAGTTTGGTAGTTGCAATGAAGAGCCAGGGCTGGCAATCTGCTGGATATGTGCATCCCTGCTCTTCATCCCTCAAGCCACTGGAGCTCAGCACCACAATGAAGCCAACATGGATGAGAGACCTAACCTCATTCCGGGTGCCCCATCCTAACAAGGGTGTTGATACATTCCAAAGATTTTGCCCCGATCCAGTGCAACATGTCCGGGGAATGGTATTACAATGAAAAGTACTAGTGTGCTCGAAATGTAGCTTTGCAGTGCAGAAGGGCACAGTATGTGGATTGCGATATACCACGATGATGTGTTGAGACTGGTATGTGTCCTATGTCATTGTCGATGGATAGGAGCAGCATTCTATGGGCTGCTGCCTATGAATGTGCCCTGAGATATTGTTATCTGATGTCCAGAGGAACAAACAGCAAGCTAGTGTTGCCAGGTAACCACATTGTAATTCAGGTTGGTAATTTTCAATGTCTTTCAATCTGGTGGGTGGGAGAATGGGAAATGATACTGTTTGAGGTGAGATTAAATAGTAATGAGAATGATAATCCATGAAAGTAGGTGGCTCACCTCTCACTAGCGAGAATCTTATTTTGTCCTCCAACACATTTGAAAATGAGAATTTTTGATCTTGCCATTGAGAAATCCCTCACTGGACATCTCCCCGAATTTCCAAAATTTCTCACCATAGCCCATGTTGTTTGGTGACTGAGAAGCTTCTGCTCAGAGTATTGGATCAATGTTGAGTCCATTATGTTGAAGTAGTGCATTTGCTTTGAAGTTTCTTTTTGTTGTGACATCTCATTTTTACTCTTTCTTCATCCCCAGTTGGTATAAGTGTCACCATACTGTTTACTGATCTCAGAGAGCAGGCTGTGCAAATTTCACGATATCACCATCCAGGATTTCCTGTTGTCCAGTATATTTTGTATGCTGGGTAAGTGCCCTGTGATCCAAGCTTGGAATGCTGTAAATGCAGAGTTGTACATGATGACTCTTGGCATGAAAGTTTTATGCAGAGTGTTTGGTACTTTCTGTTCAACATGGGCACCATGCTAACTAACAGTTGAGTAATAACTGATATACTAACAGGTCTCATGGTGTTATGGCAGGCATGTATTATAGATTTTAAGGACAACTGTTTTAAAAGATACATTTTTTGCTTTCATCTTTTAAATAGAGTTTTTAAAATATCTTTAGAAATTTAGGTTTGGACAAATTTCTTGGCATCTTTCTGAGTCTTTTTTCGATCTGATTAGAATCTTTTATCCTTAGAATTAACCACAGAATTGTTAAAATGTAAGACATTCCAGTGATGTCCACTGAATCTTCTAAAGATGTGAAAAATCATTCCATCTGTGGCAATAGCACAAAGTCAAATGGCTTCTTCAAATCCATTTCAGCATGATTGCTTTCCTTTTCTTTCTTCTGGAAATGTGACCAACTGGTGTTGCACAGCAGTCATTTTGACTTTTGAAACGTATAAGGTTTGACTGATATAGCCATTAAGGGGCAGACCACCAAAGAAAAGCTCTCAAAGATGTCATCAGATAGGGTTCAGGCCAAGACAGCATCAAAAGGAATGTACTCAGAAATGAGCTGAACATCTATCAAAATAGTCCGTGCAATCTGCAAGTGCAGCAACCACAGAAAGTGTAAGACACATGAAAACTTCTTTCTTTCCCACAACCTATTGGTTCTACCTGCATTGGTAAGGTCAGGTTATTTGATCACATAAACATCATAGCTGTTGAACATGATTTTGAATTCCAATACTTTCACTTTGGATGTTAAAATATTAAGAACGAATAGACCTGCAATGATCTTAGAGACTCATCTTATTTTTGTTTTTACGTTTTACCTTTTCTACTTTCAATCTTTGCACATGACCAATAGTTCTCACTTTGACTTGAATAACTACAAGACCATAAAATATAGGAGTCTAATTTGGCTAATCATCCCAGCAAGTCCACTCTGCCATTTGACCATGGCTGATATGTTACTCAACCCGATTCTCTTGCCTTCTCCCCATAACCCTTGATCCACTTACTAATCAATAAGTCTTAAGTCTATTTGTCTTAAGTACACTCAGTGACTTGGCCTCCACAGACCTTCATGGTGATGCTTTTCCACAAATTAACCAATCACTGGCTGAAGAAATTCCTCCTCCTCTCAGTTCAACAGGGTATCCCTTCACTCTGAGGCTGTGACCTTGGCAGCAGTGTGGACCGTGTAACAGCTGCATTGTAGAAACTCACAAAGGGTCTTCTGGCAACACTTTCCAAACCTATGATCGTTAACAGAAAGAACGGTAATAGCAGAAAATGAATACAAACACAACCAACAGCCAGTTCTCCTGCAAGCCACAATTCACCCTGACTTGGAGCTATATTGCTGTCCCTTTTGTAATAAAGGGACGGTTGACCCCATCCTCCCCCACTCCTGAGAATGAAAACCAAAACACCCCAAGAGGACCACCTCACTCTATAATCTATAAAAGGAGTGTGAAAAGTGGCGTAACCTGTTTTTCAGCAACTTCCAGTCGTTAAATAAAATAAATCCCTGACACTCACGTTAAAATCATCAAGTAACAAGTAATAAACAAATTAACTAAACTATTAATAAACTGAATGAAGTCCTTCTAGATACTAATAACTCCTGAATAAAGCAAGATTCTAATGGTAAGACAACAAAATGTGAGGCTGGATGAACACAGCAGGCCAAGCAGCATCTCAGGAGCACAAAAGCTGAGGTTTCGGGCCTGGTCCCTTCATCAGAGAGGGGATGGGGTGAGGGTTCTGGAATAAATAGGGAGAGAGGGGGAGGCGGACCGAAGATGGAGAGAAAAGAAGATAGGTGGAGAGAGTATAGGTGGGGAGGTAGGAGGGGATAGGTCAGTCCAGGGAAGATGGACAGGTCAAGGAGGTGGGATGACGTTAGTAGGTAGATGGGGGTGCGGCTTGGGGTGGGAGGAAGGGATGGGTGAGAGGAAGAACAGGTTAGGGAGGCAGTGACAGGTTGGACTGGTTTTGGGATGCAGTGGGTGGAGGGGAAGAGCTGGGCTGGTTGTGTGGTGCAGTGGGGGGAGGGGACGAACTGGGCTGGTTTAGGGATGCAGTGGGGGAAGGGGAGATTTTGAAACTGGTGAAGTCCACATTGATACCATTAGGCTGCAGGGTTCCCAGGCGGAATATGAGTTGCTGTTCCTGCAACCTTCGGGTGGCATCATTGTGGCACTGCAAGAGGCCCATGATGGGCATGTCATCTAAAGAATGGGAGGGGGAGTGGAAATGGTTTGCGACTGGGAGGTGCAGTAGTTTGTTGCGAACTGAGCGGAGGTGTTCTGCAAAGCGGTCTCCAAGCCTCCGCTTGGTTTTCCCAACGTAGAGGAAGCCACACCGGGTACAGTGGATGCAGTATACCACGTTGGCAGATGTGCAGGTGAACCTCTGCTTAATGTGGAATGTCATCTTGGGGCCTGGGAGGGGGGTGAGGGGGGAGGTGTGGGGGCAAGTGTAGCATTTCCTGTGGTTGCAGGGGAAGGTGCCGGGTGTGGTGGGGTTGGAGGGCAGTGTGGAGCGAACAAGGGAGTCACGGAGAGAGTGGTCTCTCCGGAAAGCAGACAGGGGTGGGGATGGAAAAATGTCTTGGGTGGTGGGGTCGGATTGTAGATGGCGGAAGTGTCGGAGGATGATGCGTTGTATCCGGAGGTTGGTGGGGTGGTGTGTGAGAATGAGGGGGATCCTCTTTGGGCTGTTGTGGCGGGGGCGGGGTGTGAGGGACATGTTGCGGGAAATACGGGAGACGCGGTCGAGGGCGTTCGAGGCCATCTACAATCCGACCCCACCACCCAAGACATTTTTCCATCCCCACCCCTGTCTGCTTTCCGGAGAGACCACTCTCTCCGTGACTCCCTTGTTCGCTCCACACTGCCCTCCAACCCCACCACACCCGGCACCTTCCCCTGCAACCGCAGGAAATGCTACACTTGCCCCCACACCTCCCCCCTCACCCCCATCCCAGGCCCCAAGATGACATTCCACATTAAGCAGAGGTTCACCTGCACATCTGCCAATGTGGTATACTGCATCCACTGTACCCGGTGTGGCTTCCTCTACATTGGGGAAACCAAGCGGAGTCTTGGATACTGCTTTGCAGAACATCTCCGCTCAGTTTTCAACAAACTACTGCACCTCCCAGTCGCAAACCATTTCCACTCCCCCTCCCATTCTTTAGATGACATGTCCATCATGGGCCTCCTGCAGTGCCACAATGATGCCACCCGAAGGTTGCAGGAACAGCAACTCATATTCCGCCTGGGAACCCTGCAGCCTAATGGTATCAATGTGGACTTCACCAGTTTTAAAATCTCCCCTTCCCCAACTGCATCCCTAAACCAGCCCAGTTCGTCCCCTCCCCCCACTGCACCACACAACCAGCCCAGCTCTTCCCCTCCACCCACTGCATCCCAAAACCAGTCCAACCTGTCTCTGCCTCCCTAACCTGTTCTTCCTCTCACCCATCCCTTCCTCCCACCCCAAGCCGCACCCCCATCTACCTACTAACGTCATCCCACCTCCTTGACCTGTCCGTCTTCCCTGGACTGACCTATCCCCTCCTACCTCCCCACCTGTACTCTCTCCACCTATCTTCTTTACTCTCCATCTTCGGTCCGCCTCCCCCTCTCTCCCTATTTATTCCAGTTCCCTCCCCCCATCCCCCTCTCTGATGAAGGGTCCAGGCCCGAAACGTCAGCTTTTGTGCTCCTGAGATGCTGCTTGGCCTGCTGTGTTCATCCAGCCTCACATTTTATAGTCTAAACATGGAGTTTGCCAGTCTTAAAATCTCCCCACCCCAGCCTTATCCCATGTCCAACCCTCCCTCTCATCCCCGCCTCCTTGACCTGACACCACCTTTCTATCTTCTCTCCCACCTATCCGCCCCTCTCACCCCACTGACCAAACCACACCACTCCCTACCTACATTCACCTATCACCATCCCACCTACCTTCCTTAGCCCTCTATTTATTTCTGAGCTCCCTTCCCCCTTCCCCATTTCTGAAGACGGATCCTGACCTGAAACGTTAACTTTCCTGCTCCTCTGATGCTGCCTGATCTGCTGTCCTTCCCCAGCTCCACACTGTGTTGTCTCTGACTCCAGCATCTGCAGTTCTTGTTATCGCTGAATGACATCAAAGGTGCTGGTTTTATTACTACCTGTGCCTTTCCTACCATCTGACAGATACGACCGGTACAGCAAAATTCAACATCATCTTTATGTTTCTGCATCTTAGCCTGAGTCTTCCACACTCCCTGATGACCTTCTACAGGTAACTTGTGCGCTACCTGCAATAATTCCCATCTGTATTCAACCAGTAACAAAATCTGGTGAATTTACACCCATTTCTCATCCTCACTAACCTGCCAAGGTCTCCATTCCACCTTAAGATTTTACACTTAAGGTCATAGCATCCTAGAATACACTATGATTCCATTTCTGAGTTGGCTATATGATATAAATCCTCTATCATCTCATTTTTTGTTGTAGATCCATTAATCTTTTTGAATAGACTTTCTGATATAAATCCTTTATCGTGTCATCTTTTTGTAGTAGCTTTATTAATCTAAACACTCTGCCCAACCCTTTGCCTACTTAGGTTTTTCCTTTACCATTGCATCAGAGTGTCGGCTAACTGGACCTCAACTCCTTCATCTTTCTGAAGAAGGGTCACAGCCCGAAATGTCAGGCTTTCCTGCTCCTCTGATGCTGCTTGGCCTGCAGTGTTCATCCAGCTTCACACTGTGTTATCTCCTTCATCTTTCTCTTTTGTTTTCCCTGCTTGCTTTAACTTATGGCTATGGGATTTTGTCACCACACAGTCTGGAAAAACTCCAAGGTAGTTTTCTTTTAACTCCTAGTTCCTTGGTTTTCTTTTGGCTTTTCCACTTAAATGGGCATCACTCCCACCTGTGATCCAGCAATTTCATTTCCAAGAATAAACTGTATTCCTGGAATAGCTAATTTTTCCATCATTCCCACTATCACTCCCCCAGCCTTGATTGGACTTTCTAGCCTTATCTACACAGGGGATCATTACTCTCTCTGTATATTTTTAAACTCTTCCAGCAGATTAATATCTCTCAGAACTTCCTATGTCTTTTCTATCTTTAATGGTCTCATCCACCTATTGAAGTTGCTCTATTTAATTCTTTCAAACTCAACATAAGTCTGACCTGATAATGCAGTGTGGAGTTGGAGGATCACAGCAGGCCTGGCAGCATTATAGCAGCAGGAAAGCTGGCGTTTTGGATGGGGACCCTTCTTCAGAAATGTTCTTCTGGCAACACTTTCTAAACCTATGACTGCTAATAGAAGGCAGCAAATGAATGCAAACACCACCACCTGCCAGTTCTCCTATAAGCCACAAACCTTCCTGACTTGGAGCTATATTGTCCAATTCATACACATCCCACTCAAATAAAAATGTGGAATTTAGTCTCTCAAAATTATGGCCAGGTTACCTGTCTTCCAGAATCTTCTGTGCCTTCGCTGTTGATTCTTCTGTCAGGATTATTAATCATTTTTGCCATTGGTGCCATTGTAATTTTGATATTTCTCTAAGAAATAGAGGAGGCTGTGAGAGCCAGTGATTCTTTCCTGAGAGCTGAGGGTTGTTAGCTCTGGTAGATGGCAGATAGCTCTGGGGTCTTTATCCAACTGCCCTCTCTTTTATACCCTTGATGACATATCAATATTTGTTACAATAGGATTGGTCTTATGTTGTCAAAACCATCAAACTTAAATTTAATTAGGTTTTGGTAGGCGATGGCCCAGTGGTGTTCTTGCTAAACTATTAATCCAGAAACCCAATTAATGTTCAGGGGACCAGGTTCGAAACCCACCACAGCAGATGGTAGAATTTTAATTCAATATTTTTTAAAACTATCTGAAATTAAGAATCTACTGATGACTATGAAATCATTGCTATTGGATCAAAAAATCTGTCTGGTTCAGTAATGTCTTTCAGGGAAGGAAATCTGCCACCTTACCTGGTGTGGCCTACATGTGACTCCTGACACACAGCAATGTCATTGACTCTCATTTGCCTTTTGAAATGGCCTAGCAAGACACTTAGTTGGACCAATTGCCACAAAGTCTCAAAGAAATCAAACTGGACAGATCGCCTGGCGTTGACCTAGGCACTGGAAAAGACAAAGGCAGAAACATCCTTGTTGATCGTCCAAAGTCCTCCTTGCTAACATCTGAGGATTAATGCCAAAATTGGGAGAGTTGTCTCACAGACTAGTCAAGCAACAGCCTAACATAGTCATACTCACAGAATCATACCTTACAGACAATATCCCAGACACTATCGTCACCATCCCTGGATATGTCCCGTCTTACTGGCAGGACAGGCCCAGCAGAGGTGGCAGCACAGTGGTATACAATTGGGAGGGTGTTGCTCTAGGAGACCTCAACATTGACTCTGGACTCCATGAAGTCTCATGCCTTCATGTTAAACATGGGCAAGGAAACCTCCTGCTCATTAACATGTACTGTCCTCCCTGAGCTGATGAATCAGTATTCCTTAATGTCGAGCAATACTTAGAGGAAGCACTGAGGATGGGAAGGGCACAAAATATACTCTGGGTGAGGATTTCAATGTCCACGACGATGAGAGGCTCAGCTGCAGTACGACTGATCGAGCTGATCGGATCCTAAAGGACACAGCTGCTAGCCTGGGTCTGCAGCAGATAGTGAGTGAACCAACAAGAGGGAAAAACATACTTGACCTCATCCTCACTAATCTGCCAGCTGAAGTTACATCTTTCCATGACAGTATTGGTAAGAGTGACCATTGCACAGTCCTTGTGGAAATGAAGGCCTGCCTTCACACTGGGGGCAGCACGGTGGCTCAGTGGTTAGCACTGCAGTCTCACAATGCCAGGGACCCAGGTTCAATTCCAGCCTTGGGCGATTGTCTGTGTAGAGTTTCCACGTTCTCCCCGTGTCTGCGTGGGTTTCCTCCGGGTGCTCCGGCTTCCTCCCACAGTCCAAAGATGTGCAGGCTAGGCGGATCGACCATGCTAAATTGCCCGTAGTGTTCAGGGGTGTGTGGGTTCATGGGGATGGGTCTGGGTGGGATGCTTCAAGGGGTGGTGTCGCCTTTTTGGTCCAAAGGGCCTGTTTCCACACTGTAGGGAATCTAATCTAATCCATCATGCTGTGTGGCACTATCACCGTGCTAAATGGGACAGACTTCGCATAGATCTAACAACTCAAGACTGGGCATCCATAGGGCACTTTGGGCCATCAACAGCAACAGAACTATGCTCCAACACAATCTGTAGCCTCATGGCCTGGCATACCCCCCACTCAACCATAACCTTCAAGCCAGGGGATCAACCGGGGTTCAATGAAGAGTGCAGGAGGGCATGCCAGGAGCAGCACCAGACATGCCTGAAGATGAGGTATCAACCTGGGGAAGCCACCAAAGAAGACTACTTGCACACCAAATAGTGAAAGCAGTAAGCGATAGACAGAGCTAAGTGGCCCCATAACCAATGGATCAGATCTAAACTCTTCAGTTTTGCCACATCCAGTTGTGAATGATGGTGGACAATTAAACAACTCACTGGTGGAAAAAGCTCCATAAATATCCCCATCCTCTATGATGGAAGAGCCCAGCATATCAGTGCCTAAGATAAGGCAGAAGCATTTGCAGTGATCTTCAGCCAGAACTGCTGAGTGAATGATCTAGCTCTGCCTCCTCCAGTGGTCCCCGGCATTACAGATACCAGTCTTCAGCCAATTCGATTCACTCCATGTGGCATCAAGAAATGGTTGGAGACACTGGATACTGCAAAGGCTATATTTTGGCAATAGTACTGAAGACCTGTGCTCCAGAACTTGCCACTCCCCTAGCCAAGCTATTCCTGGACTGTTACAACACTGGTAGCTACCCAACAATGTGGAAAATTGCCCAAGTATGTCCTGATACAAAAAGCAGGACAAATCCAACCGAGCCAATTATCACCCCATCAGTCTACTCTCAATCATCAGTAAAGTGATGGACGGTGTCATTAATAGTGCTATCAAGCAGCATCCACTCAGAAATAAACTGCTCAATGACACCCAGTTTAGGTTTCGCCAGGGCCACTCAGCTCCTGACCTCATTACAGCCTTGTTTCAATCATGGACAGAAGAGTCGAATTCCAGAGGTGAGGTGGGATTGACAGTCCTTGATATCAAGGCTACATTTGACCGAGTGTGGCATCAAGGAGTCCAGGCAAAACTGGAATCAGTGGTATCGGGGGAAAACTCTCCGGTGGTTGGAATCATACCTGACACATAGGAAGACGGTCATGGTTGTGGAAGGTCAATTATCGCAGCTCCAGGACATCTCTGCAGACGTTCCTCAGGGTAGTGTCCTAGGCCTAACCATCTTCAGCTGCTTCATCAATGACCTTGCCTCAATCATAAAGTCAGAAGTGGGAATGTTCGTCAATGACTGTACAATGTTCAGCACCATTCGTGATCCTCAGACACTGAAGCAGTCCATGTTCAAATGCAACAAGATCTGGACAATATCCAGGCTTGGGTTGACAAGTGGCAAATGACAAGCTATGTGGACCAGAATAAGTTTATTTCATTTTATTTGTGAGAGTGGGCAACAAGAGACAATCTAACCACTGTCTCTTGACATTCAATGGTGTTACTATCACTGAATCTCCTATTACCAACATCCTGGGTGTTATCATTCCCCAGGAACTCAGCTGGACTCACCACATAATCAGGGCCTACAAGAGCAGGTCAAAAGCTAGGAATATTGCAGTGAGTAACTCATTTCTTGATTCCTCAAAGTCAGTCCACCATTTACAAAGCACAAGTCAGGAGTGTGAAGGAATACTCCCCACTTGCCTGGATGAGTGCAGCTCCAACAACACTCACGAAACTTGACACCATCCAAAACAAATCAGCCAGCTTGATTGGCACTATATCCACAAGCATTCATTCTCACCACCACTGATACTCAGTAGCAGTGGTGTGTACTATCTACAAGATGCACTGCAGAAGTTCACCAAAGATCCTCAGACAGCACCTTCCAAACCCACGACCACTTCTATCAAGAAGGACAAGAGCATCAGACATATGGAATGCTACCATCTCCAAGCTCCTCTCCAAGCCACTCACCATCCTGGTTTGGAAATATATCATCGTTCCTTCACTGTCACTGGGTCAAAATCCTGGAATTTCCTCCCTAATAGCATTGTGGGTCAACCCACAGCAGGAGGACTGCAGCAGTTCAAGAAGGCAGCATACTCAAGGGCAACTAGGGATGGGCAAGGAATGCTGCCCAGCCAGCAACACCCACATCCCACAAATGAATAGAAAAAAAAATCTAAGTACCTGGTTCAAATTGATTGGCAAAATTCAAAAGCCTGTTGTCTTCATAAAAGGTATTGCTTGCTCTGCTATTGCATGAACTTTTACTCAAATATTTCAATTTGGATGCTCTCTGTGCATTTGCAAACTTTCAAACTGCTGCTCACAGACATCCAATTTAAATCCCGAAGCAAAAAAACCAGCACATGATCTTTCAAAGGGACCGCACAATGTTTCCACCCCTTAGCATTTTACAAACATCAAATTCTAATTTCCGGCCTCCCAATCCACACGTACTCTACTCAACATTGCAACACTTTTTAGTCACCGCTTCCAAATCCTAGAACTCCCTCCCTACCAGCAGTGGGTGTCCCTACATCCTACAGACTACATTGGTTGAAGAAATCAGCTCACTATCACCTTTTACAGGGTAATTTTGAATGGGCAATAAATACTTGGCCAACCAGTGATATCTGTGAAAGACTATTGAGAAAAAACATTTCCAACGACATCCGCAGAAAAATACTTTAAATATCTTTTCAGCCTCATTTCTTAGGCTCACTGTCACTCTTGCTTGGTTTGAAATTAAAAGCCTTGACATTATGTTCCTAGTCAATGGAAAATAAGAACTGACAAAGTGAAAAATTGTCTACCAATATGCTATGAGCATGTTTCGGACCATTGCTGTATGCCAATTTCATCCCCTCCTAGTTTCTGAGTAAACAAAATGCATTGGAATCCTATTGTTCATTACAAGGTGAGTGGGTTTGTCTTTATCATGTAACAAGCAAGTAATATGTTCCAGATCCATTTTCTATTGTAGTACTTCCACCTATTCAAATAAGTAGGTTTAAATGTCAAAACTAATAATCAATGGGATTTTAAAAATATTTCTTAGTAGGTGTCAGTGTAACTATTTTCAGAAATTTGAAAAACACTACTTAAAAAAATCAGCAGTGGAATCAAATATAGCTTAAATTGTAATTAATATAATTACACTTTACAGTGACTGACATTATCCACAAGTGGAGCCCACTGTTGCAAATAAAATGAAACAAACTTATTCTGGCCCACACTTGGTATGCTGCCTGACTTCTTTCATTTTCATTACACAGTTGGGAATTGGGTGAAGGCGGAAGGCTTCACAGATCACAATCTAAACAGAGTTGCAGGCTCTGCCTATTATTCTAGGAGTCTTCTCTGACCTTCATATTCCTTTCTGCATTGCAGTCTCTTGTCAGGCCCATCAGGGCTGAGCCACCCAAAGTTCCCATCCAACCTACTTTCATCAGTATTCATCTCCCCAGTTTTCCATCTGAGTGCCAGCCTAATGCTAATTGAAATGTTCAACGTAGTCACAAGACTGTTCCCACATTGAAGCAGCGTGGTGGTATCTGTTGATGATCCTCCTTTCATTGTACCCTGTGTCGTCCCATTCTGTATCATCTCCCACACTTATATGTTCAGTTGCCCATCAGCTGTCTGCCTCCAGTCCCTACACTTGACCTCAGCAACCTCCCTGACACCCCGTTGGCCCCTGTTTGTAGTCCTTGATGCTTAGTGCTCAAAATCACGGTGCAACTGTGTCCACCCGTCAGACTGACTTGGAACACCAGTCCCCGACTGACTGCTGTGCACTTTCCTGTGCAGTTAACAATAATTCCCAGACTGTTTGGGTTCAACCCTCTGCCATACTGTAATGACACACAGTTGAATACACCAAAAGCTGTCTGACTGTGGCCGGGACTGAGATCAGATGCTGCCCTTGACTGAATTTAATGACTGACCATTGTTCCCTCTGACTGAAATAAAGACCAGTCCCTTAAGACTTTCAGACAGTCATTTGGTTGAAGTACATGTGGTCCCTTTGTCGCTTAAGGTGCTAGTACTTGCTGTTGGTGTGTTATTGATACAGCAACATAGCAACATGTACGCCCACTGTCTAGCTTTTCTGTTTTCACTGAAAGATAACAGAAATACTGTGAGCCTTTAGGTTCTGAATGAAGTAACAAAGCACTAAAAGGTAAAGAAAGGTAGAAGTAGTGTGAGCATCTGAATGAATGCAAAGTGAGTGAGCACTAACAGAGCAAATACAAGCCCAGAGATGCATCCTGTTCTGATCCATGGGATTGGGTGTTTGTCCTTGCATGTAAAGTGGCCTGACATCAACATTGTAATCTGAGATGTTGCTGATCTGCAAAGTACAACATTGCACTACTGAACTGTAACATAAGTCAGTCCAAGATGTTTCACGATAATGTGGTGAGGCTAGTGCTTTGTTGAAGCCAACTTCCATGAACAAAGGGTATGGGCAATCACAAACCATGGTGCATGCCCTGAGATAGAGTCATGGAGGTGTACAGCATGGAAACATGTCATTCGGACCAACCCATCCACCACAACCACCACATGTCGAAATACCTACCAGACCACAACACATTCTCTGGAGGGGTTTGTGAAATAAAGTTCCTTCCAATTGTTTGGTTGAACACAAGATAGTTTTGTCCAGTTTTTTTGGTGAAGTTTGGAAAGATATGAGTTTTGAGACAAAAGTTGATAACAGAGATATTTTGCTACTGGGATGATTGAATGATAAATATTTAGATGGGTACAGTCAGATGTAGTGCTAGTCCTAGAAAACGCTAGAGGGTAGAGGTTTCCCAGACCCTGAACAATATGGGCATTGCTGAAGTTGTCAAAAGGAAATGCAATAAAAAAGATAGTCTAATGGTAACCATGTAACCACTGTCGATTGTTGTAAGAACCCATCTGATTATCTAATGTCCTTCAGCGAAAAAGAATCTGCCATTTTAATCTGATCTGGTACTCATGTCACGCAGGAGCCCCAGCAATGTGGTTGATTCTTAACAGACGGGCTATTAGGGATGGTAAATAGAGCTGGACCAGCCATGAACAAATATAAAAAACTCTCAAATTCCTGTAACTGAACTATTACAAATTGTGTATTAAACACATTCTCTGGTAAGTTTCTACGATTTTATTGATTGATCACTGGAAAGTATTTATTTATTATGATAGCTTTAACACGCTGTAACTTCAAAAGTATAGTTTAAGAGGAAAATCAAGAATTTGGGTTTGAACAATTGCCACGGAGTTTGTGTCATACAAAATCCTCTATAAAAGCCACCCCTGTGATTTTATATGGCACGGTCAAATGAATAATTTGAAATCCTTGGAAAACAGAGGAAGCGTTCCATGGATTTAACAACTGTTAATGTTTCGTTTTTTACCTTTCCCTCTTGGTTGGAATTTAGCCCAACCATCGTATAAATTAAAAAAAAAGACTTGCAATTTGTTTGAGGAAAGTGAAGTTTGGCTGCCCAGTTCTCATCAGATATGAGCCAATAGTAAATAAATGACCTTAAAAAGTCCCTATTACAACAAAATGGAAATGTTAATCTTGTACATGACCTTTAGATCTTTGATCTAAAATCCAGATTAAGGCTCGGAAGAAAGCTCCATTCTTAGAACTTAGCGCATAGAACAGTACAACACAGTAAAGGCATTTGGGCCCACGATGTTGTGCCAACCTATTATCCTAGCTTTGCTAATCTATTCTTATTCATATTATAAGTGGTGGCTTTTGTATAAATGGTACATTTAGCTTTATACATATAGATCCATGAATAATAGAGGCTGCAACCTTGAAATTCTGCAAACATAAAATTAATTTCTAATGATGCTTTCAGTCATGTTTTACCTTAATATACACAAAAACATAAGAACACTTGAAATAGCAGCAAGAGTAGGCCATGTGGCCCATTGAGCCTGTTCCACCATTCAATAAGATCATGGTCGATCTTTTTGTGGACTCAGTTCCACTTAGCCACCAGTTCACCCTTAATTCTTTTACTGTTCACAAATCTAAGTATATCATTGACTTAAACACATTCAACGATGTAACCTCAACTGCTTCACTGGGCAGGGAATTCCACAGACTCACAACCCTTTGGGTAAAGAAGTTCTTCCTCAATTCAGTCCTAAATCTTCTCCGCCTTATTTTAAGGCTACGCCTTCTTGTTCTCGTTTCACCCACCAGTGGAAACGACATCCCTGCTTCAAACTTTTCTATTCCCATCATAATTTTATATGTTTCTATAGGATCCCCATCATTCTTCTAAATTCCAATGAGTATAATCCCAGTCTACTCAATCTGTCCTCATAAACCAAGGCCCTCAACTCCGGAATCAACCTGGGGAACCTTCATTGCACGCTGTCCAATGCCGTGACATTTTTTCTCAAGTAAAGAGACCAAAAGTGTACACAGTATTCCAGGTGTGACCTCACCAGCACCCTGTACAACTGCAACATAACCCTCCTGCTTTTAAACTACATCCCTCTAGCAGTGAAGGACCATGTTCAATTTGTCTTCTTAATTATCTGCTGCAACTGCAGACCAACTTTTTGTGATTTATGCACAAGCACACCCAGATCCCTCTGCACTGCAGCATGCTGCAATTTTTCACCATTTAAATACTAGGTTATTTTGCTGTTATTCCTTCCAAACTGAATTACATCACATGTATCAACATTGTACTCCATCTGCCAGACCCTTACCCACTCATTTAACCTTCCTATATCACTTTGCAGACTTTCAGTCTCCTTTGTACAGTTTGCTCCACTATTCATCTTACTGTCATTGTGAACGTTGACACACTACACTTGGGCACCAACAAAAAACGTATCCATGTTAATTGTAAACAAATGTGGTCACAAAACTGATTCCTGAGGCACACCACTAGCGGATAATCACCACCTAGACAAACACCTATTTAACCCCACTCTGCTTTCTGTTAATCAATCCTCTGTTCATGCTAATACATTACCCATAATGCCGTGCATCTTTATCTCATGTAGCAACTCTTTGTGCAGCACTTTGTTGAATGCGTCTTGCAAATCCAGATACACCACATCCAACAGTTCCCCATTTTCCATTGAGCTCGTAATGTCCTCAAAGAATTCCAGTATTTAAACGTGATCTACCTTTCATGAACCCATGCTGCATCTGCCTAGTGGAACAATTTCTCTCCTGATGTCTCACTGTTTCTTCTTTCAAGATTGATTCAAGCATTTCTCACAACAGAATTATCAGGCCCATAGCTAATCACCTCTTGTCTGCCACCTTTTCTTTTCAATGGTGGTGACACATCTGCTGTTCGCTAATCTGCCGGTACCATCCCAGAGTCCACTGAATTTTGGTAAATTACCATAAGCGCATTTGCTATTTCCTGTGCCATCCCTGTTAGTACCCTAGGATGCATTCCATCTGGGCCAGAAGATCTGTGTGCCTTTCAGACCCATTAGTTTGCACAACACTACCTATTTAGTGATAATGATCACTTCTAGGTCCTCACCTGCCGTAGGCCCCTGGTCATTGATTATTGGCATGTTATTTGTGCTTCCATGATGAAGACCAACACAAAACACCTGTTCAATGCCTTAGCCATATCCTCATTTTCCATTATCAAATCCCCCTTTCTCATCCTTCAAAGGACCATTATTTACTTTAGCAAATCTTTTTTGTTTTATATATTTGTAGAAACACTTGCTATCTGTTTTTATATTCTGAATTGTTTACTCTCATAATCTATCTTACCTCTCTTCAAAGCTTTGTCCATGGCTTTCTGTTGACCTTTAAAGATTTCCCAATCCTTTAGCTTCCCATCAATCTTTGCCACTTTGTACGCATTAGCTTTCAATTTGATACCATCCTTTATTTCTTACGTTATCGATGGATGATAATCCCTTCTCCCACATTCCTTCCTCTTCACTGATATATACTTTTGCTGAGAACTGTGAAAAATTGCGTTGAAAGTCCTCCATTGTTCCTTAATTGTCCCACCATATGATCTTTGCTCCCAGTCTGCCTTGGCCAACTCCTCCATCATCCCATTGTGATCTCCTCTGTTTAAGGAAAAGACATTGGGTTTTATATAATAAAATGTGAGGCTGGATGAACACAGCAGTTTTATATTCTCACCTTTCATCTGTATTTTACATGCAACTATATTGTGACCACTCCTTCCGAGAGGATCCTTAACAATGAGATCATTGATTATTCTTGTCTCAATACACAGAACCAGACCTAGGTTGGCATGCACCCCATACGCTCCATTACATGCTGTTCAAGGAAACTATTGAGGATGCATTCTATGAACACCTCCTCAATGCTGCCTGGACCAACTTGATTTGACCAATCAATACATGGATTAAAATCCTCCATGATAATTGCTGTACCATTTTTACATGCATCAGTTATTTCTTTATTTATTGCACAGCCCACCCTGATATAACAGATCATCAGAGCACTGGGGCAATTAGCTCAGGAAAGAGAAACAGGGAAGATGTTAATGGAAAAGATCCAAGCAGAATTCCTCTGCATTTGACAAGTGTATATTTGTTGGCTAACAATGTGGATTCAGCAATCCCCATGAATTGCAGCGACAGCAAGTTTTATTACTTTGAAGGATATATTTCCTATATTGCTTCTTGAATTTGTGTATATTATGTGGATAACTGAGAGTTTTTCTATTCACAGCGATTCCATATTCAATGTGAGTTCGGCATTATCCCTTTACACCAAAGCGCATTGCGAAAATTGCTCTTTGATTAACGTCCTGAGCAATGTGGTGCAAGCTGCTTTTACCATCTTGAATAGCTATTGTCGTAGCTCATCACTGTGCTCATCTACAATGCATATTTTGATCCACTTTTCTTTTCAATTGCTGTGTTTGGTTTTCATAACTTTCTGCTTCTCCCGAGAGGAAAGGCATTGTGGAGGAAAGTTTAGCGGGTGCAGGGGCACATAGGCAAGATCACAGTTTTATTTCTCGGGGGCAGGCACACAAGACGAGTTGCTGTTACGTTTATAGTGAGAGTACAGCCTCCGTCGAAAATTGAGAGAACTCTATGTGTCTTCGAGATAATGGGAACAGCAGATGCTGGAGAATCTGAGATAACAAAGTGTGGAGCTGGATGAACACAGCAGGTCAAGCAGCATCTTAGGAGCACAAAAGCTTTTTTTTTCTGATGAAGGGTCTAGGCCAGAAACGTCAGCTTTTGTGCTCCTAAGATGCTGCTTGGTCTTTTGTGTTCATCCAGCCCCACACTTTGTTATCTCTACATGTCTTCAGAAGTCTCTTTATATGATGCCTCTTAAATCACGCTCAACCCATGGAGCTGGCTGGCACCAGACAATTATCAGCTTCACTGTACCAACATGGCACACCTCAGACCCAATTACAATAGAGCTTTGCACTTCACTTTGGAATGCACTAGTGTCTTTCATTGTAATGCTGCTGCCAGGACACCTTCTGTGCCGAGGCAAGCACCCAACTCATGGGTTTGTCTGGGATCTCATCTGAGCTTCTCACTTTCTGTCTTTGTGCTCACTCACTTTTGATGCTCTAACCATCTATATCTTGACTTTTTCACTTTTGACCTTCAGCCAGAGTTTCAGACTCACAATGTTTCTGTTCTGTCTTATTGGTTAATGGAGACACAAAGGCCATGTTTCAACAAGATGGCGGTAGGGTAAGTCCCTCCATTTGGATCTCCACTCTGTTTGTCAGTTCCCTTTCTTTTTCCTTTCTTTTTCCCTTCTTCTTCTTCTCTCTCCTGTCTACAGTAATTCTATCCATCCCAGCCGCTGTCCAACCTAAGGAGTCAGGAAGGAGTTGGGTTGTGAATGGGAGCCATGTGGCAGGAGCTGGATGCGTGGACTGAGGCCTGCAGCGACGGCAGATCGGGCATGGGCTGGAGTGATACTAGCTGATTAAGAGTGGGCCAGTTCAGTGGCGCAAGTCATGGGCTGGTGAGGCAACAGCAGTTGGCAGCAAGAGTGGGTCTTTCACACGGCAGCGGCCTCCTGGGTATCCTGGTGATTGCAGGCATGCCTGCATCACTGTGGAAGTGGGAGTTGGAACTCTGAGATCTGGACTTTTCTTTTTTTCTTGCTTGCCTTTTGGCTCAGGGTTAAAAACATTTTGTAACCAAGTGGGTGCCAGTGAATGGCGACTGTGCTCTTTTCACTGTACTTATGCCTATAATTTGTACATGTGGCAAATAAATAAATCTAAAAATCCAAATTTAGTCAGGCCAAGGGAAATAACCTTCAATCAGTGGGCTCCTGGCAGAGTAAGTCAAGGGTAGTGTTTGCTGTCAGTCCAAAGATTTGGACATGGTCAGTTGGCTGCTGGTGACACCCTTGACTAGAGCATCCATTTCATTACAGTCTGGAAAGTGGGCTCTTACTGCTTTTGTATGACCAGTCCAGGGAGTCACAACAACCCAGTCAGCAAGTTACACATGTATCAATCAAGGCCGTGATCAGTCATCAGCCATGGTTGCCCATCCAAGCCACTATGACGATGGGCCATGTTCTCTACTGGGGCGTCAGCTCAGCAAAAGTCAATGGTTGTTATCAGGGGTTATATGGCTTGCATGGGGGCTCCATTACTATACAATGGTTGGCATGTTTCAGCCGGAGGGCGGGGACTGAGGGGTGATGTTGAGAGATGAAATCGTATTTCAAAGTGGTGTGTGGGAATTTGTAGAGGTTCGGTATTGAGGGCTTGACAGCTGTTGCCTGGAAGAAAGGGACATGGGAAGGGGAGGGAGGTTTAGATACTCTAGCTGTGCTTTCAACTCGTTGTGCCAAATGCAACCTGCATAGCCTTTCATTCTCATTCTTGTCTTATTGCTATATTTTTGTAACTTTCTCACCAAAGTCCATATTGTTTAGGATCTGAAAAAATTCCGCACTAAAGCTGGCACAACATCTGACTTTAGTCATTGTAATATTTATCTTTCAATCAGCCTAGTGTCCAAACATCTCCACAATCAAGATTTGTCCCAAAGCCCACATGGTTTTAGGCATGCTGAGTTGATGTTCTGATACACGGAATGATTTGGAGAGGGGAGAGGTTGGAGAAGGTCACTTGCATTTGCAATGAAGTTGCACCTGTGCCCTGAGAAACATTCTTTTTGTTTCCCTTCCCACCACATGGATGATCACAGTCAATTCCTGGCTGGCAGCTCTTGCCAGGGTCAATGGCTGGGCTTTAAAAATGGCCCTGGTAACAGGAATCCTGGGAAATCCCAGCAATGGCAAGTATTTCCATCTTTGTTGAGAAGGAAAATAAGATGAACGGGGTAACTTGGAGGCATGGTGCATAACTAGTGAGGTGAGTTGTGGAGAATGACCTGCGAAAACATACTTGAGCTCACGGAGAGAAACCCTCCATGAAGCTCACCAAAGTTATTACTTAGCTGATTGCTAGTCAAATTCAGCCCTATATCTTTATGACAAACCATGTCTGCTTTCTCTAAGATGGCAGATTGCATACAAAAGACTTCTTTAATCATAAGGAAGAGTAACATTTCACAATTCCAGAAAATAGTAGTAATCTTAATGAAAAGAAAAAAAATTAAATTCGCTCAAGGGAATAATTTACTAACAACTAAAAATGCTTGTCTGCAAGCTGGTTCCTGTGGGAGGAACATTGCTGTATTATCAATCCGTGAATGGTTTCTAAAATCAATGTACTGTATAATTAGGACATTTCAAGGGTAAAAATCCTTTTAAACTGCTTTGAAGCTTACCTACAGACTAAGGACCTTCAACTTTTATTTTAATCTACTTTTCCATTTCTTATAAATGGCAGCCAGCAAATTATGAAAATAAATTAGTTGTAGCTGCAAGTGTAATTGGATTAATTGACCCCACAACTGTGAGTACTGTACCATGTTATCAGTAGTTCTGCTTGACCAACAGGAGAGGGCAGCCCTGAAAAATTCAGCATCAATTTAGCTTATTAGTCATTGCAAACTCTCCAAACATTGAAAAGGAAAGTATATTCTACCAAACAGAAAATGGCTGGTGCGAAATACAAGTGCAATTTCTTCATGATGGAATTCATGGGTTTAATATAATAATTCCATGAATACGTTAGAATGAAGCACAATTTTTAAACACTTTACTAACTGAATATGAAAAGCCACTTTAATAACAATTATAATAATTAACTATTAATCATATAATGAAATTGCTCAAAATTCGTTTCAGTGAAAAGTATGCTTCAGAATGTCTGTGAAATACAGTTAAAAATGAACTGAAATCAGTTTGACATAACGCATTTAAACGTTCAGTAATTCAAGCAAAGCAGTCTTGATTGTAAGAAATTTATTGCTATGAAATATATGCTCATCTCTCAGTGATTGATTACATTCTTGTGCTCAGCATTAAAATGTGGATGTCTGAGTAATATTTTATAATCTGGTTAAGAAAATAAATGGAAAGCTGGGCTCAGCGCAAGTAATTTTCAACTACAGCAGAAGGTGCCCAGCATCAGACCACTGCCCATTATATACCACGTCTGATTAGGTTACCAGCTGAACACAACCAAGCAAGCTGGCTGCACAACTGTGCCAACAGTAATCAAATGGGTTGCTGGCCTAGAGGTATCAGCAGCGGTGATGAGACAGCCAGGTTGATCAAAAGGGGAGACAGCTAAGTATCAGTGCCCTGGGTTGTTTGAAGGTGCAATCTTGAATACTGCCCATACTCCTCCCAGCTCCTCTACCAGGCAATTAAATGTGAAACATTTTGTATTTATTGCAACATTTAATCTTTTAAACTGAAAGTAAAACTTCCTCTCCACTGTCCCCATCAAACACTCCCAAGAGAGATTCAGCATGGGATTAGATGCAGAGTAGAATTCCCTATACTTTTTAAAAAGTGAAATTAAAGCTTGCTGTACTACTACTGTAAATAAAGCTCCCTGCACTCCTTTCAACTGAAAGTAAAGCTTCCATACTTTGCTTTCTGTTCATTTGTGGGATGTGGACGTCATTGGCTGGCCAGAATTTCTTGCCCGTCTCTTGAGAAGGTGCTGGTGAGCTGCCTTCTTGAATTGCTGCAGCTGTCCTGCTGTGAGTTGACCCACAATACTATTAGCGAGGGAATTCCAGGATTTTGATCCAGTGACACTGAAGGAACGGCTATATATTTCCAAGTCAGGATGGTGAGTGACATGTAGGGGAACTTGGATGTGGTGGTGTTCCCATATGTCTGCTGCCCTTGTCCTTCTAGATGGAAGTGGCCATGGGTTTGGAAGGTGCTGTCTGAGGATCTTTGGTGAACTTCTGCAGTGCATCTTGTAGATAGCACGCACTGCTGCTGCTGAACACCTGTGGATGGACGGAATGGATGCTTGTGGATGTAGTGCTAATCAAGCGAGCTGTTTTGTCCTGTTTTGTCAAGCTTCGGGAGTGTTGTTGGAGTTGCACTCATCCAGGCAAGTGGGGAGTATTCCATCATGGTCCTGACTTGTGCCTTGTAGATGTACCCATTGATTCCAGTTTTGCTCAAGCTCCTTGATGCCACATTAGGTCAAATGCAGCTTTGATATCAAGGACTGTCACTCTTACCTCACCTCTGGAATTCAGCTCTTTTGTCCATGTTTGAACTAAGGCTGGAAAGAGATCAGGAAATTTACCTCTACACCACCCCCATAAAATACTCGTAGGGCAGGAACAGCACAGGGTTAGATATCAAGTAAAGCTTCCTCTACTCTTTTAAGCTGAAAGTAAAGTTTTCTCCACATTGTCTCCATCATACACTCTGAGGACTGGGATTGCAGAGGGTGAGATACAAAGTAGACTTTTAAATTGAAAGTAAAACCTCCCTTACTCCTTTAAGCAAAAAAAAATGCCTTGATCTCTTTTCAACTGAAAGTAAAACCCCTTCCACACTGCCGTAAATAATCCCAGGGCAGGGACTGCATGGGGTTAGATTCAGGCAAAATAAAACTCTGTTTACACTTTTAACCTTAAAGTAAAACTACCTCTACCCTGTCCCCATCAATCACTTCCAGGACTAGGACAGCATGGGGTTAGATCTCAGGTCAAACATCCTATACTCTTTTAAACTAAAAGTAAAACTCTCTCAACTATTACCCTATTATCCTGGAAGATGAATCAAGGGGTTAGGCTTCCGATTCATGTTGATGACATCTGTTGCAAACTTTCTGCCAATGGCTAGCATTTCAGTTGGAGACAGTGACCCTGTCTCACAATTGGAAAGTAGGGGGATGGGCTAGCCACCTTGGCCTTGCCAGGAATGACCCTATTTGACATGGCTCAAGGAATTTGTTGCTTTAAGTCATGCTTTCCAGCACTTTGCAACAGGGGGTCTGCAAGAACTATTTATCCAACAGAGGGCTGGTAGCTCTTCAGTCCCTGCAGAACCATTAGGCTCAGTGGACCCCAATAAGATCACGGCAGGTTCCAGCCCAGTGACCCTGCAGCAGACTCATAGTACAGGCAAATGAAGTTGGAGATTTCCAAGGCCGAACAGAAAGGGGTGGTGTGGATAGGAAAGAGATGTCAAATGCAAGTGGAGGGGCAGGGTCTTCACTCTTAGGTAACCAAAGCCACTTGGGACTCCTTCATGGAGTGCAGGGTTTATAATCAGGAGGGCCATCCTCTCACAAGTCTACAGGGAGGTCACAAACTGTTACTGGGAGGCCTTCCCAGCTAATGAACTATTCTCTCTGTCACTGGTAGGGTAACAGCTGCAGCAGAAAGAAGCCTTTAAGTGGCCAATAAATTATGCTTACCACTTGTCCAAATGATGGTAGGCACAGCACACCACACACTCTGCCAACCCACCTGATTTTAGGCACCACACCTCCCAGCCCACTACCGATAATTAGGGGAAGGGTGTTCACTGCATTGACTTTTTAACTGTCTGTGCACTATTTCCATTCTTCCTCAACATCAAGTCCTGGATGAGCAAGAACTTCTTTCAACCAAAAGCAGAATTTGATCTGAGATAACACAATGTGAAGCTGGATGAACACAGCAGGCCAAGCAGCATCGGATAAGCAGAAAAGCTTGACATTTCAGGTCGGGACCTGTCTTCAGAATGTGATCTGTCTGGCTCCCAGAAATATCTCTAACTCATTTGCTTGTGTCTCTCACCAACAGCCTGCTCAAACTGAATCCAATGCCACAAAGCCTCAATTTTCAGTTTACTCCTGAGTTTAACAAACTGGGGGTCTTGTTCTCCCAAATGACACACGGCTATAGTTCAAAAAAATTATTGACTCCAAAGCACTTTGAAGTGTTCTGAGAATACGGAAGAAGCTATGAAAATGCTTGTTCATTCTTTCTCTTTTATATAATGTTCAGAGCTAATTACACCAGTCTATGAGTTTCATGTCAGCATGTTGCGCTTCGCCCATCAAAAATTGCAATTCATTAAACAGTGTCTTATCTTTCACTAAGTCCTGCTCCCTTTTTGTTCCTTTTTCAATCCATTCACCTTCTATCCCCAAATGTATTACTTACAAACTCCTTGTCTTTTTCTACATTCATCCACGTGTTATTTGTTTCTACCCTTTTCACCTCCTGTCACTCCTTGGTTTTCCTCACCTTGAGTTCCCTTTTACTCTTCTTGACCTCTTTTCACAGAGCTAATGGTTCTCTCAAGCTTATTTTCTTCCAGGGTTTCTAGAACTTGTTTATTTGCTAACCTCCTATCCTACCCCTTCAAACTGCTTTTTAAAACCTAGTGCCCTCAGTCTCATTTCTCAATCTTTTCCCCATCCTCGTTGGGTTGTGGGAAATGTGAGTTTCTTCAAGGAGGAGAGCAATGTTTCTGGGTCCTCACCAGATCACTCTAGTGTGCTTCATACTGATGTCGAAGAAAGTTGTTCATGGTGTTCTTTTGATTGTAGAAAGAAATGTTTTATGGAATAGTCAGGAGAGAAAACTGAGAAAGGAACATGACCTAGCAGAATCTGAAGGGCGAGGATTAAAAAATGCATTCAAAATGAGAAAGGTGGTTTATTATAAAAATGAATATTGAAGTGAAGACTCTATAAAATGAATCTGATTTACTTTTTACTGAAGGGAGCGCTATCTCATAATTGCACCACTGACAGTAAGATGGAGGATCTGCAGACTTCCAATTTAAAAATATAATTCTAGTTGTGATTGATTATCAAGAATGACTGAGTAGGAACAACTGAAGGTTGAGTCTTAGGTTTTAATTGAAATATGCCACCAGGACATTTTTGGTCATGGTCCAGCTGGCCCTAACATGGGAAATGATATAATGTACCATTCTGCAGATTGCATTTGTTGGTAAATGCATGAATAAAGGAGATGGTTTTATTGAACGATTGAGGGTGGGTGGGTGGAGAAAGGGGGAGTGAACAGTCTAATGCATTCTATGAAAATGTTCATCTGGAATTTTTTTTCAAAGGTGCATCAAAGATATTGGTGGGCTATGATCCAGATACTACGTCACTCGTTAACATCTATGGGACTATGCCAATCTTTTTTCCTGAACTTCTATTATTATAGAATAATTGCAATCTACATTCATCTGGAAGGAACATACAACAAAGGACTGTAGGATTTGGAAGCTGGCAGTTTACAGACACTGATAACCCACAGAGAATGGATGTGTCTTTGAAATTCTTCCAAATCAGGCAACGATGTAAATTACAGTTGGATGCTCATGACTTAGCCCTATATGGTTTTATAATAAGATATTGGCCCCTCAGAGAACAAGGCTTTGCTGGTAAAATCTAAGTTACCCTGAACAAAAATTGAATGTTATTTTTTAATCTCTTACACTTAACTCAAAAATCTGTGCTAACTCAATTGGAAACTTGAAACATTAGCTTTGGGGGATTATTATTAACTTGATATTAATGATTTAAAACAACTGAACAATGTTTGCAATTTCAGTGAATTCTGATTGCAAATGAATTGGACTAACCTGATGAAATGCTTCATGGTAGATCTTTACTGATGAAATTAGTTGACTGCAGCTGTTAGATCAATTATTTACTTATAAACAAGTGCAATGTAAAATGACATTAGTTTCCAATCAATAAAAGGAGTAAGAGTTATTTGATTATAACTATGCGTAGCCTGGATTCCTGCTGGTTCAGTATTTCAATTCACACAGATAATGAGTGGGAATTTTGTAACAATGTATTGTAAGAAGATGATTGTTGTAGGCCTGACTTTATCATCATGCTCATAAGACACAAATAGAGATCATAAATTGTTATAAAACGATCATATTTTATTTTTCAAGTTTTTGCTAGCCTGAAGTATAGTCACTGCTGATCACATGATGCAAGTTGACTGCAATTTCTGAACGTTTCCAATGAGCAGTTACCAGGACAAACTGCATCATTATCTTAAAACATCACACCCTTAGATTGTGGGGATCTTGCAGTTAACAAACATGAAAGAACAGTAGTTGCCGCATCTCCCAACAAGCGCTGAGAACAAAAGAAAGCTATCAAAACTCATTGAGCCTGAAATGGTGCCAACACCGAATGTCTATCTCATACAATGAGCAATGGAAGTTGAACAAGCACAGAAAAGTTTAAACCTATTATAGTTCTGCAGATGCTAACAGATCCATCTATCTCCAGTGGAAAACACTGGACCCCTGGCCTGAAGGATAGTAAGTAATTATTGAATTGAAACTGACTCCTTAGCGGGTTCGTCACAAGACAAAATTCCTTTGGTCTTTAAAAAAGCTTTTAATTATACATTTCTGACACCTTTCTTTAGTCAGATAAAAATCTGATTTACTGTTAATATCACAATCTGTTGCTAATCTAACCAACAATATCACAAACAGACCTATCGACAGAAGGGAAGGAAATGATGTAATTTAATTAATCTCTTTCCCCTGCGTAACAATATATATTAGGCAGATTGTATGAGGACTTTAGGCTTTCAGAAGTACTTATACCTGTTGACATATTAATAGGGAGATGCCTAAAGCAAAGTCTTCATTCATATGAATTTGGTTGTGCTTGGAAAGCTAATTATCCATGAATTTCAATGAATCGATCTGACCGAGGTACTGAAAAAGTGCCTGCAAAGTGTTGCAGGAAAGCTATTGTTTTGGGCCGAGACCCTTCTTCAGAAATGGGGGAGTGGAAGGGGGAAGGGGGTTCTGAAATAAATAGGGAGCGAGGCGGAGGCGGATAGAAAAATGAATAGAGGAGAAAATAGGTGGAGAGGAGACAGACAGGTCAAAGAGGCGAGGATGGAGCCAGTAAACGTGAGTGTCAATGGGGAGGTAGGGAGGGGATAGGTCAGTCCAGGGAGGATGAACAGGTCAAGGGAGCAGGATGAGGTTAGTCGGTAGGAGAAGGGGTTGGGGCTTTAGGTGGGAGGAGGGAATAGGTGGGAGGAAGGACAGGTTAGGGAGGCAATAGGTGGAGGGGAGATTTTGAAGCTTGTGAAGTCCACATTGATACTATTGGGCTGCAGGGTTTACAAGCAGAATATGAGTTGCCATTCCTGCAACCTTCGGGTGGCATCATTGTGGCACTGCAGGAGGCCCAGGATGGACATGTCGTCTAAGGAATGGGAGGAGGAGTTGAAATAGTTTGCGACTGGGAGGTGTCGTTGCTTAGTGTGAACCAAGTGTAGTGTTCTGCAAAGTGGTCCCCAAGCCTCCGCTTGGTTTCCCTGATATAGAGGAGACCACAGTAGGAACAATGGATGCAGTATACTACATTAGCAGATGTGCAGGTGAACATCTGCTTAATGTGGAAAGTCTTCTTGGGGCCTGGGATGGGTGTGAGGGACGTGGTGTGGGGGCATGTGTAGCACTTCCTCCGGTTGCAGGGGAAGGTGCCGGGTGTGGTGGGGTTGGAGGGGAGTGTGGAGCGGACAAGGGAGTCACAGAGAAAGTGGTCCCTCCGGAAAGCAGATAGGGTTGGGGAGGGAAAATCGTCTTTGGTGGGGTCGGATTGCAGATGGCAAAAGTGTCGGCGGATGGTGTGTTGGATCCGGAGATTGGTGGGTTGGTACAAGAGGACGAGGGGGATTCTGTTTTGGTTTTTATTGCGAGGAGGGGTTGTGAAGGATCAGTTGCCGGAAATGCAGGAGACACGGTCGAAGGCGTTCGTGACCATTGAGTGGGGGATGTTGTGGTCCTTGAAAAACAAGGACATCTGAGATGTATGCGAGTCGAATGCCTCATTCTGGAGCAGATGTGGCTGATGCAAAGGAATTGGGAATAGGGCTTGGCACTTTTGCAGGAAGTTGGGTGGGAGGAGGTGTATTGTAGTTAGTTGTGGGAGTCGGTGGGCTTAAAATGGATATTGGTTTCTAGGTGGTTGTGAGGAGATGGAGACAGAGGGGTCCAGGAAGGAGAGAGAGGTATTAGAGATCCCCAGGTGAAGTTAAGGTTGGAGTGGAAGGTGTTGGTGAAGTGGGTGAGCTGTTCGAGCTCCAAACCATATAGAAACCGATAGTTCTGCCTTCAGTTAACAGTTTATGCATTTTCCTTTGCTGAACTTTGAGAGATAGGAACATCCGTCAATGTGATTGTGATTTGTTTGATGTTAGGATTATGGAAAAAAACAAACACTTTGCAGGGATAGTAGGAGCTGCAGATGCTGGACAATCTGGGATAACAAGGTGTAGAACTGGATCAATACAGCAGGCCAAGTAGCATCAGAGGAGCAGGAAGGTTGAGGTTTCAGGCCTAGACCCTTCTTCAAAATTGGTGGAGGGGAAGGGGCTTCTGAAATAAATAGGGAGAGTAGGGGAGGCGGATAGAAGATGGATAGAGGAGAAGATGGGTGCAGAGTTGACAGACCGGTCAAAAAGGCAGGGACGGAGCCAGTTTTGACTGAAAAAAAAGGAAGAGATGCGTTGCAATCTCCGAACATTGGTTATTTTGTCCTAATTCACCTCTTACTCTCGCCTTAAGAAAGACAGAGAAGGTGGTGTATGTGGTTTCTGTATACATTTCATAAGGGAAACATCATCCTTTGTGTCATAAGAGAATGCCGCACATGTACGTCAGTGAGATGACCAAAGGCAAAATCTTAATGTCGAGGATCTGATGTTTGGCTTCTTGCTGAATCAATTTGTGCTTCCCATCACTCTCACTAACTCAGGAAGGGGAAAATTGCACTAATTATGTGAAGTGTGGTGCTTTGAATCTTGGTGGAATGAATAAACCTTTCAGAGGTCTTGTGGTACATGAGTGAAATCCCTACCGCTAGCTCAGAATCTCTAAGTTTGACTCTCACAAGAAGTTCTGTTGGCAATTGAGGATGTCCTTGTAATGTAGCCTCACAACTTGATTATAGCCTGATAATCTTTCCTATATGTCAGATGTCAGGTGGTAAGAGTGAGAGGGTTTCCTGGTCAGCCATCCCGCAGAAGGCAATGACAGACCAGTGCATTACTTTATCCATATGTGTGAATCAATCTGATAAAAAATGTATGTCCTAACGCTTGGCAAAGAGGATGGAAGAAAAGACAGACGAAAAGATTTTAAAATCTAGATTGTAAGCACCTCAAATTGTCTGTAAAAAACAGGTACATAGGTGAAAAAAATAATACTGGATACATGGCCACATTTCTTATATATCAAACAGACACAAATAAAAGGTGTGGCATGTTACTAAAAAATATTATCCTTTCAACTGCCAAGTTGATTATCTATCCGGATTTAATTTATTATTACAAGCAACATAATTTACGAAATGTCACAAATAATTTCAGAATGATTGGTGTTTCAGCTGTCTTAGAAATATGTTCATTCCTCCACATTCATCAGCAAGCACCTCTTAAACAACTATCTGTGTGTATGATTGATAACAGAGAGTGCATCAGTGCCCCATAAACTGAAGATGCAGATAAAATCCAAATGAAGCCAATCGTATTAAAGTCATGTACCAGCTGGATTATAATTCCTGCTTGCTGACTGCAGCTGGAATGAAAGGTCAAAGGACAACTAAAATGCAGCTCGGCTTGTTCAGCAATAGCAGGGAAGAAATCCAGCTCAGTGATGAGGCTTTTCTGTTACTGCCACTCAACTGGTGAGCACAAATGAGCCTGTGGATGAGAGATCAAGTTCTTCCATTACCAACAGATGCTAGAAAACATGAACTACATGTCAGGAATTCTCTGTCTCATCTGTAGCATTCAAATTATTGAACTCCGAGATGCTTTGGGGTTGAATTATTCCATGTGGGAAATCACCACGATTGCAGCAGGGGGTGCTCTTGCTGGGTTGAGACTTAAATAGTTGACTATTTACGAGTGAACAGGACTTAATACATGCTTACTGCTTCATCACAGCAAAAATAAAACCATGGGATGTTTTACGTTTTGTGTTCATGCTTCCAATAAAAGGTAATATTACATATTAAGCTACATATGAGCATCCATCCTTACCTGTCTTGCTCCTATGCCATCCTACTCCCCACCCCCATCCCCTTAGCCTTCCCAAATCTGGCTGAGATTTGTTCTCCCTCACCATTATTATTTACCAATGAATGCAAAAATGATCAATTATCAATAATCATGACAGCATCAGTATGGAAGTAAGCCAAAGGCTCCATAAAGCCACAGTTGTTTACAGGCAAATTTTTAAAAGGTTCATCTGAATGATTACTCAGCAGATTCAGCAGCCTGGTCTTGTGATGCACACTCCACTTCTGAATCATTTCTGAGACAATTGGCAAATCCTGTTATTTCAACTGAATTTAATCGAGATTCGTGTTGTGGTATCCCAGATGAAATAGCACAACCTGAGGATAAAGAAAATGCCTTCTGCTGAATCAGGTTAAGCTTTTAACTGATGTAAAAAACACTTTTTTAAGGCTTGCCTGGTATCTAGAATTTTAAAAATAGCCTGCAGTAGTAAAACAGAACACTCTCAATTGTCATTACAATACTTCAAGGTCTTTTTATTGCTCTTTTAATCCTTGTCTTGTATAGGGTTAAGGAGAAAGTGCTTCAATGAACACATGACTATATTCAACATTAAGTTTACTTGCACTTGCCACAAAAGACATCGGAAACCTACTTGTGCAATTTGAGACTTCCACATGATAAAACACTCTGGATACAAGTAAAATTCACCCGCCCAACAGGGGCTTAACACTGTTAAGCTGTTAAGTTGTCGCTGTTGTCAATGGACAAGAATTGCTCAAGAAGATTATGTTTACTTGCTACCAAATTCTTTGAGGTATTCCTGCATTAACTTTGTTCCCAAGTAATTACAAAACCATGACATTGGAATTAGTCTTCCATTTTTGTATGACCATGCTCAATATGTTATTTACATAGATTACCATTGCCAACAAGTTAACAGCAAACAGAATTTCATATTCATAAATTGCACACTGTGGAATTTTAAGTGTATAGGAAAGTACTCAATGGAATACTGCTTTTCCATGCTTCCTCAAATCGCCATGCACTCTGATATTCCCCATGCCACCAGATCCACCATGTCTTCTCAAACTCCCCCATATCATCCAATTACCCTCAGATTCAATTTTCCTTCTCAAACCTTCCAAACCACCATATGCTTCTTCTGCACAGCCACACCTCCTCATTCCTCTGCCATGTTCATACTTCGTAGAGTCATAGATAGTCCTTACAGTGTGTAAGCAAGCCACTCAACCCATCAAGTTCACACCAACCCTCTGAAGAGCATCCCAACTAGACCCACCCTCTTTACCCTATTCCTGTAAACCTGCATTTCCCAGGGGTAATCTACTTAATCAACATATACCTGAACACTATAGCCAACTTAACATGGCCAATTCAACTAACCTGTATATCTTTGAGCCATAGTAGGAAACCAGAGCCCACAGACAAAACCCATGCAAACATGAGGAGAATATGCAACATACTCCATACGGACATCCGCTTGACAATAGACTTCAGTTTGGGTTCCCGGTACTGTGAGGCAACAGTGCTAACCACTGACCTGCTGTGCTGCCCACATAGTAATGGAAAATCTTTTACATGGACCTGAAAAAAATTAAACCTTTAATAATTTAATGAGATGCTCATGCATGCAGCTGTCACTAATACTGCATAAAGAAACTACACCCATACAAAAACAACCTATTGGAGAAAAATATCCTTTCAGTGATTGGGTGATTGTTTAAACAAAGATAAATGTTGTCAGAAAACACATTAAAAGTAGATTATGTTATTGAAACTCCTTTAAATTGTAAATTATTTCTTCAGCAGCTGTATCAATAGATGACCTGCTGAACCAAGTATTCTAGTAGCTTTTGGAACTCAACCAAGTATTCATAATTGCTGCAGCCGCACATACAAAAACAGCGCACTGAAATTAAAAGGGCAGGTCATATTAAATTTCTACTTCAAGGCAGATTGTCTGATATCAATGCCACGGAGGCAGGTACATAGGTTTTTTTTTCACCTTCAACAACTAGGGAATTTTACCTCAAAGCCAGTGCTGCCTATATGTTTACATCATAGTACTAAACATGACAAGAGGTTTACTGATAAATCTTTCAATATTTTTGACTGCATTGTGATTCTCTGTTCCATGAAGAAAAGTATTATACTGGATGGCTAAACTTTCACAATGCTGGCTAATGTAATGATTAATTTACCAATGAAGAGTCACTTCATGAAAATACATCTACATCACAATATAATATTAGAAAGTGATATTTAAAAATATCAATAGATTCGTCACTTACCTGTGAGCATTTCCTCTTAGTGGTACTAAACATTCTGAAAAAGCACATTTCTTTGAGGGAAGGGGCATTGCAGGGTCTTCCGAACCCAAACCTCTCTGTGAAAATAATATGCAGGAAGAAATAACACTTCCTTGTGGTCTAGCAATGGGCACCCTAACTTCAGGTGAGGTATGTCTCAGTTCTAGACACAAAGTCTTTCCAAATTGCTAAAATGAAAACTGGATAGGGTCGGGAAATCACACAGAAAATATATTTTCCATAAAGGTTCTGCATTTTACAAGTTGGACCACTACTGCACCCCCGCTACCCAAGGAGGGGCTTAAGATCTCACCCTTTGTGGGCAGTATTGGACTCAATACTTAAGCTGCAGTCAAACTTGTAATTTATAATAGTATCTTTGCTTTTTCAACTCTACACCTCAATGTATAAAAGCCAAAAATCGAATCCATGGCTTTAAGTCTCTGTTAACTTGAATTTCTACTGCTATGTGTCCACACATTTCCAAAATCAGTAAGGTTCTCCCTATGTCTATTATCAACCAGCTTATTGGTCACTTTGTGTCTACGTTTGTGCCAACTATGAAATTTGAAATAATGCCCCCTTTACACAAGTTCATATCATTAATGTGTGTGTGTGTGTGTGTGTGTGTGTGTGTGTGTGTGTGTGTGTGTGTGTGTGTGTGTGTGTGTGTGTGTGTCTGTGCGTGTCTGTGTGTGTCTGTGTGAGAGAGAGAGACAGACAGACAGTCTGTGTGTGAGTGCTTGTGGGTGTGTATGTGCGTGTGAGCGAAAGAGAGCTTTCTAGATAGAGTGCTGCACTGTCAGAAACACTGCTTTTTAGATGAAATAGTAAAGTGAGACGCTATCAGCTGTATGTGAAAATGCTGTGTCAGAGAAGGACAGAGGGGTTCTCCCTACTGGTTACAAAGTGACAGATTAGCTGTTTATTGAAACATTGCTCTTTGTGAGAGCTCACTGCATAGACATTAGCAGCTACATTTCAGAATTCAGAACAGTACTGACACTGCAGTTTTAGAAGTGCTGGACTTTGGATAAGATCTTAAACCAAAACCTTCCCTGCCCCTTCAGAAGAATGCACTCTTTCGTTTGGTATGGGATACAGATGTAGCTGGTAAGGCTGACATCTGGCGATCAGTTGTTTTGAACTGATTGGATCATTAAGCCATTTCACAATCAAGCACTTTTCTGTTACTTTGGAATCAAATGTAGACCAGACCATGTGAGGATTGCAGATTTCTCTCCTAACTGGACATTAGTAAACTAGAAGCATTCTTAAGACGCGAGTTACCTGGCTGCCATGAGGCTATATTTTTAATTTCAGATTTTATTAACTTCAAACTTCACCCTCTACCATTTTGGGATTTTATTAACTTCAGTCTTCACACTCTACCAATGAGGGATTTAAACCCATAGGCCCAGGACAGTAGTTTGGCACTCTAGATTATTAATCTGATGACATTGACACTCTAGATTATTAATCTGATGACATTACCACTGTGTCACTGGCTCCCCTTAAAAAAATGCAAAGTAAAAATTGCATCCGCACCAGTTAAAAGAAGTGTCCTCGTGAATTTTGCAAACAATCAAGATCACAAATAAAATCAGATTATTTGGCTCAAATCACAGCGTTAGTTATTTGAGCTTATTGCAATCTATCTGATGCATTTCCATAATTACAACAAGTGAGTACATTTCTAAAGTACTTTGTTCGTTTTACTGCTGGTAGTCACAAGAGGAGCTGTATAAAGGCAAGTTCTCTTTTGTCTTTTGTGAAACATTGGGTAATATTTTACCAGACCCTGGATGAGGGAACAGTGTCGGGGGGTGGGGGGGGGCAATGTTAGGGGGAGGGGTGGGTTGCTGCTGGTGGCACAAGTGGGGGGCAAAGAGTGGTTCTGCTAAAAGGGAGAGGAGCTGCATTGGGATGACGCCTCAACGTAGTTCCACCAACTGAGAAATCTCTCCCTGGCAGATTGGAAACTGATTTAGTTGTCCTCTCAAAGAAAGCAGGCAGTTAATGTGGGTGAGATGGTAGGAACTGCCGTTGCTGGAGAATCTGAGACTACAAGGTGTAGTGCTGGATGAACACAGCAGGCCAAGCAGCATCAGAGGAGCAGGACAGCTGATGTTTCAGGTCTAGACCCTTCTTCAGAAATGGGGGAGGGGAAGGGGATACCGAAATAAATAGGGAGATGGGGGAGGTGGATAGATGTGAGTAAAGTCTCTATAGGAAACCTTTTTTAATGATTCCTTCTAATGATAAAATAATGATTATGGAGTTAATCTCTCTGCAGCCCTTTCAGGCACCAAGCCCCACAGAAAGGCCCGCAGGTAGGAAAGGCAGCCTTAGCAGAACCCTTTCCTGAGATATTTTCCCACAATTGGCAGGAGGTTCACCTCAGCCATCCTGATGCTCATCTCATGGGTGTCTTGAAGCACCTCTGAGGTCACCAGCCTTCTCCAACAGTGCCCAGGTCTCCTGATGGGCTTGCCAAGGCTCTTGAGTGGCCCTCTGATTGGGTCAGCAACTAGATCATGCCCACACACATTGGCTGGACAGTGAATCAGCTGGTGCCTAATTGGAACGTCCAGGAAAATCACTGAGCCAGTCCTGCTGCCAACAAGTGCCAGCCTGGGGCCTGCTTTGCATCCTGACCCTAGAGTCCATTGTAAAATCAAACGATTTATTGTGCTTCTCCCCTCATCAATGATTTCCAACCAGAGGAATGTTTCCAGGGTTTCTTTCCATTTTTAATTTAGATTTCCAGCATTCACTGGATTGAACTTCTGCTCCCTTTTGTCATCCAGTTGTACACAGAAAATGAGTCTTCACAAATTTTCGCACTGTCATACACTGCAAAAAGACCCATGGGAATTAGCTCGAGTGTTGTTATTGTAAAGTCATATCAGTAGCTGCTGAGACACTAGTTCTTCAAGACTGTTTTACAGGTTAGAAATTACCAAGCATCTTAAAATAAATCAATATGCAGTCATTACTCTGCATTACCTGTCACATAGTTTAGCATGGCTCGCTTGTTTAACAAACATTGTTCAACACTAGTTGTTTACAAAAGGTAGCCATTGAAATGGTTGTTGACAATATCAGCTGTCAAATGTTTAATGTATTCATGGGCAAATCCTCAGCCTACTATTAAAAATTTGTTTATTTTTAATAGATTTTGTGTCCGCTAAATTGACAGAAATGAATTTATTATTTTTATGCTATAAGTGCCAATAGTAAAGCCATGCCTCAAGTGTTCTTAATAAATTTGTAAAAATGAGAAATGGTTAAAATATGTTCATGGCTCCGAGTTTTCCTCAGATTTTGTAACAGGCACTCTTTATCCTTGCTAATGGAAAGCTATATACTTATTTTACTCTATTTAAAGCTAGCCTCGGGCTCTTTGTAAGCCCATGTCCTATCTAGTTCCTTCATACTAATCAAAGATTAGGATAACCTGTGCTTGCACTTTTCTGTGAAATACTTCACCTAATCCCAGTAAGACCAAAGTATTTGAGATATCAAGGTCTGAAAGCAGAATTTGTTAATGGCACAATTTTCTTCCTATGCATATGTGCCTTTCTTGTACCAGTTTATGGCACCTGGAAACCATCCTATCAGACACTTTCAGCCTGGGTGGTGATTGCAGGGAAGATCAGTACTACTGGCCCCGACAAAGGGGACAGCAAGCAGTACAGGAAGAAAATCAATGATCTCTGCAGAGGGACTTGGCACTATCTCCCTTTTCTACATCATACTCACAGGACCATCATGCAATTCAACTCTGCCTCTGCCAATGCATCACACAAAAGCAGATGAACTTCAAGCCTCTGCATCACGTAGTAATGTTGTGCAATCAAGGAATCACACTCCCTTCATCCATTTAAGCTACTAGACCTTCCTGCCCATTATGCTTTCTACTCAGTCACTGATGAGGACTTTTCATCTCACCTCATGTTAAATGCTCGCACCCATTCGTATCATGCTTAATCTTTCTCTCTATCTCCTAGTCGGAAAAGCATTACCATCACTAAGCTGAGAGGTTAAGACTGATTTAAGGATAGGAGGTATTGGATATCAAACTTCTCACCAACTTTGAGAAAAGCTGATCAAACTAGTTACAGAAAACCAGGACCATTCCTGTGGTAATGGGGAAACACCAATGGTCCGTTAACTCTGTATGGTACATTGTGCTTCACTGATCTTAGATGTACTTAAAAACAAACACTTTGCTCAGTGTAAGCTAGTCTGCTTCTTCACAAGCTAACCTTTTCTCTTCTCTTTTGAAGGCTGTAGTGGCATCCAGAACTCTGCAGGACGAAAACAGCCTGAGCCTCTCACCAACAGCACCATCCCCAATCTGTAAGTCTATGACCCTCAGAGGATGCTTCAGCAACATGTTCACTTACACCCTCCACCAGCACAGAGGCAGCTGTGTTGACAGCTAGGCTAAATCCAGGGACATAATCTATTGACTGAAGCACTGACATCACCTCCACAGCCAACTGGATTAGGAATGCCTGAGGTCTCAAAAGTTCAGAGAACTTCTGGAGACCAGGCACCAGCTCAGCTCCATGGAGAAAGCGTGACTTTATACTTGGCCTTAAGTGGCATGGTCAACCTGCAGAGAGAAGCACAAGAACATCAGGCAAATGTGGCAGAGGCCTTCAAAAGGCAGGAACAATAACTGGAGGAGTCGTTCCATGTCCTCAACGTTGCACTGGCTCTGGCAAGTGAGCACGTGGTTGAACCTCAAAAGGGTGGCAGCTGTCTTGGATACCCAGATCTAACAGGACATTCAGTGGCTCCCTGATTTGTGCTCAGACTTTCATCCTTTTTCTCTCGCCTTGGGGGCTCAGCATCAATGACAAAGTGAGAGAGGGACAAGGCAACTCTGGATGATCCATCCTTTCCTGGATATGGTGTGGTGCCAGTTGGCATCCACCGGGAGGAGAATGACAGATGGGCACCTGCGGCAATTCATCTCAGGACATTCCAGAGGTTTGCTGCCAGCTCCCTGCTGCATGTGACCCCAATGCCTCCAGCAGCTGAAATGAAGGAAATTGAGCATCCAAGAGCCTCATGCAGGCTAGGCCACTCTAAATTCGTACAAACAAAGTTACCAGGCTTCATCCACTCCAGCTGCAGAATTTGGACATGTGCCTACACGTAGCTGAATGGAGAGAGAGAATATCTCTGAGGCCATACCAGTGGCATGGGTGTTAACCATAAATATCATTTGCATTTTTATGAATATAAATTCATGTGCACTGTTTAAATATAAGTTGTAGTCTTTTTGTCCCAACAGAACCAGGTCAAGTTATTTGATGTGGAATGTCTTCAACTAACAAAAGGATGTACTACATTGCAATCACTACACCTTGATATCGCTCTCAAAATCAAAAAAGTGAGTGAATGGAAATAGCCTTGGCTGACAGGGAATAACTACATATATTGAAAAATAACATGCACATTGAGACCCTCAACCCAGTTCAGTCATCTTGGAAGTAGGTGGCTATGAAGTTGCCTCCAGTCTTTCAGGCTCAATGGACCATTGACCTGTCTTCCCCTATTTGACAGTTGTCCTGGTCTAGGATCTCCATTCTCATTTTCCCTAGCGGTTTCCTCTCACTCCTGCATTTCCTCCTCAGACAACACATCCCACGTTTTGGTTACTGAGATTGTGGAGCATTCATTGTAGCTGTGGTACACCTATTCTAGGGTATACTGCAGGCTACCTACCTGACTAGTCAGGCATTGGAATGTCATCTTCAAGGGATCCCTGGTTTCTTTTTTATTCACTCATGATCATGGGCATCACTGACTAGGCCACTGTTTAATGCTTATTCCTAGTTGCCCTCGAAAAGGTGATGGTTAGTTGCTGTCCTGAACCACTGCACTCCATTTGGTATAGGTAACCCAACAATGCTAGTAGAGAGGGAGTTCCACGATCTTGACCCAGTGACACTGAAGGAATGGCAATACATTTCCAAGTCAGGTTGGTGTATGACTTGGAGGGAAAGTTGTAGGTGGTGTTCCAATGCACCTGCTGCTCTTGTTCTCCCCTGTGGTAGTGGTCATGGGTTTGGAAGGTTCTATCTAATGAAATGGTACACACTGATGTTACTGAATGTCAGTGGGGGACGTGAATGCTTGTGGATGTGGTGCCAATCAAGTGGGCTGCTTTGTTCTGGAGGGTGCCAAGCTTTTTGAGTGTTGTTGGAGCTGCACCCATCCAGGCTAGTGGGGAATATTCCATCACACTCCTGAATTGTGCTTCATAGATGGTGGCCGGAGTTTGGGGAGTTAGGAGGTGAATTACTTGCTATAGGATTCCTAGCCTCTGACCTGCTCATTCTGAAAATATTTCTGTGACTATTTCTATTATTGTGGACAATGGCAAACTCTAGGATCCTGTTAGTGGGGAATTTGCTGACAATAATGCAATTTATGTAGTAGGACAATGGTTGGATTCTCTCTTGTTGTAGGTGGACATCACATAGTACTTGCATGGCTTAAGTGCTGCTAATTGTCAGTCCAAACCTGTGTATCGTCTTCCGGCATTTGCAAATGGGCAGCTTCAGAACTGCCAAATATTGTGACCTCTTCAGCAAATAACTCCACTTCTGACTTTATGAGGAAGGGAAGGCCATTGTTAAAATAGCTGAAGACATTTGAACCTAGGGCATTCCCCGGAGAACCTCTTACAGAGCTGTCCTAGAGCTGAGATGACTGACATCCAACAACTACAACCAGCTTCCTCTGTGATAACAAAGTGTGGAGCTGGATGAACACTGCAGGCCAAGCAGCATCTCAGGAGCACAAAAGCTGACATTTCAAGCCTAGATCCTCCATCAGAAACATCAGCTTTTGTGCTCCTGAGATGCTGCTTGGCCTGCTGTGTTCATCCAGCTCCACACTTTGTTATCTTGGAGTCTCCAGCATCTGCAGTTCCCATTATCACTCACCAGCTTCCTCTGTGTCAGGTATGACTCACATTGATGGTGGTGTTGTAGCTACATGGAACAGCTTAGCTAATGCTGAGGCAAGTTCTGGAACACAATTCAATAGTGTACTAGTAATCTGCTGGAGCACAGATTACAGTTCCACTGCGGGAGCCTGAAAACTCCCTTAAATTCTTGTATCGCCAGTCATCATGGCAGCAACCTGAGCCTTCATGGCTCCAAGCTGACCTCAGGCTGAGCTCTGATTGCAAAGATGTTGTGTAGTTTCCCCTTGTGCTAGAACAGAAAGTAAGACACTAGCTGTGAGCTGCTACATCATGGTCAGGTGTTCAGGTCCATTAGCAATATCATAAAATTGGCCACTCCTTTACACCTCTGCAAATGATAGCATGTTCTTCCCTAATTCACCTTCTCGTGTCCTACTTCCCTGCCTGTTCTGAAATGCAAGCTGCAGTTACTCATGCACATAGCAGAAAACTACTTTCATATTGAAAGCTATGCTACGATAAGGAACACTATCTTGCTTTGAATCTGCCACAAACACTGATACTTGACTCTCGAGTCACACTTCTGTGCAGCTGTATAATAGCTATTTAAAAGTAGATTCTCTTTCACATCCACATTGACAGTCAATGCTGATGAAGGACATAACCAAATGCACGTTACAAGTTGATCTCAGGCAAATAGTTACAATGAAGTACAAAAGCATCCCCCAAACTAACTGCTGTAGTGAGATACTGGATGTTACGTTCATAACCAATGCAAAAAGAAATCTTCAGCCATGATAAAATAAAAATGCACATTCAGTATTGATCTAGAACTGGTTATTGTTAAATTTTGTATTTTTAACAGGATATCTGCTCAAACTTTCCACAATTTGAATTAAACAGTTATTCATTCTTAAATTAGAATTAAAAGAGAGTGAAATGAAACAAATTAAAGAAAATCTTTGATGGAATCCGGATGTTGGTGTCTTAGTGAATGGAAAGTTTCAAAGTTGCACAAAAGTTTTGGTTGTAAAAGCACGTGGACGATTCTAATTTCACCAGATTTCTCCGAGGAAATTTATGCATGACTAATGGAGATTTTATGTTGCAACCTCCCTAAATACAACTCCATCAATCATCTGCAGAGCTATTGGATTCAAATTACTATGTTGAATGTTTCTACTAAAACAGTGCACATTGTACAGCCAGGCAGCAGCCTGGAAGGTAACATGCAGGATTTGTTCTGTACTAAGTACCATGTGCTTGAGAGCAAAAAAATGTAAAGGTATTAAGATTGAAACAAGCTGGCCATGCAGAATGGAAGAATACTGACTGTGACCTCATCTGGCGTAATGATATAGCCCTGTTCCCATTTAATTGAGCAGAATATGCAAGTTATGTGTGTTCATATTATTTCTGAACAGGGCCAAATATTCACTCTAAATTTTAGACCTAGCAGATTCAGAAGATATTACTTCTACATTTCTAATGATTTCTGTAGTTTTTTTTAAAAAATCCTCACTGAAGTCTGCTCTAAACTTTTCTATACGTTTGAATGTTTTTTAATGTTATAAATATCTCTCATGTCAAAACAGAGAAAAGCTAGCCTGATTGCATTTCCTGAAAGAGACCCAATCAAATCTGCCTGATCAAAGATTTCACAGCTTCAAGTGTTATTTTTCACAACCTCACTAGGACAAAAAGGACCTTGCAGAAGAAATTTAGCCTATTGTCTACCTTGTCCTTGAGCCTCAGTTTTTTATGTGTCTATATTTGAGTGTGCTAATGAAATTCTCAAGAAATTTCAGCACACATTGTTACTTTCACCAGGAGCGGCATTTTTAGAGTTAGTATAATTTCAAGGCAAGCCACATTGAGAAAAATACAGCCTAATGTTAGACATAGTTTTCGACAACTTTATTTTGCACTAGATTAGTAAGATACAACATTTTATCAATTAACAACAATTGTAGCCAGTGGGATTCCACTTGATATGTAACGATGCAGTGGTACGGTCCCTACCTTTGGGTCAGAAGGTGTAGGTTCAAGTTCCACATTTCCCAGCCATGTGTAATAACGTGTGTGAACAGTTTGATTAAAAATATCCATAATCAGACAAAAGAAACAAAAAACAATTTAAAAAAGGAAGCAAACCAAGAAAGGATGTAAATGGTAAGGGTCAGTGATTCTGCAGTATCAGTTTCTCACGCAAAATCAGTGTTACTGAAACAGAGCTGATGCAATGATTGGACTGCTCTGCATTCACTGGGGATCATAAGAGAACAAGTGCAGCTGTCAGAAATCAGCCAGGCAAGTCTATTGCTTCTGAGAAGCTGCATGTTGAGAAATTACATCTCAATACTTACGCTGTTTGCTTGTGGTGCATTTCTTAATTAACTATATATTATCATTTTTGGGTGTATAATTGCATTGACTTCAGCGAGTGAACATTTTGCACAAAGCAAGTTAAATGGGATGTAGGTGCATGTTTAAATTAATCTGGAAAACATTGCATACAGATCAGTTCATACATTTGCTTTAAAGTAACCTTTCAATTTTCAAAATGGTCTATTTCCAGTAAGAAACCAAAATGCTGGAAATGCTGATCAGATTAGGTAGCATCTGTGTACAAATAAGCAGGGTGAACTGTTTCAGTTTATGATCTTTTTAAAACTAGTAAGACTGCAAGTTTACGCTGGGCTAAATTTTATCAAAAAATGGCTAAGTGTCATTTTTTGTGTTTTCTTGATGTGGAAGTTCTGGTGTTGTACTGGGGTAACATAGTCAAAATTCACATGACACCAGGTTATAGCCCAACAGATTTATTTGACATCACAAGCTTTTGGAGTGCAGCCCCTTTTACCAAGTGGATCTGATGAAGGGACTGCGCACCGAAAAGCTTGGGGTTTTTTGAGGGTTTCTTTCTGCAGGAACTAGAAATTTTTCTCAAACTATTGTCCCAAACTTGCATCATTAATGATGTGTCATTTCTCTATCCCCCCACCCTACTTGCTCACTCAATTCTCACACGTGGTGGAGGTAGAAGTACTCACCACTGCTGGGGCATGCTGGGGTTCCTGGCACTGGCACCAAGTTCAAAATGCTGTTGCGTATCTGAGTGTGTCAAGGTCTGACAGTACAAATACAGACCCCCTGAACCTGACCAAACCAAGTGGCTGACTGTTTGTGTCCAAGCAACGTGATGGATACCACATCCTGTACCTGACGGACTGTGTTGGGACCCCCTGCATAAAGGATATTTTCCTTAATCTGACTCAGAACTACTCCCCTTAGGTTTTGAGGCATGGCCATTTGCTTAAAGCACTTGCAGTGTGGTTAGCGCATATGTAGCTAGTACATGGTGCAGATGTAGGACTGATGTAACGTGATGCCATTCAGCAGCATGCCCACCCTCTAAACTGATCACTGATTGACAGCCATTACAAGCTGCCCGGCCTTGTGTTTGTGCTGAAACACAAAGCAAGACAAAACTATTGTGAACGTTTAAGCTCCGGCTGAGGGGGAGAGAAAGCACATAAACACAAGGCAAGGCAGAGAGTCTGTGAGCATTGAATTTGGAAAAAGGTGAGTGAGGACAAGGAGAGCAAGCAAGTATACCTGAGATAGCTGCTGGTCCAGGCCCCAGAACTGGATACTCATCCCTGTGCATAAAGTGACCTTGTAACATCATTGCGTTGAGAAATGCTGGTGTGCTCCAAAGTTCAGCATCAGATTGCAGAACCATACTCTTAGTGAATGAGGGATGTGTCATGATGATGTAGTGAGGCTGGTCCATGTAGGATGCCAACATCAATGGGTGTAATGTGCATGCAATCAAGTCCCATGAAGTGTGCCATGAAATATTGGTGCCAGGCATCTCAGGTGGAAGTCCTGAAGAGAAAATGACAAGCTGGAGTCAGTAGGTACCCACTCTGCCTTCATGTTGGGAATTTTCACTGTCTAGTTTCTATCTGGCAGATGGGAGAATGAGAAACTGGATATTAATAGGTGAGATTATGTGGAAATAATGTATTTCTTAATGAGTGGTGGTCCGTGCAAATAGGCCTCTCACTGCTCACTACTAAGAATCATGACTTCACTGTCCAACACTTGGTTGTAAAATGGGACCCTTTGCTCTAAATGTCAAGAAGCCTGCCAGATGGTCTCGTCCAGGAGTGGCAGTCTCGGACTGGCATGGCAGTGTTGTTTGGCAGACGCTTCTGGCCTAGTATTCCAGTATCTCTGTGTGGTGGTCCCATCTTGGCATGGTGTTCTAGTTCCACAATGTCGGTCTGATCCTGACTGTGTCTTCAAAATATTGCATCGTTCCTTTATTAGCATTCCTTGACCACAGGAGCCATTAGCTGGACTGTGATGAACTTGGTCTTAATTTTACTTTTAAAAAATTATAACATATGACTTCAGTCATTAATATAGGCACTGTGGTCGGGCCATTTTAAAATTTTTCCCTGTATTTTTCATGTAAAAGTTCATGTGACAATAAATTTTGATTCTACTTTATGTGGATTGTATTCTAAATGTCATTACTGGGGGACATATCAATTTTCTCAACTTTCTCGACATGGCCCATTTCATTTAGGGGCTGGAAAGGTTCAGCCATTTGATTCTAAATGTACAGATGCTGATGGACTTGTTAACTGTTTCCAGAATTTGATATTTTTATTTTCAAGATTTCCCTCCACAGGATTTTGCTTTTTTCCATTTGTGACGAATTTCCACCTCTGCAGTGAAGCCTGCTTCCACCAATTGTATCACCACAACCAGTGAAACCATCATCCATAGCTCCATTGAAGTTCTTCAATCCTCCTTTAGAAGCCAGTCACACCATGTTCTACACAAGTTCCTAATATCTAAAACTCTCACACCTCCAACTACTGCCACATTTCACCTATTGTGCTATGAACCTACTGACCTCTGGACATACACTGCAGCCAAACTCCAGTTATTAACTATTTGTGTTTAATTGTTCAGTGTTTGATTCTGTTCAGTCTGTTGACTGCTCACTATGCTGAGTGCTGTTGGTTAAACCTATGGGTGTGTTACAGGGAAGCTGAACTCAAATAGTATGTATAAGAATACAGAATGTTCAGAAGCACTGAAATAACAGGCATTCACACCCTGATAGCAACTCTGCTCCCTTTCTACAGCAAGGCAGAGCTCCATATTTCTGACAGGAGATTCCAGTTAGGGCTCCTTTAGACATACAGAGTGTACTCTAAACCAGACAAGTCCCTCGTGATGTAGGATAGTTTGGGGCGGAGTCAAACAATGCCCCTCCCCTTTACACAGCAGTTTTTCCTGTATTCTGTGATTTAACTTTCCACCAACTCAGAGAGCCACTTTGACAGCTCCTATGACAGAGTAAGTACGTGAGGTGAGTATGATGTTGGGGTCCCAGAGGGTATCGTGCCAAGTGAGTACAGTGCCAGATGGGCAGAGTGCCAGTGTGACAGATAGATAGGTTACCAGGTAGGTAGGATGCTTGGGCACCAGGTGGAAAGGGAAGCAGGGAAGTGAATGAATGTTTAGAGTAGGCTGGTCTAGTCAGAGTATATCAAGTCTGACAGTAGGGGTGAGGAGAATGTTGATTCTGAGGGGGCAGGGGTCTCAAGGGTTAATAGGTTCTGGGGTAGTATTAATATTGTTGCTTCCAGTGGTAGAGGGTGGTGTTGAGTATAGGGTGGTGGAATTGTTGGTCTTGATGGGGGGAGTGGGGGTATCACATCCTGAGGAGTTAGGCTGCCAGGTCCAGTGGCAAGGTGTGGGCTACCTGTCACTGTCTCAGGGAATAAGAAGTATGGGGGATATGCATTTGGGGTCTAGGCTTTCAGCTGTCTAGCAATTTACTAACTGCAACAGAACCTCTGAATTCTGATTTAAAGAGATATGTTTGGAGCATTCTTAGTATAAAGGGAATTGCCCATTGGAATTTTCAATTTCCTGAGAAATTTCTTTGGAGTCTGCCACGTGGGAGTTTTGAGGGTCCTGATGTGCAAGGTGCATCTATGTTGTAGGAATGATTATCAGGTCACTGGAAAATCTGGGCCAAAGTCCTTGTGCATACATAGAATCCAGAGAGAATAACCTCTGTGCGTCTCTGAGGTACAATACACAGTAGTACTATTGTTTGTCAGATTCTGACCTTCCATTCCAGTGTCAATGTCAGAGCCTTCAACTGTTACAGCCTTACAATCTCGGGTTTTCTTGCTTTGAAGGCACAATGCAAATACAAATTGTTTCATTCTTCTCAATCAAAATATACTGACAGCCAGTTCTACGGTTAGCCAACAATAGATAAGTGAATTATAATACTGATACATTCTGGATTCAAGCGTCGCATTATTGTACACCAAATCATTTCCTACTGCACCTAATTATACAGAATTTCTGATCAAGCAGCAACAGTTCAAATAAAAGTCCTGATCAAAGTATAAAAATGTCCCCCAGTTTTTATTTATTTACAGCCCTTAGAATGCTCAGTGCTGTCAATGTCCATTAGATCAATGTACAAACTGAAGCAGTTTTTTTTTCTGGTCTTACTTCAGTTGAAGTGAATGAAATTGCTGATTGAATGGTTAATTCGTTTTCCTAAATGGATTCCCAAATCAAAGTAAAGGGTGGTTCAGATGAGTGTAGCATGTAGCATTTTTTGGCCTAATTTCTTTTCCCTAAATTATGATATTTTTAGCTTGTTGATAGTACAAAACTTGAAGACATATTACGTCAAAACCTTCTGCCTTGAACTCATCAGGACAATTTGCAAAAATGCCAATTAAAAGGGTTGCCCACATATATACTGTCTGGTATCTGGGTGCTGTTGAATTGGTGAGTGGGCTACGATTGCTAGAAGCATTGCAATGGAGAAAGCATAAGTAGAAAATATTCCAGAGAGGAGTTATTGGAATTGAAATGCCAGCTCAATTTTTTCTTTAGATTTGCTGAGTTTCTCCAGCACTTTCTGTTTATATTTCAGATCCCCAACATCCACAGTATTTTGATTTTTTTTCAGTTGATAGTGATTGACAGTTAACTGTCAGACTTTATTCAAACTCTAAAGCAGGCTGGTGAACTTGGATTAGTCAAGGCATTGTCCTGAAAAATGAACCTGCAAATAATTGATCTGCTTTATTGATTATGAAACTGGCACAGTTTATGTACGCGTAAGCATATTCCTTCTGTTAGCCTTGCAGTTAACTCAGTCATTAGTAATGTGCCTCTGTTCTTTGCCGAAAAAAGTGTACATGCACTGTACCTGTTTTAACTCAACTGAATAGCTTAAAGCCATTTTGTTTCATTTCTCAGTCACTCCACTGGTTTTAAAATTTAAACAAAGATTGGCAATTAACTGTCAGTCTTCATTAATTGGACATTATTCATGGAATGCCTCTACTAAGAGTTCATTTGCTAACCAATCAGCATTCAAATCACATACAATATATGGTTTCCCCATAATTGGTGTTCTTGCAAATTGTCCTTATGAAATCTTTGACAAAATGTGTCCTTTCTTTTAACAATATTAATGATATATTATCATTTTCTTCTTTTTAGGGAGCCTTGCCATTAATCACATGTTTACAGCATTTCTTAGTGACAATTACATGACTGTTTGTCAAATGGGTTGCCTGGAGTTTTTCCAAAAATACCCTGTATATAATGTGTTGTATTCTCATTCCAATGCATCATAAGAACTCTCAATGAGCAGAGTAATGTGTAGGGTGTAAATTATATCTAGATTAAAACGTGTGCTAATGTCAGCAATGAGTTCCCTGCCTCCTTCAGATATTATGAATATTTTTGCAAATTGGATTGAGCAAGGAGAGACTCTTTATTACAAAGAGCTTACTATATACATTAGTTATTTCAAGCGACAACAGAATTTTTAAACATAAAATCCATTTATTTGGCTATCAAACCAAGAGTCACCATCTTTCAATTGCTTTTTATATTGATTTAACAATTTGTCAGTTTTTTCCTTTATTGACTGTTTGCTAATCATCATATATTTAGTCTTAGCTCTTCTTTCTGAAATGCTAAGAATCTGCAGTAATTTCTAAATTACTGTGTTCCAGGGATAAGGGATCACAGGTACATGGATACACAGAATAAGATATGGTTTGATTTAAGAGCAGAGAAGATAAAGATGATGTTATCCACATTAAACCATGAAGAATTTAGAGACAGTAAATAAAGAGAAACAATTTTTGACAATTAAAGCACTGGCAACCAAGGTTATTGGCAAAATTCTCACTGACAGCTTGGTTAAAGGTTCTCTCTGGTAACGCAAGGTTAGTATTTGTAATACACTGCCTTCTTGGCTGATGGCTAGAGATTCACGAGTAGCATCCAGAAAGGAATTGGATAAATATTTGAAGGAAAAGGGAATACAGGGATAGAGGAGAAAAGATAAAATGAGAGAGAGTGGAATAAACCACATTCAAAAGATATAGGAACTGCAGACTCAGTGGGCCAAATATTTTCCTGCTTTGCTGTACTGTATGATTCTTCTGAGCTGGAAAACAGGATTTTGGGAGTTTGATTTTTTAAAAAATCAGTGGAAGCATCTATACTTCCTCCAGTTGTCACAAAGTCTTAAACACTAGACTGTGCCTGATATTCGGAAGGATTGTGGATGCTGTAAATCAGAAATATAAACAAAAATTGCTGGAAAAGCTCAGCAGTTCTGGTGGCATCTGTGGAGCGAAATCAGAGTCAACGTTTCGGGTTGAGTGACCCTTCCTCAGAACCCCAGTTGCGTAAAAACTTGGTTCAGTCGCCATTGTTTTATGGACAGGAAAGCATGAAAAGCTCCAAACTTGCATCCTCGGCAAACATTGACACATCTGATAAAATCTATTGGATGCTGTGTTGGAGAGTGTGTTAACACACGTGCAATTTGCATTCACCAGAGTAATACAGCACTAATTCATCTCTAGAGATACCATTTCAAGATTAATCAACAGCTAATCCCCTCTGTTGGCCTTGAGCTGCAAGAAATGTAGTCAGCATATTGAACGACCCTCTATTATTGGTATTTAAAGAAATCAAACAGATTTCTTGATCCAGAACCCTCACCCCATCCCCCTCTCTGATGAAGGGTCTAGGCCCGAAATGTCAGCTTTTGTGCTCCTGAGATGCTGCTTGGCCTGCTGTGTTCAGCCAGCCTCACATTTTATTATCTTGGATTCTCCAGCATCTGCAGTTCCTATTATCTCAGATTTCTTGATGGTTGATTTTGTCTGGCTTTTGCCACAGTTTGAAACATTTTTTGTTGCTTTTCATAGCAACCTGTTTCAAAAGTCTACAGGTTCCATGGGAAGATGTGAATGTATTCACTTTGGGAGCAGAATTAGAGAATCAACGTACTGTACAAATAGAGAGTTTGCAGCACACTGGGTTGCAGAGAGATCGAGAATCCTGATCCATGAATCACAAAAAGCTGTTACGCAAGCACAGCAAGTGGTTAGGAAGGCAAATGGGAATGTCATCATTTATTTCAAGGGGAATAGAATATAGAAGTCAGGATAAACAGAAAAGGTGAGAAAAACTCAAAAAGGCCTGGCAGTAGCTGTGGAGAGAGAAAGAAAGTGAGGACACACTCTGGAGGCTGAGCAATGTGGCCATTGTGAAATTTATGGCAGAACCATACAAAACTTTCATCAAGTTCTATTGTAAAATTGGGACGATTCTTGCCGTGCAATACTTTTTAGTATTTTGTCCCCACAGCCAGATATACTCGGCTCAGGATACTTATGTCTTGCCGGTTAGTGCAGGCACAAAGCCAGCAAGTGTATCATGTTAGTCAGCAGCCCTTAGCCAAGTCAAGAAAAATAGCCTTTGCAGAGGGAGTGCCAGCACAGGAAGTTAAAGGAAGTTGTCAAAAACAGCCCAGGGCTTGGGCAAACTGTCAGCCAGCCATTTGGGGCTGGCAAGAGTTAGGACACTTTGCACTTATGGGGTGAGGAATATTACACTGGCAGCCCACCACACATCTTAACCCTTTCAACCCTTTTCTGGGTTGTTTTCCTTCTAGAATGAGACAGAGAAGGGCAGGTATTAATGAAGATGAAAATGGGTAGCTCACTGTTACTTTTGGTGCAGGTGGGGAGGTACCCCAGATGAGTGTGTAAGCAGCACAGATGGCTTGCAGGATTAGTAATGTCAGAGTTTGGAGTGAGTGAGCAAAATATTATGGATGACAAGAGCAGTAGAGGATGAAGCTGCAGATGTAGAGAGAGTGAGCATGAGGTATCAGGAAGGCCATGGTAGCACTTAAGCTGCAGAGTGGAGAAGGTCATTGAGCTTGTTCTTACATTGCTGGGCATTCCTCCAGATAGGTGAGACTACACTGACCCAAATGGCAACCTTGGACCAGATAAACACACTTCATATGCTTCATGAAAGTAGCTATGTGTGTAAGGCAAAAGGGAGTAGCCCCTGGTGAGGTGATGGGGAATTACAATCAGTTGGGAAAAGCCAATCAGGAAATTGAGTCATTTTATTTCACTATAGGGCAGTGGCCATGCTGTTTCAGATGCCAGCCCTATCAGAGTCCAGGGACCCATATCCTTTGACGGGGTGGGGGGGGGGGGGGGGGGGAGGAGGTTTGGATCACAGTCAGTTCTACAGGTCAAGAGCAAATAATCCAGTGGACACAGGTTGGTCAGTTGGGATGCCATGGAGGTATCAGTCTTAATGGTGACAGTGGTCCGTTCTGGGAGATTTGGTCATTAATGGACAAGAGTCTTATCATGGGCATCCCTTAGAATGATGGGGAAAGTGAGTACTTCAAGTCTGGGGATGGACTTCATTGGATTTGGTCACTAAGGGAATGGTGACAATGATAGTGGGCAATTATAGGCTGTAGAATGGGATCCACTGTGGGCAGTGAGCAATGTATGGTGATTACAAATGCTTTCAGACTTGGAAACTCTGAGGCACTGCCTATCCCTAGTATGGGTATGACATAATCAGGTGCAACAGCAAAAATTGTAGTGCAGCAGACAAATTAACAATGCAAGTGAACATATATTTAAAAAAGGGAATTGTTATTTATATTGAGGCTTCAGTCATGCCAATTATATTCTCACAATATTTTTCTTCTTTCTCACTTTCCCATTATATCTAAGCTTAGCCTTGACCGAGCTGTAGGGGATACAGCCTGCTCTGTCATTGCCCTGGTTGGCTGAGAAGACCGACACTTGTCCTCTTGCTACCTTTGTGAGCCACGTGGCACCCCTTGAGAATGTTCTGCTCCAGTGAGGGTTTACCCTACATAGTTTGAATGGCTGAAGTCTTTGTGATCACAGGATAGAGGGAGGGGGGCCTGGCAAAACTGAACTGTCCTGAGAAGCAAATTATGTGTTCCTGGGAGTGACTCCTCCATCCTGGGAGTATCCTTTGGCATCACACTGTCTTTGAAAGGAAGAGCCACCTGGATTGAGGTCAAGGCCCCTCATCCCCCATTCACCTCATCATTGTGGCTGAGCTTCAAGTGCATCTCCATGACAACCATCAACCTTTCAGCAGAGAGAGTTGGATGCAGAGAATGATGGAATTAGAATGGTACTGAGGATACTGGTGGACTGCTCCAACTTTTGATCCAGGTAACTGAGTGACACTGACAAACCTGCCTGATAACCCAATGTCTGTCTGTAGTTGATGAAGTAATTAATGGCTGAGATCTGGTGCTCATCTCCTCCCTGGGACTGAGGAGACACCTGGTTTCTGGCTGCTGAATACCAGAAACTGTGCTGTTTCTTCCTCAGCCAGTGATGGGGTGAGTGGATCAATGTGCTCTCCAGATGGTGCATCTGAGTCTAATCTCACTAGAGTACCCATCGAGGTGAATGCCTCTGAGCTGGTGGAAGGTGCAGGTGAATGCCTTGATGGTACAATGCAGAAGATTAACTGAGTTTTGTCCCTGCAGGACAAGGTGGAGCTGAGGGTCTTTGGCTTTAGCCGCTTTGCAGAGATATGCTCTATGCAGGCACTGTCAACGTTAGAGAAATGGATGAGTTAGTTGATGAAGATGCAAAAAAAAAATTGCCTGAGTTAAGAATGAATTTGCACTGATGTTAATGGGAGTGCAGCACACTGAAGCTTACAGGACTGGTTTGTCAGTCAAATCTCTCCATCCCCACCTGTGGTCCTTCTCTCCTCCAGCCAAATCTAGAACACTCATCATAGTGGCATTAATGAGGGTCCTCATGTCCTGTCTTCCCATTAGTCTTTCCTCTCGGTCTAGTTATAGTCCATCTTTCCTAGCATTGAGATGAAGGGACAGTCTGAGAACAATGACAGCAGACAGAAGAATAACTAGCAGTAATGTGTGCGCAAGAGACATGGTGAGGTATCTCCAGTGAGCGAGTCAGAAGCACAGAATGGAGGCCCAGAGAGTGTATTGTAGCAGAAGAAAGATGCTGACACTTGCCCTTGAGGAGATGAAAGGTCATTGCCCTGCACTACTAGGCATCCCACTTTACTCAGGCCACCATCTGTATCCAGGCTGACTTTATCTGGTGGCACAGCTTCCTTGAAAAAAGGCTGTAATGAAACTAGAAATTTGCTGCCAGACCTGCTGAGCATTGACAGAGAAAGCAGAGTTGATATTTCGGGTGCAGTGACTCCTCATCAGAACTGTTGAATTTCTGCAATTGTTTCAGATTTTTAGCTTCCACGGTTCTTGGTTTAATTTTAGGATAAAAACTGTCCCTCTCCACCACCGCATTGGCTGACATCTCTGGGTCGTAGTTTGTAAAGAGGGAAATGAGCACTTCCCCCCCGCCCCCACCTCAGAGCCATGCCCTGAATGCTGAAGCTTGAATGACAGCTTGAGGGATTTCTTAGCTTGTAGTGTCTGGAGTTGTGAACAGCTGGGCTTTAAAATGGCATTGGAGCCATGAAAGCTGGAAGGTCCTGACTGTGGTGAGCACCCCTGTCTTTGCTCCTGCATGATTCTCTGAGCAAGGTCACTAAGAGCCCATTGAATAATTAATAACAAGAAGAGCAGACAGTTGCACGAGGAAAATCGCTCTGGGCCATGATAAAGCAGGCACCACGAATCTAAACCAAACTACTTAACTCCAAATTGTTTCTGGTGGGCAGCTGACTGGCTGTATGTAGGATAGGTCCAGCAGTTAAAGGGCAACATGATATCGTGGGGGATTAATACTCACTCTGTTGCTTCCCTATTATTACCACTCCCCCCTACCCAACCCCTTGCCAATTTGTGTGGCAGACAGGAAAATATCATTTAGCAGGGCTGTCAATGGATTACAATCAGCACAGTTACCTGACAATTTTGATTTTATTTCCCACTTTTACCAGGTTGGGTGACATTGAGGCTAACTGCAACTCTGCACAAACATGATCAAACATGGCATCTATTTGATCAGTGAGGCAAAAAATTAGATACACAATATAATTAGGAACTAGTTGTAAGATTTCATTCACTGAGGGAGCCAGCATGAAAGTTTCAGCTAAGCAAAGTTCAAGTACATATTAATTATAGTAATACAGTAGGTTGTTACTATAATGTACTATTTGGAAGACAGCCAAATAGTGCATTATAGTTAGGTGCACAGCAGACTGAGAACTCATTGATTCCCCATAACTGGGTCTAAACAGCCTACAAATTCTGATTAAATGTAAACAAAAACTGAAAAGAAATAGAAAGCAACTAAAGTTAAAATGGAGAAAACAGTGTCATAAGAACTGTTGTTTCACAATGTCAAATTTCAAAAGCGATCGGGCAGAAGAAGAAATTATCTCTGAGAATACTAAAAAGTCAGAGTTAACATCTAGAGTGATAAGGTCAAATTGAAACTGTATTGTCTGGAATGTAACTTTGATAGTGTGCTGAATATAATCATTGAATATCAAAATTTCTGGCCTGGGCTCTGAAAGGGAAGAGTTGTGAGGAGGGTTTAGTCTTGAAGCATTGGGGTGAGGGTGTGGGGGTTGGGAGGAGCTGGCAGGGTTCTTCCCTTAGTCTAAGACTTTTCTTTTTCACCACATGTCACCTGATAATCAACCTTGATGGGAAACCAGAGGAAGGGAATTGTTCCCAAAGGAATTCATGTTCTCCTTAGGAAGCCCTAGAAACAAAAGAATAATGGTTAATGAGGCTAATTCCAGGTCTCATCTCTGCCATCATGCTGCAGTTGGATATTTACATAAATGGAGAAGGACAGTTGCTGCTCAGCTGTTTGTGGACAAGGAACTGCCTCTTCAGCCAAGCAACATGATATGGAATGGGCTCTGCATCTGTCACACTTTTGCTGGTAGAACAGAAGTGTAGGATTTTCACAGGCAGGAATTCTACAGCATAGGAAGAGGCCAACTAGCCACAGTACCTGCAGAAAAACCTCAATAAGGTTTTTTTGCGCACATTCTTCTTAATCAGTGCATCCAATGTTACCTTTCTAATATTTATGCACTGCCCTTTTTCAATATCTATTATGGTTTCTATTCCCACCTGGGAAAATTTTCTATATTGTAATAATCCTCTTCAAAATGTATATTCTCCTGCCTTTTCCTTTTGTGCTGAGTACTGTTTTATGTCTCAGAAAGATACAGAAATGAGTCAGTGTTCTGTGGAAGGGACCTGAAACGTTAACTCTTTTCCTTCACAGATGCTGCCAGACTTGCTGAGCTTTTCCAGCAACTTTGTTTTTGTACAGAAATGACTTAGCCAGGTGTGTCCAGCTCTTTTATTTACAATGCTTTTAAAATATCTGCACATGCAAGTTTATAACTTATGTTTTGTGATTTTCTCAATAACCATACCCTGGCTAGTCTAACTGGATACAAACTGGGAATAATTAACAGCTACACATATTCAATCAAATGAATAGTCCAATCTCCATTTAGTGATACACTGGCCAATGAGATTAATGTCCCACATTTTATCTATTATCAAAATCATTCATTATTTTGAATATCACTATCAGATTCTTTTATCATCATAGCAAATTTTTATGCCCTCAATATTCTTCCTGAAATAAAGAATTCACAAGTGGACTGGGCATGGGGAGGTGGCAGTATTGAGATGATGTCACTGGATTAATAATCCAGAGCTCAGACTCGGAACAATGGTATTAAAATCAAATGTCATGATGGCATCTAGACCTATTTAAGCTTAGTTAATTCTTTTAAAAAGCTGGAATGTAAAGTAAATCTCAACATGATGACCACAAAACTAATATTAAATGGTATCAAAATGAAACATTTGGTTCACTAATGTCCTTTAGGGAAGGAAATGTGACCGTCCTTACCTGGTTGAGCCTGCATCCGATTCCAAAGCTACAGTGATATGGTTGGCTCTTAACTGCCCTTTGTAATGGCCTTGCAAGTCATTTAGCTCAAAAGGAATTACAAACATGTAACAAGTACTGGCCCTGTCAGTGATGTCCACATAACAGGAAAATTTGTTAAAATTAAGTATGGCCTAGCTACAAAAGTTCATCTAAGTTTCATGTTACCTTTTTGCTTTCTTATTATGGCCCTATTTTAATAATGATCTTACACAGCAACACCTCCACACATTTGTAGGCTGCTCTTCATGTGATAAAATATCCTAAGGCTCTTAACAGCAGTAATTATTGAACAAATTTAGCAAGAAGACAGAAAGTAAGCTAATAGGTCAGTGAGCAAATGCTTGGTCAAAGAGATAGATTTTAAGCAGTGTTTTAAGACAGATGAGATAGATGGAGAGTTTGAAGAACTTTGAAGAGTTTGAAGTCAGTAGTTCAGGGTCTGCAACTCTACATTTCAGTACAGCTGTTCCAAATTCTTAATTCTGTGTTTAATTAATTAAAAATCTTTCCTGTAGTAAACTTCTAAGTGTAATAATTTGATGCACTTTCCTCTCCTTATTTCTGAATGTATTATCTCCCACTTTTCTGCATTAAATTACATTTAACATCTATTTACCAAGTGTTCTAACTGTCCATATCCTGCTGAGTTACTTGTGGCATCTTACTCAGTTAGCATTATTCCTTACTTTGTGGTTTAACTGTTCCAACATATTTAATTCAGGTACTTAAAAACAGCAAGTTTGCTAAATTATGTTTGTGTGACTGATGTGGTGCCTGAGAATGATGTCAGCACTGGAGTAGGGAATATTTTCTGTTTTCAGACAGCGGGCTATATCAGGTATTTAATATTGCCAGGCTAATACAGTCTCCATCCATGGAGAATGAGGAAATGCAATAAAACAAAGCAAAAGTAAAGGCATGGAGGAAAAAGGCAAATCATTTAGCTGTTCAATTGCCAAGATTAATTTATAAAAAAAAAATATTTATCCCATTGATTTGAGGCTCATTAATGCTCATGTGACCTGAAACATTATGGTTTCACTTAGCAAACAGTTAACAAAGCAGCTAGCATCTCTGTTCATTTCCCCTTCAGGTGCCACTGGTAAAGTCAACTTGTAACATTATGATAACCATGATCAGCAGAGACAGATTGGCCTCAATTATTAGATGGATAAATTCAGAAGCTGTATTCCTGGATGACATAGTAATATTGTTATGAAAAGTTGAGAGAGAGGACTGAGAACCACTTCACCAGGTGTTACTATCACCATGTAGAAATCCAAATAAACAACTATTTTTATAAAAAAGTGTCTCTTCCACAGCTGTCATGGGTTTTTTGTTGAACCTAATTTGGACTACTTCTGAAAATAATTCTTTAAACTGAAAGGAAATTTTGATACTCCTGTCACCAATACATACCCCATCTTACATGAGCCATAAGAAATATCCCCATTCTTACATTGGATAGCCTTCGGGTGAATACATTAGCAATAGTACACATGGAGAGCTCCTTTGTACTTTGTCACCCAGGGCACAATGCATTACTATCACATTTGAGTAGATAGGTTGATGTCCAAATCCCATTTAAGAGACTCAAACACAAAGCCTGGGTTAAATCTCTGGAGCAGTGCTGAGTGTCTACATTGTCGGAAACTTTCCTTCAAGTTAGATGTTGAACTGGGACCCAGTCATCAGAAGGATACAAACGATCTTCATATTTAGAAGGCGAACAAGGAGTTCTTTCTAAATGCTATGGCCAATATTTATCCCTCAACAAACATCAGTAATAAAAATCAGATAATCTGGCAAAAATCACATTACTATTTGTGGGAGCTTGATGAGCACAGTTAGTTGCCACGCTTCATACACTACAAAAATGACTACTTCAAAAGGACTTAATTAGCTTTGGGACATCTTGAGATTGTGAAGGGAACTTTGCAAATTTGTCTTCCTTTCGTCTTTTAATATCATGTCCAAGAAATTAATTGCTCTGAACCCCAATGCAATGTAGAGAGGAGCACGAAAACATCTAAGCATTATACCTCAGGGTAGAATGGAAAATCTGCATGGAATTTAATATTTAAAACAAGAAAAGATTTTCCTGTACATAAATATAAGCCAAGTTATTCTATTGTCTTTTCAGGCATTAGTCAAAACACAGTTTTGATTTGTCTTAGAATACCAGGAGCAATTGTAGAATTTGTCTGATCTTCAGGTCTTAAGGTTGGTTCCCATTCTTGGGATTTTTCCTTAGACTGGTTCCAGAGATCAAAATACTGGGATAATAATATGGGCTGTTGTAAACCCAAAGTAAGAACTTGAGGCACAAAAGAAAGAATTATTCTCCCAAGTACTTGGTCATCAGGAACACCATTGCATTGCACAGGTTTTTCATTAGTTGATGGCTGAGATTTCATTTTACCACAATCCTGTACATAAGAGTCTTGAACGTATCAGGAATGACTGCAAAATGTTAAATGTTCAGCCTGGCAGAAAATTCAATGTGACTTTGGATGTGGTGCAAAGGTGCAATTTTCAAAGTGGTGCAGCCAATATAATTTTTAACCCTCAAAGGTTATTTGTTGCAGATGTTTTTAGAAAGACACTTAAAAAATAGAACAGAATGTTATTCTTGCTGAGCTAACATTAAAGGTATCACTTGGGATTAGTTAAGGAGGCTCACATGGATAAGAACATCAGTGAAGACTTTAGGGCTGGAATAGTCTATGTCTGGCTTGTAGCCTTTTCTAATTCCTGGGCCTGCATTTGAGTGTTCTGAAGTTTGGCATTTTAAAATTTTAATAATGTGTCCGAGACAGGATATTTAGTTTAAGTTACAATATGCTTTTGATATGAAATTAGATTCCCAAAGATTCAGCACCTTTTATGTGACAGAAGGAAAAGAAAGATGACTAGGACTAAGGGGCCAGTTTAATGAAAGTGAAATAATATAGATGCAGGTGATCTGAAATACAAATATAAAGTGATGGAGAAAATCAGCAGGCCTAGCAGCAAATGTAGAGACAAGAGCAAAATTAAAATCTTGGGTCCAACAGCACTCTTTGGAATCTAAGTTAGGAAACAATTTTGATGTATAGTAATATCAGACTCAAAAATGGTAACTTTCTCTTTTTCTTTCTACACACTTCTCCAGCACTCTGTTTATACTAGTTTAATGAGCTCCTCTGGAGGTATTCACCACTCATCCACACGATAACTTCTATCAGTTATAGACAGTAAGGAGGTCATTACCACATTTAACTAGTTCTTAATTCAAAAGCAAAATACTGTGGATGCTAGAAAGCTGAAATAAAAACATATGCAAGGCAAAATAATGTGATACAAAGCTGGAGGCAAAATGCTGTGGTCATTTCCAGGAGTCATGGTGGAATTAAATGTTGATCTGGCAATGAACATTCTATTTTAGGGGTTTATGGGATCTTACAGATGGAGAAGCCAACCCCATGTGCTGTCAGCCATCTGATTACCTGGCAACTCTTCAATCCTAGTAGTGACAATCGGAGTGGGGTCACAGGAGGTACAGAGAAACATATTGCCTTGGAGCCTGCAAAGAGGGTGACATGAGCATGCCTGCCAGAAACAGCTATGCAGACCTGGGGGGGAGGGGGGGGGGGTGAGGAATGGGCTGCTTTCAATGAGGGTGGGCCTTACCTCTGGGGTGTCCTCATGGGGCAGAGAGTCCACAATCAGGAAGGACTCCTTTCCAAATCAGCAAGATGCCAACAAGGTACACCTGGCAGTCTATCTGCATGATTCCTGACCCTATGGAGGCAGAACATGCGAGCCATTTGAGGGGTCTGAAATGGCCAAGGGGAAGGGAGAACTCCTTTAACTTTCTCCACCCATGAATTTATCAGCATGGATAAGAAAGCAATGGGTTCTCTGTATGCACTTTTTATGTGGCCCACTTCCATCTCCCAGCCCAATCACTGGAGGAAGCAGGATATTCTACCCATTGAGTACAGTTTTGGGCTCTCCCCAGTGGAAGGATATGGAGGCAATGGACAGTGCAAAAAATTCATAATAAAAATGCTACTTGACGTAAGAGAATAGCAATACTTAGAAAACCTTGAAAAATTGTTGCTCCTGATGTTAGAAAGGAGGCTTGCTGTAGAGACACTGGGACAAAGTATATTTGCTTGTGAGCTTCTAGAAGTGGTCTTAGTTCAAAGGCGTTCAATGTTTGATTCAGAGATCCCAAAGTAGGCAAGTGGGTACTTGTTGACTGCCAACCCTTGACCATTCCTCTTCACATTCTCTTAAAATCACTAGATTACAAGCCCCACTATTTGATCTGAGGCCTTGGCGACCATAGAAATAGCAATCCAGCACCTTCTTGATGATACAGATGAGTACAAATTATGAAGTTAACCTCAGAAAACCAGGACATTTCAGATTCCTGTCCAAGCCCACCCATGAGAGTCATGAGACTATTATCCTATAAAGATACACCTGTTAGTGGCAATAGTGTGATGTCCTTTTTAAGACATTGTACCAGAGATTAAATTCACTCAAAGTTACTCGATGCATTCACATTTCAGTTGATGAAAATTAACCAGATTATTACAAAGAACAAAGAAAATTACAACACAGGAACAGACCCTTCAACCCTCCAAGCCTGCGCTGATTGAGATCTTCTGCCTAACCTGTCATCTATTGTCTTAGGGTCCGTGTCCATTTGCTCCCCGCCCACCCATGTACCTGCCAGATACACCTTAAAAGACGCTAACTTGTCTGTGTCTACCACTTCCGCTGGCAACGTGTTCCAGGCACCCACCACCCTCTGTGTAAAGAACTTTCCATGCATATCTCCCTTAAACTTTCCTCTTCTCACTTTGAACTCATGACCCCTAGTAATTGAGTCCCCCACTCTGGGAAAAAGCTTCTTGCTGTCCACCCTGTCTATACCCCTCATGATTTTGTCGACCTCAATCAGGTCTCCCCCTCAATCTCCGTCTTTCTAATGAAAATAATTCTAATCTACTCAACCTCTCTTCATAGCTAGCACCCTCCACACCAGGCAACATCCTGATGAACCTCCTCTGCACCCTCTCCAAAACATCCACATCCTGTTGGTAATGTGGCGACCAGAATTGTACACAGTACTCTAAATGTGGCCGAACCAAAGTCCTATACAACTGTAACATGACCTGCCAACTCTTGTACTCAATACCCCACACGAGGAAGGAAAGCATGCCGTATGCCTTCTTGACCACCCTATTGACCTGCATTGCCACTTTCAGGGAACAATGGACTTGACACCCAGATCTCTAATTTTCCCCAGGGCTTTTCCATTTACTGTATAGTTTGCCCTTGAATTAGGCCTTCCAAAATGCATCACCTTGCATTTGCCCAGATTGAACTCCATCTGCGATTTATCTGCCCAACTCTCCAAACTATCTGTATTCTATTGTAATCTGACAGTCCCCTTCACTATCTGCTACTCCAATCTTAGTGTCATCTGCAAACTTGCTGATCAGACCACCTACACCTTTCTCCAAATCATTTACATGTATCACAAACAGTGGCCCCAGCATACATCCCTGTGGGACACCACAAGTCACAGGTCTCCAATTTGAGAAACTCCATTCTACTACTACTTTGTCTCCTGTTGCCCAGCCAGTTTAACCATCTAGCTAGCACATCCTGGACCCCATGTGACTTCACTTTCTCCATCAGCCTGCCATGGGGAACCTTATCAAATGCGTTACTGTAGTCCATGTATATTCCATCTACTGCCTTTCCCTCAATCAACTTTGTCACGTCCTCAAAGAACTCTATTAAGTTGGTAAGACATGACCCTCCCTGCATAAAACCATGTTGCCTATCACTGATAAGCCAATTTTCTTCCAAATGGGAATAGATCCTATCCCTCAGTATTTTCTCCAGTAGCTTCCCAACTACTGAGGTCAGGCTCACCGGTCAATAATTACCTGGATTATCCTTACTACCCTTCCTAAACAAGGGGACAACATTAGCAAGTCTCTAGCCCATCTAAGGATGCTGCAAAGTATCTGTTAAGGCCCCAGCTGTTTCCTCTCGCTTCCCTCAGTAACTTGGGATAGATCCCATCCAGACCAGGGGACATGTCCACCTTAATGTCTTTTAGAATATCCAACACTTCCTCCTTCCTTATGTCAACTTGACCTAGAGTAAGCAAATACCTATCCCTAACCTCAACATCTGTTTAGTCCCGCTCCTTGGTGAATACTGATGTAAAGTACTCAGTAAAAATGTCACCCTTTTTCTGACTCAGCACATAACTTTCCTTCTTTGTCCTTAAGTGGGCCAAACCTTTCTCTAGTTACCCTCTTTCTCTTCATATATGAAAAGGCTTTGGGATTTTCCTTAATCATGTTTGCCAGCAATACCTCATGCCCTCTCTTAGCCGTCAATCCCTTGTTTCACATTCACTCTACATTCCCCATATTCTTCCAAAGCTTTGTCTGTCTTAGTCGGCTAGACCTCATGTATGCTTCCTTTTTCCTCTTGGCTAGTCTCACAATTTCACCTGTCATCCATGATTCCCTTATCTTGCCTTTTCTATTCCTCATTTTCACAGGAACATGTCTCTCTGCATGCTAATCAACCTCTTTAAAAGCCTCCCACATATCAAATGTGGATTTACTTTCAAGCAGTTTCTCCCAATCTACATTCCCCAGATCCTGCCAAATCTTGGTCATAGTTGGCCTTCCCCCAGGTTAGAACTCTTCCTCTAGGACCACTCCCATCCTTGTCCATGAGTATTGTAAAACTTATGGAATTGTGGTCGCTATTTCCAAAGTAGTCCCCTACTGTAATTTCAACCTCCTGCCAGGTTAATTCCCCAACACCAGGTCCAGTATGGCCACTTCGAGTTGGACTACATACATACTGCTCTAGAAAACCCTCCTGGACACCTTACAAATTCTGCTCCATCTTGACTCCTAACACTGAGTGAATCCCAGTCAATGTTGGGAAAATTAAAATCTCCCATCACCACCACCACTGTTTCTCCTACACCTTTCCATTATCTGTTTACATATTTGTACCTCTATCTCATGCTCGCTGTTGGGAGGCCTGTAGTACAGCCCCAACATTGTTACTGTATCCTTCTTATTTCTGAGTTCTACTCATATTGCCTCACTGCTGGAGTCCTCCATGGGGCCCTCCTTCAGTATGGCTGTAATATCATCTTTGACCAGTATTGCAACTCCTCCACCCCTTTTACCTCCCTCTCTATCCCGCCTGAAGCAGTGATGTCCTGGGACAACTAGTTGCCAGTCATGCCCTTCCCTCAGCCAAGTCTCAGTAAGAGCAATAACATCATACCTCCAGGTACCGATCCAAGCCCAAAGTTCATCTGCCTTATCTACTACACTTCTCACATTAAAACAAATGCACCTCAGACCACCTGTCCCTTTTGTGTTCATCATCTGCTCCCTGACTACTGTTCCCTTTACTCACACTATTATCTAGTTCCCTACAGGCTTTTGTTACGACCTCTTTTCAGTCCAATATTTGGTTCCCATCCCCCTGCCACATGAGTTTAAACCTTCACCCACAGCATTAGCTTAAGTACCCCCAAGGACATTGGTTCCTGTTCAGCCCAGGTGTAGACTGTCCAATTTGTAATAGTCCCACCTTCTCCAGAATCAGTTCCAATGTCCCAAAAATCTGAACTCCTCCCTCCTACACCATCTCTCAAGCCACTCATATATCCTGCCTATTCTTTCATTTCTGCACTGACTAGCACGTGGCACTGGTAGCAATCCTGAGATTACTTCTGAGGTCCTACTTTTTAAACTTGGCTCCTAACTCCCTAAATTCTGCTTGTAGGACCTCATCCCGTTTTCTGCGTATATCGTTGGTGCCTATATGCACCACGACAACTGGCTGTTCACCCTCCCCCTTCAGAATGTTCTGCAGCCGATCGGAGACATCCCTGACCCGCGCACCTGGGAGGCAACATACCATTCGGGAGTCTTGTTTTCAACTGCAGAACCACCTATCGACTCCCCTTATAGTTGAATCCCCAATGACTATCACCTTTCCACTCTTTCCTGCCCATCTGTGCAGGAGAGCCAGCCACAGTGCCATGAACCTGGCTACTGCTGCCTTCCCCTGGTGAGACATCTCCCCCAACAGTATCCAAAACGGAAGACCTGTTTTGGAGGGAGATGACCACAGGGGACACCTGCACTGCTTTCCTGCTCTTCCTCTGCCTTTTGGTCACCCATTCCCTTTCTCCATCAGCACCCCTAATCTGTGGTGTGACCAACTTGCTAAACGTGCTATCCACGACCCCCTCAGCATCACGTATGCTCCAAAGTGAGTCCATCTGCAGCTCCCAAGCCGTCATGCAGTCTAACGAGCTGCAGCTGGACACTTTCTGCACATGAAGGAGTCAGGGACACCAGCCATGTCCCTGAGCTCGCACATTGAGCAAGAGGAGCACAACATGGGTGTGAGATCTCCTGACATTAAACTTAACTTAGATAAATGAAGAAGGAACAAAAAAGTTATTGGCAATCACATGATATATATGAAGAAACGTGAAATAGAAAAAGCCTTACCTTATCTACAGCCGCTGCCCAAATAAATGAAGACCACTCACGCTTGAGGTAAGCTTTTTAAAGTCGGAAAAATTAGTGGGAGAAAGTGGGAAATTAAAGTGGGAGAAATTAGTTAGAATTGGTTGTGTTCCATCAGAGTGCTTATGAAAAACATAAGGAGTTTGTATCAGAGATAATGGGAACTGCAGATGCTGGAGATTCCAAGATAATAAAATGTGAGGCTGGATGAACACAGCAGGCCAAGCAGCATCTCAGGAGCACAAAAGCTGACGTTTCGGGCCTAGACCCTTCATCAGAGAGGGGGATGGGGGGAGGGAACTGGAATAAATAGGGAGAGAGGGGGAGGCGGACCGAAGATGGAGAGTAAAGAAGATAGGTGGAGAGGGTGTAGGTGGGGAGGTAGGGAGGGGATAGGTCAGTCCAGGGAAGACGGACAGGTCAAGGAGGTGGGATGAGGTTAGTAGGTAGCTGGGGGTGCGGCTTGGGGTGGGAGGAAGGGATGGGTGAGAGGAAGAACCGGTTAGGGAGGCAGAGACAGGTTGGACTGGTTTTGGGATGCAGTGGGTGGGGGGGAAGAGCTGGGCTGGTTGTGTGGTGCAGTGGGGGGAGGGGACGAACTGGGCTGGTTTAGGGATGCAGTGGGGGAAGGGGAGATTTTGAAACTGGTGAAGTGCGACACATCCCTCACACCCCGCCCCCGCCACAACCGCCCCAAGAGGATCCCCCTCGTTCTCACACACCACCCTACCAACCTCCGGATACAACGCATTATCCTCCGACACTTCCGCCATTTACAATCCGACCCCACCACCCAAGACATTTTTCCATCCCCACCCCTGTCTGCTTTCCGGAGAGACCACTCTCTCCGTGACTCCCTTGTTCGCTCCACACTGCCCTCCAACCCCACCACACCCGGCACCTTCCCCTGCAACCGCAGGAAATGCTACACTTGTCCCCACACCTCCTCCCTCACCCCCATCCCAGGCCCCAAGATGACATTCCACATTAAGCAGAGGTTCACCTGCACATCTGCCAATGTGGTATACTGCATCCACTGTACCCGGTGCGGCTTTCTCTACATTGGGGAAACCAAGCGGAGGCTTGGGGACCGCTTTGCAGAACACCTCCGCTCAGTTCGCAACAAACAACTGCACCTCCCAGTCGCAAACCATTTCCACTCCCCCTCCCATTCTCTTGATGACATGTCCATCATGGGCCTCCTGCACTGCCACAATGATGCCACCCGAAGGTTGCAGGAACAGCAACTCATATTCCGCCTGGGAACCCTGCAGCCATATGGTATCAATGTGGACTTCACCAGTTTCAAAATCTCCCCTTCCCCCACTGCATCCCTAAACCAGCCCAGTTCATCCCCTCCCCCCACTGCACCACACAACCAGCCCAGCTCTTCCCCCCCACCCACTGCATCCCAAAACCAGTCCAACCTGTCTCTGCCTCCCTAACCGGTTCTTCCTCTCACCCATCCCTTCCTCCCACCCCAAGCCGCACCCCCAGCTACCTACTAACCTCATCCCACCTCCTTGACCTGTCCGTCTTCCCTGGACTGACCTATCCCCTCCCTACCTCCCCACCTACACCCTCTCCACCTATCTTCTTTACTCTCCATCTTCGGTCCGCCTCCCCCTCTCTCCCTATTTATTCCAGTTCCCTCCCCCCATCCCCCTCTCTGATGAAGGGTCTAGGCCCGAAACGTCAGCTTTTGTGCTCCTGAGATGCTGCTTGGCCTGCTGTGTTCATCCAGCCTCACATTTTATTATAAGGAGTTTGTAGTCTTGTTTGTGTGAAATTATAGCATTCAAAGTTTTTCATCAGTATAATCCCACATGGGGCAGGGGTGGGATCGGCACATTAAAGTCTACCAACCCACCATGATCCCTACTCAGTCAGCCATATTAATGAGGGTTAGGCTCAAGGGCTCAGGAAGCCTGCTTGCACTTCAGCCTATGGGACCTTTCAATGGGCTTTATTCTTCTTCCACTGCAATTGTTTGATCTGCAAGGGAATGGTGAGCAGGTTTCACTGAACAGGAAGTAGGAAACATACTTTGGGAATCCCCTGCACCTATCAGGTGCATGCCCTCACTCCTTTGTCCTTCACACACAACTTTTAAAACATGAACACTCCTAGGCAGGACCATCCAAAATCCCTGGAATTGGTTGAGTGCCAGTAACCATGGCACATTGTCCAAGCAGTGGTTGCCACTCAATGCTGGCAGCACCTTCCTTGACCCCTAAAGAGCAGTCAGTCCCAGTTTTAATCAATTAATGCCAACTCCAGTGTATTATTGCTGCAGACTGCCAGGTTTCTAATCTGCTGATGGATTTTTCTGCTGGAGGAATTCACCTCTTTACAGCTAATTCATGAGCAACACCAGTGTGGTTGAACTCCAGAAAATATTTAATATAGATCACAAATTTGTAACAAGTCTGTTGAGCCTATTTCATTAATTTTGACTTTTCCTTTCTTTCAAATCTATTATCCACGTCACACCAGGATGTGGCCTATTTTAGACCTATGCTTTACAGTGTAAAATAATTGAAGAATTTGTAGGCTAATTAACTTACTGCCTGGCTGCAATGTAAACATTTCTCATGATTGTAACACATTAATGCAAGTTCAGAGAGATAGTAGGAACTGCCAATGCTGGAGAATCCCCTTCCCCTCCCCCATTTCTGAAGAAGGTCTCGAACCAAAACATCAACTTTCCTGCTCCCCTGATGCTGCTTGGCATTGTGTTCCTTCAGCTTCACACCGTGTTATCTCAGACCTCCCAGAAGCGACCTATCCTCTCCCTAAGTCCCCACGTGCATTCACCTTCACAGGCTCTAACCCCACTTCTTTGACTTGTTTTTCTTGTCTCACCCTATCTTCTCCTTTAACCACCTTCTATCCGCCTCCCCCTATTTATTTCAGAATCTCCTTCCCCTCCCCCATTTCTGAAGAAGGGTCTCGACCTGAAACGTCAACTTTCCAGCTCCTCTGCTGTGTTCATTCAGCTTCACACCACGTTATCTCAGATGCTAGTTCATAGTTGCTTAGTCCTGTACAACAAGAGTGCCTTAAGTGTTAGTGCAACCCATGCTCAATAGGTCTGGATTTTAGGTGTTTTATATCAGGTAATGGATACAAAAGGGTTAATCTGAGCTAAGCTGAAGCTCCTCCTCTTATGTATAACACAACTGCTAGGTGCAGCATCAGGCAGCTTGTGTCGACATGAGTTCCCAATGGAGATGCAAGTGTTTTATCCATGTCTTCTTAATACCAGTTAATATACTTTGGGGGTTTATGCAACCTATACATAGTTACTGATAACAACATTTATTTCATTACAACTCAAAGTAAAGAGCATGTTCTTCTGAGATTTATTCATGGTCCATCCTCTACCACAGACCACTGAACAGCCCTTGGATGAGTGAACATAGGAAGGAGATTTGGTGGCAACATGTCACACACACGCATAAACACATACCACAGATGTCACCCAAACTTTACAGCAAGAGCTCAGTCCCTAACAACAAACTTGCCCAAAAATGTCCTCTGAAGTCAGCAGCAGGGATGTTCACCACTAAGCCACAGGCTTACCCTTGCCATAGATGATAATTCAATACTGTATAAAGACAGTGTTGCATATTTGGCATGTAGTGAGGTTACATGGGAACCTCTCCAAAAAATGTGCAATACTTCTGACTCTAGTAAATATAACAGCTTTTTCGTATAATATCTGCAGCTAGGAGCAGATAATTACATTGATTTACATATGTTCTTTAATGCCTGCAGTGTAAATTAAATCTCCATAAGATTCACAATAAATGGCTAGAGTCTAGCTTGTGTAATATTCTTTTTAAAATAAGGATCTTGCTTATTTAGCATCTGTTTTAAGACATTTGCCAAAATATCTCCCAAATGGAATTTAACTTCACGGTGTGGTGATTTCCCATTTCAAAACTGACTAAATTAAAGGAAATTGCTGTAAGTGAAGTTAGTTTGTTTTAGACATGGCCACAAACTTTAACAGTAAAATAGTAAACTCAGCAAAATTGTTGAACTGATAAAAGTGGGGTTTACAGTAGTTGTGCAGGCACTTGGACTTATTTTGCCAGTTCTGTTGTTGATATTGACATTGTAACGCTGCTTGCTTCTTGTATTAACTTCCTTGAGTCATACAGCAAGGAATTAAAAAGCTACTAGAGTATTATCATTTATCATGATAATTGAACACCAAAGTAGGGAGGTTATGCTTCAGTTACGTAGTGAGATCACATCTGGAGCACTGTGCACAATATTTGGCATCCTTACCTGGTCTGGCCTAGATGTGTCTCCAGAGCCACAGCAATGTGGTTGGCTCTGACCTGCTCTCTGGGCAGTTAGGGATGGACAATAAATGCTGGCCTACCCAGTGACAACCTCATACCGTGAATGAATAAATAGAGTTTATGTCTGTTCTGAAGGAAGATCACAGGACACAATGTTAATTCTGCTTTCTCTCCAATGATGCTGTCAGATCTGCTGAGTTTTCCCAGCAATATTTGCTTTTGTTTCAGACTTCTGGCATCCAGAATTCTTTGTTTTTTGTTTATACATCTAAGTTCATTTGACCAACCATTGAATCAAAGGATGGCCATCATCCTACCCTATCGATAACAGCATGGCACCATTGTTAAAAATGGGACGACTAGGAAAGTAATTTTCCTGCTTTTGGTCTGGTACTTTAATTTTGTTCACACTGTATATGTTCTTTCCATGCATTGTATGTGTGATAAGCCATTTGTCTTTTGTCTGTCTTAACCATGACTAAGTATGTATGCATTTAGGGACGTTGAAGGGGTATGGTTTAAGTTGCAAAAATTAGAAACAACTTCTTTTTCTGATCTTATTAAAGTTAAGGGTGTTACAATAAATATATGATTTTCTGTTACTCATGAAACTTGGTGTGAATTGTTTTTAAAACTGCATAGCAGTCATTCAGGCAATTGAGTCATTTTTGGTGTTCTCACTGGGAATTTATATATTTATAGATTTTGTGACAGTTTGTGGAACAGCATGACATAATTATGGGTACACTCTTCCCAGTTAAGGCATGACATTATGCAAGCACAAAGAAGTTTACCACACAGGAGCCAATTCGATCTATACTGACTATGCTGGTTTGTTCATAGAGTTACTCAATTAAGCCTATTCCTCTGTGCTTTCCCACAATGCTAAAAACTTCCTTAGTCAGCACCTTCCAAGGCTTCGGCCAATATCATTTATAGGGACAAGGACGGCACATATATGGGAACGCTGCCACCTGCAAGTTCACCTTCAAGCCACTCACCATCCTGACATGGAAATATGTCACTGCTACTTCAGTATCGCTGGGTTAAAGTGCTGGGACTCCTGGTCTAACAGCATTGAGAGTTTATCTAAACCAAATAAGTGCCAGCAGTTCAAGAAGGCAGCTCACTACTACCTTCCCAAAAGGTAACTCGGGATGGGCAGTAAATGCAGAACCAGCAGCTATGTCCACGTACCATGAATAATTTTAAAAATTGAAACACATTCAGATTAAAGATAATGTTCAAAAACAATCAAGTAATTAATACTTCCAGTCTGATTTTTAAAAATTCAGATGATGAGGAGTATGCATTAGATCAGGCAGCACGTTTAAAGCAACAACCAGATTATGGAATTGTGGATTCCTTATTAAGGAAGAATATATTTGTGTATGTATTTCAGATTTATAACATCTGCAGTTTTGTTTCTGGAATTATTACTTCTCACACCAAGAAGGGCTCAATTTCCAAAACAATCTATTTAAACAGAAAAATTGAGCAAGTAATAGATTGAAGAGGACAAAAGCCTTACTTTTCTACAAACTTCAATTAAGAATAAAGTCATTATATTTCCATAGGTTATTAACTTAATTGCTGACAATCATGTAAAAATGTACTATCCAGAGCTGTGCAAGAGGAACTCTAAAATCTGTCCAGCAGCTAAAACATGCATCAATGCATCAGTAATGCAGATTCTACAAAATTATATCCAGATTCATGCAATGATCCACAGTTTATCAGATACATAATTCTATTATATTATTTGTGTATGCAAATCTGTCATGTATAACAATCACAATTACATCCTCTGATTTCATTTCTAAGTGAACATTGCCATAATTGAGAGAGCAATTTATACGCAAAAGCCTATGCTTTCGGAACACACCACAAGGGTGTATCGAATCAATGTCACCAAGCTTGTAACTTTATCCAACAAAATCCTTTGTTTCAGAATGGTTTACTAAAATGAGTGATTTGTGTTGCTACTGCTGATTTTTTCTTTTCAGGAATTCAGTAGTTTTGCACAAAGCACTTAAACAAAAATCTTCTCATTCAACATAGGCATCACTGGCTATATCAATAGTTATGACACATCCCCCATTGTCATTGCAGAGGCACTGGTGAGCTGCCCTATTGACATTATTGCAGTCAACGTAGTATGGGATGTTAGATTGCCAGCTCATGCTGCACAAATGTTATCCACAGACTTATGTCAACAGAGTGATGTAGATTACACTTTTTAAGAACTGCTTGCTTTGTTTTTCCAAGTTTAAGTAACTTAATCCCTTAGTAGCTTTGATTGCTCCAATGAGTTTTGGCAGCTTTTGACAACTTTGATATTTTTTGAAAGCTTTATCAGCTCTTTAACTTCCTGACAGTACTTTCACAGTTGCAATGAGTTGATGCGTTTGTTTACTGGGGACATTCATTACTACTTTTAGAAACCTCGAAGGGTACCTTCCCTCTCCCAGATGGCACCTGTTCTTATCTGCTGATTTTAAAAGCTTTTAATATTGCAGTACCGCTGCTGCTTTAATGTCTTTAACAAATAGATCATTACTTCACTGATATAGCAATGAAGTTTTGTTTTCCTGGTCTTAAAGGCTTTTAAACTCTAATATAGTAATATAATATCTCTACACTATTTATTGGAGATTCTACCCCATTTTTGTGATCAACGTGGAGGCTCCCCACCTTCAGCCATCAACATGGAGACTTCCTAATTTTTCAGGATCAAAATGGAGGTGTCTCAATTTTTCAAGGGAAATGCAGATTATTCCCTGCCTTTCATGACCTAATAAACCATGTTTGTCCTTTTCCATGACACTTCTCAATAAACCCAGGTGCCAATGATTTTAATAAATTATTCTTACTTTAACACCATTTTAAGTTATAAATTTCCAGCTCTTATTGTAGCCTTTATAGTTTTCTTTTCTGTTATCCTACCTCTGTTTAGGCCTTTACCTTGCCCCTTTGCTGGCTGATGTTGATGCATTGGAGCTGCCAGCGTTAGAAAATAAATTGTTAGAATGATTAGAGAAACACAGTATTAGGTACAAAATAATGTTAAATAAGAATGCTTATATTCCATTATATCTCTCTATATACCCAGGAAGATTCTGCATCCCTTAATGAAGCAAGTCTAGAAGCAACTTGCAGAAATAACTGGAATGAGTGTCATTCCCAGCTATTAATACCAAACAGTGTTCAGGCATGGCTACTGCACCTAAACACTATGGTCTGTGATCATCTGTGTTGATGAAGCACAATTCAACAATGCAATAGTGTGAGTAGTTCTTAAAACAATGGAGTTGTTAACTCTGTCTAAAATTGAGAAGAGTTTAGCTAAATTATCTAAGACTAGTGTTTTAAGTAAGCTTGATGCAAGCAGTGGGTTATGGCAGGATTTTACTTTTTTTATCCACTCATGGGATATGGGTGTGGCTGGCTGGACCAGCTTAGCCATCCCTAGTTACCCTCCAGAAGCTGGTGGCATTCTTGAACCACTGCAGTCCAAGTGCGGTAGGTAGGCCCATAGTGTCCTTAGGGAAGGGACTCCATTATTTTGAACTCCAGGATTTTGACCCAGCTATGCTGAAGGAACGGCAATATATTTCCAAGTCAGGATGGTGAGCGGCTCGGAGGGGAATTTGCAGGTGGTGTTCCCATGTGCCTGCTTCCCTTGCCCTTCTTTATTGTAGTAGCTCTGTTCGGAAGGTTTTGTCAAAGGAAGCAAATTATAACATCATTTAGGAAACTTTTCTTAAACAGACGAGCATTCAAAAACAAAAGCAGAAATTGCTGAAAAAGCTCAGCAGGTTTGACAGCATCTGTAGTGAGAAATCACAGTTAACATTTTGGGTCGAATCACTCAACCCTCAGTGTTAACGCTGAATTCTCTCCGTAAATGTCGACAGACTTGCTGAGCTTTTCCAGCAATTTCTGTATTTGTTTCTGATTTACAGCAACTGCCGTTCTTTCAGTTCCTTCAGTTCTTATTGTTGAGGAATATTTTGATGCCAGAGATTTTTTTCAGTGGATTATACCGATATTTAATAATGATTGATCGTATGTGATATAGATGGCAAATCATATCTGGAGACAAGGTCAGAGAACATGACCAGAGGATTCATGCAATTTTAACACATCTACAAGCCAAACAATTTATCCTCGATGATATAAATTTTCCTATGTATCTATTCACTTCTTCAGACACATTGTCAAGAAAGATCGAATGATACTAAATATACAGAAAACAAATCCTGTCAAGGAATTTCCTCCCCCTGAAATTGATTCATGACCTCCAAAGATTTTTAAGGCATGGTAAACCAGTTGACAAAGGTCTGTGACAATGGGAACTGCAGATGCTGGAGAATCCAAGGTAACAAAGTGTGAAGCTGGATGAACACAGCAGGCCAAGCAGCATCTCAGAGCACAAGTGTCCCTCTCTGTTGCCAGTTATCATTAAATTGTGGAAGCAACTGCTCAAGCTCGTACTGGAGCTTGTATCAGAAGATGACTTTCTATAAGATCTTGGACTGTTGAAGTCCACAGGTTCCTTGGCTTTCTGCAGTCCAACCTTTATAACTACCATTTGCCTGATGAGTGCAACTCTAACACTCATGAAGCTTGACACCATCCAGGACATATTAACCCACTTGATTAGTGCTCCATTCACCCCCTTCTAGCATTCACTATGTTCACCACAGTGGGAACAGTGTGTACCACTGACAAGATGTACTGTCGTAATTCACCAAATCTGCCAATAGCGACTTCCAAATTTGAAAACTCTCATCTGGAAGGACAAGAGCAGTTGATGTATGGGAACAATCACCCATGAAAATACCTCTCCAAACCACCATGAAAATACCTCTCCAAGCCACCATGAAAATACCTCTCCAAGCCACCATGAAAATACCTCTCCAAACCACCATGAAAATACCTCTCCAAACCACCATGAAAATACCTCTCCAAGCCACCATGAAAATACCTCTCCAAGCCACCATGAAAATACCTCTCCAAACCACCATGAAAATACCTCTCCAAGCCACCATGAAAATACCTCTCCAAGCCACCATGAAAATACCTCTCCAAGCCACCATGAAAATACCTCTCCAAGCCACCATGAAAATACCTCTCCAAGCCACCATGAAAATACCTCTCCAAGCCACCATGAAAATACCTCTCCAAACCACCATGAAAATACCTCTCCAAGCCACCATGAAAATACCTCTCCAAGTCACCATGAAAATACCTCTCCAAACCACCATGAAAATACCTCTCCAAACCACCATGAAAATACCTCTCCAAGCCACCATGAAAAGACCTCTCCAAACCACCATGAAAATACCTCTCCAAACCACCATGAAAATACCTCTCCAAACCACCATGAAAATACCTCTCCAAACCACCATGAAAATACCTCTCCAAGCCACCATGAAAAGACCTCTCCAAGCCACCATGAAAATACCTCTCCAAACCACCATGAAAATACCTCTCCAAGCCACCATGAAAATACCTCTCCAAACCACCATGAAAATACCTCTCCAAGCCACCATGAAAATACCTCTCCAAGCCACCATGAAAATACCTCTCCAAACCACCATGAAAATACCTCTCCAAGCCACCATGAAAATACCTCTCCAAACCACCATGAAAATACCTCTCCAAGCCACCATGAAAAGACCTCTCCAAACCACCATGAAAATACCTCTCCAAACCACCATGAAAATACCTCTCCAAGCCACCATGAAAATACCTCTCCAAACCACCATGAAAAGACCTCTCCAAGCCACCATGAAAATACCTCTCCAAACCACCATGAAAATACCTCTCCAAGCCACCATGAAAATACCTCTCCAAGCCACCATGAAAATACCTCTCCAAGCCACCATGAAAATACCTCTCCAAGCCACCATGAAAATACCTCTCCAAACCACCATGAAAATACCTCTCCAAGCCACCATGAAAATACCTCTCCAAACCACCATGAAAATACCTCTCCAAGCCACCATGAAAATACCTCTCCAAGCCACCATGAAAATACCTCTCCAAACCACCATGAAAATACCTCTCCAAGCCACCATGAAAATACCTCTCCAAACCACCATGAAAATACCTCTCCAAGCCACTCACTATCCTGACTTAGAATAACATTGTTGGCCCTTTACTGGGTCAAAATCCTGGAATGCTCTTCCTGAAAGCATTGATGATATCTATGCAGCCCAATCACTGTAGTATTTCAAGAAGGCAGCTCATCAATGCCTTCTACAGGAAGCATAGATGGTGAGAAATACTAGCTTAGCTAGCAACAACCACATACCATGAGAGTTTTTAAAAAAGTGCTTAGGTGTATATTTCAGTGATAGTCACTGGTGCAGTGGTTTTATGGAGCAACCAGCTGGGTGTCAGAAACTTCTCAGACATTATCAGACATGAAGACAAGCCCCACAGTTATAGACAGGAAACTTGCTTGGTCATTTGAGTGTGCAAGAGGTCATCAGAAAATACATTTAGCCTGAAAGTGCTCACAGAGATGGACCATAAACTATTTGTCTGCCTTTGAAAGGCAAAAGAGTTGGCGAGGATGTTTCCTAGCATACTGAGATTCTGATTCTGCGTTATGAGATTAACTTATGAATCAAAATATATGCAAGTGAGGCTACAAATGCACTTCCCAAAGTGATGCGAGACAACCTTATAATGTGTTTGTGAAATTGAAATGTATTCTTGGACCATAGGAGTGCAGCGGTCAGAAAGTCCAAACAGGCTCAACCAAATACAACAGGAACAAAAGAAGAACCAAGAATGTGGTAGATGTAGAATCCCTACAGTGTGGAAACAGGCCCTTTGGCCCAACAAGTCCACACTGCCCCTTGAAGCATCCTATCCAGACCTATCCCCCTATAACACACACATCCCTGAGCACCATGGGCAATTTAACATGGCCGATCCACCTAGCCTGCATATCTTTGGACTGTGGGAGGAAACCCACGCAGACACTGGAGAATGTGCAAACTCCACACAGTTGCCCGAGGCTGGAATTGAACCTGGGTCCCTGGTGCTGTGAGGCTGCAGTGCTAATCACTGAGCCACCGTGCTGCCCCTCAATTGGTATAGTATCAATGATCAGACAGATTGTTGGTTTGGCCATGACGACCCAATTTGAGTTTTGGTAGCATTTCTCAATTGTGAATGACTTCATGCTGCTCAATGTAAAGGTGGCCAATCCAGCTTCACCTTAGGCAGATATTGTGGACAAGGTACACCAGGGACTCTTGGAGATGACCAAGTGCAGAGCCAGGGTTTGGTTGTCAATACGGTATCCGTTGATCACAGAGGCAACTGTGGTCTTTATGGTTGACTACGAAACATACATAAAAGCCCTAAAAGCAATTCCACTGATACCCACCATTTTCCCCACCAGATCAATGGAATGTGTAGGAACAGACCTATTTTATTTGCCAGATTATCTTGTGGCTGTTGACTATTTTCCATGGTAGAGAGATGAAATATTGTCCACCACCATGATACATACAGTCAGTCTTACATGAAATTTGTTACATAGGAGATCCCCAATCCCTAGATTTCCCGTGAAAGTCTCTAGTTCTGAATTTAACATTTAACAATCATACTGAGATATTTCACCATCAAATGGAAAGATCAGTATGAGGTTTAGATGTTAAGTCCCTTTTAAAGAAAAATACTGACTCTCCCACATTGTTGTAAAGCTTTCAGTCCACTCCACTGCAGCTTTCCCCCCAACAGAATTGCTGATGGTCAGATAATTGAAGACTCAATTTCCCCTGCCAAAGAGGTTGACCCTAAAATTAAGTTGATGAGGCTATAAAAACATATGAAAATGGGAAATAGTCTTACAAGGAGCTGAATCTTAGCTATAATAAACATCACTGTGCATGATGATTGATAACAATGGGACCAACACTAATGGGTATGGACATAGGACCTTAACGGAAAAGCTATGGCCAGTCAAGAAACAGAGCAGCACTGATTATACAATGATTGCATGGCTGAGGGAGTTACACAAAGGAAATGTATTGCTTTGCAGAATCATCATGCGCCAAGACACTCGGTCAGAATGAACTCAATGAGGACTGTCACGAAGACTATGATTTACAAACCTTATAGGGTCCTCATGCCAAGGATAGATAATCTTGTGATTCTAAAAAGTATGCATTCTAGAAAAATTATTAAACCTCTAGCCTGCCTGAATTTGTGAAGTCTGAGACTTTGCGTTGGAGGGTGGGGGGAGACAGGAGCGGGTGCAGGTGTGGGGCAGATGTAATAGTGTTACAGCGAGTTGCAATTGTGAATTTATTCATTTTAATTTTGAGAGAGATTTGGTGGGAAATGCTGTATAAGGTAGTGGTTCTGAAGATATTAATGTTGGAGCCTGAATTAAATGCCACCCATATCACACGCGCTGGGCAAGGAAAAGGCAAGAAAGGAAAGAGGATGGTAACAGCAAACTGCCCTGGGCAAAAGCTGATAGTGGCTAGAATAACAGTACTTATAATAAAAATTACCACTGAGTCATGTCTGATCTGAATCAGGTGGAAAATCTATAATTAAACATCAATTATTAGAAATTTATTGGTCAGCAAAGGTAGTTATCTTACTGAGAATTAGTTCAATAATACCACGTGTAAAAAAAGTAGATATAGAGCACCTGTCATGACTAAGGAAAACATTTATTGTTATGGGTAGTTCGGAATAATGAAGCTTCACTATAATTTGAAATAGGGGTTTCTTATTACAGCTTGAGCTGCTAGCTTGATGTTAATGGTCCTTTTTACACGGTTCTGTTGCCATATCTTGTTGGATATAATAGAATTCATAGGAAACCTTCAAAGCCCTTTGGATTTTTGGCAAGGTGACAATAATTCAGATGCTGTCTTGTAAGGAATTAAGAGCCATATATATGTCACATGGCAGTATAAATCATGCATTTTATTCTGGTCAACCGATTTGACTTACACTCATGGACAAGCAGTGAACATGAAGTGGCAACCAGTCATTTGATGAATTATAGGCAGTCTCCTTTATTAGGGAGTAGCAAGTATTTACTTGCACAATTGCAGTACGTTTAGACAATAACATGAACAGAATTTTTTAAATAATGAATTGGACTAAGCTGACTTTTTGCAAATCATCTTAGTTGTGTAATTATGAAAGCAATAGGCAATCCTGGCTGAGGATTGTATATGCAGATAACTCAAAGCTATATTGGTACATTACTAATCAGAGAACAGCACTTGTCCAAACGCAGTGTCAGATTCTTATATAATGTGCATTTTTCAACTACTGTATTAAATCGTATTTGATCTATTTTACAGTAATGCTACATCCAAGAATGAGAGACTCTTGGAATTTGAGTTTCAGTTCAAGAGGGAGCAACCAAAAATATTATATTTCATTCTATTTACACCTGACCTTGACACATCAATGTGCGACTGCCACCAACTTGAATTCTGAAATACCAAAGCCAGCGCAAACAACAGTTGAGAATGACAGTCTTGTAATGCAAGTTCAAGGGATCTAGGCCACGTGCTGTTCCATGTCTATGAACTTATTTTTAGACCAGTTTGAACAAGGACATGGAACATTGCTCATTACAAAGGAGAAGAAAACTTGTGCAGCTATTCTGCTTGTAGGATTTCACTCCTGAGATTGTTGGGTAATATAAAACTCAGGAATATATTTTCCAAATTATCACTCCAGGGGCATGCCATGGACATGTGTCAGGCACTGAAGCACAGAAGTCAGTGAACCTCGCATGGCTTTTCATGCTATTAGGACAAATTTGTAGAGACTATTCTGTAATAGATCAGTCCATTTTATCACTGAGAGGCAAAGTGCTTTGCACAGTTATGCAGACAGCACTTTAAATGAGTAAAATCAATGGTTTTCTGTCAGATATCTTGTGAAAATTTGATGAATAATTAGGCTAATTTAATGCAATAGTTGTGATTTATTTCAGTATCTTTGTATAACTTATTCACTTTCTTGATGTGCTGCTTTCTAATGAAACCATTTTTGATATTCTGTTTATTTTTATTCATTCATAGGATGTGGTATTTTTGCTGATGCCCATTCCTAATTGCCCCTGAGGAGGTGGTGATGAATAATTTTCTTACACAGTCATGTGATGTAGTGTTGCCATCTAGTTTGGTGTAGTTTAGTGTAGGGATCACCCACAGAGCTGACAGATAGAATTCTAGGGTTTGAACCTAGTACCAGTAATGAATGGTGATTTTGTTATAAGTCAGGATGGTGTGTAGCTTGGACAGAAGTCTGCAGGTGGTGGCACTCCCAATTTATCTGGTTCCCTCCCACCCCACAAGAGGTAGAAATTGTTGGTTTGGAAGGTGTTGTTGGAGGACACAGGGCAAGTTGCCTTAGGGCATCTTTTGGAGGTGCACATGGCTGGCAGTCTGCACATGGCTAGATGGAGTGAAATTTAAAGATTTCTGCTCAAGGCCAATCAAAAGGGCTTATTTTCCAAGTATGGTGTCAAGCTTCTTGAGTGCTGTCAGAACTGTACTTATTCAGGAAAGTGAGGAGCATTCTGTCACTTTCCTGACTTGTATATGGTGGACAGGTATATTTAATATTTAGTTTAGCAAAGAAAAAATTGACTGTTTTGTAATTTACAGACTGGAGTTACTATTGGCAGCAACAGAAATTGAATGTTTAACACAATACTATGAAATTCTTTTCTAATTGAATAAAACTACCACTCACTCATAACACAAAACAAAAATTGCTGATAAAACTCAGTTGGCTCAGCAACATTTTGGGTCCAGTGACTCTTCTGACCCTTGACTTTGCTTTCTCACCACAGATGCTGCCAGACTTTGAGTTTCTCCAGCAATTTCATTATGTTTCAGATTTCCAGCTTCCACAGTTCTTTTATTTTTTTTGCTCACTTACTCTAAATAACCAACATTTTAGTTAAAACAACCATGTATAATATTACATAGTACTACAGTATTGAATTCATTAATGCATGCTGAAATCATTAAACATTCAATTGCAATGCTCAGCAATAGTACATTTTTAGCTTAAAAAGTACAAAGTAGTCAAAAGCTTTCACTCTGAATCGAAGAACAGCTGAAAGTGCAAAATACAAAAAAACACTTGCCAAACAAAACAGTGACAGAAAACAAACAAAGTCTGCAAGGTGAAACTGCTAAATTGATTAGTACTGGAAGTTGTTTCCAAAGTAGAAATAATCTATGTGCATGTGAAAATTATGTAAGAAGCTTCCATTCAGTCATAAATACATACTGAGCTCATTTCATGTCTGTTGCTATTCACAGGGGCACCATTTTGAGAGATTCTAACATAAAGCATCCAATAACAGTGTTGTGTGGCTCAGTGGTTAGCATTGCTGTCTCACAGTACAAGGGACCTGAGTTCAGTTCCACCCTTGGGTGATTGTCTGTATAGAGTTTGCATGATCTCCACATGTCAGTGTGGGTTTCCTCCCACAGTCCAAAGATGTGCAGGCTAGGTGGATCACCCAGTGTTCAGGGATGTGTAAATTAGGTGGGTTATGGAGGGGTGAAATAGGTCAGGGTGGGATGCTCTGAGCATCAGTGTGGATTTGTTGGGCTAAAGGGCCTGTTTCCACACTGTAGGGATAGTGATGATGTAACAAATAGTGTGGTCTGTAATATAAAACTCGAAACAGAAAAATGAGGCCAATAGCTGAATGGTGACACAACATGGCCAGAATTTTCTATTAAAGCTGGTTCCCCTCTGAAATAACTCCACAGAAATGGTATCCCATCACAAAGTCACCCTTTGCTTACATGTACATAGTCCCATGACCTCCAACCAGCTTAGTCCAAGCCAGTTCCTAGAGTAAGGAGAATCCCTGAGTCTATTTATATCTGTCAGCCAGAACTCCCTGATTGGCCCAGGTTAACAGCCCCAATCAGGGAACTCATACATAATGAGATCCACCTGGTCAACCATGTTCCAATCATTACATCCTACTCATGCAACTTGATAAAAAATTGTCAACTTTAGGATCATGAAGAAAATCAGCCTGTTGGATGAATAACTCATTGTTGATGTTATGTCTGAAATGTTTTAAAATTCACTCAAGGGACATAGACATTACTGGCTGGCCAACATTTTATTGCCTGTGCCTTGTTGCCCTTGAGAAAGCGGTAATGAGCTGCCTTCCTGAAACACTGCAGTTCACATGCTGTAAGTTGATCCACAATGCCCTTAGGGAGAAAATTCCAGGATTTTGACTCGGCGATGATGAAGGAACAGCAATATACTTCCAACCCAGGTGGTGAGTGGCTTTAAGTGGAACTTGAAGGTGTTGATGTTCTCATGTGCCTGTTGTTCTTGTCCTTCCAGATAGAAGCAGTCTGGGTTTGGAAGGTTCTGTATAAGGATCTTTGGTGAATTTCTGCAGTGCATGTTGTAGAGGGTACACACAGCTGCTACTGAACGTCAGTGGTGGAGGAAGATGGGTGCTTATGGATATAATGCCAATCAAGCAGGTTCCTTTGTCCTGAACAGTATCGAGCTTCCCGAGTGTTGTTGGAGCTGTACCCATTTGGGCAAGTGAGGAATATTTCATCACACTCCTGACTTGTGCCTTGTTGGAAATGTTCGAAACAAAGGTACTATGGAGCTCAAGAACTAACACCTCTGCTATTTTTCTCAAGTTTTCCTTTCTGCTGTTTCTCAGTCCCATTTTGGCAATAATAATAATTCAGTCTAAGCTGCAAATGCTCATGTCACACACATTTGATCAGTAAGTCCCATTTCTTCAAGGACATAAAATGGCAACTGTTGACAATATTCCATCTCTTTGGAGATGAAGAACTGTCGTGCAATACTTTAATGAACAGGCCAGTGAGGAAGTTCCTGAACTCAGCAAAGAAGTGTTGGCATGCTCAAATGTCAGCTTGTGACCTTGTGGGTTTAGATGTCTGATGCTACGATAGAATATGTCAGACTACAAGCCTCATTTTGTCTCCAAGCATTCCTACAAAAACAATTACATGTGCTTCAGCTTTTTTTGTCTGAGGTATAAAATGCATTATTGAGCATGTGTTATATTGTTAGCTAAATTTAACTATTGGAAATTGAATCCATCAGAATCCCATTGCAGCTTAACTTTAGCTAGTCTAAACCAGTATGTTGTAACAACTGAGGGCCTGCAAAATGGTAACAGACATGCTTGACATCATTTTGATACAAGTGTAATTACTCTTCTCTATATAGTTACAAAACTGCTGCAGCCTATACTCTCTGGACGAGATCTGCAAATGTTAGAGGGGCATGGAGCGGGTCGGTTGGTTTTGAAGGAAGGGGCTCAGTCATGTGAAAATTTCAAAGTAATCCTGGGGATTTTAAATTGGAGATCTTGTTTCACCAAGAGCCTGTACAGGTCAATAAGGATACTGGTGATGGGTGAAATATGTTTGATTGTATAAAATTGGAAAATATGTAAGATAGAGGCACAAAGAACTTTATTTAATCCATTAATTTATCAATTGACTGTACCAACTGCATATCTTTTGATATCAATGCTTTTGTCCCATTTATTGGTTTCTTAGCAGACTTATGTTTTTCCATGTGAAAAAATGGAAGTTTTGTAATTAAAAAAACAACTCACCCAACATACCAAATCATTTTACAGTCAATGAAATACTTTTGAAATGCAGACACTGTTGCCGTATACTAATCTACAAAAGTGAACTTACATCTTTGTCTAAGAACAGTTGTAATACTATATAAATAAACCTGATAAAGTTGTCAGTTGGAACATTGCAGCATTTCATTCAGCATAATGTTATTGAAGTCACCTTGTGAAGTTTGACAAATGTAATTGTAATGAGGCTTCTCAGCCCTTGATGTCAATAAAACGCGTGAAAGTTCTTGACAGTTATCTCACTCACTTCAACTGTTATAGTTTATGTTTGTCTACTGGACTTGAACCATTGACTGTGATTTTTTTTCCTCCATTGGTATTGTCAGACTGGCTGAGTTTCTCCAGTAATTTCCGTTATTGTTTATTTCATGTCTCCAACATCTGCACCTTTTTGTTTTGGCATTTGAGATGCTTCACAAGTAAATTGTGAATTATTCAGTATCAATGACTGCTAATTTGTCAAAATTGACAATGAAACAAAGTTATGAGTTTTGAAATTAGCAGGCAAACATTTCTCAAGTTTGTACACTGTTTGTCACAAAGTTATTGGAAGTTTTAGTTTATTTATAACAAATGGCTTAATATTATGTGATAAAATAATAGAAAGGAATATCAAACACAGATTCACAGGGAGGGAATGGCCTGGCGGTATTATCGCTACACTACTAATTCAGAAACTCAGCTAATGTTCTAGGGACCTGGCAAATGGGGGATTTTGAATTCAGTAAAAATAAATCTGGAATTAAGTATCTTCTGATGACCCTGAAACTCTTGTCAACTGTATGAAAACCCATCGAGTTCACTAATGTCCTTCTGGGAAGGAAATCTGCCATACTTACCTGGTCCGGCCTATATGTGACTCCAGACTCACAGCAAAGTGGTTGTTTCTAAGTTGCCCTCTGAAATGGCCTAGCAAGCCACTCAGTTGTACCAATTGCTACAAAGTCTCACAGAAATGAAATCGATTGGATTACCTGGCATCAGCCTAGCCACAAGGAAAGACAATGGCAGAGCAGCTTGGAAACAATTCTTTTCCTACCTTTACTCAGTCTTCTCTCCCCGGTCCAATCCCTGCCCACGTACATCTGTGATTCTCTGATGCCTTACACCGGCTTCAAAGCTTGCAGTTTTCAGGTTCTAGCCACCTCCCCTTTACCATGGACATGCAATCCCTTTACGCGTCCATTTACCACCAAGAGGGTCTTAAAGCTCTCTGCATCTTCTTGGAGCAAAGACCTGAACCATCCTCACCCACCACTACCCTCTTCTGCTTGGCGAAGCTTGTCCTCACTCTCAACAACTTCTCTTTTAACTCCTCTCATTTTCTTCAGCTATGAGGGGTGGCCATGGGTACATATGTGTGCCCCAGTTATGCCTGACTCTTTGTGGGGTATGTGTAACATTCCTTGTTCTAGTATTATTCCAGCCCCCAGCCACAACTCTTTCTCCATTATATCAATGATATCATTAGTGCTGCTTCCCTCTCTCATCTGGAATTGGAAAAGTTAATCTATTCCACTTCAAATTTCCATCCTGCCATCACTTTTATCTGGTCTTTCTTTGACTCCTGCCTTCCTGACCTTGACATCTGTGTTTCCATTTCTGGGGATAGGCTGGCCACAAATATCCTCTATAAACCCACAGCTACCTGGACCATGCATCCTCACGCTCTGCTTCCTGTAAAGACTCCATCCCATTTCCCCAGTTCCACCGTCTCCATCGTATATGTTCAGACGTGGCCAACATTGACAAGGGAGCCTCCGAAATGTCCACCTTCTTCCTCAACAGAGGATTCCCTAGCACCATTGTCGACAGGGCACTCAACCAGGTCCAAACCATCTCTCGCACTTCCAGCCTCACCCCCTCTCTTCCCTCCCGCATTAGCAATAGGGTTCACCTTGTGCTTACCTACCATCCCACCAGCATCCTCACACAGAAGATCATCAGATGACATTTCCATCACCTCCGGCAAAATGCCACCACTAAATTCATAATCAACTTCCTTCCCTTGTTCGCCTTCCGCATGGACCATTCCCTCCAGGATAACATGGCCCACACTTCCTTCACCCCCAACACCTCCCCATAGCCCTATGGCACCTTCTGCTATAACTGGCATAGGTACAACTCCTGTCCATTTACTGTCTCCTTCCCCACTTTCCAAGGGCCAAAACATACCTTCCAAGTGAAGCAACACTTCATTTGCACTTCTCAGAATCTAGTCTACTGAATTCGCTGCTCACAATTTGGTCTCCTCTACATTGGGGAAACAAAGCATAGAGTGGGTGACTGTTTCTCAGAACATCTATGCTCTGCTCATAAAAAAAGACCATGAGCTACCTGCTGGTGCCACTTCAACATACACTCTGTTCCTTGGCCAACATCTCTGTCTCAGGCTTGCTGCTGTGTTCCACTGAAGCTTAACGCAAAGTGGAAGAACAGCACATCATTTTCCAGGTGGGGACTCTTCAGCCCTCCGGACTCAGTATCAAGTTCAATCATTTTAGGGCCTAAACTCTCCCATGTCCCAGCCCTCCCACCCCACACACCAGGCCTTGTTACCACAGAGCCTACCATTACATACCCCCTGTTGTTAGTCACTAACAGTCCCCATTAACAACTATTCACCCTCCTAGCCAGGTTGTTATCAATGTCTTCGTCTATCCAACTGCTCTTTTCTCTCTTTAAGCTCTATTCTATCATTTACTCCCGACCTCACATCCTCCCTATTTTTTGCATATTATTTTCCCAGCAACCATCAGTTCTGAAGAAGCGACAATGGACCTGAAACGTTAACTCTGACTTTCTCCTCACAGATGCTGCCAGACCTTTGAGCTTTTCTGGCAATTTCTGTTGTTGTGGCAGCAATACTACTGATCGAGTAGTGATCGGGTCCTAAAGGACAGAGCTGCTAGAATCAGTCTGCAGCAGGTGGTGAGGAAACAAACAAGAGGGAAAAACATATTTGATCTCATCTCTACCAATCTGCCAGCTGCAGATGCAGCTGCCCATGCTACAGGTAGGAGTGACCACCACACAGTCCATGTGGAGATAAAGTCCTGCCGTCACTTTGAGAATAATCTCCATCATGTTTTGTGGCAAATGGGACAGATTTCAAACAGATCCAGTAACTCAATATTGGGCATCCATGACGTGCAGTGGGCCATCAACAGCAGCAGACTGTTCTCCAGCACAATATGCAACCTCAAGGCCTGTCATGTTGCCTCCTCAACTATTACCATCAAGCCAGGGATCAACCCTTGTTCAATGGAAAGTTTAGGAGGGCATGCCAGGAGCAGCACCAGGCATACCTGAAAATAAATTGTTAACCTGGTGAAGCCACCAAACAGGGCTACTTGCATGGCAAATAGTATAAGCAGCAAGTGATAGACAGAGCTGAGTGATCCCACAACCAACGGATCAGATCTAAGCTCTGTAGCCCTGCCACATCCAGTTGAGAATGATGGTAGACAATTAAACAACTCACTGGAGGAGGACATTCCACAAATATCCCCATCCTCAATTATGGAAGAGCCTAGCAGATCTGTGCAAAAGATAAGTTTAAAGCATTTTCAGCAATCTTCAGCCAGAAGTGCCAAGCGAATGATTCCAACTTGGACTCCTCCAGTGGTCCCCAGCAGTACAGATACCAGTCTTCGGCCAATTCGATTCACTCCATGTGATTTCAGCAAACGGTTGGAGACAAAGGATCCTGCAAAGTCTACAGGCCCTGACAACATTCTGGCAATAGCACTGAAGGCTTGTGCTCCAGAACTTGCTGTTCCCCTAGCTAAGCTATTCCAATACAATTACAACACTGACGCCTTCCGAACAATGCAGAAAATTGCCCAAGTATGTCCCGTACATAAATAACAGGACGAGCCCAACTCAGAGATAACAAAATGTGGAGCTGGATGAACACAGCAGGCCAAGCAGCATCTTAGTAGCACAAAAGCTGACGTTTCGGGCCTAGGCCATTCATCATGAAGGGTCTCAGCCCAAAACATCAGCTTTTGTGCTCCTAAAATGCTGCTTGGCCTGCTGTGTTCATCCAGCTCCACACTTTGTTATCTCGGATTCTCCGGCATCTGTGTTTCCCATTATCTCTGATACAAGTCCAACTCAGCCAATTACCACCCCATCAGTCTACTTTCAATCATCAGTAAAGTGATGGAAGGTGTCATCAACAGTGCTATCAAGGAGCACCTGCTCAGAAATAACCTGCCCAGTGACACCCAGTTTGGGCTCTGCCAGGGCCACTCATGTCCTGATATTGTTATAGCCTTGTTTCAAACATGGGCAAAAGAGCTGAATTCCAGAGGTGAGGTGCAAGTCATAGCTCTTGACATCAAGGCTGCATTCGACTGAGCGTGGCACCAAGGAGCCCTGGCAGAACTGGAATCAATGGGTATTGGGGACAGGTCATACCTGGCACATAGGAAGATGATCATGATTGTTGGAGGCCAGTCATCTTAGCTCTGGCACATCTCTGTTGGAGTTCCTTAGGGTAGAGTCCTAGGTTCAACCAACTTCAGCTGCTTCATCAATCACCTTCCTCTATTATAAGGTCAGAAGTGGCAATATTCACTGATGTTTGCACAATGTTTAGCACCACTCATAGCTCCTCAGATACTGAAACAGTCCATATTCAAATGCAACAAGATCTGGACAATATCTTGGCTTGAGCTCACAGGTTGCAAGTAACATTCATACCACACAAATGCCAGGAAATGACAATCACTAATAAGAGATTGCACAAACACAGTGGCTACTAAAGCAGGTCAGAAGCTAGGAAATTTGTAGCAAGTAATTGATCTCCTGACCTCCCCCCCCACTGACAAAAGCAGTTTACCAGCTACAAGGCTCAAGTCATGAGCATGATGGTATACTTCCCACTTGACTGGATGAGTGTAGTCCTAACAACACTCAAAAAGCCTGACACCATTCGAGACAAAGCAGCCTGTTTGATTGAAATGACATCCACATGCATCCACTCCTTCCACTAATGATGCTCAGTAGCAGCAGTGTGTACTATCTACAAGATGCATTGCAGAAATTCACCAAAGATCCTAAGATAGCAGCTTCCAAACCCACAACCACTTCCAAATAGAAGGGCAAGAGCCGCAGATACATGGGGACTCTACCAGCTTCAAGTTCCCCTCCAAGCCATCCTGACTTGGAAATATGTTGTTATTCCTTCACTGTCACTGGGTCAAAATACCGGAATTCCCTCCCTGATGGCATTCTGGGTCAACCCACAGCAGATGGATTGCAGCGGTTCCAGAAGGCAGCTCACCACCACCTTCTCAAGGGCAACTAGGGATGGGGCAATAAATGCTGGTTGAGCCAGTGATGCACACCCCACAAAAATGAACAAAAAAATTTAATCCAACTTCAGTTCAGAGACAGCAGTCACCTAAAAAGGGGGCTTACCAATTAATGTTACAAAAATGTTTCAGAGCTGGGAAATAAATTGGCTCCTGTGGATCTTTTACTATCTGAAGGCTTCACAGGAGTACAAATCAGATTCAAGCTCTGTAAAAAGTCAATGAGTACCTTAGTTTGCTTTTATATTTTTAGTTTATTGGTGGCATTTTTATGATTGTCTTTACATAATACTGAGATGGACATCAAAGAAATAGCCAACAGCTTTTGATAACAAGAATATTATATCAGAGTCCCAATGATGTACGAAGATTATTTCTGAGAAAGACTACAGCCACTGGCCTGTCTCCATGATTCCACAAACAATGGATTTCTCATTAGTCCACAAAAATTCCTTATTATGCTAAGATTCTCAAATTTAAATTGCTTGGCACCCAGTAACTTACAGCAAATCCATTCTAACTTTGGAAATGAAAAGCCTTTAATCCTGGAAAGGAGAGTATTGTACAGTGTACTTTATGCTTAAGAAAGGAGAGAAACCTCACAGTTTAATTGGAAGAGTATTCAGTATTCCGAAGTAAAAAATAAACAGTTATAATGGTAAAAAATAAACAGCAAAACAAGGCCTGAGGAGACTTGAGGCTGAATAATATTGGCACCATGGCATTGGCTTGTGGTTTCTCATGAAGATTGCCAGGAAAGTAGTGGAGATTTCGTGACACGTGCCTATTGGCACAGGATGTTTACCCGGTGTGAGCCAGGAATCATTAGCAACTGACACACCTATAAAGGGTAATTTTACATCACCACTATCTGATAGACAACAAGGAAAAGAACAAGGATTTGACCACATTTCTGGATTCCTTCAAGCTATTGCACACAAATAGCCACGTGACAAAAGGCTAATCATGTATTGAGGTAAATTATTCTTGGTTGAGTGATGGTCAGCATTTTGTAATTAACCAAACACACGTGCAATATTTGCTTTCATGATTTGCTGCAAAGGTTTTGAGCATAGGACTCTTTCTGCACAGTTACTCCAGGTCCAGCACTTTTACCAACATAATTGGCAGCCGATTTCTAATATGCAGCTCATGATGGATATACAGTCAGTTAATGTGACCATTGTTTAAAACAATGTTTTGTATTTGCGCCTCCCGCAATTAGCCAAGTAACTGCATTCATCCCTCTTGGCTGCCACTGAGGGAGGATGAGCCTCAACATTAAGAGCTTTAAGGCCACATGTGATCTGTCTTTGCATCCTTTCTCTTTTAACCTGCCCTGTGGTTGAAGCTGGATATTTTTCTCATTCCACCATGATCCCTAGGCTTCTTACATCTTGAGCATTTTCACACAAATGTTTGGACGGCACCAGGTACTATCAAATATCTTTAGCTCAATTCGTGAAAGAGCCTGCGTGCTAGACACCTCTAACATATGAATCAATGGAAGGACCATTGGGTGCACACCTGAAACTGTCCTTTCTCTTATCGATTCTCATCGGTTGCTAACTCTGTTGCTCTTCTTTACTTGTGCATATGGCCTGCTATGCAAATTGACCCTCAACAATGTCTATCATGTCCCTTGTCTGTCATATAACTCTGACTTGTGTAGATTTTGCGCCTCACCTGATTGAAGAAGGTTCCTTGGTTGTGAAGCTGCCAACCTTTCAGGTTGTCTTCGAGTTTTCAAGAGTTAAAGATTATTCTCTGCATGTTGCAATGAGTAAGTAGGGCGAAGGATCATAAGAACGTTTTTATAAACATGTGCTATTTGCTATTCCTTTGAACACTTTGGCTTATACTTTTTGAAAATTCGAGAAACGATAAGCAGAGAGGTTGGAGATTATGTGACAAAATCTCCAAGAATATGTCACTAATCTGCTGGATCAGCCAATAGAAACTCAAGTTAGTGTGGCAGTGGAGTAGGACCAGGCTGATGGGTTGACCACATTTCTAGTTCCATTGCCACCCTGTTTTATGATACAGAGATTTAGAATGTCCTCTATTATTATGGAAAATATTATGCAGTCATTTTGCAATCATCAATCATTCAGTATCTTCCTGATTGAGATTAATGCTCAAAGTCTGCTGAGGTATATTTAAGATTTCTTTCTGTTCCTGTAATTTCAGTTAAAAATTTGAGACCCCGCACAATGCAACCCAGCTTGGTATATGTTTAATAATTGTGTATCAGAATTACGTTCCTGCGATAACACATAGCTAGGAAAATTACTTGTTTACTCTCATGTTCACTGCATGCTAATAAAGCTTGAAGAGCATTTATGCCCACCAAATAAATTTTTAATCTTAGATGCCTGGAACATGAGCTATAGTTGTTGTACATACTTTACCAATTAAAATATTTTCAGGTCCTTTAATATTCAAAGGCAGTTACTTCATTAAACCACAATGAATTTCTGTCTTGACTTGAGAACACACCTATTGGTACAATGAATATGTATGCAAACTTCAAATACACTGACCTGTGGTCCATTAAACACAACGATTGTTAAATCACGGATTTAGTGGAGTGAAATTGAGACATTTTTCAATTCCTTCGTTGTAAGGGACTTAAAATATTCACAGGAGCCTTAACTGCAGAAAGTATTCAAGTACCATTTGTTATATGTTTTATTTCCAGCTTTTGCCCAGGCTTTTGGGCATCTGCCCTGATATCCTCATACGTAATTCAGTACCATATTTGTTTTATAATGCTTTCCTGTAACACCTTAGGATGTTTTATTTTGTTAAGGACACTATATTGAGCATAGGTTATTGTTGGCAAAAAACATATCTCATGCATACATGCAGTGTAATAAGTCAAATTGTCCACTTTTTCATTACTTATTTAAACATTGTGGTATATTTGAGATGCTTTCAGGTTGGCTTTACCATTGCCTACAGTGAGTCAGAAATGAAATGTTCCAGTAGGATTGGGCAAGAATCCACAGTGTCCAGATCCAGAGAGATTTCTTTTTCAATATCAGCACCACAAAGAACAGAGTTGGGAAAGAATTAATAACCAGGCATAGACAGCTGAAAGAGTCTCATTTTACGAATAACATCTCCAGAATCACAATGAGAAATAAAATGAAGAAATTGGGCTCAGATGGAAAATCTAGATGATAGGAACCTAATGGAGTGCATAAGATTGAGTTTGCTAGATTCAGGTAGTGGCCACCAGTGCCATGTTTCCTAAATCTGAAGATTGAACTATACTTTACAGGTACTTCATTAATTGTGAGTGGCCTTGTGTTCTCTACAGTTTATAAAAGTAATTACATAAATGCCAGTCTTTGTTTTTAATGATTGAGTTGGTTTTGGTACCTTGTGGCCCCAGCAATGTAAACTGTATTTGCAAGCATATGTACAGTGCCTAAAAGAAAGGAAGCATCCTTAAATCAAATGTGGAGTGACAGATTGTGATAAACAGAATACTGGGTCAACCTTCCCAGCCCATTCCACAGTGCCATGGGGCAGTGCTGTGGCTCAGTGTTTAGCACTGTTGCTTCCTCGTAATCTGCGTTCAATTCTGCCCTCAGGTGACCATCTGTGAGGAGTTTGCATGTTCTCCCAGTGTCTGCATGGATTTCTTCCAGATGCTCTGATTTAATTCGTGGGCTTCGGTTTCCTCTCACAGTTACAAACATATGCAGGTTAGGTGAATTGGCCATGCTAAATTGCCCATTGTATCCATACTGGATGGATTAGCCATGGGAAATGTGGAGTTGCAGATGTAGGGTACGGGGTGGTTCTGGGTGGGATGCTCTTTAGAGGGTCAGTGTAGGCTGTATGGGCTAAATGGCCTGCTTCCACACTATAGGGATGCTATGAAAGGTCTTCTATACAAATAAGTTTCCATGATTCTATCACCTTTTGAAAGTCAGGAAGATCAGAGCAATGTATGCCTCCTGGTAAAGCTCTGTTTATTCAATGTGTTGTACCTTAATAATACGTACAAATATTGTCTCATGGTTAACTGTAATGACACCATCTAAATAAATGTGATTAGCCTAGTGGTATTATCACTAGATTGTTAATCCAGAATTCCAGGTTTCAGAGGACCTGGGTTTGAATCCTGCCATGGCAGATGGTGGAATTTGAATCCAATCAAAATCGGAAATTAAGAGTTTAATGATGACCATGAATCTTTTGCTGATTGCCAGCAAACCCATCTGGCTCACTAATGTCATTCAGGGAAGGAAACTGCCGTTTTTACCCAGTCTGGCCAACATGTGACTCCAGTCTCACAGCAATGTTGATGTTTAACTGCCCTCTGGGCAATTAGGGATGGACAATAAACACCGGCCTAGCCAATAATGCCCTCATCCTGTGATTGAATTTAAAAAAGTGACAATATTGCAATACTGAGATAGCAAGGTGTGGAGCTGGATGAACACAGCAGGCCCAGCAGCATTAGAGGAGCAGGAAAGTTGACATCTCAGACCTGGACCCTTCTTCAGAAATGGGGGAGGGGAAGGCCATTCTGAAATAAATAGGAAGAGAGGGGGAGGTGGAAAAAAGATGGATAAAGGAGAAGATAGGTGGAGAGGAGGCAGACAGATCAAAGAGGCGGGGTGGAGCCAGTAAAGGTGAGTGTAGGTGGGGAGTTAGGGAGAGGATAGGTCAATCTAGGAAGGACGGTCAGGTCAAGGGGGCAGGATGAGGGTAGTAGGTAGGCAATGGAGGTGGGGATTGAGGTGGGAGGAAGGACAGGTTAGGGAGGCAGGGACAAGCTGGGCTCGTTCTGGGATGCAGTTGGGGGAGGGGAGATTTTGAAGCTTGTGAAGTCCACATTAATACCATTGGCTGCAGGGTTCCCAAGCGAAATATGAGGCACCATTCCTGCAACCTTTGAGTGGCATCATTGTGGCACTGCAGGAGGCCCAGGATGGATATGTTGTCTCAGGAGTGGGAGAGGGAGTTGAAATGGTTTGCGACTGAAAGGTGCAGTTGTTTAGTGCGAACCAAGCGCAGGTGTTCCACAAAGTGGTCCCCAAGCCTCCAGTTGGTTTACCCATATAGAGGAGGCCACATCTGGAACAGCGAATGCAGTATACCACATTAGCACATGTGCAGGTGAACATCTGCTTGATATGGAAGGTCTTTTTGGGGCCTGGGATGGGGGTGAGGGAGGGGATGTCGGGGCAAACATGGGGAGAATGTGTTAATGCCTCGCAGGTGATCACCTGAGGGTGGAATTGAATCCAGGTCTTTGGGATGGTGAGTCAGCATGTTAACCACTGAGCCACTATGCTCTCTGCTAGCTCTTGAAAGAGCAATCATACTTACTTCTACATGCCCAAGGTTTCTCCTCAGCCTTGTAGTTCATTCTCAAGTACATGAGAAATTCCACTTTAAAATTATTTATGGAATCACTTTCATTACATTTTCAAGCTAAGCATTCTCGACCCTGGCAACTCTTGAGTGAAGTTTTTTTTTCAGATCTCCCCACTATAGCTTTTGTCAACAGTTTTATATCTATGACTTTTGGTTATTGAGCTATTCACCACAGGAATAGGTTTTCTCTAACTATTCTTTCAAAACCTCTCATTATCTTGATAAAGTTTATTCAGTCACCTCATTATCTTCTCAGATCCAAGGTAGTTTCCAGTTTATTGAATGAATTTTCCAGTGATTATATTATAAAGTATTATTTCTTTCCAATGGAAAATCATTAAAGTAATCCAAGTACCTCAATAACTCAAGATAATAATTCCATGTGTTAAACAGAATTTCTAAAGAATTCTATATATTAGTAAGTATAAACTAATGCTGTACAATCATGCAATGGGACCTCTGATTTTTTTTTCATTTTTATGGACAATTAAAGTCGTAATTTTTTTTACTTTACCTGTTGAATAAATCCTTTGAATTGCAATCCTTTGTAATCTGTTTGATTGAAAGAGCTTAATAGCTTTGTTTCCCATTCAGGCGACTTTTTTTTCTTTTGTTTTTGCATTGATACAAGTGGAAGACCTCTTAAACCTAGTCTAATTTAAACCAAGCTACATACTGATCCGGTCTGGCCAGATTGATTCTGGGTTAAGTGTCTTTGTAGAATAAATTGCTAGTTTCTGATTCACTTGCTTCTTATATGTGAAAACACATAGCTTCAAAAAAATCTGCTGAAGGTACCTGCCTGACAGTAAATGTCAATTATAGGTCAAATATCACTCAACTTGTCATACTTCCTTCAACTAACTGATATAAGCCAAAAATGCCTCCTATCAGGTATTTGCTGGGCATTACTTAATTATGGGTCAAATGTCAGGTAGTATTACATCTGATATACAGTTCCCCAGGCACATCTTTGGTCTGCTGTTCCACACAAGCTGAGTTAAAGCTCTACAAAAAAAAAATCAGCTGATCTTTAGCTCATAAACAGTGCATCTGTTGGAATAGTTTGGAAAATAGACCTCTTTATTACTTGAAGACTGTAATCTTTGACTTTTAAGAGCCAAAACATTTTCACTCCATTCGACACTGAATCAATCAATTGCAAATAAAGTCTGTTTTAAAAATTAAACATTTAAAAGGGCCTGTTCTGGAGGGCAAAATGTGCTTGACATTTATAGATTGCATAGAACTTGCAAGCATTAATATCACATATTGAGCCCATAGGTTATATTACTATTAACAGCTGAGTCAACAGCGTAACCTTAGAGGCAGAGAATGATATATTCCCAGCCAGATCATGAAAAATTTGAATTCAAGCCCATGCTGACTTTTGATCAGTTAAAGTAGAGGCGAAGAGGCACTGACAGAATTGGTCCTCTGCCATAGGTGCACATGTCCTGTCAAGTCACAAGTGTGACATTCAGCGTAACTGCGGGGAAGGCCGTAATTTAGATTGTCCCACCCTTGTAACATAAGGAAGAGGAAACAGATCTATATATGAGAGACATAGTTAGGTATTAAAATAACCTAAGAATGGCTGATATTAATATATACTTTTTAATCTGACCTAAGCAACAAAGACGCACTTTTCCTGACCTTTGATTTTGCAGTCAATTTGAATAATGAGCAGCAAGGTTTTGTGGATTTAAATAAAGAGGACTATTTATTCATAGATTCACTCCAAAAGTCCACCTGTACTTCACTTACTTGACAGTTCATGTACATGCACTTGAGAAATAAACATAGTTAAAGAGAATGATGCACTTAATTAAGTTGTAAACAAATAGTTTATAATTCACTTTTGGATAAAAGCACAGATTACAGGCCCAGTAGAGAAGGTATTTTGACTCCTGAAAAGAGTGTAGGTGGATTCAAAATATTATAACTATTGCTGGACTCCTCAAACAGATGGATTTTTAGCAAACCATAAGTGGGGCTATATGTAGTTTTGTTGTTTCTTTACAAACTCAGACGGAAAAGAAAGCTGGAAAACCTTATGATATTGCAGTCTCCATTTTTAATGCACAGATGTTGCTGCCATTGTTTCTGACATTTCTTGCTTTCTGGTTTGCAGGCAGACTAGCTTCTACTCAGCACTTGAAGAATGTAAGATTGATTACCTGAGGCAAGATTTGATTAGGTGACTGCACAATTAATACTTTTTTGGGAACCCAGAATGATGTGAAGTTCTAAACCATTGCCATTCAATGATAATCTGGTGGCTAAGTGGTTAGCACAGATGCCCCACAGCACCAGGGACCCAGTTTCATTTCCAGACTGTATGCATGGAATTTGCATGTTCTCCTAGTGTCAGCATAGGTTTCTGCTGGGTACTGTGGTTGCCTCTCACAGTTCAAAGATTTGCAGTTTAGGTGAGTTGGCCAAGTGAAATTGTCCTGTAGTGTGCAGGCTAGGTGGATTCCCCATGGTAAATGTTAGTTATGGGAATGGGTATTGGGTGGATCTAGGTGATATAGACTCAATGGCCTCTTTCTGCACAGTAGAGATTCTATGGTATTGCCATTTACACCTACTTATTATTAACTGGTTTCTGCAGTTCTCTGTTAATTTCTGCACTCAGAAACAAAATGTCTGGAAATGCAAACATTTTTGAGTTTTTGGCTAAAACCACAAACAGTAGGAGATGTGAATTCAGCAAACAATAGGTTTGTTTTAGCATGTCCATTCAAGGGAGACACTTCAGACATAATTGTTCTGTTTGCAACATCTCACAGACTTGAAATGCCTCCATGTCCAAAAAGAAAGACAAAAGTCACCTGCCCCTCAGCAACCATCTTAGCAGTCTGTTAATGCTCATTTTTAAAATTAAAAAAAAGCTCCAGAAGAGTATGTGCTGAATATTTTCCACGCCTTTACTAGCATGGAAATATATATAATGGTAAATCCTTCCCAAGGGAGCAGAAAGGAGCTATTTTAATTTTTGCTCTGCAGGCCTCTTTTGCCAGGTCAGCCAAAGACCCAACTTTTCACAACCCCATTCCTGACCTAAATCATCAGGAAAAAGCAACGTTTGCAGCCATGCATGCATTTTCAAAGCCTATGGGTTTTTCCATTAGCATGAACAAATCTTGTCAAAGAATGATTTCTGAGAATCGAACATCAAACTATGATCTCATTTTTACCTCAGCAACCAAGTTTAATGCTTATGGACTTTGAACTGGAACTTTGAAGTCTCAATTGACTTCTGTTTAATCTTTCAGCTCAAAGGTGTAATATACTATGTTTCACCTGAAGTATCATTTACTTTCTTGATTTCTGCGGATAGCTTGTTTTCCCAAAAGAATTGCACTTTGATGAATGCGATAGCAAGGAATGGAACTGGATTATCGGGAGGAAATTTAAAATGCAAGGATAGTACATTTTGCTACTAATTATGTGGCTGCTGCAAAACGTGAAATTTGCATGTAAGGGACAATTGATTTTGGATAAATGAAGTTTTCCAAGTCTCAGCCTGTAAGCAGATCACCATGCTATTTTGTAAATGTCTATAGAAATATTAAATGAAAATGAAAAACAGAAATATAAAATGACTCGGTTTAATTACCTTTTAAGATAATCAATGTTAATTGCATATTAAAGAATGATTTAAGTCTTTGCAAAATAGTTTGTTTCTATCTTTTGTATGGAATAACACTGTGCTGCTGTGAAATCCTTGATGTTCTTTTGGGTTACTGGCCGTAGAGCTGACCCATAGATTGCAACCAAAAGCAAACACAGAAATTGCTGGAAAAGCTTAACAGGTCTGGTACCTTCTGTGGAGAGAAATCAGAGTTAACATTTTGAGTCAGTGACCCTTCTTCAGAACAGTAGATTGCAAAGCTCTTCTTTAATCTTTTGGGACAAGATTATAATTCTCATGAATGATGATCTAGTGCCACTGTCACAGGCTTACGTTGGAATGGTTTTCGAAGCCATTTAATATTAAGACACCCTAAAAACAAACAGATATGATTGAGCTTTTGTCGGCTTTTGTGCTCCTGAGATGCTGCTTGGCCTGCTGTGTTCATCCAGCCTCACATTTTGTTGTCTTGGATTCTCCAGCATCTGCAGTTCCCATTATCTCAGATATGATTCAAGTTATTTTGTAGCATTCAGATTGTCTATTTTATGTACAGAAATTCCTAAGCAATATGCAGGCTGCTGCTGACGACATTGACATCTATGAACTTGAGCTTGTGGTTCATTGTGATCACCTCAATGGGATGGATAAATGATGGATAAAACCACATTATTCAAAATGCCAATGATAGCTACAGAATCTGGCAAACCTCATTTCATTAACAACTTGTTTAATAATTTGTCTATGGCCAAAGTGGTGTTTACAGTAAATATTGCAGTTATTTCCAGCTATTTGCTATGTAGATCATGACCAAGAAGGAGACATTGCTTAGCGGGAGCTGCTTATACAACCCCAAAAAGTATCTGCTTGATATTGTTACCATTGCTTTTGTGGTGAGCGGGTAAGTTTAAAGGTTTTCACTGAAAGGAAAAGCCTCTAATCAAACTCTTCTACGCAGATATGTATAGCTGGTTATATGTCTGTTTTACGAGAACATCATTTCACCTACAGTTATATCTGGCTGACCTTCAATGTCAAGATGCCGTACCCATTGCAGTAAATGTTTGAGCTCCCCACACAGTGCTGTTGGTATCAATGTGTGCTCACTGTGCACTCTTTGTACTAAAGGAGAAGAATTCTGCGGGCCACTTGGTTTTTAGTTATTAACTTTCTTTCTGGCATAGGCTATCTGTCACAGACTGCTTTCAACTGCTCTCGCGTAGCAAGATTTGCAATTATGTGTGACTTCACTACAGTCATATAGGGCTGAGTTTTCCCATTTTTAGGTTCAGTGACTTTGGGGAATTTCATGGTGCCTGTCCCACTAGGGTTCACAGTGACTTTTCTCGCTATCCACTACTGCCTGGATCATGCAACAATAACAGCATATGTGCAAGTGCTTGTTGCTGCAGGGACCTTGCTTTAATCACACTGTAGGTATCACATTTAAACTCCAGGTGCACACCACTTCCAATGCTGCAAACCAGGAACTGTCCACAAACAAAAACTGTGGGGCTATTCTTGCAGAAGACATGGCCCAGAAGAGAAAGTGTCCACTCCACTCTTCAGACAGGAACCTTGAAGTATTGTTATATGAGTTTGTCAAAAGGCTGGCCATTCTTTATCCTTTATCAAGGTCATCCCCAGACTAAGCCAGTGTACATCCAGATAGTAACTGGAGTCTGTGCTATTTGTCTGAATGAAATCTGCAGAAGTGTAAGAAAGAAGAGATTATTGATCTTCTGTGCAAGGGCAAGTGCGACACCTCTGAAGAGTAAACAACTGAACCTTCAGAGGATGCACCAGCAAGACTTTCACCTGAATCCTTCACACAGTCAGAGACTGTCATCTCAGTGGACACTCTGTCTAGCTTAGGCACTGGGCCAGTATCTAAATAGTAGGACACGCAATAGGCTGTTGGTATTAACATTAGACTGCTAATCCAAAGACCTGGGGAGTTCTCTGGGGGCCCAGGTTCAAATCCTGCCATGGCAGATGGCAGAATTAGAATTCATTACAAATCTGGAATTAGGAGTCTGATGATGACCATTAAACTGTTGCCAATTGTCAGGAAAAACCCATTTGGTTCGCTAACGTCCTTGAGAGGTGGAAACTGCATTCTTTATCTAATCTCAACTACATGCGACTCACAGCAATGTGATTGACTCTTAATTACCCTCTGGGATGGACAATAAATGTTGGTCTCATCCCATGAAGGAGTAAAATAAGATCACTGACTTGTCTCTGGTTGACGAAGAAATACCGCAGGTCTCTGGCACTCAGGCTACTCATAGAATCATCAAATTCCTACAGTGAGAAAATTGCCCCAGGGTGGAATCAAACCCGGGTCCCTGGAACTGCAAGGCATAGTGCCAACCATTGAGCCACCATGATGTCCTAAAGCTGGTGAAGATGACATATCTGTGTGGGCCTGGGTAGAAAATGATAGCACAGTATCAACCATTAATAAACCTGTGCAATTACATAGGCATATACAGGAATTGTAGGGAGGTTTGTCAGAGACATTTAGTAAACTAGATCCAAGGTTAGTGCTGTCCACCAATATGATCAGTACCATAATAACAATAAAACGAAGATGTGCTGATGCTGGCAAGCTGAAACACACAAAAACAGCAAAAAGACAAGTAGTTGTTCTAGGGGATTCTATAATTAGGGGGACAGATAGTATACTATGCAAGCCAGCTCGGGATTCCCGCATGGTGCGTTGCCTGCCCGGTGCCAGGGTGCAGGACATCTCTGACCAGCTTGAAAAGGATATTGCAGCGGGAGGGGGAAGGATCCAGTTGTTGTGGTCCATGTTGGGACTAACAACATAGGCAAAGCTAGGGTAGAGGACCTGTTCAGGGATTATCAAGCACCAGGAAGGAAATTGAAGTACAGGTCCTCAAGGGTCATAATCTCCCGATTACTGCCCAAGCCACGTGCCAAATGGCATAGGGATAAGAAAGTTAGGGAAGTAAACATGTGGTTAAGGGATTGGTGTGGGAAAGAGGGATTCCATTTCACAGGGGGCATTGGCATCAGTTTTGGAACCGGGTGGATCTGTACCATTGGGACGGTCTCCACCTGAACTGATCTGGTGTTCCAGTGTTCTAGCGAAAAGGATAAATAGGGTGGTCAGTAGGACTTTAAACTTCGGAGTCGGGGGGCAAGGGAAAGCGATAGTGACAGGGAGTATGGAGTTAAATGGAAAGATAAGCAGCATAGGCCAGACCAGATAAGGATGGCGGTTTCCTTCCCTAAAGGATGTTAGTGAACTAGTTGGGATTTTTCCCAACAATCAGCAATGGATTCACAGTAACTGTTAGACTCTTAATCCCAGATTTTTAAAAAAAATTCAAATTCCTCTATCTGCCATGGCAAGATTTGAACCTGGATCTCTGGACTAACTGTCCGGTGATAATACCACAAGGCCATTACCTTCCCTGTTAAGCAACTGTTGAGCAAAAACAGTATTAACGTTTCGATTCCAGTGATGCTTCTTCAGAACCCATCAATACAATTAGCCCCATGCTGGCATTGGCGAACCTATGTCTGGCTGAATCCATGGACTGATCAGCAGCTGCTATGACCTAACAGATTGCTCAGTAGCTGCCAGGAATGAGCACAGACCTGCGCTCCATTGCTGTAGTCTCTGATGCTCAGCATCAACAGTAAGGCTAAGGGCAATGAGGGATCTTGGCTTCACTCCAAGTGCCCTTCCTCTCAGCGAGACAAGGAGATGTCAGCAGACACACGGATGGAACAGGAACTACAAGGAAGTCCCCCACAAAGTTGCCTTTTCTCCTTACCCCAAAAAGTGAGGCCAGTGACCTTGACAGTATATCTGGGCTCTAGACTCAAATGTCCCTGGGATCATCAAACCAAATCCTCCAGGTCAATGGGGTCAGTTACAGAGCAGGCTTCAGCGGCCCCCTGTTGTGAATCTGTGGACAGCACTTCGGTATAATAGGAGGATCAGGAAGAAAAGAAAATCCATTGAGGGTACATAGGTCCCTTTGTTAACACGTAATTCTAAAATTCTTTTCAACTTTGGCAATAGACGTACTCTCTGAATCTTTACATGTCTGACCAATTACCATTTTATCTTTTAGACCTGGTTAAGTAGCTACGTCAGATTTAGACAGTTTCTTCATTCATTCCAAGGATAATAAATGTTGCAATGTTCATGTAAAATTACCCTAGTGTTGTGTGGAACTACAGGTACTGAGATTATATCTCCTATCAGTCTTCCTGACATGCTGACTATGATCTATGGTACCACATCAAGGTTGAAAAGTGCAAGGATTGACATCTGCCTTCACCTTTGAAATATTGTATCCTGAATGTTAACTCTGCCTTTTTCTCCACAGATGCTGCAGACCTCCTGAGTCTTTCTAGCAATTTCTATTTTTGTTTTTGATTTCCAGCATCTGTAATTCTGTTTTTTTTAACGATACCTGTTGCTAATCTCTGATAATCATCCCAGGTAGCAACAGCAGTTAGAGATCCTCCAATCCTCGGTATTTCACTTTAATAAGGAGAGTACTGAGACCAAAGATAATACAAATTCATCACATTTGATCCTTGTCTCCATAAATGTGCCACCTTTAGCGCAACGTGTGTGCTTCATGGCACGATTACTCATGTAAATTTCTGGGTTGAAAAGTTCATTCTAGTATGACTTAGCATGTCAAGCTGATCATTTACGGGATCATGCGAGACATTCAACTTCAAAATTCTACTGATGAAGGTTATCTGACCATTTGAAAATGTATCAGCCAATAACCCACATCCTGATTGGCTAATAATGTAGCACAGAGGATGCGCTTTCTACCTCAGAGATATATGGGCCAAGGTTCAGTTGTATAGTTTCAGGATAGTGCTTTGTGGTTTCCAGCAAAGTATCAGCCTTCACTTTCTAAAATTATGCATGGCACATCCACAATTGGTCGTTCACTTGCTTCAATGTATTGACGCTATATCTCCCATCCTGTTTCCTGACACACCTGCTGTGATATTGTTACTACATCTGGGTTGAAATTGGCAAGGATTGGCAAAGATGCCATCTTCATCTTCGACATGTCAAGAGATGTTTGGTGTGAGATTATCCATTCATTGCACATCTTTACACTGTAGCTTTCAAAGAGGCTCTGTGATCTCTGCGTAATTAGGAAAGAATTTGCAACAAACATGGGAACAATGCCAGTTTAATCCTGTTAGCTGGTGTCAGAAGTGGATGAATGCTTTTGGCATTCTGTGCAGGCTTTACTTCAGTTGCTGTCGCATTGTACCCGAGAAAGTCAAATGCACATCCCACGAATGTGCTTTTGTCCTTGTTGAAAATCATACTGTTAAACAAATCAAGTGAGCTACACTGCTAATTGCTGATCTGTCCCTTCCATGTCATTGAGTAGCTTGATAGTGCAGCACGCCCTCAGCTACACTGAAGTGTCAGCTTAGATCTTCTGTTCAAATCTTTAAAGTTGGACAGCCTTCTAATTCAGAGACCAGAGTGTTACACTGAGTTATGGTCAATATCTAATTGTGTGTATTTTTCATCCTACAAGTGTTTCAAATAAAAACTTGAACAAAGATTAATCTGTAAATTCCGTGACAATAAAAAAGAAGCATGTTAAAGAAAGTGGAAAAAGCGTACGTAAGCCTTGGAAAAGTCTCTGGACTCTTCTTCCTGTGTCCATCATCACCAAAAGCATCATCACAAGCTTCACTGTTTTCGATGTTCTTTCTTCTCAAAACTGGTCTTCACATTTTTTGGATGCTTGTTCATTAACAGCCTTCAAAATGAAAGATATCTGCTCAAACCCTGGATAGTTTTCACATTTGGCAATGTACTTTTCTCCTCCATCTAATTATATCAGCGGCATGGTGGCTCAGTGGTTAGCACTGCAACCTCACAGCACCAGGGACCTGGGTTCAATTCCAGCCTCGAGAACTGTGCAGAGTTTGCACATTCTCCCCGTGTCTGCGTGGGTTTTCTCTGGGTGCTCCAGTTTCCTCCCACAGTCCAAAGATGTGCATGCTAGGTGGATCAGCTGTGCTAAATTGCCCATAGTGTTCAGGGGTGTGTGGGTTATAGGGGAATGGGTGTGGGTGGGATGCTGCAAGAGGTGGTGTGGACTTGTTGGGCCGAAGGGCCTGTTTTCACACTGTAGGGAATCTATTCTGCAAACAAATTTAATGAGAAGTTTTTGTAGGTACATAAGAACTGACCTTAATCAACTTTTAAAACATGAGACTGAAATATTAAAAAAAACTTTATGAATGTGTATTTACAGATATGTCATAATTTGTTAGCATTTTCCCCATTCTCAAATAACTGCAAGATCCATATACAACACTCACTAAATCTTTAATAGCTGATCATTGGTTGGTCGAAGCACAGTAAAAGAAGTAACTCTTTGTGTAGCAGTCTTTTAAAAGACAGACTTGAGAGATTTCTCTGAATTTATGCCACTTGTGTCTTGTACAAGAAACTGCAATTCAGACAGCTCTCAGCATTCACAGTGGGAATTGAATGAAATCAAATGTATTATCTGGAGAGAGGGGGCAGCTGGTCCTGAAATGACATATCAATATCTCCATCTGTCAGGTCAGCTGAGATCTGACTAGGAGTAGAAACCTTCACCAGAGTGGTACAAAACAGGACAATGCTATAAACAAAGCACCAAGGGAATCTAGTAAGAGTTTCAAACTGGATTGAAAAATTGAATCTCAAACAACATTTGACTCATACAATTCAATATAAGTTTTAGGATTATTAACATGGTAAAGGATAAGAGTTAAAATGATGGTCTGGTTTAAATGTAAATCGTATAAAGGATCAACTAAATTCATGAAGTGATGTTGCATTTCTTTTGAACAGGCATGGTCTCAAGTGTTAGTTCGACTTTCATTCTCAAGCAGTTTACAAGGTGCATATCTTGCATACTTTGCAGTACTTTTTTCCTCATTAGTTTACTTCATTTATTGCTCCTTTGCCAATGCTTCATCCCCTTCACATTAATTTGTGCTTTAGAAGATAATCAATCAGAGGCAGGAAATTACTGACAATGTTCCTCTTTGCAGCTCCTGCAACCTTTGGATAGCCATATCGTATTCAACTGCTCCTTCAGTGTTTAAGACCTCATCCTGGATATCCCTATCCTCGTCAACAGTAGCAACATTCTATTGGAAAAGGTCTATATTCATTGTTTTCTTTGAAACAGATTGTTGATTCAGCTTGCAGATGTCTGCAGAGGGCTGACAATAACCAACAAGTAAAGGACTTTCATCTATATTTGTGGAAAAGGTAATGAATGATCTACAATATTGTTGAGTGCTTTTGACATCATAGGCCCTAATGTATCAACGTGAACATCAATCATATTCAAATGTAACATTTGAAGATAGATGCAGGCCAGGTAGTGCCCATAATTTCTGTGATTACATTGTCCAAGTTAACAGTTATATCTGAGCGATACAATTCCAATGTCTGTCACTCAGTATTATATATATGTTTTCATATTTGCTGAGGTACTGGAATATTTAGGGGGTGCAACCATTCCTATTCACCTAGTCATTCAGTTCTGATGCAAGTTTCCTTTGCTGATGCATAATTCACAAAAGGTATGAGGGCTGGCTATTCTGCATAGATATTAAAAATAACAGGTATTAATAAAGCTCGTTTCACTACCACCAGAGTGAATTTTGTCATAAAAATAAGCAAGAAGTATGAACAACCGAATGCAGCAAGTTTGAATCAGGATATGGATTTATTCTGTTCACATATACCATCTCCTCAATCTTCACAGAAATAAAACTTTTTTTTTTAATCATTAAAGATGCTTTTCTCCTTCATCCCAAATATCATACATTACTTTCTGTCTAAGGATTGACAGATGGCCACTTCTCAGGCATCTACCAAATCCACTCAGTCATGAGCCATCAAGAGGTATATTTGATTGCTCTGTACTTCTGAACTTTCTTTATGTAGAACAATTGGCTCTATATATATTGCTCCATGATGGCAAAGAAAATGAAGTGATACCTAACACATCCTTGTTCGCTGAAAAGTTGAGAGCTGAGGAAACTATCCGTTATCATTGTCAACATACTAGAGGGCAATTTTCACGTAAACCAAACGGGTAGGAACCTGGCAGAAAGGATCACACCTTCAGGCAGAATCTGCTCAACTTTCACTCAGTTTGAATGAAAACCGAAACAACTGTGGATGCTGTAAATCAGGAACAAAAACAAAATTGCTGGAAAAGCTCAGCAGGTCTGGGAACATCTGTGAACTAAAATACAGAGTTAACATTTCAGGTCCGGTGACCCTTTCTCAGAACTAATATGGCTGGGAAAATGTCAGTTTATATGCAAAAAATAGAGAGGTGTGTGGGGTAAGGAGTAAATAATAGGATAGAGCCTAAAGTTGAACAGACAAAGGAGTTGCTAACGATCCAGCTGGGAGGGTGATTAGTTGTTAATGGAGACTGTTAGTGACTAACAACAAGGGGTGTGCAATGGCAGATTATGTGGTAAAAGGCCTGGTGTGTGAGGTAAGGGACTGGGACATGCTTGGACACAAAATCCAAGCTAACCCATCAGTACAGATCTAAGGGAACGCTGCACTATCAGTGGTGCAATCTTTCAGATGAAGTGGTGAGCCAAGTGCCCATCTGCCCTCTCAGATGCATATTAGTAATCCGATTGTGCTTTTTTACAGACAAACAGAGCTGCCTTAGTGGTGCATTTCCTGTGCTATAACAAAAGTTACACTTCCAGAGCACTTCATTGGCTCGAAAAGATTTCAGGATGCTCCTTGGGTGTGAAAAGGGCTATGTAAATCCAATTTTTGTTCTGCATATTTAAACTGGAAAACATCCCAAAATCATTGTGGAAATGCAAATTCAGCAGTATTCACATTAAAGTTCTTCCTGAACAATATTGCTTTGAAATACTGAAGATAAGGTGGAAGTGTTCTGAATATTTGAAAAGTACAAAGTTGACCTTTCATTTGTCCGATGCAGAAGGCCTTGAGAAAATCTACTTTGATAAATTATTACCACTAAAAAGTTTGTGAAGGCTCAGGCTGGAGTGCTATACGTCTGAAAGGAAATTTAGGCTAGAAATTGAGGTGGCAATATTAAACAAAGAGGGTGAATGCTGCAGATGCTATAAATTTGAACGAAAAGCAGAAAATATTGGAAACTGTCTGTAGGTCAGGTGGATCTGTGGAGAGATTGTTTCAGATATTGCCAGATATGCTGCATGTTTCCAGCATTTTCAGGTATTATAAAATTTAATGCATTTGTCTGCAATTTTGCTTATTCAATGTTGCAGTTAATATAATGTTAAATGAGTGTCTTAAACACTAACATTCCTGGAGTAATTTTCAGTGCATTGAGGGCAGTCTGATTCAGATGAAACAAACTGACTTGCTCTGCTAATAGCTAAGCAACCATAAATTTTCCTTGAAATCAAGAATGAACTGATAGGAATTTGTCAATATATTATGTAACGTTTTCATAGAAGATCTGATAGAAACTGTTGAGGTTGTAAACATCTAACAGGTACATTGTTAAGAAAAGGGAGTGATTTATCTCTGCTTTTGGGTTAGTCTCTGACAACTAATTCTTTCTAAAATGATAATCACAGGAAGGATGCAGCAGATTGTTTGAATTGTTAAATGACATTACAAAAAAAAAGGTGTTAATCTTCTTATGCTGTGCTTACACTTCTTTAAATCCTTGGAGCTCAGCTAAGAGTTATTGGAATTTAAGAATTTTGGAGGTTCAGCATCTTACATGGTGTATTCATTTGCAATGCTTTATAATGAACAAGTTTTATAATTGTTGATTTTATAAGAATACAAATGAATGAAAATATCTTGTGGAAGGTAGCGTATCTCTGGCACAAAATACAGAAACATCAGGAATTAAGAAACAACTATTCAGTGCAATGAAGCTTACCTCCATTGCATTAACGTTTCTCTCCTGGGTACTAATTGTACATCAAGTAATTGAAAGGTCTGTATCTCTAATACTTTGCTTCAGAGATTATTGAAAACTCTATTTATAACTATTTTGTACAGACATGAATTACAGTGGGAGGGGATGAAGATGCAATGGCGAAATATATGACGGATGCCACCATTGCCTGACATTTCCGTATAACAGTCAAAAAGAGTGTGGAGTCACTATCACTTCTAACATTTCCATGTAATTTAAATGATGTAGACCTAACTGACCAAGTTCTCACACATTTTACAACTTCACAGATGTTAAATCTACCTGAAATAAACCAAGCTATTTCAAAGCATGCTTCATTAAACAAACTGTTCATGTTTTTCAGCTAGAACAGCATCAGGCATGAGACCAGTCTGTATGTTAAGTATTTGCTATCTTCAGATTCATACTCATGAGTATTTCTGATATGACACCGGTAGATGCAAGTACAAATAGCGTGGGATGGACAAGTTAATAAGTTGGACAAGAATGGCTCTGAATGAGTTCTATGAAGGTGTATAATCAGATTTTCAATTTTTGATCTTGCAACTTGAATAACAAAAGTGATATTGAGTATAGATTCTTGTAGTGAATTTTATGAAATGTTCTGTCTGAAATTGAAACAAAATGGGAGAAAGATTTCTGAACATAAAACAGATTGTTACGGTCAGATTCAAAAATGATTCCCACCATACCGGCTTTGCTGGACAAGCTAGATACTTTACAACTTTGGTTTGTTTATAATCTGTTGAAACAGTTCTGTTTGAAATGACTTTTATTTGTTTTAATACTTTGTATTTTATTTCCAAATATGAGCAATTTACTGATCGTAGTGCATTTGAAACTGTATGTATAATTTATTACATCTTCTTACAGTATCATTCTATTAAGTTATAAAGATCAAATTGTGTTGCATCACTACGAATTATGATTTGGACTTTCTGCTGATATGAAGAGCAGACTGTATTGAAGAAAAACCCCACTGTTGTTAATTTTTTCCCCAATTCTTCAGGGAATTCTATCTAAATGTAAATATATAATTCCACTATGATCAAATTCGAAGCTGTCATTTTAAACCTATCGTCATCTCAAATCGTCCCAAACTTTTCTGATGAGTCAAATCTTGAACAAAACTGACAAGAATAAGACAGTGTCCTTGTCTTTTGAATGGTTTCAAGAACTGACATATTTTAGGCCAAATGCAGATGACAATCAGATTGTCTATTAGTTACCTTAATTATTCAGCTTTCTTGAGTATGAATTGAAGCTGCTTCCCACTAAAGTCTGAACAAAAGAACAAAGTATGACTGATAAGTTAAAGTGCAGTTTATTAATGAGGCTTACTGAGAGGCTGGCAGTACCTAAACAGTGTGTTACCCCAAGAAGTGATATCATACTGATTTGATTTTGCAAATGCTGCAGTGTAACTCTAGTTCAATGAAAAGCTGAATTACGGATCACCTGGGGACTTTGAAAATGCTGTAGGAAATCTCCACAATATTGGGAGAAGTAGTTCCTCCTGATGCTGTCTCCTGAAATAAATAATTAGCTGCCAGGGGAACAGAGCTGTTATCATTAAATCTCAGTCAGATTGAGATTACTTTACAGTATAACAAGGGCCTGGTGATTACGCATTGCAGCTGAATAATGCCAGTCTCAGATCAGCCGTTGCCGTATAACTGCAGAGTTAGATATGCTTTATCATCCATTTTTTCTGATTTATTCACATAGGTGCATCAGTATTCACTAAGTATCTACAGATGTGTTAAACTTGAGACTTAGAATACACATCATTCACACAAAACAAAAATTAAGCTATTGCAAACATTGTTTTGCCAATGTTCAAACTATCAGTGTTCTTTTAGGACGTAAATAATACCCTCATTTGTAATTGCTTGTAGGAAATTTAGATGCTATGATTATTTGCAAAAGATTTCTCAGGGATACAAGATTCTTGGTGGATTGGCACTTGTAAATAATTCAGTAAATAATTTAATGCATGACATTTATGGGTAGAATCTGCACACTATTTTTAATATTTAACGGGCAGTCATTAAGCTGCTCAAAATAAATGGGTTAATAAATGCAGCAAAATAGTGCAGAACCTGTGCACATATTCTAATTAGTCTGCTAAAGAAACTGCAGGATGAAAATTAAATTTATTATTGGATAACTCAAATTGGTTTCCAATTTCTACACTCCTAACTTTTAATTTCCACTCTAATCTGGTTTTCTGGTAATGTGGGAATTGGGACTGACTTGTTTCTCTGCAGAAAGCCAATGCAGTGTCAATCAGCTGAATGACCTTCTTCTGTTCTCTACTGTTCTCTATTCTCTACTTCATAAAAGTCCTGTTCTCTACTTTGTACCATGCTGATTTTCTCACTGAGATAATTTCTCACTGAGATACTTTCCTCTAATTGTGCACTGAGTGAATTTCCATCCTCAGTGAATTCAATCTCAATTTTAACTGATCATGCCTCTTTCCACTCAATTCACCAATATCCAATTCATTAAACTCTGTCTTGACCTAAACTTCGATACCCATATTCAGAACCACACCCTTGATCTTGCTATCTCAAGTGGCCTTATTGCCGATATTGTATCAATACTAGATAATAACATTTCTGACCCCTTTCTTGTATCATGTTCGACCCCTACCCCTGCTTATCCTCCTTCATTGAAAGTCCATCCTGAGAAAAAATTCTTTACAATTTACGTACAACTGCATTTTCAAAATCTCATTTAGTTAGTTTATTACCCTCCTATCAATGGTCTCCTCACCCTTCCCACTAAAACTATTAACCTCTCTCACTCTGGTTATTACAGTTATAATCTCTGCTCTGCTACATCCAAATTACACAGGCATGAACAAAAAAGGCAGGCAAAATAACTGGAACAACTGCAGCTGCTGGGAATCAGAAACAAAATCAGAAATTGCAGGGAAAACACAGTAGGTTAGGCAGCTTCTGTGGAGAGAAATCTGACTTAACATTTCGGGTCCAGTGATCCCTCTTCAGAACACATGGTAACTATGAAAAGATTGGTATTTACACAGAAGCTGGGGTGGAAGGAGGGGTGTGGAGTAAATGATAGATGGAAAGAGATAAAGAGTTGGTCAGACGAAGGTGTAACCAGTAGTCAGCCTGAGAGAATGATTAGCTGCTGAGAGGATTATTAGTGGATGACAAAGGGTTGTGTGTGGTAGTTACCCATGAGATGATACAGCCTAGTGTGGGGGGGTTGGGTAAGACTGGGGGAACTGGGGTAATACTGCTCAGGCCCTAAAATTATTGAACTCAATATTCAGGCCAGAGGATTGTAGAGTTCCCAAGCACAAAATGAGGGGCTGTTATTCCAGCTTGCACCAAACTTCACTGGATCACTGCAACAAGTCGGAAAGACAGAGATGTTGGCCAGGGAACAAGGTGGTGTGTTGAAGTGGCAGGCATCTGGAAGCTCAGGGTATTTTTTGTGGGCAGAGAGTAAGAGTTCTGAAGCGAAGGAGGCCATATTGAAAGCAGTGAATGCAATAGAATAGATGGAGTGAGAACAGCTTCACCCGGAAGGTGTGTCTGGGATCTTGGATGGTGAGGAGGGGATAAGTAAATAGGCAGGTGTTACACCTTCTGTGGTTACAGGGGAACGTGCCGTGGAAGTATGTGGATTTGTTGGGAATGAATGAGGAGTAGACCACGGTGTCCCAATTGAACAATCCTTGTGGAAGGCTGACTTCGGAGGGGAGGGGAATATGTGTCTGGTGATGGCATCCTGCTGGAGGTAGTGGAAATGGTGGCTAATTATCCTAGGAATGTGGATGCTGGTAGGATGGTGGGTGAGGACAAGGAGGACCCTATTTTTGTTGTGGGAGGAAGAGGGATGGGATGGGGGTGGAGTGTGGGAGATGTGTCAGTCTCAGCTGAGGCCCCTGTGCTAGGGTGTCCTCAGTTGAGAAAGAAGGGGGCACTTCAGAGGCCCCCTGGCAGACAATATGTTTAGCTATTGATACGATCCCAGCTGATGTTATTATCAGACAAGCCAGACCCCAGATTGAAATATAACTTGATTGATCATATTTTAATTTGTTTTTATTTACCTAGGTGGTGTTTCACTGAAACACAAGTACACAACAATGCATATTTTGTTTTAACAATAAAATGGAAGCTTATTATGCAAAGGAATTGAAGATAAAATAGAATAAACCAAATTATTTACATATAACACAATTTGAAGAATTTGTGGAACATGGTAAAATACAAGCCCATCTATCCCAATAGCATCGCTTTACACTTCTCAAACACCAGAGAGATCCCTTCTCTCTGCCATCTCTATGTAAAATCAACACTCAGTCTCAGTTTCCTTGATTTTATCTAATGCTGAGCCAGATATCATTGCGCTCAATTCTCATATTTTATGAAGGATGCTTTGAGGATTGTTATGGTTGGTTGGCAGGCAAGGTTACCCAATTTGTTACAATCCTGCGATTTGATACTCCAAATGGAGTAAACCCATTAGTGTGCCATTTTAACTTTCCCAGCCTAGTGCTGCCATCAGTTTGTTGCCATACAACTCCAAATGACACGGCTCAAGTTGGCATCCTACCTTGCAAACAGGATAATAGAGGTCTTGTTTTAGAAGGTGGTGTGCAGAAGGGGCCAGGACCGCCAGAGGAGACCACAACACTGCCAGTCTAATCTGACATAGCCACCCACTTCAGTGTGGTGTCCACAGTGCAGAGGAATGCACAGCAATTGCACACTAAATTTAATGACTTTCTGCACTTTGCAAGGAGAAGCGCTACAATCTTCCTGCCATCTTGCACTCACTCTAACTCTTCAACTGTTCCCACCTCACAGCAAGCCTCATGACCTACCACTCTCACTATAACATGCAGGATCTACTCTGAATGATTTTCACCCATCATGCAATCTCAAATTATTAATCGTCCCTGTTCTTTGTGCTTCATACTCAATCACTGGTGAAGCCTTGCCACTTTTTCCAACTGAAGACGGACCAGTTTCTTGATTGATATTTTAGTCAATCCCCAAGTGACTGTTAAACAAAAAAAAAGTAATACTTAGAAATGAATGATCTGGTCATTGCTGGATCTCTGCTCTGAGGTATATAAAATAAGTCTGGTGCATCAATCACAAGCTTTCTTGGTTTCTCCTTCTGGGTGGTGATCCCCGGACTCATTACATTCGACCTGCAGCGCTCACTGTGATCTAATCCCCAGAATGTTAGGTCACACACACTAAATACTGGGCTGACAGTTGCCAACTTCCTGGAATGAGATCAGCTGATGCCCTTAATGGCGATAGCAGCATCCCCAACTAACCATTGTCCGCCTTCAATCAATTAAGAATTACTCCACTTAGACTTTCAGTTTTGGCTATTTGTTTGAAGCACATGCAATGTGTTTGCCTCATAAATTGCTGGCACATGCTATAGGTGTGACATTGACACTACCAATTCACTACCATGTCCACTGCCTTGGCTGTTCAGTGCGAGCAAGGACAAAAGTCACAAGACACCAGATTGGAGTCCAACAGGTTTATTTGGAGACACAAGCTTTCAGAGTCTCATTCCTTTTTCAGGTGTCACCTCACCTCAATGTGTTAGACTATAACCTGGTGTTGTGTGATTTTTGACCTTGTCCTCCCCAGTTGAACACCAGCACCTCCATGTCACTGCTGGCAAATATGAAAAGTTGCCTGGTTTTCTGACTGTGCTGATAGACAAGGAAAAGCAGAAATGCTGTGATCCTGTAAGTTCTGGATGAAGTACCAAAGACATGGTAAGGCAGAGATACCGTGAGTATGCAAATAAGTGCAGAGTGCAAATTGAGCACGAAGAAAGTGAGCTGAGTGCCCTGAGATACATTCTACGTTGATTCATGAGATGATTGCCTGTCTGAGTGCAAAGCAGCATTGCAACATGAGGTGCCAGTGAGGTCAAACGGTCAGTGCTGAAATGCCAAACTCGATTATTATTTAGTCCGTGAACATGTCATGATGATGTGTTGAAGCTGGTGCTTTGTTGACCTTGGCTTCTACGATGGAAGGTCAGGCAGCCACTGACAAGGAGTGTACCCTGAGATTTTGGGGAATTGTGGCCAATATTGAATCGTAGAATCCCTACAGTGTGAAAGCAGGCCAATCAGACCATTGGGTCCACACCGACCCTCTGAAAAGCATTCCACCCAGACCCACACTCCTACTTTATCCCTGTAACTCCACATTTCCATGACTAATCCACCTAGCCTACAAATCCTTGGACACTACGGTCAATTTAACATGGCCACGCTATTTAACCTGCACATCTTTGGACTGTGGGAGGAAACCAGACACAGAGGGAATATGCAAACTCCACACAGACAGTGCCCAGAGGGTGGAATCCAACCTGGGTCCCTGGTGCTGCGCTAAACACTGAGTCAGTGCATCTCCCCATGCAGGATTGGAGAAGACCTGAAAGAAAATGCAGCTGCCAATCAAACATTCCGACTTTCAAGGCTGGAATTGAAGCCAGAGATAGTAGGAACTGCCGATGCTGGAGAATCTGAGATAACACAGTGTGAAGCTGGATGAACACAGCAGGCCAAGCAGCATCAGAGGAGCAGGAAAGTTTGACGCTTTGGGTCGGGAAATCTGAAGAAGGGTCGCGTCCTGAAATGTCAAACTTCCTGCTCCTATGATGCTGCTTGGCCTGCTGTGTTCATCCAGCTTCACACCATGTTATCTCAGGAATTGAAGCCAGTTGGTTTCTTTCCAGTGCCCAGAAGAATGTCCATGTGCATATCAATGGGTGACATTTGGCAATAATGAGATATTAATCCGTGCAAATAGAGTCCTTTCCATTTGCTAGCAAGATTCTTATCTTGCTATTAAAACCTTAAGCTCAGAATCCAACTTTCTTTTCTCGCTGTTAAGCATCTCAATTTTTGCCACAGACTCCCAAATTTATCAGCACCATCCACATTGTTGAGGTACTTGCAAAATTTTGTGCATGGTCGACTTTACTGAAACTTCATTTCAGTTCCAGATTTATTAATTAGTTACTTTAAAATTCAACCAGCTGCAGTGCTGTGATTTATGAAATGCTATGGAATGGTTTATTACCTTGAAGTCACAATACAAATGCAACTTCTTGTTACATTATTGGCTGGCAACGACGTAGTCATGGTTGTCTCCTGTCACCAACTTCACCCTAACCAATTTTGTAACTTTCTGCAAATTATATTTTCATTAAGTTTAATCAATGATCCAGAAAATCTATGTCAGCTGTTCTCTATTCATCTTACATGTTTTCTTCAATGCCTTGAATGTTACAACCTAAGTATGAGTTCAGTATCATGTTACTGTATTTTAGAAACAAAGTAATTGATATTTTTCAATGTGGAATCATATTGTGCATGAAATAATGTTAAAGAAATACTAACTAGTGTCTGACCATTGGTGAAAGTGTTGTCCTTGCTCATCAAGTGGTAATGTAGGACCATTTATCTATCTGCTGCAGTAATTTATTTCCATGTCACTGTTCCAATCTTGCTCAGCAGACATATAAGACACCTTGACTCCTATCTTGTTAACAATGCGTTGTTTTCTTTTCAGTCCTTCAAAACATCAATTAGCTAAAACATAAACTTCCTTTGCAAATGTTAATCTAGTCTTTTGGAGGAGCATTTCAGTTCTTTCAGAAAGGTAAGAAGCTATGGTTACCAAAACACAGTTAACTCCTTAGAAGATTTAATAAATAAAACAAGCTGAAGTTGCTAATAGTGGTTGAATGTCTCACTTCTGCTATGAAATTGTTTGGTTTACATAATGAAGTATTTATTCCATTAGTTGTACTAATTTGTCATTAAAATTACATTAGGAAATAGTTACAAATACACTGAATTATTGAAGAAATAAAGTAACCTCAACAGACTGATCCTACCAAAACTGAGACATGATCTTGTTCTTTGGACATAGAGTCATACCGCACAGAAGCAAACCCTTTGGTCTAACTTGTTTGTACTGACCAGACATCCCAATCTGACCTAGTCCCATTTGGCATCGCAATCACTAAGAGTTGGCAACAGCACTTCCTCCACAATAATCTTCAACACTGGTATCCCACAAGGCTGCATACTCAGTCCCTTATTACATTCCCCATACACTCGAGACTGTGTGGCCAAATTTGTCCTAATTCCATTGACAAGTTCATTGACAACACAACTGTTGTAGACTGGATCTCGAACAATGATGGCACAGAATCCAGGAAGGAGATAGCATGCTTGGTGGCATGGTGCATAGATAACAATCTCTCCCTCAACATCAGCAAAATGGTCATCGACCTCAGGAAGCAAGGAGGAGGGCAGGTCCCTGTCTGCATCAGTGGTGCTGAAGTGGAGATGGTTGAGAGCATCGAGTTCCTAGGGCTGATGATCACCAGCAATCTGTCCTGGTCTGCCAATTTTATGTGATGGTTAGGAAGGCACCACGTTGCCTCTACTTCCAGAGGAGGTTAAGGAAATCGGGCATGTCCAAAAAACTTCATTCCAATTTTTATAGATGCACCATAGAAAGAATTCTATCCAGATGCATCATGGTTTGGGATGGCAACTGCTCTGTCTGTAAAAAAATTACAGAGAGTTGTGAACGTAGCCCAGTGCTTCACACAAGCCAACCTTCCATTCTTTAATCCCATCCATACTTTTCTTTGCCCACAAAAAGGCAGCCAACATAATCAAAGGCCCCTCCCACTCTGATTACTGTGTCTTCCAACCTCTTCTATTGCACAGAAGATAAAACATACATACCGACAGATTCAAGAACAGCTTCTTCCCCACTGTTAGTAGACTTCTGTATGACCTTTCAAATTTAAAATTAAATGTTGACCTTGTTCTTAGTGCAGCTTCTCTGCAGCTGTAACTTTGTATTTCTCACTCTGTTCCATTACAGTAATATACTTTGTATGGTATGATCTGTCTGTACTACACCCAAAAGTAAAATTTTCACTGTGTCTAGGTACATGTGACAATAATAAATCAAACCAAAACAAAATAATTTGACCTATATTCTTCTAAATCATTCTGGTACAAATACCCATTCAGATGCCTTTTAAACCACTTCCTCTGTCAGCTCATTCCATATTCATACCATCCTCTAAATGAAAAAGTTGCCTCTTAGGTCCTTGTTAAAAATTTACATCTCATCTTAAATCCAAGCCCTCTAATTATGGACTCCCCTACCCTGGGAACAATACGTTGGCTATTTACCCTATCCATGACACTCATGATTACATAAAACCTCTAATAAGGTCACCCCTCAGTCTCTGACACAACAGGGAAAATACACTCCAGCCTATTCAGCCTCTACCAATAACTCAAACACCCTCCGGTCCTAGCAACATCCTTCTAAATATTTTCTGCATCCTCTCAAGTTTAATAACATCCTTCCTATATAAGGCGAGCAGAATTGTAAGCAGTATTCGAAAAGTTGCCTCACCAATCTCCAGTACAACTGTAACATGACATCCCTAACCCAATATTTAATGTTCTGATCAATAAAGACAAGCATGCCAAACGCCTCCATCACCACTCTGTCTACCTGCATCTGCACTTTCAAGGAACTATGCACCTGTACCTTTAGGCCTTTTTGTTCAGCAACACTCCTGAGAGTCCTACCATTAACTAAGTACGTCCTGCCCTGGTTTGCCTTACCAGAAGTCAGAAGTCACATGAGACCAGATTATAGTACAACAGGTTTATTTGAAATCACAAGTTTTTTGACCGCTGCTCCTTTGTCAGATGAAGGGTGACTTCACCTGATGAAGGAGTAGGGCTGTGAAAGCTTGTGAATTCAGATACACCTATTGCACTATAAACGTGATAACGTGTGACTTCAGTCTTTGTCCAGCCCAGTCCAACACCAGCATCTCCACATCATGGAAACCAAAATTCAACACCTCACATTTATTTAATTTGAACTGCATGTGCCACTTACTGTCCTATTGGCCCATGTGATCAAGGTGCCATTGTATTCTGAAATATTCTTCTTCGCTATCCACTACACCACCTATTTTAGTGTAACCTGCAAACCTACGAACTACACCTCCCACATTCACATCCAACTCATTTGTATAAATGATAATAAGCAGTGGACCCTGCACTGATTCTTGTGGCACACCCACTGGTCAAGTTGAAATTTCCATGAGACGTCCAATGTCTGAATGTTGAGAGGTCACATGGCTGCAGGAAAAGGTGTTGGGGTGAACAGCATCTGTATGGGAACCACATAAACACCTATTAGGGAATGATAATGTGGTAAGAACAATAGAAAAGCAGAATATTAATTACATGGAGAGAGATTGCAGAACTCTGGGATAATAACCAATCTAGGCCTTCTGGTACTATTTTCCTTATTAAAGGGATGAGATAGTCTCTGGTTGGCCAGCATTTATAGCCTGTCCCTGGATGCCCTCGAGAGGGTAGTGGTGAACTGTCTTTTTGAACTGCTGCATTCCACTTACTGTAGGTTGACCCACAATGTCCTCAGTAAGGAAACACATCTTAAACCCAAGGAATCTCCTCTTCCTGACAGAAAGTTTTCCTTCAGTGTGTTGAGAATCTTTTGAAACTTTGCAGAGAGTAGTGGTGATGGGACCATTGAATAATTCTGAGGCAGATGTAGGGAAATTCTTGACTAAATAGAAAATCAAACATTATCGGGGAGGTTGAGAATGTGGAGCTGAAGTAATGATTAAATCAGTGATGGGTTTATAGAATGATGGAGCAAGCTGGAGGAGTTGAATGGCCTACTCTAGCTCCTAGTTCATATGTCTGTTTATCTGTCTGACGGAGAGCATTTAGAGACAACTTAGTACAACATTAATTGACCTATGGAAATGTGCTGGATAAGAAATGAATGTCAGCACAAATTTGTCAAATTATATTGCACTATTGTGATTGAATTATTTAATATAGTAATGGAAAGGGTCAACGAGGTTGGTAAACATGCCATTATGTACATGGACTCTCCAAAGATATTTGAAAAATGACTATATTTATTTACAAAACTAAAGCCCATGGCATTAAAGGAGAATAAACAGTGTGCATAAAATAAATTTAAAGGTCATAAAGAAGCATGTAGAGATAAATGCTGTTTATTTTACACTAGAGAGATTTGGTGCCCCCTTTAAGTAGTGTGGGCGTCTGGCTGTATAGCTAGGAATGCATCCTGCAGGGCACAAACAAGTTGTTCTTAGGTAATGATTCGTTTAAAATGTGCATGTGGGCACTGAACAGCAAGGTTTATATGACCATGACAACAATTGTGTGACACAGCACAGAGGAAATTAGAGGGAACTTCAGAGATAATTATACTGTGGTGCACCCAGGGTTTGTCCACTGCTCGTTTTGATACTGTTACAACTGTGTTAGGATGGATGGATTGATTCCATTCTTTGTTTCAGTTGACCACTGATCCCAAAAAAGCTTGATTTCTTTTAAAAATTGGATATTATCAATTGCATATGAATTAGAATATATACAGCTCAGTATCAGAAATAACAAAACCAGGCATCTTAAATGATCAAGTTTTTAAAAATAATGTGAAGTAAAAGCTTACAGAGAGTTTAGTACCAGAGAATTGAAATGTGCAAATATGTTTCATACCATTCTTGAAAAGTAATATAGAAAACATCAAGGTTGGGAAAATTATAAAATTCTGCATGATAATCTATCTTAAAAGTACATTGGTCAAGCAAATTACAGTGAAGCCAGAAGAAAAATGATTCACATATTGTTCGAAATGCTGGTCTACAGCTGAAGTTACTTCCCACATGAAGTATTGGCATTGAGGGTTTATTCAATTCTCCTATTTTTTACAGGCAGTGGTGTAGATTCAAATGTCACTTTTGCGGTGATGACGTCTTCCAATGGTTTTTCAACTCATACAAGTTGATGAATGGTGCCTCAAAGAGAGAAGACAAAAAGCTTTTTTCCCCCTTGTGATGAATGCTCACTGACAGTTTCCAAAACCAATATATTTTACACACACAAAATGGGTCATGTAACCCCTGTCTGAAAGTATTGTAATCTTTTCACGTCCATCTGGCAGCTTGTGCTCTTTGCAAATTCAACAACTCTGTTGCTGCAGCCAATACCCTTTGCTTTGAAAAGTTATTTCCACAAAGTTCAAGATATGTACACACATTTTCAAGCTGATGATAATATACATTAGTATTTTAGATAACACTTAATAACAATTAATAGTCATGACCCAGATTTGGGCGCCGTACACTGATCAAAACTTACGAGTTTTCAAATTGCACAAAACTGGGAAATACATTAAATAATGCAAGGCATAAGAGCAGCACCCCCCAGAGATGTAGACAGCTGGTGAAATGGGCAACATGTGGCAGATGAACTTTAATGTGGAGAAGTGTGAAGTAATTCATGAAGTAAGAAAGAATGAAGCAAGGCATTATGAACTAAGCAATTCAATCTTAACGTGGTGAAATTATGGAGGAGTTTGGACACAAATCTTTGAAAATGACAGCACATGTTGGGAATGCTATCAAGTTATATAGAATTTTTGTTTGCTTTATTAATAGAACATCAGAATACAAAAGCCAGAATGTTATAAAACACTGGTTAGACCTTGGAGTACTGCATTCAATTCTGAGCAAAAAGAAATAAATGAAGGACCACTTGTTAGATTTAATTCAATATTTAAGAAGCTATCCGTGTTAAATGTCTCAGATACAGATATTTAAACATTTAAGCAATCATTTGACAGATCTAAGTTAAGCTATCTTCAAGGTGAATGCTCTGTAAACAAAATCAATCAACCAGTTTTTAAACCAGGAAATAATTATTAATGCAATCCTCCTCCAACCATAAGCCACTGTTCTGAATTGTTGGTCAACAATGCATGTCAAAAATAATGGATATGTACATACATATATATATATGTGTGTGTGTATCAAATAGGAGTTGAAGTACACCATTTGTCCCCTAGATTTTGCTTATGTTTTGAATTCCGCACGTCTATCTACCTTAGTAATCTTTGATTCCCATACCTAAGAGTCTTTCTACCTCCACTTTGATATATTTAATGATCTCACCTCCACAGCCTTCGGAAACAATGAGTTACAAAGTTGCACAATCTTCTAACAGAAAGAAATTCTCATTTTTGTCCTAAGTATATCACATAATTTTAAAACAGTGTCCATTAGTTCTAGACTCACCCATAAAAGAAAATATCATTTCAATGCCGACTTTATTATGACAGTCAGATTGTTGTACAACGCCAATCCATCTGAATATGCTTCAGGAAGTTTATGATACACTGGATGGCACAACAAAATGTAGGTCTGCATTATTAGAATGGGCATCAAGACCATAAGACATAGGAGTGGAAGTAAGGCCATTCAGCCCATCAAGTCCACTCCGCCATTTAAATCACGGCTGATGGGCATTTCAACTCCACTTCCCTGCACTCTCCCCGTCACCCTTGATTCCTTGTGAGATCAAGAATTTGTCGATCTCTGCCTTGAAGGCATCTAACGTCCTGGCCTCCACTGCACTCTATGGCAATGAATTCCACAAGCCCACCACTCTCTGGCTGAAGAAATGTCATCTCATTTCAGTTTTAAATTTACCCCCTCTAATTTTAAGGCTGTGCCCACCGGTCCTAGTCTCCCTGCCTAACGGAAACAACTTCCCAGCATCCACCCCTTCTAAGCCATACATTACCTTGTAAGTTTCTATTAGATCTCCTCTCAACCTTCTAAACTCTAATGAGTACAATCCCAGGATCCTCAGCCGTTCATCATACGTTAAACCTACCATTCCAGGGATCATCCGTGTGAATCTCCGCTGGACACGCTCCAGGGCTAGTACGTCCTTCCTGAGATGTGGGGCCCAAAATTGGACACAGTATTCTAAATGGGGCCTAACTAGAGCTTTATAAAGCCTCAGAAGCACATCGCTGCTTTTATATTCCAACGCTCTTGAGATAAACGACAACATTACATTCGCTTTCTTAATCACGGACTCTACCTGCAAGTTAACTTTTAGAGAATCCTGGACCAACACTCCCAGATCCCTTTATACTTCTGCTTTACAAATTTTCTCACCATTTAGAAAATAGTCCATGCCTGTATTCTTTTTTCCAAAGTGCAAGACCTCACATTTACTCACATTGAATTTCACCAGCCATTTCCTGGACCACTCTTCTAAACTGTCTAAATCTTTCTGCAGCTTCCCCACCTCCTCAGTATTAAATGACTGTCCAACTATCTTTGTATCATCGGCAAACTTCACCAGAATGCCCCCAGTCCCTTCATCCAGATCATTAATATATAAGGTGAACAGCTGCGGCCCCAACTCCGAACCCTGAGGGACACCACTCGGCACCGGTTGCCATTCCGAAAAAGAACCTTTTATCCCAACTCTCTGCCTTCTGTCAGACAGCCAATCCTCAATCCAAGCCCATAGCTCAGCTCGAACACCATGGGCCCTCAACTTGCTCAGCAGCCTCCCGTGAGGCACCGTATCAAAGGCCTTTTGGAAGTCTAGATAGGAAACATCCACTGGGTTTCCCTGGTCTAACCTGCTTGTTACCTCTTCAAAGAATTCTAACAGGTTTGTCAAGCACGACCTCCCCTTACTAAATCCATGCTGACTTGTTCTAACCTGACCCTGCACTTCCAGGAATTTAGAAATCTCACCCTTGACAATGGATTCAAGAATTTTACCAACTACCGAGGTTAGGCTAATCGACCTATAATTTTCCATCTTTTGCCTTGATCCTTTCTTAAACAAGGGGGATACAACAGCAATTTTCCAATCTTCTGGGACTTTCCCTGACTCCAGTGACTTTTGAAAGATCACAACCAAAGCCTCTGATATTTCCTCAGCCACCTCCCTCAGAACTCTAGGATGTAGCCCATCGGGGCCAGGAGATTTATCAATTTTTAGACCTTTTAGCTTTTCTTGCACTTTCTCTTTTGTAATGCCTACCATATTCAACTCTGCCCCCTGACTCTCCCTAATTGTTGGCATACTACTCATGTCTTCCACTGTGAAGACTGACGCAAAATACTTGTTAAGTTCTTCAGCTATTTCCTTATCTCCCATCACTAGCTTTCCAGCATCAATTTTGAGTGGCCCAATATCTACTTTTGCCTCTCGTTTGTTTCTTATGTATTGAAAGAAGCTTTTACTATCATTTCTAATATTACTAGCTAGCCTACCTTCTTATTTGATCTTCTCCTTCCTTATTGCTCTCTTTGTTATCCTCTGTCTGTTTTTGTAGCCTTCCCAATCTTCTGATTTCCTAGTGCTCTTGGCCACTTTATAGGCTGTCTCTTTTCCTTTGATATATTTCCTGACTTTAAAGAAATGGTAGAAAAGGTTTACTGAAGTGATCTTAGGAATATGAGAGCTTATTAATAGAGACAGGAGAATCTGAGTTTGTTTCCTAAGGAGAAGATAATGTCAGGGGAAGCTCTAAATAGAGTTGTTCCATTCTGCACACTTTAAAAAAAACAATACTTTTGGTATGTGGATGTCACAAACTGAGCCAATCTTTATTGTCCATCTCTAAAAGCCCTTAAGAATGTTGTGGTGCTGCCTTGTTGAACTACTGCAGTCAAGAAGTGTTGATTGTACCCATGGTGTTATCGTGAAAGTTCCGAGATTTAAATCCATGGGCAATGAAGAAATGGCAATAAAATGCCAAGTCAGTATAGTGAATAACTTGCAAGAAGGTTTTCAGGTGATGCAGTACCCACATGTCTCCTGTCCTTGCTTCTCTAGATGGTAAGGGTAATGGATTTGGAAGGTATTGGTGGAGGAGCCTTGGCATGCTGTTTCTTATAAATGGTACAAACTGCTGCCAGTCTGTATCAAAAGTTCAGGGAGATGATGCAAATAGTAATGACTAAGTGAGCTTTTGTTTTCTTGGATGGACAAGTTGAATTTCTTCAGTTCTGTTGGGCCTGCATTTTCCAAGCAATTGGAGGATATTCCCTCATATTTCTGACTTTCAGCATTATTGGGTCAAAATCCTGGGATACCCTCCCTGAAGGCACTGTGTCTCCACCTGCAGCACATAGACTGCAGTGATTCAAGAAGGCAGCTCATCACCACCTACTCAAGGGCAAAAAGAAAGGAACCAACATAATCCCTTTCTGTTTATTGACTCATCCAATATGTTTTAGCAATGAGAACCATATACAACGATTTGTTAAAATTATGAGATTTATATGATTATTACTTTTTGGGACATTGTACTTTAATTAGGATAAAATGAAGGAGGGTTATAAAGCTTTGTGAGTAGTCTGCCTGACACCAGGGTCATTGGGCTGTTAAAGATTAAAGGCAGGTCAGGTCTGTTTGTGGGGAAGATAATGTTAAGATATTCACAACTGTAGACAATGACAACAGCGTCTGTACTTACATTGGCTGGACTAGTAGTCTGCAAACTCCCAGGAAAGTATTGAAAATTTCAGGTTCTAAGCAACTATATTTTAAACTGTCCATTGTCTTCCAAGATGGAAGCAGGGTGGTTCTCAAAGTTTAGTTAATCAGAAGTTTTACCTGATTCAAGGCACGAGGGGATGAACTTTGAGAGGGGAAATTCTCAGACATTAATTTCCCAGGATTTGTGAGTGAGGGAGCAGTTCAGAGAGTAGAAATCCCCACAGTTCATGATGCAGCAATGTGTCTGCAAGTTCACATTGGGATTGCAAAGACCAAATTTGTGTGCATTTGAAACAGGGTTGTACAATTCATTGAACTTCTGCTGGAGAGAAAAGTTCCAGGAAGAAACCTCAACATGAAAGGCAGTTCTGGAGTTAAAAGCTAACAGACCTGATAAGGACAGGAATATAAATAAACCCTAAGCCCTTAGAACTACTTGCTAGTGAGTCTGGAATAATCCAATGACAATTTAAGGCGCAGTGTAAAAACCTGAAGAAGGGTCCCCACCCGAAATGTCAAACTTTCCTGCTCCTCTGATGCTGCTTGACCCGCTGTGTTCACCTAGCTTCACACCATGTTATCTCAGATTCTCCAGCATCGGCATTTCCCACTACCCAAGGAATTCTCATGCTTGGCTTTGTCTCACTTTTCCCAGTTCTGTAACTTTGTCCCAGTTAAATTGATATCCTTCTATGTTGGAGTGTATTGAAATGAGACAGAGTTGGTCGTGTGCGAGTTGGTGTTCATGTATTCTGGTGGCGATTTCCTGCCTGTCTGTCCTATGCAGTGTTTCTTGCGGTTGCTGTATGGTATCTTATATATCACATTTGCCCTGCTCATTGTGGGTATATGAAGTCTTTCGTCTTTGAGAGTAACTGGTGAAGTATGGCTGTTGGTTTGTGTGCTATCCATATTTGAAGAAGTTGTAGGAGTCTTGCAGTCAGTTCTGCTGTGATTCTAACATAGAGCAGGGTGGCCAGTGCATTGGGCTGTGCAGTGTCATCTTGGCGTTGTTTGCTTACCAGGCATTGGTGGACAAAGCTGTCAGGATAACCAATGTTTGCAAAGACTTTGTATCGGTGTTCCTCTTCGTTTTTGTGCAGCTCTGGGGTGTATCGTATGTTTGCTATTCACTTTTCAGCTTTTATTAAATGTCTTTGCTTAATAGGGATAACCTTAAAGAAGATGTGAGCATTTGTTATCTTAACTCACATAAAAAAAAAGAGGAAACAACATACAGAGACAAAAATTGATACCATTGACAAGAAGGTGTTTTTCTGTTCAGTATCATAACAAAATTCCTGCAAATTTAGCTATACATCATAGTCAGTGAAGACAATTTTAAAAAATAAGCCGATTTCTGGCTGATATTCTTTCTGGAGCATTCGATGATGCAAAGGAAGAAGTGCAGGTATCTAAAACTAAATGTGGAGGTATTCTACTATGCCTCTGCAATCTGCTTTGGTGCAGTTTGGGAACCCATCCATCAGCAGGCAGTCTCATATGTTTTACTTGCATTGCATTCTGGAAGGAATATTTGCAGAAACATCTATTGGGTTTGCCTTCATTGTTCTCTGAAAATAAATGCATTGTTTTGTTCCACTAAACTAAAAGTACCAGTTATTTTGAAATATTTCTGCTGCTGAGAGTACAGTAGATCATACCAATTGAGAAACTAGTGTATTTCTTTCGAACAAACTATTCATTGAAGGGGTGATTACCATTCCTGTACAATTACTTCAGGCTATCCAATCCTGTTATATGAAAATTAAATGAAGTCACAAAGTCAGTGTATGTAGGTCCTCCAAACACTGATGCATTTCTTTAAATATATTTGCAAGATTATGAAGAAGCTTAAATGTGCATCTTGTGAAAATCTCTAAATCTCTGCCTGGTCAGCACTAGATCAGACATTGGTGTATCCGGTCCATGCTGAATCAAATAAAATCTCAACAATGCTAGTGATTTGCATATTAAAACATTCTTTAATGACTGAACAAAGGCAGAACACAGTCAAATTGTTACTAGCACAATTTCCCACTAGATTTGTTATCCATTCTCTGAGTATGCTATAAGATCCAATATCCTAAGTGGACATACACATATTATGAACAACGATCTCTATTGGGAATTTGTTCTTGTCTTCCTCTAGATTTAAACCACTCTAGACTTATCATGGGAACGGTCAGCATCTATTTTTCAGAAGAAAATTGCAAAGTGCTGATGTACAGATTAGCCATGATCAAATGACACAGTACATTTGAATTGCTGAATTGCCCATCTGTGTTCCTAAACAATATTGCTCTCTTTCTTTGCAAATTTTTAAAATCAAGAACAAACCAATTTCCTGATGTGTGACTAATTTAAAAGCCTTTTACACTAAACAATGAGGCATATCCCACTCTCTGTACCTTATATGTCTTAAGATCAGAACATGTGGATATAAATTGTGTTCCATTCAATTTGTGTCAAGAATACGCTTGCATTTCACTTTGTGATGCCAATACTCTTAACTCTGATACAAAGGAAATGACCCAATTTAGTGCTGGCTCACCTCAGCACCATCACTTCTACCATGCAGTATGCATGATTCTATGTTGTTTAGCACACTTATCTGATCGGTGTGCAAAGCAAGTTTGAGGGGCTAATTTGACCCTGTTGCTATGAGCATACTTGTTCAGTGAGTAACAAAAATGTGTACATTTCAAAGTGAACCGTTTGAAAATTACAGAAACGTAGACACATAGAATATAGCAGGAAGGATAGGCCATTTGGCCCTTCAAGCCAGCTCCATCATTCAATATGACCATATTTAATTGTCTGACTTAGTACCCCGATCCTACTTTTTCCCACCAGCCCATTTCTCTGGGTGAAGAAGGTCCTCCTCATCTTAATCTTAAAAGGTGAATCCCATATCCTTACGCTGTGATCCCTGGTTCCGGAATTCTTGATCATCGAGAATGTCTTTACTGTGTTTACCCTGTCTAGGCCTGTTAGAATTTTATAGGTTTCTACAAGAGACACTTTCATTTCTCTAAACTCCAATGACTATAGTCCCGACTGATCCAATCCTTCTTCATACATCAGTTCTGCCATCCCAGGAATCAGTCTGGTCAATATTTGTTGCACTCTATCCATAGCCAGAGCATTGTTCCGCAGGTAAGAAGACTAAAACTGCCTACAATGTGCCAGATGAGTCTCACCAAGGCCCTATACAATTGCAAAAGGTATAATTGTTCTTGTACTCAAATTTTCTTTCAATGAAGGCCCAGACCCGAAATGTCAGCTTTCCTGTTCCTCTGATGCTTCTTGGCCTGCTGTGTTCATCCAGCTCTACACCTTGTTATCTCTAACGTATTTATAGGTTTGTCCTGAGTAAGGACATTATGTGTTTAAACACTGCATGAGAAACTTGAGGAAAAACATCTGACCTTGCACTTCAGCGCAATATTGATAGTGCTGAATTTATTGCGGCACCATATTTTCCAGGAGGCGTTAAACCAAATGCCTGTCTGCCCTCTGGACTGTATGTTAAAAGTCTCATGGCAATATTTGAGTATGGCCATTCGTGGATTCCCAATTTCCTGCCCAACATATTCCTCATGCAGCACAATGAAATCAAATGATCTGTTCATTTTCTTCATTGTTGCTTGTGGGACAGTATAAACTGGCTGTCATGTTTCCTACCTTCAAGTTAATAACTCATTTTAAAAGGTACTCTTAGATGACTGGAGTTTGGAAACGGCATTATATATATGCCAGTTAGCTCACTTTGGTTAAAAAAGTGATCATGCTCTCATACCCAATGAATTGGTGTTGACATAAATTTTCAATTATGTCTACATTTTAACAATAGTGTTGCGACTAATGTTATCAAAGAGCTACTGCTGGCATTTGTATTCAATGTAACCTGCGCAAGGGACTGTAAATCAGGCTAACTAATATCTGCAAAGTGTCTACGTCAGCATTTTATTCCTACATAATATCTCTTTAAAGTCATTATTTCCACAGATCATGACAAATATTTACACAGTATGTGTTACTTTAATGGCCCTCAATCAATACTAATTCCATAAAAATGTAAAATTTAAAAGTTGCATAATATCTGTGAAAAATAACAACACAAGCTTTGGGCCACACTGATCCATGATAAATGAACACACAAAACTAAATGAATCAAGTCTGCACTTAACAGTTTGAGTACATAAACTGCATTGACACACAGCATCTCATTTTTCTTATTTAGGTTGTTTCTGCCTTTAAATTATTGCACTGCTATTTTCACTTTTATTATAACAGAAATATTAACTCTTTAAGGAATGTCAATGCCTCTGCTAAAAGAGCAGACAGAGAAAATGTTTGTTTTGCATTAAACAGACCTTGTCTGACAATACTCTGCACAATAATTTTTAGATTTTACATTTTAGACATTTGTGACCCTCAGTTCAATAACAATTTCATTTTCCATTATTTTGTCCAACTGAGGATGCACTTAATCCAACCTCGTGTCATGATGAAGCATTTTCTACTGTGTAAAATTAGCTTAAGTTACTGTATAAATCCAGAAGCAGGGCCCAACTTGCTTCCAGAAGTAGTGCACTTTTTGATTTGAAATTGGTCACTGCATCATGAATGCGTCAATTCACAACTACAATCATGGATGATTATTGACAGAAACATAAACAGATGAACAACAACATGATACATGCCAACATCAGAAGGAAACATGAAAGATTAGTTTGATAAGAAAATTTTATTACTTCAGAAGAAGCCATTGCTTAGAAATGGCTCAGAAAGTAGTCGTCTCTTAGCTGCATATTCAAGGGGTCTAATGAGTAGTTCAGGCAATGACCATAGACACATTCTTTCGATTCACTTGTGGGATGCTAGCTGGCCAGTGTTTTTTGCCCATCACTTGTTGCCTTCGAGAAGGTAATGATAAGCTGCCTTCTTGAATTGCTGCAGTCCACTTGCTGTAGGGAAACTCAAAATGCCATTAGGGAGGGAATCCCAGGAGTGTAACTTAGTGACAGGGAAAGAGCAGCAACCTATTTTGATGTCAGGATGGTGAGTGAGGAGAACTTGCAAGTGATGGTGTTCTTTTGATAACACCAATGTGGAAGATGGTTAACCTCTCATTGGTAATAAGTAAGCATTCCCGCCTGCTCTTTTGAAGGCATAGGTGCCTGAATGAGTGTCCAAAAAACAAGTCATACCACTATTTGTTTTCTGGGATTATGTGTGTTCAATTGAGAGTCTTCTGTTGACTATGTTTCGTGGCATTCCTGGTCCATGATTGATTCAGATCTAATCATTCTGGTCCTACAGCTGTCTTCGGCTTTACAGACACTTTTATCAATTCCAAATCATTTAAACTGACAGACTAGGAATTCAGGATAATTATGGATAGAATCTCAGTGCATTGCTCTGTTTTGGTGCCAAAGTGAAGGATTTTTGGAAGCATTAAAATTTACTGTTCAGATCCTAGAATGGAACAGGAGTCATTAATGTGCTTGATTCTGCTTCGAAGTGTTGCAAGTTTCTATGAATAAGATTATATTGCACTGAAAGTGTTGCCCTTCTTGGTTACTTTGGGAGACTATGTTCCTCAGGTTTATCTAATACAACCAATTTTAAAAGAAAACGAAGATCAAAACGGTCACATCTACATTTAAAACAAGTAATTGCAAAAACTCCTCTAAAATTCTTCATCCTCAATCTGTGCCAATATATCATACCTTAAAATGCCTTGTTTGCCAAGTTATAAATTTGTTGATTAAATTTTTGAAGATATGGACAAAAATTGTTCAAGATATTAATCTGTTGACTTAATATTTTTATTACAGGATGTGCCTTTTATCCTTCATTCTGAATTAGAGAGTTAAAGGAGAGATTTCAATGCCATTAGGCAAGAACAAAGTATACAGTTGAAATTGTGCATGGAAGATTGCCCCAGTCATACTTAATTTCTTTGCTGTTGCCATAGTGACCATATTGTTATTTTGGGCATCTATTCTGGTTGCAGGACTTAAACCAGAGGGAGGATCATAACATATATTCAGAAAAGTCCTCTACCACTAGTAGGATTCCAATGTCATAGCAAGCACCAGAGAGGAATTCCCAAGCCACTGTCAATCCATTAAAAATAACATAATGTGGTTAGTTTCGCCATTTCAAAACAAAATCATTGTGAGGTTAGTTTCAAAAAGCCATTAGACATAATAATTAACAGCTACTAAGCCAATAGGGATTGCTATGCTTTTTCTTTGGAATTCCATTGGATAACTTACCTTGGTGACTGGTTCATTTATTACATTATGGATCCTTATAAGCAGAGACTTTGTGACTGGTTAATTTCTTCCACCTTTAATTTGGAGGCATGAAGAGGGGGGAAAGAGGAACAGGAGGAGTTTGACCTCCACAAGGAGCACTAATTGCCTCTTTGCATGTGCAAGCTACTCAACAAAGTCCTTGAGGCACCGTTTGATGCTTTTTCTTTTTTCATGGGATCTGATGTCAGTATTTATCACTGTCCCTAATTGAACTTGATCCATCTTCTTGAACACTTTTATACTGCTAATTGGAAAGAAGTTTGGGAATCTTTGACACAGCGATGGTGGAAGAGCAGTGATATAATTTCAAATCCAGATGGAGGGAATCTGATAGATGATATGTTCCCATGCATCTTCTTCTCTTGTTCTTCTAACTGGTGAAGGTTATGTGTCTGGAAGGATGGTGCACACTGATGCTATTGGTGGAGGGACCAAATCTTTAAGGTAATGGATGGAGTACCAATCAAGCAGTCTATTTTAGTCCTGGTTGATGTTGAGCTTCCTGATGGATTTTTAGAAATGAGTTTATCTTCTCAGGTTACTGGGAAGCATTCCATCACACCCTTATTCTGTGCCCTGTAAATGTTGTACTGCTGATGTTCCTTGAGACCCTGCTGTTAAAAAAAATACCTCTTGTCTGCCAGCCAAGTAAGGCTGACCTGGTTCAAGTGGCAGCCCAGTCTCTGATGTACAGATGATGTCCAGATGATAAAACAGTTTGAGGTTCATGTCAATGTGGCTGAATGATTTATCAACAGCTGTAAAATGCAATTTTCCAAATCCCCTCAAATAATAATAGGCCTTGATTCATTGAGGGTAGAAAAGAACAGATATTCCCAAAATCAACAATACCATTGCTTGGAGAATAGATGATAAACATCATGCCTATGGCAAGGTTTTACACTGATGTCAATAAGAAAAGAATGGCTGACTCTGTCTACCATACCTTAAATCCACAGTTATATTTACACAGTATAGATCCTCTGAAGGTGGCTCCAATTTCACTAACATCAATAAACTTGAGACATTTAAGTCAATAGCATGCTGCAGTAATATTCTAGGAAGCTATGGTGGAATTTGATCAGCGTACATTGCTTCTCTGATGCTATTTCATATCAACCCTCTCTACTTTATCCAGCTTTAGTGACTGGAAAGTTTGTACTCCATTGAGAAATAAGATCTGCCTGGTGATTGCAAAACCAACCTTTCAATTTTCAACACAAGTCAAGGACAAGGAAACAACTATTTGATCCATTGGAACTCAACCCTCTCCGAATCTAAAGTTTCCATCTTATCATGCAACAGCTTTCTGAATCTTCCTAAAGCTTTTTCCTCATCCGCTATTCCCAATACATTATTTCAAATTTTATATTTTATCCACATCTTCTCTCAATGCAGTTATGCAAAGAATGTTATGTCAGTGAGTCATGTTACACAATTCTTATGCAAACAATGGCAAAAAATTTGGAGACAGCAAGAACTGCAGATGCGGGAGTCAGAGTCAATACAATATGGAACTGGAGGAACACAGCAAGTCTGGCAGCATTAGAGGAGCTGGAAAGTTGATGTTTTGGGTGTGGACCCTTCAGGCCCGAAAAGTCAACTTTCCTGCTCCTCTGAAGCTGCCTGACCTGCTATACTCCTCCAGCTTCATAATGGCATGAAAGTTGTTGTATGAGACTACTACCAGCCTTTTATACCAATGAGCCTCATTGAAATAATGAGGAAAATTAAATTGAGCAAAATAGCATGATTATACATTTTCACTAAGCAACTATCATTAAACTATTAGCTCAGGGCTGCCAAGGGGTATGCTTCAAATAGCACAATTCAACAACTTGCATTGATTGGATAATATAAAGAACCCAAAACATTTTGAGATGGTGAAGTCATGGCTTTGAACAACTTAAGGAATTTATATTTGTAACTTTAATGCAAATAATGGCCGGACTGACTGTCAAAATAACAGCAAGAATAACGTAGCTCATTGTTGTTTTTAGCGAAGTAGAACAGAAAGTTTAGGTAAATAGCAAATGCATGATGAAATATGAAAACCCAACTGTTCTGTATCAGTTGCACCACTCCACTACTAGCTTTGCAAAAATGGTATTTCACCCTTTATCTCCTTCCTTGGGGAAAAATTTGCTTTGTTTTTCCATTAAGTGCCCACGTAGCTCTTCATAAAACATTAAGTCATATCATTAGACCATAGGCATGGAAGAAATAGGAATAGGTGTAGCCCTTTGACCCATTGAGTCAGTCCCACTGTTCACTAGGATTATGGCTGATCTGACATTCCTCATATCACTTACCTGCATTTTCCCCTTAACCCTTATTGATCAAAAATCTATCTATCACAACATTTCATACACACAAGGAGTGTCCTATAACTTTTGGTGGCAAGGGGTTCGGAGGACTCACAACCTTCTGAGAGAAGAAATACATTCTTCATCTCAATCTGAAATTGGTGCCCCTTTATTCTGAGACAATTCCTGCTGGTCCTTAACTCTCACATGAGGGAAAATATCCTCTCAACATTTATCCCATCAATCCCTGAAGAATCCAACATGTTTCACCGAAGTCACCTCTCATGTTTCTAAATTTCCGTGAGTAGAATCCCAATTTGTTTAGCCTTTATTCATAAGACAACTCGTCCATACCAGGGATTATCTGAGAGAACGTTCTCTGAGCTGCCTCCAATGAAATAATGTATTCCCTTACGTAAGGGCACCAAACTGCTCGTAGTACTCTAGATGTGGTCTCCCTAGCACCTTGTACAGTTGCAGTAAAACTTTCCTCATCTAATATTCCAGCCCCTTTGAAATAACGGCCAATATTCCAATAGCCTTCCTGATTACTGGCTGCACCTATGTGCTAGCTTTCTATGTTTCATGTACATGTACCCTCAAGTCCCTTTGTGTAACAGGTTTCTGCAGTTTGTGTTCCATTTATATAATGCAGTGTTCTTTTGTTTGCCCTTCTAAAATGAACAAGGTCACATCTTTTCTATATTATATTCCATTTACCACCTTTTTGCCCACTTACATAACCTATCAAGATCTCTCCGTATAAACTGTTTGTATCCCTCTCACAACCTGCCTTTTCAATTATTTTTGTACTATCTGTAAATTTTTTTACATTACATTCACTTCTTTCCTCTAAGTCACTGATATAAATTGTAAACATTGCGGTCTCAACACTGATCCCTGTAGAACGCTACTAATCACAGGTTGCCAGCTGGAAAAACTATCCTTAACCCCATTACCTGTTTTCTGCCCACTAGGCAGTTCTCTATCTATGCCAATAAAATCTAACACTATGGGCTGTTATCTCATGACTTAACATTTGTGAAGTACCTTCAGGAAGTCCAAAGACAACACATCTACTGGTTCTCTTCTATCCACTCTGATTGAGACTTCATGAAAAATCTCTTAATAAACTGGTCAAATATGGTTTGTCTTTCATGAAGTCATCTGACTCTGCTTGATTAAATTATAATTCTCCATTCAATGTGTTAGTCTGCTTTTAATGGCATGGTATGTATTAATCATTAACAATTCAAATTTTTGGTGCAAATAGTACTCATTCTTTAAAATTCAGAATTCTTGTAGAGATTTCATATTGTCAAATTTTAAAATGAATTCCTTTGTCTTTCTGCCTCTTCTTTCTCTCTTTTAATTTACATTTTCTTCCCCTCTGTCTGTTTTTCTTTTTTCAACCTGAATTGACATTAAGTTCATCACTTCAATGCACCCTCCTCTTCAATCCATCCTGTGTTTATCTTTCTCATGAAAATCTGCTTGTTTAAGAACATGTCCTATTGGTTGCCTTGTTCATTCAGTCAACACATATTCTAATTCTTTCACACTCTGCTATTATCAATGTCTCTTTCTGTAAAGTTCTGGCAAATATTTCAAACTGAAGGATAGAGAATTAAGTCTAACTAATGACAAGTGGCACTAGATACACAGCTACAGTAATTTCTAGCCCATTTGGCCCAGTCTGTTTTGAAGGTGTTTAAAAACACTATCAGAACCTTGCAGATTAGATTTGCATTTGCAGGTTTTGCAGCTTTCCTGTCTGAATCTGCTTTTTTTAATTTCCAACCTCAACTCAATTCATCAGACTTGTTGCTCTCAAATATAAAGGGAGTGTAATGTTGTCAGGAAATATATGCCTGTGCTGTTTCACTTCAATAGACAGCATTATTATCCTTTGAGGCACGTGAATTAATCTTCCACTACTGCACACTGGACAAATGATAGTTAAAATAATACTGCTTCTCACACAAATCACCATCACCACCTTGGGAATGGCTTTAGAAGACACAAATGTGGTAATACAATGAATATGCTGGGTTTGTAAGTAGATAAATCAATACAACTACTCTATTAATGTGGCTCCATTACTTCTCCTATGCAAGGAGGAGTTAACAAACTTGTATCACCTTTAGTGGATCAAACAGTATTGACTTCCAAACATAATAAATGTTAAGATTATTTTGGTAGAGCTTGCATATAGTTTGTAGAATTATATAAAATATTTGTGTGTTAATATTATTGTTCATCAGCTGCAAGTGTTCATGTTGAAACTTAATTTCATGCAATTATAAAAATTAATTATATCACTCTAACATTGGTGCAAATGTTATGATAAAATATAAATGGTCATCCTTTGATTTTAATAGCAGGGATTTTCATGGCCTAGAATGGTTTTGAGAAGAAAAGGCACTGATTTAAAATGGCAGCAATGATGAACTGGCCACAGGTTGAGGCAAATTTCATGGAACCAAAGTAGAATAAACAACATTGTCTGAACTGAAATTAGCACTTTAACCAAAACATATTGAAAGTAGTCAAATGAGAAGAAACTCATGCTTTCTTTTTTATTTACACCAGTCTGATAAATTCTGCATATTTCAGATGGAAGACATCAGCTGCAATGATCTAACTTGGAAACAATGGTCCCAGACACAGGAATACATGATTGAGCTATAGTTCAAGCAACTGCTTGAAAAAGAGGGGAGACAGATTTCTAAATAAAACCATGGAGGCTGTATTTTTCTGTTGTCACTCAGGAAGGACAAACTAACCAATGAAAACCCAGAAGTGAGAAACAATAGGACACTGAGTACTCAAAGATATCTGCAATATTAAAAGAGATAATAAGGCGTAGAGCTGGATGAGCACAGCAGGCCAAGCAGCATCAAAGGAACAGGAAGGCTGACGTTTCGGGCCGAGACTCCTCTTCAGGAAAATCAATATTAAATATTAAAAGCAATATTAAAAGCTATTTCAGATCAGGGATATTACTAACCAGCTGTGGTTTCAGGTCAAAAATTTACATCTCCAGAGTTTTAAGAACTTTAAGTTGCATATTCCTTTTAGTATTGGGCACTGTCCCCTTTTGAATTTTGTATTTATGTTTGAGTCTATGTGTTTGCTGCTGTGTCTTTATTATCTGCTTCATGGTTATTAAGAATAAAATTCCTCTCCCTTGAACTCAACAAATCATACAACTGGTTAATTGTTTCTGGTGATTTAGTTAAGTATATTGTTATTAAAGTGAGCTACAGTTGCATGCTAAAATGGTTATTACAATTTTGCTGCAGCCACCTGAGGTAGTTAAAAAGAGTAGAGCTGATTCACCCCTTCTCACTTGGGTTGTAAGAGAAGGAACTTTATTTTAATTATACATTTTTATGACATAAAAAGTATCCACCTCCCATTCTATTGTTGCAATTATTGGATGACTCAACGCTTTTTACAATCAACAGAAAACTTCAAATGTAGTCATGATTGTAACATAGGAAAACAGAGCAGCCAAGTTGTACTCTGCAAATCCCAACAACCAGCAATTTGATAATGACTCAACATCTTATTTTTGTGATGCTGATCAGGGGATAAATATTGCCCAGAACACCACTGTTAACTTCCCTTCTCTTTAACACTAAACCACCACTGGATCTTTTCGATCTACATAAGCAGACAGCTTTGGCACCAAAAGACAGCACCTCCAACTGTGCAGTACTTCCTCAATAATACATTGTAGTGTCACACTAGATATTAGTTCTCAAGTCCTACTGTGTGACTTGGACTCAGAATCCTATGACTTAGAGACAAGAGTGCCTTTACTGAGATGCAACTGACACAACCTGCGACAGAATGTCAAATTTGCCAGTATGAGAAGTATTGGATGAAAAGCATTGAGAGCAAGTGAAATTAAGCACACAAGAAAGAAGTAGAATAGGTAAAGATAAAAAGGGGTGTGAGGAGCACTTTTTTTCTGTTCTATAGATTCAATGTAATTCTATATATAATATTTGGTTCAACATTCAAAAGTTTTGCAATCTGGTAACACCCAAATAATCAATATATAAAATAAATAATGCTTGTATACTCATGGTTAGGTAAAGTATACCCTGTATATCACTGCAGTTAGCCAAGTATCCCACAAGAAGCCTTCCTTTTGTGAGAAACGTTCTTAACCCATATTCTATTAGGACCTTTGGAGTAAGGGGGCATTCTGTCTTGAATATGGCGGATAACTTTTAGTCAGATGCTCAGAGTCGCTAAGGAATAACGGACAATATGAATTCAAAATAACTTTTGCTTAATGCAGCTCGAATCCTGAGACATCAGAAGAGTGAGAAGCGATCTTCTGTGGAACATAGAAATCCACAAAGGTTGCCGTTGCTCAGACATCAAGCCACACAGCCAGCAGATCCAATCACATTGTTATATAGTTATAATCACATAAAAATATAGTGAATGACAGATATCTGAAAGTGACTATGAGCCAATAATCTTATCAACAGCTTTAGGTGACGTCATAAGACTGAAAAGAAAAGGTTGAATTGTATATAAATGTCAGTAGAACTCTGAGATGAGATTACAGGCCCGAGATCACTCCCATGTGTGTCTGCTGCTTTTTTTTAATAACATAGATGGCTGAATTTGTGGGGACAATTTATGTTCTATACTCTGTACTTTTTTTTTAAAAAACTTGCTCGCACTAGATGCAAGAACACAGCTCAAGAAACAGACTGAAAATAGGGATGGTGTGTGTTAACATTCACCCAAAGGTTAACATTTGGCACATGAGCACAACAACATTGCAGAATAAAAATCCACAGATAGATTATAAAAAAACACTGAGGTTTCATCCTTTCTCTCACATGCACATGGAAAGTTGCGGGAGCTTAAACTATATGCAGAAAAAATGGACCTCATTGTGCTCATTTTATCAAGCAAAAACAGGGGCACAGATGGTTAATTTAGGGGTATAAAGGTTCATGTCCAAGAAGCATCAGAAACATAGGGCTGAACTTTACCAGAAAACACCTTTGCGATATTTTTGTTGCATTTCATGCAGGGTTTCTCTCCTTAAGACCCAAGCGAGTTTTTTCATGTTATATTTCGAAACTTGCCTCTTTAACTATGCACCACATTCCATAGTATACCAATTAGAGTCATAGAGTCAGAAAGATGTACACCAGGGAGACAAACCCCTCAGTCCAACTCATCCATGCTGACCACGTACCCTACATTAATCTAGTCCCATTTGCCACCATTGGGTCCATATCCCTCTAAACCTTTCCTATTAGCGTGCCCATCCAGATGCCCTTTAAATGTTGTAATTGTATCAACTTCCACCACTTCATCCGGCAGCTCATTCCATACATACACCACTTTCTGTGGTAAAGTTGCCTCTTAGGTCCCTTTTAAATCTTTACACTCTCTCACCTTAAATCTATGTCTACCTTCTAGTTTTGGACACTCCTACCCTGGGGAACGGGCCTTGGTTATTCATCCTATCCAAGCCCCTCATGATTTTATTAACTTCTATAAGTTTACCCCTCAGCCTCCAATGTTCCAGAGGAAAAAGCAGTATCCTATTCAACCTTTCCCTTTATCTCAAGCCCTCTAATCCTGGCAACATCCATGTGAATCTTTTATGAACTCTTTCAAGTTTCACAACATCCTTCCTACAGCATGGAGACCAGATTTGAATGCAGCATTCCAAAAGTGGCCTAACCAATATCCTGTACAGCCGCCGCATGACCTTCTAACTCCTACATTCATGCACTGATCAATAAAGGCAAACATACCAAATATCTTCTTCACTAACTTGTCTACCTGTGACTCCACTTCCAAGGAACTATAAACCTGCACCCCAAGGTCTCTTTGTTCAACACACCCCATTGTCCAATATTTGCTTGATTCTGTGAGAGGAGGTACGCACCATTGCTGGACTATCTCAGGATCTCTGGTGCCAATGTCACCTTTGAACGTCAGCTGTGTACCCAATCAAGTATCTGGGTTTGCCCCTCAATGTGCATGCAGTGGGACAGCATCCACTAATTAACACTACATCATGGCACGTAGGTGGATTATGCTGTGTGTTTATTGTGCAAGCTGCTGGTGCATGCTGTATTTGTGAGATTGTGATAGCACTGTACCATACGTTAACATGCCCACCCCATCGACTGATCAATGCCAACAACTATGATAAGCTGCCAGGCCTTGAGTCTGAGCTAAACAGCAAAGCAGAATACTGTGAGTTTCTAAGGTGTTGCTGAGGGGTAAAGTGCTGAAGTCAAGGCAAGACAGGGATGCTGTGAAGATCGAAATAGGCATAAGGTGAGCAAGCATTAAGAGACTGAACAAGTGGTCCTGCGATGCAACCTGATCTGCATTGTGACCTGGCTGTTGGTCCCTGCACACAAAGCATCCTTGCAGCAGCATTTGCAATGAAAGGTACTAGTGCACTCTAAAGTGTAGAAGCATGCAGTAAGTGGATTAAAGCTATGCCATGATGATGTGGTTGGACCGGTATGAGTCTGATGCCAAAATCAGTGGATGTGAGGTATGTGCAGTCACTGGCCATGTAGCGTGCCCTGAAATATGAGTACTCAGAAGGTCCAAAATAGGGTCCTACAGGAGCAGTGAGCTGGAGTTGCCGGGTATCTTCCAACTTTTCATGCTGGGAATTCTCAGCACCTAGTTTCTAACCGATGCTTGGGAGAATGGGAGTCTGCAATTAATAAAGTGCGATTATGTAAGAATGAGTTTGTTAATGAGTGATAATTCAAGTAAATAGTTGCCTCACACCCACACTTGTGAGGTTCTCATCTTGCCTTTTATCATTTGGTTGGAAATTGGAACTTCACAGTTTTGATGTTGAGAAGCTCCTTGCTGGTCAACTCACCTGATTTTTTCAACTTTCATACCATGGCCGTGTCATTTAGAGGCTGGAAAGATTCCAGTGCTCCATTCCACACAATGTTGTTAAGTGCAATTTTAGTTTCCTTGTGCATGTTCAAACAAATATGTATCCTTGAATTACTGAAATAGGTGATCAAAGGCATGATCACATTGTCGTTGTGAGAGTTTGCTGTGGGCAAATGGAGTAGCACATATATCTTGTGTTGTAGCAGTGACCATACTTCATTGGTTGTAAAGCTCTTTGAAATGTGGTGAGGTTGTGAAAGATGCTATGTAAATTAAAGTCTTTTATTCCCTTAAATATTCCTTAAATTTGTTAGGTCTAATGCTTACTCCAGAACCAATTTTGGAACATTTATGAATGAAGTAGATAACTCACTCTTACGTCCACTGGCATTAAATTGACATGTGAGCTAAATGGTGATACTTAAAGACAAGCTGTATAAAGAATCTTACCATAATGTAGAACCAGAAGGAACAGGATAACTCCCCCTATCTCTTAGCAGTGCTGGCTCCCCTCCTGATCTACTGCTTTTGGTTTTGCAGCTGTTTGACATTGGTATTTATTTTGCTTACGATCTGTTTGGGGATATGCAGAAGACACCTGCAGCTCAACGGGCTAATGAAAATCAGGTCATTGGCCCGGAAGCTATCTGTTGCAGCGATTGTTCCCTATTGCCACCTCACAGAAGTCTGCTGAGGCAAGTTGGTATTTACTCCAATGTATAAAGCATCAATGCTAGTAACAAAGGTGTTCTTTGCTAGTGTTTTGGGATGGCTGAGCAAAGTTTTATGGCAATTCCATTTCTATTGGAAATAAAGCTGGGTGGGGAAAATAATTGATTTTGGCTGGTGCTACAATTCAATGAAGAATGAATATGCTACTTGCTTTGACTTAAACAGCAAACAAAATTGAGTGGACAAAATTAAATGGATAATAAAATGTGAGGCTGGATGAACACAGCAGGCCAAGCAGCATCTCAGGAGCACAAAAGCTGACGTTTCGGGCCTAGACCCTTCATCAGAGAGGGGGATGGGGGGAGGGAACTGGAATAAATAGGGAGAGAGGGGGAGGCGGACCGAAGATGGAGAGTAAAGAAGATAGGTGGAGAGAGTGTAGGTGGGGAGGTAGGGAGGGGATAGGTCAGTCCAGGGAAGACGGACAGGTCAAGGAGGTGGGATGAGGTTAGTAGGTAGCTGGGGGTGCGGCTTGGGGTGGGAGGAAGGGATGGGTGAGAGGAAGAACCGGTTAGGGAGGCAGAGACAGGTTGGACTGGTTTTGGGATGCAGTGGGTGGGGGGGAAGAGCTGGGCTGGTTGTGTGGTGCAGTGGGAGGAGGGGATGAACTGGGCTGGTTTAGGGATGCAGTAGGGGAAGGGGAGATTTTGAAACTGGTGAAGTCCACATTGATACCATATGGCTGCAGGGTTCCCAGGCGGAATATGAGTTGCTGTTCCTGCAACCTTCGGGTGGCATCATTGTGGCAGTGCAGGAGGCCCATGATGGACATGTCATCAAGAGAATGGGTGGGGGAGTGGAAATGGTTTGCGACTGGGAGGTGCAGTTGTTTGTTGCGAACTGAGCGGAGGTGTTCTGCAAAGCGGTCCCCAAGCCTCCGCTTGGTTTCCCCAATGTAGAGGAGGCCGCACCGGGTACAGTGGATGCAGTATACCACATTGGCAGATGTGCAGGTGAACCTCTGCTTAATGTGGAATGTCATCTTGGGGCCTGGGATGGGGGTGAGGGAGGAGGTGTGGGGACAAGTGTAGCATTTCCTGCGGTTGCAGGGGAAGGTGCCGGGTGTGGTGGGGTTGGAGGGCAGTGTGGAGCGAACAAGGGAGTCACGGAGAGAGTGGTCTCTCCGGAAAGCAGACAGGGGAGGGGATGGAAAAATGTCTTGGGTGGTGGGGTCGGATTGTAAATGGCGGAAGTGTCGGAGGATAATGCGTTGTATCCGGAGGTTGGTAGGGTGGTGTGTGAGAACGAGGGGGATCCTCTTGGGGCGGTTGTGGTGGGGGCGGGGTGTGAGGGATGTGTCGCGGGAAATGCGGGAGACGCGGTCAAGGGCGTTCTCGATCACCGTGGGGGGAAAGTTGCAGTCCTTAAAGAGCTTGGACATCTGGGATGTGCGGGAGTGGAATGTCTTATCGTGGGAGCAGATGCGGCGGAGGCGGAGGAATTGGGAATAGGGGATGGAATTTTTGCAGGAGGGTGGGTGGGAGGAGGTGTATTCTAGGTAGCTGTGGGAGTCGGTGGGCTTGAAATGGACATCAGTTACAAGCTGCTTGCCTGAGATGGAGCCTGAGAGGTCCAGGAAGGTGAGGGATGTGCTGGAGATGGCCCAGGTGAACTGAAGGTTGGGGTGGAAGGTGTTGGTGAAGTGGATGAACTGTTCGAGCTCCTCTGGGGAGCAAGAGGCGGCGCCGATACAGTCATCAATGTACCGGAGGAAGAGGTGGGGTTTGGGGCCTGTGTAGGTGCGGAAAAGTTCCCATTATCTCTGATACAAAATTAAATGGATGCAGGTTTGCTATTGGTGACTTTGCTGTACTTCCTAAGAAAAACTTCACCCAACAGATTTCCAGCAACAATTGACAGTCTAGAATGTGCTATCCAATCAACTACTTCCAGACTGGAAAGGTTTTGTTATTCACACAATTTGATAATCTTTGGAAGGAGAGATGGCCAAATGAACTTAAACAGTTGAAATCAATACTTATACAGTTATGGTGTCAATACATCTATTCTTGTTTGAGAAATTATATCTGCTCTCACTACTCCATTAGGATTAATGAAACAAAATTCTGATCATCATTAAGTAGTCTTTACACTCTGTAACCTGGAGCAATTTAAAGTATAGGCAAGCAATTGAAAGGAAAAATTCTACATAATGTTTAATATGTTTCAAGCATAAAAACAAAATGTTGATTATCTTTGTTTACAGAATCGAGCAGTCAGTGGGATGATATCTCTCAGGCTAGATTAGTACAGAGACAACTGAAAATCCAAGCTTTGTTTTCATTCATTCGTGGGGATGAGGCTGTTGCTGGCTTGGCAGAATTCATTGCCCATCACTAATTGCCCAGAGGGCAGTTCAGAGTCAATCACATTGCTGTGTCTGGAGTCACATGTAGGCCAGACCAGGTAAGGATGGCAGCTTCCTTCCCTAAAGGGAATTAGTGAACCAGATGGGTTTTTCTGACAATCGACAATGGATTCATGGTCAAGATTAGATGCTTAATTCCAGGTGTCTTTCATTGAATTCAAATCCCACCATCTGCCATAGCGGGATTCAAACCTGGGTCCCCAGAATGTTATCCTGGTCTCTGGATTAACAGTCTGGCAATAATACCACTAAATCATTGTCTCCCCCAAGGAAGCTAGAACTAGAGTACAGACAGCTCCCTCTGTCACTACCCGTCCTGCCTTTACCCAACAATACTTGGATTAAACATAAGGCCCAAAGTCTTTGAAGCTCCATTCCAGAAGGGCCAGTGCAGCAGAGCTGAATTCCAGATTGGCAAAAACATCAAACTGGAGAATCTATTCCATATTATGGAATCAGGTTATCTACATGTCTGAGGTTGGCAGAGTACACCATTGAGGGTGCACGAATGGCGCCTGATATGGATTCTGAATCTAGAAGGATATCTTCAACTCATTTATCAATACTTACGTTATCCTTCATACATAAGGAAGTAAGCATGGATAGTGTGTCAACAAAAGATCAAAACAGATATTTATTGCAGGAGGCTATTGTTACATTCATAGACATAAAAGTTTCTTGTCTAGGCTTAGTGTATTTAGTTATAAAGATCAACATGCTTCAATCATCAAGTCATACATCAAGTGTTGTCAAGTAAGATAGAAGCAGAGACATTTATACCCTCAGGTTATATGCTAAAACAATGATGATATCATGAGCATGAATGCCAAAAGTATACTTACATACTGACCTTTTTCCCAAAGAAAATAAAAACTATCCTATGATGAAGCTGTGGCTTTAAGAGGTTCTTTTGCCCTGCTTTTACTAAGACAGACTGAATGAGAGGTTACAAGTTAACTCAGCCACATTAAGGGCATTTAAACAGTCCTTGGATAAGCATATGGATGGTGACGCGATTGTGTAGGGGGAGGGGCTTAGATTAGTTCACAGGTCAGCGCAACATCGAGGGCCAAAGGGCCTGTTCTGCGCTGTAATGTTCTATGTTCTAAGTTATCTGTAAGAAAGTAAACAGCTTGTGAGGCATTGGGTTTTTTTTTTAAGTTGGAACAATGGAAGCAGATGGGCTGGGTGTGGCCAGATCTCGTCAACCAGGCTTTCTTTTATTTTAGCTACTCGGCTTAGCTTTAAGCAATTGCTATTATGGGCTTGAAGAAGTAGAAGCAATCTTTTCTCTCTCTCAGTTACAGCTGGAAGATGGTGTTTCTCTTTGCTGCTGGGCACCTGTGAGACAAAACTACTTTTTCTGAATTTGTCTTTCTGCCAAGCGGTGTGTTTATGGGATGTTGCTATATTGGAACTGTTAAATAGTAATAGTTACTGTATCTATTATTTGGTTAAGTTTCTAATAGAGTTAAGTTATTCTAAATTCCTTTGACCAATCGCTTGGAACTGGTACATGACACTTTACATTTGCCTTTAAAGCAAGAAGAAGTCAAGGTCGAAGCTACCTTCTTAAAATATTTTTAGGGGCTCTGGCCCATAACAATCCTAAACAGATATATTGATATACACAGTTATGAATTGTTCATATCATCACTGGTGTAACAAATCAAACTTGATATCATCTTCAGTGTTGTCAATAACGTCAATGTATAGATAAAAACAGTATCTTGATCTTTGTGTGGCTTGGAAAATCTCCTAAATCTGTCAGACACAATCATTTTTGTGCGTGGCTTTACTTTATTTCAAAGATACATTCTTGCACCTTGAAAAGTAAATGCTGCAAACATGGTGTGGCTGTCATGGGCTGTTTGCAACAGATTGTTTCTAATGACTTATGATCTGTTTCAATAGTGAATGTTTTTGCCAAAGAAATATGTGTGGAACTGCATAGTGCCAGAGCTAATGTCTCACACTCTATCTTGAAATATTTAGCTTGCGCAGTTGACATTTTGTTTTTTTAGCAAAAAGCAACAGATTTTTTTGTCTTACAAAAGACCCACACATAGGCCTTTCTGTGGCTGCTTCAAAAGTTGTGTCTCTCCTGGGGTTGTAACATTGCAGAAGGCATAATGTTCCTAAAGGATCTGTTTGAGAGAACCAAAGACATATTGGTGGTTGTCTTGCCACGCCGGGGGCAGGGGGGGACATCCTTTATAAGTAAATCCCTCTTTTCTGTAGAGTTGGAAACATATGGCAACAGGACGTTAACAAACTCAAGGAAATTTTACAGATCCTCTTTAGCCTGTGATGTCACATTGTGTAACAGTCTCAGTTTCTGGAGAGGGATGGACACCACAGGCAAAGAAAATGGAACTGAAAAGGTTTATCTGGCCGACTTTGACCAAGCCTTGCATGTTGTTAAATCCAATCCATACTGTTACTGTCCTTCTTCCAGTTAGGACAGGTAGGAATTATGGTCTACCTTTCCTGACCCATGATGGTGATGTTATCAGCTATGCAAACACAGCCAAATATATTTTCAATAAGCCTAACCAGGTGCTTCTAGAATTGGAAGTTCTTGGCTTTCTGAGAACCTAAATAGAAACTGAGAAACACAACCTTTCAAACAGCATGTTAAATGTTGTAATAAACTAGAATTCTTCGGCTTAATTGACAGACAAGAAACATTGCTTGAAATGCATCTTGGTAAAGAACCTCCCTTTGGAAAATTTACCTACATTAGTATTTTATGTGGATGCTTTAGAGTGAAAAGTTGAAGCACCTTGGATCTAAGCATACTCTTATGGTGCCAACTTTCTTTCAAATACAGGATGGAGCTACACCAGTCTGTGTGGTGGTCAACCTTCTGAGTTATACCATTTAGTTTTATCATATTCAGCTCTGTTAGAACTTTCTCCTGCATGTGCACACTGTATTCTCGTGGTGGATTAATAAATGGGGCGGCACAGTGGCTCATTGGTTAGCATTGCTGCCTCACATTAACAGGGACCTAGGTTCGATCCCACCCCTGGGTAACTATCTGTGTGGAGTTTTCACATTCTCCCCACGTCTGCGTGGGTTTCTGCCAGATGCTCCGGTTTCCTCCCACAGCCCAAAGATGTTCAAGCTTGGTGGATTGGGCATGCCAAATTACCCATAATATTCAGGGATGTCTAGACTGATTGTATTAACCATGGGAAATGCAGGGTTACAGGGACAGGATAGGGGGATGATTCTGACTTGGACACTCTTTAGAGTGTTGGTGTGGAGGTGTTGGGCTGAATGGTCTGTTTCCATACTGTAGGGAATTCTATTTCATTATCCTGACGATGCAGTGCATCACTGTTAAAATTTCAATTTTAGTCAAATCAGCTTGGGCATAATTGTTTGAAATTGTTGGTAAATTCACTTACATCACGTGTGCTCTGTTCTACTGTATTAGGTATGGTTTGAATGTCATGAATTGTGACTTCACTGAGGTCTGTGCATACTGGTAGTCCTGCCACTGTTGAACTGTTAGTATCTACCAGGTAGAGCATTTTGAGAAGCCAAGATGAGCCGTCCACTTGAGTGTGATGCTGCCAATGCATTGAACTGTTGATCCATTATATACTGTGAGATGGCCATAGCATGGAGCACAAAATGCTGGGATATTTGTCATCTACATTGCATTGTGGTAATGTTTTGATACTTGTTCTTGTGTCAATTTTAGATTTTCGGGTGTATCACCTTGCATTTTCAGGACATATGGCGTAATGATTCTAACAATTTCTGATCACCTTATACCATCGACATGATAAGGTTAACAGTATGGAAATCTTGATCATTTTCTGAAATTTCCCTTCCACTTTGTTGAATCTGAACCACATTGGCTTGTTTGCATTTGTGTGCACGTTCATAACATGTTCTTTGCTGCCAGAGTTGTGATGAAGCACCATCTTCTGGGTCACCTGTGTTTTGTTCTCCCATCTGGCTTGACTGGAACCAGATTTCCTGCAAATTTTGGTAAGACAAATCACAGTAGGGCTTATAAACATAATGGGAGGGTCCTGGGGATTGCTGCCAAACAACGATATCTGGGGTGCAAATTCATATTTCCACAAAGGTAGAGGTACAGGTAGATGGGTTAGTAAAAAAGACGTTTAGTGCACTTGCCTTTATTGGTCAGTACATTGAGTGTAGGAGTTAGGAAATTATGTATTGGCTGTTCAGGACATTGGTTGAGCCACTTTTGGAATACTGCTTTCAATTCTGATCTCCCTGCTGAACAAAAGATGTTCTGAAACATGAAAGGGTGGAGAAAAGCTTTACGGAAGTCATTCTGTGTTTGGAGGGTTTAATCTATAGGGAGAGGCTGAATAGGCTGGGGCTATTTTCCCTGGAGCAGCAGAGGTTGAAGGGTGACCTTACAGAGGTTTATAAAATCATGAGGAGCATGGATAGGGTGAATAGGCAAGGTCTTTTTTTTCATGGTAGTGTAGTCCAAAACTAGAGGCGTGGGGTTAAGTTGAAAGGGGAAAGATTGAATAGGTACTTAAATGGCAACCTTTTCACACAGAAGGTGGTGCATGTTTGGAATGAGCTGCCAGAGGAAGTGGTGGAGGCTGGTACAATTACAACATTTAAAAGGCATCTGGATGGATATATGAGTAGGAAGAATTTGGGGGGATATGGGCCAAATTCAAGCAAATGGACTAGATTGATTTGGGATATGGAGGTGTTGGACCGAAGGACCTGCTTCTGTGCTGTACAACTCTATGATTCTTTGGCTCTATTGTGCACCTTTCCACAGCTTCATTCAAGAAATTCATTCACAGAATCTTGGAGTTTCATTATGTATGATGTCAGCTGAAGTCTGTTGAAGTTAATTCTCACTTTAAGCATGCCTTTGAGAACTTTCTAATCCTTTCTGAAGCTTCTGAGATTTCACAGAAAGACTGAAAGTGTTAATTCTGCAGGACACCTCTTTGCAAATATCAAGCTGTATCTTCAGAGCTCTCCGACTGATATCATCTATCACTTGATCTCTAGAACTGAACAACATAAATTGTTTGAATTATCGTAATTTAGTTATCCAATTCAGAATGATGCTCTTGCAATCCATGATTCTACTTAAAATGTTTTGCACAGCACACCTTAAGATGTATGTCTCTGACTCTTTGACAGCGTGAAATAAAACTGCAGTTCCACTGACCTGTTAAGTCTGCTGCTCTCTCAGATGTTATATTGATATTTTTTTTATCAAATACCAGGAACAGAATGCACCAGCTCCAGTTCTGGTATTGCACAACACTGGTTTTGTGGAGCAGTTGTCTTTTTTTTCTTTTAATTAATGTTATAGTTATTTTCTTAATGAAAAGTATATTATCGCTAGCTGGTCAATGGTCTATGTACAGATCTACACAGCTGTAAATACTAATAAAATATAATTTTGCTTATTATTTGAATTCTCTTTTGTTTAAAGCTATTGTTCAGTGGACTTCAATTAATTTTCCAAACATCTATCACTAAGACTTTGAAGTATTGATCGGTGATTACTGCTGCTAAACTTGACAATGGGTTTTGTCTCCAACAGCATATATTTGCTAGATGTAACAATGCTTATGTTGTCCTAGAGCCTAAGTAATTAGGTAGTATGGATTAGATTAGATTCCCTACAGTGTGGAAATAGGTCCTTTGGCCCAGCAAGTCCACACTGCCCCTTGAAACATCCCACCCAGACCCATCCCCCTATAAGCCACACACCCCTGAACACTACGGGCAATTTAGTATGGCCAATCCACCTAGCCTGCGCATCTTTGTACTGTGGGAGAAAACCGGAGCACCCGGAGGAAACCCACCCAGATACAGGGAGAATGTGCAAACTCCGCACAGACAGTTACCCAAGGCTGGAATCGAACCTGGGTCGCTGGTGCTGTGAGGCTGCAGTGCTCCACTGAGCCACCGTGCCACCCGTGGTAGAGGATTATGGAGTATTGAAAGATCCAACAGATGCTTACTATTGCTTTCTATTACATACAATTTTGTTCATAGACACATAACTTTCTGGACTAGAATTAGGCTATTCATTTACAAAGAACTGTATGTGTTCTTTAGTGTACCATGCTTCAAGTGATCTCAAATAAGATAGAAATTCAACCTATACTTGTGGCTAGGAATGGCAACACCAAACCTTTATGATAGAATGCTGGGAAAATGAACATGATTGCTGAGCATGGAAAATACTAGGACCTGCCAATTCTGAAGTCTGAGATATCATGGTGTGAAGCTGAAGGAATATAACAGGCCAGACCAGGCCTGCTATGATTGCTGAGGATGGTTCCCAAAGATAAACTGACATACTGACTGCGAGACAGAACACCTATCTATTTTAATTTTGAAGAACTCTCTTAATTCGAGGTTGGTGCCATTATGTTGGGAGATAGTAAATATTTATACAAGGAGGGAGGAAAACACAAAACAGGCAACTATAGTTAGATTAAAGTCCATAAAAGGGAATTTTTTTAGAAGCTGTTATAAAAGATGTTAGGGCAGGGATATGTTCATTGTAATCAACCACAGTCAGCATGGTTTTGTGAAAGTGAAATTATGTTCGACCAATCTATTCGAGTCCATTTAAAAATTAACGGATGCTGGGGATAAAAGGGAACTGGTGGATGTACTTAGATTTCCGGAAGCTATTTGATAAGTTGCCATATCAAAAGTTGTTGGGAAAATAAAAGTTCATATTGTAGGAATAGGCCAGCAAGATGCAGAAAGTGGGCTTAAAGGGGTATTTTTGGGAGGATGTAATGAGTGGTGTGCAAAAGGGATCAATGCTGGGATCTCAACTATTTACAATTTCTGTAAGTGACTTAAAGTTACAGAAGATATCATGATCAAATTCGTTGATAACAAAAAGTTAATCGAGAAAGTAAATTGCTAAGAGTGCAAAGAGATATAGATACGTTAAAATAATGGTCAAGGATTGGCAAATGGAGTATAATGCGGTAAAAGGTGAAATTGTCCATTCTTACTGGAAGAACAAAAAAGAAGCATTTTATCTAAATGGCGAGAGATTGCAGAGCTCTGAGGTGCATGGGGATCTGTGTGACATGTATATGAATCTCAAAGATTTAGTAGGTGACTACAGCAACTAATTAGGAAAGCTAATACAGCATTTTTGGGGGAACTGATTGCAAAAACCGTAAGACTACTCTTCAGTTATATCGGGAAATGGCAAGACTGCAGTTTACATATTGTGCACAATATTGGTTGCCTTATTCAAGGAAACATGTAAATACCTTAGAGGCAGTTCAGAGAATGTTTAACAGACAAATAGCTGGCATGAGAAGGTTGCCTTGTGAGGAAAGTTGAACATGTTAGGTTTGTATCTGCTGAAGCTTAGAAGAGTAAGACGTGGCTGATTAAAACATGTAAGATCTTGACGGGTCTGAACAGGGCTGATACTTCCTCTTATGGAAAATTTAGCATTGGATGTCATTGTTCAAAAATCAGGGACTACCTATTTAAAGGTGAGGCATGTGTTTTTTAACTCAGAGGGTCACAGGTCTTTGGAAAACACTTCCTGAAAAGATGGTGAAAGTAGTCTCCTTAAATATTTTAAGGATGAAGTAAATGGTTTATTGTTAAGCAAGGAGGTGAAAAGTTATCAGAAGTAGGCAGGAACGTGGATTAGAAAGTGAAATTACTAGAATTGTTTGATAACCTTGTTGACATGTATCTTTAATACACTAAGATGATAAGATAAAAATTCAAACTATACCTGTGGCAGGGAATGGCTACACCAAACCTCTATGACAGAATGTTGGAAAAATTGCATTCCACCTCTGACCTTAGCCAAATGTAATCTCAATCCTTACAAATGCAAGAAAATCATGTGCACTTGATGCCATCCAGTATGACCAGAGTTAACTTTGTATTTTATGAATTTTCTATACAACATAATCAGGCATAAACACGCATACATTTTCAAAGAAATAATTGTGTTTTTTTGTAACTTACATTTCTTTTAAATAAACAATGCCTGAGCAATACTATTATGCAAATAGAACTTATTTTGAAATTAAAATTGAAATTAACTTGATCATTTTTAAGAATTTTTCTACTTACAGCCATTGTCATGAGTTTACAAGGTTGACATGGTATTTTGTACAGACACTGAATCAAAGTAGCCCTTTGTAATCTGTATAATTGCAGAAACAACAAAACTGTGTGCAAGTATTAAACAAGAATTACCCAGCAACCAGCGAGAACACATGATCATCTAGCTCAGTTATGCCATGACTGACGAATAGGTATTAATCAAGTAATTATTAAGATTAAAATACAATAATATCTTTAAATTTAAACGTGTTGATTTGCTGTAAGATTTGACTGTGAGAGAGCAGTCAGCTGCCAGTGAGCACAACTCTCCAGTTTGCTTCTTGGTTGTAAGGGACATATCCACATTAACAACAACAGACATTCATATAAGAGAGAGGTAGCAAGAACTGCAGATGCTGGAGTCAGAGATAACAAACTGTGGAGCTGGAGGAACAGGCCAGGCAGCATCAGAGGAACAGGAAAGTTGATGTTTTGCATCTGAAGAAGGGTCCTGACCTGAAACGTCAACTTTCCTGTCCCACTGATGCTGCCTGGCCCACTGTGCTCCTCCAGCTCCAGACATTCGTGTAATTCCAGATAAAATCATCAACTATCTGTTTATTGTTCTGCGATGCAGAACATTGTACATGATTGGTTAATTCTAATGACAATAGGCCAGTAACAACAAATAAACAATTGACCAATAGTGATAACTGAGAGATTAAAAATTGAGATTTTACGAACCATCTGTACAGCAGTCATGAGATTGGAATCATAGGCATAGTTGGTATTGAATGCTTCCTCGGACATGATTTCCAGGGAATTGCTGTTCACAAGGGGACCTTACATTTGTACCTTGAATTGTAAAAGTTTATGCATTGATAAGTGTCTTTTCCTTTTAAAAAATACTTTTCAAATTTACTGTAGAGATCTGCTATTTGCTTAATTGAATAAAAACTTGTCAGAATTAAAGTGAATCTAAGTTGCAGCGCAAGGTCAGATGATATAAATCAGTTGTAAAAGTTTACATTATCACAAATTTTTTTAACTTATCCAAATAGATTGACTCAAATCTGCACCTTAAGAGAATTTTCTTCTGGTCCCTCATTTAAACTGACTTAATTCTATCCTTGCTTGTGTCATCTTGTTACAGTATATAATGACTTGTGAACAGCATCAGTAAATTCTTACATCAGATCCTATTGTACTGTATATGCAAATTTTTGTCATTTGTCTCGCAAATGTTCGGTAAAATTTTCATTAATTAGTTTAGTTAGTGATTCAACAGAAAAAAAGAAATAGGTTATCACATAAAAAATGATCTGGAAATATATTGACTTTGCTGTAATATTGAAATGGAATACTGGTTATAAGATTCAACTGTGTATTAAGAAGTTATTAAATACTTTAAATTGCTTCATAAATAATTTCATAATAGCACTGCTATAATTGTTTCTTCTTTCAATTTAAAGTTAAAATTATTTGAAGGTTGAATACACTAACAAGAAAAAGTAAATATAAACAATAAATTACCAGTAGTCATTCTAATAATTGAGATGTCAAAGGCTCCTTGAATAGCAAAGCTCAGTCAGCATCGTCCTATGGATACATATTACATTGGATTCATTTATATTCTGTCTCCTCCAGTATAGAAGACAAACAAAATTTGTGGAGTGTACAAATGCAGAACATTTTTTTAGATTTAACTTATTTTTAGACTTATCCATAATTTTACTATTATTCTATGTGACTCATTGCCAAAGTAATTTTCTCAGAAATGCAAATCTTCTGTTGTGATTATGTGAGAGAATAGTAATCCTAATCGTACAATACACCAAACAGAATGAAAGCCTTAATTTCAATAATAGGCCTCATTTCCACTGTTAACTTATGTTAACTGCATTCTTTCTGATTTATTTGGTTGAATAACCAGCAGTGAGATATACTAGCTTTGCCAACGGATACTATTGGCATTAGATCCTTGTTTGAAAGAAATGACTAAAGTTTCTCCATCACAGATCATAGAACTCTTACAGTGTAGAAACAGGCCCTTCAGCCTAACAAGTCCTGAACCTCACAGCATCCCACCCAAGCCCATCTCCCTATAAACCCACCTAATCTACACATCACTGAACACTAAAGGCAATTTAGCATGGCCAATTCACCTAGCCCTCGTATCTTTGGACTGTGGGAGGAAACCGGTGCACCCGGAAGAAACCCACACAGACACAGGGAGAAGGTGCAAACTCCAGACAGTCAATTTCCCAAGGGTGGAATTGAACCCAGGTCCCTGGGGCTGTGAGGCAGCAGTGCTAACCACTGTGCCACCCCTCTCTTCTGAATGTCTCCAGCTTGATAATATCCTTCTTATACTAGGTGACCAGAATGGGACACAGTGCTCCAGAAGAGGCCTTGCAAAACCTCACACAATTGTAGCAAGATTCAGCATATTCTTCTAATCCTTTCTTCCTCCTGTACTTATTTATCTTCTACTTAAAGGCATCTTCCCAAAAAATTATCTTGTTCCAAGTTTGATGTAAATTCCATTTCAGACCTCTAAGAGCTATTCTGTAATCATATTCTGGTGGTTACCATACCTGTGTTTTCCTATCATAGTCCACATTGATTGATTTTACCAATATACGGATCTTTTTGTAATTAGAAACCACCAGCAAATTTACTGCAGCTCTCCAGTGAACATCATGCAAAAAGACAACCTGCTACTGCCAGTCTAATCAGTAGGCAATACCTACTGCAGGCTGAGGCCAGCATATTGTAGTGAAATTCATCGCCGCATGGACTTTGTATTGTATGGATACTTTCAAGCCACCATCAGCGACATCTGTCACATTAGATCTTTAAACAAGCTACCAAAACTTTACTTGCTAGGGATAATAATAGATGCACAATTTTTAAATATCCAAGTGTTAAAACAATAAATTCTCGTTGAGATATTTTTCAAACTACTTTACTGTAATACCATCCGAAATACGAACAAAAGTTGACTGTTCAGCCCCTCAGTAGGATTATGGCTGTACTGACATTCCTCACATCCACTTTTGTTAATTTTCCCTGTAACCCTTGATTCCCCTATGGAACAAGAATCTAGCTATGGCAGCCTTAAATATACTCTGAGGTGAGGATTTCCAAGAACTCTCAACCCTCTGAGAGATTAAAGTTTTTGTCATCTGAGTATTAAATTGGTACCCCTTTATTATGAGACTGGTCTCTCTGGTCCTGGAATCTCCCATGAAGGCAAACATCCTATCAGCATGTGCCCTGTCAAACTGCTTAAGAATCCAGTTCACCTCTCATTCTTCTAAACTCCAGTGATTAGAATCTCAACATGTTTAGCTTTCACTCATAAGACAATTCCTCCATGCTAGCAATCATCGTAGTGAACCTTCTCTGCATTGCCTTCAATGAAATGATATCTTTCTGTGAATATTGGGAACAAAGCTGTTCCCAACACTGCAGATGTGGTCTCACCAGCACCTTGTACAGTTGTAATAATACTTTCCTACTTTTATACTCCAACCTGTTGAAATAAGGGCCAACAGTTCATTGGCCTTCCTGATTACCTGCTGCACCTGTGTGCTAGCTTTCTGTGTTTTATACACAAATACCCTCAAACTCCTTTATGTTGCAGCAATACAAAATAAAGGACATCACGCTTGACAAATTAAAGAAATAAATTATCCATGTTTATATGTTTTTGGCAGTAGTTACACAAGCGTCACTTACTCAAGGGAACAGATTGTTCCGAGCCCTACATGGGATATTGCATCAATCTGCACTGCAGATTACAGATTAAGTTGTGCAGAAAATCCTTATACTACACTTATTAAATTAAATAAATGAATGTAAAGTTTCACAGCAATACCTGGAGATAAAGACAGATATTGGAAATGTTCTTTATCATCATCTCTATAGTGGTGATAATCAACATAGTCATTTACTTCTATTTTTGCTATCAATTCATTCACCCTGTTATGAATATTGCAACCAATCTGAGAAAAAGCTTTTAATTCTGTTGTATAACCATTTTCTGACCTTTATTTCTAAGTACATTCTTATGTTTGTATGCTCTATGTCTTCCTATGACACTCTGATGATCATTACCAGTATTGTTACAATGAGCTATTGACGTCTTTTTTCTTTAATTTTATGAATCACCCCCTTACGACTCTGTCAGCCGCCCCTAATTCCATTTGCTACGATTTTTAAAAATGTTCCTTACATTCACAATTATATTGCACACCAGAACTTTGGCCCTAGCACAGAGCAGGCGAACTACTCCCAAGTGGTACAACTCCTTCCTTCCCAAGTCTTGGTGTCAGAGCTATGTGAATAAAAACCCAATTTACAGACACAAATCGTTAATCTACACATGAAAGTCTCTGATCTTACTTAACTTTTGTCAATTTTCTTCTGGCTCAGGTAGTTATCTAACGATTATTACTTTTGTGATCCTGTCTTTTTAAATTTAGATCTTGATGTTCGCACTCCCATCTTTCTACATCCTCCTCTTGTTGTTATTACCTATGTGGGCAATGAAAGCATCCATCCTGTCCTACTCCTAGTTCCTCTCCAGCCCCATGGAGAACAATTCTTGAGAAACCAATGAGAGAGAGAATGGATAATGAGGATGACTCAGAGCTAAAGAGGGTGAGACCACAGTAATTAAATAGCCACACCGGAAAAGGAAAAAAAACACTTCTAGAATCTACAGACCCCAACCTATCTTAGTATGGTAGATACAGGCAAACAGAAATTTAAACAATTTAAAAATAACAGACTATACTCATCAAATTTTGACAAGCCTCATTGTCAATTCTATTACCGTAAAAAAGAAATCCTCTTTGCCATGCTTCTCCCAAGCACATAAGCAAATAGTCCTGTGTGTGAACAATCTATATGTTAAAGATGTGCTATGGAAAATTAAGGAAATTTCAGGGAAATATTTGAACAAAATGGTATCAATGTGCCAGAAATATTATTTCATTGCATCCTGATCCACTCTAAATTATCATCAAATATAACAAGAAGAAAGCCAGGAAAATGATGTACAATGATGATTTCAGCTCTTTTACTATTTTCACATGAGAGTGTGGTTCCTGACTGATATGAAAGCTCTCAGCATCACTGACACTCTCCCACTGGTTCATCGTATTCCGTGGGTTTCAGGAGTAGATCTCAGCCTTAGAAAATGTGCACAGCCCAAACTCACTGGTGAAGCAAGTACAATGGAACATCGGAGCTTATGATCAGCTGCCTGGAGTATGAGCAGTCCATTCAAACATAAGAGCATCCTATCCAATCTGGCAGTGATCTCACCTGATGCTTACATTTTGATTTTTCTCCAAGTGTTGTTGGATAGCAGTCAGGAGCATGAGCCATGAGTGACGTTCCTTCTATCTATCTGTCGGATTACATGGTCAACTGCAGCACCATGCTGGCATTTCACCTTAGATCTGCAAATGCTATACAGAAATGCAATGAGACCTAGGGCCCATTTGAGCTGCACCCAGACAGCACACTTGCCGATATATCTATGTTGTTAGATTTTCAATGTCTTTGTTGAAGTTGTAACACAGTAGCTCAGAAAATGAAGATTATTCTGTTTTTTAATGATTCATGAGATATGAACATCTCTGTCAAGGCCAGCATTTATTATCTTTCCTCAATTATGGGCAAGTTACCTTCTTGAGTTGTTACAGTTCATGCATGAAGGCAGTACAGTTGCTAAGGAAGGGAGTGCCAGGCTTTTTATCCAACAGTGATGAAGAGACATTGCTATGTTTCCAAGCCACAGGGGTCTGTGATTTAAGGAAATCGTGCTCCAATGCATTTGCTTCCCTTGACGTTCTAGATGTTGGAGGCTTTAGGTATGGGCGGTACTGATGAAGAAACATTCGGGAGTAGTCGTACTGAATCCTTCAGATAGTATACACACCAGTCAGAATATGCCAAATGAAGAGCGAGTGAAGGATTAAGGTTAGTTAAAGTGCCAGTTAAGCAGCTGCGTTATTTTGAATGATGTTAAACTTCAGGGTCTAGGCTGGTACTGTAATCATGCAGGCAAATGAAGAATGTTCTCTCATTCTCTTGAGCTGTGTCTTGCAGACTGTTTGAAGTGTTTGGGTGTATAAGAGGTGAGCCACTTGTCAAAAAATAACCAGCCTGTGATCTGATCTTATAACCACAGCATTTATCTGACTGATTCAGTTAAATTTCATTTAATCGTGACTCCAGGGTGCCAGTAATGAATTTAAACATAGCGATACATTTCATGTTAAGGACAGCTATTAGTTTAACTCTTCTTGTTGTTGCTCATTGTTAAATGCTAATATGGTCCAAATGTTAGATGCTGTTTACCAGCCTAAAGCCATCTGATCTAGCTGCATTTGGGCACAAATGATCCAGTATCTGTGGAGTCACTGAAAATTGTTCAATTATCAACAAATATTTCCACTTCTGATATAATGGGAGAAGGATGATGATGATGGTTAGGCTTGCCAATGGCTAGCAGCTGAGAAGTTTGGCTGTCAACAACCATAACCATTTTCCTTTGTGCTCGTCCCCAGCAGTGGAGATCTTTCCACTGATTGCCCCTTTAATATTCATTTTACTTGGGTTCCTTGATACTACACTTTGCCAAATGTCTTATCTCACTCTCACCTCATCTCTTGAAAGCAGCTCTGATATTCAGGTTTGGCTATAAAACAAAAATGAGATCTGGAGCTGAGTGATCCTGTCGGGATAACTGAGCATGAGTGACTTTGCTGACGATTGAGAGTAGGTCATCGAGGCAGTAATAGGCTGAATTGGATTTGTTCCGCTTTATTATAATCAGGGTATATCTAGGCAATTTTCCACATTATCAGGTGGATGCCAGTGTTGTAGTAGTGTTGCCAAAATGCCATTGTACATCCATTAGGAAAATGTAATCACATAATAAGAAATTATCAAAGTGAGTTTAAAACAAAACCCCAAGCAAAATATGTTGAAATCCTGTGCCTCGGTGCCAAACTAAGCAATGATTTCATTGAAATTTATTACATACTCAACCTATTCACTTTCTTTTGTTGTTCAAATCTATGTTAGTATAAAATCAATCTGACATTAACATTCAGAGCTGCATTGAGCAGCAAAGTACCAGCATCAGTCAAATCTCAGTTACATGCATGAGTGGACAGAAAGGATAAAGCTGAATCAGATCCTGATGCAAAATACATGAGAAGATGCACATCACTGCCACTCTCAGCAACAAAGGAAAATAAGTCAATTTAATAGCTATCAGTTTTCCCACAGAACAACTCTGCAACCTGTCATTTTCTGCTTACCTTTATTATAATACTTACGCTGTTCAAGTTTTCTGCATTGGAGTAGAGATCATGGCCATTTCACAAAAGCAGTTCAATACTTCACCTCATCTTCTCCTTGCTTTGATCCTATTCACTCCAAGCAAAAGAAGAAAAGTGAAGTTAACATCATAGCAGCACCATTTTATAAGCACTTGTTCATAATATTAATGAAGTTAACAGGGAGTCAAGGATGTATTTGTTAGATTGTTCTAAGAAATCACAAAACATCCAACTTTAAATTCTATACCAGCTCCCACTTTAATAATAACATTGATTTCGTTTTGTATTGTGTCAATAATGCACATGCTCAATACTTTTCTTACAGCCTGAACAGTTGGCTTATCTGTTCGAGTTAATGATTGCAGACCATTTTTCCTGTTAATTTGTTTCAGTTATATCTTTGAGTAAGCTTGTTTAGAACATTCTGTGACTGTTATATCATTTAGCTAACACGAAAAATAATGGTCTTGGATATTGATAGATTATTATTTTCACGTTATATCTTCTCAATGCCATTGATTCTCTCCTTCATTCCTATTGTCTTCAATTCCCCATACTCATATTTGTTTCTGTTTTATTTTCCCTTGTTAATGTTCCTTGTTATGTCACTCCAAACTCCAAGTTACATGCCCTGAAATTAATTTTCTCCCCTTCTCTTTTTTTGTTTCACCTGTCTTTACAAATTTCATGCACAATTGGGTTTCACAGGCCTGTTTGTTATTGTTTTGTGTAATCCATCTGCTCTCTCTTTGCACAAACCATTTAAGTTCAATACAGTAGTTTTGAAGAGAAGGTAGCCATGCTGAATTGCATCATTTTAAAAGTGGTGCAAGGAGAGAGCCCTGGAGTTAGTTCTGCACAAATCATTGAAAGACAAAGTTAAGGTTAGCAAAAAGTGAATACATGGTGCCTTGGAATTTATAAGTAGAGGAACAGAGTATAAAAGCTATGGACCAATGCAAAATCTATGTGAAACAGTAGATCTATTCCAACGGAAGTATTTTGTCCAATTTTGGGTACCACAGTTTAGGAAAAATGTGAGGGCTTTGTAGAAGGTATAGAACAGATTCACCAGATTATATCCTTAGAGCAGAGACAACTGGTAGATTAGTTAGATCGATTTAAAATACAAATAGTTCAGATAGAGTACATTGAGAGAAACTGTTTCGAATCAGAAGAAATACATTTGAGATGGTGGGAAAAGAGGGGAGGCGATGGCCGAATAATGGTATTATTGCTGGACCATTAATCCAGAGACAAAAACAAAGTTGCCAGAAAAGCTCAGAGGGTCTGACAGCAACTGTGAAGGAAAAAACAGAGTTAACGTTTTGGGTCGGTGACCATTCCTCAGAACTGATGGTGGCTGGGAAAACGTCATGGTACTTGCAGAAAATAGGGACGTGGGTGGGGTAGGGAGTAAAAGATAGGCTAAAGCAACACTTCACCTGCACTTCCCAGAATCTAGTCTACCGCATTCGCTGCTCACAGTGTGGTCTCCTCTACATTGGGGAAACGAAGTGACAACTTGATGACAGCTTTGCAGAACATCTACATTCTGCTCCACACTCTCCTGCAACCCCCACCACACCTGGCACCTTCCCCTGCAACCGCAGGAAGTGCTACACTTGCCCCCACACCTCCTCCCTCACCCCCATCCCAGGCCCCAAGATGACAATCCGCATTAAGCAGATGTTCACCTGCACATCTGCCAATGTAGTATATTGTATCCACTGTACCCAGTGTGGCTTACTCTACATTGGGGAAACCAAGTGGAGGCTTGGGGACCGCTTTGCAGAACACCTCAGCTCAGTTCGCAATAAACAACTGCACCTCCCAGTCGCGAACCATTTTAACTCCTTCTCCCATTCCTTAGACGACGTGTCCATTATGGGCCTCCTGCAGTGCCACAATGAAGCCACCCAAAGTTTGCAGGAACAGCAACTCATATTCCACTTGGGAACCCTGCAGCCCAATGGTATCAATGTGGACTTCACAAGCTTCAAAATCTCCCCCTCCCCTACTGCATCCCAAAACCAGCCCAGTTCATCCCCTCCCCCCCACTGCATCACCAAACCAGCCTAGCTCGTCCCCGCCTCCCTAACCTGTTCTTCCTCTCACCTATCCCTTCCTCCCACGTCAAGCCGCATCTCCATTTCCCACCTACCAACCTCATCCCACCTCCTCGACCTGTCTGTCCTCCCCAGACTGACCTATCACCTCTCCATCTATACGCTCCTCCCCACCTATCTTCTCCTCTATCCATCTTAGGTCCACCTCCCCCTCTCTCCCTATTTATTCCAGAACCCTCTCCCCATCCCCCTCACTGATGAAGGGTCTAGGGCGAAACATCAGCTTTTGTGCTCCTGAGATACTGCTTGGCCTGCTGTGTTCATCCAGCTCCACACTTTGTTATCCTGACCTACCTATTGCCTGCCTCTTTAATGCACCACCCTGCTCCCTGGCCAACATCTCTGTCTCTGACTTGCTGTGGAGTTCCAGTGATGCCCAACGCAAGTTGGAGGAACAACACCTCATTTTCCACATAGGGACCCTACAGCCCTCTGGCTTCAATATTGAGTTCCATAATTTTAGGACCTAAACTCTCCCATGTCCTAGTCCCCTACCCTACACACCAGGCCTTGTTACCACATAGCCTGCCATTACACCCCCCCCATTGTTAGTCACTAACAGTCCCCATTAACAACTATTCACCTCCCAGACTGATCGTTAGCAATTCCTTTGCCTGTCCAACTGTCTTTCTCTCCCTTTGGGCTCTATCCCATCATTTAGTCCCTACCACACCCACCTCCCTATTTTCTTCATATAAACTGACATTTTCCCAGCCATCATCAGTTCAGAGGAAGGTTCACTGGTCCTGAAACAGTAACTCTGTTTTCTCCTTCACAGATGCTGTCAGACCTGCTGAGCTTTTCCAGCAACTTTGTTTTTGTTCCTGATTTACAGCATCCACAGGTTCTTTCAGTTTTTATTAATCCGGAGACGTGGGTTCAGATCCCACTATGGCAGATGGTAGAATTTGAATTCAAAAAAAATCTAGAATTAAGAGTCTAATGATGACCATGAATCTATTGTCAATTATCTGGAAAAAAAACATTTGGTTCACTAATGTCCTTTAGGGAACGAATCCTTACCTGGCCTGGCCTACATGTGACTCCGGACTCACAACAATGTGGTTGACGCTGAATTGTTCCCTAGGTATGGCTAATAATGGCCCACATCCTGTGAATGAATAATAAAAAAAAACTAGAGGTGACATATTAAAAGGCTTATTTGAACACTTAACAGATTTAAAATATACTGGCTGAAATAGTCTCCCACTTAAGACCTTGGAAGAATTTATTCTCACACTGTTCTGAAGGAGTGTTGTGCAGGACTCAAAATGTTCATCCTCAGTTTCTTTCGCCACAGATGCTGCCAGATTTGATAAGTTACTCCAGCATTTTCTTTGTTTACTTAGGAGTTTCTTCTCTCAGGGAGAGTTGGAGAATTTGGAACCGTTTTGCACAGAAAGCAAGAGAGGCTGGATCATTGAATATATTCAAGTCTGAGTTAAGCAGATTTTTCATCTGCAAGTCAATGGATTTATGAAAGTTTAAGACCACAGTCAGGCTTGCTGTTATCTTGTTGAATGATTGAGCAGGCTCGAGGGGCCATCAGTTTATTCCTGCTTCTGCTTCTTATGATTGTACGAGTGGGACAGTGGATTGTTCTTCCAAAGAATTCTGTGCAGCTCTATTTTATGATTCAACAACATTATGGTGGACAATAGTTAATTAGTCCAGGATTGGTCCACAAGAAGGAATACAGCCAAATAAAAACATAAAATTGCATTGCTAAAATACCAAATAATTGGAATTAGAGAATGAAAGCAGAGAAAGTAGCTGAAGCAAGTATTTGAAGTAGTTGGGAAAAAAAATGCATCTAAAGTTGTATTTTCAAGATACAGTACAGGAACAGAGAAGGCTGTTGCACCATAAAGTTAATACCAGCTGATTTCCCTTTCAACTAAACTGCTGGGATTTTTCAGGCGTGATCCTAATGAATTATTTATGGTAACTCCTGGCATAGATCAAGTCTGGTGGTGAAGGAGAGAGTGCAGAAAATTGCTCACATCAGCAGCCCTTAAAGGGCACTACCAACATTTAAAGGAATACAGATACTTACAGCTAAGGACATGTGTGAACCATTCCAAATGTTAGAAAACTATGCAATATCTTGAAAGTACAAGGAAATCTTGAACACTTTGACAGTCCTGAATTAGGGAAGTGGACATCTCTAAACAAAGATTTCTTGCCTTTTAGAATAAATTCAAGGAAAATTGGATATCGGAATACAAAATTCTGAGGGAGAAAAGCTTAACATTTTCAGAATTCCTTAATTAGGAATAAAAATAGCTGACAGATAAAATAGATGTGAGCATGCACATGGGCATACAATGGAGATGGAGCAGTCCAGCACCTGAATCATCTATCTGATGACTGGTTACGTATAATACTGCTGCATGAAGTGACTGCAGGAATGTTAGCCTGTACAACATTCTGGATTCTTTTTTGGAAGGTTAACAAAGTGGGAAATCTAACAGGATTAGGAGAGTGGACCTGCAACTGAAGGGCAGCAACAGTGAGAGATAACAAGACAACAAAATGTGAGGCTGGATGAACACAGCAGGCCCAGGAGCATCTCAGGAGCACAAAAGCTGACGTTTCAGGCCTAGACCCTTCAACAGAGAGGGGGATGGGGTGAGGGTTCTGGAATAAATAGGGAGAGAGGGGGAGACGGACCGAAGATGGAGAGAAAAGAAGATAGGTGGAGAGAGTATATGTGGGGAGGTAGGGAGGGGATAGGTCAGTCCAGGGAAGACGGACAGGTCAAGGAGGTGGGATGAGGTTAGTAGGTAGATGGGGGTGCGGCTTGGGGTGGGAGGAAGGGATGGGTGAGAGGAAGAACAGGTTAGGGAGGCAGAGACAGGTTGGACTGGTTTTGGGATGCACAGGGTGGAGGGGAAGAGCTGGGTTGGTTGTGTGGTGCAGTGGGGGGACGGGGCAAACTGGGCTGGTTTAGGGATGTAGTTGGGGAAGGGGAACCCTGCAGCCTAATGGTATCAATGTGGACTTCACCAGTTTCAAAATCTCCCCTTCCCCAACTGCATCCCTAAACCAGCCCAGTTCGTCCCCTCCCCCCACTGCACCACACAACCAGCCCAGCTCTTCCCCTCCACCCTGTGCATCCCAAAACCAGTCCAACCTGTCTCCGCCTCCCTAACCTGTTCTTCCTCTCACCCATCCCTTCCTCCCACCCCAAGCCGCACCCCCATCTACCTACTAACCTCATCCCACCTCCTTGACCTGTCCGTCTTCCCTGGACTGACCTATCCCCTCTCTACCTTCCCACCTATACTCTCTCCACCTATCTTCTTTTCTCTCCATCTTCGGTCCGTCTCCCCCTCTCTCCCTATTTATTCCAGAACCCTCATCCCATCCCCCTCTCTGATGAAGGGTCTAGGCCCGAAACGTCAGCTTTTGTGCTCCTGAGATGCTGCTTGGCCTGCTGTGTTCATCCAGCCTCACATTTTGTTGTCTTGGGTTCTCCAGCATCTGCAGTTCCCATTATCAGTGAGAGATAACAACTGGCTACAGAGAACCCATTTAGTTGGTTTCTACCAGTTAGAGCTGAAATCTGACATTATAGGAAAACAGAAAGATTAAAACATGCAAGTTTATACAGCTGAAGATTACAATTAGGAAATTAACTTTTAAAATCCAGTGTAATTAATTAAATAGAATACAGATGGCTGGGAAGGTGATACGTTGCAGCTCTCATATGTGGGAGCTGGCAAGTGGGTATGATTCGTTCAACATTTTTGGCACATGTGGGCTGCTCAAGCAATGTGAGCTCATGGTTGACCAGATGGAGTCTAAGCAATGGACACGGCAACACATCAGATAGTGAAGAGTTACATGGACATTATGTTTCAGGAGGCAGTCACAACCCAAATTTTAATTACATCATATTTGTTATGTGGTCAGATACAGGAGAATGAGACTGTGAGTTAGGCAGATATTGAGATCAAGAATGTAGCTTTGGTGAAACCTCAGCCAGTACATTTCTTCCAAAGGATGAGACTCTTGCTAGACTATTGGGTGGAAAACCACTAATGTGTTATCACTGTTCAAGAAAATATGAAGCAGGAAACTATAAGTCAATTAGCCTAACATCTGCTGCTGGGAAAATGGTCAAGCCTATTATTAAGAAAGATGTAACAGGGCGTTGAGAAAAGCTTAACCCAATCAAAAAAGTCAACATAGTTTTGAGAAAGGGAAATCATGCTTGGCAAATGTTTTTGCATTCTTCGAGGGTATAACAGGCAAAGTTAATAAAAGGTACTTTATAATGTAATGCATTTGGATATCAGAAGAGAGTTGGTAAGGTGCCACATGACAGCTCATTACATTAGACAGGAGCTCAGAGAATTGGAGACATCATGAATTGAGGATTAGTTAAACAGAGATGACAGATTTGGGTTTTCAGGTTGTAATGGGTTAACTAGCAATGTATCACGAGGATGAGTCTTAGGGCTTCAATTATTATTGTCAAAATCAATGACTTGAAGGAGGGGATAGAGTGTGTGATATGCCCATATTTGAGGATGATGTAAAAATAGGTGGGAGAACATATTGAGATGGGAGCATAAGTAATCTGCAAGTACATATAGGTAGGTTGAGTGAATGGGAAGAGACTTGGAAGATGGACTTTAAAAAAAACCTGTGAAGAATGCATCCAAAGGCAGACTATTATTTAAGTGAAGTGAAATTCTAAAAAAAGAAGTGAACAGCACGTAGAAATCTGAATGTTCTCGTTCATGAAACACAAAATGTTAGCATGCAGTGCAACAAGTAATTAATAAGGCAAATGGCATTTTGTCCTTTATTGTTGAGAAGTTGTATTTTAAAAATAGGGAAGTTTTTTTACAACTGTATCGATTGCTCCTGAGGCAAAACCTGGAGTTCTGTTGCAATTCTGGTCTGCATATTTAAGAATGGCCATATTGGTATTGGAAGTGCTTCAAAACAGATTCACTGGACTGATTCTTGAGATGAGGTTGTTGATTTCTCAATAAAGGCTAAACAGTTTAGTCAGTTGTTCATTATCATTTCGAAGAATGAGAGATGATCTTATTGAATTATGCAAGATTCCCTCGAGGCTTGACAGGGTAGGTGTGGAGGAAATGTTTCCACCAGTTGGGGGAATCTTGGACCAAGGGTCATTGTTACAGAATAAGGGAACACTCATTTAAAATTGAGATGTGAAGGAATTTATTCTCTCAGAGGGTCGTAAATATCTTGAATTTTCTACCCCAAAGAGTTGTGGAGCATAAGCACACAGTATTTAAAGAGGACACAGATAGATTTTTGAAATACTGAAGGGTTGAGGTCTATGAGGAGACATGAAAAAGTAGTTAATACCTGGAAAGATCAGTCATGATGTTATCGAATGGTGGGGAAGGTTTGAGGGGCTGAATGGACTACCCATGCTTCTATTTGCTGTTCTTAAGAAAGAGATGGCCTCTAAGGGCAGATGTTTTATCTGACATAGAATAATGGCAGGTATAACTATCAAAGTAACCCAAGAGTAATACATTTCAGGTGGGTGATGAAATTATCCATTGTATTAATTCTTGTTCATTCTGATAGGAGAATTTTCCCAGTTCTTGAACCACCCAGGGAATAGCAAGACAGTTGTGAAAATACATTGAGAATGGAATGATGAGATTCTCAATGTTAAATAAAAGAAGTCCGGGTTTCTGCATCACATATCAGTGGTATGGAGTAACAAAAGTTTTTCCCTTATACTCACATCTCATTGTTACTTAATATTGCCTCATTTCTAATCAGGTTGCTGTTCTCCCAGGAAACAGAGAGAAACTAGATAGCAGCATTGCCAACATGGAAGTCTGAGCAGTTACCTGGCAGCTGCAGATTGCTGGTAACTTCTTGGGAATCCATCTTAGCCAGCATTCCCCAAACCCTCAGGCATGTTCCAGGGGCAGCAACCATTTGCACCCTCTGTCAACAGATTTTGGCACCAGCACAACACTAACTTCACCGCACGTCTCCTGTTCATATATAGTACAGTTATCTATCTCAATACTGCACTTTGAAATACACTGACATCTTTCATCATTATGGTTTGTTCCATGCTGATACGCAGACAAAGGCAGTTACCAATTCCATGCATCTGAGCAGGGTATATCTCAGGGCTCTTTGCTTGCTTTCTTGGCACTAACTCATTTTGCACTGACTTGGATGCTCACAGTATCTCTGCCTTGCCTTTCCTTGCCTTCTTGCACTTCATTTTGAACATACAGTCTCACAGTGGTTCTGTCTGTGCCAGTAAATTGGCTAACATTGCAGATGATTGATAGCCTGGAAAGTGGAAAAACATTATAATGTCATTCCTATGGCATATGCTGACTCAGGTAAGAACTGCTTATTCGGTCTACACTGGACAGGGAGGCTGCAGATCCAATTGTGTATTGCTCATTGTCACTGGCAGGAGCATGTACTATGCCTGCAAAGCTGTTTGATAGCCAGATATAAGTTGGAGCACTCATGTTTGAAAATCCCCCTGCCAAACTTCTGCTTAGTGTAGAACTTTCAGTAAGTTACCAAGATTAGTAAAACAGACAAAATTACCAGGTTACACTGGAGACATGTTAATGTCAGAAATTTATGTTCTTTTCTGCCTTCATTTAGAATGTCTTGCAATATTTTATATCTTGCCTACCTTGTTCATATTCTTTTTAATTTAGCTCTTGTGGGAGACTGATAGCTTGCTATCTTAGTTAATAGCTGTTGGATCTCATCAAGGCCTACTTGGCCTCTTTGAAAAGCAATTAGATTAGGTATTGCTTCCAATATGTAAAATATCAACTTTAGCATCTTAGGCATTTTAAGCTATATCTTATATTCTCCCAACCCATTCACTCTACATGTAACCTAAATATTTCTTAGGAAGTTATTTCCATGCACAATTGCCAATGATGGGGAGAGTTGTTGTAAGGCATCCCTGAGACAGACCACAATCAAGAGATCAATTTGTAAGCAGCTTCAATGGAGCAACAAAGTTGTGAGTCATTTCTTGCACAGGTAGGACTTTGATCTACACGTTCTGCTGAAAGATTGAGCCCCAATGTAGTGATTGCAACAAGATCAGCCAGGTGGACTTCGTAGAATATGAGTTCCCTGATTGGGGATGTTAATCTGGTCCACTTGGGGAGCCCTGGCTAACAGATATAAACAGGAGCATCAGAGTTTATGTTCACTGTGAGAGCTGACTCTGAGGATGCTGGAGCAGTATTAAGGTCTGCCTCAGGTCACCATTTATCTAAATGACATGCTAATAAATGGGAAGACCAATAAGGAGCACTTAGAGAACTTGGACCTTGTCTTTAGACATTTCTCCCAGGTGGTCGTATGGCTTTGATCTGAGAAATGTATTTTCTAGGCATTCAAAGTGATCTATTTGAGCTGCAGAGTCAACAAGATCGGGTTTCACATATTGGAAGATAATGTGAGGGCAATCACAGGGATCCTGGCTCTCCTGCCTGTACTGGAGCTAGGGTCATTTCTTGGCCTAGTGGATTATTACAGAAAGTTTGGACATAATCTGGTCTCTGTGTGGCACCTTTACATCAACTCTTAAAAAAGGATCAGCCCTGGAAATGATCATGTAGCCAAGCCATAGCTTTCAGGGAAGTAAAGAAACAGCTGTCACCCTCCCAGTTGTTGGCACACTATGATCCCAAGTGAAGTCCGGAACTGACATGCACTGCCTCCCTATATGGCATTTGGGTGGTATTAGCTCATAGGTGATTGAATGCAGAGGAATGCTCATTAGCATATGCACCCAGGACTTTAGCTAATACACAGTGTAAATATGCACAGTTAGAGAAGGAAAGTTTGGTGGTCATAATTGGAGTCTGGAAATTCCACCAATACCCACCAATCCATTTTTTGCAGCAGCAGCAGGAGCAGTGAGAGCGAGGACTGGGGGCTGCCGGGAGGTAAGTTTCCCAGTTAAAAACTTACCTCGTGCAATCAGCGGCCTCCATTTTTTGCAGTGGCAGCACGGGAGCGGTGAGAGCGAGGACCAGGGAAGGTACAATTTTTTTTCATTTCATTTATCTATTATTTGATATTACAGTAGGACTAAGTTAAACTTAAGAATAAAATTGGCAGGAGGTCCCAGAGCCATATAATGCTTCTCTTGCTCAATGTGGGAGGTCAGGGATGTGGCTGATGTCCTGGACACTTACCCGTGCAAGAAATGTGTCCAGCTGCAGCTCCTGTTAGACCACACGACGGCTCTGGAGTTGCGGTGGACTCACTTTGGAGCATCTGCCATGCTGAGGAAGTTGTGGATAGCACGTTCAGCAATTGGTCACACCTCAGATTGGGATTGCTGAGGGAGAAACGGAATGGGTGACCAAAAGGTAGAGAAGAAGCAGGAAGGCAGTGCAGGTGTCCCCTGCGGTCATCTCCCTCCAAAACAGGTATTCCGTTTTGGATACTGTTGGGGGAGATGGCTCACCAGGGGAAGGTAGCAGTAGCCAGGTTCATGGCACCGTGGCTGGCTCTGCTGTACAGAAGGGCAGGAAAAAGAGTGGAAGGGCTATAGTCATTGAGGATTCGATTGTAAGGGGAATAGAATAGGCGGTTCTGTGGTCGAAAATGAAGCTCCGGAATAGTATGTTGCCTCCTACGTGCACAGGTCAGGGATGTCTCAGATCGAGTGCAGGACATTCTGAAGGGGGAGGGTGAACAGCCAACTGCTGTGGTGCATAGAAGCACCAGTGATATAGGTAAATAACAGCATGAGGTCCTACATGCAGAATCTAGGGAGTTAGGAGCCAAGTTAAAAAAAGTAGGACCTCAGACAAAGTAATCTCAAGATTGCACCCAGTGCCACCTGCTAGTCAGTGCAGAAATGAAAGAATAGGCAGGATAAATGAGTGGCTTGAGAAATGGTGCAGGAGGGACGGGTTCAGATTTTTGGGACATTGGGACAGGTTCTGGGGGAGGTAGGACTATTACCAATCGGACAGTCTACACCTGGGCAAGACCGGAACCAACGCCCTAGGGGCTGCTTTTGCTAATGCTTTTGGGGAGGGTTTAAACTAATGTGGCAGAGGGATGGGAACCAAATGAGGAGGTTAGTGGACGTGAGAAGGTAGTAACTAAAGCCTGCAAGGAACTAAACAATGAAGTCAGTGTGACTCAGTGTTTAGAGCAGGCAGAGAGGAGATGATAAACGCAAAGGTACAGGCGGTCTCAGGTTCATTTGTTTTAATGTGAGAAGTGTAGTAGGTAAGGCAAATGAACTTAAGGCTCGGATTAATACCTGTGGTCTAACAAGAGCTGCAGGCTTCGAGATCCGAAGGGCCTGTTCCTGTGCTGTAATTCTCTTTGTACTTTATTCTTAATACCTTTATGGATGCAAATTTGTAATAATAAGGGATCATAGACCCCTGCTAGATGCACTTAAAGAGGACTAGGCAGTGCTCCCCATAGCTTCAGGCTAAATTCAGCAGTGGGTTCTAATACAAACCATGTATAAGTACAACTTAGAACACTGTCTGGGGGTTAGAGTGGCAAATGTGGGTGCACTGAGCTGCTTCCTATTAGCTGATACACCACCAGTGGTACTGCCACTGGAAGAGCCCACAATGGTTTTAATTCTTCTCGACATATTTACAGCTGGAGACTTTAGCTATGGAGAGATTGAATAGACTGGTGTTGCTTCACTCGAAGTAGAGGAGACCGAGGGAGGAGTATGACTGAGATGTATAAAATGAGGGGGCATAGACAATGTGGATAGGAAGGTACTTCTGCCCTTGGTCGCAGGATCAATGACTAAGAGGCACTGATTTAAGATAAACGGCTAGAAATTTATGGGATGTGAGGAAATGCTTTTCACCAAGAGGATTCACTGCTGGTAGGGTGGTAGAGGCCGAAACACTCGTAACATTTAAGAGATATTTAAAAGTGCCAGAAGATGGGATTAGAGCAGTTAGATGATTATTTTTAACTGGTGCAGACCAAAGGGTCTTTTCATGTGCTGGAGCTCTATATGAATATGAAAGATAGGCAATTTGTGATAGTGGGAAGTGCGGAACTATCAATTTATCATTCAGCAAAGGACTGGACATATCACAGTCTGGCATATTGCCAAATCAACCTTAGAGTTGCAGTATGTGCCAGCAGCTTATGTGGCAAAATATACTTCAAGCAAATAGAGATGTGTGAATGTTGAAGGGGAAGAGTCCTTCCTGGGCTTGAAGAGGGACGACAGTCAATTAGGCTGTACCTAATTGTACCATGGTCAGTCAAAGGACTCGTCTGATGAAGCTACAGGGGTTAGTCCTGCAGATCAAGTGCAAGCAGAAAACGGATGACATGTAGATCAGTCCAGGTCATGTGGGAACATCCGTACAGGGCATGGATCAGATTTTCTTTCTACTATAAGACAAACAGAAGGATTGAATATGATGGAAGTAAATGCAAGAGCAGACAGCTGGGGAGCTAGTGAGTTCTCCCCAGTGATTAAAAAGGCAGAGAAGAGTCTATTAGACATTACAGTTTGAAAGGTTGAGGTGAAGTTAGTAATCCTTTCCTCTGAGACATTTTCAGAGTCGAATACTGCAGGTTGAGAGGTAGTTCTTGTCTTATAGCATCTGAAAGGGTGTGCAATTGGGCATTAAAGTACAAGAAATGTGTGGGAAGATCTCTGTGCTTACAACCACTTCTGCATGAAGTGGCCATGAGATTCTCTGAGAAACATAATTAATGAGGCAAAAATGAGATTGCATGAAAAAAATTGCTCTGGGCGATGTGAACTAGACACCATCAAATATATTTAACTACCAAGGGGAAAATTCAACTCCTCCTCCCTCACTTCTCAGGAAGACTGCATATCCCTCCCAATTTGCCAAGTTGAAAAGCAGACCCATTTCTGAAGAAGGGTGTAGACCCCAAAATATCAGCTTTCTCGCTCCTCTGATGCTGCTTGGCCTGCTGTGTTCATCCAGCTCTACACGTGGTTATCTCAGATTCTCCAGCATCGGTTGTTCCCACTATCCCAGAAATGAACTTACGTGGCTAAGCCAGGTATATTTAAATGACAATATTCACCAGAATTCGCCAAACAAATTATTCTTTCTACCCGCAACTATTTCTTCCAGTTGTGACCATGCTTTATGAAGATTGGACGCCAAAGTGGATGCCATGCAAATGTGAGAGAAGACGTGGATCTCAAACAGCCCAGATGGTCAACAAGGTGGCAAGCCTCATCTTCAAAAGCATGTACTATTGGACAAGAACTGTCACGACTCTACAATTTTTAAAAATTAGATGAATCTGAACCTATTCTTGATGAACTAAGTGCAGGCTTTACAAACATATTTTTAGTAGCTCACCCCATTTTCCCAAATACATCTGTCATTGTACGTAACTTTTCCCATTTGACAGACTCTAAGTTTTCTGAGATTGCAGTCCTCCCTCAGTCACTCATTTCTGTTTTTGGTTGGCATGCCTTCCTCCCTCCTTTAATGAAGAGAAGATAAGAACACAGGAAAGTGATTAATTGAGGGATTTTCAATAAGTGATTATACATTATGTGATTATGAATTTGAGGGAAGAAAGTGTTTCATCTCCTTAAAATAAAGTTGCTTGATGATCAGCAGACCCACTTGTTGTTGAGACAGTGGGTTGAGAGTGTGGTATTGAGTGAAAGAGGTGATTGACTGTTTGACCTTAAGACTATAAGACAATAAGAAATAGGAGCAAAATTAGCTATTCGACCCATCAAGTCTGCTCTGCCATATGATTATGGTTGATACGTTTCTCAATCCCATTCTCTTGCCTTCTTCTTTGATCCTCTTACTAATCAAGAAAGCTATCTACCTCTGTCTTAAATACACTCAGTGACTTGGTTTCCACAGTCCTCTGTGGTAATGCATTCCACAAATTCATCACCCTCTGGCTGAAGAAATTCCTCCTCATTTCAGTTCTAAAGGATCATTGCTTTACTCTGATTCTGTGCCATCTACTAGTGAAAACATCTTCTCCATGTCTACTTTATACATGCTTCTCAGTATCCTGTACATTTCAATCAAACCCTGCCCCCCACCCACACCCACGACACCCCCATCCTTCTAACCTCTATTGACTGCAGACCCAGAGTCCTCAACCATTCCTCATATGACAAGCCCTCCATTCCTGGGATCACACTTGTTAACCTACTCTGGACCTGTCTAATACCGGCACATTCTTCTTTATACATGGGGTCCAAAACTGCTCACAATATTCCAAACGTGGTCTGATCAAAGCCTAATACAGCTTCAGCAGTACATCCCTGCTCTTGTATTCTAGCCCTCTCAAAATGAACGTTAACATTGCATTTGTCTTCTGAACTGCCAATCGAACCTGCATGATAATATTCAAACAACCCTGAACTGGAACTCTTAAGTCCCTTGGAGAAGTTGCCTTTAGCTAAAGTGAATATTCCTGTTATACTGTTTGCTGAGGGAGAGATAGCACAACAGGAAGTTATGTGAGTGGTGTAGTTTGAGTTGCCAAGTGTATGTGTTCACCACAAAGCCTTAGCTTGACTAGTCATATGTGGTTATTGAATTATTGGCAATGGTGGGAGCTACACTGTCTGCCTCTCCTAGAATTCCCCAGAATGGTGTCACCTACATTCTAATATCATGAATATGGCAATCCTGATTTACTATTCTCAATGTACACTGTGGTCCCTTATGACCAGAAAACAGCATCCGCCCAAAAAAATGTATGACATCTGCAGTGGCAAGTTATACAGAAAGACTGCGTTTAGTCATAATGTCACATTGAACTGACTGTAATGCACAAGTTCAGTAAAACTAAGTCCCCCAAGGGTCAAGATTTGATTTAAATTTCAACATAGTAGTAATTGAAATCCTTGGTACAGTTAATACTCTTTTGAAGTTGAATATTTTTAAATGCAGAAAAAACTAAGTTAATATTTTGCTGGAGTGCCCATCAGCCATGTCCTGACACTGTATAAGTAACCACCTGGCTGGAAAGGGTCTATACCCAGGGAACACAAACACAGAATAAGGGACAAACATTTAGGACTGAGATAAAGAGCAAGTTCTTAACACAGAGTGTAGTGAATTTTTGAAATTCTCTACCCTAGAGTGCTGTGAAAATGTTCAAAACCAAAATTAAAAACAAGCACAGATTATGGTGATAGTGCAGAACAATTATGCTGAAATAGAAGATCATTCCTGATTGCATTGAATGCTGGGCTGGGTTCAAACAGCTAAATGCCCCTATTTCTTAGGTTTTTATGATTAAAAGTACAGAACCAACCTTATGCAACTTCAAAATTAAAATGATTTCTGGAGGTATGTTTTTACTATATCTGAATTGAGTATTTAGACTCTAGCATTACTTTCTCTGATACTCTCTACAAACTTCACGAAACATATTATTTTTCAATTTCTCAATGACACAATGAGGTTAAGTTTATTAACAAACCAATCTTCTATGAACTATTTTTAGTTTTCCTGTTACTCCAATTCCTTAATGGACATACTTGTGCCATTAAAACATTTGTTGTGTGCAAAAATACTTCTTTTAAATATTTCTGGGGACTCTGCTGTATTTCCCCTGCAAAGGCACAGATTGTATTATCAGCAATTAGATTTCATTTTGTTCCCCATAATGTGTGTGTGTGTTTTTAACTGAATAGCGCTATTTGTGTTTGATCGATGGGGTGTGTTATTGATTGCATTGGAAATCAAGTAGCCCCAAGTCTGCCATGCATACTTACTGCATTATCCCCTTCATGGCTTATTTAAAGTGAGGTTGTATGCCTGAAAGCAAGATTACAATTCTCTGCTTCACTATTTTTTTCATAGAAGGATGCTGAGAAAAATATCTGGCTTCTAGAAGTTATGTCCTCATATTTCTAACATCTCCTTGGAGATGCTGGTGCACAAAGTCAGGGCAAAGAAGAAGGTTGCCTTTTCCAGCAGCCATAAAAACATGTCTAAATCCACTATAGATTAGATTAGATTCCCTACAGTGTGGAAACTGGGCCTTTGGCCCAACGAGTCCACACTGCCCCTTGAAGCATCCCACCCAAACCCATCCCCCTATAACCCACACACACCTGAAACACTACAGGCAATTTAGCATGGCCAATCCACTTAAGCCTGCACATCTTTGGATTGTGGGAGGAAACCGGAGCACCCAGAGGAACCCATGCAGACACGGGGAGAATGTGCAAACTCTGCACAGACAGTCGCCTGAGGCTGGAATTGAACCTGGGTCCCTGGCGCTGTGAGGCTGCAATGCTAACCACTGAGCCACCGTGCCACCCCCTATACAGTGGGAATGGACAGAAATGCCTCCAACATTACCTGCAGGTCCTCAGTTTGATGAGCTTAGAAGAGTAATGAAGATAAGCACAGCACTCCACTTCACCATTTGATCTACAGAACCTCACAACAATCTTTCACCTCTCCCCTCAATGCCTTCTCCCCTTCTCAGATCCTCCCTTTGCTGTATAATCAACTCCTCACATCACTTATTCCTCACTCATATTGACACACTTACCTTCACATTTATTATACCCCCTTCCCCGTTCCATCCTGTTTCTTCAACACTTCTGTACACACATAGGCCATAAGATCCAAGTTGTCAGTTTAAATAACTACTCACAAAGTCTATCTCTCTTCTTGCAGAATGAAACAACACACGATGTAAGGAACATCTTAAAGACCATGTGGTAGTTGTTGTTTAGTGGTTAGACACTCAAGGTATTGGGGCCACATGTGAAGAAACACTGAGTGCCAGTGAGCAGATGATGATAGCAGGAGCAGCCCAGAAAATAACTTAGCTTCTTAGCCAAGAGTTGTCTTGTACAAAAACATAAAATAAAAAGTAAACCAAATGAGTGAATGTATATTACCAAGTCAGTCATATTAAGCAGAGAAATTCAAAGAGATTTAAGCAAGTTCATGTAATTAATAAATGGTGCAACATTAAAGATGTACTCACTCTTAGTGCAAAGTCCAATGTCTTCATCTTTACAATATACATTACTTGTAATATTTTGAATCTATTGTGAATCGGGGAAGAATATTAGTACCTAGTGTTTAGCTATGATAATACCCTAAAGCCAATACTACCCGACTCACCTCTCTTTATGATACAAGGTATAGGAATATCTCCCAGGACTATTAGGCAAAATATATTGGTAACTATACTTTGCTCTTATTACTAGCCTGGAAGTAGTGATCTCCATTATTCAAATATAGGTCGCGACAGTATCTGCCACTCATCGTTAATCATGTTGGGTATTTTATATTTAATGAATTCTAATATGTTGATGCTTACCATATTTATTTATGAGGTTATATCAATATTTCCAAAATCATCTTCAAAACATTGTTACAAAACTGTGCTGTTCTGTAATAATGCACAAATACGTAACATAGTTATTGGAAAAATTCACTTCATGCTATTTTAGTGGTGGTGTTAATCCCATTTATTGGAAGAAAAAGTTTCAGATGAATGCATTGAGCGTTCATATATTCATATCTCATGTCAGAATTTCAAGGTCACTGGATTTAGTGATATATTTTTCTCAGGTTTCTGTTTGAATCAGATAAAACTATAGCTGGAGAAAAACAGGAAGAACTAATCTCGACAGCTCAATACATTTACAAACTACGGGTCATGGCATTGCCTCACTGAAAAGTAACAAATTATCATCAATAATATGTCTACGTCTCAACCACTTGGTGAATTCTGCATAACTAGTGAAATAACCGGCAGATTCAAACATTAAAGAGACCACACATTGATACTTAAACAGAAATAGTATGTGTTTCAAGTGAAGATAATTATACTTAACAAAATTCAAAATTATGCAGTCACTTGTACAATCTTAATAACCAGTATTATGACAAAAATCTACAAAGGCTTCCCTTCCCCTTACTGATGGTATAAATCCACCTTTCTTAGAATGTTCAATAAATATAAAAATATTTGCATGGTGAAGATTTTTTTTCCTTGCATCTGAATTCTGACCTGATCTTCATTTAACTCTCCTCCTTCAAACACTGTACATTCTGCCTCAAAGCATTTGAACACAGAACTGTAATCCTGCTACTTTGGGAGTGTTTGTTGAATGAAGTAAACCAATATTGAAATCTTTACTGACTCATTGAATTATTCAGTTGTTATGCTTTTGTTGTGCTACATATTCATGATAATCAGTTAAATAATGTTTGTTTCTCCATTTTAAACATATTCACCTCTGGTTTACGTACAAATTATTATTTGTGAGATTATTGTACAATGCTTGATGCATTCGTAAGACATTGTTGTGACAATATAGCAAACAAATAGATGTCACAAATGGAAATCTACATTTGTCAGCAAATACTTGATTGAATGTGCACCTTTGTGTGCTATCTCCAAGATATTTAGTTAAGTATTTTGCATATTTTTTGTTTATCGTTCTTGGGTCACTCAACATTGTGCTTTATTCACTGACTTAAACTGCCGGCAGCAGTTGATGGAATTCTTGAACTGGTTAATTGAAAGTGCTAATAACAATATGTACCAAGTTTCCCTTTATTGTTGACCTCTCATAATCAGCTGAGATCAGGAACTTTTAAGATGGAGGACAAATACTTGCTCTGTAATGATGTAGCACAGTATCAGTATACGTATTTCAGTGAATTTTTTTCAAAGCTGTATTAATAATGGGATTTCTTTGTTTTCCTAATGCAAATACAATTATCAACTGGATTTAATGATTGTGTATAGGTTTGTAATATTACACGCTCACAGTGTCTTCAAAAAGCAAATATTTACTGGATGTGAGTTTGCTCGCTGAGCTGGAAGGTTAGTTTTCAGACGTTTTGTCACCATTCTAGGTAACATCATCAGTGAGCCTCCTACGAAGTGCTGGTGTTATGTCCCGCTTTTTATTTATCTGGTTAGGTTTCCTTGGGTTGGTGATGTCATTTCCTGTTCTTTTTCTCAGGGGATGGTAGATTGGCTCCAAATCAATGTATTTGTTGATGGAGTTCCAGTTGGAATGCCGTGCTTCTAGGAATTCTCGTGTATGTCTCTGTTTGGCTTGTCCTAGGATGGATGTGTTGTCCCAATCAAAGTGGTGTCCTTCCTTATCTGTATGTAAGGATACGAATGATAGTGGGTCATGTCGTTTTGTGGCTAGTTGATGTTCATGTATCCTGGTGGCTAGCTTTCTGCCAGTTTGTCCAATGTAGTGTTTGTCACAGTTCTTGCAAGGTACCTTACAAGAACTGTGACAAACACTACATTGGACAAACTGGCAGAAAGCTAGCCACCAGGATACATGAACATCAACTAGCCACAAAACGACATGACCCACTATCACTCGTATCCTTACATACAGATAAGGAAGGACACCACTTTGATTGGGACAACACATCCGTCCTTAGACAAGCCAAACAGAGACATGCATGAGAATTCCTAGAAGCACGGCATTCCAACCGGAACTCCATCAACAAACACATTGATTTGGAGCCAATCTACCATCCCCTGAGAAAAAGAACAGGAAATGACATCACCAACACAGGAAATGACATCACCAATCCAAGGAAACCTAACCAGATAAATAGAAAGCGGGACATAACACTAGCACTTCGTCGGAGGCTCACTGATGATGTTACCTAGAATGGTGATGAAACATCTGAAAACTAACCTTCCAGCTCAGCGAGCAAACTCATATCCAGAACCTCAACCTGAGCTACAAATCTTCTCAAAACTCGCTAACAAATATTTACGTTATTTAGGCCTTGTGTCCTTGGTTTAATTCTTCACAGTCTGGTAGCTGCCAACAACTTCTTGTTCTTTAATATGAGCAGCTCAAGACAAATCAGATTGAGTTAAAAGCTTGCTGTTCATTCTAAGTTATCACTCTAGAGTGGGAATAATTTGTAAAGATCATTCTCACTTAAATTGAACCTTAATGAGTAGCTGCTTTTATGTATTTATCATGGTATCTCTAATTGACATTGATACCTCATCTACGATAAACTAATGAATATTTAAACTACTGTGCCAAATGAATAATTTCTGAATACATTTAATGTGGGTATATGTCTTTCTCAAAGGCAGAAGACATTGGAAACTACAAGAAGTCTGGCAGCATCTGTGCAGAGATAAGCAGAGTAAGTGCTTCAGGTCAATGAGTTGTCTTAGAGTCGTAGAGATTTTACAGCATGGAAGGAGGCCCTTTAGCCCATCATGTCCACACTGGTCAAACATGCATCTATTGAAGGATCTATGCCCAAAACGTCAGCTTTTCTGCTCCTAAGATGCTGCTTGGCCTGCTGTGTTTATCCAGCTCTGCACTTTGTTATCATGCATCTATTCGAATCCCATTTTCCAGCACTCGGCCTAGATCCTTGCATGCCGTGGCATTTCAAGCATTCATCTAAAGAGGTCTTAAACATCCTGAGCTTTCCTAAAGCTAACACTTAGGCATCGATACCCACAACCACGCGCATGAAAACTGTTTTCCTCAAAGCCTTCTAAACCTCCAGCACCTTACCTCATAACTGTGCACACAGCTTATTGATGCCTGTATAAAGGGGAAAGGTCCTCCCGATCTATGCTGTCTATGCCCTTCAGAGCTTTATACACCTCAATCAGATCCTGAGTCAGCTTTCTCTGTCCTAAAGGAAGTAAGCCCAGCACATCAAGGTGCCTCAATTCTTTGGACTTCTTTGGGTCTTACCATTCTTCCTTGCCTTTCTAGTCTTCACAAAATGCATTACCTCACATTTTTCAAGATTAAGATCCATTTGCCACTGTTCAGCCCTTCTGCCAGTCTGTCTATACTGTCCTGCAGACTAAGAATTTCTCCTTGCTATTTACCACACCACTAACTCAGTAAACCACAACACAATCTAAATATTTGGTTAATGTATAAATCACGCATGAATATGCATCCATGCATCTTTTTAAACTTTCTTGAGTCAATGCTTAGACTTCAGTCACAGATGTGCCTATCGTGTTGCAAAGTCTTCGGCTACAATTCCACTTTCCGTCTATCAGAGCTCAGATATCACATGCTGTCTAATGCAAATGTTTGATTTCACATTTCATCAAAAATTGAAACAGGTAGTCAACTGCAAACCAGAAGAACTTGAAGGAATAGAATACACCATCCATAGACTCCTGATAGACCTGTCCATAAAGAAAGCCTGAATAAATATCAAACATTGAATATTTTCACACAATATTTCCTTAACTATTAGATCCTTTAGCATTAAACGTAATGGAGCAAATCTCAGGGATGTGTCACATCTCCAAAGTAATTCCCTGGCTATGCAAAATACACCCACTGAAATAGTACCCGCTTTGAGGTGGCCTCCACTGCACAGTCGATGTTACAGAGTGATTTTGATTAAAAAAGAGACAGATGAACACTTAAATGGGCAACTGTCTGCTGGAACTCTGGGCATAGGTGAAATCAGGACATCCACAAATCCACAAAAAGCTCAGAAATGATGTCTGTGAGGTTGGGCTTTCTGATTCTTACAGCTTTCCAGTATTTTTGCTGAAATGCTCTCTATTGCAATGCAAGTCTGGCCTTAAGTGACACTTATTATACAGAATGCTGAGCCTTTTACCTTCTGCATATTATTAATTACAAGAGCCACTTTTCAGCTATAATTTGGATGGGAAGTTTTGCGTAGTTTCTAAAACATTAGGAATCATTGTTTTGCAATGTGCAAGTCATTCTGCCATTCAACCTATCAATAAATATTATTTTATTACATTCATCAATGAATATGAACAGGCACATATTTATACAATCAATCTGAGATAATCTTGCTAAATCTGGTTCAGGAATTGCTGATCGCAAATTTCCTGAAATGGAATTCAGGCCAAATTTCTGGAGTAAATCACTTTTCACAGAAGGAATCATACGCTTTGCAGGGAGATGTTCTTTTTGCCTATGATACTTGTATTTTACTTATTGCATTATATTAAGAGAACTATACTTATACTACATGTTTAATTCTCGTAAAATCAGTGTTTTAAATAAATATATTGGTTTATTCTATTTTATCTTCATTAGAACAGAAATATATTCAGCAACACAAAATTTGCAACATTCCATGCTTTTGTCTCAGTGAGAGACATAAAATATGGTCCATCAAGCCAGATCTCAGCCTTCAATCTGACTTGTTCAGTCAGAACAATCAGCAGAGATCATAACAAAGCATAAAAGTGACTCAATGTTTTTGTCAGGGAAAGCAGTTTGGGAAGGGGTAGTTGTAAGGATTTCATGACCCAGAAGCAAATCTACAATCATGACATGGAGCTGCTCCTCTTTGGGCATAAGTGACACTGCGTGAAGGAGAGGTATGAAAGAGAGGAAGTGAATAATACATGGAGAGCATGGCAGAAGCCTGAAGCCAGTTCATGTAAATATTGGAAATGTGCAGAGGGGTGTGTGACGTTGACTGGTTAGCATTTGGCGGTAGAGATCATGGAATTAAAATTTGGTACATCTCAGAATATCAGATTTTGTAATATTTAGTCTTAATATGTGATGGTGTTGTAAAAAGAAGCCTAAGTCTGAAGACAGCTCTTGACTGAATTCCCCTGTTACAATCCCAGCTGCTGTTATTACTGGACCAGTCTGAATTAATAGATCATATTTCATTTTGCTTTTAGTTAACAACATTGCCTTCTCCAGCATCACCCTGTTTTGAACCCAAACTCTTGGACGTTCGGATAAATTCACACAATGAAAGGAAAATGATCACAATTTATTTTAACTGGAAAGTAAAAGATGAATTCCACAATAATCTTCAATAAGAGACATTTGATCTTGATCAGTTGGAGTTTTGGAAGTAATAAGATTGGTAGTAACCTGGAACCATAAGAATGGGCTGTGGGAATCCATGGGTGATTTCTGACATTTAATAATAATTAATATTAACAACATTACTTGAGTAATGTGAGTTCGAGCCTCACACAGGGTACTAGCTTTCATGGGGTGTCACGGTGGCTCAGTGCTTAGCTCTGCAGCCTCACAGCACCAGGAACCTGGGTTCAATTCCACCCTCAGGCAACTGTCTGTGTGGAATTTGCACATTCTTCCCATGTCTGTGTAGGTTTTTCTCCCACTGACCAAAGATGTGCATGCCAAATGGATTGGCTGCCCTAAATTGCCTTAAGTATTGAGCGATGTGTAGATAATGTGGATTATAGCATGGTGGGTCTGGGTGGGATGCTTTGAGGTTCAGTGTGGGCTTGTTGGACTGAAGGGCCTGTATCCACACTGTAGGGATTCTATTCTATGATTACCATCCGGGATCAAACAGCCCACTTGATTGGCATTGGGCCCACAAATACCAAATCTCCATGTTACAATCCCAGATATTGTTATAACCAGACCAGTCTAAATTGGTTGATCATATTTCATTTTGCTTTTATTTAACAATATTGTCATTCACTGGAGCACAGGCACACAATGCTGCCGATTTAATTTTAATAATTAAAAGCTTTTTATTAAAAAAAAAGTCAAATAAGAATAATAAGTTGGAGAATAAACCAAATTGTTTGCATATTTTATAATTCGGAAGATTTCAAAACGCACAGCAAAAATACGAACACATCTACCACAATACCATTACTTTATAGTGCTGAAGAGAGTTTACTTCTCTATCACCTCTACATGTTAACTGTTTCTTTGAATTCCTGGTCTTGAGAGTTTAATAGACAGTTTCTTGATCATTCACATCCACTGAGCTTAGACATTCTTAGCTTCAAATAACCTCTTTTGCGTTCTCTCTAAATATTTCTGGTGTGGAGTTTTGAACTTAAACTCTTACTATAAGGGAACTAATTTCCTAAAACAAAGCAAAGAATTGAAAATGCTTAAAATCTGGAACAAAAACAGAAATTGTTGCGGAATCTCAGCAGTTTCAGGCCCAGTGCCAATTCTTCTGACCTTAGCTGACACACCTGCTGAGTTTCTTCAGAAATTTCTGTTAGTGTGACTAATTTCCCAACTGTTCTGACCGAATTCCTTTATATAGCGAGCTTCAATCGGCACTTCTGTTCATCGAAACAAAAAGCTTTCCAAGCAATGGATTTTCACCTATGGTAATTGAGAAAGCAGCTGAAGATGGTTGGACTTAGGGTACTACACCTAGGAACTCTTTCAGTGATGTACTTAAGCTGAGATGATTGATCTCCAACAACCACAACCAAAATCATTTATCTTTGTGCTTGGTCTAACTTCAATCAACAAAGAGTATTCCCAAGACACCCATTGATGCTAGTTTTACTGGGGCTCCTTGATGCCACCCTTGCTGAACTCTAGAATTTACATCTTTTCTCCATGCTTGAACAATGAGTTTAATTGGTTCAGAAATGTAATGTTTCTGGCAGAAAATAAACTAAGCATCAAAGAGCAGGTTATTGCTCAACAAGTGCTACTAGTGCGCTGTTGATTATGCCTTCCATCACTTTGCTGATGATCGAAATTAGATTCTTGAGTTGGTGATTGGATGGAATGGATTTGTTCCATTCTATATGTACAGAAGACACTTGGGCAATTTTCCACATAGTAAGGAAGCCGAAGCCGAAGCTTTACTTGAACAGCTTGGCCAGGGAAGTAGCAAGTTCTGGAGCACAAGTGTTCAGTACTATTGCTGGAATGTTATTTGTGCCTTTGCATTTGCAGTATCCAGTGTTTCCAGTCATTTCTTGATATTACATGGCATGAACTGAATCAGCTTAAAACTGACTCCTATAATGTTGGGGATCCCTGGAGGAGGCCAAGATGAATTGTCCGCTCAAAGCTGTTACAGATATGATTGATGCCAGATCAAACTGCTTTATATAATTCCACTGTGGTGTAGTCAATACTGCAGTCCATGAAAAGCAAATGCCAACAAAGCAAAATTCCCCCTATGTCCAGAGTGGCATAGAAAGTACACGTTGCATTGAAAGCACTGAATCATAACACTAACTGAAAGGATTCTATTCTGTCAATGTGTATGTCATGTGTGACCATGGTATTACATCACAAAAATTTGCACAAAATACCCCAGGAGCTGCTGTGATGTCTACATCCTTGAGAATTTTCATGTTCCTCCTTCGTTTCAAGGGCCAGACGTGGTCTACCCTCTGTAGTTATGGCTGATGATTCAATTTATAACCCTTTGACTGAGGTTGAGCATAGATTGAATGAAGCTCATTCTTCAACGAGGGCCATGGTGAAACACAAGATAGGCCTTCTGAAGATAAAGCTTTGACACTTCAATCTGTCTGAGGGTGCACTGCAGTACACTCCAATCAGTGTGCTGTATAATCATAGTTTGCCGTGCTCTGTAAAACTAGAGGAGGCAAAGAGGAAATGTGATGGAGTCTGAATAACTGATAGAATCACAGCATTGTCTTCCGAGGAGTACGGTGAGGACATTGAGGAGTAGAAACATCAACTTCATCAGCATAGAACACTTCAGCATTGGATTCAACAAACCAGATGGGGCTTAACTGACAGTTGATTGCAATGCATATGATTGGGGAGCATACGAATTGACTGTCTGTGATTTGTTGCTGATTGAAAGGCAAAAGATTCCTTCCTGTTCTCAGAAGCAAATGCAGCCTTGTTTCTGTTATTTTTTTCTTTGCTTTGCCACTGTCATTTGCAGGTTTTCCAACATGTAATACGCCCACTTTGAATCATGAGATGTTGTTGTGATACACTGGGCATTAGGGAAAGAACAGCACTCCCTTAGATAGTAAAATGGGAGGCTGGATGAACACAGCAGGCCAAGCAGCATCTCAGGAGCACAAAAGCTGACGTTTCGGGCCTAGACCCTTCATCAGAGAGGATGAAGGGTCTAGGCCCGAAACGTCAGCTTTTGTGCTCCTGAGATGCTGCTTGGCCTGCTGTGTTCATCCAGCCTCCCATTTTATTATCTTGGAATCTCCAGCATCTGCAGTTCCCATTATCTCTCCCTTAGATAGTGTTCTGTTCAGGATGACACTAATGTTGGGTTATATTTGGAGCTGCAGTAACTGTCAATCAGACAATGAAGTAAAACTGGAAAACATTATTGAATGTACACTCTTATTTACAGTGGTGTTACCTGTGCCACTGATGTGTCCTGAAAAATGTTTCTTTCTTATTTGTCTCCCACCAGATGCACTTTGACAGCAGCTCCTGACTGGCAGCACTTGAACTGGTGCATGGTTGTGCCTTAGAAATAGCACTGGCCAGGTCTATATCTAATCGGTCTGAAATCTGGGCCATAACACAATGGAGTGGGGTGTGAGCTACCTGTGGAGTATTGGGAGTGTGGGGGAGGCCAGGAACTTTTGATTAACTGTGTGTCAAGCTCCTTGAAGTTCTTGCCAATGTGCTGCAGTGGGCTAGAAGGCAAGTCTTAAATGGTAAACGCGAACAATCTAGCAAACATTTGTTGGTTGCAACTTCAGGATAGTTAATGCTGCTAATCCTGAAGGGAAAAAGATGCCAAAATTGGTCATTGTGTCAAACCATGTGTTGTACCACTTTGTTGACTCTGTGGGCCATTCTCTTGGCTTTCAGGTTAATTGGGCACCAAACTTGCCTCTCGTCTAATTAGGTGATCTTCACTTGAAGACAGTATCATGTGAGGCACCACAGAAATGATCAGTTACAGGCCTCCTGACCCCAGATTTAAAACGAAGTTCTGGAATTCTTGTCTCCATTTAGTGAGGCTCCGGGGGTCTTTTTAAGGAATGATCTATGCACAATGTTTATGAGAATAAAATAAAACTTGCTTCCATGTAGCACTTTTCAGAATATCGGGATGTCAGAAAGCAAATCGTAGCACATGTGGCCAATGCTGTACTGTTAGGAGACATGGCAATTAGTTTGCACACAGCAAGATCCCATAAACAGCAATAAGACATGACAAAGTAATTTATTTATTTTAGTAAAGCTGAAAGAGGGATAATGAGCTTATTAATGGCTTAGTTACCGAGATGATAGCAATTTGCTCAGTGGACTGTAATCACATTGTTAAACTCAGTAATTTCAATCATGCTCTTCCGTTCATTTTGTTCCTTGCATTAGCTAATGTCTTGAAATAACATGGATATAAAATTTGTCACATTTTTAGTCTCCATATTTTATACTTACTAAGGTCTGAATTATTTAAAATGCTTTCAAAACTCTGAGGCTAAATGAAGTGGTTTTTTAAAAAATTGTTGTATTTCTACTTCAAAAATAAGGAAAAGAATTTACTGATACAAAATTGTCCAAAGAGTTCCAATACTCTCAAGTCAGAATCTCGCTCAGAAACTTTGAAAGTTTGCTTCAGTTTTAGATCTTCAACAGTGGTTTCTGAAACTAATGATATTCTGAAGCACTTTTGAAAATTTGTTTCAACAGAATATGAAAATATGTGATCGTTCCACCAAACCTATTTTTTAAATATATTGATTTTGACCAGCAGTAATATCCTTGCAATATATCGAATAGAAAACAAAATCAATTTTATAGCTTTTACAATTGAAGGCTATGTCCCAGCTGTAAAGTAACGGCACTTGGTGGAAGTTTTGCCATTAACTGGAAGGATATTGTGCAATTTGTCGGTCATTAATTAAGTAGGAATGCAGTTGTCACCAAATTTACCTGTCAGCTGTTTTTCCTTAACTTCAAGAGTACATGCAAATTTGATGACTTATATCCAAAGAGCACAGTGAGAAGTCTGCCAAATATTTTGATTTGATTGGTTTATTGTCACATGTACCATAGTACAGTGAAAAGTTTTGTTTACGATTAGTACAGGCTGATCATGGTAAGCCAGGACATACTGATCATAGAATATAAAAGGACTAGACAGAGACATACAAGTTACATTGCAGGGGACGTGCACTAGGCAAGATCAGCATTATTTGAAGTTAGATGGAAGAAGCTGTTATTGAATCTGCTAGAACATATGTTCAAGCTTCTATATCTTCTGCCTAACAGAAGAGGTTGTAGGAAAGCATTGTCAGCATGCAATGCATCTTTGATAATGTTGGCAGCCTTTCTGCAGTGGCAAGCTGTGTAAATAGAGTCCATGGATGGAAGGTTGGCTTCCTTGATGGCCCTTCTGTCGTTTCTTAGGGTCCTGGGCAGACTAGTTGCCATATTAGACCATGATGCACCCGGACAGTATGTTTAAAATGGTGTATCTATAGAAGCTGGTGAGGGACCTTGTGGACATACCAACTTTCCCAAGCCGCCTGAGGAAGAAGCATTGTTGTGCCTTCTTCACTGTTGCATCTACGTGGAAGTCCAGGACAGGTTGTTGGTTAGAATCACTCTGAGGAACTTGATGCTGTCCACCTCTCAACATCGGCTCTATTGATGCAGATAGGTGTGTGCTCTCCTCCTTTCTTTCTGAAGTTAATGATCAGTTCTTTAGTTATGCCGACACTGAGACAGAGGTTGGTCTCATTGCACCATGTCACCAAGCCCTCTATCTCCTTTCTGTATTCTGACTCATTGTTGTTTAATGTCCATTTTACCATGGTGGCGTCATCAGCAAACCTGTTAGTGGCATTCGTTTGGGATTTGGCACAGAGTCATGGGTGGCCAGGGAGTACAGCAGGGAGCTGAGGATGCATCTTTTTGGGAGGGGGCTCTAGTGTTGAGTGTTACTGTGCAGAACGTGTATTGTCTATCTTCACTGATTGTGGTCTGTGAGTCCGAAAGCTGAAGTTTCCAAATGGGGAACACCTGGATTAACTTTTTTTGGTACACAGTCCTCCATTCATTTGCTAATGAATGCTATGACTGTCGTGGAAATTGTCTAGGTTTTCCACTGAGTATTTGAATATGATCCAGTCCACTGCTAAATGATTTAGGTAATAAATGTCCCCTCAGCTTTCAGCTCCCTTGCCCTCACTTAACCTCTGACCAGAAGCTGGTGGATTGAATTCCAATGGTTGGCGGATAGACACACCCATTTCAGAGTTTCACAAATTCTTAGTCAACGCCCTAAAACAATGGACAAATGATGAAAGCAAAGTATGATATGGTAATTGTGAAGATCCGAGCTAAACACCTAGCATACTATCTGTGTCATGATTGGTTAAACTCTTGCATTTTACTCAGGTGGTTGTAAGTCAAATTCCACACCAGAGGCTTGAGCACAAAGTATAGACTGGCACTATAGAGTAGGAATGAGGGAACGTTGCACTGTCACATGAACAGAAATTAATTCAAGTTTACCTGATCTTTCAGTTGTCAAAAGATTCCATGACGCTGTTTTGAAGAACAGTAGGTGAGCTTCTCCAGTGCTCAGGATAACAGTGATGCAGGTAATGCAACAGCTCTTGAGGAGCTGTAGCCATCCAAAAGTTACGAAGTTGTGGATGACAGGGGGACTTCGGGGTGTTTGAGCAAACTGATCACGACACCTTGATACAGGGAGGCATTTGGAGTGGGGTGGGGGGCATAGGAAATAGGAACACAGTAGTAGTAGGGGACAGTATAATTAGGTGGAGAGATACGATTTTCAGCAGTCGTGAGTCCAGAAAGCTGTGTTCCTAGCTTGGTGCCCAGGTTAAGGAGATCTCCTTGGACTGGAGAGGAACCTGATAGGATCCAGTTGTTGAATTCTACATCGGTGCCATTGATGTTGACAGTACTGGAAAGGACTAAAAGTTGCTGAAAGATTTTAAACCATTAGGAGCGAAATCGAAAACACACTTTCCAAAGTAATAATCTCAAGGTTACTATCTGAGCCATGGGCAAACTGGCACAGCTTAAATAAAGCTAAAGATTTGGGCAACACGATGGCTCAGCTGTTAGCACTGCTGCCTCAAAGCACCAGGAACCCAGGTTTGATTCCACCCTTGGGTGACTCTGTGTGGTGTTAGCACGTTCATCCCAGGTCTGCGTGGGTTTCCTCTGGGTGCTCTGGTTTCCTCCCACAGTCTAAAGATGTGCAGGGTAGGTGGATCAGCCATCCTAAATTACCCAAAGTGACCAAGCATGTGCAGGCTAGTTGGATTGTCCACGGGAAATGCAGGGTTACAGGGATACGGTAGGCACTGGGTCTGGGTGGAACACTCTTCAGAGATTCAGTGTGGACTCAGTAGGCCAAATGGCCTACTTGCACGCTGGAAGGATTCTATGATCCTATGATTTAAATGCATGGCTTAAAGAATTTTGTAAAAAGAATGGGTTTCAGCTTAAGGGGCACTGGCATCAGTACCTGGGTACAGGAAGTTATTCTGGTGCGATAGGCTACATTTGAACCATGCTGGGAGACAGAGTCCTGATAAATTGATTCAGTAGGGCTGTAAAAGGGGCTTTGAACTAATTGGAAATGAAATGAGGGGGACATGGTATGTTGGCTTACAAAGCAGAAGGATATAGCAATGGTGTTATCTGGAGTGGATTTAGGATAGTTTCTGACAACAAATAATGTGAATCTAAGCAGGGATCAAACTATTTTTGGATTTGGCAATGTATAAGAGACAACTTTAATAAATGCTCTAAGAGCCGAAGGAATGAATGGCCTACTCCCGTGCCTGTTTTTTCTATATTTTTCTATCTCCCAGTAAGTCATGACCATAAGATGGCAGAATTTAGCACTCAATTTGCGAGTCTGAAAAATGGCTCAACTTAAATAAGAACATTTAGATGGTAATAAGGGGAAAAAATTGGCAGGAGTGGAGCGGGAAATGAGATTAGCAGAAGAGATGGTTGAGGAAGAATGGTAGGTGTTTATAAGAATAAGGAACTTAGAGAATGAGGCTGGGAAATTAACAGTGGGGAGCCAGAGAATGGCCGAGGAAGAATAAATATAAATATCAGCCTTTACTGTAAAGGGTACAAACAGCATGATAAAGCTACTAAATAATGAAAGAGCTGGGGTCAGGTGGGTGGGGTGGTGGGGTGGGGTAGAAATAAATAAAATGCTAACACTAGAAGACAAGTACTTGGCAAATCAATGGGGCCAAAGATGAATCAGGGCCCTGGACTTTATGGTTTGCATCCTTCGATTTTAAGGGGAATAAGCTTAAGAGAATGGATGATCTTGCTATAATCTTTTAAAAATCCTTAAATTCTGGAAAAGTCCAAGAGGATTGGAAAACTGCTAATGTAACACTCTTATTCAAAAAGGAAGGAAAACAAATAAAACTAACTACATGCCACAAATATAAACAGAAATTGCTGGAAAAGCTCAGTAGGTTTGGCAGCATCTGTGGGGAGAAATCAGAGTTAACATTTCAGATCCAATGACCTTTCCTTAGGACTAGACTGTTGCAGCACTAAACTACATAATTTTACCCAATGACCCACCAGATCCACTAAATGCTTTATTTTAAAATAAATATTTACTCATAATGAAGTTACGTCAGGCAAATAATGTGAAATTAATTACAGAACATTCTGAAAGTAGTCACATATTTATTTTGTGCCAAATAAGTTTAATCAAAAGCCAAGCAAAACAAAGTTCTTCCGCACTAAAAATGTCTTGTACATTTTGGAATTAAACATACATTCAAACAATGACAAACCGCTGAGATTCTTTCTCCCAATGTTATTTAATATTGTGGTTTGCTCTCTGATTGTGAAAGGAACTGTAAATAATTGAGAGCATGGTCACACAGCTTTACTTCAGAACAATTTCAGCATTCAAATGGACTTAAAAATTCTGAGGGAGGGTGACTGCACCTGAAACATTAACGCTGATTTCTCTCCGCATTTGCAACTAGACCTGCTGAGCTTTTCCAGCAATTTCTGTTTTCGTTATTGATTTACAGCATCTGCAGTGATTTTGGTTTTTACTAACTACATGCCAATTTGCTTAACACCTGCCACTGGCAAAACATTAGAAAATATTATAAAAGATAAAATAGTTAAGCAGTTAGAGAGATGTAATATTATCAAGCAGAGTTAAAATGGCTTCATGAAGGATAAAGCATGCCTGTCAAATTTAATTACAGTTCTTTAGAAGTAAATAGGAACCAATAGATGTTTGCATTTCCTGAAGGTATTTGATAAGCTTCCACACATAAGATACTTAATAACATAAGAGCCCATGGTGTCATGAGCAGTATTTTACAATGTGTGAAGGAATGGATAACTAATACAAGACAGAGAGTTAGGATGCAAGAGGTGGGAGAGCACTTTGAAGATGGCAACCTGGACCTATTGGAGTGCCACAAGTACCAGTGTTAATGACACAATTATTGACAATGTATATCATTATTTGGATGGCAGAAGTGAATGCACTATTGTCATGTTTCTAGATGACACAGAAATAGTGGGAAGGCAATTACTGACAATAATGCACAGAGTCTGCAGGGGATATAGAGTGGTTAAGTGAGTAAGTGAAAACCTGGCAGATGAATATAATGTGGAAAAATATGAGGTTTTGCACTTTGGCAGACAGAATAGAAGAGCTGAATATTATTTAAATGAGGAAAGGCTGCTGAAAGCTGCTGTACACAGCATAAATCACGAAAAGCTAGCAGCTAAGTTCAGCAGAAAACATGAAATGGAAATGGATTGTTCGACCTTACTTCAAAAAGAATGGAGCATAAACCTAGGGGAGTCTTAATAAACTACACAAGGCATTGGTCAGACCACATCTGGAATCATCTGAAAAGTTTTAGTCCCCATGTCTAAGCAAAGACATGTTTCATTGGAGCCAGTCTAGAGATGGTTCTTTAGGTTGATTGCAGATATGGAGTGATTTTCTTAGGAGGAGAGGTTGAGTAGGTTGGCTTGTACTCATTGGAGTTTAGAAGAATGACAGGACACCCTCAGATACATACAGATTCTTCTGCCAGGAAGAAGATTTTAAAGTTTGAATACACGTATAAACAGATTCAAGAACGGCTTCAGCTTATCAGACCTCTGAATAGGCTTCTCAAATGTTAATGTTAATCTCTTTCTGCACCTTCTCTGCAGCTGTAACACTGTATCCTGTACTTGATAACACTGTATCCTGCACTCAGTAACACTGTATCCATCATTCGGTAACACCGTATCCTGCACTCAGTAACACTGTATTCTGTACTCGGTAACCCTGTATCCTGCACTCTGCAACACTGTATCCAGTACTTGGTAACACTGTATCCTGAACTCAGTAACGCTGTATTCTGTACTTGGTAATACTCTATCCTGCATTCAGTAACACTGTATTCTGCGCTCAGGAACACGGTATCCTGTACTCGGTAACACTGCATTCTGTACTCGGTAACATCGTATCCTGCACTCAGTAACACTATCCTGCACTCGGTAACAATGTATTCTGTGCTTTGTAACACTGTATCCTGTGTTCAGTAATACTGTCTCCTGCACTCAGTAACACTGTATTCTGGACTGGACTGTGTTCACCACCATCTTGCCCATCCTCAGTCCGTCTCCAGTGCTGTCTCATTCTGACTCTCCATGTCCATTTCTCGCTTTTGACGATATAGGTGCAGAGAGGTTATTTCCCTTCGTGGGAGAGTCTAGGATCAAAGACTGTAAACTCAGAATATGGAGTTGCACATTTAAAGCTGAGATAAGGAGGAAGTTCTTCCCTCAGAGAGTGGTGAATCTGCAGAGTTTGTTACTGTACAGGGCTGTCAAGGTTGGGTGGTTAAGTGTAGTCAAGGCTGAGAAAACCAGAGTTTATTCAGTAGGGGTTCAGCAGTTTTGGAAATACAGCAAGAAAGTGGAGTTCAAAATGCTCAGATCAACAACGATCTCGTTGAACTACAGACTAGCCTCAATGGACAGAGTGGTCTATTTCTGTTCCTGCACGTTATAGTCCTATTCTCTCTATCTTGTTTCCACCCTCAAGCTGGAATGTTTCAAACTGAAGAAGGAACAAACTGGATTCAAAACTTTAACACTGTTTCTCTCTCCACAGATATTGCCATATCTGCTGAGTTTCTCTAGGTTACTCTGAGTTTGTTTCAGATTTCCAGTATCCGCAGTAATTTGCACTTTAAAGGGATGTTTTAGTTTTACAGAGGCCACCTTGTGACAGCTAAAGCTCTTTCATTGAAACAGGCAGTCACCAACAGATCATTTCTAAGCCTGCTGATTCAATTTCAGAAGTAGAATGAATTTTTCTGCTGACATTATACTTAATATGAAGAAATAGTAGTAATGTTGATTGTAAACATCTTGATGAGATTGAGGACCTGCCATTTTCTCACACAGCTTTGGCAGAATCTACAGCCAAAATCATCTCAACTTCATCACCAATCGATACAAGAAGCAAGATTAACATCCTTTCCATTCTGTTAGTCAGAGGCAAGAGAATGAATTTCAACATGAATTTCAACAGAACTGGCTGTCAATGAGCTAGGGACAATTGTGACAAAGGATCACAAATTAAAGAAAAGGCTCAGCCTTAGAAGTGCCTGTTTGGAAAATACAAGTACATCAAGAAGAAAAGCAACAGATGCAGATAGTATTGGACAGATGGCAACCACCTCCAGAGTAACATATGATAGAATGTTCAAATTTTTATAAATGAAAAAATATCAAATCTTGATTCCATTCAAACAAATGAAAAGAATTTTGATTCCTTTCTAATATCCCTAAAAATAAAATGCTAAATAGAATAAGTTTTTGCACAGAGGTTAATGTTAATACGACAATCTTACTTAGATCGGCAGTATTCATTGGTATTTCAGAGTTTCTCTCTGAATGAGATGGCTCCATAGAATCCCTTTGGTGTGTCAGCAGGCCATTCAGCTCAACAAGTCCACACCGACCCTCTGAAGAGCAGTCCACCTAGACTTGCCCTGTATCCTACCCCTGTAATGCTGCATTTCCCATGGCTAATCCACCTAACCTGCACATCCATGGGTATTATGGACAATTTAGCACAGTCAATCCACCTAACCTGCACATCTTTGGACTGTTGGGGGAAAGCAGAGCACCCAGGGGAAACCCACCTGACACAGGAGAATGTACAACTCCAGACAGACAGTCATCCAAGGCTGGAATCAAATCCAGTTTCCTGGCATTGTGAGGCAGAGTGTTAACCACTGAGCCAGTGTGATTGTTTGAGAGTATCATGCAATAATTCAAAACTATACTTAGGAGAAGTAAACAACATCCCATGACCTCTTAAGTGGCACATAATTTCAGATAATTTAGTCCGCCAAGACAAGCTGTACTTGTTTGAGGGTTTCTCAATTTTGAATTTTGAAAGCCCAGAAGTCTTTGTTAGAATTTATTTAATGTTCTTTCCTCATTAATGGAGACATTCCAGATAATAACACCAAGATGTATTGATATCAATAGCTTGAAGTTATATGAAAGTCAGTTCAACTTTATATATTATCTCAGAAGATCCACAATGCACATCTCACATGATAATAAAAAAGGAAATAAAAGCAAAATACTATGGAGATTAGAAATCTGAAATAAAAACAGAAATGTAACAGGTCTGGCAGCATCGTTGGAGTGAGAAAATACATTCAGGATTCAAGTCCAATGACTCCTTCTAAAGAAGAGTCATATTGGACTCGAAACATTAGCGCTGCTTTTTTCCTTCAAAAAGACAAAAATAATCCATGAATCTGTGCTATGAAGCATTTTTTTGTTATACTGGGGATTTTTACACTTCATATAAGCTATCTTAAGTTGATCTATAAAGAAGGTGCATTCACCAGGATGTAAAATGAAAGTGCTGTAAGTGCCTTCAAGGACATTCTGTTGAGTAATTCCATGCAGATTAAAATTACATACCAGGTTAAAGTCAAGGAATGGATTTTATCTCTGAATGTACTTTACTGTGAAATGATCACCTGCAGGTCATAAAGAAATAATTAACATTAATTATAAGGCACAATTATAAAGCATATCCAATCCCACATGAGAATCCAAAAGATAAATCACCCGGCAAGTTTAAAGTACCAAAGGACGCAAAGAAATAGAAACACAGTTAGAATTTAACATAAAAGATAATATTACTTTAATGAAACCCTGGCATGTTTCATCTCAGCAAAAATATCTCCTGCCTGTAAACATGACATGAAGGGTACCTCAACAGTTAAGAGTTGTATGTGATATGAGCAAAATGTTTAATTAGCTTGAGAGACTGCAAACTGGTTGCTGTTGGAAAAAACTAAGCAAATCCAAACAAGAGTTTGACAGAAAAGCTTAGTTAGTTAATTGCAAAGAAAGGATATTGAAAGTGTTCTCAAACTTTTCAAACTAACAAGTTAGTTAACATAAATTAGAGCAGAAGCCAAAATGAATGGTGGAAACGAAACCCAAAGAACTATGAATGCTGGAAATTAGAAATGAAAACTGCAATTGCTGGAAAACTCAATAGGTCTGGCAGCATCCGAGGAAACAAAGCAGAGTTAATATCTCAGGTCCAGTGCTCCTATTTCAGAACTGAGCATAACTAGGAAAAGTTTAGTATATATGCTAACGGAAGGATGGGGGGAGGAAGAAGGAGTAAGTAGAGATGGATCCTAGATAGAGAGAAAAACAGCTGGACAGGCAAAGTGGTAGTAGGAACTGCCAATGCTGGAGAATCTGAGATAACAAGGTGTAGAGCTGGATCAACGCAGCAGGCCAAGCAGCACCGGAGGAGCAGGAAAGCTGACGCTTCAAGTCTGGACCCTTCTTCAGAAAATTTCTTCCATGTAGTACTAAATACCAAGTTGTCATCCAGAATTAGGCATTTCAGCTACAACTCAATTTATTAGTCATTGAAATGTGGTTGGGATGGTCAAACAACCAAATGGCAGAACTTGACATTGGCATATTCCATTAGGTGAGATAAATGTGGAAATTTCCTTAGCTCTCATTGTCGCTGGTACTTATCATCGAATTCCCACAGTGCAGAAGCAGGTCATTTGACCCACTGAATCCATACCGATCCTCCAAAAAGCATGCCACCCAGACCATTCCCCTACCCTATCCCTGTAGCCCTGCATTTCCCACAGCTAAACAAACTGGCCCGTACATCCCTAGACATTACGGACAATTTAGCATGGCCAATCTACCTAACCTGCACATCTTTGGCCAGTGGGAGGAAACAAGAGTATCCAGATGAAACCTAAGTTGTCAAAAATCTGTAATCTCCACACAGACAGACAGTCACCCAAGGCTGGAATCAAACCTGGGTCCCTGTCGCTATGAGGCAGCAGTTCTAACCACTTACCCACTGCGCCGTCCCACTTGCTTGCCAGTATCTTTTTAACAAATCAGTTTTAGATAAAATTGACACACTACCAACCCTATTAATACAATCTCCTAGTCTAGGAATAGGGTAGGAGTCCATCTTTAAGAGTGCATTCACTTTTCTATAGTGTACACATAATTTAATTAAACCATCTGATTTAGGAACCAATACAGCAAGAGAACGCAATTAACCTGTCTTGGTTTGATCCTCCAACATGTATTGAACTTCCTTTTTTGCTTTGACTTATTTGTCTTGGGTTTGTTTTATTGGGTCCGAATTACATCCACATCATGTTCAGTTAATATGGTATAACTAAATGTATCTTTGCAATCTTCATTTTCTGAGCAATCTCCCAATGTCTCTCTTTTGTTCTTTTTATAGATATGAAAACACCAAGTCTGAAATCTCTAAAATCTCTAATTTTGCCAATCTCATAGTAGGAAGTTAAGCTCACTTTGGGAATTGTCTAATTCTCTTTTGCTCTCATCCTTTTTTCTCATATCCTCCTCTACTATGCTCACTACTTAACCTACCTGCGCATTCTCATCATCTTCTCCAGAACAGTACTTTTTTTAACATGTTCACATGACACAATTGATTCTTTTTTCAACAATGAAAATGATTAAATATGTTACCTGATTAAATCTTTTAATTATTCTGTGGGGATCATGAAATTTTCATTTTAATGGCTCACCTTTTAAAGACAATAATACCTAAACTTGGTCTCCTGCTTTAAAAATTCACATCTCCATATGCCCATTCTTTCATCTTGTTATGGGAAGTTTCTATATAAGGGTCCATTAACCTTCTGAGAAATGTGGATATATACTTTAACACAGAAGATTTGTTTTTCTGACTAAACAATTTATCTCTAATCAGTTTTAATGATCCTCCTACTTCATGGTCATAAACTAATTTGAATGGTCTGAAGCCAATAGATTCATTTGCAGAATCTCTGGTTTCCAAGAAGAGAAAATCTAAACCTTTGCCCATAACTCTTGGACACTCATAATTAATAAGTTTTGATGGTGGTTTTGACAGTTTCATGACACCTCTCCAAAGCACCTTGTATCTGTGGCTAGTGTGCAATTGATTGCAATTATTTAATTCCCAAACTACTGAAAATGTTTCGACATAAAGTTCGATGCTTGATCAGAATATGCTGCCAATGGTGACCTTAACAATTGAAAAATTGTGTGAGCTTTTCCATTACCACTTTAGTTTTAAATGATCTTATGGGAATAGCCTCTGGAAACTGAGTAGTCATTAGCATAATGGTAAGGATAAATTCATTCAGAGATGATGAGAACTGCAGATGCTGGAGAATCCAAGATAACAAAGTGTGGTGATGGATGAGCACAGCAGGCCAAGCAGCATCTTAGGAGCATAAAAGCTGGCGTTTTGGGCCTAGATCCTTCATCAGAAAAGGGGGATGGGGAGAGGGTTCTGAAATAAATAGGGAGAGAGTGTGAGGTGGATCGAAGATGGATAGAGGAGAAGATAGGTGGAGAGGAGACAATAGGTGGGGAGGTAGAACATAGAACATAGAACATTGCAGCACAGTACAGGCCCTTCGGCCCTCGATGTTGTGCCGACATGTCATACCGATCTCAAGCCCATCGAACCTACACTATTCCATGTACGTCCATATGCTTATCCAATGACGACTTAAATGTACCTAAAGTTGGCGAATCTACTACCATTGCAGGCAAAGCGTTCCATTCCCTTACCACTCTCTGAGTAAAGGTAGGGAGGGGATAGGTCAGTCCGAGGAGGACGGACAGGTCAAGAGGGTGGGATGAGGTTAGTAGGTGGGAAATGGAGGTGCGGCTTGAGGTGGGAGGAGGGGATAGGTGAGAGGAAGAACAGGTTAGGGAGGTGGGGTCGAGCTGGGCTGGTTTTGGGATGCAGTGGGTGGAGGGGAGATTTTGAAGCTTGTGAAGTCCACATTGATAGCATTGAGCTGCAGGGTTCCCAAGCGGAATACGAGTTATTGTTCCTTCGGGTGGCAACATGTAATAAATTCTTTCACTTTTGGTAATGGTCCGACACAATTCACTAATACACGACTGAACGGTTCCTCAAGAAATGAGATAGGAATTAAGGGTGCTGGTATAATTACGTATTGAGGTTTACCTACAGCTTGACAAGCATGACATGTTTTGCAAAACAGCATCACATCTTTATGAAATTTTGGCCAGGTAAAGAATTGTTTATGGATGCCTGAGTTTTCTGAATCCCCGTGAATCCAGCCATGGGAATCTCATGTGCTATTTGCAATATTTCTCCATGATATCTGAGCAGTGCCACCACCTGATACACAACCTGTGGGACAAGGAGGAGGTCTCCACTTCCTAATTACCAGTTAAGAAAATAGCTTTCTGCAACTTTTTGAGCCTCTAACTCTCTATGAGCTGACCTTGCTAATTTATGTAATTTAGGATTTGCTTTTTACGCTGTGAATAGACGCATCATACCAATCACTCCACCTGGATTATTTTCACCTTTCAGGAACATTTCAGTTATCTTTTCACTTGCTTGTGTTGTCTCATCAATCTTTATTGATGTATTTTGTTTAATCATTGCCCTGGTTACTGCACATGAAGGAAAGATACCAGGAATATGTTCCTGTAATTATCCTGTTTCTTGTACCTCCTTTGGGCTTCCTAAAATTATAGTGAAGTTACAACCTTTAGTCCTCCAAAATCATTATCCAGAACTAATTCTACTCTGTCAACAGGTAACATTTTTACTACTCTGAAAATTACCTCACCTGATAACAAATCACATTCTAGTTGTACTTTATATAATGGAACCGGAATGTATTCTCTACCAATCCCATTTTTAATACCTTAGCTCCCATTGAACTCTCTGAAGGGAAAATCAATTCTTTCTTGAGTGAAAATGATTGCATTGCCCTTAGTATGGTAATGGCTTTAGCTTCCTCAACCAAAATAAATAATCACCATTCCTTTTGATAACAATCCTGCATACCTTTCATCTATCTTACAACTTCCTTTCCGAAGGACAGAATGCACAGTATCTTTTTGTGCTCCCTTCTCTGATTCATTTTTACTAACTCCTATAAGTTCCACGGGTCTAACTCACATTTCCCAACATTCCAAACACACATGGCCTGGCTTATTACAATAGAAACACTTAAGCTCCCCATTTCACCCTCAGCAACTTCCATCTTAATCTGAGGAGCAATTCTTGTGGAGTTCATTCCTTACCCTGGCTAACTCCTCTCCTTTCACTCTCCCATTTCTTATTTTTCTCGAATTTCTGGAGGTCAGGGTAACAGGAAAAGTGTTTATGGATCAGTTCATAGTCACCATCCATTACTGCTACCTTTTGGTTTTCTACATGAATTATGATTACAGAAGGTAAGAAAATTTTAAATTCTTCAAAAAGAATAATTTATTGAGAGCATTTAAGGCATTCTCAGGCCTTTAAGTGTTCTTATCTAATTCTCAATATTATTCTGTTTCACTCTTTCAAACTCAGTCTGGAAAATTTTAGACTGTCTCTAAGTTCCTGCATCACTGCATGTATGTATCCAACTCCTATGAGCTTACAATAGCTGCTTCCATCTCATCATAATCCCAAGAATGTTCCTCTGACAGAGATACATAAACCTCTTGTGCTTTACCAGTTAATTTACTTTGCAAAGGCAAATCCGATCTGCTTTGGCCACCTCATTTGTGTTGCTATCTTCTCAAACAATGCGAAAAGTGCTTCTGAATTCTTCTCTTCAAATTTTGGCAAAGCCAGTACAACCTTAAATAGCACCTGACTGATCTGTGAGTTATGACTGGAAGCACCCTCTTTCACATTTCCCCAAACCTCCAGTTCAACTTGCTGAAGTCAGATTGTTTTTAATTTAAATTCTCATTCTCTCCATTTCTTCCCTTCCTCTCTCTTTCACTTCCTTTTGGAATTCCAGGATTTTTTTAACATTCTAACTGTTTGGAGTTCAAATTTCCATTTTCTCATATCCATTTGCCTAAACTGCAACTCAAGGTTCGTAGATGCATCCAGCGTACTGCCTGCTCTCAACTGGCCTCTCAATTTCCACTAAACCCACCTGTTTCATTACTAAATCCATAATGTCTGCCTTGTAGTTTGCTTTGGCAACTTTATTCCTAGGCTGCTGTTAACTCTATTAGTTTAACTTCAGTCGTAATATGCAACCGTACCAGGGAAATGCCTGACACATTCAAAAACGCTCTAACAATTTCCAGTGCCATCTTTAGGCTGAGTACAAACTGGGTATCTGATTACCCACTCTAAAATTAAAACTCAAGTGCAGACCTATGTTGTCTGCGTTTTAAGATCCAGAACTCATGCCTCCAATTATGTTACAAACGCAGAGACAGACAGCTGAGCCAAATCAGCCTTTCTAACTCTGTATTCACAACACAGTAAAACTGAACCATAAAAGACCCCCAATAATTACTCCCAATGGTTCTGAACCAGATTTTTGAATAACCAGTCCCAAACTTTGTGAATAATTTATTCCAGACACTGGTCTTATGTTTCAAACAAAAGGCTTATCTATTTATTATGTACACAATAACTTTAGCAGAGGAATAATTAAGCACAAGGTAAGCTGATTAACGTCTATATTTTAAACCTGAAGCATTTGCTTTCAGCCCCCATTCTCAAAAAAGACAGGCAAACAAACAAACACAGTTAAGGGATAAATAAAATGAGAAATCTGGCCACATTGCTTAAAGGTTTTCAGAATGTGTTTTATCGCAGGTATAAGTGCATACTCCTTGGTCGCTTTTCCATAACCGCCAATTAGGGTCACTTTTTCAGTCCACTCAGGTATAGGTAGCAATGTGTAGCCTCAGCTGTCCATTCTTTGGGCCTTAATCACAGATTTTAATTAATTCACCATTACATGTCCTACGTCCAAAAAGGTGCCAGCACAGTCAAAACCATTTCAAAATCCCAACCTGCATAATATACTTCACAGCAGCTTTTTTTTGATGTTCAGTACATCCCTGCATGTAGTCTTAAAGATTCACCAATTCGTCTTAAGTTCAACAATTTTGAATTCCACAAACAACCTTTCTTATAAACCCAGCTGATAGTGATACTGGACAAGTCAGATGCCAAGTGACATCCTGAAACAAAAACAGAAATTGCTGGAGAAACACAACAGGCCTGGCAGTAATGGTGGAGAGAAAGCAGAGTCAACTCTTTGGTCCAGTTTTGTCTCAATTTTCAGCATCCGCAATTCTTTCTGTTTTGTCTCCAAGTGAGATATGTCTAGATTGACCATGAGGTTTACTTTTGCTATATATTCATCACTGTGATCATGAATTTAACATTCACAAAATGCTGCCAGTGTAATTTTAAACATGAGTGTCAAAGTGAATTACATGCAAAAAACCCAGAAATATTGTTTCATTACATAAGAATTGTTTGAAGTGGTCTTATTACAAACACCAGGAATACAAATCAACTCTTCTAACAACTTTACAGATATCCAGACTTCAGTGAAGGTTCAATTATCTCCACCTTAAAACTGTTCATTCATTTGGTACAATTGCTTAATCACTCATTTTTGTTTTATTTAATGCCTTTTCTTGAGACCCTAAAAAAAGTTAATACAGCTTACTTATCTCTTAAAATAGGCTCCATAAACTTCTCTTTCATAGCATTCTGCTTTTCTGGAGATTTCCTCTTACTGACTTTTAAGCCACAAATGACATATACTCAGCCCAAATTTATTTGGAGGTCATGAAATTAACAGCACTTCTGCTGCTCAAAATTGAAAGAAGCAGAAATTTTCCAGCTTAATAACCTTGAGAAAATAATTAAATATTACATCAAACACGTAGGTAAACAAGAGCACAGTATTTTTAAAAAGAGGAAAATGTTTAGTATGAAAGAAAGAGTATAAGCCTTTTTAAATAGAGTTTAAATAGATTATTTTTAAGTAGAGTTCTTAGCATCCTTCAACTATTATATCTGAACTTGATCCAAGGCTCTATAGCTAAGGTATTGTATCCTCAGCAGAAGCACAATTTGTCGACTTGTCACATTTTCTGTGAACAGCTGCTTTTCTAATTTGCTTTATCACTTGTGCCAGCTCTTGAGAAGTAGGGATGGATAGGGAGAGAGAAAGAGAGAGGGAAAGAAAGACTTCCTCACTCCTGCAGTGAGAATCAATTGTTTTTCTTTTCTTTCCGTTCTACAAAAGTGTTGATAGAAATTCAGTTCCACTGTATATTGTGATCTCTAGATTAATTGTTTTTTCCCAGCTAGCCAGTTGGAAACAAACTTTTCATTTCAATATGTGGAACTTTATCCATAAATGAGGTATAGTTCAGAATTTCTTGATACCTGACTTGGTTTACTAGTTTCAATGTCTTTGAATAAAATGGCAGCTTCACTTTATATGGTTTTATTTATCCCATATTGGTTTTCTGAATCTTGCCAGTATTTGTTGAGGCAGTAACTGCATCCATTTTAGTACCACGTTTCTCGCTTTTAAAGCCATAGGATCTCTATAGTGTGGAAACAGGCCATTTGGCCCAACAAGTCCACAATGATCATCCGAAGAACATCTCAGTCTGTCTCTGTAACTCCTAATCCACCTAGCCTACACATCTCTGAACACTAAGGGCCATTTAGCACGGCCAATCCACCTAACTTGCACATTTTGGTTTGTGGGAAGAAACCGGAGCACCTGGAGAAAACCCACGCAAACACGGGGAGAATGTGCAAACTCCACACAGTCACCGAGGCTAGAATCAAACCCAGGTCCCTAGCCCAGTGAGGTAGCTGTGCTAATCATGGAGCTACCAGGCCACAATTTTAGTCCATGAAGGTTTCAGGTGTTAAAATCTGATGGTGAAAGTTGAAAATTGATCATCCATAGTTTACTGCCAATGTGAAGCTGACTGAATGTTTGTGACTGATGCAACAATGCAGAGAAGATTTTTAGGATTGAGATTTACCCTTGTATATGGATTTATCATGATACCTAAATTGGATCTTGAACATTATTAAATAAACCAACGTAAATATATTGCTTTTGAAATAAATGGTGAAGTATCAGTTGACAGACCATTTACTTCATCTGAAATACTTCCAAAAATGAACAGAAGACAAATTGAAGTACAACATACTACTATTTTATTTCATTTCATCTGCACAGGCAATAATATTATTAAGATAGCTTTGACAGCACAACAATAAGTTACTTTCAAACCTATAGTACCACTGGGGTTCAAAATAATTTACAGAGGCTATGTTCTGAATTACTGTATAATAACCTTAGTTGAATTCAAAGTAGCATAACAATAATATTGTTATGAGAATTATATTATTTGTTTAGCAAATTCAGTTTGTTTGCTTTATTCAGCAACGTAACAGATAGCAATTCTGTTTTTTCTGTTCAAACAATGGTAGCATTGCACTATATATTGATGTGAGGAAGAGCAAGGAAAACTAAGAGGACAAAGCCATTAGCAAGTTAGAAACAACTGTTACTTTCAGCTCAGTGAATCTGACACAATACACAGAGGCAGTCCTTCATCTATTTCAAGAAATAATATAAACTTGTATTTCTAATTTTGTAACAGGAACCCCGGAACCTTTACTGAGTGAGCAGGAGTCAAGATAAATTTGGGCATGTTGATTGTACAACTTTTGCACTTTGCAAAGATGTCAATGCATTTAAAGGGAACTGCATTAAAAATCTGTGGAAATGGCCGGCAGAGCTGGCTTCTACTGGATAAAGAAGCGAAAGAAAAAGAGATAAATTAAAGATTACTGAAAATTATGGGCAACATTTAATAAAGACATGTAGACGTCAAAGGCGGAAATTGTTGCAGATACCTCATGTGCTTGTATTTTGGGAGCCAGTGCAGATGTAAATAAAATTAAAATTTAAAGGGCCAGAGGCAGTGATATAAGATATTTTTAATTGCATGGCTCCAGGTGACAGTTTAGCCAGTCCACTTGAGTTGTAAAAGAACTGCCTGGATAGACAATCTGTTCATACAGTATAAAAATATTATTCACCTTTACAGTGATATTCTTGCAAATTGTCCTGAAAAATGTAAGATTTAAAAAAATTTTGGTAAAATGAGTAATTTTTCAAGAATTCTTTCAAATTTATTTATTACTAGACTAAGCTTTTTTTCCTTCATGAGTAAGCGAATATAGCAATTATTAGAACTGAAATAGATAATCGGGACTTTATAGGTTATTCTCAATGTCTGGAAGTACTGCAGTTTACAACACCAGTTGCATAAACATTTTAGCAGATATTTGTTCACCTTTCTATAACTTTCCATTGCATAATGACCATCACTAGCTCTGAGAAGTAAGATATTCTAAACACATAATTGGATTTAAAAGAGTAAGTAATCTTCTAAACATATGCACATTAAATAACATTGCACGAAAATTAAAGAAAGGTGCAAAAATTATGCAGTGACTATAATGGCTGAATTTAATTATCCAGTTATCCATGACGCCTGGGATAGTAATGACTTAAAGAGCAGAAAGAGGTAAAAATGTGTTCACAAAAAAAACTACTGTGGTATATTTCAAAAAGAGATGATGCTAATGTGGTTTTTGAGAGTGAGTAGATCAAGAAAAGGCCAAAAATTATAGCCCAGTCAGTTTAACTTTGATGATGGGTAAACTTCTGGAAATAATAATACAAGACTAAATTAATAGTCACATAGACAAGTTTAGGTTAAGGAAGGAAAAAATGCATGAATTTCTTACAGAAAATTCACATCTAATTAACTTGATAGATTTTTGATTAAGTTAAAGAGAAGGTTATTACGGACAATGCCACTAACAAAGAATAAAACAGGAAAAGAGAAGTACGGCACAGGAACAGGCCCTTTGCCATCCAAGCCTGTGTTGAACGTGATGTCCTAACTAAACTGGAAAAAAAGCTTCACCCTGATTTAGTTTGTATCCCTCTATTCACTCTCTATTCATGTAACCATCCAGATGTCTCTTAAATGTCATCAAAATGCCTGCTTCCAGCACCTCCTCTGGCAGTTGCTTCTAGGCTCCTACCACTCTCTGCATGAAAACCTTGCCTCACGCATCTTCCTTCAACTTTCTCCCTCTCACCTTGTACCTGTCTCCCCTTGTAATTGAAACTTCAACCCTGGGAAAAAGCCTCTGATTACCCACCCTCTGTATGTTTTCCATAATTTTGTAGACCTCTATAAGGTCTCCTCTCAGCCGCCATCATTCCAGTGAAAACAATCCGAGTCTTTTTAACCTTTCCTCATTGCGGATGCCCTCGAGACCAGGCAACATCCTTGTGAACATTCTCTTCACTCTCTCCAAAGCTTCCACGTCCTTCCGGTGGTGTCACAACCAAAACTGCACACAATACTCCAAAGGCGGCCTAACAAGGGTTTCATAAAGCTACAATATGGCTTGCAGACTCTTGTACTCCATGCCCTGACCGATTAAGGCAAGCATGCCATATGCCTTCCTAACCACCTTGGCCACCTGTGTTGCCACTTTTAGGGAACTGTGGACCTGCACTCCCAGATCTGTCTGTATGTTAATGTTCCTAAGGGTTCTGCCATTTACAGTATAATTCACACCTAAATTAGATCCTCTAAAATGCATCATCTTGCATTTGTCTGGATTAAACTCCATCTATCATTTCTGTGTCCAAGTCACCAAGCTAATGTGCAAATGAAGTTCAAAAATGACATTTTATATAATGCTGCACCACAGATTTGTGGGCAAAGTCACAAATCATGGAATGAAAATTCCAGCAGCATCTTGCACACAAAATTAGCTGAGAGACAGGAAACAGAGCATGGTGTTTAGCAGCTACTTTTCTGACTGGAAGAAGTTTTTCTTTACAGGATGTGGATTTTACCATCTAATCCAGCATTTATTACTCATCCCTAATTGCCCTTGAGAATGTGGAGATGAACTGCCAACTTTAACTATTGCAGTCTAATGGCCGTGTGGGAACTGGGGAATGAAGAGTTAGCTTCACCCACTTTCCTAGGAAGGGAATTCCAGGACTTTGGCCCAGCAACAGTGAAAGAACAGTGACGTCATTCCACATTGAGACAGGGTGTGGCATAGAAAATATCCAGCACCTTGTGGTTTTACATGCACCTGGCATGCTTTTGTCATTTTGGAGATGGCCATTGCTTGGCTCTTCTTGACATAAATGTTACTTGCTAATTATCAGCTCAAGCCTGGATGTTGTCCAGATTTTGCCGTGTAATGATATAGACTGCTTCAGTATCTGAAACAAAATATTCATGCGCCACAAATATTGTTGAACATTGCACAATCACCAACAAACATCCGCCTCTTCTGGTGGAGGGAACGTTATTATGAAAACATTAAAGATGGTGGGGCCTAGGATTTTGCTTTCAGAGACTCTTGCAATGATGTCCTGGGACTAGGATTAATTGCCTGTTATGATAACAATCATCTTCCTTTGTGTCAGGTATGATTCCAATCAATGTAATGTTTCCCTCCTGATTCCCATTAACTCCAGCTTTGCTAGGCCCACTTGATGCCACACTTGGTCAAGTTCTAATTTGATGTTGGGGGCAGTTGCTTGCAACTTACCTCTGGGGCTAAGCTGTTTTGTCCATGCATGGACTAAAAATATGTTGGGATCAGGAGTTGAGTAACATTGAGAAAACCATAAGCGATTGTCAGTGCACCCAGTTAATGAATGAGAAAGGGGCATTTGACAGCATTGTTCACCACCCTTTCATCACTTTATTGATGATTGAAAGCAGACTGATGGAGTAGTAATCTGTCAGGTTGGAACTGTCTTGCTTTATGAGTTCAGGAAGGACCTGGTCTTTTGTACATATTGCTGTACATATTTTGTACATATTGCTGGGACTCTGGTTTAGCTCCTACTAGACCAAGATAGCTTGGGGCACTTTTAAATCTAGAACATAGGTTTTTAGTATTTTGACTATTTATGGTGGAATTCCCTAGCTGTCAGTATTAGGACCACTGTTCTTCCTAATAAAACCAAATGACCTTGACAATAGTGTACAGGGCACAGGATATAAAACATTGTTGGAAATGTTACAAACTGCAAGGACAATATTGTAGAACTTCTAAAGGGCAAAGGTGAGTGAAGGAAAGGGCAGACAAGAGAAGATTAAGTTCAATGTGGAGAAATGTGAGGTGGTACGGTCTAGCAGGAATACCACAAACGGGCAACAAAGATGTAAGGGTGAAAATCCAAATGGGGTGCAGAAGCAAATGGGCTTGGAGCACAGGGCAATAAGTCGCTTCAAAGACAGGATAGATTGAGGAGCAGTCTTTGAAGCATCCCAGGCTTTATTAAAAAGAGGACAGTGCACAAGAACAAGGAAATTGTGTTAAACTTGTAAAGACACTTGTTAAACTTAAGCTCTCGAGTTCCATCAAAAGAGTCATATAGCACAGAAGAGGCCATTAGCAAATCAAGTCTGCAATGACCAATCTATATAAATTATACTATATTGCACTTGGCCCATAGCCTTTCATGTTTTTCTCATTCACATACTTTTAATAGGTTCTAGGACTTCCAGCCTCCACTGCCCTTCCAGGCAATACATTCTAGATTCCCATGAACCTCTAGGTGAAAAAAGACTATCCTCAATTTCGCTTTGAACCAACTGACTCCTTGTTATTAATCCTTCAACTATGGAGAACAGTTTTCTATCCACACCTCCCTGTTAAACAACATTTGGAGGAAGCAAAGAAGGTGGCAACGGCACAAAATGTACTCTGGCTCAGCAGCAGCACCACTGATCAAGCTGGTTGTGCCCTAAAGGACATAGCTGGTAGACTGAGTCTGCAGGGGGTTGTGAGGGAACCAACAAGAAGAAAAAAACATACTTAACCTCATCCTCACCAAACCACTGGCTACAGCTACAACTGTCCATGGCAGTTTCAGTAAAAGTAACAACCACACAGTCCTTGCCAAAAAGTCCCGCCTTTAAATTAAGCATACCCTCCATCATGTTGAGTGGCAGTATCATTGTGCTAAATGAGACAGACTTTGAACAGAGTCAGCAACTCAAGATTGGGCACCGATAAAGCAACACAATTGTACTCCAGCACAATTTCCAATCTTATGGCTTTGTATATCCCTCACACAACTATTCCCATCAAACCAGGAGATCAACCCTGGTTTCATGGAGAGTGCAGGAAGGCATGCCAGGAACAGCAACAGGAATACCCAAAAATGAGGTGTCAACCTGGTTAAGTTACCAAATATCATAAGCAGCAAGTAATAGACAGAGCTAAGTAACTCCGCAATCAACAAATCAAATCTAAGCTCTGCAGTCCTGCCACATGTTATCGTGAATGGTGGTCAACAATTAAACAACTCATTCGAGGAGGAGGCTCCACAAATACCCCATCCTCAATGATGTAAGAGCCGATGACATCAGTGCAAATGATAAGGCTGAAACATTTGCAGCAATCTTCAGTCAGAAGTCCCAAGTGGTTGATCTGTTTTGGTCTCCATCCGTGATACCCGACATCACAGAAGCAGACTTCAGCCAGAGCAATTCACTCCATGTGATATCAGGAAATAGTTCAAGGCACTGGATGCTGTAAAGGTTATGGGCCCTGAGAACGTTCCAGCAATAGTACTGAAGACCTGTGCTCCAGAACTTGCTGCTACCCTAGCCAAACTCTTCCAATACAGTTACAACAATGTAGAAAATTGCCTAGGTATTTTCTTTACAAAAACAGGAGGACAAATCTAACTTGACTAATTACCACCCCATCAATCCATTCTTGATCATCAGTAAATCAATGGAAGCTGTCATCAACAGTGCTATCGAGCAGCACCTGCTCAGCAATAACCTGCTCAGTGATGTTCAGTTGGGGTCCACCAGAGTCACTCAGCTCCTGACCTCATTATAGTTCAAACGTAGACGAAAGATCTGATTCCAGAGGTGAGGTGACAGTGATAGCCTTTAACATTTGGCCACATTTAGCTGATTGTAGCAACAAGGAGCCCTAGTAAAACTGAAATCAATGGTATTGAGGGCAAATTCCCAGTGTTTGGAGTCATATCTGACACATAGAAAAATGCTTGTTGTTATTGTAGGTCAGTCATTTTCAGCTCTAAGATATTTCCTTCGACATTCCTCAGGGGAGTGTCCTAGGCCCAACCATCTTCAGCTACTTCATCAATGACCATGTTTCTAACATAAGGTCAGAAGTGGGGATATTTGCCGGTGATCGCATAATGTTCTGTACCATTCATGACTCCTCAGATACTAAAGCAGTCCATGTTTAAATGCATTAGTGATAATGGGAACTGCAGATGCTGGAGAATCCAAGATAACAAAGTGTGAAGCTGGATGAACACAGCAGGCCCAAGCAGCATCTCAGGAGCACAAGAGCTGACGTTTCGGGCCTAGACACTTCATCAGAGAGGCTGATGAAGGGTCTAGGGCCAAAACGTCAGCTTTTGTGCTCCTGAGATGCTGCTTGGCCTGCTGTGTTCATCCTGCTTCACACTTTGTTATCATGTTTAAATGCAACAAGGTCTGGATAATATGGACTAATGATGCAAGTAACATCTGCATCACATAAATGCAAGGCAATGGCAATCTTCAATAAGAGACTACCTAATCACCGCCATTGACATTCACCATTGCTAACACTGAATCACCTGCTATTAACATTCTAGGGTTACCATTGATCAGAAACTCAACTGGACTTGTCACTGAAACAGAGCAACTACAATAGCAGGTCAGATGCTAAGAATACTGCAGCGAGTAACTCACCTCCAGATTTCTAAAGCCTGTCCATCACCTACAAGGCACAAGTCAGGAGTGTGATGCAATATTGCCCACTTACCTGAATGAGTGAAGTTCTAACAACCCTCAAGAAGCTTGGCATTATCCATGACAAAGCAACCTGCTTGATTGGCTCCACTTCGTCTACCACCGATGCTCAGTAACAGCCGTGTGTACTATCTACAAAGTGCACTGCAGAAATTTGCCAATGATTCTTAGGTAGCACTTTCCAAAACTCCAGCAACTTCTATCTAGAAAGATAAGGGCAGCAGGCATATGGGGACACTAACACCTGCAAATTCCCATCCAAGCCACTCACCATCCTAACTTGGTAATATATTGTAGCTCCTTCGCTGTCACTGGGTTAAAATCTTGGAATTCCCTCCCTAGGCACATTGTGGGTCTACCTACAGCTCATGGACTGCAGCAGCTCAAGAAAGCAGCTTATCACACTTTTTCTGCAACTAGAAATAGACAAAAAATGCTCAGAAATGCCACAAATGAAGAAAAAAAAACTGTGTCCATGTCCCTCGTAATCCTGTGCACCTCAGTCAGGGTTCCCCTCAGCTTTCTCTGCTCTGAAGAAAACAACCCAATCCTATCCTGCTTCCCTTCATAGCTAAAGTACTCTAAGATGCGCAACATCCTGTTAAATCTCCTCTGTATCCCCTCCAGTGCAATCACGTCATTGTGCTATTGAGAACGGCATGCAGTACTCTAGCTGTGGCCCGACCAATGTTTTGAACAGATCCAATGTAACCTTTCTACTCTTGTAATCTATACCATGACTAATAAAGAGAAGTATGCTTCTTAACCACTCTATTAACCTTTCCTGCCGCCTTCCATGATCTACGGACAAGCATTCCAAGATTCCTCTGTTTCTCTAAATTTCTGACTGTTCTGTCATTCTTTAAGCATTCCCTTGATTTGTTCCTTCTTCCAAAGTGCATCACCTCACATTGATCTGCCCATCTGACAAATCAGTTTATATTTTCCTGTAACCTAATACTTTCTTCCTCACTCTTAACCCCCCAGTTAATCTTCATGTCATCTGCGAACTTACTGACCATCCCCTCACATTCTGTGCTAAGTTGTTTATATATATATCATGAACAATAAGTGATCCAGTACTGATTCCTGTGTATGTTATTAGGCATTGACCCCCCAGTCACACAAATAGCCTTCTGCCATCACCTTCTCTGGGCTTCAGATTGGTATGACAGGTCAGCACAACATCGAGGGCCAAAGGGCCTGTACTGTGCTGTAATGTTCTATGTTCTATATCCTACCACTAAGTCAATTTTGGATCCATCTTGCGAAAGTTATCCTGAATTCCATATGCCTTTAGATTCTCTGTCCATGTGGGCCTTTGTCAATGAAATTTGTTAGATGTGACATCCCTCCGACAAAGTCATACTAAGTATTCCTGATCAAATCTTGCCTCTCCAAATGGAAATTAATCCTTTCCTTCAGAATTTTCTCCAATAATTTCCTTACCATTGATGTGAGACTCACTGCTCTGCAATTTTCTGGTTTATCCCTACCACCTTTCTTGAAACAACACTAGCTCCAGAGTCCTTCTAACACCATCCCTGTGGCTAGAGGTATTAAAAAAATTTTATCAGACCCCCTGTAATTTCTTCTCTTGCCTCCCATAGCCTGGGTCACCCATACAGCTGGTCTGAGGGATGTGATAATGGGAACTGCAGATGCTGGAGAATCCAAGACAATAAAATGTCAGGCTGGATGAACACAGCAGGCCAAGCAGCATCTCAGGAGCACAAAAGCTGACGTTTCGGGCCTAGACCCTTCATCAGAGAGGGGGATTGGGTGAGGGTTCTGGAATAAATTGGGAGAGAGGGGGAGGCGGACCGAAGATGGAGAGAAAAGAAGATAGGTGGAGAGGAGAGTATAGGTGGGGAGGTAGGGAGGGCATAGGTCAGTCCAGGGAAGACGGACAGGTCAAGGAGGTGGGAAGAGGTTAGTGGGTAGGAGATGGTGGTGCAGCTTGGGGTGGGAGGAAGGGATGGGTGAGAGGAAGAACAGGTTAGGGAGGCAGAGACAGGTTAGACTGGTTTTGGGATGCAGTGGGTGGAGGGGAAGAGCTGGGTTGGTTGTGTGGTGCAGTGGGGGGAGGGGACGAACTGGGCTGGTTTTGGGATGCGGTGGGGGAAGGGGAGATTTTGAAGCTGGTGAAGTCCACATTGATACCATTGGGCTGCAGGGTTCCCAAGTGGAATATGAGTTGCTGTTCCTGCAACCTTTGGGTGGCATCATTGTGGCACTGCAGGAGGCCCATGATGGACATGTCATCTAAAGAATGGGAGGGGGAGTGGAAATGGTTTGCGACTGGGAGGTGCAGTTGTTTATTGCGAACTGAGCGGAGGTGTTCTGCAAAGCGGTCCCCAAGCCTCCGCTTGGTTTCCCCAATGTAGACGAAGCCACACCGGGTACAGTGGATGCAGTATACCACAATGGCAGATGTGCAGGTGAACCTCTGCTTAATGTGGAAAGTCATCTTGGGGCCTGGGATAGGGGTGAGGGAGGAGGTTTGGGGGCAAGTGTAGCATTTCCTGTGGTTGCAGGGGAAGGTGCCGGGTGTGGTGGGGTTGGAGGGCAGTGTGGAGCGAACAAGGGAGTCACGGAGAGAGTGGTCTCTCCGGAAAGCAGACAGGGGTAGGGATGGAAAAATGTCTTGGGTGGTGGGGTCGGATTGTAGATGGCGGAAGTGTCGGAGGATGATGCGTTGTATCCGGAGGTTGGTGGGGTGGTGTGTGAGAACGAGGGGGATCCTCTTGGGCGGTTGTGGCGGGGGCGGGGTGTGAGGGATGTGTTGCGGGAAATGCGGGAGACGTGGTCAAGGGCGTTCTCGACCACTGTGGGGGGAAAGTTGCGGTCCTTGAAGAACTTGGACATCTGGGATGTGCAGGAGTGGAATGCCTCATCGTGGGAGCAGATGCGGCGGAGGCGGAGGAATTGGGAATAGGGGATGGAATTTTTGCAGGAGGGTGGGTGGGAGGAGGTGTATTCTAGGTAGCTGTGGGAGTCGGTGGGCTTGAAATGGACATCAGTTAAAAGCTGGTTGCCTGAGATGGAGACTGAGAGATCCAGGAAGGTGAGGGATGTGCTGGAGATGGCCCAGGTGAACTGAAGGTTGGGGTGGAAGGTATTGGTGAAGTGGATGAACTGTTCGAGCTCCTCTGGGGTGCAAGAGGCGGTGCCGATACAGTCATCACCTATTTATTCTAGAACCCTCACTCCATCCCCCTCTCTGATGAAGGGTCTAGGCCCAAAACGTCAGCTTTTGTGCTCCTGAGATGCTGCTGGGCCTGCTGTGTTCATCCAGCCTCACATTTTATGGTCTGAGGGATGTGTCCACTTTTAAGCCTGCCAAAGTATCCAATACCTCCTCACTCCTATTTCCAGTCTCCTCAAGAACCTCACAGTCCAATCTCTCCAAATTTAATACCCGCATCCATCTGCATCTGAGTGAGGACAGAAATGAAATAATCATTTAAACTTAACCAGATTGCCCTCTTGGTCACTAATGGATCATACTCTCCTCTGGTTATCCTCTTCCCTTGATATGCTTACAGAACATTTTGGGTTTCTCCCTAATCTTACTTGCCAGTACTTTTTTGATGTCCCTTCTTTACTTCCCTAATTGCTTTCTTAGTTTCTCCCTTCACCTTCTGTACTCCATTTAACATCTACTAAAAGACTGTATTTTCCTCCTTATCTAGTACTGGGTACTTTATTTTTGAAAGGATATGAAAGCATTAGACAGGTTACAGAGAGCGTCCAAAAAAACAACTCATGAAAATGGTTTCAGGGAGTGGAACTTGAGTTAAGAACATTCAGAATAGTTTTCCTTGGAAAAAAGAAAACTGAGTGGAGATCAGATGGAGGTTTTCAAAAATCTGAGGGTTCTAGGCAGAGGAGATAGGGAAAACCTGTCCTTACTTTAAAAGGAATCAAGAACAAGTGGACAGTGATGAAAGTAATTGGCAAAAGAAGCATAAGCAACTTGAGTAAAAACTTATCCCCACAGCAAGAGTTGCCTGAGAGTTTGGTGGAAGCAGCTTCAATAAATGCATTCAAAAGGTAATTTGGCTGCTATTTGAAAAGGTACAGTCTTTGAGGTTATACGGAGAAGACAGAAGAATTGTGTCCACTGAAAGATTTGAGAACAAGCGGGGATAGCCTAAGAACTGGGGTCGGGGCATTCAGGAGAAATGTTAGAAAGCACTCCTACATGCAAAGATTACTGGAGGTTTGCAATTCTTTTCTTCAGACAGTAGTCAATGCTAATTCAAGTTTTAAATTCAAATCTGAAGTGCATAAAACTTTACTAAACAAGGGTACCAACAGCTATGTACCCAAGGTAGGCATACAGAGTAAGGCTACAGATCAGACGTGATCTTATTGAATGGTGGAGCGGGCTCAAGGGGTTGAATGGCCTACACCTGTTCCCATGTTCCTATGAAACGCTACCTCAGAGAACCAGTATCAGACATGATGGCCTGAATGGCCCTCTTCTGTGATATAATAACTTTGTGTTCCTGGGATAAAGAAGGCAATGTCTACACAATAAAAGGGAAGAGCTCCAAACAATAAGCAATTTATTTTACCGCGGTCCAGGCTGAATTCCAATTCCAATTAACCAGCAACGTGCAAAGTACCTAAAACTTCTAACCCTGCTTAGTAGAGTTTCCTACAAAGAATAGAAACCACCCTTGTCACCATGACAGCATAAAAGTGAGAAATTGTTGAAGGTGTTGAAATGTTGAAGTGTGAAATGGTCACTTTCTAATCTAACAACATTGTTGTATCTGTTCTGTCAAAAGCTTTTAGCACAAGGCTTTAAACACACAAGAGCTGCGAAAGTCCATTTTCAATGATAGATGAACAGGATCTCTGTCTCAAGTACCTGTCTTTGGATCATGCCCCTTGTAATTGCGAACTCTGCCATAGGTTTTCATGTTGTGCCCATAAGGACAGGACTCTGTAACTCAGACCTTCAATGGGATGGTCATGACAGATTCACTAAATATAACACAAATGCTTTAACTGATTATAGGGACATACAAAGATCTGCTTCAGGCTCCAAATTGAGATCAGTGTTTACAGTTCCAATGAATCCATCACTGACACCTTCGATGTTAGCCGCGTTTGTACTCAGCAGTCCTGAAAACATTGGCCAATTTTTGCATTTTTCGCTCAAATTCTCCTTGCAAAAGGATTCCTCCTAACCCTAACTGAGCCATTGCTTTTGAGAATTTTCAGTATGATTATCTGTACCTAACACATTGTAAAACAGCAATGTATAAATTGAACAAAAACTTTTGTTGATGTATTTAGCTGACTGGATATTTGAGCCCTGCTGAAAAAGACACTTTTTAAAAAAGCTATTGTTAAAGCAATCTTGATAATTCATAAGAAAATCAATTTAAGAGAAAAACATTTACACTTAATGAGAAAAGAACTGATTCATCAGTAAGTAGAGTCAGTTTTGTAGTGATATCACCAATCAAATTGCACCAGTTAATGATGAATGACAGCTAATTGTCAGGTTTTATTGAAAACTTAAATCAGTCAGCATTATTCTGATTAGTTACGGCACTGCCCTGAGAAATGAACCAGTGAATGGGCGTCATCAGTTTTTTCTTGAGTTGAAACAAATATAGTGCATGTATATGTTCTTGTTGTCTACAAATATTGGGGCCATGTGGACTGACAAATGAAATTTCCAATACATTGAAGTATATCTCAATGCAAGTCTGACAGACAATCCTAAACTTTGTTATCAACATGATTGCATAGTCAGGATTATCCAGCAAATGTTGCATATTTATGGAATCTCTTCCAATGTTAGACAATGTTGTGAATTTTTCAAGCACAGGCTAGCTGGGTGTGATTGGTGCCTCACCTGTTGCAAACAGCTGAAGAATATGCTATTTGATACAATCTGCCAGTCTGTGAGATATACAGCCTAATACTTGGGATCACACTGGCACTGAAGTTCATACATCATATGAGTCATTGTGTGATAGGATAAACATCTTCCTGGCTTGATGTGAGTTATGTAAAGCATATGTCCCAATAACTGGTGAGTCATTATCGAAAAGCATATCCTTTCAACTGTTTGCAACAATAAATTTATTGACCACACCTAACCAGTTCACACTTGCAGTACTTGCAATGCAGTGTTCAGCATTAGATGGCATTCAGCAATTAGACCACATCTTCAGGATAAGTCTGAAGCAAAATCGAAAAAAAAAGTTGCCACCAGTTTGAGAACAATAGACCTCAACCTAAGCAATGTTCCAGATATTGCAGAATCTGGGAGATCATCCCTTAGCAAAGCATTTTTAGGAGGGTCTTTACCTATTTCTCCATACAGCCTATGATTTTTTTTCTTTAGATGACTTCAGTTTCAACTTTCTGCTCTGTCAGATGTTCCCCTAGTAGGATTAGGGAACTCACTATCAAGGAACTTGGATACAAGATGCCCAGAAAGCACACTAAGCATCTCCAGTTGAGCGTGGTACGATTTGTTTGGGAGATGAATGGACTAATATCTTCCACGCAGACAAGGTACTTGTTCATTCAGCACTTGCATCAACTTAAGCAAAAATATTGAGGGAATACTGAATATTCATTATTGATCAACATACTTTCCAGCGACTATTTTGGAGCAAGGTTTTATGGCTCTGAAAATGAATGTATGAGACTAATCTATTTGAATCTAATTTTCTTGTTTGGAACAGTGCTGAGAGATCTGTGATTTCATGTACTTTTAGCTGTTTTCAAACAAGGTGGGAATCTGACCACAGAAAAATTATTTATGCTCCAGATAAAATAAGGGAGTGGCAGTGTATAATTTTCTATTAGCTAAATAGAGAATTATTAATTATAATTACATGATAAATAGCCATTCATGTGTTTCAGCACTCGAGAGAAAGATTAAGATCATAATTCTATGCAAATTACAAGATATAATGAGAATTTGATCTTCCAATATTTACTATGAGTTATGGCATGAATAGTATAAACTTACTTTTCTTGCCATTCAATGGAATGACACGGTTTGCAGAGCATGGCGTTTAGAGTAATTAGAACAACAGAGCAATGAAAATAAACTCTTTCACGGTACTATGGTGTGGCCTTCTTCGGATGAATGTAACATTCCATGTAGTACTGAGTCGTACAGACATGTAAATTTATCCTGTTCTGGTTTGAAATTTCTGATTTCAGCCAAGCTAGCATTTGGAAATTGACAAAATCCCTCCCTATTATTGAGTTGGAAATTATTCTTCAATGTTTGTTCCTGACTTATGCACATGTCCGGAAGAGGCCTGCTGATACCTGGAGAGCACACGTTCCTAAAGGGCAAGAGAAGGAATGATCATGTTTTGATCCCTGTTTGTTGAATCTATCTACAATGCTTTCTGCCAGCCTGAGTTCCAGAGCTTGTATGTGAAATAGTGGTAAGAGGAAAGTGTATCATTACCCAAAAAAAGTACTCAAGCATATGTAATGGCTATTTGAGCATGGTATCATCAGCTGACAGCACCCACTAAAGTATACAAACTGAACTTTTGATTTGAAACCTTCATGTTGTTTTAAGAGTGCCTTTTTGCATGAATGCATATTGAGGTGTTTCATACTCAGTTAAGTACTTTTATGTGGCTCCTGTGCAAGGAAACACAGCAGCCAACTGAGTAAAAGGTTAACTGCACTGTTACAGCAATAACAGCTGCTGACTAGGTACATGAGGAATTATGCCATAATGTTGGCTGATTTAGACAAAACCTGTTCTGGAGTGTTGTCTGTGTGGGTCACTTCATGATCTGGTATGGATCAATATCCACCCTTCTGTTCTAACTAGAAGGGCCCAGTTCAGTAAACAAATAAACATTGCTTTCCTGCAAATATTTGTAGGTTATATATCTCCGTGAAAATGTGCTGTAAGCAGAATCCTTGCACTTTTTTTCCATCCAAAGGTAGATATGGATTTGGTTCAATCAAGGGTTTGACAGGTTATTGGGTTAGGTAGAAATGGGATTCAAGATTACATTCAGATCAGCCATGATCTTTTTACATGGTGGAACAGACTTGAGATGCTCAATCAGCTATTGCTGCTCTTGATTTTTAAATATTTTACAACAGAGATTATTGGGAGCAAAGTTGCCAATGGTCTATCTCCTACAACCTCCCACTTTATTCTCTGTCCAAGTCCCTATTGCATCATCAGTGTGTGGAGCTTACTGCACTTGACTTGTAATACATATATAAACAATTTGGAAGAGAATGTAGGTAGCCTAATTAGTAAGTTTGCAAATGACACAAAAATTCGGAGAGCTGGAGATAATGAGGGTGATTGCCAGAGGATATATCAGAATATAGATAGGCTACAGACTTGGGCAAAGAAATGTTTAATATGGAGAAATGCAGGTAATGCATTTTGAGTGATCTAATGCAGGAGGGAAGTATACGGTAAATAGCAGAATCCTTCATAGCATCAACATACCAAAAGATCTTAGTGTAGAGATCCACAGTTTTCCAAAACTGACAACACAAGTGGATCAAGTGCACAAAAAGGCATATGGCATGCTTACCTTAATTGGTCGGGGCAAAATGTATAAAAATTGGCAAGTCATATTGCTGCTGTATAAAACTGTACTTAGGAGGCTTTGGAGATGGCACAGAAATGGCTGCTTCATTTGGAGGTTATCAGCTTTGAGGAGAAATTGAAAAAACTTGGTTGTTTTCATTTGGGTATCAAAAAATTATGGGGGTGGGGGTGACCTGATATAATTTTACAATGTTATTAGAGGCACGGTTAGAGTCAGTCTTTTTACAGAGTAGAAATGTTAATTACTAGGTGACGTAGGTTTAAAATAAAATTGAAGTGAAGTGGGTTAAGTTTAAAGGAGATGTAAGAATTAAGCTTTTTTACACAGAGGATAGTAAGTGTCTGAAAAGCACTGCCAAAGGACATAGTGGAGGCAGGTAGAACAATAACCTTTGAGAAGCAGCTATGTAAAAGCTTGACAAACATATTAATAGGCAGGGAATAGATGGATAAAGACTGTGTAAAAGCAAAAGGTTTTTAGCTTAGACAGACATCGTGTGTTAGCATAGATTTGGTGAGCCAAAGGGCCTGGTCCTGTACTGTACTGTTCTTTGTCCTTGGTCAATTATTTATCCTTTCAGAACTGGACCTTAACATTGAGTGTGTATGTCCCAGACATGCCTTTTCTATCCATTCATTCTTTTATACCAACTGGGTGTCACTAGTGAGGCCAGCATTTGTTGACCATTTCAGGGTCAATCCTTTTGCTTTGGGGCTAGAGTCACATGTAGGCCAGACCAGATAAGGAGAGCCCATTTCCTTCCTTGAGGGGCATGAATGAATTAGACAAGTTTTCACATTTGATGATGTTCACCATAGAACAGGGAGGGGGACAAAGAGGAGGGGGTGTAGCACTACTAATCAGAGAGGGTATCACAGCTACAGAAGCTTCCTTTGTCGAGGAAGATCTGCCTACTGAGTCAGTATGGGTGGAAATTAGGAACAGCAAGGGAGTAGTCACCTCGTTAGGGGTTTACTACAGGCCCCCCAATAGCAGCAGGGAGATTGAAGAAAGCATAGGTCGACAGATTTTGGAAAAGTGTGCACGCAGTAGGGTTGTTGTAATGGGTGACTTTAACTTTCCTAATATTGATTGGAACCTCCTTCGAGCAGAAGATTTGAATGGAGCTGTTTTTGTAAGGTGTGTTCAGGAGGGTTTCCTAACGCAGTACGTTGACAGGCCGACGAGGGGAGAGGCCATTCTAGACTTGGTGCTCGGAAACGAGCCGGGGCAGGTATCAGATCTTGTGGTGGGAGAGCATTTTGGTGATAGTGACCATAACTGCCTCACATTCTACATAGCTATGGAGAAGGAGAGGATTAGGCAAAATGGGAGGATATTTAATTGGGGAAGAGGAAACTATGATGCGATCAGACATGAGTTAGGAAGCATGGACTGGGAGCAGTTGTTCCATGGTAAGGGAACTATAGACATGTGGAGACGGTTTAAGGAACAGTTGTTGGGAGTGATGAGTAAATATGTCCCTCTGAGACAGGCAAGAAGGGGTAAGATAAAGGAACCTTGGATGACGAGAGCGGTGGAGCTTCTAGTGAAAAGGAAGAAGGTAGCTTACATAAGGTGGAGGAAGCTAGGGTCAAGTTCAGCTAGAGAGGATTACATGCAGGCAAGGAAGGAGCTCAAAAATGGTCTGAGGAGAGCCAGGAGGGGGCACGAGAAAGGCTTGGCAGAAGGAATCCGGGAAAACACAAAGGCATTTTACACTTATGTGAGGAATAAGAGAATGATCAAAGAAAGAGTAGGGCCGATCAGGGATAGCATAGGGAACTTGTGTGTGGAGCCTGAGGAGGTAGGGGAAGCCCTAAATGAGTTTTTTTTGCTTCTGTCTTTACGAAAGAAACGAACTTTGTAGTGAATGAAACCTTTGAAGAGCAGGCGTGCATGCTGGAATGGATAGAGATAGACGAAGCTGATGTGCTGAAAATTTTGTCAAACATTAAGATTGACAAGTCGCCAGGCCCGGATCAGATTTGTCCTCGGCTGCTTTGGGAAGCGAGAAATGCAATTGCTTCGCCACTTGCGAAGATCTTTGCATCCTCGCTCTCCACTGGAGTCGTGCCTGAGGACTGGAGAGAGGCAAATGTAATTCCTCTCTTCAAGAAAGGAAATAGGGAAATCCCCGGCAATTATAGACCGGTAAGTCTCACGTCTGTCGTCTGCAAGGTGTTAGAAAGGATTCTGAGGGATAAGATTTATGACCATCTGGAAGAGCATGGCTTGATCAAATACAGTCAACACGGCTTTGTGAGGGGTAGGTCATGCCTTACAAACCTTATCGAGTTTTTTGAGGATGTGACTAGAAAAGTTGATGAGGGTCGAGCTGTGGATGTGGTGTATATGGACTTCAGTAAGGCATTTGATAAGGTTCCCCATGGTAGGCTCATTCAGAAGGTCAGGAGGAATGGGATACAGGGGAACTTAGCTGCTTGGATACAGAATTGGCTGGCCAACAGAAGACAGCGAGTGGTAGTAGAAGGAAAATATTCTGCCTGGAAGTCAGTGGTGAGTGGAGTTCCACAGGGCTCTGTCCTTGGGCCTCTACTGTTTGTAATTTTTATTAATGACTTGGATGAGGGGATTGAAGGATGGGTCAGCAAGTTTGCAAACGACACAAAGGTCGGAGGTGTCGTTGAGAGTGTAGAGGGCTGTTGTAGGCTGCAGCGGGACATTGACAGGATGCAGAGATGGGCTGAGAGGTGGCAGATGGAGTTCAACCTGGATAAATGCGAGGTGATGCGTTTTGGAAGGTCGAATTTGAAAGCTGAGTACAGGATTAAGGATAGGATTCTTGGCAGCGTGGAGGAACAGAGGGATCTTGGTGTGCAGATACATAGATCCCTTAAAATGGCCACCCAAGTGGACAGGGTTGTTAAGAAAGCATATGGTGTTTTGGCTTTCATTAACAGGGGGATTGAGTTTAAGAGTCGTGAGATCTTGTTGCAGCTCTATAAAACTTTGGTTAGACCGCACTTGGAATACTGCGTCCAGTTCTGGGCGCCCTATTATAGGAAAGATGTGGATGCTTTGGAGAGGGTTCAGAGGAGGTTTACCAGGATGCTGCCTGGACTGGAGGGCTTATCTTATGAAGAGAGGTTGACTGAGCTCGGTCTCTTTTCATTGGAGAAAAGGAGGAGGAGAGGGGACCTAATTGAGGTATACAAGATAATGAGAGGCATAGATAGAGTTGATAGCCAGAGACTATTTCCCAGGGCAGAAATGGCTAGCACGAGGGGTCATAGTTTCAAGCTGGTTGGTGGCAAGTATAGAGGGGATGTCAGAGGCAGGTTCTTTACGCAGAGAGTTGTGAGAGCATGGAATGCGTTGCCAGCAGCAGTTGTGGAAGCAAGGTCATTGGGGTCATTTAAGAGACTGCTGGACATGTATATGGTCACAGAAATTTGAGGGTGCATACATGAGGATCAATGGTCGGCAAAACATTGTGGGCTGAAGGGCCTGTTCTGTGCTGTACTGTTCTATGTTCTATGTTCTATGTTCTAACAATACAGTGCAGAACAGACCCCTCAGCCCTCAATGAAAATGACCATGACTAACTTGCAATTCCAGATTTTCGACATTTCTAATGATCCTGTTCGGTAATTTTATGACACATCTCTGGAGTAGGTAGGACTTAAACACAGAAGAGACTTCAACAGTCGTCACCATTGGCTTAAATTCTAGATTTATTCATGGCTGTGATGGGATTTGAACCCACGTCCATACAGCATTAATATGGTTCTCTGGATTACTAATCTGGTGAAATTACCATGCTGTCATTATCACCCGCTTCTAATAAATGGGCTTAATAAATCTTCTTAATGTTTAATTACCGAGATGCAGACTGAATCTTACAACACCAACCACTACCAAATACCATTAAGCAAGTTGAAAATGAATATCACTAAATATCTCTTTGGTTAATGGACAAATTGTTGGCCATAATACCAGGAAATTACTGCAGGATCTTTAATGTCCATTTGAACACATAGTGTCAGCATCCTTTCCAGTTTTCTACTGTGTCCTCCCAGTCATCTACTGCATTGAAGCTTTGAATAAATGGTGTAAATCTTCTTTTGTGGGTTTATCGCATGTCCATGGAAATTCTGCTGATCTCACAGTTGACCTCATGGTAAGCCTAACCCTAACCCTAACCCTATCCCTAAAAATGAACTCATTGGCAGTATTCCTAAACTACAAATTTAGCTCACCTAAAAAAAAGAAATTGTCTCCAAATCTGTATGTCGACGTTTGAATTATTCCACAACATTATGGTCTCATTGCATTAATAAATAAATGAAAATTTGTTTAATCCTGATTATTCTTTTAGTCAGATGGTGCCTGTATAATGATCAAGGGGGAAAAAAAAATTTTTGTGCAAAAGCGATACATAGATTCCCTTATCTGCTCAGCAAAAAGTTTAAGGAAAAGCAATATAGACACCAGGGTTAAATAAGTATTCTTCCGAATCAAATATTCTTTCTAAAGCAATTGACACATTACTGACCAACATAAATCTTAATGGATGCCAATTTGCAGCATAGTTAAAGTATGGTAGCATAATAGAGCATAAAATGAAAAGATGATATTCAGCCCACAAAGTGAGTATATTTTAACAAAAGCATTCTCTGTGATTCAAGACGTGTAAAATCTAACAGAAGTTGGGTAATAAAGAGGAATGTCTCCAGCATCAAAGGAAATTTGACGGTAACTGATTATAATGGGTGAAAGACTATAACTGGCGCAACTGAAGTGTGAAAGATTTGGTACCACGTATCAAGAAGCACAACGGTTGCAAGTTAAGGAAGCTGAAAAAATGAGTTTTAAGAAATCATTTCTTCCAAAGAATTTGATATCTTCTAAAAATACACTAAAACAGAAAAGTGCCATAGATAGGATGATCTCGCTGGCATCAATAGCCCATTTACTGATTCAAATATCAATCAGAGGCCTTCCCTTCCTATTCAGATATTGATTGAGTTCCTTAAGTACATGCCTGAAGAACTGTCCAATCCTCCTTTCCATCCTCTGGTCTGTCACTGAAAGGTTGCCTCCATTTAGCTGTATTTCTCCACTACCTATTGGGTTCTCTATCCCTACTGAAAAAAAAACAGTAAGGGTCCAAAAAAAGACTCAATAGGCCTGAGTAGACCTTTAATTTGTTCAAATGACTGTCTACAGCTTGTTGGAAATGGCGCAATGACTTAGTGGCAGGATGGTACCAGTGAACCGGTTTTCTGGACGGTGGTGCTATTTTAAGAACCCATCTACCCTTGTTCCTGGCTCCACTGGAGCCTAAGAATGTAACCTAATAGATTTTACACTATTAACACTCAGTTCTCCTGTAAGCCCCAGTCTGCACTGTGATCCACAATTTGCAGAAAATGTCAGTTAGAATGGAACCGTGGATTGATCGAAATTGATAGAAACAAGTGGCTGGTGCCCTCCAGTAATGGCAAAACAGGAGGAGGCATCCAATTAAACTACAAAGACCACCTATTCCCAATCTTTCCTTCCAAATACAATTGTACAATGTAACAAGCTGCTAAAAGGAAATAGGCAGAGTTCCATTACTTTACCTCCTCAAGACAAATCATCAGATTATTTGCATTTCAGGGTTTTCTTCATCTGGCTAACAATCTCAGTAGATCATGACCAGTCAGCTAGCACTAACTATAAATCTGCTGCCAGAACATAATTATTAATCTGTGATGCTAACACATTAAAGGAAAAGCAGAAGAAACTGTGGAACTGTGGATACAATTGTCATGGCTGAATATCTATAACAGCATCATTGACAAAATAAACTCATTCAGCACTATTGAATCTCTTTGATACAATGGGACATGACAGGTTTTTTGTTATAAATCCAAACCATGATTGATTCCACATTGTGCCCAATATTAAGTTGCACATACGAGGCTAATATGGCAGGACCTCCAAATATTTTGTATAACACAGGATGGAGCTGGAGGAACACAGCAGGCCAGGCAGAATCAGAGGAGCAGGAAAATTAACATTTGAGTTGGGACACTTCCTCAGAAGACCCTTTTTTTGAAGAAGGGTCCTGACCCAAAACATCAACTTTCTTGGTCCTCTAATGCTGCCAGGCCTCATGTGTTCCTCCATCCCCACCCAGTGTTATCTCTGACTCTAGAATCTGCTGTTTTTACTATCTCTGAGTCAGTTACTTTGTCTCCCTTCCTGTAGGGATAGTATCTTTGACAAGGTGGGGATGCTGAGCCAAAGTGTAGGAGGAATGGGCAAAGAAGGAGTAGGAAGCTTTCTTTCCTGACTTGGATTCGGAATTGGAGCAGGAATGCGACTATTGGATACTTACATTGACTGGAAGCACCAATGGAGTGAGAGAATGTGAAATGAGAAAGATAAAGAGATGGATATTCTACACTGGCTGATCTATCAGAATGGGAGGGAAGTGAAGGTTCATGTAAAATCTAACAGAAGTTGGGTAATAAAGAGGAATGTCTCCAGCATCAAAGGAAATTTGGCGGTAACTGATTATAATGGGTGAAAGACTATAACTGGCGCAACTGAAGTGTGAAAGATACACAAGGTTCATGTGTTCGAAACTGTCCAGAAGCAGTAAGGCACCAAACATCAGAAAAGTTAGCTGCTTTGATGAGGTTTATTACTGCCAGAAGTATGAGAAAGCAGCCAACACAGCCAAAGCAGAGAAATAATTCAACACCATGACATGGAGTCTGTAACTGAAGGGCCACCTTGGAGGGCCATTCTCAAAGAAAGATTGCAAGGTTCCCAAATGCTGATGGATGACATTGAGGCAAGCTGACCACTCAGCAGTCCAGTGGAACCTGGAGTGTCAGCTAGCAGCGGTAAATATGAAGAGGTGATGGGGAATGTTGTGCGGTGTGTATCAGGGATTCAGGGATAAATCCAGTGTGTGGAGGCCAGCTCTGATGTTGAAAGGAGATACAGAGATTGTACACATAAAGGCTACGATTGGACCCATTTATACTGTTGACACCTGGATGCATAAGCAATCTGGACCACTCTGTAGCTGAATCATCATGATGCCTGGGTCCTATTGGGAGTACCAGTTCAGAAGAGTGACTCAGAAGTTCATCAAGATTAAATGGTGGAAATGATCCCAACCCATACCATTTACCAGCTCGATGATGAATGAAGGGAATGCTGGCACTGATGTGGACTTGAACACATTAGCCATCACGGCTCAATCAAAATGGCTGATTGCTCAATAAACATCATTGTGTGATATGTTTGGTTGCTAGGTCAGCATTTTTCAAGTCGGGAAATGTGTAATGAAGTGGGGCTGTATGGATGGGGGAAGGGGGTTTGAGTGGGTTTGGGACAGGGTCAATGCCAGAGGCATGGGACAAGAAGCAAATTATAAGATGCAGAAGGACTGAACCTAAGTAGGAAAATTCTGCACAAAATGGTCAACATGTAAACATAGAAGCAGAAACACAGAAAAAAGGAGAAGGAACTGGACAAGTCAGCCCTTCAAGCTTGCTCTGCCATTCAACATGATCATAGCTGATAAAGTAACCTACATCATTGGATGGAATGCAGAGTGATGCCAGTAGTGTGGGTTCAATTCCTGCACTGGCTGAGGCTCACTTCAGGTTTGATGACCCTCACATTAAACCACCACCAGAACAAGAGAGTAGCCTATGGTCCACTAGGACCTAGTACCTTTATAACTCTCAATTTTACCAAAGAAATTGCCAATACATCCTTTCTCCAGTCACATCTGAAGTCCTGTTAAACTGATATGGTACTGACATGTTTAATGATTGTGCAATATGCTCATGCATAAGGTAATAGTTGTGAAGGGTTTAGCATTTATATTCCATTACCTCTTCCGATTCTACCAAAGTCACACTTTGTGGAAGGAAGCAGTGAATTCTGCTCCAACTTTCAAAGGGGGCAGATTACCTGTACCCAGCTCCCCATGGTTGAGTAATTACCCTTGATCAAATGTAGTGCACTTCTACATTTACAATAAGCCTTTCGATTATCTTAGGAAGAAAAATGCCTTTTCTGTAGATACACCGTGGTCGTGTATCTTCTACCACTAATCACTAGACAGACAAGGCAAAACCAATACAAGGTAGGATGGGTAGCATTAAACTACTTCCAACAACCCTTATAAAGCACCACAGGTGTGGTCATCTGGGAAACAATCACGTTTCCAATGATGCAAATCTGAAAGCCAACAGAAGGAAATGAAATATGCGATACCCAGAAGAACAATAGAACTTCAAGCAGAGATGGCAGGAACTGCCGATGCTGGGGAATCTGAGATAACACAGTGTTGAGCTAGAAGAACACAGCAGGCCAAGCTGCATCAGAGGAGCAGGAAAGTTGACGTTTTGGGTTGCGACCCTTCTTCAGAAACTTTAGCTTTCCTGCTCCTCTGATGCTGTTTGGCCTGCTGTGTTCACCCAGCTCTACACTTTGTTATCTCGGAACTTCGAGCAAGTGGCTTTGTCCCTTTAAGAGCAGATCTGCTTTAGGAAGGCACTGTCAGTCAAAAGTTGAAATGCAATTAATGACAGAGAAAGACAACAGATGACATGGAAGTAATAAAATGTTAAGCTCAGCACTCCAAGATGCATAACATCATTCAAAAGCTGGTAAAAATTGGTGGGGCAAGGGTGTGGGCTAGGAACAGATGGAATAGCCAACCACATTTCGGAAGTTCAGACACCTGAGTGAAGGGGGTTCTGTAATGATTAACTGAACATGAAAAACGGCATAAAAACCAGAAAGGAAAGGCATGTAAAAGACAGCTAAAACAAAAACATAAATTGCTGGAGAAACACAGCAGGTCAAACATCATCTTGAAGAGAAAGAAAAGTCCAGTAACCCTTCTTCGAAACAGTAAGAGAGAGCCCTTAGCTCTCACAACTAATTGCTGGAGAAACTCAGCTGGTCTGGCAGCATCTTGCCGAGAAAGGAAAGCTACGGTTTCAAGTTCAGTGATCCTTCTTCGAAACTGTAAGAGACAGCTCTCAGCTCTCATGAGAAATATCATTACATTGGAGGCGTTTAAGGATATTCGCAAACACTCGGACACCAGGTAGTCCATAAATGAACAGCTATATGAAAATTGTTCCATACCAATACTGCTATTGGCCAACCAACCAGGAGTCAACTAGTCGAGGCTTCATTCAGATTTCCCAGACTTGCGACAGAAGCCAAGCGAAGGAAAATATCAAGCAGGATCACTTTCGCTATCGGAGAGAGTTGTTTAGCATTGTCAAAATAGAGGAATTCACAGACTTCACAGACCTAGGGGAAGCAACTCATATTCCGCCTTGGAACCCTGCAGCCTAATGGTATCATTGTGGACTTCACCAGCTTCAAAATCTCCCCTTCCCCAACTGCATCCCTAAACCAGCCCAGTTCGTCCCCTCCCCCCACTGCATCACACAACCAGCCCAGCTCGTCCCCTCCCCCCACTGCATCACACAACCAGCCCAGCTCATCCCCTCCCCCCACTGCATCCCTAAACCAGCCCAGCTCGTCCCCTCCCCCCACTGCATCACACAACCAGCCCAGCTCGCCCCCGCCTCTCTAACCTGTTCTTCCTCTCATCTATCCCCTCCTCCCACCTCAAGCCGCACCTCCATTTCCTACCTACTAACCTCATCCCGCCGCCTTGACCTATCCCCTCCCACCTCCCCACCTATACGCTCCCCTCCACCTATCTTCTTTTCTCTCCATCTTCAGTCCGCCTCCCCCTCTCTCCCTATTTATTCCAGTTCCCTCTCCCCATGCCCCTCTCTGATGAAGGGTCTAGGCCCGAAATGTCAGCTTTTGTGCTCCTGAGATGCTGCTTGACCTGCTGTGTTCATCCAGCTCCACACTTTGTTATCTTGGATTCTCCAGCATCTGCAGTTCCCATTATCTCAGAAGTATTTAATCTTCTGTTTTCTAAAACAGAACTGTTGGTGCTCGTGACAGACTGAGTGCTGAAAGAGCTACAACCTTTCAGTAGCATGGCTGTGAGTTTTAAAATGTCTGCCTCATTAGTGAAACTTCAACAAAATGATGTACGATTGGATCAACAATTCCAGTGTTTACACCTACACGTATGACTCCAATGGGGCTGGACCAATGTCCACAAATTCAGGGTACAATCAAAAAGGAGAAATTGTCTGTTCTCAACATCCAAGACACCACAGAAACTGGCTAGACTTTTTTTCCCAATTAGGAAATGATTGCCCAACACAGAAATCCACAATACTACTAAGAAAGAAGTATTTGCTCCAGCAGAGCAACTCCCTTCCAAGATGGGCATTCACAGGATTAAAGATCCACCAAATTATGTTATTAGACTACTACCTGTCTCGGATCGTGTCTTTGGGGTCCTGAAGGGAGACGGTGACCAGCCGCAAGTCGTGGTCCACATAGGCACCAACAACATAGGTAGAAAGAAGGATAGGAATGTCAGGCAGGACTTCAGCGAGCTAGGGTGGAAGCTGAGAGCGAGAACAAACAGAGTGGCTATCTCTGGTTTGTTACCCGTGCCACGTGATAGCGAGGCAAAGAACAGGGAGAGATTTCAGCTGAACACGTGGCTGCAGGGATGGTGCAGGAGGGAGGGCTTCAGGTACATGGACAATTGGGGCTCATTCTGGGGAAGGTGGGACCTCTACAAACAGGGCGGTCTCCACTTGAACCAGAGGGGCACTAATATCCAGGGTGGGAAATTTGCTCGTGCTATTCGGGTGGATTTAAACCAGCTCAGAAGGGGGATGGGAAACTGAGGTGTAGTCCTAGTACACAGGAGGATTGGTGTAGGGAGGACATGGTCAGGACATCACTGTCGCAGGAGTGTGCTGGCAGACAGCAAGCTGGATTGAAGTGTGTCTACTTTAATGCCAGGAGTATCCGGAATAAGGTAGGTGAGCCTGCAGCTTGGATGGGTACCTGGGACTTCCATGTTGTGGCCATTTCGGAGACATGGATAGAGCAGGGTCAGGAATGAATGTTGCAGGTTCCAGGGTTTAGATCTTTCATTAAGGTCAGGGAAGGTGGTAAAAGAGGGGGAGGTGTGGCTTTCTTGGTCAAGGACAGTATAATGGTGGCTGAAATAACTTTTGATGAGGACTCGTCTACTGAGATGGTATGGGTTGAGGTTGCCGAGGAAGGTTTATTGACTGAGTCAGTATGGGTGGAAGTTAGGAACAGCAAGGGAGCAGTCACCTCATTGGAGGTTTTCTACAGACCCCCAAATAGCAGTAGGGAAATCGAAGAACTCAGGCCGGCAGATTGTTGAAAAGTGCAAACGTAGCAGGGTTATTGTTATGGGTGACTTCAATTTTCTGAATATAGATTGGAACCTGCTTAGTGCAGATGGTTTGGATGGAGCCGTTTTTGTCAGGTGTGTTCAGGAGGGTTTCCTTACTCAGTATGTGGACAGGCCGACGAGGGGGAAGGCCATTTTGGATTTGGTGCTCGGCAATGAGCCAGGACAGGTATCAGATCTCGTGGTGGGAGAACACTTTGGAGACAGTGACCACAACAGCCTCACATTTACCATAGACTTGGAAAGGGAAAGGAGCAGTTACCAGGGGAAGATATTTAACTGGGGAAAAGGAAACTCTGACACTATCAGACAGGAGTTGGGAAGTACAGATTGAGAGCAATTGTTCCACATAAAGGGCACAGCAGACATGTGGAGGCTGTTTCAGGAGCAGTTGTTGCAAGTGATAAGTGACAGGTAAGAAGGGGTAAGATTAAGGAGCCTTGGATGACGGGGACAGAGGTGCTTCTTGTCAAAAAGAAAAAGGCAGTGTACGTAAAGTAGAGGAATCAAGGGTCTAGCACAGCTTTAAAGGATTTCGGGCTTGCTCGGAAGGAGCTCAGAAGTGGACTGAGGAGGGCCAGGAGGGGGCATGAAAAAGGCTTGGCAGGAAGGATTAGGGAGAACCCGAAGGCATTTTACTCATATGTGAAGAATGAGAGGATGATCAGGGAGAAGGTAGGGCCGATCAGGGATAGCGTAGGGAACTTGTGCGTGGAGTCTGAGCAGATAGGGGAAGCCCTAAATGAGTTTTTTGCTTCGGTTTTCACTAAGGAAAGGGACCTTGTTGTGAATGAAAACTTTCAGGAGCAGGGAAACAGGCTTGAACAGATCAAGATTGAGGAAGTTGATGTGCTGGAAATTTTGGCAAACACTAAGATTGATATGTCCCCAGGGCCAGACCAGATTTATCCTAGGTTTCTCCTGGAAGCGAGAAAGGATGTTGCTAAGCCACTGGCGAAGATCTTTGCTTCCTCACTCTCCATGGGAGTCGTACCGGAAGATTGGAGGGTGGCAAATGTTGTTCCTCTTTTCAAGAAAGGGAATAGGGAAATCCCTGGAAATTACAGACCAGTCAGTCTTACTTCTGTGGTCAGCAAGGATTTATGACTATTTGGAAAAGCATAGCGTGATTAAAGGGAGTCAGCATAGCTTTGTGAGGGGCAGGTCATGCCTTACAAATCTTATTGTGTTCTTTGAGGAAGTCACAAGACAGGTTGACGAGGGTCGAGCAGTGGATGTGGTGTACATGGACTTCAGCAAGGCATTTGATAAGGTTCCCCATGGCAGGCTCATTCATCAGGTCAGGAGGTATGGGATACAGGGTGGTTTGGCTGTCTGGATTCAGAATTGGTTGGCTGACAGGAGGCAGAGAGTGGTTGTAGATGGTAAGTATTCTGCCTTCCTCTAAGGGGTGTCCACAATTAGGAACATGTTGTCTTAAATGATTAGATTCCCTACAGTGTGGAAACAGGCCCTTCAGCCCAACAAGTCCACACCGCCCCTTGGAGCATCCCACCCAGACCCATCCCCCTATGCGTTGAGCAGCAGTTTGACACAAGGAATGAACCAACCTCTGTCTCAAAGAATAGCACTTTTGCAGAAGAGTTTGCCCACAATATTCGCACTATTTTCACCAATGCAGAATCCAAGCTTGGTAAGATTTGGATGTACTTCTGGTTTTCTTGAAAATAAAACTCAGCCACCAATTCTGTTCCTCTGTTGCTCACAGTCTGAAGCTGAACCAGACCATTCATGACCATGGTGTCCCATTTGACCGTGAGCACATGTTCTAACCTCACTTCATTCACCATTAAGATTGCCTACTTTCATCTCCATAACATCAGTTGTCTTAGAACTAGGATTAGGTAGGGTGGACAGTGAGAATCTTTTTCCGAGGATGATGACATCAGCTTGTACGAGGGGGCATAGCTACAAATTGAGGGGAGTTTGATTTAAGACAGATGTCAGAGGCAGGTTCTTTACTCAGAGAGTGGTAAGGGCGTTGAATGCCCTGCCTGCCAACGTAGTTAACTCAGCCACATTAGGGGCGTTTAAACAGTTCTTGCATAAGCATATGATGATGGGATAGTGTAGGGGGATGGGCTTAGATTAGTTCACAGGTCGGCGCAACATCGAGGGCTGAAGGGCCTGTTCTGCACTGTATTGTTCTATGTTCTATGTTCTATGGAGGTCAGTGCTGAGTGGTGTCCCGCAGGGCTCTGTTCTTGGGCCTCTGCTCCTTGTAGTTTTTATAAATGACTTGGATGAGGAGGTTGAGGGGTGGGTTAGTATGTTTACTGATGACACAAAGGTTGGAGGTGCCATTGATAGTATCGAGGGCTATTGCAGGCTTCAGCGAGGCATTGACAGAATGCAGAGCTGGGCTGAGAAATGGCAGATGGAGTTCAACCTGGATAAATGCGAAGTGATGCATTTTAGAAGGTCGAACTTCAATGCTGAATATAGGATTGAAGTCAGGATTCTCAGCAGTGTGGAGGAACAGTGGGATCTTGGTGTTCAAGTGCATAGCTGCCTCAAAGTTGCCACCCAGATCGATAAGGGTGTTAAGAAAGCATATGGTATTTTGGCTTTCATTAACAGGGGGATCGAGTTTGAGAGCCGCGAGGTTATGCTGCAGCTCTACAAAACCTTGGTGAGACCACACTTGGAATATTGTGTCCAGTTCTGGTCGCCCTATTATAGGAAAGATGTGGAGGCTTTGAAGAGGGTGCAAAGGAGGTTTACCAGGATGCTGCCTGGACTGGAGGGCTTGTCTTACGGGGAGAGGTTGACTGATCTCGGACTTTTCTCTCTGGAGAGAAGGAGGAAGAGAGGTGACCTGATCGAGGTGCACAAGGTAATGAGAGGCATGGATAGAGTCGATAGCCAGAGACTTTTGGATTGACTACCACGAGGGGTCATAGTTTTAAGGTGTTAGGAGGAAGGCATAGAGGAGACATCAGAGGGAGGTTCTTCACCCAGAGAGTTGTGAGCGCGTGGAATAGCCTACCAGTGGTAGTCGTGGAAACGGAGTCATTAGCGACATTTAAGCGACTGCTGGACATGCACATGGATAGCAGTGAATTGAGGGGAATGTAGATTAGGTTATTTTATTTTTGGATTAGGATTATTCCACGGCACAACATCATGGGCCGAAGGGCCTGTACTGTGCTGTACTTTTCTATGTTCTACCTGAGTTAGCATAGAACAGATGATCGAGCAACAAAAATGTCCATAAAGAACAACATTCTCTGCAAAGGATTTCTGACAGATAAATGATCCTCCAGCAGGGAGCTGATCCATAGGTTAAATTCAATGGTCCTCAAGTGAAAGACCTGCCATTTTTCTATGTTTGAAGAAAGTGCGAAGTAAAATGTGAAATATCCAGATCAGCTGCATTTGTGAAGTCAGAGACTTAGTGTGAGATGGGGTGGTGCTACATGAAATATACTTCTTTACATACATGACTGGTTAATGGGTAAACAATGGTGAAAAACGCTTGGGGGAGATGTACAAGGGAATGGCTCTGAAATGATTATTGTTCCGATTAAATTGGCTCCACTCATGCTTCTGATGTGATACACACTCTGTAGGTAGAAACAGGGAGTGCTACTCTTGCTTTCACAGGGAGAAAGATTTGTACCAGCTGCCAAGGTCCTAGTAATTATGTATGACGAAATGTAATTGCACTTGTTGCAATGATGCAGTAAACCTTTCTATTATCTAAAACCAATGCCACTTCAGTAAATGCTCTACAGTAGTTTCAGCTCAAAGCCAGATAAAGTGAACTATTTTAAACAACACTTTCCCATCACATGTACTAGTGGAGTTGGAAAATACCACAAAGCACCAGGAGTGGTCATGTTGTAAAATATTATATATGCCCACAGAAAATATGGATCGAAATTTTGGCATTAGGATGGGGAGGACACTGGCCCTGCAAAACTGGAAATTTTCTAGACCTTTGCATGAGTCTATTTAATATTATGACTACTAGCATTCATAGATCTGGACACAAAGATGAAGTAATCAGAGGCCATGCAATTGACACCACATTGTTCAGAAGGATTGTGAAATCAATTTGGTGACACCAATTTTATAGACAAGCCATCAAATACCTGAAGTACCAGGGAAAGAATTAATTTAAATGCAAGCCACCTGCAATGTCAGGAATTTGACGAAATAATTAGATGATACAAACATTCCTTGTGTTCATGTCAGGAAAACTCACCTAAGGGATGCAGTTACTTCTATTTTATTGCAGAACTGTGACTTTATTTTTCTGGTGATGTGGGCATTACCAACAAATCAGGATAATGTGCAACTTGCAGATAATATTGTTGCCTTGTGCTTGTTGCCCTTGTCCTTTTCAATATTACAGGTTGTAGCTTTAGGAGGCAGTGCCAAAGAAACTTTGAAATTTGCTACAGTGAATCTTAGTAGCAAAGAACATCCAGTGTCACAATGTGCCAGTAGTTGAGAGATTGCATGTTTAATGTGGTCTGGATGCAGGTACATTGAAAACACATTTGGACAGGTACATAGAAGATGGATATCGGCCAAACACAGGCAGATGGGAATAGTTCAGTTTGAGAAACTTGGTCAGCATGGGCAAGTTGGACCAAAGGATCTGTTTCCTTGCTGTATGAATTTATGAGTCTATAAATAGGTTGCTTAGTCCAGTTCGCAGCTAAGTATTTCAAGTGTTGTTGAAATAGCACTGAGCCTAGAAATCAAAATCGCTCCTCAGTTGTGCCTTGTAGATAGTGGAAAAGGAAAACCTGTGGGGAGTTAGAAGCCCAGTCCCTCACCATAGAATATATGACTACTGAACTTGCAAATAAAGTATTTCTTGTGGATGGTGAAACTAAGTTACTGCTTAATTAAGCCACCTGTATATTCAAGGTGAAATTTCATCGATTCATAAACAATAAAATAGGTGGGGAGTCAGTTACTGTGAAGAAATAAGAAATTTACAAATAGAATGAATTAAGTGAGTGAACCAAAATTTGGCAGATAGAGTTTAATGTGTATCAATGTGACATAATCCATTTTGGTTGATGGAATAAAAATACAACGAACTTAAATGGAGAGAAATTTCAAAATGCTTGGTGCAAAGGATCTGGGTGTCCTCATTCATGACTCAGTATGTAGGTACAGCAAGTAAAAAGGAATCTTGGCATTTATTATTAAAAGAATGGAGTATAAAATTAGGGAACTGTAGGAGGCATTGGTGAGACCTCAACTGGAGTACTGTATACATTTTGTTTCTCTTACTTCAGGAAGGATGTAACTGCATTGCAGGCAGTTCAGAGAAGGTTCAGTAGATTAATTCCAGAAACAAAATGCTTGTCCTATAAATAGAGGTGTGTAAGGAGGCATAACATCCCCCTGCACTTTTTTGTACCCATTCTGGAGCTCGGTCATATTGAATCTTTGATATCTGCCATAATCTTGTCATATTTTTCTTAATCCTAACTTTTACGTCCTTTGACATCCGAAGTTCCCATCTTGGTCTCAACCCTTTGTCTTTACAGAAACATACCTGTCCTGTTCTCTTACCATTTCCACCTTGAATATCTTCCACTCATTTTGGCAACGTGTTATGTACAAACAGCTGTCCCCAATCCACTTGAGTCAAATCATATCTTAGTAAAATTAGCCTTTCCCCAGTTTAGGTACTTTATTTCCAACTCATCCTTACCTTTTTCCATAACTATCCTAAACTTAAATGAGTTATGGTCACAGTCTCCAAAATATTGCCTTACTGATTAAGCTTCCACCTGCATGGGCTCATTTCATGAACTCAGGTCCAGAATGGTTCCCTTTCTTGTTAGGTTTTCTATATACTAGCTAAAAGAAGTTTCTCTTGGAAGCAATTTAAGTATTTTGTTTCTTCCCTAACTTGGAAAGTAGAAAGGGAAGGGCTCTAGTTAACATTAGGGTAGTTAAAATCCCTTGAGATTACTACCTTATTATTTTAACATTCCTCTGAAATTTGAACACATAATTGATCCTGTATCGCTCCCTGCCAGTTTGGGGGCTTATAGTTGAGCTACAGCTAACAGTATGTTTGCCCCTTGATGTGTTCACTTCTGCCCTCATGGCCACATTTGATGATTCTCACAACAGCATCTCTCCTTGCTGCTATGATTGATTTCTTGATCAATATTGTGACACTCCTTCCTCTTCTATTTCCCTCTCTATCTTGTCTGAGTACCCTATGAATAAAATGTTGCGCTGCCAAACCTGTACATCTTTTAGTTAAGTCTCAATTATTGCTATGATATCATATTCCCATACGCCTATCTGTGCCCTCAGCTAGTGAGTCTTAATCCTCAGGCTCCTTACATTAAAATACATTCCATTTCCCCTTGCTCAACTCACTTCTTCCTTCTCTGGTCTATATTTCCTCTGTTTTCCAGATTCAGTTAATCACATTTCCCTTCGAATTCCATCTAGCTTTTCTCCCCTGTAAACTACTTGACAGTTGCACATACCCCTCTCAATCTAGTTTAAATCCATCTAAACAGAAATGGCAAAATTCCTCATGAGGTTCTTTGTCCCATTCTTGTTGAGGAGTAACTATTCGAATTTGTGCAGTTCCCACCTGCTACTGAAATCATCCCAATACCTCAGGAATCTAAAGACCTCCCTACTGAACAATCTCTCCAAATACACATCCCACTGCCCTATCCTTCTATTCCTATACTCCCTATTGCATGGCACCTGGAGTAATCTGTAGACTACCAATTGAAGTCCTGCTTTTCAACTTCATACCTAGATTCCTAAAGTGTGCTTTCAGGACCTTATTCCTCTTTGCTCCAACACCATTGGTGCCCAACATGGACAATGACCTCACACTACTCACCTCTGCTTTCACAATGCCATGCAAATATTTAGTGACATTCTTGATCCTAGCACCAAGTAGATAGCATACCGTTCAAAAACCATGTGTACAGCTGCAGACGCCCCTGTCTATTCCCCTCACTACCAGCTCCCCTTGCACACTTCTTCTTCCCATCAACAAACAGAGGAACTGGACCGTCCACAGTTCCTGGCGTTGGCTTTGGAAATCCTCTAGAGAGGACCTGTCATTCTTACCATTATCCGAGGCTAAAAAGAATTGTGCAAGGAAGATGTGCTTGGGAGATTCCCTCACAACCTGGTGATCACCAATTCCTCTGTCCCTGTACTTCCTTAAGTTGCATGGTGACAGCATCCTGAAACGTTCTAACCATGTACATCTCAGCCTCATGAATTTATTGTAGTGCCTCCAGCTACCACTTAAATTCCAAAATGCAGAGCTCAAGTTATTCCGGTCAGGGACACCTCCTGCGGACAAGTTCATCCAGACCACTAGCAATCTTAACTTCAGCAATGTTTGTACCATTGAGAAATGGTATTAATCCAGAAATTCAGCCAATGTTCTGGGGACCTAGATTCAAATCCCATTACAGCAATGGGTGGAATTTGAGTTCAATAAAAGAATCTGGAATTAAGAGTCTACTGATAACCATGAAACCATTGTTAATTGTCGGGAAACCTCAATGGGTTCACTAATGTTCTTTAGGGAAGGAAATCTGCCATCCTTATCTGGTCTGGCCTACATGTGACCCCAGACTCATAGCAATGTGGTTGATTCTTAATTGACCTCTGGGAAATTAGTGATGGAAAATAAATGCTAACTTAGCCAGTGACACTGTGACACCCCGTGAGTGAGTTTAAAAAGAAATCATTTTCAAGAGGAGGTGTAAACTCTGTCATCCTGGAGATAGTTATTGCCTGACTCTTGTGTGGCATGAACATTACTCGACATGTTTCACTAAGTCTGAATATTGTCCAGGTGTCGCTGCAGCAGGCACAGACTACTTTATGATCTATGGCCATGCGATTCAAACAGAGTACTTTGCCAACATTGGCAAATGCCCTTACCTCAATTACAGAATATCACTCAGCCATTAAGTTGGTTGGATCAAGGAGTCTGCCCTGTAGAACACCAGCAGTGATAACCTCAGGTCAAGATGCTTGACATCCAACAAGCAAAAACACCTTCTTTCGTTCTACCTATGATTTCAGTCAGCAAAAAACTTTCCTCCTGACTTCCACTGACTTCAATTCAATGCGGCTCCTGTGATACCACACTGATCAAAATTCTGTATTGATTTCAAGAGTAGTCACTCTCTCACCTCACCTCCAGAATTCAACTCTGCTCTCCACATTGGGACCAAGAATTTACTGAGGTCAGAAGCTGAGTGGCCTGGAGTATTAGTGAGCTGGTTAGCGATAAGTTCTGCTTGATAGCACTGTTGCTGATCCTTTCCATATTTCATTGATGATTAACAGTATACTAATGGAAAAATAATTTGTTGCTGTTTGCATGCTTTTCTGAATTCCTCATTGAAACGGAATTGATTCCCTAACTTCAATGATAATTGTAGAGTGAATGATATGCTTGACCACAAAGTTCTAGATTGTTGTGGAATACATTTCTGTTGATGAAAGCCCTCACTGGGTTCAATTTCCAACTGTTCCAGAAGTATGTAGTAACACCTCTGAAAAGATTGATTGGGAAATAGATTTTTTTGAGTTGCTAGATTTCTTGTGAGTTTTTTTCAGTCAGCACCTTAGTAGCACCACATTACATGATACAAGGTTTTCTCAATGCAAAGGTTAGGGAAAGGACAAGTTTGAGAAAAGTTCTATGCCAGTAGCTGCCTCAATAGTTTCAAGAAGCCCACACCGCAGCATTGTTCCTTCATTTTAGTCGTTTCACTGACAGAAACCTAAACTGAGTTTGGAACAAAATAACCTCTTGGTTCTGTTAAATAATGGAGGATCAAATGTCTTTCACATGAGGATTTTGCACAAAGCACTACAACACAAAATAACAGTGACCTTGATGTGCCAAATAGCTTTCTCTCAATTCACAGTCTATGTTCTAAAGTATTTGCTATGCCTAAAGAGGCTGCAGTGACTGATCAACAAATGGGTTGAACCATCTTTCAGTCAGAAATGTTGGTGTGTGCACAGCAGCTTCACTGAAGGTAGAGATATTGTTGGTTATCTCAACACTTTAACCTAGAAATCATTGTCAGGCATAAAACAGGCATCTGATACCCCAATATGACAGGTTGCATTAGGGTTGGACCTGTTTGCCAGTGAGTGTGCTTCCATAGAACAAAACTACCCCTCATTGAGTACTAACAGAGAATTGTACTTGAAAAATCATAGGATAACTGGGTGGAAAATTTATTAACATTACTGGCCTGGAGAATATAAACAGTTCTAAAAGTGGGCCCATGATTTAATATCGTCTAATTGCATCTGACTAAGTTATTCATGATTTGAAAATGTATAATTCATTAATTTAATGAAGATATATTTCTGTCATCAGCACACTAATGTCATGCAATAATTTTCAATATGCCATTTTTATCTGAAAATATATTAAAAGTATGTAATATGATATTATAGCCAGCAGTGTGATGTGACAGATTTCTCTCCCTGTGAGGTTGACCGTAACCAGTCAGGCTGACTTCTGAAGATATATATCATATATTGCTGCTGGCCATGGCTTATCGTCTACATCTGTGTTCTACATTCTCCAATGACAATGCTGTGTGTGATGACATTTATACTTCCAGTTTAAATTTCCAGTTGCAGCTGTTATTGCCTATAACATATTGAACACTTTCTCAAAGGAATTTTGCTGTTTAGTCAAATTGAACGGTTGTGATTATTTCTACTGGCATCCATAGAGTACATTTAGACAAAGTATTCATTGCTTGAAGATATGCCAAAGCATGCGTCTGCAGATATTATCTGGATAGGATGTCAAATACCTGCCAACATTCCACCAAAACAAAAAAGGTTACACTAGAACCTTAAAATTGTTGGATCACTTAGACATTTGACAATAGACTATTCTTCTTACGTGCGCACTATACATTGGTTTGAACAAACGTGCTGGCATACCAAGAGAAATATGTTCGGTAGCAGTTGGTTTTGAATGGCTGCTGTACTGAAGAAGGAATTTCACTTGCAACTCCAATGGGGCAGTTCAGATTTGTTTTACATGGTGAATTGTTACTTGTGCAGTAGACAGAGTTCCAACAGAGGCTTATTAAGTAGAACTGATAACCTGCAATTATTATAACAACCAGTTCATGTCATGATAATCCATGTACAGTTTCATCTCAGTGTTAGCTCCAGTGTTAGCCATGGATCGTTTGGTGGCATTTTTGCCTCTGAATGAGAGAATCTTAGTTTAAAGCTGTGCTCCAGATTTGAGCACAAAACCAAGAATGATAATCCAGTGTTGTTTAGAGGGAGTTCTAGCACGTGCAAGGTGTTGTCTTTTGGAAGCATTGTTAAGATGGATATAAAGGTCACTCGGCGCTATTTTGAAAAGAAATTACAGTGGAATTCTTCCTGGTATCCTGCTTGACATTTATCATATACTTGACCATTATGAGCAAAATGCAGATTATTTGATCATTTTCGCATGTTTTTTTGTCGGAACATGCTGCGTGTAAGTTGATTGGAGCATTGCTGACAGTACAATCAAACATACTTCATTGGCAGTACAGTCATTCAGAAGGTCTGGAGATTATGAGAATAAATATATAAATGCATGTCTTTTTACTATTTTAAACTGGTTAAGGCATGCTTTATTCACTTTATCCCATTGTTATGTCCAAAGCAAGAAGCAGTATATTTATTTGAAGTAACAGCTTGGCATAGCTCATAACCTGACTTATTCGAAAAGATTAACTGAGTGGCTATGAGAATTTTTAGAACCAATTGACGTATTGAGTTGAACATCAATAAATCTCCTCAGTCGAAAAACAAAACTTCATGACTAAATAGCCACATGACTAAAATAGGTTTCTACAATATATGCAACTGCATAGTTTAATGACCAGTAAGGTGTTGCAGCCATGTGTTTTAATGCACAGCTCCTAAAGCATAACAACAAGGCTCTAATCAGTATTTTTCTAGATTTTCTGCTGTACTTCTCAGCCATGCAATCAGCTCAGTAAAAAGAAATTAAAAGTATAGGGTATGATTGGTACTCTGATGCTGCTAGTGAGGGACCTCACTTGTCAGAGACAAGTCTACAGTGTGGCTGAGCCAAGTCTCTGATCATATTCCCACTGAGCAAAACTGCTCACAGAGAGTTCAGGATCACAATATTTACCCTAATGGCAGATAAAAGTGATAAATCCCTGGATGTGAATTAAAATGTTACACTCCAATCTCCTTATCATGTTACCAACACTTCCTGAATTGAAATACAACTCATTCCCATATCCCTATTATTTTGGACTCGCCCACACAAAGTACCTAGTCAGTTATTGATTATTGGAATTATCAACTGGCTATCTGAAATCAAGCATTACTTTAAATAACTTAAATAGCACTGTTAAGTACAAAGCATATACATAATTGGATCTGTTGACAATTTAATTACCAACCTTCAAAGCTGCAGAATTGACAGCGCAAGAAATCCTTGGTCATTCATTGCAATCCTGATATTAATGCATCAGCTCATACTGCCAGAAAGCTACTTAATGCTACTTAATCCATAAAACATGCAACAAGGCAGCACCATTTTAGGACACAATCAGCAGATGCTTAATTATTATACATGTTGCCAATAATATGTTCATATGGTATGCATTTAAATAGATTGTTGCTGATCTCTGTAAGAACTCCTGCGAAGAGGAGTAAACATTGATGCTAGTCTGATGCTGTAAGAAGATAATAAAAATACTGATAGTGTAACCATGAATCCTCATGTAAAACTGACATATTTTACAGCACAAGTGAGTTTTTGAAACCTCAGCGGTTCCTTCTTCAGATGATAGTGTCTCAAGTGCTCGTTTATGACCAATGTGGGAATACAAATAACTCCATAATAATAAAAGAGAACTCATTAGCACAAAAACATACCGATGTAGAAATAGATTTTTCCTGCTCCTTCATTTCCAATTTTGCCTTGTCAGTTTGATATTTTATTTTTATCATTTTAATAAATGAGGACTTTATCGGTTATATCTTTGACCATGAGGAAACTCACTTGCATATTTTGTCGGAGAAAAATTTGCAATGAAGAACAATGCAACCAGTACTTTCATCCAATTTTTCATTTATAATTGGTATTTAATGAGAACAACTCTCACCTTGAACGTACTTCATTATAATCAATAAATAGGTTAATAAATATAAATAGTTAATTCATTTATTTAGTAAGTGTATTTTTAAATAGTGCCTAAACTTTGATTGTTTGATTTGAATTTTAGAAAAATTGCTCTTTAGGGTACAGGCAAATAACAACATACATTTGTGCAGTATCTTTAACACAATGAAATGATCCAAGGCACTCGCAACAAAAATAAATTATGTATTTGAACCTGACAGAATAGAAGATTTTCAAAATGGTAATACACCTTGTCCCCCACTCCAACATCAATGTTAATAGAATCTCTATTAAAGACTGATTAGGAATTACGGCTCTGATTTACAACAATTTGAGTTTTCATTTTTATCTAATCTTTTTGAATGTTTTATTTCCTATTATTCTTGATTAACTTTCCACAATATCAAAAGGTTTGTACAGTGCAGACAGATTGTAATAGCTCAACTTTAACTAAAAGCCTCATTTATTGTTTTGTTCCTTTTTTTTTGACTGCCTCTTTCTGTCAAACGCATAGTTTTATGATACTCAGATGCCATGTTTATATGAGCTTAGACTCTGATGAAAACCCATGCTCCTCCAATTACCGCTCTTTGCCTTTATGTCCTACATGGCAACTCACCAAATAGGTGAGTTGGGTCGACCTCAGGACAATATGCTGAGATTAAATAAAATAAAGGTCTAAGTGTCTATTTTGGTCTTACTATAATAGGTTAAAAAAAACTCCATTAATGTAATCTCATTTAAGACATTTAAATTCTCGCATACTAGAAAAATATGTAGAGGACACCAAAATTAGAGGTGTGGCAGACAGCCAAGAAGGGTACCTCAGAGCGCAATAGCACCTTGATCAGATGGGCTGGTGAGCCAATGAATGGCAGATGGATTTTAATTTAGATAAATGTGAGGTGCTGCATTTTGAAAAGGCAAATCAGGGCAGAACTTACACACTTAATGGTAAGGTCCTGAGAGTGTTGCTGAATGAAGAGATCTTGGACTGCAAGTTCACAGTTCCTTGAAAGTGGAGTTACAGGTAGATAGGATAGTGAAGGCGGTGTTTGGTATGCTTGCCTTTATCGGACAATGCATTGAGTATTGGAGTTGGAAGGATACGTTGCGGCTTTACAGGACGTTGGTTAGTCCACTTTTGGAAAACTGCGTTCGATTCTGGTCACACTGCTATAGGAACGATGTTATGAAACTTGAAAGGGATCAGAAAAGATTTACAAGGATGTTGACAGGGTTGAGGGGTTTGAGCTACAGGAAGAGGCTGAATAGACTGGGGCTGTTTTCTCTAGTGGATCGGAGGCTGAAGGGTGACTTTACAGAGGTTTATAAAATCATGAGGGACAAAGATAAGTGAATAGCCAAGGTCTTTTCCCTCAGGGTGGGGGAATCCAAAACTAGAGGGCATAGGTTTAAGGTGAGAGGGGAAAGATTTAAAAGGGGCCTAAGGGGCAACATTTTCATGCAGAGGGTGGTGCATGTATGGAATGAACTGCCAGTGGAAGTGGTAGAGGCTGGTACAATTACAATATTTGAAACGCAACTGGATGGGTATACAAATTGGGAGTGTATTGAGCGATATGGGCCAAAATCAGCCACAAGGAACTAGATTAATTTAGGATATTTGGTCAGCATGGACGAATAGGACTAAAGGGTATGTTCCATGCTCTTCAGCTCTGTGACCTGTATTCGCAACCCTGCAACAAAGACAGCCAATGTTTTAATAACTTTTATGAGCTATCGAACAAATTGTGTATTTAAGATACCCTGTTGAGCTAATTAACATAACCAAGTATTAACTTTAACATAATGACTATCTTTGGGGTTATCTCACAAACAATTAATGTTTTTACTTGAGCAGATTTTTCCGATCTGCCACTGACAAGATATTTATCAAGTTTTAAAGGGCTAAGGCTTTAAATAACAGCACAGCTTGATACTCCCACAGATGTAAACAAACTTTCATGAGCTAATATCTCTTACACAAATCTGTAACTCCCTCACAGCGTGTTAAAGACCTTGCTGCAGGAAAACTAGTGGCTGACCTGAGTCAGATTTGCTTCAGTTTAGTTGCATGCCACTTTTTTACCCCTACAACCAAAAATTGGATTTGTCAGAAATTGAGGTGAAACCTCTGAGTCCAGGTCATACCTGATAATTTTTAAAGGACTGTGAAGTTTCATCTGATCCAGGAAAATTCAGACCTGACTACCTGCAGAGAGGCATCAGCTTTGAGCTCTATTGTATACTGACTTGAAACTCACCTGTTATTTTCCACCAGAAGCTTACTGGAAAGTACAAAACCTGGTTGGCTTACATCCACTTCCTCTGCCTCCGTTTAAGCTAAAGATACTGAAGCTAACTGTAGCGATGTTCCTCTCCTTACAATCTCTGAGTCCAACTAAATTAAACTGACTTGGGACTAAAACTGAGTCACTGCAGGGTATATTATAACCGAGTTGGTGTGTTTGGTTGCAGATGTTTCGTCACCATGCTAGGTAACATCATCAGTGCCCGTCCGGTGAAGCCTAGTATAGTTGTTCGTGGGTCGTGTACTGACCAGAATTTCACCAGAGGTGCACTGACGATGTTAACTAGCATGGTGACGAAACGTCTGCAACCAAAAACACCTCATCCACAAGACAAGCTACAAATCTTCTCAAAAACTTTGTATATTGTAACCATGGAACATAATGGTCTAAATTTTCCTGCCCAGGTCAGAAGCCCTACTTTCAAACTGGATCAGTCCAAAGGATTCTCTCTAATCTTTCCAGAGTTTGTGGCCTCAATTCTGAGGCCTTCCTAACAGAAACAGTCCAACAAACTATTCAGACCAGATAGTCAATGACACTCCTCCCCTTTATATGGCAAGACCTGCCATATTCAATATTTCAAGTCCCAAAATAATTTTGGCAGTTACTGAGAGTAGGTAAATGAGTAAGGTAAGTAAGGTAATGGGATGGGCAGGGTGACAAGTGGATGAAGGGGTAGTCTGCTGGGGAAAAGGAGCAAAGATGCCAAGTGGTTGAGGCACAGGTAGAAGTTGGGTGAGATGACTAGTTGACAGGTGGGTGAGGGCAAGTTTTCAGATATCTGAGGGCTATAAGTGAGAGGTAGGCAAGGAGGTAGGCTGACAGAGGGTGGGGAATACCATCGGGTAGGGTAGCAGATCAGTGAGGAACTAGGGTGACAGTTAATTGAGGGGGTAGGGTGCCAGTTGGGTGAGAGGGCACAAATTGCATTTGGGTGAGAGGATGAGAGGTCAATTGGGGTAAGTTGTCAGGTATGTTAGGGATAAGTTGGAAGGTACATGAGCATGCAGGGTGACACTTGGGTGGGTTAATAGGTTGCTAGAATGTTGAGGGCCAAGGGTGGCATGTAGGGGAGTGGTTGGGATGCCAGGTGTCTGAGGGGTGGGGTAACAGGTAAGTGTTGGGGTTATTGGTGGTATGTAAATGAGGGAGAGGAATGGGTGAATCAGATGTCAGGAAGCACCCTGGAGTCTGGGTATCCAGTGATTGAAGGCTCAAGTCGGGTGTTTGGGGAGTATTGTTGTTGCCTCGGAGCCAACCAACCGCAACATCCACAACCCAAGCTACAAATCTACTCTAAAACCTAAGTATTGCTGTTGTCTCGGTTGGGTGTTCAGCTGGAGCTGTGAGCCCACATGGTGTCCATGGGAGAGGTGATGTGTCAGTGGGCATCCAAGGGATTGGTCAGATTGGGGTGGTAGGCCAGTGGGAGAGATACTGTGAGTGACTGGGGTGTCGATTTTATAGTCATCCAAGAGTTAGAGCAGATTTTAATTTCTCTATCATTTCCTGGTTAACTGGTAAGTTAAGTGAGTCAGAACCCTCTAAAGGATCTGATTCTAAGTCAGATTAATTGCCTAGTCCTGGGCAACTACAGCATTCTCAGGACATCAGAATTTCTGAGACGTCCAGCTATGCCTTTTTTAGGGTACGTCTATTTGGATACTGGAAGATCCGGGTCTACTTGTGTGTCAAGTGCTATCAATTATTTTTCTTAATTTTAGACACTCTTCCTTAGATATTTCTTTGCTATGGTATAATTTCATCAGTACCAGGTACACTTTGGTAATTTTACCTGTGTGGTCAGTCTTTAGATGTGAACTTCGACAGTGAATGTCAGCAAGTAATTCATTCAGGGACGGAGCAAAATAGGAGCATTGCACTGGAGCCTGGACCAGTCACATCTTCTTTCGTTCATTTGTGCTGAAGCCAATTATAGAATATCTACTATCTCTTCAGCTGAGATTGTCCATATGGTTCAACAATTCACTGATAAACTCACCGAGACATTAAGTGAGCAGTGTTTGTTTGTGCTGGGGAGATTGCCAGATTCAATTCCTAGGAAGAGTTTTAGAATACTCTACACAGAACAATGTAAGTGATTTGGGTGACAGTGTAAAATAGGTGATATCAATTTTGAATTGTCATTGTATATGCTTCCCAACTTTTATTTTGTGAAGTATAATGGTGGCTGATGTGATACTACTTTACTCTTCACACTATCACTCAAGGACAAAACTTACTCAAAAATCTAGTTCTCGTGGCTGTGGGATTAAGACATTAGTTTTAACACAATGAAAATGTAGTTTCTGTGAGACATTAGAGGCTACACTGCAGCTGCATTGCTTATCCCAAGACAATAAGAGATGCCAGTGTGGTGACATGTTATGATATCATTGTATTACCATCAGCCTGACCTTAGACCCTACTCTCAGTGACACCTGAAACATCTCGTACTGGTGTCACACAGGATACAAATATTAATGGGACTTAATGAAACTGTTTATTGCTATAAAATCAATTCTGTGTTATCAATTTCAGATTTACCACAAAGTTCAAGACATAAACTAAGTTGAAAGAATGACGGATACTGGTCACCTTTCTTTCAAGGTCCTTTAGTAACATACATTCCCTAGTTTCAGCCTCATTGCCAAAACATCAAATAAGTATTCAATTGAAAAGGAGAGAAACAGAAAACTAGTAAAAGCTGCATTATTAAATAAAGTCAGAAGTCACATGACACCAGGTTATAGTTCAATAGGTTTATTTGAAATCATAAGCCTTTGGAGCCTTCCTCCTTCTTCAGGTGTTAGGGAGAGGGGTACAATCAGGCATAGAATTTATAGGTAAAAGAAGAAAGGATCACACCACTGGTGAGGATGTATTCAACAAACCCAAGATGCTGTTAAATCTTTAATCAGCTAGAAGGTTTTCATTGATTAAAATGTATATGTAAATCCCTGAATTCCTTTCAAGTCACTGTCCAAAGACAGCTAAACGTTTTATCAATGTAAAGAAGAGGTGACATTTTAGGCCAGGCAATGCATGTCAGGTGTGAGGCCTTGTTTAAAATCTGTCTGTGTTTTGGATTGGAGTCAGGCTGGTTTTATTTCTAAAGTAGGAATTTATAAAACACCACATTGACTGACTGTCTATAAATTGTGTGCTTTTTGAACAAAATAGACTGTATCTGCAAATTCAAATTCACCTCATGGATTCACGTGTGTGTGTGTCTGGGTGTGTGTAATTCTGACAGGAGGGAGAGAGAGAATGTGTGTGTGAGGGTGGTACAGAGTGTGTGCGTGTGAGAGAGAGAGAGAGTGAGAGAGAGAGTTTGAGAGAGAGAGTGTATAGTGTTGTGCGGTAACCTGCAGTGCGACATGAACCCAAGGTCCCAGTTGAGGCCATCCTCATGAGTACCGAACCTGGCTCTCAGCCTCTGCTCAGCGACTCTATGTTGTGTATCATGAAGTCTGCCCTGGAGGGCAGTGACTTGAAAGGAATTCAGGGACTCACATACACATATAAATCAATTAAAACCTTCTTCCTTATTAAAGACTTAACAACATCTTAGGTTTGTTTAATACATCCTCATCAGCGGTGTGACCCTTTGATTTTTTACTTATAAATCATGTGTCTGATACTAACTCTCTTACTAACACCCCAAGAAGGAGTGAAACTCTGAAAGCTTGTGTTTTCAAATATACCTGTTGGACTATAACCTGGTGTTGTGTGATCTCTGACCCTGACCTTCCCAGTCCAGCACCTCCACATCATTATTAAATAAATCTAAACTAAAATTATGGCCAGTCAGAACAAGAATAAAAATTGAACTTTTTAACAATTATTTAGTGACTATTCACAGAGAAAAATATAACAATATTCCTAATCTCTTTTTGTCTTTTCTTGACCAATTTATTTTTCTTCGATTTTAATTTCCACATACCTACATTCAGTAAAGATAGCATTCAATGAATAACTGCAAGCGAATCAATATCCCAAATACAACAAGCACTTTAATACCATTAAAGGATCATTCCCACTCCACCCTGCACAATTTAGAAACTGATATAAGTGTGCAATGTATATTATTTATTGAGTTTTATGCAGACAATTTATGCATGTGATTTCTTTTTTACCCTGCTTTGGGAATGTTACAGAATTAAATGCAAAAACTGAATTGAAGAGAAGTTTATAAAATAAACTTGGAAGATACACCTCTAATCATGAACGTTTATTTTCTCACCAACACAGAAACACTCAGAAATAAATATTTCTCTTTCACTGTGTGATTTCAATTCTCCTGTGAAAAAGGTAATGGATTATCCATAGAAATGACAGATTGAAAAAAAATTAGTGGCTATGCTTTCACAGTTGTGGAACACAGTAATTCTTAATAGATCTATCTGAGAGCATATTATTACAGATCCAATTTTATTCTCTGCACTCACTTAAGGGTTAAAACTATAATTTATCATACAGAATAAATAATTCTGACATATTCCAGTCCTTACTATATATCTTGCTTTGCATTTCTAAAATATGGGCATTCTAACAATTAGGTACTAAAATTATTACCTATGTTTTACCTTCTCGCCACCCTAACCTGAAAACATTAGGGGATAATACATATATCATTCGATCCAAGTCAGTAAGATTTCTCTGCACTGCAAATCCTTGAGAAAGGGAAAGGTAGGAAATTAATAAGGTCTTTCATTACTAAAAGTCTAACGCACCTCAGTTGTATTAAATGTGTGATTTATCTCACCAGTAGCTGTATGCAATGCCAACCAAACTAGCCGCATTGTTTGTGATAAATATATTCCTGCAGTACATCATGGTATCAAAATATCCTTAGGTTTTTCCAGCTGGCCTACCTTAGCTAAAGATGCTGCATTGGATTGTGTTGAAATTACAGCATGTATAGATAGGTGGTTCTGTGTGTGTGTGTGGATTTTGTATGTTGGTCTATATTTATATCTCATGTATAAATATTGATGTAAATTGTAAGGGAATGTGAATGCATGTACTGAAAACAGTTCAGGCAGATGTAAATTTTTGGATTTCTGGAAAAGAGCAAAATCTACAATGGACAGATAAAAGATAGTCTGAAATTTGCAGTACTGTGCCTCTTGTATGCGCAGTTTGTCTGGAATAAAATCGGTCACAAAAACAAAAAGCCTGGGACCAATAACGAAGATCAGAAATCCTCCTGCTCTGGAGAATGTTACAAAAATATTGTATAGATTATAGCTCACAGGGGAAAGGTGAAACTTGGTTAGTTTTATAGCTGCGCGCTTACATTTTAAACCCTGCTCGCATCCTTTCTTTTAGTACTGAACAGCTGGTTGCTGTGAACAAATAAATCAACTCTCTCGTTACCCCCCAACTCTGCATAAAGAATCTGTCATTAAACAGAACATTCCCTCTGGTCTTATTCATGGATAGTTATCTTTGGTGTGTAATGTGTCATGCTGGAGTCTGGAGACCCTCTCTTGGTCAGTTGTCACTGGTGACCTAAACCACTATCTCTTGAGATTTACACTATTCAGCTCTGATAGGAGGCCCTACAGTAGATTAGTGTTCACCAGAGCAGTTCAGAAGGACCCAAGGGGAGGTTTCACAGTGTGTTATCTAAACTGATCTTCCTGTTACTGTAGGGAAATTGAAAACACGGATAAGAAGTGCTATCCTAATGCTATTGAAAAGCATTGTTACAAACTAATGAAAGGAGTCTGATTGGCAGAATTATGGCCATCCTCGTTGGTTTGTACCTTTAACATATACTTTCCCAAACATTTTGTGTTTAATTGCACTAAGCTGATGAAGAGAGACAGAAGGGGATGAAATCAATATCCTTTCAAGTTCCTTCCTTTCAAGACATTTCCATTGTTTTCATCAACAAAACAAAAAGTTAAACAGATTCAGCACAGTTTCTGTCAAGATCTATTATTATATCAATGCTTACCATACATAGTAGGGACCTACAGAATCACCAGGAGATGTTAGTGGTAAGATGAGACACCTCTTTATTTGGCCTGGCTAAAAATAGCAGTCAAATGGCAGAGTCAGGCCACTGCAGGACAAGTAGTCAATGGGCTGAACAAGCGATTGAGCTCCAAATACTCCCGGCTCGGCAATCTGCAGCTGACAGGCTATTTTTTGCTATGGTTGACTAAATATGGTCAGGGAGGGAGCAACAGTGAAGGGACTGGTTGTCGGTAGTGCATGTTTCAGATGCTTAGCTGGGTATATAAGTACTAGAAATGTGGTCCCACTTTCTGATTAGAAAGTATTCTCAGCAACCCCCTCCTGCGTGTGAGAGCCCTGACCTCTACTGACCTCTGGAGGGGAGAAGGTAGCTTCTTGCAGTCCTGTTCAGCGCAGCTCATATGTATCAAGGTGTGCTGTGCTGCAGCATCCATTCAAGTGAAGGTTGTCTCTCCTAAACTCCTGGTTTTGTCCTTCAGTGTGGTCTGCCTCGCTTCTTTCTGTCTCTGTCTCTCTCGATTGCTCTCTCTCTCTCTGCCTTCCAGCTACTGTTTGTCGCTTGTATGCTATACCTTCTAACACCCACGAATGTGGCAAGTCTGTGCTGCAGCAGGATAAAAAGAGTTGAGGGCTGCTAAATTCCGAAGAATTTCTACATCCGAGGACTAATACCATCACAGGGCCCAGTTTCTGCATAAAAGATTGGTTATGAGAGAAGGCTGACGGCTGCTGCATGAAGTGCATTATTACCTCGTGATACTGTGACCCTCCTCTATGCATCCCTAACTCTCCAAAGCTGATTCAGCTTTCAGCTAGTGCTCTGGTGACACAACTGCTGCAACAGAATCTCTGATCTGGTATGTCTTTCTCTTCCTTCTTGCTCTTCTAACTGCTCTGACTGTCTATGTGTCTGACAGTGGGGCTCAGATGCAACATGCTCCCTGAATAATGTGTGCGCATGGCAGTCGATCTGTGAGTCTGTATATGTACATATATTTTACTGTGATGATGGGAGCATGTCTGTGTGTCTCTGTGTGTCCCTGTGTGTGTGTGTGTGCGTGTGTGTGAATGCAGGAGGTTGCAAGGGGTTTAATTCTCTCACGATGTACTTCATTTTAAAAAAAACTGCAGAGCAAGCAATGGGCTGGAATGATCTAAACAGAAATGTGAGACCTCTGACATGCGATCACTTTGAAAGGTTAAAAAGCCTTTTATGCTTAATGCTGAGACAGGCTGCTTGATGGATGCTGACTGAAGTGATGTAGTAAATAAAACACAGCAATAAATACCAAAAATATGAGTAATTACTTAATAGCAGTGTATCTTACAATATGACTGGAGTTAGTAAAAGCCCATGTCCTTTAAATTATGGTGCCATAAAAACTTTCATCCCATGCCCACAACGGGAATTCTCAAAATTTAACATTAAGTCTAAGAGTAATATTTTAAAGGAGTAGCCTCGGGTGGGGGTGGGGGAGCAGAGGGGTTAATTTCCTGCCATCCTTGTGTTCACTGCATGTGTGCTTCCTTAGTGAGATCATCTGTAGTCAGCTTCTGATTTCATTTGTTCCTCATCATCTATCCCCCTCATTTATCAAATGGCAGAGGAATGTGTCACACATTCATCTTCACCTTGCTTTGCTGCCATTATGATGTGAAATTTTTAAAGGTGCCAACCAGTGTTTGAGAGAATGCAGTGTAGCTGAACTGTCCCTGACATCAGAGGAAAGTTAGCAAGCTTATGACTAGAAATATCTTTCAGACAGGTTTCCTCTTATAAATGGGCTGCTTAAAAAAAATGTAAAGTAACCATTAAAACCCAGTGGGACTTTTCTGTAATTTTCCTTTCGGAGAATTTATGTTCTTATTGGCTTCAAATGTTCACTGCTGAAGTTTGTTTAAAGCCTCCCTGATAGTTCTGATCAGAAGAACGTGTGAAATTGTAAAATTCATTAACACCAAGACATTTGCTCCTCATTTGCCTGCAAATTGGTATTGATCTGTGAGGCTTGGATGGAGTAGCGGTCAACAAAGCAGGTGAGTGGACGAGCAGAGCATACCATTACAGCAGTGCTGAATGAGCATTAAGTGCCCCGTGTGACCTCTTGCTTTTGCTTCAGTGTCTAAATCCTGCCCATAATAGCCTGTTATTCAGTCTGATCATCATTTTCAGCGCCGTCACTCTGGCCACATTGTTAGGGGAGGTTTAAAGCTCAGCCTGGGATGACTGTGAAGCAGACAGAGAAAGACAGACTGGGAGAGAGCGACTGAAAGCGCAGAATGGGAATGGAAATCATGAGGGGCTGAAGTGGTGCTGCGTCCGTCCTAATGAAATCTCTGTTTATGGGGAAGCCTTGCTGTCTAACAGCGACTTACAAGTGAACTATCAGTGATGGCAACAGATGTGTGCTTCAGCTGCACCAAGTCTCAAAGTGCACGGCCCCTGAAATCAAGAAGTAATCCCGGGAGCAACAGCATATCCACCAGTCAAAATATGTCTTTTGAGACCCAGTAATGAATGGAATCTTTCAATTGAACCTCGGTAAGCAAAATTCTTTTTACCTTAATTGTGCAATGAACTGCCAGTTTGGATAATGAAAAATCTTCTTTATGTGCTTAGCAGGAATTAAAATATACAATGCTGTATGTCACAGCTGCATGAATTCCTTTGACTTACAGCATTGAGAAATGTAGTATTCCTCAGTGTCTCCCTCAGCCCCAAACTCTACTGTCTGTCAGTCCATGGAAAAACAGTAATGCAAATTGCAATTCTATTTCATAGTTCTTAACAATAGTTTTCAAAGGAGCAGGAAAAGACACCTTCTAAATCTTTTATATTAATTGCATGTAACCCAGGCCATAGGGAACTTGGATTTATGAATCAGCATTTTTTTTGACATTAAAGATGTGCATCCAGCAATTACCGACTTGGAGCACATACTTCTTTATATGCCCATATGAACCTTGCAAGCTATGGAATGTAAAGAAGTATGTATTTCAGGTTGGAAATATTCAACGGAGAAGAGTGACCATTCTAGAGAAAAAAAAATTGCCTGACAGGGCACCGTGAATGTGGAGTCAGTTGATGAGCTTGTTGTAGTGCATGTATTGTTCTGTCACTTTTCCTGTGTCAGCAGGTGGAATTGCTCATCAGGACATTAAATATTCAATATGCTGACTGCGGCAGTGCTTTGAAAAGCAAGGCTAGAGGAAAGCTCCCTGTCCACATTTGTTTTAACAAACCAGAATCAAAACAGCATTCATTTTATTTATTTTGAAAGGGGAATAATGTCATGTAAATGGTGACAATTGTGTTTAGTCAGGCGCTCACCACATTGTACTTCAAATTATAGGAGCACCCTTATCTCTGGTTCAGTCTAATAGCATATAGCACTAGACTTAATTCTTTTGAGACCAGGAAAATTGTATTTAAATCTGATTCTTTCTCAACATGAGATGTTGCCTTTTAAATTATGCCATGCTTCCTATTATCAATATTAGCAATTTAAGGATTTCCAGTAAATGTTCCGTCAAATACACTTTTTTCAGAGTATTTTCTAAAATATAATTCAGCAAGAGCATTGTTCTCCTCCCATATTGAAGACTGCACCTTTAGAAAGCCTGGTCTAGGTTAAAATCCAGCTTATGTACAAAAAAAGTTTTGCCGCAAAGTTGCACTGCCTTTCCAGGTTTAAATAATTGTTTGGATCTTCACTGTTTTATGTTCTTCTTTTATAATGGAAAGGACAGAGAGTAAAATTGTAACTTAAATGTCATTGCAAACCGTTTCAAATTTATATTTTGCATGAGTTATTTTTAATCCACTTGTTCAGACACTCTGTGGCATCAGGGAGACTTGAACCTGGGCCTTCTGGTCTAAGTTTTGCTTTATGCTTAACTGATTTCACCTGAATTAGATGCTTGTGTGACACTGATTTATGACTAAAAATGACACTTGATCATTCTTCTGAAGAGACTGAAATGTATTTGCAACTGTGTTTTTTTCATTGCATTTCTTTTAATTACACTTTGCTTCCATCAGGCATGGCCATATAGACATTTTAGTAATCATACTGTGGAACAAGTTGCAGGTCATGACTTAGGATTTCTACTTATTGGCTAGGAAGAAACTATAAGTGAAAAGTGCTCATAATTTCTAAAACAGGATTATAAGATCTTGGAATGCAGCAACAGGAAGGGAAATGGTTTTTAGTGATACACTGTTATAGAAAGGCAATAGTATTTTGATGTTGATAAAGGTCAGGGAGCGTAAGCTGTTGATTAGTCAATCAGCATGTGATACGTGGTCTTTAGGAGAATCCCACTAATGTTAAGCCCTGCAGAGGAACTGCGGCAGCAACAGGTGTGAAACAGACTGGATCGAGAACATTCTGTCATATAAATGGACGACCTTTGTCGAGGGTGAAAGAAAGGCATTATGGGTTTTATTCAATTGACACACACAGTTACACTGACTTCGGTGCTAAGATCTTGGTCCATTTGACCACTGCAGATATGAATAGCATTTTATGACCCTGTTGGCCTATTTGGTTAATGTATTTTATTTAGTACTCATTGACAGCACATCACGGCACTTATGATTTATTAATAGGAAGATAGAAGCTACTGCTTTTGAGAGATTTTTCACAACTGTATCACAATCTCCAATTTAACAATCAGTTCAGTTTTGTGCTTTCCATGTGCAGGATCTTATATCAAAATATCCTAAATATTTGGAAAAAATGTCCAATACTTTACATTGCTTTTACAAATAAATGTTACATTTAATGAAATTACAGTATTTCTTTCATACTTCAAAGTATAAATCTAAAGTTGTTACTCATTAGATACGTTATGCTGAGAAGTAAATTGGATGTGAATCCAGCAAATTAACTCAATTTATTGTTCATTTATTACATAACCAAAAAAGTGTTGTGAGGTCTTTCTCTTAATGTTAGTTGTTAAACTTTCAATCTGGTAAATGTTGGTATCTACAATTGAAACGCTCTCTTAAAATCCAAATTTAATTGCGCAACTTTCAAAGACAATAACCATTTAGTTGGGCAAATGTTTAAAACCCTAGATTTGGTCCCTGTGTAAGCATTAGTGAATAGCGCATAAGCAATCTCATTTTAAACTGTCGCCCCCAAGTGAAAAATGTTGTGTTGAGAAGTAAATCGCTATTAAGCATGATTAGATTGACCCTAAGGACAGATATTTCAGCTGCTGCATTAGAGTTCGATCAGTTCTGTCACATCAGGATGGAGAATTGTATGACATTTTTTGTTTCTGGAAACAGGCGCAAGTGAAATCAGAAACACGTGTTCAGCATTTAAGAATGGAATGAGTTTGGTGTAGAATGTGCAGGGTTGTCACAAGTGTGCATTTCCTATATGGTTAAAGAAGGGCAGCGGCAGCTACCGTTTTAGCATAAATTGAGAGTATGGTACCTGGATCAACAAATCAAAAAAAAATCTGCTGAGTCAGAGTTTGGACTGTGCACGTCCTATTGCAGAAAGATTAGCACTGCACTGCAGTATCTCTTTATGCATCTGACACTGGCCTGGCTATTTAATCTTGCCCTATTTCCACAGTTACCTTCGGGTAAAAGTAGGGAAAAGGCCAGAGAGATGCCGAAAGACATTTCACCGCGCTGACGTGGTTGCATGACACATACTCTGTTCTGAGAAGTGTGTTATCTCCCAGTGTGATTAACTTCCCCCTCCTCCACTTACCCCCTGCTTTATTCACTCTCCCCTCCCACAAGGTGTAGAGGACTGAACATTTGCTGACGCTGTTATAGCTGAAGGAATTTTTCAGGAAGCCTGATTGACATTCGGAACAGATGCAGCTTTTTATGAAATGCTCTGCTGCTTGAGCTAGTAACTTGCCATGCCCTGATATGGTCTGCGCATGGAAGTGCGCTGTTGTCTAAAGTGCAGCCCAAAGTGTCCAAGAACACCATGACAGCTGATATAAATAGTCCTCATTCTCAGCTGCCCTCTGTGGCGAAATCCCACTTAACCAGTCCCTGTAATGGAACAGCAAGATGCTTTTCATGGTAACCAAATGCAGTCGTGTACAGTGATTGGTGGCTGAACAGCTGGGCAAGATAAGTCTGAACTATTCCTGTTGTCGGCCATCATGGCTTAAATTGAAAGCTGTCAAAATCCATTTTATTCTACATACATATACATTATCTGTCAATTATCATACCTAAGCCAACAATATTTGAACTACTGACATTTCCTTCATCTTGTTCGAATAATCTACTCTTAGAAGACTGCATATATTTAAAAAAAACGATATGCAGTACAACTGTATGAAGCACCCACATTATTCACGGTAATTTAAAACTGCATATAGCAGAAAAAAGTGAGTGTTACATAGACGTACATCTTCTGGGTGAAATTCTACACAATTACAATTTGTCCAACAAATTTCCTATATTATAAATAGCAGCAACAAATCCCATTTAATGCTTACTTTATATTAGAGCACTAAGTATTTTTTGTATAATCCATTTAAGGTTCTTATGAAAAACTTTTACAACTTCTTTTGCAAAGGATATTTTTTAGTATGTTGAAGTTAGATGCTGGACACACAGTGGGTACGTAGTTGTATGATTAAAATCACCCACACAGCCAATTGCTCTCACTACGGCATGATTCGTAAACCTTCGTCTCACTCTTCCTTTGACCTGTTCAGTACAGTAGCAACTTCTCGTGTGTTCTGCTAAATAGTACAACTGCTGTCTAATAGTCAACTTCAGGTCAGTTACCAGGAGAAACTGAATTATTTCAGTGTTTTATGAACAGCAACAGAAAATGGATGTGCAATTTCATTTCTGCCCTGAATGCTCATTTAAAGTATTCGAAGTCAATAGTTTTTCTCATTGATTCAGTTCAATGTTATAAGGATTTCTAAATGAGATTTACAGTGAATAATTAATATTTTATCAGAGCAGCTTCTTCATTAAATAATTGAATTTGCTATGTCAAAAGTTTCTGAAGGGTTTTATTAGTATTTTTTTCAGCACAAATTACATTAATAAAACAAATGCTGCTGCCAATTCAAAGTTGAAAGTCCATTAGCCACTGGGTAGAATGTGAAGATCTTCACTAAAGAGATGAATTAATTAGATTTTTTAGGCATTACCATTTCATGTAACACGTGTGGACAGAGAGGTGATAATAGCATAAATAAGAAGGGCTAAAAAATGACAGTGTCTTTTTAAAAAAAGCTGAATAAATCAGCATGTAAAGCCAAAATGTTGAATTCTCTGCTGCAATTACCTTGGATCGTATTGGTTATTTGATACAATTACTTAGTAAGAGTTGAATTTACGCATGTTCGTGATGCAATTAGGTTAAAATGATTTCTTTGAATAAGCACAATTGCTGAATAGATGTCTGGAATAATAGCTGTGGGAACTCGTTTCGCATTTTTTGGGCTTTGATTTGCACTAATGATCATCAATATTGTTCCAGCTGATTAAGTAATTATGATTTAAAAATCTAACTAACAAAGGATGTCCATTTCAATGGCAAAAAAAATGGATTTTCCAGTAAATACCCTATGGTTGGCTTTCTTAGTTAAATTAAGTAATAAAAATGATAAGAAAGCTTAAATCTTTCAAATTAATCTAACATGTTCTTGTTCAACAGTAAATCTTGAAGGATCGAATCATTGCAACTTTTAAAACAATGTCAAGCTTCTATAATGTACCTTGTGCAACCATTTTACTAAATTACTTACCATAACACCTAATACAAAATTTTAATACCTGGCCATCACATGTTCATTAATGGTGGAAAGAATTTGAAATGTTTTTCATACTTCAAATGCTTTCATCAGCTATAGTTATTTATTGCATTTCTTGAAGGAAACAGTTCAATTTGTAACGTTCTGCTATGTTTTAAAGCTGTAGCTTTCAATTTGTTGAAAACAGATACTGTATTAGGTTTAAAGATCACCAATAGTGAATAATAATATACTCAATACTTAAAATATCTACAGAACGTTTTAAAATCAGCTGAGATGCTGTTAGTGTTGAGATTCTGATCCCTAACCATAATCTCAATGAAATACCCAGATACACACCTTTTTTTTGGTTGTAATCTATTTTGAGGGCATCATCTTCGGCTTTGAATTTTTTTTTAATTCATGAATTTGCAATATTATCTAAAATGCATATAAAACAATGATGTGAATGAAATGAATGCCATGACTATCAGATTTTAATAGTAAATGCAAGAAATACTCAACAGGGCAGACAGCATTTTAAGGAGAAAAATGGATTAATATTTAAAACATTGTCAAAAATACAATTTTCAGCAACTAATGTCAACAGCTTTTTTGAATGATGAGACTCACTAATGCCACCCAAGTACATTTCCGAAACTTACAGCATCTCTCATTAACAAAACTGATTACGGGAAGCATGACTACCTTATTCAATGCATAAACAAAAATATCTTCTTGTTCAGGGAGAAAAAAAAACTGAGAAAGATTACTGCAGGCTTTCAATTGTTCTATAGATGTCACGTCAAGTAGCTATCACCCAATTCCTGCCAATTCCGCATTGTTGGCTATCCAGAGGCCAGACCACTGTAAATTGGTACCTCACCCACTTCATTCGATTTTATTCAGAATCTTCTTCCAGTATAGATCTGAAAGCAGAGTGGAACAGCTTAGAGAATTTAAACTCATGTTTTACTGCTCCTGGGCTACAAAAATAATATGTCGAAAGGCCTCAGGCTCCTACACTGCTCAGCACCTCCATCTTTATATTTCTCCACAGTCAAAAAAGAAACTTGTTTTGTATTCAGTGAATATACTTGAAATAAAAAGGCTACAGTTCAGGAGGAATTTCAGCAGAATTATAAAATAGTTATTACTGCAATAAAAAAAGAGTACTTAAAATGATCAGCTAAAAATCTGTGTCTTCATGATGGTGTCTGCATAGTCATGGCTCATCTATAATTTGTTTAGTTCTCCAATTGAGGATTCGTTGATCATAAAGGGAAATATGATTAGTGGCATTCATTTTGCATCATTTAACTGCTAAAAGTTTTAAAATATTTTTAGATCTAGTTCTCACAAGGAAGGAATCTATTCTTTTTTATCAAGATAAAATAAAAAACACATAAGAATTTGTTGCAGTTCAAAAGTCACAAGAAAAATCGAATAAAATCAGAATAGGAAATTCCTCATGATGGATGGAATGAATGAATTATTGGTCAATGAATCACATATTGACAGCTTTCAATGTAGCAATCTCATGCTAAAAGATGCAAAATTGCATGTAGCTCTATGTTCAGACAGAAATTTCATTTAAGACCAATTCACATAAAATTTTAAGAAATGTTATTTCTTCTTTACTAGTTACTTTTACAGTGTAAGTCTTAGCAAGAAGCTCTAAAAATTGATGGCACTTATAAAACAAGAGGAAGCCATTTAACCTCTTGTGCCTATGCTGGCTCTTTGATGGAACAATTGAAATTGTTCTCTTACCCAGTTCTTTCACTGTAGTTTCATAAAATTTCCTTTTCATGTGTGTATTGAATTCCCCTTTAAAAGCTACTATTTACTTCCTTTCAGGCAGTATATTTCAGAACATTACTCACAAAGCTATCTAATCCTTATCATTTTACTGGCTCTTTTATTAATTGTCTTAAATCTGTTCTTTTCTTATTGACCCATCTGTCAGTGGAAATGCTTTCTCCTTATTTATTTTATCAAAACCCTTGATAATTTTCACAGCATCTATTAAATCTCCCTTTCATGATCTCTACCTTAAGAATAACCTTCCCAGTTTCTCTGCAGTCAGAAGATTCATTGACAATGGTGCAAGATATTCATTTATCGTTTATACATGTTTCTAACATCATTCTTAGTGTTGTCAGAATAATTATTAGTTAATAATTCTAAAGATGATCAATATTTCATTTTATTAGTTTTGGCTTGGCAGTGATACACAGTCCAAGTAATTGATTTACTGTGTGCAATACCATGTTTCACAACTATTCCTAGCCAAAGCCTCAAACTACACACAGTAAGTTCTATGAGTATTTGCCGAGTGTTTTCACAAATAACAGTAAGTGCCTAAAAGACCTGTAGATGTGACTCAGAAAAGTGAGAAGATAACAATGTGAGCCCACCACCTGAACATTTGATATTCTTAATTCTTTAGCAGCACTACTTGATTAATAGTTTTCAGAAATCTTACATAATGGCCTGCTCCTCATATCAAACATTGCAGTTCTAATATGTCATGAACATTGTACTTCAACAAATGGAAAAAAAGAACTTGCAACTGGTACAGTCCCAACGGACACTATTGCCAAAACTGACGGGAACTGCAATCATCTGTGGTTCCTGATTTTGTAGAAAATTGCTTTAACATAAAATGACAGTACTTGCAAAGATGGAGTGTGATTTTTAAGTGTACAATTAGACAATTTAGCTCGCTGCTATTGGATGATAGTGTTGATCTGCACTTAAACAGCAACCTTTGTTACGGTTTTGTCTCAAACTGTTAGACTTAAAGTAATATATTGAAACTTATATGCTTAAATATCTATCTATATTTTATGATTCTTAATTTTAACTTCAACAAATGTGTAAACTGTATCTGAATTTCAGGTATTTTATGTCATGGGAATTTTTCCAGCCTCTGAAACGGGTTTCTTCTGAATTGCACTTCTCCAGATTTATCACCTGAAAATATAAATAAGACAATAGTTCCTGGACAATGTCATGACAAACACCATGATTTTTCCCAAACAAATTTATTTGAAATTTGGATATTCTTTGCTTAGACTGACATGCATCAAACTTATTGCCAGGAATGACATATGAAAATTAAAATGAATTAATCAAATAAATAAGTGAACCACCTTCATTAAGCAAGAAGCTGTCACCAGTGGTGAGTCAGTATCCCCAAAGCCTCACACAATTCAACTTTCTTCAGTGTCCAGACACAAAAAACTCAAGAAATTGTTTCACAACTGCACTTTCAACTTTCTGATTGCTTCTCCTTTGGTTACTGACTCACCTTTGATACATCAGCAGCTGTTCATTTGTTCATCCACTCTCTCATCTCTCATCCGCAGCAAAACTTTCATTTTCTCTTCTTATTTCTGTGTCATTTTAAAGTCCTGGTATTTCAGTCAGGTAAATGGTAAAGTCACCATAGTCATGCTCTGTCATTAGAGTGGGATAACCAATAGAAATTTAATTTGAGGGTCAGCACACTACAGGTGAGGTAGGACATTCCTGATAACAACAGCTGGTATGGGAATTGACCCTGTACTGTTGGTGTTGCTCTCCATTATAAACCAGCTGTTCAGCCAACTGAGTTAACCAACACCCCAGGGCTGTTGTTAAAGGGAAACAGACTGCTGCTTGTCTGAAACACAACTGATATGGCCTTCCATCACTGGATTTGACTGGATTAAACACTGCTCACTGTCCTCTATCAAACCACTGACTTCCCCAACTTATTCCAGTTTTTTTTATTCCTACTGTCCTACAATAATTGCAGAATGTTTTTACTATTGCTGAGCTTTATACGTTTATTCAGGAAGGTCACGACAAAAATATGCTTTGTAAATAAGCATGTAAAGCTTTGTAAAATAAGCATGTAAATTCAATAGCAAGCTGGATTAGGAATCATTAGTACTGCATCTTTTCTTTGGCAATTACATAAACCATAAAATAATTACTCAAATATCTCGTGCTAACTGCCATCCACATTCCTTTACCCATTTTCCACTTCCGAAATGTCATACCTTTTCCATCACTGGTGATTGTATTTCTTCCTTTTAACTATTTATTTAATTCCACTATGTCTTTCTTAGCTTTTGCATAATTTTTACAAGTTTCTGTTCATTGCTTGAATTATGAGAGGATTCCTGTCTTAATAAAGTTAATGCCAACTGAACGTATATTTTGCTACCTCTCCATTTGTAGCTGCTTCACTGCTGATCTCTAGTCATGATAGAATGCGAGTGTTACATTCATCAGAGATGTACAACTTCAGAGATGGCACCAGTCACAGAACAGTGTTGCCAAAGAGATCACAAATTGATCTGCAGAAAACAATAACCACCTTTGCTTTTAATGTGCTTCCTGTCTTTTCTACTCATAGCTAGGAACCTCTGAAGAGTATGGAATGTGTCTGCCTCCAGTTTTCCAGGAGACAATAATTTCTGTTCTAAAATGTCCAAATGGGAAATAATTATCCACAAATAAGTTTTAAAACATTCAAATGCTTGGAGAATGACATATAGTAAATGAACGGTAATAAGCTAAAAGACTCTTAAAGATTGTTATGGCAAAGTATAATGAGTGCAGTTTTTGACTACAATATTATTCTATCTGGCAGTGGTTTTACAAGCTGTGTGGGAAGTAACATACAGTAATTCAATTACATCCTCACATGAAATGTGATTTTTTTTTAAAAAAATGATAAATCAATATTTCAGATGTACAACTCTCTTTCTTGAGTCAAATGCTTTGCTAAAGCTGGTAAAATGGAACCAAATCAACTCTTCTATGGATTTGGTCCCCTTCAACCAGCTGTAGCTGTGCATTGATCGCCACAGCATGAACTGGAGACTGAAAACGTGCCTGAGCTGAAACTGTCAACGAAGGCTGAAGATAAACAGCTATGAAGACATTGTCAGTAGGAAAATTATGATGCTTGATATCTGCTAATGTATCACGTACATGCAAACTGGTAGGCTGAATCCTAACCGAGAAGACCTATAGAAATCCTACAGCTCATGGAAAAAGAAATCTTTATTCTAGCATATTTTTCAAAGTGCTTTTTCCTACCTAACATGATGCATCAAAGCAATATCTTTTATGTAGCCAGCCTGTAATATTAGTTAATCAATACTTGTACAAGTTGTGTGTTGATTATATAAATAAATGGTTTAATCTCTTTTATTTGGTTCACTGGCATTACTACAACAATTTTCTTCCATTATTACAGCAGTCAAGTCTATTTTTCTCCGACTGATCAAAGTGAGGGATGTTAGGAACATCACACTTAGACCATCCTCGGTCTGCATTAAGCACTTCCAAGATGGATGTAACATTATTAGATGCAGAGTAAAGCTCTTTTAATCTTTCTCAATGTTTACTTCATAAAATCACCTCACATTGCATTGGTTATGCAATTCTTGCACCAACCACATTGAGATTTCTAAGAAAGATGGCTAGTAGAATCACAATTAGTTCTGAATTAGGGTTAGTTTTTGTGACAGGAATTCATGTCTGTTAGGAGCTTAATTGTTCAAACCTATTTAACTTTGTATCCTCATAGCCAAAACAAAACAAATGGCTTAAGTTCCATCAATCTACATTGGATTTGAACTCAAGCTTCAGTCTTGGATTGAAAAGACAATGTCAAATCCACTGCATCACCCAATCCATCTTCACCAGCCAAATGAACCAAGATAACGGAAGGTTCTATCTTTTCTCAGCTTTGATCCACTTTTGGAGATTGTGTCAATAAATGAGTAACATTAAATAGTTAAACAATTCTTGTAAATGTATACATTTCCAGACTATTGCTGAAAAAGGACACAATTTGTTAAAGGCTTTTGCAAGGATACCACTTTAAGGTGAAAACCAACATCTATACTATATGACAGGACAGTGCTGATTCGTTGGCAGATGGACTCTGATTAGTATAAAGAGCGCAATAAATATTGCACTCATTAATGATTGACAGATAACTGCTAAGCTTTATTTAAATTTTAAAGTAGCCAGGTTGACTCTGGTCAAAATGTTGCCCTGACAAATGAACCAGTGAAGGGCTGTCACGTATTCTGTTGAGTTGACACGGGTGCAGTGCCTGTGTATGTTTCTTTTATCTGTAATGAACAGGGCCCTCTGTATTTAACATAGTACTGTTTCCAGTACACGCAGTTGTACCATGCCTCAAGCCTAACTAGCAGTCCTAAATTGGTTGTCAATGTAATCCTTTGCACACAAAGGATTTTTTTTAGCAAATTTCTTGGAAGTCATTTAGCATGTTACTAAAGAATGATTATGATTAAATAAAAAAACAATTTCTAGTTTTCCTGGTGCATGTACAAATGGTAATAAATATGTTTCCTATCTCTCTAACAATCTGGATTCTTAGTGCTGAGTTCTGAAAGCTGTAATTTTACTGGCATAAAGGAAATTTTAACTTCTGATTTTGTTTCTCAGAGAGGAATGGTTATCAGCCAGTCAGTAATATCTGCCACATATCTCCATTTGTTGCCAAACAGAGGCTGAGCAAATTTATCTAGTGAATTTTCTGTCAAAATGAGGTAAATTGACACTCTTGGAAAGGTATGTTCACCTATCTCATATTGCAAACTGGGTGCCATTTGTGAAATAAACATGGTTTGAAGAATCAATACTATGTAATGAGAGACACCTTAAAGATTGGTCTCTGTTTGGTGTGCTGGATCAGTGTATGTACCCTATTTTTCCAGCTACCACCAATGGTGGGAGGTCAACATGTGCTGGCTGTTGATCTTATACAACAGCAAACCTTAATAATTTTTTTGAGGTTAGAACACATTATTTGTAAGTGCCCAGCAATACAGCTGTTGAGTTGTGCTGCCAGTTATTACAACTTATTCTTGAAAGTCAAATTAAATCCATCCAATCACCTCATTTGCAAAGCAAGAAAACTGCTTCTAACTGTCAAACTTAACCAGAATTCTGATTTACATCACTTTTAAAGCTTGATAGAAATGCAGGTTCAAATATAGAATATAGCAACCTTCCAGCACTACTTCAATTTGTAACAGCAACAGAACTGAATGTGATTCATGGAGAGTAAAAATAATAAAGCAAGACAAATTATGTGCCTTATTAACAAAACTGACCCTATCATCTTTTCTGTAATGGATCCACATTAAGGCTTGGCAAGAATAAGAACGATTACTGTTACCTGAGTCTGTAAGACAAGAAATCTTGAAATTTATTTTGTAAAATGTTTGAAAAATTGCCAGCAGCAGCCAGTAGTAACCATTAATAATAATTATTCATCAGGAAACCAACAACAATGAAACATTTATGCTCTTAAAGTAATCAGAATCTGAATGTGTTGTAAGGTCACATGTGCATCTGAACTATCCAGTCAAAATCTCGGCACATTTTTGTTCATTTCATTTAAAATAAAATTACATTGCACGTTTCATAATACATATTCATGCATAATCACTGATCTCATTATTTTATATATATTGTTTGGCAGCAGACACCTGAGTATCGTAGAAATAAGACACATGGCAGAAACATTCTATCTTGCACTCATCAGGACAATTCACAAGAATGTCAGTTTAAAGAGAAAACCAATATTTAAATTGCACTAGAGAAGAGTGTTGCTTAATTCACAAGTGGACTCATTGATAAAAGTTTTACCATGAGATGTACCCAATAATGATGACTGGCAATCAATTGCTAGACATGTTTAAATTTTAAATAATGTAGTATATATGTATTTGATTGGTGAGTGCCTTGCCCTGGGAAATTAACTGAGGAATAGCTGTCACTTATTTTGTTGAGCTGATATAGGCCTAATGCATGTACTTGTTCTTTGTGTTTGTACAGGAGAGGTCTCTGTGTATTAGTACACAGTTTATACTACAGGCCAAACTGACAATCCTAAATTGTTTGCCAGGGTATTTCTGTGAACACTCTGGAGTATCCAGCAAATGCTGTCCAATTGCAGAACCACATCCAATTGAATTACACCGAAGACTGACAGATTATATCAAACAGTATATCCTTTTGGCCGTTTGCAGTTAGCAATGTACTGATCATACATTTTCTGATGAAGGGTCTAGGCCCAAAATGTAAGCTTTTGTGCTCCTAAGATGCTGCTTGGCCTGCTGCGTTCATCCAGCTCCACACTTTGTTATCTACTGATCATACCCGACTAGTCTGCCCTTGCAAAACACAGTGGCCAACATTCAGTGCAATTCTGCAACTACTAGAAGAATTACACTGACAAGTAATTTAACAAGTGATTCCCCTAGCATCTCCAATAAGCACTATTTAATGGGTGGCACGATGGCACAGTGGTTAGCACTGCTGCCTCATAGTGCCAAGAACCTGGGTTCAATTCCACCCTCGGGTGACTGTCAGTGTGGAGTTTGCACATTCTCCCCGTGTCTGCGTGGGTTTCCTCCGGGTGCTGTGGTTTCCTCCCACAGTCCAAAGATGTGCAGGCTAGGTGGATTCGCCATGCTAAATTGCCCACAGTATTCAGGGATGTGTAGATTAGGTGGGTTATAGGGGGATGGGTCTGGGCAGGATGCTCTGAATTTCGGTGTGGACTGGTTGGGCCGAGGGGCCTGTTTCCTCACCATAGGGATTCTATGATTGAACATTGTTAGTCAGGCTTGCAGTATGCACTTGCACGTACTAGAAGCCATATACATTCGTGAACGGGGCCCTGTTCTTTGCAAACAGAAAGAACACTCACTATGAGTGATAATGGGAACTGCAGATGCTGGAGAATCCAAGATAATAAAATGTGAGGCTGGATGAACACAGCAGGCCCAGCAGCATCTCAGGAGCACAAAAGCTGACGTTTCGGGCCTAGACCCTTCATCAGAGAAGGGGATGGGGTGAGGGTTCTGGAATAAAAAAAAAGAACACTCACTATGTCTGTTTCAATTCAAAGAAGTAGGTAACAGACTTGCTTACTTCGCAGGATAATTCCATGACCAACCAAAGTCAATCTGCCTGGTTGAAAATTAAATAAAGCTTGGCAGTCAACTCGCAAACATCATTCACCTTTGCAACATCTTTACTCATCAAATTCTCTTTGACAATCAATATACACTCCTCTCATGCATTATGAATGTTGCTTTTCCCTTGAATTAGAATTCTTGTGAATGTCCTGATGAGGCTGAGATGGAAATAGAAAAACACAAACATAGAAACAGGCGCAGGTATAGACCATTCCCTTCAAGCCTGCTATACTAATCAATAAGATCATGGCTGATCCTTTACCTCAATGCCATATTCCCACCTTCTCCCCATACTTCCTTAATGCCTTTAAAATCTAGAAATTTATCCGTCTCTTTCTCGAATATATTCAGTGACTTGGCCTCCACTCTTTTCTGTAGTAGAGAGTTCCACATGTTCACTGCTCTGTGTGACGACATTTTTCCTCATCTCCATCCTAAATGGTTTACCTCAATGAAAAGCTTTCACAAAATGTGTCAAAATGCCATGTATATGTGTGTAAATACATTGTTCTTTAAGCACATGGCATGGCCTTCCCCTGATGTTATCTAATTTTCATTTTACTCCAGTCCGTTAATTTCCCATTCAGGTGCTTACGCCAAAGTTCGACCTTATGAAGTCTTTCATCTAGCATTGAGATATCATTCTCACGTGACCAGATTTTCAAAGCCAGAACTAGGATACATTGATAAGCCCCAGTGGGAAGACAGGGCTTCATGGTTGGATAACCACAGATTGGAGTCTGGGAAACAACAGGCTAAAGGCTGGAGATCATATGATGAGATCTCCTAGAATATGTCCGGCGGGAGCTGATAACCCAATTCCACAGACACTTAAAAAGCACCACAAGCAATGGAGTAGTCAGCATTCAAATGGTAGTGACAAGTCCCTTGAGGAAGCAAATGGGGCAGTGGGTGAACGGATACATGTCAGCTACCTAAAATGCAGTTGTGATGTGAGGGAAACTTAGGAGGAAGGTCAAAATTTCACACAGGTATTTTTCCCCAAGACACAGTTTTAATTTGAAGAAGAGGGAAAGGGTGAAAACCAAGACATTTGAACTACTTTTTAAGGGAATTGTTGAGACACTGGGACATTGAATGAACTCTGGGACTGTCCCAGCAAAGCTGGGATATCTGTTCATTTTAGATCAATCTCACATTCTGTTACAGTTCAAAATGAATCTTCAAATAACTGAACGAAAGTTAATTGATAATCTGGAGCCTGAAGTTTAAAATTACTTACAATTGCCCACTGAATGGCTTCATAAGTGTGCAGGCAATTATAATAACTTATTTTAATCTACATGAGTCCTTTCCCCAAGACTGCACATGGACATTGACCTTAAAGGGAAAGGCTCTGTAATTGATTCAAATATTTATCAACAATGCCATGGGAGGGCCTTCAGCAACAAGTAACATCAGTACAATTAATTACATACTGATGAGTTCTTGATTGTCAATTAATTTTTTTGCTATAAAAAGGCTTTTTCAAATAAATTAACATAAAATCCGTATTCAAGTGATGAATCTATCTTCCTATGTGTTGGAGTAAATAAGGAATACTCAAAATAAATTGAAAATGTTGACAAAAAGGAACAGAAAACGGTCACTGAAAGGAGTCTTTTAATTCACTGATGAATTATTTTGTTAAAGTTACAGAAATATAGAGAGATCAAGGGCTGTACATAGACCAAGTTATTTAGAAGGTACAAGATGCACTGTTCTTACAATAAAACACCATTACTCAGATAAACCATGAAACTCTCTGCATCGACAGCTTGACAAACTCTGGAGATGATAAACATTTGACCTGCAGAGGAAAAAAAGTCAGCTGACAGTAAAGAGATCATTTGCACTTCAGTTGGTCACAAGAAAAAAGTTCAGTGCAAGCTATAACTGTCTCAGGTATGAATTGGGACGTTGGTATACAACATCAACTTGCATTCATAATACAAACACAGTATAAAATATATTAAAATCTGCCAAGTTATCTTCGAAGAGCATTTATCAAATGAAGATGGATACCAAGCTGAATAATTAGATATAGAATCCCTACAGTGCAAAGAGAGATCATTCGGCCCATCAAGCCTTCAACCAACCCTCCAAAGAGCGTCCTACCCTGTCCCGTATTTGACAGCTGACCCAAAGATCGGTGAAAGAGGTAAGTGTTAAGGAGCATCTTAATCCAAAAGAAAGAGAGGTGGAAATGTTTGAGGAAGGAACTTCAGGCCAAGCCATTTAACAGCACACCTTACAATGATGCAATTATTTCATTTGGAAATGCGCAAGAGCAGAATTGGATTTAAGTAGCAATTGAGAAGAGAAAGATTTAACCAAACAACAGTCAAATGCATCAAACTCCTTACAACTTACAAAAGCTTAATCTGCAAAATATAAACAAAGCTCCCACGTGATGTTAGTGTTCCTAACTCCAGTAATACTGGTGGGAGGTTCAAATTTTCAGTTGTGACATATCAGTCATCTTGTTTTCAGACACATCTGAAGAGGTTGCTTTTAAGCTAATTATGTGGCTTAATTGCAATTCATCTGAATAAATGATGAACAATATGTCAACAGTATATTACTAGGGTGGTAAACCTGTGATTAAATAGCATTTTAAAATCAATTAGACTTCCACAACTGTGTGCATATTAGACATGCTGCACACACCCATAGCATTCTGCAATTAAAGTGTAGAATAATCATCTATATTGTGGATTTTTCTTGCATGGTATAAGAATTGAACACAAGGTTTGCAAAACTCTCCCAAATTTTCAATACAGACATCTGCAGCGAGTAGAGTCTTGTTTATCCATCAGACTTCTAGGTCACATTGCTTAGACAGCAACATTTCAAAACAATGTTACCAATGTACGAAGTAATATTACAAAACCTAATTTGGGAAAAGGAGTCAAAAATTTGGTGCCGTGCCGCACTTTTTGAAAAGATTCAGAAAAAATTTACAAGGATGTTACCAGGACCAGAGGGTTTGAGCTATAAGGAGAGGGTGAATTGTCTGGTGCTATTTTCCCTGGAAAATCTGAGGCTGAGGGGTGACCTTATAGAGGTTTATAAAATTATGAGGGGTATGGATAGGGTGAATAGCCAAGGGGTTTCTTCCCAGGATAGGAGAGTGCAAAACTAGAGGACATAGGTTTAAGGTGAGAGGGCAAAGATTTAAAAGGGATCTAAGGGGCAACTTTATCACACAAAGGGTAGTGCGTATATGGAATGAGCTGCCAGAGGCAGTGGTGGAGGCAGGTACAATTAAAACATTTAAAAGGTATCTGGATGGATATATAAATTGGAAGGGTTTAGAGGGATATAGGCCAAATGCTGGGAAATGTGACTAGAATAATTTAGGATATCTGGACCAAATGGTCTGTTTCTGTGCTGTACAATTCTATGACTGACTGTGACAAATTATAATTTAAACAACATTAAGAACAAAATATGATTATTTTCCATTTGTCTTGTGCACCAAGATTAAGTGCAGAATAGACTGCTGTTATATTCTTATGTTAGAAAGAAATGGGAACTGATTGTTATGAGAATGTAAATCTGAGGTATCACACATCACTGTTGCCTTCGAGCCATGTATTGAGCAATGTAATAGTTTTTGAGTTCACCAGTCACATAGACAACTGAAAGACACCTGATGAAACACTACAAGCAATCCGATAATCCTTAACATGGAAGTTATGGTGACTTCAGCACACTACAAGCAATCCGATAATCCTTAACATGGAAGTTATGGTGACTTCAGCTCACTACTAGCTGCAAAGAGCCTCCATGTTGGTCACCATGCAACAGCATCTCATGCATGATCCAAGGATACCAGCCGCATTCATCTCCATCCATGGATGTTGGCACCCAACATCAACTAACTCCTCATAGTTTCCAATCTGATCCATCCGCAGGATGCTTAGGAAGCTCAGGGCTACATTACAGAGGGCACCTGCAACTAGAATTGAATGTTTCTGCAAAATCAGGCACCCTGCTCATGATTTGGACCAGAATGCGTCTCGGGGCTGCTAGCTCACTGTCTGAGCCTACCTGTGTCATCACAGCATCCCTGCCTTGCCCTGATGTGCTCTTGTCACAGTCAACAACCAGGCAGCTTGCTTTGCTAGTTAGCTAGCTAGCTTGCTCAGCCAAGGGACGGACATCTTGCCGTATGGCAACGTGCAATGTGAATCTCATACCTGCAAGATATGTCAGCAGCTCACACAGCAAATACATGCATGTACAGGAAGCAGGCAACCGTGTCTCAAAGGCTTAGGGAAGTAGTCTTCACTGAGGTCTCTGGCGGCTCCCTTCAGTCGGATGGGCCAGCACAGTGAATAAAAGGCAGCCACTGATACCATCCAGGAGATTAGTCATGGTCAGGCTGAGGTATTCTCTGTGTCTTGGAAGTCTCGGGAGGGGCTCACAGTCAGTCCTGTGGCTCAGTAGCAGCCAATCCAGGGTCTGGGGTTAAGGTGGACTGACCATGGACCACCCTCTTAAGCAAAGTGCATTAAATGGAAGGGGATTTAATCCACTGTCAGGAGCACCATGCGTAAAAGGACAGGAACAGTGTCTGGCCAGACCTAACACAGTCACCCCATCTGCCAGGAGCTGTGCTGGATAAAGTTGGGAGATGGTCTCATGTGGATAGTTTGGGCTGGAACCTGGGATAAGCTGTCAGAAAGGGGATATAATTGATTTGGTGCTCACCCACAATCAGAGGCAAAGGCTGGAAGTCATTTGTCAAAGAACACTCATTGTGGAAATTAAAAATACGCAAATGAAAAGAAATTGACTATAGAAGGGGCAGAGTAAATTATTTGATCCTTGAGGGATGTGGCTTCAAATCCCACTGATATGAGGGCTTGTAAATGGAAGCAACATTACTCAGAGACTGACGCACTGTATATAAACAGACCTGTTGAGTCCCTAGTCCCCTAGTGGTTCTAATGCATTGACTGCTTTTCTCCTGTATACTGCACTGCCCCCGGCATCACTGACCATTCACACCAACACTTCTGTTCACAGACAACAAGGAAAGAAGAGGCGTGGTTGACCGGGAGGGACAATGATACAAGTGCAAACCATTGCTTTGTCTACACTTTGTTCATCTTGCTTCCAAAGGTTGCAACAGGCTTTTAACCAGACATTGGTCCACGGTACATCCTGTATGGTCATGAAGTTAGAAATCATGCTTGTGGAGTTCCATTTGGGTCTGCACATACACTTAAACATATGAAAGTCACGATACCTCATATACAGCGTGCTTTTACCTGTGCCACAAGAATGCCTTCAAAAGGCTTTTGTCTTGCTTTACCTATCAGAATATCTTTATTCCAGGTTCTGCAGCTGAGGTGGGGGCAACCAGGATGATCCTGTTGAACCTGGAGTTTTGGTCAGCAAACCCTGGGAGCATTTGCACTTGGTTAGCCCAAGCATGCTGACAGTCTTCTTACCCAAGAGGCAAGTGGACTTTTACTTTTAAGCGTCAAAGGGTGGTAGGCAGGGTGGAGGTGGAGGTGAAGGAGAGGGCCTGGCTAGCTCTGGTATGACCTGAAAAGAGATTTCTGAGGGGGCTGTGTGCCTGTTCCTCAGGCTGGGCCACTAGTTGCTTGGCACTAGTCTATCTCCTTATGACGGAGTGGCATCGAGAGTGCTTGCCAGGTTCTGTGGACCCCAGTCACCTTGCCTTTGAATCTGAGAGTGAATAGCTGGTCTCCTGGAATGCAAATGAGAGTGCTTTTCCAGCAGACCCTGAAGAAGCTGGGCCTGGAGTTGGGCCTCTCCATGGCAACCAACAACCTGTCCCGAGAAGCAGCCAGATTATTGCATGCTTGTGGCATCTGGCTGCTCTTCAGGCTACAAGGCCAATGCCTCTCAAAGTCATGTCTGTTCTTTCTGTGTCTCATTACTGACATCAAAAGGGACTTCTTTTGCATGGAACTGAGGGGCATGAGCCACGTGCCAAGATTGGGATACAATAAGGTAAGAAGGTTACCATATGGATTGGAAATTAATGAGGCATGTGTAGTAAGAAACAACAAGAAATCCTCCAAAAAGCTCAATAAAACTGACAGAGCCAAAAAATGTGCCAGATTCAACCCATAATCTTTATGGGATACTCTTCTCTTAATGCAACATGTATGCAGTTGTCACTGCCTGTTCATCTGGGTGATGATTAATTCATTAGGCTGTGTTATTCCCGCATCATTCATTGTTATTGCGATACCTTGGGTTGTTCTGTTTCTATTGTTGAGGTATTATTGAGTTTTGGGACTGAAGATTGATCTATGATCTGTGCAGATGGTGAGTTCACCTATTCCTAATTGGCCACCTGCAATTGTGCAACAGATTCTCCTTTTGTATATACATGTCTACCATGTCAACAGTAAATCTAATCATTTACTTCCAGTTTGATAGGATCAAAGTGACACCTGTTCTATGTAGGTCCTGTTTGATGTGAAGGTTGACTCTTGTGGAAAGCGTTGAAGGTTTGTACTCTGACTGGCTTTCCAATAATAAACTCAGGCAAATGGCAGTCTTGCCAAAATGAAATTTGGTTTTCTGTCACTTTCAACCTGATCTTTTCCCCTTATACCTGTTACTACTTCTGGCTTCAGCAGCATGTTGAAAGAGTAGTTTGGGTTTGATGTGACGTTAGTCTTCGTCATGGATTATTCTCTATACCTTCATACCTATCATGTATCTTTAACTGAGAGGGTATAGTATATATCTGTGCTGGATTTTCCCAATTTCTTCATGATTGGCAACTTGGCAATTTTGACTGAAGTCTTAGCCTTTGCATTTGACTGGGAATAGTGTAGAGATAATGTGTGGCATTGAATTCCCAAATCCTTTATGAAGTGGCTGAACTCTTCACTTGTGAGCTGAGAGCCATTGCCACTGATCTCAATGTCTGGAATGCCACAATGACCGAAGTATGCTTTCATGCAACCTATACATTTCATTGGTAGTCAGTGAGGTCAGCTGGCCTACTTCATAATAGTTAGAATTGTGATCAATGGTGAGAAGATAGTGATGACTATTCCCAGCTTCAACCATGGTCTGTCAAGGATGTCATTTGTCTTCAGAGGCTTGGTTAGCTTCTCACTCATTACAGACACTCAAATTTATTGTTCATGTTTGCCCCTTACAGCACTCCTCTTACCTTCCTCAGATCCATTCAATTCCTTGTGGCTTGTATGGATCCACCTTCTCTCCTTCAGTTCATTCAGGTAAATGACTCTAATGTCTGGTGCAAAATGCCATCTGAGACTGTCAACTCATTTTTGTATGCCCTATATGCTCCCATAATTATAGGAGTATTTTCAGTGTTCCAGCGCATTCTTTAATCATGACATCTTGCAACTTTTGGAGAATTGCAACTTGTTCAATAGTTTGTTTGTTTGATTGTTTTGAGCAATGTGCTTGTCTGTTTGATTCAATGTCTTTGCTGGGTTAATGATTTCTATATTACGTTGAGCAACTGTTTAAATTGGATCTGGAAAATTTCTTTTCTGTCACAGGATCCTCCACTTTCTTCAAAGGGAGTGCTACTCTTGACAGCATGTTAGTTATTTACATCAATGGCTGGACTCAAGTGTCACTTTGGGCTAAATTCTCTTAATGACATGGAGAATAATGAGTCAGTTGGAAAAATATATCAGGATGATAAAATGAAAAATGAGATTCTCTACGTTAAAACAGATCCAACTTTCCATCCAATGTATGAAGGATGAGTTGAGAATTTCATGAGTGAGCAACAATAGGCCCATTTTCACACATTAACGTCTCATTATTACCTTCTCTTGCCCCATTTATATCCAGATTACTATTGTCCCACACAACATTAGGAAACTAGATACAACAATTCCTAATATGAAAGTCAGAGCTTGTACCTGGTAGGCCCAGCTCACTGTAGCACATCTGGACCTCCACCTTAGCCAAGATTTCCATGGACATTAGCAACATGCGCCCTCTTTTTGTGAAAGTTGGCATTGGACAAGCATCTGCCTTACCAAATCATCTTGGCACTTTCTGACTCACAATGTAGTTCCTCACTTCAATACTGCACTTTGATGTGCACTGACACCTACGTTGTACATGATAATGTTACTGCCAAGCTGCTTGTACACAGACACAGAACACATGAATTGGAGCAGAATGCATCTCAGGGCTGTTTGCATGTTCTTCCAATGTTCACTCGCTCAGCACCTACTACAGCATTATAATAAAATGTGAGGCTGGAAGAACACAGCAGGCCCATCAGCATCTCAGGAGCACAAAAGCTGACCTTTCGGGCCTAGACCCTTCATCAGAGAGGGGGATGGGGTGAGGGTTCTGGAATAAATAGGGAGAGAGGGGGAGGCGGACCGAAGATGGAGAGAAAAGAAGATCCCCTCCACCCACTGCATCCCAAAGCCAGTCCAACCTGTCTCTGCCTCCCTAACCTGTTCTTCCTCTCACCCATCCCTTCCTCCCACCCCAAGCCGCACCTCCATCTCCTACCTACTAACCTCATCCCACCTCCTTGACCTGTCCGTCTTCCCTGGACTGACCTATCCCCTCCCTACCTCCCCACCTATACTCTCCTCTCCACCTATCTTCTTTTCTCCATCTTCGGTCCGCCTCCCCCTCTCTCCCTATTTATTCCAGAACCCTCACGCCATCTCCCTCTCTGACGAAGGGTCTAGGCCCGAAACATCAGCATTTGTGCTCCTGAGATGCTGCTGGGCCTGCTGTGTTCATCCAGCCTCACATTTTATTATCTTGGATTCTCCAGCATCTGCAGTTCCCATTATCACCTACTACAGCATTGTTCCTTGCCTTTTTTGCATATTGTTGCCTTATTCAGAATTTACAAGCTCACCATACTTCTGTTTTGCCTTGCTTTTTTATGCAGGTACGAAGCTAGGCAGCTTACCATGGTTGCCAGCTGTGATCAGGAAAGGGGGTGGACATGTTGCTTCATGACAATGTCACTCCTGCAGCATTTCCAATGACTTACACAGCAAATACCCTGCATTTATTTGCTTCATCAAAATTGCCACAATTCACAGCATGATGTGCGTCGTCCTCAAACAAGTCAAGGTAGCTGGTCATCAGTCAGGGGTACAAGCAAATTAAGTCAAAGGCCCCAATGTCTGATATCATGCACAGATTTGGACATAAGTTAGTTGTCACAAGGGGTGGTCAGGGCAGGGGTTCTGGATCATTTCAGCCTGAGAAGCCACAGTCAGCCCTGCAGCCCCAGTGCATCTTGGCAATGAATTAGTGGTAAGCCACAGATCACTGATCAGACTCAGGTAAAGAGGGTGGGTCACAGTAAGTCCTGAACAATGATACAATGTTATGCAATGCAGGACATGAGGTGAAGATTAGCTGTCACTTAGAAAAAATGGTGCTATGGGCAGGGGGCCTGTGTAGACTTATTCTTGTAGCTGCTGTTACAATGACAGCTAATCAGACAGGTAATGATGTGAAGTAGCAATACATTTATGAACGTGTGGTGGTATTTCTAATAAATTGTTACAAGTGCCACCAATGTGCCTTCGGAAGCCGTCTTATTCATTTTCTTCTCACTACATGGACAATGGATAGCTACACATTGCTGGCAGTGAGCCTGCTGTTCAAGCTAATCTTTAAATATGGCACCAGCAAAGGAAATCTAGAAAATCCCAGCAGTGGCAAGCTGGTGATGCACAACAGTGCACTATAGAGAGGCGTGTATATATGATGAGGTGAACTACAGAGAATCTTATGCGGTAACTCACTTAAACTCATGGACAGAAACTTACCATGGAACTCCTTGAAATTGACTATAGCTGATTTTTGGTAAAATTCAGCCCTTTGTCTCTTCCAGGCAGGTGCTAATGAAATTTCCCATAAGCAAAGACACTGCCCGGTGCACTTTATCAATCTAAGCGTGCAATAATTTCATGCCCTTTTGAATTGATGCAATAATTAACTTTGCTGCATATGGGTTGCTTCAAGTCTTTTTCTGTTGCGGGATGGCTTCATTTAATTTTTTTTGTATTCATTCATGGGATGAGAGCATCACTTGCTATGGGCAGTATTTATTGCCCATCCCTAATTGTGCAGAGTCAACCACATTGGTGTGGGTGTGGAGTCACATCTAGGCCAGACCAGGTAAGGATGGCAGTTTCCTTCCCTAAAGGACATTAGTGAACCCCTTGGGCTTTTCCGACAACTGGCAATGGATTCCTGGTCATCATTAGACTCTTAAGCTCCAGATTTTTTATAATATTGTAGTAGTTCAGCACTGGTGCTGCCATCACTAGTTACTTGATTTCAATGAACGCTACTTTTTGTTCTATGCCCTAATATCATGGCATATCAATTCACAGCGAGTTGTTGCAATGGTTCACACTTTGACAACAACAAACTGAATAAGTAATTTGCTAAATAGTTAATGAATCCAACAAATTACTTCATCGCTTTCACATCCATTGATCTCTGAATCGCTGGCACAGTTGTCACCTTTTCCAGATCTGTGTGAAAACCCAGGTGCTTGACATACAGCATCCTTAATTGTAATTCTATTTTCTTGTTCAGCTTCAGATTAACCTAGTGTGCTCTGTCTTAGCAGTCACACCGGATTTTGATCATCGTCAGTCATGGCCTTCTTCCATTGTGTTTCTGCATCAAAACATCATCAATGAGTTTTCACTGTGTAAAAAAAATTATCTGTCTAATTTTACCTGAGTTGATGGTCTTCTGGAGCCATGGAAATGCCAAACAGCATGCGCACACACCTGTATCTCCCAAACAGCATTCAGAGTGTAGTCATAAAGCTGCTGCTTTCATCTCGTTTCAGTTGCCAGTAACCACCATACATATCTCGTGTAGTGAAAATTTTTGGCTTTTCAAGTTGTAGAAAATTTAATGCGATCTCTTCCAGGATTTATTTAGATTCTTTCAGTCGATGCATAATCTGAACTTTCCAGATTGTTTAATGACTATAGTGATGCTAACCCATTCTGTAAAAATTGTCACTTTCTGGTTTACTCCCTGATTTTCCAGCTGCGGGTAGATGTTAATGGCTCAGTCCATAATTTTAAGAGTTTGATATTACATGTGGAAAAAGTTCCAGTTCTGTTTTATATCAATTTTATTTTTGACTGGCACCAGAAGACAAAAAGTTGCAGCCATTGTATCTTAGCCACTGTTTCATCTGGGGCTTGCTTCTTTTTCTCCTTTTTCAGTGACTTTTAGCAGATTCCTATGTCATTTTTTGAGTAGCTGGGCTTCTATCCAGCTCCTCAACACTCAGACTCATCTCCACTCCAAAACCATGTTATGAGTTTGCAAAACAGACTGGCTTTTATGTATCTTTATTAAACTAACTCTTAACTCTAGTCAGTCTCTAATGTTAGAACTCACTTAACTGTAGCATTAGTTTAACATTGCACCTCCCTCCTAAACAAAGACAATGATGAATTTGAGAACTCAATAGCCATAGGAACCATGTAACAGCATGAAATGAATAGATGTGTCAATTCCCAAGTTCACATCCACTCAGATCAAGATAAGGGTGAGAAATGGGTCACAGCCATAAATCTAAAGCTGAAATTTGATACTGGAACATCGTCCCATTCAAACTATACCAAAAGATCTTTCCTGAAAATTTGTAAGAAAATGTTTACTCAAGGAAAGGTGTTGTAAAATTGAGCAACGCCATGCCAACAGCAAATAGGGGACCTGAGATTCAATAGCTTGGAACAAACCAAATCAAAGCGACATATAAAAGAAACCAATGATCACTGTGAGTTCTGTATCACTCAAACAAATGACGCTGCCATCCTGGGATTGGGCAGTTGCGAAGATCTACAGTTTAACGCAGTAAACCATAAAGTGAAGAAGGTGAAGCTGAGGGTTAGAGAAACTACACTCATTGATCACCCTCTGATCAGAAGCAAAAAAGACGGAAGTACAACTGTGCCCAGGGGGTTTTGATGAGACAGTTGGTAGCTTTGAAGAGTATCACGTCACTATTGAACAGTCATTCACCCATGTAAAGTGCCAAGAAAACTAAAATGAAAGCTTAGAAGTGAATGCAAACTCTACACTTTGGGGGCACAGTAGCCTAGTGAGGCCGTGAACAATAATTTTAGAAAAGACAGCAAGCTGTAAAAAGTGTTCAGCTTATTTCAAAAGTTAATCTTCTTAAAAAATATTAATGATTGGAATGGTTACATTGTTATAGATACATTGTATTTTTTAAAAGAGAGGACAAATGTTATATTGTAATATTTGTGAAGAAATACAACAAATTGTTTTGAGAATGTACATCAGGCATGTCATATTCTACTACTCCACTGAAATCACGTGCTGAGCAACAATGTATCAATCTGTTTGTTCACGGCTGCATGGAGAGCTAAAAGAAATGCAGGCAATAAAGCTCTTGCATTTTGAGTCTGAATTGTGATTATTTCTAACCTAATGGGAACCAGAAAACATAAACCTCCGGAATAGACCATTCTGCACAACCACCCTGGTGTGACTTACCTTTTTGGCACCTATCATACACGTTGGATTAGGTATGATAAAATCTTTAAGTTACCTATAAACCCCAGCCCTGGTAATTTGGCTAGAAATTTTCAGTCTTAAAGGCATTCAATATAAAGGTCCTCTTCATCAATTTGACCTGGGAATGTTGGGCGAGTTTACGTTTGAAACTAAGCACACTTCCTCCCAAGTGGTCAGTCAAGGCGTAGTGGAAACCCATTATATGGGAATGGCCATTGGCCAGCCCATCTTTTCCCGCTACTTCCAATTTGTTGGTGTCCCTCATGGATCCATTCTTGTTTCCCTTCAGTTTCTGATCCACGTGCTGCCCTGTGCAATATCCCATGAACCACAACATTTTTTTTCACGATATACATCGAAAACACACAGCTCTACTCATCGTCACTTCTCTCAATCTATAATAATTAGACAGTTTGTCCAATATCAAGTATGGATGAGGAGAAATTTCTTATAACTAAAAATTGAGAAGTCTGAATCCATTGTTTTTTCTGCCCTGACACAGATTCTGTTCCCTAGTTATTGGTCCCATCCCTCTCTCTGACAACTGAGACTGTTCATAACCTCAGTATCATGTTTGATGCTGAGGTGAACTGTTGACTGTAAATCCATGTCATTACTGCACCCCCTATTTCCACCTCAGTAACATCCTCTAACCTCACTCCTGCCCAGGTCATATTCTGTTGAAGGCCTCATTCATCTCTTTGTTACCTCTAGACACTGTTATTTCAACACACTTCTGACTGGTCTTCCCCATTCTATCCTTTCCAAGCTTGAAGTCATCTAAAGCGCTGCTGCATTAACTCATACTAAATTCTGTTCATCTTCGACTCCCATGCTGAGTCTCCTATGTTGGCTCCCAGTCCAACAACAACTTGACGTCAAAATTCTAATCCCTATTCTCAAAATACCTCTTAGCTACACTATTCGCTATCGTTGCCATCTCCTCTAATCTCAGAACCCTCTGAGCATTTGTGTTTCTCTAAATGTAGCCTCTTCAGCATTCCCAAGTTTACTTGCATCACCATTGGTGCTCATGCCTTCAATCACCTAGGCTTTAAGCTCTGAGACTCACCCCTTCCTACCTTCCACCCTTTTCCACTTCTCTACTTCCTTCTCCTCTTTTAAGACACTCTTTAAAACCTACTTCCTTGATCTAGACTTTGGCCACTTGACTTGATATTGTAGCTTAATTATGTAGATTGATTATGTAACTTAATGTCAATTTTTTTTAATCTGTAGCAAGCAGAAGTAGAAAAATAAAGGAAAACCATAAACTAATATCTTATGTAGTAATGACAGCAGCAAAAAAAAATGTATTTTATAGGGCCTTTGAGATGAAAGAATGCCCCTAAGACACATTTATTCTGTCCATCGCAAAAATTATCAACGTTGTTGCAAACTTTTAGCTAAGCCATCTTTCATTCAGGTCATTTATGGCAGCAATATCAGGGATCAGTTTTATGCTTTTAAACTGATCTACTGATTGCATTGTCTCAAAGTTTGGCAAAGGATTGAAAGCTGAATTCAACCTTCCTCAAACAGTCTCTGTGCACATTGAAGTGAAAGAGTGAATTTACACATTTGGCATCAGTACAACCATTGACAATTGGACAGTTCAGACACATAACTTAAGAATCACAATTTTAAAGTTGAGTTGTGCCAAGTAGAATCATAAATGTTGAGATAGTAATGGTTATTTCATAATTCATCAATGAGGAACAACACTTTTCCTTGTTAAAATATGTTTGTACCAGCATGTAGCCTGGCACATGGACAAGTCTACTCTCAACTGTCTGAGAATTACTTGAAATGTAAACACTTTCACAGCATGCAAGCTAATTTTATGCCAGCTCGCAACTTAATCAAGCAATGTTTTATTCAGGCACAGCAGAGCACTCAGTGCAATTTTTGAGGACAGAGTCTATTTTCCAAATGTGTCTTGAACGAAGCTTAAGTGATCTTGTAGTCAATCATATTTGTTTAACAACAATTTACATTAAAAGCAGCATTTCTAACAGTGTGAGGGGCTTCCGTCCATGAACTGTGCAGTTAATGACTGCCAGCTCTGGATAGTTTTGCACTTGAGAAACACCTTCAACATGAACAAAGTTTCTCTAGCTATACATCATAAGTGTATGATATACACACCTTGGTCTGAAATGCTGATGGTTCGTAAGTGGAACATAATAGTAATGCAGCATTAATGAACATTGATGTTATACTAATGGGTTAATGAAAATTACTCCAGTCTTACTATTTCCATAAATAGTTCGTGCAAGTGCCATGCCACCTTAATTTAATTCACAGCACTACAAGCTGATTGGAAATAATCAGTTTCCATTGCAGAATATAAATGATACAACATTCATTGCTTTTACATTTAAAACTATGCTTTCAATTTTGAAATTTCTACCTTAGCGGAATTTGCTAAACTCAGTTTTTTTAAACTATTTAAGCGTGAATTGTAATTTGCCAAATCATTAAAAATAGAATTTCACTGACTGCAGTTTCCAACTCTGAGACATGCACGTTTAGGTTTTCTACACCATTTGATTACTTAGGACAAATCCATGCTCCATTATGAAAGGAATAACAAAATGTGAATCTGGAGGAATACAGCAGGACAGGCAGCATCAGAAGAACAGGAAAGCTGACGTTTCCAGTCAGAAATCTGAAAAAGTGTCCTGATTCCAAATGTCAGCTTTTCTGTTCCTCTGATGCTGACTGGCCTGCTGTGTTCCTCCAACTCCACATATTGTTATCTCTGACTTCAGAATCTGCAGTTCTTGCTATTTCCATTATGACATGTTAACTTTTTGATTGTGCCATTAATTCACACCAACATAACTTCCTTCCAATTTTTATTGCTGGCTTGATGAGCTAGCATAAAGGGCTTTGGGCAGGATAAGGGAGGCAGAATAGGAAGTGTGTGATCTGCTCACTGTAAACCCCAACCTTTCAACATGTTTAATCAAATATCCACAGGCCAAATAGCGAACTGCATCCTTGCATTCAGGAATTGGGCCACAGTCAGCCCTGTAGTGCAGCTACTCACTGATTACAGTTGGAATGCTATGGAGATATCAGTCAACAGATAGGGCAATTCTCCCCTGCAATGAGACAAAGGGAGGGGTTGAGTACGATGGAAGTGGATGGGAGAGCAATTAATGGTGGTGTAGGAACAGGAGGTGTAGTGAGATACTGCCAGTGTGTGACTGAGAAGCACAGAGGACAGAAAGGGTTAGTACTCTGGGAAACCAATGTAGGTGATAGCCATGAAGTGGACATCAGGAATGCAATGGTGAGAGACGTAGTCCGTGAGTCTTGGTGAGAGTTGAGCAGTGGAAGTGAGTGTGAGTGGTAGCCTTGTGAATATGAAGTAGTAGAGAGAAGATAGTGGTGCACACCATTATGGCAGATGTACAAAAAAACGAGATTCAGATAAATTAACTGCTTTGGGTTGGGGTGTATATAAATGGCAGAGATAACAGATACAGAGTGGGAGTATCAAGCAACTGCAGCAAGCAATGAAGGGATCTTCAAATGAGAAGAAGGCACAGAGGTTAATGTGGTGAACTGGAAGCTGAAAGGGCATATAGGGAGCAGTAGGGTGGAAGGTTGGAAACATGCAACATTTCCCTTTCTGCCCTTGTTAAATTCAGGAAATTAATGTTTTTAGCTGGTGCCCCCGATTCTCTTAGGTGCATTATCAGCAATAGCCACCATCTCTCCATTGGCACTGCTGATCAATGGACAGTTGGAGGCTTCTGATTGGTTTGCAGTTCTCAGGGGTTGGGATTTTTACCCTTGTAGCTCTTGATCTGAGAGAAGGCTTGTCACTTTCCAGTTATATGCCTAATTGAAACTTAATTTGGCAGACTTCTTAAAGAATAGGCAATAAAGGCCTCATGCTGGCTGCCCATCACCACATTAAATGCTGCACAAGCATTTTAACATTAAATCACTGGAGAAAGGAGGCAAATATTTATCAGTGAGAATAGTGATCAGTAAACAAGGCTTTGTGCTGGCTAGGATGCTTATGGCCAAGTGTTGGAGTTTGTGGAAAATGGAAGGACGTGAGTCAATATGGATCATCTTGGAATATACAGGCTGAGGTTGATGATGGTTTCAATAGACAATAGACAATAGGTGCTAGAGTAGGCCATTCGGCCCTTCGAGCCAGCACCACCATTCATTATGTTCATGGCTGATCATCCACAATCAGTGTCCTGTTCCTGCCTTATCCCCATAACCCTTGATTCCACTATCTTTAAGAGCTCTGTCTATCTCTTTCTTGAAAGCATCCAGAGAGTTGGCCTCCACTGCCTTCTGGGGCAGAGCATTCCATGTATCCACCACTCTCTGGGTGAAGAAGTTTCTCTTCAACTCTGTTCTAAATGGCCTACCCCTTATTTTTAAACTGTGTCCTCTGGTCCTGGACTCACCCATCAGTGGAAACATGCTTCCTGCCTCCACAGTTTCAGCGGCAGTAAGACTGAGTGGTGATGAGGAATGTTGCAGAGGTCAACATAATCAGCTTTTAAGGAGGGATGGGGACGATTTAAAACTGGGATAGATAAACTACAAATTTACTCCAGTGGCATAAAGTAAGTGAGACCTCAGCATAGGGATCAAACAGATTGTCAGGTATGTCTCTTCTAGTCTTATGCATGAAATAATAAATCAGTTTGACATATCTATCTCTAAGCCTAGTGATTATTCCAGGTATAGCTTATTTATTGTTTAATTGAAACCAAAGCACTTGTAAAGTTAAATAAACAAACTTTGAACATGAGGCGCAATATGGCAAATGAGTCTTTTCATAACGCTCTTACAGCAACCTTTAAACTATAACAGGTGTTAAAATTATTACTTCTTTTCTTTACTAGTCTAAAATTATAAGCAAACATATTTCAAAGATAATAGAACAGAATTAAACACCAAAATACAGATACAGTACGACACATTGCAGATCTTCAATCAGTGAAATTTGAATTTCAATAAGGGTGTGGGAAGATTTCTATGTAAAATAATTAAGAGGCTATAGCATTTGTATACCTAAAATTTTAAGTTTACTATTTTATTAAGACACAGTAAATAATTTATATAGCTACATGCAGTTATTACAGAGCAAGAGACCCGCTTACCCATCTATTTAGTAGAAATTCATCTGTAAAGCATCATTCCTAAAGCCACCATTTCTCCTCCCTTGTTTTTTTGCTGAATCCCAAATGATTACAGTCAAAATTTAAGTTCCAGCAGTGTGCACAGTAGGGGGTGGGGTGGGGAAGGTTTTCTGTAGGGAAACCTGCCAGGAGTTGACAACGCAACACGTTTGAGTGGGCTATAAAAGTTTCAAGGACAAATGGGTAGATTCTGCATCATGCCACAACTTTCCTGACTAATGCCATGGCCAATAACACAAACATATTGAGACTACCCAATAGAAAAGATATTTTCAAATTTATGATTCATTTGTAAATATTTCACATTAGCTTCGCTTTGTTCATTTGTGCATCATTGTTACTGCTTGAAGTGAGGTTAGTCAGAGAGCTAAATGCACGCCTTATGGTTAGCCTGGGTTGATGGTTACAGGGGAGTTAGGGATATTTCCTTAATTTTGTCTTTTTTTACATGCATTCACTTACATTGGCATTCAGCATCATGCTTAAAATTGTGAGAAATGGATTACCTCAGCTGAACCTTCCTTCTGAGATCACCCGCAGCAAGAATAATTGAATCACATTATTGTTACAGTGCAGACGATGAACAGTTGGCCCATTATGTCTGTACTGGCTCTCTGAATGAACATTTTTCATGCCATTCCATTGCCCCTTCCCATAATCCTGCAGGTTATGTCTATTTAAGTAAGCATATATGATTGTCTGCAATTGCACTAGCAATTATTTGCCAAAATCCACTGGGCTCTGGGGTGGTTCCTGGAAATTGGAAAACAGCCAATGTGACGTCACTGTTTAAAAAAGGAAGTAGACAAAAAGCAGGTGACTATAGGCCATGGTTGAGTGTAGACTTCAGTCTATTGGGGACAATCTGATTCTGTAGGCAGGTACTCAGAAAGGTAATGTAGCTGTATTACCTGGTTTGCTTTAGGACGTGGTTGAGAGTTGACTTTAGTCCGTTGGAGATGATCTGGTTCTGTAGGCTGTAGACTTTAGTCCGTTGGGGATGATCCGGTCCCGTAGGCTGTAGACTTTAGTCTGTTGGAGATGATCCGGTTCCGTAGGCTGTAGACTTTAGTCCGTTGGGGATGATCCGGTTCCGTAGGCTGTAGACTTTAGTCTGTTGGAGATGATCCGGTTCCGTAGGCTGTAGACTTTAGTCCGTTGGGGATGATCCGGTTCCGTAGGCTGTAGACTTTAGTCTGTTGGGGATGATCCGGTTCCGTAGGCTGTAGACTTTAGTCCGTTAGAGATGATCCGGTTCTGTAGGCTGTAGACTTTAGTCCGTTGGGGATGATCCAGTTCCGTAGGTTGTAGACTTTATTCAGTTGGAGATGATCCGGTTCTGTAGGCTGTAGACTTGAGTCCATTGGGGATGATCCGGTTCCGTAGGCTGGAGACTTTAGTCCGTTGTGGATGATCTGGTCCTGTAGGCTGTAGACTTTAGCCCGTTGGGGATGATCCGGCTCCGTAGGCTGTAAACTTTAGTCTGTTGAAGATGATCCGGTCCTGTAGGCTGTAGACTTTAGTCTGTTGAAGATGATCCGGTTCCATAGGCTGTAGACTTTAGTCCGTTGGAGATGATCTGGCTCCATAGGCTGTAGACTTTAGTCCGTTGGAGATGATCCGGTCCTGTAGACTGTAGACTTTAGTCTGTTGGGGACGATCCGATTCCATAGGCTGCAGGCTTTAGTCCGTTGGGGACAATCCAGTTCCGCAGGCTGTAGACTCTAATCCAGTGGGGATGATCCGGCTCCATAGGCAAAGGGACATGGGTGTCCTTGTGTATGAATTGCTGAAGGTGGGATTGCAGCTGCAGCTGGTGATTAAAAAGACAAATGGAATTTTGTCTGCCATTGCTAGAGGGATGGAGTTTAAAAACAGGGAAGCTATGCTTCAGCAGTATAGGATCGTGGTGAGGCCACACCTGGAGTACTGTGTGCCGTTTTGGTCTCCTTATTTGAGAAGAGATATACTAGCACTGGAGGGGGTGCAGAGGAGATTCACTCGGTTGATTCCAGAGTCGAGAGGGTTGGACTATGAGGAGAGACTGATCAGGCTGGAGTTATACACATTGTTATTCAGAAGAATAAGGGGAGATAAAATAGAAACATATAAGATTATGAAGGGAATAGATAAGGTGGAGGCAGGGAGGTTGTTTCCGCTAACAGGTGAAACTAGGACTAGAGGGCATCACCTCAAAACAAAGGGGAGCAGATGTAGGACTGAGGTCAGGAGTAACTTCTTCACCCGATGGGTTGTGAATCTGTGGAATTCCATGCCCAGTGAAGTGGTTGAAGCTACCTCACTGAATGTTTCTAAGGCAAGGCTAGATAAATTTTTGAAAAGTAAAGGAATTAAGGATTATGGTGAGAGGATGGGTAAGTGGAGCTGAGTTTCAAAAAGATCAGCCATGATCTTATTAAATGGCGGGGCAGGCTCAAGGGGCCAGATGGTCTACTCCTGCTCCTAGTTATGTTCTTATGTTAAAAACCCACCTTGTTCACTAATTTCTTTAGGGAAGAAAACTGCCATCCTTACCTGGTCTGGCCCACATGTGACTCCAGACCCACAAGAATGTGGTTGACTCTTAACTGTCCTCTGGGTAATTAAGCACGGGCTACAAATACTGCCTAGCCAATGACACTCTTACCCCATTAATGAATAAAAAAAATTCCAGTCTAGACCCCTTATGGTTTTAAAAACTTCTGTCCAATTTCAATTTATCCTTCTCTTCTCCAAGGAAAACAATCCCAACTTCTCCAATCTGTCTGTGCAACTGAATTTTCTTTTTGCTGGAACCATTCCTGTGAACCTCTTCTGCATTCTCACAAATGTGTTCTCATTGTTCCTGAAATGTAAACTCAGCCTTGAAGATCTCTGGCAGACAACATCCTGAGCTGCATCCACATATTGGCAGACCATACTTTAGGTCTCCCATTTTACTACCTTGACTGCCTGTTCCCACCATCCTCAAGACACGGAAGATGCTGAATTCTTCCTTCTCCCAGCCTACCATGGCCTTGATCTCACTCTGCTCTCCCTCCCCATTGACTCACCCTTGCTGACACCAAGCTGCCATTCTCCTGCACCCCTCCATCCCCTTGTGTAGCAGAGACAAACAAAGAAAACCCCAATCTCAGATGCCGTTGCTCAAGACCGACTGTAGCACCTTATCTTTAGATTAATATGAGCCAGGTGCCACAAAACTGCGCTGCTTCTCTGACTTTATCTTCAAATATTTGATTGAAGTGTATAAGATTATGAGGAGAATGGGCAGGAGAATAGAAAACTGTTCCCCTTAATTAAAGAGTCAAGAAAAAAAGGGTATCATTTAAAGTGAAAGGCAGAAGGTTTTGGGGGAGATTTGGAGTTTTCTTTTATTCAGAGGGTGAGACGGCTGGAATGCACTGGGTGGACAGTGGAGATGGATAGGCTCCCAACCTTTTAAAAGTCATTGGATGAGCTTTTGACACGTTGTAACATTCAGGGATATGGGCCAAGTGCTTGAAAGTGGGACTAGTATAGATATAGTTCTGAGGAAGGGTCACTGGACCTGAAACATTAACTCTGATTTATCTTCACACTTGCAGCAGACCTGCTGAGCTTTTCCAGCAACTTCTGCTTTTGATTCCAGTATAGATTTACAGTAGCCTTGTCAGTGGAGACTCAACGTGCCATATTTCAGAGTTTTTTGTGACTGAGTATTTATGACATGAAAAGGTGTTACAAGTGGGAACCTGCCACAAGATGGTGTGTAGCTCAAAACAGCACACACAAACCGCCGAATTAATCTCCACATCTTAACTTACCATCAAGGAAAGAACATTTAAGTTTTTGCCTACTTCAGTTACTACACACATCACAATTCCTGCTCTGAAGTCTCCATAAAATTCCTGCCCCTTTGGTTTTCAGGATCTCAATAAAATTTCAACCATAGCACAGCAATGTCAATTAAACAGTAATGAATTGGATATAGTATTTAGCTCCTTGGAGAGGTTTTCATTTCGTGTAAAGAAGTTAATGAAAATTTTACGAGTAGGTGTCCTAATAAAATCAAATTCTGATGCACCATTGGGGTCAAGCAGCTAAGTAATTTGGCCATTGAGTTGGCGCTTTCATGCACTGAGCACTCAGGCAGGTTTTTGCATCTGTATTATCCCCATGATACCTGTTTATTATACATCGCATGAAATTGTGATAATAACTTACTAAATAACAAGCTGCCATATGAAGCATTTAATACACAATTAATCGTGGCATGCTCTCCCTGACAAGTTGCCATAACAAATCTCATCCCATACGTTAACTAATAAATGTTAATGCACTACTATGACCTTGCTTGAAGTGAACCCTAACACTTCTAAACACAAACACCAATGGTCTCTAATAGCCCCGAATACTTTCATTCCTTAAAGAACTACATGAGTTTGTTGAAATGAATGCTGAAAGAATTGCAAGGAAAGCCGGAGGCTTTCTTCAATTGTGAGATATAGCACACAAGGGAACATTCGTCATTGACTGCAATAATTGGGCTGATCACGGGAGTGATCTGTTCTCAGCTTTCCCTCAGCAGCTTTTCCCAGTGGAATATTGAGCACTCCTCCCTGCTTTCGTACAAGCAGCATAATCAGGGTTCAGATATTCACAGCATTCAAAGGACCACATTTATGGAAGATCATATTAAACTGTAATCATCTCTTCACTCATATGCATAAGATTTCTTTTATTTTGTTGGACTGTTCACTTGTGTGCCAACAAAATGGAAAAAGGCCAGATAACATATTGTAGCAGCTCTCTTATTGGTAAGTTTTTACATGAATGGCTTCATAGAATTCAAATGCCTTTTCTTCTAAGGTGCATAAATCCTTTGAGAAATTCAAGGATTTTTGATACAATGTAGAAGATGCCTTTCAACCAACCATATCCATGCTAACAAAACTATTCTAAATCTACACTTGTCCCACAGCATTGAATGTTATGACAGTTCAAGTGCTCATCCAAGTGCTTTTTTGAAAGATTAAGAGGTTTCTCAACTCAACTACCTTTCCAGACAATGCATTCCAGATACTTACCACCCTCTGCATGAAAGAAATTTCCTAAAATCTCCTTTAACCTCTTGTCTTTCACCTTAAAGTTCTGCATCCTTGTAACTGACACTTCAACTGAAATGAACAGCCACTTTCTACCCTGTACATACCCATCAAAATCTTGGGCCCTTCGACCAGGACCTGTCTCAGCATTCTCTGCTCTAATGAAAACAACATTATCTCATCCAGAGATAATGGGAACTGCAGATGCTGGAGATTCCAAGATAACAAAATGTGAGGCTGGATGAACACAGCAGGCCAAGCAGCATCTCAGGAGCACAAAAGCTGACGTTTCGGGCCTAGACCCTTCGTCAGAGAGGGGGATGGGGGGAGGGAACTGGAATAAATAGGGAGAGAGGGGGAGGCGGACCGAAGATGGAGAGTAAAGAAGATAGGTGGAGAGGGTGTAGGTGGGGAGGTAGGGAGGGGATAGGTCAGTCCAGGGAAGACGGACAGGTCAAGGAGGTGGGATGAGGTTAGTAGGTAGCTGGGGCTGCGGCTTGGGGTGGGAGGAAGGGATGGGTGAGAGGAAGAACCGGTTAGGGAGGCAGAGACAGGTTGGACTGGTTTTGGGATGCAGTGGGTGGGGGGGAAGAGCTGGGCTGGTTGTGTGGTGCAGTGGGGGGAGGGGATGAACTGGGCTGGTTTAGGGATGCAGTAGGGGAAGGGGAGATTTTGAAACTGGTGAAGTCCACATTGATACCATATGGCTGCAGGGTTCCCAGGCGGAATATGAGTTGCTGTTCCTGCAACCTTCGGGTGGCATCATTGTGGCAGTGCAGGAGTTATTGTCTTCATTGCTAAAGTGCTCAATGCCAGGCAATATCCTGGTGAATCTCCTTTGCACCCTCTCCAGTGCAATCTCATCCTTCCCAATTCCTCCACCTCTGCCGCGTCTGCTCCCGAGATGAGGTATTCCACTACCAGACGTCCCGGATGTCTTCGTTTTTCAAGGACTGCAACTTCCCATCTACAGCGTTCAAAAACGCCCTCAACTGTGTCTCTCGCATTTCCCACAGCTCATCTCTCTCACCCCCGCTCCACAATAACAACCAAAACAGAATACCCCTTGTCCTCACGTACTACCCCACCAACTTCCGGGTCCAACGCATCATCCTCTGACACTTCCACCATCTGCAATCTGACCTCACTTCCAAAGACATTTTCCCTCCCCACCCTATCTGCTTTCTGGAGGGACCACTCTCTCCATGACTCCCTTATCCGCTCCACACTCCCCTCCAGCCCTACTACTCCTGGCACTCTTCCCTGCAACCACAGGAAGTGCTACACCTGCCCCTACACCTCCCCCTTCACCTCCATCCCAGGCCGTAAGAAGACCTTCCTCATCATCAGGAGGGAGTGTGTTGGAGGCAGGAGAAGGGGTCAGGAGAGGAAGGGTTAGGTTCAAGTTGAAGAAGTGAGCATGGAGTAAGTAAACATGAAAAAGCAAGCTTCTTCAACAGTGAGCCCATCCTTCCCTCAACTGACCCCTTCTCCTTTCACAACCCCAAGGCCTCCTACCCTCTTCATCTCCAACTGCCGTCAAGACATCAATCGCCTCAACCTCTCCACCCCTCTCACGCACTCCAAACTCTCCACCGCAGAACGTTTAGCCCTCCGCTCCAATTCCAACTTCACCATAAAACCCACAGACAAGGGAGGCACAGTTGGAGTATGGCACGCTGACCTCTACATCGCCAAGGCCAGGCGCCAATTCTCTGACACCTCCTCCTACCGCCCCCTTGACGATGACCCCACCCCCAAACACCAAACCATCATCTCCCAAACCATCAACAATGTCATCACTTCAGGTGACCTCCCACCCACAGCCTCCAGCCTCATAATTACCCAACCCTACACTGCCCATTTCTATCTCCTTCCCAAAATCCACAAACCCGCCTGACCTTGTTGACCCATTGTCTCCACCTGCACCTGCCCCACTGAACTTATCTCCACCCATCTTGACTCCATTTTCTCCCTCCAGTCCAGGAACCTATGTCCTGACACCATCCACACCCTCCACCTCCTCCAGAGCTTCCAATTCCCTGGTCCCCAACACCTCATTTTCACCATGGATGTCCAATCCCTATACACCTGCATTCACCACACAGATGGCCTAAAAGTCCTCTGCTTCTTCCTGTCCCGCAGGCCCAACCAGCCCCCCTCCACTGACACCCTCATTCGCTTAGCCAAACTCATCCTCACCCTCACCAACTTGTCTTTCAATTCCTCCTACTTCCTACATACAAACAGGGTGGCCATGTGTACCTGCATGGGCCCAGGCTCTGCCTGCCTCTTTGTAGGTTATGTGGAACAATCCCTCTTCCGTAGCCACACTGGCCCTAAACCCCACCTCTTCCTCCGTTACATTGATGACTGTATTGGCGCTGCTTCGTGCTCCCACGAGGAACTCAAACAGTTCATCCAGCTCACCAACTCTTTCCACCCAAAACTTAAGTTCATCTGGACCATCTCTAATACCTCTCTCTCCTTCCTGGATCTCTCTGTTTCCATCTCTGGCAACCACCAAGAAACTGATATCCATTTCAAGCGAACCAACTCCCACAGCTACCTAGAATACACCTCCTCCCACCTTCCTGCAAAAATGCCATCCCCTATTCCCAATTCCTTCACATCCACCACACCTGCTCCCAGGATGAGGCATTCCACTCCCGTACATCTCAGATGTCCCAGTTTTTCCAAGGACTGCAACATCCCTCACTCAGTGGTCAAGAACACCCTCGACTATGTCTCTCGCATTTCCCGCGACTCAACCCTCGCACCCCCTCACCACAATAACAACCAAAAAAGAATCCCTCTCATCCTCACGTACAACCCCACCAACCTCTGGAACCAACGCATCATCCTCTGACACTTCTCCGACACTGCAATCCAACCCCACCACCAAAGACATTTTTCCCTCGCCACCCTTATCTGCTTTCCAGAGGGACCACTCTCTCCATGACTCCCTTATCCGCTCCACACTCCCCTCCAGCCCTACTACCCCTGGCACTTTTCCCTGCGACTGCAGGACGTGCTACACTGCCCCTACACCTCCTCCTTCACCCCCACCCCAGGCCCCAAGAAGACTTTCCACATCAAGCAGAAGTTCACCTGCACATCCACTAATGTGGTACACTGCATCCACTGTACCCGATGTGTCCTCCTCTACATTGGGGAAACCAAGCAGCGGCTTGGGGATCCCTTTGCAGAACACCTACACTCAGTTCGCAATAAACAACTGCACCTCCCAGTCGCGAACCATTTCAACATCCCCTCCCATTCCTTAGACGACGTGCCCATCATGGGCCTCCTGCAGTGCCACAATGATGCCACCCGAAGGTTGCAGGAACAGCAACTCACATTCCGCTTGGGAACCCTGCAGCCCAATGGTATCAATGTGGATTTCACAAGCTTCAAAATCTCCCCTACACCTTCTGCAACCCAAAACCAGCCCAGCTCATCCCCGCCTCCCTAGCCTATCCTTCCTCCCACCTATCCCCTCCTCCCACCTCAGGCCCCACTCCCATGTCCTACCTACTAACCTCATCCCACCCTCTTGACCTGTCCGTCCTCCCTTGGCTGACCAATCTTCTCCCTAATTCCCCACCTACACTCACATTTACTGGCTCCATCCCCGCCTCTTTGACCTGTCCGTCTCCTCTCCACCTATCTTCTCCTCTGCCCATCTTATATCCGCCTCCTCTCTCTCCCTCTTTATTTCAGAACCCCCTTCACCTCCCCCATTTCTGAAGAAGGGTCTGGGCCCGAAACCTCAGCCTTCCTGCTCCTCTGATACTGTTTGGCCTGCTGTGTTCATCCAGCTCTACATCTTGTTATCTCAGATTCTCCAGTATCTGCAGTTCCTACTACCTTCTTAAGTAACCTATTAAGTAACCTGTTAACCTATCCTGCTGCCTTTAGGGAACTGTGGGCAAGCACAGCAGGATCCCTCTGTTCCTCTGAGTTTCCTCGTGTCCTGCCATTCATTAAGTGCTCCCGCTCCCTTGTCTTGTTAATTTTTCCAAAGTGCATCACCTCACACCTTTCAGAGTTAAATTCCATCTGTCACTGATCTGCCCATCTAACCGATCTTTATCCTCATAATACCTGCTTCCTAACTGTCAACCACTTAGCCAATTTTTATGTAATTTGCAAACTTACTTGGTATCCTTGCTACATTATCTTCTCTATTGTTTATATATTATGATGTGATACCAGGCGCTGGCCTCCAGTCACACAAACAGTCTTCTACCATCACCTTCTGCCTTCTACTACTTAGTAATCTTGTATCCAACTTGCTAACTTACCTTGGAATCCATTTGCTTTTACTTTCTTCACCAATCTCTTTCGTGGGAACTTGCCAGTGGATCTACTGAAGTCCATAAAGTAATCTGCTTCAACTACATTATCTCCATCTACACACCTGGTCACCACCTCAAAAAATTCAATCAAATTTGTTAGACAAGACCTCCCTCTGACAAAGCCATGCTGACTGACCTTGATAGAACCTTGCGTCTCCAATTGGAAATTCATTTCTTCAGAATTTTCTCCAATAGTTTCCCTACTACTAATGTGAGACTCTGTGGTCTGTAATATCCTTTGTAATCTCTACTGCCACTCCTGAAAAATGGAACCACATTAGCTGTCCTGCAGTCCTGTTGCACAATCCGTCTGGATAGAGAGCAATTAAAAATTCGTCAGAGGGTCTATGATTTTCTCCCACAGCAGCCTGGGACACAAATTGTCTGGATGTGGGGATTTGTCCACTTTTAAACCCTCTAAAGCCTCCTCACTCCCTGTGTCAATGGGCTCAAGAAGCTCGCAGCTTCTCTTCCCAAATTCTGTCCCTATATCCTCCTTCTCTGAAGTGGAGATAGATGTGAAGTATTTGTGTAACATCCTACTAATGTCTTCCGGCTCCATACACAGATTGCCCCCTTGGTCTCAAATGAACCTTAATGTTTCCTTGATTATCTTTTTCCCCTTGGTATACTTACAGAACATCTTGGAATTCTTCCTCATCATACCTACCAGCGTTTTATCATGCCCCCTTCTTTGCTGTCCAAATTACTTTAAGACCGCCCCCCCAGATAATTTTATTTTCCGCAAGGACCTCTGTTGATTTGCTCCGTTTGATTGTGTTAAATGCCTTTCTCTTCCTTCTTATCCCCCTGTCCTGAATATTCCAAGGCATCCCCAGGTTACCTACATTCTGTCTGTAAAAATGACCCTGAGCTTCCAGTTGTCTCCCACTTCCAACACACCATTGTGTTCCCACATCACCATTTCTGTCACAGGCCTGCTACATTCTTCCAGTGAGTCTCAGTGCAAGCTCCATTAACACTGGCTCACTTTCCAGCTGCGGACCCTGCAACATCTAGGACTCAATGTTGAGTTCAATAATTTTGGAGCCTGATTCCATCCTTCTATATTTTTTTATCCACCCTATACTTGGTCCTGTTCTGGCATGGGTTGTTTTTAGCACAGTCACCCATTTTCATGCACTTCTAGGCCTAATATCACATTATGCAGGTTGTATTCAGGAGAGCTAACACAGTTTCTCACTTCTAGCTTTTATTATCATATATTCAGCTTTTCTTCTGCCCTGACCTCCTTGGTTACCTACTCCTTTTATATCTCTCTCTTTCTGGGCTGAGTCTCTGCCATTCTGCCCTCCACCAGCCCCAACTTTCCAACCTCCATTCTCCTCCCTGCAGCCTCTTAAATGTTGTAATTGTACCAGCCTCCACCACAACTCAGTTCATACAAACACCACCCTCTGTGTGAAAAAAATTGTGCCTTAGTCTCTTTTAAATCTTCCCCTCTCACCGTAAACCTAAGTCCTCTAATTTTGGATGCCTCCACTTCGGACCTATTCACCCTATCTGTGCCCCTCATGACATTATAAACCTCTATAATGTCACTCCTCAGCCTCTGATGCTCCAGGGAAAATAACCCCAGCCTACTCAGCCTCTCCCTATAGCTCAAACCCTCCAACCCAGGCAAACCTTTTCTGAATCCTTTCTAGTTTGACGACATCATTCCTAAAGCAGGAAGACCAGAATTGCATGCAGTATTCCAAAACTGGCCTAACCCAGTGTCCCTTACGGCTGCAACATGACTCTCAACTCCTAAACTCAATGCACTGACCAATAATTACAAGAGTATCAAATGCCTTCTTCACCATCCTGTCTACCTTGGACTCCACATTCAAGGAGCTATAAACCTACACTCCAAGGTCTCTTTATTCAGCAACAGTCTCCAGGACTTTACCATTAAGTGTGTAAGTCCTGCCCTGGAAATAATATACAACACAGGCAGCAGAGTTTTAGATGACCTTGAATTTACAGGGAGAAGAAAATCTGACAGAAAGTGTACAAAAAGATCTGATGACTTTAGACACAGGAAAATCACAGGGAGGAGATTTAGACCCATGCAGAGAGCACAAAAGATAAAAAGAGCTTGATGAAACTTGGGCATGAAAATAGAAGTTATGGTGTGCAAGTGACGACAAATAGGCAACTAAATAAAGTGAATGAGAACAAAATTTCACTTTTGCCTACAAGTAAAGCAGCAGGAAGGCAACTATTATATTTTGAGCAGACATACGGCAATCATTGTGAGTCTCCCAACAAATCACGTGCAAATTTATACTGATTTCACACAGCATTCAATGTGGTATAACATTGCAAGCAACAAGCTTGAAGTAATATGCTTTGTTAATTCTATTACACTTTCAAAATCTTTGGTAATAGTTAAAATACTGTGTCTCCTTATGCTATTTCCCTGACTTCATTTCTCCCTGTGGGTAAGAGTCGAGCTTCAGCTTTGTTGTTTTGACCAAGATGAGGTACACAGTCTGGAACACACTGTGGTGAACAATGCTGTATCCCAACATTATCTGTTATTGTGTCACTGTTAACTGCTTTAGAACAAATCTAAAACAAAACAAAGAGCTGAAAGTGCTAGAGATCTGAAAACAAATAAAAACAGAAACTGCTGACATTGTTTTAGAACAAATCTGATCCATTTACTGCAAACTGCATTAAATAGAACAAAAGCAAAGCTGGCATGAAAAGAAAACAAAGACTTTTCTTGGAAATCTGAAATGAACAGAAACGTTCCAACATTTCATGTTTACATGAAAAAGGTATTAAAGAACCCTACATATGGGGGCAGTGATTGCAAGTGTCGCACATATAAATTATGTATAAATGATTAATTGATATTTACTGGATGGTTAAGGATCATTAATTATGAAAATGGATGACATTAAAAAGTATAAAGTACTTTCTTTAATTTATGCAGAAACTTTTGTGGAAGTATTTTGACATTCTTATACTGTAGCTTTGATAACATGCACAATTCCATTAGTAGCTTATTGATTTTATTTTTATAATTGTATTAATGGATATGATTTCCAGAAAGTAAAGAAATATCTCAGAGTCCTGGCCAACATTTCACCCTCAATACCACAATGTGTATAATATTATCATAATTATTATTTCTTCAAAATATCATTACACCTTTCACACCCCCATTTGCCAGATTACTAGCCAATGTATAGTTCCTATTTTTATGAACACCATTCTGAGGACCCAGTGGGTGTGGTTTACCAAGGCTTGTAGGATGCTTTCGATAAGGTCTGATTTGACTGTAAAATTAAACTGCATGGGATTGTGCATTGTGTACTGACATTGACAGAGAATTGGTTGGCAGACAGGCAACAAAGAGGAAGTGCAGCAGACAATGTTGAGTGGGTGTCACAAGAGTCAATGCTATGGACCAGCTACTGATAACACAAAATAATGATCTGGGTGAGGGAACTAAATATGATATCTCCGAGTTTACAGATGACTCAAAACTGGATGAGTGCATTAACTTTCAGGAGGATGCAGGGATGCCCCAGTGTAATTTGAAAAAGATGTGAGTGGCCAAATATATGGTAGATGAAATATAATGTGAATAAATGTCAGGGAGCAAAAACAGAACGCAGATCATTATCTGAAAAACAATTACGACTTTGTTCAGTCTGGTGCTGGTGGCAGCGAAATGGTCACAGCAGTGTTACAGACTCTCTTTAAGCTCAAAAAGGAGGAGATACAACAATGACTTGGTGTCCTTTTTCATCAGTTGCAGCAAGCAAGCATGCAGTTGCAGCAGGTAGTGAAGAAGTTAAATGGCACTTTGGTCTTCGTAGTGAGTGGATTCGAGTACAGGAGCCTGGATGTCTTGCTGCAATTGTATAGGGACTTAATGAGGCTACCCTGAAGTATTTTGTACAGATTTTATTGATTGATTGTCATATGTGCTGGAGCATGGTGAAAAGCTTTGTTTGCAAGCAGTGCAAGCAGATCGCAGTAAGCAACAAGTCTGTCATTGACATGTTTTGATGAAGGGTCACCAGACACAAAACGTTAACTCTGTTTTTTTCCTTCACAGATGCTGCCAGACCTGCTGAGCTTTTCTAGTAACTTTACTTTTGTTCACAGTAAGCAAAGATATACAGATCAAATGTTGTGAAAACTTTGATAGAGGCATCCAGATTATATTGCACAGGGTGTGCACTGGGTGAGATCAACGTTGTCATAGAATCGCTACAGTGTGGTAACAAGCCCTTCAGCCCAAAAAGCCCACTCCGAACGTCAGAGCATCCCATCCAGACCCACTCCCCCATAACCCATCTAATCTACACATCCCTGAACACTATGGGCAATTTAGCATGGCCAATCCACCTAGCCTGCACATCTTTGGACTATGGGAGGAAGCCAGAGCACCCAGAGAAAATACATGCAAGATCAGCATTATTTGAGGCTAGAGAGTCATTTGAACAGTCTAATAATTCCCAGGAAGAAGCAGTTCCTGAACCTGCTGGTGCGTGTGTTCAAGCTTCTATGCCTCCTGCCTGATGGAAATGGTTGTAGGAGATCAATACTGGGGTGCCATGAGTCTTTAAGGATATTGGCAGCCTTCTTACGGCAACGAGCTGTGTAAATGGAGACCATGGATGGAAGGTTGGCTTCTGTGATTGTCTGGGTTGTGCACACAACCCTCTGTGGTTCCTCACAGTCCTGCGCAGAGCAGTTGCTATATCAGGCCGTTATGCACCCAGACAGTATGCTTTAAATGATGCAGCTGTAGAGGTTGGTGAGGGTCCTTGTGGACATGCCAAATTTTCTGAGCTGCCTGAGGAAGAAAAGGTGTTGTTATGCTTTCTTTACTGTCGCATTTACTTGGGAAGTCCAGGACAGATTGTCAATTATCATCGCTCCAAGGGACTTGATGCTGTCCGCCCTCTCAACCCCAGTTCCATTGATGTAGATGGGGGTGTGTTCTCCTCCTTTCTCTCTATATGATCAGTCCTTTAGTTTTGTTGATGTTGAGAGAGAGGTTATTTTCATTGCACAACCTCATCAAGCCCTCTTTCCCTCTTCTTTATTTTGACTTGTCGTTGTTAGATATCCATCCTACCAGAGTGGTGTAATCAGTAAACTTGTAGATGGTATTTATTCAGAATTTGGCAACAAGGTTATGGGTGCACAGGAAGTACATGTATGGGGCTAAGAACGCCTCATTGGGGGTCCCCCAGTATGGAGTATTATTGTGGAGGAGGTGAATCTACCTATCTTCACTGATTGCAGTCTGTGGGTCAGAAAGCTAAGGATCCAGTTGCAGAGGGCAGAGCTTAGACAAAGGTTTCTCTGTTTTGAGATCAGTCTTGAGGGGTTAATAGTGTTGAAGGCAGAGCTGTAGTCAATGAGCAGGAGTCTGACGTAGGTGTCTTTATTGCTCAGATGTTCAGGGATCAGTGCAGAGCAAGGAATATGGCATCCGCTGTAGATCTGTTTGACCTCCTTATCTGAGGAAGAACGTTCTGGCTATTGAGGGAGTGCAATGAAGGTTGACCAGACTAATTCCTGTATTGGCAGGGCTAACATGTAAAGTAAAACTGGATCAGTTAGGGCTATGTTCACTGGAATTTAGAGGAAGAGGGGAGATCTTATAGAAAGCAAATAAGTTCTAACAGGACAAGACAGGAAGGATGTTCCCAATGATTAGGGAGCCCAGAATCGGTGCCACCATTCAAAGGAATGGGGGACACCATTTAGAACTGAGATGAAGAGAATTTAGTTCAACCAGCAAGTGTTGAGCCTGTGAAATCCTCTGCCACGGAAAGTGGTTAAGACCGAACACTAAATGTTTTCCAGAAGGAGTTAGATTTTTTTTGTTCATTCACGGGATGAGGGAGTCACTGGGTAGGCCAGCATTTATTGCCCATCCCTAATTGCCCAGAAGGCAGTTACAAGTCAACCACTTTACTGCGTGTCTGGAGTCACAGGTAGGCCAGACCAGTTAAGGGCAACAGTTTCGTCCACTAAAGGCCATTAGTGAACCAGATGGTTTTTTCCCAACAATGGACAATGGATTCATAGTCATCATTAGACCTTAATTTCAGATTTTTATTGAATTCAAATTGCACCATCTGCCATGGCAGGATTCAAACCCAGGTCCCCAGAATATTACCTGGGCCTTCGGATTAACAGTCCAGCGATAATACCCACAGGCCATTGCCTCCCCTGTATTACGCTAAAGGAATCACAAGATACGCAGAGAAATCAGAAACAGGGGACTGAGTTGAATGATCAGCTAAAAATGGCAGAGCAGACTTGAAGGGCTGAATGGTCTTCTCCTGCTCCTATTTTCTACGTTTTAGTTTCTGTGTTTATATGTCCACTATTTTGTGTGGGTAAGATCCAGCAAACTGTAAATAATAAAATTGACTGGTTAAAATATTCTTGCAGATGTTGGTTCATGGAGAAATGCTAGCCCGGCAACCCTGAAAAATCTAGATTCTCTCAAATATGGCTTTGAGAATCTTTTACAGCCACTTTACCAAGCCTTGGCTTAACATCTTACTGGGATAATGGTATTTCTTCCATGATGCATTTCATCAATAGTATAAGCCCAGCTTAGCTACTTATGTTCTGAAGTAGGTCTTGGTGAAGGCTATGTTGCCTCTCATTCTTCTCTCTTCTGTGCAGAAGAGAGAGTGAGGACCATGCCCAGCAGTAACTTCTGAAACCGAAAGTAAATGTTGGCAATAGGGTCAGCATGCCCACTGGCATGTGCAGACCCTCAAAGCAACTCCACAATTATGCAGTTTAGAGAGGCCATTGGTGGGCGGCGGAGGGGTAGAATTACACAGAATTATGTAGAATTAACTGAACTGACATAGCCGTTGGACTCAAAGACTCTAAGCTTTCATTTATGATCCACTGAAGACTCCTCCCAACTTCCTTCTTTTAAATCCATCAGCCCTTTATTCTTTTTATCATTGTTATGCATGTCCAGCTTTCCTTTGGATCCATTTCAAGATGGCAGCAGAAAAGTAGGCTCAGTCACTTTTCTTTTCCTTTTCTTTTTTCATTTTCTTTTCCTTTTCAGTTGTTGTCTCTGCTCACTTTCTGGGCAGACCTCAGGCTTGGCAGCATTGGCAGTGACAGCATCAAAGGCGAAGGCAGAAGGCAGTAGGAGGTGGCTTTGTCAGGGTCCAGAACATGGCAGTATTTGGTGGGACCAGAGTGGGACTCTAGTGAATGGTGGCGATGAAATGGCTGGCAGAGGGGCGAGCACAGGACCCAATAATAGCTGCTACTTTGGTGGAGGTGCATCGACGAGGTAGGCCTGAGGAATGGCAACTTCAACTCATTGTCAGGTCTGATACTGGTGGCAGCAAAGTGGCGACAGAAGGATTATGGGTGTCACTATGCTATATCTTTTTATTTATTATTCTTAAATTATTCAAAATTGCATTGAATCAAGGTGACAGTGGAAAGCTTTTACCGTGCTTTATTGTAGTTTTCACTGTAAAATGCACATGACCACAAAATCATTCATTCACTCATCTGTAATGTTCACTTGAACCACTTCTTCCATAACGAGTTCGGCATTCTCACCTCTCTTTGCACAGGCAGGTTTTTTCCTTTATTTCCTGTTTGGATGTCTATTTTGATAGTATCTGGAATTATTATTGAGTTCAACACCTTCAGATTGTGAACTAACTTCCATTTCCTCCCTTTCTTTTAGGCCTACTTGTTACATTCTCTGTCACAATGACCTCTCGCCCCTGCCTCTACTCCAAAGCAACCATCTGTTCTTTCCAGTTTGGCAGGTAGACGCACCATTGTTCTACCATTCTCATATTCCAGCAACTGAATCTGAACTATCAGACCATCTCGCCCCCAGCACTCCATCCTCCCACCTTAGCATAAATGCTGTGCCCTCCACATTTCATATCAGCTCTGATGAAGCGGCATCTGGACTCGAATCATTAGCTTGTTCTCTCTCCATGGATGCTGCCTCACCCACTGTGATTCCCAGCATTTTTTGTTTACAGTTGGTGCCTATCATAGATTGATGCCTTTGAGTTATTTTCTTCCCCACATTCTCTCTGTATGCATTTGTTACATGGTTTCAAAATTCTAATGAATGAAATCTGTTGGATTTCCCCAGCTGCCCTGCCTTTCTCAAAAGAAGAAGAGCCCAGCCAGTTTTAACGCTTTCTTAAGATCATATATGCACTCATTTCTGGAATCATCCTTGTAGATCTCCTCTGCATCCTTTCCACATACTATAAAATGGTTTCCTTTCAATCTTTGGGCATTGTACATTGTAGAACAAAACTACATAGTTAACATGAGATAATAAAGTGTAGACCTGAAAGAATACAGCAGGCCAAGCAGCATCAGATGGGCAGGAAAGCTGACATTCCAGGCCTAGACCCTTCTTGAGAAATAGCTACTGTGCAGTTCCTAGATTCACCAGTGTTAGCAATCCTGTTATCACCTCAACATGTTTCCCACTTTTATCGATAGACTGGATCCATCCAATGTTGAAAATTGATACAACTGTCCTGTAAAATTAATTGACAAGCTCAGGCCACTGATGGCCCCTTATTCACCAGTGATGGATGTCATACTGAATAAAGCAGACAGTTTCAGGAGAATATATTAAACATTAAAATAACTCATAAAATATTCTGTACTTTTCGGCAGCTACTGCCTGCAGCACAGGCATTCTCAGAGGCTATATTTAATCACCACAGATTAGAATAATTAGAAATTTTCTTACTGAATAATTTGTATGTCACGCATGAACAGGAAATATGTCACACAAATGAAATAAATTGAATTAGAGTGCCATAACATTGTTTTTCACTTATATGAAATAATTCAGTACAGTACCAACCTATAATCAACACTTGGAGGTCAGTTATAGCCACACACAGCTATAAATTGGAAATTGTTAGTATTAGTCTGGGTTCAGCTAGGCCAGAGTCTGTCTCTGTCAATCCACATGCAGCAAAATCAATGAAACTGAATTTAGAAGCATTTGTTTATACCATAGAAACATCTGTGCTCAGACAACACCGAAAGGAAGAATTCTTTTATCTGACCTTGGACTACTTTCCAATCGATTTCTGAGGATAATTAAGCAATGGCCAAATTAGCTCCTCAAATCTGACACTGATCTTTATTTCAGAAACAAATTCCACACAGGTCTGGCACTAATCAATCATTTCCCAGCCAAGTTCTGATTTAAACATTCTTGACAAGAAACAAGTTTTTGACGCAAGAGTAATTGGGGACATAAGACAAATATTCACGGGCTTTAAAATTACATTGTCAAAAGTAAAAATCCTTAGCTGGAATTTAATTTTTTTTTGCCCATTTACTTCACCCTTGCAGTGAAGACTTTAATTAGTAATCCAAGAGACAAATAAATGCAAGTTTTATTAAAGATTTTTGCTATGTTGAGAGTAAATTACTCTAACGCTCACCAGGATCGACTCCCAAATTACATCGTCCATAAATTTGACCGCATTAAAACCTTACTGACCATATTTTAATATCATGTCATTTTAATTCGCCACCTTGGTACTCATTGGCACAAGTCTGGCAAGTCTCAATTTAAAAGTCACTTGGCGATGGTGAGAACTGTAGAAGCTGGAGTCAGAGACAACAGTGTGGAGCTGGAGGAACACAGCAGGGCCAGGCAGCTTCAGAGGTGCAAGAAAGCTGATGTTTCAGGTCAAGACCCTTCTTCAGAAAGGTCAATTTTCCGGCTTCTCTGATGCTGGCTGGCCTGCTGTGTTCCTCGAGCTCCACACTATCTTGTCTCAATTTAAAAGTTTCTCACCCTTAATTTTAGCCCCGTACATCTGTGAACTTGAGCCTCCCTAACTCTGCAATCTTCTCCAGCTCTACTACACTTTGAATACCTATCGCTTATCTAATTGTAGTCTCTTACATGTCACTGACTTTAATCACTGTGTCATTCATTTGTGGGTGTGCCAAGGCCTAGGCTTTGGTGGTTGCTGTCTCTCTCTGCACCTCTCTGTTTCCACAACATGGTCTCCTTTTTTTTAAATCATTTGGAGGATGTAATCATCACTGGCTAGGCCAGCATTAATTGTCCTTCCCTAATCCCTTTGAGAGATGAGCCATACTGCAGTCTATCTTAATTAAGGGAGTTCCATGATTTTTGGGGCGGCACGGTGGCTCAGTGGTTAGCACTGCAGCCTCACAGCGCCAGGGACCCGGGTTCGATTCCAGCCTCGGGCGACTGTCTGTGTGGAGCTTGCGCATTCTCCTCGTGTCTGCGTGGGTTTCCTCCGGGTGCTCCGGTTTCCTCCCACAGTCCAAAGATGTGCAGGTTAGGTGGATCGGCCATGCTAAATTGTCCATAGAGTTCAGGGGTGTGTGGGTTAATGGGGGGGGGGGCGGGGGGGGTGGTCATGCTGGGCTGCTTCAAGGGGCGGTGTGGACTTGTTGGGCCGAAGGGCCAGTTTCCACACTGTAGGGAATCTAATCAAATCCAATCTAACCTAGTATGGATGAAGTAGAACAATACATTTCCAAATCAGGATGGTGATTTGGACAGATTTTCGGGTCAGTACAGATGGTACCATTGTCTATCGAACTAGCAGAGATTACAGGCTTAGGAGGAGCTGTTACAGTTCATCTTGTAGATGGTTTACACGCTGCTAGTGCATGTACCAATCATCGAGGGAACAAATGTTTATGAATGGGGTATCAATCAAGTAAGCTGCTTGTCCCTAAATGGTGTCAAGCTTCTTGAACATTACTGGAGTTGCATTCCATAAGGCCATAAGATACAGGAGCAGAATTAGGCCAGTGAGCCCATCCAATCTGCTTCACCATTCAATCATGGCTGATATGCTTCTCAACCTGATTCTCCTGCCTTCTCCTGTAACACTTGATCCCCTTACTAATCCAAAACCTCTATCTTAAATACAATCAATGACTTGGCCTCTGCAGTCCTCTGTGGCAATGAAAAAGGGGTAGAGAGGATGTGAGGTATAAGTAGTAAACTCAGAAGTTTGTGGTCTATGCAACTGAAGGTGTGGCTCTGATGGTGGAACAATTAAAGCTAGGGATTCTCAAGGATCAAATGAGTCCTGATTTCTTGAATGATTGTGGGGCTGAAAGAGATTACAAAAATAGGAGCGGCGAGGCCTTGGTTGGCTTTAAAAGCAAGGTGAGAATTGTAAACTCAAGAATCTTTTCAGACCCTGAATGGCACTTTGGAGTACACTGGCACCTTTCATTGGAATGCTACTTCCAGGACCACCTGGCACAAGTCATGGATTGGAATAGGGAATATCTCAGGAATTCTCAATCACCCTCTCAGCACTCACTCACTTTATGCCTTCTTTAATGCTCACCATGTCACTGTATTAATTTTGCCTTTTAGCACTTTGCCCACTCAGCTGTATATTAAAGGCTCAGCCTATGCAGCAAACACACTGCATGTGAGTCAACCAAACGGACATGTTTTAAAGTTGAATGGGAGTAGTCCTCAGTCAAGTAAAGGGGATCTGCCATAATTAGGAATCCTGGCACAGTCAGTCAAAGGCTTAAACAAAAGGTCAGAACTCAACTTGGAATCAAATATGACAGCAAGCTTGCAAACAAGTTAATTTCGCCAAAATTTCCAAGATGAAGAATTTCCGAGGACCTTGGAGTGCAGCTGAAAATGTCTGCTTGCTTGATAATAAATAAGTCCGATAATTTATGAAGAGTGGGGGAGTTGAAAAATCTGGTGGTGAGATAGACCAGGGTGCCATCAGCAAACAGATGAAAAATGATACTGTGCCTTTGGATGTTATCCCCAAGGATCAGCAGGGGTACATATATAGAAGTTGGCAAGGATAGATCCTTGGGAAACATCAGAGGTAATAGCAGTGGAACAGAAAGAGATGCCAGCACAGGTGATCTTCTGACTATACTGAAACGGTGGTGGACGGTTGAAACTCTCTTCCACAAATAGCAGTGGATGCTAGATCAGTTGTTAATTTTAAATTACTTAAAATTTGTTCAGCAAAGATATTACGGGGTATGGGCCAATGACAAGTATACGGAGTTAGGCCACAGGCCCACCATGATCACGCTTCATTGTGGAAAAAGCTCAATAGGCTGAAAGTTCTACTCCTATTCCTATGTTCATACGTCTACAAACAGCTTTTTAAGAATGGAAACAGGAGAGGGCAGTTTGATGATAGACACTTTTGAGGTGGATAGTTCTATCAACTGTGTCCAGAGGAAAAGCAAGAATAGTTTACCTTTATCACAGATATACGGGATGCCATTTGTGGCATACATCTATGTTATTCAAATGCTTTGGTATTTGTCATAAGTTATTCTTTAGTATTTCCAATTTAGAGTTCCTGGAAGGATGGGCATGGATGAGGAAAGTGGACTTTAGTGAGAGACGAGGTCGTAGTTTACAATAATGGCAGATCTAAAGGAGAGAGAGAAAACAGCGCATTTGACCATTTTCAATATCAGCCAACATAGTGACTTGGAAGGTAATTAGATGGTCAACAGTTTTGTGGAAATGGAGTCAAGGGAGCAGGTGATGGGCGTCATTGACATGATGAGCTCAGGGATGCACAAGAGAAAGTGAAGAAAGATGAGAGTTAGGATTAGGACATGAGCAAACTTTACGGGAAGTTCGGCTCTGTGAGCTACTAGAATCAAGCAACATGGCAGAGGAAGCTGATCAGCTGCTCATGAGAAGAAGGTTTCAAAGGTTCTTAGCACATGTTGTTAGGGGAGGGTGGAGGATTTAGGGAGGGACAGTGTAGGCAACATGGAGGCACAGTCTCTGGATAAGGGGGTAATTATCTAGGAGAAATTTCTTCATTCAGATATTTGGTTTTCAGGGACTCAAGAGAGTGAGTTGGGAAGTGATATAGAATTTAAAAAGTCAGCCATGATCATTTTGAATGGGTGAGCAAGGTTGATGGGCCTCCTGCACCGATTTCTTATGTTACTAAATCTATCTGTAATGAGAAAGAAAAACATATATAAAGTTTGTGATTGGACCACCCCTTGAGCAATTATCAATTAGCAACAGCCACGATGTATCTGTCAAAAGCAATCAACTACTGGTTGGAAGAAATCATGCTTATATTGCACAGTAATCCAGTCAGGTCATGTCTAGAATTAGAACCTGCACAGAGTGGAAATAGGCCCTTTGGCCCAACAAGGCCACACTGAACCTCAGAACATCCCACCCAGACCCATCTCCCTAATCTACACCTCCCTGAACACTATGGGCAATTTTGCATGGCCAATCCACCTAGCCTGCCCATCTTTGGACTGTGCGAGGAAACCAGAGCACCTGGAGGAAACCCACGCAGACACGGAGAGGACGTGCAAACTCCACACAGACAGTCACCCAGGGCTGGAATCGAACCCGAGTCCCTGGTGCAGTGAGGCAGCAATGCTAACCACTGAGCCACCGTGCCTTCCTAGTGGAAGATCACAGTTCCAACATCAAGACTTAAGGAAAATCTCACAATGGAAGCAATGCTGAGATGCCATGAGACTCCTATTGTGGAAAGAATGGAAAATCTTGGACACTGATCTTGGAAATTGAGAAATAATACTGGGATGGAACGAAAGCAAATATGCAATAAAAAAAACAAGATGATGCAAATAAAATAATAATAGAATATGTTCAAGAAAATCACCTGGAGATAAATGCTAATGAACTGTTGGATAGATCACCTTGCAAGGTATCTGGAATATTTGAATAAGTCACTGGATATTATAATGATAGTTTGAGGAAATTATGGAATTGTCTGGTGGATGTTGCCTAATAATTTTCTTCAGCTATATCAACTGTCTGATTTTGTTGGCAACGTGTTTCTTACGGTAAAGGTACAGAGGTCTGCATTAGATTTAAGTTTCACTCTAAATAGTGACCTGACTTTCATATAATAACTGATTTGTTGTGAATTTCTAGCAATTTCTGTTGTTATCTGATTTGCTGAGTTTGCAGTTTTTCTTTATGAGCAAAGATAGGTTAACATTTTACCAGAACCAAATTTCAGCAAAAAAAATTGCAATCAACATTCATATCTGAAATGATATTTACACAATACTGCACATATTCTAAATTACAATATTACAGGAATGTGGGATAAAAGCAAAAACAATAAATTATGACAAATCAAATGTTCAATAAGTGCTTTTCAGAAAAGCCTGGAAACTTTTTACTGAGTTAGCTGCAAAACTGCCATCCATACAGAGGAAAAATACGGTTAAGCACCCCAGCCTATTAGCCCATTAAATATGCTTAATTAAGCTGATTACAGAGTAAACTTTGCAGTGGCATTTATACAGAGTAATTTGAACAATGTGTAAAGTTAAGCACTTGTAATTAGTATTGATCCGAGGGCCAACCATTTATTGACTGTTTGTTGTCTGTTACTGAATAAAGTTGTGTTTTCAAGCCCCATTGAGTTATGGGCAGTTGGTCAGTGTTAGGGGTGGTCAGGAAATTGGGGAAGCCACACCAGGATGTCTGTTGGACATTTTCCCATCTTCAGGAATTTTACCAAGGGCAGGCTATGAACTGGGCCAACTGCCAATTCCACACAGGCAGGCAGCTAATTAACACAATTAGGAGGCATTTGACTGACCTAATAGTGTTCTCCCATCATGTGTGGTGTCACCAACTGAAATTGAAACAGCCTCCCAGTGACAGGCTAGGGGGCCATCAGAGGTGGGTACTGTACCTCAATGACAGGGCTGAAAGACCACAGTGCCTACTTGTTAACAGTCTTGAAGAGAGGCATAGGGGCTCATGTGCATAATCCTTTGCAACTTGTGTCACATGTAGACGGCGGTTAAGCAAGCATTTAGTATGCTTGCCTTCATTGCTCAAATCTCTGAGTATAGGAGTTGGGACGTCATATTGACGCTGTACAGGAAATTGGTGAGGCCTTTTCTGAAGTACTGTGTACAGATCTGGTCGCCCTGCTATAGGATGGATATCATTAAATTGGAGGGGGTTCAGAAAAGATACACCAAGATGTTGCCAAGAATGGAGGGTTTGAGATGGAAGGCAAACTGGATAGGGTGGGACTGTTTTCAGTGCAGCATAGGAGGTTGAGAGGTGACCTTATAGACGTTTATTAAGTCATGAGGGGGTGGGAGAGTTTAAAACTAAGACTCATACTTTTAAGATGAGAGAAGAAAGTTTTTAAAAAGACAAGGGGTACAACATTTTTACACAGAGAGTAGTTTATGAAAGGAATGAGCTTCCAGAGGATGTGGTGCATGCAGGTGCAGTTACATTGTTTAAAAAAGATTTGGACAGTTACATAAATAGGAAAGGCTTAGAGGGAAATGAGCCAAGCATAGGCAAATGAGGCTAGGTTATTTTGGGAACATGAATGAGCTGAACTGAAGGGTATCTTTTTGTACTGTGTGACTCTTTGACTCTGAAGATCGACATTGATGCAAAAACACACAAATATTGGAATAGGCTAAGAATGTGTTCATGTGAGAATAGTTGTTGGGATTTATTTAAGAACATAATACAAACCCACACCTGTTATTCACCAGCAACAACAAAACTAACTAGCATTAATACAGCAGCTTAGGGCGCAGACAGCTGTAGGCATGGTTACCAATGGTGGAGCAACGAAAAAGTAGGGATGAGAAAGAGATCGGATTTGAAAGAGAACAGACATCTTAGAGGCTTGTAGAGTGGAAGGACATTAGGGAGGTGAATCTCTAGCAGAGGAATTATTAAAAGGCTGATAACCTGAAGAAGTGATGCATTGCCATAGCAGGAGAAAATGAGGAACAGCATGCACAGGGGTAACGGGTGATAACTTTGAGCAAGTTAAGATAGGGCAGCAGATCTTTAATTAAATCATACTGGTCATCCAGTTTGTAAAATGCTTCTCAATAAACAAATAATGCTGCATCAATGTTTCAGTCTGAATACCACATTATACATCAATAATATGAAAAATTCCAGTGGTTGATATCTGTATCAATGACCATCAACAGGCCATAAATAAATATAAAACTTAATAAAGTGCTCTGTTTCATAATGCATATGCTTCTACTTGAGTTTTCTATCTGAAGGCAGGTTTTTAGTGATTATTTTCCAAAGCCTAGCTAAGCGTTGTGATTTTCTTATACAAGTGGGACAAATAGGTTGGCCCCAACACTACCTCAGCTGGAGCAGGGAATGAAAACAGGAGTGCTGCTGAAAATCTATCCATGTATTGGTCTTTTGACAAATGGCCCCCCAAATGCATTATCCATAGTGTTGAATTGCTACTTCTAGGTTCCTAGCACCAATTTATGCCTGCATCAGCAAGCAGTGAGTGGGTAGCCTTTGATGTTTCAATATGTGCTGTCAGTGGCCATCAATGATAATGTACATCCAAATCAGAATGATATGTGATTTTGAGGGATACTTGAAGTTAATGGTATTCCCTTGCAACTACTAGTCCTGTTCTTCCAGATAATGGAACTTTAGAGGTGCTGTTGAAGATCCTCTTGAAGAGAATGACTCCGACGTTGTCTGCAGACAAGACACTCTGAGTCTAGTGTGACAAAATCAAAAAATGGTGCTGCAATGAAAATTGGTGATGGAAGAGAACAGAGATTAAAGTAATATGACTTGAACTAATTTCTTAAACAAAAGCAGAATACACAGAGAAACACTCAACAAGCCAAGCGGCATACGTGAAGGAGAGTTAAAATTTTAGGTGCATAGCCTTTCTTGAAAGCTGGAAGATTCTTTCCCTTTCCATTTCAGCATTCAGGCCACTTGCTCCACGCCATTTTTGTTTATTCATCTGTCACCACCAGCACTTTCCTATGCAAGCGCAGCCCATGAAACATTTGTCTATTGCCACAATCCAAGGTCCCATGTGGTCGTTCCAGGTGGACTGGAGATTTCTCTGTTCGTCCAATGTGATATATTCACTACCGTGGTTTGGTGTCCTTTACACTAAGAAGATTAAACATAAGGCTAGGTGATTGCTTTGCAGTATCTTGCTCTTATTTGAGCTCATTTCTGTAGGCATAAATGGCTGATACCTTTTATTAGTCTAATTGCTCCCTGTCATACTCTACAAAATCCCAATATCAGCAGCACCCAAGCATTTATCTTGATGGCCCAATTACACAGATAACAAGTAAGCCTGTTTACCACATACAAAACTCCAATCAGTGTCCTCAAACATCTCTATATACCTAGAGCTGGCAATAATAGACATTTGTTGGAGTTCAAGCCGAGGATTCATCCACTGGTTGGGCAAAGATATTTATGAACTCCTCAAGTGAAACACCAATTCCAAGTAATACATGCAATTCAAATCCACTGCACAATTTCTGATAAAATGAAACTGTCCTCGTTGCCCTACAGATTTATTTGGAAATGCTGACTCATTTTATTATGTGACAAATGTACAACCTATCCTCTGTAATTATTCATTATGCACTATCATTGTATCACATCATCGCATCTGCCATATTAAAAATTGATTTTATCACCTAAGTTCAAGTTCTTACAATATGATATCCATGCCTCTTTAATTAGAGCATAATGCACACTTAGCTGGAAGAAAGATTTGTTCAATTCATAAATGGGTGAGATATGCACTGTAGTGCAGGAACTTTTCACATCATTTGGTATTTCAACCACTCAGGTAAATCCTGGTTCAAAGCAAGCTTGGAAGTTTCTATCCATGTATCACTCTCTGTTCTATATGCAGTGATGTGTGGAAGCTGAACATTAGAGATTCCTCCCCTCCCCCAAACCTTGGATGCCCTTTCATCTGACATTTTGACAACCCGTTTTTTATGTATTTTTAACTGTATAGTATCAGGCTGTTGAAATTTTAATACAGCCAGCCCTTTGGTACATGAATTATAACTTACAGTAATTTTATTTAACCATTCCCATTCAAAACCAATATGCATAACAAAGATACATGACATGTTCCATTTTATCACTATTTGGAAGCCTAATTATTGTCCAAATTACTTCAACAATCATTTTCTATGATGCAAATTTTAACATATCACAATAACTGAATCACTTAAACACTCCAAGCTGAGAAATTCGGCATAGATTGGATAAACAAACTGAAGCAAAGACAATCCATCACAGGATTTCTTCTTACAGCTCTTTCTTTAAATATCTTGATTTCTCTTTTTCCCTTTTCACCATATCTCTTTTCTGCCATTATATTTCCTAAAGTGAGCTGTTCCAAACTCTCCTCACATTGCCAGCACATAGTTTCTTCCAATTTTTTGGCAGAAAGTAACATCACTGTCAGTGATCTTATTAATGCTGAGCTTTTAGAATTGAGTGTTACACCAGAGCTGACACTCCACACCCAAAGCAATTTCACTCATTGGCAAGAAGCGCACAATTGCAGCTTTGTGTCCAATTGTTCTCTCAACCAGCCAATTCAGTTCACTGGATATTGTGAAAATTATGCTGTTTGGCACATGGCACAAACAGTACTGAAAATGTGCCGAAGTCAGTGCGAATTTTCTGAAGTCCATCAAAAATATAAAGCTAGAAAACCAAGGGGAAAAATGCTCACTTGAAGAACTCTATTGCCTGTCCTGTAATTTCTATAATCTTCCTGGAAATTGACGAGTGGTGCCTTTTCATTGCTTAATTCAACTTCTGGTGGAGGAGTTGAATTAAATTTCAAGGGGTGCAGAAAAATGATTCTTTGTGGTGGATTTCAGAAGGCAAGAAATCTTTCAGTCGAATATTTTTCTTTTTACGCTTATGAAATGCCTTTGGATCATATCCCATTCCAGGCAAAGAGGGCAGACAGGTGGCCCATGTTTCAAGTGCACAGCACAGCAGGGTGATTATTGATGTGAGGGTTAAGACATGTTCAGGGTGTGTCCCCCATGATAGATGCCACATAACAATATCAAACTACTTTGGATATTTGTACATGAACGAACCCTGACAGTAATAATGAGATGGTGTATGAGAATGTCTAAAGGTGATTCTCCTTCTCATTTTCTTTTCTTTCCTATGGCTACGATCCCAGCTGATGTTCTTACTGGACAAATCAGATCCTAGACTGAAACCTGGCTTGAGAGATCATGTCTTGTTCTATTTTGGTTTCAATGAGATGATCTTTCACTGAAACATAAGCATGCAATGTTACAGATTTTGTTTTAACAAAAAAAACAGAAATTAATTAACCAAAAGGAATGAAGTTAAAATAGAATAAATAAAAGTACTTCTTTGTAATAAAATTTCAGAGAGATTTAAACACATTGTAAAGCTTTAATCTTATTAATTCCGAAACACTCAAGTTTCTAAAACAAAACAGCATTCCTTATACAATAACAAAGGTAATCTAGATTTATTACATTCTGTCAGAAATGCTAAGATTTGCTAGAAATTTCTGTTTCTGTTTCAGATCTTCAGCATCTGCAGTTCTTTGCTTTATTTTACTGTATTCTTCCCTTCCTCAGAAGTACGGCTCCATACAACCATCTCCACGTAAGGACTATACAAAACTGCTCAAAACAAAGTAAAACTAAAAGAAAATCTAAACTATGGGTGTTCTAAACTTTGGATATAGGAATCTAGATCTTCAAGCATAATGCTAAGTCATGAAACATTCTAAGGTAAACAAAACCCCAGTAGTGCTTCCAAAGCAACTCACATGCTTTTTTAAACACAATGAGTGCAAATTTCCTCCCCCACTGTAACAACATTTTGCATTCCATGGTCTGCCACAATCATATTAGACACTGTCATGACTCATTGTGGTAATTTGCTGGAAAGGGCCTCTCTTCCTAGAGTTGTTACAGAAGTTAAAGATTTTAAAATAAGCACACGCAACACTCCAATTTACCTGATTTTCAGACTCAGGTGGACAGAATGTCAAACCGGGTTTCTGTTCTTAACGAGAATTATTTACTACCGGTAATTTGACTCTAGCATTAGGTAGATCATTATAAATTACTGGTATATCACGCCACAAATTAAAACTCTTATCCCCTTATAAACTGCTTCTGACTCAGAGACAGACAGCGAAAGAGCATATTGATGGAAGGAAAGACCTGGAGAGACAGCTTTTTTCCTGGTTTTCCTTTTTTGAATGTTTCCACTAGTTTGCAAAAGATGCAGGGACGCTGGTTCACTTGTAAGTTGTCCTGATATATCAATTAACACTTTGTATACTGAAAGAAAGAGTAACTGGTTTTCTTCTGGTTTATGTCATTTTTAGTCGCAGAAAACAGACAGACAACATTTGACTGCTGCAAATCAAAACCCTCCTCTATAATTTCTTTCCAGGTCCAAGTTGTTCAGTTACTTGAGAATCAGTCACATGGTTGTTTGTCCATTAATAACTGGTCACTCATCCATAGACCAAATCGGCTTCTTGTTGCCATCCAGGAATCCCTTAGCTCCAATTTGACTGTAAACAATGTGTGTTCAAACAGTTACACAAACACAGTGGTTGAGATGAACATCAGGTTTCAAAATGTGTGAAGTCTTTTAGAACAGTAGGTTTTTAAAAACAATTCTCTCATTTCAGTCGACAGTCTTTAAAAAAAATCACAAAAATAAGTACAGCCAGGTTTCTTTCACTCTGACACAATAACATACCACTGTCTGAACTTCATGAGTGTATTTGAAACTCCAACAATGAACCTTTCCTTTAGTTATCACATCCTTACCATCCTATGAACTGGTTGGATGGTATGACACCTCATCTGATTGTTGGGATTAGTGCAGTTGAATGGTAGAATTTCCTTCATGGCACTACAGTCTGAGTTAGACAATAGCAAGAGTTTATTGGTATCCTGAGCAACTAAGCTACATTACCAAATAGCGATTAACAATTAACCATCATATTGCTAAAGATGGGACATTGCTGTGTACAAGGGAATGCTATATTTTCCCATAAAAAGAGCCATGCCACCTCATAGTAATTAACTGCACGTAAGCACTTTGAAATGTTTACAGAAGATGCAACGAAGCTATACAAGTAAGAGTATTGCTTCCTTACACAATTTCCAAGACTTCTGGTCAGCCAATTTATGGCCCATGAATGAAACTTTTGTGGTCACATTTTGCTGTAAGCCAAAGCTTTATTTATTTCATTACAAACCCTAAATCATTTTAATTATTAATTTTAATACATATCATCACTGAATGCTAAGTGCTACCTGATAGTTATCTTTCTGTGATACAAGAAGACTTTTGTTTCCTTTCAACACTTGTCCGTGAAGATAAATATTTTACTGCAGCCTGGGAAATATAACAACTCCAGAAAGGAGAACAGACTATGATTTAACAATTAATAGCCAAAGTACCAGCACATAATAATGAAAATGCTTTCAAGGACATGATTGTGCTTTAGCTTGCATATTGGTGATATCACAGATAATTTTAGAATCATAGAATCCCACTCAGCCCATCAAGTCTGCACTGATTCTCTGAACAACTTCCCACTCAGACCAACCCTACCCCCCACCCTATCTCTGTAACTCAGAATTTCCCATGCCTAAACCACCTATCCTACACATCCCTGGACACTATGAAGCAATTTAGCTTGGCCAATCCACCTTACCTGCACATTTTTTGGACAGTGGGAGGAAACAGGAACCTCTAGAGGAAACACATACATTTACAGGGAGAACATTCAAACTTCACACGGACAGTCACCCAAGCGTGGCATCAAACCCAGATCCCTGGAGCTGTGAGGCAGCAGTGCTAACCACTGAGCAACAGTGCCCCCTGTACATTTTGTCAATGCCATGTTTACAAAAGGATAGTCTAACAGTATTAATAGAGTAATAGATTAAAGTATAGACTAACAGTACTAAGTGCCCTCACATGAATCAGGAAGAGGACAACTATTAAAGCTAGGTTCGGGAGTCAGACATGTGTGCACAGAGACTGTATGGTAAGCTTGAACCTCTGTTCTTTTGCACCCGAGAGGTAGTAACATGTGGTAAACTTTCTGCCTGGTAGCAATCTATCCCTCTCCATACTGTGTTGTGATGGGGGGAGGATGGGAGAGGGTGGGAATCATATTGTGAACATCCAAAATGGATGTGTTAGGGCCAGATGGGATATATACTCTTCAGACTTACCTCTAACCCATATGCTTCCAACTTTAAAGCAGGCATGCAGTCAAACCACTTGAAAAAAGTGTGTTAGTCATTTGAAGATCACAATGATGCTTCATGCCTCTTTTTAACCATCCTTACTGATTTAATCCTGGCAGGCTTCTTTTTTTTTTAAAAAAACATCCATTCAGGGAATAAAGGCATCAGTGACTGGGCCAGCACTTATTTCTCATTCCTAGTGTCTCTTGAGAAGGCGCTGGTGAGCTGCCTTCTTGAAATGTTGCAGTCCCTGTGCTCTAGGCTCTCTAGTTTTCTCAGACTTCTTGATAACCAGTAACTTAGGGAAGCAAAGGCTGTATTGAGGGGAAGCCATTGTTCATTCTGCACTGTTGGAGCAGTTCCTTCTCCCAGACTTACAAGCTATCTGCTTCTTTATGATTGGACACCCCTGTCCACAACCCAAAGATCTTGCCCTACTTTGAGAACCAACCTCACCAGGTTTTTTTGACCAGCTCCTGCCCCACCTGGAGATCGGAAAATGGACACACCAAGATTCAACCTCCCATTTGCACCGTTAATCCCCATCACACCTCTTATTCCCATTACTGAAGCAGTCAATTCCTTAACTACAGAGCAATTGCTTGCCCGCTTAGGAGGGAACCAAGCCCATTGATAAGACTAGCTTCTGGTTGGGAACCTGTTGAAAAGGTAATTCACAACAAAGGACAAGGCCCAAACAAACCTCCTCCATCCTGCTTAACATATCCATTCATATCAAAATCAGACCTGCACAGTTAGTGATTAATCGCCTATTTTGTCAATGGAAAAAGGGCCAACTACTAATTATATCTTCAGTTCTACACAAAAGCGATATCTTAATCTCTTTGAATGTTTAATCCATCTTTGTAGCAGAATGTTTGGCTGCTTCTCAAGAAGCATGGTTCTAAATGAACATATTGGGACTGGTGCTCCTGCGAACTACATTACTAGGGAGGCAGAGTTGTTTTTAAAGGGCCCAATTTTGAGAAGTTGTAATGAATCAAAAAGTGGGGAAATGCAACGGGAGAAGGAATCAATGCTAGAAATAATAAAAACTCAAATAACAGGATGGTTTGGAGAATCAGATCTGACAGCAAATCACGAGGTGTGGCTAGAAATTACAAAAATAATAAAAGGATAAAACAAAAGACAAAAGACATTCTGTTTGAACACATATGGCATTCAATATAAAACAAAATGAACTAGTAGTACAAATTGAGATAGGCAAATATGATTTAGTGACCATAACTGAGATATGGCTCGAGGATGACCAAGATTAGGACCTGAATATTGAATGGTCCATGACATTTAGGAAGGACAGGAAGCTCGTAGAGGGTAAGGAGTGGCTCTGTTATTTAAGGATGATATTAGCACAATAGAGAGAAAGGATCTTAATTTTGGAAACTAAGATATAAAAGTATTCTGGGTAACGATGAGGAATGATAAAGGCAAGAGGTCACTTGTGGGAATTGTGTACAGGCCCCTGAAGAGTAACCATATGTTGGGACAGGGTATCATGGAAGAAATAAAAGGAACTTTTCAAAAGGGTACAGCAATTATCAGGGTGGGGATTGGATTTTAACCTGGACTATAAAAATTCAGTAGGGAAAAATTCGTCTAGTGGAGAAATTAGTGAATGTTTTCAGGACGATTTCTTAGACCAGCATATTATGGCACAACCAGACCCGTTTTTGACAAATGAGATAGGATTAAGTACTGACTTAATAGAGGCAGTGTCCCTAATTAGGAGCAATTGCAATACGATCAAATTTTACATACAGTTTAAGGATGAGAAGTGTGAGTCCAAGGCAACTATTTTGAACTAAAACAAGGGTAATTATGAGAACCTGAAAGCAGAGCTGAAGTGGCAATTTAGGTTAAGGTTCACTTCAATAGAGATTCAGTGGTAAACATTTAAGGGAATAATCCAGAAAGCCAAGAATAGGTGTATTCCAACAAATAAGAAAAATTTTAAGAGATAGACCCACAATCTATGGTTGACAACAAAAGTAAATGAAACTCTCAAACTCAATGTAAAAGTCATATTTCTGCAAAGATAGGTGGCAGGTCAGAAGATTGGACAGAACACTAAAAACATTATGAAAAGAATAACAAGAAGAGAAAAATTAAAGTATTAAAGTTAGCCAAAAATGTAAAAACAGGAAACATTCCTTCGGTTAATTTAGAAAGAGCTAGCAAAGTAAATGTTGGAACAACAGAAAATGAGTCTCGGATGGAGAATAAAGAGATTCCATTTGAATTGAACAGATATTTTCTGTTTTTATGAGTGGAAAATATTTTATACAGGAGTGATTTGCGTGTGGAATGAACTTCCTGATGAAGTGGTGGATACAGATGAAATGACAAGTTTAAATGACATTTGGATGGATATATGAACAGAAAAGGTTTGGCGGGATATGGGCCAGGAGCAGGCAGGTGGGGCTAGTTTAGTTTGGGATTACGTTCGGCACGGACTGGTCAGATCGAAGGATGTTTCCATGCTGTATGACTTTATGACTCTAGAGACGATACAAGTAGCGTGACAGAAATAACTGTAAATCAGGGAAAGGGAAGGAGGCACTCATAAAATTACAATTACTATGGAAGTAGTACTGAGTAAATTGTTTGAAATGTGAGTTGACAAGTCTTTGGGTCCTAATGGATTTCATCCAAGGGTTTCAAGAGGCCGAACCAGTGAAATAGTTGGTGCTTAGGTTTTAATTTTCCAAAGCACCATTAGATTCAGGAAAGATCCCTTGAGATTGGAAGATAGCTGATGTGACTCCTTTTTAATCAAGAAATGAGGGAGACAGTAAGCAGGCAACTACAGGACCGTTAGCTTAATATCTTTCATAGGGAAAACAATATAAACTATTATTAAATTCATTATAATAGGGCACTCGGATATGTTCACAGTAATCAGGCAGAGCCAGCGTGGCTTTGTCGAAGAGAAATTATATTTAATTAATTTCTTAGAGTTTATTGACGATGTGACTTGTGCTATATATGGGAGCGGGGTGGATTGTGTTTAAGAATTCCAGCAGTTGTTTAATAAGGTGCTGCATCAAAGGTTATTGAGCAAATTAAAACCTCTTGGTTTAGGGGTAGAGTGGGTGGAAGGTGGGTTGGCTGACAGGAAGCAAAGACTAGACATAAATAGGTGATTTTCAGGTGCCAACATGTAATGAGTGATGGGTAGCGGATTGGTGCTGGGGCCTCCACTCTTAACAATTATATGTAAGTGATTTGGGTGAAGCAATCAAAGATATGATTGCTAAATTTGCTGATGACACAATGATAATTAGGGAAGTGAATTAGGAAGTGGAGATAGGAGCCTACAAATGCAGATAGAACAGATTAAGCAAATGGGCAAAAGAAGCATCGTGTGAGAAAGTGCCAAAATTATCCAATTTGGCGGAAAGATAAAAAAAAAAGACAGACATTGTCTAAATAATGAGTGTTTACAGAGCTCTGAGGTACAGAGAGACCTGGGTGTCCTAGTGCATGTATCACAGAAGATTTAGTACAGGTTTAGCAAGTAATAAAGAAAGCTGGTAGAATGTTATCCTTTATTGCAATGGGAATTCAACGCAAGCATAGAGTGGCTATGCTTTAGTTCTCTTGGGCATTAATAAGACTACCTTTGTAGTACCAGAGTGCTGAACGGTCACTGTACTGACAGAAGGATGTTAATGCATTGAAAGAATTTCAGGGAATGTTTACTAGATAGCAGGAATGAGCAAATTGCCTTATAAGGAAAGGTTAGACATCTGGAGTTTTGAAGAGCCAGAAGTGACTGAATTGAAACATGTAAGATCCTGAGTGGATTTGACCTGTTGGATGTTGAAGTAGGTGTTTCCTCTTGTGGGAGAATTCAGAACTAGGCGTCATTGTTTAAAAATGAGGGGTCACCCTTAAAACAGAGACAAGGGTATCTTTTTTTCTCAGAGGGTTGTGAGTCATTGGAATTCACTTCCTGAAAAACCAATGGCTACAGGATCTCTAACTATTTTGAAGGCAGATGTGATTAAATTCTTGATTACCGAAGGGAATGAAAGATTACTGGGGTCATGCAGGAATTGTAGAGTTGAGATTAAAATCAGATCAGCCATGACCTTATTGAATGAAGGAAGTGGCTTGAAGGGCCGAGTGGCCTACTCCTGTTTCTTGTTTTCATGTTTGTAAATGATAGAATCCCTATAGTGTGAAAGCAGGCCACTCGGCTCATTGAGTCCACATCTACCCTCCAAAGAGCATCCCACGCAGACACAACCCATTACCCTATCCCTGTAACCCTGCATTATCCATAGCTAATTCACCAAGTCTGCACATCCCTAGACACTATGGGCAATTTAGCATGGCCAATCCACCTAACCTGCACATCTTTGGATTGTGGAAGGAAACCTGAGCAGACACGGGGAGAATGTTCAAACTCCACTCAGACGGTCGCCTGAGGATGGAATCAAACCCAGGTTTCTGGTGCTATGAGTCACAAGTGGTAACTACTGAACCACCATACCACCAATTAAACAATCAATTGCATCAAAATATAAACCTTTTATACAAAACTTTCATCTCTACATGCAAATATAGAGGCATACCACACCACAAGCTTAATATAAAACTTCCCATCTCTTAATTAGGCTGCCTTCACTCAGGTAAACGTACATATCAACATAATCTGAGGTAATCTATGCATATCACTTCCTGGAGTAAAGATAAATATGCGAATCTAAGTCTTTTGCTGTGAAAACGCAACCTGCCAGCTCAACAGTTCTGCAAACTTGCAGATGCATAGACAAAGTTATGTTGGACACATCAGCAGTCATTAATTATCCCTAATTCTGGCAAATCCCTAAATTCAAAACAAAATTTCTACCAATTTAGTTTTCAAAACTGCAGCAAATTATTCATTTAAACATCTGGTTCCACTGTCTTCTCACAGTGCACACACTACATATTCTGTTCTGCTCAAATCAGCAAACTCACTGCATCTGTCAGAAAACAAAAACTGGGTTAAGCCATCACTTAGATATCCATATTACTACAGAAAATTCTACTTTCCTAGCAGCCACTTGGATCCTAATAAGTTACACGCAATGCATCTTTCAGCTATCCAATGACCAAAGTTTTTGATCTAAGATAACAAAGTGTGAAGCTGGATGAACACAGCAGGCCAAGCAGCATCTCAGGAGCACAAAAGCTGACGTTTCAGGCTTCAACCCTTCAAAGTTTTTGATCTGCCAGGCAAGGCTAAAGATATGGACTCGGCAGCTGCCTGGAAAACCATAGCTCACATTGCTACATAATTTCCCTCTCAGTTTCAGTCAAAGCATAGATGAAGTTTCCCAAGGCTCCCTCTTCAAATTTGTAAATAGAAACTATATGATACTCTCTGCTCAATGCTCCCACAACTAAATGAATTTGCTTGCTAGTCTCCTTTTCCTTCTCCTGTGTTGCAGTCTACATTTAATATAACAATAGTAAATATCTTAATGAGAGACCTAGGACACAGGCAGCAGCTGTAACATCTGGACAGCTGGATTTTCCAGTTCTGTTACTGTCAGGTTATTTAATTGGATGTCTTACATCAAATATATGTGTGTCTCTATTGTGGATTAAGGTTTATTAAAAAAGGTATACAAATTAGTTGAAGATACATTATTTGCTGTAGGTGTCCCTGCATATTTCACTTGGATTTTTTTTCTTGTTAGTTTTGGACTTAAACAAAATGTATTGTTTTTTACCTATGTAACAGCAAGAAAGGTTGCATCAATTCCAATGGGTTCTTAAACAAATAATAGCAATATAATGAGCATTATAGTCTAATACTTTCTTACATCAGAGAAGCAGAAGATCAAGGAGGATGCCATTGAGCAGTGGCCTGATTGAAAAACTTTTCAGCTTCAGTTGCTAATATAATAAATTCGTTATTGGCCCAACAGGTTTACTGCTGGTATGAGGACTAATGAGTACAGGGCAGGTTTATTTTATAACTATTATTCTTTGATTTTTACTATCTTTGTGAGCTGAGAATTTACAAGCCAATTCTAAACCTAAAAGATTCCATACTAACTTCCCTTTAATGAATGTCATAAAGCTGTAATAGACCACTGCTGCTAAATAAAATGCATTCTCTTTAAAATGACTACATTAATAACAAATTGCGTTTCATAATGTGGTTAACATAGAACAACGTCCCGTGATACTTTACAGAGCCATAAGTAAAACAGAATCTGAGCTGAAACAGGACAGATTAATAAATGCATTCAAGAGCTTGGTCAACAATCAGGATTTTATTGAGTGAGTGTCTCATAGGAGGAGAGGAAGATGCAAAAGCATAGAGGCTGTTCGTGGGAAACCTTGAGAATGAAATGTAAGCAGCTCAAGGCACAGCCGACATTATTGGGAGAAAAGATTAAGTGAATGCACAAAATACCACAAAACCATTTGTTTTAATCGTTCACAGGTCATGGGTGTCTCTGGCTGGGCCAGCATTCATTGCCCATCCCTAGTTTCCTCTGAGAAATTGGTGGTGAGCAGCCTTTTGAACCTTTGTGATTAATGTGCTGCAGGTAGATCTACAATGTCATTAGGGATGGATTTACAAGAATTTGACACACTGACACTGAAGGAATGGTGATACACTTCCAATTTAGGATGGTGAGTGACTTGGAGAGGAGTTTGCAGGATGGTAGTCTTCCCTTGTATCTGCTATAGTTTCTTCACATGTCCTGCTACTGTTTTTCCTGACACCATCAGCTCTTCTCTCATTTGGTATGTCCCACCACATAAGCCACCCCTGCTTGTCTTTCTCCTGTCTTTTCTCTTTCCCTAGGGGCCCCTATATTTGGGCACTCTTATGCCTGCAGCCTTTGCCAATTCTGAAAGGGGCATTCATTTTGTTTCCTTGTCTTGGGAAGCTGCTCAACCTGCTCAGTATTTTAAGCATTTTTTGTTTTTTCAATTTCAGATTGCCAGCATTCGCAGCATTTTACCTATGTTAAATGATGAATTTGGTTTGATCGATTTATTTATTTGCGGTCGTCTGTACTTTTCACATGCATTCGTTATAAATGCAGTGAAAAGCGTTATATAAAGTTGCCACTATCCAGCGCCATCTTAAAAAGACAGAAAATGAACCAAGATAGACTTCAGGTAAAAAATAAATGAAATAAGTTTGATATTACAGTCCTTTTTAATGCCTTAGCTATGGGCCTGGATCAGGGCTCAGCCACGGCAATGTTGGTCCAACACCAGCACAAAGTAATTGGCCAACCTTAAGTCCTCTGACCACACCACCAAAACTGGACAGTGTCAACGTTCTTCAGTGCCATCATAGGCCTTCACTCAGCAATGAGGCTACCCGGTCCCAAACGTGACGCTACACCCACAATGCCGAAGCAGCTGTTGCTGACCCTGCCATGGCTCACATTGGGCACTTGGCCCAAGCTTGGCCCTCCCCCTGCCAGTGCTGGGAACACACTCTTGTCCCCAACGCACTGGATGTCCTGCTGCCACCAATGCCGTTCAAGCTCTCGAAAAGAAGGTAAGCCAAAAAAAAAGGAAACAGGAAAAGAAAAAAAAAGGGAAAAGCAGATGGAGCAGATAAGCCCCAGGCTCCTGGGCTTAGGATCGGAGACAAATGAAGTTGTTGGATTTACTAGAGTAGGAAGAGAAGTTGTGGAAGGATTTAAATGCCAAATGCATTTAAATACATTTAAATTTGAAATTTTGGACAATCAGAAACTGATGTAAACTGTTGAAGATGAGTGCAATGGTACTTAGGACTCCATGGACAACAATGCTTCAGAAGTGAAATAAAAATTCTAATAGTCTGATCCAATTGTTTATGCATATACTTGAGCTAAAATTGGAATCTTATTTTCTTTAAGTTTTCTTTCATTTTACATGTTATTTATGCATCTGCTTTATTTCTCTACGCAATAACTCCTCACACGAGTGAAGTGAAAGCATCAATTGGCAACCATTACCTTGGAAATTTTATCAATCTTCACAGTCACTAGATTTTCCAACATATAGCAACCAAGCAATTCCCCATCCCACCTACCCACCCCTTCCTAATACAAGGTTGCTTAACTCATTATTAATGATATTATTATCAACTCAAGAGAGACCACAGATCAATCCTGGCATTTTCCTGTTCCATGAGACCCAGCTGTGGTTTCAATATTTAATTGAATGCATTAAATGCAACAAATGAATAAATGTGTAGTTAAAACAGATTATCTTTCAGTTGTTATATAAAAGCATACAATACAGTAGCAAGCCATTGGGTCCATTGTACTTGTGCTGATTCTATCCATGAGTCCTTTTTACCCACAATGCTTTTCCTTTCAAGTACAAACCTACTTGTCTTTCACAACAAGGTTTGCTCACCCAATTATACAGAACAAAGCAGTTCCCTTTAAGATTTACACCTCAAAGATCTCGTTTTTGTGCTGTTTAAAAGATTACATAGACAAGACTTGTGTTTGCTTTGTCCTCGACTAGGGTCTGTAACTTTTCAAACTAGTGGGAACTGAGACATGTTTTTACAAATCCAATGGGTGACAAGCCATTCAGAGACTGCTCCCCAGCAGAGGATCCTATCTCAGGTCTATTACAAGTAAAAATGTAATCCTTTCTTTTGTTCATGTTGATGGTTTTGATCAATAATGTAGTGATTAATTTCCACTTCATATGCTGAAATATCTTAACTTTGAAAAAAGAACGAATTATTATAGAAAGCTTTATATTGTTGTACTTTCATGCTGAACTGAATTCATCTCATTTGACCTGAAAACACAATGAAAAATCATTTATCAAGTGTCTTTTTTTAAACATGTTCATATTCTCATTAAAAAAAAACTATATGTAAGGCATTTTAATGAACAGCAGTGCAACAGATCCAAACATTGCATCCCAGGAGTTTTTGGCCTTTTGATTGCTATGATTGATGCAGGATGTCATTCTACACAGATACGTACATGCCCTTTCCTCTTGGAGCTGTAAGCTCTTAAACTGAAAGGATAAATTTAAGCTTGCAGATGAGAGAGAAATGAGATAAAGGAAAATTAGGCATGCATTATATTTGGGCTAACATAGCTTATGCCACAAATGCTCAACCATGGTTGAGTGAGGACCCATTTATCACCACGCTCATGTTCCCATTAATTGTGGCGCTTGTCCAATCACATGGCATCGTGCTGTGTAAAGGATTATATCTTAAGCATGTATATACAAAGCTATGTTGATAATGATGCCTTGATCATATATTGGCAGGGAGACTGTAAAGAGAGAAGCAACGGGTTAGACCTCAAACTTACTGACAATGGATAGAATCTTTCTAAATACTTGACAATATGGGCATTGACAAGGAAATTAGGAAAGTCACAAGATGGCCACGAAGGGCCTTCTCAATATCAAGAGCAAAAAGCCCCATTTCCAATCAAGTGTTGAACAACTAGGTGAGATTCTCACTAGACTGCAGTGTGAAATATATTTGCATGCATGTCCATACATTAATGTATCACTATTATGTAATCTGACCTCATTTATTTGTAGTTTCCCATTCTCCCACCTGTCAGATAGAAACTAGATGGTGACGACTCCTGATATGAAAGGGAGAGTGGGTACTTAGTGATTCCTTTTGACGCTCGTTTATCCGGCCCTGCATTTTGGACACCAGGCACTAACATTTTAGGCCTCGCTGCATGGCCAGCAACTCTCTGCACCTTGGTCCACAGAAGTTAGTTTCTGTCATGTACCAGCTTCATTGAGTGAGCTAACATGCTGCACAGACTGAGGATGTCCTGCAACACTATCATGAACTATGTTAGCTGCTGGAGTGGGATCTGTGACACGAAGAAGCAATTAGCTATCCTGTTCTTGAGGCTGTCAAAGTGACAGCAGTACTGAACTTGTAGGCAATTGGCTGCTTCCAAGAAATTGGAATCCTCAACCCACAAATGTATCAAGGCTGTTACTGACACCAGTTTTGCCAGATTACACCACTTCATCTCAATGTCCTGTGATGAAATCAGAGCTGCAGTCCGGAGAGTATGCTTTGGCAACATTAATAGTTTCACCAAGGAACAGACTATACTTATAATGTTCTGAGAGCACCTTATAAAATGCAACTGACCTCATCAATAGAAAAGGCTTCTATTCCATCAATGTACAAGTCATCTATGATCATTGGTATCACATGTTAGAAGTTTGCATGATGAATATGGGAGCAGCTATGATGTGTATATCCTTGAAAACTTGCATCCTCGTTTATTTCAAGTTCCAGATGCCTTGCAAGGATGGTTACTGGGATATAAGATATCAGCGATATGGCCATTGCTGGTGACTGTTATCAACATCCTGCCTGAGGCCTGGTGTCGATACATTACGACCTATTCTTCCACCACAGACAGGGGGAGCAGATGATAGGCCTGCTGAAGATGGATTCCAGTGCTCCAATACATCTGTTGGACCTTACAACACACACTGGACAGAATGTGCACATTAATTCTAGCACCTTTTGCTCTGCCCAGCTGGAGCAGCAATGATAGGATGTGATGAACATTGAACATTCGAAAGGCTAAGATTTCTGTTTCTAAGGGAGGTTGGTAGTGGGGAAGAAACTGCAGAGAAAGAGAAGTAGAATGTAACAAATTGGGTAACTTTTTCAATGAATACATGCACTTAAGTCAATAGGGTCTCCTTTACTTTTGACTTCCTATGGTTATGAATAGTGATGATATCAAAAAATCATTTATTCTTTGAAAATGGTTGAGTATTCTTGCCTATATCCCAAACTTTGTTGATCACCGATTATTCATACATATTTGCATCTTCCAGTGTTGTTATCAGATTGTTGAATGATCATGTCAGACCTCATCTCAGATAACATTTCAAATCTCCCTCTCTCTCATTTGCTTCAGCCTTAAACAAAGTGATTTTTGGCTTTTGTCAAGTGACACAACATAAAACTGTGCATAATTCACCACAAATTGATATTAATGCATGTTTTCACATCAGATTCAATAGAAAACAAAATGATGAGTTTGCCAATCTGTATGTCCACAATAAGATGTTTCCATGATTGAGAAACCAGAAGTGGGAAGTGATAGATGAAATTGACTTTCCCATGAGGGAGGTAAGAGATGATGGCAAGGCTGCATTTCTTTCATTACATGCCTACACAAAACAGTTTTTTGAACAGCTGCTATCTTTGTGCTAATGGTGGTCCCACCTTGGCATGAAATAAGACAGTAGACAATAGGTGCAGTAGTAGGCCATTTGGTCCTTCGAGCCAGCACCACCATTCATTATGATCATGGCTGATCATCCACAATCAGTATCCTGTTCCTGCCTTATCCCCATAAGAAGTTACGGGGCATTGGTCCAGCAAGGATGAAGCTAGAACAATGGACAACGAATTCACTAAGATGGTGTAAAACTGAAGAGGCACTATGCACTATGATGGGATTGCCCAGTGAGGGAAATGCCAGAACATAAATTACAGATTATGGATGAATACAGTTCTACTTTTATTGATAGCCCTCAATGTTTCACAAATGCCCAGTTTTAAGCTGCTTGCTCTGTTCTGAATCTATTCCATTCAGCACAGTGATAGTACCATGTAACGTAACAGAGTACATCTTCAGTGTGATAATGGGACTTTACTTTCACAAGGATTAACGAGATGTCACTCTGGCCAATATTATTATGCATTGATACACTGGCAACGGCTAAATTAATGAGAACAAGTGACAAGCAGGTTTTTCCCTTGTTACTGGGGCGTTCACCAGCTGTAGCTTGCCCAATTTAGCTGATAGATCCTACATGATTGGGCTAGCTGAGTGAGCGTATTGTCGAGCTCTAAGTGATGGGTTTTTTGATTCATTCGCCCAGAGTAATTTCAATGCCCTTACTACCCTTAACATCTCTGACAAAATAATTTTTAAGATAAAGGAATGTTGAGTCATCATTTGAGAAAAAAAGTACATGCTACTCAGCAGGCTTTCTTATCTATGTATTAGCTGTAATAAGAATTTATGGGATTGGAGTCATTGATGAGAACCTCCAGAGACCCTTCCTCCCAACTGTATAGCACAGTGTCAGCAGTTTCATTAGGTCTCATTAAATCCCTACAGTGGGAAAACAGGACCTTTGGCCCAAGAAGTCCACGCCAACCCTCTGAACAGCCTCCCACTCAGACCCATCTCCCTACCTCTTCCCCCTAACTCCGCATTTCCCATGGCCAACACCTAATCTACATGTATCTGAACACTATGGGCAATTTATCGTGGCCAATCCACCTAACCTGCACATCACCATGCTGTGGGAGGAACTTCGGAGTACCAAGCAGAAATCCACGCAGACATGGTGAGAACATAAACTCCACACAGACAGTGGCCTGAGGCCGGAAGCAAAGCTGGGTCCTGGCTCTGTGAGGCAGCAGTGCTAACCGCTGAGCCACTGTGCTGCCTGTGGTCTGTTCTGCCAATGGGACAGGACGCATCCAGGGATGAAAAGAGAGGATTCTGGGACTTTGGTTGTGAGATACGGTTCAGTAAGTACAGCTATGACAGGCTGTGACTTGACTAGAGTCATAGTATCATACAAATCTTTTGGCCCAACTTGTCCATGCTGACCAGGTTTCTCAAAATGAACTAGTCCCATTTGGCTGCATTTGACCCACATCCCTCTCGACCTTTCCTAGCCATGTACCTGCTCAAATGTCTTTTAAATGTAATTGTACCCATCTCTACCACCTCTTGCAGCAGCCCCCTCCATCATAGAACCAGACTCATAGCCCATCCACTCAGTGTTGTCACAACTAATTCTGTCCCATTTGCAAATTTACGCATTCCAGCATGATGGAAGGTGACAGTGAGCACTCATTGACCAGTGTTCCATCTTCCACCTTAACATGAAACAAAAACAGAAGTTGCTGGTAAAGCTAAGCAGGTCTGGCAGCATCTGTGAAGAAAAGAATTAGAGTTAACATTTCAGGTCCGGTGACCCTTCCACAGAACTGGATCTGAAACGTTAATTCTGATTTTTTTCTTCACAAATGCTACCAGACCTGCTGAGCTTTTCTGACAACTTCTGCTTTTGTTCCAAATTTATAGCATCTGCAGCCCTTTCGGTTTTTTACATTAACATGTTGGTGAGGCCGCAAACATCTTGATAGACCATCCCATCAACTCTTCCCATCAGACTTCATGATTTGAGATAATGGGAACTGCAGATGCTGTAGAATCCAAGATAACAAAGTGTGAAGCTGGATGAACACAGCAGGTCAAGCAGCATCTCAGGAGCACAAAAGCTGCTCCTGAGATGCGGCTTGGCCTGCTGTGTTCATCCAGCTTCACACTTTGTTATCTCAGAGTTCATTATTCCCCAGGTCCTTGCACAACCCATCTACTTGAATCTGCATCTGAACAACTTAAGCCCCCTCCCCTTCAGCCCCTGACATATGGATGACCATGCAAGGTGTAATATACACTGACCCTGTCTTTGAAGCCAGAGTGCTCCTGACCATCGATGAACTCATCTTTCCATATGAACCCTTTCCTATTCATACTTTACTGTATTCCAGCCCCCTTATAAATACTGTTTGTTCACGCCTTCACTTTGACCATCTCCCTTTGCTCCCAATCTGCATGCCCAATCCCCAGGAATATGTTCTCTGGCTTTCTACCACAGACTCCTTAGTCACATTGCACCTCCTTATCGCTTAGTTCCTAGGAACTGATCCAAAAGTCTGCCTCCAGCGCTTCCCTTTGACTGACTTTAAAGGACAGCCCGAGATGAAAAGTACCCAGATCCCTGGCTGGTGCCTATATATCTTGCCAACTGTGTCAGTCTTTGTCCTGGACTGGATCCTATGGAGTCACAGGGCTGTAACCCACTCCCTGAACTGCACAGGCATGGACCTCCTGACTGAGAACAGCCAGAGAAGACACCTAATTGTGGCCGGTCTATTGAAGTGATATCAAAGGGTGCCCTTGACTTAACTGCGCCAAGATCACGCAACTGCTGGGTATATCCATGGACTTTAGTGAGGACTATTCCCCTAAATCATTGAGGCTGCTTTTGTGTTGCACGCTCAGTGCATTTTCCACATAAGCTGCTAGCATATGGTAAAATAGGGAGAGTCAGCACAACTTCATCCTGGGAGATCATGCCTGACAAATCTTGAATCTAGAATTCTTTGAAGAGAAAATGAGCAAGTTAGACAAAGGAGAGCCTGTGGCCGTAATTTTTTTGGATTTCTAGAAGGCCTAATGCAAGATGCCAAACAGAGACTAATAAGTAAGATAAAAGCCCATGGTGTTTAGGGTAAGGTACCAGCATGGAAAGAGGATTGGCTGCCTGACAGAAAGCAGACACTTCCTAGGGATTCATGGTCATTTTTCAGGCTGGCAGGTAGTGACACGTTATACATCAATGATCTGGATGAAGGAGCTGAGGGCATTATTGCTAAATTTGCAAGTGACACAAAGATAGGTGGATGGTCAGGTAGAAGTAGGGAGACAGCAGAAGGACTTGGACAGGCTAGGAGAGTGGGCAAAGAAGTGGCAGCTGAAATACAATCTGGGAAAGTGTGAGGTCATGCAATTTGGTAGGAAGAAGAGAGGTTTGGCTATTTTCTAAATGATGAGTTTAGGAATCTGAAGGGACTTAGAAGTCCTGGTTCAAGATTCTCTAAAGGTTAACATGCAGGTTCACTTGGCAGTTAGAAAGGCAAAGCGATGTTAGCATTCATTTTGAGAGGGCTTTCATACAATAGCAAAGATGTCTTTCTAAGGCTGCATCAGGCTTTAGTCAGACTGCATTTGGAATATTGTGAACAGTTTTGGGCCCTGTATCGAAGGAAGAATGTCCTGATGTTGGAGGCAGTCCAGAGGAGGTTTACAAGAATGATCATGGGAATGAAGAATTTGTCATATGAGGAACATTTGAGGGCTTCGGGTCTGTATTCGATGGAGATTAGAAGGATAGGGTCGGGGGGCTGTGAAACCTGATTGAAACTGACTAAATACTGAATAGAGTGGATGTAGACTTGTTTCCACCAATAGGAGAGGCTAGAGTCCAAGGGCACAGCCTCAGACTTGATGGAGAGCCTTTTAGAACTGAGATGAAGAGGAATTTCTTCAGCCAGAGGGTGGTGAATTTGTGGAACTCATTGCTGCGGAAGGGTGTGGAGGCTAAGTCATTGATAGTATTTAAAGGCAGGGATAACAGGTTTTTGGTTGGTAAAGAGGTTCAAAGGGTATAGGGAGAGGACAAAAAATGAAGTTGTGAAATATATCAGCCACGATTGAATGGTAGAACCAACTCGACGGGCTGAATAGCCTAATGCAGAATTATCCTATAACATACAATCATGTGGTCTTATGGTGTAAAAGTGACATAACACATAGCCACAGTACACTCCCTGAACTGAGGGCTGCTGACTGAAAAAGGTGAGCTGCCTTTTTGTGTGACTGCATGGACAGTATGGTATGCTATGAGCATGCAGATTGGCATTAAGTGAGTGAGCATTAACAGAGCAGCCCTGAGATGTAGTTTCATTCAATCTGTGAGCCAGGTACATGTCCTCACATGCAAAGTGTCCTTGCAGCAGCCTTTCAATGCTGGTTACCAGTGTGGTCTGCAAACAGATCTATGCTTCCTAAGATCCTGCAAATAGATTGGAGAGGTGTGATGAGGATCATGAGGGGTTGGCAAATGTTAGATGCCAATGCTCTTGGACAGGGGTTGCATGTGGCTGGTGCCACTGGATCATGCCCTGGGATACTGTTTGGCGCTGAGCATAAGCGGCAAGTTGGAGTTTCCACTCTGACTTCCATGTTGGGGATTCTCAATGTCTAATTGTTTTGGTGCATTTGAAAGCCACAAAGCTAAGCATTAATAAAATGAGTTGTGCTGTTAGTAAGCTGTTTGACAAAGTCTCATTCCCCTTTATTGACAACTTGCTAGTAGCTAGTGAGAAACCCACATCAGCAGGTGCATAAACGATGTAACAAGCTGCTTGTGACATTGAAAAAGGCCTCACTGGCCTTCTTATGTGATTGTTGCTTGGATCACACCATAACCCTGTCATCAAGGCCAGTATACGACTTGAAGTTGCAAATATGTTAAATGAAAACTTAACAATCATTTTCACTGAAGAGAAAATACCAGTCATCCAAGAAAACCTAAAAGTAAGTCAAGAGGGAGGAACTTGCTGGATTTTATCTAAATTCTAGAATGATAGTGATGCAGAATAATAGGATTTAAGACGGGCAAATCCCTGGGGCCAGATGATTTCCACCCCAGCACATTAAAAGCAATACGGGAACAAAATAAGGTAATCTAACATCTTCTATATTGAACAATTGCACCTGTCCATTATAAAATTGCAACATTATTCTATTGCTTAAAGAAAGCAGAGCTGGAGAAACTAAGGAATTATAGACCTGCCAGTTTAACATCAGCTATAAAAACATTGAGGGTGAACTAATCAAACTGAATAAAATGCTGAACGAGTTTGTTAAAGAAGATACGGTGAGACTAATCCCTCTGGTGGGTGGATCACGACCAGGGTTAAGTAAGAGCTAAGCCTGTTAGAAGTGATGTCAGGAAGACTTCTCACACAAAGCATAGCAGAAATCTGGATGAAACTTGCTCCCCCAAAAGACTGCAAATGTTGAGTCAATTAAAATTTTCAGCTCAGCAATTTGATAGATCTTAGTTACATAAGTGTCTAAAGGGATTAACCACATTTAAATGGAATTGGAGTGTTCGGCAAATATGATCTAGTAGAATAATAGAACAAGATTGGGGGATTGATGAACTAATGCTGTGTCTATGTTCCTGGTGGGAAGTGACTTCACAGGAATTCTTATTGGGCACAAAGCTTATGATTTTCCACCCACTGAAATAAGTGATTCAAAAATTATAGGCTAGATCCTCTAATGAACTGATATGCAATGCTGAGCACCACCAACTGCATTGGAGTCTTTTAAAATTTAATATTTTAAAAATTAATTGCATTACCCAACCAATTTAAAGCTGTGAAAATATGGAAAACAGTATCACGTTTGCAAGCCCGCCAAATATGATAAAATGTTTTAAGTTGCACCAATGTGTTTGGAGAATGTAACTTATATCTATTGAAATGCCTGGTACTCAGCATTAGATGAACTAAACAATTATTGTTTATATATTTAGGTGAGCATTGTGCTTGTTTCACTGGATTAGTAATCCACGAGCCCTGCTTAATTCTGTGGTCACAGGTCCATGCCTTCACCCTGGCAGTAATCAATAAATCTGGAACTGTATGTTAGTGTCAGCAATGGCAACCAACAATTAATACTAATTGTCACAAAAAACAATTAGTGATGACATCCCTAGTCTGTCTAACACATTAATGATTATCCATACCAATGTAATTGACTCTTAACAGCCCTCTAAAATAACCCAGAAAACTACTCAGTTTATGGGCAATGATTGGCCTTGCCACTTATGCCCACATTCCAAGAAGGAATAAAGAAAAACAATTGGCATTTAAAAATCACAACGAGCTATTGCAATAGTGTCAGCTAATACAGAATTGGTTATGACAAGGTGTGGAGCTGGATGAACACAACAGGCCAAGCAGCATCTTAGGAGCATGAAAGCTGACGTTTCAGGCCTAGACCCTTCATCATCCTGCTCCTAAGATGCTGCTTGGCCTGTTGCGTTCATCCAGCTGCACACCTTGTTATCTCAGATTCTCCAGCATCTGCAGTTCTTATTATCTCTGACAGAACTGGTTATGGAGGCTACAGAGTTATTGAGAGTCATGACTTCATATGATCTCTTACCCTAGAAGATGATTCGGACTCACCTTCCTGTGCTGGGAAGAGCTGTAAAGCACAGTGTTTTCAAAATCTGGAGGCTGTCCCACAGGACAAATGGCAAGCTATACATTTTAATCTGCGTAGTCAAAGACATAGTGATGTGAAAAGATAAAGATCACAGTATTGTATGTTACGGCTATGACACACAAGGTCAACACCCCAACTAGCAGTATCAGAATGTTTTTTTTTTACAGAGAATGTTCAGCTTAACAATGTGTGAAATTCATGTCTGCACACAGTCATTCAGTAAACAATGTATTTTCACCAGAAATTGCTTATGACCCATGAAATGGTGTCTCAATATTTTATGCAGTGTACTGGTGGAAAGATTGCTAAAATGACTACTTACTCTTATTTGTGATGGATTGACTTTGAAGCATTTATTCTTTGGCAAATATCTAATACTTAAAGTCAGACGTTCAATATAGTAATAAATAAATTTCCTATACATCTGATAATATACAAGTCATAAAAGAAATAGATCTAAGATAAAGACATTCAAACATTCTGATTCTTTGGATTGGGTAATTAGTTGAAATTGTTAACGCAATGTCAGTAATACTAAATTCAGATACTGAACATAAAAGTAATGAAAAAAAGTTAAAAGTCATTAGTCCTAATTTTAACCCCTAACCCTTATGACTGGGAGGATAGAGGAAACACTCAGGAAATCAAATCCAATCCAACTCTATTTTCACCAGTTTAAAACTTAAACGTAAATCAAGCCATCAACAAGGTCCCTGTAATAGACAGCTGGGGGCCTGGTTAACATTCAAAAGTCCCAACCTGTTGGTATCAGCATTACATTGACCTATCTTTTACTGGGCTCGAGTGGAGGTTTGGTATGCGACACATTCAGCAGTAGACTGGAGGAGGGAAGTGTTGACTAGGCTTATAAAGGAAAGTGATGAATATTAGTCACTTTCCACAAAGCCTTTAGAAGCAGAGGACGATGAGGGATGTCCCAGGCTTTCAATGGAAACCTCCAGCCTCTATCCCAGATAGAGTACTAATGGCCTTTATGTATGATAGTTGGTCACATTAATTCCAACCCCAGCCCCAAAACCATTGATCCTGTTGCTCAGATTTTGGACTTGCTGTCCTTATTCTCTCCCTGCCTTTCTCCGGTAGCCTTTGATCAGCTTTCATCCAAACTGATGACTTAAGAGCCCCTGTTCCTGCCTTCTGCATCATCTTCCTTCTACCACATCCTCCCGTAGCCACTGAGTTGTCAGTTTGGCTGGTACTGATTGAGAATCTGCATTATTTTACTTAAACAGATTTCCTGGGCCCTCCTCTCCAACTTCAGCTTTCTCGTCAATGATGGTCCCTCCAACATAAGGTCAGAAGTGAGATGTTTACATTATTACACAATGCTTGGCAACATTCACTCTCCTCAGACACTGAAGTGGTCCATGTCCACATATAACAAGGCCTGGAAAATATCCAGAAATGGGATGATAAATGGCAAGTAACATTTACACCACACAACAGCAATGGCCATTTCTAACAAGAGAGAACTTGAGTAGGTGCCAGAGACTTGGTGTTTTTTCCTCAATCACCTAAGGACTAGGGTGGCACAGTGGCTCGGTGCTTAGTACTGCTGTCTCACAGCGCCAGGAACCCGGATTCAATTCCATCCTCAGGCAATTGTCTGTGTGGAGTTTGCACATTCTCCTTCTGTCTGCGTAGGTTTCCTCCTGGTAATCCAGTTTCCTCCAACAGTCCAAAGATGTGCAGGGTAGGTGGATTGGTCATGCTAAATTGCACATAGTGCTCAAGGATTTTTAAGTTAGGTGGTTTAGACATGAGGTAAATGCAGGGGTAAGGAAATGAGTCTGGGTGAGATGCTGTTCAAAGGGCTGTGTGGACCTGATGGGCCAAATGGCCTGTTTCCACACTATACGGATACTGTGGTATTCTGTGGACATGTGTTTACCAGTTTTTGCTTTAGAATCCAACGCAGGTAGAGTACCCAATGAGGTAAAAGTCTCTGAGTTGGTGAAGGGTGCAAGAGAAAGCCTTGCTAATGCATTTGCTAAAGGTTGAATGGCTTTCTTCTCAGAGGTGGATGTTAAACTGAGTGTGGATGATGTCAGCCTCCTTTACAATTTAGGTTGTTAATTTCACTCGTGCCTGCAAACCAGAAGAGAGGAAAGTAGTCATGAAAAAGGGCTAAAACATTGTTCAGGGCAAGAATAAGTTCACTCTAGCATCAATGGGGATATTTGTTGCTCATGAAGGTTGTGGCATCCCCAAATGAATGATCACCATTCTGTGTTGTCAACTCCACCAATTGCCCTGATATGGAATTAAGAAACTAATATCCACTACACTGCCTGTAGCCTTGGCCCTCTCAGCCCTGCTATGAGAGACATTTTTATTCCTGCAATGAGACAGGAGTGATTAAGTACGATAGAATTGAATGAGAAGGATGTCCACGGCGATGCAGCAGAGAAATGATGAGTAGGAAGCACAGAGGGAAGGAAAGTTTAGTAGTTTTGGAGGATAAAGTGGTTGAGAACTATGGTGTAGACATGATGCAGCATTACTGCGGGAGCAGCACATGAGCCTTGGTAAGAGGTGTGTGGAATAACAGAGTTAGAAAGAGTACTTGAGCACCTGTGAATGTAAGGTAGCAGAGAGAAAATGGTCGTACTACCATTGCAAAGTGCAGAAGAGCATTAACAACAAAAACAGGAGTTACTGGAAAAGTTGAACAGGCCTGGCAGCATCTGTGAAGAAAAAAAAAAATTGGAGTTAATGATTCAGGTCTGGTGACCCTTCCTCTGAACTCGGAAGATCATTGAGCTTGTTTTAGCCTGGGACACAGCACTAATGAGGGTCGCTATCTGTTTTTGAATTGTCTGCATCTGGTGAGGTGGCCTCCATTGGTGGGCTAAAGAATACAGTATTGCTTTTCTTTCAATCACACCCACCAGGATCTCCAGGTCCCTGTTGGAGAGATGGGATCCCAACTTCCCTTTCTGAGCCACTAGCTAAATTCCAACAAAGTAGGACCACTCTGCAAGGGATAATTCTTGGTTCACGACCTATGAAGAGCTGCAGAACAGGGATTTTGTCCTGTTAGTAGCAAGCACTTCTGCTTCTCTTTACATGAGCCTTATGCTGTAGAAATCAGTTGCATAATTAATGAGTTGAAGAGTACGCAATTGCATGTGAAAAGTTAACATGAGGCGTGGTGGGCCACCCTGGCTTTTCCTGAAACCCATAGATCGTCAAAAAAAATGGATTAATTCAGGTCATAGTTTATGACCTTTACTTTAACACAAAGCATACTCACGTACATAGATTTCATCTAAGGACAGTTCTGAGGAAGGATCACTGGACCCAAAATGGTAACTCTGATTTCTTTACACAGATGCTGCCAGACCCAGTGAGGTTTTCCAGCAATTTCTGTCTTCATTATAGATTTCATCTCATTGGTGCGTAAATTACATAAATTACTATTTGTTTCATGAATTTACTTATTGGGAATAAAAATAAACAACAAATGAAAATGACATGGCATAAAGCCAGACGAGCACAGCAGGTCAAGCAGCATCATAGGAGCAGGAAGGCTGATGTCTCGGGCCTAGACCTGAAACGTCAGCCTTCCTGCTTGGCCTGCTGTGTTCATCCAGCTCCACACCTTGTTATCTCGGATTCTCCAGCACCTGCAGTTCCTACAGCCTCTGAATGAAAGTGACACACTGGTTTAACATACCTTTTGAAAAGCCAATTCTTTCATATTTCTATTTGAACATCTCAGGATCCTTAACATATGTTGCATTAGATTAAATAAAACACTCTAAAGGAATTATTTTGTTAAATGTTATTTGCTGATAATGACTATCTTTGAACATTTGCTCAATACATTTGCCTGATACCAGTAATGATATGTTTGTTTTCTTAGGAGAACTCTTTCTTTCCTTTTTTTTAAATGACAGAAGATCGCCAGTTATTATATGAACCATCAAGTAAGGAAAGACAGTTATTTAGAAGCCACTTTGTGATGGAGGAAATAGTTGAGAAAATGCTGCCATAATGGAATCAGTAAAGGTCATCCTGAAGAACATGACATACTGAGAATCAGTTAAAAACAAAAATCTGGGCACTGAGAAAGAATCATCCTATTAGTATACAGGTTAAAGTGCTTATGGTAGCACTGTGGAGTACTGAAGCAAGAAAAGGGAAATTTTTTCACAGCAAATCGCTTCTTGTGATTTCTATGACCTTGATAGTTAAATCTCTCTGTGATAAACACTCTGTAGATTACTCAAATGGCAATTTATGACACAATACACCAGAATGTTCAGTGGAGGACGTGGTTTAACTGGCTCAATGGTACCAATTAAACGTACTTCCACACCATTACAGATGCCAATTGTGTCATTTGGCTATTTACATTTGTCTAGAGACCGTTTCAGAAAAGGGTAATTAATTTTTGATGGTTTCATACATGATTAAACATTATGCGGTTATAAATGGCATCTGTTTTTTTACAGTTCAGATTGCCTTCTGTAAAAATCACTTGTTTTTATTCATTCATTAATGGGATATGGGTGTCACTGGCCAGGCCAGAATTAATAGACTATCCCTAATTGCTCAGAGGAGAGTTAAGCTTCAACTACTCATTGCTGTGGGTCTGGAGGCTCATATACGCCAAAACAGTTAAGGATGGGAGTTTTCATTCCCTAAAGGGCATGAGTGAACCAGTTGGGTTTTACCCCACAAATCAACAATGGATTCATGGTCATCATTAGACCCTTAATTCCAGAGTTTTTTTTTATTGAATTCAAATGTCACCATCTGCTGTGGTGGGATTCAAACCCAGTGCTCCAGAACGTCACCTAGGTCTTTGTATTAACAGGCCAGTGATAATACAATTAGGCATCGCCTCCCCTTGTCTATTATTTTTCATAACATATAGATAATCCTAACTCTTGGTCCTTCCACCAGTTTGGAACCATGCCAAAGGAATCAATAACCAAGATTTGCCTGTCAAGTGGGAATCTGATCATATAAACACAATGTATGCTTAACATTTCAGATTGAAGGCAATTAAAATACTTGAAGAGTTCTGAACTGCAGTACAACTAAATCATTTCTTTATTGTATAAAGATAGATTTTACCAAAAACAAACAAATAACTGTAGGAAAACTCTGAACATATTTTTGGAAGAGAGTCAAAATAACGATTGTTTGGGCATTAAGAAGAATTAAATATTTTCTTAAAAATTGCCATATTCTATACATGCTTAATATTTTACAATTGCAATTAGATCTAATTAATTCAAATAGGGATTTGAGAAATAATTGTTCTAAAATCCTTCTATTTCTCTTGTGGTTTGCTTTCACAGATCTTTGGACTCCAAGCTGCTTGTGAACTCTACACCAGCATTACTACCATATATCATGCTTCAAGTCATTGATAATAGATGCTCCCATTTCATCATTGTGATTTTGCATTAGTGTTGTAGATAAACAAAATAACCAAATGACTTCATTAGGTTGAATGGTCTATTACAATCATTGTTTTAAAAGTTGAATCAGCACAGTGTAAAATCAAAGGATCATATAGTACGCTAGAGGTCCTTTGACCTGTTGAATCTGTACTGCCTAAAAATACAGTAGGACCTTTACTGGTCCCATACTACTGCAATTGGACAATAGGTAGCACTTTATTATAGAAGAATGGCTTTTCTAAAGAGAATAGACAAAGGAAGGGGTTAAGTCAATGCAAAAATGTAAAATGTCCCAAGTCTCCAACTGAGTATAGGTTAAAAACCCTAGGGAACAGTCTTGGGGAGGCACTGCAACTTATTTGCTTGAACACAATCTGCTTTAATAATTCCAGCTCTCTGCAATCAAACTCCTTGTCTGTGTCTTCATAAATACAATAAACAATTTTATAACAGTGCCTTGAAACTTACAATTTTACCTTTAAACCAACTCTTACTGGCAAGTAAAGAACCAGCAATAAATAACTTCAGGATTGCAGGACTGTTTTACACAGCAAAGAATCTGATGTCCAATTTAACCTTGATAGAACAGCATCATTATTTCTTCCCTTAGGACGTGCCTGTAAGGAAATGGGGTGATGGGCATTGAATCTATTATTACAGCTGGTTCAGTTCGCCTGCGAATGCACTTGTACTAACATAATGCAACCATGACGCTGTGATCCAAATTCTGGTTTTTAAAAAAAACAAACTACAAATGCATCCAAAAATCTTGATGTGAAATGTGATACTTTGCAAATATAAGCTATTCACTTACAGTAAATGGTCTCCTGTTAGACTATACGTAGAAGCCTATTAGTACAGAATATAAAGAAGTGCTGAAGTCAGCATTCAGCATATTCTATGAGTGTATTGATTTTTTTCAGCCAATTGGATTAGTTGTCCATTGATCACTTGTGGAAAAAAAGGAAATAAATGCTGAATACTAACTTGATGTCCTGACAGTGTAATGGAATAATAATCTAAATATATTATACGCCAATCAACAATCTTGCATTTTTTAAAAACAAAAATTGAAAATATATTTTAGTTACTTCTCGTTCCTTTTCCCCCTCTGCTACCATACAACACCTTGGCTTTGTGTAACATCTCACCATTTTCTCAAATCACCAAAATGGACACCCTTGTTGTCATTAGCAAATTATGCCAAAATTAGCTGAGCATTTTATTAGCATTTAGAGGAAGCTATGACCTAATGGAAAACAAAACAAAAATCTGTATAAACAGTATAAGCTGAGAAAGTGTAGAACTTAAGTCACTCTTTACATGTGATAACTAAAGTTTGAAGACATTAAGCAAAGCATGTTCAAACAAATGGGCTTTTTTCAGCTTTTAGTGTAGTTTAATTTGATGCCATTAAAATGTACACAAAGGTGCCAAAAAAATAGAGGGAAGCAGACATTGGCTCTAAGGATGAGAGAGAGCTGGCCACAGAGGTGCTTAGGGAGGGAATTCTGAATTTGAAGCCTGGGTGACAAATTGTGGGAGAAAGCAGGTAAGGATACACAAGAGATAATGGGAACTGCAGATGCTGGAGAATCCAAGACAACAAAGTGTGGAGCTGGATGAACACAGCAGGCCAAACAGCATCTCAGGAGCACAAAAGCTGATGTTTTGGGGCTAGACCCTTCCTCAGAGAGGGGGATGGGGAGAGGGTTCTGAAATAAATAGGGAGAGAGGGGGAGGCAGACAGAATATGGATAGAGGAGAAGATAGGTGGAGAGGAGAGTATAGGTGGGGAGGGGATAGGTCAGTCCGGGGAGGATGGACATGTCAAGGAGGCGGGATGAGGTTGGTAGGTGGGAAATGGAGGTGCGGCTTGAGGTGGGAGGAGGGGATAGGTGAGAGGAAGAACTGATTAGGGAGGCGGGGGCGAGCTGGGCTGGTTTGGTGATGCAGTGGGGGAGGAGGAGATTTTGAAGCTTGTGAAGTCCACATTGATACCATTGGGCTGCAGGGTTCCCAAGCGGAATATGAGTTGCTGTCCCTGCAACTTTTGGGTGGCATCATTGTGTTCATCCAGCTTCACACTTTGTTATCAAGGATACACAAGACATCAGTCATAATATCAGTATCCTAATAATTCAGTATGTATTGTTATCAAACTTGGCTGACATTGGGGTGGCATATTGGCTAAGTTAGCATTGCTGTCTCACATGGACCCACCAACATAGGAGTCACCCCACTTCAGGCACCATCTCTTCACCACTGGGCTCACTTCGTTGATGCCACTGAACCCACACTCACCCCACAACGACGAGACCCTGGCTCTACTTCCAGGCCAGGCGGCTGCTGGGCCACAAGTCCCACTTTGGCCGCAGACATTGCCTTGCTGGTACTGCCATCTTGAAGAGTCCACTGCTGCCAGCACCATCGTCTCCAATCGCTGGGAGGACATTCCCACTACTGCTGCCACCAGCCCCGATGCCAGGGGAACAATCCCACTGCCACAGGTCCCAAATGGCAGGAAAATACACTCACTGCTGCTGGCCTCCCATCACTGGGAGAAAGTCCTTGCTGCACCTCCTTCTATCGCCAGGAAGAGCCACACCTGCCACTCTGCATGTGGCTCTCTCGTGCTGCCATGCCATGCTGCCAACCAAACCTGCCGCAGAAAAGAAAAACAAGAGCCAAAGGAAAGGAAATAGAGTAAACGGAAAGAGCAGAAACAAAAGTAAAATGAGGAAGGAAAGCAGATGGGCACAGATGCGCCCCAGGCAAGAGTCAACATGCAGCCCTGTTACTTTGTCACCATCTCACACCCTGAAAAAAAAATTGCATCAACGTCTCCCAAAAATTAACTGGGGTTCTGGATTGTATAGTTCAGTGACATTACCACTATACCACTGCCTCCCTACCTTTGTGCTTTTTGCCTGACCCTTTTATCGATTTCACTCTCAACCTCTATGTCTTTAGTTCATTTTTTGTAGCTGATTGCAACAACTAAGATGATAAGCATAGTTGTCCTGTTCTTAGTGCAATTGCTCAGCCAGTACAATTGTTGTAATCAATTTAAAAAAGAACTTTGCTGTCAATCCTCATGTGAGACTCTATTTCAAGTGAAATGAAGAGGGTCATGTGACCAACTGAGCTATTTGCCTGACACATATTGATATTTCTTTATTGCTAGAGCCGATTATTATTAACTAAGCTGTTCAGATTGGTTGGAAATGGCAGGTGGGTCTTGAACCTGAACCTTCTGACCTAAAGGTAGAAACACTACTATTCTGGCTTCCTCTACATTGGGGAAACCAAGTGGAGGCTTGGGGACCACTTTGCAGAACACCGCCGCTCAGTTCACAAGAAACAACTGCACCTCCCAGTCACAAACCATTTCCACTCCCCCTCCCATTCTCTAGATGACATGTCCATCATGGGCCTCCTGCACTGCCACAATGATGCCACCCGAAGGTTGCAGGAACAGCAACTCATATTCCGCTTGGGAACCCTGCAGCCCAATGGTATCAATGTGGACTTCACCAGCTTCAAAATCTCCCCTTCCCCCACCGCATCCCAAAACCAGCCCAGTTCTCCCCTCCCCCCACTGCACCACACAACCAGCCCAGCTCTTCCCCTCCACCCACTGCATCCCAAAACCAGTCCAACCTGTCTCTGCCTCCCTAACCTGTTCTTCCTCTCACCCATCCCTTCCTCCCACCCCAAGCCGCACCTCCATCTCCTACCTACTAACCTCATCCCACCTCCTTGACCTGTCCGTCTTCCCTGGACTGACCTATCCCCTCCCTACCTATACTCTCCTCTCCACCTTCTTTTCTCTCCATCTTCGGTCCACCTCCCCCTCTCTCCCTATTTATTCCAGAACCCTCACCCCATCCCCCTCTCTGATGAAGGGTCTAGGCCCGAAACGTCAGCTTTTGTGCTTCTGAGATGCTGCTGGGCCTGCTGTGTTCATTCAGCCTCACATTTTATTATCTCCTATTCTGGAAAAGACTTCTTGCTAAAGCTTAGAGGTAGCCCAGATTGTTTTACCGGGAAGAAGAGCCAAGGTTTACACTTGGGGACAATTTCATTCTGTGTGCTAACTATGCATACACTGTGAATCTCCGAAAAACAGAAAATGTTGAGAATATCAGTCTTCAATCTGTTGTGCTTTAACATTTTAGTTTACTTCTCAGACAAGAGAGAGTTGATGCCTCTGGGTACTTATTCAACATTTCTGCCTGATCCAAGGCCAATGTAATTTATATCATCATAGACTATAGACAAGCAGTTAGTCTTCCAGGATCCAGATTAGGAAGAGTAGCGATAGGCAACAAGAATTACGTGCAAAGTGTCAGTGGGCACTTGTGGTGAGGTTCGAAATTCATGAGATTTAATACTAAGGCCAGAAGATTTCCCTATCTTTAGCCAGATAATGAAGTCTTCAGAAAAAAATGTCAAAGACCATTCTGGAATTAATATTTTTTCTCCATGAGAAAGGTAAAGATTAGAAGAAAAATCTCAGGAGATAATAAATAGTTTGACTGATTCCAGAAGAATTAAATTTATTAGTAAAGAACAGCGTAAAGTATGCTTGTGGAGCATATTTTTTATGGTAATGTTAAAAGTAAAATGGAAAATGTTCTCTTCTGTGGTGTAAAATGTATCTTGCCTACAAAACTAGTACTAAGCTTGGTGTTACAGTAAAAGCCTTGAAAAATGAATTTTTTTGTAAGATCTTTTCTGATATTAACTGGGAGATTTTTTTTAAATTGTAGAAGGTATTAGTTTCCACTGAGGTCATAAAATAAAGTGCAGCCAAGTCTTTTCAAGATCTTTACCAGAATTCACAGATTTTGGGCTTTTGAACCAACAGAGGTTGTTTCAACTTCCATGAACTTAGAGTTCAGTGTTATACAATTTGATACTATTAGTATGAACTTCTGATAGCTACTGTGAAGTCAGATTCCTTGGAGCTGTTTGAGATGAATGTCTATACATGACCATCCTGCTCCCATATAAATAGTCTGTGAATTAAATTCCCTGATTCTTTATCCCAAACTTCGAAATGTACTTATAAACATAGCCAGTACTGACATCAGTACACAGTACTCTGTTAAAAGAAATTGATCCAACATTGCATTGTATGTAATGTTAAACATGAATTGCAAAGCACTTGTATTAATTTTAGCAACAAATGCGTTTTTTTTTGGAGGGGGGGTAAAAATGATCACTGTCTCAGAGCACATCTCAATAATTCAACTAATTCACCCAATCCTGCCTCATTGCCCCATCATCTGTTCCCATTACCTGCTTGTAATCACACGCTTATTCCCTCCCCTCCACCGTCCCCACCACTCTATCTGCAATGTTCTTGTTCACTTTGGTTTCCACGACCTGCCTGAGGACTGCTGATGTTCAATGCATAGGTCTGAAATTCAGAAACTCTTCACAGACAAACTAAGTATTGTTCTTTTGCAGTTTATTGGCTTCATTTAAATGAGGCCTAAGGCTCAAGATTGGAAGCACCTCAGGGGTCCTTGTTCAATGCTTATGAATTTCTAGATTACAGAATTTTGCTAAGTATAAAGAAGTGAACTCGCATTTTACCTGGATTGAGTAATAAAATATCCTGGATAGACTCCTTCTGCGCTTTGATAAAATTATGGATTATTGTATAGTTTAAAATGTTGTTAAATGAGGGACAGCCAACTAGCAACATACTAATTTAAGAGTTTTATTACTTTTAACCATTGTCTACTTTTGAGTTTCTATATTTAAAACTAACAACAAAGTATTAGTTTCACAGGATGGTTTCATGATGGCTGTTAGTCAGAGGCCAGTTGCATTTTTGTTAATCTCACAAATATACATTTACCAGGCACCTTAATTCTGCTTCTCTATCCATAAATGCTGCCCACCTGCTGAGTATTTTCCACTTTATGTTTTTATTTCAGATTCCCAGCATCTGCACTATTTGGCTTTTGGATATATAATCTGTCTATATGATCTCAAAAGATGGAGATTCACTAAAATTCATTCCAGCAAACATGCATACCTTGTGATTTGAACGCCTCATTATTTCTAAATTGTGCTTGGAGCTAATTTTGAGAGTGGCATGGTTACTGAGCAGCTTCAATCCCAAATGCAGGCAGGAGTAAAATGAGCTAACGTCCTCTTCAAGAAAGCTTTGAAATCTACTGGACTGCAGGTAGTAATTGGTCTTTTGTTAATGGAAAAGCTATGAGCTGGAGAAGTTATAAATGTTTGAAGAGAGCAACAGCTCCTTCTATTTACAGTAAGAAGGATGGACTATTGGAACAGCATCAGGTAACATTTGTTTAATTTTCATATTAATACATGGAAACGGATTACAAATTTGCTTATATTGCATGTATGCTACCTTTTCTCCCCCACAGATTAAAGCATCTGATTACATTGAAACAAAGTTAAACTCATGAAAGTTTACGGAAACCAACAGGAATGTCAGGAACAAAAACAGAAATTTCTAGAAAAGCTCAGCACATCTGGCAGATTCTGTGAACAGAAATCAGGATGACCATTTCAGGTCTGGTGACCCTTCCACAGAAATGCCAGCATGTCAATTGTTTACATTCATCATAAACACCAACCGAGACTGGTTAAGCAGAACATTTCAATCCTTAATATTTTGCTCCTTTTAAGTAGGGATAGTCTTCTGCATATTCTTTGGTCATGCCTTGTATTATTTTCTCTCTACCTTCCAACAAAATACCTTGCAGTAAGATTGGGTGTTCAGAGTGTGGGACAGAAGAACTTTAAATTTGCCATTGAAGCCCAACCATTATCAAGAGAATTATCACGTAGATAGAATACAACAGTAGGAAAATCTTGGTAACTTCAAATTTAATGATCATGGGTTTTACTAAAAACAATGCATTCTGTGAGACCATTTAATTGAGAATAGTGAACAGGAGGGGTAGAATATTGATCACCCTCTACCTGCACATGCTTTGGAAGTGTACACCAGGTTTGTACCGCAAAAGGGAATTTGGTGAAATAGTCAGTAACAAGATATAATCATGACATCTATGAGTTTGCCAATCCTCCATCCATGCTAACATACTGCCTTCAAAAGGGCTCACGTTTAGATTTTGGGTATAACTGTTTCATACGTATCTATTCTGTAAGCACACCATTGTTTATGCTGACAACCAATTGTTAGAAATTAACGATCAAGAAGCTCCCACATGTGTACTTCCATGACTGGAATGTCTACTTGTGAAGATCCAAGGGTATGATTTACAAGTTCAAATTGAAGCCAGATTCTCAAACGACCAACTCAAATGCCCTGTCAAACTTCCAAACCCTGCCAATGACAAATATCTGTTCTTGATATTGAAAGAACTTGGTCGCTGAAAAATTGGGATTAATTTCTCCCAGGGTATAAATATAGTGTGGACATCTTTTATCAGCATTATTCAATCACCTTGGATTTAAACACAAGTAGAAAGAACCATCTTCCTTCAAAATGAAAATTATGGGCCTACTCCAATCAGTGTGACGCTTTACTTTACAATGATGCTGCATTGTACTAAGGAACCCAATTTCAGTGAATGTGAATAATGCACTTTCAGTGAGGATTTCTTCCTCAAAAGGCAGTAGAAGCAAGGGCTGAAATGTTGTTTAGATTGGCAGAAATGTGGAGTATTTAGATTGGCCATGATGTTACTATATTTTGAAGGAGGCTCAAGGAGCCAAAAGACCCGTTTCTGTTCCTAATTTATATGCAAAATGTCACTAAGAATTTTTATTGTCATGTAGTGTTTTGTTCTATTTTTTGTTCTGGTTCTCCTTTTCCTTCTATCATTATCTATTCCTACTTCTTCACCTTTTCCACTTGTATCTGTGCCTGGTGTTTGTGCTAAAAACATTGATGATTTTACACAAGCCACTTCCAAAATCTTTATACAGTATTACAAAATAGAAATGGTGAAATCAACTGTCGTCTAGACACAGGTAAGGCTTATTGAGAGAATATTTTAAAAATATTTTTTATTTCTATTTTATCCTAGGCTGTTTTTTGGAATTTTGAACTCTGTTTTCCAGCACCTGTTAAAGTTGATGTTTGTTTTTTTAAGTTGCAGCTGTCATAGGCATATTACAAGCTGTGCTGTTCTTTGGAAGTAGTGAGCGCTTATTGTTTGTTAATACAGTTTTTCAGACTTCTGTTTTGGTTGTGGCATTTTAGCTTTGGTTGTAGTGGTAACCAGTTCTGAAATCAGGGAAATTGTTGGATGACTATTCAGAAAAGATGTTTTTTCACAACGTCTATGTTGATGCCACCTTTTCAGTCTTTAATATCCACTTTCTTCAACTAACAAGCTGTCACCATTGGTTTTTAATGCCTATGTCTTCAATTGTACTCGTGATCCTACCATCGACCACTTTTGAATTCTAGTGCTACTAATCCCTCAGGTTGTCAGACACCTCCTGAGATTGATACATCCTCCAACTGAGGGACAGAAGTCCAAACTCTCACCTCCTATTGGGAATGCCCTTTCACCATGGGACAGCCTTCTTTAACCTCTTTGCTACCAGTAGCCGTCAACCCTGTCCAGTAAAATGCATCCCAGATTTCAGTGGAAGGAATTCATTGGAAAATGGACCTTTGAAAAGAGATTCAAAAATGTATTCCCAGAACTAAACATTGTAGGATACCTCAGGGAATACATTTGTACAAGTTGTTACAAGAAGGGTGAAAATTCAAAAAGCAATATTGCCACTTATCTATTCCTACTTCTAAGGAAGGATAAAGTTAGCATAAATTTATACAAAATTGAAAGTGCAGGAATTTTAGTAGGTTATTGAAGGTGGAAGATAATTCTGAGATAAAGTCAGTTTGACATCAAGATATCAATCTAAAACATTAAAAAAAGTTATTGCAATTGAAGAAGGAAATAAAAGGCATAGAAATTGCTCTCAGAAGGTAAAATCATCATTAGTATTCTTGATAAAATGAAAGAGAAAAAGCATGGAAAAGTGATTTGATGAGGGCTCAATAATTCACTGCTACATCAGTAAAGAAACACCATCTGGAAGCTAATCTGTTGTAGCAAATCACCCACTCATAGCAGAATCTGCCGAAATTTCGATCCATGGGTCCCCACTTTTGAGCTACCTTTTCTCTCAAATTATTAACCAGGGATGAGAGTGTGCATGAAAAGAAGTCTGCACATTTTTAAGAAACATGCAAATTCATACACACTTAGCGACTGGAAAAATAGTTGTGTAAGTTAGATATCAATTCCCATATCTATTTTCATATTATTGATGCTCAATATTTAATATTTCTACAAAAACATGTCTGGTACAATTTTGTACAATGTTATAGTGGTCATTTTAAAACAAACCTAATTTAAATTCAAACTATTATACTTACTTGAAGATAATAGATTGGGCATTTGAGCAATGAAAGTGAAAATAAATGTCCTTGAACATAAAGAATTATGATATTGTATCCTGTGATACTGAAAATCTCTTCTAGTTTAACAGTTAGTTCCTGGTTTTGTAACCATAGCAACTTGATTTTACAGATGGATTGGAAAGACTGGAAAAGCCAAAATCAGCTTTCTTGGTCTCTGTAGAGTGTGTAGTGATAGATGCTGCCTGAAGAAATATTTAAAACTGCAGATTTTACACAGAATTGTATAATATACACAGCACTAAGCAGACTGTTTTACCTAACTAGCCTGTGCTGGATTTCGCATTTTCATGTCAGTCCTCTTGAATTCCATTTACCTCATGTGGCCTTTCAGCATATCTTCCCCATGTTCTTTTCCTTATCATGTTGTTATCTAACTTATTTTCCAAAATATCTAAGAAAATTGCTTCAACTATTTCACATGGTAACAAATCCCACATTTTAATCACTCTTTGAGTAAAGCAATTTCTTTTATTTCCTGCATAACAAGGTGTAGAGTTGGATGAACACAGCAGGCCAAGCAGCATCAGAAGAGCAGGAAGGCTGAGGTTTCGGAGATAATGGGAACCGCAGATGCTGGAGAATTCCAAGATAATAAAATGTGAGGCTGGATGAACACAGCAGGCCAAGGAGCATCTCAGGAGCACAAAAGCTGACGTTTCGGGCCTAGACCCTTCATCAGAGAGGGGGATGGGGAGAGGGAACTGGAATAAATAGGGAGAGAGGGGGAGGCGGACCGAAGATGGAGAGTAAAGAAGATAGGTGGAGAGAGTATGGGTGGGGAGGTAGGGAGGGGATAGGTCAGTCCAGGAAAGACAAACAGGTCAAGGAGGTGGGATGAGGTTAGTAGTTAGATGGGGGTGCGGCTTGGGGTGGGAGGAAGGGATGGGTGAGAGGAAGAACCGGTTAGGGAGGCAGACACAGGTTGGACAGGTTTTGGGATGCAGTGGGTGGGCGGGGGGGGGGGGAAGAGCTGGGCTGGTTGTGTGGTGCAGTGGGGGGAGGGGACAAACTGGGCTGGTTTAGGGATGCAGTAGGGGAAGGGGAGATTTTGAAACTGGTGAAGTCCACATTGATACCATTAGGCTGCAGGGTTCCCAGGCGGAATATGAGTTGCTGTTCCTGCAACCTTCGGGTGGCATCATTGTGGCACTGCAGGAGGCCCATGATGGACATGTCATCTAGAGAATGGGAGGGGGAGTGGAAATGGTTTGTGACTGGGAGGTGCAGTTGTTTGTTGCGAACTGAGCGGAGGTGTTCTGCAAAGCGGTCTCCAAGCCTCCGCTTGGTTTCCCCAATGTAGAGGAAGCCACACCGGGTACAGTGGATGCAGTATACCACATTGGCAGATGTGCAGGTGAACCTCTGCTTAATGTGGAATGTCATCTTGGGGCCTGGGATAGGGGTGAGGGAGGAGGTGTGGGGGCAAGTGTAGCATTTCCTGCGGTTGCAAGGGAAGATGCCGGGTGTGGTGGGGTTGGAGGGCAGTGAGGAGCGAACAAGGGAGTCACGGAGAGAGTGGTCTCTCCGGAAAGCAGGCAGGGGTGGGGATGGAAAAATGTCTTGGGTGGTGGGGTCGGATTGTAAATGGCGAAAGTGTCTGAGGATGATGCGTTGTATCCGGAGATTGGTAGGGTGGTGTGTGAGAACAAGGGGGATCCTCTTCAGGCGGTTGTGGCGGGGGCGGGGTGTGAGGGATGTGTTGCGGGAAATACGGGAGACGCGGTCAAGGGCGTTCTCGATCACTGTGGGGGGAAAGTTGCGGTCCTTGAAGAACTTGGACATCTGGGATGTGCGGGAGTGGAATGTCTTATCGTGGGAGCAGATGCGGCGGAGGCTGAGGTTTCGGCCTAGCTCCTATTGGATTTAGGAGTAACTATCTTGTATTTATAACTCCTTAGTTTTGTATGTTTCCCGCAATTGGAAATAGGATCTCCACAACCAATCTAACACATTCATATCATCAAAGGATTCACTCAAGTTTTTTCTAAGTGTCTTATCTGAAGAAAAAAAAACTTCACACAGTTTAATTTGTCCCTGTAATCTCTCAATGGTAAAATCCTTCAAAACCTTTTAATCCATTTTCAAGCATTTCTGTGTCATTTTTTTTGTTCTATGGTGACCGGAACTGTGAATTGTACACTTATTACAATATGACCAGAGAACTTGAGATGTTTAACTTGACTTCACTACTTTTGACTTCTATACCCTAAAAGTAACTTAAAGAACCTTTTGATTTTATCATCATTAAACGCTTTTCCGATCAGAGATTCTTCTATCATAATTTGTTCACCTGTATTCCTAGCTCCCTTTGCTCTTCTAATTTGTTTTCTTACACATGGCTGATGTTTCTGATTTTATTACAATAATGTAAGTCCTGTGATTTATATGTATTTTAATATCATTTATTTTAGAGATTAGACTTTGAACTAGTGGTATATGGGGTTTGGTTTATGTGTATGAGGGGGTTCAGTGTTTAATTTGTCTGTATTTCCAAAACCATTGCTTTATTAAAATTCGTATGAGATGGAATGAGTTCCTGGAGTGGTAATGGGGATTTGTTTTGGGTTGTGAGAGTTTTACAAACTGACAGAATAAACACTAAGAGCACTAGCTTCCATTCATTTAGAATGATTAGGATTTTTTTTGGTTTCGGAGAAGAACCCAAAACTTGGAAAGTTTGCTGAAGTTTAGGTTGAAATTAGATATGTGAATGGTTTTACACAGAGAAAGAAATTCATTTAGAAGAGTTACAAATGAGTTTAGAACGGTGTGAGGATGTTAGTTTGAAAGTTTCAGACAATAACTATTTGATAAGAACCCTTATGGAATTATTTGAAGCTGAGAAAGTATAGACAGAGGTATGTGACTAAGCTGAAAATGCTATCAAACTCAAAACTGGTAACTGCAGGAAGCAATTTATTAACTTAAACCCACTTACGTGAGGCAGAAAGGGTACTCTCTGGTGTTTTGAGTACCATTAAAAAAGTGGTATTTGGATCGTTAAGAACATATTTTTGATGTTTGTTTCAAAATTTTTCAAATTGTGTCAAATGTAAATAGTTTGGCTTATTCTATTTTATCTTCTTTTCTTTTGCATTATAAATTCCTGATTTTATTTTCAAATTCAAATATGCTGCCTTGCATGTTTATATTTCAATGAACGACCAGCTCATAGATTTTTTTTTTAAATTTAATCAAGTCAGATTTCAGTCTGGGATGTGATTTTCCCAATAATAACACGAGCTGACATCATAACAATAACAAAGTACATCACCTTACATTTATTTATCTTAAAATAATCTTTCCATCTGTACAATCTCCAAGTTTACTCATGTCTTCACATATTACCTCACCTTATTTCCAAACGTGAACATATTTATGGAATGACTTACTTATTCCTATGCATAAACCTAAATCATAGATATAGTTATACATCATTGCTAGCATTGTCCTTCACACTGTATCTCTTGTCTATGGTTTTATACAATTTGAGAATAACTAGGACAAGGGTAAATTAATTTGATAAAGAATATCTTAGGTTTCTCAAAGGAAAGGCATACTCACTTAATTTGATTCAATCATTTGTCGAGGTATCAAAAAAAGTGTTGAGGTGGTAATACGGTTGATGTGGTGTTTTCTATTCTTCCGAAGATAAAGCTAGCTCAGTTGGCCAGACAGCGATTTGACAATGCAGAGTAATGCCAACAGCTCAAATTAACTTCTGCACCAGTTGAAGTTAATATAAAAGGGTGCACCTTCTCAATCTTTTCTCTCACCTGAGATGTGTTGACCCTCAAGTTAAACTTACCACCAGTTTTACCTTTTCTCTCTAATGGGAGAACAAGGCAATGGTATTCTAGGACTGTGGTGACTTTATCTCATATAATAGAACTGTCAGCGAAGTTGAGGCATGTGCAAAATAAACTGTACAGTAGAGGCATGGATGACAAATTGGCTGAGTGGTAGACAGCATTGTTAAATGTTTATTTCTTGAATAAGGAAGAGACTAGAATATTCTTGTGCTCCCAAAGGCCAGCATTATGAACACTGGTTTTAGAATCAGAGAATCCTTACAACGTGGCCATTCACCCCATTGAGTCTGTGCCAACCCTCAGAAGAACATCTCACCCAGACCCATACCATCTCTGTAACCCTTATGGGGATTTTATAATGGCTAACCCACCTAACCTACAAATCCCTGGACACTATGGGGCAATTCTTAGCGTAGCCAATACACATAACCTGGACTCTGAGAGGAAATGGAGCACCCGCAGGAAATCTATGTGGAAACAGGGAGAACATGCAAACTCTACATAATCACCACAGGCTGGAATGAAATGTGAGACCTCAGTGCTGTGAGGCAAGAGTGCTAACCACTGTGCCACCATGTCTCACCTTTATATATCTGTCTATATAACCTTACATATATAGAGCTCAATTTCAAGATTGAGATATTTGGAAGTGTAATGGTTGTGAGGAGGCTAGTCACATGTATAAATAAGACAGACAGCCAGGGGAATGGGCAGTAGCTGAAACTTAATGCAAAGAAATGCGAGGAGATGCGTATAATCAGGAATATTGACTGAATGGTACATGTGTAAAGGTGATTATAGGACAATGAGACTGACTGTATACGTACAACAATTGTTGAAGGAGGCAGGCCACAATGTGAAAGTATTTTAAAAGGGATTCTGAATTTTTACAAATAGGGGTGTTGAGCAAAAGCTATTAATAGTTCTTAATAGTTTTGGAATTCTGGCTCTTCCTCAATTAGAATATTGTGACCAATTCCTAGCACTACACTTTAGGAAGGACATGAAGGCTTTGGACGGAGTTTGGAAAAGAGTTTTTGGCTTCATGTATTTACTTATTTATTGAGCAGTGTCTCAAATATATATGTTTACATATTCGCTGTTCTGCCTAACATTTTTGGTTTTCCCCTCCCCTCTCCAATCCTTGTCAAGCACATGTAAATTTTTTACATCAGTACCAACTAATCCCGTGGATCATCCAGCCACATTTTTAATTGCAACATAGTTTTGTTTCTGTACTCACTCATATTTGATACTGGTAATAATAAACCTTTGATATCTTCACTATTCATTTATTTCCTAGTTCCCCAAAGTCTGCCTGCAAGGCCTAGTCTTTTCTTATACTAATGCATTTACATTGATATGGACGATAACCTCGGGTTGTTTACTCTCTCCCTTCAGGACACTTAGCAACTGTTCAATGAAATCCTTCACCCTGACAACAGAGGTTACATTCTATCCTGGAGTCATGTCTGCAGCCTTAGAAAAGTCTATATTTTCCCCCAATTTGTGAATCCTCTTTCATCATCACTTTTTTTGAATTTGCTCCCCTGTAAAGCTAATCAGTGTTTGTGGGATATACCATGTCTCTAGATATTACCCCTACTGGTAAATACAGATTGTGGCATCCCACATTAGGGCCAATGGAGAAGGCGAAGAGCATTCCAGGAGATATACACTGGCTGTGATTTCGAGAGACTTTTTTTACTAATTTGGTTTTTATAAGTGGCACATATATATATTAGAACAGCATACCGTTCGAGTTTTGTCTTATTCAGGAATAGGTAGCAGTTAAGGGGGATTTGTTTAGTTTGTTAATAGTTCTGTTAATTTGTTCACTGTTAGAGTTAGATAACTAAATTGTTGCTTGTTGATTATAGGCTATAATTTAAACCCTTTTCACAATGCTATAATTACCTCATTTCTAAATCATTGTCAGACACTAAGTGATGCTTATGTTTTCCTTTTAATCCTCTTTTGTATCACAATGTTTTTTTTAAACTCTAAGATTTGTATCTAGATGCTCGTACCTAAGATGGCACCATTAAAAGGCAGCCATTGTAAAAACTTTTCACGATACTCCTGTACTTCTGTCTTGGAACACAAGTGACAATAAGGATATTCTATTCTATTCTCAAGTGACTGTCTGGAGTTTATTTCAGTTAACCTCCTACTTATAACAGATTGGGAGATGAAGGGCAGGTTATGCCACTTTTCACACATCCTTTAACAGTTTATGAGGCGAGCTTTGCTAGGTGTCTCAGTTTTAGTTATTCGAGGGGGGATTCGACCTCTGCGTGATAACAGATTGGGGCTTGACTTCAGGATTTGACTGGTTTATGTCTGGGATCTGAATGGATTTGAACAGCAGATTGAAACAGGACTGGGGATTAGTGTTCTGGATCATTAAATAAAGCTTAGATGAGAAGTGGAAATCTGTTCTAACTTTGGTTGTGGTTAGTCCCATCGAAAGTGGGGGGAAATGGTTCTTAATATTGCTAAAGATGTTCTGGGGTTTAAGGACGCTTCCCAGATTTGCCAGGAAAGTTTAGAAAGACAGAGGACGGATGTACTTTGAGATTTAGGAAAGAGGTTAGAATTGGGTTTAACTAGGAATAAGAGGAAAGCTGAAATTATAAAGGAGTTATTTAACTATTTTTATATAGCAGAGAAATGGTTCGGTGCAGTGGAGGTAGAAAAAGAATTAGATTGCAAATGAGACAATTGGAGTTAGAAAGTGAATTTAAAAGGCTGGAGTTAGAGAAAGAAAGGGAAATTAAACAGGTTGAATTATAGTTAAAAGCAGAGAAAGGAAAGGAAGGGATAGCCAGTCAGAAAAGACAGAGAAGGAAAGAATATTTGAGTTGGAAAAGATGATTTTTGGGATGGAGCAGATCCTACAGGAAGTTTGTACTAAACTTTAGTAGCATAGTGGCACCATAGAATTTTGTTGAAGAAGAACACAAAATGTAGGTGGACAAAACAATGTCAGGAGGCATTTGAGAACTTAAAAGCAGCGTTAACCACCATACCAGTTTTATCTATGCCAAATTTCTTGAAGTCCTTTAACCCATCGAAGCAAGCTATATAGGTGTTGGAGCTGTGTTGTTACAGGAGGATGATTGTGGAATTGAAAGGCCAATTGGTTATTTTTCAAAGAAACTCAGTATCCACCAGAGAAAATATTCAACCATTAAAGAAGAGTTATTGAGTTTGGTAATAGCCTTACAACATTTTAATGTTTATGTTGCAATCAATGTATCAGAGATTGTTGTGTGCACTGATCACAATCTGTTGACATTTTTGAAAAGATTTAGAGATAAGAACACTTGGCTATTTCATTGGAGTCTTATTTTACCTGCATTTAATTTACAGATTGCCCATGTTTCGGTTTTGATAATATTACTTCAGATGTGTTATCATGGGTTTGAAAGTAAAATGTGCACATGAGATGGAAACAGAAGTGTTCAATGTTATCTATGTATGTATAATTAGTATGAAATGTGTAACCACACATTATTACTAGATCCACAGGTCAATAATCGTATTAAGGTTTAGAACAAAAAAAAATGGAGGCATCTTTTCATCATGATGGTTCATTTTTTTCTCAAGGGGGAGTTGTTGCAAAATTGGGTAGCGTACTTGACGTTTGTAAAATAATAGTTGGGAAGAGTGTGTGGTCCTTTTAAAAGATAATGTGTTTTTTCAAGGCTTAGAGATTACGAAAAGATGTGCAGGTGCATAGAGAGCTCCTCAAATTGAAACATTTTGCCTATAGCTGGGGATGTGCGGGCTCAGTAGATTAGCTGAGGGAAATGCAGGGACGGGGTTTAGGGGATGGGTCTGGGTGGTCTTCAGAAGATTGTTGTGGGCTTTGATTGGCTGAATGGCTTGCTGTCATATTGTGGGGATTCTGTGATTCTACTACTGAACTCTTGCAGACACCTGCTCCTTTGCTTCCAGGCTTGGACTGCTGAAGTTATAGGTCTGATAAATTGAATACTCTCATTTAAACCTAGCCTCTACCCTCCTCCTTATGATGTGGTCTCCTTATTGTCCTTTACTGTGACTTCTCTTTCACAAATGCATTTTATGTTTGTTTTACATACTTTGTCAATTCCAGAGTCAATGGTCTCTATATTTCAAACTACTCCTGTGTTGCTTTTCGCATGTGATATACGCTAAACTGCTTCATGTCCAATATTTGTGATTTGATAGATACAAAACTATTATGATGTGTTTAATGCCCATTAAATGTGCACAAAGTGAGAAATATTAGAAATGTATGTATTAGCATAAATATGCATTAGTGATGCCCAACATGTGTGCAACACACCCTAGATTCTATTTGTTTGACTAATCAATAGCTACAATTGAGATTTTTAACTTACCACTTGTTTGCCATTTCCTTTCTCCACCTCTAAATATATACTATTGAACCACTCTTGATTTATAAGATATAAGCACTGAGCAATTTATTTTGATCATGTGGGGGTTTCATAACCTGTTGTTCAAATCCATTTTTCTCTTCAATCTAGACATTATTGTCATGTATTTAAATTGCTTATCCATTGATGAATCATCCTTATTCTATCATAAGTGATTAAATCAACGCAAAAAGTTACATTTTCTTATCAAGAGTGGTGCATTCAGTTGTAAGTTACAGAAAGAAGGCATGTTATTGCATATCATCATTCTGAATGTTTAATCCACCATTTCTAATTTCATTATGAATCCCATTTTGTCCCTCTGTCTGTCCTGAAAGTGAAATCTAATATGAGAATTTTATTGCAGTGATATTGACAACTCTCTGAAACATTCCCCAGTTATCTATACTTTAGGTTTGGTCTGAGGTAGGCAGCAGTAATATTTCTACTTCTGAGCAAACATGACTCTTTAAGCATGATAATTTTGAGTGACAATTTATCATTTAACTCATAAAAAGTAGGGGTGAAATTGAATTTATGTCAGCATTTATAACAAATCCAACTGATCTATTCTATTGGTAGGGTTTTACTAATTGCCTAGATTTCCACTATGACTAAGAATACCAAAATTGTACACCATAAATATCACAGTCCACAGTTAAAATTGAATAAGGGTAGTACATACTCCAGAACCATCATTCTTGTGAAGACATTTCAAATTGCTAATTTTTTGTGAACAAGAATTTCTTGCTTACACTTAAAACATTGATGTTGTTGCTTAAGTTTAATGCACATTTGCCCCAAGTAGCTGGTGGATTGCATGATCAAATTCTATATTGGTAGTTAGAGTGCAGGTTTGGGATTTCAGCCAGTTGATTGGTAGATGTGATTTATGGATGCAGCATTACAAGTGGGAAATGCTTGGTCCCCAACTAATAAAATTTTTGCTATTCTAGGTTGTACAACCTTCGAGTATCTTTTTCTTTTTGCTTTGTGGAAACAGCAAAATCCAAGATAAACTCTTCCAATATAGCAACTTTTCTGCCACCTTATTTGACTGTAGTTAATGACATAATCTATGGTCTGGTTTTATGCCAATTTGTAATTTATTTGCACTTTAAGAATTCCCATTGACTGGCTAAGTTATTTTGGCCTTGTGATTTTTTCTTTGATAAAGATTGAATTTCATTTGTATTGAAACTTTGTAGAGGAACTTTATTTTCTTATTTACAGATTGTTTACAATGAATTTGTATTAAATAGATCTGATGATAATAAGTTGTTTACCTTGTGCTAGAGTAGAATCGCATTAATGGGTTTTATTGCATTTTAAATGCTACAGTTTGTTTTCTGTAAATCAATCTGATGCTAAATAATACAAAACTATATGGGCAAGTGTTTACACAAAGAGTTAACTCTGAAGCTTCAAGTTATTTTGTACTCTTATCCTTTCTGTCATCCATCATTGTCTTATGTCAACCTAGGATAATTCTCTCATTCTCACTGTAATCTTATAAAACACATACAACTCCAATTACCTGTCTTCTCTGCCAACTTAGAAATACATATATTGCAGCATCAATTCACTATCTATGTATAGTGAATGTACACTGGTTCACAAATATATTCTACAGTGTTCCTTATTACAGAATTATATATAAAATTGGTGCTTAATTATTTGAACTAAATCTGACCATTGTAGTTAATAGCAAAGAAGAAAACCATTCGATGCACTTGGTGTTTGCCAGCTATTTGGTGCCGTAATCTATAGTATTCTTTGTTTCCTGGTGCAGCCAAGGAATATTTGTTCTCTTGTGAGGTAAGGGAAAAAAAAACTTGATTTAAGAAACAGCATGCTGTGGTTCCTTCTTTCCACAAGATGAAGGCCATGTGACATTACATTATTTTCTATGATGATGTGCACTTTGCCTCAGCAAGTTAACATGCAATCTGATTTAACCCCTTATAGGACATAATCCCTCTGCTACTTTATCCAAAAATGCTTGCAGTTTACTCCACTGAATATCTTTATTTAATTTGCTTCTAAAGAATATAATGAACTCAGTTTTAACTACTCCCTATGGAGAATCATTCAACATGCTAATAATTCTCTTCATTCTCAAAATTTCTTCTCACGTTTTAAACTGATACCTTGACCAAGGCTTCCTTTCCTCAAAATCTCTATCATCTCCGAGAAGAGATAGTCTAACCACCAGTACTTGACATTCAATGATGTTACCATCACTAAATCCTCCACTATCAACATCCTTGCGGTTACTATTGACTAGAAACTCAACTGGGCTTGCACAGAAACAAAGTGGCTACAAGAATAGGTCAGAAGTTAGGAATACTGCAACAAGTAACTCATCGCCTGGCTCGCCGAGCCTGTCCACCATATACGAGGCATAAGTCATGAGTGTGATGGAATACTCCCCACTTGTCAGGACGAGAGCAGCTCCAAGAACATTCAAGAATCTTGACACCATCCATGACAAAGTAACTTGCTACATTGGCACCACACCCACAAACATCCGTTCCATCTATTACTTATTTCCAATTGCAGCAGTGTGTACTATTCATAAGATGCACCATGGAAATTCATCAAAGACCTTTAGACAGCATCTTCCAAACACACAATCACTTCCATCTAGAAGAACAAGAACAGTGAGAAACTTGGGAACACCTCAACCTGCAAGTTGTCCTGTAAGTCACTCACCATCCTAACTTGGAAATGTATCGCTGTTCCTTCAGTGTCACTGGGTCAAAATCCTGGAATTCCTCCTCAGATGGAATTGCAGATTTTCCGGTTGAAGACAACAGCTCACGACCACACGTTTACAAGGGCAGCTAGAAACGGGCAATAAGCGTTGGCCAGCCAGCAAAGCCCATGTCCGACAAATGAATTTTAAAATGCTTTAAAAGAAAAGGCCACATGGCAGATCCCTTCCAATGGCTTGCTCGGAGAAATCGCAGCTCTTGAGCATCAGATAGGACTTAATTGCTTCCACCTGGATTTATTCAAGTAGTTGAAATGACTGCTTATTTACTTTAAGTATTTCATCAGCTGCAAAACACTCAGGAGGTAGAAAAAGACATTATACTAATTAAGGGGTTTTTTTGGATAATTTGTTCATGGAATTGGCATTGTGAACATTTGTTAACCATCCCTAATTGCCCAGGGGTATTTAAGAGTCAGTTACATTTTTGTGGACCTGGAATCAGTTAGGCCAGACTAGGTAAAGATGGAAGACTTATTTCTTAAAGAGCATTAGTAAACCAAGCAGTTTTAAATATCAACTGATTAAATTTATATTAAATTATATCAAATTAGGTTTTTTTTTTACCCCATGCTTTTATTGAATTCTAATTTTGCAACTGCCACAGAGAGATTTGATTCCTTCCACCATAAAACATTACTCCGACATTCTGGGGACTACCAGCAAAGTGACATTGCCACTACAGCACTACATTCCCCACGTTGGGAAAATAATCTGTTGTTCATAGTTATGTCCTTCTCCTAGTTGGGATGGGAGTTATATTTCCTGCTTCCTCCAGTCATGCCCATCAAAATACTGAACGAAGCTACACATTATACAAGTAAAGAAGCATCTAACAATGTTCACATTTGACTACTGGCTCATATCCACACACATTTCTGATTAAAATATACTTTAATGTTTTGAATTAGTTCCATGTTCTAATCAAGAAATCACTTAAGTGTATAATCTGAACCCAATCACGTAATGTTGTCCAATTCTTCATATTTTCATTACTCAGTACACTGCATATTGTCACTCCAATATATACCAGCCATTTTTCGTTGCTAATAACTTCTTATAAAACCTTGCATTTTGTCCAATAAAATCATGCAATATATTCAGAATGAGCATAAATGATTAATTAGGATGAAGCACATTTCTTTTAGTAGTTATTTTGAAGCATTGCTTAGCAATCCAAATTATAAAATCTCCTGATGAAGTTGTTGCATCTTTAATAGTTCTCAATGTTGCCTCATTCATGCAACTATTTCTCCTAAGGTTGGTATAATGTGTTTATCTTTAAGTAGTTTTCCTTGCCTAGTTTTGACAATTCCAATTAGTACAACTTATCAGAAGATTCACCTGTCAACACTTAACCCAGCTGTAAACTGCATTTTGGACAGAAAATTTGAGAATTATGTTTCTATGCTCTGAAGAGTACTCATTCAAGCGTGTCCATTGTAAATTCTGCTGTTAACATTGTCCATTCTACTTGTTTTGTTCCTCCATTAATTTCTCAGTGTAGAACAAAGGAATTGAATGGTCAGTTCAGCCGATACTGATCTATATACTGATTATACTGAGCTATAATCCTGGTTGGATTTGGCAACTGGAAGAGTTCTAGTATGAACATTAATCATGAAATCTTATTCCAACACTTTTATCTATTATTCATACTATCCTTGTGTTTCCAGGTATATGGGATTAAATTACAAAAGACGGTCATTTATGCAAATCACGGAGTAAAAATGAGTTGTAGCTCCAGTTTCACTCAAGAGCAAGGAAATCATAGACAGCTACACTTAATTCAGACAATAGGCGTTTCCATTATATTTCCTAGGTTTAGCATTTATACTGTATCTAACTGATCGTGATAGGAATACATTGTATACATTATCGAGTTTTGATGAATGACTACTTTATGCTTCATTCAATTAGGCTGTCCTCGGTACATTGAAGTGATCACAGCCATGTAACAAAAAGGCTGAACTTGCAGATGGAATCAGCAAAAATTGGTCGATGATGCTTAAGATTTCAGAAAATGGATTCTTGCTGTGTCCACACCAGAAACACTTACTTTCTGTTCTCTGCACAGAAGCTTTCTGATGTTCCCAGTGCTGACTGTTTTCATTTCATAATGTACAGCATTTTTGTTCAAATTCAAATTTTTATTTTGTTCTGCTGGAAAGACAGAGAATTTAAAAGTAATGTAGTTCCTTCTGTCTAAAATATTCATTGACGCTGAAAAGGTTCATAATGAAAGCAAAAACATTTTCCTTTCAGAGGAAATTAGATTCTTGGATAAGCGAGACCTCTCTATTCAAGCTTAAAGAAGCAATAGTGAATCAAAATATCACTTACAGTGAGTCAGACATATAAGCAATTCAATTGTGTATTCACCAAAAATGTAAATGATCCAAAAGATGCCTTTCATTATGTATCACCTGTTAAAATGCATTACTTTCTAATTAACCATTTCATTATATCAAAATAAAGGTCTTCCTGCTATGAGAAGGATGTTGTGAAACTTGAAAGGGTCCAGAAAACATTTACAAGGTTGTTGTCAGGGTTAGTAGGTTTGACTTATCGGGAGAGGCTGAATAGGCTGAGGATATTTTCCATGGAGCATTGGAGGTTGAGGGATGACATTATAGAAGCTTATAAAGTCATGAGAGTCATGGCTGGGGTAAATAGACAAGGTCTTTTCCCAAGGGTGGGGGAGTCCAAAACTAGGGGGCATAGGTTTAAGGTGAGAGGGGAAAGATTTAAAAGAGACCTAAGTGGCAACTTTTTCACGCAGCGGGTGGTGCAGACATTTAATGTGCTGCCCAGAGGAAGTGGTGGAGACTGGTACAATCACAACATTTAAGAGGCAACTGGATGGGTATATGAATAGGAAGGGTTTAGAGGAATATAGGCCAAATATTGGCAAATGGGACAAGAAGTGTTTAGGATATCTGGTTGGCATGGATGAGTTGGACCGAAGATGTATTTCTGTGTTGTACATCTCTATGACTCTCTAACTAATAGCTTCTCATTGAGCTCACTACATGTTACAATAAATATGATAAATGAATTAGTCTCAATTTAAAGAAGCTTGGAAGACTGTTCTACATTTATCTGCAGGTGTATGGTTTAATTTAACTTGGGGAGAAGGACTTTATTCGTGTGTGGAATGAATTTCCTGAGGAAGTGGTGGATATGGGTACAATCACAGCATTTGAATTGATACATGAATAATAAAGGTTTGAAGGAATATGGGCCAGGAACAGGCAGGTGGGACTTTTAATTTAGCTTGGGATTATGTTTGACATGGACCAGTTGGACTGAAGTGTCTATGTCCGTGCTATATGACTCTGACTCTATTAGATATAGAGCCACACAAGAACATTAAAATTAAATCTAGTACTCATTTTCCCAATTTTAGTTGGAAATAGGTAAAAATTGTTAATGCTCCCACAACAATGATCAAATAAGTCCTTAAATGTCCATGCTGTTGATCAAATGAAGAATAAGATAAATGCTTCATCATATCATTGAGGACAGTAGTGATAAAACATGAATGAGATTACAGGCAATAAAGTAGGCTATAGTTATGAAATGATAGAGGTTCTGTTCAAAAAGAAATTTGCGGGTTTTACTATATTTTTCTGCCTTTTTTGACAATTAATGTATTTGGATAGCATTCATCAATTCTGGTACTAATTTTTCCACCTAACAGATAAATGAATGCTAGACAAATGTTTCAAGCATTTGTTCATTAATACCATTGTAGTAATTCCCATTCTTGCACAGTAATGTATAATTTTAAGAGTGCTTGAAATGGGGTATCAGGATGTTGCAAAGTTACATCAAGTTTCTTGGTGGATAATGTTTTGATAGTTAACTGGAAATGAAGAAAATGAAAACATAATATCAGGAGATCAATGCAAGTAGCTAATTTATGCTGACCAATGCCCCTCATTTGTTTAAATTAATTAACAGCAGCAACTGGAGATTATTTTCTTCTCCAGAGATATTATGGGCTAAGTGTTATAAGAAATCAGCTATGTGTGAAATTTGACAGGTTTCATGGAGGTTTTCTCTCTGTAGCCCTAGTGAGATTTCTCACACTAGTCTCCAAAGCTTACTTTATTAACTATGCTTCATATGCCTGTGTTGCCATCATCCTATCTTCCCTCTCACAAGAGTACATAGAGTACATAGAACATTACAGCACAGTACAGGCCCTTCGGCCCTCGATGTTGTGCCGACCTGTCATACCGATCTCAAGCCCATCTAACCTACACTATTCCATGTACGTCCATGTGCTTATCCAATGACGACTTAAATGTACCTAAAGTTGGCTAATCTACCACCGTTGCAGGCAAAACATTCCATTCCCTTACTACTCTCTGAGTAAAGAAACTACCTCTGACATCTGTCCTATATCTTTCACCCCTCAATTTAAAGCTACGCACCCTTGTGCTCGCCGTCACCATCCAAGGAAAAAGGCTCTCCCTATCCACCCTATCTAACCCTCTGATTATTTTATATGTCTCAATTAAGTCACCTCTCAACCTTCTTCTCTCTAATGAAAACAGCCTCAAGTCCCTCAGCCTTTCCTCGTAAGACCTTCCCTCCACACCAGGCAACATCCTAGTAAGTCTCCTCTGCACCCTTTCCAAAGCTTCCACATCCTTCTTATAATGCCGTGACCAGAACTGTACACAATACTCCAAGTGCGGCCGCACCAGAGTTTTGTACAGCTTCACCATAACCTCTTGGTTCCAGAACTCGATCCCTCTATTAATAAAAGCTAAAACACTGTATGCCTTCTTAACAGCCCTGTCAACCTGGGTGGCAACTTTCAAGGATCTGTGTACATGGACAACGAGATCTCTCTGCTCATCTATACTACTAAGAATCTTACCATTAGCCCTGTACTTTGCCTTCCGGTTACTCCTACCAAAGTGCATCACCTCACACTTGTCTGCATTAAACTCCATTTGCCACCTCTCAGCCCAGCTTTATCTATGCCTCTCTGCAACCTACAGCATCCTTCGTCATTATCCACAACTCCACCGACCTTAGTGCCGTCTGCAAATTTACTAACCCATCCTTCTACGCCCTCATCCAGGTCATTTATAAAAATGACAAACAGCAGTGGATCCAACACCGACCCTTGTGATACACCACTAGTAACTGGTCTCCAGGATGAACATTTCCCATCAACTACCACCCTCTGTCTTCTTTCAGCAAGCCAATTTCCGATCCAAACTGCTATATCTCCCAGAATTCCATTCCTCCGCATTTTGTACAATAGCCTATTGTGGGGAACCTTATCGAACGCCTTGCTGAAGTCCATATACACCACATCAATTGGTTTACTCTCATCTACCTGTTTGGTCATCTTCTCGAAGAACTCAATAAGGTTTGTGAGGCACGACCTTCCCTTCACAAAACTGTGCTGACTATCCCTAATCAAATTATTCTTTTCTAGATGATTCTAAATCCTATCCCTTATAACCTTTTCCAACACTTTACCAACAACTGAGGTAAGGCTCACTGGTCTATAATTACCAGGGTTGTCTCTACTCCCCTTCTTGAACAGGGGAACCACATTTGCTATCCTCCAGTCATCTGGCACTATTCCTGTAGACAATGACGAGTTAAAGATCAATGCCACAGGCTCGGCAATCTCCTCCCTGGCTTTCCAGAGGATCCGAGGATAAATCCCATCCGGCCCAGGGGATTTATCTATCTTCACCCTCTGAAGGATTTCTAATACCTCTTCCTTGTGAACCTCAATCCCACCTAGTCTAGTAGCCCGTATCTCAGTATTCTCCTCGACAACATTGTCGTTTTCTAGAGTGAATTACTGTTGAAAAATGTTCATTTAGCGCTTCCCCTATCTCATCTGACTCCACACTCAACTTACCACTACTATCCTTGATTGGGCCTAATCTTACTTTCGTCATTCTTTTATTCCTTAAATACCTTTAGAAAACCTTAGGGTTTACCCTGATCCTATCCGCCAACAACTTCTCATGTCTCCTCTTGGATCTTCTGAGCTCTCTCTTTAGGTCTTTCCTGGCTACCTCGTAGCCCTCAAGTGCCCTAACTGAGCCTTCACGTCTCATCCTAATATAAGCCGCCTTCTTCCTCTTGACCAGAGATTCCTCCTTCTTCGTAAACCACGGCTCCCGCACTCTACAGCTTTCTCCCTGCCTGACAGGTACATACTTATTTAGGACACACAGGAGCTTTTCCTTGAATAAGCTCCACATTTCTAATGTGCCCATCCCCTGCAATTTCCTTCCCCATCCTATGCTCCCTAAATCTTGCCTAATCTCATCGTAATTGCCTTTCCCCCAGCTATAACTCTTGCGCAGTGGTATACACCTATCCCTTTCCATCACTAAAGTAAACATAACAGAATTGCGATCGCAATCACCAAAGTGCTCACCTACTTCCAAATCTAACACCTGGCCAGGCTCATTACCCAGTACCAAATCTAATGTGACTTCGCCCCTTGTTGGCCTATATACATACTGTGTCAGGAAGCCCTCCTGCACACACTGGACAAAAACTGACCCATCTATAGTACTCAAACTATAGTGTTCCCAGTCAATATCTGGAAAGTTGAAGCCCCCATGACAATTACCCTGTCTCTCTCACTCCTATCGGGAATCATCTTTGCTATCCTTTCCTTGACATCTCTGGAACTATTCGGAGGCCTATAGAATACTCCCAACAGGGTGACCTCTCCTTTCCTGTTTCTAACCTCAGCCCATACTACCTCAGTTGACGAGTCCCCAAACATCCTTTCTGCAACTGTAATACTGTCCTTGACCAACGGTACCACACCTCCGCCCCTTTTACCATCTTCTCTGTTCTTACTGAAACATCTAAATCCCGGAACCTGCAACAACCATTCTTGTCCCTGCTCTATCCATGTCTCCGAAATGGCCACAACATCGAAGTCCCAGGTACTAACCCATGCTGCAGGTTCGCCCACCTTATTCTGGATGCTCCTGGCATTGAAGTAGACACACTTCAAACCAACTTCTTGCTTGCCGGTGCCACCTTGCTTCCCTGAAACTTTATTTCGGACCACCCTACTCTCAACCTTTTCTATAGTCGATCTACAATTTTGGTGCCCATCCCCCTGCTGAATTAGTTTAAACCCACCCGAATAGCCTTTGCAAATTCCCCCCCAAGATATCGGTACCCCCCTGGTTCAGGTGAAGACCATCTTGCTTGTAGAGGTCCCACCTACCACAGAAAGAGGCCCAATTATCCAAGAATCCAAAACCCTCCTTCCTGCACCATCCCTGTAGCCACGTGTTCAACTCCTCTCTCTCCTTATTCCTCGCCTCACTAGCACATGGCACGGGCAACAAACCAGAGACAACAAGTCTGTTCGTCCTAGCTCTCAGCTTCCATCCTAGCTCCCTGAATTTCTGCCTTAAATCCCCATCTCTCTTCCCACCTATGTCATTGGTGCCAATGTGGACCACAACTTGGGGCTGCTCCCCCTCCCCCTTAAGGATCCCAAAAACACGATCAGAGACATCATGCACCTGGGAGGCAACACACCAACCGTGAGTCTCTCTCGTCCCCACAGAGCCTCCTATCTATCCCCCTAACTATGGAGTCCCCAATGACTAATGTTCGCTTCTCTTCCCCCTTCCCTTCTGAGCAGCAGGGACAGACTCTGTGCCAGAGACCTGTGCCCCACTGCTTTCCCCTGGTAAGTCGTCCCCCCCAACAGTATCCAAAACGGTATACTTATTGTTGAAGGGAATGGCCACAGTGGATCCCTGCACTGCCTGTCTGTTCCTTTTCCGTCCCCTGACCGTAACCCGTGTGCCTTTTTCCTGTACTTGAGGAGTGACACTACCTCCCTGTAACTCCTCTCAATAACCCCCTCTGCCTCCCGAATGATCTGAAGTTCATCCAGCTCCAGCTCCAGTTCCCTAACGCGGTTTTCAAGGAGCTGGAGTTGGGTGTACTTCCCGCAGATGTAGTCAGCAGGGACACTAGTGGTAACCCTCACCTCCCATATTCTGCAGGAGGAAGATTCAACTGCCCTGACCTCCATTCCCATTATTCTAAATTCCCAACACTTAAAAAATAAAGAATAAAAAATAAACTTGTTACCTTACCAATCAGGCACACAGAAACTTTTTTTTGGTTCGAGGAGGAGGATGGGTGGGAGACACTACCCGTGTCGTGTTTCGGGTAACTCAACCACACAAATATATTACCTCACTCACTCACCAGTACCGTGTTGGCCCCTGCTCAGCGTCCCTCCGCCTATTCACGAGGTAAGCTTTTTATAGATTCAAAAACAGTGTCTCACCGGCTTCCCGACAGGCCCCTGCTCCAAGATCCCGCTCGCGCTGCTGCTTCTGCAACCAGAAATGGGAATAAAAGGATAAAAGAGGATAAAATCACTGTCAAGACCTCCTGGGATTCCTGGAACGATCATTTTTAAAGCTCTGGCTATGTAATGTCAGCCAGGAGTTGCCGTTTACTGAACGTATAAACACTTTTCAGGGCATAAAAGTGGCAGGTTTGATACTTCATTGCAAGGGTAAGTTCATATTCATAAATGTATTGTTATTTAAGAACGAGACTGCAAGGTTAACTCATTTTTAGCCTCATCCCATCCTGGAATCCTATCTAAGGATGTGCTTCTGTTTCCCTAGTGTTGCCTTCAGCTGGTTAGGCCAACTGTCATGCTACATTGTGCTCCACCAAAACCATATTGGTTGTGACTATTGATGACCACCCTTTCTATTGTAACCTATGTTGTCCAATGCACTGTCATCACCACCCCTACCATTTGTTGGGTTTCCCCCCACTCAACTATTGTCCCTTCTGCATGCCAGCATAGTGCCTCCAATCTCTACTATCACCTTCATCAACATCCTTGCTACAGAGTGGGCTCTGAGAATCCCTCTTGAGTGCCATTGAGTGGACCCCAAAGAATGACCATAATTTACTTCCTAACCTGCAGAGGAATGTGTCCCTGAGCAGCTGATGGATCTTGTCAAAACCCCTTCTCTGATAATAGAAGATGCCGTTGACTTACAGTTTTGGAACCCTGACTGAAGGTTTTCTCCTTATGGGCTGACAGAGATCTACTCCCCAGATAGCAAAAGGTCCATCTCCTTGACTGAAGACTGCAAACAAGCACGATGAGCTGTCTAACTTTGTGTCTGTGCTAGACGCAGAGTGAAGACAGAACGGCTGTGAATGTTTAACTCTGATTGAAGTGGTAAATATAAGAATAAGACAAGATAGAGATGCTGTGAGCATCAAAGTAGCATAAAATGTGTGAGCCCTAAGAGAACAAGAGATGAGCCGTGATGTTCACCTTTCTCCAATCTGTGATCTTGCTGCCTGTCTTTTTCTTAAAAATCATGCACAGTCAGTGGGTGTCATTGTCCAGAACAGCATTTATTAACCATTCCTAATAGCCCAGAGGGAAGTTAAGCGTCAACCACATCATCTCCACATCGGTCACGTGTAGGCCTGACCAGGTAAAGAAGGTAGTTTCCTTCCTCAAAGAGCATTAGTGAACCAGATGGTTTCTTAATCCCTGAAAATTCCAATGGTTTCATAGTCATCATTAGACTCCCAATGAAAATGCTTATTGGAACAGGTTACAGGGATACTTGGATAAACTGCAGAATTGGGCTGAAAGGTGGCAAATGGAGTTCAATGCAGATAAATGTGAGGTGATTCACTTTGGGAGGAATAATAGGAAGGCAGAATACTGGGTCAATGGAAAGATTCTTGGTAGTGTGAATGTGCAGAGGGATCTTGGTGTCCATGTACATAGATTCCTGAAAGTTGCCACCCAGGTTGATAGTGCTGTTAAGAAGGCTTACAGTGTGTTAGGTTTTATTGGTAGAGGGATTGGTTCCAGAGCCATGATGTCATGCTGCAACTGTACAAAACGCTACTGCGGCCTCATTTGGAATATTGCATGCAGTTCTGGTCGCCCCATTACAGGAAGGATGTGGAAGCGTTGGAAAAAGTGCAGAGGAGATTTACCAGGATGTTGCCTGGTCTGGAGCGCAGGCCCTATGAAGAAAGGCTGAGGGACTTGGGTCTGTTCTCATTGGAGAGAGGGGGATTTAAAAGAGACATACAAGATGATTAGAGGATTAGACAGGGTGGACAGTGAGAGTCTTTTTCCGTGGATGATGACTTCAGCTTGTACAAGGGGGCATAGCTACAAATTGAGGGGTGATAGATTTAAGACAGATGTCAGAGGCAGGTTCTTTACTCAGAGAGTGGTAAGGACGTGGAACGCACTGCCTAGTTAAATCACCCACGTTAGGTGCATTTAAACAGTCCTTAGATAAGCATAAGGATGATGACGGGATAGTGTTGGGGGAGGGGCTTTGATTAGTTCACAGGTCGGTGCAACATCGAGGGCCGAAGGGCCTGTTCTGTGCTGTATTGTTCTATGTTCTAACTCAAATTCCACCACCTGCTACAGCAGGATTTGAACCTAGGACCCCAGAAAATTTCCTGGGTCTCAGGATTAATATCCTTGTGACAACACTGCTGGACCATTACCTCCCTGTGCACGAAGGGGCCTTGCAGAAGCATTGCAATAAAAGATGTTAATGCACCCCCAAAGTGCTGCATGAAAATCTAAAACCATACTGGAAGTGGATCAATAATGTGCCATGAGGATGCAATGAAGCTGGTATGTGTCTGAAGGCATCTTCCATGGACAGTTGGCGAGAATGGTCACTGGTCATGTAATGTTGCCCGAGATATTGAAGACTACAGACAGGATGAAGGGCTGGAGGAATAAATGGCGAGTTAGGCTCAGGCTTTCATTTTGCGAATTGTCACTGTCTAGTTTCTATCCAGCAGGTGGGAGCATGGCCAAGTGCATGTCAATGGTGAGGTAATAATGAGATGTTAAGACATGCAAATGTGGCTCTTGCCACTCACCCTTGAGATTGTCATTTTCCCACTCAGCATTTGTTGGAGAATGAGTCTTCTTGTTCTCAACTTTGAGAATGCCATTGCTGCTGATCCCATCTGATTTTCCCATCTTTTTTGCCAATATCCACATCACCCAGGGCTAGGAAGTTCCCACCCCACATCTCAAAGTTTAGTCAAAGAATCATACTAGTGAACCAGAATTGCAAATAGTTGAAGATTCTGACTGTCTTAATATAGGAATCTATGATGACTTGCTTAAATTTTGATTTTGTAGATTAAGGAAAATTTCCAAGATACAACAGTGAACGGAGAACAAATATACTAGTCACCCACACTGCAACGTGAAAACGTTCTGCATAATTTTAGAGCCCAGATTCCCCTAAAGTTTTTTAATCTCACATTTGGGGTGTTCATTGGGGCAAATTTGTTTGCCCATCTACTTAATACCCACCTTGTTCCATTTTTCTTTGAAGTTATAACCAGCAGCCAATCCTCAATGAAATTATTTGCCTGGATCACAAGTTGTAAATCTGCCTCTACAGTTCTATATGTGTAAGTACATAAGAACATGACGATTGTAACGGGACCAAGTCAGTCATCAAATGTTGCTTTGTTTGTATCTGGCTGGCAATATTTTGTCATTATACCTTAGTTGTTGCATCTGTGCAAGACCATGTAGATGTTATGTATATATTTAATCACATGGAGCCTTAAACTTAAATGAAAATAAGTAATGCAAAAAAAATTATAATAGTTTTCAAACGTACTACAAAGCAAGATATTTCATTGATACTGTTAAAAAACCTCACTAAGCCTTTTGTGGCGTAGATTTCACTTGACAGCCAACATCACTTATTCCAAGATGTGTTGTCTGTGAAAGCTTTTAGCCAGCAGAATATATTATGCAAGGGACTAAAGAGTACAATGTACACCTGCCTCACAAATAAATAAATGAGATTTGCATTTAACTATGAACACATAAGATTTTCAGTGAAAATAGAAACAAATGAGTCTGTCAAATCTCCCAGAATCACAAAATTACTTATCAGCAGCAATTGTGAAGGAGAAATAACTGGTGTATATATGCATCAGAGGATATTAAATCACTGCAGAGTGAAAAAAAAATCAGTGATCAGCTTTCACAATGCTGTAAAATTAAATCATATGTTAATTCAGAACACTCATTTAGAAATTTTAATGGAAATCTCAGTGTTCCCTCCCATATGTTTTCTTTACTAACTCCAGCAGACCCAAGTCACTAACATACACACACCTTCGACCTAGCTCCTGCCTGTAACATATAATTAACACTGTAGACTGGTAGTCAACAATCGTAGTGCTGACTAATGAGACGCCGAAAAATTGAAAATCCAGGTTGCATGCCTTGGCAATATACATGGCTCAATGAAGCTTTAATTTTCTGATTTTGGCTAAGGTCACTATATGGAGTGTTTTCGATCTGTCCTCCCTTCAGTGAAGATTTGACCTTCGCACTCTTGTCCCATTGCAAACATCAGTTCCCATCAGCTGATTGTAGAGAAGAGTTCATGCCAAGTGTGAATGTGTAAACAAAGCAGTGGCTCAGTGGTTAGTACTAGTGCCTCACAGCACCTGGACTGAGCTTCAATTCCACCCTTGGGTGACTGTCTGTGTGGAGTGTGCACATTCACCCCTTGTCTGTGTGGGTTTTCTCCCATAGTTCAAAGATATGCAGGCTAGGTGGATTGGCCAGGCTAAATTGCTTCTAGTGTTCAGGGTTGTTAGATTAGGGGGGATTGGTCTGAGTGGGATCCTCTGAAGGTTGGTGTGAATTGGTTGGGCTGAAGGGCCTGCTTCTACACTGGGGGGATTAAAGCATCTTGATTATGAAGAGGTAGAAATCTTTTCTGCAATGAAACTGAATAAAAGGAATTTTTTTGAGTTCATCAAGCATGACTCAGCTGCATTTAAGTATAGTGAACTGACAGTAATTCTTAAATACTGTCAGTACTAAAACAGAATGGGAAAGCAGGTTAAGTTTCTCAACTGATCAGCAGAGTATTGTTACACTGTTTATGTGATTCTATTGTACTAATATAAATCTGAATCCTTCCATAGTTTACATCTTTAAACAGAAATGAAAATTAATCAGACTGTTGACCTAGCAGAAAGAGAGCTGTCTCAACAGAAAATCCATTCATCACATTTTTATTATGAACATAATGATATCCTGAGCTGGTTATCTACAGACTTTAATATTTAATACGTAACTTCTCACTACCGTTTTAGCAACTACAGAACTGTTTTTCTGCATCTTTGCAACTTTCAGGAACTGTGGTCCGCCTGGAATGTTAGCGAAATTCTCTTTGACATTACTGCCACTTTGAAGATCTTTGTAAAAGGCAGTTCCCATTAATTAGTTAAGACTGAGTTGAAAAGTGTAATATTCAGTCAATTAGATTTGTAGACTGCAATTGAAAAATAAGCTAATACATCGACCTTCATTAAGCAAACAATGAAGCCAATATTAAATATTTAAGAGTATTGATGCCCTGCTCAGAATAGCACAGCTACCAAATGAAAATGACATTATTAGGTGCTCAATCATAATAGCAATAAATGAAGAATCTAGTTTCAGTTGTAAAAATAATCAAATTTCCATAATTGAAACAGTTGAAATGTTCACTTATTTATCAATGAGACACAAGAATGAAAGCCACTCTTGATCAAATTAAGTGATGACTGTCAACCTGCTCACATTATATTTTATTTCCACTTTAAAATAAACAGCACAGTTGAATGTTTTACGTTTTAGATTTCAGCTGTGAATACCATCGCACTAGTTTCAAGGCGATAATAAGAAAAGCTTTGCATGCAATTTTCAGGATAAAATTGTAAGGTTTTGTAAATCATTTAGATGACTATAAAAATATTGAATACATTTATAGCCATTCTCCAAGGGCAAGCTGTAGGAATTAATTCATTTTCCAACCCATTTGTAACAACAGCAAGGCATTGTTTGTGGTTGTTACTGCCACCTTGTGACCACGTAGAAATAAATCAGCAATTTAGCAAGAAAACTTTGAAGAGTCCATTTCTCTAGTCTCACTTATTTCACAGCTGGCACTACTTCCCCTACAGCTGAATGTTTGTTCTCATGTGGTTGACAAAAAGCTGCTACTACCTCCATAACAGATGACAGAGCATTGGATATGACCTGGAATCAAAGATTTGGCAGGACAGCACTTCGAAGCTGCTATTAGATTGTGTGACACCCATGCCAATGATACTGGCTCCTCTGATGTAGTTCTAGTGCCGTCAGCCTTGAAAATAAATGCGCTGTGAGTCACGTTGTCTGGGAAATGGCAATATAACCAGATTCCTCTGCCCAACAATCTTACCAAATGCCAAAATGTTCACTCATGGGTGACTTCAGTACATGACTAGAATCAATAACTTGGCAAAAACTACCACAGACTCTAGAAAAATTGAACTTCCTGTGGTTTTGCTACTCCTTTTTTGCCTCAGGGTGGCTGGTACCTGAAGTTGGTTTGTCAAACTGTCCTATATTAATAAGTTCAGAGTCTGCTAGCATTTGCACAACTAATCTTCCAGCAGAGTGCAGACAAACGTTTAAGCGATTATTGAAGAAATCCGGAAGAGGACAAGTCTGGATGAAAACTGTTTCTTAATTTTTGTGTTCTGCTCTGTGCTTTTCATCTTTTATATATATTTTTTACTTCACTAGGAATGATTGATTGTAACGTTTCCCCGAATTCCATCTTAGGCCATGATGAATGTTGATTTTTAAATAAATAAACAAACTCCTGGTGATACCACAACAAGTTGAATCACAAATTGCTATTGATCCAAATTTTCTTTGTGCTGCCAGCCAAGATGAATTTCATTCCCTATAAATAGATATAAAATTAGTAGGGAGAGTAAATTAACAAAATAAATAAGATTTTCTTGGTAATGTGCCAAGAAGTCACCCATTCTGTTTTCTAATTACAGATATAAAATTGAGAAGAGAATCTGAGATTGATTAAAATTTGCAATTTAGCTCCATAGTTAACTGACAAGCCAACATGAGTTGTCAGAGCAAATTACTGCAGATGCTGGAATCTGTACCGAAAACAACAAATGCTGGCGATCACAACAGGTCGGGCCGCATACATGGAGAGGCAGCAAGCTAATATTTCGAATCTAGATGACTCTTCATCAGAGCTGAAGTTTGGAGGGGGTAGCATTTATGCTGCAGCTGGGGTGGAGGGGTGCGGTTTGAAGTGTAGAGTGCTGGAGGAGAGAGTTTGTATTTAAAACTAAAACAAGACAACAATTAAGATAGAAAGACTTGATATTGAGTTCAGCACCTTCAAATTATGAACCACCTCACATTCTGTCCCTTTTTTTTAAAGCTGTACTTGTTACATTCTCTGTCCCCTCACCCCAGTGGGACTGTCTGTTTTTTCCAGTCAGGCAATTAGATGCACCATTGTTCTGCCAATCTCACATTCCAAGCACTTAATCTGAACTATCAGCACCCTTTTTCCCCCAGCATTCTTCATCCCCCCCCCCAATTATAGCATATATACTGCCCCCTCTACACTTCATGTCAGCTCTGAAGCTTGCTAAAATTATTGGAAATCAACTGACAGGCAATGAAGCTGAAATGAAAATTACCAAAGGCACAATATTCATTCCTTTGAACTGGAGGTGATTAAGGAAGAAACACCTCAAACTCAAGATTGTAAAGCCTCAGACTTTTAGAAGTCCCAGCTGCAGTGGCAGGAAGATTGTGAGATAACAAAGTGTGAAGCTAGATGAACGCAGCAGGCCAAGCAGCATCTCAGGAGCACAAATGCTGACGTTTCTGGCCTAGACCCTTCATCAAACCCTCTGATGGTCTGATGAAGGGTCGAGGCCTGAAACGTCAGCCTTTGTGCTCCTGAGATGCTGCTTGGCCTGCTGTGTTCATCCAGCTTCACACTTTGTTATCTTGGATTCTCCAGCATCTGCAGTTCCCATTATCTCTGATCACAAGAAGATTGTGAGATTGTTTAACATAGAAAAATCATTGCACTATTCATTATAGTGTTATTAATATAACAAATATTACCTATTATAGTTACTATAGTTAGTTGTTATGATATAATGTAATACATTTATTACAATGTTATATATATCATTATAGTTGTCTCTCTGTCTCTCTCCTCCATCACCACCTGTTCCCATTCCCCAACTCCTATTCCCCTTTAAAAACCGAAAGAACTGCAGATGCTCTAAATTAGGAACAAAAACAAAGTTGACGGAAAGCTCAGCAGGTCTGGCAGCATCAGTGCTGAAGGAGAAAACAGAGTTAACGTGTTCTGAGGAAGGGTCATTGGACCCAAAACGGTGACTCTGTTTTCTCATTCACAGATGCTGCCAGACCTCCTATTCACCTTTATCCACCATCTCTCACTAACTCCTTCACCACTCCTCCCTTGCTACACCCACTTCTCTCCTGAGCCTTCTCTCCACTGTCCCCCACACTAGCTAACTCTCCCTTTATCCCTGCATGCCCCTACTCTCTCTCCAACCTCCTCTCTCCCACACAAACTCCTTTGTCCATACTCTCCTCTGTCCCTCACTCCCTGTTGCCCCTCCTTCCTCCCCCTCTCCAAGGCACTACCTTTCTGCCTTTTGAAAACCCCATTTACCCCCCACCTCAGATTAAGTGCTGGGCAAAACTGGAAGCTATGCTGAGAGCTTGTTTGGAACTGGTCCATGTTGACACCCATAGTCATGGTGTGGTCTCCATCCAAAAAAAGTCAACTGGGTTTGGGAAGTCCATGGAGGTGGTGTGGATGGGAGGAGGGGTGTTTGGGTGTGCAGTAGGGAACAGTGCAAATGTTTTCAGAGCTGGGTGAGAAGGGTGGTGCAGTCCCATTGCAGCTGTACGGCTGAATGCTAACCTTTAGAGAGGAGAAGTGGTGACCCCCCCAACAATAGTGGGAATGATGCAGGGAAGAGGTAGAGCTTGTAAAGGATGGGTGTGAAGGGGGGATCCTAAGCCTGGGGGATGGGGAGTGGGCAAGGCAGGAGGGAGAATGTTGCAGCTCATGATGGCGATTAAGAGGGCGTATAGTGTCAGGATGTGGGGAGATGTGGAGGAGGAAGTGTGGATGGAGGCTGTCTTGTAATCCTGCCACATGGTGGAGTGGAGGGCTGTAGTTCTCAGACTGGGGTGTACAGGTGTGATGATGTATATCAAGACTTGAGGGTTTTGTGGGTAAGGCATAGAAGGTCATTAATGTTTCCAGTAGCTTTGAAGGAGCTAATCTGAGAGTTGGATGATCTTTTCACAGGGGAAGTGGGATCAGTATCAAATTGGAAAAGTGGGGTGAACCGTCAAGTGGTGGTTCTGAAATGCATAATAGGTTGAGGGTTTATCTTTAAGAAAAGGTTTTCTTCACTGTACATTTCTGTCTTTACTCATCTTGCCCCTTGAGGTATAAACCCCTCTGGGACATTAGGAGTAACACAGCCCAGGGATGCCAGGCCCTAATGCTGTAATGATTCGGGGTGGATGATACTGATGCCAATGTTAGTGGTCATGACATGAGGGCACTGTCGGTGGTTGCATTTACAATACTGCTCGTGGAAAGCACCCTGAGATGTTGCCTACTGCTGTCCAGAATGGAGGGCAGGAGGAGCAAGCAGTGAGCTGGAGTCACCAAGCTCCAGCTCAGTCATCCATGTCACAAATTGTTAGCTTCTAATTTCTAGAAGCTAACGGGTGGGTGGGAAAATGGAAAACTTCATATCAATGAGGCAAGATTAATTAATAATGAGGATGTTAATGAATGCTAATGTATGTAACCAGCCCTTTCATTCCTATCCCATGAGGATTTCGTCTTGCTGTTCAACATTTGGTCGGAACAAGAGTCTTTTTGCTCATGGTGTCACAAAATTCCTTGCTTGCCATCTTATGTGATCTTCCCAACTTTCTCACAATGGCCCACATTGATCAGGGCCTGGGAATATTTCACCCAAGGAGTTCTACTTTATCTATTGGAGGGACCAGATGTGTCTGTACCAGCTTTCTCAGGAACTAGAAATTATGCCTGACCAAATGTTATTATACTTATTGTGGCCACGCAAGAAAACATCTTGATATTGAAGAACAGTACCTCTTTTGCAGATTGTCTACAGTGTTGTTTCATCTACGTTTAATCACTGGATAACCCAAGGCAAAGCAAAGACCAATCAGGACTGGTGGTAGTGAACTATCTCAAACTACTGTGAGGACTATACCAAATACAATTGGTGCAAACAGTGATCATCTGGAAAAATGTCACATAATTATAGCGTTGCAGATCTGAAGAAAACCACAAAGTGAAGAAATCCAAAGGAAAAAAACAGGTATCTGAGTTTACCATTTTTAAAAGTGTTACTGCTTTAGGAAGACTCAGATTGTCAGTCAGAAGCTCAAACATAACAACCAACAGGAGTAAACAGTAAGGCTTTGGAGTAACAAAGTGCAAACCTGGATGAACACAGCAGGCCAAGCAGCATCAGAGGAGCAGGAAGGCTGATGTTTTGGGCCTAGACCTCTGAAACATCAGCTTTCCTGCTCCTCTGATGCTGCTTGGCCTGCTGTGTTGATCCAGCTCTACACCTTGTTATCTCAGATTCTCCAGCATCTGCAGTCCCTACTATCTCTAGAAGGTTTTGGAGTAGATCTGTAGCTTGAGTTGTGGGTGTTGAGGTTGGTTGGCTCACTGAGCTGATTTGTTGTTCCGCAGACGTTTCATTACCGTGCTTGGTAACATCCTCACTATAGCCTCTGATGAAGCATCGGTTCTGGGACAGGCTCGGCAGAGACAAGCACGAGACTTCCTGGAAGCATGGCACTCCACGAAGCATGCTATTAATAAACTGAACTCGACCCTGTATACATTCCACTACAGAGGAAACCCAGAAGTGAGGCAATCCATCGCAACGGACCCCAGAGTTTAAAAACCAGGCGGGAAAACACACCGACGCTTGCAGGAAATTTTGTGTAAGTTAATGGTTCAGAAGGTGTAAATGTTCACGTTACATTAACTCCACCCATTCTACTGATGTCACACACAGTTTGTGGGTAGAGGCAAGGAGTTCTACTCCAGCTTTCAGAGGGAGCAGATGTATCTGTCCAACTCAGTAAGGTCCTAGTCATTATATCTGACCAAATGTACATGTATCCATTGCTACTATGTAATAGACCTTCCCATATAGGAACTTTGCCTCATCTGCAGATACTCTACAGTGGTGTATCCTTTACCATTAATCATTAGACAGGCCCAGGACAAAGCAAATTCAAAGGAGGATTAGTGGCAGTGAACCACCCCAAACATTCCTTACTCAGTACCACACACTGGTAGAGGTGACAAATAGCACTTAGTGCATGGTCACTTGACAACACCCCATTGGCTTTCAGGTTGTATTGGTTAGGAACCAACAGCAAGATGATAAGGACTGGCTGTTAAAATCAGCTGAGAATCCCTGATAAAGATCCTGAACATGCTGCCGGTTTGGTTAACTTCCTCCCCATCCACATCCTAAAAAATTAACACCTCAATTTGTTTTGATGCTTTCCTTTGTTTGGCATACCCTCTTTCTGTTGGTGCACAATTGCACATATTAGTAAATGTGTGCACAATATCATGCTGGAGAATAGAAGGGAAATAATACAACAATTGTTGAAGTACCCAACCTGAGTGAAGCCACATCAGCTCACAGTTACATTTTTCACTTGATTTGAGACAAGCTCTTGTTATTTAAGGTATGTTAGCCTGGAAACTTTAGATAGCTATTATTATTAGGCATGTTCTTAAAAGCAGCCCCTTGGGAATGTCACTGTCTTTTCCAGTCTTCAGTCTTTCCCCTATTTGTAGAAGCATTATGCATTATTAACCAGATGTTGTCTGCTGTGATAAGTGAATGAAATGTCTTGCCATTATCATTCATTTAAAGTATTCTCCCAGCAGACTTTTTGTCTCCAAATGCACCTACCTGCCTAATTATCCTTAAACGTTACCACAGAAAATTCACCCAGTTTTCTGAACATAACCTGTTTAAAGGAAATCAGGAAAATCGACTCTAATAATGCATCTAAGGTTATCTTCTGTACAGTAATCCAGATTCTGCAGCATAGCGCTGAAATCAGCAAATCTTTCAATATCCAACTACTGAGTCAAAATAAAAACAAAAGTTGCTGGAAAAGCTCAGGAAGTTGGCAGCATTTGTGAAGAAAAAAATCAGAGTTAACGTTTCAAACTAAGGAAGGGTCACCAGACCCAAAACGTAAACTCTGGTTCTTTCGTGATAGATGCTGCTAGACCCGCTGAGCTTTTGCAGCAACTTCAGTTTTTATTTTACAGCATCCGCAGTTTTTATTTGTTTTTTAGTGAATAGAGATATAGACAACAGACAATAGGTGAAGGAGTAGGCCATTCGGCCCTTCAAGCCAGCACCACCATTCGTTATGATCATGGCTGATCATCCACAATCAGTATCCTGTTCCTGCCTTATCCCCATAACCCTTGATTCCACTATCTTTAAGAGCTCTGTCTATCTCTTTCGTTAAAGTATCCAGAGAGTCGGCCTCCACTGCCTTCTGGGGAACAGCATTCCATGTATCTACCACTCTCTGGGTGAAGAAGTTTCTCCTCAACTCCGTTCTAAATAGCCTACCCCTTATTTTTAAACTGTGTCCTCTGGTTTTGGACTCACCCGTCAGTGGAAACATGCTTCCTGCCTCCAGAGAGTCCAATCCCTTAATAATCTTACACTCTCAATCAGATCCCCTCTCATCCTTCTAAACTCAAGTGTATACAAGCCCAGTCGCTCCAATCTTTCAACATATGATAGTCCCGCCATTCCAGAAATTGACCTTGTGAACCTACACTGCAATCCCTCAATTGCAAGAATGTCCTTCCTCAAATTGGGAGACCAAAACTGCACACAATACTCCAGGTGTGGTCTCACCAGGGCCCTGTACAGCTGCAGAAGGACCTCTTTGCTCCTGTACTCAATTCCTCTTGTTACGAAGGCCAGCATGCCATTAGCTTTCTTCACTGCCTGCTGTACCTGCATGCTTGCTTTCATTGACTGATGTACAAGGACACCCAGATCTCGTTGTACTTCCCCTTTACCTAACTTGACTCCATTGAGATAGTAATCTGCCTTCCTGTTCTTGCCACCAAAGTGTATAACCACACATTTATCCACACTAAACTGCATCTGCCATGCATCCGTCCACTCGCCTAGCCTGTCCAAGTCACCCTGTATTCTAATAACATCCTCCTCACATTTCACACTGCCACCCAGCTTTGTGTCATCAGCAAATTTGCTAATATTACTTTTAGTGTCTTCGTCTATATATCATTAATGTATGTTGTAAACAGTTGTGCTCCCATCACCGAATCTTGTGCTACCTCACTGGTCACCGCCTAATATTCCGAAAGGGCCCCATTTATCGCTATTCTTTGCTTCCTGTCAGCCAACCAATTTTCAATCCAACTCCGTATTTTGCCCCCAATACCATGTGCCCTAATTTTGTTCACCAATCTCCTACGCGGGACTTTATCAAAGGCTTTCTGAAAGTCCAGGTACATAACATCCACTGGTTCTCCCTTGCCCATCTTCATAGATACATGCTCAAAAAATTCCAGAAGATTAGTCAAGCACAATTTCTCCTTTGTAAATCCATGCTGGCTCTGACCTAGCCTGTTATTGCAATCCAAATGAGTCATAATTTCATCTTTTATAATTGACTCCAGCATCTTTCCTACCACTGATGACAGACTAACCAGTCTATAATTTCCTGTTTTCTCTCTCCCTCCTTTCTTGAAAAGTGGGACAACATAAGCCACCCTCCAATCCACAGGAACTGATTCTGAATGTGCCCACGATTTCTAGGGCCACCTCCTTAAGTACCCTGGGATGCAGATCATCAGGTCCCGGGGACCTGTCATCCTTCAGACCTAACAGTCTATCCAACATCATTTCCTGCCTAATATAAATTCCCTTCAGTTCGTCCATTACCCTTGGTCCTTCTGCCACTATTGCATCTGGGAGATTGCTTGTGACTTCCCTCTTGAAGACAGATCCAAAGTACCTATTCAACTCTTCTGCCATTTCCTTGTTCCCCAGAACAAATTCACCCATTTCTGACCTCAAGGGCCCAGTTTTAGTTTTAACCATTTTTTTCTTTTCACATACCTAAAAAAGCTTTCACTATCCTCCTTTATATTTTTGGCCAGTTTTCCTTCATATCTCATTTTTTCCCTGTGTATTGCCTTTTTAGTTATCCGCTGTTGCTCTTTAAAAGCTTCCCAGTCTTCTGGCTTCCCACTCACCTTTGCTATGTTATACTTCTTCTCTTTTATTTTTATACAGTCCTTAACTTCCCTCGTCAGCCACGGCTGCTCCCGCCTCCCCTTAGGATCTTTCCTCCTCTTTGGAATGAACTGATCCTGCACCTTCTGCATTATATCCAGAAATACCTGCCATTGTTGTTCCACTGCCATCCCTGCTCGTGCATTGTACCACTGAACTTTGGCCAGCTCCTCCCTCATAGCTCCATAGTTCCCTTTATTCAACTGCAATACTGACACTTCCGATTCTCCCTTCTCCCTCTCAAACTGCAGATTAAAACTTATCATATTATGGTCACTAGCTCTTAATGGCTCCTTTACTTTGAGGCCCCTGATCAAATCCGGTTCATTGCACAACACCAGATCCATAATTGCCTCCTCCCTGGTTGGCTCCAGTACAAGCTGTTCTAAGAATCCATCTCGGAAGCACTCCACAAACCCACTTTCTTGGGGTCCAGTACCATCCTGATTCTCCCAGTCTACCCGTATGTTGAAATCTCTCATAACAACTGTAGTGATACCTTTGTGACAGACCAATTTCAACTCTTGATTCAACCTGCACCCTACCTCTTGACTACTGTTTGGGGGCCTGTGGATAAATCCCATTAGGGTCTTTCTACCCTTAGAATTTCTCAGCTCTATCCATACTGACTCTACATCTCCTGATCCTATGTCCCCCCTCGCAAGGGACTGAATATCATTCCTCACCAACAGGGCCTTCCCACCCCCTCTGCCCATCAGTCTGTCCTTTCAATAGCATGTATAGCCTTGAATATTCATTTCCCAGGCCCTGTCCACTTGAAGCCACGTCTTAGCTATCCCCACAACATCATACCTGCCAACTTCCAACTGAGCCTCAAGCTCATCCACCTTATTTCTTATGCTTCATGCATTCATATACAATAATTTTAATATGTTTCTCCCCTCACCCTTTCTATCAACCCCTATTTCACTTGGCCATACTGTACGATCCCTTCTTGAGTTTTCTGCTCTGTTGATTCTGTTGTCCTTCTTAACCTCTCTTATTCTCACTTTCCCTTGAACTTGATTCTTGAATTTCCAGTTTGTCTCCTCCCCTGCATGCTTGGCTTAAACACACCTGTGTTGCAGTGGCAAACCTGCCAGCCAGAATGCTGGTCCCCCACCTATTAAGATGCAACTCCTCCCTCTTGTACAATTTATCCTTACCCCAAAACATACCGCAGTGATCCAAGAATTTAAATCCTTGCTTCCGGCACCTGTTCCTCAGCCACACATTCAAGTCCATTATCTCCCTGTTCCTGCCCTCTCCAGCCCAAGGAACTGGAAGCAAACCAGAGATAACCACCCTGGGAGTCCGGCTTTTCAGCCTTCTTCCGAGTTCTCTGAAGTCCCGCTGTAGAATGCCTCTCCTTTTCTTCCCAACGTCATTAGTGTCGATGTGCACCACCTCTGGCTATTCACCTTCGCCCTTGAGTATTCCCTGCACTCTATCAGTGACGTCCTGGATCCTGGCAGCAGGAAGGCAACACACCATCCTCAAATCTCGCCTGTTGCCGCAGAAACCCCTTTCAGTCCCTCTCACTATGGAGTCACCTATTACGACAGCTCTGCGTGATGTCTGACTCCTCGGCTCTGCCTCTACACCAATTTTTGCTCGCAGACCTGTCCGCCTCTCGGACTGGCAGTGTCGTCTATCTCAACAGTTTCCAACCTGTTTACAATAGGTGCTTCCCCTGGGGTCTCTTGTACTTCATTCATGCCTTCCTTCCTCATCAACATCCCCCTTCTCTCTTCTGGTATCCTCGGTGTAGTGACCTCGCTGAAGGTCCTGTCCAGAAAATTTTCGTTGTCCCGGATGAGCCTGAGGTCATCTAGTTCTTTCTTCAGTGCAGCAACAACCTCCTTCAGAAGCTAAATGTGTACACACTTACCACAGCTATAGGTGCCAGAAGCATCATCAGTGTCCCTGACCTCCCACATCATGCACGCAGCACACTGAATCAGCTTGGCAGTCATGTCTTCACCCTCTTCAACAGTGGCATAATCTCCTCACTGAGCCTCTTCGCCAAAAACCCCTGAGCCAAAGACTTGCACTTTACTCACCAGGCACTTCCCTCAACCCTTGTTTTTTGCTGTGAGCCTGTGGACTCTTAATTAGGTTAGCGGAGGAGAGTCGGAGGGAGGCCCCACCATGTAGGACCTGGGGCCAAGAACACAGCCACTTAAATAGCACTCACTCACCTTCCCAACTGGCTCTCTGCTCTGATCTCAAATCCGCCCGGCTCCCGCCGGTCTCTACTGCAAAAAAGTGTCTTCCATTTAAAGAAGATTCAAACAGTGACTTTTGTGCTCCTGAGATGCTGCTTGGCCTGCTGTGTTCATCCAGCTTCACACTTTATCTTGGATTCCCCAGCGTCTGCAGTTTCCATTATCATTCAAACAGTGCCTTTTGCTTTTCATGTAGTTGGCAAATTAGGCTATTTCCTCAATATCACTGTCACCATTTTTGATTTAATACAGTTACTGAACATTTTAAAAACATAACAAGCTACTGCTGCTCAAAGTCGTCTTCCTCAATCTCAAAGCCACTGCGTAATCACCAATCTTGCCATAATAACATACCAATTAGGGACAGGAATCAACCTCTAGCATTCTTTATGTCTGCTCCAGCATTCAATAGATCATGCTGCTTTGAATATTCCCTTTTCCTCCTACCCCTAATAACTCCTCACCCCCAGAATTATCAAGAATCTATCTACCTCTACCATAAAAATATTCAAGGGCGCCACTTCCAACACATTTTGAGGAAGATAGTTCCAAAGACTCATGACCCTCCGAGGGAAAAAAATTCTGCATGTCTGTTTCTAATAAGCAATGTTTTATGTTATCACGCCCCCACTTCACCCCTGTCACTCAAACCTTCTATTGCCTCTCTGATGAAGGGTCTAGGCCCGAAACGTCAGCTTTTGTGCTCCTGAGATGCTGCTTGGCCTGCTCTGTTCATCCGGCTCCACACTTTGTTATCTTGAATTCTCCAGCATCTCCAGTTTCCATTATCTCTATTGCTTCTCTGTTCACTTGGAATAGAAAGAATGTGCAAGGCTATGTTTAATGGCATGAGATTGGCACGAAGTCACAATGCTCGTTTGGAGACCTAATGTGGACACCATGGGCTGAACAATGGGCCTTTTGCACTGCAGAACCTCTGTGAAGTTTTGTGTGTACAAATTATAGGTCAGAAACTTAGCTATGGTGGCTCGGTGGTTAGCACTGCTGCCTCACAGTGCCAGGCACCCAGGTTCAATTCCAGCTGCAGGCAACTGTCTGTGTGGAGTTTGCACATTCTCCCCATGTCAGTGTGGGTTTCCTCCCACAGTCCAAAGATGTGCAGGGTAGGTGGATTGGCCATGCTAAATTGCCTGCAGTGTTCAGGGATGTGGAGATTAGGTGACTTATAGGGGGATGGGTCAGTGTGGACTTGTTGGGCTGAAGGGAATCGTATGGGGATTCTATGATTTTCTGTTGAGAAATTTTTTGTTGTTTGTGCACTAGTTTTTAGAAACACATTGAGGATGGGAAATAAAGGAGCTTATATAAAACCATTTATGTAATCAGGATGTCTGTCGCTGTCTGTGAATTAATTTTTTAAATAGAGTTGTAAATAATATGAAAGCAAACATGATAGCTAATAAATTAGCACAGCAAAGTCTTAAATGAAGTAATAGAATGGATTATCAGCTGATCCATTATTGTTGTGCTGGGTTAGGAAGAAATCCTAGAGAGAAGACCAAAAAAACCTTACACCACAACACACAACAAACCCCATCTCATGCATTCTTTCTCCTGTTCTTCATTGAACACAGCCATGATAATTTTCGTATCCATCTGGATGGAAAGACATGACCTTGGATTAATACCTCTTAAAAGTTGCCACCCAGGTTGACAGGGCTGTTAAGAAGACACACAGTGTTTTAGCTTTTATTAATAGAGGGATCAAATTCTGGAACCAAGAGGTTATGGTGAAGCTGTACAAAACTCTGGTGCGGCCGCACTTGAAGTATTGTGTACAGTTCTGGTCACCGCATTATAAGAGGATGTGGAAGCTTTGGAAAGAGTGCAGAGGAGATTACTAGGATGTTGCCTGGTATGGAGGGAAGGTCTTATGAGGAAAGGCTGAGGGACTTGAGGCTGTTTTCATTAGAGAGAAGAAGGTTGAGAGGTGACTTAATTGAAACATATAAAATAATCAGAGGGTTAGATAGGGTGGATAGGGAGAGCCTTTTTCCTAGGATGGTGACGGTGAGCATGAGGGGGCATAGCTTTAAATTGAGGGGTGAAAGATATAGGACAGATGTCAGAGGTAGTTTCTTTACTCAGAGTAGTAAGGGAATGGAACGCTTTGCCTGCAACGGTAGTAGATTCGCCAACTTTAGGTACATTTAAGTCGTCATTGGATAAGCATATGGACGTACATGGAATAGTGTAGGTTAGATGGGCTTGAGATCGGTATGACAGGTCGGCACAACATCAAGGGCCGCAGGGCCTGTACTGTGCTGTAATGTTCTAAAACACCCATCTAATGTCACATTCTTCAGCACTGCCCTGGAATACCAAATAAACACCATAGCCTAGATTCGCTACTTCTTCCCTGAGTAGAGGGGAATGAGGGTTCGCTGAACTGCCCATTATCTGACACTACTTTGATCTGAATCTACCTTGCATGTTGCTGGGTCCAGGGGTCATTTGTCGTGCAGGACAGGTTCAATGGACAGAATTTCCCATCCCCCTTTCCCATCTCATAGCCCATTGCTGCAACCCAATTTACAGTTGCTCCGCTCTAGCATGTGGGACAGGAGAGATACAAAAGGGTACAGAGGAGCATTTTGTTTTCATACAGAGGATGGTGAGAGTCTGGAACGGGCTGCCGGAGGAAGTGGTGGGGGAGGTGGAGGGGTGGGGGGGGGGGGGGGCGCGAGTACAACTTTGCCATTTAAGAAACATTTGGACGGGCAGATGGTTAGAATAGATACGGAGGGGTATGGTCCAAGCGCAAGCAAATGGGGCAAGATTAATTATGAAAGCTGGGCAGCATGGATATGTTGTGCCAAAAGACCTGTTTCCATGCTGTAAACCTCTATGTCTTTATGTAGTGTTCGATTGTTCTGTGTTTATTTGAGAGAGTCTAGAAGCTGATCTGTGCTCAGTTACCTGATTGCTTAACCAGAGTGTAGACTCAGAACAAAGTAAATAGATGCCACAGGAACTATTAGGAGCTGAACTGAGACATGCCAGAGGTGCTCTGTGATTGCAGAAGCATTTTAAAACTCCTGAAGATAAAACACTTAGCAAGGCTCTGAGTTGAATGAAATATACTAGGCAGCAGATCAGCAGATTGAAGCTGTACAGCCGGTCTTGCAAATGCCTTTCGAAGTCAAGTGCTCCAGCTCCCCCTTACAACCTATTCCTACTCCCTTGGAAGACTGCTGTACGAGGACCTCCTAAACTTCCTCAGTAACATGACCTCTCATCTGGATGCCATTTGTGTTACTAGCTCCTCCCATGTAGCAACACTGACAACACTGCTTGTTTTTCAATTGTCCACTTCAGTGTTCCAACAGCATTTTCTGTTGGTCTTCAGTTCAGTGCAACTTTTCTTTGAGATGTATGGCCTGCCTTTAAGAGCTAAAGGCAATGGCTGCATCATGAGTTAACTTGGTATGGTCATGCTATAATCATGGTAACAAGCTACTTGCAGAGATATCATAGGCTGGTCACCTTCAACAGAACCAGCATAGGCAAGTTGTGAATTGCACCCATTACCTTCAAGAATCAGTTAGCAAGTATTCAGCTCAATAAGACTGTAGGGACTGGGGAAACTGAGCTCTTTTCCCTTGAGTTTTGAAGATTGAGAGGTGATCTCATTGAAACTTATAAAATACTCCAAAAGGATAGTTTGATGTAGTAAAATATTTCTCCTGATTGGGAAATCTAGAATGAGGAAACAACACTTAAAAATAAGCTGGAGTCTATTTCAGACCAAGATGAGAAATTTCTTTGGAATTCTCTACCTGAGAAGGCTGTGGAGGCTCAGTTATTCAGTCTGTTTCCAGTAGAGATTGATTGTCTCTTAGAAAACTATGATTGTAAAGGGATATGGGGAAAATGGTAAAAAAAGCAGTCAAGCAAATAATGAGCCAAGATTATATTGAATGGCAGAGCAGGCTGAATGGGCTGAATGGCATACTCCTTTTTAATGTTTCTACAATATTTTAGTTAATATTTTATTACTATTCAGTCAGCAGATCTATAAACATCTAACCTCAATGTTCAGTAGAAATCTATGCATTGCCACATTACACAGGATTCATAGTATGATACGGTGAAAGCGTCATAATGTTCTGAGTTGCAATGGTACCTCTGTCTCATACTAAGTTGATTTATTGAAGAATTCATGGGATCTCTGCAACCTTTACTATTCCTTCTTTTTTATAAGCCACATTTAAAAGATTCACAGACAGTGACTTCCAAATTAAAAGAAGAGATACAGAGTGGCTCAGATGTCTGCACTGCTGCCGCACAGTAACAGAGTCCTAGGTTTGATCCTAGCCTTAGATGACTGACTGTGTGAAGTTTGTACATTTTCCCTATGTCTGTGAGTTTCCTCCGGCTGCTCCAGTTTCCTCCCATAGTCCAAAGATGTGCAGATTAACTGGATAGGCCATGCTAAATTACCATGGGATGTGCAGGCTAGGTGAGTGATTCATGGTAAATGTGTGATTATGGAGATAGGTTGGGCAATGTCGGATGCTGTTTGGAGAGTTGATACAGACTTAATGGGCTAAATAGTCTCTATGTGCACAGTAGGGATTATCTAAAAATAGGCCCTGATTCACCTGTTTGATAGAACTAAGGCAGTGGAAAGCATGGACTGGGTATTGGGACTTAACAAGAACTACTATTTATTACACACAAATATATTGCAAACACAGGTAAACAACTATGATCTGTTCATGTACTAATTAAAACTCTAACCAACTTCAAACTTGAACTCCCAACCATTCCACTCGTACAATCAAAGACAGACAGACAGACGTAGATAATATTTGAAAAAATGGCTTTACCGTTGGTGGGAATGAAAACTGGGAGCCACAGTTACATAGGGTTCATTGAGATGCTGCATTTGCTTGCCAGGACTTTCCGTTCTTCAACTTATTCTCTCTAGATTCTTTTCGTTTTTTTTTCAGGAGGCACAGGAGATAGGCACACAAACTGCAAAGTCACTTGGCTACTGGTTAAAAGCCACAGCTGGCAACAACCAGTAGGTGCAGATAACTGGCTTGCTTCCGACTTCAGTTATTTTACTGCAGAGAGATATGTCACCTCGCCTTCCAGAGGTTTGAAGACTTCTGCTCACATCATTCACATCTAGATGCTGTTCAGATACCCAGGAGCCAATCAGGTATTTGTTGTCAGGCTGTATGGCCTTTGGTATCCACAACTGGTCACAACTCAACAAACCAAATAATCCAGCTGTTGGCAGCCAAATGTCACTTACAACACACCCCAGTGCTGCATAGAAACGTGAAATGTTTTGGCCTGAAATGTGGACTTTCCTGCTCCTCAGATGCTGTCCGACCGGCTGTGCTTTTCCAGTTCCACATTTATTGACACTAGCTTCCAGCATCTGCAGTCCTTACTGTCTCCTGGCTACAAACAGCTTCCTCCACTCTTTGAGCAAAGCAGTTGGATAAACACAACTTTTAATGAGCTTCAGTAATTTGCTTGTCAAAAATGCAGCATTTCGGGGCACTGTATATAACAATTACATTAACTTTACCAGCAAAGCGAATAACCTTTTCATGGTCTGGTTTAAACAAAAAAAATCTGAATCCTCTGGCATTTCAAATTTTAAACTTACCCATAAATGTCAGGGTATTACATTCAGTCTGGATTAATGTTTCTTTGTTATCACATCGGACATAAAGTTCAAAGTGCTGGAGAACCAATAAAAATCCTAAAGTTTCCTTTTCTACTTTAGAGTATTTCTTCTGATGCTGGTTTAGTTTCTTACAGATGTATCCTACTGGCTTCTCTATTCCATACTCATTGCCCTGTAAGAAGACCACACTCACCCAATTTGCTAGCACCAATTGCCATTTTAAAAGTATGCTTTTCCAGCATTTCATGATTCTCTGTTTCTATTTCAGCTTGTGCTTCTGGAATCAACCAATAGAGAGGTTGTTTTGTTGCCATTCGCTCCCCCTACATCCACATCAAGCCTCACTATTGTGATACCTCTGCAGATTATCTTCTACCTTCTCAGACGTCTTACAAGATCCTACTATTACCCTTCTTCCGAATATGAAAACACAGTATCTGTTTCAACATTTCAGTGTTGACTAATTGAATTGTCAGAGGTTCTCTTTGAGAACTGCCTGCCTCTCTTTTACCGTCTCTATCATTCTTCACCAATCTTACCCCTTGACATACTATTTCTTCCTTATCCACTTCCCTGTGATGACGTTGTTCAGACTTGTTTACATGACATAACCAATTCTTCTTCCTACAGTCAGATAACTACATTGAATGGGTCATTGAACTTCACTTCCAGTGTTTATTCTAGAAATGCAACAATATCAATACTTCATCTACCTCTCTAGTTGATCAATGTTTATCAGCCATTTTTTCATTTTCACTTGTGAAACAGTTAAACGTTCTCGTACTATCTTACAGCCTGCTGTGAGTCTTTTGAGAAACATGGTCACATATTCCAACGTTAAGGATTTGTCTTAATGATTTTTATTTGGACATCAATGTAGATTCTTATTGTGGAAGACAGTAAGTTTTAAATTCCTTTGAAGAAAATAATTTCTCTTCATAGAGCTTCATACATGGTTTCAGTTTCTAATTCTCATATCCACCTGCAAAAAAACTTAACCCTTTCAAATTGCATGTAGATTTTATCAAGCTGTTTCCTTAAATTCTTGAATCTATGTGCCTGAAGTATTAACTCATAAACTGCCAATACAGCTATTTTCTTATGCAGTGTCATAATCCCAAGAAACCTGCTTTGACATTGAAGCATAAATGTCCAAAGCTTTATCTTTCAACTAATTCTGTACGACACATCCAGTCTTCTTTTCCCAATTAACTGGTCTCGCTATTTTCTCAAATGACATAAAGAATGCATCTACATCCTTTTCCTGAAACTTCTGTAGGATCTGTACAAACTGAAACATTTTCCTGCTAGAATTTAAATTCTCCCCATCAAAGCCTGTATCAATACCTATCAACTCATGTTTCAATGGCATCATTTCAACCTTATTATGTTCATATTCTTTTTTTTAATATAGAATCACTACAGTGTGGAAACAGACCCTTCAGCCATCAAGTCCACACTGACCCTCAGTGCATCCCACCCAGACCCATCCCCCTGTAAATCCACTTAATCTGCACATCCCTGAACATGCTGGGCAATTTAGCATGGCCAATCCACCTAGCCTGCACATCTTTGAACTGTGGGAGGAAACCAAAGCACCCAGAGGAAAGCCACGCAGACACTCTGATTTTTTTTCTCTCTCATTGAAATGCTAATGCTAGACATTTCATTTCCATGCTTTATTTTTTCTGGCCTTTAGATTCCATCTTCACTTGTTACATTCTTTCTTCATGTTTAAGCTGCTTTAATTGTAACCCTATGCTAACAGATTCCAAAATGCCACTACCTGAAGTATGTGGTCCTTTTTGTATTTCTGCTCAAACCGATTGCCATGTCAGTACCTCAATTATTTCTGCCTTGGTACTTTGTCAGGCAAAGCTACCTTGAGTTCACCTGCCGTTTCAGACTGCTAGGGTTTGAAAGTTCATTTTAGATTATCAGCGACAACTCACCAAAGGAAATCCTTTGTTATTTCCAATGCTGAAGAGGCACTGGACTGAAAATATTTACTGTTTTCTTCGCCACAGATGCTGCCAGATTTGTTGAGGTTATGCCGCATTTATGTCTTTGCACTATGTTGACTCTGCCTGATTACCTTGAATTTTCCTAAGTTCCCCCTTGAAATGGCTATACTAATAATTTTTAATACTTTCCCTCTATTATCAGATGTTACGTTAACAGGCCAGTAGTTTCCTATCTTCTGACTCCCTCTCCTTGTGAACGAACATTCAGTATCCTCCAACTGAATGGAATCTAGAGATTTTTTTAAAACATTATAGGCTGAAATCCATCTTCACCAAAGATATTAGAAACTATTATCCAAGATGTCATAGCGGAAAACTTAGAAAAGTTCAAGGTAATCAGGCAGCGTCAATATAGTTTTGTGGAAAGAAAATCAAATGAAGTGGAGATCTTTGAGGTAGCAAAACATGCTGTGGAAAAATAACCTGGTACATATGCTGTACTTAGATTTGCAAAAGGCTGCCATTTCAAAAAGACTTAGTAGCTGCCATGGCAAAGGTTATTATGGAAAACAACAGCTTGTACTGCAAAAGATAATACAAATTGAAGCCTGGCTTGGTAACTGGAACAGAGGGTCAGCATAAACATGTCATTTTCTGGTTGTTAAGATGTAATGTGTGGCATGCCAGAGGGATCAGGTCTTGGGATTCCCATTTTTTTTAACAAATTATTTCAATGACTTGACGAAGACTCTTAAAGATGTGGTTGCTAATTTGCTGAATTCACAGAGATGGGAAGGAAGATATGCCTTGAATAGTCTGCATAAAGGCTCTCTGCCCTCAGAAATTTCAGACATCAGCCCTCATCTCCATGAATTTGCTCTGTGCCACTTTCCCAGTGACTGTAATTTCCATGACTTCCTCTCTGCCTTCCATTCCCTTTCTAAGAATATCCTTTTTTGGGAGATGTTTCTATAAAATATCTATACCTTAAGCCCAAATTGTCTGTCCACTTTCTAACTGAATTTGTAATTTGTTTGCAATTAATGGCTTTTGAACTCAAATGCAATGATGGACAATTCAATGAGGTGCAGTAATTGAAATTGGTCACTAGATGGGAGCATAGTCTCCACACATCAGACTTCACAGTCAGCACTCCAAGAACAATAAAACACTATTTTATTGATTACCTGAGACAGGGGTGAACCTGGAAGTAGAAATAGGCTGTCTTAACGACAGAGAATAAATATAGTTGAAGGCTCATTTTAGGGTCAAAGGTGACACTGAAGCTACAAACAGCCTGTTGCAGCCTGAAAAAGATGTCAGGTAGAATCAATAAAACACTATAAACTGATGTTTTCCCAGCCACTATCAGTTCTGAGAGGGGGTCACCAGACCCGAAACATTAATTCTGTTTTCTCCTCCACAAGTGCTGCCAGACCTGCTGAGCTCTTCCAGCAACTTTGTTTTTGTTCACAATAAAACACAAGTTTGAAGGAGTTTTTTTGCATTTTGGTGAAAGTGCCCAAATTTAATATAAGGCCCAAAGGTTAAATGACAAAGTCACAGTTGTCAGTACTTTGGCAGGATATGATAATGCCTCACTGTTGAGAAGAAGAATCAGATAGTTAATAAAAAGTGCTGGGAATCTGTAACACATCCAAAACACATTTTTTTGCAGCAGAGAGCGGCGCGAGCCGGGTGGACATGAGGTCAGGCAGAGAGGCAGTGGGGAAGGTAAGTGAGTGCTATTTAAGTATTTACCTCGAAGCCAGCGGGTCCTTTTTGCAGCGGAGTGCTATTTAAGTAGGTGTGTTCTCAGGCTCATCCGGGAGAACGAGAATTTTCTGGACAGGACCTTCAGCAAGGTCACTACACCGAGGATACCTGAAGAGAGAAGGGGGATGTAGATGACAAAGGAAGACATGAATGAAGTACAAGTGACCCCAGGGGAAGCACCTATTGTAAACAGGCTGACTGTCTTGGAAACTGCCGAGATAGACGACACTGCCAGTCTGAAAGGTGGACAGGTCTGCAAGTCAAAAATTGCTGTAGAGGCAGAGCCGAGAGGTCAGACATCACGGAGAGCTGTGGAAATAGGGGACTCCATTGTGAGAGGGACGGAAAGGGGTTTCTGTGGCAACAGGCGAGACTTGAGGATGGTGTGTTGCCTTCCTGGTGCCAGGATCCAGGATGCCACTGATAGAGTGCACGGAATACTCAAGGGCGAAGGTGAATAGCCAGAGGTGGTGCATGTCGGCACTAATGACGTCGGGAAGAAAGGAGGAGCATTCTACAGCGGGACTTCAGAGAACTCGGAAGAAGGCTGAAAAGCCGGACTTCCAGGGTGGTTATCTCTGGTTTGCTTCCAGTTCCTCGGGCTGGAGAGGGCAGGAACAGAGATAATGGACCTGAACGTGTGGCTGAGGGACTGGTGTGGGAAGCAAGGATTTAAATTCTTGGATCACTGGGGTATGTTTTGGGGTAAGAATAAATTGCAGGTTTGCCACTGCCACACAGGTGTCTTTAAACTAAGTAAAGGGGGGGAGGTGCCAAACTGGAAATTTAAGAATGAAGTTAAAGGGAAAGTGAGAATAAGAGACGTTAAGAAGGAAAACAGAATCAACAGAGCAGAAAACTCAAGAAGGGATCATACAGTATGGCCAAGTGAAATAGGGATTGATAGGAAGGGTGAGGGGAGAAACAAATTAAAAATATTATATATGAATGCGTGAAGCATAAGAAATAAGGTCGATGAGCTTGAGGCTCAGTTGGAAGTTGGCAGGTATGATGTTGTGGGGATAACTGAGACGTGGCTTCAAGTGGACAGGGCCTGGGAAATGAATATTCAAGGCTATACGTGCTTTCGAAAGGACAGACTGATGGGCAGAGGGGGTGGGGTAGCCCTGTTGGTGAGGAATGATATTCGGTCCCTTGCGAGGGGGGGACGTAGAGTCAGGAGATTAGAGTCAGTATGGATAGAGCTGAGAAATTCTAAGGGTAGAAAGACCCGAATGGGAGTTATCTACAGGCCCCCAAACAGTAGTCAGGAGGTAGGGTGCAGGTTGAATCAAGAGTTGAAATTGGCCTGTCACAAAGGTATCACTACAGTTGTTATGGGAGATTTCAACAGTGCCTCCGAGATGGATTCTTGGAACAGCTTGTACTGGAGCCTACCAGGGAGGAGGCAATTATGGATTTGGTGTTGTGCAATGAACCGGATTTGATCCAGGGCCTCAAAGTAAAGGAGCCATTAAGAGCTAGTGACCATAATATGATAAGTTTTAGTCTGCAGTTTGAGAGGGAGAAGGGACAATCGGAAGTGTCAGTATTGCAGTTGAATAAAGGGAACTATGGAGCTGAGGGAGGAGCTGGCCAAAGTTCAGTGGTACAATGCCCGAGCAGGGATGGCAGTGGAACAACAATGGCAGGTATTTCTGGATATAATGCAGAAGGTGCAGGATCAGTTCATACCAAAGAGGAGGAAAGATGCTAAGGGGAGGCAGGGGCGGCCATGGCTGACAAGGGAAGTTAAGGACTGTATAAAAATAAAAGAGAAGTATATCATTGCAAAGTTGAGTGGGAAGCTGGAGAACTGGGAAGTTTTTAAAGAGCAACAGAAGATAACTAAAAAGGCAATACACAGAGAAAAAATGAGCTACGAAGGGAAACTGGGCAAAAATATAAAGGAGGATAGTAAAAGCTTTTTCAGGTATGTGAAAAGAAAAAAAATGGTTATGACTAAAATTGGGCCCTTGAAATCAGAAACGGGTGAATTTATTATGGGGAACAAGGAAATGACAGATGAGTTGAATGGGTACTTTGGATCTGTCTTCACTAGGGAAGAAACATGCAATCTCCCAGATGCAGTAGTGGCTGAAGGACCGAGGGTAATGGACAAACCGAAGGGTATTTATATTAGGCAGGAAATGGTGTTGGATAGACTGTTAGGGCTGAAGGCTGATAAGTCCCCGGGACCTGATGGTCTGCATCCCAAGGTACTTAAAGAGGTGGCTCTAGAAATTGTGGACGCGTTGGTAATTATTTTCCAAGGTCCTTTAGATTCAGGATCAGTTCCTGTAGATTGGAGGGTGGCAAATGTTGTCCCACTTTTCAAGAAAGGAGGGAGAGAGGAAACAGGAAATTACAGACCGGTTAGCCTGACGTCAGTGGTGGGAAAGATGCTGGAGTCAATTTTAAAAGATGAAATTACGACTCATTTGGATAGCAGTAACAGAATAGGTCAGAGGTAGCATGGATTTACGAAGGGGAAATCGTGCTTGACTAATCTTCTAGAATTTTTTGAGGATGTATCTATGAAGATGGATATGGGAGAGCCAGTGGATGTAGTGTACCTGGACTTTCAGAAAGCCTTTGATAAAGTCCCGCATAGGAGATTGGTGAACAAAATTAGGGCACATGGTATTGGGGGCAAAATACTGAGTTGGATTGAAAATTGGCTGGCTGACAGGAAGCAAAGAGTAGTGATAAACAAGTCCCTTTCGGAATGGCAGGCAGTGACCAGTGGGGTACCACAAGGTTCGGTGCTGGGACCGCAGCTATTTACGATATATATTAATGATATAGACAAAGGCATTAGAAGTAATATTAGCAAATTTGCTGATGACACAAAGTTGGGTGGCAGTGTGAAATGTGAGGAGGATGTTATGAGAATACAGGGTGACTTGGACAGGCTAGGTGAGTGGATGGAAGCATGGCAGATGCAGTTTAATGTGGATAAATGTGTGGTTATACACTTTGGTGGCGAGAACAGGAAGTCAGATTACTCTCTCAATGGAGTCAAGTTAGGTAAAGGGAAAGTACAACGAGATCTAGGTGTTCTTGTACATCAGTCAATGAAAACAAGCATGCAGGTACAGCAGGCAGTGAAGAAAGCTAATAGCATGCTGGCCTTCATCACAAGAGGAATTGAGTATAGTAGCAAAGAGGTCCTTCTGCAGCTGTACAGGGCCCCGGTGAGACCGCACCTGGAGTATTGGGTACAGCTTTGGTCTCCCAATTTGAGGAAGGACATTCTTGCTATTGAGGGAGTGCAGCGTAGGTTCACGAGGTCAATTCCCGGAATGGCGGGACTATCATATGTTGAAAGATTGGAGCAACTGGGCTTGTATACTCTTGAGTATAGAAGGATGAGAGGGGATCTGATTGAGACGTATAAGATTATTAAGGGATTGGACACTGTGGAGGCAGGAAGCATGTTTCCGCTGATGGCTGAGTCCAGAACCAGAGGACACAGTTTAAAAATAAGGGTTAGGCCATTTAGAACAGAGTTGAGGAAAAACTTCTTCACACAGAGAGTGGTGGATACATGGAATGCTCTGCCCCAGAAGGCAGTGGAGGCCAATCTCTGGATGCTTTCAAGAAAGAGATAGACAGAGCTCTTAAAGATAGTGGAATCAAGGGTTATGGGGATAAGGCAGGAACAGGATACTGATTGTGGATGATCAGCCATGATCATAACGAATGGTGGTGCTGGCTCGAACGGCCAAATGGCCTACTCCAGCACCTATTGTCTATTGTCTATTGTCAAAATAAAAACCGAAAGAACTGTAGATGCTAAGTCAGGAATAAAAACAAAGTTGCTGGAAAAGCTCAGCAGGTCTGGCAGCATCTGTGAAGTAAAAAACAGAGTTAACGTTTTGGGTCCAGTGACCCCTCCTCAGAGGAAGGGTCTGAAGAAGGCTCACCGGACCTGAAACGTTAACTCCGTTTTTTCCTTCACAGATGCTGCCAGACCTGTTGAGCTTTTCCAGCAACTTTGTTTTTGTTCCTGCAACACATCCAGTTTGCAACATTACTGCATATAGCCATAGAGAGACATAGAGAGGTACAGCATGCGAACAGTCCCTTCAGTCCAACTATTGCAATATCTAACACATTTCCACTGATTAAATACTGGGGGCAGAGAAGCTTGGAATAGACCATGCAGTGTTGAACAGTCACTACCTTTGACACTACACCAACATCCAGAGAGGCCATCGTTGACCTGTACTGCCTCCACCTGGCATCTTTTTCAGGCTACAACAGGCTGTTTGTAGCTTCAGTGTCACTTTGACCCCAAAATGAGCCCTCAACTATATTTATTTGCTGTCATTAAGACAGCCTATTTCTGCTTCCAGCTTCACCCCCGTCTCAGGAAATCAGCAGCTGAAATTTTCATTCAAGGCTGTATAATCTCTACAATGTATGAATACGAGTTTGAATGAGGAAAACAGCCTCTCAATGCTGTTCCACCATTCAATAAGATATTGGCTTGTCTGATTATTCCACATTCCCATTCATCCCTGATCAACTTTCACACCTTGTTTATAAATAATTTAATTATCTGTGCCTTTAAAACATTCAAAAATTCAGTTTCCTACTGTATTTTGAGCATGAGAGTTCCAAAGACTCATGACCCTCTATGTGAAAAAGAAAATTTCTTCATCTCCTGTCTTGTGATTCATAGTAAAGGGTAGAGCTGGATGAACACAGCAGGTTAAGCAGCATCAGAGGAGCACAAAAGCTGACGTTTCGAGCCTAGACCCTTCATCAGAAAAAGGGGGAGGGGAAGAGGGTTCTGAAATAAATAGGGAGAGAAGGGGAGGCAGATCAAAGCTGGCGAGAGGAGAAGATAGGTGGAGAGGAGGCAGACAAATTAAAGGGGCGGAGATGGAGCCAATAAAGGTGAGTGTAGGTGGAGAGGTAGGGAGGAGATAGCTCAGTCCAGGGAGGACGGACAGGTCAAGGGGGCGAGATGAGGTTAGTAGATAGAAAATGGGGGTGGGGCTTGAGGTGGAAGGATGGGATAGGTGAGAGGAAGAACAGGTTAGGGAGGTGGGGATGAGCTGGGCTGGTTTTGGGATGCAGTGGGGGAAGGGAGATTTTGAAGCTTGTGAAATCCACATTGATACCATTGAGCTGCAGGGTTCCCAAGCGGAATATGAGTTGCTGTTCCTGCCAGCTTTGGGTGGCATTGTTGTGGCACTGCAGGAGGCTCATGATGGACATGTCATCTGAAGAATGGGAGGGGGAATTAAAATGGTTCGCAACTGTGAGGTGCAGTTGTTTATTGCGAACCGAACATAGGTTAATCTGCAAAGTGATGCCCAAGTCTCCACTTGGTTTCCCCAATGTAGAGGAAGCCACAATGGGTATAGCGGATGCAGTATACCACATTTGCAGATGTGCAGGTAATAATCTGCTTGATGTGGAATGTCTTCTTGAAGCCTGGGATGGGGGCGAGGGAGGAGGCGTGGGGGCAAGTGTAGCACTTCCTGCGGTTGCAGGGGAAAGTGCTGGAGGTGGTGGGTTGGAGGGGAGTGTGGAGCGGACAAGGGAGTCACGGAGAGAGTGGTCTCTCCAGAAGGCAGACAAAGGTAGGGATGGAAAAATGTCTTGGGTGGTGGGGTCAGATTGTAGATGGCAGAAGTGTCGGAGGATGATGAGTTGATCCGGAGGTTGGTGGGGTGGTACGTGAGGAGGAGGGCGATTCTCTTTTGGCAGTTATTGTGTGGACGGGGTGTGAGGGATGAGTTGCGGGAAATGCGGGAGGCACGGTCGAAAGCATTCTCGACTACTGCGGGGGTTGGGGGGGGATGTTGCGGTCCTTGAAAAACGAGGACATCTGAGATGTACGGGAGTGGAATGCCTCATCCTGGGAGCAGATGCAGCGGAGGCGAAGGAATTGGGAATAGGGGATGGAATTTTTGCAGGAAGGTGGGTGGGAGGAGGTGCATTCTAGGTAGCTGTAGGAGTTGGTGGGCTTGAAATGGAATTTCATTTATACCATTTTCCTTAGAGCAAAGAAGGTTGAAGTGGTAACCTGATTGATGTGTAAAAAATTATGAGGGACATCAATTGGTTGGATTAGAAGGAACTTTCCCCCTTTGTGGATCTATCAATAAACAGTGGGCATGGATTTAAGGTAAAGGGAAGGAGGTTTAGTAGCAATTTACAGAAGATTTTATTCACTGAGAGGGAGATGAAATTCACAGTTTGAAAGGATGGTGGAAGTGAAAACTATCACAGCATTTAAGATGTACCTAGATGATCACTTAATGTGCCATGCATACAAGGCTCAAGCCTACCTCATAGAAAATGGGACTAAAGTAGGTAGATGCTTGACGATTGGTACAAACACAATAGGTTCTGTCCATACTGTTAAAAACTCTATAACTCAAAAACATCTTGTAAACCTGCCTGTTTAAAAAAGAATTCTAACCAAAGACTCCTCGTCAAGAAGTTGCATAAACTATACCCTTTAACACAGATAACTTACTCTACTGCTCTGAACAATTCCTTCTTCTACACGATACTTTACTTGTGTTTGACCTCAGTCAGGTGTCCTTTGATCTACCCAAATACTTTTGAACTAACTTGCTCAGATCCTGCTAAGCTAATGCATCAATGTTTTCTCTCACAGGCTGTAAACACCTGTGGGTATAAACAAGCGTTCATTAGCACTCCAGGAGGCACCTAAAACAGTTTAAAATCATGGCTCTGGATTGACTGTCCTAGTTCATTTTTAAATTCCTTCACAGAAATGAGCCAATATTCAATTGATATTTATTCCAAGCATTAAAAATTGATACTAATAAATATAAATTACAAACATTTCATCACATTCTGGGATTCAGCTTTATGTCCATTAGACCAAGGCTGTAATGAGGTCAGGAGCTGAGTGACCATTGTGGAACTCAAACTGAGTATCAGAGAACAGGTTATTGCTGACCAAAAGCTTCTTGATAGTCGTGTTGTGACCTTTTCCATCACTTTGCTGATGACTGGAATGATGCAGGAACAGCCAAAGCTGTCAAGAAAATGTTCAAAAAAAAACTGTTACAAAAATATGGTAGGCGTTTCAGCAGTTCTGTTTGTAGAATATTTGAGTTTATAGAATTTCAGCATTTCTATTAGTAGAACACTTGTGTTAAATGACTGATTTCTCAAAGTATCAATTTGGCAATGGAGCTGCATGGAGACATTGGCACCGTGTTCAAAGTTCAAAATAAAGATCAAAAAATATAACATCACTCCTGCTCTCAACTCTTCGCACTTCATATCCCTTCCAGACCAGTTTGTGCCCTGTGCCCACACCCATGAATCACACCCTCCTTGCCAATGTACGCACCTTTATCTGTTCCTCATGCTTCACGTCCCACCCCATGACTAGTTTCCAATTTCCATGACACTCCACAGCCCCAATGCCAAAGATGCCCCTATGGCCTCAGATAGGTTCTCTGTCAATTCAGACCAACTCATGCAAAACCCTACCACTCAACTTACCACCTTCTCTCCATATGGTAAAGGACAGAAAAAATATTTCTGACACTAAATAAATAAAATGGCATTAGAAAGAGCTAACAACATCCTGCAGTTAGAATTATCTGTAATCGCTCAAAAGACCTGACAAATCCTACATTGTTGGAATTAGCAAAGAAATTTGAGGTGGCATTGTCTGTCAAAGATAAGAAAGCCAAGGCACTTGAAATATTAACAAAGTATCTGGGATAGGTGGAAATGCAAAACAGATTAGCCACATTAAATGATGGATCACTTGAACTAACAAGTATTCATTGACAGTTAAAACATCTCAAATAGAAAAAGAAGAAAGAACACAAAAGTCTTGAATTTGAAGAAAAGGAGAAAAATAGGCATTTCGGAGAGAGCAAGAAACAAATATTTCAGAAAGAAGAGAAAGATGAAGAGGAAGAATTTAAGAGGCTTGAAGTGGAAATTCAAGAGACAAAAAAGGAATAAAGAGGAGTGAGGAATTGAATACTGGCTTAAAATGATGCAGTTAAGAAAAAACGGTCAAATGACAATGAAGGCTGTGACGTGGAAAACCATGGCTGGTAAGGAAATGTTAAACTTTCCACAGGCCCAAACAACATTTTTTGGAAAGGATTTAGGAGCATTCTTGATGTCATTTGAGACCATTGCAAGACAAATTAATTGACTGAAGGAGAACAAGGCATTGCACATGTATAACACGTTGACCAGGAAATATCTGCACCACTGTCAGAGAAGTTTTTTCAGTATTATGATGCCATAAAAAATATTAACAGGATCCGATTGAGTTTGTTCCTGAATCATTTTAGGCAAAACATTTCAAAAGTTGTGGTAACAGTCTGGGAAAACCTATATTGAATTGGAAGGGTTAAAGCAAAGCCATTTTGACAATGGATATGGACTTTTGGAGTAAATACCATGTATGAGGGTCTCAGGGAGATCGTTGTTTCAGAAGAATTTAAAACTCACTACTTTTCCCAATTAGAACCCATTTTGAAGGCCAGATAGTTGCAGTTACTAGACAGGCAGTAGTAATGGCTGATGAGCTTAACCTTTTCTCCACACTCTGATAAACATGAGGAAGAAAGGTGGGGGAGTGAAAAATGGCAAGTAGCCAGAGTAAAAAAGGGATATCTGGAAACTCCACCAGCACACCACCTCAGATCAGAAAGGAAGGTGCTGATGGGGGAGGTGAAAATTGAAAATGTTTCATTAGAATAAAGAGGGATATATTCACTCAGTATGCTGGAAGTTGTGAGGGAAGCCAATGGGACGTTTTTGGGTTTGTAAGAGTGAGCCAAAGAATGGAACGCACAAAGAAAAGATAACAGGTCAAATTATAGCTTTAATTATCATCAAAATACTGGAGGTAAATATTACTGTGTTTGCAGGAGAGGTGAATATGGTGGGTAAGAGATATAAAGGAAAGATAACTCCTTTTTCTTCAAATAATGCAGCTTAACACATTACTATATTGTGAGACGAAGGAGCTATTCAAACTCTTTCGCTGGAGGAGGTTTTAATCATTCTCACAGAGACTACAATGAAAGCCAAGTTGCTATTAAGCAGCTTAAGTGGAAAGCATATTCTGCTTCCATTCTGTAAAGTAAAATTAGAATGTGACTTTTTGTCCTGAACAGTGGCAGTAGGTGTTGTTCAGAAATTACCTGTGAGTGGAGTTAGCTTACTCGGAGGGAATTATTTGGATGAAGTGAAGGTTGTTGTTTCACTTCTAAGTTTGAAAAGTCCAAATGAGGTTATAGAGACTGAACAGTTATGAGAACAAGTTAATGATATATTTTCAACATGTGTTTGACCAGCACAATAGTGAAGTAAAGTTCATCACCAAAGGCCAAAGAAGCGGCATGAGCAGATGTTAAAGTACAGAAACTTTCTTGAAGAATGTAGATCATTGGAACAAAAAAAGTATTTAACAGGATTCTGGGTAATCCAAGATGGAGGACAGGAAAAAAGTTACGGCTGTAAGAACTGCTCCTTTTTGGAGGTATTTTCAGTACTGGAGCTGATTTCCTTAAATTCTAAGTACAGTAATTACTATTTTATGGGTTATTGCATTGTTTTGGAAATTTGGGGGGAAAAGATCAAAACAATGGCATTTTTTTTTTAAAAAAGGGAAAACAGACAAGGGTCATCACCACATAAAATGTGATTCAAATCGAGAATGAAACCTATACTGCTATCTAACCCAGCAATAACCTCTACACCTGCTGTACTTGCTGTTTGTTTTCAATTATCTCTAGGCATTGGAGTTTGTTCTCAGAAAAATAAACAATGAAATTTACAGCTGACCTTGGAGAAACCCACGTGTGGGAGCTCATAGCAGGGGAGCAGCTAAGTAACATTTTAAAGTGTAACCTTACTGTCTTTCTTTTGTAAATCTATAACAGAGTAGAGTGGGTTCTTTTCTCATTATATTTTTATTGAAATCTGTCTCTTGATCAAACTTTAAAAATATAAAAACTTAGGTACTGAACTAGCCTGAAGCAATGTTTTTAGAGCAGTAAGACTGCGCTATTTTCTGGATCTGTAGATTTCTAAGGTACAAAGATGGGTTTTAGTAGAATGATGTGCCCTCCTTGTTGGATATGCGAGATTAGGGAGGGTTTCCACATCGCTGATGATTATGTCTGCAGGAAGTGTGTTTGGTCGCAATCCAATTGGATTGTATGGATCAGTTGGAGTGGGAGTTAGAGGCAGTGAGGAACGTACAGAAGCTAGGGAGTGTCATTGATGGCAGTTGCATGGAGGGACATAAATCAAAGGTACAGATAGGTAGATGGGTGACCTCCAGGAAAGGTAGGAGAGGGAGGCAGGTAGTGCACGAGTCTCCTGAGGCTAGCCCCATCTCAAACAATATGCTGTTTTGGAAAATGTAGGGGGTGATGGACTCTCAGGGTTATGTAGCATTGACAGCCAGGTTTCTGGTATCGAGACTGGCTCTAGTGTAATGAGGGATACACCAGGTTGTGGTAGGGGACTCTCTAGTCAGAGGCACAGCGACAGTATGTCCCTGTTAGGGTGAGGGACAGGTTGGTAGGTGTAGGGAATGCTAGATGACTGGAGAAGTTGAGATTTTGGTCAAGAATTAGAAGGAAGCATATGTCAGGTGTAGATAGCAGAAATAGAGCGATTCATCAGTACAGTGTAAAGGCAGTAAGAATATACTTAAGAGGGAAATGAGGGCAAAAAGGGTACATGCAATAGTTTTGGCAAATAGGGCAAAGAAGAATCCAAAGAGATTCCACAAATACATAAGCACAAAAGGATAACTAGGGAGAGTAGAGCCTCTCAAAGATCAGCAAGACCACCTATTTGTGGAACCACCGGAGATACTAAATTAGAATTTTGCATCAGAGTTTCCTGGGAGAAAGGATAAGGAAAATAGAGAATGTGGGGAAATAATTAGTGACATTTTGAAAAATGTCCATATTACAAAGGAGGTGGTGCTGGACATCGTAAAATGCATAAAGGTGAACAAATCCCTAGGACCTGATCAGATCCAACTTAGAATTCTGTAGGAATCTAGGGAAGTGATTGCTGGACCCCTTGCTGAGATATTTGTAACATGGATAGCCACAGCTGAGATACCAGAAGCCTGGAGGTTGGCAAAAGTGGTGCCACTATTTAGGAAAGGTGGTAGCGAAAAGCCAGGGAAATATAGGCCGATGAGCCTGACATTGCTGGTGGCCAAGTTGTTGGAGGGAATCCTGAGGAACAGGATTTACATCTATCAGGAAAGGCAAGGACTGATTAGAGATAGTCAACATGGCTTCGTGTATGGGAAATTGTGTCTCACAAACTTGATTGGGTTAATTGAAAATGTAGCAAACAGGATTGATGAGGGCAGAGCAGTTGGTGCGATGTATATGGACTTCAGAAAGATGTTCCACAAGGTTCCTCATGGTAGACTGGTTAGCAAGACTAGGTGGCATATAATAGAGGGAGAACTAGCCATGCGATACAGGATTGGCTCGAAGGGAGAAAACAGAGGGTGATTATGGAGGATTACTTTTCAGACTGGAGGCCTGTGACCAGCGGTGTGGCTCAAGGATCTGTGCTGGGTCCACTGCTTTTCATTATCAGTGATTTGGATGTGAACATAGGAGGTATAGTTGATAAGTTTGCAGATGACGCCAAAATTGCAGGTGCACTAGAGTACAACAGGATCTTGATCAGATGGGCTAATGGGCTGAGAATTGGCAGATGGAATTTAATTTAGATAAATGTGAGGTGCTGCATTTTGTAAAAGCAAAACAGGGCAGGATTTACACGCTTAATGGTTAGATCCTGGGGCGTGCAGGCCTTGGAGTGCAGGTTCATAGCTCCTTGAAAGTGGCGTCGCAGGCAGATAGGATAGTGAAGAAGGCATTGGTATGCTTGCCTTTATTGGTTAGCACATTGAGTATCGATGTTGGGAGGTCATACTGTGGTTGTCTAGGGTTTTGCTTAGGCCACTATTGGAATACTGTGTGCAATTCTGGCCTCCCTGCTATAGGAAGGATATTGTGAAACTTGAAAGTGTTCAGAAAAGATTGACAAGAATGTTGCCGGGTTGGAGCTATGGGAAGAGATTGAATAGATCCAGGCTACTTTCCCTGGAGGTCAGAGGCTGAAGGATGATCTTACAGAGGTTTATGAAATCGTGAAGGGCATGGATAGGGTAAATAGACAAGGAACTGGAGACATCCTCACAGAACTACAGATGAAGAATGGACAGTTGTTTAGCCAATTAGCCAAACTTCCAATTAAGCCCCAGATCCCTGGATCCAAAATAGAAAATGCAGGAGGCCATTATTAAGGCTCAGGATCACAGAGCTGCAATTTTTCCCATTTTTGTGCATCCAACACAGGAACAGAATTCGAGCCTTGCTCTCTAATAAAAACTCAGTATCTATTCACTTTTGGAACATTGAGGTGCACGGTCATCTGATTTACAGCGTTCACCATCAAAATCAATGATTTGTGCCTTTAGTGCAATGTGATAACACCTGACAGAATTAAATTAAAGACAGAGTTCTTCTCCTGGACTAAAATAACATGTTCAAATTTTGTCAATTTTTTGAAAAACATCTTACAACATATACATAGCAACATGTCAGCTTACTTGTAGAAATGGAGTTGAATTTGTCAGGTATACCTTGCTGCTATCGTAGCATTGTTCTCGAGTTGTCTCCATGCATCTAGCAATCTATAAACAGCAAGAATACTGCTAATGAGATAATAAGATGTAGAGCTGGGCGAACACAGCAGGCCAAGCAGCATCATAGGAGCAGGAAGGCTGACGTTTCGGGCCTAGACCCTTCTTCAGAATATTGCTATTGCTTGCTGTCTATACTTAGATCCACATCTGATGGCTGATGTGCCATGCACTGGGATAAACTATATCCCTGATGGCACTATTCCAACCTATGTCTCCACTGGCAAAACGTACACAAATGGATATGCAGGCAACACATTTACATTCTTCAATTGACTATAAAAAGAGGACACACCAGGTTTGGACAGGTAGACAATAAAAAGAGTGAAAGAGGGAACTGCACAAAACCTTCAGATTTGTTCCAAATTTTCTTACTTAACCATTCACTTCTCCAGAGGCTGGCAACAGGACAGAACCACAACACTTTTGAATACTTTATTCTGTGTGTTCAGTTTCAAGCGTGTCTCAAAGAATACATGATAAAACATGTTCCTCTTTCTTTGATGAAGAGACGGTAAAGCTCAATATTTTCTCCGGGATTCAAGAGTCTCACAACACCTTCATTATTCACTCTGACACTGTCAAGCAACAGCACAAATGTATTCACTCAGAGGAGACTACATTCAATTACTTGGTTGTAAGAAAGAACACTTTGTGAGTCAGTGAAGGTCACCACATCCTGTCATACCACAGAGAAATTATTTGGAAGGAGAATATTGTTTGGAAAAAGCGGGCACACCCTCTTCTTTTTGCCAAAACAAATGCTCTAAACCATTTGAACCATTCATTCATGAAGTAAAATAGCAGTCATTTCATTAGACTAATAATCCAGAGACTGAAACAATAATGCAGAGAACATGACTGTCAATGTTCTCATGACATTTTGAAAGTTTAAATTCAGTTCAATCAAAATGATAAAATAAAAAACTATTTCCAGTGAAATTGACATATAAGCTTTTGGACTCTTTTCTTCAAAGAAATAATTCACTAATGTCTTCCAGGTAGCAAAACTTGATGTACACACCTGGTCTAATCTACATGTGGCTTCAGTCCCTCGTTAATAAATATATCTCTTATCTGCTGTGAATGACCAAACAAACTATTCTTGTTTTCAGCGGCAGCAGCGCCGACGGAAAGGTAAGGTTGTTTTTTTATCCAGTATAAAATCTTACCTCGGGCAGCAGGGGCCCTCTTGCATTCAGCAGCAGGTGTATGGAGTGAACGCGAGCCAGGAAGGAACTGATATATTCGGGCATTGGCTAAACCCGAAACACTCCACCCATCCTCCTCCTCCTCTAACCAAAAAAACAGACTGTATGGAGGGTCAGTAAGGTAAGAATTTTTTTATTCTTCTGGAAATCTAGAGTAGAGGGAATGGAAACTAGGGCAGTTGCATGCTCCTCTTGCAGGATGTGGGAGGTAAGGGTCACTGCTGGTGTCCCCTCTGACTTCACCTGCGAGAAGTGCACCCAACTCCAGCCCCTCAAAAATTGTGTTAGGGAACTGGAGCTGGAGCTGGATAAACTCTGGATCACTCAGGAGGCTGAGGGGATGATAGAGAGGAGTTATAGGGAAGTGGTGACATCCAAACTACAGGAAAAAGGTAGCTGGGTGACTGTCAGGTGGGGAAAAGGGGATAGGCAGACTGTGCAGGGATCCCCTGTGGCCGTTCCCCTCAATAATAAGTATACCGTTTTGGATACTGTTGTGGATGGCTACCTACCAGGGGAAGGCCATAGCGGACAGGTCTCTGGTACTGAACCTGGCCCTGTGGCACAGAAGGGAAGTGGGGAGAATAGGAGAGCAACTGCAGTGGGGGTTTCGATAGTTAGAGGCACAGACAGGTGCAAACAAGTTGAACATTTGGTATGTTGCCTCCCGGGTGCAAGGGTCCATGATGTCTTGGGTTGTGTCTTCAAGATCCTTAAGAGGGAGGGTGAGCAACCAGCAGTCATGGTATACATCGGTACCATGACATTGGTAGAAAAAGGACTGAGAATGTGAAAAGTGAGTACAGGGAGCTAGGTTGGGAGCTGAAGTTGAGGACCAACAGGGTAGTTTGTATCCAGATTACTACCAGTGCCACGTGATAATGGAGTAAGAAATAGGGAGACAGTGCAGCTAAACTCATGGCTACAGGGCTGGTGTAGGAGGGAGGGCTTCCATTATGTGGATAATTGGAGTACATTCTGGGGAAGGTGAACCTGTACAGCAAGGATGGGTTGCACTTGAACCAGAAGGGCACAAATATCCTGGGAGGGAGGTTTGCTCAAGGGATGGTTTAAACTAGATTGGCAGGGAGTGGGGAACCAGATTTCTAATTCAGAGGAGGAGTTATTCAGCCTCCCAACGGACACAACAGCGAGTGAGACTATTTATAAAGAAATGCGGTCGATGGAGCATAATTGTGGACACAGAGATGGTTTGCGGTGTTTGTACTTCAATGTTAGAAGTATCAAAAATAAGGCGGATGAACTTAAAGTCAGTACTTGGAACTATGAGTGATAATGGGAACTGCAGATACTGGAGAATCCAAGATAATAAAATGTGAGGCTGGATGAATACAGCAGGCCCAGCAGCATCTCAGGAGCATAAAAGCTGACGTTTCAGGCCTAGACCCTTCATTAGAGAGGGGGATGGGGTGAGGGTTCTGGAATAAATAGGGAGAGAGGGGGAGGCGGACCGAAGATGGAGAGAAAAGAAGAGGAGAGGTGGAGAGGAGAGTATAGGTGGGGAGGTAGGGAGGGGATAGGTCAGTCCAGGGAAGACGGACAGGTCAAGGAGGTGGGATGAGGTTGATAGGTAGGAGATGGAGGTGCGGCTTGGGGTGGGAGGAAGGGATGGGTGAGAGGAAGAACAGGTTAGGGAGGCAGAGACAGGTTGGACTGGTTTTGGGATGCAGTGGGTGGAGGGGAAGAGCTGGGCTGGTTGTGCGGTGCAGTGGGGGGAGGGGAAAAACTGGGCTGGTTTTGGGATGCGGTGGGGGAAGGGGAGATTTTGAAGCTGGTGAAGTCCACATTGATACCATTGGGCTGCAGGGTTCCCAAGCGGAATATGAGTTGCTGTTCCTGCAACCTTTGGGTGGCATCATTGTGGCACTGCGGGAGGCCCATGATGGACATGTCATCTAAAGAATGGGAGGGGGAGTGGAAATGGTTTGCGACTGGGAGGTGCAGTTGTTTATTGCGAACCGAGCGGAGGTGTTCTGCAAAGCTGTCCCCAAGCCTCCGCTTGGTTTCCCCAATGTAGAGGAAGCCACACCGGGTACAGTGGATGCAGTATACCACATTGGCAGATGTGCAGGTGAACCTCTGCTTCATGTGGAAAGTCATCTTGGGGCCTGGGATAGGGGTGAGGGAGGAGGTGTGGGGGCAAGTGTGGCATTTCCTGCGGTTGCAGGGGAAGGTGCCGGGTGTGTTGGGGTTGGAGGGCAGTGTGGAGCGAACAAGGGAGTCACGGAGAGAGTGACCTCCCTACCTCCCTATCCCCTGGATCATGTTGTGGACAGTGTGGATGGCTGTCCTAGATTACAAAGGGACATTGATAGGATGCAGAGCTGGGCTGAGAAGTGGCAGATGGAGTTTAACCCTGAAAAGTGCGAGATGATTCATTTGGAAGGTCAAACTTGAAAACGGAATGGAGGGTCAATGGAAAGATTCTTGGCAGTGTGGAGGAGCAGAGGGATCTTGGGGTACATGTTCACAGTTCCCTGGAAGCTGCCACCCAGGTGGATAGAGTTGTTAACAAGTCATATGGTGTGTTAGCTTTCATTAATAGAGAGATTGAGTTCAACAGCATTGAAGTTATGCTCCACCTATACAAAAGTCTGGTTCGGCCACATCTGGAATATTGTGTCCAGTTCTGGTCACCTCACTACAGGAAAGATGAGGAAGCATTGGAAACGGTGCAGAGGAGATTTACCAGGATGTTGCCTAGAACGGAGGGAAGGTCTTATGAGGAAAGATTGAAAGAGCTCGAGCTTTTCTCTTTAGAACAACAAAGGATGAGAGGTGACTTGATAGAGATGTACAAAATGATCAGAGGTGTGGAATATAGTACTCAGCCAGAGGCTTTTTCCTAGGGTGAAGGTAGCTATTATGAGGGGACGTAGATTTAAAGTGAGTGGAGGTAGATACAAGGGAGATGTCAGAGTTAGATTCTTTACTCAGAGAGTGGTAGGGACGTGGAATGCATTGCCAGAGAGTTTAGTGGAGTCGGCCTCATTAGGGGCATTTAAGTACCTATCAGATAGGCATACGGATGATAGTATAAGGTACGGGTGGAGGTTAGATAGACGTTAGGATTGGGGTAAAAGTTCAGCACAACATCGTGGGCCAAAGGGCCTGTACTGTGCTGTATTGTTCTATGATCTATGCTCTATGTGACTGTGGATGAGCATTAATTGACAATCTAGCCAATATTGCCACAACCTAAGGATATGTTATCATAAAAATCAAATAATATAATTATGACTGGTATAGTTGCATGCCATAATAGTTAATTGGGGTTAAGTTACAGTAAGAGAATTGTGGAGAAATTGAGCAACATTCATTTGTCTTCAGTAAGGTTGTGTTGTGAGAGAATTCTGTTTTTGCAACAGGTAGTGACTGTGATTGGACAACTGTTGAGAATTGGGCAGTTTACTCCAGTACTAAAGGTGTGGTCTATTAGACATTGGTCCTCTATATTTTTTCTGAGTGAGCAGTTGGTTGGGTAGACAACCAGATCAGTTCCTCAGCAGTCATCTTCTGGCCTTGATTGTAACAACCTCTTTTTCACCAATTTCCTCACACTGTCCATTTGCAATGCAAGATCATGCAGGCTAGCATAATCATTGACAATTTGCATTGTAAGACTCTCTCTTACAGGTTAAGGATTCATTTAGTTGTCCAAACTCTGCTCCATTGATGTTTAGGTAGTTGCAGACTCTTCAATATATAACCCTTCAGGTTTTAATTGTGGTCATCTGGAGGGACTCATGAGTTCAGATCCACAGGTAGTTGTTGCAGTGGATTAACTATACAATTAATTGTGACAAGGGAAGGCTAACTAAGAAGTTCAATGATGCTGCATGTTTTCTTTTTGAATGCAGAAAGGGAATTCAAGAGTCCAATAAGGCAGGTTGACTACATACAAGTGTGACACTACCTGTCACATTGGCCAATTCCAGGCCCTGAGCCAGAAACAAACATTAATTCCTTAATATACACAAAGGTTGAGGCTGCTTGAGGTTCAAAACTGACCGCCTTCAGGAAAATGTGGTCAATAAACAGACTTTAAACAGAGCCCTGTAGGCAGCCTCTACATAGATTTGTATTTTTTAAAAAAGTTGAAGCCAGAGCCAGCAGATGCAGTTTCTTTTAGCTCTACTGTAGTATCAAAGATCATTGCTAACCCTGTTTATGGCCGTTATGGCTCCTCACTATATAAAAATCTTTTCTCACCTTTCCTCATCACTGCCCTTCTCTCCAACTACAGCATATTTTCCTTTATCATTCTTATCTCTCTCAATCTCTGTCTAACCCCTCTGCCTGGACTACAAATTACTGATTACAGAAAGACAACCAGGAAAGAAGCTGGGGATCAGGTAAAATATATTAATTGGCAAATAGAGAGAGATGGATGTCGGCACCATAGCTGAGTTTCATAGATATTTTGCTGACATATTGAAGTTCAAACTGTGGTTTGCCGACATGTGCATTTTCCAATTGGAATGAGTTCCAATGGATTGGACATGGATTTAAGCTAAAGTTGGCCAGGAGAAACTAATTGGCACTTAGTCATCAAAATGCAAATTAAAGAGTTCCAGCTGGGCAAGCCATTACCTGTTACCAAAAGAATTCATAATGATTTCCACAGAAAGATTATTTAGTGATTCCCTGTGGGCCACACATTGGCTATCACAGCACTAATATAAATGTAATCCAGGAAACAATATGACTTGAAAAACTTGATTAACATTTATATAACACTTTTCATGACCTCAGGATGTCGTCATGTACAATAAAGCTATTTGAATGTTATTAAAGTGTAGCCACTTGTAAAAAAAATGAAATCTTGTGGTTTATGAAGTCACAGAGATCCTATGTTTTTTTAATCACTATATCAATTCAGTTATTTTTATCTCTTTAAAGCTATCATTTTAATTGAAAATATGCATTTTCTGCATACTTACATTATCATAAGATTTTCCCTTGATGACGGGACCAGCAATGTGCTGCTTATCCTGCAAAACTGATCTTCATATGATGGAGGCCAGATTGATTTTAGATAGCATGTTGCACAATGATCACAAACAATATTGTCCTGATTCAAGGGTTGTACAGATTACACGAAAAGGTTCAGAGGTCATCCAACCTGGTTCCTCGATCCAAAGTTCTGGCTACCTATACTAGTGTCAGCTGAATTAACTTCTGAATATTCTATAACAATCTAGCTTTTGGAGGGAACATATTTTACCTTTATCATTATGGAATGCAACTAGGTGTAACAGTATTCCATTAAGCTGATGTCACACTCGAGGTATTGCAGTACGTTCTAATCTTTATGGTCTCCAACTCTGTGCAACATACTTACTTTATTGTATGATAGCACATACATGGTTTTGTATATTTTTGTTTGTAGTATCTTAACAATTCATCCTTAATGTAGGTGTGGACAGGCTTGTGACATCATTTTCTATTATTCACTGCCTTGGAGTTTCCAAGCTGACTTTTGCTCTTATGGAGACAAGATTCAATCTCCTTTGTCCTCTGCATTTTCTCCCTGACTGAAATGTTAAGACAAAACATGAGCTTTGGAACGTAGTCATTCAATTAAGTTTCAACTGAAGATATTGTCACACAGCCAAATACAACATGCAATCTGCGCACATCAAGATCTGGCAAAAAGCATACGATCGACAACCCAGGAAAATCTCTGAGATATTGGTTGAAAGATAAATGATAGCCAGGTTTCATTCTTATCTGAGAAGTAGGCAGACAGGCCTCTATTTAATTATTGAGCTGAAAAGCAATACCTCCAACAAAGCAGCCTTCCCTCCAATTTGCTCAAAACTTTGTAACTTGCAAACCTTTAGAAGTAGAGCAGAAAGTGCTACACCTGAGCCAAGGTTGTACTGTTTAATGTTTGAGAAAGTTTCATTTAACTTCACCTTCAAAATATCTTCCTTCACCAACTTGTTATAATGTGCTTGAACATAAAATGAATGTAAGACAAGCCTGACAATCAGAGCCCGGGGAAAATTTCAAATTCACACAATATATTTCTTCTTTAAATTGGAAAATTTAAGTTTCAGTCCATGTAACCATTCTTTAGGCAGATGCAATGCATGTTGAAGAAACTCCCAACTGGAAATTTTTCATTTTTTAGTTCTGCCAACAACATGAATTCAAAGAAAGTAGAATCCCACAGTCAGTAAGGATTGGAGCTGACTTGATGGGGGTTGAGAACATTAACCATGAACTGTCAATAATCACTGCCCTTAGCCATCAAAATCTGAGCACAATTTCAGGATATTGGGCATATGCAGGTTGGCATGAAAATTCTGAAATTATGGTCTGTCATTCAAAGCTCTCACATGAGCGAAGAAATTATTACATCAGTGAGTACATCAACTTCCCCACTCCCATGTCACTATTACGAATCCCATTAGAAGTTACATTTGTTCAAAAAGAGTGTAACTGGATTTTTAATTTGATGAACAGTGGAACTGGCAAATTAATGTGATTATCATGGGTTGGTGTTATCTTATTTTCTTTTATTTCAAACCCATTTTTAAACAAAAAAAAGTCAATGTTTTTGCTGCTAATGTATGTCCCAATATTTAATTTGTTTTAAACAAATCCTTTGAAGAGTGATTGCATTTTGATGCCTTTTTTTGTTTTAATTTGGAAATCCTTGAATGTGATTGGCAGCTTGTTCAGTCTAATGATACTATTCCAGCTGCAAACTAGGAATGCCCACCAAAAAGTGTTGCAATTTGTTGCAGTCCCACTGCCCAGTGAGAAATTTGAAGTTCTCACCAGAGAGATGCTAGATCTTTTAGTGATGCTCATCTCAAGGTCAGTGTTGAAAACACTTTCTCCTCCATTAACCCTATCCAGAGGAAACAAAAATACTCCAAAAACATTTTGCTTAACCCCCATCAGGATAATTCCTTTCCTGTCATGCCTGAAATTCCTATTGCAACATTTGGCGACTCTCTGGCACAAGTGACTTCAGCTAGAACCTTAATGCATTTGTGAATGAGTAATTGAGAATACCTGCATAGGTTCCCAGTGACTCCTTGGAAGGAGGCAATTGCATAAAAGTTCAATGTTCCTGTCATCTTGATTGGAAAAAGCTGTCATCAATGCAGCTGTCAGGATCTGATGAGGACCCATTTTTCACCTCAAAGGCAGTTTGAGTTTTCGAGCAGTTTTGAGTTTTGTGGCTCACATGAGCCAAATTAAGGGCACCTGGAATCACTTCTGTTTCATAAGGATGCCTACCTTTTGATCCAGAGCCTCAATGACATGAACAAGGTTGTTTGCAACCATCATTTGCTTTCCACATACTTGTACACTGTGTGCATTTCACACATGATGATCTGATTGTAAATTACTTCAACCTGTACATTACGAGCTTATAATTGATTTAATTGACTCTGAAAAGACATTCCATTGCTCTGCAGATAAACCTACATTTTGACAAGAAAATTATCACTTACTTGACCCACTCTGCGCGTTGTGACGCAGGGTTACCAGCTCTCCTCATTATACGTTGACGTCCTACTCTTCATCATCCTTGACCATTCTGCATCCCAAGTGGCTGCCTCCAAGCCCTACTTTGAGTTGTCCCACTTGCAGAGCACAGTAGGTTCCCCTGATAAAACACCATCCCACCCCAAGGCATATTGCTCTGACTAGTAGGACTCTCTGTGGCCCATCCACTTGATAGACTTAAATGAATAACCACGACTGATGAATGACCAGGCCTCGATTGCTTTCTACCAAACCTGTGAGCTGATTGCATCTCCTTGTACATAAAACATTCCTGCAGCACAATGAGAGACACTAGTGTGTTCCAAAGTGCAGTGTTGAAGTCCAAACGTGGCCCATACATGCATTGGAGATATTCCATGCTGATGCGGTGAGGCAGTACATGTCAGATGCTAACCTCCATGGATGTGGTGTTCATCTGTGTGATGCCCATGGAGTGTGACCTGAGATGTGGGTTACACTGTCCAATTGTGTGTCCAGAGGAGCGTGCAGCAAGCTGGAGTTGCTCAGTCTTTACGTCAGGAATTTGCAGCATCTAGTTTCTATCTGGCTGGTGAGAGAGTGGGAGCCTGCAGGTAACAAGATCAGACTATACAGAAATCTGCATAGTAACAAGATCAGATTATGTAGTAATGGGGTTGATAATGAGGGGTGTTAAACTGTTGAAATACCTCTGACTACTCACTCGCAAGAATCTCATCTGGATAACCAAGACTTGTTGGAAAATGTGACACTTTGGTTGGAATATTGAGAAGGGCCTCGCTTGATATCTCATCCAATTTCCCCAAATTTCACACCTTGGCCCACAACAGCTGGGACCTCTGAAGATTTGTCCCTCTGTCACCAAACCTCTCTCTGGAGTCAAATGCAAAAGGCTATGACTTTTGATTTTGAGATGAGACTACTGCATTTTTGTTGCTGGAAGCAATATTCATGAGTACTGGAAATATCATTTCATTACATTATTCAATTGTAAACCGGTGTTTTTATTTTTACCTGCCTTTTGGAAAAATCTCCCATCTTTAAACCAAGAATAGTAATGTGAAAAAATTACATGCTGAAGGAAAACATGCTGCAAATCAGCACCTTTTCAAAGAAACCACAAGGTAAGAAAGGGGGAGTTAGTGAAAAATCTCGTGCAAGAGACAAACATTTGCGGATGTAGCAAAATGTGACTGCACTGTACTCCTCCCACCAGTTCCACAGGAATTCAACCTCATCAACAAACTACTCAAACACAAGATTTCTCTGAGAATTTTTCATATCCAAATGCCAATTTATTTTATATAACTGCCGGTGGCTCGGATATATTTTAAATGGTAGGCATAAATAACAAAAGAAAAATCAATGGCTTTAAAGATAAAAAGAAATAGAAAAATAATGCTTTTGATTTTATGGGATCCATAGAAATCTTAATGACTAGGAGGTCTATCAACAACACTAATTATATAATTCACTGGTTCCAGCATGTTTCACGTTAAGACCATGCCAACAGAGCAACTTTTCTCTACCTTGTATGGGGGAAAGCACGCTGAAAGAATTGTGCAACAGTTCGAAGTCATTACAAACGAGACTGGAAGGAATGTGAGATTTTAAAAATTATGAGTGGGCTAGACAGAGTAGATAAGGTGTAGCTGTTTCCACTTGTAAAAGCAATAAATGTTAGTGGGCATGATGTACAAGTGAAACAAGGGTGACATGAGGGAAAAAAAAGATAGCAAGTAGTTAAGACATGGAATGTAATGCCTAGAAATATGATGGAGGTTAGTTCAATTGAGGCATTCAAGAGGACATATGATTTTTAATAATGATGATATGCAGAGATATGGGGCAAAGGCAGCAGACTGGCGCTAGCCAACAAAATGAGCGTAGGAATGATGGGTCAAATGGCCTCCTTCTGCACCATAATAATTCTGTGATTTTATGAAAAATTATTTTTGTGCACAATCCAGAAGAGTCACACGGATGCATTTTACAAAAGACAGTCATTGCTGAGTACCCTGCAATTTATTTTCAGGTTAGTGTTTGAGATTCACTATCACAATTCTTATCTTTAACTAATTCCTTGGATAAGCTATAAGCTATAAGATATAAGCTATATCTTGCATCATGTCTCATAATTGACACTCAGACACTCAGCTTCTCCATGAATTCATTCATTTTTAGTAAGACTGTACTATATTGAGCCTTTTTTTAATGTTTGTCATTTCTTCACTCAGACTATCCTTAGCCTCATAAATGTAAATAATCCGTATAAGATTTTTGCTACGTATGCTGAATATGTGCATTGTATTGTTTGCTCAATATAGCGCCTGCAAAACATTTATTCATAATGGTCATGTGATATTATAATTAAGTGACCAGCCAAAGCAATCCTAATTACATTTATGAATTTTAACACGACAATTCATGGAGAATTGAATTATAATGCAATTGTCATCTGCCTCTGCCCTAGCAACCAGCATGACTGAATTTTTGAAGCAAGTTGTCTCTGACTGTTTATTTAAAAAGCTAATATAATAACAAGAACTTGCATTTATATAGCAACTTTTAAGTTGGAAAACCATCAGAATCTTTACAGGAGCATAACTAGAGTAAAATTTCAATTGAAAGATAATAGTCTCATAACAGAAATGAAGACTTGAAGTTGCTGTACAGCTGTATTATAAGTGGAAGCTAACCATTTCCAACCATGACATCTAGATAATAAAGTGTGAAGCTGGATGAACACAGCAGGCCAAGCAGCATCTCAGGAGCACAAAAGCTGACGTTTCGGGCCCAGACCCTTCATCACAGAGCTCCTGAGATGCTGCTTGGCCTGCTGTGTTCATCCAGCTTCACACTTTATTATCTTGGATTCTCCAGCATCTGCAGTTCCCATTATCTCATGACATCTAGATGTTTTGTTGAATTCCTGGCTTCTTCCTGGCAAGAAATTTCACTATTTCACAACCTCTTATCAAAAAATCAGCTTTGATATTTTAAAAAGAGGGGTTCGAGAAAACTTCACAGTATGAGCTTGGATTCCATGGCTCAGTATTGATGCTGACATTTGTACTAATCAGGCCTGATGTATTGACTTTGTAATAGTTCGTGCATTCCAAGCATAATCACAGTTCTCAGAATTAAACAATAGTTTCAGTTCTTGTGATGCAATTACAGCCAAAACCTTGGCTCAGTTAAGTGATAATATTGTGGATTTAAGCACCAGTCCAGAGGTTTTACAACATAATTAAAATCTGGCTCTTAGTCAGTATAAATATACTTTACAAAAACTTTGAACCCTGCAGAATAGAAGGGACAGTGGCAGCGTGAATAAAGGACAGGAAACAGACCGTATCATTACAGAATTTATTTTTGGACTGGAGAAAGTGTTTCCTCCTGGCAAATACTAGGACCAGCACTTCACGTGATCTTTGTTACTGAGTGTAAAGGCCAATGTTTCAGAATCTGATGGTTAGGGCAAACTTTGAACATGTGCTGAACAGTGAGGAGAATAACAAACAATTTGAAGAAGACATAAGAGAAATCAAGGCAGACATCAGAAGAATGATTTAGTGCATTGTGTCACTCAACTGCAATAATAAAAGTGGACATGTAGGGCCCGAAGTGGTCTCCGGTAAGAAAAATGGGAGAATTGTGTGAGTAATCTTGCAAGGCCTTTCTCAACAGTAGGAACTACAAGACATATTTTCCAAGAGACATCTGGGTGACATCTCAAGTTTCTTGCCAGAGCCTGATTGACATGGCCAATTGTGAGAAATGTGGGAGAATTGTGTGAGTAATTCAGCAAGGTTTTTTTCAATGGCAGGAACTACAAGCCACATTTTCTAAGAGAAATTACATCAAGATGAGTTTCCTGGTAGGGAATGGTAGGATGTTTATTGGTTGGTATTATTGCTTGATATCATTAACATCAATTCTCACCCAGTTAGTATGTTGCTTCCCATTGTACCATGGGATGGATAGAAACTAGATTAGAATCTCTACAGCGTGGAAACAGGCCCTTCGGCCCAACAAGTCCGCACCACCCCTTGAAGCATCCCACACAGACCCATCCCCCTATAACCCACACACCCCTGAACACTATGGCCGATCCACCTAGCCTGCACATCTTTGGACTGTGGGAGGAAACCAGAGCACCCGGAGGAAACCCACACAGACACGGGGAGAATGTGCAAACTCCGCACAGACAGTTGCCCGAGGCTGGAATCAAACCCGGGTCCCTGGAGCTGTGAGGCTGCAGTGCTAACAAGAATTCATGACATGGAAGCCAAAGTGGGTACTTGGTAGCTTCAGCTTGCCACTAGCTCCTCCAGACCCTCATTTTGGACACCCAGCACCAAGATCCTAGGACATGATCCCAAGCAATGCGCGAACACCCCATGACCGTGGATGCTGGAAACTGACAGATGCCAGTCTCTCCAGACTGTCATGGCACAATGCCAATCTGCATACAGTCTGCTTCTGCATTGTAATGCTGTACGTCAGAGTCCAAAATCAAATATCATTGCAATACTGCTCCAAGGGCACTTTGCATCCAGGGACAGGCATCCAGCTCAAGTATTGGGCTAGGTTTTACCCCAGCACTACTCACTTGATCTCTCAGCACTCACTCACTTAACACCTACATTGATGCTTACAACAACCCTGCTTTGTCTTAGCCTTTTGTGCTGTGCCAGAGTTTAAAGGACTGCTGAAATGGCTTTTAGCACAGTCAAAAAACTGGGTAGCTGACAAGCAGTCATCAGCTGAAGGAGTGGACATGTCACTTCATTACTATTTGCTCCATCAATTTCATGTCTGCATCATCTGCCAGCAGGGTGTGTGGTAAATACACTGCATGTGCTTCAAACAAACCACCACGTCTCATAGCCTCAGTGAAGCAGGCCTCAGTGAACTCCAGGAAGGCACTCCGTAGTACATAAGAACAGTCCTTGTCCCTTCCAGCCAGCGCCAAGATCCCATTCTTCACAGTGTGTAAAAAACTGAATGTCAAACACCCCACCATCTAAACTGACTCTTTCTGCCATATTGTGGGCTGTTTTCTCCTGGAATGAGGCAAAAACAGAGAATGAGTGAAGTGAAAGTGGCTAGCATAACTGTTAGAACCAGTGAAGGTAGAAGGCTAGATGGTGGGATGCACTGTGTGGAGAAATTGGAAGCAAAGTAGTCATGCAGGATTAGTAGGGTGGGAGTCTGAGGGATTTTGGGGCATGTGAGAGCAAGTGACAGAAAATGTTGCATGCAATAGGGAGTGTGGTAGAAGATGGGCCGAGGTGGGAGAGCTGAAAGTAGCAGAGATAGAGTGAGTGTGAGGTCGCAGAGTAAAGAAGGCCATTGACCTTCTTTTAGCACTGCCAGGCATTTTGCTGGATTGTGTATCAGTGGACCAACTTGCAGCAGGCTGGCAGGCTCTCATGGACCTCGGGGTTTCTCTTCTATACCACCTTATTCACCATGACCTGACTGCAGAACATGGTGCCAATTTTCTTTTGTGTACCATTGTGTGAAAAATGTCTCTACAAATAGGCAGCTTCGAATGTCAATGCATCTCTGGCTGCATGACTCTGTTGGCCCAGCAACAGGAATGACGGTCTAAACAGACGTATCCAGTTGCAGCCAGTACTTTCAGCTACAGGTGAGTGGCATGAAATGACATGGACAACACAGGGCCATGGTAGGTGGCTAATGAAGTAGTTTTGGAGGCTAATGTGAGGAAACTTAAAAGTCCTTGCTGAGAGAACCCACCATGAAATTTAATAAAAATAATACTTCACCAAAACGTAAGATTCAGCCCCATATCTTTCTCATTTTAAACTCACTCAACCAATACATATCCCAAACCAGAATATTAAAATTAGACTTAAGCCTGGTAAAATGTTAAATATAATGTTTCATCTTCATGAAGGTGGATAAGTCCCCAGGTCCGGATGGGATCTATCCCAGGTTATTGAGGGAAGCGAGAGAGGAAATAGTCGGGGCCCTAACAGATATCTTTGCAGCGTCCTTAGACACGGGTGAGGTCCCAGAGGACTGGAGACTTGCTACTGTTGTCCCCTGGTTTAAAAATGGCAGCAAGGATAATCCAGGTAATTATCGACCGGTGAGCCTGACGTCAGTGGTAGGGAAGCTACTGGAGAAGATACTGAGGGATAGGATCTATTCCCATTTGGAAGAAAATGGGCTTATCAGTGATAGGCAACATGGTTTTGTACAGGGAAGGTCATGTCTTACCAACTTAATAGAATTCTTTGAGGACGTGACAAAGTTGATTGATGAGGGAAAGGCTATAGATGTCATATACATGGATTTCAATCAGGCATTTGATAAGGTTCCCCATGGCAGGCTGATGGAGAAAGTGAAGTCACATGGGGTCCAGGGTGTGCTCGCTAGATGGATAAAAAACTGGCTGGGCAACAGGAGACAGAGGGTAGTAGTAGAAGGGAGTTTCTCAAATTGGAGACCTGTAACCAATGGTGTTCCACAGGGATCTGTGCTGGGACCACTGTTGTTTGTGATATATGTAAATGATTTGGAGGAAGGTGTAGGTGGTCTGATCAGCAAGTTTGCAGATGACACTAAGATTGATGGAGTAGAAGATAGTGAAGGGGACTGTCAGAAATTACAGCAGAATATAGATAGACTGGAGAGTTGGGCGGATAAATGGCAGATGGAGTTCAATCCGGGCAAATGCAAGGTGATGCATTTTGGAAGATCAAATTCAAAGGCGAACTATAGAGTAAATGGAAAAGTCCTAGGGAAAATGGATGAACAGAGAGATCTGGGTGTCAGGTCCATTGTTCCCTGAAGGTGACAATGAAGGTCAATAGGGTGGTCAAGAAGGCATATGGCATGCTTTCCTTCATTGGATGAGGTATTGAGTACATGAGTTGGCAGGTCATGTTGCAGTTGTACAGGACTTTGATTCGGCCACATTTAGAGTACTGTGTACAGTTCTGGTTGCCACATTACCAAAAGGATGTGGATACTTTGGAGAGGGTGCAGAGGAGGTTCACCAGGATGTTGCCTGTTATGGAGGGTGCTAGCTATGAAGAGAGGTTGAGTAGATTAGGATTATTTTCATTAGAAAGACGGAGATTGAGGGGCGACCTGATTGAGGTCTACAAAATCATGAGGGGTATAGACAGGGTGGACAGCAAGAAGCTTTTTCCCAGAGTGAGGGACTCAATTACTAGGGGTCATAAGTTCAAAGCGAGAGGTGGAAAGTTTAAGGGAGATATGCGTGGAAAGTTCTTTACACACAGGGTGGTGGGTGCCTGGAACACGTTGCCAGCGGAGGTGGTAGACGCAGACACGTTAACGTCTTTTGAGATATATTTGGACAGGTACATGGATGGGCAGGGAGCAAATGGACACAGACCGTTAGAAAATAGATGACAGGTTAGACAGAGGATCTTGATCGGCGCAGGCTTGGAGGGCCGATAGGCCTGTTCCTGTGCTGTAGGTTTCTTTGTTTCTTTGTTTCTTTTCAAGTTGAATGCAATTATAAAGTAAAAATGTTTTGATACCTTCTTTACATTAAGCCAGTCGGATGACTCATATTGTACTCATTACTTTAGCTCATATCCACTAAGATACTGGTCACACCGCTTTCTATGGACTTGCTGTGACTTTTAAATTAAATCCAATGTTTACTGACTATTAAAATGTTCAATCTATCTTGGAAGTAATTAAACCTTCCTGTATCTTCCTGTAACTGATTTCATGTATTGTGTCTGAACTGACATAAATTATCAATAAAATGTAAAAATAACAAAACCAGAACATAAAAGTACAGAAACCAGCATCATTTCAATGAGATAACAATGCACTATATGATTGTAAATAAAGATTTGTGTGAAATATTTTTAAGTCTGATTCTCTTTTTTTCCATAACCAAAATCAAAGATATTCTTCTTAACAGCTATTCACAGAGCTTGAAAGAAAGAGGCAACATTCTTCCATCATGTTTTCAGTGTGTTCACTCAACTATCTATTTTAAAAAAACACAATTAGCTGCATTGTCTTGGAGACATTTGGCAATGTGATGAAAAGCTTACCCTTTTTTGGAAATAGTTTCCCATGGACAGGTTGTTCCCAATGTCTGAGGTAACTGAACTTAAACCGATGCTCTGAAAGCTTCCATTCAGTCATTCCAGCAGTGTTTTTGATTTCTCAAAGCGTACAGTGCAACATTCAATAACAATGTGACAATGGGCTACAGCTTTCAAGTAATGTAATCAACAGTTAGGGCAGAGTTTGGCCTTTTCCAATGAAGTGACCTGTATAAACATTACAGTGGCTTATGTACTGAATGAAGGACACTGAGAAGAAAGATCCTACTAAATGTTGAGTCCATTTCAATAATTGTATCATTTAGAAAAGATGGAATTTTAATCTGTTAAGTCACGGAGACTTGTGAAAAAGACAGATGCCTTGAAGCACAACTGAACGCGTTGACTTTGAATTTATGATTTGGATTAATTGTGAAGAAGTTTAAAAAAATAACTAGTACAACTCAAAAAGAGCACAAAAGTAAATATGGCTAAATCTAATAAACACTAGTCCTCTAAAAGCTTCCATTCAGTGGTGTCACAAGTACATTTGATATCATATAATGTCAAGTATCCATTCAATGAGAAAGTGACGGTGGATTACAACGGTATAACGTACTTCGTGAGATGGTGCTTGACTACAAGAAAAATGTGATAGCACCGGACTGGGCAACGAAAGATGTCGACTTGCATTTATGTGAAGTGCTTTGAAAACTCAGGGAAATGTTATTGTAATGAACAAAAAAGGTTATAAAGATGGCAATGCAAGAGGAATTCTCCAGATATTGCAAGTTCCATCACAAGTTATATAATGGTGCAACAAATGGACAATAAGCAGGAATTTCCATTCACGAAATTATTCTGTCTTAATTCACTTAGCTCTTATGTTTAAGAATATATGTCATATTCAGTAGGAAAGTCCTGAAACTAAATAGTGAGACATTAAATGTTAATTGTTGTTTAATGGCAGGAAAGAACTAAGTGGACATGTATATTGGAACATTTTGTACCAATTCTTTTACTCATTTCACACCACAAGGGGAGCCTGTGGTGCTGCCAAATTACTCAGGCATATCCTGTCTAAAAAGAAAGGACAAAGCCAAGCTATCCAATTACTTGAGATAACAAGGTATAGAGCTGGATGAACACAGCAGGCCAAGCAGCATCAGAGGAGCAGGAAGGCTGAAGTTTCAGGCCTAGACCCTAGAAGCATCTGCAGTTCCTACTATCTCTTATCCAGTTACTTATCCACCAGTTTACACCTGTGGTCTCCAACATGTAGATTGTGATCGATTGGTCAATCACAGAGTCTCTAACAGTTGATCTCACTGCCTGCTTATGTTACTCTGCTCAGATACAATGATGATCATGATGCTGCATGACTTCAGTTGTCAGAATTCACACAGCTTGGGAAAAGTGTGAGCTCTTAACAGGCTTTGCCTGGTAGTTGCATCAAGTTTCAGTTTGATCCAGATGGAATATCATTGCAGGGTAAAGTAAGTTTTGTGGCAATACAAACAAATGAATAAAAAAAATACCAGGAGCTAATGTGTAAGAGCAGTCTAATGCAGCACTAGAAGCGTATTCATGTCCATGTGGACTCTCTGCATGAGCAGCTTAGCTAGTCCTGCTCATTCTCTGCAGACCTGCAGTTTTCATTTCTTTAGCTGTTTATCTATAGTTCCATGCCAGTTGAAGAAAAATTACAGGGAATGCTGCCATGAACTACATCCAATGTCTGAGCAAAGCAAGCCAATTAGGAGCCCTGGAAACAAATCACAATGACTGAAGTGGCCTTTCATGCTTGAAAACACTTGAAAACAGCCTGTTATATTCTAGATATTCCAGAAGCATGGATGCAGAGGCTGATGTGCAAAATGGCCAGTGACAGAATGACTTTGCAAAATATGATGTGATGCAATAATAATGAATCATGAACCTGGACGATTTAAAAAGAATGGAAAATTACACAACTTCCATGCAGGGTGTGAAATGAGTTTCTGTTCACAAATACAAAAGACAAGAACATTTGCCTTCTATGTCACCAAAGTAATTTTTTAAATAAAATGGGAAATTAGGAATGACACCTTGAGTTGATGCTCAATAAATTCAAAGATATGTTTCCCTGGAACAACATGCTTCAGACAAAGAAATTGATGAGATAAAGACTTTTTGAAAACTCTACAATCACTTTTTTTAAAACAAACAACAAAAGGTAAGGCCTGCACTGAAGTATCATTTCATATTTTTCATCTTCCAGCAAAACACAAGAAACAAAACACAGATGGCAAAGTAATTAAACAAGCAATGACAGTGTCAGTTGCTAATTTATTCAAAGATCTTAAGAAAACAGAACATAATAAAGGCAATAAGAGCATATTACTTGGTGCCTTCAGGAGCATGACAATTAGAAACTTTTCTGAAGACATCTTTCAGCACCTATAGCAGAGCCTGAGGATGATGAGTACTTACCATTGCAGTTCAATAAATACATTGATTATGACCAACACACTCTGGCTAACTGTTTTTGTGCACATTGTTTTTAAGGAAATGGTAATTCGAGAGTATATTTTCACTCATATACCACTATCCTGTCTCCCCTACTCTGTTGCTTCTACCTTTTTGTTCACTCTCTCTGACTGAAATGACTACCTCTGATCCAAGTTTGCTTTCCTTTACGAATTTATGGGTTAAGTCATAGTCATCATGCTTTCTGAATCTGTAAAACCTTTATTTATCTGTTTGAGATTTGAGGCTATGAAGACAGTTTTAAATCCCTCTAGAAATATTATTTGTCTTTACCCTTTGCACATGTTGCCAATTTTTAGCGTTTGGACTAACTGTTCGGTTCTTTTAAATTCTGGAAGGATACTTTTGGGGTTTATAATGAGAATTCTAATATTCTTTGTGGTATCATTTTAGCACAAATTTCATTGATGCTGAGAAAGGCAGCCTATGTCTCATTGTAACTGGCAGAAGTTTCAGCAGGTAGCATTGAATACATTTCTTGGGCTTTTTCAACAAGCTGACTTCATGTGAGTCCAAAACTCTTGTGGCTGCTCTAATTAAGCTGCCACCTTCATGAAGCTGTAAATAAAGCTACAGTATTATTTCATCTAAACAAAAACAGGAAGTGCTGGAAAAGCTCAGCAGATCTAGCAGCATCTGTAGAGAGAAGTCAGAAAGTTAACAGTTTGGGTCTGGTGAGACTCTTCCTCTGAACTGAAGAGTTTTTCCAGCACTTCCTGTTTTTGTTTCTGATTTCCAGCATCTGCATTTCTTTTGATTTTTATTCTCTCCCCTAAATATGGGTACAGATCAGGAAAAATTTCAGAAATTAAAGTTTATTTTTGGACTAAGGGAATTAAAATTACGATTAGGTAAAGTCACATTCTCCGTTACTATCTCAAGCCATCCCAAATGTCTATCTTTCTGTTCTCTTAATTCAATTCTAGCTTCTGTAACCAGAGAATCCTGCTTTTACCTGGACTCCCCTTCCTCTCAAGTTCTTTTCCCTTTCTCTTTCTTCTCCCAGCCCTGAAACTATAACCTCAGCCTCTGCTATTCCAGGCAATACTTGGCTAGTGTAACTGAAAGAAGACAAGGATATTCAGCAGGTTGTGGACACTGACACTCATGGTTGTCATTTTGAGTGGTCAATTTCTTTACAGGTGAAATCAGGGCATTCAAATTGAAACCATAGTCTTTGCAGGAAAAAAAGGGCCTGTCATTTCTTGTATACCAGAGGTGACATAGACTTCCTCTGCAGGTGTTGTCTTGTTGACGTTATCCTGCAGCCTGCCCCAGGTCTCCTGAATTTTGGGATTCAAAAACTTTCAGTATCGAAGCAGGAGTGTAAATCAAATGATCAATGGCCATTGATAGACAGTAGAAGGTAGATAGCAATCCTTTAGGATCAGCAAACAATTTTCAGCAAATTAGTTATAGGCCATTGCTAGACAATAGAAGATATTTAATGGTCTTTAGTACTTTGTTTATGGAAACTGGATCTCATGACCTCTCCTTTGTTGCACGGTAAACCCGGAGGCTTAGATTCCAATGCTCCATTGTCTGTGTCTTGGAATAAGCTTCAACAATAACAGCATGAATTCCAAAAAGGAGAGCAGTGTAGGCATGAGAGATAATGGGAACTGCAGATGCTGGAGAATCCGAGATAACAATGTGTGGAGCTGGGTGAACACAGCAGGCCAAGCAGCATCTTAGAAGCACAAAAGCTGACACGGGTCTAGGCCCGAAACGTCAGCTTTTGTGCTCCTAAGATGCTGCTTGGCCTGCTGTGTTCATCCAGCTCCACACTTTATTATTGCAGTGTAGACATATCATCTTGCTTATTCTGGACATGGTAAATTAAGTGCAATGGATTAAGATCACATAATTAATAAATAAATGTTGTTTATGACCCTTCATCCTACGAAGGGTCTAGGCCCAAAACGTCAGCTTTTGTGCTCCTGAGATGCTGCTTGGCCTGCTGTGTTCATCCAGCTTCACACTTTGTTATCTCAGAAGCGTAAGAAATAGGAGCAGAAGGAGGCCTTTCAGCCACTCAAGCCTACCTCACCATTCCACAAGATCATCGTGCCCCAGGCTTCAACTCCTCTTTATTTGACTTCCTCATAGCCTTTAACTCTTCAACTTTTTTTGAAAATCTATTCATCTCCTATTTAAATGCTTCCAATGATCTAGCCTCCACAACTATCTGGGATAGAGAATTCCAGACATTCATTACCCTCTGAGGGAGAAATTCCTTTATACCTCAGACCATGAATGTCTGCTTATTCAATAACTATGCTTCCTAATTTGAGATTCACCCACTAGCAGAAACATCTTCTCAACATTTCAAAATCCTAGATATTTCAATAAGATCATCACTCCGTCTTCTTAACACCAATGAATGAATATTTTTCAACAGTATTCACTCTAGAAAATGACAATGTTGTCGAGGAGAATACTGAGATACAGGCTACTAGACTAGGTGGGATTGAGGTTCACACGGAAGAGGTATTAGAAATCCTTCAGAGGGTGAAGATAGATAAGTCCCCTGGGCCGGATTGGATTTATCCTTGGATCCTCTGGGAAGCCAGGGAAGAGATTGCTGAGCCTTTGGCATTGACCTTTAACTCGTCTTTGTCTACAGGAATAGTGCCAGATGACTGGAGGGTAGCAAATGTGGTTCCCCCGTTCAAGAAGGGGAGTAGAGACAACCCTGGTAATTATAGACCAGTGAGCCTTACCTCAGTTGTTGGTAAAGTGTTGGAAAAGATTATAAGGGATAGGATTTATAATCATCTAGAAAAGAATAAATTGATTGGGGATAGTCAGCACGGTTTTGTGAAGGGAAGGTCGTGCCTCACAAACCTTATTGAGTTCTTTGAGAAGATGACCAAACAGGTAGATGAGAGTAAACTGATTGATGTGGTGTATATGGATTTCAGCAAGGCGTTCGATAAGGTTCCCCACAATAGGCTATTGTACAAAATGCGGAGGAATGGAATTCTGGGAGATATAGCAGTTTGGATCGGAAATTGGCTTGCTGAAAGAAGATAGAGGGTGGTAGTTGATGGGAAATGTCCATCCTGGAGACCAGTTACTGGTGGTGTATCACAAGGGTCGGTGTTGGATCCACTGCTGTTTGTAATTTTTATAAATGACCTGGATGAGGGCGTAGAAGGATGGGTTAGTAAATTTGCAGATGACACTAAGGTCGGTGGAGTTGTGGATAGTGACGAAGGATGCTGTAGGTTGCAGAGAGGCATAGATAAGCTGCAGAGCTGGGCTGAGAGGTGGCAAATAGAGTTTAATGCAGACAAGTGTGAGGTGATGCACTTTGGTAGGAGTAACTGGAAGACAAAGTACAGGGCTAATGGTAAGATTCTTAGCAGTGTAGATGAGCAGAGAGATCTCGGTGTCCATGTACACAGATCCTTGAAAGTTGCCACCCAGGTTGACAGGGCTGTTAAGAAGGCATACAGTGTTTTAGCTTTTATTAATAGAGGGATTGAGTTCTGGAACCAAGAGGTTATGGTGAAGCTGTACAAAACTCTGGTGCGGCCGCACTTGGAGTATTGTGTACAGTTCTGGTCACCGCATTGGAAAGGGTGCAGAGGAGATTTACTAGGATGTTGCCTGGTATGGAGGGAAGGTCTTACGAGGAAAGGCTGAGGGACTTGAAGCTGTTTTCATTAGTGAGAAGAAGGTTGAGAGGTGGCTTAATTGAAACATATAAAATAATCAGAGGGTTAGATAGGGTGGATAGGGAGAGCCTTTTTCCTAGGATGGTGACGGCGAGCACGAGGGAGCACAGCTTTAAATTGAGGGGTGAAAAATATAGGACAGATGTCATAGGTAGTTTCTTTACTCAGTGAATAGTAAGGGAATGGAACACTTTGCCTGCAACGGTAGTAGATTCGCCAACTTTAGATACATTTAAGTCGTCATTGGACAAGCATATGGACGTACATGGAATAGTGTAGGTTAGATGGGCTTGAGATCGATATGACAGGTCGGCACAACATCGAGGACCGAAGGGCCTGTACTGTGCTGTAATGTTCTATGTTCTATGAATAAACCCTAGCCTGTTTGTTTTTTCTCAATAAGTCAACTCTCGTCCTATGAAACAGACTAGTGAATCTCCTTTGAACTCCCATCAAAGATAATGCATTCTTTTTTAAATACTTTTTTAAAACTGTACACTGTGTTCCAGGTACAGCCTCATTAATACCCCGCACAGTTTTACCAAGACTTCAATATTTTTAACTGCCAACACCGTAACAATGAAAGTCAAAATTCTAAGAGAAAATGGGAACTGCAGATGCTGGAGATTCCAAGATAATAAAATGTGAGGCTGGATGAACACAGCAGTCCAAGCAGCATCTCAGGAGCACAAAAGCTGACGTTTCGGGCCTAGACCCTTCATCAGAGAGGGGGATGGGGGGAGGGAACTGGAATAAATAGAGAGAGAGGGGGAGGCGGACCGAAGATGGAGAGTAAAGAAGATAGGTGGAGAGGGTGTAGGTGGGGAGGTAGGGAGGGGATAGGTCAGTCCAGGGAAGACGGACAGGTCAAGGAGGTGGGATGAGGTTAGTAGGTAGCTGGGGGTGCGGCTTGGGGTGGGAGGAAGGGATGGGTGAGAGGAAGAACCGGTTAGGGAGGCAGAGACAGGTTGGACTGGTTTTGGGATGCAGTGGGTGGGGGGGAAGAGCTGGGCTGGTTGTGTGGTGCAGTGGGGGGAGGGGATGAACTGGGCTGGTTTAGGGATGCAGTGGGGGAAGGGGAGATTTTGAAACTGGTGAAGTCCACATTGATACCATATGGCTGCAGGGTTCCCAGGCGGAATATGAGTTGCTGTTCCTGCAACCTTCGGGTGGCATCATTGTGGCAGTGCAGGAGGCCCATGATGGACATGTCATCAAGAGAATGGGAGGGGGAGTGGAAATGGTTTGCGACTGGGAGGTGCAGTTGTTTGTTGCGAACTGAGCGGAGGTGTTCTGCAAAGCGGTCCCCAAGCCTCCGCTTGGTTTCCCCAATGTAGAGGAAGCCGCACCGGGTACAGTGGATGCAGTATACCACATTGGCAGATGTGCAGGTGAACCTCTGCTTAATGTGGAATGTCATCTTGGGGCCGGGGATGGGGGTGAGGGAGGAGGTGTGGGGACAAGTGTAGCATTTCCCGCGGTTGCAGGGGAAGGTGCCGGGTGTGGTGGGGTTGGAGGGCAGTGTGGAGCGAACAAGGGAGTCACGGAGAGAGTGGTCTCTCCGGAAAGCAGACAGGGGAGGGGATGGAAAAATGTCTTGGGTGGTGGGGTCGGATTGTAAATGGCGGAAGTGTCTGAGGATAATGCGTTGTATCCGGAGGTTGGTAGGGTGGTGTGTGAGAACGAGGGGGATCCTCTTGGGGCGGTTGTGGCGGGGGCGGGGTGTGAGGGATGTGTCGCGGGAGATGCGGGAGACGCGGTCAAGGGCGTTCTCAATCACCGTGGGGGGAAAGTTGCGGTCCTTAAAGAACTTGGACATCTGGGATGTGCGGGAGTGGAATGTCTTATCGTGGGAGCAGATGCGGCGGAGGCGGAGGAATTGGGAATAGGGGATGGAATTTTTGCAGGAGGGTGGGTGGGAGGAGGTGTATTCTAGGTAGCTGTGGGAGTCGGTGGGCTTGAAATGGACATCAGTTACAAGCTGGTTGCCTGAGATGGAGACTGAGAGGTCCAGGAAGGTGAGGGATGTGCTGGAGATGGCCCAGGTGAACTGAAGGTTGGGGTGGAAGGTGTTGGTGAAGTGGATGAACTGTTCGAGCTCCTCTGGGGAGCAAGAGGCGGCGCCGATACAGTCATCAATGTACCGGAGGAAGAGGTGGGGTTTGGGACCTGTGTAGGTGCGGAAGATGGACTGTTCCACATAACCTACAAAGAGGCAGGCATAGCTGGGGCCCATGCGGGTGCCCATGGCCACCCCCTTGGTCTGTAGGAAGTGGGAGGAGTCAAAAGAGAGGTTGTTGTGTGTGAGGACGAGTTCCGCTAGGCGGATGAGAGTGTCGGTGGAGGGGGCCTGGTCGGGCCTGCGGGACAGGAAGAAGCGGAGGGCCTTGAGGCCATCTCCATGCGGAATGCAGGTGTACAGGGACTGGACGTCCATGGTGAATATGAGGTGTTGGGGGCCAGGGAATTGGAAGTCCTGGAGGAGGTGGAGGGCGTGGGTGGTGTCACGGACATAGGTGGGGAGTTCCTGGACCAAAGGGGAGAAAATGCAGTCCAGATAGGTGGAGATGAGTTCGGTGGGGCAGGAGCAGGCTGAGACGATGGGTCGACCGGGGCAGGCAGGTTTGTGGATTTTGGGAAGGAGATAGAAACGGGCCGTGCGGGGTTGGGGAACAATGAGGTTGGAGGCTGTGGGTGGGAGGTCCCCTGAGGTGATGAGGTCATGAATGGTGTTGGAGATGATGGTTTGGTGCTCGGGTGTGGGGTCATGATCAAGGAGGCGGTAGGAGGTGGTGTCGGAGAGTTGGCGTCTGGCCTCGGCGATGTAGAGGTCAGTACGCCATACTACCACTGCGCCACCCTTGTCTGCGGGTTTGATGGTGAGGTTGGGGTTGGAGCGGAGGGAGCGGAGGGCTGCCCGTTCTGCGGGGGAGAGGTTGGAGTGGGTGAGAGGGGTGGAGAGGTTGAGGCGGTTGATGTCTCGACGGCAGTTGGAGATGAAGAGGTCGAGGGAGGGTAGGAGGCCTGGGGGTGGTGTCCAGGAGGAGGACTTGTGTTGGAAGCGGGTGAAGGGGTCAGTGGAAGGAGGGTTGGGTTCCCGGTTGAAGAAGTAGGCATGCAGGCGAAGACGGCGGAAAAACTGCTCCAGGCCCCAAGATGACATTCCACATTAAGCAGAGGTTCACCTGCACATCTGCCAATGTGGTATACTGCATCCACTGTACCCGGTGCGGCTTCCTCTACATTGGGGAAACCAAGCGGAGGCTTGGGGACCGCTTTGCAGAACACCTCCGCTCAGTTCGCAACAAACAACTGCACCTCCCAGTCGCAAACCATTTCCACTCCCCCTCCCATTCTCTTGATGACATGTCCATCATGGGCCTCCTGCACTGCCACAATGATGCCACCCGAAGGTTGCAGGAACAGCAACTCATATTCCGCCTGGGAACCCTGCAGCCATATGGTATCAATGTGGACTTCACCAGTTTCAAAATCTCCCCTTCCCCCACTGCATCCCTAAACCAGCCCAGTTCATCCCCTCCCCCCACTGCACCACACAACCAGCCCAGCTCTTCCCCCCCACCCACTGCATCCCAAAACCAGTCCAACCTGTCTCTGCCTCCCTAACCGGTTCTTCCTCTCACCCATCCCTTCCTCCCACCCCAAGCCGCACCCCCAGCTACCTACTAACCTCATCCCACCTCCTTGACCTGTCCGTCTTCCCTGGACTGACCTATCCCCTCCCTACCTCCCCACCTACACCCTCTCCACCTATCTTCTTTACTCTCCATCTTCGGTCCGCCTCCCCCTCTCTCTCTATTTATTCCAGTTCCCTCCCCCCATCCCCCTCTCTGATGAAGGGTCTAGGCCCGAAACGTCAGCTTTTGTGCTCCTGAGATGCTGCTTGGCCTGCTGTGTTCATCCAGCCTCACATTTTATTATCTTAAAGTCAAAATTCTATTTGCTTTTTAAATCATTTGCTGCACCTGCAGACCAACATTTTATGTTTTGTGTATGAGAACATGCATAATCATTCTGTGCTGCACTTTTTTGGAGTCTCTCTCTATTTAAACAATAGCCTGTGTTCTGAATCTTCTTATAAAAGGAGCTTGCCATCACAATTTCCAACATGAAGTTCCACCTGCCGACCTTTTGCCTACTCATTCAATCCCCTTGCAAATTCTTTAAATCCTCAGCACATTGTACTCTTGAACCTCTTTTTGCAACATCAGTATATTTGGATAGATTACACACTGTCTTTTCCTCAAAGTCATTAACTGAGAAGGTAAATAATTGAGGCCCTAGAACTGGTCCTAATGACATTCCATGAGTTATATCTTTTCAGCCTGAGAAAGATCCATTAATCCTGATTTTCTATCTTCTGTGTGTTAACCAATCCTCAATCAATGCTAATATATTACCCCAAATTCCATGAGCTCAAGTCTTATGTCACTTTACCTGTGTCACCTTATCAAATAACTTCTGAAAGTCCCAATACACTACATTTACTGTTTCTCCTTTATCAATTCTACTTGTTATATCCTTAAAGAACTTATAAAATTTGTCAAACATGATTTCTCTTTCAATAAACCATATTGACCATTTGATTGAGTTAAGAGTTTCTAAATATCCTAATATTTCTACCTTAATAAAGATATCTATCATTTTCTCAAATATAGATTTTAGACAAACTGGCCTAATAATTCTTACTTTATGTTTCAATCTCTTGTTGAGCAGAGAATTACATTAGCTCAGAGATAGTAGGAACAGCCAATGTTGGAGTCTGAAATAACAAGGTGGAGAGCTGGATGAACACAGCAGGCCAGGCCGCATCGGAGGAACAGGGTCTGAAGAAGCATCCAGACCCGAAATGTCAGTTTTCCTGCTCCTCTGATGCAGTCGGGCCTCCTGAATTACAATAGCTTTTTGCCAATCCACCAGAATCCTCCTAGAAAGCTTAACTTGCCTCAGAGTTCTTCAAAATCTGTAAATAGGTTTTTTCCCTTGTCCTAACTATGTCGTTAGTAACTATGTAGAGCACTACAGGTGAATTCCTCATCTCACCCTTCGATTCTTCCCCAAACAGAAAAGATGTTCTGAACTTTGGTATCAAGTAGGCCACACAGCCATTGAGACTGTCTGTCTTTGCTGCAGTGGACACTGTCTATACCCCAAACTATGCTATCCCCTATTAAGACTACATTTCTCTTTGTACCCCATTTGAAAGTCACTCTATACCACACTACTGCATCAGTTTGCTTATCCCCTCTGTAGTCTGTGTCCTTTTCCACAACAAGAACAAGACCCTCATACCTGTTGGACCACGGCACTGTCTGAGGCTTCTCCAAAGTTACACCCTGGGTCCCAATATCTGCCTCCCTCAAAGTCACATGTTCATGTCCATGAACATGGACTAAATCTAATGGGATTAATCTGACCACTGTAATTGACTCCTGAATCACATTATGAAGGTAACTCTCACGACCACACATCCGCCTCACTGTCCCGCCCTAGAGATGGCATTGTGTCCACAACTCAGGCTCCAGTTCATCAACACTGAGCCAATGCTCCTCGGGCCAATGAACGTTAATCTTCAACAGGTTGAAGGGATTCTCTGCTGTTGGTTTTTATTAATCTCCTGCCGCTGCTCTTCTTGAATAATTCAATTCTCCCCGTCTGCTTCACAGGACTTACTGCACACTACTCCCAGTCTGCTTCACAATGTTGCTGGCCTGCTGCAAGGCTGTCAAGGTCCTGGTATCAGAAAGAAAATGTCAAAACATAGGCAGATATGTTTGGCATAAACTAATCACCTCCATAGGAAATTGCCACGAAACAACTGGTGGCAAACCAGTAACATACCTAAAATTAAAGGATTATGTTGCAGATGCTGGAAATCTGAAATAGAGAATAGAAATTGCTGGTCTGGCAGCTGCTAGAGGGAGAAACACAGTTCAACTTAAATTCCAATTCTGCCTCACCTTCACAAAGCACAATGTGCCCTATTGATTTATGCATTCATGTAGTGGAACTGCAAAATAAATTGGTTTTATCCTGATTATTTACAGAGAGCCAACTAATTGTTTTCAGTGTCTTAATGTCAGATGTTTATTCAGACTCTTTTTGAAAATGCAATACCACAGTTAAGCATTCTGTAAATCCATATAAATTAAAAGCACACTTTTTAAATATGGAGCATGCTGTTAGAAATATTTAACTTTGAACATAGCATCTTATTTCTGCATGCCACTTATGACGCAGCCTAACCACTGGATTGAAGAATGTGCACTTTATAATCTTGTTTCCATGGTTTGTCGATGTATTTAAAAATGTGTTTGTCCTGGAAATGAAGACATGACCAAGTGATAGATGGACCTAACTTTGTGCATTGTGAAACCACCATTTACAGGATTCTTTAATACTTTTTATGTTAACAGTGCAGTTTCCCATTTCTTGTCTCTAGCCATTTATTCATTGGAGGCACAAAAATTCACAACATATCATTTTCCACCAGCATGTTATAATTTCTCTGTGTCACTCTCAGTTTACAGCATGGGTATTTCCAGACTGATGATAAATGCATCTTCTGTCACCAAATAAACAATTCACCTTTGGCTTTCTTGCCTCAATCTTTTACATGTGCCATTAAAATCTTTGAATCGCCAACCACAAAACTATCTCCTCAACTTTCCAGTATGAGGATTCAGCAATTGCACTATTTATTGGGGATGTGGAAAGTTTCTTTCCCAACACTGTCAGCAGATTTTAAGTTCCAGCCAGAATAAAGATAACTCCTTTTATTTTTGAGCTTTTTTGTTTGCTTAGTACCTACTGATTCATACATTGTAATCTGTTTCTGTGAGGCAGAACTTTCCTTTCCCTGGCACAATGCAGACAGTGGTGAGAAAGCTTGGAAATTATTGTAGGAAGTAACCATAAATTTGCAGGTTCAGCCAAAATGAGAAAATACATATGAAGCTTCACCTATTGAAAAGTCAAACAGACGATCACCCAATCACTGGAATGTTACTGGACTACATTTTAATGTTTTCTGAAGAGATATCAGTGTTTTCATTAATTGTTGTATCTGGTGACACTGAGTGGCTGGTGAAGTTCTGTTTAAAATAGACACAGTCCACTGAATGCATGCACCCTTTGTCAGCGAAACAAAATTGTGATCATACTATGCAAATATCACCAATTTGATGAGACGATATAAAGGCTGCAAGGAAATACCTTATAGGAGCAGCCAGCAGAAGCTGATCTGAGGTCAAGGTTCATTCAAGCCTAGAGATGGGCCTCTTTCCATTAAAACCAAGCAGTTGTTCAAATGTGCGAAAGATTAACAGAACCATGGAAAACGTTGCACATTTGTGCCACTGCTCGAGCTAAACAACCACGAAAGTCTGGAGAGTGTCAAAGTTTGATCACACGGGCTACTTGTATGGAAAGTTAACAGCCCTGTGAAGGGAGGTGATGGCCAAGCGGTATTAACGCTGGGCTGTTAATCCAGAGACCCAAATAATATTCTGGGGACCCAAGTTCAAATCACACCATGCCAGATGCTGAAATTTGAATTCAATAAATATCTGGAATTAAGAATCTAATGACAGTGAATCTATTGCCAATTGTCAGGAAAAAACCCATCTGGTTTACTATTGCCCCTTAGGGAATGAAACTTCTATCCTTACCTGGTCTGGCCTACATGTGGCTCCAGACCTGCAGCGTTGAGGTTGAATCTCAACTGCCCTCTGGGTAATTAGGGATGGGCAATAACTGCTGCCTGGCCCTCAGCCCGTGAATGAATAAAAAGAAGTGATAGTTTCAAAATGATAGTTAGCCAGCCTCAGGGGTGGGAGATATCTTGTTAGCAACGCAAGTTTGAGACAGAGAGGTCTGATCACATGTTTCAGTCTAATGCTCGAACAAGTCCACATAAACCCCAACATTTGTGATTGTAAGCATTCCACAGGTAGGGTTGTGGTGCATTAGTATCATTTCATATAGTAGTTTTGTAGTGTACATTGCTCCAATAAAGAACAATTGGGTTATTGATATCCAGACTAAAGCCAATGGACCAGGAAAAGTAAGAAACAAATCAGGATCTTTACATCAACAAATATTTTCCCAATTTTCTCCTCTAATCCTGCTATTGAATGGTGACAGCCTTATTTCCATGTATTTTCATCTCATTAATAAAATATGCCTCATTTATATATCTCTTCAAAAATAACACCATATAGCCCAGTATCCCATCACCAAGTCAGCCTTTATTTAGATGTGGGGAGTCCCTGACACTGATCCAGCTCCCTCAAGGGCCAGATCTTGGAGTTAATACGATGTCTGGGAGGTTTCCGATGTAGAATCACCAAACAAGAAACATTAACTTTGATATTTTTTGTTCCCAGATGCTGCCAAACCTGCTGAGATTTTTTGGCAGTTTCTGTTTTTGTTTCTGATACTCCTGTTTTGATCTGTCAGCCAGGGGTCCCTGATTGGACCTGATTAACAGCCCCAATCAGGGAACTCATACCCTGTAAGGTCCACCACGCTGACCTCATTGTGATCACTAACTCTTCCAATTACACTTTCCTTCACCAAGAAACAAGGTAGTGCCAATTCCCAATATGTAAATCAGAGGGAACACCTGGCAGTGCAGTTTGTTATTCGCATTCATGGAACTGTTTCTTCACAAAATGTTGCTATGTGTTCCTTTGCAAGCATCCTCCTTGGCCCATTCAAGTCAGCAACAGCAAACCACAGCTTTTCCAAGTCACCAAGCCTGTTCTCACATGCTTTTGTCAGATCACTTTGTGTGGAGGGAAAACATACAGCACCAGCCCAACTTGCTCACAATCTGTGTCCAGACTGGCTGCGTCCGGTGTTGTAGCCTCCTGAAACTCCTGAATAAAGGACATACTTCCTCACCACTACCCTATCTGCGAGGGCCTCCATGAGCCTCCCCACAAAGAGGGGTGCAAGCCTTACTTCCTGGGCCACATGTTTCTCAGTAAAAGTGGAACCTAAGGGTGTAAGGGCTGGTTCTTGGCTTGCAGCTGGACTTTGAATATGCACCTTTAGTGAGAACACTGCAAGATCTGAGCTTTCTCCTCTTCTGCAATACGATTTCAAGAGAAGAATACTGAAGAGCCCAGATGTGTAATTAATGAGGTGAAGAGTGGAAGGTGACCTGTAAAAGGTTGTTATGAGCAATGCAGACCATTTGCTAAGAATCTCATGCGGCAAAACACTTCATGTGAATGTAGAAAAAGTCCTTTAATTTTTTTTATGGCATAAACTTTGTTAATAACTGAAAACCCTGTCTTGCATCAGATTGTAAAACATACTATGCCTGCTCTGCATGAATTCTGGTAAAGTGAGTTAAAATTAAAATTTTCAAACTTGCGAAAGGAGTGCACCATGAATTTACAAAGTGTTCCTCGGATTTTGCTTGGTTTTACTGATTTGCCCAAATTTTAAGCTTTAGCATTTTCCAGTGAAGTCAGAAGCATAAATACTGAGCTCACCAGTTTCAGAAGTGACTATCATTTTATAAGCTCCAGGATTTGGGAGAAGTGACATTATGGGATCACATATTGCAGTCACATAGTTTGAAAATATGGACTTAGTGAATAAAGCATAAGTCAATTATTCTGAATGATGTGTTTTTATAGCATAGACAGGAAGAAACTGTTTGTATTCATGAAGTATTAGTAATGGGAGGACAGAGATTTAAGGTATTTGTTAAAAAGTAAAGGGAACAATGAAAAGTTCTTTTTTTCATGCAGTGCGTTATTAACTTCAGAAATGCATTGCTTGGAAGGATGACGGAATCAGATTCAACAGAATCTTTTAAAAATAAATTAATGCTCAATATCCATGTTGAATTTTCAATTTTTTGACTAATATCTGAAACTTGTGTGGACCAACAATGTTTTGAAAAGGACCTCTGTGGCCCAAAATGGCTGCTGTGATCATTTGACAAGCCAAGGCTAACCATATGGTATATACAAGCCTTTCTGCCTCTTCCAAAGAGTAGCAATAACCATCAGATTGCCATTTCATTCCTTTGTTTCTTACCTTTACCCAGAGCTCCAAGTTGAGGGTCTAGTGGGATGCTCAGTCACCATTTGAAGCTGTCCTTTCACAACAGTAACAGCAATATCCTGGGGTTTAAATCTCCAAAGACATTCTGACATGTTAAGAGAGAAGGTAAATGTGTAAGATGAAGGGTAAAGTCGTGGATGGGTGAAATGGTATAGTGCCAGGTAAATAAGGGAATTGACTGCCAAATGAATAAAGGAGAAGAGTGTCAGGTAGGTGACAATCCCTGGAATTGAGGGATTGTCTTATGAACAAAGGCTAAACAAGTTGATTCTACCCACTGGAGTTTAGAAGAATGAGAGGTGATGTCATTGAAACATTTAGGATTCCTTAGGGGCTTGACAGGGTAAATGCTAAAAGGATGTTTTCTCTTATAGGAGAGTATAGGACCAGAGCACGTGGTCCCAAAACAAAGGAGCACCACTTTATGATGAGATGAGGATGAATATCCTCTCTTAGAGAGTTATGAGTTTTTGGAAATCCTTTCAGAGAACTGAGGGGGCTGAGTTTGTACATATTTAAGGGTGAGATAGAATCTTCAGCTGTAGGAGAATCAAGGGTTATGGGAAAAGGGCATGAAAATGGAGATGAGGAATATCGGATCAGTCACGTTCCTATGAATGGTGAAGCAGGTTCGAGGGGCCAAAAGGCCTATTCTGTTCCTTTTTCATGTGGTCTTATGGTCTTATTCCATTTGTCTTCCCTAATACCTGCTGAAGTGGGATACTAGCTTTTTCTGATTCATGGACAAGAACTCCCAAATCCATGTGTGCTGTTGCTATCTGTAGTCTTTCTAAATGTGAATTATATTCAGCTCTATTCTTCCCGCCAAAGTGCTTGACCTCAAGTTTTATTCCATCTGTCAAATCTTTGGCCTGTCTATATTCCTCTGCAGACCCCTTATGTCATCTTAACTACATGCCCAGCCACCAATCTTTCTGTTATCCGCAAACTTGTCTACAGTACATTTGCTTTCCTCATCCAAGTCATTCATGTATATTATACGTAATTGTGGCCCCAACACAATCTCTGTGGTACACCATTAGTTACAGATTGTCATCCGGAAAAATGTCCTCCTTATTCTAACTCTTTGTCATGTATTAGTTATGATGTGGAGGTGCTGGTTTTTGACTGGGGTAGACAAGATCAGAAGTCAGACGATTCCAGGCTATAGTCCAACAGCTTCATTTGAAACCACAAGCTTTCGGAACATAGCCCGTTCTTCAGGTTGACTTCACCTGAAGAAGAGTCAAAGCTCTGAAAACCTGTGATTTCAAATAAACCTGTTGGACTGTAATCTGGTGTTGTCTGACTTCTGAGCTTGTCTATTAGTTGGCCAATCCTCTAACCATGCTCACATACTAAGTTCAACATCCTGGTCTCTTATTAAGTAGCCTAATGTGTAGTACCTTATCAAACACTTTCAGAAGGTGAAAATGGCTGAGTTTATAGCAAACTCAGAGAAGTTCCATACCAATGCGTAAACCTTAATCATGCCCGCACATAAAAAAACTTAGGTGTAATGTTAGAAACTGATGCTGCAAAAGAGATCAACCAAATTCTACTGTCTGATAATACAATGAAATGGTAAACAGATGACATGTCAGCTGGTGTTGAGAAGGTGTTACAAGAGAAGATACCTGACAAGTGGGACATTTGCTTTGCAAATTGATGCATCTGCCAATATAAGCGAACATTGCCAGCTACTGGCCAACATTTGGTTCACTGATAGGAACTCCCTTTAGGAGAAGTTTTACTTTGGTAAGGAGCTACCTAGTCATACAACTAGAGAAGAAACCTTGTTGAAGGAAAACAAACTTACCTGGACCATTTGTCAGATTATTTACACTGACAGAGCAGCTTCCATGACAGGGAAAGTCAAAGGATTTGTCTGTAAGGTGAAATAGCAAAATCCGGATATTTAGATCTCCATGGCATCCTCCACCGTGAAACTTTTGTAGCCAAAACAATGCCACAAGAATCAACTGCAGTATTAGAGCAAACCATGAAAATCATGAATTACATAAAAACAAAACAGCTATCAAAATCAACTTTATTTACTACTTTCTGCACGCAGCAATGTGAGCTGTGTATCAGAATTTACTGTTAAACATTGAGATGATTAAACTGATTAAACTCCATCTGTCATTTGTTTGGTCAGTTTTCCAACTGACCCATATTCTGCTGCATCCTTTGATAACCTTCACTATCCACAATTTTACCAATTTGTATGTTGTCTACAAGCTTACTAATCAGATCACCTACATTTTCACCCATAATGGTACAAGATGGCAGTGGAGTAGGACGCCTATGCCAGAGTCTATATACTCTGTCTGTTTCTTTGCTTCTTCATCATCTCTTTGTGTTCTTTTCTCTCTCTTTGTCTCGCTACTTACCTCCCTTCCTCAGACAACATCAGTGGTGGAGAGTTGAGCCAGCCTGGACTTTAAGAACAACTGGCCTCAAGGAAGCCCAACGCAGACTCACAGCCTCAGGATGTCCAGCACAGACTCTCAGCCTCAGGAAGCCCAGTGCAGGCTCCTTGCCTCAAGATGAGGCCAGCATAAACTCTCTGCTTTAGAAGGCCTGTAATGCTGAACTTTTACATTTATTTCTTTACTTTTCAATTTATACCTAAGATTTTGTACGTGAGAGCGCCAGAACTGCTCACAGTACTCATGTATCCCTGTACTTAAATGCATGTGACAATAAACCTAAACCTAATTCTATTTACATATGTTGCAAACAACAGGTTCTTGTAGAGCACTACTGGTCACAGACCTCCAATCAGAAAAACAGGCCTCCAAAGCTACCTGTCTTCTACAACCACACCAATTTCATATCCATTTTACTAATTTACCATGGACCCCAAGGGACTTAATTTTCCGAACCAGAATATCATGTGAAATGTTTTAGTTAAGTCCATATAGTCAACATTCACCATCCTACCGTTATCAAACATTTTTTGCACTTACTCAAGAAACTGAATCAAATTTGTTATATGAGATCTCCCCCACACAAAGCCCTGTTAGCCATTCCTAATAAGTCCATTATTTTCCAAATGCAAGTAATTCCAATCCCTGAGAATCTTCTCCAATAATTTCCTGAACTCTGATGTAAGCATCTCCAGTCTATAATTTCCTGGATTGTCTCTGTTGCCTTTCTGAAACTAAAAAACAATATTGACTATTCTTCAGTCTTCAAGGATCTTGCCTGTGGCTAAAGAAGATACAAAGGTCTTTGTTAAGGCCCCAGCAATTTCCTCCCTTTCATCCCTCTGTATCCTGGGATAGATCCTATCAGGCCCTCAGGACTTAACTATCTTAATTTTACTTATGATATCCAATGCCTCCTCCTTCTTAATAGTGCCATGCACTAGAATATTAACATATCCCTCCTTGATCTTAGTATCATTTATGTCCTTCTCCTTGCTGAATACCAATGCAAAGTACTTACCACGGACCTTTCAGTTAAAGAGCACAAACTTCGAAAACTCAGGGATTCTGATGCCCCTCTAAATCCTGCTTCCCCTCCCCTTTCCTCCAACTCCCTCCTTCCATCTGTTCTGAATTATAGAAACGTGGAACTGTACAGCATAGGAATGGGCCTTTCAGCCCATAATGTTGTGCCAAGCGGGTTGCCAAATGAAACTAATCATGCCATTCTTTGTATATTCATGCGTTTATCTGAAAGTCCCTTGAATGCGCATACCTGCCTGTGCGACCACCCCTAGCAGTGCGTTCCTGACTCCTACCACTCTGTCTAAAAAAACTTGCCCCCTCATGTCTGCTTTGAACTTGCTCCCTCTAATCTTAAATGCATTCCCCCCTGGTATTAGACATTTCAACTCTGGGAAAAAGATCCTGACTGGCAACCCTATTTTGGAGACTTATATCAACTGTCCCGTTAGCCTCTGCCTCTCCAGAGTAAAAATCCTGTGATTTTCTCGCATTTCCTTATCACTCATACCCTCTAATCCAGGTGGCATCCTAGTAACCTCTTCTGCACCCTCTCCAAAGACTCCACATCCTACCTGTAATATGGCGCCCAGAATTGGACACAATATTCTTAAATGTGGCCTAACCAAAGTCTTATAAAGCTGCAACATGACATCCTGACTCTTGTACTCAATATCCTGACCAGCAGAGGCAAGCATGCCATACAACCTCCTTCCCACCCTATCTATTTGTGTGGCCACTTTCAGGAAGTTATGGACTTGAACCCCAAGATCCATCTGTATGTCAATGCTGTTCAAAATCCTACCATTAACTGTATATTTTTCCTTAACATTTGATCTCCCAAAATGTGGTGCCTCACAGTTATCTGGATTAAACTCCATCTAGCTTTTCTTCACCCATATGCACAACTAATCTATATCCCGCTGTACCATTTGGCAACCTCCTACATTCTCTACAACTCCACCGATCTTTGTATCATCTGCAAACCTACTGACCGACCCATCTACATTTTCATCAAAGTCATTTATATCACAAACAGCAGATTTCACAGTATGGATACCTGCAGAACTCCACTAGTCACCGACCTCCAGCCTGAAAAGCATCCTTCCACCACTATCTACTTACTTCTATAGGCAAACCAGTTCTGAATCCACACAACCAAGTCACTGTGGATCCTGTACAGCTTAATCTTCCTGCCAGTGATATATCCTCTGGCTTTCCACTTATTTTTTGGCCAATAAGCCCGCATTCTGGAAAGGTCTTAGTTTTATCCCTTTGTGCCTCCACCTGGGTATGACTTGAATTTGGACTCTTCTTCAGTCATCTTTGTTTCCATGACCATTTCTTTGGACTGGAGTTGTCTCCTTGCCACCAGAATCTTTTGCCCATCCTTAAAACATCACCTCCACCTGGGCCCCCCTCTCTGGCCTTTTGCCTGCATTTGATCCCTTCAACAAGTAGTTCTGAAGAAGAGTCAGACTTGAAACATTAACTCCATTTCTCTCTCCGCAGGAGCTGCCAGACTGCTGACTTTCTCTAGCATTCTTGGTGTCTGATTCAGATTTCCATTCACAGATTTTTGCTTTTATTTAGTCATCCTGGAGTCATAACGGTGACCACAGAAATACCTGCCTGTTTGCCTAACTATTGAATAGTCTACCTCCATTGCTCTTGCATTCTTCTCGTAGCCCTTACCTACGTAACTGAGCTATTTGTAATGTCTTAAGTGTTGCTCTTGCTAGTTATGAATGAGATAGACACGGAGCACTCCAGCCTGGTCTTTCTAGATGCATAATAGTCATCTGTTCTCTCTCAGCTGCCCTGTTCTTAATCTGCACTATGATCACTTTGCCCAACATGCTATCTCAGCTTCATGGATTCATCACAGCAACTCCAGCCACCATTTGAGTTTCAAAATCTGAAGCTCACATTTTAGCAGCTGGAAACACTTCCCACACATGAAATCATCCAGACCTCATTAAGTATCATGAATGTCCATGAAATGCTGAGGTGTCCTGCCATAGCTTAATCAATGTTCAGACTTTGTACTTTAAATTGGAGATGAGAGAGCAGAAGGTGAAATTACTACTAATCACCTCTAGCTCACATCCCTGACGACCCATTTCAGAGTCCTCATCTGACCCGTTCCTCATGTGACGGAAGGCGGCAGGTATTTGGGTGATGTGATGGGATAGGAGGTCTGTGGGTGAAAAGGCAGTAGCATGAGTCACGTGGCAAGATGATCACTGGGGTAAGATGACAACGTGTGAAGCTGGATGAACACAGCAGGCCAGGCAGCATCTCAGGAGCACAAAAGCTGACGTTTCGGGCCTAGACCCTTCATCAGAGAGGGGGATGGGGAGAGGGCTCCGAAATAAATAGGGAGAGAGGGGGATGCAGACCGAAGATGGAGAGAAAAGAAGATAGGTGGAGAGGAGAGTATAGGTGGGGAGGTGGGGAGGGGATAGGTCAGTCCGGGGAGGACGGACAGGTCAAGGGGGCGAGATGAGGTTAGTAGGTGCGAAATGGAGGTGTGGCTTGAAGTAGGAGGAGGGGCTAGGTGAGAGGAAGAACAGGTTAGGGAGGCGGGGACAAGCTGGGCTGGTTTTGGGTCACAGTGGGGGAAGGGGAGATTTTGAAGCTTGTGAAGCCCACATTGATACCATTGGGCTGCAGGGTTTCCAAGCGGAACATGAATTGCTGTTCTTGCAACCTTCGGGTGGCATCATTGTGGCACTGCAGGAGGCCCATGATGGACATGTCGTCTAAGGAATGGGAGGGGGCATTAAAATGGTTCGCGACCTGGAGGTGCAGTTGTTTATTGCAAACTGAGTGGAGGTGTTCTGCAAAGCGGTCCCCAAGCTTGTTTTCCCCAATGTAAAGGAAGCCACACCCGGGTCAGTGGATACAATATACTACATTGGCAGACGTACAGGTGAATATCTACTTTATATAGAAAGTCATCTTGGGGCCTGGGATGGGGGTGAGGGCGGAGGTGTGGGGGCAAGTGTAGCACTTACTGCAGTTGCAGGGGAAGGTGCCGGGTGTGGTGGGGGTTGGAGGGGACTGTGGCGCGGACAAGGGAGTCACGGAGAGAGTGGTGTCTCTGGAAGGCAGACAAGGGTGGGGATGGAAAAATGTCTTGGGTGGTGGGATCGGATTGTAGATGGCAGAAGTGTCGGAGGATGATGCGTTGTATCCGGAGGTTGGTGCGGTGGTATGTGAGGAGGAGGGGGATTCTCTTAGGGCCCTCGTTTTTCAAGGGCCGCAATTTTCCCCCCTCAGTGGTCAAAATGCCTTGACTGCATCTCTTGTGTCTCCGCACTTCAGCCCTCTTACCCCTCCCTGCAATAAAAATGACAGAATTCCCCTTGTCCTCATGTATCACCCCATTAACTTCCAGATTCAACGCATCATTCTCCCTGCTTTAGCCACCTGCAATCTGACCCCACTACCAAGGATATATTTCCCCCCCACCCTTATCTGCCTTCCGGAGGGACCATTCTCTCTGCAGCTCCCTCGTCCACTCCACACTCCCCACTATTCCCACCTCACCCAGCACCTTTCCCTGCAACCGCAGGAGTTGCTACACCTGCCCCTACACCTCCCCCCTCATCTCCATCCCAGGACCCAAAAAAACCTTCCACAATAAACAGATTTTCACCTGCGCATCCACTAATGTGATCTATTGTATCCACTGTTCCTGGTGTGGCCTCCTCCAAATCAGGGAGACCAAGCGAAGGCTTGGAGACCTCGCAGTCGTGAACCACTTCAACTCCGCCTCCTCCCCGCCCCCACCCCCTGGACGACATGTCCATCCTGGGCCTCCTCCAGTATCACAATGATGCCGCCTGGAAACTGGAGGAACAGCATCTCATATTCCGCCTTGGAAACCTGTAACCCAATGGTCTCAATGTGGGCTTTACTAGCTTCAAAATTTCCCCTCCCCAGACCTCATCCCAAGGGCAAACACCCCATCCCCACCTCCTTGACCTGCCCATCTTCCTTTCCAACTGTCCGCCCCCACCTCCTTACTGACCAATCTCCATCCCCATTTCCTACCTACACTCACCTTTACGAGCTTCATCCCTGCCTCCTTGACCTGTCCGTCTTTCTCCCACCTATCCACTCCACTACCTACCTCTATCACCTCCTCACCCCCTCTATGTTTTTTGGAGCCGCCTTTCCCTCCCCCATTTATGAAGAAGGGTCCAGACCCAAATGTCAGCTTTCCTGCTCCTCTGCTGATGCCTAGCCTGCTGTGTTCCTCCAGTTCCAGACCTTGTTATCTCAGGATTATTCTCCTGTCTGATTGAGTTTGGGTTCTGTATGGGGTAGGGGCTGTGTGTTTCGATACCATGTGAGTGTCAGTGGGTGTGTGTGTGTGTGTGTGTGTGTGTCAGTTTTATTGTTACCCAGGACTTACAGCAGACTTTGTTCCCGCTAAGTATTCAGATACACTGATACACGCATTGAAACAATTTGAAGTCTCTGACTCTCACGCAGAGTAGAGATATTTTTAATCAACCTGGCTCAGAGACAGGGATACTATGCCACAAGTGTCCTGAACTCACATTTGTGAAACTTTTCAGATTTTCCCAGATGCAGGATTGACAGCATTGTTGCAGCTAGTTTTTCATGACTTTAGATGGTTTTCATAGAGCATCTGTACCAATTGACCTCAAAATCCCATAGCGCCTCTATTTTGACCCATGCTCATATCCAATTTCACCCAAATGTGCTGTCTTCTTTGTTTCTACTTGCGGTATTTCCATAAGACCATAAGACATAGGAGTGGAAGTAAGGCCATTCAGCCCATCGAGTCCACTCCACCATTTAATCATGCCTGATGGGCATTTCAACTCCACTTCCCTGCACTCTCCCCGTAGCCCCTAATTCCTTGTGAGATCAAGAATTTATCAATCTCTGCCTTGAAGACATTTAACGTCCCGGCCTCCACTGTGCTCCGTGGCAATGAATTCCACAGGCCCATCACTCTCTGGCTGAAGAAAGGTTTCCTCATTTCCATTTTAAATTGACCCAGTCTAATTCTAGGGCTGTGCCCATGGATCCTAGTCTCCCCACCTAACGGAAACAACTTCCCAGCGTCCACCCTTTCTAGGCCATGCATTATCTTGAAAGTTTCTATTAGATCTCCCCTCCACCTTCTAAACTCTAATGAATACTATCCCAGGATCCTTAGCCGTTCATCATACGTTAAACCTACCATTCCAGGGATCATCCGTGTGAATCTCTGTTGGACACACTCCAGCGCCAGTATGTCCTTCCTGTGGTGTGGATCCCAAAATTGGACACAGTATTCTAAATGGGGACTTTATAAAGTCTCAGAAGCACATCACTGCTTTTATATTCCAACCCTCTTGAGATAAACGACAACATTACATTCACCTTCTTAATCATGGACTCTACCTGTAAGTTAACCTTTCGAAAATCCTGCACCAACACTCCCAGATCCCTTTGTAATTCTGCTTTACACATGTTCTCATCATTTAGAAAACAGTCCATGCCTGTATTCTTTTTTCCAAAGTGCAAGACTTCGCATTTGCTCACGTTGAATTTAATCCGCCATTTCCTGGACCACTCTCCTAAACTGTCTAAATCTTTTTGCAGCCTCCCCAGATCCTCAGTACTACATTTCATCAGGGATTGCTTCATTTAGGTGAGCTTTGTTTAAAATCACTTTAGAATTAGTTTTGCTAGCAGCATCAAACTGCATCCCTTAGACAACAAATCAAGCTAAAGTTTAAAAAAAAATTACTAAATACTCTGTAAATTTATTCCTTTTTTTTCACAGAATCCCTACAGTCTGGAAGCTGGCCCTTCGGCCCAACAAGACCACGCCGACTCTCAGAGCACCCACCCAAACTTATCCCCCTATAACCCACCTAATCTACACATCCCTGAAAACTGTGGGCAATTTAGCATGGCCAAACCACCTAACCTGCACATCTTTGGACTGTGGGAGGAAACTGGAGCACCCAGAGGAAACACATACAGACACAGGGAGAATGTGCCAACTCCGCACAGACAGTCGCTGAGCGTAAAGATATTTTGTCCAGCATAAAATGCAGTCTCTGTCTTACAACGACCACAACAAAAAATAGTTCTTCCTGGCAGTGCAGAACTTGAGTATTGCTGAAAAAAGACGCTTATTAACGAAGCTTTTTGCCTTGCACTAATCAGTTGTGTAAAAGATGGTGTAATTAATCCAGAGTGTAACAATTACTTGAATCAAAGTAAAAGCCTTTAAACTTAATAACATTATTTTTCCACACCAATTCATTACTGACTACATTAGTTGGTCCTTCCCAGTTCTAAGTAAATTATACACAATTTGCTAGATGTTTACTTTTGGAACTAGGCAGTGCTTTATTGATTAAGATGTCTAGAACAGTCTAAAATATAATTAGAAACCAAAAAACAAACTTATCCTTCTAAGCATTTTTGCATTATATCACAGAAATGTTTATTATTAAAGCCTTCAATAGAATTTATATCATCATCAGAACCCAAACTACAACTGAGCTCATTAATGTGATACAGGTTCTGCTGTGCCTATGCCTGGAAGTGGCATAGGTAGCTATGTTTTAATGGATTAAAGAGCATATAAACCTAAATATTGTCTCAGTAGAAGGCGAAATGAGACTTGGAAAATTCATGCCTTCAGGAATGAAAATAATAAACATGGACCTTGCCTGATATTTTTTCCTCTCATCGATGACCTTTGATGTCTCCCACTGTCTACTGAAAAGCTACATTTGATCTTTTCCAAGATGTGGATATGTGAGTTTGTTCCTCTTTCACCATGCAGTAACTGCTCCTGAGTCATTCCAATTGTTTTCGTTGTTTTCCATCGGTGCCAATACTTTTCTTTGGAGTTTCTGTGTGAACTTTTACCCACCTAACAAGAATGTGACTCAAATCACAAACCAACACAAGGTATTCTCCCAATAAAAATATTTCTCTAAAACCTTCTGATCCACCACAAATTGTGTTGTAGCCATACACTGTGCTTTTTGATTCAAAACAGATTTATTAAACGATCCTTGACACTCTTCTATTTCCGAAATACATTTTTAGCTAACAGAAATACTGGCAGCATTATCGTGAGCTATTCAATATACAGAAGGCCAATTGTGGAAAATGAAAGCAAGCATTCCTTTCTGCAGATGTATTTTAATAAATAATTCTGGGAAATCCGTCTTCTTTCTGTATACTTTTCCCCTGTCAGTTACACATTTTAATCCATATAATTCAGGCTTCCTTACTCATTATTTAATTCACTTTCAGACTGTACCAATTCTTCATTGACGGTCACCTGTTGATTGTAATTCAGTTCATGGTCGTTAGCATTCCCATGGTCATTAGCATCAGGGCAGTTATGTTCCTTCATCCATCTATATTGATCTGCTGCAATTAATACCCGCTGTTCAGTTTCTGATGAAATTCAACTGTGCAGTGGACAGTTCAGCAGCAGTCCAATATTGAGAGAATATTAAAGCTGATGATACTATTAGCATGGTGTATATATGGGTCCTTGGTCTGCATTACCACTACTCATGAAAACATAATCATATTTGATTTTGGAGTTGCCTGCAGTGATTTCTCGAAAGACCATTGACTCTTCTGTACTAAGTTAGGAATGAATTGGACATATATATTATATCTCTATTACAAGAAGGACCCCAGCTGAAACAGGCAGACATCTGAGATATGCATCTAATATTCCCAACAAGTATACCACAAACAGAAGAGGAGCAATAATGGGCTTTTGTTCAAACCCTGCAATTTTTGTATGCCTACATCACCTTCCAATGCAGCAAAAGCTGTGATATGCAGCCAAAACTATTTTCAAAGGTAGTGCTGTAAAATTTGAATGCCTGTTTATTTGGGATATTGGCAGACACAATATTATATGTGCGGAAATTTAGTTCTCTATCTACACAGATTTTTGAACTGGGGTATTTGGTGCTCTCTGGCAAGGTATATGTTAGATTTATTTGAAATATGAACCTTATCCTCATAAAGCAGGGAAATAAACCTCATATAATCAATAATTCCAATGATCTCTTTACACTCTGACAAAAGGGAAGGAAGAAGTTACTAATGACATCATTAAGCAACAATTTTTCATCAATAATCCGCTTGCAAATACTCATTTTGGGTTCAGCCAGTAGTATTTGTCTCCATCGCACCCTCACAAACTTTGTTCTGATATTGGTCCTTGAGCTGAATGCAAGAAGAGAGATGAGACAAATTAAGTTGGACAACTAGATATCATTCACCCAGGAATGGAGTCAAAGAATCCTCAAGAAACTGGAAATAATACAATTCAAAAGGAATGCCATTAAACCTGACATTTAAAAACATGGTTACAGATCTTCAAGAAATCTCAAGAAGTTGCTGTAAAGTTTGTCATGATAACATCCTCAGGCATATCTACCGCTGTTGAATCAATGTTATTTCCTTCATAATATGGTTAGGGTGTGGCTGTTCATAGATTATTAATCCTAACCACAGTTCTTCCGGTAATAACGCAGCATATGCAAATCTACAAAACAGTCATGACAGTTAACAGGTGAGAACTGTGCCACCTAGGTACTGGACAATAAGAATTCTAAACAAAAAAGGCTTTGTCGCTTGATCCAACTTTCATTGACACCATTGCGATGAAATCTCCAGTAGCATGGAGTGACCATTAATCAAAATCGTCACTGGACAAGCCATACAAATAAAGGCAGTACAACAAAGACAGGGTATCCTGCAATTAATGACTCACCTTCTGACCACTCAAAACCCTTTCCCCATCTGCAAAACTCAACTCAAGTTTTCTTGAAATACTCATCACTACTCAGCACAGATTTAACACAATCAAGAACCTCAACAACATTCAGAACAGTTTGCTTCATCACAACTTCACCACTGAACGCATTATCACTCCTTCATCTCCAGCACACTGTGGCTTCTGCATTTACTTTATATGAGAACTTTGTAAGAACTCAGCACGTTTACCTCACAGGCACTTCCCAGGCTAGTGACATCTTATCACACTGTGCCTGTGAGCTAATAATGAACAAATTTGCAGTAAAATACCAGGAAGACCTAAGAAAGCTCAGACAGCAGATCAAATAATTAACAAATTAACTCCAATAAAGCAACAACATCTTGTGTCTATGTAGTTACTTTAACATAATAAAAACTATCAAGTTAATTTATGGAGAAATACAGGATAAAATTTGACTCCAAACCATAACAATATTCATGTTAAGAGGACAAAGAAATCTGGGAACACAGATTCAAAAATTGTGAAAACAGTTATATTTCTGGTGGTGAAGAGTTTAATTTCTGATGTAAGCCTATAGTTTTGGCGTCACTTCACTAGAACTCCATACAAAGAAGAAAGTTGACATCATCCAATATTTTCTTCAGAACTAACTCCCTCTAGCTTCTGACTCACCATTATCCTCACAATGGCATACAGTATTTAAATTCAGTCAGATATTGCTAAATGTGCATATGTATTGTACCACAGCATTATAAAAGCTTGCAAGATGTGAACATGTTTACTTCAAGTGAGGATATGTTTTTGCATTTATATATTTACTGTTCACATTTTCAGAGCATCCAAAGTGTTTCACATTTAATCGAAGGCCTATACCCGCAACAGTGAGCTTCATAATGGATACTAAAAATTGTGCACCTCGATCATTTAGCCACAAATAGAGGCTGAGCTTTACTGGAGACTAAATTTAAGTATTTAAGCCATTATGAGGATAATGGTGAGTAGGAAGCTAAAGGGAGCTAGTTCTGAAGAAAATAATGGATAATGTCAACTTTCTTCTTCCTATGGAGTTCTACTGAAGTAACACCACATCTATAGGCTTACATCAAAAGTTGAACACTCTTCACTGCCAGAAATGTAACTCTTTGATTTATAATTTTCAGGACGTTGCCTTACTTTTACAACTATGGAAAGAATATAAAAGTCAGAACATTGTTCTTGCTCTCGAATCTTGCTTGAGTCCACTTCTTTCTGATTGAGAGACAGGAATGATCCAAATGAACCCAATTGCAACCCCTAGAAGTATCATATGCCTTCTTGCTTTGTTTGCTCCAACAATCAAGGCTCACCCAAAGACCATATTTAACTCTTATTGCCAACTACCCAGGTTACTATGTTCACAATAAAAACTGCCGGCAATGGATATTGCACTATTTCAGAAGTGAAATATTAGTGTTAATGAAATATCTGATCTTAACTATTGACCTTGCTCACTTTTCAGAGTTTAACAAACAACATTAGAGGTAAGTAAAATTAATTGACCCACTTTGATTGCATTAAATTATCCAAGTTAATTTCATGGATATCCTTAACTCCAAAAGTATGTATACCTGACCCTACAACTGTTTGCACAATTTACTATGTAATATTTCTTGTGTTTTATGTTTAGTCAAGAAACTTATAAATAATATACCTAATGCAAGCCCAAAGCCCAGGTTAGTGAGTTAATGACAATGACAAGCATACAGAATAGGTTCTTACAGCAAAGTTCAAGTCCAAGGAGCATTGAATGGGTTTTGGAATGTCCTCCCCCAGCGTCACAACTGAGAGAATTATTGACTACTGTTGTTTAACAATGGCAACAGTGATGAATGCCAAAATGAACAGAATTGCAAATATGAGGTGAAAAGGGGCAACTTTTTCGATCCATAAAAAAGCCTCTGTTCTTTTTAAGACATGGTAATCCTTTTTTAAGAGAATTATGCTGCAATTTTCAGCTGGAAGAATTAAAATGGCTAATTTGACATTGTCTGAACCAGTACAGCTAATGCAATGAAAGACCAGTTAGGGCAACATATTTCAGAGATAGTAGGAACTGCAGATGCTGGAGAATCTGATATAACAAGGTGCAGAGCTGGATGATCACAGAAGGACAAGCAGCATCAGAGGAGCAGGAAGGCTGACGTTTTGGGTCTAGACCCTTCTTTAAGAAGGGCCTAGGCCTGAAATGTCAGCCTTCCTGCTCCTCTGAGGCTACTTGGCCTGCTGTGTTCATCCAGCTCTACACCTTGTTATATCAGGGCAACATATTTGTTTAGGAACAGCATTGCATTAGTAACAATTGTTAAGCACTCATTCCGCCAATTGCAACTATGGGTTTCTAGATTGTTTACTGTCCTGTCCTGTCACTGGAATTTTAATCAGTGACATTAATCAGATTAACATCAAACTGCTTAATCATTGCAAAATATAAACTTCATCATGGCAGATTCGAGGAGTGAAATATTCTTCAAAGTTCTGTTTTTCTCCTGCAGAAAGTCTAATCGATAACTATCAGAATGGACCCTGCGTTTTTCAGGTCACCAATGTTTCCTGGATACCTCTTCATAAGGTAACGCAGGTACCCAGTTGTGTCACATTGCTGCAAAATCGAATAATTATTGTGCTTAACATATGAGTGCCTTCCGTTTAAGGAGGCTGATGCAGGTATTTATTTCACAAAATACCCATGCTGCTTATTCTGTCAATGCTACCTCTGCAAATGCCATCAAATCAGTACCCCTCTCAGCACATAGCCCACTAATGCAGCAATTAATATTTGCTACTCCTTACACGAACATGACTTGGAGAAATCAAGCATTTTTGCAATAAAATTCAGGAGTTTAAATGCAAGTATCTCACAGCGAAAATGAATTAGCCTCTTAAAATGTATCACAGTACAAACTGTACAATGGGCACATCACTGCTGTGCAGTTTTTCATAGAAAACTTCTTTACTAAAGTTGTGTAATTTGTGCCATGAATAAATAAATAAAAAAAACCGACAGTGCTGGAGAAACTCAACAGGTCTGGTAGCATTTGTGGAAGAAGGAAGAAAGTTAACTTTTTAAGTCTGTCATGGCTCTTCTTTGGAACTGAAGAGGGCTAGAAAATGATGGCTTTTCTGCAGTTAACAAAAGGGGAAAGAGGAGTGAGTGGATTAGATGTCGAGAGTGCCCAAAGGATAAAGTGAGTGCTAGAGATGATTTACAGATGCAGAATAGGTGTTAAGGGTAGGTCTGAATAGTGGAAAACAGGTCAATTCTGCTGAGAGCAAACCCATGCAAATAAAACATCAGGGAGAGAAGGGACAGTAATCAAAATAGATGAGAATGTTCATTCTCTAAAGCTGTTAAATACAAGTGGGAACAGACTGGATGAGAAGAAAAGTAAATAAAGTCAAGATAGGAAGAAATAGGTTCAGTGTGGCAGGAGCAGGATGAAATAATATGTTGGCCAGGGCTGTCCTGTTTGTGTAGTTTTGGATAAAAGGTAGAAATGGCAGTGCATGGTTGGGAAACTATGGGTTGGGTAGCGTTGGAAGGGGTATCTCCAAAGGAGATGTGGTCACTAACAGTATTTCTTGATTTGATTTGATTTGATTTATTATTGTCATTTGTACCTAAGTGCAGTGAACGGTTTTGTTTTGAGTGTAGTACAAGCAGATCATAAGAGGCAAAGTTGATGGGTGATTGAACATAGTGAGGAATACAAAGTTATTGTTGCAAAAGGTACACAAAAAGCCAGATCAACATTAGATTTGAAATTTGAGTGGCTTATTCAGGGAAGAAGCTGTTCTTGAACCTGTTGCTATGGTACTTGAGCTCTTTTTGTATCTTTTACCTGATGGAAGAGGTTTTAAGAGGTTATAACTAGGATGGGAGGGGTTTTAATGATGGTAGCTGCCTATCCATGGTAACGAGAAGTGTCGATGGAGCCACTGAATGTAAGGTTGGCTTGTGTGATGGTCTGGGCCGTGTTCACAACTTTCTGTAGTTTCTCACAGTCCTGGGTAGCGTAGTTGCTGTACCAAGGCATGATGCATCCAGATAGAATGCTTTCTATGGTGTATCTGTAAAAGTTGGTGAGAGTCCTTCTGGACATATTGAATTTCCGTAGCACCTGACGAAGAAGGGGCATTGTTGTACCTTCACGACTGTCACAAAAATGTGACTGGTCCAGGACAGATTGCTAATGATCATCATTCCTAGGAACTTGGCACTCTCGACCTTCTTCACCTCAGCTCCATTGATATAGATAGGGGCGTGGTCTTGTCATTGCTTCCTGCAGTCGATGATCAGCTCTTTATTTTTGCTGACATTGAGGGAGAGATTGTTATCTTTGCGCCACATCACCAAGCACTCCATGTCTTTCCTGTATGCTGTCTCATCATTTTTTGATATCTGGCCTACAACAGAGGTGTCGTCAGCAAACTTACAGATGAAACTAGAATGAAATTTGGCCACACAGTCATTTTTGAGTGTTTTACTGAATAGTTCAGTTGATTGAAGAGATGAGGAGTGAACTTCCTTCCCAAATCACCTATGAGAAATTGTGCAGACCGAGAGCAAGCTGTTTTGTGTTTTGCAAAAGCTCAATTGCCTATGCTTCCTGCGTGGTTTTCGTGGTATCTGAAAAAGTTCCACTCACTAACTTAATTCCACATGTTTCCATTTTCTATGTACTCAAAGGTGAAGACTGTGCATAGCAGGCACTAATAAATACATATAAGAGGGAGTTAACAAAGAGAAGAGCTGTGATTCCCATACAATTAGACAAGCATGTAAGATACATATACAAGCCTAGGTAACAAACAATAGTTAACAAATCTAAACACTGGTTGTGAACATTGAAAGTCAAATATTGGCATTTTTTCCACATCAAAAAAGGGACCTTATATTTCAGTACTGACCTGATTGGATTAATTTTACAGGAGGCAGCCAAATAGGACAGCATGCAGAATATGGAAGTGGGACAGTCCAATCAGAGCACCCAGATAGAAGGGCAGTGGACAGCCCTTCTGCCAAGGCTATGGGCTATGAGCTGTTGATCTGATAGGAGCAGCGAAGGGTAGCAAAAGATCGATGAACCTTGGAGATGGTGATGTGCACTTGCAGTCAATTTCTCTGCACAACACTACCTGCTGGATCATCTACAGGAAAGACAAATCTATTTTGCAGGCAGGTCACCTAAGGCCTCCAAGTTGGGTACTTCAAAGTTAAAACACATTGAACATCTCAAGGCATTCTGATCTCCAGCTGTAATGTTATATCCTGTGAGTAGGTGAGCCGCAGACATATCTGTGGTTCCCATGTGCCTTGGGCATAATTGCAGCCAGCTCACGAAATATCTACTAATTACCTCAATAATTGCCTTATCTGTCTGCTAGCTGCAGCCAACAAATGTGCTGAGATGTAGCCTGGCTTTTTGTTTTTTAAATTTGCCAGTGCCCCTGCCCTTCAAATTTGCCTTCATGAGACTGGGAAAATTCTGCCCAATGTGTTTGGCAGAATGACTAAGCCATAAATAAGATTCATTCAGTTAATTATCTTGTTGTTTGTCCACTAATATTTCTCAGAATTTAAACAATAATTTTGGAGATTTACTGTACACAGGGAAAGTTTTCACTTTAAACTAGTTGATGTGGGAGTATGCTTCTTTATTTTGCTTACAAACTGGAGGTTCATGTATATGCTTTGCATTAAATTGCTGTCTTGCTATTGATGAACGGTTAAGTCTAAATCTTTGCACAGTTGCCCTTGGGAAGGAGAGAGGGATCATTCTAATGTTTTTTGCGATACTGGCCAAGAGATTAGTATCTCATGCCAGCTTGGCTCTGCATTTCCTGTTTCAAAAGGTTACAGATTCAACTTGCAGGATTTTGAAGACATAACCTTGGCTACGTTGTTTGAAGTGCTGTCTTTTGGGAGAATCATGACACCAAGAGCCAGCTCATTAGCCTGTTCAGATGGATATGCCTTTCCCAGGGTAATTAAGAATAAGTAACAAATGCTGATCTATCCAGTATTGTCCACATCCACGAAAGAATAAAAACATGGAAATATAAAATGTAGGAGCGTAGTGAGCCATTCAGCCCTTCAGTCATGTTCCCCTATTCAATATGATCATGGTTGATCATTTAAGTGGGTAACCTGTTCCTGTTTCCTCCTCGTTTACTTTGATCCATTTAGACCTAAGAATAGTGTCCAACCGCTTCTTGAAAACATTCAATGTTTTGGCCTCAATCACTTTCCATGGCAGAATTCCACAGGTTGAGTACTCTCTGGGTGAAGAAATGTCTCCTCATTTCTGTCTTAAATGGTTTATTCCATATTCTTAGGCTGTCACTCCTTGTTCTGGATTCCTTGGTCATTAGGAACATCCTTCCTGAAACAAAAATTGCAGATGATACAGTAGGTGTAGTCTCATCAAGGCCCTGTGCAACTGCAGCAAGACATTCCTGCTCCTGTACTTGAATCTCTCACTATAAAAGTCATCATATGATTTGATTTCTTCTCCACCTTTTGCACCGTGTGCTTATTTTACAACGATTGCTAACAAAGACACAGGACCCATAAGAGAGATAGGCAAACAGTTTATGAGAAAGCTGTGCGAATGTCTGTACAGGAAGTTAGTGATCAGCAGATTATGAAAAGGAACAGATGTAGATGCAGGAAAAGAACTGACTGAAGTAAACTCTATAAGTGATAAGGGCAGGGTGAAGGTAGCATCAGAGAAGACAGGATGCAGGCTGAGACAAATAGGATATTACAAAGTGATCATGACTAGTGATACATGCAGCAATGTTGACACAACAGGGAAAGATCATTGGAAGCATTGGTCACAGCTGAAACAGATTACTAACTGATTCCGTTTTATAGAATTAACCACAACCAACCGGCAATGACTGCGAGGTCTTTTGCACACAGCTTGCGACATGTTACTCAATAAACTGGTGGATGTGAGAATGCTGGCAGGTAGTGCAGAGTTTAACTAGTATTCATTGAAGGAGCATCTACGGAAAAATAATGGCCTCATTTTCCAGCCACAGACTAGTGACAGAGACATATCCCAGTGTTCTTAACAACATCCTTGGTGGCTTTGCATGTGAGAATGTTAAAATGTGAGCACACCCACCATCTTAATAGTATCAATGTGTAAGGGAAAGACCCTGGGACCCAACTGATTTACCTTGTCTGGCAATAAGCCCAGGATGGGAAAGTGGATTGATGGTGCCAAAGGATAGAAATAATTTACATGGTAATGTATGGTATGTGCTGGTACCCATTATCATAAGTATCTCTAATACTGGCGAGCCTGAGTGGTGGCCAGTTCAGACCCAAGCACTGTATGTAGCTTTAGTAAAACAAGTGACAGCACATGTGGCTTAATCTAGAAATGGCTATGCCTCTGTTCAGAGATAAGAGCAACTGAAGTGCAGTCTGGTTAGTGATTGTCACTGCTAAATTTAACCAAGAGACCTCAGTAGTACGTTCAAGTGATTTGGCAACAGTGGACCACATGGTTCTCAATTTCAAGTTCTTAAAGCAGTCCGAAAAGAGGACAAGGAATCCAGTATGAAAAGCTTTTCAGGGATCAAGGTCTGAAACAGTTCCTTTAGAACTTGGCCCATATGTGAGAGAATCATACATAGGCCATTAACATGTTGATAAATGTGTAGAAAAGTCTCTGAAACAATACGGTTGGGAATGATATCTGGAGGCCAATAGATCATGGAGGCTTGAGCAGGCACAGAAAAATCTAAAACAATTCATAAGGTTGTAGAACCTTATGGTTAATAAATGCAGAGAAAACACGGTGTGAATCTGAGATTACACAGTGTGACCAAGCAGCATCAGAGGAGCAGGAGAGTTTGACATTTCGGGTCAAGACCCTTCTTCAGAAAATTTTCCGAAGAAGGGTCTCGACCCAAAACATCAAACTCTCCTACTCCTCTGATGCTGCTTGGCCTGCTGTGTTCATCCAGCTTCACACTGTGTAATCCCAGATTCTCCAGCATTGGCAGTTCGTACTATCTCTGGATAGTAAATGCACTCTTGTTTAGCCAGTCACAACACAGGGAGCATGACCTGACTGGCAGCCATGTCAGATGTTTAACATGTATATACAAAACTGATGTGCAATGTATTGTAAATAATTGTATGATAAATGGCATTGTGATAGTGATCCTAATTAGGCCACAGTCAACACCCATTAAGATATTACATAGAGTAACAAACTTTGAGGTAATTAGAGTGAATATAATGCACAGTATCATAATGTACCACCATTTGCAGGTGAGATAGTAAGTTGTATAATAAACTCAAGTTTTGATAGATGCAGTGCAAAAGCCTCTGCCATGGTGTGGCCACAACTAATATTTGAGACAAAAGAAGCCAGATTTGAGTTTAATGCAACAGCTAGTTGTGCACTGAAACGTAAATGAAAGCTGTCTGGGCTGCAATGGAACCAACTCTTATTTGCGTATCTGGATGCATGGAGATATTGCATTACCATATCACTGAAAGAGTACCTTTAAGGGAGCAATCGATCCTGTCCTATTAGTTACCATGCAGAGTGTATGCACAGGTATCAGCTAGGCTAGTAAAGGTAGAACTGGTGAAAATCTACAGAAGGGAAACAGGTGACTTACAGGTGAAGGAAGATGTTCAGGAAAATTTAACACAGCATCTAAGGCAGTTCCCCTATGTAATCCTACTATTACTAAGTGAGGCTGGAGAACTAATAATGGGGAATCAAACTGGCAGAGCAGCTGAATAAGTACTTTGCAACAGCCATCAGAGTAAAAGACACAAACAGCACCCCAAAATTATGAAATCATCAGGAGGCAAAATGAGCTGAGGAAATAAATACAATAATCGTCACTAGAAAACAAAAGTGCTAGGGAAGCTAATGGGACTAAAGATTGGTAGGTCCCCTGCACCCGATGGGTTGAATTTTAACATGTTAAAGGAAGTAGCTATAGAGATAATGGAAGAACTGGTAGCAATCTTTCAAGAATCTTTAGAGACTGGAAAAATCCCAGAGGACTGGAAAACTGCTAATGTAGCATTATTATTTAAAATGGGAAGGAGACAAAATGCAATAATGTAGTTTGCCTAACATCTGTTGTTGGTAAAATGTTACAGTTTATTATAAAGGATGTGATAGCAGAGTATTTAAAAGTGCACAACATAATCAAGCAAGTCCAAAGTGTTTATATATATCACAAGCAATAAAATCTTTGATACTGCGAAACTTTGCCAGGCACAGGCTACCAACCATAAAAACACCTTTTGACCATTACCGTCTGCTTCCTGCCACTCAGCCAATTCTGGATCAAATTAGGCAGATCTCCTTGGACCCTGTGAGCTTTTGCCATGACTATCAGTCTCCCATATGCAGCCTTATCAAAAGCCTTGCTGAGTCCAAGTAGATATTGCTCTAGCTGATGGTGACCGATGCCGAACCATATGCTTCTTCCCTTATTCTTTCTCCTTGCCCTGTGTTGCTTTCTGACAAGGAACTGCACTCTCATATGGGCAATTTTTGACTTTAGGGATTGCACCAAGTACATATTCATGAAATGGTAACCTGGCATAGTATTATCAGTTGCTTCTGCCTGGAAGACCCTCTGATATTGAAGCTTGATGATGCCATCCTAGCCTGGCACGTGACTGTAAATCTGGCACAATACTCAGAAACAGGAGTTGCCTCAGATATTGCTCCTGGATAATGTCAAAGTAGAACAAAGTGTTTCATGAATAACCTTGGTGGTAGCCCAAGAGGAAATGCAAAAATTCCTGTCTTTATGGAAACAGGTATTGGACACAAAGATTGGTCAGGTGCTTAACAGTGAGCATGAGTGTCTTGGGTTACAAGAACAGACAAACAGGATGGTCAAATGGGCAAATAAATGGCAAATGGAATTTAACCCTGAGGGTTAAATGTGTGGGGTCTACGCTTTGGAAAGAGTAATTTGGCAAGGAAGTATCTAATGAATGGCATGACACTAGCAAGTTCTGCAGAACAAGGCCATATTGGACTGTTTGTCCATAGATCTCTAAGGGAGAAGGGCACGTTAGTAAGATGGTAAAAAAAGGCATATGGGACACTTGCCCTTAACAATCAAGGCATAGATTACAAAAGCAGGGAAGCCATGAAGGAATTGTACAAGACTTTGGTGAGATCATAGCTAGAGTACTGTGTGCAGTTCTAGTCACCATATCGTAGTAAGGATTTGATTGCACTGCAAGGGTGCACAGCAGATTCATCAGATGCCTGGGATGGAAAATCCAAGACACATGGAAAAGTTGGATAGGCTTGGGTGGTTTTCATTATCAGAGATAAAACGGAAGGGTAATCAGATTGAAGTGTACGCCATTACGAGGAGAATGGACAGACTGAATAAGGAGTAGCTGTTCCCCTTAGTTGCCATGAGGGGACAAAGGCTTAAGGTAAGGAGCAGGAGAGGAAGGTGAGGAAAAATCTTTTTATCCAGAGGACTGGCTCAGTGGACTGAAGGGCTGAAAGGTCTCTTCTGCATCGTATGCTTCTATGATTCTACTTCATTGACTGTGTGACTTTAGATTAATGAATAGCAAACAATGTGAGAGGGCATTTTCTATGGGACTTTCTTGGCTTGAGTTTTACAAACCTGTGAGAAAGAGAAAAGGGAGACCAGAAGAAATTCATTTAAATAGAAGAAGACTGATTTAGATAACAAAGCTCACTGTCTTAAGTAATCAGGGCCGGTGGGGCCAGCAATGGGGATCTTATGGCATACTAGTAGAGACCCTTTCTTTGAGCTAGAAGGTCCACGCTCCAGAGATGGGCCAACATGTTTGAACACATGGCAAAAAAAACTTAAACGAGTGATAGAAAAGACCTGATTTGCTTACATGAAAAAAAAGCAAAAGATTAATGAGGTGAGAGAGAGAAAAAAAATCCAACAATGTTGATGAGAGCATGAGGTTAAGCAACCCATGTTAAGTAGTAAGTGTAGTTGTTAATTGTTCGAAGAGTCTAAGCAAGAGACATTAAGTAAACATTAACTAATTAACTTCATTAGCCAGGGCATAGAGTTTTTAAGAGCAATGAAGACTTGTTACAACTTTATTAAACTTTGGCTAGGCCACAGATGGAACACTGTGAGTAGCTCTCATCCTACAGTCATAGAGTCATTAGGCACAGAAAGAGACCCTTCTGTCCAACCAGTCGATGCTGACCAAGTTTCCCACACTAAACTAGTCCCAATTACCTGCATTTCACCCATATCCTTCTAGACATCTCCTTTCATGTACCTGCCCAAATGCATTTTAAATATAACTCTACCTGGATCTAGCATTTTCTCTGGCAGTTCATCCCACATTCAAACAAATTTGTCCTCTTATTTGTTGGCTGTATCTTCATGTTAGCTTTCTGATATTTGTGTGTGAGATCACCCTAACCTCCTGGAAAGTAAAATTCAATAATTTCTCACCATTTTAAATCCAAACATCTGTTTCTTTTTTCTCTTCTTCCTACAAATATGAATCACATTTCACCACATAATCTTCCAGCTGCCAATGTTTTAAATATAATTCACATAATGCAGACTGCATGGTAGATGATACAATGGGAAATAACAAATTCTGTTACAGTTGTCACACTATCAGAAGGATGTGATTGTACTGAAGTGGGTGGACAGGAGTTTCACCAGAGTGTTGCCTGGAATGAAAAGTCTCAGTTATGAGGAGAGACTGGGTACTGTGGACTTGTTTTCCTTGGAGCAGAGGAGGCTGAGAGGGGGTGATGATTGAGACATATAAAATTATGACAGGCATAGACAAGTAGATCATGAGAATCTTTTCCCGATAGCAATCATGCCTAAAACCAGAGGCCATTAGTTTAAGGAGAGGAGTATGGTCTTTAGAGGAGATCTGCGGGAAATATTTTCCACCTAGAGGATGGTAGAAATATGGAACACACTGTCTGAGAAGATGTTGGAATTTATGTACTCTGGCAACAATTAAGAGGCATCTGAATGGACACTTAAAATACCAGGGCGGAGGAGGCTATGAACCAAGTGCAAGTAAATGGGATTAGTGCAGTTTGACATTTGTTAGTCAGCTTCTGCACAGTGGGTTGTAGGGCATGTTTCTATGCTGCAGAACTCTGACTAAAGAAAAGAACATTGAATGAATGCATAAATTTGACAACAATTAATTGATCACTGCCGTGCTAACTGAAAAAGAAAGTAGGGTAGCCCTACACGGAGCAATAAGCGTGAAAATGAGGAAGCTTTCTATTTAATATTTGTACATAGTTAATTTCAACAATTCCTGAGTAGTGTAATATAGTTCATGTTTTTCTTCAGAGTAATAAACTGTAATGTGAATAAAGATATCAAGATGATGGAGGTGGCCGGGTGGGGGTTGTTCAGGCCCGTCCATTCCCCCTCGCATAACCGGCCATGTCCGCTACCTTTAATTTAATGTTATTTTCTTCATTTAACTTTTAAATCAAATTAATCTCTCCTTCTTTCTACGGCTGTGGTGTCGGAGAGAGGTTGCAGGGTGCCATTGTGCGGCAGATCCGATCCATTCCTCGCAGCCATGGCAGCTGTTGCAAAGTCGATGAATTGGGATCTGTTCTTTCCCTCTGATGTTTAGGCGGTGTCTGCAGCAGCGATGATGGAATGGATGGTCTTTCAAGTGAACGATCTCTCGTTCCCAGGAATGGATTTGGACCGTCGATTGGTTCTTGGAGGTCAAGATGGGCCCCAGTCCTCTCGCGAATTGGGACAGTATCCTGGTTCTGGCAGCTGCTGGAGCATCAGCGTCAATGGGGCAGCTTCGGCAGTGGCAGTGTTCTGGGGCTGGTCAGCGGTGGGCAGGGCTGCTTCAGTGCGCTTACTCCTTGGTGTTGCTGCCTCAGGGACTGCTTTGGTGCCTGTGGAGTACAGCAGCATCACAACTGGAAATCAAGAAGCTGTGGATGGAATTAAAAAATTGTAATTTGTCCTAACTGTGTCTGATTTATTTCTTTTTATGCTTTATGTGATTACACTGGGCCACCGGATTATGGTGACTTATACACATTTTACTGTATTTTCATAAGCACATGTAACAATAAATTACTATATTGCGTTATGTTGTTTTGATGAAAAGAAATTGGCATCCGCTTGTCACAGAGTCATAGGGTCCCATGCTGACCATGCTCCCAAACTAACCTACTCCCACCTGCCTGCGTTTGGTCCATATCCCTATAAATCCTTCCTAGTCTTTAACTTATCCAAATGTCTTTTAAATTTTGCAACTGCACAGGCATCTACCATTTTCTCCACATATGAGCCACACTTCGTGTAAAAAAAAAATCCCACATGTCCTTTTTAAATGTTTTTCTCTTGCCTTAAAAATATGTTCCTTGGTTTTGAACTCCCCCACCCTAGGGAAAAGACCGTTGCTATTCACCTAATCTATGCCCCTCATGATTTTATAATCCTCAATAAGGTCACCCCTCAACCTCCTACACTGCAATGAGAAAAAGCAATTACAGAATGTGGAGACAACGGGGAAAAAAAGCCATCTCAAACCAGACGCATTTATTGATGAGATTATTGGGTAACAGCACAGTTAGCAGCAGGATTGTGAATACATTTAGTGGCTGACTTTCATGATAAACTGAAAGAAAAATAAAACTTACAGTCTATCCAGCCAGGTTTCACTATGGGATCTAATTTTTCAGTTGGGGACATGACAGCATGTACGAACCTGCTGGGCTCCAATTTATGGAGTTTGTTTCTTTGGTTCCTGGGCCTGGTATTTCATTGGTATTATTAATAAATTATAAATGCTTCAAATTGGTGCAAAGAAATATCAACACAGTGTCATAATTGAGAAATTCCGGAGGAATTGGAGTGAGTGGGCAGGCAATTTATAAATGGTGATTAGCAAATAAATATTCTCACTGGTATCAACAATTGCAAACATTACACAATATTACCTGCATTACACAATTAAGGACCTGTTAATGCATCACAGGAATCAAGGTCAACATTTTTGTATAAAGAGCGAGTAAACAATGAATTAATTAGTACAAAATAAAACAGTTGTTGTGAAGGTTAGTAATGTGCTATGATGATCCATTTTTGTATTTTCTATAAAATCTATTGCAACCAAGCTTTTAATCTCGCTCATAAAGGTAATTGTGATTTCAAGACTGTTAAACAATTTTGGCATTTTAGACTGCAGTATTCAATTTATTTCCAGTCCAAGGTTGTAGTCTTGCTCGCCGAGCTGACGTGTTTGGTTTCAGACGTTTCATCACCCTGCTAGATAATATCATCACTGTGCCTCCGGTGAAGTGTTGATGTTCTGTCCCGCTTATTATTTAAATATCTCACTTGGCTGGGACGGTTGGCATCACTTTCAGTTCTGTTTTTCAGTGGTTTGTATATCGGGTCCAGTTCAATATATTTGTTGAAGGACCTCCCGTTGGAATGTCAGGCCTCCGGGAATTCCCTGGCATGTCTATGTTTGGCTTGTGCTGTTCTGGATTTCGTCTTATTCATGTCCTTCTTTGTCCGTGTGTATTGAGACCAGTGAGAATTAGTTGTGTCTCTTGGTGGCTAGTTGATGTTCATGTATCCTTATTGTCAGTTTTACTCCAGCTTGGCCTATGTAATATTTCTCATAGTCATTGCGTGGTATTTAGTGTGTTACATTAGTTTTATTGGTAGTGGGTATGGGATCCTTTACTTTTGTCAATAGCTGTCTCAGGGTGGATGTTGGTTTGTGGACCACCCTATACCTAGGGGTCTGAGTAGTCGTGTGATCGTCTCTGATATGTCTCTGATGTATAGTAGGACGACTAGTGTGTCTGGCTATGTTGTGTCTTCTTGTTGTGATCTGTCACGGAGGTAATGGTGGATTGTGATTTTTGGGTATCCATTCAAAGAACAAAGAGCAAAGAATATTACAGCACAGGAACCGGCCCTTCGGCCATCCAAGCCTGTGCCGATCCAGATCCTCTACCTAAACGTGTCGCCTATTTTCCAAGGATCTGTATCCCTCTGCTCCCTGCCCAATCCTGTATCTGTCTAGATACAACTTAAATGACGCTATCGTGCCCGCCTCTATCACCTCCACTGGCAACACATTCCAGGCACCCACTACCCTCTACATAAAGAACTTTCCACGCATATCTCCCTTAAACTTTTCCCCTCTCACCTTGAAATCATGACCCCTAGTAACTGAGTCCCACACACTGAGAAAAAGCTTCTTGCTACCCACCCTGCCTATACCCCTCATGATTTTGTAGACCTCAATCAGGTCCCCCCTCAACCTCCATCTTTCTCATGAAAATAATCCTAATCTACTCAACCTCTCTTCATAGCTAGCCCCATCCATACCAGGCAACATCCTGGGGAACCTCCTCTGCACCCTCTCCAAAGCATCCACATCCTTTTGGTAATGTGGCGACCAGAACTGTACACAGCATTCCAAATTCCTTTTAAAAACTCTGTATGTACACTCCTGTTCCGCTTTGTGCAATTCCAGGTTGCTGCAGTATGTTGCGGCTCATTTGAATAACGTCCTGATGCAGCTCCATTCCTGGGTGCTGGGGTGGTTGTTGGAGTAATTAAGTATCTGGTCCATTTGTTTTTCTGCATACGCTAGACTGGAGTTCTACATTGTTTTTATGTTCCACCATTGTGTCCTTTAAGATGAAGCAACACAGCCATCAGTTGCGCGTATTTTCTTCACTGATTATTTTTGTTTGAATGCTGTGGCTTGGAGGTTTGGAGTGTGTTTTGTTTTGAGCTCAGTTGTTTGGTTTAAGGATGGTTTTCAATCCTATTGTCACTATATAAGACCTTCAGTGAGCAACTTGAAGAGTTTACTAAAGGAGAGGCAGTGGCTTGATGGTACTGTCACTGGGACTAGCAATCCAGAACTCCAGGTTAATATTCTAGGGACATACATTTGAACAGTAGATGGTGAAATTTGAACTCAATAAAAATCTGGACTTGGAAAAACAAGTAACCTCATGATAACTCTATAACCAACAGTGACTGTTGTAAAACCCCACTTGGCTCACTAATATCCTTTAGGGAAGGAAATATTGACATCCTTACCTGTCTGGCTTACATGTGACTCCAGGCCCACAGCAATATGGTTAGCACTCTGTGTGCAGTAATTAGGGATGGGCAATAAATGTTTTCCTAGCCAGGGATGGCCATACCTCATGAATGAATAAAAAGAAACTAATGGGATCTGGAATTTAAACTGCATGTTTCCTCCTGTGAAGCTTTCTGTGGCCCACATTAACAAATAGTTAAATATTCGCTTCCTCTAAATTTGGTTAAATAATTATGCATGATTATCATTGTCCCTGCCACCCTTATCATTACTGATGAAAGAATAAGAAAGTCGTACAGAGGTGAAACAATTTCTACCATGTGCATGCACCTATGCTACTGTCAGGAAGACTGAACCATTCACATAACCACAAGGTGAGCTGTTTTTTTGTGGAAGCTTCTGTTTCCGCTTTAACAATTACTGATTCAAACGCTCACTAGCTGAAAGGAGAGTACTGGCACGTCTGTCTCTTTCAAATTTGCATTTAGAGTTCAGCAACAGTTAAGGTATGGGGATCATGATTTGCCTAAACAACGCCCTGACATTGTTTTGGGTTAGGACTGCTCTGAATGTAATTATGGGTTTAGCTGAAATTTAAATTAGTCAAATTAGCGCACAAAAGCACTCCACCAGATTGTCTTCTTGCAGAATAAAAGCTCTTCAGGCAAAAATAATAGTAGCCAGCAATTGCAAGTTTTCTCCAGGATGATTCTTTGCTATTGAATTTAATCCTTGAAAAGTATGTAATATATTTGTGGTGCAGATTGTTTACAGTACTTCAAATAACACATATTGTTTGAAACTGAGTTTGAGGAAGTTACATAATAGCTTTTCAATCTTCGAGTCCAAAATGTGGTCAAATGATGTAGTAGTGTTGAGGTTTCAGAGCAAAGGTCTGGTAACGTTGCACATCAAATCACATACACTGGAAACAAGGCACTCGCCTTTCACCATAATTTAAATGATATGGAGGTGATGGTGTTGGACTTGGGTGGATAAAGTCAGAAGTCACACCGCACCAGGTTATAGGCCAACAGTTTTATTTGAAATCATAATCTTTCAGAGCGTAGCCCCTTCACCAGGTGACGTGAGAGAGAAGCACACAAAAACCAGAGTTTATAGGCAGAGAAATCAAGGGCAAAGAGATCAAAAAGTCATACAAATGGTGTGACTGGAGTGTCGAATATTAAGTCTCCACATGTGATCAAAAGTCTCAGACAGTGTGAGTAAAATGTCAACAGCTGAATAACAAGCAAAGCGATGGCCTTACTGGATATGCTTGGGAAAACCAGGTACAACTAATGTTTCCTGTACCTACTTTGCCCTGGCTGGGCAGCAATAATTTTTGCAATTTTTTTTCAGACCTCCAAAGTCCTTCCACAGGAGCAATTCCAAGATTGGAATCCATATGTCGGCACACTAATGAAGCTTATTGGAGTCTGCACAACTTCAGGATGGCTGCATGGCTGCACAATTTAGAGGGAATGTTGCTGGCTGGTATGAATGTGGTTATTGGTCATAGATTAGAATGTTCTGCACTGGCTGTTGTATGTGCCACTGAAATGGGTCTGTACACAGCATGTAGTAGGTTTATTGCCATGATTCTCTATAAGTGGAAGCACCTACAGAGCCTTCTAAGTCTACTGTGACAGGGGAAAACCACTTCCTGGCCAATCTAGAAGTTGTATCAGAAATAATGGGAACTGCAGATGCTGGAGAATCCCAGATAACAAACTGTGAAGCTGGATGAACACAGCAGGCCAAGCAGCATCTCAGGAGCACAAAAGCTGATGTTTCGGGCCTCGACCCTTGATGAAGGGGGGGCTTGCCTAAACTTTTATTGAACATGAGTATTGCTGAAAAGACAGATATGCCATTGATGCTTTTCACCTTTCAAATTTCAAAGAGAACTCACAACCTTTATGCAATTAGAGTTTACAAAGATTTACACTCATGACTAATTTAAGATTATTAGTTGAGATTGCAGAGAGCTCATTTAAACTTTCTAGAAGCTACATATATTCATAAGCAGGACTTGGCACTCTGAAAGCAAGAAGAAAACAAGGCACTGTGCCTTTCTACCAAATAAAACGATGGCGGACAACTGTTGCTTTATGTATTCTCCACGGCAAGGCTTCAGGCTCAACATGTATTCTTAAACATTTAAATTTGAAAGGTATTTTGCACTATAGGAATTCTAAGATGAAATGAGAAATAATTGTTTCCAAGTGCTTCACAGTAAAGCCACATCGGGGTCCAATTGCTAACCAATTTCTCATGCTGTCACTTTTGAGGGCAGAGATGAATGTTTTCTGGTGATGAGCCTCCTCCTTTTTGTATAGAATTGACAATGGCTATATGGATCTGCCATGGGTGAGATCCTCTTCCTGCTCTGTTTCAGGTTCATGTGACTGGCCAAATGATGCCATTTTTCAGCTTTTTAACCATAATATTCACTCTCCCCTTATCTAGCAGCCTCTGCTTTTTTTCCACCTGGATGCCTGAGCCACAAGATGCAGAAGTATCTGTTTATCCAAGGCCAGAGGCTCCATGCTCCAACTCACGTATATAGCACCCAGACAAGTCTGCTTGAATTTGTTAACTTCTGTGGTACTGGGTGAAAACTTCTAAAGTTATTGACAGGGGTTGCCCTCCAAAGAATTCTGCTAGGTTCAGGTCATTTCCTTAAATTTGTAAAATTCAGAAGATGCGTTTCAGAAAGATGGGTGACAAGCTTTGTTTCTCAGCCAGCCACACTTTTACATGTGCAACTGCCTCCATGAATTCTATACACATGCAACATGGCAAAGCCTGGTTTTCCCCTCACCCTAGTCAAAACGGTGGGTGTTGGATACAGGGGGTGGCACTTCCAGATTGAGGGCTTCAGCATCATTTTCAGCTAAGGCATAGAACCCCTCTGTTGGGCAAAAGATTCGGGCCTTGGTGACCAAATGCTTGGAACCTGTTTTGTCAAATTCAGTAAACAAGGTTATTCATAATTGCAGACAGCATGTTGACTATTACAGTACATGGTGCAAACAAACCATGAACGCTGCTTGCTAAGTTAAACCTTACATTAAACTTGACACCATTATTGGCATTACTGCTTCAAGTCCCAAAATTGGTCATGCTATCTGCATCAAAAATTATTTTCAACACATAGCATCATTCACAGAAGTAAGCCTGAAAAACATGTTTGGATTGCTTCCCAAACTAAATTCAGTCTCACTGATAAATAAGCTGCAACAATATTGACTTCATGTAATTAGACTGATGGGGAGTTCTGAGCCTGCACTTGATTTCTGGATGATTGGAATTTTGTCCAATACTCATCTATGTTACAGGTACCATTGCGCCAAGCGGTACCAAAAACTGTTAAGTGATGTTATCCTGCCTGATCTTATTCCACATGAATAGGGGAAAGCAGAACTCCCACCATTGTACTCTAATGCATGCATCAAGCAATGAAAATATGAAAAATGTAGAAGATTATGGAGCTCTGAAATAAACACAGAAAATGCTCAAAAAACTCAATCCTAGGAAAAGCAACTGGAATGAGAACATTCAACCTATTTTTCTATCTCTGCTGAGATTGTCCAGCATTTTTCTGTCTTTATTTGCACTATGCAGTGTTCGTCAGACTGTGGCTGATATTGAGATTTATGATGATTGATCAGAACTGACTGTGACTGTGTAGTCAGCTCCATTTAGTCCTGAGAAATCAAGAGGCAAAATAGCTGGACAAGAAAGTAATTTTCAAACAATTTCAAAGTTTGAGCATATAAAGCTGGTTCCTCAGCATGGTTACCCACTTTAGTCCTTTTCTCTCTTAGTTACCCTTTCCAGGTGAACACATGATCAGTGTATTACACAACATGTCTGAATTGCAACAAAGGATGGTTTAAAGGAATATATCGTCACTCACTGAGAAAACCAATTTTCATATTGTATGTATCATATGTGTGTACACATCAATAGAACATAGAACATAGAACAGTACAGCACAGAACAGGCCCTTCAGCCCACCATGTTGTGCCAACCATTGATCCTCATGTATGCACCCTCAAATTTCTGTGACCATATGCATGTCCAGCAGTCTCTTAAATGTCCCCAATGACCTTGCTTCCACAACTGCTGCTGGCAACACATTCCATGCTCTCACAACTCTCTGTGTAAAGAACCTGCCTCTGACATCCCCTCTATACTTTCCTCCAACCAGCTTAAAACTATGACCCCACGTGTTAGCCATTTCTGCCCTGGGAAATAGTCTCTGGCTACCAACTCTATCTATGCCTCTCATTATCTTGTATACCTCAATTAGGTCCCCTCTCCTCCTCCTTTTCTCCAATAAAAAAAGTCCGAGCTCAGTCAACCTCTCTTCATAAGATAAGTCCTCCAGTCCAGGCAGCATCCTGGTAAACCTCCTCTGAACCCTCTCCAAAGCATCCACATCTTTCCTATAATAGGGCGACCAGAACTGGACGCAGTATTCCAAGTGCGGTCTAACCAAAGTTTCATAGAGCTGCAACAAGATCTCACGACTCTTAAACTCAATCCCCCTGCTAATGAAAGCCAAAACACCATATGCTTTCTTAACAACCCTGTCCACTTGGGTGGCCATTTTAAGGGATCTATGTATCTGCACACCAAGATCCCTCTGTTCCTCCACACTGCCAAGAATCCTATCCTTAATCCTGTACTCAGCTTTCAAATTCAACCTTCCAAAATGCATCACCTCGCATTTATCCAGTTTGAACTTCATCTGCCACCTCTCAGCCCAGCTCTGCATCCTGTCAATGTCCCGCTGCAGCCTACAACAGCCCTCTATACTGTCAACGACACCTCCGACCTTTGTGTCGTCTGCAAACTTGCTGACCCATCCTTCAATCCCCTCATCCAAGTCATTAATAAAAATTACAAACAGTAGAGGCCCAAGGACAGAGCCCTGTGGAACACCACTCACCACTGTCTTCCAGGCAGAATATTTTCCTTCTACTACCACTTGCTGTCTTCTGTTGGCCAACCAATTCTGTATCCAGACAGCTAAGTTCCCCTGTATCCCATTCCTCCTGACCTTCTGAATGAGCCTACCATGGGGAACCTTATCAAATGCCTTGCTGAAGTCCATATACACCATATCCACAGCTCGACCCTCATCAACTTTTCTAGTCACATCCTCAAAGAACTCCATAAGGTTTGTGAGGCATGACCTGCCCCTCACAAAGCTGTGTTGACTGCATTTAATCAAGCCATGCTCTTCCAGATGGTCACAAATCCTATCACTCAGAATCCTTTCTAACACCTTGCAGACGACAGACGTGAGACCTACTGGTCTGTAATTGCTGGGGATTTCCCTATTTCCTTTCTTGAAGAGAGGAATTACATTTGCCTCTCTCCAGTCCTCAGGTACGATTCCAGTGGAGAGCGAGGATGCAAAGATCTTCGCAAGTGGCGAAGCAATTGCGTTTCTCGCTTCCCAAAGCAGCCGAGGAAAAATCTGATCCGGGCCTGGCAACTTGTCAATCTTAATGTTTGACAAAATTTTCAGCACATCAGCTTCCTCTATCTCTATCCATTCCAGCATGCACACCTGCTCTTCAAAGGTTTCATTCACTACAAAGTTCGTTTCTTTCGTAAAGACAGAAGCAAAAAACTCATTTAGGGCTTCCCCTACCTCCTCAGACTCCACACACAAGTTCCCTATGCTATCCCTGATTGGCCCTACTCTTTCTTTGACCATTCTCTTATTCCTCACATAAGTGTAAAATGCCTTTGTGTTCTCCCTAATCCGTTCTGCCAAGCATTTCTCGTGCCCCCTCCTGGCTCTCCTTAGACCATTTTTGAGCTCCTTCTTCTCCTGCCTGTAATTCTCTAGAGCTGAGCTTGACCCTAGCTTCCTCCACCTTATGTAAGCTACCTTCTTCCTTTTGACGAGAAGCTCCACCGCTCTCGTCATCCAAGGTTCCTTTATCTTACCCCTTCTTGCCTGTCTCAGAGGGACATATTTATTCATCACTCGCAACAACTGTTCCTTAAACAGTCTCCACATGTCTATAGTGCCTTTACCATGGAACAATTGCTCCCAGTCCATGCTTCCTAACTCATGTCTAATCGCATCATAGTTTCCTCTTCCCCAATTAAATATCCTCCCATTTTGCCTAATCCTCTCCTTCTCCATAGTTATGTAGAATGTGAGGCAGTTATGGTCACTATCACCAAAATGCTCTCCCACCACAAGATCTGATACCTGCCCCGGCTCGTTTCCGAGCACCAAGTCTAGAATGGCCTCTCCCCTCGTCGGCCTGTCAACGTACTGAGTTAGGAAACCCTCCTGAACACACCTTACAAAAACAGCTCCATTCAAATCTTCTGCTCGAAGGAGGTTCCAATCAATATTGGGAAAGTTAAAGTCACCCATTACAACAACCCTACTACGTCCACACTTTTCCAAAATCTGCCGAGCTATTCTTTCTTCAATCTCCCTGCTGCTACTGGGGGGCCTGTAGTAAACCCCTAACGAGGTGACTACTCCCTCAATGATGAATATTAATTGAATATTAACATAGGACTGACAATATTTGTGTGTAATTATTTTCAACTGTGGATGTTTCACTATAGAAGGCTGCCTCTATTTGCATGTGAAAGTAAACAATCATTTATTTATTAAGGTCTAATTCTCTCTAAAGTGTAAGCATGCCACACAAAGCCTCCCTTGTTCTGTGACTATTTGGCATACTTACACAAGTAGTGAAACACTGCTATGAAATGATCAGTCTTATTTTACTGCCAACTATCATGGGAGAAACTAAAATTATGATGAGTGTATTGTGTGGGGCATTTGCTGTCTGGCATATGCATCTCAAAACATATTACCAGGCCTACAAGTAAAATATACCCAATTAGATCACTGCAACAGCAATTAAATCAGATACTAAATGTTTTAGTCAAAGCTAATGGGGTCATGGAAGACAAGAGTAAGGACATTACAATGAACTTGTATAGGGCACTTGTTAGACTTCAACTGGAGTATTCTGTACAGTACTGGGTGTCACACTGAAAGGCAGAAAGTGAATGCATTAGTGAGACTGCAGAAGTGATTGATGAGAATGTTTCCAGGGACAAGACACTTCAGCTTGAACAAAAGATTTGAGAAGTTAGGGTTGGTTTCCCCCAAGAGAAGAAGGCTATCAGGAATTTTGAGATCAGTTTTCAAAATCACAAGGGGTCTGGACAGAGATGATAGGGAGAAACTGTTCTTTCTTTTAAAAATGTCAAGAACCAAAAGGCACGATTTTAAAATGTTTTGTAGTAGAAAGAAATGCGAGTGAGGGTGAAAAAATCAGTGAGTATCTAGGGTAGGAAATGCATTACCTGAAAGTGTGATGGAGGCATGTTCAATTGATGCATACATGAGCGAACTAGATGATTATTTAAATAGAAGTAATGTGTAAGGTTATGGGAAAAGGCAAGATATTGGCACTAAGTTAAAATGCTTAGAGAGACAGTGTACATACAAAAGGCTGAATGCCCTCCTTCTGCACAGTGGCAATATTATCGTTCTCATATGCAAGCCTAACTAATTTTCAGCAGATATAATGTCTGATGCACAGTGATTAGCGTTTTATTGTTTCATAGAAGATCTTTTTAATTAAACCTAATATTCTCCTTTTCCCATTACATTGACATTTTGAGTCTTTTAGAATGTAACCAATTACTTTTAAGCAGTTGAATCTGCTTCTTCCACCTTTTCAAGTGGCCCATTCCATATTATTAAAACCATATTATCATTCACAGCAATAATTCTCCTCATATCGCTTCTGTGCTTTTGTTAATACTCTAATATTTGTGAACAGAAATCATACTTAATGTTAATCAGACCAGGGTCACTCAACCTGAAACATTAACTCTGATTTCTCTCTACAGGTACTGCCAGACCTGCTAAGTTTTTCCAGCAATTTCTGTTTTTATTTTTGATTTACAGCATCCACAGTTCTTTTGGTTTTTATTTTGTCTAACATTTGTTTCTGGTTACTGATGTTGCTGCCAAGGGAAATAGTTTTGCTTCATTTATTCCATCAAAATCCTTCATGTTTTAAAAAGTTGCTATTAAATTTTCTGTTAACCGTTCTACTTTAAGCAGAACAATCATAACTTCCCCAGCAGATCCGAGAGACTAAAGTTGATCTTTCTGGTACCATTCTAGCAAATCTCCTCTGCCCCCTTTCATAAATGTTGACATCCTTCCTTAAGTGTTCTGTCCAGATTTAAATGCTCCTAAATATGTGAATCTAATTTGATAACGTTTGTTCAGATCCTTTAGCTACCTTTACAGTGCTGTAATATATGAAAGTAGTTATTGCTATTAAACATAACCTTTTTGCTTCAACGTTCTGTATCTTTTTCCATATGGTCAAGAATTCTGTATGATTTTAACATCCTTACCAATGTTTTCGACTGCATAATTTGTTCAACTATTAAGAGTTCTTGCACTTATGTTCTAAGGTTCTATGTGCCTGAAGAAAGGATCACCTGATCAGCACATATTGAAATTGCAGTTCAGTTCAACATCACTCTATTTTCCCTCACTTTTAAAGATTTGTCTTCATGAGTTGCATTATGTTCTGATAAATTATGAGTCAACAGCTGCTACTGGCAAATTCAGTAGCACAAAGAATGATCAATCGAGTTGAAGTGGCAGAAATCATTGAAAATGATTGATTCTATCAGATAACTGCAGATGGCTTATACACTAGAACTTAGCAGGAAGTTAAATCGGTTTCCTCTGCAAAGTTTTCAGCTCATCTCTGTTCAGTTTTATTTGTCTAATAGCCTGTATGGCATGTTGTAATCAGTTTAGGCCAATGTTTTAACTTCCGAATTCTAATTCCCATACTACAGTAACCATCCAGGTATAGTTACGAAAAACAAGTAAGTTAGCATTCAGACGCACACCGGACCAGACATAATGGTACAAATTTCTTTTTGGTGTTCATGATACAATTACGATTTATTTTCTTGACATTTTTGTGCAGAATTTCTGCAGGGTTTCTTGCTATCATCTGTTGCAATTTTAACATCAAATTGCAGTAAAATTCTGAAGTTTTGTCATAAACAATGGAAGATCGGGAGAAAACCGGCAGAAATTCTGCACTCAGTGTTTTAATTTGCCCATTTTTATATGATATTATGATAATACATATGTGGATATCTAACTGACACCTGTTGACTGTTTGTTTATGAACCTATGTGGTCTGCTGAAAAACAGACAAATCTATTAAATCACTTTCAAAGTACAGAAATGATCCTACTGAACATTCTTTTTTTTTGCTGGCTGATCCATCAGCCAGAGCTATTAAAGTTTTTAGTCTTCTCTTATCACTTTTATCAGAAAAGCTATTTCTATTCTAAAAAAAACCAATACATAATAGGTTCATTAATGAATGCTTGGAATCACAAATCTTGAAGTTACAAATAGTATTTTGAAACACATTCATGAGAGAGTGAATTAACTGTGCCCTTTCTGTCTCCTAAGTGTGGATGGTGCAAGTTTCTTGTTAACCATCTGAAGTGTGATGTTTACTTTACTGTGAGTCTTTGGAATTTAACCCAGAGGTGTGCAGATTGTTTACTTGCTGTTCCTGATTGTGCATCATGTTTTTTTTCTGCAGGAGTAAGGAAAACAATTCACTAAGTATTTGCAATGCAACCATTATGGTTGAATAGCTGGCAGCATGACTGAGCGATAAGATGTGGGTGTAAGGCTTTATGCATGAGTAAGTTAGCGAGTTGAAGCTTACCTATTGTTGGTATGTGCCCTGATTGACAAAGATAAATAGCAAGTGAATGATGAGCATGTGATGATTTGAGAAATACTTAAGACTGACAGTGCTGTTGATTAAATATGGCATTTGCAGATGTGTCGTTAACACTCATGTGAAAACATTGAACTTCTAGCAGCTGCCTTGACTTCTGGCATTGTTCTTTGGAGCTACCTGCTTCCATTGCCTTCTAAGCACATACTTTGAGGGCCTCCTTGCTCCCTGAGAATACAGCTCATCTTTCCTATTTTTTACCTCTTCCACCAAGGTCTCCAGTGAAGTGTCCAAAGCACTGCCCCAGGTTGTGCCATCTTTCACTGTTTCTCCATTCAGATTCATTTCCTAGGTGACTGTCAGCATCTGATCAAGCCATGATGCATCCCCTCTTTAAAAAGGTACAGACTAGCCTTAAGTAGAGCTGGTTCCCTTCAAGTGCTGCTAGCATGTTACAATTTTGGGCTGGCATAGAGCAATTAGTAAAATAATCAGACAAGCATGAAGTTGGCTTCCTGCCTACATTGCATTGAGATGTAATGATCTTGGACTAATAATGCGTCTCAATCCCAGGCCCCATTTCCTTGGGATATTCAATTTAACCCCTGCAATGTCTGAAAAATAAAATATGAAAGGGCACCTGATAGTGTAAACGTTTTTTTTATATTTCAGCTTCAACAAAAACATTTTATAATTCACCATAAAAGTATGTAAAATATGAGAAGGAATATAAGTGTAGGATATTGCATTGGCTGTAACATGACACCAAGAATAACTGGAGTGAGATGTTTGATGCAATCAGCCATTAGTAATTGAACATGAATCCTTTTCTAACTACCGGTTCTCTACCCAAAAAAAAACTTCTGTCTGGATTTTTAGAAATAATTTTGACACATTTTATTTCCAGGCATTCTGTGGATTTTTAATAATAGTTCTTGTAGCGACTGAACGCAGGTTGACCTTGTTGACTGTGAGGTCATTGGTTCGGGTTGTTAACCTGGGCCAATAAGGAAAGCCCTGCCTGGCTAATATAACCAGGAGATTAGAATCTCCTCACTTTAAGGACTGACCTCCGAAAGAAAACATTATATAACCCGGAGATTAGGATCTCCACAGTTCAGGTGACTGACTGAGCTGGCTGGGCACAGCCAGTGTACTGTGCAAAAGTAAATACAGGGTGGCTTGGTGATAGGATGCTGGCCTCTTTGCAGTTATGTCAGTGGTGATGAGACAAAACAGGATATGCCTGAAGAACATTCACCTGGAACAGTCATCTTGGAGTTAGGGTAAGCATTTCTGGCATCATGCCTTTGTTTGGGAAGCTCGACTCATTTGATCCTGCTGTTGAGGACTGAGCCCAGTATGTGGAAAGAATGCAATAATTTTTCCAGGCAAATGAAATTGAGGCAGATGAAAAGCAAAGAGTAATCCCTCTGACTGCTTGCAGACCCGCAGCATTCTAGGTTATAAGGGGCTTAACTTTCCCAGAGGCACCAGAGGCTAAAACCTTCCAAGAGCTGATGGAGCTAGTTAAGGAATATTACAAACCCAAACCGCTTCTAGTTGTGAGATGCTATTGGTTTTATTTGGCTGTTAGAGAATCAGGGGAGTCCCAAAAAATTGGGATTTTTGATGAGGTTCAGATGACTGGCAGAGGCATAAAATTTTGGGTTAACACTGAATGAGATGCTGAGAGACTGTTTGGTATTTGGGATCCATAATGTAACCATGCAGAAGCACCTACTTTCCTATTATTCTTGTGCCTTTGTTGCATCCTGTCTAATAATTTCCTATGTGGTGCCCAGAATTCGACACTTACCTTCAGTTGAGACCTATTCAGTGTTTTATACAGATCATAACAGCAATGCTTTTATTGGGCTTTGCTTGGTACTGGGTCACTGGCCACATGGATGTTTTTCCTCTTTGGTGGAAACATTGAATAAAATCTTTTGCACAATGGTGACTTCACTACGTCATTGCATTCCACACACACATAACGGCTGTTGTGGGGAAATATAAGTACTATTGTTGTAATAATGGAAGGAAAAAGCAAAATAAAATGCTGAGCCAGCCTCAGCTGTAGATTTGCGTAGTCCTGGCACATCAAGCAATCATAATGGGCACAATATAAATGCAAGTCTTTCTTTCACTGAAAGAAGGGATGGCAGGATACAAAACCGTTGCTGAAATCAATAGTGTGAATTTCTTTGCTTTTGCAGAATTATAAATAATTTCCAATGAAACAAAGGTAAATAAAAATTAAACGCTGCGAATATGTAACAAATAAGTAACAATTTCAGTATGCATTGATCATCTTTGCACAGCGTGGGTTACATCGTGAGGAGATTCGAGCATCACTCACTTGGGATCCGCTTTGTTATGAATGGATCATATTCATGTCACTCAGTCGGTCAGAGTCTCTCTGATTGGTGTACAGGCGTAACGCCATATACCGGTGTGGTCATTAGCCGAGTCGGCTGTCAGTCACTATCTGTTCCTTCGCTTCATGAATGAGAGATTGGACCTGGATCTGGACCGAGCGTGAAGCTAATAGTCAGCGCTACATGTGAGTCTCTTTTCACTTTTCCAGACTGTTACGGCTAGTGATTCCCCTTAACCAGCCTCCAGAACAAAAACATACCCTGGGATGGAAACTGCTAAATCAACACAATTACAACCAATGGAGATAAAGATAATCAATGACAATTTGAAACGTGCTGTTATCATGCGGGCTAACTGATCTTTTGTTTGCTTGTATTAGAGAGTTGGCTTATTTAAAATTCATCGTGTGCCCTATGTTTGTATTTTACACGGAATACGATTGTAAACATGTGGCTGACAGGTTGCCATAACGACATTTAATACGTTTCCTTACACATGGATCCTTAGTCCTCTAATTGTTACCTTGTGATCTTGGGAAGGTTTTCTGTATGAAATGTGCGATATTGCTATTTATGTCCGGGGGGAAGCTGTAGCTGTGAAATGCGATCTAAAGACTAGCGGCATCAGAGTCACTCAGCCCCTTAAACCAATAAAATGTTGTTGCTGTGTGGTACAGGAGGCAGCGATGGGGTTACTATCGGTCACAGCTGCCGTGTTCGTCTCAATGCAGCTTAACAGGTGCCTAGAAGCACCTCAAACAATGAGGAACTGGTTCTGATAAAATTCTTATGTATTGATAGGAACAATAATCTTACTGCACACTCCACGTGTTCTCTGGGCATTAGTTTGTGGAGTCATTATTTGGTTCCCTTGAGATAATTTTGTGAAACCACTTTGACGTTGCAAGAAATGAATCATCACATATCAAGGATAGAGTGCAACGTAGTTTCTCACAACTTTTTTTCTTTCAAAATGAATTAAACAGCCTTCATGATTTCTTTAAATGGTTTATTCTCTTGACGTGGCGTGATTTTTGTTTTTATTTGGCTGAGGAATGTCTCTCCTGAACGCCAGCATTCACATTTTTGAGGTCTCTTTCATCTATTCCTGATCATAAATCTATCCAGCCCCGATTTCTCCCTCATTTTCAAAATTCTCGTTTATACTTGCATCTCTAAGTTGAAGTTATTCAAGATTCGAATACCCAATTCAGATCTATTTAGAAAGCTTCATTTTACCTATTTCAAGGTAAGTTTACAAAACAAAATGTGCGAGATGGGAAATACATCAATCAGCTTCTAAAGAATAAGCAGTTTTCAGTGAGAAATCAAATAAAATGCAGTTGCAGTTGATACATAGAGAGCAAAAACAGAAGTTGCTGGAAAAGTTCAGCAGGTTTGGCAGCATCAGTGGAGCTACATCAGATGACATTTCGGGTCCAGTAACCCTTCTTCGGAACTTCCTGACCCAAAATGTTCATTCTCTGAATTCTCGTCTCCGATGCTGCCAGACCTGGTGAGCTTTTCCAGCAATTTCTGTTTTTGTTCCTGGTTTACAGCATCCACAGTTCTTTCGGTTTTTATTTGATTGAATAGAGAATCCACACTACGTTTAATGTCTGAATTTTAATATCGCCCGATTTCTCCCTCATTTTCAAAATTCTCGTTTATACTTGCATCTCTAAGTCGAAGTTATTCAAGATTCGAATACCCAATTCAGATCTATTTAGAAAGCTTCATTTTATCTATTTCAAGGTAAGTTTACAAAACAAAATGTGCGAGATGGGAAATACATCAATCAGCTTCTAAAGAATAAGCAGTTTTCAGTGAGAAATCAAATAAAATGCAGTTGCAGTTGATACATAGAGAGCAAAAACAGAAGTTGCTGGAAAAGTTCAGCAGGTTTGGCAGCATCAGTGGAGCTACATCAGATGACATTTCGGGTCCAGTAACCCTTCTTCGGAACTTCCTGACCCAAAATGTTCATTCTCTGAATTCTCGTCTCCGATGCTGCCAGACCTGGTGAGCTTTTCCAGCAATTTCTGTTTTTGTTCCTGGTTTACAGCATCCACAGTTCTTTCGGTTTTTATTTGATTGAATAGAGAATCCACACTACGTTTAATGTCTGAATTTTAATATCGAAGAGCTAAATTCAGTAAGGTTTAGATCTTAAAAAGGAGCTATCTTGGATGCAAGCCAATCTGGCTTTGAGAGTACAGCACCTCTGTCACTTCTTTCTACTGATATTATGTTCTCTGCTGGACTTGTGCTATTGCTCACTTCTGAGACTTATCTCAGAATTACTCAGGCTGTTCAATTATCTCTGAATTGCTCCTGCTGCTTCTAACGTGCTCTGGATTTTACTATTGTGTTGTTGAGTGATCTTTGCTTTGCCACTACCTGTTTGATTCCTGTCCTTGACTGAAATTTGACTCCCAGGTGTAGCCAAGGTGCCAAAACAGAAACTTCCTTCCAGTTGCTCTGTCTGAATCTGCACAGTAGTAGTTTACGCCTTTTCACCAAGTCACATTTTGGTCTCCCTCCTCTACTACTGGTCGACTACATCTTTTTGCCATTCCTTTCATAATTTGTTGCAAAATGACACCAGTTTCCCCCACTGACATCCTACTACAACACAAACAGAAATTGCTAGAAAAACTCAGCAGTTCTGGCGGCATCTGGGGACACAAAGCAGGATTGATGTTTTGAGTCCAGTGATCCTTTAAGGGTCTAGCACTTTGTGTATTGTTTTGTTTCAGATCTCCAGCATCCATAGTTCTTGTTTTATTTCCAACCTAATATGGCCTTCCTCCTTCTCTTTGGCACGTTCAGTGTATAATTTCCTCGTGCTCTGATTGTTATCTTAATTTCAACTGCCCACACTCGCTCAATTCGCTGTTCTTTATTATAATATCTGCTATCATAATCCATACTCAGTCTTCCAATCTCCTACAGTGCTAAGCGGTGATATTTTGTCATTTCCTTATCAAATCGAAAAACAGATTTTGAGTAAGTACTGCTGGGAATTTAGTTTAAAATAGATATTTGATGCAGAAGGGGAACAAGTGCTTTAAGTAAAGTTTCCTGGAAGAAGTGTAGCTCTGAGTGGGACATCTGGCAAAGGGTGGAGTGGTCTGTTTTTCCTCCTCTTTTGCAATAAGTTCAGTGCTTGGTAAGAATCTGCTATTAGGGACTAACTTTCTGTTGCTGTAAGTTACAGAAGTATTATTTTTAAAGAAGTGGATTTAACTGACAATCCCCAGGAATAGGGGAATGCCTGTGTCAACATAAAGAGTCCAAAGCTGAGTAAAGTTAATAAATTGGCAGCATAGTTTGATTGAATGAAATGTGTTGGCTGTAAAATTAGGGAACTCATGGACCCTCTGGTGTCTGAGCACATCTATACAGGAGCCTCAGGTTTCTGAGCTCCAGCAGTGGCTGGAGTAATAGAATCATCGAATCCCTATAGTGTAGAAACAGGCCCTTCAGCCCAAGTCCACACCAACCCTCAGAGCATCCCAGCCAGACCCATCCTTCTATAACCCACCTAATCTACACATGAACACTACGGGCAATTTAGCATGGCCAATCCACCTATCCTACGCATCTTTCGGCTGTGGCAGGAAACTGGAGCACCTGGAGGAAACCCACACAGACACTGGGAGAATGTAGCAACTCCACACAGACAATCATCCGAGGGTGGAATCGAAGCCGGGTCCCTGGTGCTGTGAGGCAGCAGTGCTAACCACTGAGCCACTGTGCTCCCCAAAACTGAGGTGGTCACACCATAACTTGAGAAAAGGGAGGCAGAAAGGGAATGGGTGGTTACCCGGCAGCCCAATAGAAACAGGCAGGTAGTGTAGAAGTTCCCTGGGGTTCTGCTCCCAAATTGTTTTCTGTTTTGGAAGTTGATGGGAGTGCTAATTCTTCAAGGGAGTACTGTCGGAGCTGCATTTGTGAACTCTAAGTAGCTCAATTATACAGGATGAAAAGAAGAAGCAAAGAACAGCAATTGGGATTCATCTGTTGTGTGCCCATAGACATGACTCCAGTATAATATGTAACCTTCCCATGACAGAGTCCAGGATATTACAGAGCAACTGCAGGACCTTCTTCTGGTGAAGGCAAACAGCCTGAGGTTCTCGTCCATATTGATATTAATGAGGTAGGCAGGAAGGCAAGTGTGGTTCTGGAATTGGAAATTAGGCAGTTGAGAGTAAAATTAGCAAGCAGGACATCAAATCTAGTAATCTCTAGATTACTCTCATTGCCATATGTAAGTGAGCACAGACATAGAAGCAAAATATAGAGGAATAAGGTTGGTAGGTGGGAGCATTTCAGATTCCTGCAAAACTAGGCCTGGTCCACTGGAAGACAGCCCTACAGATGTTGCAGTAAACAGTCTCTGTGTAACGGACCAGGGAATTTTCACAGATGTATGATGGATATCGGTTTGTATATAGATTATTGTTTATACGGACTTGCAGAAGGCATTTGATAAAGTTCCACAAAAGAGACTATTAAGTAAGGTAGAAGTCCACGGAATTGAAGGCAAAATACATGCCTCCGAAAGTGGTTGAGTGGCACATGACAAAGTAGGAATAATGTGTTTGTATTCGAATTGGCAGGATGAGACCAGTGGTTTCCTACATGGATCTGTATTAGGGTACTTAATTATTCCCTTTATTTATTAATGACTTGGATACTAGCATAGAAAGTCATATATCCACATTTGCCGATGGCACAAAGTTAGGCGGCATGACTGACAATGGAGATGATAACATAAAATTACAAAGTGGCATTGATCAGCTAAGTGAATGAATAAAACTGTGTGGCAGATGGAGTTTGTAAGTAAGCAAGTGCGGGAGGTTATCTATTTTGAACTGAAAAAACGATAAGTTGGTGGTCTGAAGTAAAATATTGTGATGTCCAAAGAGACTTGGAGATTCAGATTTATAAGTATTTAAAAGATCTCAAACAGATGAAAAAATACTGAATAAATCTAGTGGAATTTTGCCTTTTACATCCAGAAGACTAGAGTACAAGGGATGCAGAAGTGATACTGCTGCATCCTTGTAACTCTGGTTAAACCCCACTTGGACTCTGTGAGCATATCTGGGCACCACATCTTTGGAAGGATGCAGTCGCTTTGGAGTGAGTACAGCATAAGGTTTACAAGAATGATACTTGAACTTCAGAGGTTAAGTTATGAATTAGGCCAGTTTTCTCTGGAATTTAGACAGTTAAGGGGCGATTTAATCAAAGTCTTCAAGATATTAATAGGAAATGACAGGGTAGATAAAGATAAACATTTCTGCTGTTTGAGGATTGTGGAACTAGGGGGAATAGTCTGAGAATTAAGGTTAGACTGTTCAGGAGAAATTTTAGGAAACATTTTCATGCTGCATTACTCTGTGACTAAGACTGTATGACTTCTACACAGAGTTGTGGGTGTTTGGAGCTGTCTTCCACATACCACAGTAGATGTGGGATCAGTTGGTAATTTTAAATCTGAGAGAGTTTTTTTTTGTTAAATGAAAGTATTAAAGGATATGGGCCAAAGGCAGGGATATGGAGTTGTACCAACAGGTCAGCCTTGATCTCTTTGAATGGTGGACCAGATTTGAGGGACTAAGTGACCTACTGATGTTTCTATGTCCCTACAGAAGTTGGACAGATTGTTCCTGACCAGAGGTGGAACTGAGCATCTTGCAGGACATTTTAATTGTGTTATTGAACCAAAAGGGAACGCTAGAGAAGAACACCAGGGGACTTTACAATTTTGCAATATAAAATGGACTACTGGTAGAGTAAGTGAGTGAAAAGTGTTCCTAGATTCTAATGAGAATTTAATAAAGGAGTTATGTCCAGTCTAACAGGAAAAGATCCACTGTTAGACCTCGTTCTTTGAAATGAGATGGGCCAAGGAGATCAAATGTCAGAAGGGGAAGAATTTACATGATTATTGTATCAGAAAGAATAGTATGATGGTGTGGTGTAGGACATGAGAACTAGGAGCAGGAGTAGGCAATTCAAACCCTTGAGCCTGCTCCGTCACTTCATACAATCATGGCTGATCTCATCTTGGCCTCAATTCCACTTTCCTGTCCACTCTCCATAATCCTTCAGCCCATTAGTAATTAAAAACCTTTCGAGCTCCTTCTTAAATTTAGTCAACATCTCAGCATCCACTGGACTTTGGGGTAGTGAATTCTAAAGATTCACAGCCCTTTGGGAGAAGTGACTTGTCTTCCTCTCTGTTTTAAATCTGGTGTCCCTCACCCTAACACTATGACCTCTCATTCTAGTTTGCCCCACATGAAGAAACACTCTTTCTATGATTACTTTGTCAATCCACTTTAGTAATCTTTATCTCTCAATTAAATCTCCTCTCATTCTTCTAAACTCTAGAGAGTACAGGCTTAAACTGTTCAATCTTTCTTCATACGACAAACTTCTCATCTCCGGAAACCATTTAGTGAATCTCTTGCGAACTGCGTCCAATACAACTACACGCATCCTCAAGAAAGAGAAGCAAATTTGTAATCGGTACTCCAGGTGTGGTCTCTCTAAAGCCTTGTATGTTAGCAGCAACACTTTCCTACTTTTATATTGAACATGGTCAATCTGAATTTTAAAAAGTTAATTGATGTGGAGCCAATGAGGCAAGAATGGAGCTAGACCATTTAGACAAAAAGATTGATAGGAAAACTGTCCATGTAAAATGGGACATCTTCAAAGAGGGGATGGTTCTGTCAACAGTCAAAGTATATTCTCTCAAAAGAGGAACAGAACGCAAACAATTCCTGGATGACAAAGGAGATAGAAGTTAAGATAAAGAAAATAATGTGTGCTTTTGAGTGGTTTCATACACAAAATAACAATTGAGAACCACTAAGAATATGGAAGGTTTGAGAGCAGGTGAAAAAGACCATATTAGAGAAGCAAATCATGAATAGTTGGTCACAAACATAAAGGGGAATCCCAGCGTCTTCTGTTGACATCCAAGTAGCAAAAGGCATGAAAACAGCCAAATGTGGTTAAATGAAGAATGGGCAACAGGGGATTTATACACAGCAGGAGTATTAAACAAATACTGTGCATCTGTCTTTACAAAGCAGTTAGTCATCCAGGTTATGTTGAGGGAAGACACAACTGACTCTAGAAGGATTCAAAATTGGTAGCGAAGTTTGTACTTGAGTTGGCAAGGCACTGGGATCAGATGAGATCCATCCATGGATATTAAAACATGTGACAGTGAAAATTGTAGGAGTACTGGCCATGGTTCACTAGAGTTGGGAGAGATGCCAGAAGAATGGGGAATTACAAACATCATACTCTAGATCAGAAAAAGGCTATAAGGATAAGGCCATCAAGTACTGATGAGGTAGTTTAACTTCAGTGGTGGCAAAGCTTCCAGAAACAATTTTTCAGAATAGAATTCATAGTCACCTCACAAAAAAAGTGGATCGATTAGAAAGAGCCAACATGGATTTCTAAAGAATAAATGTTATTTAACTGCCATGCTGCCATTCAATACAGTGCCACACAACAAGCTTGAAAAGTTATAGCTAATTTAATAAAAGGGATTGTAGCAACTTGAATACATGGGAAATGGCCATTGGCTGATGGATATTTTTCAGACCTTTCTGGAGAAAGGTTTATCGTGGAGTTCTCCAGCAGTTGTATGGAGATGCTTGCTCTTGCTAATATTAATTATCTAAGTCTTGGTGTGTAGAGGACAATTCCAAAGTTTGCAAATTATGTAAAACTTAGAAGCTCTTAAACTGTGAAAAGACTGTGTAGAACTTCAAAAGGACATGGACGAGGAAGCCGAGGGGGCGAGATTATTAGCATATGAAGTTCAATGCAGAAATTTGAGATGATGCATTTTGGTAGGAAGAACATGGACTGACAATACAAAATAAGGGGTACAATTTTAAAGGGACTGCAGGGGAAGATTGTGAATGTGTGCAGATCATTGAAGATGGCAACACAGGTGGAGTGAGTAGTTAAAAATGCAGACAGAATCTTGAGTTTCATTAATGTGGGTATAGAGTACAGGAACATGGAGGTGATTCAGAACTTGTTTCAGACATGTGTAAGATTGCATCGAGAATTGTGTACAGTTCTGGTCACCATATCTTTAATCTTGTATATTTGGTATTCCTCCTTTGTTGTGGTGAATTGGCTGCATTGGTGATGTTTTACATCTGCTCTTCTTTTTGCAGGAATCATCCTTTCTGTTACCAGTCATGACAGCTGTATTGTGATGATTCTGATGTTAATAATCTTTTTCTGGTTTATCCATTTCACCTATCTGTCAAATAGGGACTTTCTCCATTTCTTGCCTGTTTTGGTCTCTGCTTTGTTGGCAACTTTTGCTGCATGCCAGGTTTGTATGAAAGCTTCCTGGGATATGTACAGTTTGTCCTTTTCATAGCTCGTGTAGAGATCAAGACTGCCTGTTGTAGTGCTGATCCTTTTCCTCTGTTGCAGTGAGTCACTGTCTCATTTTCTCTTCCTCATTTGGAGGATGGATACATTATGAATGCAGAATAGTCTGGTACTTTCATCCACTTCACAGCTGTACGGGTGATTTCCTTTTTTGGGGTTGAAAGGTTTAGATTGGAGTGAGAATAAGGCACAGTTTGAGTCTTTCTTTGTCTCTCAGTATTTTTCAAGGATTCTTTTGAATGTCTGGATTTAGCGTTCCACTAAACACACTTCCCTGAGGATTCTGGTGACAGAGTGATTATGTTAAACCATTTTGCACATCAAACTTACCAAAATTTCCAGATGTGAACTATATGCCTATGTCGTATATTAGTCTCAAAGGAATCCCTCATTCAGTAAACATACTTCATACAGTGAACTAATTTGTTGTGGCTCTTGTCTTTAATCCTCTGGATAAAAGGCAGCTTTGAATACTATAACATGACCTTGATACCCCAATCTTGATTATGTGTGAGTAAATCGGGTCCTACAGTATGATATGGTCTAGTTGGTGCTTTAGTCATTATCAGTACAACTCGGTATTTCTGACAAGCATCACACGTAGATACCACCTATTTGATGCCTTTGTTGATACCTGTCCAGTGCATGTCTGATATGGCTCTGCATTTATGCCTTTCCATTCCCATGTAGCCTTCATATCGACTTTCACTCCCAGCAAAGTTCTTCCTACATCATATTGTGATAAATCTAGATCTGGCTTTCAGAACACCATCTTGGAAAGAGATATCTAACTGTGACAAATCAGTATTATAGCCTGACCTTGCTGTATCTAATCCGCCTAATCCTGGATTTCTTGTGACTCAGCATATGTAGTTCCTCACTTTGGCTGGTGTAAGCTCTAAGTTAACGCATTTTCGGTGGTATTGTTTTCACGAAATGATAAATCTTTATTTCTAGATCCTCTAGCTCCTCTATCTGTGGCAGCAACTGAGATAGTGTTGAATATAAACTGTTTCTCTTCCTGGCTTGTATTTCAGTAAAATCTTTAGCCTTGTTAGTCCTTTCACACATTCTTCTTGTGGTCCTGCTCTAGTGAGTGATAGTCACTCTTCTCTATGATCTTGCTCTGCTAGAGATACATGTGGGACTTCTGACACCCATGCATGACTGTCAGAAACTCTGAAATGCCATCAAGAGTGGCTTGGCAGCACCTCTATTGACTGAGTTGGTCAAGTGCTGAAGAACATAGCTGCTAGACAGTGTCTGTTGCAGGTGAGGGAACCAACAGGAGGCAAAAATAAAAATCCATCTTCACCAATCAACTAGCTGCAGATACAATACTGATAGGAGTGACCACCACACAGTTTTGTGGAAACAACGTTCCATCTTCACATTAAAGATACCGTCCATTATATTATGTAGCACTATAATTATCTAAATGAGATAAATTTCAGACGTATCTAGCAATTCAAGACAGGGCAGTGTGATATATGTACAACTGTAGAATAATACTACAAAACAATCTGCATATCATGTCCCAGCATATCCCCTGCTCTACCATTATAATCAAGTCAGAGATTAATCCTATTTTAATGAACAGTGTAGGAGGGCATGCCAGGAGCAGCACAAGGCATACCTTTAAATGAGGTGTCAACCTAATGAGCTTACAATACAGGGCGAATTGCATGTCAAGTAGCTTTAGCAATAAGCAGTAGGGCTAAGAAGTTCCACAACTAACAAATTAGATCAAAGCTGTGCGATCCTGCATGATCTACTTGCACATAGTTGTGGATAATGAAACAACTTGCTGGAGGAGAAGGCTCCGGAAGTATCCCTACCTTCAAATGACAGGGAAACCCAGTACATCAGTGCAAAAGAAAATGCTGAGGCATTTGCAACAAAAGTCGGCCAGTAGTACTGAGTGGATGGTTCACCTCAGAGTTCTGTGGAGTTCCAAGCATCACAGCTGCTAGATTTCAGCAAATTCAGTTCACTCCACATGATATTATGAACCAACGGAAGGCACTGGATGCTGATGGGAATTTGGGCCCTGATAAAATTCTGGCAACTGTACTGAAGATGTACTTCAGCATATACCACTCCTCTAGCCAGGCTGTTTCAGTACATTTACAACACTGGCATCTACTCAACAATGTGAAAATGTGCCCTGTAGGTAATAGGCAAGACAACCTCAAAATTTGCCAATTGCCATCTAATGGGTCCACTCTCAATCATCAGTAAAATGATGGAAGAGGCCATTAACAGTGTTATCTATCAGCACTTGCTTAGCAATAACCTAGCTACTGATGCTCAGTTTGAGTCAGAGCCAGGGCCACCCTAACGTTATTACGGATTTGGTTCAAACATACAGGAAAAATAAGTAACTTTCATTGAGGTGAGAGTGAATGCCCTTGACATCAAGGGCCTGCATCAAATCTAAGGCCAAATAGAAAATGGTGGGATAGCTGTCTACTGATTGGAGTCATTACTGGGGAGAAATAAATTTAGTTGTGGTAGTTGAAGATCAGTCATATCAGCTTCATTTCTTCTCATCAGGAGATCCTCAGGGAGTGTCCTAGTCCCAAATATCTTCAGCTGATTCATCAATAAACTTCCCCACCTTCTTAAAGTCAGATGTGGGGATGTTCACTGATGATTACACTATATTCATCACCACTTGTTACTCCTCAGATACTAAAGTAGTCCATCTCAAATCCAGACAGACAGTTTGGGCTCATAGATAATAAAGTGTGAAGCTGGATGAACACAGCGGGCCAAGCAGCATCTCAGGACCACAAAAGCTAACGTTTCGGGCCTAGACCCTTGTGGCCAGTAACATTTTCCCCAACAAATTCCAGGCAATGACCACCTCCAACAGTATCACTTCTTCAAGTTTCACTTAGTAGACAAAATCCTGGGATTCCCTCCCTATTGTGGGTTTTCCTGCATCAAATGGGCTATGGGAGATCAAGAAGGCAGCTCACCATCACTTTCTTTAGGGCAGCAATGATGGTCAAAAAATGCTGGCCCAGCCAAATGAAGCCCGCAATCCCATGAATTAATAAAGACAATTTAGTTACCATTTGAAAATTAGGTGTCTGCACAGAATCAAGGGAAAGTTTATGTTTCAATGAGGAACTATCTGCCTATCAACAGAATGAGTGGTTTTCAATGACCGTTTCTTGTGCTATGAGGAAATTTGTGTAGTTTTAAAAAGATTACTCATTTTCTGAAATAAATGAAACAGTCGAGTTCTTAAAAATGACACTTCTAAAAAAAAATGACTTTTTATAGAATTTTCTGAGCATGCTGTGTCTATTTTGAGTTGGCCTCATATTTTTAGCCATGGAATGCAGCTGTAGTGTAAGCGTTGATTGTACAGCTAATCACCAGGAAGAATGTAGTAAGTTGATAATTGCAACACTTCTCCATTTGCTCAAATGTTAATAATTTAGAAAAGTGATCTTGAATGTTGTAGTTCAGTACCTTTTTTGAAGATTCATTCTGCTTCCTGGGCAGTATTTGGAAATGAAATCTGTTCAGCAGAGCTCCAAGTTGAGTGGATTTGCACAGGTTTATGAAAGGAAGAAAACTTGGGTTTATGTAACCCTCTTTATGTCCTTGGGATTTGCTGACCAGCTGGTTAGTAACTCTTCAGCTGTCATTTCTGGTGTTTCATTAGTAGTAATGTCAAAAATCCAAAAACCAAGGCAGGAGCACTTGCAATTATTTTCAGCCAGAAATGCAGATTAGATCTTGGCCTCCTCCTCAGCACTATTCTGCTAATTTCAGCATATCAAGAAAGAGGTAAGTACAGTGGATACTGAAAGGGCCATGCACCCTTGCAACGTCCCAACCACTGTACAGAAGATGTATGCACCAGCACTACTAGCAAAGCGGCTTCAGTACTTATACAATGTACCCAACAATATGGAAATTTTCCTCTATGTCCTCGGCACAAAATGCAGGACAAACCTAATCCAGCATTATAGCCCCTTCCCTCTATTCACAATCATCAGCAGAGATATGGAAGGTGTTCTCCATAGTGCTGTTGAGTAATAGTTGCTTAGGAGTAATCTAATCACGGATGATTAGTTTGGATTCTACAAAGGCTACTTGGCTCCCAAGTTCTTTTACAGGCAATGTTCAGACTTGGAAAATGCGACTGAATTCTAGAGGCAAGGTAAATGGCTGCCCTTCATGTTAAGGCCTGAATGTAGCCTCAAGGATTTCTAGAACAATTGAAGTTAATGAGGTCTGGATCTGTGATACCTAGTTGAAGTTATGCTTAGCGCAAAGAAGGTCTTTGTGATTTTTTGTAGGCTGATCATTTCAACCCCAGGTCACTGCAGGAGTTCCTCGGGTAGGGCCCTTGTTCCAACTCCTTCAGTTGCTTCTTCAACGACTTTTGTTTCAAAAGGGTTGGTGTGGTGGCTCCGTGATTGGCACTAATGTCTCATAGCTTTAGGCACCCAGGTTCGATCCCAGCCTTGGGTGACTGCCTTTGTGGAGTTTGCACATTGTCCCTGTCTATGTTTGGGTTTCCTCCCACAGTCCAGAGATGTGCAGGTTGAGTGATTTGACCATGCGAAATTGCCCATACTGTCCAGGGATGCGTAGGCTAGGTGGGCTAGCCATGGGAAATGAGGGTTACAGGGGTAGGGTTTGCGAGTGGGTCTGGGAGGATGCTCTTGGAGGGTTCGACATGAACTTGATGGGCCAAATGGCCTGTTTCCACACTGTAGGGATTCTATCTTAAGGGTCTATCATAAGATGAAAAGTATACATAATCCATATTCAAGTGCCTAAATGCAGTATGACCTGGACAGCCATCAGACCAGGCAAATTGTATATGGCAAATAAAGTTAGTGCCACACTAACTGAAGGGCCTGTTTCTATGCTGTGGATCTCCATGACTCTAATTGCCATTTCCAGCAAAAGTGAATGTATCATTTTCACAACGCCCCCCCACCACCACTCCCCCCCCCCCCCCCCCCCCCCCCCCCCCCACCAACAATCCCTACATTCAGTTTCTTCCCTAAGAGCACTTTATACATCTTTTGGACTGCAGCATGCAAAGTGCTACATACTGTATCAAACTGAACTATGGGCTTTGAACTCTCAATTTCCCGATCCTTGTGTGAATGCATAAGCTGTAATCAGACTAACTTGTGCATTTCTAGTTTCACAATTACATGGAAAGTATTCGATGTTGCAAACATTAAATGTTTGCTTACTGTAGGTCACGTTGACATGAGGAAGGAGGAAGTGTTGGGTATCCTAAAAGGCATTAAGGTGGACAAGGCCCCAGGTCCGGATGGGATCTATCCCAGGTTATTGAGGGAAGCGAGAGAGGAAATAGCCAGGGCCTTAACAGATATCTTTGCAGCATCCTTAGACACGGGTGAGGTCCCGGAGGACTGGAGACTTGCTAATGTTGTCCCCTAGTTTAAAAAGGGCAGCAAGGATAATCCAGGTAATTATCGACTGGTGAGCCTGACGTCAGTGGTAGGGAAGCTACTGGAGAAGATCCTGAGGGATAGGATCTATTCCCATTTGGAAGAAAATGGGCTTATCAGTGATAGGCAACATGTTTTTGTGCTGGGAAGGTCATGTCTTACCAACTTAATAGAATTCTTTGAGGACGTGACAAAGTTGATTGAGCGAAAGGCTGTAGATGTCATATACATGGACTTCAGTAAGATGTTTGATCAGGTTCCCCATGGCAGGCTGATGGAGAAAGTGAAGTCACATGGGGTCCAGGGTGTGCTAGCTAGATGGATAAAAAAACTGACTAGGCAACAGAAGACAGAGGGTAGTAGTAGAAGGGAGTTTCTCAAATTGGAGACCTGTGACCAGTGGTGTTCCACAGGGATCTGTGCTGAGACCACTGTTGTTTGTGATATTTGTAAATGATTTGGAGGAAGGTGTAGGTGGTCTGATCAGCAAGTTTGCAGATGACACTAAGATTGGTGGAGTAGAAGATAGTGAAGGGGACTGTCAGAGATTACAGCAGAATATAGATAGACTGGAGAGTTGGGCGGATAAATGGCAGATGGAGTTCAATCCGGGCAAATGCGAGGTGATGCATTTTGGACGATCAAATTCAAGGGCGAACTATAGAGTAAATGGAAAAGTCCTAGGGAAAATTGATGAACAGTGAGGTCTGGGTGTTCAGGTCCATTGTTCCCTGAAGGTGACAATGAAGGTCAAGAAGGCATATGGCATGCTTTCCTGCATTGGACGGGTATTGTGTACAAGAGTTGGCAGGTCATGCTGCAGTTGTATAGGACTTTGGTTCGGCCACATTTGGAGTTCTGTGTACAGTTCTGGTTGCCACATTACCAAAAGGATGTGGATGCTTTGGAGAGGGTGCAGAGGTGGTTCACCAAGATGTTGCCTGTTCTGGAGGGTGCTAGCCATGAAGAGAGGTTGAGTAGATTAGGATTATTTTCATTAGAAAGACGGAGATTGAGGGGGGACCTGATTGAGGACTACAAAATCATGAGGGGTATAGACAGGGTGGATAGCAAGAAGCTTTTTCCCAGAGTGAGGGACTCAATTTACTAGGGGTCATGAGTTCAAAGTGAGAGGAGGAAAGTTTAAGGGAGATATGCGTGGAAAGTTCACAGAGGGTGGTGGGTGCCTGGAACACGTTGCCAGCGGAGGTGGTAGACGCAGACACGTTAGCGTCTTGTAAGATATATTTGGACAAGTACATGGATGGGCAGGGAGCAAATGGACACAGACCGTTAGAAAATAGATGATAGGTTAGACAGAGGATCTTGATTGGCGCAGGCTTGGAGGGCCGAAGGGCCTGTTCCTGTGCAGTAATTTTCTTTGTTCTTTGTCCTACCTTCATTCCCACTAAGAGATTTGCGAACATGGAGAGAATATATACTCAAACTGAACAGGAAGGAGAGTTTTATAGGTAAAGAGTGTAGATGATCGATTAAGCTGCTGCAAGGAAAATGAGTGGGCTGAATTTTACCAATTTTGACTGGGATTGGGGTAATTGGTCAATAGCCCAAGAAGGGAGTGTACTGATATCATCTAAATGCCCAGGCAGAGTACCAGTGGTTGCAGTTTAGCAGCATGGGCATTCAGTGGATGAGCAATTGACCCACCCTTAAGTGTGCAACAAAGGGCTGCATTTTATCCCACCGACATTTTACTAGCATTGGGAAGGGCTGTTGCCACATTGGGGTGATCACCACAAGACCATTTCACAGCTTGGGGAGGCTGTTGCTACCCCATTGCTTACAGCATTGCATTGCATGTAAGTGTAGCCCCCTCTTCCCCAGTCTGATCAGCTGGGTTAGTCTGTCTGATCTTGACTCTTTGAAGATGCATCATCATGCAACCACTTTCTTCCTCATCCTCCAACTTCAAACATAGCCACTGCTGGTGGTTGTGCTGTTTGCTGCTGTAGAGTAAACTTCCACTTTTGGGTTTCACGGTGGGACTTCTCCATTGGAAATAAAACTCACTCCAGTACAAAAAGAGGGGGAAATAAATTATCACTGCTTTTTGGTGTGATTTGAAACCTGTCAAAAATGTGCTGAGGGGGACCTAGTGGTACGAATGTGTTATTATGCCTGTTGGGAACTCTTCCCTTTTCAACTACAGTTATTTCCAAATATTGTAAAATGTACAAAATTGCATTATGCTAATAAGCTCGAGGCAAACGCCTGTTTGTTTTTGGGATTGTGCTTTCAAAAGAAATGCTATCTTTAGCTTTCTCTCTTGGAAAAAGGTGTGGAGCACTGGAAAGATTTTTTTCAAGTTGATTAACAGTCTGCTCTGAGCCACTTGAATACTTGCCATATGTTCAGTAAGTTCTCAAGTGGGAAATGAATGCTTATCCTACTGACTAAGTGGCAGGACCACCATCAACTGAACCACTTGCAATTCTACAGATGTCTTATAAAAATAAAATGCTAATGTGTCGTCAATTTTGTTGTTTTTAAATGTCTTTTCTGAGTACATTCTGATAACACTGCACTGATTGTGGTGCCAACTTTTGGATGAGACATTCAACCAACTCTTACACAGCTTGATGTTAAAAGACCCCATGGCACTGTTTGAAGAAGAGCAACAGAGCCTTCCTCATAAGTTGACTAAAATCTGTCCTTTCGCTATTACTGTGTTAATTTCACAATGGACTAGGGCAGTTTCCGTAACATTTCCTCACACATTGGCTGCTAGGCTTCCTATTTCATCAGTAACGACATTTCAAAAGTAGTTTGCTATATTGCTTTGGATGTTGCAAGTCACTCCTTTTATTTTTATTGACCTAAATGTAGATACCTAAAAATATTGCTGTGGAATTAAAGTGCTAAATTGAGTGGAATAAATTCACAAATGTTCCCGTGGGACAGTCATGTTTATTTTCATATGCCTTGCAGGGCCTGTAATAACTAGGGAACATGTACAACATCTTAGTCTGCTGAAATAAAACACGCATCAAGGATCTTCACCTTGTAACCTCATTTAAGGAATTTTGGGTAATGTTTGTATTAAACTGAATTTAAGGAGGGCTTCAAATCCTGCAATTACATTATTGCCTTGTAAAGGACGTGTATTCGTGCATTATTCTAGTATCGCACTGAAATTAATGCAGGTAATTTTGTCAGGTTATCTGTTCATTCTTCTCTTGAAGAAGAAAAGAGTCAATTTTGCATTAAAAATGTCCTTATTTTTCCAAAAATACGTGCATGCAGTGAAACTTAGGTTTGAAATGACAGGAGTCCATTGGCTTTGATGAAGGGTCTAGGCCCAAAACATCAGCTTTTGTGCTCCTGAAATGCTGCTTGGCCTGCTGTGTTCATCCAGCTCCACACTTTGTTATCTAAGAGTCCAATGGCCATTGTGTTCAACTTCCTGCCAGTCGGATTCTCCCTTCTAATGCAAATCATTTGTTGCAGGAAGTCCAAAATAACATTGAGATTATAAGATCAAGGTGAATGCCCCCGTATCTTCTGGGATTTTGTTTTAAAAAGAAATACTGCCTTAAGTTTTATCATGTACACACAATGTACTATAACTTTTAACTTCTTAGTTAGAGGTCAAACTAATTATGTACAGGCAGGCACAACTTAGTTCATAAAATAAAACAAACTACAAATGCTGAAGATCTGAAGCAAAAGCAGAAATAGCTGGAGAAGCTCATTAGGCCTGACAGCATCTGTGGAGAGAAAGCAGAGTTAATATTTCAAGTCTATTCTTCAGGACTTGGTTCATGTTGCTGGCTTTGCTAAAACAATTGATCTTGAGACTTGAGGCTAACTTGATATGTGGCTGAGATAACAAGGTGTAGAGCTGGATGAACACAGCAGGCCAAGTTGCTTCAGAGCAGCAGGAAGGGTGACATTTCGGGCCTAGACACTTCAGCATTTCTGAAGACGGGTCTAGGTCTGAAACATCAGTCTTCGTGCTCCTCTGATGCTGCTTGGCCTGCTGTGTTCATCCACCTCTACACCTTGTTATCTCATTCTCCAGCATCTGCAGTTCCTACTATCTCTTGATATGTGACTGCTTTTGTTTTAATTTGTTGTAAATGAGTTAATTAATTTTGCAGCTAATACATTTCAAGCAAATTCAAGTTGCCCCAGCTGTGGGATGAAGGAGTGGTTATCAAATACCAGACTCCTCAAAGATGCTACAAGTTTGGGTGGTGTTGGTGAGGAGTGGGTAAAATATCTAAACTTTGCTCCACTAAGTAATGCTTTCTTGCTGGGAGCTTGGGAATCTCTGAACATACTTTTCTATATGTACTCAGCTGTGTTGTCTCCTGTCTACCCAGTTGAAAGAGTACATCATATCCTAGTTTACAATCTCTTCAAAATTATACCCTGTTTGGCAGCTTGATATTTCATATGTACGTTAACTTTAGCAAGAACTTACAAATGAGTTTGCTCATTTTCATTTGGCTGATGAAGTGTGCCTATTCTCTACAGCGATGATAACAGTTTGCGAGAATATCAGGCTGGTCATAATGCCCAGTGGAAAATGCCCTCAACAATTTCCTTGAGAAATGGGCTCTGGTGAAAGACTGCTTGTGAGCAAAGATGTTTGAATAAAAAGATGGATTTGAAAGGATGGCAGGAATGTGGGAGGAGTTTTGAGAGGGAACTCGAGAGTGGAATATCAGGAGAGTGAAAGAGTGAATGGGCAACATGGTGGCTCAGTGGTTAGCACTGCTGCCTGACAATGCCAGGGACCTGAGCTCAACCGTATTCACCGTTAACTATGGAGTTTGCACGTTCTCCCCATGTCTGCATGGGTTTTCTCCGGCTGCTTTGGTTTCCTCCCATTGTCCAAAGGTGTGCAGGTTAGGTGGATTGGCCATGGAAAATGCAGGGTTACAGTGATAAGGTGGGGGGTTGGACCTGGATGGGATGCTGTTCGGCGGGTCGGTGTGGACTTGATGGGCTGTCCTGCTTGCATACTGTAGGGATTCTGATTTCTGAGTGGCTGTTGACTGTGGAACAGGGTAGGGGTGTGCACAAGCAGCCAGTTAGAGGAGCAAAGAGTTTGAGAAGATTTGTAAGTCTGTAGGAGGCAACAGTAATGAGGAGTGAGAATGTCTGACATGAAGTAAAGAATAATACAAAATTGGGACAATTGACTTTTGGATATAAATGTATGTGAGCAAGTCAGGATTGAGAAGGTTTAGGCATGTGATAGGGCCTGAATAACATGATACAAAATTTCATGGTGAGCAGTGGATTGGAGCTTCACAAAGAGACCTTTTCAGAAATATAGCCTGGATGTAACTGACATATTTGAGAGCCAATAGCAGAAGGATAAATGTAGGGAATTGGAGACAGAGAGAGGAAGATGATAATAGTTCTGTTTGTGATTTGAAAGGAAATGAACACTTGGCTTAGGTTTGAAGATTTGAATTGCAAACAACCTGGCTGAGATTGAAATTGATAGTCAGTGATGAAGGAGCCAGATTTTTGTCAGAAACTGAAGGGGTCATTTCTGTTCATCTCTGGGGCAAATTGAGTCAGCGCAGAGAGTGACCCCCAGCCCAAGGTCTGTAAAGTTGAACTTTTAACTTTATTTCTTTATTTTTCTACTTAAGATTTTGCACCTTACTACTAATTGTATCAGTGATAATGGGAACTGCAGATGCTGGAGAATCCAAGATAACAAAGTGTAGAGCTGGATGAACACAGCAGGCCAAGCAGCATCTCAGGAGCACTAAAGCTGACGTTTCGGGCCTAGACCCTTCATCAGAGAGGATGAAGGGTCTAGGCCCGAAACGTCAGCTTTTGTGCTCCTGAGATGCTGCTTGGCCTGCTGTGTTCATCCAGCTCCACACTTTGTTGCCTTACTACTAAGATGACACTGGGAATGGCAACTTCTTACACTTTTCACTGTACTCCTGTACTTGAGTACACATGACAGTAAAATGTAGTTCTAATTCCAGTTCCAGTATTCTTGAGGAAGTAACACTATCAGAACTGAATATCTAATATTGTTTGGCAAACCAGGGGTATTAGAGATGGAGAAAAGTGACCGATTGGAGGTTTTAGGTTGCCTGCGTCTTTCAAAGTCTCCTATTAAGCAAGTCAGCCTGCAGCCAACTGGATCACAGTAATCTAGTACCCTCTTACTCTTAATGTCATGGTAGCAAACCGTTCATTGGTAATGAGAGACGAGATAAGCCAATGCGAGGAACTCTTCCCAGAAGGCATGTTGAACTGCACAAGGTATGCTTTAATTGCCACAAACTGTGCCGCAAACTGCCACAAATCTCTTCACTACTTGGATACATATCAGCTCCCACTAAGTCATATCTTCACCAGATATATGTATATGCAATTAAATCAATTTTGATTGTAAACCTTGGATGACTGTCACTTGGAGTAACTGTTAGGTCTTTCTGGAAGGAATGCCAACAACATTTGGGGAAAGTGAACTGTTGGTATTTCTACTGCAAGATACTATATACTTTGTTTACCAATAGTTAGTGACTTTTTGATTAAAAAGGATCAAAAACAGAAATTGCTGGGAAAACTCAGCAGGGCTGGCAGCATCTGTGGAGAGAAAGCACAGTTAAGGCCCAGTGGCCCTTCTTCTGTAGAGCCAGTTCTGAAGAAAGGTCACCGGACCTTAAAAGTTAACTCTGCTTTCTCTCCACAGTAACTGCCATGCCTGCTGACTTTTCCTAGCAGTTTCTGATATTGTTTCTGAATTCCAGGATTCACAGCTCTTTTGCTTTTATTAAAGAAAGATAGGTGCCCAGGCATGATTTTGCATTAATCAATGGCAATTTGAATTGGAGAATTGGAGTTGGCAGGAAGGAGAAGATAGGAAATGTGTTCCAGTTGTCAGTTTATGTATGTATTTGCTCTGATAGATGCCAGTTATGGCTATCCATGGCCCATAGAATCCCTACAGTGAGGAAACAGGCCCTTCGGTCCAACAAGTCCACACCGTCCCTCAGAGCATCCAAGCCAGACCCATTCCCTAAACCCACCTAATCTGCACATTCCGGAACACTGGACAATTTAGCATGGCCAATCCTCCTAGCCTGCACATCTTTGGACTATGCGAGGAAACCGAAGCACCCGGAGGAAACCCACACCAGACACGGAGAGAATATGCAAACTCCACACAGACAGTTGCCTGAGGGAGGGGGAAATTAAACCCAGGCCCTGAGGCAGAAGTGCTAACTACTGAGCCACCGTGCTGCCTATGTTAGAAGAACCAAAGAATTCATTGGTGTTTATTATCTCTCTCCAATGTTTAATGAAGTGTTAATGCAGATTGTATTTATGATTTATCAAAGCAGCAGAAAACCGGATTAGAACTCCTAAATACAAATGGACAAACTTCTATAATAAGATCCAAGGTTTGCATAAAAAGAGTGCAGGAAATTGAATTGTAAATCCAGCTACTACTTTGCACCTTTACTATGAAATAGGTCACTGACTAAATATCATTAGGGACGACCAGTATTTAGCAGTTGAATGAGCTTGGTACATACCACTATGGCAAAATGTCAAGGAAATCAAAGTGAGTTGCACATCAAATGGACCCAGCTGTCCTGCTGAAGTCATCATGCTGCCAAATAGGATGTTCCAATGATTAGGATGATGGAGACTGGAAGATGTTGCTTTGATGGCAGAAACAATAACAGAAGCTTCCGGTAGCTATTTGCTCAGGCCTTTTTTTTCAAGAAAGTGGATCCCCAACCTGTTAGCACTGCTTCTGAACTTAAATGTTAACATCTATCCACAACTGCTGTGAGGTCTTATTTTCATTTGAAATCTTTGTTTTGGGAGCTAATGTATACTTTTCAAAAACAAAATGCAAATGTGACTGACCACTAATGATTTCACTATTGAATTTGGAACAATCACTCAATTCATTTGCTGAATGTAGTTCAACGTGACATTTAAATTCCTTCATGTACTCCTTTATAATTTTCATTCCAGTCAGTGAATGTGGGATGGCAATATTTGACACCATGCTCTACTTCTGCTCACAGAGAAATAACACCAGACTTTTTTCAGTTATTATTTGTAGAAATTGCTTCCCTTTTCAGTGGTTGCTACTTGCTTATCTGTTTTTCAAGATATATAAACTTACATGTATTTGCTTGCTAGGTCACAAGCCTTCTCAAAAGTGATGACCTTCAGGATTTTTCAAAGGACTGCAGCATTTAATTTCCCCTCTTTTAAAAAAAAATCTGTGATGCTGAGTGATTAATTATTATACACGGTCAGCTCATAACTGATTCTTACAAGTACTGTCATAGTGGTCACATTTCTGGGTAAGTACATAGAACGTAGAACATAGAACATTCCAGCACAGTACAGGCCCTTCGGCTCTCGATGTTGTGCTGATCTGTCATACCGATCTGAAGCCCATCTAACCTACACTATGCCATGTACGTCCATATGCTTATCCAATGACGACTTAAATGTACATAAAGTTGGCGAATCTACTACCATTGCAGGCAAAGCGTTCCATTCCCTTACTACTCTCTGAGTAAAGAAACCACCTCTGACATCTGTCCTATATCTTTCACGCCTCAATTTAAAGCTATGCCCCCTTGTGCTCGCCGTCACCATCCTAGGAAAAAGGCTCTCCCTATCCACCCTATCTAACCCTCTGATTATTTTATATGTTTCAATTAAGTCACTTCTCAACCTTCTTCTCTCTAATGAAAACAGCCTCAAGTCCCTCAGCCTTTCCTCGTAAGACCTTCCCTCCATACCAGGCAAAATCCTAGTAAATCTCTTCTGCACCCTTTCCAAAGCTTCCACATCCTTCTTATAATGCGGTGACCAGAACTGTACGCAATACTCCAAGTGCGGCCGCACCAGAGTTTTGTACAGCTGCAGCATAACCTCTTGGTTCCGGAACTCGATTCCTCAAGGAATCTAGCGGCATGTCTTCAAGTCCCACTGTGGCAGCTTGGTAGAGTAAAACAAGCTGATAATACTCCCTTCTTATTCCAAATTATTTATTAGTAGTGACCATGAAACTGAATGGTTCTCCGAAAAACCCATCTGGATCTCTAATTTGCTTGGGAAGGATTTTCGGCAAGATTATCCATCTGTGATAGTCTCTGGCACACTCTCTTTTCAAATGGCCTAGAGAGCCTCTAGCTGTTTTCAAGAGGCAACTGACCAGCACTTTCTCATGGGCAGGCAATAGATGCTGGCCACACTTGCATCTATAAATGAATTTTTTAAAAAAAGCTTTTTAATATGTAGTAGAAACTTTGTGATTACCTCCCTCTTTTAAACCCAATGGACAGAAGCCAATTTTCTGCCCTTGAATGGACACCTGGCTTAGATTGGCTGTCTCAGCAAAGTCCAAGAACCAGGCTGGAGACCTTTTATTGTACACTTCTATGAACAAAGCTTTTGACAAAAGCATTAGTGACAAGTTGTTCTCCGTTGAGGCATGCCAGTGATCAGTTAGTTCTACATAGTGTACATAGTAGTCATTTTTACGTTGTTGTTGCACATCCTATAGTGGTTGTAGCTACCTTGAACTCAGATGTAGGGAACTGCATAAGATTCTTGTAGCGTAGAGGTAGCGCCCCTTCATCTGGGCCGGAAAGTCCAGGCTCCAGAGTTTGCTATAATAGATTGGCTTGAAAGTAATTAAGAACTGGGAGGCTCTGGTTCAAGTCCTGTCCACTCCAGGGGTGTCATAACATTTACGAATGGGTTATTTAGAAAATATGTAGATGCTGGAATTAGAGAACAGAGAAAACTGTTAAGGAGAGGGATATCAATTCTGCCATTAGAAATAAATACTGGATAGCTAACATCAACATGAACATATCTCGTCGACAGACTTGTGTAGTAAACCTTTTCCCATTGATTTGTCCTCATGTTAAATGCGAAGGAACACTGATAAGGTTTCTGAAGAAGGGCCCAGACCCGAAATGTCAGCTTTCCTGCTCCTCTGATGCTGCCTGGCCTGCTGTGTTCCTCCAGCTCTACACCTTGTTATCTGTAATAAGTTTCTAGTTCTTTTGTCTAGATTAATGGGGAATTTGAAGGAGATTATTTACTTTGCGCTGACTTTTGAAGGTGTGAGCACTATCAGTTTGCTTGTTGCTGGCTAGAAACGGGATTGAGAATGTCTAAATTTCTTACGTGTCTGCACCCTGGTGCTCACAAAGGAGTCCTTCATTCTATCACTCAGGTGTGGTATATCCAGGTCAGACACTGAAAGAAGTTCATTAATTCTTTGGAACAATTCAACCCTTTGAAATGTGCATTTTTTCACATGTATAAATTGCTGTAAACATCATTGTTTGAAATACATGGTTAATTATTTTTAAATCCTAATGGCCTTTACAGCAGTCAATATATTTGAGCTTTGTATTAGGCACATAAGAAAAATAAACTACATTTGCTAACTACTTCTGAACAATGATATTAAGAAAAAACGTAGAAACATGGAAAGTAAGGAAAAACTTTTAGGCTATTTAGTCTATCAAACCTATTCCATCATTCAGCATGGACAGTAGGAACTGCAGATGCTGGAGAATCTGAGATAACAAGGTGTAGAGGTGGATGAACACAACAGGCCAAGCTGCGTCAGAGGAGGAAAGCTGGTGTTCCGGGCCTAGGCCCTTCTTCAGAAAAATGAAGGACAAATGAAGGAAAATGAGTTTTTTTTTCTGAAGAATGGCCTAGGCCCAAAATGTTAGCTTTCCTGCTCCTCTGCTGCTTGGCCTGCTGTGTTCATCCAGCTCTACCCCTTGTTAACCCATCATTCAACATGATGACTACTGATCCTCTATCTGAGTGTCAGAATCCTGCTGTCTTCCCATATCCCATGTTTCCTTTAATATCTCGAAATCCATCTGTGACCTGGCCTGCAGAGACTTAGGCAGAGACTTCCATAGGTTCACCACTCTCTGAGTGAAGACATTTATTTTCCTTTGAGTTCTCTGGAGTGTACCGTGTCTCCAGAGGATGTGATCCTTTGTTCTGAACCCCCAAACCAGAGGATATGTGTATCAAGTCTACCCAACCCTTTTAGAATTTTGTGCGTTTCAATGAGATCCCCTCTCGTGTACATCTAATTAACTGAATGTCTCCCCATTTGACCAATCTCTCCTTTAGTAAATAGTGGAATTACGCTCATAACCCTTCAATCTGCCAGGACAGTATCAAAATTCTGCGGATTCTAAAAGATGTAACTGATGCATTCATTATTGATTTCTGAAGAAGGGTCCCGACCCGAAACGTCAAACTTTCCTGCTCCACCGATGGGCTTGCTGTGTTCATCCAGCTTCACACCATGTTATCTCAGATTCTCAGCATCGGCGGTTCCTACTATCTCCATTACAGTGAACACCTCCTTTAGTACTTGGGAACATAGATTATGAGATCTTAAGGATTTATCTGCTTTCAATCCCATTAATTTCACCAGCACTTTTTCATTAATACTAATTTTCTTCAAATCATCATTTTCAATAGGTGGTTCTTCCATATTTCTGGGAAGCTATTTCCATTGTCTTCTACAAAGACAGAATCTAAGTAGTTATTTAGTTGGTCTTCCATTTCCTCATTGTGTGTTATTAATTTTCCATTTCAGTCTGAAAGGGACTTACATTTGTCTTTACTGATCTTTTGCTTTTTACATACATATTCAGGCTTTTACAGTCAGCTGTTACATTCTTTTCAAGTTTCCTCTCGTACACAGTTATTCTCTTTAGAGGTCTATGTTTCCCGAATTTTAAGTGACTCCCATTTCTCAGGCCTCCTACATTTTTTTGCAACATTATATTACTCTTCTTTAAATCTAATTTCCATGGTTGGAGCCCTTTTCCTGTTCATATTTTTGCACTAAAACCATACATATGACTGTTGCAGTGCTTGCATTCAATCCTTGAATATTTGCCATTATCTATCTGTCATTATGCCTCTTAATGAACTACCAAATCAATCACTGTCAACTCATGCTGCATAGATTTGTAATTTCCTTTGTTAAATTGGATACTTCATATTCTAGCTTGATGAAGGCTTCAAGCATGTGATGGCCATTGTTCTCTAAAGGACCTCATTGGACTAAGTTATTAATCAACTCCATCTCATTTGCACAAAACCAAATCTAGGACAGCCCATTACCTAGGCAGGCCCTCAATATACTGTTTGAAAAAAATCTTGAACACATTTGAAGAATTCAACACCATATTGTTGCCAATGTTTATATCCCTGTCTATAAATGTACTAAAATCACCCATGATTACTGTAGCACCCTTTTACATGCATCTCTAATTTCCCATTTCTCACCATCCAGTACCTTACTCCAACTGTTTTTTTTGTTGGCCTATAGACAACATAGAGTTGTCTGCCTCTTTGTACCCAGACTGATACAACATCTAGATTCTCAAAGCCTATCCTTTCTCACCTGCGCTCTGACTTTGTTCTTTACCAACAATGCCGCCCCATCTCCCTTTCCTTTTTCCAGCTCCATCTAAAATGTTGAATATCCTTTTGAAGGATTGCAAAGAGATGATAATGTCGATATTCAACCTTATCAATGTCCTCACAATGTATCAAACACACCTGTCCCTCTGGACTGAAGGCTTAGTAGATTCATATTGCCTACGTTTGATTGTTGGAGCCAGAATATGAATTTAAATTCTTCCGATTGTGTTATGGCTGTCAACTTTTTCCTGTGTAATTTTTTTTCCTGCTCAATATACAATCAAACCTCTTCTTAAATATTAATACAATCCCTGTTGTGTTAACTAACTTTGGAAGTGCACTTGACTGCCTCACAACCATTTCTTTATTGTAGGTTTTAAACAAACTTTCTTTCTGACATAAATTTCTGCAAAGACTCCATAGCTCTCTTATTAATTATTTTAGTCTCTGGACCAAAACGGGAAAAGGATGCTGCTTTAAAATGAGGACTGTGGTCGAAGATGTTGGAGTTTTAAAATGAATCACTGGAAGTCATTGTGAGTTGTGTTTATACTGTTGCCTTGATAAAACAGTAGGGAAAGTTGCTAGAGGCACATAAGCACTGTGGGTGTGTGTTCAGGGCAGTTTTTCCCAAAGACAGTCAGTAGATTGCTTTTTCAACCAGGACCAGTTGTGGGTCAGGAATGCTCAGCCAGACAACAACTCTGTGATTGACTTGTGGGCAGGCAGACAAACGTGTGTGTGTGTGTGTGTGTGTGTGTGTGTGTGTGTGTGTGTGTGTGTGTGTGTGTGTGTGTGTGTGTGTGTAAAGTACAGTGGCAGCTGTAAAGACACTATTTTCTCTTACCCTTCAAAGATGTATCAAGCAATTGGAAGATAGTTAGCTATTCTCACTCACCATTTTCCTGTAAGCTGTTGCCTCGAACCAGTAAATGAGACTCAGCAGTTCAGAATGAGTCATTGGACTCAAAACATTAACTCTGCTTTCTTCCCACAGATGCTGCGCGACCTGCTGAGTTTCAGCAGCAATTTCTCTTTTTGTTTCACATCTCCAACATCTTCAGCTCTTTATTATGTTTGAAGAGAAATCAGGTTTCTACACTTAGCAAAAGATTATTTATCACAAATGTAATACTTCTCATCACAGGGGAGTAAAATATGAGTTATCAAGTTATAAATAAGTGATCGCCTTCTTAAAACCAAGGGATACATTCAGACAGAAATAAACAAAGGAGCATAGCTGGAGAAAGAAAGAGGTCAGGAAAACACTGTTCAATATCGCCAGTCCAGAGAATTCAACAGAGTGCCCTGTTGATCTTTCCAGGTCCTACGGCTCACTGATCATCCTTGTACCAAGTGTCCTTAGTTCTTTTGAAGACTCGGGGTGGTTTGCACAGCTAATTGTTGAATCCCTCAGTTACTAGTTAGAAGTAATAGCTTATAGGCAAATGGTGACTGAGAATAGCTAGCTGTTTTCAATTCCTTAATAAAAACCAAAACAACTGCGGATGCTGTAAATCAAGAACAAAAGTAAAGTTGCTGAAAAAGCTCAGCAGGTCTGGCAGCATCTGAAGAAGAAAACAGTTAACGTTTCGGGTTCAGTGACCCTTCCTCAACTGCTGATGGCTACGAAAATCATCAGTTTATATGCAGAAAATAGGGAGGTGGGTGGACAGGGAGTAAACGATAAGATAGATCCCAAAGAGAGATAAAGACAAAGGAGTTGCTAACCATCAGCATAGGAGGGTGAATAGTTGTTAATGGGGACTGTTAATGACTAATAGCAGGGTGTGTGTAATGGCAGGCTGTGGTAACAAGGCCTGGTGTGTGGGGTGGGCGCTGGGACATTGGAGGTTTAGACCCTAAAATTATTGAACTCGATATTGAGTCCGGAGAGCTTTAGGGTCCCCATGTGGAAAATTAGGTGTTGTTCTGAGGAAGGGCGACCGGGCCTGAAATGGTAACTCTGTCTTCTCCTTCACAGATGCTGCCTGACCTGCTGAGCTTTTCCAGCAACTTTGTTTTTCTAACTCCCATTTGCGTTGGGCTTCACTGGAACACTGTAGCAAGCCAAAGGCAGATGTTGGCCAGGGAGCAGGGTGGTGCATTGAAGAGGCAGGCAACAGATAGTTCAGCGTCTTTTTTGTAAGCAGAACATAGTTGTTTTGTGAAGCTGTCGCCAAGTCTATGCTTCGTTTCCCCAGTGTAGAGGAGACCACACTGTGAGCAGCGAATGCAGTAGACTAGATTCTGGGAAATGCAAGTGAAGTGTTGCTTCACCTGGAAGGTATGTTTGGGCCCTTGGATACTGGGGAGGGAGGAGGTAAATGGGCAGGTGTTACATCTTCGCCGGTTACAGGGGTAGGAGACATAGGACTGTGGGGAGGTGTTGGGGGTGAAGGAAGAATGGGTGTCCCAGACGGAATGGTCCCTGTGGAAGGCAGACAAGGGAGTTGTAGAGAATATGTGTCTGGTGGTGGAATCTTGCTGGCGATGGCGGAAATGACGTCTGATGATCTTCTGGATTTTGGATGCTGGTGGGATGGTAGGTGAGGATAAGGGGAACCCTATCGCTGTTGTGAGAGGGAAGAGAAGGGGTGAGGGTGGAAGTGCGGGAGATGGGTCGGACCTGGTTGAGGGCCCTGTTGACCATGGAGCTGGGGAATCCTCGGTTGAGGAAGAAGGTGGACATTTTGAAGGTTCCCTTGTCGAAGTTGACCTCTTCTGAACATATGCCATGGGAACAGAGGAAATGAGAGAATGGGCTGGAGTCTTTACAGGAAGTGAGGTGTGAGGATGTATAGTCCAGGTAGCTGTGGGAATCGGTTTGTAGAGGATGTTAGTTGTCAGTCTATCCCCAGAAATGGGAACAAATGTTGAGGAAGGGAAGAGAGGAATCAGAGCACGTGAAAGTGAGGGCAAGGTGGAAATTGGAGGCGAAATTGATGAAGTTTTCCAATTCCAGACAAGAGGGAAGCAGCACCGAAGATATCATTGATATCAAAGAAAGAGTTGTGGGTGAGGGCCAGAATAGGACTGGAACAAGGAATGTTCCATGTACCCCACGAACTGACAGGCATAACCAGGACCCATGGATGTACCCATGGCAACCCCTCTTACCTGAAGAAAATGGAGAATTGAAAGAGAAGTTGAGGGTGAGGACAAGCTCGGCCAAGCGGAGGAGAGTGATGATGGCTGGGGATGGTTCAAGTCTTTGCTCCAGGAAGAAGTGGAGAGCCCTAAGACCCTTCTTGTGGGGAATGGAAGTATAAGGGGATTGCGCATCCATGGTAAAGAGGAGCTAGTAAACTGGAGGTTTTGAAACCGGCATAAGGCATCAGATGCATCATGGATGTGTGTGGGTAGGGATTAGACCAGGGTCAAAAAGAAGAGATGAGTTCTGTGGGGCACAAGCAGATTGAAACAGAGGATCTGCATGGGCAGTCCTGTTTGTGGATTTTTGGAAAGAAGTAGAAGTGAGCTCCTTGGGCTTGTGGGGCTGTCAGCTTGTAGGCAGTATTTGGGACATTACCAGATGAAATGAAGTCAATTAGCATAGTTAATACAATGGCCTGATGTGCCACAGTGAGGTCATGGTTCGGGGGAAGATGGGAGGAGGTATCTGAGAGCTAGTTCTCAGACTCTGCAATGCTGAGGTCAGTACACCAGACTACAGCAGCACCATCTTTATCGGCAGGCTTAATAACATAGTCAGGGTTGGACATCTATACATGGAGTGCAGTCAGTTCAGAGGGAGATGGGTTGGGAGCAGAGAAATTGAGGCAACTGATGTCACTTTGATAGTTCTCAATGAACAGATGCAGGTAAAAGGCCAGATGAAGGGGTCTAGGTGGAGGGACAGTGTTGGAACTGGGTGAAGGGGTCTGTGGGATGGGGAGAGGACCCTTGTCCAAAGAAATGGGCCGAGAGACAAAGATAGCGGAAGAAGAGGGAAGGTGAGGAGAGGAAGGTTCCAGAGGGCCATGGGTATTTTTGAGTTGTTGCATCTAGTGGGCCTTGATGCCAGAAAGGAAAAGAAAGTTTCTTGGCATGACAAACGAGCCGGAGGATGAAGTAGAACATGCCCCGCTGAGCCAGCACGTTACAATGCTGTTGAAGAGAAATGTTGAGAGTGCACATGTGGCGCCGCATTGCATTGAGTGTGGATCTCAGGATGCGGTGAGAGCAGCTGTCCGTGGGACGTTGAACATCACAGAGATATCTGTGATCCTGGGAGGATTCAAACTATGAGGGATGAAAATTCAGTTGGAATCCACATGTGGCGAGTCTGAGCTGGAGGCAGTCACTGAGGATTGTGATATGGCTGTGGAACTGAGTTACCCGGTCAAACACGAGGAGTGACATTGAGATTAAAGTCGGTGGGCAAGAAGAGAGATTGGAACGGAAATCCTGTTGGAGCAAGGAGCAGTACTTCTTCCAGGTGGCAATGAGTTAAATACTGAATAAAAATCAAAAGAACTACGAATGCTGTAAATCAGGAACAAAAACAAAGTTGCTGGAATAGCTCAGCAAGTCTGGCAGCATCTGAAGGAGAAGACAGTTAACGCTTGGTGATCCTGCAGCCCTCCGGGCTCAACATTGAGTTCAATAATTTTAGGGCCTAAACTCTCCCATGGTCCAGCCCCCCACCCCACTCACCAGGCCTTGTTACTACATAGCCTGCCACTACACACCCCCTGTTGTTAGTCACTAGCAGTCCCCAGTAATAACAATTCACTCTCCCAGCCTGATGGTTAGCAACTCCTTTGTCTTTTTCTCTCTTTGGACTCTATCCTATCATTTACTCCCTGCCTCACCCACCTCCCTATTTTCTGCATATTAACTGACAATTTCGTAGCCACCATCAGTTCTAAGGAAGGGTCACTGGACCCAAAACGTTAACACTGTTTTCTCCTTCACAGGTGCTGCCAGGCCAGCTGATCTTTTCCAGTAACTTTTGTTTTTGCTCTTCAATTCCTTGCTACTTTGCAAAGTAAGTGGTTACTGTCCTATTGGAGCCTAGAAGTTAACAAGATGTAGAGCTGGATGAACACAGGCCAAGCAGCATCATAGGAGCAGGAAAGCTGACGTTTCGGGCCTAGACCCTTCGTTAGAAATCACATTCAATCTAGGCCCAAAACATCAGCTTTCCAACTCTACACCTTGTTATCTCACATTCTCCAGCATCTGCAGTTCCTGCTATCTCTGGAGCCCAGAAGTTTTTTGCTTGTATATTATTCACACAGGTTGCCCACCTGCCCACAAGCTAGTCACAACATTATAGAACATTACAGCACAGTACAGGCCCTTCGGCCCTCGATGTCGTGCTGACCTGTCATACCAATTTTGTTGACATTGCTGATCTCTTCTGATCCACAAGTGTCCCATGACTTCTCTAATCATATGTCTACATTCGCACATTTTTGGTGTACTTGCAAGTAGAAACATAGAATACAACAGCAAGAGTAGGCTATTCAGCCCTTCTAGTTTGCTCTGTTATTCACTATGATCATGGTTGATTGTCCAACTCAGTACTCTGTTCCCACTTTCACCCCATATCGTTTGATCCGTTTAGTCCTAGAAACTATATCCACATCTTTACTGGAGTGGGAGGAGAAGCTTAAGTCCCTGGGTTAAGGGAATTCAGGCAGCACCTCTCCGACCACGACAACGGCTGGAAATCCTAAAAGTCCCCAGATTGTACTTCCATCTGAACCTGACAGAAGCATCGCAGACTATTCTCATAAAGCTGGACCAAATAATCTGCAATGCCACCAAAGAATTCCTACACCTACCACCTCATACCGCAGGCGGAATGCTATATGCTAGCAACAAGAACGGCGGTCTAGGCATCCCAAAACTGGAAGTCCAAATCCCATCCGCGATTGTTCGCAAACACGAGGCACTAGACATGTCCAGTGATGTGGTCATTCGGGCCTCCTGTCAATATAAAGGAGAGAGCAACACAGAGACCGTTGCGGGACTGCGCGAGCCCAAGGTCCTCAAGGAAATTGAAAATTTCCAACCCAGTAGCCGCAGCAGCGGCGAAGGGAAAATCGACCTGATGACCACCATCCAAGACATGATGCCGGCACTCCAGAAGGCAAACGCGGGACGACCAAAACCACCCAATAGGTATGCAGGCTGGAGGGAGTGGGAATTTGAAAAATGGCAAAAACTGGAATGTCAAGGGACAGGCATCCAGTACTTTAGAGACGACAAGATCTCTAGTTCTTGGACGAAGGCCGGAGTACAGCAAAAATCCTCTAGATTTATTAACAGCGTGCTCTTGCGGTATAATCTATACCCGACAAGAACCACATTATCTAGAGGTAGCCCTAACCGAAACAAATTATGCCGAAGGTATGAGATGGCAAACGAAACCATATCACACATCTCAGGATGCTGCCCATTCGTAAAGAATGCTCGGATAAAACACCATAACAAGATCGCTGACCAGTTGCAGAAGCATGTCACTAAGTACGGCTGGACATCGTACGTGGAGCCCAGACTGTTTGACAAAAATGGCTCCCTATGGAAACCCGATCTCATATTTAGAAAAGACCAGAAGATTGAGGTTGTAGATGTCACAGTGCGGTATGAGAATGACAGTGAAGCACTGGAAACAGCATTGTGAGAGAAACAGGAAAAGTATAAACACCTGAATGCCGAGGTCACGGAATTGACGTGAGGCGTGGTGCCCAGATACTTTGGCTCCGTATTGGCCTTTGGGTGAAGACATTTCTCCTCCTCTCCGTCCTATCAATCCTAATCCCTTTCTTTAGACAATGGCTTCTATTTCTGGACTTGCCAGTCATCAAGGACATCCTTCACCTCCCCTGTCTAATTTTGTTAGAATTTTTTCGGTTTTTATGAGATCTCCCTTCATTCTACTAAACTTCAGTGAATACAACCCAATCCAGTCTCTCCCAATCCATCGGTCCCGTCATGCCAGGAATTAATCTGGTAAATCTTCTTTGCAATCCATCAACAGCTAGAACATCATTCCTCTGAAATGAGACTAAAACCAAGCACAATACCAATGCCTGTACAGTCACACCAAGTCATTCTTGCTCCTTAACTCAAATCCTCTAGCTGTGAAGGCCAACGTGCCATTTGCTGTCTTCACTACCTGCTGCCCCTGCATGCTCACTTGTAATGACTAGTGTATGAGGACACCAGTATATACTATCTAAAAGATACACCGTTGAAATTTAGCAAAGATCCTCAGACAGCGCCTTCTAAACCCGTGACCACTTCCATCTAGAAGGACAAAGGCAGCAGGTATATGGGAACATCGCCAACTTCAAGTTCCCTTCCAAGCAACTCACCATGCTGACATGGAAGTTTAGCACTGTTCCTTCACTGTCACTGGGTCAAAATCCTGAAATTCCCTCCCTAACAGCATTGTGGGTCAACCAACAGCAGGTGGACTACAGCAGTTCAAAAAGGCAACTCACCACCAGCTCAAGGACAACTAGGGATGAGGCAATGAATGCTGGCCCAGCTTGCGACACCCACATGCCTCAAATGAATGAAAAAAAACAAATCTCATTGTAGCACCTCCTTCCCTAGTTTATTGCCGTTCAGATAATGACCTACCTGCTTGTTTTTGCCACCAAAATAGATACTTCTGCTTAAGTTGCGTTGACACCACAGATTAATATCAGTATTTCACCAACAATTTTATGCGTAGTTCAAGCTAACCAGCCATGATCTGAGATAGTAGAAATCTTCTGAGTTACTGATCTTTATAATGAAAACTTGCTGGTATTTTTTGTCAAAACAAGTCATCCTTATAGTTTGTGAGCATCACTCTCTCCATATTTTTCCATTGACAAATATTGATACATTTTCCCATACTGGGTTTCTCAACCATCAAAAATATTTACCTTATTTCTGCCACCTCTGAGCTTTTAATTAATTTAACTGTATATATTAAATCACCCAGATTTTCATGTTTATCTTTATACACGGTCTGGGCTGAGGCCATTATTACTGAATCTGCTCTGCTTTTCTATCTATTTAACTTTCTTCCTATATTTTGAAACCCAAAACTGCACCTGATTGGACCAATCAGGCCTGTGTTCACTGGAACAAAAACAGAGGGTACTGGAAAAGTTCAGCAGGTCTGGCAGCATTTGTGAAGAGAAAATCAGAGTTAGAGCTTCGGGTCCGGTGTCCCTTCCTTAGAACTGATAGTAGCTAGGAAAATACCAGTTTAATGCAGAAGATAAGGTGGGGAAGTGAGTAAGAAGTAAACGAGAGGTGGAGATAGACCCCAAAGAGAGAGAAGAACAGTTGGACAGACAAAGGACTGGATAATGATCTGGCTAGAACAGTGATTAGCTGTTAATGGAGACTGTTATTGGCTAACAATAGGTAGTGTGTAATGGTAGGCTACATGATAACAAGGCCTGGTGTGTGGAGTAGGGGGCTTGGACATGGGAGAGTTTGGACCCTAAAATTATTGAACTCAGTATTGAGCCTGGAGAGCTGCAGGGTCCCCAAGTGGAAAATGAGGTGTCGTTCTTTTGAGTCTGTGAATTCCCTGAATTCTGATTCTCTTGATTGTATAGATTTTGTGAAGAAGGATTTCAGCCCGAACTGTTAGTTTTCTTGCTCCTATGATGCTGCTCGGCCTGCTGTGTTTATCCAGCTCTTCACCTTGTTATCTCAGATTTTCCAACATCTGCAGTTCCTACTGAACCTGTTATCCTTCCAGCTTGTGTTGAGCTTTGCTAGAACATTGCAGCAAGTCTGAGACAGATGTTGGCTAGGGAACAAAGTGGTTAAAGCAGCAGGCAACTGGAAGCACAGGATCTGTTTTGTGAGCAGAATGTAGATGTTCCGTGAAGCAGTCACCCAGTTACGCTTCATTTCCCCAATGTAGAGGAGACTACTTTGCAAACAGCGAATGTAGTAGACTAGATTCTGGGAAGTGCAGGTGAAGGGCTGCTTCACCTGGAAAGTATGTTTGGGCCCTTGGATACTGGGGAAGGAGGAGGTAAATGGTCATGTGTTTCACCTTTGGTGGTTGCAAGAGAAGGAGCCATGGGGCTGTGTGGGGTTGTTGGGATTGAAGGAAGAGTGGACCAGGGTGTTTCTGAGGGAATCGGCGGCTGTGGAAGGTGGAAAAAGGTGGGGAGGGGAATGTGCATCTGGTGGTAGCATCTCACTGTAGATGGCAAAATGGTGGCTGATGGTTTTCTGGATGTGAATGCTGCTGGGGTGGTAGATAAGGACAGGGGAACCCTAACGCTGTTGCGTGAGGAAAGAGAGGGGGTGAGGCTGGAAGTGGGGGAGATGGGTCGGACCCAGTTGAGGGCCCTGTTGACAAAGGTGCTGGGAAATCCTCTGTTGTGGAAGAAGGTGGATGTTTCGGAGGTTCCCTTGTCGAAGATGGCCTAATCAGAATATATTTGATGGAGACAAAGGAACTGAGAATTGGATGGAGTTTTTACAGGAAGTAGGGTGCAAGGACGTATAGTACAGGTAGCTGTGGGAGTCAGTATAATGAATATTAGTGGCCAGTCTTACCTCAGAAATAGAAACAGAAACGTTGAAGGGAAGGGAGGAATCAGCAGGTGATGGTGAGGACGGAGGAAATTGGAAGCGAAGTTGATGAACTTGTCCAATTCAGGACGAAAGAGGGCAGCAGCACTGATGATATCATTGAAATATTGGAAAAAGAATTGAGTCGGGCCAGAATAGGACTAGGACAGGGATACCCCATGAAGAGACAGGCAATACTGGGACCCATGTGGGTACGTATGGCCACCCCTCTTACCTGATGAAAATGAGGAGTTAAAAGAGAATTTGTTGAGGGTGAGGACAAGCTCAGCCAAGGAGAGGAGGGTGGTGGGTGGGGATTGTTCAGGCCTTTGCTGTAGGAAGAAGTGAGAGCCCTGAGACCCTCCTGGTGGGGAATGGAAGTGTAATGGAATTGTACATCCATGGTAAAGACGAGGCGGCTGGAGTCTGCAAACTGAAAATCCTGAAGCTGGCGTAATGTGTCAGAGGAATCATGGATGTTTGTGAACAGGGGCTGGACTGGAGGAGAAAGGAGTCAAGGTAGGGAGAGATGAGTTCTGTGGGACAGGAGCAGGTTGAAACATGAGTCTGCCTGGACAGTCCTGTTTATGGATTTTTGGAAGGCAGTCGAAGTGAGCTGCATGGGCCTGTGGGACTGTCAGCTTGGAGGCAGTATTTGGGACATCACCAGATGAAATTAGGTCAGTTAGCATCGTTAATACAATGGCCTGATGTGCCACGGTGAGGTCATAGTTTGGGGAGGAGGTATCTGAGAGCTGGTACTCAGACTCTGCAACGTTGAGGTCAGTACCCCAGACTGCAACAGCACCACCTTTATCGGCAGGCTTAATAACATAGTTCGGGTTGGACCTGAGTACAGTCAGTTCAGAGGGAGATAGGTTGGATTGGGTGAGGGGGCGGTGGGAGCAGAGAAATTGAGGCAACTGATGTCACTTTGCATCTGTTCATTGAGAACTGTCAGGTAAAAGGCCAGAGGAAGGAGTCTAGGTGGAGGGAGTGTGTTGGAACTGGGTGAATGGGTCTGTGGGATGGGGAGAGGACTCTTGCCCAAAGAAATGGTCATGGAGACGAAGACGGCAGAAGAAGAGTTTGGTGTCATGTCGTGCCCGAAATTCAATAAGGTGGGGTCGCAGAGGGATAAACTCATTTGCTGGAGTTTAGAATAATGAGAAATGAGTCCTATGAAATGTATACATTTCTGAAAGGCTGGGCAGGTTGGATGCAAAAAATATATTGCTCCTATCAGCGGAGTCAAGAACAAGGGTGACAGTCTTAGGACATGTGGTGACCATTTCGGACTGAGATCAGGAGAAATTTCTTCGTTCCAAGGGTGGTAAACCTGTGGAATTCTATATAATGTATGCTTGTAGAGGTCAATTTATTGAATATACTCAAAAATGAAGCATATAGATTTCTAGATATTAAAGGTGTCGGGGTAAGGGGAGTGAGCATTGAGGCAGAAGATCAACTATGGGATTGCAGAGCAGGGTTAATGGCCCAAATAGCCTATTTTCTCTGCTGTTTTCAGTGTTAGCTTTCAAGAACTGCAATTCCTTTTTCCACTCATAAGAAATATTTTGAAACCAGCTGCAATCAAGAAGATTTAAGATGTGATGCATCACTGATCTGACGAGTTTTATGTTCATTGGCTTATGTAGGGTTGGAACTTAAGTATTCATTTCTCTAGATGTAATGTTTTAAATATTTTATTTGTCTTTGAAACATTCTTGTCTTTAGCTACAATGTAGTAATTAACTCCAGTATGTCAGAATTAATATCGGTTCCAGTCTGATTGCTCAACTGGCTTGGCAGGCCAATCAAGCTTCACAAGTGCTGCTTGTTTAAATATAACATCATCTTTCAGTGATGAGAGAGGACAATGAACAAGGATGGTAATAACAAATATGATTGTTGATTTAAAGTTCCTCTAGCTGTGTTCTGGTTAATATTGAAGCCAATATATTTACCAGCACTACAAGCCTAGCTCCCAATTTTAAGAACCACCCTAATCTTTATTAATAACCTATTGCTCAAATTCTGCTGCACCATTCCGTGAAGGTAGCTGAAAGCTTGCCTTTTTACTGTAACCGATTTAAGAACACTGGTATTTACTTGCAATTCTACATAATCTGTTTCTGCAGTGCAAATTTCACCAAAACAAAACCACACCCAGAAACAATATTCAAAGATGCACTTGTTTAGTTTCTGTAGTTTTTCTTCTTCTGCTGCTGCCTCTTTGGCTGGTTTCAGAAACATCTTTGAAAAATATCACCCATGTGCCTTTTATGTTGACGATCTAACTTCAACAATAGCCAAAGGAATTCAAAAAAATTGTCGAGATTACTTTTCCAGATGTGGGAGAGTCCACTCAAATATCTGTACCACCCAGCCACTCTTTCACATTCCTATTTTACCTTGAACTTTCTCAGTCTGTCTATCAGTATTTTCAGTACAAGTCCACATCTGTGAAGACTGGTGGCCCCTCCCTTGGTGCCTCAATAATTTAAAAACCATATTCAATTATCTAATTTCTCCTCGCTTTGCCTGTTTTAATAGTTTATCCTCAAGCTTATTAACTACCACTAACATTTCACTGTGAAGAGTTGTGCTGTTACTCAGTTTATGGGCTTATTTACACTTTTATCAGCTGGGAATAAGACTGCAGAATCTCCCTCTTGCACTATTGGACATTCATTCTGTAGTTTGTGGCTGTTTTCTGATGCACTTTACTTCAAATTTACTGTCAATACAAACTGTGTTTTCTTACTGTCTGCTCTTGCATCCCATTTTGCAAGTGCATGGATTTTGATGGTTGCCTCTTGCCTTCAACATTCAAACGACATTTAAATTTGCCAGTTCCTGTTCAGCATGTCCCACAGTTGCCACACCCCTTCATTTACTAGACCCTTATGGAATATGCCACCTATCAACCCTCTACAGGCCATTGGATGCGATAGCTCTATCTTGTGAGTCAACATAATTTACATTGCCACTATTTGGCCATCAAGTTATAGTTTTCTAGTCTTCACGACCTTCAGCACAAAATGAGTATTTGAGGTGAAAGCATAATTCTCTGGATTGTTCAAAATTTGAGATGTTGTGATTAATCCTAATGAATGCTGAGAATTTTTGTTTTCATATTTGATAAGTACTATCTTATCGTAGATCTTACCAGGGCCTTTCTGATCTCTACAACCCTCTTTTGTGGTGCACTAGGTCTCCTGAAATTCTATTTTGAATGGTATTATCTAAGGCTTAAGATCTCTACATTTTCAGCGACCACAGCCTCAATTAAAGTATTTGCATGTGCAGAAAAAAAAGTTCATTAGTTGTAATACTTGATAGTGCAGGAAGATTAGAGCACAGAAGACAATCTTTCTTTCAGACTATTAGATGGGGAGTTTACCCTCCAACTGTTGGGAATCAATTCTTTGCATGAACAAATTTCATTTGTACTTTTTCTTCTTACATGATTGTTTCAACAGAATAAGTATCTCAATAGAAACTGCATCAGTACTCATAACATGGTTTGCTCCAACTAGTTTATGTGGAATTACAACTTTCTTTAATGATCTCAGTTCTCACTTTCATCGTCTTTCTCAGATTTTTTTCTGTCATTTTGACCCTGTCTCTGTTCTGTAGGAATATATTCATGTAGTGATCCACTGAATCAAGTCTGAAACTCTTACTAACTATTGTAGGGAATCAGTGTGATTAATGTGTTCATCATTGCTGTTCCAGTTCTGTCATCTGTTTTTGTGTGACCAGCTGCTCATTTTACTTTCCTTTTAACCCTTCCATTGTTTAGACATCTGCATTCATGTCAGATAATTCTGAAACCTCCTTCCTCTGTGTGACTGTAAAAAGGCCTATTTGTGCCACTGAAGGGCTGACATAAGGGTGTTAATTTTTATAAGTTCATAGGCACCTGATTGGCCACCATTTATTTTCCATCTCTAGTTGCCCTTGAAAAGTGATGATGAGCTGCCTTCTTGAACCGTTACAATCCCTTTGCAGTAAGAATACCCACAATGTCATTAGAGAGGGAGTTCTAGGATTTTGGCCCAGGACATGAAAGGAGCGGTAGTATATTTCCAACTTAGTTTAGTGAGTGGCTTGGAGGGAAACTTGCATTTGTTGGTGTTACTGTGTATCTCCTGCCATTGCCCTTCTGAACGGGTTGTGGGTGGGTGCTGTCTAAGAAGCCCTGGTGAATTTCCACAGAGCATCTGATACCTGGTGCACACTGCTGTTATTGAGCTATGATGGTGGAGAAAATAGATGTTTGTGGATATAGTGCCAATCAAGTGTGCTGCATGTCCCGGATAGTGTCCAGCTTCCTGTGTAGGTTGGAGCTGCACTCATCCAGGCAAGTGGGGAGTATCCCATCACACTCCTGATGCGTGCCTTGTTGCTGCTGATGGTTAAGCTCTGGGAAGTCAGGAGGTGAGTAAGTCACCGCAGACACCCTGACTACTGTCCTGTTCTCGGAGCCATACTGTTTACATGCACTGTTATTTACAGGCTATCCTGTTCATTGGTAATCCCCCAGAATGATGATGGGTGATTCAGTAATTTTGTTTTAAGAATCCCTACAGTGTGGAAACAGGCCCTTTGGCCCAATAAGTCCAAACCAAACTTCAGAGCATCCGAGACCCATACCCTATAACCCACCTGATCTGCACACCCCTGAACACTGTGGGAAATTTAGCATGGCCAATCCATCCAGCCTGCACATCTATGGACTGTGGGAGGAAACCCACGCAGACATGGGGAGAATGTGCAAACTCCACACAGACACCTGAGGGTGGAATCAAACTCTAGTTCCTGGTGCTGTGAGGCAATAGTGCTAACCACTGAGCCATGATGCTACCTTAAAATTCTACTCCAGGTGGTCTCCCATCCAAGTACTAATCCAACCTGGTCCTGCTTAGCTTCACAAGATCAGATGAGAGCATGCATTTTCAGACTAGTGCCATTGAGTGCTAAAGGCCAATGATTAGATTCTCTTTTTGATGAAAATGATCATCGCCAATAACATGCACACCAGTTCCAATCCAGCAAAATTGAGTTAATCAGTCTTCCATACAATCTGTTAAAGACTGATGAACGAGGCGTGGTTGTGCTGGTCAGTGGTAATTTCCTTACCTTTGGGTTCAGGTCCCACAACAAGATTTGTCGGCTATAGAAAATGTGCTTGTAACATGACCAGCCAAGCTGATTGACAGGCTGCAAATTCTTCCCAGTTTGCCTCACAATGAGTGGTAGGAGTGAGAGTTTCCTAGTTTGCCACCCTGCAGGAGGCAATGCCAAACCAGTCTAGTATTTTGCTCATAAGCATAGATCAATTCAGTGGATGTCCATGGCCTAACCCCTGAAAATGATGATGAAAGACCAGACAGTCTGCAATATAATCTTCTATGGAGTGACGATCTGTAATAGATAACACAGTGCAGAACTGGAGGAACGCAGCAGGCCAGGCAGCATCAGAGGAGGAGGAGGAGGAAAGTTCATGTTTTGGGTCAGAACCCTTCTTCTATAATGAGGAGGGGGAAGAAAGCTGGGAAATAAATAGAGAGAGTATGGGTGGGGCTGGGGAAGGTAGGTGGGATGGTGATAGGTGAGTGCAGGTTGGGAGTGGTGGGGATTGGTCAGTGATGTGGGAGGGGCAGATACGTGGGAGAGAAGGTAGACAGGTTTTTTCAGGTTAAGGAGGCGGGGATGTGAGGGAAGGTTGGTCATGGGATGAGGCGGGGGCAGGGGGTGCGGTGGGAAGATTTTAAAACTGGTGAATTCCATGTTTAAACCATTGGGCTGTAAGCTCCAGAGGTGGAATATGAGGTGCTGCTTCTCTAGTTTGCGGGTGGTGTCGTTGTGACACTGGAGGAAGCCCAGGATTGACATGTCATCCAGGGAGTGGGAGGGAGAGTTAAAATGGTTCATGACCAGAAGTTGTTCCCAGTGACTATCTGTACTTTTTCAAAATCATTTGAATTATTTTCATGCTTTAGGAATTTAACAGATCATTGTTCTTGGAAAAAGTCCTGATAGAAAGCCCAGAGATTCTTTACAATTCAACTGACAGACATCCTAATCTGAAAATATTTTTGTTTTGGCTGTAACATAACACATGTCCACATACCCACTTTGTTCTTCCATTAGACATACAGTTCACACTTTGAAAACATTAGAGAGCAAACAAACCCTGCTCTTGCCATCTGCCATTTTTCTATAAGGATTGCAGGTTTTCTGACTGAACTATTTTCTTCATTTCAAATCTTCACATTTAATTGAACCCTCTCTGCTAATGTCATTATATGCAAAAAGCTGCAGAGATCCGAAATAGCAACAGAAAGCATTGGAGAAACTCATCAGGTCTGGCAGCACCTGTGAAGAAAGAAACTAAACCAGCATTTGCGGTCCATTATGATTCCTCTTTGGAAATGGTGACGACTGGGAAATGGATTTGTTTTAATGCTGTTGATGAAGGGGGAGGTGGAGTAAGAGGAACAAATTGCAAGACAGCCCAGACCAAAAGGTAAAGGGAATGCTGATGGTAGTAGGAGGGATATAGAGGCAAAATGGGTGTTAATAGTAGGTATGAATAATAAAAAATAGGTCTGCTCTGATTAGACCAAAGCCATGCAAACAAGACAAGAGTGAGTGAGGTGCCGGAGGAGTGGAAGTGTCATGAAAATGATGGACAGTGGTCATGCTCTAAAGTTATGAACTCAGTGTTGAATTATAAAGTGCCAAAGTGGAAGATTTGGCACTATCCCTTCACCTTGCGTCGGGCTTTGATGGAACATATGACAGGCCTTTACAACTTTAAGAACTCAACATTGATATTGTTAAATTCAGAGCAGGAGCACTGTCCTCCATTTTTTGATTATTGTCCAACCTCTCTGTCTTGTTTGCATGGCTTTTCACTCATCAACACTGACTTATTTTCTACTGTTCACACCGACTGTCACCCCTGCATCGTCATTTTGCATTAGCACGCCCTTTGTCTTTTACTCTGGACACCTTCACCATCTGTTCCTTTCAGTTCTTTCCCCCTTCGTTAAGAACCTAAACTCCACCATTTTCTAGCCCCACTTAATTTTGAAGAAGGGTCATAATGGACTGTAAATATTCACTTTGTTTCTCCCTGCACTGACGCTGTCATACCTGCTGGCCCTCTGCTACTGTGCCCTGATGGAGAAAAAAGATTGGTGAAAGATAAAATGAGGCAGCCCTTAACAGACTTTTGTATTTGATAAAGTTACACATTACAAGCATGCACCTCTTAACCCAGTGATCACAGTTTTAATTTGTATTTATTTCTTGGGCTCAGGTGAATCCCTATTCATATCTACCACCTGAACACAAATAAATACAATGAACATCCATTTGACAAACCTCCACTCTCTAGGTCCGTGACAGATGCAGCAGGGTGTTGCTGACTGTGTGTGGTAAAAGCATTGCTTTTGGATGAAACTGCTTAGGAAGTCTGCAGCTGTTTCCTTCAGGTTAAAATCTGCTAGATTTCTGTTGCACTGAATCTAGCAAAGGACTGAAAGCATTACCTTCCTTTGCATTGACATGATAGCTGATGAGATCTATATCTTAGCAATTTCTAAATCTAAACAACTGGATAAATCCTGAAATGTATTTATCTCCATTTCTCCTTGGCAACATATTAGTTAAATTATATTCACATAAACTATACCCAATGTTAGCAGCGGCAAGCTACCAGCTTGCAAAGTTATAACAGTGCAATGCTGAGCAAGATACATTATATTTTTCAATATGTCTACATGCCTTGCATTTTTTGGCTCATTTCAGTTTAATGGGCAAGTTTACACAGCTATGACTTTGTAGTATTCCTGTATTTGAAAAATGCTTGGATACAGTGGAATATAATGAACTGTGCAAGATAAAACTTTACTAATTTTACATTTTGCCTATGCGCATAAACATTACCAATCTTCTGTGTTTTTGAAAATATGTTGCTGTTTGTAATATTTATTGTACATTACAGTAGTATCATTGTCTGACAATGGGAGAAGCACAAAAAAATGCAATTTCTGAAAAGCAGAAGTACGACACAAAACTCAAACTGTCATTTGCACACTGTTATAGCACAAAGTTTACTTTATTTGTGGCATGGTTGCTGATCTTATCAGCTGAAGTTCAGTGAGTAACACTAATGGTTGTCAACAAATTTACTTTGTTAATTTTCATTGTTAACCTTCAAACAACACCAAAACCACGTGAGACATGGGACCTGTGGACATCATGAGATAACAAGGTGTAGAGCTGGATGGAAACAGCAGGCCAAGCAGCATCAGAGAAGTAGGAAGGCTGACGTAACAGGCCTAGACCCTTCTTCAGAAATGCTTCAGAAATCCTTCATGAATTGCTTTTGTATTGCCTGGTGAACCACATATAATGATAAGCACTTGCGGCAAATTTCAGTAATAAGAAAATTAGACCAGTGACCTAAGGAATGTCTGTCATTTCATTCTGTTAACTTTCCCTCATTATCATTTGGGCATGATCACTCATCAGGAAAGCGGTCTCAGACTCATTAAATTCCCTTCCTAACAGCATTGCGGGTCTTCCTACAGCGCATGAACTGCAGTGTTTCAAGGAGGCAGCTCACCGTCACCTTCTCGAGCAATTAAGGAGAGGCAGTAAATACTGGCTAGCCCATGGTACCACATCCTGTGACTGACTAAAGGAAAACAACAAAATACAATTACATTCTCAATCTAATCTATAAACCAAAATGTTTGGTTTCATTGTTGCCACCCTTGGGTGTTTCTTGTCCCATGAAAAATATAGACAAACTCTCCGCAAGGTGGAAATATGGTGATATGAATTGGAAAGACATTTTTGACATTGATTGTAAATTGCAGTAAGCTGTTTGACTTCAGTTCAGACAAGACCAAGAAATTCCCATCTTGATCTCTACGTACTACCCTTCCCTTCAACTGAGATTTTTCAGACACAAACTTCATTGTCCACCTTCGCTGCTGTCTGCTCGAGTGAAATTCTGGCAGTAGATATTTCCCAAATAAACTCGACTGAAAGGGTAAATCAAACGTACATAAGCCAGCTGGAGTGCAATAATGTGAAAGATATATTTTTCTGCAAAAGGCAACTGCGTGTGCTTTTGAAGATGAAGAAATGAGAGTCCTTTTACATCAAGATGTAACATTTAGGGCAAAGGGAAATGTTTAAAGCAAAACATTGAAGATCACCTGCCCATTTCTTTTTGTGTGTATGATATTTAGTTAGTGACATTGTGAACTGTGGTTATATTGCACTGTAACTTGAATTTAGGTCATTTTATCAGTCGCTTGACTTTCATTTGTTATGTTGATTCTTAAACCAGGTGTCATGATCATTTGTGTTTCTGCTGAGAACATCTGTCAGTAGACATGCTTTGTGACCCATCCACCTGGGTGAAACCAGTAAATACTCCAACTAAACTCAAGACAAAAAAATGGTTCATGTTGATGTGGTAAACAAGATATCTGAAATAGAGTTTCTGGCAGTGTTTTGTTCAAGTGCTCCTTTGAGCTAATGCATTAAGAAATGTAGTATGATGTTAGATTCTACATTAAGTTCAGTATTTCAACGTGTGTAAAAAGATAATGAAAATAAAGTAGATAAAAATCAACAAAACTGCAGTGTTCATGCATAGTATGTTTGGAATGTCTTCACAAACATGCAGAAAAACAGCTATATGTTACTAAATTAATAAATTGTGAGGCTGGATGAACACAGCAGGCCAAGCAGCATCTCAGGAGCACAAAAGCGGACGTTTCGGGCCTAGACCCTTCATCAGAGAGGGGGATGGGGGGAGGGAACTGGAATAAATAGGGAAAGAGGGGGAGGCAGACCGAAGATGGAGAGTAAAGAAGATAGGTGGAGAGAGTGTAGGTGGGGAGGTAGGGAGGGGATAGGTCAGTCCAGGGAAGACGGACAGGTCAAGGAGGTGGGATGAGGTTAGTAGGTAGCGGGGGGTGCGGCTTGGGGTGGGAGGAAGGGATGAGTGAGAGGAAGAACCGGTTAGGGAGGCAGAGACAGGTTGGACTGGTTTTGGGATGTAGTGGGTGGGGGGGAAGAGCTGGGCTGGTTGTGTGGTGCAGTGGGGGGAGGGGATGAACTGGGTGGTTTAGGGATGCAGTAGGGGAAGGGGAGATTTTGAAACTGGTGAAGTCCACATTGATACCATATTTCATCCAGCCTCACATTTTATTATCTTGGAATCTCCAGCATCTGCAGTTCCCATTATCTCTGATAATATGTTACTAAATGTTGTGTTATGTCTCACAGCTAGCATGCAGTAAACCCTTCAAAGACATGCTTGTAATATCATCACTGCATCGTAGCATGCAAATTGAAGATATAAAGATCGCTATCTCCATCTTAGCCAGGGCTACTTGAAGAATGACGCACTGATTAAGCGTGCTACTGTTTGTAAACAAACAGCTTAGTATGAGACCAGACACTGAAGTGCCTGTGACTGAGATATATGCATATAACAGGAGCTGCAGTAAACACCCATTGACTCAGTACTGTTATCCACATTTAGTTCTTGTGTTATCAGAACTGGCGTAAGTATTGTGGCCTTAGGTTCAAATATGCTGCCCAGGGCAGAGGCCCACATCACAGTGACAGGCCAGTCATGATCTTTTCTTAAAAAAAAATTGAGTGAAATACTTAAATTTCCCCTGATATTTATACTTAAGTTCCTGATCTATAGTCCCTCTTGTTTCATTTTAACATAGCTATGGTGGTTATTTCCAAAGACATCTAGAATCTGTTTATGAATTTAGTGCCTCTGTGGGAGAAAGCTTCACTGATGTCACTCAGGAGATCTTTTAACATTCTTGGATGGAACTTTTTCAACAAGGTCTTTTTCGTCAGTTTAAGAGCAAGGAATCTGTTTCTTACCCTTACAGTAACTGCTTGCCTGCCACTTCCCCTGGTTTGCCTGTAACCTTACATGTGAAGAAATGGTGAGGAAGTCCCCATATTTTCTCTTGTTTCTTTATCTGCTGTCACTGTTGACTCCTGATGGGGCAGAGATATCCTGTAGGCTGATTGCTAGAGGATATTTCATGCCCACTGGGCAAGATAGTAAGTACAAAAGTAAAATACTGCACGGGGTGAAGATCTGAAATAGAAGCAGAAAGGGCTGTAGAAACTCAGCAGATTTGGCAGCATCTATGGAAAGAAAGCAGAGTTAATGGTTCAAGTGCCCCAAAAGAAGAGGAGACATGGGACGCAAAATATAAATGCTGGTTCTCTCTCTACAATGATGCCAGACCTGTTAAGTTTTGGTAACACTTTTTGTTTTCTACTCAATGTATTCTGAAGGGGCAGCATTCTTGATAATGGAGAGGTTGTCAAAGTTAAGGGTGGTCAGATGTCTTCTGATAAGACCAGTGCATTTTTAACATTTGCTGAAACAGCAATGTAAAGATCATAATTGACTTGCTAAGCAGGCAATGCAGGAATTTTCTGTGGCTATTCCCCTGTAAAACAGATACACTGCTTTGGATGCTGTCTCTCAGGGAATAACAGCAGCAGTCAAATTCATGGCCCCATGGTAGCCGTGCCAGGCAGGAGGAAGAGATAGGCATAGGAATGCTATAGTTACAGGGGATACAATTGTAAGGGGAATAGATAGGCTTTTCTATGATCACTAATCGAGAGTCCAGGTTGGTGTGTTGCCTCCCTTGTGCTAGGGTTCTGGATGTCTCCGACCAGTTGCAGGATATTCTTGAGGGCCGAGGAGGAGGGCAAACAGGCAGTGGTCGTGGTACACATTGGTACTGACGACATAGGTAAAAATGGGGGTGAGGTCCTAAACGCAGAATATAGACAACAAGAACGTTGAAATGTAGGACCACACAGGTAGTTACCCCAGGGTTACTACCTGTGCCAAGAGCCAGTCAGAGAAGAAACAGCAGGATACATAGGATGAACACATGGTTGAAAAGGTGGTGCATGGAGGACGGTTTCAGATTCATCGAGTATTGGGACTAGATCTGGGGGAGGTGGGCCTTCTACAAACTGGATGGGTTGCAACTGGGCAGGACCAGGACTGATATCATTGGGAGGATACTTGGTAGAGTGGTTGGAGAGGGTTTAAACTGGTGTGGCATGGGGTTGTGAACCAGAGGATTAGGGCAGTAGATGCAGAAATTGAGGTAGAGGTAGAAACCAAGGTAGACATTACTAAGATCAAGAACATGCAGAGAAACGCTGCTGAAAAGAGTGGAGATGGTCTGAAATTCATGTGTTTCAATATAAGAAGTGTAATAGGCAAGGTAAATGAACCTAGAGCGTTGGTTAGTGCTTGGAACTATGACATTAGACTTGGTGGAAAGAGGGAGAGGACTGGCAGCTGAATGTCCCAGGATTGAAATGTTGCAGGTATGATAGAAGGGAAAGTAAAAGGGGTGGAAGGAGCTGCATTACTGGCAAAGGAGTATCTCACCGCTATAGCGAGGGAAGATACATCAGAGGATTCGTGCAGTAAGGCAATATGGGTAGAACTCAGGAATAGGAAAGCTGAATCACAATGCTGGTGATCTGTTACAGGTCTCCCAACAGCCAGTGGGAGATAAAGGAGAGAATATGTAGACTGATTTTGGAAAGATGTAAAAACAGCAGGGTTGTTGTGGGGGTGGTTTTAACTTTCCCTTTATTGACTGGGATTCACTACATGCTGGGGCCTTAGATAGGGCAGAATTTGTAAGGATCAGTCAGGAGGGTTTCTTGACACAATATGTAAACAGTCCAATCAGGGAAGGGCTTATACTGGGCCTGGTTTTGGGAAATGAGCCCAGCCAGGCAAATGAAGTTTCAATGGGGGAGCGTATCAGGAAGCGTGACCGTAACTGAGTTTTAAGATTCTCATGGATAGGGATAACAGCAGTCCTTGGGTGAAGATGTTAAATTGGGGGAGGACAAACTACAACAATATTAGGCAGGAACTGGAGAATGTTGATTGGAGGCAGCTGTTTGAAGGTAAATCCACACTGGACATGTGGGAGTATTTCAGATGGTAGTTGAAAGCGTTCAGGAGTAGCACGTTCCTGTGAGAATGAAGGGTAGGTATCGCAAGTCACATGAACCTTGGATGATCAGGGATGTTATGATGTCAGAAAGAAATAGGAAGCATATGTAAGGTCTAGGAGGACGGAACTGATGTAGCCCTTGAAGTATATAAGGAAAGTAGGAAAGAACTTAAACAAGTAATCAGAAGGGCTAAAAGGAGTCATGGAAAGTCATCAGTAAGCAGGATTAAGGAGAATCCCAAGACTTTATAAATATATAAAGCAAGAAGGTAGCAGGGAAAGGGTTACCCCACACAAGGACAAAGGAGGGAACCTATGTGTGGAGTCAGAAGAGAAAGGTGAGGTCCTAAATGAATACCTTATGTTGGTATTCACTAAAGAGATGAAATGTTTCCAAGGGTGACGGGGTCAATTACTAGGGGGCACAGGTTCAAGGTGCGAGGGGAGGGGGAAGTTTAAAAGAGATGTGCGAGGCAAGTTTTTCACAAAGGTGGTGAGTGCCTGCAACATGTTGCCAGAGGAGATGATGGAAGCAGACAATGCACCTGGATGAAAAATGCGTAGGAAGGGAATAGAAGGATACGGAGCCTGTAAGTGAAGGCAGTTTTAGGATGGAAAATAGGGTGGCGCAGGCTTGGAGGGCTGAACGGCCTGTTCCTGCGCTCTTCTGTTCTTTATTCTTTATTCTTTGTTTTCATTTCACCTCATAGTCCAATCATGCTAAAACCAATTCTAACACCTGCACTGCTAATTTTCCAGAGATCAGCTAACTCAGCGTAGAGTGGGTATGAAACACAAGACTTTCTGGTGTGTGACTTAATGTACACAATATTTTTACCAGTTATTTTGAGGGAACTAGAAATTAATTCTGAGTGTATTTAGAGTGTAAACAGAGGCTTGTCTGGGCAATATGTGTCCAGAGTTTGTTTTGTCAGTGCTCCAGAACAAAGAGTGAACATTTACTCACTTATACATTCAGCAAGCTCTCTTGAAACACATTTAAATCTGCAGAGTACTGTGCCCATGTACTGAATGGTGTGAAACCACTTCCAACATGAGATTGCTCCATTCTGTAATTTGAGGTTATAACTGTAGTGTTCACTTGGCATCGTATTAAGGGCTACTGAGAAGAGTAACAGGCGTGGAATATTTCCTGAATTGGCAGAGGGGGCTCAGCTAGACCCAATTTTCACTGCAGGAGGTGGGTGTGGAATTGAGTCAGGAAGCTGATCCCAGGTGGTCATACAGGTAGTCGAGTGCCAAAACTAGTGATTTAGCCGGCCTCTCTCAGTCTTCTGGGACTTTGTCCTGGTTGTTAGAGAAGCTTGGAGCTGTTTAGTTCTGGTCCTTCATGTTGCTGCATTCCCTGCCTCCAAGATACTTACATCAAGTCAACTCAACAATCTCATCCATTTGAGAGAACTCAACCATTGAATCCACATGCACACTTTCAATCAAGTAGACATCTGAACTAGAAAATGTTTTACCTTTGTGCAACGTTTGATGCAATTTCATAATTAAAAAACATGATGGAAGTTTGACATTGTGTTCTCACTTCACCAGTGTTTAGTACAGTAGTATTTATGAGTATTTTGCCTTGTGACGCAGGCAGCCAGAAAATTGTTTGTCTTTAATGTACATGATTAATGGCTTTGAAACACTGATGAGTACTTCGTTTCACAAATGAGTAGGTTAATGATTGCACTTTACTAAGATCTACCTATTGAAACCTACCATCTCCCAACAGTTTACAGCCTATTGCTCAGTTTTGCCATAATTTGAAACATATTAACAGATAATGCAATTTGACTACTGGCTTCCCAATATATTTTCTGGAATACGTAACCAAATCACAGGGCAGAATTGGAATTAAGCCCAAAATTGCAATGTAGCTATTCTGTGGTAATGTATTCATTACTATTTTGTGTTACCCTTAATCAGAAACTGGCGTCATATTAAGCCTCTAAAGGACATCAGAGATTTATATAAACACAGAATGAGGCCATTCAGCCCATCAAGTCTGCTGCAGCTCTCTAAATGGGCATTTCACTTGGCACTATTCGCCCCTTCCTTCTCCCCATAACCTTACACAACGTTCCTTTTCACCGTCCAAGTTCTTTTTGATTGCTGCAAATAAAGCTGCTTTGCTAGGGATTCCGCAGAGTGCATTCCAGATCTCAACTGCTCGCTACACGAAGAAAAATTACTCTTTATTTCACTTTTACATCTTTACATATCACTTCAGATCTATTCCCTCTGGTTCTGGAGTAGGGACAATTTTCACGAGCAAGAATGGTTTCTCCCTTTCTGCTGCGTTTATGCACCTGATGGGGTCAGAGTGGTGAGGCTAATCCCTCAGTCAAATTCCTTCTCAGCCTTCTCATGAGGAAAACAATCCCAGCTTCTCCAATCGATCTTAATGATTGAAGTCCCTTGTTCCTGGAACCATGCTTGTCAAGCTTTTCTGCACCGTCTCCAGTATCTTCACATTGTTTGTGAATGAGACAGACTGGAGAAGTTGTGACTATTCTCTGTAGGGGTGGCATAGTGGCTAGCACTGCTGTGTCACAGCACCATGGACCCAGATTTGATTCTTCCTTCAGGCAACCATGTGGAGTTTGCACATTCTCCCTTGGTTTGCGTGTGTTTCTTTCATGTGCTCTGGGTTCCCCCCACAGTCCAAAGATGCATAGGTTAAGTGTAATGGCTTTGTTAAATTGCCCATAATGCCCAGAGATGTGGGCTAGGTGCATTAGCCCTGGGAAAGAGAGGGTTATAGGGTGGCGTGTGTCTGGGAGGGATGCTGTTCTGAGAGTTGGTGTGGATTCAATGGGCTGCATAGCCTGCTTCCACCCTGAAGGGATTCTGAGCAGAGAAGGTTAAGGTAAGATTTAGTAAAGGCATTTAAAGTTATGTAGTGTTTTGATAGCCTAAATAGGATCAGTAATTGGAGGGGATGTAAAAGCTTAGAATGGTTACAGCCCGGGAGGAAGTCATTCACTTCACTGCTCATGTGCTGGCCCTTTTAAAAGTGTATTAATATATATTCTTTTTCAATGATAAATCTCTGAACAACCCTCTCAAAAGTCAGCGGGGTGGTTGCATTATTCCAGTCTCCATTTTGACAGCTTTGGAAGAACAGAAATTGTCCATCCCTTACAGTGCAAATCAATAAAAACCCAAAGGGTATACCAGGAAAGAGAGACAATTTGTTCATCATTTCTGTGCTGGTCAAAAGATAACTATACAACCAGGTCTCACCCTCCAGCTCTTGGTCAAGACCCTATCAAGATGATTTTTTTTAAGTGCAATGAGGCTTTCAAGCAATGGGTTCCGAGATTTCACCTCCAACTTGGTACAAAAAAAATCACTGCGCAGTATTTTAGCCTTTCTAACACTTCCTGTAAAACATTCTGTTAATTGTACCACATTAATGATTAGGAAGATTTGCATACAACTTTGTAAATGCATTTTTAATCATCTGATGCGTGCAATACTCCTTCCATCATGCTCTAAGATCTGTGGTTCCACCATAACTCATAAATAGTCATGATTATGTGAATTTTGTTTGGTTTTGCGTCCTCATTTTGCAAGAGTTCAGCTCAATTTGGGATATTTGGAAAGTTACATTATGTCTGGATGTCAGAATAACATGATGTTTCTAATGGGTAGACAGTAGTTTGGCTGGGTGCTTGTTCATTTGGACAGTCTGCTACTCATGTATTCTATAATATTTCTGGTCCTGCACCAAGTTGGAATTTCATTTTTCTCCCATTAGATTAGATTGGAGGAGCATCAGTTAGGGATACTCAAGTGATATCACGGTAGGGAGAGGTTGTTGCGGGTTTAGATGGGGCTCATGGATTTGTTGGTGCCGGTAAAGTCGAGTTGGGTTGGACTGGTGTTCACATTGAGTCAGGTGGTGACTTAGTAATTAAGTTGGGTCAGATCAGGGGCATGAGTGTAGATGGTAGGGTATTGAGAGTCAGTTAGGGTTTCTAGCGGTAGTGGGGTGAGAGAGGGTGTTGATTGGAAAGTCAGGGAGGTGGGGTGGGAATGAGGGGGTTCAGGGTGTCAATAGTATAGTTACCTAGAATTGATTTTAATCCTTCAAAAAATTCCTGGGTAACTATCCAGGTAAGTGACCCAAATCTCTCTTATCAAGTGAATACCTCTAGCTCAGATTTGGAGATTTTCTCAAAGGGGTACTGAAGGCAGGGTAGTTGCCTGCCAACCCTAAGTTACCTCAGAAATTACCATAGTCAGTACAACAGGACTTTCAAGGGATCCTGAAGAACATCTTTTGGGGCAAGGTTGACCTGATGTTCAGAAGACCAGAAAATCTAGCCCTTTGTAATTTTCAATTCAGCCTGTCTGAATTTCTTCGATTTTCTTTTTTGGTTCTACTCAAAGCAATTACTTTGCTGGGTGGCCAACCTTCAAGAGTAGGCATATGTGTCAGCATCAGAAATCAAAGTCATGCTTTTTTAGACAGCCATCTGGGAGAAAATGTGAAACAAACCATTACTGTAGGCAGAGGGACAAATTTCAGTCTGTTTGATATATAGAATTATGCTGGCTTGGCTGCAGCCATGTAGCTTTGCTCTTTAAAACTAAGCCATCTGGTTAACTGCCTGCATCAAAACAAAACAAAACCTCATTTATATATATTTCAAGACCACTGGATATTTCAAAACAATTTGCAGCTGATGAAGCACTTTTGAAGTGTAGTCACTATAAACATGTAGGAAAGTCAGCTGCAAGTTGTGGTCTGCAAACTCCCACAAGCAATAATGTGATAATGACCTAGTAATTGTTTATGTGTTGCTGATTATGGAATAAATATTGGCCATAGCAGAAGGGGAAACCTCCCTGCCCTAAAGAAAATAGTGCCCTGGGATCTATTACATTCAACCAAATGGGCATATGTGACATGGTATATGTCACCCAGAAGCTAGCCTCTCCGACAATGCAGTGTTCTTTCTGTACTGCCACAGAGTGTCAGCTTTGATTTTTGTCCTCAAGTCCAAAGTGGAACTCAAACCTGGAATGTTTTGATGGTTAAAATGATGAAGGGTCTAGGCCCGAAATGTCAGCTTTTGTGCTCCGGAGATGCTGCTTGGCCTGCTGTGTTCATCCAGCCTCACATTTTATTATCTATGTTTTGATGGTTAGTAGCTTTGTTAATAAATAATCCTATGAAAATCGCTTTTGACCAGTCATGATACCATTCATGAATATGTAGCTCTGCGTCTACACCTGAAACATCAGTTATCTTGCTCCTCTGACGCTGCTTGGCCTTTTGTGTTCATCCAGCTCTATACCTTGTTGTCTTGAATTCTGGAACTTCCTGAATTTGTCACTGGGTTTTGGAAACTCGCCCTTATGGAAGAGCTATGTTGTGTTTCCTCCCTATCTCAACAACATAGTGTATGACATCCCCAGTTGGATGTTGCTGAATAACAAACACACCTTGTTAGCGTTGAAGAAATAGCATTTTGTACCCAACTGAATTTGAGGACTGTGTGAAATTGGATAAACATCTAAGCAATGATTTACAATGAAGGATTTTTGTTGCCAAGGTATGATCTGTATTGCAACATTATTAGCTTGACCAGTGTTAAATTCTGTGAAGATAGATCAGGTTACACCCTTTCCCATTTATTGATGTGACCATTGATTCAGCAGCATTGAACTGCCCTCTGGCAGAGGCTTTAAGATGAATTGGCTTTATTCTTCAAATGTGTGTCCGTGACTTCCTTCCATTGTCTTTTATTTCCTGCCAGTGAAGCCAGAACTGGATCACCATTTCTTTTGTGCAGGTGATTGCAGGGTTTTTACATTTCCTTGCTCAGAACAGCTCAGGATATTGCATATTATTAATTAATAGGTGGGTGAATCTCTACCTCGCTGCCATTTCCAGGATGAAAGTCATTCAATGAAAATTCACGAGGCATTGTTCCAAATAAAATTAATGACCAGGCTTCTTCTTGAAGCAATTAGTACATATTTGTCAGATATTACTGCCCAGATTAACCACAGTGTGCATGCTATGCCTATAATAGATTGATTGCTATAAATGCTGTCATGGCAGTTTCTCCAACTCTGCTCCTAATTTATATTAGATCTATTCGCTCTTTAAGTATTTACAGTTCATGGAAAGGAGAACATATACAATATGTGCCTCTTGCACTCTAGTATCACCAATCCATTCCTGCAATTCCCTGTGGAATTCTGTTTTAGACGATAATTTTTGATTTCTGTCAATGCAAATTAACTCAATGGGGCTTAAATTAGAAATAGTTCAGGTGGTTAGGTGGTTAGGCGTTATGAAAAAATATATTTTGATGGTAAGAATATTTAGAAATTTGGCCCTTAAATAATTAGAAATATAATTTATCAGAATCAGAGAATGGTGATTGTAGAGCAAGAGGCCATTCAGCCCATTGTGTGGCTGTCTGAGGGAGCAATTCAGTTACTATACTCCCTTTTCTCTATAGGAGTGTAAATATTTCCTTTGCAGGTAATGATCAAAATTCCTTTTGAAAGCCTCAATTGACCCTGCTTCTATAGTACTTTAAAGCAGTACTTTCCAGTCTCTAACTACTTGTTGTGTAAAACAGTTTTTTATTCATGTTTTTTTAGACAAATTGCCTTAAATCTATGACCTCTGGCTCTTGAAAATTCCACCAATGAGAAGAAGCTTCCTGTATTTTCCCTGTCCGTACCTCTCATGCCTTTTGACTATCATTATCAAATCTCCTTTTCCTTATTATCTTCAAGAAGAACATCCTAACATCTTCAGTCTGTCTACTTAACTGAAGTACCTCCTCCCTGAAACCATTCTTGTCTGGCCTCTTCTGCAATCACTTTGATACCTTCACAACCTTAAAAGTATGGTGCCCAGAACTCGATGCAGTACTAATTTAAGACTGGTTGTGTTTTATAGAGCCCAAACATACCATTTATGCTTTAGAACTCCATCCCCTACTAATGAAACTTACTATTCTGTGTGTTTTATTAACCATTCTTGCAGCCTGTGCTCCCAAATTCAGTAATTTGTGCATGTATATATGCAGGTTCCACAGGTCCCATTACTACCCCATCTTTGGGATTGTACCCGTTAGTTTGTATTATCCATCCTCATTCTTCCTACAAAATAAATATTTCCACAGTTCTTCACGTTAAATTTCATCTGCCACTAGTCCATCATTTCATCACGGTATGTCCTTTTGAAAGTCTCAAGTGTCCTTCCAACTTTCAGAACCGTTCCAAATTTTTATTATCTGCAAATTTTTTTTAAAAATTGTGCTCTCTGGACTATGTTCATGGCCATTAATATATATCAGGAAGAGTGGAGCCTGAATACTAACCCCTGGAAAGCATCACTACATTCTTCCTCCAACCTGAAAAGCAACTGTTCTCCCAATACTATGTGTTTCCAGTCTCAGCAAATGTCTTGTCGAGATGAGCTACAGCTTCGATCACGCTCTGCTGTGCTGCAGTATAACAAATGCCTTTTGGAAGCCTGTGTATATTACATCAAGGGCATTACCCTCATCAACTCTTTATGTCACTCCCTGTAGGAGGTAACAGACAGATGATGTAACCTTAATGTATTGCTTAATTGCATCTGGCAGATTCATATACATAATGTACATGTTTGTTATGGAAGGAGGGGATATATCAAGTCCATTGGCAAAATCAAGCAGAATTGTCTTGACCTGGACAGGACAGTGTGTCAAACTGCTACCTTTGGGCCATCCTCATGATTTGAGAATCCTTCATCACATTTATGAGTTGAACTTGTTGATTGTGCATTTAGGAAGTGAGTTACCCAACACAGAATAAGCCCTTCATATCCTTTGCTGGGTGGAAGGTGAGGGTGCTTGCAAAAAATTGGTGCATTGAAACAGTAGAGCAACTGCTGCCACAGGATCATGGTAAACATTCGCAGTCACATCCCAGACTACCTGTGAGTAATGTCCCACATAAACATGTGTTTAACAAACACAAGAGGTTTTTTTTTATAGTAAAAGCAAAAAAGTGCTGAAATATTCAGCAGAGCAAGACAACATATGTGGAGAGAAGCTCGCTTCAATCAGACCTTGAAGGTAGAAATGTGAGTGTTTTTAAGTGGGTGAAGGAGGACATGAATAAGTGAACAGAAAGTTAAATCTTTGCCTCATCTGGACCCAATTTTTTTTTGTACAACGCACATTACTGCGCTTATTGGCTGTGGCTTTGTGAAATCTGTTATTTTATCTGTCTTGTGGTCTTATGGTCATGGTTTGTTCTTCCTGCCTCTGTCTTCCATTCTATGAAAGGTGCATCATCTGATGAGGATATTCAGCAATATTTTTAAATTGCACTTTGCTAATTTAGTTTGAGGTCTTTAAACTAATACAGCCTTCTTTTGTTTCTTTTTCAAACTCCAAACAGCTTCAATTTCTGTCACACTAAATATGTAGTTCTGTGCATAACTGTCCTCTAATTCTTCACTCTGCCTCTTTGCATTAATATTGGGATAATTGTTACAAAACCTTTACTTAAACTTGTAAATAAAATGTATTACTCTGTGTGGACCTTATGTCAATAGACTGAACATCAGCTGAGTGACAAATTTTAATCACAATGGTTTCTGCCTGTCATTCGTTGAAGGTCTGAATCAGATGTATTTTGTATAAAACATACGCAAAAGAACAATTTTGTAAGTGAAAAGCCATTTAGTATGATAAAGCGGAAAGCTCCCAAAGAGAGCTGACGTAGGAGTGGTGGATGATATCTTCTGCATCAGAAGCACTATATTTCATTATTTTGTAACCTGGCATCATTGAATCTCTGGTTTTATTCAAACACTGTGCATGATTGTCAAACTACTGCAGCTGCTGTTTGAGGTTGCTGTCAGTATGTTAGCATAACTTAGAAGAGAATTATTCTGCACAGAGTTGATTTTATTTTGAGTATTAATTATCGCAAATGGTGTATTCTGCAAAACAATATAAGAGATAGCAGCAGGGTGGACCATCCCACAAACATGCTCAGCCACTCAAACTGATTCTGCCTGATTTTCTGACTCAAATGTACTTCGTTACCAGCTACCGTTATTGCTTGATTCCCCGAAAGGCCAAAGAACTGGTTTATCCCAGCCTTGGGTGTACTCCACAATGGGGTATCCACAAGTCTCTGAGGTTAAAGTGCACAACCATTTGAAGAAAGAAATTTCTCTGATTTTCAGATTCTTATAATTGACACTGTGTCAACACACACACAATGTTTTACATTCTTCATTTGGACAAACAACCTTTTAGTATCTAACTGTAAATTGTCATTACCGATATGAATCTTGCCAGTAAAGCCATTCTTTGATGTTGTCTCCAACCTGTTGCAGTAGTTGGGGGGGTGGTAGAAGTTGGAAATGCGAACCTGCTTTTAACTGGATTGTCCCAGACTAAACATGAAGAGCATTCCAGTGATTCCTCACTGTCAGCATTACTATTTAACAGTTTATTTAAAGGAGAAGAGAAAAGTTAAATTGTTTGGGAAGGAGAGTCACTCAACAAGATTTCAGTTTGATTTTGGTAACGTGATAGTGTTACACAACTTGCTACATGTGGGTAAAGTTTTCAGAAAACTATAAATATCCAGGTACAGTGCTTAAAATAAATTATCTTGTGTTGCCATTTTGTGACTGTAATCGGGTCACTCATGCTGGTGCCCAATGCCTCATATATGTTTCATCTGAACGTTGATAGTTAAAATGAGCTTTTCCTTTTGTATTCATCAACATGCAATTTCCACACTGGTGGTTTAAGGGACTTAAAAGTGTGGGCTGCAAGAGCAGATTTGTTAAAAGTATTAGCATAACTTTCAACATAGAACGTTTTATGGCTGAGCATGGTCATGGTCTTATCTAGAATCCACACACACACATTTTTCATCAGAGTGATAGTAATTGGCAATGCTAGCTGAAGAAAATTATAATTAATTATAGCACCTCCACTACTCCCTCTGGGATCTGATAGTTCAGCACTCATAGCAAGCTGGTTCCTTAGTCTTTTGAAACTTAGTGTACAGTTGTTAACTGAGCCATCAGGATGTTAACTTACAAAAGTGCTTCTAATAATGATTAATGAAAGTTATTTTCTGTGTAAATATTTGTCCTGTGGGCTAGTGAGAAACATTGTGAAGTAAAACAGAAGTCTAGATTTGTCAGTAGTCTGTAAGTTTTAAGAAAGAGGAATATGACTTTTTCACTTGTTGCCAGAACTTAAAAGTGACTTTGAAAATTACTGCCCGACACCCTCTGCCAGCCTTTCGTTCCACTATAAAAATGGAACCGAATCTTCTGTTTCAATAACGGGTGATTGACCTACCATGTCAGTTGGGTGACACGTTAAAAATTTAGTTCCTATTTATATAAGCTTCTCAGAGTTTGGCCAGCAATCTGCTGTTCTTCTGCTTAACAGAAATTATCCAATTTTTGCATTTTTTCACAGCTCTGTTTCGAATAGAGTTTATATTGGGTTGATGATTAATAACTGTTCAGCACTTAGAAGTTCAAGATACAACTTCTTGTTAACAGAGACAGTCCAGCTATGTAGTTTAATTCAGAACATGTATACATTAGTACTTTGGGATTAGTACCTTAACTTGTTACTGTTGACTAATCTTGCAATAACTGAGAGCAGTAGTTCTTATTAGAAATGAGTCAGAAGCAAAGCAAGTGCAAATTCAATGCAGTAGATGAGTCATTGAAGTACCTACCAGTGTACCAGTTTGCTAAGCTTTGAAATGGCGTAGCGTGAACTTCAGAGATGTTGTAACAATTTCTTTAAAATTGAATTAAGAATTCATTTAAATATGAAGCCTCATGTGATGTTTATCTTTTAGGTGCAATGATGATGTTTTCAAAATTTGGCAAATTTCAGTCAACTCTTCTCAATTATATTGCATCATCTGGAACTACAGGCAAAGAATAGTAAGTATGAAATCTTGTTATAGTTTTATGTCCAGTGATTCCGCACATGGTGTGTATGGCATGTCAGTTCAGCAAAATTACCTGATCTAGATGATGGAATTACTAACGGTATAATTGTTCAACAATTAGCTTTCAAATTATTTCTGATGCCCATATATAGCAGAGCAATACTTAGGAAACTAATTTTTCCCAACCCTTTAAACTAGCATCTGGTGTATTTTATAAATATTTTATAAAACATTGTCCTTTTGTTGTATTTAACTCTGAGCTGGCATTCCTAATTAATTAAGCATATTTTTCACCAAGGTAGTAACTATATTCACATACAATTCAATTTTTTTGCTTAGCTTGAAAGAACTCTTGGGTTTACAACAACAACAGAATGCATTCTTACAATGCCTTTGAAGGGTATGCTTGATGGACATCAAGCCAAAAAAGGAGTTGTTTTGCTTTGGTCAAAGAGGTGAATTTGAAGTAAAATCTTAAATGAAGAAAGGGAGCCAGAGGAGCAGAAGGTTCAGGAAAGAGTGAGTCATGAGTGATGAAAAAAATGCAGCAATTCTGAGCATTGCCAGCATCCCTGAGAGAGGTCGATGCTGCTGAGGCAACGAGAAAAATATGAAGGCAACAGAAATGTAGTGGCTGTCAGCGTGATGAGCGGCCTCAGAGGTATAAATGTGTCTTTACTGTTCGATGCAACAAGTAGGCAGCCTCTGCGGATGGAGGAGAAGTCCTACTGTTGCAGTGTTTTGGCCAAGGGAGTGTCTTTGGTGACAGCCCAAGGAAGCTCAAGGAGGTTGCCCCCATACACCTAGAGGACGGCTATGTGGCGAGGGCCGTTTTGCTGCTGCCAAATGTCAAACTTTGCAGGAAAGCCACCCTTTTGATGCACCCTTTCATTATTCACCTCGTGGCATGAGGACTGAGATGGGGACCTATCCCAATGCACCTGTTCGTCACTGTTCTAGCTCCCTGCCTCTCAGGTCATCTCTGTGGTGCCAGGTAAAATGCAGCCCATAGGATCAGAAACTCAGCTCCAGGTTGCTTAGGATAACAAAGTTGTAACCAGTCTGCAGATGGTGACAAAGGGACAGCCTGTGTCCGAAGAGGAAGGTTGCATTCTTCATTTTTTGCCTGAAGTCAGAGTTAGTGGAAGATCAGCAGACAGTTGAGATTTCTGTAGCCAGACTTGGTTAGGTAAGACAAAATGAGGGCAATCACAGAGAGGAGGCTGGAAATCTGGCAGTCTTAATGTGATCCAGTGAAATTTGCTGACAGATAACTAAACTAAACTATACTTTCTGGATTATGCTCCTTGGATTTGAAGAAATGAAGATGGGACTTGGACTGGGGAAATGGCCAGAATGACTGATGCCTTTCTGTATCACATTTGTAGGTGATTTCAAGGTGTAAAGAATTGTTATCATTATATAAAAAATAGTGTGCAAACATTTTAAAGTGCAGTTGTAAGCAACTTCATAAAGAGTTTTTTTTTCGTGGCAATTGATATCGAAGTCTCTAGAGAGGAAAGAGAATTGTGTGTGATGCATAATGTTTGGAAGTGATTGTTGATAACCTGATTTGAGGTCAAGATTATGGGAAATACCGAGGCAAAAGTCATCGTTATAAATCTGTGCAGAAGAAATTATCGGGATGAAGAAGCTTCACTCAAGGTTTTTGTGGTGGCAGTAGGAATAATGTATTAGTTTATTTGGGGAAATTACCTTTTTGTCAGAATGTAGTTTTGTTGCTCTCAATTTTCTGGTTAATGGAGATGGAAAGAACTTTTGAAAATCTATCTTTTAAAACTCAAAATGTTTCCATTATTGTAATTTAACACTATGAAAATTATACCCCAGTCCAGAGATTATAACCCTGAATCAGTTATTGAGGCATGCAGAATACCTTTAAAGGATCATACCATGTAAATCTGGCTTGTATATATTATTTTGTCATTTGTCTTGGAATCATCATGTTTCAAACGCCCTAATGTACTGGTGCGCATTGATTTTTTTTGGACCATATCAATACCATTCAAGTAAATGGCACTGATTGCTTTGATAAAATTTCATTGTCATCATGCAAGATAGGTGAATTCAGGAGAAAGACCTTGTTTGTTCATCAACTTGTTCTGTTTTATTGTCACACCCCACTAAGGCGCATTTGCTGAACATTCAGAATCAGATTCAATTTTCAAGTCAAACTTCATTGGCAGTAATGATAAACAGCCTACATGACAAGTAGTCGTTACTGTCAGCTGGTTACTTACCATCTGAACACTAAATTTCGATAGCTCTTACATGATTTTTTAGATGACTTTGTAATACGTCCAGACTAAAAAGAGTTGAGTGAAAATAAAATACCTGGTATGAGATAGTGAAACTTTTGAAAATGCAAAGCTTCATTACACAAGGGGATGAGAAATTATTCTGGAAGCAATTTGATGCATAGATGATGGAAACATGGGCATACAGGCAACCTTCAGATAAAATATATGCAATGGTTAATGAATCCAAAGAATTGCTACTCTCCTGCTAATACAAAATAAAGAAGATAATTTAGAGATTTTCTGTTTGGGTTTGAAATATGTGAACATAGCAGTTCAAAATTCAGAAACTTTGTTTTTCTAATCGGAAAAAGCAAAAATTCAAAGATGATTTGTTTTTGTCTGCACTTATCAGTCCTGGAGATCTTTGGCAAGGATTATTTGAGTTATGAGTTGTGATGCATCTATAATGGAAATGCCGATTGGAGAAAAATTGGGAACATGGGATCAAATAAGTCAACAATTACAAAAGAAATTAATACTGAGAAAACTTGCAATTGCAGAAATTGCTCCTTGCTTTAGAATCAATTGATTTTGTGAATTTCAAAAAAAATGATAACTCCGCCTGCTCATTCATGACTGTGTATGCAGGCCAGAACTGCACATTCTGCTGACTGGCTGAATGCACTGGTCATCCAGGAGAGTGTGGCTAATACAACTAGCCTGTCCTTCTTCAAGGGAGCCTGCAGTCCAAAGAGGCAATGCATTTTGGTTGCAGTAAAGGATGAAACTCACACATACAGAAGTTTTTTATCAGGGAACCAACTGAGCAGTGGGCCAGAGAGTTAGGTCCTAGGTTCTCTGGTGCAGCACTTGGAGGCCTTAGGCCAGGGATTGTAAAGGAGGAGAGGGGTCATTTGTCACCATGGGCCTGAAATACTTTGAGAAGGGAATGAGAGCATGGAACTGTGGCAGTCACTGCACACCTGGCTGCAGTTTCACAACATGTTCAGTGACTTCACACTGTTAGATAAGGTAGTGAACACATCTTCAGCTGCTGCATTGCACAATGTTTCACAGCCACATCACTCAAACATTTGCAGCCTTTGGCAAGCGAGACTTGCACTGAACACCTCACCCACACACAAGCCTTACATGTACCTCTTGCAGCTGTCACATGTTTTCAGTTACTAAAGGTGTACCCAAACAGTCACTGACACTTTTTCTATGCCTTGTGCAGCACAACTTCGGGTCAGGAGGCAAGTGCAGAGAATTTGCAGGGACATACCTGACTGCACATCCCGAGACCTTTGGAAAAGATGGTTCTGGTGAAAACATCAAGGTTGATGGTATGCCCCAGCCTTGTGGCTGTTCTCAAATCCAAGTTAACAAGCTGCACCCCTTGCTTGTTCCCTCTTCCTCCAATTCTTTTGTTCTGCACTTATTCTTCCAGATACCCAAAAACAGCTGCATAGTGTTACAGGAGAGGCTGAAAAACACTGGTGGACCTGTCACAGAACATGTTGTCAATGTAAAAGAGCATTGAAGAGCCCAGCTCCAACTTGGCACAGGACTTTGTATGACGCATAGAAGTGTAGCCAACTCATAACAGTGTGGTCTTGGCCATGATGCAGTGGTTGGACAATATCTTGGCTTCCACTGCAGCACAGAGAAGCAGTCCGATATCTGTGTTACTATGAAAAATCAGACTGAGGACATGATATTTGTGGTAACTGCTATGTGAGCTCAACTCATCTTGTGGTTCAGACTGCGTCATTATGTCTTCACCTGGCATTGCCCAAGAAGGGCTGAAAATAAAAAATTGCTAGTGATCACGGTAAGTCAGGCAGCATCCGTGGAGAAAGAGCAAGCTAACACTTTGAGACTAAATGACTGTCCACCACAGCTGATGTGAAGTTTCTAAGAAAAGCTTGTTACCACTCACAGCAGTTCGGCATTCTGTGGCAACAGATTATCAGGATTGTTGAGCATGTTTTTGAGTGCAGGATCCTGGTGCATGAACCTGCTATCCTCTCTCAGAAGGACAGCATTAGTACTTTGTTTGATGCAAGTCTGTCAGTGTGCCTTTTGATGTCTGTTAGCTTATTAACCCAGTATCCAGACTGTTGCTGCTCATTCTGTTGTGGTGCAGTCTGAAGTTAGACCATCAAAGCCTGGAGGTGTTAAATAAAAAGTCCTATCAGTCTACTTTCAGTGCCTGCCAGTGAAAGACAGTGGTTTTTCCTTAGGCCTTCTGCAGCCAACAAGGTAAAGCTGTATCAGAACACTCAGTCAGCAAAGGACCTTGCAATATAGTTCAGAAGAGAATGCAGTGATGCATAGTGCTATTGTTGGGTTGTTAGCCCTTTTTTAATAGCATGCTCTTTATTGTATCTTTTTTAGGATTTTGGCCAAGAATAATGTGTGATTTGTAAAGAAATGATGGGAAATAATGCAACGACTGTGATGTGGGTATATCTTGAAGGAAATTACAGACTGCTCATGGATAGCTTCCTTCTTTTTGAGGTGTTTGCTGAAGGCATGGTGAGAAGGGATGTACTCTCATGAGAACCAAATTGCAACATATTCATTGGACACCACCAACTCGGTGAAATATTCAGGCTCCCTGCTTCCCTCAAGCTGCTCAGGCTGAACAACTGTTGATTTAGGGCGCAGTGGTCTGCCCCTTTTGCAATTAGTGGTGGCAATATGGCTTTCGTTGTAAGTGCACTCACTCTGATTGGGGAAGAGAATGAAATCCGGGGCCACCATGTATAGCAGCCAAGTCATTGTCACCATGCAGACACCCTCAGTTTTGATGTGGTGCCTTGAATTTGGCAGGATAGATTATCAGGGCAGAATTTTTTTAAAAAATGACCACCAACAGGATAACAGCATGATTCTCTGTACATGTTATACACATTCAAGTGAGTGGTGGCCCTTGAGGTTATTGTTCAGATATATATATATATATATATATATATATCTGCCCATATATATATATCTGCCCACCCAATCAGTGATATCTAAAAATAGAAAAGAAATAAAAGGATATGTAATCAAATACATTTTGGATTGTGTTATTTATATTTTCAAAAGCAACATGGCTGTAAAGTTGAATGTTAATCATAAAACAACACTTACGTAAAGTTCTACATTTATGCAAAGCTCATACTTTGTTGCAGAAATTCTCCAGCAGCTGAATTTTAATGCATGCTTCACGACATGATGCTGGCATCAAGCAGAGCATAAACTTAGTATTTGCTGACAGCGGCCCTCTGGTGCAGTGTCCTTGGAAACGGCCTCTTACTTGGCTACAGTCTCTGAATTAGAAATAGAACTAGTTTTATTATCACATTTACTTAAGTACAGGAGTACAGTGAAAAGTGTACAAAGTTGCCATTCCCAGCATACAAAGGTACCTGGGTATGAAATCTTGGGTAAAAAAATGAAGAAATTAAGTTAAAAGTTCAACATTACAGTTCTTCCTAGGCCCAGCACCTTGAGTGCACACCAGAACTCCATCCCTGGCCATGCTCCTTCCCTCCACCAAGGGTTTCCAGATTTCCATCATCTTATGGGTAAAATAAGAATTTCCTCACATTCCCTCAATTTTCTACTCCTTGCCTTACATCCATGCCCCAATGTCATTGATCCCTCAGCCAAGTGGGGAGGTTTCTTCCTGTCTAACCCATCATTGCCTGCCATAATCTTGTATATCTCAATCATACCCCTCTCAGTCTCCTCTGCTCCAAGGAAGACAATAGCAGTCTATCCAATCTCTCTTTCTAACTGAAACTTTCCAATCCATGCAACATTAAATCTTCTCTGCACCTTCTCCAGTGCAATCGCATCTCTCCTATAATGTGGATTCCAGAACTGCACACAGTACTTTGGCTATCCAATATTTTGTACAATTTCAGAATAACCTGACTGCTCTTAAACTCTGTGCATTGGCTAATCAAGACAAGTGTCAAATCTGCCTTCTTAATCACTTAGTCTACTGTCCTATTATTGTAAACGACCAGTGTACATGTGAACCAAGATCCCACTGATCCTCAGTGGTTCCCAAGGTTCAGTATGTGTTACCTCCTCTCTTGTTTTCCCTACCCAAGTATATCACCTCTCATTTATCCAGATTGAGTTTCATTTGTCGCTGATTAGCCCATTTGACTAAGCTATCCATATTCTACCTGTGGCTATCCTCCTCAGTATTTGCCACCCAAAAATTTCTATATCATCTTCAAGCTAGCTGATCAATCCTCCTACATTCAAATCTGAATTATTTATATATAACATAAACTGGAAGGACCCCAATACTGATCTTGTGGGATCTCATTGGATACAGGCTTCCAGTCACTAAACACCCCTCAATTATCATCCTTCACTTGCTGTCAATTCTGAATCCAATTAATAAATTGCCTTGGATCCCATAGGCTCTTACTTTTGCACTCAGTCTCCCTGATGCACAATGTTATCAAAAGCCTTGCTGAAGTCGAAACAAAATGCAACAAATAAATTGCCCTCATCTATGTTTGTTTGTTATTTGTATAAATGATTTAGATGAGAATGTAGAAGGCATGGTTAATACATTTGCTGATGACACCAAAATAAGTGGTTTAGAGGACAGTACAGAAAATTATCTCAGATTACAAAGAGATCTTGATCAGTTGGGCCAATGGGCTGAAGAGTGGCAGTTTATTTGGATAAATGTGAGGTAGTGCATTTTGGTAATACATACAAGGACAGGATTTGTACAATTAATGATGGGCCCTGAGAAATATTGGAGAACAGAGAGACCTAGGGGTTCAGGTACATAAATCTTAGAAATTTGCATCACAGCCAGAAAAGTAGATTAAGAAGGCATTTAGCATGCTTGTCTTCATTACTCAGACCTGTGAGTATAGGAGTTGTGATGTCATGGTGAGATCGGACAGGATGTTGGTGAGGCCAAGAATAATCTGCCAGAGAAAGTGGTGGGTGCAGGTACAGTTACAGCATCTAAAAGACATTTAGATAAGTTCATGAATAGGAAAGGTTTGGAGGGATATGGGCTAAGTGCAGGAAGGTGGGACTAGTTTAGTTTGGGAACATGGTTGGCATGGACTGGAGGAACTGAGGGTTTGTTTCCATGCTGTATAGCTCCATGTCTTTATGGCTACATGCCAAGTAACCTTTTCAAAAAATGCAATCAAATTGGTCAGATGTTACCACTCATAACAAGACCATGCTAACTGTTCCTGATTAATCCCTGCCTTTCTAAGTTGAGGTTATTTCTGTCTCTCTGAATTGCTTCTAAGAGTTTTCCACCATTGAGGCTAGACTGACTGGCCTGTAGTTTCTGGCTTTTGCCTCAGTCCTTTCATGAATAACAGTACCACATTGAGTGCCCTTCAGTCTCTGGCACCTCTCCTGCGGCCAGAGAGGAAGTGAGCATTATTACCAGTATCCCTGCTATTTTGTCTCTAGCCTCACTCCACAACCTGAGATATATTTCATCCACCCCTAGAGATTTATTTACTTTAAAGCCTGCTGGGCCACTCAGAAGCTCCTCTCTGACTACACTAATTTCTTCAACTGTATCATGATTTCTACACCCACATCATTCCTCTCACTAGTGAATTCCAACACAAAGTATTTAAAACCCTACCTAGATCCTCCAGCTCCATACACAAATTACCACTGTGGTCCTTAATAGGCCCTTCTCTTTTCCCAGTTATCTTATTACGCTTAGGATTTTCCATTATTTTGTCTGCCATTATCCTTTTGTGCAACCTTTTTGTTCTCCTTTTTAATGTTCCCCTTGCATATTCTACACTCGCCCAGGGTTTCTGATGTTTCCAGTCCTCATTATCTGCTGTAAGCATCCCTTTTTTCCTTTATCAAATCCTGTACATCCCTTGATATTCAGGATTTGCTGGATTTGTCTGTCCAATCTTTTATCTTTGTTGGAACATGTTGGCCCTGTAGTCTCCCTATTTCCTTCCTGAGTGCACCCCACAGCTCTGCCACAGATTTACCTAAATGTATCTGCTCCCAGTCCACTTCAACAAAATCATATCTGATCTTATTAAAAATTGGCCTTCCCCAATTTTAACTTTAATTTCAGGCCTATCCTTGTCTTTTTCCATAATAATCTTGAATCTAATGGAGTTATGATCATTGTTTGCAAATGCTCCTCGCTGATACTTAAACCACAAGCCCGTTTCTTGAGCTAAAATTAACTCTAAGAACTCTCCTTGTCTTGCAGAGCTTTCTGTTTATTGGCTGTAAAAATGTCCTGGATGCATTTTAAGAATTCTGCTTCCTCTAAACCTTTCACACTATGACTACTCCAGTTAATGTCATGGAAATTGAAATCTTGTGACTACCTTATTTCTTTAACGCTTCTCTGAAATTTGGTGATATATCTGCTCATCTGTTTCTCTTGGATAGTTAGAGGGTCAATAGTATGCTCCTAGCAATGTGATTTTCTACTCTTTGGTTTTTAAGCTCTACCCACGTGGCTTTATTTGAGGATCCTTCCGAGGTATCATCTTTCCTTACTGCTGTAATTGATTCCTTGATCAATATTGCAACACGCTGTCTCTTACAGCTTCCTCTATCTTGCCTTAAGACCTATAAACTGTAACATTGAGCTGTCAATCCTGTCTCAAACATGTCTCAGCGACACCAATGACATCATAACCCCATGTCTTATTGTTTGTCTTCAATTCATCTGCTTTGTTCATCGGACTCCTAGCATTAAAATAAATACCATCCAACTTTACCAAACTCCTTTGGGCCTTATGTGGCCTGTAAATTTCTGTGTCTTCCTGATTCATTGCTGTCTCTTCTACCTTTGGCCATGCATGTCTTCCTGCTGAACTTTTTTCTCAGGACGCTGTCCCTGCTGTCAAGTTAATTTAAGCCTTTGCCAGCAGCATTAGCAAACATCCCCACAAGGATGATGGCCCCGTTCTGTTTCAGGTGCACTCACTCACCTTTGGACAAGTCCCATTGTCGAGTTTGTTTTCGGAGACCCTCACGGACTTGCCGCAATAACAAGACACTGACCTGTTTAGAAAAACACAAATCCTTTTATTACCAAGCAAGTACAAGCTGTGGAGAATCACTGTACTCAACCTGGCACAGAGTGCAGGGTCTCACAAGTAATTCTCCCCGAGCAGCGGACAGTCCCTGCTTTTTATACTTTACAAGAGACATGTTACATAAAACGATTTCACAATTTACAATGGCATGAAACATAAAACAATTACCACAACAGACAAAAACAGGATACCAAACAATTATTACATCAACAACATAAAAGACCAGGATGTAGTATCGATTGCTGGTGAAGTAGCTGCTAATGGCAGGAGGTGATTTCGAGTTGTTGTCCGGGACAGATTGTGATTTCAAGTTGCCAGTGTGTCTGGCTAGACCAAAGTCAGTGCCCTGGCCCCTTTGTCAGCGACAGAAGTTACATGCTTTAGAGGTTTCACACCTTTACAAATTTTCTCCACCTAACCCTATTTGAAACAGTTTGATTCTAATTTTAATTCAGTCAGGAAGCTTAAGACAGTGTCTGCATACTGATGTGTGAGAAGATAAAAGTTTACTTCTATAAATTAAAGTCTCTGTATAGGAATCAAATGCAAATAAAAGACTTTAATTTATAGAAGTATAGAAATCAATGGGAGGTTATCACATTAACTTCTCATTATCACCCACAAAAACACTCCCAATGACCAAGAATGTGACAGAAGCTGTTTGCTGAGTATATCTCCAACAAACACATGAAACTAAATATTCATAGAATCCCTAACAAACATGCCCTTTGGCTCATCATGTCCACACTGACTCTCAGAGCATCCCACTCAGACCTATACCCCTATAACCTACCTAATCTACACATCCCTGAACACTACGGGCAATTTAGCATGGCCAATCCACCTAGCCTACACATCTTTGGACTGTAGGAGAAAACCCATGCAGACACAGGGAGGATGTGCCAACTCCACCCAGATAGTCATCTGAGTGCAGGATCAAACCCAGGTCCCTTACACCGTGAGGCAGCGGTGCTAACCACTGTGCCACCATTCTTCAGGTGAAATTTTTGATTTGATTGACACAGCATCCATTATGTTAAACCTGCACAGCACTGAACAGAAACTCGGAGCAGGACTAGGTCATACCTCTCTTGAGGGCTCCTCTGCCCTTTAGAACATCAGCCATGATCATATTATTTAAATGCCATATTCCTGCTTTTTCCCCATACTTCTTGATGCCTTTAAGGTCTAAAAATATATCTGGACCTTCCTTAAATATAATTTAGCCTCCAATTTGGCCTCTGCAGTTTTCTTGGTAGAGAATTCCCCAGGTTCACCACTCTTTGAGCGAAGAAATCAGGCCTTACCTTCATCCAAAATGGCTTTCTCCTTATTCTGAGACTGTCTCCCCTGACTCTAGACTTTCCAATCAGAAAAAAGAATTTGTCCTACATCTACTCTGTCCAGGCTTCTTACAATTTTATACATTTCAATCAGATTGTCTCATTCTTCTAAACCCTAATGAATACAGGCTCAGCCAAACCAATCTCTCCTCATAGGACAATCCTGCTTTCCCCAGTATCAGCCTAATGAACCTCTGTTGCACTCTCTCCGTCGAAAGTATAGCCTGCCTTCTTTAGGGAGACCAAAGCTGCAGGGAAGTGGACTAGCTTAAGAACGTAGCTCAACGGAGGGGGAAAAGAGTTGGCTTTTAAAGTTACATTCACATTGAAGGATTGGAGGAGATTACAGAGATGGAAGAAGCAGTGTGGGGTGGGGGTGAGGCAAATGCATGGAGGCATTTTGAAATGAGGAGGAGAATTTTAAAATCTTTGCGAACCTGAGAGCCATTGTAAGCCAGCAAGCGCAGGAATGGTAAGTCAGTGGGATTTAATATGAGTAGGGCCAATGAACAGTTTAATTTAACAGTTCTCTACTTCTAATAAGTAGTTTGCAGGTCATTGCACCTGTTAATTTGTCTAATGCTGTATTTAGTGTCTGGCATTAGTTGGCTGAATCCTAGCTTAATACGTTGTTCTCGGCTGGAGTTCAAAAGTTTTGAGACACGTAATCTATTTTAGGCAGTTTCCGCCATGAGTAGATTCATGCTTCACCACGTTGTGTAAAAGCTGAACTTGCAATCTGAACGTTAAATTGTAGATAATACACTGAGCCAAAAGCATAGTCACTTAACATGAAACTACTTATAAACATTTAAATTTCACATTTAAATTAAACATTTAATAATAGAAACCACTAAGTTCTCTGAGCGAAGGCGCATGGTGAAAATGGCTAGAGACACATAGACCTACTGACGGCTCTTTGCTTGATTTTCTAATCCATTCAAAATGAAGATGATGAAATGTTACTCGAGAGCTTTTGGAAAAACGTGCTTTCTCAGTGCTTTAAAATAAGGCTTCCTGAATTCAAATTTTGTACATTGTTACAAAAGCAACAAGAGGTACTTAGTTGAAGCATAAGTTAAATCTTTTGGTTCAGACTATGAATAAGTGCCTGAGCTGAAGCTAGACCTTAAATTTGGAAATTTACTGTCTCTCTCTCTTACCCTGACCAGCATTTGAGGGTTTGGGTGGAATCGTTTAGTCTAGGATGAGGTGTGGTAGAAGGCAGGAAGCGTACTTACTTAGTCAGAGGGGAGATATTCCGATGCCCTGAAACCTTCCTGCCTTCTACAGAATTAATTCCTGAGTTGGGAGAGTCCCAGATTGACCTCCCTGTCCTGCAGATACTGAAGCCCTTAAATGACCAATAAAAAGCACTTAAGGATATCCGTGCACCACTGCTGGGATTACCCCAGTTGTATGCGGGCCTGCCATCAGCAGCCTTCCTGGAGGGAAGCAGTCTGTGAGCTACTTGTTGTCTGAGGGTGCAGGGGCAGGTGAGGCTCACCCATGCCATTATCTTTCAATCTCGCTGACCAAGCCATTAACAATTTCAGTAACTTGGCAATTGTTATTGAACACAATGAAAGTCTGTCTAGCAAAAGTTTTCTTTCATTGCTTTGCCACAGAGTGTAGTAAGGGCACAGAGTGTATTCTGAATGGGGAACATAAGTGCTGATCATAAAGAGTGACTTAGTAGCAGCATGACAGACTGATTGTATTGGGGATGGCCTGAAGGGTACGTCTCCCAGACTTAACCTGCAGAATGTCATGAGAATGAACAATGGTGAAGAACATGTTGGACTATTTATAGACTGTTAATGTTACCCATGACCAATATTAACTCTGCTTTCTTCCTACAGATGCTGCCAGACCTACTGAGTTTCACCAGCAAATTCAGTATTTATTTTTTAAAAATCAGATTAGTCAAAGAGCCAAATACAATGCATTACCATTGCACCAAAAGCCTGGCCATTTAAAGAATTTCTGCACCACTGACGGAGAGCATGTTGTAATGGTAAATTGTCAAAACTAAACCAACTGGGAGCCAAAGGGAACTTCATGTTGCACAGGATTTACGTAAGATTGAACAGGGTATAAAAGAGAAATTAGCTGTTCAGCCCATTAAGCCTTTTTCAGGTGTTTACTGTTAACTGTAGTTAACCATACTATCTTCAGTTTCTGTCATTATTCTATGTTGGTAAACAACTCTATAACTCGCTTTAGAGGAACTTCTAGATTCTCACTTAACAATAGCTTGTGTTTTTCTAGATAATCTGTGCCATGTGAAAGATTGAAAGTTACAAAATATAGGTTGCACTATATACTTCAGTGGATAATTCCAGACAGTTGGCATGTCAGAGATTATGCTGTTGTGACATAGTAGCAATCAAAAGACAAGTATGTTACAACCAGATGCTGTTTGAGGCTGCACAGTTCATTTTTGTTCCAGAAGAGATGCCCCAAACAGGTAAGCTGCCGTATATGACAGGGTGAACTGGTTCCCCTTCTTGATTCACCTACCCTGTCAGCTACTTGCAACAAGATTAATTTGAAAAGGATCACTTTCCTCTGGATACCTTTCTTCCAGACCAGATGAACATATGTTTTGAAAGAAATTAATTTAACCAGGCTTTCTTGAATTAACTAAAGTGAGTTTATTAATGACTGAGCACAAGAAGAATCAGCAACACAATGCACATACACATAGAGGTGAATCCAAAAGACGTAAGTTAATAAGCAGTTTTAAGAATTAGTCTGTAAACAGTCCATGAAGAATAGATACTTGTATATTCAGGCAATTAAAATGAAGATGACTGAGAACATTGATGTTAGTAATTGAACAGTTGGTTTCATGATCCTGAGATTGGCAGTTTGTTTGATAATCCTTTTAGCACTTTTGAATTCCAGCATTCCGGGTGAGAGAGAGAGAGAGAGAGAGAGACTCCTTTTGTCATCCTGTTTTCTTTTTAACTGATTTGCAGCATTTTGAATGAGAGATGGTCTTTACCTGCAACATGGGGTAACTAGGGTATAGTAGTTGACTGTGACCATCACAACACTGTAACAATTAAGGTAACAAAGTGTGAGGCTGGATGAACACAGCAGGCCAAGCAGCATCTCAGGAGCACAAAAGCTGACGTTTCGGGCCTAGACCCTTCATCAGAGAGGGGGATGAGGAGAGGGAACTGGAATAAATAGGGAGAGAGGGGGAGGCGGGCCAAAGATGGAGCGAAAAGAAGATAGGTGGAGAGGAGAGTATAGGTGGGGAGGTAGGGAGGGCATAGGTCAGTCCAGGGAAGACGGACAGGTCAAGGAGGTGGGATGATGTGGTAGGTAGGAAATGGAGGTGCGGCTTGAGGTGGGAGGAAGGGATGGGTGAGAGGAAGAACAGGTTAGGGAAGCAGAGACAGGCTGGGCTGGTTTTGGGATGCAGTTGGGGGGAGGGGAAGAGCTGGGCTGGTTGTGTGATGCAGTGGGGGGAGGGGAAGGACTGGGCTGGTTTTAGGATGCAGCGGGGGAAGGGGAGATTGTTGAAGCTGGTGAAGTCCACATTGATACCATTGGGCTGCAGGGTTCCCAAGCGGAATATGAGTTGCTGTTTCTGCAACCTTCGGGTGGCATCATTGTGGCGCTGCAGGAGGCCCATGATGGACATGTCATCTAAAGAATGGGAGGGGGAGTGGAAATGGTTTGCGACTGGGAGGTGCAGTTGTTTATTGCGAACCGAACGGAGGTGTTCTGCATAGCGGTCCCCAACCCTCCGCTTGGTTTCCCCAATGTAGAGGAAGCCACACCGGGTACAGTGGATACAGTATACCACATTGGCAGATGTGCAGGTGAACATCTGCTTGATATGGAAGGTCATCTTGGGGCCTGGGATGGGGGTGAGGGCGGAGGTGTGGGGGTAAGTGTAGCACTTCCTGCGGTTGCAGGGGAAGGTGCCGGGTGTGGTGGGGTTGGAGGGGAGTATGGAGCGGACAAGGGAGTCGCGGAGAGAGTAGTCCCTCCGGAAGGCAGACAAGGGTGGGGATGGAAAAATGTCTTGGGTGGTGGGGTCGGATTGTAGATGGCAGAAGCGTCAGAGGATGATGCGTTGTATCCGGAGGTTGGTGGGGTGGTATGTGAGAACAAGGGGGATCCTCTTCGGGCGGTTGTGGCGGGGGCAGGGTGTGAGGGATGTGTTGCGGGAAATGCGGGTTATGCGGTCAAGGGCCTGGATGTGAGTTTGCTCGCTGAGCTGGAAGGTTCGTTTTCAGACGTTTCTGCCTTCATCGGAGGCTCACTGATGATGTTACCTAGTATGTTGCGAAACGTCTGAAAACGAACCTTCCAGCTCAGCGAGCAAACTCACATCCAGAACCTCAACCTGAGCTACAAATCTTCTCAAAACTCGCTAGCGGTCAAGGGCGTTATCGACCACTGCGGGGGGAAGGTTGCAGTCCTTGAAGAACGTGGACATCTGGGATGTGCAGGAGTGGAATGCCTCATCCTGGGAGCAGATGCGGCGGAGGTGGTGGAATTGGGAATTGGGGATGGAATTTTTGCAGGAGGGTGGGTGGGTGGAGGTGTATTCTAGGTAGCTGTGGGAGTCAGGGGGCTTTAAATGGACATCAGTATCTAGCTGGTTACCTGAGATGGAGACTGAGAGGTCCAGGAAGGTGAGGGATGTGTTGGAGATGGCCCAGGTGAACTTGAGGTTGGGGTGGAAGGTGTTGGTAAAGTGGATGAACTGTTCGAGTTCCTCTGGGGAGCAAGAGGCGGCGCCAATACAGTCATCAATGTAATGGAGGAAGAGGTGGGGTTTGGGACCTGGTGCAGAAGAGGGACTGTTCCACGTATCCTACAAAGAGGCAGGCATATCTTGGGCCCATGCGGGTACCCATGGCCACCCCCTTTGTCTGTAGGAAGTGGGAGGAATCGAAAGAGAAGTTGTTGAGGGTGAGGACGAGTTCGGCTCGGCGGATGAGCGTGTCGGTGGAGGGGGATTGGTCAGGCCTGCGGGACAGGAAGAAGCAGAGGGCCTTGAGGCCTTCTGCATGAGGAATACAGGTGTATAGGGACTGGACGTCCATGGTGAAAATGAGGTGTTGGGGGCCAGGGAATTGGGAGGTGGAGGGCGTGGGTGGTGTCACGGACGTAGGTGGGGAGCTCCTGGACCAAAGCGGAGAAAACCTCTACACTCTAACAATTAAGCCCACTCTGGTATACACAATGTTGAGTGCCACTAGAGTTGAAACTAGTTTTTTGATCCCTGACTTTTGTTTTTCCCTTTGAAGAATACGTAGGTGTTTGAGACATAATCTGCAAGGACTACTTGGTTTTGAGCAGGGTATCATCAACCTTTCACTATCTTGTCAGGTGATCATAGCCCAGTCTGTCTTGACTTGATTGTTTCCTCCCACTTCATCGAAAGGATTTTGTTTGATGTCCCTTTTGCATAGTAAGTGTGAAATTTTTGAGTCTCTCTCTCTCTCTCTCCAGAAAGTTACTTAAATTACATCCACAGCTATTTTGGCTGTACCTTCTTCTAAAAATTTCAATTTGAATTTACAAGTTAAAAATGTCCACAGGACTTTGGACCAGTTCTAGCCTCTCGCAAGAATTATGCATACAGGGATTTTGGGATTCTGAAGAATTGTCATTGGATTCGAAACATTCGCTCTGTTTCTCGCTCTTCAGATGCTGCCAGACCTGCTAAGTTTCTCCAGCAGCTTCTGTTTTTATTTCATATCGTAATTAGTCTCCATTACTTTCTAAAGTGTAAACCAAGTCTGACAACTGTCCATGGGCATGACACAAACTAATGAAGTCATACCCAAAAGTATGTAATATGTTTGTTGGGATAGTCCCTTTTTACTCCCATCATCTGGCAATAATTTGTTGCATGACGAGTGTGTATTTTGCTTGGAAGGGTGTGTTCAAGTTTTTAGTTTGCTTATTGAAATGTCATTGCTGAACGTTTTGCACACGGACTTGCTGAAGGGCCGTCGGTGGGGGAAGTCCCAGCAAATTTGATTTACTGAAAAATCCAGAAATGAACAAAAGAAGCTTTCAATATCCTGAAAGTAGTCTAAATCGAAACATAGCAGCCACAGCAATGAGATAAAATGGAACCTCAATTTTTGGGGACTCAGCTTTGGTGACAGGCATGGGGAGAGAAGTCATCAGATAGATCATAGTTGGCAGAAGGGAAATCAGAGGATTCTTTGAGGGGCCAGGAAGTATTCCTGGCAGCAAACCCTGCCTCTCTTTCTTTGTCAAGTCTGAGCTCAGGGAATGGCAAATGGCATCAGTTGAGTTTAAATCAAGTACCCAGGCACTATGGGCACCTGATTTGAATATATTAATCTAAGAAAGGTTCTTGTGGTGCAGAAGTAGTGTTCCTACCTCTGAGCCACGAGGCTGAGGTTCAAATCCTACTGTTCCAAAGGGGTGTTGTAACATCTGTGAACAGTTTGATTAGGAAAATGTCTGTCCTTTCCAAGATGGCATACTACTCATTGCTGTAAACAATGACAGCAAGTGCACAGTCTTTAGCTTGGGCAGGATTGCATTGCACCTTTTTCTTAGGGCTTAATCCCTCTGCCATTGACTCCTTCCAGCCTCTGCTGAGGAATTAACATCAAGGCCTTAATGTTCCAATCAGCTCAGATAAGTCCCAGAGATTATGTATGAGTGTGTTTGACTTTGTAAAATGATATTAGCTTTTTAAGAGTCAAACCAAATCAAATGTTGATAATGACTATATGCAAAGTTAGTTTATTAATTTAAAAAGTGAAGGTAACTTTTATGTCAATATGTTGGAATAAACATGTATAAATCAATGGAAATTATAGAGTTGAATTCTGTTTCAGCCAGGAAATACTCATCCTACTTTTGAAATAATCTCCGACATGGTTCATTACAAATAGCCATTTGGTAATACAGAGCTTAAGTATTTCTGAAGAAAGATGACAATTTGTCAAAGTTTTTCATCTTGCTCTCACAAGAACATCAATCCGAGGCAAAAACAAACATTTACATCACCACTTGCCTCTCATAAAATAAAAATGTTGGATTTAGTTTTGAATTGGCATTGTCATGAATAGTCCTGGTGAGTGTAACACAAAAGCTTTGACAAAATAAATCTTTCAACAGCAATAATTTTGTTTTGTTTTAATGTTCCATTGCTGATCTGACCATTGTACTTATGTTTTGACGCTCATCCTCTTTACTGAGAGTTGGTATGCTTTTGATTTATTCTTAATGCACTGGTATTTGAAATAATTCCACCACTGTCAGTCTGTCATTTGATCCACCATGTTTTTTCAACTAATTTGGGCTTGCCCCTTTTCATGTTGATGAAACAGGCTCATTTCTCATCCAAACTGGCTATTTGAAGATGGAACACTGATCAGAATACTTTTGTTTCTCTCAGTCTATTTAAAGATAGCTGAAATCTCCATCAGACCAATTCTAAATTGTCTCAGTACTCCAACTCATTATTCAGCGATCTGTTAAAATGCTTCTAATATGCTAACACAGCTATTAATATTCTATGCATAGAAATGGAGCAGTACATTAATTTTAAAAGCTTAATTTTCTATGACTGCAATTATCACTTCCTAATTTATAAGGTGAATCCTTTTTTTACTCTTCACTAGCTCATAAGGTTACTGATGTACTCAGCCTCCTGCCTTCTCTTATTGTATCAAAACTGTTATGGCTAGAATTATCCATTTCAAATCAGGCAAATAATTCTATTTCTATTTCTAATGTCCTTCTGTCCTCCTAATATTGTTGTCTTTTCTATTTATTTTCCTTTACCTTTCTTTCTACCCTCTGTCCTTCAGTTTATCTCCCCTTAGTTCCTTTTTGGCCTTACCATTACAGGTTTATTTGTTCACATGTGCAGTAATTGGCTAGAATCTCTCCTGTAAATTCAAAGATGTGGGATACCAGAGGTATCTTACTGGGGCCTTCCAAAAGCAGATCTGAACAAAAATAAATTGTAATATAATATGTAATTTTTCCATTGTTTTCTGTCTTCTTACTGAATCCGTTGAGATCTACTCTGATTTGATGGGTCATGAGATGGCTGGACAAAGGTTCAATCTACAAACTGTCATGTGTGGTTGGTAGTGCTTGGAGGATTGGGTAGAGAGATTATTTGGGGCTTTGCTCACTCCCTCTGACAAGTTGATTTCACCTCTGCACATTCCTGACAAAAGTTTGGAATCAGTACCTTCCCTGTTTTGGTTAGTAACAAGCCAGCGCCTCCCATGAATTAATGAATATGTTTAACCTCTTCATGGATGCTTTGAAGACATTGCTGAAGCATTTCCCGTACTCTCCCATTGTGACCACAGTCTGAATGATGTAATTACTTCAGGAGTTTGGTATCAGGTACATAACTGACATATCTTTTCTCGCGGAGCATCGGGACCGGTGGAGGTGTGTCCTATTTGTAGCTTTTATAACATGAACTGTAATGTGTTTGGAATCTTTAGCAAATTCATTTTATTTTAAAATTGAACATTAGGATGCTGCAAAAGACACCGCCTGCTATCTTCTGATTTGGGCTCTGGATTCAAACTGCCACCTGTCTGAAATGAATAAAAAGACAGCTCGTGGACTAAATCTGTACCCATATCCTGCAACCAACCAGATGAGATTTTTTGACTGGCTGTTTTCAGGATAAAAGACAATGATTGTCTCAGACACCCAAGGTGAGTGTTTGTCCACAAAAATCTAGGTTGTAGCAAATTGACTTAAATCCCACATTTGGAAGGGAGGTGTGAGAGACCTGTTGGTGCCCTTTTTAATGAAAAGTCTTAAACGCTGTCTGCAGACCACAGAACATCAACTGCACAATTGGCAGCAGCAGCTTTACCTTTGGAAGATGGTGACTGTTGAATTCAAGCCCAGGGTACAGAATGCTAATCTCCTGGTATCAAGATTACCAGTGACTATATTTAGCTGAAGTGACCTGTTGAAAACCTAGCTGTTTGAGAATCAGTATTGAGCTTTGGTGCTTCCAAGGCTGCTGGGTCTGCTGAAATGTCCCAGCAGCTCTTGAGGGTGAGACTGCTGTCAGCCGTAAGGTTAGTTAACCTATTTCCAACATGCATTCGCTGTGAGGCAGCTTTCTCTAGGTGTGTTGGCTTTTGCATGACATTCCCTCAAGGGAACCTCGGCTTCACTCCAATTAGGGCTAAATTGTGAAATGGTTTGGGTTTATTGCTGAGCCATGCTAGAGCTTGACTGACCATTCATTTTGTGGGATTGCGTGATGGCTACAGAGTGCTTAGGGAGGAGATTGTCTTGACTAAGGCTTTTCTGCTAATTTATTTTAATTTTGCTAACAGCAGAGTTTTCAAAGACTCACTTTATTAACTTATTTTATCAGGTCTTTCTCTGCACAGCTATCAGTGCTCTTGGGAAAGATTGAGGGGTAGCACCAACATGCCATTATAGTCATCTTACTTTGAGATATTTTAATATCTATTAACTTTTCTGAAGAGTTTCTGCTATGTTAGTGGCTGAGCTTTTGTTATACACTTTAACCATCCTTTACTGATTTAGGCAAGTTGGATGGTTAAGGTCTCCCTAGTGCTTGTCTTACTGTCCTATTGGTTTCCAGTCTTTCCTGACATCATGTGTTGCTAAGATGCATGCAGGTAGCTGCAATAATGCTGCTGTTCAGTTGGAAAAATTATAAGACCATCTTGATTTCATTGCCTTTTGTTTGTTCATTGTTTTATTTTGCTCCCAAACAGCTAGCAAGAGTATACTATATAGTGGATCATTCTGTTTAATTGGCTAGCATTCGCAACATTGCAATTCACTAACATTCCCATAAATATATATCCATATAGGAGAAAATAAAATTATTTTTAAAACATCATTTTCTATGTCACTAACCAGTTATTTTACATTCTAAATAAGCTGCTTCTTGCTGATGCTAAATTGCATATTCTTTTTAAAAGCCTATTTTAATTGGAAGTTGTTCAAGAGGAAACTTGATGGCTGATAGATGGCCCAATTGGAACCTTTTGATTCTGTGTTTCATTACATCATTCATCTATTGTTGATCAGTTCACAATTCTCATAAATGCATCATTTATAGGAATAGAACTTGAGAAAAATAAGAACTGTAGTGTAATTACACTTTATTTCCACTGCTTTATCTATTAAGTACCCTTTTACACTTTCCAATTTCCCTCAACCTTTTATGTCTTTATTAACTTATTTTGCTTAACTTTGGTTCTGTTTTTAACACTGCAAAGTAGAATATTAGACTTAGCATACAGTTATATTAGACATGTGCCACCTGTAAAGCAATATTACAGTTAAGAAGTGATTGGCTTGTTTATGTAAGATGCTTCACATTGGTAATATCAGCAGATGTCTAGTTGTATTGCTCATGGTGAGTAGAAGGATATGTTATTGTACAATGAGATTATAGCATGCAGAATACATGCAGCATAATAATTACATCGTGCGGAATTGTACATGGACAAAAATCATGGTTGCAGGCTCAGGCTAGTGTTGGATTGGCACACAACAGGCAGTGGAAGTAAAAGAACTTGGAAATTCCTGTGAGATCTTACAATTCGTGAAAACTTGGGAAAAGTACTTCTAATTGAAGTAAAGCACTCAGATAAAACTTGCAACCACTTGCTGAAAGGAAGTGGCAAAGCCAGTTTATGGGGTCTGAGACTTTTTACCGGGCCATAAAAATACGGAACAAGTTTGAATGGGAAAGGGCAACCAGGATAGATTGCATTAATATGCAGAAAGGCTGAAACAATACATGAAAATCCTCAATGCATGAAAATAAAATATTGATGTTAGACATTTTATGATGTATAAGTGCTGAAGGATTGCCATTGATGAACAGGCGTTTGGGCAAGTGGGAAAGGCTGAACCTAGTGCAAAAAAAATTAGGCATTTCAAATTATGGAATGGAATAGTAAAAACAAGCCAATGGATCAACATTACAAAGGTGAAAGATTATTCAAAATATTGTAACTTTTTTTTATGTTATAAAGTGAATTTTAGGTTAGGCTTTATATCCTGTGGGAAAGCATGCAGAAATGAATGTCAGTGTTACTCTTGTAACTTTGCCCCATCTGCTGCTTCTACACAGGTGTCTTTTCAGGTCATTTTTGCAACTTGCGCACTCATATCTGAGAGGCAATATTTTCCTGCTTAACTAAAAACTAACAAACCAGTAATCTGGATTCACTGACTAGAGACACATGCTTTATATTGCATTGTATCTTTGTCTTCTAATAATCCCTAATTTAAAACTTTGTGGTCTGATGGTATAACTATTCAATTAAATATATTTTTGTGGAAAAAATTTACAAACCAAGGACAGAGGAGGAAAGCTAAGCCATTTTGTTTTGATTACTCAGAATGTGGAATTAATCGGACATGGATCAGTAACTATGTATTGTGTGGTCATAGAGTCATACAGCATGGAAACAGATCCTTCGGTCCAACTAGTCCACACGGACCATATTCCAAAATGAAACTAGTCCCACTTGCCTATGTTTGTCCCATATCCCTCCAACCTTTTCCATTCATGTACTTATCCACATGACTTAGAAATGTTGTAACTGTACCTGCATAACATATATTTAGGAGTCAGTTGAAATAGATAAAGAAACAGGTTAGTTTGGGTCTTGATGGAAACTGCTTAAAAGTGTGTTTCTCTGGAAGTAATGCTAATAGAATGATTATTCTTAAGTGTTTGTCATTGCAAAAAAGGGACAGATGAGTGCTTTGGAATTTTGTCCTTTCTCAGCTGAGAACCTAAACATATATTAGAGTGCTGAAATCGCTGGGCTGAAGGGAAAATGATTCTTAACTGATAGCTCTGACTCTCTGGTCTTTGCTGTCAGTTTCATATTGTTTACTTACGCAAGGTTAAGAGACTTCAACTGCTTGCAATTTTGACTGCTGGTAATCTAAAAGTTCTGGATTATTGATATTTTTGTTGAACTGTAGTAAACCAATTCTTCATCAATTCTGATGAAATGAATCTTTAAAAGTATTTTTTTTAGACATGTACAATTAACACTAAGATTCATTTGCCCTACACAGTATTTAATTGCTGAATTGGCATGGATTTGCCATAGCTGGACTTGGAGGACATGAGATGCCTTGAGGATGCTGATGAAGGGGCACAGCTTGACAGGGAGGATGTGAGGTGTGTGGTTGGAAGATATTAATGAACATGGTCCAAGTCTACAGCATCCCCATCCCTGGGTATGTCCTGTCCCACAGAAAGGACAAACCCACCAGAGTAGTGGTGTTGGGTTGTAATTAGGAGAGAATTGCCCTGGGAATCTTCAACATTAAATTCAAACCCCATGAAGTCTCTCAACATCAGGTGGAGTGTAGGAAGGAAACCTAAAAATGGGGTGGTCAAGCCATAGCTCAGGATTACTTACATACCAAACTGTAGAAGCAACACATGATAAGGCCGCTTAATCCCACCAGCAAGAGATCAGATCTAAGTTCGACAGTCCTGCCTCATCCAGACTTTCTGGTGGTGGATAGTCAAACAAATCACTGGAGTGGGAGACTCCACAGCTGTCCTCTTCTTAAATGAGAGGAAGCTCAACATATCAATTCACAAGACAAGAGTGAGTCATTTAAATGCCAGAAGGATGCCAAGAGAATGATTCTTCGCAGCCACTTTCACAGGGCTTCAGTATTACAGATTCCAGCTTTCACTATTTGATAACCACTTCACATAGTATCAAGAAATGGCTGAAGGCACCCCTTGCTTCAAAGTTTAATACCCCTGACAACATTCTGGAATAGTGCTGAGGATTTGTGCTTAAAACTAGCCATGCCCACATCCAAGCTGTTTCATTGTGGTAACAGTATTACCATCTGCCCGGTAATACAGAGTATAGCCCAAGTATGTTTTGAGCACACAAAGCAAGATAAATCCAACCTGACCAATTAATACCCATGCCTCTTCTCCAGAATCAGCAAAATAATTGAAGTCATTGACAGTGCATAAGCATCATTTGCAATGGAATAACTGGCTCACTAATATTCAGTATGTGTGCTGCCTGGCCCACTCAGCTCTTGACCTCCTTACAGCCTCTGTCCTAACATGGACAAAAGACATGAACTCCAGAGGGGATGTAAGAGCCTTTGACATCCAGGTGTAATTGATCAAGTGTGACATCAGTAAGCCCAGCAGCGATTCAAGAAGGACGCTCACCACCAGCAACTCAAGAGTAATTGGGGATGGCCAATAAATGCTGGTCTGTGAAGTGGCAAACACATTCCTTGGCTGAATAAATAGATAATAGCTTAGAGGATGTGCGGCGCCATAGCTTGCTGTGGAGAAAATGAGGAGCCATGGCGGAGTGTGGTAAATGGCAGTGTTACCTTGTCTTGGAGGACAGCTAAGACATTTTAAATGCACTCTTCCAAAATGTTGCCAGGTCCAGACCATCATTCCTGCCACCTCTGAAGTGCCACCAACCTGTGTGTTTTAAAAGATGTACTGACGTGCATATCCCTCAATGGAGCCAGCCAGCTCAGGAATGCAGGATGCAGGCTTCTGACTGAAATCAACCTTAGCCTTTAGAAGGGACTGGTGAAAATTGGGGATGCCAAAAATGGGGTCAGGAATCTGTGTATATTGCATAGAATATAACACAGAAACAGGTTATGTCCAATTACTTTGATCTAGTACTTACATTCCACATTAGTCTCCACCCATTCCAACCTTTCAGCTTATATTTGCATTCAGTTTCCTCATGCCTGTGTCTGGTTTCTTTTTGAAGGCATCTTGGCTCCTGCTCTCGACCACTTCCTGTGGTGGTGAGCCCAACATTCTAACCATTCCCTGAGAAGAGAAATTACAGCTTATTTCCCTGTCAGATTCATTAGTTACTATTTTGTATTTATGACTCAAAGTTGTAGATTTTCTAACAAATAGAAACTTTCTCTCCATAACTACCTTGACCAACCATTCAAAAAATCAGGTCCACACTCAATTTTGTATTTAATGAAAAAAGTACAACCTGTTCAACCTTTCCAAATAGCTGTAATTTTGTCTGGATTCCATCATTGTAAATATTATTTGTCATACCTTTTCCAGTGCGTCCTTGTTTTAATAGTGTGGAGACTGGAACTGAGTGCAACAGTCTTAGCAAAGCATGGCCAAACATCTCCACAAGTTTAACATATCTTTGCTACTTCTCAGTTTTATGCCCCAAGAAATAAGTTCCAGTGTTTTGCTCGTATTTTACTTGATTGTGGAGACCCAGGATGAAGCTTGACATGATCCTTTTGCCTATCTTTAAATCCTTTTGCTTAATTGTCTATCCTATTCAATTATCTAAGGTCAATTCTGTTTTTCTGCCAAAGTGCTTCACCCATTTTCATGTAGAATTCACTTTTCACTTAAGTGTCCAATCAGCAAATTTTCCGTCGTAAACAGTTCTCTGTGGAGGAGGAATAAAGTATAGAAGGGTTTGGCAACATTGAGTGCAATTCTGCAAACAACATAGAAAGGAAATAAAGTTTAGGGGCCAAATTCAACAGTGCTTTTCCAAATAAGTGCTCTCAGATTCCAACAAAGCTAGTTCTGATTAGCCAATACTTGGCAGAGTCTGCAGAAGGCTAGTACCAAAATGCTGGAATGACTCAAACCTCACATGCTTGACCATGCTGATTTAAAAGACTGCAAGGTGGAACCATGAGTTCTGTGTTTCATCAGCCTTCAGTGAATGCACAGCAACCATTGTCTTAGACTATGTAAGTGACACTGCTAATAGTTACCTTTCACAAGTACTTATTTCTAGTGCAGAGTAAAATGTTTGTGATGTTGTGACTACTTTTGTTCTGCTTAATGTGTTCAATTGTGTGATTGTTTATGTTTTAACTGAACAGCCTGACCTAACCTTGCTAAATTGATATAGATTTTAAGACTACACTGTAAGAATTTTATTTAAAAATCTGTCACTGAGGTTATTGTGCAATGTTATAACGTGACTCCATTGTAGATCTTCTAAAAACAATAGAACGGTAAAAAAGTTGATTGTGTGGTCATGCAACTTTTCATGGTGAGGGGGAGAGACAGAAGAAGATAGCAGGGAACAGCATAGACTTAGTTCCTTGGTGACATTAAAGGTACAATGTCCTAGACATGAGAGAATGCTGAACTTTTACTGCATTGAGTCCCTTATTCCACATTTAAACTAGCCAGTGCCTGTTTTGTGTATATGTGACACTTCAAGCTTTTTCTCCTTTCTAATAATAGGGCAGGATTTGCACAACCAGCTGAATATTGACTTTACCATCCTGCATACCACATTCAAGGCTTCGTTTTCTAATGTTCTAAAAAAAACAGGCGTTGTGCGAATAAATGTCCAAATTATAGATTTTTAGTATTTATTTTAAAGTGAGGCATTACATCTCTAAAACATTTTCAAAGCAACTGGATAGCTCTCCTTTGCTAAATTTTGGAGTCTGTTGAATTTTACTTTGTGATCTCTGGATCCTTTTTATAACATTGCAAATATCCCTCTTTTGATCTTCATATATTAGGGGCATTCAGATTACATAGTTAACAAGAAAGTCGCGTGTCTCTGTGTATTAATATTTTCTATGTGTAATATAGGTATATCTTTCAGAACCATTGAATGACTCGAGACATGTACAACCTTTGAACTTCTTTTGAAGTGCCACTATTTTAATGTAAGATATAATTACATTCTCTATATTTTTATCACATGATTTTGAGACATGAATTAGAGAAATTTCACAGACTAGCTGTTACGAAAGGTATTCAAGGAAATAGTCTTCCATAGTAAAACTATGTGCATTCAGGTGTTATTGAGAAGCAGGGTTTGATTAAAAAGCGGTCAATACGTTCAAAAGTCGTCACTGACCTCCTGATTTTTTACCAGTGGCTGATTGTACAAGTTGTCCATAATTGGACATAATTGGAGGAGTTACCAACTTAAGCCATGGGAAATGTTTCATTTTAGTAACGTAGTGATGTTATTTCAAATGTAATTCAGTTTGAATTGGTTTCTTGTACTTCCTGAAGCTTGTAACTAGGGCACAAGCACAAATTTGTAAGGTTTATTGAAATTAGGGGAAAACACTCACTGCTCACCGTTGCTTTCTTACCTTTCATTGAGGAAGTATGCTGAGTGCTTGTTACTTTTACACACTTTGGAACCTTGGTTTGGACAGCGAGCAAGGATTCACTTTGCAAATGATGTGCGACTACTTGGAAAGGCTTTTGCAAGTGTGCACTGAATTCTTCGGAAGATGCCATGTTCCTTTCACCAGTCAGCCACCCATGATGCTGTCAGCTCGTGGTTCCTCAACTTGATGAACCTGGAAGCAGACTTAAGTTGTGATTACTAGGTGAGCGTTAACCCCTCCAAGCTTGGATAGTGATATCCAAATTGAACCCAACCTGTGACATTAACAAAGTCATCAAGGTGCACCAAGCACCCAAACAATTCTGGAGATATACTTTACCAGTAGGGATCTACAGATCCATTGCAATTTGCTGTGCCCTGGAAAGCATTGATCAATAGTGAGAATTGGAGCTGAAGGAAGAGCAAGGTATTGTGCAGTCTTCATTCATGGATGGTTTCAAAGAGAAAGGGGAGGAATGCTGCTACAGTACTTGCTACTCACATCTGTAATGTTCAGGAAGCTGCCATCACCTATTCCAGCTAACAGTCACATTCAGCAACCTACTTGAACTCCATCCTCACATCCTCATTCCACTGACACAGAGCAGTCTTCCTGCTCACCAACTATTCATTCTATATCACACCACCCCTCTTGTCTCTCAGCAATTCCCGTTCATTCATGACTTTCCGCATGAATAGACAACACAAGAAAGTGGCACATGTTGTGATTCTACCAAACCAAGTAACGTCACAGTTCCAAATGCAGACCCTTGTGCAATGGCAAAGCTTTACTCCTCTGTTTCCGAGCATACCGCATGGTTCAGCAGGAGGTTACACAGTCCCTGCTCTGATTGCAGTGACGAACTTTGTCAATAACTTATTTGTGTTGCAGCCAAGTGGACTTCCCCAAAGCCTTCCAACGAGTAGGGATAGATTTAGTCATCATGAAAGCAAGCAGTGCACTGGATACTGACTGGGGAGAAGCTGAAGCACTTCCTTCCTGTCTGTATTCATGGACATCGGGCTCATTGGTACATCATACTCTTTAATACATCCTTGTCCTCTTTGCATTCAGCATGTGATTTCCAACTTTTAAAAAAATTTGTTCATGGGATGAGGGCATCATTGGCTAGGTCAGAATTTATTGCTTATTCAAGAGTCAACCACATTGTTGTGGGTCTGGAGTCACATGTAGTCCAGAACAGGTAAGGATGGCAGTTTTCTTCCCTAAAGGACATGAGTGAACCAGATGGGTTTTTCTGACAATTGACTATGGATTCGTGGTCGTCATTTGACTCATAATCCCAGAATTTTTTTTAAAATTCAAATTCCATGATCTGCCCTGGTAGGATTTGAACCCAGGTCCCTAGAATAATATCTGGGTCTCCTGGATTAACAGTCTAACAATAATACCACTCAGTCATTGCCTCCCTTATCCCCTGAGCAGAGTTTGGAGAAGCTACACCCTCTGACATGGATTTGCCATGGCGGTTCCCTTCCATCACTATCTCATTTTGTTCACTTCTAAAGCGAGAGTCATCAGATGATGTCATAACGACAGCTTAATTTGATCCACTGAACTATGCATATCTTGGCAGCATGTGCAGAATTAGCTTTTGTGATTATACTGTGGCTTTAAGAGGTGTATTTTGTCCTGGTTTTGTGTTTGAAGACAGGTTTTGAGCTATAGGTGCGGAACTATCTCCTCCAAGCTAATAAAGTAAATAGCTTGTGTGGCCTCAGAGTGGAATGAGTAGAGTCAGGCTCCCACAGAACCAGGGTTAGTTTAACTTGCAGCAGTTGCTGGGTTTTTGAAGCTGGTTATGGAAGCTTTCACTCTGTTACAGCTAAAACCTGGGTTTCTCTTCCTGTTGCCAGAATTGCATGTGAGACAATCTGTTTTACTGAACTTGTCTTTGCCAAGGGTGTGCTTATGGGATGCTACTATATTGGAATAGTTACTGCTTCATTGTTAAATAATCTGTTATTCTTTTAAAGTTTTTAATGGACTTACTACAATTCTTCTTTCTTTTATTTGTATTTTAACTGTAGGGTAAGAAGAAAGTGTGTTTGCTTAAAGCTGAGTAGTTAACCATTCAAATTTCATCTGGAACACGGCACCCTACACTTGCCTTTAAAAAAGATAAAAATTGGGGTCTAGGCTATCTCCCTGTTATATTTGAAGGGGATTTAGTCTATTTCATAACACTTGAGTCCAGTGATGATGCATCTTTAGACTACAATCTCCTCCACCTCATCCAGCAAATATATCCATGAAAATCCTGGTGGGGAGGGAAGATTTATATATCATATTATTGATGAGGTAAGAATATTGCTGCTTACCTATATGATGGTTGATTCTGTTTCACTTGCTCTTTGAAATCACATCAAAATTACATTTGGGAAATAGAAATATAGAGTACAGAAGCAAGAGAAAGCCATTCTGCCCTTTTGAACCTGCCCCACCCTTCAATATGCTCATCGATAATCATCAAACTCAATATCCTGATTGTGCTTTCTCCTCAAATTAAATGATTTCTTTTTAGTCCTAAGAACTATAGCTAACTCCTTCTTGAAAACATTCAATTTTTAGCCCAACTGTTTTCTGTGGCAGAAAATTCCACAGGCTCATCACTCTCTGGGTGAATAAATTTCTCATCTCAGATCAAGATGGCCCATGGCGTATCCTTAGACAGTGACCATAAGGGTGTGGGAAGTTGGTTTGCTCTGTTGGCTGGATAGCTGGTTTGTGTTGGAGACTGCTACCAACAATGTGGGTTTAATTCCTAACTCTCCTTCTCAACACCTTGCCTCACGAGGTGAGATGACCCTCAGATTAAAGTGCCACCAGTCATCTCTCTCTATTGAACCAGCAGCCTTATGATCTGGTAGGCCATTTTAAACAGAGACCCCTTGCTCTGGACTTGCTGGTCATCAGGAACATTCCTTCTGTGTTTACTCTATCCTGTGCTGCTTGAATTTTATAGGTTTCTATAGATCACCGTCATTCTTCTGAACTCCAGAGAATATAGTCCTAACCAATGTTAAATTTTTTTACCAAGTAGCCGGAAGCTTTCCATCTGAGACATCACAGATCACCAGGGCAATCTGATCTGCAGTTGTAAACTGAGATCTGTGGTGGATCTCTCTCATACCCTTGTGGCTGTACTCCCATCACCTCCTGCACGAAAGAGAACAAGAGATTTCAGAAGGGTGATGTGTGTAATAGATGGATACATGGAAGTTCCATAGAAAGTGAATGGTTGTATTTTCGATGTGAGTGGTTGGAGGAAATAATATTATAGAATAGACTGGGCAGGCATATAAAAGGGGGTGGAATATGTATATTCAATAGGAAAACTCATCTGGTTTGCTAATGTCCTTTTAGGGAAGGAAAATCTGTCATCCTCACCTGTTCTACCCTACCTGTGACTCCAGATCCACAGCAATATTGTTGGCCCAGTGCCCTCTGAAATAGCTTAACAAAACTCAGTTGTATTTAACCTTTACAATGTGAGATAAAAGGATCAAAACCATGTGGACTGTAGCTCACCACCACCTTCTTAATTTCTACCCATTACTTAGCAAATGATGCCCATATCTGTGGAATGAAGGTAAGTACTTACCGGGTATGGGAGGTTACAAGGAAAGGCTGGATAGGCTGGGATTCTTTCACTGGAGAATCGGAGGTTGAGAGTTGAGAAGTTTAAAACATAATGAAAGGTATAGATAGAGTTGATGATAGTTGTCATTTCCCCAAAATGGGGAATTTCAAGACTAGGGGACACATTTTTAAAGTGAGAGGAGAAATTTGAAAAAGACAGAAGAGGCAAAGTTTATTTACACTAAAGATGATTCGTGTGTGGAATAAATTTGCCAATGAAGTGGTAGATGTGGGTACAGTTACAAAGTTTAAAAGACATTTGGATGGATATATGAATAGGAAAGGTTTGGAGTGATATGGGCCAGAAGTAGGCAGGTGGGACTAGTTTAGTTTGAGATTGTTCGGCATTGAGTGGTTGGACCAAAAGGTCTGTTCCCTTGCTGTATAACCCTGACTCCTTGACTTGCCTCACCTGGTTAGATCACAAAGCACCTCCACCATTGAGCACAGGATCAAGGCACACCGTTCCTGTTGCTGACAACCCTAGGCATTTCTAGCCACATCCTACTTGGCATCATCAACTAGTTTCTTCCTTCTATTACTGGGAAAAGGCATTGCTGTCAAGCTCCACACTGTCCCCAGCAGTACATCAGGTGAATTGTCACCATTCAAGACTGCAGGTGTGGACCAATTCTACACACAAACATTGACCTGTCGCGCCTGCTCCATTTTGATTTTTACCTGCATTTCCGTGACAATCTTTCATTCTGTTGGTAATGAAGAATCTATCTACTTCTACCTTAAAAATATTGAAGGATTCTACATCCAGTATTGTGGAATTTCTGCGTATTAGAAAAGAATTGTCCTTGAAATACTGGAATTACTTTGTTTCCCATCATGTCACTGCCCTGTATTTAATGCCAACTGGAGTAAAATGATAACAAGATGGCCACATTAAAATGGCACATGTACATATGTTGAAATTATTTCTGGGCTTCTGTGCCTCACATTTAAGCAAGAGCAAAATAATGTGATTGTTGGAAATTTAAAAGAAATCTTAAATGCTGTACGCTGTCAGTTTTTCAGGCACCATCAGAGACATGAGAAACAGAGTTAACAGGTAGCATAGTCCAAGCCCCTCAACAATTATGGGACAGTTGGGAGAATCATGAGATGGCCAGTGACGTCAAGAGCAAAAAGTTCAATTTTCCAACAAAGCATTGAACTGCAAGACAAAATTCTTTCTAGCAATTGACAAATGGCCGAATATACATTTTGACATCCTCTCACCTGATTGAAATGCTGACTTCCCATTTTCCCATCCAACTCCTCGGTGACAGTTCCCAACATGGAAGTGAAGGCACTAACCTGGTAAATCCAGACTCTCAGCCGCCTGCAGTATTGGCCCTCCATCGGTTATCATCATTTCTAGGCACACTGTTTGTTTGAGCAAGAAATCCTATGCAAATCCCATTCACAAGGACTTCCATGTACCCGTTGGCAAAACAAGTTCCAATTTGCCTCTGGCCAACACATCTTGAACAATTTTACAAGAACCACGCAGGGCAGTTAGAGACCGCCAGTGCTTGACTGGATGCACAGCTAGGCATATAAGCAAGCACCTTTGGCACAAATCCCTACAGGTTCCAAATGTGGCCAGACCTCCGTCTGCAGTGAGTGGAAGAATAAGTTTGAGCATTGAGCCCTAGGGACATGGTGCATAGCAATGAGATGAGTTTGTTGAGAAAATTTACTTGGACCTGTGGAGACAAACCCTCCAAGAAACTCGCCTAAATTAACGTGCAGCCAATTTCTGGCAAAATTCCACGCAACCCTTCAGATCAACGGTTTATTATCTGAACTGCAAAATGGTAGGAATCTATTAGGTTTCAAGAAGATGAAATGGGGGAGCACAGAAAAATGAACAAAGGCAAGCTCTGTGATGGTGGAAGCTAATGACTGTGTGGATTCTGGAGATCTGAAAAAATTAAAAAGTGCTGGAGAAACTCAACAAATCTGGCAGCTTCTGTGGAGAGAGAAACTGTGTTTACATTCCCAGTCCTATTGGTTTCTTTTTAGGACTGAAGGGGGCTGGAAAGTGATGGTGTTTATGATATTCACAAAAGGGGAAGAGGACAAAGCCAAATAGATGGTGAAGGCTAATGTTTGTAGAGGAGGAATCTAGATTAAGAATATGTGCTAATAGTCGGTATTAATAGCAGAAGATGCATCAACTCAGCTCAGAGCAAACCAGTGCAAACAACACACACTGCAGAGGTTTAACCAAAATGAAGCATATGTTCATGGTCTGAAGTTTTTGAACTCCTGTTGAACCCTGAAGCCTGCAAAGTGTTTAAGTGGAAAATGAGTTTCTGTACCTTCAGTTTGCATTGGGCTATTGGAATATTTTAAGAGGCCTAGGACAGAAATGTTTGCATGATAGCAAGATAGCCTATTGAAAATGCAAGCAACTGGAAGGCCTGATTCATTAAGGGTCTCGATAAGAGTGGAAGGAAAGATGGAATACACAACAAAAGAACTAGTCATGCAGGGCTAAAAAGGAATGCCATTTGGGAAATAAAACAAAAATGCTGATGACAGTGCAATGTTCAATTTCACTTTATTTTTATTATGTAATAAACTCCTGACAAATCGAATTTAGACGACACAAAGCTCTGGCTATGGCGCATTAGTCAGCCATTCACATTGACAGGTTACTAAATCTAAAAGATTAATGCACGTGGTGATTTGGAATTTAGGATATGATGAACTTTACACTTGTCAAAAGGCAACACGCTAAGTAGATAAGGGTGATTTGAAGTCTGCTGGAGCTAACGTATGGCATTTTTCAATGCTTTTTGTCAGGTCAGGTGTGAACAAATTGAACAATGATTTTATTTTACATATTCATACTTTTACTGTGTTTTCATCATATATTTTCGGGACATAGTAGCCCCCTTTGTTCCTTCAAAGCTCCATATAACATGAATTTATGGGTGGATCCTGTTAGATTTGTACTCTTTGGGATTTTGCTGTACAACTGTAAAAGATTTGTGTGTGGTTGGCTTAGGTCGTGAGTGAACTTTGGGAAATTTGAGTAATTTGGACTTTAACATCTGAATTTAACAGAACATATTGATGGGTGGTGCTTTACTTAGAAGCGACTTCTTAAGATTGGGAAAGAAAAACGGTGATATCAGGGTATGACCTTTGTTCCCGCTGATTACTCAAAAACATTGGCAGTTGAAAGTAAAATAAAACTTGTATTTCTGTTTGACACATGAATTAACTGTTCATAGGTATGGCTGGTACTGACAGAAGCTTGGCCTGTTTGGATGACAGGTACTGCAAAACATTGATTAGTCCTGTAAATACTATCAACAACTGATGATTCTTTTAATTTTATCAGCTCCACAGATATTCATATTTCACCCATGATTCTGGTTGATGAGATGAAACTGACCATACTCTGTTGTCTGAAGGATAAATATTGGTCAGAACACCAGAGAGAACTTTTCTACTCTTCTTTGAAATAGTGCACATGAACAGACAAGTCTGGCCTCAGTTTTCAGCATCTCATCTGAAAGATGGCACCTCTTACAATGCAGCCCTCTCTCAGTACTACACTGAAGTGTCAATGTTGATTTTCTGGAAGCACTCAAGTCCTGGAATGGTGGTCTTAATTCTGGGATCTTGCTGTGCAGTGTGGTTCCAAATAAGCCACAGTGTACTCTGATGAAGCTAACGAATCAGTCTCCATGTACCATCATGAGACATACCACTGAGGCTTCTATATGAAATAACCCATTTCTGTTAAGTTTCCCACTTCAGTTTTCTGCTATCACCAGGTCTTTGAGGGACCAGCAAAATATGAACACTTGCAAATTAGGATTACTATGGTACTTAATGGCGTACTGGCCAATGTCACAGCTTGGCTTTCAATGATTTAATTTATTGTTACAAAGAATAGAAGCTCAGTAAATTAACAGACACACAAAGGTGTTATTTGTAGACACTTAGCTCAGACTCTGTGTTTTGAACAACCATCTCCTTTGCTGTAACCATTCTATGATTCTCTCTTTTTCCCTTATGTTAATTTGACTCCTTGTCACTGTCCAGGCTTGCTTCTACTGTTGCCAAGGATCTCGAGCACTGGTTTGATTTTTGCAAACTACAGACTCATGCCATCATTTCAGCAGACACACACGATTCATTCAATATCTCTTTGCATGTTTGTTCTTGGCAACATCATCAGAAAATATAGAATCAGCTTTATATTTACATATATGCTTCCCAGTTCTTTCTCACTAACACCATGCCTTTGCAAACTATACCTGTAGTCCATTTGCATATTAGGTATTTACTGTTGGATCATTTTTAACTTCTTTCACCTAAACATTTGTGAAGACTAGTCATAGTCCTTGCTCCTCATGATAAACTCCAACTCCTCATTATATCCTCTTGCCCCTCCCATCATTTCCTGATTAAAGCCTCAAGCTGAACCCAGATTTTAAGTTTGGGATCTTTTTTGATTTCATATTCAGTATCTGACCTTGAAACCTTAAACAATCTACACAATTGTTTCATTGTATTGTCTGCCTTTGCTTTTATCAGAGCAATCTGCCATTGAAGTCATCTTATGATTTTTAATTCAGTCTTTTCCAACATCCTTCTATCATTGAGAAGACCATAAGACATTGGAGCAGAAATTAGGCCATTTGGCCCATCGAGTCTGCGCTGCCATTCAATCATGGCTGAAAGGTTCCTCAGCCCCATTCTCCTGCTTTCTCCCCATAATCCTTGATCGCCTTGATAATCAAGAACCTATCTATTTCACTCTTTAATGTACTCAATGACCTGGCCTCCACAGCCTTCTGTGGCAGTGAATTCCATAGATACATCACTCTCTGGCTGAAGAAGTCTCTCCTTAACTCCACTCTAAAAGGTCTTCCCTTTACTCTAAGGCTGTTCCCTTGGGTCCTAAGCTCTCCTACCAATGGAAGCATCTTCCCAACATCCATTTTTCCCAGGCCATTCGGTATTTTGAAAGTTTCATTTAGATCCACCCTCATCCTTCTAATCTCCAATGAGTATAGTCCCAGAGTCTTCAAATGTTCCTCATATGTTAAGCTTTCCATTCCCGGGACCATCCTCGTGAACCTCCTCTGAACCCGCTCCAGGGCTAGAACATCCTTCTTCAGATATGGGGCCCAAAAGTGAATGCAATACTCCAAATGTGGCCTGACCAGCGCATTATAAAGCCTCAGTAGTACATCCCTGCTTTTATATTCAAGTACTGTCAAAATAAATGCCAACATTGCATTTGCTTTCCGTGACTACTGACTCAACCTGCAAGTTTCCCTTGAGAGAGATAAACTCTGTCTAGTTCAGGTTTACCTAAACTACAACTCCCAAGTCTCTTTGCACTTCAGACTTCTGAATTTTCTCCCCATTTAGAGCACTCAAATTTTGTTCCAAGCCAAGTCTTGCTCACTACTCCATTGTGTTTTCCACTTAGCCCATCATCAATAAGTTCCATTGGTTGGTAACCAAAGTATAAACTTTCTGTGATCTTTAGGCCTATAGTGCCTAGGCCTTTAGTACCCACACCAACTGTTTGAAATTAGTCTCACATGCCCACTCTGAAATTATTTCCCCTTCAAGTATTAAGTCATTTGTTAAAGTTATCTGAATTTGCATCTACAATCCCTTCCAGCAATGCTGTACATCATAAAGGTTCAAGGGGCTGAGTGGCCAATACCTGTTTCTAATTTACGTATTAAATTGATGCAGCTATTTAAAAAAGACCCATGCTTTTGACATTTATCTTAATTCCATGTCCTCTGGCTACTGATTCTCCCAGTTCGAAAGGTTTCTCCTAATGTATTCTATCAAAATTCTATACGATATAATCTAAAATCCTATATTTTTAAATCTCACGATAGCCTCTTTGCCCATTACTTTCCCAACTCTCTATCCTGAATAAGTATGGGGCATGAAACATAAACAGCCATCCTGCTGCCTGACACCCATTGACACCTTTGAGTATCTACATAATGGCATCATCCCATTGTTAGTGATAGAATACAACAAGTCCTCAGTTGAAGTCAGAGATAATGGGAACTGCAGATGCTGGAGATTCCAAGATAATGAAGTCACCCTGCTTTAACACTGTTTCACTTTAACATCAGTTGTCAATCTCATTGAAGGCATTGTGAGATTCGTTATAACATTGTTAATCTGATGACATTTTAACTCAGCCTTTGCTACTCTCTAATTTGCTGATTTGCAATCACTCCCCATGCACCACCTTCCAATATGCAGTTTCTTACCAATGTTTCAACTCCTGACTTGCGGCCTCACTTTCCAGCTTTGAGCCTGACCTGTCCCTGACCGTGTAAGAGTGGAGCACTAGATACTGGCCTTTGAAATCTGCACCAGGGAACCTTTACACATCCGTCTCCCAGCTTGAGCTGTAGCATGTTCCCCCTTGCACGTGTCAGCCATGCCAGCCAGGAGCAGGAAGACGTCTAGGTCCTGTAACCAGTCAAAAGGAACTGTTCCACTGTGTGCAAGCAGATCCTAGAGCTGGCATCATTCAATAAGATGGAGTGCTGAAGCCACTCCCAAAAATACTATTGAGCTGTGTCTGTGATGTGGTTGTAGACTGCAGAGGCTACAAACTGTAGAATCATGAAAGAGATGTTTTTACATTGCCCAGGTGGATCAGGGCATGGGGAATAAGACTGGTGGTGAACATGTGAATTAACAGTTGCATCGTTCTTCTGGTTTTATTCTATTTTTTGAAATTAATTCATTTACCAATGTAGGAGTTTACCAATATAAAGCATAATGTTACCATGTTTTGCTGTGATCAGGATGGAATTCCAGTTTGATCATTAATTCTTGTGGAAACGTAGGTTCAGTTAAAGTCGTTTCCCTTAGAGTAGTATTTTTCTGGAGCGCAACTTTAAATGAGGACTTCCTATTGGGGGCCATGCAATGTGGTCTGTGTCTGCAGCCTGATGGGGGTGACACCCCATCTTCTCGGACAGACTGCTGGCAGTAAGGGCCACTCAACTATAAATACCTGCTGCCTCCCCTTTAAGGACATGCCACACACTCCCTTATTGGTGTCAGCAATCCTGCTCACCTGCCTACCCTCCATGGTACCAGGGGTCATCAATCACTAGGAATGAGTGCTGAAATAGTAATGGCCACCTCAGCAGGCAATGCTACGGGAACTGTAAAGCTGCCAGCATCTGAATGGCTCGTAGCTCTAGAAGATGGGAATTCCCCTTAAAGATGCTGAGACACCATTATTGACCAGCTAACCATCAGATTTGTAGATAACAAAATGTGTAGCTGGATGAACACAGCAGGCCAAGCAGCATCTCAGGAGCACAAAAGCTGACGTTTCGGGCCTAGACCCTTCATCAGAGAGGGGGATGGAGAGAGGGAGAGGCGGACCGAAGATGGAGAGAAAAGAAGATAGGTGGAGAGCAGACTATAGGTGGGGAGGTAGGGAGGGGATAGGTCAGTCCAGGGAAGACAGACAGGTCAAGGAGGCGGGATGAGGTGGTAGCTAGGAAATGGAGGTGCAGCTTGAGGTGGGAGGAAGGGATGGGTGAGAGGAAGAACAGGTTAGGGAAGCGGAGACAGGTTGGGCTGGTTTTGTGATGCACTGGGGGGAGGGGACGAGCTGGGCTGGTTTTGTGATGCAGTGGGGGAAGGGGCTCCCAGTCACGAACCATTTTAATTCCCCGTCCCATTCCTCAGATGACATGTCCATCATGGGCCTCCTGCAGTGCCTCAATGATGCCACCTGAAGGTTGCAGGAACAGCAACTCATATTCCGCTAGGGAACACTGCAGCCTAATGGTATCAATGTGGACATCACAAGCTTCAAAATCTCCCCTTCCCCCACTGTATCCCAAAACTAGCCCAGTTCTTCCCCTTCCCCCACTACATCACAAAACAGCCCAGCTCGTCCCCTCCCCCCCACTGCATCACAAAACCAGCCCAGCCTGTCTCCGCTCCCCTAACCTGTTCTTCGTCTCACCCATCCCTTCCTCCCACCTCAAGCTGCACCTCCATTTCCTACCTACCACATCATCCCGCCTCCTTGACCTGTCCGTCTTCCCTGGACTGACCTATCCCCTCCCTACCTATACCCTCCTCTCCACCTATCTTCTTTTCTCTCCATCTTCGGTCCGCCTCCCCCTCTCTCCCTATTTATTCCAGAACCCTCACCCCATCCCCTTCTCTGATGAAGGGTCTAGGCCCGAAATGTCAGCTTTTGTGCTCCTGAGTTGCTGCTTGGCCTGCTGTGTTCATCCAGCCTCACATTTTATTGTCTTGGATTCTCCAGCATCTGCAGTTCCCATTATCACAATTATCAGATTTGTAACTGAATTGATCAGGCCATGTGGTATCTGGAATAGATGGGCCACAGCCACAGTGATTGAATTTAATCTGTTCTTTATATTTGTGTTGCTATTTGAATAATTCTTCCGGTTCTTGGTTTGCGGTCTTTTGTTCTTATTCTTCCCCCTCTTTGTGGCCCAAGGGTTTGTAGGCCCTTGTTAAAGAATCTTTTGTTCAATCAATCTTAAAATGCAGTTCTTTAATTTTCTTCATCCGGTATATGGGTGATTTGGTATCTTGCTGTAGAAAGATTCCTCGCAGGGCGTGGCTCACCATCATACAGAAAGAGGAGTTTTGCCAAGTGTTGCGGATTGTGCCAAACAAAGAGACTGCAGCTAATAACAAGAATCACATGTTCACGTTGCACAGTAATCATGAAGGAATTAAGTCAAATATACTGAGCTGGGAGCACATCAAAGGAATGTTGACCTTTAGTTATTGACGCTGCATGTTAATGTCTTCTTTGTTCTTATGTCTGTACCCTATCTCCCACACTTCCAGTTCATCTAGCATTGTCCTAGGCAGCTGAATACACTGCTCACAGCATTGGTCTTAGCCACTAAGTGTGATAGTGATTTAACCTAAGGGGAGGTCACAGTAGTCATCTCTCTGTAATGAGAGAGAACCCTTATGGTTGTCCGGGACTACGGCTACTATACCTAATGAAACCTAGAATATTGTGTGCTTCGTAAATAGTACTTTTTACCTGCCCTCTCACCTTTGATGACTTATACACATATACATCCACGTCTCTCTGTTCCTGCTTGCCCTTTGGAATGGTGATGTAGTGATTATAATGAGCGCTAAGTCGATCTCAATGACTTGAGATCCCTGATTGGGATTGTTAACCTGGGCTAATCAGAGAGTCCTGGATGTTGGATATAAACAGGAGATTCAGAGAGTCTTGTCATTCTAGGTACTGGCTCTGAGCTGGCTGTCAGAGCCCACATACTCTGCATGTGTAGATAAGGGGAGACTTGGTGATGGGATACCAGGCTGTGTGCAGTTATTTCAGTACCCCTTACTTTATTCTGCCTCTCCATGTTTTTCATCCTGAAGTGTGTTTCCTCACAGTTCTTCACATTTAGCTTCATCTGCTGCCAATCGATCAACTTCACGGATTGGCACTATCCTCCAGCAAGTCAGTTTAAAACAATCATCCCTTAAATTCATGCTTATCTCTGTTATCCCTGTTTCTCTCTCTCTCTCTCTCTCTCTCCCTACAGATGCTGTCAGACTTGCTACTTTTCTCCAACCACCTTGTTTTTGTATTCTTTAGAAGGGATTTCTTATTTCTCCACACAGAGAATACACACCATTTGAATACACCCCTCTGTGTTAGCTGTTCTTTAAATACATTCTAAATAGTTCCCAACACCTCTTTTCCTTGTTTCCTTTCATTCCAAGGTATTCAGCATTTAAGTAATAACAAACTTAGATGCTAACATCTTCCACCAGTGAGAGCCTCATGTCACCTCCTTTGATTAAGGCCAACTACATTAATCATCAGTCAGGCACATAAATAGTCAAGAGCAAGACTTATCTGTGATCTTAGACCGCAGGAGGGGAACTGCTGTCCCCTAAGAGTCATCAGCCAATCAACAGGCTGACAGCCCTTCATTCCAGCCAGCAACTCCACTGATTATGGAACAATCTGCTGGCCATAAGGTAACTGCAATCCCGGGTGGATAACTGGGAGACCTAGGACAGAGGTGATCGAGGTTGGGAAGCACTCAGGTTTGAGGCTTGGAGGAATGGTAAGCATCGGGAGAGGTGCTGGGAAGCAATGTCAGGCATTTGGCTCTCAGCAGGTACACCTTTCCTTTTGCCATGTTGTTTCCCTCTTCCCTCAATCAGGGATTGAATGCCTATCAGTGAGAGGAAGATATCCCAGGAACCCATAAGGAAGCGCTGCTGGGTTTGCTTTTCTGGCTGTGCCTGCTGCTGGTTATATATTCACAATTATGCGATGACGTCTTCAACTGGACATTAATTGTTCATTAAGAATGTCAGTTGGCGAGGGGTTGTGGGGGACAACTTTCTTACCATGGACTTAATTGAGGCAAAGGGTGCAAGGTGCTTTGGTCCCCATCCGGGACCTTCCTAACCCATTAAAATCTCCTCCCACTAAACCTTCCATGAGGTGGGCATTAAATTCTACCCTTAGGAGGGATGTAACTTGTTGGATATGTTTTAAAGCAAATGCCACCAGAATTTTATTATTTTCAATACAACTGTATAGTGGAATGTGGTCCTCCGAATGTCTAGGGTTTCTGGGAGCTTTCTCGGCGCAACATTGAGGGCCGAAGGGCCTGTTCTGCACTGTATTGTTCTGTGTTCTATTATGTGAGCCCATGAGCTGCAGGTTTTCCACAAGGACTATTGCAGTGTGATTGGGAATCTTGAGGTTATACTTTTGATTCCTGTCCAACCCAATTACATGTTGTCTGGTCCTCATCAAAATTTTTACATTCAATATCATTCATTTTAGCCCACTGCACAGAGAGGAGAATACAACAAATGTATTCAATTATTTGTGTCCATTGCAAAATTCTGATACATTCTCATTAGCCAGCAAGTGATCTGTTACCTGGTGTCTTGAAAAGTATCAAATTTGCTTTGTGTACCACGTTATGATTGTTGATGTTAAACCCACCCAGTGCTGGAAACAAATAGTCCCTCATTTGCCATTTGGGAACTCTGCAGTCTTCTGGACTCAATATTGAGTTCAATTATTTTAGGGTCTGAGAATCCTCTCCCATCTCCTTACCCCAACTCCCATACAGCAAATCGTTTCCTCACATGAGCTGCTATCACATATAACCCATTATAAACTACTAATGAGCTCCAGCTATTCATTCTACCAGGCTGATCTTTACTCATTTCTTTGTCTGCCCAACTGATTTTCTGTATCTCCCTGGGCTCCATCTCCACCTATCATTTCCTTTTTCCCACTCCTCCACCTCTTCTCTTTAGTGTATATCAACCTATTCTAAGCTACGTTCAGTTCTGAAAAAATGTCACTGTCCTAAAACGTTAACTCTGCTTTCTCTTCACAGAGGCTGCCAGACCTGAGTTTTTCCAATTGTTTCTGAAGAGACTTTAGCATTTACCAAATGCTGCCTGTTAAAGTAATTTGTGTTTCTTTCATACAGCTGGAATCTCTTTTAATAGGCTTTCAAACTTCCCAAAAACAATTAAATTATGTGATCTGAACTTACTGACTTGGATTTCTCACAGAAGTCAATCAGTTTCATGTAGTTGCATTCTCACGTCTGGATTTCTGTGTTGTAAGACATCTTTTAATAGAAGCAAGCTTTTGAACAAATGAAAAGTTCTTTGTGAGCTGACAGATTTTTTAAATGCTCATGATCTGCTGTATCTTGTATAACAAATCACTTCAATAGCTCAGGAAGGTAAAGGCAAAACATTTTAAAGCCTAAAAAAAAGCTTGAAGTCTTAACTGAATATTTAAGAAAATTCAGTGACTATATTTTATTGTGTAGAATAGATTAGTCATCATCAGTGATTTATCTCAACAATCTGATTTACACAGGATATAATGGAGACACATCTCTCATGTTGTTATTGCTGCTGCTGACAGCACCAGCTGCTTGGAACAACAGTAAGAAACAAATAAAACATCAGATCAGTTTTCACTTCTGGTCAAGCAAAAGAGATGACCACTCACTTACCTGTGCACACCTAAAGTTTTAATTAGCCTTTAAATAGCTAATTACATTTTAATCAAAAGCAAAATTAAAACAATGTAACATTTTGAAATGGTGCAGGAGACATCTGTATTCTTTAAAGATATGTGGCAATATTTTAGCTAGAGATTGTGCTCATGTCATCAAAAAATGTGCATAGCCCTTGAATAAACTACTTAAAGGTGTTCCCGTGGTCAAACAACTGCAAAAAAAAGTCTTGAGAATAAGCATCATTGTGTGTATTATCTGTACAGTCATGTCTTTTGGGTGTGACAAGATTGATTTTTTTTAAGTGAAGCTTATAACTAGTGTGTGTTTTGTGTTGGCACTACAGAACTTGTTTGAGAATAGTGCTTTGGAAAGATTGTGATGATCCAATTGTTTTGATCAATCTGATCTTCCTCCTAAATATTTATAATGTTGCTAAGAAAAGCAAAGGATCTGGGTTTTCATTTCGATCAAAAAAGTATCAATATTTAGGTTAGAATTTGGGGCCCAACAAGTTAAACTTGCATTGCTTGAGCAAACCACTCTTCAGGAAGCCATGACTAGGACCCTGAGTGATAGTCTTGCAATCAAGATGAGGGGAGCATTGATAACATTTTGGAGGGTGGGGGAGGGTAGTGGTGACAGAGTTCAATTCTGATGTAGACCTGCCATTGGCCAATTTTCATGGAGAAGGTATGACAGTAGGACTGAGTGGAGTGTGTGTGCTTTGGTAGTTTGCAGGGAAGTACTGAGTTGCCTTTTGTCTCACCCATTTTGGGGTGCTTTTTTAAATTCGCTAATGTGGAGGGAGTGCGCATGTGCCGTTGGCCACTTCCGTAACATGCAAGCTTAGTATTATGATTACCAATCATGAGCTTACAACACTGCCTCCAGATTCATGTAACCACTGAGGAACTGTTCACCTTTCCTGTGACCTCCAGCCATGCCTCCTTAACAATGCTTGCTGAACTTCTCTATCTCTCCTTATCTGGGAAAAAAACATCTCTCGGGCTCTGTACCTTGCTGGCAGAAGGGGTACCTCCAGACAGGCAACTTTTAACCTGAAGATACCATTCATTTGAGTATGTCCATACTTGTTTACCCATCAGTTGCCTTCACAAATGAGAACTTAGATCAATTTGGAATCAAATCATCTTTGATTTGTTCTGACTTTGCTACAAATAAGATGCTTACATTTCAGATACCAAGAGATCTTCCCACCCATTTATTTATTTTATTAATCAACCTGTTCAGACCTGTTATAATACACCACTGGAGCAAGTGGGGCTTGAACCCAGCCCTCCTGGATCGGAGGAATGAACATTCCAATCGTGCCATTAAAGCCGTCAAGTGTAGCGGCAGTAGCTTTTGAACGAAATGGTCCACCACATTTTTGGGAGCAGAGCTGTCATGTCTGTCACCTGTTAATTGGACACTGGCAAAATCCATTTATACCTTCTGCCCACGTATGTTACTATGTGTACCAATTCGGATCTCGACATCAAAACCGCTAATAAAATAAGGTTTTTTCATTTTCAATCCTCTGCATGCTTTTGTGACTAATTTATCTGCAAATATAATTATCATCCCTCTCTGGGCGTATTACATAACTAGAATTCCATACATTTCATATTCTGGCTATAATTGCTCTTCATTGTTTACTGGCCAGGCAGAATACACTTTGTTAATAAAGTTGTCATGTACATGATTTAGGTGTTGATCTCTTTTATGTTTCCAGAGAGACATAACAATATGAACATGCAAAGCAGGAGTAACAGAGGACCACGTTTAACCCCCTCAGACCTGCTCCGCCATTCAATAAGATTGTCATAGAATCCCTACAGTGTGGAAACAGGCCCTTCGGCCCAACAAATCCACACTGACCCTCAAAGCATCCCACCCAGACCCATCCCCCTATAACCCACCTAAACTACACATCGCTGAACACTACGGGAAATTTAGCATGGCCAGTCCACCTAATCTGCACATCTTATCTGTTTATGTTTCAAACTCCATATCCATCTACCATTTTCGATTCTCTTGCCCAGGATAGTCTAACTACTTCCTCCTCAAAAGTATTGATGGCCCTGCCTCCACTGCCCTTCCATGGCAGAGTGTTTCAACCTCACACGTCATTCTGAGATAAAAACAACTCCTTCTCATCTCAGTCATAGAGTCATAGAGTCTTACAGCATGGAAACAGACCCTTCAGTTCAACCTATACATGCTAGCCATAATCCCAAACTAAACTGGCCCCACCTGCCTATACTTGGCCCATACCCCTCCAAACATTTCTTATTTACGTACGTATCTACATGTCTTTGAAATGTTGTTGCACTACCCACATCCATCACTTCCTCTAGAAGCTCATTCCACATTTGAACCACTCTCTGTGTAAAAACATTGTCCCTCCTTCTTTTTGCCATCATAATCACAAATCTACCCCTGCACAGGGACAATATGCAATTGCTGACCGCTGGGTTAGTATGAAATCACAAGATACAGGAGCAAGAGTAGGCCATTCGGCCCCTCAAGCTTGCTCTACTATCTGATACTTGATCTGATTGTGGCCTTAGCTCTATTTTCAACAACAAAAACCAAAGTTGCTGGAAAAGCTCAGCAGGTCTGGCGGCATCTGTGGAGGTAAAAACAGAGTTAATGTTTTGGGTCTGGTGACCTTTCCTCAGAATGGGAACTTAGTCTCATTTTCCTGCCTGTCCACCCATGAGCCCTGACTCCCTTGTTGATAAACATCTCCCCAACTTTGTTTTGTTACATGGTAACCCCACTTCAAAACATCATCCTTGGCTGTGATGCCTGAGGTGGCCAAGGTGCCAGGGAAATGCAACTTTTTCTTTCCAGTTTCATTAATGCTTGCTCATGAGCCAGTGTATCTCACACAAAGGCTCAGTTTTACAGTTGTTACATCTTAAGTAGAATGTAATAAGGCTTTATGCTGGAAAAGCATTAAAAAATAAAATCAAGAAACTAAGAGTGGGACCAGGCCATTCAGCCTTTCAAACCTGCTCCTCCATTTAATAGGATCATTCAAGAATCTTTCATTGGTTCAAAATGGAAAACCTCACATTTGCTTACATTGAACTCCATCCATCACAGTTTTTTCAATTCACTTAGTCTATCAATATCTCTGCTGTTTTAAGCTATTATCTACACTGTCTGCAAAGCCGCCCCGCTTTGAATCATCAGAAAATTTGAGTGTATGATTTTCTATCCATTATCCAAGCTGTCAATAAATAATGTGAATAACTGAAGCTCTAGTATAGAACCTTGTGGAACAGCATCGCTCACATTGGGCGGCATGGTGGCTCAGTGGTTAGCACTGCAGCCTCACAGCTTTCGGCACCCATGTTCGATTCCAGCCTCGGGCAACTGTCTGTGTGCAGTTTGCACATCCTTCCTGTGTCTGTGTGTGTTTCCTCCGCGTGCTCTGGTTTCCTCCCCCAGTCCAAAGATGCGCAGGCTGGGTTGGATTGGCTATGCTCAGTTGCCTATAGTGTTCAGGGGTGTGTGGGTTATAGGGGGATGGGTATGGGTGAGATGCTTCAAGGGGCATGTGAACTTGTTGGGCTGAAGGGCCTGTTTCCACACTGTAGGGAATCTAGTCTAATCCTGTCAATTTGAGTACCTACCCATTTCTTTCTGTCTCTTGTCTGTTATCCCATTTGCCCACCATCCAATTGGTTTCCACCTTAGTTAGCAGTTCCTTATGGAGGACTTTATCAAATGTCATCTGGAAGTCCATATAAGCAACATCCATAGACATTGCCCTGTCCGTTATCTCAGTCACTTCTTCAAAAAAATTAAGTGAGGTGTTTCAGGCATCATCCATCTGTCATGAATCCATGCTGGCTCTCCCTAATTAACTGAAAATTTTGAGATGTTCAATTACCCATCCTTGATGAGATACATCAAGAATTTCCCCACCGCAAATGTTAGGCTAACAGGTCTGTAATTCCCTGGTTTTCTCCTTTCACCCTTCTTATAAAGGAAGAATGATGCACAATTTTCCAATCCAGACGGACAACTTCTGTATACAGTGGACTCTGAAAGATTATAGCTAGCCTAACTACAGCATGCTTCCCTCTTTCTTTAACACCCTCGAATGGAAACCATCAGGCCCCAGGGATTTCTCACTCTTTAATTCCATTAATGTCCCTGACTCACTATTAATTTGCTCAGGACTCCCAATAAGCTATTTTCCCTGTCTACTGTAAATGCTGAGGCAAAATAATTATTCAGCATGTCTGCCATTCCCCATAGTCACTGACATTGTATCCTCTTTCAATCTCCTTTCATAATGTCTTTTAGCAGCTCTTATAAGTTGTTTTGTGATCCTTTGCTGGTCTTTGTATCCTAAAAGGGTAACCTCTAATTTTAAAATAGTGTCCCCTTGTTCCAGATTCACCTACAAAGGGAAGCATAATTTCCACCTACATTTTGTCAAAACAACGTAGGATCTTGCACAACTCAATCAAGTCAGTTCTCATTCTTCTAAACTCTAGTGAAAACAAGTCGGGCCTATCCAACTTATTTTCATGAAACAACCCATTTACTCCAGGTATTGATCAAGTAAACCACCTCTGAGCTACCTCTGGTGCACTTACATTCTTCCTTAAATAGGTAGACTGAAAAATGTGCATCATATTCAGAATCTACTTTCACCTTTGCCCTGTATAGCTGAAGCACTACATCCCTATGAACATTTTTTCCTGCAATAGTTATCGTGTTGATTGTACTGTCAGCCTCCATGATTACATGCTGTACCTGCATACTCGTGACTCCTTCACTAGAACACCTTTGCACTTCCGAGTTCTGCAGTTGTTCTCTGTTTATCATGAACTTATCATGAACTTGGTCAAAAATCAACAGAAATTGTTTCCAAATGCATTTTTTTTCCAGACTAAAAATACATAAAACGTTGGTAATTTGAACAGTTTTTCTTAAAAGTTGGAACAGATATATCATATTGAAGGCTAGTTTTTGCATTGATGATGGTAAGCTGGAGCTGGGTCTGGTTGTTGTGTCTGAAGCCTGCCTCTTAGGGAATCTGACTGGTTGTCACACTTTCCTAGGGCAACCTCTTAATTTGGGTGGAAATGGATTTCTGAAGTGAGCTTTATCTAATTCAAGTGGAAACTGAAACGGAGACAAATTTCAGACTCCCAAGTCAGCCGCCATTGCTTGTCTGATGGGATAGAGTTTGTGCTAAACTTTACACTATGCCACATGGACCTCAGATGGCATGGAGACACTGGAGCACTGGAGGCAACCAGAGTGGTAGTGAAGAAAGGTCCTTACGTGGAGGATGGTGGGAAGAAATCATTTGCCTTGCAATAACAACAACTCTCCCTTCAAGGTCATTTCCTTTCGCCTAAAGGTTTGCAGGGGATCGCTTGACCATTCCAGTCACTGTACTGACTGCTTTCTGAGCCTGTGATGTCTAATCAATTATGATCTATTTGAGCTGCCCCGCTTTTATAAACAAAACACTCATTAATAGGTGCCTATTCAAAATATTGAAATTCTTTTAAGTACTTATCCTGTCACAAAAGAAAATGCATTCATACTTTCACATCAAAAACAGCTAATTTATAGCTTTAAATTGAGGGGTGAAAGATATAGGACAGATGTCAGAGGTAGTTTCTTTACTCAGAGAGTAGTAAGGGAATGGAACACTTTGCCTGCAACGGTAGTAGATTTGCCAACTTTAGGTACATTTAAGTCGTCATTGGACAAGCAGATGGACGTACATGGAATAGTGTAGGTTAGATGGGCTTGAGATCGGTATGACAGGTCAGCACAACATCGAGGGCCGAAGGGCCTGTGCTGTGCTGTAATGTGCTATGTTCTATGTTCCTTTACATTTAGTTGGAGCTGCCAATATAACTATGAACTTAGAGGTCACCCACAGTGATAATGATGGGTTGTGGAGGCTGTCAAACAGCACTAATTCTAAAATGGAAATAGTTCATAAAAGCATAAGATGAAGGAACTGAATTAGGCTATCCAGTCCATTGAGTCTGCTTTACCATTTAGTGAGATAGTAGTTAATCTAATAATCCTCAGATCCATTTTCCCACCTTTTCGACAAAATGGTTGATTCACTGACTGATTGTAAACCTGTTGATCTCAGCTTTGAATATACTTCATAACTCAACCTCTGCACTTCTTTGCAATAAAAGATTCCACAGATTCACTACCGTCTGAGAGAATAAATTCCTCCCCATTGCTATCTTAAATTAGTACCCTTAGATTCTGCTCTCTAGTCTTAGGCTATATACTTTTAGCAAAGACTCCCGATGAATATATTCCATTCCTTTGAAATAAAGACCATCAATCAATTTCCCTCCCCATTATCTATTGCACTTCTTTGCTTGCCTTTTGCCATTTTAAGCATGAGGACACCCAAATCTCTCTGTACTGCAACTTTATTTATTTAATTTAATTCTTTTAATTTCAATTGTAGGATGTGGGCATTGCTGGCTGGCCAACATTTATTGCCCATCCCTGGTCGCCCTCGCAAATGTGGTGGTAAACTGTCTTCTTGAACTGCTGCTGGCCACCTACTGTGGGTTGACCACAATGACCTTAAGGAGGGAATTGCAGGATTTTGACCCAACTACTGTCAAGGAACAGTGATATATTTCCAAGTCAGGATGGCGAGTGGCTTGGAGGAGAACTTTCTGTAGTCTTTCCCTATTTAAATAATTTTTAGCACCTCTATTCTTCAGACGCATGTGCATAACCTCATATTTTCCCACATTATATATTTTTATCTGCTGAATTTTTGCTCACTCACCTAACTAGTCTATGTCCTCTGTCGTCTCTTTGCTCACCCTCACAACTTGCCTTGACACCCATTTTTGTATCAACCACAAACTTGACAAGTATATTCAATTCTGTCATCCACGTCCTTAATATATATTGTAAATAATTGTGACCTCAGCACTAATGCCTGTGGCACTCCACTTGTTACAGGGTGCCACCCTGAAACACCCCCTCCCCCTCTCCAATTACTCCAATTCTGACTTCGGTTAGTTAGCCAATTCTCTGTCTATGTTAATACTTACTATTCCAAAGCCAGAAAGGCTATATGTTATCAAAGATAACAAAATGTGGAGCTGGATGAACACAGCAGGCCAAGCAGCATCTTAGGAGCACAAAAGCTGACATTTCGGGCCTAGGCCTTTTCTGATGAAGGGTCTAGGCCAGAAACGTCAGCTTTTATGCTCCTGAGATGCTGCTTGGCCTGCTGTGTTCATCCAACTCCACACTTTGTTATCTCGGATTCTCCAGCATCTGCAGTTCCCATTATCTCTGTATGTTATCAAATGCTATTTGTAAATGCATTACATTATGTTTAAAGGTTCCCTTTATCTATTCTGCTTGCTACCTCTTCAAAGAATTCTAATAAGTATGTCAAGTATAATGTCCCCTTCATGAAGTTAATCTGACTTTGCTTGATTATAAAGTGTATTTCTAAACACTCTGCATCTACTCCCCTTATAATAAACTATCATTTTCCCAGTTACAGACATTAAGCTAATTAGCCTACAATTATCCATTTTTGTTTCTTTCTTCCTTGGAGAACAGTGTCAGTTTTCTATCTTCTTGGAGTTTTCCAGAAACCAAGGATTATGGAAGATAGCTGCTAGTACATCCACTATGTCTGCAGCTACTTCCTTTAACAATCTTAAGAAGCAACCCATCAGGTCCAGGAGCTTTGTTTGCTTCAGCCCCAGTAGTTTCCCGAGTACTTTTTTTTCTGGTGATATTTATTTGCACTTCCCCTTTTGCTGTTTGATTATGTTGTAGTTTTGGAATGCTATTCATGCCACATTCATGAAGACAGCTGCAAAGTATTTATTCATCTCCTCTCCCAATTCCTGGTGCCCCATGATTATTACCCTAACTTCATTTGCAAAGGGGCCTATGTTAACTTTGGTCTGATTCTTCCATTTTATGTATTTATGTCCATTTTGATAATACTTGGTAGTTTACTTTGAAATTTATATTCCTCTTTATTTTGTTATGACTATCTTTGGTTGGTTTATTAAAACTTTCCTAGCCCTCTGACCTATCACTAATTTTTACCATATTTCACGGTTTTGCCTCAGTTTGTTGTTATCTTTAATTCCTTTGGTTAACCATGGATGAGTAATGTTTCAGAAATCCCTGTAGCAAAAATATCTTCCCATTGAAGGCAGTGGCAATTTAAAGATGCCAATGCCTTGGAAATCACAGATGCTGAAACCCCATTCTCTGTTCCACTTCTCCCCATCATTCTCGTCCAGGTTTGGCCAAAATGATGTTTGCCGCGTTCTGAGGCAGTACTTCCTGATCCTGGTCTCTGGTACTGTTTTGTCTGGTATGGTCCCAGACTTGGCATCCAAAATTCAGGCCTCTGTGTCCTTGGTTAGTATTCTGTTCCTTCCTGAGCTCATCTTCATTCATTGTCTTTGTTTTTACATTTTTTGTCAGTCAGCCTAGGCCATGTACACTCAGCCTTGCATTTTTACCTCTAGGAATATGACAAAATCATCTACAGTATAGCAGTGAAGATAGGTTTTTGATTTTACTCACCTTGTTGCATGGAAACTCATTCAACTGGAGAAATGTCTGAGAATGATGAAGACAAATACATTTGTATTATCTGTGTACTTTATTTCATTCCCAGAAAATGGGATCTGTCTTTCATGATTACACTGATCAGTCTGTTATGAGCTGTATACCACCCTAATGTGCTGTCTTGTCTAAACTGTCCTGTGAGGTTGTTAATTCTCCAAAGTAGAATGTAAATTGTATGGGAAAAAGAAATATTTGCATTTATGTAGTGTCTTTCATGACCTTAGAAGGACGCAAAGCTGTCAGAATTCATTGTTCATAAATGATGCTGTGTTTTGTTTTAGAATAGAATCCCTACAGTGTGGAAACAGGCCCCTCGGCCCAACAAGTCCACACTGACCCTTGGAACATCCCACCCAGACCCATCCGCCCATAACTCACACACCCCTGAACACTATGGGCAATTTAGCATGGTCAGTCCACCTAACCTGCACATCTTTGGACTGTGGGAGGAAACCGGAGCAAACCCACGCAGAAACAGGAAGAATGTGCAAACTCCACACAGACAGTCACCCGAGGCTGGATTCAAACCCGGCCCCTGGTGCTGTGAGGCTGCAGTGCTAACCACTGAGCCACCGTGCTGCCCAGCTCTAAGAATGTATATTGTGTAGCTAATATATTTTCAAATTCTTTCTTGGGATGTAGATATCACTGGCTAGACCAGCATTAATCGTGTCTCTAATTGGCCAGAGAGCAGTTAGGAGTAAATGATGTTGGTGTGGGACTGGAGTCGGAAGTAGGCCGAACCCAGTAAGGATGGCAGATTTCCTTCCCAGAAAGGCATCAGAGAACCAAGTGTTTCTTTTTCTGACAGTTGCCATGATTACACAGTTGATATTGGGCTAATTTTCTGTTTCAGATTTTTACTTATGTTTGATCTCCAGACATACTTGCTGGCAGAATCAAGTTGGAATAAAAACAAAACTTGCAGCGAACTGGTATGCCAGTACCGTCAATGTGGCAAATGTACCATTAAATGATGTGCAACCACATCCCACAAACTACAAGATTAATTAAAACGGAAAATGCTGGAAGTACTCAGCAGGTCTGGCAGTATCTACAGAGAGGGAAACTGAGTTAATGTTTTACAAATGTGTTCCTTCATCTGAGCTGCTTATTCACTCCCCTTATCTCTGTAGCATCTCAAAGTGGCTTTGGGTGCATTTAAATATTGTGTTTGCTGGAACGCAGCAGCCAGTGCTATAAGAAGGAGATGGGGCTTGAACTCCGCTGACGATTTCGGACAGGGAGAATGCGCGCTGAAAACTCATACACTCTGCTTTTGTGAGGATGCCCAGTTCAGAATTCCAGGCCGTGAATGAGGAACTCTGTTGGACAATTAAAAGCAGTCCAAATAGTGTTGCATTCCTACATTGATTGCTACTCCTCAGAGATTTTGGATCTCGGTTTCATGCAAAGATTTAATAGGGACGGTCCTTTCTGATTACCCAGACAAGGAGCTATTGTTAGTGATGGATATCTGGTCTAAGCCAAGATACCTAAAATGTGTGGAACTAACTATTCCATTCTATTTCATCAATAGTCTTCTGTTATTTTGGAAAGTGTAATTCCTGATTCACTGTATCATGTGACAGACAGATAAGTTTGTGAATGTGAGGATAAAGCTCACCTTGTCTGGATGTCTAATGCTACAAATGCACCAGTGTTGCTTGTATTGTAGCTAGGACTTTGACCAAAATCTACATTGTGTAGAAAAATCTATCAACCCTGAATAGGAAAAATAGCAGGTAACTGCCACATTGTTCAAATTTAACTGTCATTTGAAGAAAAGCAATCTGAACTGATGTATTCATTATTCAAGGAATGTTCATGTTTAAAAGAATCAAACTCAAATGTACCTATAAATTCACGATACAACATGGCAGTTAATTTCTCTGTATCTCCTTACCCATTTAACCTTCAATACAGAGGAGTTATCTCTTCTGGTCAGGTATACCAGCTATCTGGCTGTGTTATATTTTCCCTTTTAGTATATTTATGCAGATCAAAGCAATTCAGAAAGTGATGCCATTGTTCTAAGTCACCAGTCTAAATTGATACAATACAATACAACGCAGTACAGGAATAGACCCTCCAGTTGACCAAGCCTGCACCGACTCCTACTCCTTACTTAAACCCGTTAAGCATTGCCCACGTGCAGTTTCCATCCCTGTGTTCACCTCCCATTCCTACATCTATCAAAATATGCCCTAAATCTTGCTAATATGCCTGCTTCTGCCACCTCCACTGGCAGTGCGTTCGAGGCACCCATCACCCCCTGGGTGAATAGTTTTTCCCGCACGTCTCCCTTAAACATTCCCTTCTGACCTTGAACCTGTGTCTCCTCGTAGTTGATCTTTCCACCTTGGAAAAAGCCTCTAACTACCAACCCTATCTATGTCTCAATTTTGTAGACATCTATCATGTCACCCCTTAGCCTCCATCATTCCAGTGAAAACAATCTGAGTTTATCCAACCGTTCCTTAGAAAATTTACCAGACCAGGCAACATCCTTGTAAACCTTCTCTGTACCCTCTCCAAAGCACCCTCATCCTCTTCGTAGTGTAGTGACCAGAATTGCATGCAATGTTCCAAATGTGGCCTAACTGAAGTTTTGTAAAGCTGCAACACAACTTGCTAACTTTTATATTTGATGCCCCAACCAATGAAAGCAAGCATGCTGATTGACCACCTTATGTACCTACGTTGTCACTTTCAGGGATCTGTGGACTAGTATATCCAGATCCATCTGTAGTGCTCCGAGGGGTTCTGCCATTTATTGTATAATTCGCACCTGAATTTGATCTTGCAATACTTTTGATTTATTCTAATTTTGTACACCCAACATGTGGAGCGATACATTTCTTAGTAACACCATCTTGGCGTTTTACAATATACAAACTGCAGATATTGAGACCTTCTAATGTGGTTAAAAAACTTCATTTTCCATTACAAAATGATTTTCCCATAAAAGGCAACTATTCATTCTCCAGCAAATGGGCAAAAAAAGGACACAGAGAGCAAAAGTAAAGAATAGACTGGAATAAAAGTATTGCTTGATCTGGTGTAATTGGATGTTCATGGATGCATCCCCAAAATGAGATTTGTTAGTTCCTTGGGTATCGAGAAATAGACACAATGCGCTGAACGTTACAGTGTTTTGGCTAAATATGATTTTCATTAAGTTTTGCGGAAGTTTTCTCAGCATGACACCTAATGGGCTTTCTCCTGCCACTGTTCCAAACATACCTCTTTACCTACCTATAGCACCCTTCTCACATGCTGCTAGCCTGATTCGACCACTGATCTCAGGCAGAAGTACTCACCACCGCTAGCATTTCCCAGAAAAAAACACCATTGCTGGCCCCAGCATCAGCACCTGGACGAGTGCTGACAATCCGGAGTCACCCTGCATGGGCGCTGACATTTACCCCAGACATGGAAAGAAGGGCACATTGGAACCCAGTTTTTCAGCCAGGCATCCGAAGGCCATGGTGGACTGGGTGCTGCAGAGAAGTGACGGCCCCAACCCCGGGACTTGCAATGGGGGCCGTGCCACCAGGTCCTGAGGTTTCCTCTCAGGTTTGTTTGGTCTCACCCATCTGGAGGGACTATGCCGGGCTAAAGGTTGCTATCTTCTCTCTGGTACCTCACACTCTATCTCTGTTCTCACTCAGGCTCATGATCTACCACTAATAAGATCACATTCAGTATCTTCCCTCACTCGCTTTCGCACACCCAAACCCACCTCCTTCCGGAAAGGCCCCTGCACCTCCTAGTTAGTCACTGTGGAATCCTTTTCCATCAACTACACCAGCACTAATAGCTGGGTCACCCCCTTGGATCTCATTCAGTCCCTTCTTCTCATCCAGTGCAAGAGAAATAGCATACAATAAAGCAGAAAGAGACAAGATGGTTGGTGGGGTGCCTGACATTTGATTCATCATCTTCTATGAGCACCACCTTATCCCCAACTACCCTGAGTGGCTGCCTGAGGTGTTCAAGCCCATGGTCTGTTATCAGAGGCTTCCCTTAACTTACTGAAGGGTGTCCCTCTTGACGTGACTAAGCACTCCTCCCCTTCCAATTCAAGACACAGCCACACAGTGTGTCTGCTATCTCAGCTGATGCCATTTGATGCAATTACGGCACAGATATAGCACAATGATGCACTATGTGTCCACCCCTAGCCCAGACTGGTCACAATCATGACAAACTGCCTGGTTTGTATCTGCACTAAGAGCAAGAAGTATGCTATGGGCATCCAAGTAGGCATGAGGTGAGTAAGCGCCAAGCCAGCAGCCCTGGAATGTAGCCTGGTCTGATCCATGAACCAGGTGACTGCCCTGTACACAATCGTAACAACACACCAATGCAACAAGAGACACACTCAAAAGTGCAGAATTGAATGTAGAACCGTATTGCAAGTAGATTAGAGATGGGCAAATTAGTGTAATGGACTAACATCTGTTGAATGCCAAGGTCACTGGATGTGAGGTGTGTGTGAGACCACGAGTATAGTCTAAGATGTTGGTGCCAGGTGTCCAAGATGGAGGTGTGGAGCAAGTGATGAACTGGAGTCATCTAGTACCTGCTTGGACCTTCATGCTGAGAAGCTTCGGCATTGGGTTCCTTACCAACCTGTGATAGAGTGGGAACCAGAATGTTATTGAGGGATAATTTTGGTATTTATGAGCATGATAACAAGCAATAATCCCTGTTACTGGCATGTCATTGATCCTGAGCAAGAATCTTTTCTTCACGCTTGGAGTTCTGTGGGAAAATGCAACTTGTTTCTCCCAGCACTGAGAAAGATGAATTCTCACAGACTTCTCATCATAGCCCAGTCTTTCAATGGTTTAAAAGATTCCTCTGAATATCCCAGCTCTTAGTTTAGATCATAGAACAAATATGCTACCTCTGTAGTATGCTACAGGTTCACTATATGAAATTACCTTTCTTCTGAAGTTTAGACCATTCCATGTAGCATATTTGTTACCTGACAGGTTCAGAACTAATTTCTAACCCTTGGCCATTTGAATGTAATGAATGTTCAACTTAAAAGAAACATAGTTGAACCTTTGTTTGAAGCTTTAAGTATTACTTAGGATCCAACTGAATGACTCACCTGACTTCATCTTATGCTGCCTCCTCTGACTCAGTGTGCCTATTTATATCTTCTGAAGAAGTCATAGCCCTTTAAAAAACACATCACAGCTCTGGCTGGTAGAGCATGACTCACTCATTGCATTTCTTGTTTTTGCTCATTTCTGATGATCAGAATCAGCCTCCTGGAAGATTTGAGATCCGACCTCTTAACTACATCATTTATCTCTCTTTCTAAGTTTGATTAAGAAAAATGCAGGGCAAAAGTCTCTCGTGGTACAAATTTATAGTTCATTCAGCCCTAAGATGTTTCAAAAAATGTAGTGCATTATTTCCTTCCTCTGTGGATGGAAAACTTGGTATTTTAGATACATATTGCACTTTTGACCATCACAGCAGTGCTATGCCCGAACTTCACTCTTCAGAAGCAATTGATGGAAGTTTCCTCCCTCCAATTTGATTCTTGTACTGAATGTCTTACACTTCTGACTACCTGAATGCCTAGATAATAATTTGTTAGTCCTTGATTCCATGGCAACGATCAGTGTTGCAAAGCATGAAAAGATCTCAAAAGTCTGTTTGATAAATTAACTCATTAATCAGCCTACAGTTGGAAGCTCACATCATAACATGTGTGAGTTTTTATTTACCTTAATTAATACCAATTAAACTTAATTCAGTCTGTTTGAACAGTCTGAGTTCATTCTGTTACCTGACTGCTTGAGTCCTTTCAAAACATTCTGAGCATTATCATTTGGAGCACCCTCTTGTTGTCACTTCTGGGAGGCTAGGAAGTTCATTTTCCTTTCATGTTCATGGCTTATATGTTGATTTTTAATTAGTAAATCTACATATATTCCCTTAACCAGTTGTGTACTAGATTGAAAGGTGCCTTGGTTTTGATCACTTGATCTGAACACTGGGAAGATACAATAAGTTTGCTGCTTGGCACTTTGTTATGAGCCCTTAATATTGGTCTTAATTCAACCATTTTGTTGTTATACTCTACCATTCAGGACTATATTTATTAACTTAAGGAATTGTTGTTATTGTTGTTGTAGGTAAACACTCTTGCAGAATGGGAATGTAGAGTACAGAGTCAAATGCATGCCTGAATGCAAAGCCAAACAGTCAATCTGACGAGAATGGCCACACTGATTGACAGAGATAACAAGGTGTAGAGCTGGATGAACACAGCAGGCCAAGCAGCATCAGAGGAGCAGAAAGGCTGACGTTTCAGGCCTCGACCTTTCTTTAGCTGCTTGGCCTACTGTGTTCATCCAGCTCTACACCTTGTTATCTCAGATTCTTCAGCATCTGCAGTTCTTACTATCTCTGAAACACTCATTGACAGAGTAGTTTTCTCTATTTTTTATAGAAGAGAAACAGATAATTTGGTTGATTTGTAGTCCTTAAACACTACCCCAGCAACTAGCCAGCTCCATTCTTGAAGATTTATTTGCACATGCATAGACACACCCACTGCACCACACACCTCATTAAATCAGACCGACAGCCAATACGCCACACACGAACAGTCATAACCCCCCACACTCAATGATATATTGAATATCAGTCACTGACTGCTTTCTTTGGTCAGAGTTCAGTCACCTTACACCAAATGCTGACATTTTCAGAATCATTGAATTCATAATGGATAGATAAGATGTGCTCTTTGCAAAATCCTCTTTTTGACAGAAAAAAAAGCTCAATATGTTCTGGAAGCAGTTTGTTTTTAAGAGCGCAATTTAATGGAAAAAATTGCTGGCATTATGGATTTCATCTTCAATGTTTTAGCAGTAATCTGACAGAACAGATCACTGCCTATTGTGGAACAAGACAATGAAATATGACCTATTTGAATAACAACTTGCATTTATGTAGCACTTTTCGCTATAAAAGAGAAATCGGTCCCTTTATTATTGAAAGCAAAACATTTCGGTACTCATATTGATGAAATGATTTACAGTAGTAGTTTTCAATATCAACTTAGCTACAACACTGCTACAACATCCTCAACGTGGAAAACTGTCCAAGTATGCCCTGTCCATAAATAGTAGGACACATCCAACCTGTCTAATTACCATCATATCAGTCTGTTCATTGACCATGAGCAAAATGATGGGACGGTCCCTCACCAATGCTGTTACTTGCAAAAGAATGACCTCACTACTGATGCTCACTTTGGATTCTGCCAGGGCCACCAGCTCCTGACCTCATTATGTCCTTTCTTCAAACATGGATAAAAGTGCTGATCTCCATAAGTGAGAAGAATGACTGCTGGTGACGTAAAGGTAGCTTTTAACCCAATATAACAAGAAGGAGCCCTAGCAAAACTGAAGTCCATGGTAATTCATGGGGGAAACTGCCTCCTGAATGGGTCAGACCCAACACAAAGGAAAATGGTTGTGTTCATTGGCAGTCAATGAACTCAACTCCAGACTGTCTTTGCAGGAGGGGATGAACGAAGAGAATGCAGGGCACAGGTGGGGCAGCTTCATTGCAGAAGACACCCTCCAACTCAGTGGATGTATTGAGAGAGGCAGAGCTTCAGGCGAGATGTCTGAGCATCAATGCCAATGTAAACACCCATCATTCTAGCGACATGCTAACAGAGCACTTTGGGATAACAGAGCTGGAGTTGTTACCACTGGGAAATGACTGCCGCTTTATGCCTTAAAGATAACATTGGCACTAAAATTCTATGGGTCATTCAGGGTTTGTCTAGAAATCCACATAACCTCACTCAGATGGTAGCTATGACTGCCTAGAGGAGATTGTGGATGCCATTTACTGCTGATTATTACTAAGGGGTGTGTGTGTGTGTGTGTGTGTGTGTGTGTGTGTGTGTGTGTGTGTGTGTGTGTGTGTGTGGTGAAAAAGTAGAAGGCTGTTCCAGCATCCATCAGATGTTTATTTCTCCCCGAATTAGGATCTTCATGCAACCAGCAAAAGGTACCCTTATTAGTCGTCATTATAACAAAACTAAATTATCTGTCCATTGTCCATGGATGGGCAGAAAATCTTAACCCAGACTAATTTATAATGTTTATATTGCTGTGTGTGCCTGATCATTCAGAACTCTGACAACGTAAGGTATTTTTTTTTTATTTTTTGGTTGTCAAGGTGAGAAATTGCATAGTGATGTGAAATGAGTGCTGTTTCGATTTTGGCACCTTCTCAAATTTAGTATCAACCACTCCCATATCAAATATAACAAGGACAAGGTATAGAATAAAGCTCCTCCTACTGAGCTGCACCAATGCAACTGCAGCATTATTATAACTGCCAGTATTGTATTGTATTGAGCACAGCCTGAAAGTGGAAGATTAACATTCTCGCAGTTGGTTTGAATTAGTCGGAGACAGCTTTCTCTTATAAAGTTTATAATTGTTTTTTCTAGCTTACACCACAGAAGATGGCACTCATATTTTGAAGAATGGTTTATCAACTTGCAGTTAGTCATACTTTTAGATTTGATTATTCTTATTTGTTGCTTCACTTAGATGCACTACATTGTCAACTGAAGCTCAAAAGCATTCAAATTACTTTGGTAAGTTCGCTCATTATATTTAACCTACTTTATTACATATTATTTTATAACTATGGATATAATATCTTTTAGATCATTGCAAATGCAATATGTCTACAGAGATTTTAAATAAGTCTATGATATAAATGATATTAAAGGAAGCTTCAAAAGCATGTTTGATATCTGCTATTGATTTTACTGAATGTGGTTTTTGTGAAAAACAGAACATGGCTTCTTAAGGTTTCTCAGGAATTAATATTCACATTCCTTCTTTAATGCCCAACCTATCATGATATTTTCCACATTTGGATTAAAAGTTTTGATGTGTGCACGTCTATCCACAAGGTTGTTGAAACCCAATTTTGGTCTTAGCTAAAGCACCAATTTGTTATCTTCTCTTCTACTCTTTAACTTTAGTGCTCTGACAGACTTTTTGTCATGGGAGCATCAATTAATTCCTTTTTGGTCTCGCTTCCCTTTTTTGGTCAGATTTCAGATTGGCTTTTGCACAATGGCATGGTTGCACTGTTTCCAACTGTGGATGTCAATTTGACGTGCGTTTTCATTTGATGCACATTTTTACTTGCCATGTATTTGTAATTTGAATCCTACAAATTTTGGACTCAATCCTTGTTTCTGATATAAAGTATGCAGTTTCTGCTAAATTATCTACAAATGGTTGACCAACAAAATTTCATTTTCCGAGTCAATATCCCTAGTTAATTCAGTGGAGATTTGGAAAGGAAAGGACTTTTATACCAAAGTTTTGTCGTTCTGTACTGTACAATTTTTCACTTTCATCTGTTCTAAATTTAGATTAGGAGAGATTTAGTGAAAAAGAGAGTCAGCCTGATAAAAATATTAATATTTTTATTAGGATGTGAATTTTCATCAACAAACAATTAACCATAATACAACATACCTTTTATAGCACATTCAGTTCATGACCAAGTTATGAAGTGTTTTATTCAAAGTCAAACGATTAAGGCGATTGGAACCAGATCCTGTTATCATCGTTGTTTCAACTGAACCTAGCTTTCCTTAAATCCTTATCTAATGTTGACCGAGATGCTGTCAACTTCTTATTTATAACCAGTACAAAGTTCATTAATCTTTACTAAAAATAACCCTTGTGCTGATGAACTTTTTCATATGCTAGTTAAACATTTATTCTGATAATGCTTCTCTACATAGATTGTATTAAGAAATTGAACAGTTCAAAATAATAAATTTGCGCATAAATTGGTTCCAATTCCATGGGATAGGTTTTTGTCTTCACCAGACAGAAAGTACTTAGTAATCTTGGGCCCTGCAGAGAGTTTGGTTAGTTAGTTGGTCAAGGTCAAAGTGTACTTCCATGACTGTGGTAAAGCACCCCTTATCATTTTTATTTTAACTATGTTAAAGGAACAGGAAGCCCCAAGTTGTTGGTAACTCCTTTATAATGGATCCTGACTTAATACTTCAATTTTCGAATAAAGCAGAAGTGAATGCATAGATGTGCTGCGCAGTTGACTTTTCGTAGTCATTTTCAGGCTGGCTGGCATCTACTGTCCATTCTCAGTTTCCTTGCAGGTTTTGAGCCTGAAATAACTCCATGAAGGCTGGTATCTCATCACTAAGTCACCCTTTATTAACACATGCATAGTACATGACACTCATCCAGCTATCTCAGAGCCAGCTCCTAGAGCGAATAGAAAATCTGACACAGCCTATTTGGCAGCATGGTGGATTAGTGGTTAGCACTACTGCCTCACAGCGCCAGGGACCCGGGTTCGATTCCACTATCTGTTTGGAGTTTGTACGTTCTCCCTCATGTATTCGTGGGTTTCGTCCAGGTGCTCTGGCTTCCTCCCACAGTCCAAAAATGTGCAGGTTATCTGGATTAGCCATGCTAAATAGGGATGTGTAGAGTAGGTGGGTTATAGGAGGATGTGTCTGGGTGGGATGCTTTGAGGATCGCTGTAGACTTGTTGGGGCAAAGGGCCTGTTTCCACACTGTAGAGACTCTGTGAAATATCTGCCAGCCAGGACTCCCAGATTGAACCAAGTTAACTGCTTAAATCCACCAGGCAGACCATGTTCCCCAGGACCTTCTTGAGCAAGTGGTTTGCTAGATTGCTCTAAAGGCCAGTTCAGTCAGCCATGGTTCCTGAGTGATCTTTAGGGAAGGAAACCTGGCACCCCTACCTGGTCTAGCTGACATGTGACTGCAGACCCATAGCAATATGTATGACTCTTAACTGTCTTCTGGACAGTTAGGGATGGGCAATCAATGTTGGTCAAGCCAGCAACATCCCATAAATGAATAAAAATAAATGTCAGGTCAGGTAAGGAGGACATTTGTGAACTAGTTTTTAGTTAATCTAACTTTTTCATGGCCTTCTTGACTGACACTTAATTATGGAATTTAATTTCTTGATATGTTGCAAGAACAATTTAACTCTCACTTTCTGGTTTATGAATTATTTCATGAATTATATAGGGACTTGAAATATTCTTATTAATAATGCACACAACTAATGGTAATGGTAATTACTTTGCTTCTTTTACATAATGAAGAAAATAAGATTGACATCAGAAGACACTAAGGATATATCATCAGACAATACAATGAACCATCAAGTGGAATTCTGAAAGTGATTATTCTCATATTTCTCACCTACAAGAATCACACATTCTGGGAACTGTTTGAACGGTGGTACCATTTACAGCTTATTTGGAAATGTCAAACCATTTAACCGGAGATGCTTCATTCAGTTCCAGACAGGAGCTGCTGAATTTAAATGAACCCTGCTCAAGTGCTAACAACTTGGACACTCAAACATCTACAGAAACCAACAACAAAATACAGTGCAATGGGACGAAGTTAGAAGACAGCTCACGCCAGTTTGCATTAATTCCAGGCAAAACTGAAAATATGTGCGGCTGGGGTTTTCTGAAGCCCAAATGTTTGCAAATGTTCAATACACCAAAAGGAGTGCTCTTCTTCCTCTGTAGTGCTTCCTTTCTCCAAGGAATGATAGTGAACGGATTTATAAATACCGTGATTACCTCAATTGAACGGAGATTTGACCTACGCAGTTATCACAGTGGAATGATTGCTAGCTCCTATGACATTGCAGCATGTGTCTGCTTGATTTTTGTCAGCTACTTTGGCGGCAGTGGCCACAAGCCACGTTGGCTTGGATGGGGGGTTCTAATCATGGCTTTGGGATCAGTAGTGTTTACCATGCCACACTTTATCTCTGGTCGCTATGTGGTCACTATATCTGAGAACACTGGATTCTGCCAGTCTAATCAGTCTACCATGTGTGACGAAGGTTCTTCCAGTTATTCCAGCTACCGATTTCTCTTTATGCTTGGACAGTTCCTCCATGGTGTTGGAGCAACTCCACTCTACACCTTGGGAGTGACCTACTTAGATGAAAATGTCAAGTCAAATTACGCTCCTGTTTACATTGGTGAGTTTAAGGGAAAATGATGATTATATAGTTTTGCTAAGCTGTTTCAATCATTTTTCACATGTTTGGGAGCAGTTCTGAGAGAAAATCCCACACTCCACTCCACTCCAGTCCACAGTTTGGAAACATGTTATGATCAGGCCTTAAGCGAGGCCCCCCAAATTCTTATTGTTCCAAGTGGATACCCCAAATCGTTAGACTCCCGGGTGAGGACGGATGACCCGCATTCCCTTCTTTATTCACCCACCCCTTGTTTGGTGCAAGAGGCTTATAAAATAATGAGGGGCATAGATAAGGTGAAAAGTCAAAGGCTTTTCCCAAGGTAGGGGACTCCAAAAGCAGGGGGCATAATTTTAAGGTGAGAGGGGCAAGATTTAAAAGGGACCCGAGGGGTAACTTTTTCACGCAGAGGGTAGTCCTTTTCTGGAACGAGCTGCCAGAGGAAGTGGTAGAAGTGGGAATAATTATAACATTTAAAAGGCATGTGGTCAGGTACATAGATAGGAGAGACTTAAGGGGATATGGACCAAATGCAGACAAAAAGGACTGTGTAGACAGTTGAGGAAACCCAGTTTGAGCTGAAAAGTCTGTTTCCGTGCTGTATGCCTCTGAGGTTAATTTACGAAGGATCCATCCTCTGGGATGCCCGTCTCTCAGACAAAATGAATTTGTATTTTACAAGGAGCCAAGTTAACCAGGCTTTCTTGAGTTAACAAATGAATGACTTCATTAGCTATTGAATGTAAAAATAAATCATAACACAACACATGGCTTTGTGCTGAAAGGAGCTTAAATAGTCAGCTTGTTTGCTTTCTTTAGTCACTTATGTGTTTCTGATGCTTCCTTGTGAAATTCCTTTGGTCCTACACAGACAGCAGTGAATTTCCATCTGCATTTTATTTTTTATGTCTATGATGCTCCTCTTTTTAAATATATATATATAGGAATTAAATGTTTAAAATGTCCACAGCACTTTGGGATCCTGATCCATCAGCATGACTTTATTATGCCTTTAAAATTACAGAGGAAATTTGGTCTTATGGGGCTGCAAAGTTTTTAAATTAATAAACTTTGTTTTGTTGACTGCTTATAAAGATAATTACTTTGTACAAGTCATTGAGTGGGTTTCCTTTGTTGCACATTCCCCAGTCAAAACATGCTTGCTTGTATCCCCACCCTTCTCCTCAAACTTTATATTCTGTCCAAGGGCCAGAGATCCCGCCAAAATAGTGCCACGTGAGTCATCAATCTATGAAGAATGCTCACTTTTGTGAGAAACACAGGGTAGGAAACTCTGTAATTTTATCACGTAACTGTAAATTTTCATTTATTGATGTGAAAACAGAGCAGGACTAACAGAATGGGGAATGAAAATCTACCATGGCTAACTAAAAAGTAACAGTGGTTCACCAGGCCACAGCTACTACAAGCTAGATAAACGTGTCAGAAATTTTCTTTATCATTCATTATCATATCATACTTTATCCCAGTTATAAGTGGTTTTAGGAAATGACTTGTAGTTACCAGAACTTTCAGACTTAATCGTAATGAATCAAAGTATGCTTTTTGGACTCCGTGTTTAGAGTCAGGTTTTTTTAAGGTCAGGATGCTCTTAGTGCATGATTCTTAACAAATTAATACTGCTGGAAGCATCCATCATTTATGTGCACACTTGTTGCTTTGCCCAAAGTTATCATCACCCTGACTTTTTATTGACAGTAAAATGATCTTTAAATGAACTTCTCTAAGGCGACATTTTACTGCTAAATAGGTGAGATTTTGCACTATTCAAACTTCAAATTGACTTTACTGATCATTTGGTCAACATGTCAGTAATTCCTGGAACAACTTCTTTTCAGTCATTCCTACATTCTTTCCAATATGAGCAATCTAAAATCTGTGTCAGTAATTTATGACAAACACAAGTGCTTGTTACTTTTCAGGCTGCAACTCTGTATATTTGCAAGGTTTTTCCTAGCATGTTCAGAACCTTATACAGCTCAGAGCCTTTCCTTATTGTGCAATAGGTGCCTATGTTTCAAAAAAAAATCCAGTTTATTCCTATCAAAGGAGCTATTGTAAATTAATAAGATTAAAGGGATAAATCCATCACTTTTCCCCATCTCTCTCTTCAGTTCTGAAAAAGAGTCATATCAGACACTGAGATAACAAGGTGTGAAGCTGGATGAACACAGCAGGCCAAGCAGCATCATAGGAGCAGGAGAGCTGATGTTTCGGGCCTAGACCCTTCTTCAGAAGAAGGCCCGAAATGGCAGCTCTCCTGATCCTCTGATGCTGCTTGGCCTGCTGTGTTCATCCAGCTCTACACCTTGTTATCTCAGATTCTCCAGCATCTGCAGTTCCTACTATCTCATATCAGACACTGTTTCTCACTCCACACATTGTGCCAGACTTGTTGAGTTTTCCCCGTACATTCTGTTTTTATTTCAGAATTCCAGCATGTGCAGCATTGTATTTTTGATTTGAAGAGTGCTGACTGATTTGTGCGTTGTTGACCCCAAAAAAGATGTTCCCTTTGTTCTTTCTTCGGCATGATTGTTGCTGACAAGGTCAGCATTTATTACCCATCGTTTAATTGCCCTTTGGACTGAGTGGTTAAATGGATGTTTTCAGTCATGTAGATAAAGACTGACGTGTACTGCAGGTGATATTATGTTGTATCTCTTTAATACAACCAAAATCTAATTATTTCAAAACAGACTGTGAGAAGGAATTGTTGCTGATGTTCAAGATCCTGTCAGTCTCTTTGAAATGATCATTTCACAGTTTTAAAACAATGAAGGGATCAGAATTTTGGCTTTTTAGTGCAAACGATTTGGCATGTTTCTGTGTACGTAGTATGCAGTGTAACACTTGAAATATGATGGCCAATGACTGTCTGCTGGTCATGACATTTTTGTAAGAGGTGGGAAAACAGACATGCCTGTAATCACACAAATGCCTGAAATTTGCTCTGCAGGCATTAGACTGAAAATACTCCTATTTCCCTGTCCAGTCTACTAATAATCAAGTTGCATTCAAATTCTTTGCAAGTTTATTTAGGATTGTATATGACCATCAAGTGGTGTTAAATCAGTGAAATGTTACTTGAGCAATTGCAACCCAAGGAAAGTACTGAACTCACATGTACATGTTTAGGTATCAGTACATTAACTTCTAATGCAAACTAACTAAGCACAGCATACTTAGAAAGCCTGTTTTAAGTAAGGAAGCAATTTTTGAGAAAAAGAAGAATAATGTGTGGCAAAAATTAATGGGCAGAATTTAATAGGGTACTGTGGTGCAGCACCCTCCTCCCCCCAACACCCCAGCCCCTGCCCCACCACCAACACCATCTCCCAAAACTCCCAAAATGAAAAACAATTGCAATTCGAGTTAAGAGGCCTCTCTCCTCATGATAACACAATTGATAGCACAATTACCTACAAAGGTACTTTTGCAGCCCAATAGCACCAGTCACATTGGGGCTGCTGCTGGCACAGCTTCAGGTCCATGGAGATCAGTGATAGTGCCTGGACTCAGGTAAGTTGCAGGATTTCAGGGTGGAGAGGGTTCAGGTGTTCTGGCGAGAGGATGGAGAGTGAGGGAATGGGTTTTGGAGGTCAGGCAGGAAGAGTTGTAGGGCGATAAAATATCTCATGGTGAGCTGTCACAGAGAGCTCTTTTTCAATGAAGTATACCCCACATCACCCTTGTTCTTGTGGTTGAGAGCAAAGTGGCCTTTGTACTCTAACCTGCGTGCCATTACTGCCAGCCGTTAATGGTGATGGCAGCAGATTGCTACCATTAATTGCTGCTTATTTGGGCTAAGGATCTCAGCTGGTCTAAGGATAGGCATACTATTGAGCATCTTTCCCACCCCGATTTTATAGGCTTGCCACCTGACCTATTTTATGTGTTCCCTGTGCTAAAAACATGCTCAGTTGAGAGAAGGCAAAAATCCAGCAACATATGCAAATTTTATCCCCGCATCATAGCCCAATTTTTAAGTCAACTGATATGAATGATAGATGAAATGATTTAGTTGCCAACATTTATGGGACTGCTGGAAAAAAAAGCATATTTTGACCAAACCTTTTTCCTTGCACTCATCGAGAAATTGTAGAATCATATCAATTTACGAGGAAAGCCAACATTTATACTGTATGTGAGGAGAAAGCGAATTGGTTGGCAAGTGGACTATGATTGCTAGAGGTATCATCATGGCATATGTAACAGTGAATGATGATAAGCAGTTAACTGCCAGGCTTTGTTAAAGAATTTAAACCAGGCAGGTTAACTCAGATTGGACAACGCATTGCCTGAGAAATGAACCACTGAATGGTTGTTGTTGTTATTGGAACCAGGTGGATCTTGATGCCTATGAGGTCCTTGATTGGGGCTGACCAATACAAACAGGAGATTTAGCATCCCCTCAGTTCAGGGGACTGACTCTGAGCTGGCTAGTCAAAGCCAGTGTACTGTGCATAAGTAAATAAAGGGTGACTTGGTGATGGAATAGTGGCCTCCATGGAGTTATTTCAATTGTCATCTGTTCTGTTGAGTTGAAGCAGGCACACTGCTTGTCCTAAATGGTCTTCCCCATATCCTGTGAAGAACAGGGCCCTGTGTATTAGAGATAACAAGGTGTAGAGCTGGATGAACACAGCAGGCCCAGCAGCATCAGAGGAGCAGGAAGGCTGACGTTTCGGGCCTAGGCCCTTCTTCAGACTTTTCAGAAAAGACTGAAGAAGGGTCTAGGCCCAAAACACCAGCTTCCCTGCTCCTCTAATGCTGCTTGGCCTGCTGTGTTCATCCAGCTCTTCACCTTGTTATCTCAGATTCTCCAGCATCTGCAGCTCCTACTATCCCTGTGTATTAATCTGTGTAGCAGCTAGTATCTACCCTTCAAGTCCAACTGACAATCCTGAAATCATTGTTAGCGTAATGCTTTGCACACTTAGTATCATCAGCAAATGTTGCCTAATTGCAGAAACTCATCTAATGTTGGATACTTAGTTGTAAATTATGTAAGCCTGGGCTGGCTGTGTACAGTCAGTGTCTAATTTGTTGTGAACAGATGAGCAGTTGTGTTGTAGTATGATACCCCAAAATAATTGTGTATCATTAATCACACAGCACTGTGTCCAATGTCAGGTATGATTCTACAGTTGGACATAATTTTCCTGATGCTCTTGTTTCTCTGTGAAGAATTATGCTGACAATTAATTTAGAACTGTCAGTTGGGCTTGAAGTATGGTGCTACCCTGTGTACTGGAAGCTACGTATATTAGTACACAAAGCCTGTTGTTTGGAGCTAGAAATAAAATGTACACACATTGCATCTTTCTCAATTCAACAAAATATGTGACAGCCACTGGGTCATTTCTCAGGTAACGCCTTGACCAATCAAAGCCAAACTGTACAGTTTAAAACTTAAAGCCCAGCAATTAATTGTCAATCGCCATTAACATAACTTTCTCCATGACAATGCCAATAACAGCTGGAACCCACTTTCCAATTAATCAGCAATCTCCTCTCTCACGCTATAAATATGGTTTTCCCTTACATAAGCATTCCTGTGGATTATCCTGACGAGTCCAAAAGAATCTTTGATAAAATGTCTGTTTTCAGCAATTTTCTAGTTCGACCAGACAACAATTTCAAGAACAGAGATAACAAAGTGTGGAGCTGGATGAACACAGCAGGCCAAGCAGCATCTCAGAAGCACAAAAGCTGATGTTTCGGGCCTAGACCCTTCATCAGAAAAAGGACAATTTCAATAACATTAGTGTTAGCTTGTATTTTTGTGGTCTCTTCTCCCTGCTATAGCCCCTACCTCTGTCCCAATCCAAAAAAAGTAATTGGACACTGGAGTTAGAATAATCTCCAAATAGGAAGCTGATACACTTCATAAAGCTCTCCCTTTTCTAGACTGTTCCAGCATCACCCTTAAACTAAAATTGATCTTTTCTACACAGTATCCAAGACAATTATCAGATAATTTAATGCAGCCCATTTTGCCTTAATTTGATGCTCATTATTAAAGTTATGTTTTACTTCAGAGATTGCTTCTTGTCAAATCATGAACATTGCACTGACTTGTTATAATTCTACTTCAGGGATTACCAGTTATATTCTGGTAATGATATATGGTGTAAGATGAAGTACAAGAGGTAAAGTCTGAAAGCTTTATAATGATCAACACTTTATTTAACTTTAATGAAAAAGCTAATACAAGTAAAAACATAGAATGTAGAAGTAGGTCATTCAGCTCTTTGAGTCTCTTTTGCCATTCAGTATGATCATGGCTGAACATTCAACTCAATACCATGTTTCTGCTTTCTCCCCAAATACTTGGATCCTTTTAGTCCTAAGAACTGTATCTAACTCTTTGAAAACATTCAATGTTTTAGCCTTACCTGCTTTCTGTGGCTGAAAATTCCACAGACTCACCACTCTGGCTGAACAAGTTTCTCCTCATCTCAGTCCTAAATGGCCTCCCCGATATCCTCCAACTTTGGCCCCTGGTTCTGGCATCCCCAGTCATCAGGAACATCCTCCCTGTGATTACCCTGTCTGGCCCTGTTAAATTTTTATCGGTTCCTATGAGATCCCCCCTACCCTTCTAAGCTCCAATGAATAAAATCCTAACCAATCTAGTTTCTCTTCAGTCTTGTCACCCCAGGAGTCAGTCTGGTAAACCTTCGTTGTAATCTGTCCATAGCCAGCACATTCTACCTCAGATAAGGAGATCAAAAATGTGCACAAGATTCCAGGTGTAGTCTCACTATGGCCCTGTCCATTTGCAGCAAGACATCCCTGCTCCTGCACTCAAATCCTGTTGCGATGAAGGCCAGCATAGCATTTGTCTTCTTCACTACCTGTTGCACCTACATGCTTACTTCGAGCGACTGGTATACAAGGACACCCATGTCCCATTGCACCTCCCCCTTTCCCCATTAGGTAATAATCTGCCTTCCTGTTTTTGCTACCAAAGTGCCTCATATTTATCCACACACATTTGCCACTTTCTCAGTTTGACCAAATTCGCACCTAAGACCATAAGACATAGGAGTGGAAGTAAGGCCATTCGGCCCATCAAGTCCACTCCGCCATTTAAATCATGGCTGACGGGCATTTCAACACCACTTCCCTGCACTCTTCCCATAGCCCTTGATTCCTTTTGAGATCAAGAATTTGTTGATCTCTGCCTTGAAGGCATCCAACGTCCTGGCCTCCACTGCACTCTGCAGCAATGAATTCCACAAGCCCACCACTCTCTGGCTGAAGAAATGTCATCTCATTTCCGTTTTAAATTTACCCCCTCTAATTTTAAGGCTGCGCCCACGGGTCCTAGTCTCCCCGCCTAACGGAAACAACTTCCTAGCGTCCACCCCTTCTAAACCATACATTATCTTGTAAGTTTCTATTAGATCTCCCCTCAACCTTCTAAACTTTAATGAGTACAATCCCAGGATCCTTAGCCGTTCATCATACGCTAAACCTACCATTCCAGGGATCATCTGTTGAATCTCCGCTGGACACGCTCCAGGGCTAGTATGTCCTTCCTGAGATGTGGGACCCAAAATTGGACACAGTATTCTAAATAGGGCCTAACTAGAGCCTTATAAAGCCTCAGAAGCACATCGCTGCTTTTATATTCCAACCCTCTTGAGATAAACAACAACATTGCATTCGCTTTCTTTATCACGGACTCTACCTGCAAGTTAACCTTTAGAGAATCCCGGACCAACACTCCTAGATCCCTTTGCACTTCTGATTTGAGAATTTTCTCACCATTTAGAAAATAGTCCATGCCTGTATTCTTTTTTCCAAAGTGCAAAACCTCACATTACCTCACATTGAATTTCATCAGCCATTTCCTGGACCACTCTCCTAAACTGTCGTTCTGCAGCTTCCCCACCTCCTCAGTACTACCTGCCTGTCCACCTATCTTCGTATCATCAGCAAACTTCGCCAGAATGCCCCCGGCCCCTTCATCCAGATCCAGACCTAAACTGATTCAACTTGATGCTTTTGGATGAGTTCCAGTCCTACACTAAAGATGACCTAACCTTATCACTTAACACTGAATTTGGATAGGCCACAACTATTCCCTGAGTTCTATTGAGGCCTCTACCACTAAAGTAAACAGACTAGGAAAATCAAAGTATTTATTCCCATGAAAACCACCCACCAGGATGTGGCAAGGTCTGTCTCAAAAGTATCTGCCACACACAGTGTAGAACCCCAAGGCACTGAAGGTTTTTTTTTCCATGTATTCTCCAACAATGAAGGGATGAGCCTGATAGGATACATTTTCAGAACGGGGAATTTCCATGCACTTTGGTTTTTAACTATCCTCATTTTGTGTGAAAGCCGTGAGATGTGATTGAGATCTGGACCATATTTAGAGCAGTTCTGGTTGATTTAAGTTGGACACCTTTGGCTAAATCATTGCTGTGCCCCCCACATTGGCACTATCATTGCAGTGTCACAACGATTGTCCCTCACCTGAGTTTACTCCACCAACTGTACTGGATAATGATCCTTCCACTCAGCTTCTTGGCCAGCTTCTTTGTTTGAAGAAAAAAAACTTCTAAAGCTTAAACTGCACCATCCCATCTAGAAAAGCGGCTGCGAAGATTTCATGAACTATGCTCAACACAATAATTGCCCTGTTAGCCACGTTATATACTCTATTCACTTGGCATCCCAAAGCAAAACAAAGAGGTATTTATCACACATTCTAACAAGTTATTCAGAATTTCGAAGAGGCCATAAAAAATGGGAAAATGGCTAAATGTTAACCACAGAACACCTTCCCAATTCAAACTTCCAATAGTACTATCAAGTATTGCCTGAACAGATATAGTACAGTCATTGAAGGTTAAAATGCTTCACTTATTGCTGCAACAATATATTTCAGATGCCAGCAAGCCTCAAGCCTTGAAAGTGACAATTAGCACCAAATTATAGACAATTTCATGTTGTGCTGATACCTACTGGAAACTGGATTATGGTTTCTTAAAATCCTTTTATTTGGTCAAGACAAGAGGCTTTCATTCCATTTATCCTTACTGTGGGAAGAGAATATGCAAAGTCACTTCTCCTCAGGCTTATTGTTAATAGGAAAGAGTTCAGAAAATGAAAGTTGGAGAAAAATATTTTCAACATGCCATGATAGTAGAAAACAGCAAACCCAATATGAAATAACATACGTCAGCAGTCTCCCTCTAAAATTAAACCCTCATGCACCCTCTAGAAACTTTAGCGTTACCTTGCAATGGATAGTAATTTTATGTTTGACAGACTTTCTGAGGCCTGTGGTGTAGAATGCAGCTCGAGTTAAGTAGCTGAAGTGCCCTTTAATTATATCAATCCTTCTGAATTGAGCTCCTAAAAGACAAATGCACCTTTTTATTTTCCTTAGCAGGACTGTAGGGATTCAGAATGTGAGTTATCAATCATTGCTTTCGTGTGTAACCAGTGGTTTCCCACCTTCCATCTCATAGACCGCCTGTTTGAAACCTACTCAGTGAGGACCGAGTTGGAATACACCAGTCAGGATGGGATCCAAGATAATCAATCAGTGCGTTGCTGATGATAAGTTTGGCATCACAGACTACCTGCATGCTCTTTCAGAGCCATGTCTTTAGGAATTAAACAAAGGGATTTGATTTTCTGAAGGCACACACAGTTCTGTTTGTTTCCTGTAAATTGTCATTCAGACCCTGGGAAAGTCAGCAATGACAGAATACTGTGTTCTCCTTGTTCTGTTCTTCAATTACCATGAGAATACGTGAACAGTCTACACAGTACAGCAATCTGACTGGCACGGCTACAGACAAGCAGATACAAGAGAAATCTCTACCTGTTTGCTGAAACTGATTTACAGTAAGAAACTTGAGAAGAAATGCAAATCTAAATTCCAGACAATTTCGTTTTAAATATTGGCCCTCAGTCCTTTCATAATATGCTGCTGAATCTATAGTTCACTTGTCTCAAGCTTTTCCCATGGTGCATTTAAGCTCCACAGGTTCACATAGAGCCAAAATCACTTTGTAACTCTGTTTATTTTCGACTGGGAATTGAGCATCAACTCCAGTGCAAAGTAGAATGAAACTTACTTCTCTAAAGGGTATAATTCTGCATTGTTCTGAAATCCAGTTGTGTTCTGATGCCAGATTTAGATTCTGCACATGCTTCAGCTGTAGTGTGAAGTCAAAATGCATTTCAACAAAGCTACACTTGCACATGCTGTTTTCACATATCCTAGGAAATTGCAAGGAATATCCTAGGAATAACAAAGACATTGCCTCTAGAAAAGTTAATAAACATTAGTTTGAAAATCCATCTTTTTTTGCCACACCGCCTTTGTTACTTCTGGATTTTATTACAGTGCAATCTTGGCTGGCCTCATTGTTTATATCCTCCACAACTGAAGTGGCAGTGAGACATTTAGAAAATTATAATACAATCAAGGAGAGTCAACGTGAGATTATGGAAGGGAAATCATTTTTGACAAATTTATTAGCCATCTTTGATGATGTAACCAGCAGGTGGATTGAAGAGAGCCAGGGGATTTTATGTATTTAACATCAAAAGGCATTCAGGAGCGTAGTGCTTAGAAGGTCTGTGCACAATACAAGAGCTCGTGATTCTAAGGGTAATATATTTGCGTTGATGAAAGTCTTCTCTCAGGAAACACGTATTTGCATTGAAGGCAAAATGGAAAACTCACTAGGTTGATTCCTGAAAGATTAAGCAGGTTGCACCTATAATTAATTGGAGCTTAGAGAAATGAGAGGTGTTATTATTGAAAGAGAAAAGATTCTGAGGAGCTTGATATGGCATGCTCATTTGGGAATCTAGAACTTGGGAACACAGTTTCAGAATAAGAGGTCGTCAATTAAGACTGATTTGCGGAACAAATTCTTCACTGAGGGTTGTGAATCGTTGGAATTTTGTTCCCTGGACAGCTGCCAAGACGGAATCGATCTTATTGGATGACAGAGCAGGAGGCTCTAGGGGCAATGTGACCTACTCCTATCAAATTTTTTTTAATGAACTTGAGACGACAACTGGACATCATCCATTTTAAAGTTGGTTGACTGACAAAATCTCCCGGCAGAAAATAGTTGAGATATAAATTACCTGTTAGTACAACGTTTACCTTTATTCAAGTTGGAATTTGTGGGCTACAAGTGACAAAGTACAGGCTTTGTCTACATTTGCTTTAAAACCCATGCAGTGTGACCCTGTTTGCAACTTCATTTCTTGCCTATTAGAAATTTGTAGGTCTTGGGATTTGGAATGCATTGTTCACAACATTGTACATTTGGCAGCTTTAAATGTATGTAAATTAATGCGAATGTGGATTTTTTTTGTTTTCATGTAACCCCAAATGCTATGTGGAATAAATGTGTTGACCAGAGGACCCAAATCTTGAGTAATGCAATAATAAAGGTCAGTAAAGTTCACAGCTGATGACCATGTCAGAGAAAATATGGTGTGTCTGGAAATTACATAAAAGAGCTTGGAAAGTAGTCATGAAATCAGAAATAGCACTTGCAGCCAATGTACTGTTTGAGTTTACTTTGAACTTTGTGCAGAAAGATGCAGACAAGTTTGCATTCCATTGGTCTAACATAGTTGCTGAAATAAAATGAAGATTGAAGTTGTGTTTTCTCGGAAAAGGACTCCTTTTAGAAGTGTTTAATAAGCAGAGACTTGAAATAGAAACTGAGTTGGAAATTACATGAGGGAGGCTTTCACTCGAGCAATGTAAGGCACATCTGTACAATCTAAGTACAGCACAATTTGTGAAATGAACATTTCTGTTGTTATTTCAAGGTATTTTCTACACAGCAGCAATTATTGGACCAGCTGCTGGTTACTTACTCGGAGGCAATTTCCTGAAAATCTATACTGAGATCAACACTAAGTGAGTTACAGCCTTTCCTTTTCACTCTGCCAGTACTGTTGCACGTAAGATGTTGCTTATAATCAGAACCTCTTTGAGAATTTGATTTTGTCATTCCATGTGCATTGTGATGACCTAGTTTTAATTCTGCGAGGCTGCTTTACCACTCCCAAGAGATTTAACTCTACTGACTGTATTCAAAGAACTGGAGTCTCGCAGGCTACTGCAAAACAACATTTTGATCTGAAAGCAATTGAAGAATAACCTGAATCATACTATTTTGGCGAGTGATTTTTTTTTTATTGGGGGTGTGAGAGCATGTGCGGTATCTGAGGCTTTCTGATCAGAGAATTTTCTTTTATTTCTCCTATTTTAAATAAAAACATGTTTACATTTTTCAATCAATTTTCTCTTCATCGCTCTTGAAGGCTTTTTCTCCCAGTAGTGGCTCAGTTAGTTCTGAAGGTGCTTGCAAGAGACTATTTATGCTTTTATGACAATGCTACCAAGCTACTCTTTCATTTAAAATCCCGAATCGACGGCCCACCTTATATCTAGACAAGGACACTTCCACCAAACATTGTCAGAGTATGGGTTTGGACGCTGAATACTTGTCCACAGTGTGTGGTCCCAAAAGGGAGCAAAAATTATTCACTGCCATAACCGACAGATTGATTAGGTTCCCCATTGAAAAATCACTGTGAAGTCAGTTTTGTGTAATTCGAAATGAGAGAAATACAATAAATTTTTTCATGGTTCTGACCTGTGTCAGTATAAAGAAGGCTCTGGGTCAAACAGCATGATTAGAAGGTTAGTAAAGCTCTCACTCTTCTTCTGTGACTCATTTCCATCTCGCACTCTGAGGTCCATCAGTGTTAATTTTTTTTTGATTTCCTGCACCGACGAACCTCAGGCTTTGCATAAGATTGTCAACGGTTAAGCCACTTTGAGCCAAGGATTTGCAGCCTCATGTATTTGCAAGGGTTAGACACTAACAAAGGTTTTTGGCAGGCAACCCAATCAATCACTGGATGAAGTCTGTGAGAATTTGATCCATAAATAATGGATGTTTCCCCATTTCAATATCCATTCCACACTGTATGTGCTGATCTTGGGCAGGGCAGTGATATACTGGCTAAAAATGGATGGTTGTCAAAAATAGTTCTTACCATGAGAAGTGGTCAGTGTCTAAAAAGAATGTGATAGATATTGGAGACAGGAAATTGCAATTGTTATAGCGTTATAGGTGTGAGGTGGAGTGTGGTAGAGAGTACGGTGAAAAAGACCATAAATGCAATGTTACAGCCTTGCTTGACTCTAGTTTGTTCGCATGATGGGTCTGCAGGGGATCCATTGCTAAGTATCACGGATTATATACGTTTGAGCTCTATGTGTAAATAGAGGCATGTGAAAGAATAGGCTGTTGGCTAAAGATCCATAAGTAAAAAAGTCCTCTATAAGTGTTCTCCTGCTGTGCAACACAGTAGCCCCGCTCCATCTGTCAGGATCCATGGAGAACCATTGGACGATGTTGATCGATTTTCATACAGTAGGAGCCTTCATTCATTGAGGACGAACATCAGTGATGAAATCAAACATGACCTCCAGCAGACTTCGGTCATTTAAAGAGCGATGTTTGATGATTGGGCCATCAAACCTAGTGCCGTGCTCACGCTGGGTGGCGCAGGTGTATCAGCTATTCTTCTGTGTGCATCAGAGGCAGGGACAATGCACAGCAGACATCTCAAACCCTGAAACAAAATCACCAGTTGAATTCTACAACTTAGATGACAGCATACATGCTCCAATAATGGTGTCATCTCTCAGGCTGATACCCCAACATCGAGGCATTTATTACTGTCAACCAGCTGCTTTGGGTGGGTGACATCAACCATGTGCCCTGCACCCTCTCCTGCCCAGCAGCTGCTCTGACATTCCTAACGTAGCATCGACTTGCAGTTCCAGAAGTGCCTGCCTTCACAGGCCCCATGCAGTCAGAAAGAAAGTTAGAAGGAACGCTGCATGTGACTACCCAGACAAATCTCCAACCCGAACTTCGTCACAGTATGAGGTTATCGGGACGATAGAGGAAACACTTCAAGGCTGTCTTCAGAGTCCCCTGGTGCCAGGCAGGCTGGGTATCTCTGACTGGCTCAGGAGGAGGCTGTGCTTAAATGGCATTTTGAAACCCAAGTATCCCAGCTCTTCACGTTACCAGGTGTCCCAGCTATAGTTGGTGTGTGGATCCAGTGTTGGACTCTTCACTCAGCTCTGGAGCTGTAGCTACAGACCAAGCGTCCTTCATGTCAAGGGACTGCTTAGTATAAAAGAAATGGAACCCATGTCCTCAAAGTAATAGCCTGAGTCTTTGGATTGAAAATTCAGTATAATACTAGTGCAACATAATTTCTCCAGAAGAAACATTAGATTCTGCAATGGCAAGATGGTAATGATCATTCATTGCAGATGAATTAATTGCAAATTAATCCTTTAAAAAAATTGCTTAAAAAATTAATTGAAACAAAGGCCTTCATTGTCTGACATCATATTTATGAATACAAATTTGATCCTTTTTTTTATCCCAGTGGATTCTTTTGTGAGAGGAAACCTTAGAATTTATTCGGTAGTTAGCTTGCTGTATCAAATATTTACATTTTGCTGAGGGAATGCCATTCCCTTTTATTGTTCTCCATGAATATCCGCAAGCTATGCATGTCACATGGACAGATGACCTTCTCTTGAGCTCAGACAACATTATAGTGAGTTACTCATAGCGAGGTCAGAAAGTGACTAATCAATGTGGTTCTAATTATTTATTTCCTTCTCCGTCCACAATGGTCGAAACAGCATGGGAAAGAACTCAGCTGTTGCTGCCCATTTCTTGGTGCAGCCTGTTCACATTTCCACGTTGAATGTTAAATAAATTTGAAGGCAAACAGCCTCCTTTCTTTCAGCTCAATTTTCCCCCTTTCAACAGATCTGTTTGGAAAATGTTGAAGAAACTTTCTCGGCTGTGTGGTTGACTAAACAAAATTGTGAACAAGACTGCCCTCTAGTGGAAATAAAACACACTGTCATAATGCCAGCAAGCCCTCTGTTCCAGACCAGAAAGAGATTCCATTTCCTCCTTGTTCAGACTGTGTATAACCATAGCCAGCGTAGCATGCAGGTCAATAGCTACTATGCTGGCAGCATTTATGGTGTCTTTATTCTGCAGAAATGTGATGAAATAAAGTTGAAAAGTTGGTTCTCCAAGTGTCTTGGCATTGACCAAGGTTGTCTGGTGTACTTCCAATGCACCAACAGTTTAGATGTTGATATCCATCAGCCTTTTTCTGGAGTCTGCCCAATCAAAGTCCTCATCTGATTGAGAGGGCATGTGTCCTAACCTTGTCCTTCCTGTACCCCCATGCCCTGTGTCTCACCCCGTGCAGCGTTTGCTTTCAACATATTGTGACAGCGTCAATATCTGGGTGGGTGTGAAATTAAGTGTTTTAATCTTTTGGGGTAATTCTCCGTTGCAGTTGCAGCTCAAGTGTCTGAAAGGGAAAAAAATTGCCCAAGAGTAAGTTTGTGGTGCTGGGAGGGAACGAATGTAAGAGGAATGTGGTGATATCATTTGCAGTTTTAAGTCAGAACCAACTTGTTGTGGCATTAACTTGTGTAGCTATTTGTTACCACGGCTTCAGGTCAAATTCTCTTCAACTGTGACTTCCAGTATCTCTTCCAATGACAATGCGCCTCCGCTCTAAGAGATGCAGGCTACCTATACATGCTGTGAGCCAATCACAAACTTCTGCTTGTTGATGCAGTAATTGGCCTGCTTAGCACTGAATGGATACAGGTTATCAAAGTGAACAGGCAGTGTAATGTCAGTGTGCTGTTCGCATTATAAGCAATGGACATGGTTAGTGATTCATTGCAGTCCCCAGACATCTTATTGGGAGCTATCCAATTTATCCCTTCTTAACGTCAGATTGCGACTCCACTGATCATGAATAGAAAGTATTTTTAGAGAAATATTAGGTGAGGGAAATGATTCCTCACTGACACATTCTTCTGGAACAGAAGTGCTTCAGGAAAATGCCTTTGGTTCTTTTTTTCATCAATTTCACACACATGAGCGTTGCTGGCAATATCAGCATTTGTTGACCACATTAATTCCAATTGGACAGAATGATATTTCTTATTTTAACCACACTATTTTCATTTTTTTAAATGACAATGTCAGCTGTCTGGCAATCATTATTAGCCATAATTTTACTAACTCAAGTTAAATTCCACTACCTGGCAGGATTTAAACCAATGTCCCCTGACCATTCCCTAGCCCTCAAGACTACTAGAATTTTAGGATCCCTACAGTGTGGAAGCAAGCCATTTGGCCAACTGAATCCACGCTGACCCTCCTAAGAGCCGCCCTGCTATCCTATCCCTGTAACCCTGAACAAAAACAGAAGTTGTTGGAAAAGCTCAGCAGGCCTGGCAATATCTGTGAGGAAAAAATCAGAGTTAACGTTTCGGGTCTAATGACCTTTCCTCAGAACTGATGGTTGGGAAGGAAAACATCGGTTTATGTGCAGAAGATAGGGCGGGGTGGGGTAGGAAGTAAACAATTAGATGAAGGATATTGTCTAAAGAGAGAGAAGGGTGGTCGGATAGAAAAAGGAGTTGATAACAATCTGGTTAGGAGGGTGAGTACCTGTTAATGGGGACTATTAGTGACTAACGATAGATAGTGTCTGATGGCAGGCTATGTAATAACATAGAACATAGAACAGTACAGCACAGAACAGGCCCTTCAGCCCACAATGTTGTGCCGACCATTGATCCTCATGTATGCACCCTCAAATTTCTGTGACCATATACATGTCCAGCAGTCTCTTAAATGACCCCAATGACCTTGCTTCCACAACTGCTGCTGGCAACGCATTCCATGCTCCCACAACTCTCTGCGTAAAGAACCTGCCTCTGACATCCCCTCTATACTTTCCTCCAAACAGCTTAAAACTATGACCCCTCGTGCTAGCCATTTCTGCCCTGGGAAATAGTCTCTGGCTATCAACTCTATCTATGCCTCTCATTATCTTGTATACCTCAATTAGGTCCCCTCTCCTCCTCCTTTTCTCCAATGAAAAGAGACCGAGCTCAGTCAACCTCTCTTCATAAGATAAGCCCTCCAGTCCAGGCAGCATCCTGGTAAACCTCCTCCGAACCCTCTCCAAAGCATCCACATCTTTCCTATAATAGGGCGCCCAGAACTGGATGCAGTATTCCAAGTGCGGTCTAACCAAAGTTTTATAGAGCTGCAACAAGATCTCACGACTCTTAAACTCAATCCCCCTGTTAATGAAAGCCAAAACACCATATGCTTTCTTAACAACCCTGTTCACTTGGGTGGCCATTTTAAGGGATCTATGTATCTGCACACCAAGATCCCTCTGTTCCTCCACGCTGCCAAGAATCCTATCCTTAATCCTGTACTCAGCTTTCAAATTCGACCTTCCAAAATGCATCACCTCGCATTTATCCAGGTTGAACTCCATCTGCCACCTCTCAGCCCATCTCTGCATCCTGTCAATGTCCCGCTGCAGCCTACAACAGCCCTCTACACTGTCAACGACACCTCCAACCTTTGTGTCGTCTGCAAACTTGCTGACCCATCCTTCAATCCCCTCGTCCAAGTCATTAATAAAAATTACAAACAGTAGAGGCCCAAGGACAGAGCCCTGTGGAACTCCACTCACCACTGACTTCCAGGCAGAATATTTTCCTTCTCCTACCACTCGCTGTCTTCTGTTGGCCAGCCAATTCTGTATCCAGACAGCTAAGTTCCCCTGTATCCCATTCCTCCTGACCTTCTGAATGAGCCTACCATGGGGAACCTTATCAAATGCCTTACTGAAGTCCATATACACCACATCCACAGCTCGACCCTCATCAACTTTTCTAGTCACATCCTCAAAAAACTCAATAAGGTTTGTAAGGCATGACCTACCCCTCACAAAGCCGTGTTGACTGTATTTGATCAAGCCATGCTCTTCCAGATGGTCATAAATCTTATCCCTCAGAATCCTTTCTAACACCTTGCAGACGACAGACGTGAGACTTACCGGTCTATAATTGCCGGGGATTTCCCTATTTCCTTTCTTGAAGAGAGGAATTACATTTGCCTCTCTCCAGTCCTCAGGTACGACTCCAGTGGAGAGCGAGGATGCAAAGATCTTCGCAAGTGGCGAAGCAATTGCATTTCTCGCTTCCCAAAGCAGCCGAGGACAAATCTGATCCGGGCCTGGCGACTTGTCAATCTTAATGTTTGACAAAATTTTCAGCACATCAGCTTCGTCTATCTCTATCCATTCCAGCATGCACACCTGCTCTTCAAAGGTTTCATTCACTACAAAGTTTGTTTCTTTCGTAAAGACAGAAGCAAAAAACTCATTTAGGGCTTCCCCTACCTCCTCAGGCTCCACACACAAGTTCCCTATGCTATCCCTGATCGGCCCTACTCTTTCTTTGACCATTCTCTTATTCCTCACGTAAGTGTAAAATGCCTTTGTGTTTTCCCGGATTCCTTCTGCCAAGCCTTTCTCGTGCCCCCTCCTGGCTCTCCTCAGACCATTTTTGAGCTCCTTCCTTGCCTGCATGTAATCCTCTCTAGCTGAACTTGACCCTAGCTTCCTCCACCTTATGTAAGCTACCTTCTTCCTTTTCACTAGAAGCTCCACCGCTCTCGTCATCCAAGGTTCCCTAATCTTACCCCTTCTTGCCTGTCTCAGAGGGACATATTTACTCATCACTCCCAACAACTGTTCCTTAAACCGTCTCCACATGTCGATAGTTCCCTTACCATGGAACAACTGCTCCCAGTCCATGCTTCCTAACTCATGTCTAATCGCATCATAGTTTCCTCTTCCCCAATTAAATATCCTCCCATTCTGCCTAATCCTCTCCTTCTCCATAGCTATGTAGAATGTGAGGCAGTTATGGTCACTATCACCAAAATGCTCTCCCACCACAAGATCTGATACCTGCCCGACTCGTTTCCGAGCACCAAGTCTAGAATGGCCTCTCCCCTCGTCGGCCTGTCAACGTACTGCGTTAGGAAACCCTCCTGAACACACCTTACAAAAACAGCTCCATTCAAATCTTCTGCTCGAAGGAGGTTCCAATCAATATTAGGAAAGTTAAAGTCACCCATTACAACAACCCTACTGCGTGCACACTTTTCCAAAATCTGTCGACCTATGCTTTCTTCAATCTCCCTGCTGCTACTGGGGGGCCTGTAGTAAACCCCTAATGAGGTGACTACTCCTTGCTGTTCCTAATTTCCACCCATACTGACTCAGTAGGCAGATCTTCCTCGACAAAGGAAGCTTCTGTAGCTGTGATACCCTCTCCGATTAGTAGTGCTACACCCCCTCCTCTTTTTCCCCCCTCCCTATTCTTTTTAAATGCTCTAAACCCTGGAACATCCAGCAACCATTCCTGCCCATGAGAAACCCATGTCTCTGTTATGGCCACAACATCATAGCACCAGGTACTGATCCATGCTCTAAGTTCATCACTTTTATTCCTGATACTCCTTGCATTAAAGCAAACACACTTTAACCGATCCCTTGGTTCCTTCCCAGGAAAATCCTTCCCACTAGCTGGTCTACCTCTTGCTACTGCCTCACCTGCATCAACGCTCACCTCTGGTATACAGCTCAGGTTCCCACCCCCCTGCCATACTAGTTTAAACCCTCTCGAGCAAACCTTCCACCCAGGACATTGGTCCCCTTCCAGTTCAGATGCAACCCGTCCTTCTTGTACAGGTCCCACCTTCCCCAGAAGGCATCCCAATTATCAACATATCTGAAGCCCTCCCTCCTACACCAGCTGCGTAGCCACGTGTTCAGCTGCGCCCGCTCCCTGTTCCTCACCTCACTATCTCGTGGCACCGGTAGTAAACCAGAGAACACTACTCTGTTCGTCCTGCTCTGCAGCTTCCATCCTAACTCCCTGAAATCACTTTTTATATCCTCAAACCTATTTCTGGCTATATCATTTGTGCCAATATGTAACACGATTTCTGGCTTTTCGCCCTCCCCTTTTAGAACTTTATACACCCGATCGGAGACGTCCCGGACCCTGGCACCAGGGAGGCAACATACCTTCCGGGAATCCCGATCTTGCCCACAAAATCTCCTGTCGATTCCCCAAACTATCGAGTCCCCTACCACGAGTACTTTTCTATTCTGCCCCCTTCCCTTCTTTGCCACAGTGTCAGGCTCAGTGCCAGAGAACTGACTACTATGGCTTTCCTCTGGTAGGTCATCCCCCCCAGCAGTATCCAAAACGGTATACTTATTGCTGAGGGGAATGCCCACAGGGGATCTCTGCACTGTCTGTCTGTCCCCTTTCCTCCCCCTAACTGTAACCCATCTATCCTCGACCTGAGCCTTAGGAGTGACCAACTCCCGATAACTCCTCTCAATTACCCCCTCTGCCTCCCGAATGATCCGTAGTTCATCCAGCTCCAGCTCCATTTCCCTAACACGGTTTTCAAGGAGCTGTAGCTGGGTGCACTTCCCGCAGATGTAGCCAGCGGAGACGTGTGCCACATCTCCCAACTGCCACATTCTGCAGGAGGAGCAAGCAACTGCCCTAGCATCCATACCCCACTTATCTGAACACCCACTCAATACTAAAGTTGAAAGCTTACGTCAAATAATAACAAATTAATAACAAACTTATATTCAATAGAGAAAGTTTAGAATGAACCTTACCTTATTAACTAGGTTAGAGGAGGAGGGCGGGTGGGAGACACTACAGTTGTAGAGTCTCGGGTTTAGCCGCCTTGCTGATATATATGGTCACTGCTTTCCTTCCCGGCTGCCCCTCTGGTCCTCGTCACTTCCTCTGCTGCTCCCGCTCCTTCTCTGAAAGAGGAAAAAAAAAACATGACCTGGTGTGTGGGGTAGGGGGCTAGGACATGGGGGAGTTTAGGCCTTATAATTATTGAACTCAGTATTGAGTCTGTAGGGGTGCACTTCTCATGGCTAATACACCTAGTGTGCGCGTCCCCTGACACTATGGGGCAATTTAGCACGGCCAATTCATCTAACCTGCACACCTTTGAACTGTGGGATGAAACCTCAGCACCTGAAGGAAAATGTGCAAACTTCACAGACAGTTACCCACAGCTGGAATCGAACGCGGGCTGCTGGCCCTATGAGGCAGTGGTGCTGAGGCACTGAGCCATCACAGTGCTTTGTACCAATCCACTGACATTACCACTGCACCACCTTCTCCCTGATGGGGATTAAGGAGTCAGTTAGTCCATTTGGGTTTTCTTAACGTGGATATAGCCAAGACGCCAGACAGATAAGGAAATATGAGATTACACGGTGTTAAGCTGGATGAACACAGCAGGCCAAGCAGCATCAGAGGAGCAGGAAGGCTGACGTTTTGGATTGAGACCCTTCTTCAGAAAGGAAATATATTTTGTTAGGAAATATATTTCTCCTTTTCAAAATAACTATTTGGGATGTGTTGCCTATTCCTAAATTCCTTGGAGAAGTTGGTGGTGAGCTGCCTTTGTGAACCACTGCAGTACTTGAGGTATAGAGAGATGCTGTTAGGAAGGGTGCCGCAGGCTTTTGACCCAGTAATAATGAAGCTGCAGTCATGTAGTTCCAGGTCAGGGAAGTGTGGGATTTTGAGAGGAGCTTGAATGGGATGTTGCTGTGCATTTACAGCCCCTTGTCCTTTCAAATGGTGGAGACTATGGGTTTGAAAAATACTCTCGAGGTCCAGCATCTATAACCCTGTGCGGTATGGTGCTTTGGTGTTCTTTGTTCTGTTGCCGTTATGTCATCGTCTCCCTAAAGGTGGCATCCAATTCCAAACAATTCCATTTTTTTTGCCAATAATTATTTGTGTGCAGGGAGTCTGAAGTCTATACAGGCACCAGTGTAGTCCACTACCCACCATGGTAGCAATCTCCTCGAAAGATTCAACAAGGTTAGTCAGACCTGAGCTGCTCTACATGAATCCATATTAATTGGTGAGCTTATATTTGTTCACGTGTCCCGCTGCTGTGTTCCTTCTGATACAAATTTCATTTTCATAGAATCCCTACAGTGTGGAAACAGGCCCTTCGGCCCAACAAGTCCACACCGACCCTCAGAGCATCCTACCCATACCTGTCCCCTATAACCCACCTAAGCTACACCTCCCTGGACACCATGGGCAATTTAGCATGGCCAGTCCATCTAGCCTGCATATCTTTTGACTGTGGGAGGAAACCGGAGGAAATTCACACAGATACAGAGAGAATTTTGTTTAAAAATATATCCAATCTTAACTCAATTAATACCCATCCTTTGAAAAAGAATAATCAAAAATCCTGAAATGTACTGCATTAAGATGTAGAATATTAAGATATTGGACAGGCACATGAATGATAGCTGTGGAGGGAATATGGACTAAATGCAGGCAAATGGGACTAGATTAATTGTGGAAACTGGGCGGCGTGGACAAATAAAGTCGAATGGTCTGTTTCCATGCTGGAAACCTCTATGACGCGCTCAGACTGCCTTCTCACAAGAAGCTGTTAAGAGACTGTTTGTGACAATATTTGAGGAGAAATTGAAATAATTTGAAAAGAATACAGGAAAAATGCATGATTGGCATCAAGACAAACAGCTGGCACCAAATTTTGTATGACAAATCAATTAATCATACTGTCATTTTGAAGATTCGGATCACTGCACAAAAATCCTAACACTGTGTGTTTTATGACGATGAGTAGTTATAGTTGCAATACCTAGAATTTCAGGAGTGCTGAACTTAGAGGTGATCAGTCATTTGACAGTTGATTCTTCATTTCTTAGAATACATTTTTCTTCACCAGCTGCCGTTACACAAAATGCTACATTGGTAAATGTATGTTATGTCTGTGCATTTACATTTGTTCAAAGGGTCAAGCTATCAATTAATTCTTAAGTAATGAATTAGTGAATTTATGCAATCACCTCTCCTTCAGTCGAGTTGGAATATATTTCAAACAAAGTCAGTAACTGTCCGTGTTTCCTAAATGTTTTATTTACCAAGAAAATGCTCTCTCCCAAAACTAATTTGATGAACTTTCTCAACACAGAGTTAACCTTACCCCCGAAAACCCGTTATGGGTTGGAGCATGGTGGATTGGATTCCTCGGAGCTGGAGCAGCTGCTTTCCTCATATCTATCCCGATCCTTGGTTACCCTCGACAGCTTCCAGGTACTGAATCGGTAGCTGAAGCCAGAATTCTTGCTGCAATAGAGATAATTGGAACTGCAGATGCTAGAGAATCCGAGATAATAAAGTGTAACCTGCTGCTTGGCCTGCTGTGTTCAACCAGCTCCACACTTTGTTTTCTTGCTGCAATATATTAGTTTACTAAATCTTACTGCATTTCCAAAAAAGCAACTCGTGATTATTGGTATGATGGTATAGAATTCAGGCTATTCATCTTTGAAAACTGACGGGTTAGCGTTGAAAATTAGTGTTGAGAGAACAGTTAAAAATGAGCTGGCAAACTTTAAAATGACTGCCAAAGTCATGTGACCTGCAAGTGATAGATTTGTAGGAATATGCTTAATTTCTGAGACAGATGACCCCACCCAGAAAAGATTACCTCAGGGCATTTTTACCCAGGACATTTGTTTAATTTCAGCTAATCCGTTTGGTAACTCACAATGAAACCTTCAAATATCTCTAACAAGGGATAATGGCCCTCAACCACAGGTATTGCTAGAACAAAGACTTAAGCCAAAACTCATTAAGTGAAGAGTACAAGTGTAACCTCTCACTATACATATAAAATCTCAAACTATAAAGGGAAGCTTAGACAATGGAGCATGAAATTCTTTGCAAAAGTGAATTGTTCCCCTTATGATCCAACAACCAGGTTTTCAGATCTCACAAGGTTTAGGTTGAGTTGAGTTTAGAAGGATGAGAGGGCATCTGATTGAGACGTATAAGATTATTAAGGGATTGGACACTGTGGAGGCAGGAAGCATGTTTCTGTTGATGGGGGAGTCCAGAACCAGAGGATACAGTTTAAAAATAAGAGGTTGGCCATTTAGAACAGAGTTGAGGAATAACTTCTTCACCCAGAGAGTGGTGGATATATGGAATGCTCTGCCCCAGCAGGCAGTGGAGGCCAACTCTCCGGATATTTTCAAGAAAGAGATGGATAGAGCTCTTAAAGATAGTGGTATCAAGGGTGATGGGGATAAGGCAGGAACAGGATATTGATTGTGGATGTTCAGCCATGATCGTAATGAATGATGGTGCTGGCTCGAAGGGCCGAATGACCTACTCCTGCACCTATTGTCTATTATAAGGCTCTCCATCTATTTAGAAATAGCGCCAGATTCTGGAAAAGGTGATCAGTCATGAGAGAGAAAAGGCTATGCATGTACATCTATAAGATTCTGCCCAACATTTCAATTTCCTGATGTCTCCGAAAGATCTCTAGCAGTTTTTTTATTTGTTTGTTTTTCTCAACGATTTCCAACATCTGCCGTCATTTATTTTTGTATTTCTGAGTCCGAAGGTGGTTACTTGACTCTCTTGGGCTTCTCATAAGCTCACTGCAGCGGGTTTTAATGCTTTGGGAATGTGAAATCTCCCAGCCTCATTCTGAAAACACTCACTGACCAGGATCATAATTTTTCATGTACTTCATAATTTAAAATTCAGGCTGTCAGGGGAGAGTGCAGTTTACAGTATCACAATTCACTGTTTAGTGAGAACCTCAACAACACTAGAGAATGTAATCTCTGGACAGGTTTGATAACTGCATTGTGTACACGGTTGAAAAACTAGGCAAGAATTAACATATGAAATTTTACCATAATTCCTTGTTCCTTTTGTAGTATTTGAAGTTAGACGTTTGGATACAGACCAGTTCCTGTTCCCTGTATCCGCATAGTGGTTCCACATGATCAGTGTAACTGGCACACAGTGTTTTCTGTAACAATGGCTCAGCTTTGATCAAAAGTTTGAATTACTTGAATTGAAAACAAAACTTTTAAAGTTGTCAACCAAATTAAAATGATCAAGTTATGCAGGAGACCTGAAATAATGGTATGAAGTATAAACCCAGGAAAGAGTAATTATCTGAATATTTCCCTCTGCTAAAGTAGCGGAAATGTGAACCAGAATAAAGTCAATGGGCGAAGTCATCTTCTAAAATAATGGAGGGGAAAATTTCAAATAAATATTAAGCAGTAATGTCTCACAATGCAACAGGATCATCTGTTCATTGTGTGGCCACAAGGTCAGCAGATCTGTGTAATTCAGCTTTTCAGCAATGTATTTCCACTGATCTGTTATGAGATAAGTAAAATTGAGTGAGTTGAATAGGTGTATTATTTTTGCAAAATAATAGCCTTGTATAATGTAACACAGATTACATGTGAAATCAGTGTCCTCCACTTCAAGAAAGATCAGAATCATTACTTGTGTTGCTCAGAGAAATAACAGAATGTATCACAATTATTTCTTACATAGAACAATACAGTGCAGAACAGGCCCTTCGGCCCTCGATGTTGTGCCGACCTGCGAACTAATCTAAGCCCCTCCCCCTACACTATCCCATCATCAAACATATGCTTATCCAAGGACTGTTTAAATGCCCCTAATGTGGCTGAGTTAACTACATTGGCAGGCAGGGCATTCCACGCCCTTACCACTCTCTGAGTAAAGAACCTGCCTCTGATATCTGTCTTAAATCTATCACCCCAAAATATGTAGCTATGCCCCCTTGTACAAGCTGAAGTCATCATCAACAGTGTACATCAACATTGAAATGCAATGACACACTGAAACACAACATCACTGTACCATCAATTGCTGGCTGAGTTCCCCTTTCCACATCCTTTGGCTGAACTCTTCTGAAAATATTGCAGGAACTTCAGGTTTTTTTCTCCATTGAAAATGGAAATCAGTTCATTGGAGTAATTGTCCTAAGTCTCTATTGTACCTAAATAACATGTTCATGACCCTACAAAAATTTCTTTGTGCTACTGCAGATAGAAAAAATAATGATGCAAGCGTTAATGCGCAAACCTCACAGCACCTCCCTGCTTCCTGGTGGTTTGGAAATGTACTTACACAAAACAGATGGGTCCATTTTTTGTTCTAAGTTAGTGTGGCTCATTTTAATTGTCTTTGTCACGCTAGGATTTCTACATTTGACTGCAGTCCAGAGTCTCCTGCTGGAAGATCTAAAACTGCCGATTTAAATTTCAAACAGCAATTACGAAATTGTTGAGGTTTGCAGCTTTCTGAAGCTGGATTGTTTTCCTGAGGGTGGTTGGGACTAGTTAAATTAGGGTAGTCTTTTATCCGTATCTCTTTAAATAAAGTGGACATGGAATTTTTTTTTGGAGACAGCACAGCTTTCATTCACTCATCTAATATGCTCATCCAACCATCTTGGCAGTTTCTGGGATAGTAGGAACTGCAGAAGCGTCTAGACCCGAAATGTCAGCTTTCCTGTTTCTCTGATGCTGCTTGCCCTCCTGTGTTCATCCAGCTCTACACCTTGTTATCAGAGATAATGGGAACTGCAGATGCTGGAGAATCCCCGGGGCTTGGGGACCGCTATGCAGAACACCTCCGCTCAGTTCGCAACAAACAACTGCACCTCCCAGTCGCAAACCACTTCCACTCCCCCTCCCATTCTTTAGATGACATGTCCATCATGGGCCTCCTGCAGTGCCACAATGATGCCACCCGAAGGTTGCAGGAACAGCAACTCATATTCCGCCTGGGAACCCTGCAGCCTAATGGTATCAATGTTGACTTCACCAGTTTCAAAATCTCCCATTCCCCCACCGCATCCCTAAACCAGCCCAGTTCGTCCCCCCGCCCCCCCCATAGCACCACACAACCAGCCCAGCTCTTCCCCTCCACCCACTGCATCCCAAAACCAGTCCAACCTGTCTCTGCCTCCCTAACCTGTTCTTCCTCTCACCCATCCCTTCCTCCCACCCCAAGCCGCACCCCCATCTACCTACTAACCTCATCCCACCTCCTTGACCTGTCTATCTTCCCTGGACTGACCTATCCCCTCCCACCCTCCCCACCTATACTCTCTCCACCTATCTTCTTTTCTCTCCATCTTCGGTCTGCCTCCCCCTCTCTCCCTATTTATTCCAGAACCCTCACCCCATCCCCCTTTCTGATGAAGGGTCTAGGCCCGAAACGTTAGCTTTTGTGCTCCTGAGATGCTGCTTGGCCTGCTGTGTTCATCCAGCCTCACATTTTATTATCTACACCTTGTTATGACAGTTTCTGGGAATGGGTATAAAAACCCTGATGCTATGCATTTTGTGACCACAGTGTCACTATCTGTGTTCCAATATTAATGCATGCAATTTGAAAATGTGTGTCCCTTTATTTATATCTGCTACTCAATGCCTCATTACAGTACACTGGACATAAAGAAGATCTGTAATGAATGAATTCTTAACAGTTCATAATGGATGTTTGAATATTTTTGTTCATGTAGTAAAAGGTACTAACAGTAGAAGTGTATCTAAAGCCAGTTGACATTGGGATTTGTCTCTGTCTGTCATCCCCACTTCTGTTTTTATGTTATTTAATGAGCCCTATTAGTTTAGATATCTGGTCAATGAGTATCACTGTCATTGACCAGGAAAGTTGTGCTTTGGTCTCTGATGCAGGCCATCCATGATTGACCTGTTCAGAGGTCACCGGGAGTAGACAGCAGTATTACAACAGTTTTCTCTTCTTCTGCTGCTTGTCATAACTGAGAACAGATCTTCCTGATGTCACTAACTATGCAGATGAGTCCACCACCTGGCCCCCTTTGGTGCAGGAAATGCAAGTCCCAGCTTGTTACCTTGTTCCTTTCTTGCCCGATATGTAGCAAATTCATATGTGCTATTCTACATGGGGACTGATGGATGTGGATATAAACCATTTAACCATTATATTTATAGTAACTGAAATTGTTCATCATGTTTTGTTGCACCATGCTTCTCTGTTTGATTCACATTGAATTATAACCAAGACAGCACAACTTCAAGATGTAGTTAATATAGAACAACCACATGTTGGGAACTGCATGAGGATTCCAGGCATTTTTCTATCACATTTCCTTAATCAATCAATTTTAGCATAACTCCTCAATTTTCATCAAGCTCTCTGTAATGTGTAGCGCTGTATCGTTCACTAGCCATTGTCAATCCTAGTTTGGCAACACACTCCACTTACACTACTAGTACATTCCAAGTTCATGTATTTGACCATGTACATACCCAAGTGTAAAAAAAACATATGGAAGGATTTTGTTGCCATATTTCTTTAGGAAGATACATTTATCAGTCACTGTCTGTACAGAACAATTTGAATTCACCCTGAATCTGCAGTTACAAACACCTGTATCCTGCATTAAGGACCTAGCTTTCTAGAATCTATTTCAGTGAGACTTCCAAGTGAAGGAAACCTCTCTTTGCTCCAGTCTGAAGTCTGTTTGGACTTTGATTTCCAATCTACTTTGAATTTAGACATGGCGCAAAGTTTTCCTGCGCTAAATGTGTCACTAATAATAGTAAATAAAAATAAATTCAAACCCAGTAGCTGGAAATTAGAAATAAAAACGTAAAATGCAGAATCAGAGCAGCGGTGTTATCTCAGATTGTCCGGCATCTGCAGTTCCTACTATCTCAGGAAATGCAGAATATACAGTTCATTTGGCAGAATCAGTGAGAATCAGAGTTAAAATTTCAGGTAGCTGACTTTTCATCACAAAAACAAGGCACTATACTTGACTTTTTAGTAAGAAAGGCAGAGCCATGAGGAAGAGAAAGTATTTAATATACAGAAAAAAAGTACACAGTAAATTTAAGCTAGCCATTATGTTACTTGGGTTCAATTGGTAATTAGCCACTTGAACTGCATATCCTGATTCAATATTTCATTTTTGTCTCATGCCCCAGTGCTGGGTAACCCATGATACAATTCATTTTTCCCATTGGATTACATCCAGAAGATTGTGACCAAGATTCATCTATACCAAACACCTCAATATAAGGACAGGCCATTGTCTTCACTCGCCAGGGAATTAGCTAGGTATGCAGGTGGGATGGTGGGTGAGTTACCATTCCCCTCTGGTTCAGCTGAGTATTGAGCGGCCACAGTTCCAGTCGCATTGGTCAAATTACCGTTAGGAGAAACTTGCTGCTTTTCTCTGTGGATGTATTCAGAGGCTAAAACTCTCACTCCATTTGCAAGTTGGAATGAAATAAGATCAAAACTCAAACTTGATGCCATCTGTTTTCTTGTTTCAGAACACAAGTATTATTTTTCATAAGTTCAATTTCAGATAAATATTGTTTTGTAATCCTGTACTTTAATGTAACTTAGCCTTCAATGTGTTAGAAGGGAAAGAAGTGAATTTTAGAAAACAGTGCGTGTAATGTCTGATCTTATGTAACACGGTTTTGTTCACCCCAAATCATCACTGTTCTGCACTTATGACAAAGTAGCTGTGAAATAACATCAAATTAATTCTCAAAATGAAACATCTATGTGATATGTGTGAGTAATCCCAATACTTGCCTGTAAAATGATGGATTTGTAACTGTGTGTAGTCTGGATAGAGTCCCAGCTGAACAACTTTTCTGTTAATTAGGGTCACAACGTTATGTGACAATGAGAGTCTCTGAAGCTCATCAGCTGAAGGATGGAAGCAACGAATCAGCGCTGGAGCCAGATTTTGGGAAGACATTAAAGGACATGCCGAGGTAATCTGTGTGGCATAATTGTCATTATTTAATCATGTCTTTACAAGGGAGTCTCTAACAAAGGGGGCTATGTCATGCAGTCATAGTGTCTCGCCTCTAAAACAGAAGGTATTCTGAATTCAAGCCCTGCTTCAGGACTTGGAAGATGCATTTGTAACTTGAACAGACAGGTTAATTTTGAGCCTGTGAATCGTTCCTGTGGTAGGCAGTGACAGGTCAGCCACACCATGGTTCACAGTCCCAGAAAAATATGGTAGGAACAGCATCCAACTGTTTAAAAAATACAGCCACCCAGTTCAAAAATATGTTTCAAATCAAGGTGATCACCCAGTTTTGTGGTGACTCCACGTAACATGGGAAATGCAAAAAGATAAATACTTGTATCCCAAATGAATATTTGTTTACCAAAAGAAAAAAATTACAACCTCTTTTTGCAAAGATTCTGCTAACTTAAATTCCAAATCACATACCTATGATTCCTGTCTGTACTGGCCAGTTTATAAGTGCAAATCATCAGGAGTCTCTAAAGTAAATAATTTGACAGTTGCCACAATTACTCCTGTATAGATTTGAATATAACCTAACTCAGTAATAGGATCTCCACTTTTCCTTTAAGATTTTATCCCCTATCATAATTCTCTCACTCTTCTGAAACCATTGAGATCAGATTTCCTACATGCAAGTTCTTAGGTACAGAGCCAGGAGGAGCGGATGATCATTTTGCTTACAAAATCCTGGTGCCACTTGTGGGTCATACCATGGAGCTAAGCACAGCCAATCCATAATTCTCATCACTTAGCCAGAATTCTTTCTGCTACCTGAGTCTTCATTGTGATTCCTGGAAATCGGTTCCGTGTTAAGTCGCTCAAGATCTGTTCACTAACAGAGTTAAAAATCAGTCCATTTAGCAGAACATTCAACCTTGGGAAACTATCTCCCATGTCTTTCATAGAAGCAGGCAGAATAGATAGCCAGGTATCTGTTTCACCAAACAGCCTCATTATTAATGCTTGGCTGAGCTCCATGACTCACTAATGGACACAACCCAACAGGCTTTGTCTACATACTACAATGTGGGGTATCAGGGGAGGTGCTTAGCTTTGGTTGATTGACCTCCTTATCATAGAGCCCCTACAGTGTGGAAGCAGGCCTTTCGGCCCAACAAGTCCACACTGAACCTCGGAGCATCCCACCCAGACTCATCCCCCTATAACCCACCTAATCTACACATCCCTATGGGCAATTTGGCATGACCAGTCCACCTAACCTACACATCTTTGGACTGTGGGAGGAAACCGGAGCACCCAGAGGAAACCCACATAGACATGGGGAGAATGTGCAAACTCCATACAGACAGTTGCCCGAGGGTGGAATTGAACCTGGGTCCCTGGTGCTGTGAGGCTGCAGTGCTAACCACTGAGCCAACGTGCCTTGGTCTTTCTTTGAACTACTTTTTCAATGCCTGTGAGTTAATTTCGGTAAGATGGTAGGTTTCTTTATTGCGAATTTCACTGCTTGTATTTGTTTGATACCTTCATTACCTTGTCATAATATGTTCATTCTTTGAAAATCATTGCATCTCCAACCTTGGGCATTGAAAATCCACTTCAAGGTGGAATGTTGCATCTTTCACTAGTTTTTGGCTCCTGACTCCATACTTGGATACCACCATTGTTCACAACTACACTGAGGACCCATGAGCCACATCTCCTACAAATGCCTGTACGTCCATCAAAATTATAGGTGTGAGAGTGTAGAGGAATTGTCCACCTCAACAAAGGAGCAGGTATGGGGGGAGGTGCGAATACTGTGTGTGGGCTCATTACCCACACCCTTACCCCAGAGTGGGTCACAATGCCATAGACAGGACTTTTCCAGGAATCTTGGAGTTGCATCCTCTCTGCCATGTCTGCTCCAACACAAGGAAGAGTGAAAAACTGAGCAGATAGCTTAAGCTTCCCCCATAATTCACAATGTTTCTGAAAGCTTCATGAAGCTCCAGTATTGGAAGTCATGTACATAGGACACTTCAGCACTTTGTTAGCTGTCACGTTTGACACCCCACCAGCCAGATTTCAAAAGCAATGCACATAATAACTCGAGGCACATAAATATTCTGTGTTTACTTGCAAAAATACTTTGCATTTTTAAAAGTCAGATTTTATTTGCTACCAGCTGGAAAGAAGTGACAAACTGTGAAAGTACAAAAATGCCAGTGTTCTTAAACTTCACAGCATGGGTGGCTCAGTGGTTAGCACTGCTGTCTCACAGTTTCAGGGACCCAGGTTTGATTCCACCCTTGGGTGACTACCTGCGTGGTGTTTCCACATTTTGTGTTTGTGTGTGTGTCCTCCAGGTGCTCTGGCCATGCTACTTTGGCTGTAGTGTTCAGGGATGTTTAGGTGTGTTAGACATGTGTAATACAGGGGTGAGGGAATGGTTCTGGGTGGGATGCTGTTCGGAGGGGCAGTGTGGACTTGTTGGATTGAATGACCTGTTCCCAAACGGTAGGGATTCTATGAAAAGTAATTCATGTTTGTATATATAGAATAAAAATTGTGGATGCTGGAGATCTGAAATACAAAAAGAAATTGCTCATGAAACTCAGCAGTTCTGGCAGCATCTGTGGGTTCAGGAAAATATTATCAAACAGTTGGTACAAAGCCGATGTCACATAGGTAGGGGTGGGTATCTAAAAATTTTGTTCAAGAGACTTAAAGCTGGATCTTTATGGAAAAGAGTAAGAATTCTTGAGATTAAGGTTTCGGAAATGGTCACCAGTAGTGCTATGACCTATATGTTATGGCTAGGAGGCTAGAATTAGATGAGCAGAGAATCCCTGGAGGATTGGAGGAGTTCCTAGTAATTGGGAACATTAAGTCATTGGAGGGAACAATAGGATGAGATTTGGAAGATTATTATCTAATTACATTCCTCTGAACCTGTGTGAGAGTCTTTCTTAAATTGGAAGTGCTTTATAAATGCAAATTATCTTTGCTGTGCATTTTTAATTTTAAAAATTCTGATATTTTTCTACTTTGACAGTTTGATACTTCATTCCAGCTGCTGGCAAATATAATCTGACTATTTAGAACTTGCAACACTGTGCCAGTAACACTCTAGAGATTACACCCACACAGATGTTAATTTTGCCTCAAGTTATTACATGTGTTAGTTTTGAAATCTGGCTAGTGGACAGTTAAATGTGACAGCTAGCAATGTGTCGGAATGTTATGTAATACCTCTACACTCTGGGCTGATGAAGTTTTTAAAACATTAGTGAATCAGAAATCAATACTAAGCATTAAGACAGTGTCATGGACAAATGGCACTTGGCACAAGTCAAGCAAAGTTAAGATGAGCTAAAATTGTTGAGAAGTTAAGGATGGAAAACAGCCAGGAGAGAATTTAAATAGGCAGGCAGGAGGCTGGAAGAACACAGCAAGCCAGGAAGCATCTGGAGGAGAGGAGCAGCCAATGTTTTGGGTATTACCCTTCTTCGGGACTGGGTGTAGGTGTAGGGGGAGTGCACATAAAGGAGGGGAGGGTTTTATCAAAATAATAGTGATAGGTGGGCACTTGTAGTAAGCACCACTGATTGGTCGATGGGAGAGATGAATCCGGTTGGTAGCTGGCAGGGAGGGCCAGAAGGTGGAATTGATGGAAGAGGGTGGGGTTGGCAAGGGAGCCGGGGAATGGGTGGGAAGGTTACTTGAAATTGGAGAACTAAACATTGGGTCCTTTGGGCGATAGGATGTCCAGAGGGAAAATACGGTGTTGTTCCTCAAATTTGTCTTCTGAATCACTGCAACAGTGGAGGAGGCCAAGGATGGACATGTCAGAGATGGAGTGGGGGTTGATCGGGAGGTTAGGTTGGCCATTATGGGCCAGGCGAAGATGCTCAGCGAAACAGTCACCTAGCCTAGGTTTGGTCTCACCCATGTACAGGGCACTTGAGAGTCAACCACAGTTTCTGGAATAATAGTTTAGCAATAGTACCACTAGGCCATCACTTCCCTGCGATGTCACTGCTTATGGAATTGGTTTCCCTAGCATTTAATTGAAGAAAGCTGTGTCTCATCCATGATTCTCAAGGTGATTAGGATTCGAAAATCAGGAATTAATGCATCAGTTATACATATTCTTGGCTGTACTGAATCTGGAATATTGGCTCATAAATCCAGAATTATGGAGGCTCCAGGGACCTTTAAGAATGACAAGGGGGTCCTGGATTCAGGAGTCCCACCACTATTTCTGATCATTCCCATTTTCACTGGTAGGAGAAAGAGGGTGACTTTCACACGAGGAAAGCCTGAACTTAACTCAGACTCAATCTCCTGACCACCTTTCCCAGAATGTATATGGATGAAAAATTAAAGAAAACCAAGAATAAATCCTCAGCCATTGTGTCTCTGCTTAATGTAGCCTTCAACATTCCACACTAAATCTTCATTTTAATGGCTTTCCAGTTCATTTGTTTCTGTGGTATTGCAGAAAACAAGAAGGAACGAGAATTTGATACTTACACTAATGACTCATCTCTTAACAGCATGGCTTTGACCATTCCTTTCTGTCCATAGGTCAGCACTGCTATTGCTGAGGAATCCAACCTTCATCTTTCTCTGTCTGTCAGGAGCAACAGAGGCCACTCTGATAGCTGGCATGTCTACATTTGGACCCAAGTTCCTTGAATCCCAGTTTAGTCTGAGTGCCTCACAAGCTGCAACCCTATTTGGTAAGAATGGAATTACATAAATTACTCAGGTTTCTTTTGCAACAGGTTTAATAACGGAGTCCCGTGCAGATGATGTGTATCCACATTATGTTTTATTCACTTGAGTCACTTAAAAGCTGTGAAGCGAAAGTGGTAGTGAGGCAGTCATGCTGTTACTGTCATCGGATATACTTATTTGAAGGCAAACTCTTTAACATTATTCCTTTGGATCTTGTTTTGACTTGCTATAGGCATTGTGATGATACACTCTCACAATGTTAGAAAGTGAATGCTAGAATATTCATCAGTAATTGTGAAGGAATATAAGACCAGTTTGGGATTGTATGTGATTTCATCAGGAATTTAGAGGCAGTACTATTCCTATAGACATTTTGTTGCTTTTTTTTCTGGTGGTATGGGTCACAGGGCAAGGAGGCAGTATTGAAGAAAACGTGGTAAATTCCCAGTTGCATTCAGGAGGTCGTGCATGCTAATGAGGTTTGGCAGTTTTGGTATTCCATCGTGCTTCTGATTTACCCCCTGCAGTTTGCAATGAAACATTAAGGGGCCTGAAGATGAACCACGTGGCTACCCACAGTTTGTCATTCCAGTGGATGAATGATGTTGCAGTGTAACAGACCCTTGTACACTTTCTTGAGTAGGGCTGCAAAGTTATATTCTAACTGTTTCTTTTCAACAATGCACTGCTGTACAATCTGCTGCTTATGGTATTTAGTATGCTGGCAGTTTGATACAAGTAGTTTTATCCTCATTAGGACAGTTTGTCATTCCAGTGGATGAATGATGTTGCAGTGTAACAGACCCTTGTACACTTTCTGTTGAAGTTAATCTTTTGACTTTATGATGGTTAAGATGTGTTGGACCATGATACAGATTAATGGTTATGTACAATTCTGTTTGCTGCTGGCACATTATGGCTGTTCATATTTTTAGTTATTAAATGTGGTCTTAGTCTGTTCCATTTGGAATTTTACTAGAAAAATATAATTTCTAATGAGATCACTTTTGTTCTGATGGTACACTTCAGTGAGTGGTTTCTTCAATCCCCTGCTATTCCTAGTGACTTTGTTTCTTCTTCATCTAGTGCAGCGATGTAATTTTAGTCTATGTACTAACTCATCAAGCCTAACCCAAGCATTACTGCAAGTTGGTGAGTCTAGTTAATGTGGGATGTTATTCTTTAGTCCCAGATATGTCTTTGTTTTGTGCATATATCCAGGCATGCTGTTTTGCACCTTTACATTGTCTGAACTAGATGTGTCCAATGCCAAGCAATCTGATCTACAAATTATGTTCATATTGGCCATACACAAACACTGAACCTAAAATTAAATGGATTTGTAATGGCCTTTTGTTGCTTCTCCCAATTTTAGGCTACCTTGTAGTCCCGGCAGGTGGAGGTGGTACTTTCCTTGGTGGATTTATCGTGAATAAGTTAAAACTCCGTTGTGCTGGAATCATCAAGCTTTGTCTGATTTGTACGATCTTTGGTTTGCTGGCTATTTTCATCGTCAGCATTCACTGCCCAAACGTGCCTGTGGCTGGAATCACTTCCACATACAATGGCAGGTATGAGCACACATCTAATTATGAACGTGGATAATTTGTAAACTTTAATATAGTTCTAGTGTGTAATCATTCAACAAGATCAGTAAATAATGCATCTTTGAAAATTAAATCAAGACTTCGCAATTTGTTTACTTCAGATTCTGAGAACAGATGTTCTCTTATTTCAAACAAAATGCCTTCCTGAATTATTTTAGTAGAGCAGAAAAATAATTTGCTAATTTGAAATTTGTCCAGACGTTTTCTTACCATTTACGTATTCTCTTCACTTCTCATCTCCTCTGCATATTTATCCATTATCTGCTTCATTTTAACCTTCTCGTTGTATGTTTTGTGGGACTGACCATGATCAGCTACGGGTTGTTTGAGTATTGCCAGCAATCCATCTTTCCATCCTGAGTGTACGGGACTAGTGTGGTTAAAGTGGCAGAGCATAAGCCATTCATGAGTCTCAACAAGAAGAGGTGTTGTCATTTGACGAGAGGTCATAGTTTTAGGTTAAAGGGTAGCAGATTTAAAACACAGATGAAGAGAAATTACTTCTCTGAAATAGTCACAAATCTGTGGAATTCACGAGCCCAGACTGCGGTGGATGATGGGACTTTGAGTAACTTTAAGGAGGAGATAGACAGATATTTAATTAGTAACGGGTTGAAGGGTTTTGGAAGATGGGCAGGAAATGGGCGTTGAGGCTGATTGGAGATCAGCCATGATCATATCAAATAGCGAAGCAGGTGCAAGGGGCTAAACTGCCCAGTCCTGCTCCTAGTTCTTATGTCATGATCTCAGTAACAAGATGTAATTTGTTGCATGGCAGCAACAGAGACAGGTTATGTTACCTAGTTACCTAGTTAGACATTACCACTAAATCTATCAGGAGTAAGGAAACATGTGTGACCCCAGTCGGATCTAGAGATGGACTCCTTGATTGTCCAGGTAGGATTGTATGGCATCAGCAGATTGGCTTTGCAGTCTTCAATATTAAACTTTAAGCAACCTTGTGGCACTGCCTAAAGATGTCACATTTTGTTGAAAACTTTGTCTTGCACTCATCAGGATAAATTGAAAGACTATCAATTTAAGAAGAAAACCAACGTTTATGGTGCATAAGAGTGTTGATTGGATAACTGGTGAACACTGGTAGAGGCAGTGCCATGGGGAATGCATCAATTAATGATGATTGACAATTAATTGTCAGGCTTTAAGTCTTAAACCAAGTAGGTTGACTGGGTACTCAGCACATTGCCCTACGAAATGACCCATGAAAGACTGTCACTTATTCTATTGAGTTGAAACCAGTACAATGCATGTGTATGTTCTTTCTGTCTGCAAAGAACAGAGCCCTGTATATCAATATGCTCAGCTTTTTTCTACACTTCCCAGTAATTTGGGTGATGTAACAGCAGCTCACACTTTCTCAGGGGGTGCAAGAATCTTCTGTATCTGTGTTTTTAGATTAAATATTTAGTGCATAATTTGCAGAAACCTTTCTTCTTATTACTGATTGCATGATAATGGTATGTTTAAATGGATAGGAACGTATGACTGGATAGGAATACCATTTTCAATTAATCTAATTCGGTACTCTATTGAGCAGATGTGAGAGAGTGTTACAACTTACAGGGGTAGTGTAATGGAAATCAAACCCCACTATTTTTAAGATTAAATGTGGAAGATATGTAAATATGTTAATTGTTTAATTTCTACTTCTTTAAGGCTTTAGTGATGCCATTAAGCAGGAAATGTGCTGATTGATACTGAGATATTGCTTTCACAGTTTTTATGATGGTCCAGCTAATGTGACTGCAGCTTGCAATACTGAGTGTAACTGTTCAATGGAACTATATAACCCAGTTTGTGGAGAAAATGGTTTAATGTACTATTCCCCCTGTCATGCTGGATGTACAGAACTGAACACAACATTGTTGGACAATGGCAGAAAGGTAATTTTTCTAGTTTCTACTTTGTGTGTTGGTTGCTAGCCTTGTAAAGGACTGGAATTTCTGTTTTAACTGCATATACTTGTAGCCTTTAAACAGAGTGAACAAATACTCTTTTTAAGTAATGGATATTTAACTTTAAATTATTCTATTGAGTGGCTGTGGAGAGTGTTACAGATCAATGGGGTAGTGTAATGGAAATCAAGCCCACTATTCCTGGAGAAATCACAAAAGTTAAAGATTTTTTAAATTACGCAATTTCCCAATCTTGCCCTACTTTCAGACCCAACTTGATTGACACTACAGACCTGGTTACAAAAATAAACAGTTATGGGCAGATAACAGCACTAATTAAAATTCTAATTCCCGTAAAAACTTTCCCTTACACTCACACTGGCAGACAAAAAGGTTATGGACAGAAGGGGAAAACTGCAAAGGCAGTTTAGTATTTGTTGTTCACAGATACTGTTGTTGAGATTGTCTTTATAATTCTTGTGTTGGCCAGCAAATTGCTTCAATTGTCTTCCTTTGGGAGCTTTCATTGGTTGGTAAGAACTGCGAGATGGCCGGCTTATTTCTAAAAAGTCTCTGACTTTTTAGTCCAAAGTCAGAGCTTACCATAGATCATAGAACATTACAACACAGTACAGGCCCTTAGGCCCTCGATGTTGTGCCGACCTGTGAAACCAAACTGAAGCCCATCTAACCCACGCAATTCCATTATTATCTGTATGTTTATCCAATGACCATTTAAATGCCCTTAATCTTGACGAGTCTACTACTGTTGCAGGCAGGGCAATCCACGCTCTTACTACTCAATGAGTAAAGAATCTACCTCTGACATCTGTCGTATATCTATCACCCCTCAATTTAAAGCTATGTCCCCTCATACTAGCCATCACCATCCAAGGAAAAAGGCTCTCACTGTCCACCCTATCTAATCCTCTGATCATCTTGTATGTCTCTATTATTATTACTATAATCATTTCAGGAAAGATTAAATGATTTTCCTCAGGTTTACATTGAGTTTTGACTGCAGAGTACAACGAGACCGTGTCTGAGCTGGAGAAGAATCGAATACTTCGGTCTCACTCTCTGTAACTTATCCCCAGCTCCAAACTACAGTTGTTGGCAGGCAAGATGGTCTCTATCACTGATAGCTGGTCACTAGTCCATAGATCAATCAACTTCTTGTTGCCAGCAAAAACTGCGTCAGTGTACTTTCATGGCTTCATATCGTCTACAAACGAACTTTAATTGTTGCTTGTTCAAACAGTTTTTCCACAATGTCCACTGAGTGTCAGATTATTTGCTTAAAAATCTACCACCAGCCTTTCAAACACTTATTTTTCAAAAAGCAATTTCTCATTTCAGTAATAATGGGAACTGCAGATGCTGGAGAATCCAAGATAACAAAGTGTGAAGCTGAATGAACATAGCAGGCCAAGCAGCATCTCAGGAGTACAAAAGCTGATGTTTCGGGCCTAGACCCTTCATCAGAGATTCTCATTTCAGAACCTAGTTTTTTAAAAACACAAAGTAAAAGGACATGGTTCTTACAAGAGAAAATAAAGCCCATTTGACAATCCCAACATGTCATTTTAAATAATTAATATTGTTAAACTTCTATTCATGCTCTGTATGTTGATACATATGATAACAAACTTCTGTGATAAGTGGTACTTCTCTGGTCGAAACAAAGGAATGGTACCACTGTATCACAGCAAATCTCCATGCATTTTCCATATCCATCAGACTATTTGTCTTTTCATTATTGTCACCAAGATGACTTTTATCAGAGATTACGTGTTTATTTGCTATAGTTTACTACATTTCTGCAGTACAGATGTGAAGCCATCTCCATATTGTGTTTAGAAAGCTGGAACTTACTGCCTAAACAGCTGCTAAAGCTAGACCAATTGAAAATTTGAAAATCATTTTCTCCTCACAAATTAAGCTTCTGACACCAAGACTACCCGCAAAGATCAATGAATCCAAACACTAACCCCTGAGGCAATCAAGTACTCTAGTCTTCCCAGCTTCAGCAGCACCCACTGTTTCCTTTCTTTTAGCCACACTCTTCTCCACTGCTTTGGATTCATAGTGCTTACTTTGTAATAGTGACAGAGTGGCTCAGTGGTTAGCAAGCTACCTCACAGTATTGGGAACCTGGACTCAATTCCAACCTCAGGTCACTGTTTGTGTGGAGTTTGCAAGTTCTCCCTATGTCTGCATATGTTTCCTCCCACAGTCCAAACATGTGCAGGTTAGGTGAATTGGCCAAACTAAATTGCCTGTAGTGTCCAGGGATGTGCAGGCCAGGTGGATTGACCATGGGAGATGCAAGGTTATAGGGATAGAGTAGGTGGAGTGTGTCTTGGTTGGGATGCTTTTCAGAGGTTCACTGAGGACTTGATGGGCCAAGTGGCCTGCTTCCACACTGTACGGAATCTGTGACCTCTTCGTTTAAATACGTCTTTGTTTTTGTCACAGAAAGGTAAATGAGATTGTGAGGCAGGATATTTCCTCTTTATGAACCTGTGCTAAATGCCATGTAATAACCATCAAGTCTGCACATAATAATGTTAATAGAAAAGTACTTTTTGCAGATAGTAATAGCTGTTCACCGAGAATCTTCTATTGGCTTTAAATGCATAAATTTATAGGATCATAGTTCTTCATTTTGTTGAAGTATACATTTTGTTACAGAGTGCTGTGAGTTAATGATGGTGATGATGCCTTTAAATGATCGGGATCTTCTAAGTTTTGGTGTATGTACTGGTTGGACTAAGCTTAACTCCAGCTTCGGACAAAATGAACAGGCATACAATGTGTTTGAGGGTGTGCAAGTTCCTTTTCTTCTAATAAATGAATTGAACTCAACCAATGTACACCACATCCTGAGACTTTGCATCTTTATTACTTGCATTATTTTGTTTTTAGGTTTACCACGACTGTCTCTGTGTTATGGAGAACCTTCAATCTGGGCAGGGTGCGGCACAATCTGGAAAATGTAACTCCTCATGTACATACATGCCTATTTTCCTGGTGCTATTTTTTGTTTTGATTTTCTTCACATTTTTGGGCAGTATTCCTGCACTCACAGCAACTCTGAGGTAAGTAGGTTATTGAGCAGCCCATTATGTTCACACTTCTTGTATCCTAATGCAAATTCTTTTTATAAAAAAGATGCAAATTATTATATTTTATTGTCACTTTTCAGGTTTGCTGAGAAGCATTGCCAAATGAGAAATTTATTGGACAGTACAATAAATGTGCACAGAAGCAAAAGATGTGCTATTATTGAAACTTATTGTAGATTTGGCTATTTCTTTCAACACATCAGGCAGCATTGGTGGAGACAAACTGCCTGACTTGATAAACACTTCAAGTATTTCCCAGCAATTATAAACTTTAACCTTTTATAACAATTGCTTCTTTTGGGTTAGACTGCAACGTAAATTGGAACAGTCAGGGACCCTGATAATCTCCTTTATGGCAGTTTTTTTCTAGCCGTGAAGAGAGTCATTCCTGCTGATCTTTCTAATTACTTCAGATGACCTATTTAATTTAAGCATAATTAGGTGAGAAGTTATTTACATTTCAACACTTTTCTCTAAAGTTTAGAGTTCACAAACAAACAGATGCAAATAAAGTAACAACTTGAATTAATGTATTGCCCCTAATGTTGCAGCACATCTTGAGATGCTTTGCAGAAATGTGATTAAATGCATTTGTCTCTAAGATACATAGGGAATGTTAGGACGGAAAGGCAGAAGTTAGGGTTTAAGATGTGAGAGATAGTAGGAACTGCCGATACTGGAGAATCTGAGATAATGAGGTGTAGAGCAGGATGAACACAGCAGGCCAAGCAGCATCAGAGGAGCAGGAAACATTTCGAGTCTGGACCCTTCCCAAAATGTCAGCTTTCTTGCTCCTCTGATGCTGCTTGGCCTGCTGTGTTCATCCAGCTCCACACCTTATTACCTAGGGTTTAAGATGTGTCTTGAAGGAGGAAGGAGAGATACAACAGCAGAAATAATGAGGGAATCTCCCTGCTGATCCTGTGTCAACTCTTACATTTTAATTAAATTACGAATTTTCGACAACGTCAAGCCCTCTACTGCCTGGCCTCAGAGTTTTGCAAGTGCCAGGGACCTGGGCATTCTTCCTCAGCTACCTGCATGGCAGTGCTGTCTTCACCAGCACTTGCTCCTGTCTCTAATCTAGCAATAATACCGACTGAAATGACAGCACAGGAGGATGAAAGACACTGCGGGTCTGACCTCCTGAAGGTTCTGTGTCTTCTTTCTCAGAGGTGGAAGTGGAGTAATGTTGCAGGGCCTGCCTCTTGGATATGAGACATGAGATATTTTCTCCTGGAATGAGACAACATGAGGGAATTGAGTACGATGAAAGTGGCTGGCCCAGTTTTAGTGCTGGTGGAGGTTGGGGAAAGGAGTGACTGAAAAAGTAGACAGCTCTAAGGCAAAATAGAATTTGTGATGTGTAATGTTAGGACATGTGAAAATGACTGAAGGAAGGTGTTAGAAGCAATAGTGAGGGTAGAGCACAAGCCTTGGTGGGGAAGTTGCTGCAGTAGCAAAGATAGAGTGAGTGTGAGGTATAGGAGAGATGATGGTGACATTTACCCTTGTGGGGCAGAGAAAATCGCTGATCTCTTGCAATATTGTGTGACCTTCCTTCAGAATGTGGATACCACACTGAACTCGGTGGCAACCTTGGATCAGGGTCTGGTGCCATAGTGTCTTCTGTGTCACCCAGTCCATCACTTACTCCAGGGTTCCTGTCTGCAAAGCAGAATGCCAATTTCCCTTTGTCAGCCATGTCTGGGGTAAGTGACGAGCTGAGCAGAGCACCTCTATATTGACAACAGTTAACGTACTGCACAGCATGTTGTTTACTTATTCATGGATTGCGGGCATCGTTGACTGGGCTGGCATTGCCATCTCTGCAGCCCTATGGAAGGTGTTGATAAGCTGCACATCTGCTGCCCCTGTTATAAGAACAAAAGATATAGGATCAGAATTGGGCCACCTGGCCCAAAGATTTGGTCTGTTTTTTAAATCAAGGCCCAACCCCATTCTCCTGCCTTCTCCCCATAACCCTTGATCCCCTTCTTATTAGTCAAGAACATACCTATCTCTAAAGACACTCAAAAAATGGCCTCCACAGCAATCTGTGGCAATGGGTTCAACTGTTTCTCCACCCATGGCTGAAGAAATTCCTGTTCGTCTCAGTTTTAAAGGGTTGTCCCTTCACTCTGAGGCTGTGTCCTCAGGTCCCAGTCTCTCCTGCTAGTGGAAACAACTTCTCCACATCTGTAAGTTTTAATGAAACTCCATAGAGTACAGACCTCAGTTGCTTCTCATATGACAAGCCTGTCATTTGTGGGATCATTCTTATGAACCTCCTTGGATCCCTTCTGAGGCCAGTGCATGTTTCTTAGAAACAGGGCCAAAAACTGCTCACAATATTCCAAATGAGGTCTAACCAGAGCCTTATACAACTTCAGCCATACATCTCTGCTCTTGTATTCTAACCCTCTTGAAATGAATGCTAATATTGCTTTTGACTTTCTAACAGGTCAACTCAACCTGCATGTCATCCTGAACTAGAACTCACACAAGTCCTTTTGTACTTAAGATTTCTGAAGCCTTTTCCTATTCTGAAAAAAATCTACACCTCTATTCTTCCGACCAACGTACATAACCCCACTTGTCTTACTGTATTCTATCTGCTTCTTCTTTCCCCACTGTCCTAACCTGTTCAAGAATTTCTGCAGCTTCCCCACTTCCTCAACACTACCTGTCTCTCCCCCTATCTTTGTGTCCTTCTAGATGGCAAGTTTGCAAACTTGAAATATGGCATCAGTGCCAGAAATTCAGGCAATGGGGAATACTTCTGACCATGATGAGTGCACAAATGTTGAGTGGGACACCATAGGAGCATGGTGCATAAGTAATGAGGTGTGTTTCGGAAGATAGCGTGCAAAGTCTTGTTCCGTCTCATGGAGAGAAAGGCTTGAGATCTCCCTAACTAAGAAAGGATATACATGCCACAGAGAGAGTGCAGTGAAGGTTGACTCGACTGATATTGGATGGCATCACTGGAGTATGAAGTGAGGAAGTTTAACTGGGTCTGTATTCTCTCGTGTTTAGAAGGATGCTTGGGGATCTGATTGAAATGTAGAAAATTCTGACAGGTTTGGACAGACTAGGTACAGAGGGGAGGTTCTACCTGATTAGGGCTTCTGGATCCTGGGGTCACAGTGTCAGGATAGGACTAGACCATAGAACTGAGATAAGGAAAATTTTCTTTCACTTAAAGGGAAGTGAACCTACGGAATTCTCTACCACAGAAGACTGCGGAGGCCATGCCACTGAATATATTCAAAAAAGAGATTTTGTTTTGATTTTGAAAGCATCTAGGAGTATGGTGTGAAAGTGGAAATATGGCATTGTGATAGAGCATCAGCCATGATCATGGCAGAGAAGGCTTGAAGGATCGAATGGCCTACACCTGTTCCTAGTTTCTATGAACCTCACCAAAATTGATATTTAGCTGATTTCTGGTCAAATATAGCCCTACAAATCACTGGGTAGACATAAATTGGAATATTATGGACAATGCTAGGCAATCTTTTAGAAAAGGTTCAAAGGCCTTAGAACAATGCATCAGAGTTTTTACGAGAATATTACCAGGAAATGGGGATTAATGAAGAGAGGTTGGAAAGCTTACAATTGTTCTTGGAAAAGAGAAAACTAAGAGGTGATTTAGGAGAGATAATGGGAACTGCAGATGCTGGAGAATCTGAGATAACGAAGCGTGGAACTGGATGAACACAGCAGGCCCAACAGCATCTTAGGAGCACAAAAGCTGACGTTTCGGGCCTAGCAGAAGGGTCTAGGCCCGAAACATCAGCTTTTGTGCTCCTAAGATGCTGCTTGGCCTGCTGTGTTCATCCAGCTCCACACTTTGTAATCTCGGTGATCTAGGAGAGTTTTGTTTTCAAGATAAGGAGAGGTTTTGACAGAATTATTTTGCTATATTTGCTCTATTTTACAACTGGATCAATAAGCAGAGGCTGTGACATTAAAAGCATTACCAAAACATCTCGACCTCTTGTTTCACTTGAGTTTTCAGCCTCTGAAATGTTCTGCCTAAGTAGGTCGTAGAAGTTGATTTAACAAATATGTTGGAAGATATACTTAAGACAAGGCTTTTATGGGATTATGGCCAAAAAGCAGCTAAGTGATGAAGCCCGACTACTCTTCTAAAGCCAGCACAAACACAACAGGAAACTGGTCTGTTTCTGCATTAAATGTTTCTATATCTCTGATATAAAGAAAAACACTTCAACTCAGTCACACTTGAAATATGTGATTCAACATAACACAGGTACAGGAACATCGTATCTCTGTACTGGCAAGTTACTTTTAAAGACATTTATGTTAGGAGTTCTAAAATCCAATAATGCTAATGAGATGCATCTTTAAAAAAATTAATGGTCATTAATTTTCCATTTTTAAGAATGTGTTCGAAAGATAGTTGATTTGTAAATCCAGGGGATGTTCACAGCGCAGTGCTCACAACAAACCATTTCTTTCATCCTAATACATAAAAAACTACCTACTAGTTGCTGAATTACGAAATATAGCCCCAAAATTGGACAGTGGCCGAACTAGAATTACTGGTTGAAGGGGTTGAAAACAATGTGCAGCAATAATTATATGTAACCTAGATTTTTTTTGATTAATTAGGTGTGTCCCTGATAGCCAACGATCATTTGCACTTGGTATTCAGTGGATCTTGGTCCGTACTTTAGGTGAGGATTCTTCACTAGCCTTTAATGGTAAATCAACAGCTTAAGTCAAAATGTATTTCTGAGATTATTTAACTGAAACACTAACAATATAAGTTTACTTGAATAATTCAAAGCCTTGAGATTATATTCTTTTGATTTGTCATTGTTATTTATAAACTCACTTAATGTAGAACAAGTCTAAATAAGAGCATTTTAATAAAATTTAGTCTACAAATTTAACTGAGCCTTAACTAATGTCTTGCTTATTTTACTTTTTGGATCAAAAACCTTGTTTCAGAAAATGTACTAATGACTAGTGTTTTGGAAATATAAAGCTAAATTGTGTACTTAATGGGGTACCATTTATTCACCTGCATTAAAAAATTTTAGTTGGAGGATTCTGGGTAATCCAAGATGGCAGATGGGAAAGAATTGCGGCTGTAAGAGCTGCTCCTTTTTTGAGGTGTGTTCAGTGCAGGAGCTGATTTCCTGGAACTCTAGGCACAGCAATTATTGTTTTATAAGTTGTTGCATTGTTTTGAAACTTTGGGGAAAAAAGATCAAAACAACAGCACCTTGAAAAGGATGAAGCCAGACAAAAACAGTGACCCTAATGGACAGTGAATCAAATGGAGATATAAACTTGTACTGCTGTCAGACCCAGCAGTACATCTGTACAGCTGACTATTCTGCTGCTTGATTTCAAGTATCTCTGGACATTGGAGTTTGTCTGAGGAAAAATTAAGAAACTCTGAAATTCACAGCTGATGATGGAGGAAACTCTGTGGGAGAGCTCACACCAGAGGGTGGTGTATGTATGGAATGAGCTGCCAGAGGAAGTGGTGGAGGCTGGTACAATTACAGCATTTTAAAGGCATCTAGATTGATAAATGAATAGGAAGGTCTTGGAGGAATATAGGCCAAATGCTGGCAAATGGGACTAGATTTATTTGGGATATCTGGTCAATATGGACAAGTTTATCTGAAGGCTCTGTTTCCATGTTGTACGTCTATATGACTCTATAATTAGTAGCTTTTGGAGGGATTTGTTTCCAATCAATGTTAAAAATCTGTCTTTGCACAAAGTACAGTACAAGTAATGGATTGGAGTAATTGTGTGGAATATGTGTTTGACTTTGAATTTTGCTCAATTGACATTATTAGAAGGATCTGTATTTTTATCCTTTGTTTCTGTTTTTCATTATTAAGCACAAATTCACTTCAATGGTAATAACAACTAGACAGGAATGTTAATTCTTCTGTGTTGACGTTAAAATGCCATAGTCAATAATATGATATCAAGTTCTAACTTACCATTATATAAATTTCAACAGGTGGAATTCCAGGCCCAATTGCCTTTGGCTCCGTCATCGACATTTCTTGCTTGTTATGGCAGGATCAGTGTGGTGATAGAGGCTCATGTTATATCTACCAAAACTCAGCCATGAGCATGTATCTCCTGATTGCTGGAATTACTTATAAGGTAATATGTGATCACATATAGTTAGAAAGAAATCACTCATATAATAGGATATATTAACATCCAATGCCTGTTTGGCCAGGAAATATTTAGTAAAAATATGGTTTAATAACTAGTGAGGTCAGAAAAGATGAAATCGTTTAATATTCCCCAACTTTTCAGACATAATTATGTATTTACTGCAGGTCAGACTTGGAGATAGTGACACAGCAATTGTCTTGTGCTGATCGTGTTTTAGACCATGAACATGAAAAAACAGAGTGGCACTGACTACTAAAATACTTCCTCAGAAGGCTGTCACAAGCATGTTGAGTGAAATGGCATTCTGCATTATTATATGATTATGCAGACTCCAAAAGGATATTTACAATAGAATTAGTATGGATTCTGAGTTTTACAACAATTAATTTATTTTACATGCCAGTTGTACAGAGCAGCTCACTGGGTGACCTGAATCAAAACTCTAGTCAGTATTCATAAGTCAATGTGAATGATTTTAGATAATAGATCAGGAACTAGTTCTCTGATTAAATAAAGTTATTATTGCCTCAGCAAAGTATAAACAAAGTTGATGCTGGCTTTAACAACAATTATTTTATTTTCTCTTTTCAGGCACTGGGAACCCTGTTCTTTCTGATAGCTTTGTGCCTCTACAAACCACCTAATTCTGCACTGAGTAGTTCAAATGTGGACAATGGAGAGTCAGAACTACCAGCAAAAGATATGCCACAAATGATAGTAAACAAAGTAATTACTTTGTAGCAGTTACATTCCACTCAAACCACATCTGTATTTTCATTGAAAGTGGATGCTTGACAGTTTGCATCATTGCACGTCACCCATCACTCATCTAAGCAACCGGAATTTTAAAACAGCCTTAGAAATATCTAGATCATACAGTTCCCTTTGTGGGTCAGTGATGTTGGGACTGTGAAAGCCTGTTACATTACAGACTTTCAATCAATTGCACACCTACAAAAGGTTTAAGTGTCGATTCAAAATTGACTACCACGTGTCAATGAAATGCATGGCTCAGCCACAAAGCATTCTATTTCTGTACAACAATTCAACATAAAATTAGCCAACAAATGGACTGCTTTTAATTTAGGCTTCTAAACAAGCCTCAAGAAGATGGAAATTCCAACAAAAATTTCCACAGTATATGAACTTTTGAATTCAGAGAAGGAGTAGCCAAACCATCATTAACTTTTACAGCTATACTTAAGATATTTTGCTTTGTCTTTGTCACATGTTAAAAACAGCTTACTATTCTATTTATTGCTAAATAATTACCTCTGGGGAAATACCATTTTTTTAGATAAAGGCCATAAATTTTGTTCCTGAGTCAGGTGTGCAGAAGCATCTTGCTTCTGTGAATCTGACCTTTAGAAATGACATGCACGCTCCTCATGTTTGGTCCAAGGGAGCAGGCTTGATTTGAAAGTCAGGTCAGGAAAGCATCCTGAGGCTGTTAGTTTCTTAGAGGTTGCCGTTCACCTATGGGCTCCAGCAGTATGTCCAAAAATTGAAAGAAGAAAAGCCCTCCAGCCATCCTACACGCACACAGACACACATGTCCCTCTTTGCAATCCCAAGCCACGTAATGCCCAAAGTTTGATTAGAGATGTGAAGGGCCATAGGTAATGAATAGAGGGCATTAGATGGTATGGGTGATGGTGAGTGTATAGGAGTGGGCAGGGTGAAGGCTAAGGGCTGGAAGAATATTTTGTATTTCTCCTCTTTAAGAGAAATAAGGTACATTTTTGATCTCATCACACATATAGGGTGGAGTATGGTTACACATTTGCAAAACTAAGGCAGAAGTTCTCAGCCTTTTCAGTATCAAGGCACACTTCCATATGAGAAACAATTCTACAGCGCACTTTATACCGCATGTGCAGTAGCAAAACTTTACACATGTGCAGCTCTGGAAGTTTGAGCATGTGCTGTTGCTAGGGGACACATGGGATCAACAGATACTGCCTTCAGTGATAGACACCAATGTTCCAGTGGAGATCAGAAGCATGCATATGGGCTGAGCACTCAGTTGAAGTAGCACTGCCTCTCAAAGTTTTCGGGCAAAATTCTCACCTTGTTGCGGCGCCGTGGTTGAAGTACTCTTTTGGGCAATTAAAAGAGCCCATTGGTGGAAGTGAGGCATCTGGAAATGTGAAAAGGCATGGTGTGTCTGAAAAATGTATAAACTCATTCGGATTAACAAGTTATTAAGAAACTGTCCAACAAAAATGTGCAGTTTAAAAATAATGGTGCTCATTAGTTCAGAGAGCCGTTTACATGAAACCAGGATTTGTGTTGCATGACTAATTTCTCAAGTTATTATTTTTAATAATGGGGTGTGTATTGATGGACAGCTCCAACTGCTTATTGGATGGAAATAGTTGTTGACAAAAGGGATTAAGCACTTGGGTGAATGTATGTTTATGTAAGACATTGAACATTCAAATGAAATGTTTGTTTTTGTACTCGATTATTTGAAGCAATTTCAATGTAATTCTTTGCTATTGATGGGAGTGTCTTTTATTTCAATTGTGATGTCATCAGTAGACTGACAACTTTATTTCTTTCAGAATGCTTCCTGATTTATGCTTTTGTTGATTAATAGCTGAGTTAGCAAGGAGAAGGAATGGTAACGGGTGAAAGCACTATGTGAGCACAGGGTTTTTAAAGGGCTATGAAGCACTGTGTGTGTGTTTGCGGGCATAGGAATATGAGTAGCCACAGGAAATGGATATATTGGCATGAGGGTGTCTGGGGCCATGGAGGATGTATAGATATTTGCAAAGAGTAAATGAGGTGCCATGAAGGCTGAGTAGATGGGAATAAGGTGCCATAGGGGATATGGGGGGACATGAGGATGGAATCCAGAATTTTCTCCACCTCTTGTACACCCCATTCTAGAACAAAAGTAGGGGCCTTTGGGCCCTACAATACAGGGAAGCCAAAACCCCACCTCAGTGGAGGCAGTGGGTGATTTCAATGGCATTTGCCCCAATAGAATGTCCAAGAGCCCCTGGCATTGTGGTAATGTTTCTGGGTTTGTAATCTAGAAGCCCAAATTAATATGTGGCTTTTAATCCCATCAAGGGAACTGGTGAAAATTTAATTAAAATGTATTTGCACAAGACCCAACATAATTCGATTGGGAAGTGCAACTTATGATTTTAAACTATTTTCACCATGGCAGAGAGGTCATGCTTAAAATTTCAGCCAAAGTTTTAACTGAATGTGAACTTGAGTCACAAACATACTTAATGTATTTTAGCTTAGATTAAATTAGGTTCCCTACTGATAATGATAATGGGAACTGCAAATACTGTAGAATCCAAGATAACAAAGTGTGGAGCTGGATGAACACTGCAGGCCAAGCAAAATCTCAGGAGCACAAAAGCTGACGTTTCGGGCCTAGACCCTTCAGAAAGCTCTCTGATGAAGGGTCTAGGCCCGAAATGTCAGCTTTTGTGCTCCTGAGATGCTGCTTGGCCTGCTGTGTTCATCCAGCTCCACACTTTGTTATCTCTACTGACAATAGGACACTGACAGTGGATAAGCATATGGACGTACATGGAATAGTGTAGGTTAGACGGGCTTCAGATCGGTATGACAGGTCGGCACAACATCGAGGGCCGAAGGGCCTGTACTATGCTGTAATGTTCTATGTTCTAATAGTTGGCTTCTTATATTTACTGTTCAGAATGGGCAGTCATCTATCTATCAAAATAGATTTTTCCCATCTAGACTACAGCATCAAGATTGAAATGACTTTTTTTTAAAATCCCTACATACTCGATCCTTATATCTGACTCCATTCATGGTGTAGCTTAATGCGGAGGACTCCAGTGAATCCACTAACAATGCCTGAAGCCTTTTTAAAGGATAGAATGATCCCTCCAGATTTCCCAGATTACTTTTTTATTTGCACTACAATTGTCACTGTAGAGACATAAACAAAGAGAATGGTCGCTAAACCATGAATTTACAAAAGTTGCAAAGCTGAGAATAAGGAGGCCCAGCTGGGAGATTTACTTATTTATAGGTATTTGACAGTGCTGCAAGCTGCTAGAATTCCATTTGATGTTTTAAAACAGAAACTAATCAAACATCTGAAAGCAAATTGTAAAAAAAAATTTCCAGAGAAATGAGGTGAGAGCCTGTGTAGTTTTTTTTTTCAGTGGAATTGTCTGTATATCTTCACACTGAGTTCTTGATGGCAGGTGTTTCTGACGGTGGTGAGAAGGTGGGTCAAGGGGTATTTGAGACTAGCAAATATTTTGCACCACCTACATAAGTAATTAAGAGATTGATATACTGGATTGATACCTGGCAGGAGGATGAAGAATACCCAGTTTCATATGAAACAGTAGAATTTTGTAAAACTGTCATTGCTGTCTGAATGATATTGATTATTTGCACTAGGATCTACTGAACAGGGACATATTATAGGAAAAAAGTAAACATTGTGCTTTTGCTTATAAGTACAGCAAAGTATTCAATATCAATGCACTATTTATTGTTACTTGTCATAAAATATAGCAAAGAGCACCTTTATCATATATTTATCACCTTGTAATGATGCCAAGATAAAGAAAACTTCATTTGAAATGTAGAGCTATTTAAAATAAATGTGATATCCCTGCTATAACACAGGTAATGTTCATGTTTGCACAGCTGTATCCCATGGCATAACTTCAGCCTTATTGCACTTAGAATGAGGAAATGAAATTTAAGTAATTTTGGCTCAAGGTGCAATTTACCATATATAACTCCATCAAATCAATTTGTAGCTGTGATCAAAGTTACGTAATTTTTTTTCTGTACATAACAGAAACTTTATGTGATTGTAGTTTTATGTAATTTTTGGCTTGTTCATTTAAAAGGCACCAATCTATCACTGCAATGGTTCAAATTTACTTTATCATTGAACAATTAATGATGATGTCAATTTTAATGTCACAATGTTCAATATTCAATACCGTATTGAATTTTCAAAACAAAATCTGAATTGAGATTGATTAACTGTTCCACTTTCTTAAATTATTATAGATGCCATATTGCAGTCAAAACTTCTGAAGCTGTCTCTTAGTAGTCTAATTATCTCTAGATTGACTCATGTAAACCATTCAGATACTTATCTATAGATCATAAAATGCTACTTTAGGAAATTCTCCCAGCCATCTTCAGATTTGTCCTCTCAAAACTGTTCTGGCAAGGGGTCACTGTCAGAACATTCACTCTGTTTTCTATCTACAGATGTTGCAAGACCTACCATGTTTCTACAGCACTTTGAGTTTTTGTTTCCAATTTCCAGCACCCACAGTTCTTTATATTTACTTTAATATGATTATAGAGTCCGGTTCCCAGCCTCTAACCCTGTGAAAAAATAACTTGATGTCCAGTGGAGGAGCTGTGTCTTATTATTTGAATTTGTAAATTAATTTTTCTACTCTTATTTCTATTCAAAAGTTTGTCCAGTTATCTAATAATTTAATGGATTCCTCACTTTGCTCCATTCAGATTGTTGAATATTTCAACTGTAACTTGAACCTAGTATGCATAGACTATGAAGTGTGATGTCAGCTAGTGTTAAAAATGCTTAGGGTTCCCGGCCCTCTGGATATTTATAAACTTCAGTAGGGCTCCTTAACATATTTTAAAAAAGAACATAGGCTCCTTAACACATAAGCAAAACACTTAAAAATTAACAGCCAATAATCTGGACATGCACATTGTAATTTACTCCAATTCAAAGGCTATAAGAATAAGCACTGTCAGCTGCAATGTTTGTCCTTATTATTCATTTCGGGGATGTGGGTGTTGCTGCTTTAATTGTTCATCCCTAATTGTACTTGAGAAGGTGGTGGTGAGCTGCCTTCTTGATTTCCTTCAGTCCATATTGATGTAGGCACACCTGCAGTGCTTTCAGGATTTTGATCCAGCAATGTTGAAGGAAAAACAATATACTTCCAAGTCAGCATAGAGAGAAACTTGAAGATGATTTTTTTTTCCAGGTTTCAGCTGCCCTTGTCCTTCTAGATGTTAGTGCTTGTGGAACTGAATAGTGCATTCTGAGGAGCCTTGGCAAATTTCAGTAGTACATCTTGTAGATGGTATACAGTTATGCTACTGAGATTGTTGGAGGGAGCAGATGTTTGTATTTGTAGCTGTGGTGCCGATCAACTGAGCTGCATTATCCTGGATGATGTCAAGCTGCTTGTGTATTTTTGGACTGCGCTCATCCAGGCAAGTGGAGACGATTCCATCACATGCCTGATTTGTTCATTGTAGATGGTGCACAGGCTTTGGGAGTCAGGGAGTGAGTTACGTTCCGCAAGATGCCTAGCCTCTCACCGCTTGCAGTGACTTTATTTATGTGGCTACCAATAACCTCCAGAATATTGATTGCTGGGCTTTCAATAATAGTAACATCACTGAGTGTCATGGGGAATGGATAGTATTTCCTCTCCTCGCTCTCTCATTTCTATCATCTTGAAGTTAACTTCAGTTTGGCTAGTCCTCGCAGCTAAATGCATGAAAGAAAAACACAACTTTTTTTAAATTTATGGAATCCAACCATCTTCTAAAGGAGATTTTTCCATATTTTAGTCTTTGAAGAATGGACAGTACAGTATCAATATAAGCTGCAAACCTTTTATACGTATCAAGCAGAGCTTGAAACATAACCAAGAAATTTATTTTCACACTAACAAGTATATCATGTATCATCACTGAGCCTCAATTTTAAACTTGTGTATTTAGCTTCTCAGAAATAATGGTTAATTTAACTGCTAATATTATGATTTATTGGGTAGAATTACAACAGGTATGAACAAAATAAAGTGTAAAAATAACACAAAATATAAAATAACAATTATGACTAATTCCAATTTTCTGACTGGAATTTTATTTTGCAACTGGATATATTTACATTCTTATCTATGTAGTCAAGGAATATTGTGTATGATTCTGCAAGGAAATCACTTGTCTTCGTAAGGGGGTGTCTGTAATCAGTTTTCAGAATAGTGTTGGAAAATTAATTGGCTATCTTTCACTGAATTGAGTATGACTTATAAAACCTTTAAAATTTATTCTACACCTATTAAGAATCTACAAATAGAGCTGAATTTAATGAGATCAGTGTTCCCACTAAATGCTCGACTAATGGCAAAGATACAACATAAATAAGGATAAAAATTGGGTATAACTGAGTTTGAACATAATTCTGTTGGCATGTAGCTGCTGAGAGAGGCATACAGAATATTTTAGATTTATCCTCTGACCTCACTGTCATTATTCTAGTGATCTATAGGTTTCAGTTTTCAGGAACAACTCGCAGTTTGGTAGACAACACCAAATCAGTTTCATCCAGCAGCACTTATCACCATGTAAATTTAGCAAGGCACTTGGTTTCCTGTCATTCTTAATACACACAGAGACCTTAACTTTAATACTGAAGTTAAATCTCCACACTCGGGCGTCTGCCAAGCCCACCTTAAAAAAGAAACCGATCCAGCATGCAAATTGTCTCCTGACCCCTCTACTTTGCTGAATTGATTGTCACTGTACTTGTCTGAAATAACAAAATGGAAGGGAAATATTCAATTTGTCCTCCATTGTGTAGTGCTGTTAGATTACTAACTGCTGCAAGATATTAACATTCCTGATGCCTTGGGAGGTGTACAAAAAATGTCAATAGTCTTTCAGCAATACTTTACAAATGTTGGTTGTCTTCATCCTGATCCAAAATCTGAAGTATCTTTGGTTACATGCAGTCACATAACATAAAACGCACAGGTATTTTGTATAAGTATTGAAAGTTATAAAGCATGAGGGAACCTCACGTTTTAGAAAGTGTAATGATATGCTCAGATAAATTAAAGGAGAAAATATTTATTGATTTATTTTCAAAGTTGAAGCAGTATTTATCAGAACCTTGTACTGTGTTTCATGTAGTAAAATCTTTTTCTTTCCCACTTTAATTAGCCTTTGACGAGTGGTTTCTGATTATAAACTATTGATATTGCCCTGCTGACATCAATTACTGACCACCATAGCCATAAACTATTGTCAGTCAACAGGCTGCAGTAAAACTACTCATTTCTAATGCTGCAGTCAGCTTGACGGAGTTGAAGGCTAGTGGCCTACAAAGTGAACAATGTAATGCTGGACTAGCTTTTTTGTGATTTGTTATATTGCTCACTACTGTTACATTTTCTCTGATGTTATCATTGAATTGCCTTCATGAAGACATGCCTACTGTAGAATAAATAGGGTCACTGTGGTCATTCAGAAAACTGGTGCAGATAAGATGGGGGACAAATGGCCTTCTCCTGAACTATAACAATTCTACAATTCTGCGAAATAGAACATAGAACATAGAACAGTACAGCACAGAACAGGCCCTTCAGCCCACAATGTTGTGCCGACCATTGATCCTCATGTATGCACCCTCAAATTTCTGTGACCATATACATGTCCAGCAGTCTCTTAAATGACCCCAATGACCTTGCTTCCGAAATGATCTATAACATGCTAGAAATGGGGAAGTAAAGACCATTAAATTATAAAGCTACATCCATTATTCTTTCAGTTTTACAGCACACTTGTTTTGCCCTAAACTAAGATAGTAGCACAACATATTATAAAAATACAGTGCAAAACAGACTCTAAATGGGCTAAAGATTTCTTTACAAAAATATTAAGTGGATGTTCTTTGGCATTTTTAAAAATTTTTTTTATTCTAAATTTATGGCAAAGATTACTAAAGACGACTAAAAACTAACTTTTTCAGAAAGGATAGTCTGTTACTTTCTAAACTTTTTGGACGAATGAATTGTATTTTCTTTTTAAAGGATCTAAGATTTAAATTCATTTTGTGTGATGAGCTGAAATGGCTTGTGCCAGCATGTGTTTGTGTATGAAAAAATAAATTTAGATATAAAGAAGAATATTAATTTAATTTTGCAGCTCTACATATGTGCAGTTTAGCCATTTATCACATTGCATAAATTATACCAGTAAGTTGAGGGTCAAGAGCATGTCCTGCTGAATTAACATGCACACTAAAGTAAGTGCAATCTATTGTAACTCACTAAATCATTAGCTAACTGTTGTAAATTAATTTGCTTAGTTGCATTTAATTGCAATTAAAACTAAATGATGGTAGTGGAGTGATGGCATTTGTATCAATTTTACTTTTTCAGTTGTATTTTCATTCTTTGAAGTTACTGATTTATTGGCTCAGATTTCACCACCATCCGTGCCAAAGTAACAATAGTCAGCATAAGATATTTATTCACAAAATCTAATGATCTCTGTGGTGTGGATTTCCCCTTTCCCACCGTCAGTTTAAATTTGGCCCCAGGTCAAGGAGATCTAGGAACATTAATATCATGAACCAGGGTAACGAAGTAATCATATGGAAGTATTCACACAAGCTAACAACAACAACTTTTTTTTTCAGTTCAATGTTTAAATCGTTGTGATACGTATTTGAGATTAATTTGGAAGCTAAAATATGCTAAAATTATATCAAAAGGCAAAAGTATGTGTATATTTTTAATCATAATTTTAATCAAGCAGATGGAGCATAATGTGGGAAAGTGTTTTGTTGCCCTCCTTGGCAGTGTATCATTTAAATGGAGAGAAATTGCTGTACTTGGTGATACAAATGCATCTGGGTGTCCTGGTGTATGAATCATAAATGGTATGCAGTTTCAGAAAATGACTAGGAAGATAAAAGGAATGTTGAGTTTTAATGTGGGGATTGGAATTTAAAAGTAAGCAATTTTTACTGCAGCTGTATCGTCTTGTCGTGAAAACCAAAATGGAGTGCCGTGTACAGTTTTGCTCTCCTTATTTGAAAAAAAAGTTAAAATTGCATTGGAAACAGTTCTGTGAAGGACCATTTGACTCACTCCTGAGATGAAGGGTCCCTGACAAAAGTTTGAACAGGTGTATTTGTATCCACTGGAGTTTAGAAGAATAAGGGGTAATCTTGTTGATTTAATGTATTGAAAAACTTCATAGAGTGGATGATGGGAAAACGTGTTTGCTGTTGCAGGGAAGACTAGAATTAGCTGTCACCATTTAAGAATACGAGGACTTCTTATAAAGACTGAGGTGAGTTTTTGTTTTCTCTCAAAGGGTTATTAGTCAGAACACTTGGTGAAAAACAGTGGAGGCTGGGTTATTGAAGTTAAATAGATTCTCAATGAGCAAAAATTACTAGGGTTATGGGGATCAAATAAGAAAGTGAACTTAAGATCACTACCTGTTCAGCCACAGTCTTATTCAATGGTGAGCAGTTTTGAAGGGCTGAATGGCCTACTACTACTCCTAAGTTCTATGTTCCTAAAGTATTTATTCCATAGATATAACATTATTTTTTAAAAAGCCATTGAGGCTGTTTAGTAGTGTTTATGGTCTTAGTACACTGCTAGAATTCCAGTTACATCTTCTTAACAGGGTATAACGTTTTCAAGGATCTTTACAGCAAGATTATTAGCTTAAAAGTGGAACTTCTTATCTGTTCAATAATTTCTACTTGTTTGTAGTCTGGGGGAGTCTTCGACAACATACTTCTACGGTGAAGTGGTGACTCACTGACTGCAATTTCTGGTTGTTCATCTGCAGACTCCAGAAATTACAGTCAGTGCAGAGAAACTGTGACATCCCTACATCAGGGAAACCAAACGGAAGCTTGAGTTCTGCTCTGCAGAACACCTACGCTTGGTTCTCACTAAACAACTGCATCTCCCAGTCGTGAACCAGTTCAACTCCCCTTCCCATTCCTCAGACAACATGTCGATCCCAGGCCTCCTGCAGTGCCACAACGATGCTACCTAAAGGTTGCAGGAACAGCAACTCATATTCTGCTTGGGAACCCTGCAGCCCAATGGTATCAATGTGGGCTTCACAAGCTTCAAAATCTCCCCTCCCCCATCACATCCCAAAACCAGCCCAGCTCGCCTCCGCCTCCCTAACCTGTCCTTCTTCCCACCTATCCCCGCCTCCCACTTCAAGCCCCACCCTCATCCTCTACCTACTAACCTTATCCTGCCCCCTTGACCTGTCCGTCCTCCCTGGACTGACCTATCTCCTGCCTATCTGCCAACCTACACTCATGTTTAGTGGGTTCATCCAGGCCTCTTTGTGTCTCGTCTGTGTCTCCTCTCCACCTATCTATCTTCCATCCTCCTCCCCCTCTCTCCTTATTTATTTCAGAACCCCGCTTCCCCTCCCCCATTTCTCAAGACGGGTCTAGGCCCGAAACATCAGCCTTCCTGCTCCTGTGATGCTGCTTGGCCTGCTGTGTTCATCTAGTTCTACACCTTGTATATGTCACAATAAAAATAGTGATGGTTTTGCCAATGTTATAGCAGCGTTGAGGCCATAGAGTGCCCTTAGTAAAAATGAGCATTGATGAAATAAAAAGCTGCATTGCATTTATAGATATTTGTTATGAGTTAGACATCCAGAAATGTATCTTCTTCCATTTTGTTAAATGGATTATTGTGATAATTCTTTTAAACGTCTGCAAAGCAAAAGTCAGATTTGCACATTGTCAATAAACAATAGATAACCTAGATGATAAGTATTTTATAAAACTTTTATAACCCATATGTATACTATATCGAAAGCTCTGGAAGAGTTACTTATAAAACTTTTTATTAGAGCATTTTCAGGGAATATAGAAAACTAAGTTTCAATCTATAAAGTAGATTTGGAAACAACTAACATTTACAATATAGTTGGCATTTAAAATTTCTGAAGATATCACAACAGAAAGTAATGCTTAGGATATTTCAAATCTTCAGGATAACTTGGATTTTGATTTTAATTTAGGAGATTGATTTTAATCAAATTAATTAGGCGAACTAAAACATTGTAAGGTTAGGTGGCTATTCACCTAACTGTAGATAACATTTCATTTAGATAACAATACATGACAATACCTTCAATATATTCATTTCCTCCGTCTCTCTTCCTTTGCTGCCTTGGATACAGTAGAAGTACATAGCTTCTCACCACGTTGGTGTTTATACTCACATCGCAATTGTATAATGGATTGAGAACAATCAATTGAAAAGCATAAGTTGTTCTTATAGCACAAAGTAAACCCAAGTGCCACATGTACACTGCTAGTTCATTCTTGGTTATCATTATTATGCTATAGCCAAGAAAACTGCAGCACAACTGCTGACTTCTCGGCAAGCTGTGCTGATACAATGGAACAATTTTCATTATTATTGGTGTAAAGTAAAAGGAATGTTCCCACATCCTGATGTGTGAACATCCAGACTAGCTTACTATTGTCAGAGAAGTATTTTATAACCTATTACAGAGTTCTGTAAGTATTTTTCATGATGCTACCAGTAAAGTTTTGGTAATATATTGGAATTTAAAAATTGTCCATTTGCTCTGCACTCAGATTATGTGGTCACCTGTCATAAAGCGTTTCCATTTAAAATGATTTGATTCATAATTATGTTTTTATACAAATGGAAGTTGGCTTGCCTAAAATGAGAAGTGGTCTTTAAGCTTTAAATGGAAGTGTTTGTAGTGGAATAGATAGATATGCAAATATACTGCTATTGCCAATGTAATATAATGTTCACATTCTTTGTATTTAATATATTTAAATAAAAGAAGTTGAATATCAAATTTTAATGTTGTGTGTAGTTCATGACCTTAACTGCACTTACTCCTATTAGGTTGTGTGATATTTTTGTTCCTTCCTGTCTGAAAAGTGGCATTCCACACATTTCTGTAGCCCTGGGGTATGATGTTCTGGTGTGGTTCAACTTGTGGGTAACTTGCAGCATTTGAATCTAGGTCCAACCTACTTGTTCAGTTTCTGTCAGCTTGTTCTTTACTCAGCTCAGGTGTGCTGGTTGACAAGTTAAAATCCAGAAATCCAATTAAAATTTTGTGAAAAACATGAGTTTTCAGAAATCTGTGACTGCAGATTCCTACCATTCTCACTGGGCTGTCAAGTATTATGATTGCATTGGTGTGGCAGCTTTTCCAACCTATTTTAAGCTGATTTCTTCTTGATTTACCCAGGAGGCATTTTGGTTTTAAATTGACATGATTATAACTAATTATGTTTTGATTGTGGCACCTTTACGTTAACATTTTCACTGTCCTTCCAGCTTTAGAATTCATCCCACTACAACTAGACCCTTGACAAGGTTTCCCAATTTGTTACGGTTCCAGGCAGGATATCCACAAATCAGAAATTGTCCCATTGGTTGGTCACAGCAAGATAGTTTAAAGTAAGAAATCCCCTCCATCATGGATACATTTCTCCCATACCAAATGAATTCTTTTTTAGAAGGAACTAATTTAACCAAGCTTGAGTTAACAGAAGAGATTAGAAATTGAACAAATAGATCAGTCTCTGAATGTTTCTTGAAGACTGAACAGTAGAATGTTTGCTGCTGTTACAGAGATTATTCTCAGTAACATTGTGCAACTATCAACATCGACCATTTGAGATTCTTGACTTTGTAGCTTGATTGAAATTCTTCGATCCTGGTTCTTCCAACCAGCAACACTTGGAGGGTTTTTTCCACTCTCTTTACTTGCAATACACCGGTGTTACATAGCGACTAAAAACCAAAAAAACAAACTGCAGATGCTGTAAATCAGAAACAAAAACAGAATTTGCTGGAAAAGCTCAGCAGATATGGCAGCATCTGTGAAGAGAAATCAGTTAGCGTTTCAGATCCAGTAACCCTTCATCAGTTGCTGTTGGTGTTAAACAGCTGTTCTCAAAGCTGTACCTCAACCAGCACACTAAGATGTCAGCCACTGACACAGTTCATGGTTGAAGCTTGTTATTAAACCCTTTTTACCATATGTCTGGAAATTAATACAAGGATGTGCCTTCAAGAAACATTCTCCTACTGAGAGAAGTTTGGACAGTCAACATTTAAAAGACATCTAGACGAGTGCATGACTAGGAAGGGTTTAGAGGGATTTGGACCCAATGTTGGAAAATAGGATTAGATTAATTCAGAATATCTGATCGACATGGACAAGTTGGATGGAAGGGTCTGTTTCTCTGCTGTACAACTCTATAACTCTGTAACCTCTCCTGGGTAGTTTCTGTGTCTGAAGTTTCCCTAAGTCTGACATTTTATAGGTCCACTTTGTGTGATATACGTGGCAGAGAGCTAACCCAACTTCAGGTCATGAATCCATTCCATATTCCAGTTATTTAGTGGCTGTTACCTCAGTTATGTCTTTTTTGTCTTGTAAAGGAGAAAGATTGTGTTGGGGTTTGGTATGCAGAATTAATTTTGGGTGATGTGGTTATCACGGTTAAATAGCTCACCTACGGGAAAGCTGTGAAATATGAGAGGGCGATTGAGATGAAGTTATGAATGTGAGGTGTGAGTCACATTTGATAGAATTGTTGTTGAATGAAAGTTGTGCTTATCTGTTATTTCTCATCACCGCCCAGCATGACAACGCACTTTGCAGCAAATTCATTTTTTTTTAAAATAGCTACTATTGTAATGGGAAAGGTAAGCAAAGTGCTTATGGCCAAATAATCAGTTTTTCTGATGTCATTTGAAGAGTAATAATTAGTCAGTGCATTGACCAGCAGAATAGGGCTCAATTTAAGATCTCATCTAAAATATGGCAATTCCAACAATGCAACTTTCCCCTACAACAACACTGGAGATGTAACTTTGAAGGATGAAGGAGTTCTGGCATTGCATTCAGGTCTCCAAGGCTATAATACTTGTATTGCATGTGACATGATATCTAGTACCACATAAACCTTTTCCTGTCAGGTTTAACAACATCCTTCTTAAAAGAAGGGTGACCAGAACAGTACATAGTATTCTAAATGTTGCCCCACCAATGCCCTGTGCAACTGCAAAATGACATCCCAACTCCTGTCCTCAATGTTCTGACCAACGAAGGCAAGTGTGCCAAATGCCTTCCTTACCACACTGTCTACCGGCAACTCCAATTTCAAGGAGCTATATACCAGCACCTTTAGGTCTCTTTGTTTGGCAACACTGTCCAGGGCCCTGCCATTAACTGTGTAAGTCCTGCCCTGTTTTGGCCCACCAAAATGCAACACCCTGAATTTATCTAAATTAAATTCCATCTGCCAGTCCTTCACTCATTGGCCCATCTGATCAAGGCCCTGTTGTACTCTGAGACAATCTTCTTCACCATCCACTACAGCATCTATTTTGTCATCAGCAAACTTACTAACCATACTTCTGATTTTTAACCCGAATAATTAATATAGATTCATAGATATATGCAGCACGGAAACAGATCCTTCAGTCCAACTCATCCATACTGACCACATATCCTAAATAAATATAAATGATGAAAAGCAGCAGACCCCCTTATGGCACATCATTGTTCATGGCCTCCAGTCTGAAAGGCAACCTTGTCTCATACCTTCAAACCAATTTTGTATCCAATTAGCTTGTGCCCTCTGGATCCCATGTGTTCTAACCTTCCTGATCTGTCCACCGTACAGTACCTTGTTGAATGCTTCACTGAAGTCCATATAGGCAACATCTGTCTTCATCAATCTTCTTTGTCTCCTCTTCAAAAAACTCAATGTACTTAGTGAGACATGATTTCCCAAGCATAAAGCAACATTGACTACCCTCAATATGTCCTTGCCTTTTCAAATGTTTGTAAATCCTGTTCCCTCAGAACCCCCTCCAACAACTTACCCACCACTGACGTAAGGCTCACCATTCTATAGTTCCCTTTTGATAGGACCTGCATCCATGCTTGGTTAGTTCCCAACCCTGAGTCTCCCTTGCACCCATGTCTGTGATTCTCACAATGTTATAGCTGCCAATTTCAATCTGCACTCCAAGCTCATCTAACTTATTTCATACACTATGTGCAGTTAAGTAAACAACCCTCAAGCATGCATTCACCACCACCATAGTTGCCTCCTCATCTCTATACCTGAATTTAGATTCCTGACCCTGCCCTTTTCATACTCTTGGTCCTATTACTTGTTCTGGAAATTTTAATAGCCTTTCCTGAGGACAACACGCTGTGGCCACTCTATTTAGCCTTTTCCCCATGATCCTAGTTCCAGGTCAGCTCAGATGGAGCCTGTCCCAACAATACACTTTCCTCCTGGCCCAATACAGATGTCAGTTACCCACAAAATGAAAACCCTCCTTCCCCTTTGCACTTACTGCCTTAATTTTCTCATCTCAATTTGCATGTGGCTTGTATAATAAACCAATGATTATAACCCTTGAGATTCTGTTTTTTTAGAAACTTCCTCATTCCTCAAACAGGACCACTTGCGTATGTTCTTGGTGCCAATGAGGACTACAACAACTGGATGCTGTCCCATCCACCCCAATATCCTAATATCCTTTCAAGTCAGCTTGAGATGTCCCTTACTTTGGCACCAGGCAGGCAACACATCAAATGGAACCCTCATTCTGGCTCACAAAGGCTTCTGTCTGTACCTTTAATGACAGAATCCCCTACTACTACAATTTTTCTTTCCACTTGAGTGGACACCTGCACCATAGTGTAGTGGTCAGTTTGCCCACCTTCCCTACATCCCTCTCCCTCATCCACACAGAGACCAAGTACCTCATACCTGTTGGGCAAGGTCAAGAGTTGAGCCTCCTCCAATGCTAAATTCAGGATCTCACTACCTGTCTTTCTTGTTGTCACATACTTCCATCCCTGATCACTGGCCAAATTTGAAGCTCTTAACCTACAGAGCATGACTGCCTCCTGGAAAAGTGCATCAAGATAAATCTCACCTTCCCTGATGTGCCACAGTGTTCACAACACTGACACCATTTCATCTACTCTCAGATTCTCAACATACCAATACTTGCTATAGATGTGGTCACTATGAACCACATTGGGTTCCACCAGCTCTCACATTATGCTGGTATAACTTAATACCTGGCCTCCTTCGCCAAACTATTTAATTAATTTCAATTTGTACTTTTAAATTTCCAACTGGTCTTTTTTTTACATTTTGTAAAATATATTTCCTTTAATCTGAAAATAACATAGAATAATTATTCAGGTTAGCAAAACTAAACAGAGAACTACGAATGTTAGAAAACAAAAACTGAAACAGAAATTGCTGAAGTAACTCAGCAGGTCTGGCAACATGTGCAGAGAGAAAGCAGAGTTAATATTTTGGGTACTGTGATCATTCTTCAAAACAATTCTCAACAGCAATTGTCCACTTACTTTGAGCCTGTTCTAGCTTCTGATATTATCAAAGCAAAATCTTGTCTTAGCATTCAAGGGAACACAAATAATAACATAATGTTGGATTTGTGAGCTTTTTTTCTGAGCTGCAGTTTCATGCATGTTTTGCCTGGTTTAGAAGTCAGTACTGCTCATGACTCAAAAGAAAATGATATTGAAGGCCACAGTAATAGCATCTGTGCATGACCTCTGCATTGTGATGCAAACAAATTGTGATTTATATATATTTTTCATAATACTTATCGTAATTTTGGAGTTTTGCTTTTTTGAGTCAGTAACATGTGGGTTTTCTGTATTGTTGCTATTTATAATTAACGTTTACCCATTTATGTAGCCATGGTGATTTTTTTCAAAGCTTTTGAGGCGGGCTTAGAAGTAATAGAGATCGTGGGAACTGCAAATGCTGGAGAATCTGAGATAACAAGGTGTAGAGCTGGATGAGCATAGTAGGCCATGCAGCATCAGAGGAGCAGGAAGGCTGATGTTTTGGGCCTAGACCCTTCTTCAGAAAGAAAGGAAGAAGAGTCTAGGCACAAAACACCAGCTTGCCAGCTCCTCTGATGCTGCTTGTCCTGCTGTTTTCATCCAGCTCTACACCTTGTTATCTTAGATTTTTGTTTACATTGATAGGATTTTATAAACAAACAAAATAAACAAGGTCCACCTTAGGAAGTCAAGAAGTTTATTTTAGGTTTAAGAGAAACAACATTGCTTAGAGAGAGGAAATTTATTTTTAGTTTTACTTTGTGTTTTGGGCAGTATTGTGAAGTCATTCAATGAAGATGATTTATAAGCCAATGCCCCTGTGAAGGGAAGGATGTAGTGCAACTCTATTTTAGGCCAAAAAGTTAGTAATATTCCCATACCATAAGTGTTGGGATAAAACTCTGAAGAGGTTACTTAAAGCTGAGTATGTTTAAACTCAGGTGTATAATAGCTCCAAGAAGAGGCTGCCTGCAATTCCAGTCTATAAATTAAAGTCATAAGTGACATAAACCTACCAGAATATTAAAGACAATGTTTCTGGTGAGAATACAATATCAGTGGCATTTTTGGGTACTGTACAAGGTATGTTTTGCATAATAGACAAGAGCTGTTATTTCCTTTCAATGCATAAAGGTGTGTTTAGAGACTAACATGATTATACTTTTACTGTGTGTTTAAAAACCTTTGAATTTGTGTAATACATAGTTTGCTTTATTCTATTTTATCTTCATTTCTTTTGTTCATATGCTTCTGTTATGGCAAAATCTGCATCATTGCACACTTATGTTTCAGTGACAGACCTTTACTAAAACTAAAACGATACAAAGTATGATCTGTTAAGCCAATTTTCAGTACGGAATCTGATTTATTGAATGACAGCTGAATGATCATCTGTGATCATAACAATATTTAAAAGTGATTACACCAACTTTGCATAGGTGACCTTGCCAGTCAAAATTTTAAAACATGGCTGCCTGATATTAATTGGCTCCTGCCCAATTCACTCAGTAAGGGAATTAAAGTTTGAAACTTGCATGGTGTGAAAGGCCGGAGTAGTGGACGATGATGAGGTTCTCAAAGAAGGAACAAGTATGAGAGAAGTAACTGAAGATGCCAAGGTGTCTGGTGACACTTTGGGAACGTTGGGCGCTGGAAATTATAGCCACAGTATAGGCCAACCAAGTCTCAAACTGTGTTACAATAACAAATGATTAATTCAGTCTGATTTTGGACTACCAGGGCCTTGTTTACAAATGAGTAGAAATCCTTGGAAGCTCCACAGAGTGAAAATGGTCCAGCAGGGATCAAAAATGGGGCTTTAATACCAAGTCAGGTAGTCGATTAGGAGTAGTCCAGTGGATAGTACAATAGCCGCAGAAAGGCACAATAAGTTGAAGGGCACAGCGCACTTAATAAGCTAGTGAAACTCAATAAGGGAAAACTCAGAACTCCAAAGATAGCAGCAAAATGTAGTTGAAAAGTCAAGCAAGAGGAACAAGAGAAAATGCCTGAACCATGAGCGGAAGAAAGGCTCTTTTCCACATTGTACAGGGATAATCTTGATCATTGTAACTCATAGCTTCTGAAAACTGTTGGTTAGACCATCCCTTATCATTTGAATATACAAATCCTGTGGAGAATTAAGAGGGCCAAGGGAGGATTATCAAATATAGGATATTTCTTGCCTGATTCACTCAGTAAGGGAATTAAATGGGATGCATTGGAATACGATGTTTAAAATTTATTTGAATACCTTTGCAATGTTAAACGAACAAATCAAAAATCCTCAGAAAATTTAACATTTTTACAAGAGTACATTTAAGACCAACAGGTGGCACTGACTAATGTCTGGTTCATTTGTATGCCAGTGATGCATTGTGCAATGAAGTGGGATAAACACTGTCTAACCTTTTACCTACATTCATTTTCTGTACAGATACATATGAATGCACTAAATAATCTGAAACTTGAGTGGAGACACTTAGGCCTGAACTTTTGCTCCCAAAGCAGGAGATCGGAGTAAGAAAAATTCTCAACTTCAAAACTTGACTCAGAAGAAAGATGGCTGGATTTTGATTGGGGGTGGTGGGAAGGCTATGAGCCAGAGTTGGGTCTGCCATTCTTGTAAAGAATTCAGAGGGTGTCAAAACGACTGCTGAGAGTTGGGCTAGGCTATGAGAATGACCTATCACTTAGCACAATAAAATAGACCTTCAGCCCCCATTCCCCAACCTCCTCACACTGTCGCTATTGCCCAATTATGTCAACTTATTCCACCATTCACCTCATACTCTCCATGCCAATCTGCAGCACTCTTGGCATCTCATGCCCTCCACGTCAAACTTTGCATCTCTACTCATTTGCCATTGCTCATTATACTGCCTATGTCAACTCAAGACAGCCCTTGCCTCCCATCCATCAGCCTTTCCTCCTGTATTTTCCAAAACCAATTACTTATTATCAAACAGGGGTCATGTTGAGATGAAATTAATGTTCTTAAGTCTATTAATGAAATCAGGATTTGTTTTAAAAGAAACACTCATTAATAAAGGCCCATTCAATGTCCTTAATGTCCTTCGATGGCTTAATCTCTTATAAATGTAAGTGTTTGTATTCATAACCCCACTTCAAAAACTTCATAAGTAGTTGGAGCTTTCAAATCAGACTTACAGGCATCCCAGAGTATCAATGAAAGATTTTGAAATCAATCGTTCCAATCAGATCTTATAATGAAAACCCTGCAGTTTACACCAACAGAATAAGATAGTAAGTATTGATTTTTTTTCTAACACCGGATGGTTTGTCAAAACAAGTTCAAAGGCTAGGAGATTTAAATTCCTTGACAACTTGATAGTTCCCTTGAGACCTTGATTTTTCCATTGAGTTTCACAGCTCCAATCCCACTTCGTCCAAGCATTAGTATCTAATGAGAGTTGAAGGCCATTTGATCTCTCACAAAGGCACTTTACTTCTCCAAGGAGACATCATATCATCCAAAAGCGTCTCTGCTCCTACTGAAGATGGTATCCCTCCTGTTCAAGTAACTCCTGCAACGTTTGATTTTCTTCTGACAAATGAAATGCCAACAAGTTGAGTTTCCAAATGCCATTTGCAAATACTAGATCTGTTTGAAGGCAGCTGTAAAATGACAAATTGTCCCTGTTTTCCTCTGGCAAAAATAGTATGTTTCTGGTTCAGGATTGAGAATCCCGAGGTATGTCTCCAGCCGAAGACTTTCTCCACCTTTACAAAAATCCAGTTCCTTCTTTTGTTTTGCAGCCTTAAGTGAATGTGAGATTAATGCAAAAGAATGAAATGTATTAGAGTATGTCACAGAAGCGGGATACTACCTAACTGAAGTTGAATATAATTTCAGTATTAGTAGCTGTATTGATAGGTTTCATATTTTTGTAATCATGTACATAATACCTCTGCCATTACTTAGCACGACTATACACGACATAGATTTCAGCCTGTGCATTCTGATATACTTATTCATGGAAATAAGTTGCATTACTCAACAATCTTCCCCCTCTGCACTTATGTGCACTCATGCACACAAATTCATATGAGAAACGATGGAAAAGGCTCATGAATTAACTACATTTACTGAATTATATTCTTTGACATTCATTTAGCTTGCATAGTCAATGAAGGAAACAAAATAATTATACAACTTCTTCAAGAGGTTTTAGGTGGAATAGTTAGTCACATAGAAATGAAACTAATAAAAAGTGCACAGGATTACAAGATAATAAAGTGTGAAGCTGGATGAACACAGCAGGCCAAGCAGCATCTCAGTAGCACAAAAGCTGACATTTCGGGCCTAGACCCTTCATCAGAGACCCTCTCTGATGAAGGGTCTAGGCCCGAAACATCAGCTTTTGTGCTCCTGAGATGCTGCTTGGCCTGCTGTGTTCATCCAGCTTCACACTTTATTATCTTGGATTCTCCAGCATCTGTAGTTCCCATTATCTCTGCTCAGGTTCACAGTTTGGCAGCAAGAATAAGCAAATTTAACATACATTAGTGTCATTATAAAATCAGGTACAGGAAGAGAGAATCCTCCCAGTAAATGGACAGGTATTTTTGATGACAACAGGACAAGTTAGGAAATTTGTTTAAAAGATATAGTGGATCTGGCCATCATAAATTGAGGTATAACAGAGTATTTCATTGGACATCCAGTGAGAAGGCCCTCCAGACCACAGATCTTCTAACATTGCCAAGCCTTCTCTTAGATGAAAGGCCCAAGGGCAGAATTTCTATCCCTTGGGATCTGTCAACCAATCAGCAACTGGTATGTATGCACTGAGAGCACCAATGGGAATAATGGTTTCTGCTTGCAATGTGCCTACCAAAGGTTTAAGTTAAGTGTAGGTGAGATGGTGAGTCATGAGGAAGTGGGATCAGCAACAAAAGAAGGATACGGCTTTCAGCAGTCGCCCCCCCACCCTTCCCCCACCCCAGGTTTCCCAGGGTGACTCCCTCAAGACAGCAATGGTCCCCTGTCCAAAGCCTCCAACCCCGACAACAGAAGCCCACTCTTTTCAAGCTTCCCAAATGGTGGGTTTCCAGGTTTCAGTTTGTTGAATGCCAACAGCAGTAGAATAGGGCTCTTATCTGGGCATTGGTTGCTCCTTGAAGGTTCTTGATTGGAGGTGCAGTGGGAGGGTCATGGCCTTCCCTTCTTTAGACTTAATCAGGACAGAGACAGGAATGTTGTGGCATCCCCATGCACCACACTACCAGGCAATCAAACATCCTCCATCTCCAAACTAATCTCAGAGTTGTGAACTTATATTTTCTACTACAGCGTACAAAAGCAAGAAAGCTGTGGCGAACTTTTACAAAACATTACTTTAACATCAATTGGAGGTTGATGTTGAATTCAGGACATCAAAAATTTTAGGCAAGATGTGAAGCCTTTAAAAACATTACAGAGAGGTTTTACAAGAATGGTTCCAGAAATGAGGAATTTCAATTATGTGGACATTTGGAGAAAGTGGGATAATTCTTTCTATAGAACAAAAATATTGAGATGAGGTTTGATAGAGACTTCCACACTGAATAATTGGGAGAACCCATTTCCATTGGCGGAACAGTTGAGAACAATACGATACAGATTTAAGGTGATTGATAAAAGAACCAAAGATGACATGAAGAAAAACCTTTATGCAGTGAATAGTCAGGACCTAGAGGACGTTGCCTATGAGTTTGGTGGAGGCTTTCAATAGAGAATTGGGCAGGCAACTGAATGAAAAGGAACTCCAGGGCTGCGGAGAAAGAACAGGGTGGTTGAACAAACTAAATTTTTGTGCAGAAAACTAGAATGGACCAGACAGAACGTAACCATTTTGAAATTCTATGGGTGGAATCTCCCCAGTGCGTGAATGATGTGGCCATTGGCAAGTCCGTTGGGAAAATCGGGCGAGATCAGCAGAAATTAGACAGTTGGCATCAAGAGAAAATGTCTGATTCATCCAGGAAGTTTTAAAAAGCAAGACGCAAATCTTGCTAGTGAGCAGTGGGAGGTCAATTTGCATCAATTTGCATGTATTAACATGTCATTCTTACGTAATCTAACTTCAATGATATACAGAGATAGTAGGAACTGCAGATGCTAGAGAATCTGAAATAACAAAGTATACAGCTGGATGAACTTTTCTGAAGAAGAGTCCAGGCCCGAACCATCAGCCTTCCTGCTCCTCTGTTGCTGCTTGGCCTGCTGTGCTCATCCAGTTTTACACTTTGTTATCATTGATATACAGTTGATCCTTCTCCCATCCCTCGGGTATAAAATAGGCAGTGACAATGTCCGAAATGAAAGCCAGAGTGGGTATTTGGCAACTTCAGCTCAATCCTTGCTGTTCCAGCCTTCTATTTTGGACAGCAATCACCAACATTTTGAGATTGCTTCATGGGCAGCGGTCATCCACATTCCTGTCTGCAGAGGTTGGCACCAGATTCAAACTAGCCTTCCTGCACCCCCTTGACACATCTCCAGTACACTCGCAATACGGTTCTGCACCTCCCTGCTGCACTTTGAAGCACACTGGCATCTTTCATTGCAATGTTGCTGTCAGGGTGCTTCACACACGGGGACAGGGCCTCAACCCAAATTGGACCAAGGTATATCTCAGAACACCTTGCTTACTCTTTTAACACTCACTCTACTTACTTTGATGCTCACAGTATCCCTGACTTAGTTTGCCTTACGTTTTGCACTTTGCTGCCTCAGCCAGTGCTTAAAAGCTCACAGTACTTCTGTTCTATCTTGCTATTTAGTGCAAACACAAAGGCAGGCTGCTTGTTACAATTGTCAGCAGTCAGCAGTCAAGGAGTGAACATGTTGCTGTAAGGCACCATGCTATGTCATTGTTACACCTCCACTATATACAGACTGCATGCGCTACTAGCAAACGGCCAACCTTCAAAGTTTAAGGGCATCAGTCTTCAGTCAAGTCAAGGGAGACAGTCTTCAGTCAAGGGCATGCCGCAGAGTAAGTCAAGGGCAGCATCTGCCTTTAGTCCAGATATGTGGACTTGATCAATCAGGTGCTTGAGTTAGCCAGTGTCAGAGAGTCTATAAAGTAACAGTCCAAAGAATGGACCATAACCAGCCCTGAGATCCAGCACAATAATAATGAAATGTGAGGCTGGATGAACACAGCAGGCCCAGCAGCATCTCAGGAGCACAAAAGCTGACGTTTCGGGCCTAGATCCTTCATCAGACAGGTGGGTGGAGTGAGGGTTCTGGAATAAATAGGGAGAGAGGGGGAGGTGGACCGAAGATGGAGAGAAAAGAAGATAGGTGGAGAGGAGAGTATAGGTGGGGAGGTAGGGAGGGGATAGGTCAGTCCAGGGAAGACGGACAGGTCAAGGAGGTGGGATGAGGTTAGCAGGTAGGAAATGGAAGTGTGGCTTGGGGTGGGAGGAAGGGATGGGTGAGAGGAAGAACAGGTTAGGGAGGCAGAGACAGGCTGGGCTGGTTTTGGGATGCAGCGGGGGGATGGGAAGATCTGGGCTGGTTGTGTGGTACAGTGGGGGTGGGGACGAACTGGGCTGGTTTTGGGATGCGGTGGAGGAAGGGGAGATTTTGAAGCTGGTGAAGTCCACATTGATACCATTGGGCTGCAGGGTTCCCAGGCAGAATATGAATTGCTGTTCCTGCAACCTTCGGGTGGCATCATTGTGGCACTGCAGGAGGCCCATGATGGACATGTCATCTAAAGAATGGGAGGGGGAGTTGAAATGGTTTGCGACTGGGAGGTGCAGTTGTTTATTGCGAACTGGGCGGAGGTGTTCTGCAAAGCGGTCCCCAAGCCTCCGCTTGGTTTCCCCAGTGTAGACGAAGCCACACCGGGTACAATGGATACAATATACCACAATGGCAGATGTGCAGGTGAACCTCTGCTTAATATGGAAAGTCATCTTGGGTCCTGGGATAGGGGTGAGGGAGGAGGTGTGGGGGCAAGTGTAGCATTTCCTGCAGTTGCAGGGGATGGTGCCGGGTGTGGTGGGGTTGGAGGGTAGTGTGGAGCGAAAAAGGGAGTCACGGAGAGAGTGGTCTCTCCGGAAAGCAGACAAGGGTAGGGATGGAAAAATGTCTTGGGTGGTGGGGTCGGATTGTAGATGGCAGAAGTGCTGGAGGATGATGCGTGGTATCTGGAGGTTGGTGGGGTGGTGTGCGAGAACGAGGGGGATCCTCTTTGGGCGGTTGTGGCGGGGGCGGGGTGTGAGGGATGTGTTGCGGAAAATGCGGGAGACGTGGTCAAGGGCGTTCTCGACCATTGTGGGGGGAAAGTTGCGGCCCTTGAAGAACTTGGACATCTGGGATGTGCGGGAGTGGAATGTCTTATTGTGGGAGCAGATGTGGCGGAGGCGGAGAAATTGGGAATAGGGGATGGAATTTTTGCAGGAGGGTAGGTGGGAGGAGGTGTATTCTAGGTAGCTGTGGGAGTCGCTGGGCTTGAAATGGACATCAGTTACAAGCTGGTTGCCTGAGATGGAGACTGAGAGGTCCAGGAAGGTGAGGGATGTGCTGGAGATGGCCCAGGTGAACTGAAGGTTGGGGTGGAAGGTGTTGGTGAAGTGGATGAACTGTTCGAGCTCCTCTGGGGAGCAAGAGGCGGTGCCGATAGAGTCATCAATGTAATGGAGGAAGAGGTGGGGTTTGGGGCCTGTGTAGGTGCGGAAGAGGGACTGTTCCACGTAACCTGCAAAGAGGCAGGCATAGCTGGGGGCCATGCGGGTGCCCACGGCCACCCCCTTTGTCTGTAGGAAGTGGGAGGAATCGAAAGAGAAGTTGTTGAGGGTGAGGACGAGTTCGGCTAGGCGTGTTGACGGTGAGGACGAGTTCGGCTAGGCATAGAATGCACCTCCTCCCACCCACCCTCCTGCAAAAATTCCATCCCCTATTCCCAATTCCTCCACCTCCGCCGCATCTGCTCCCACGATGAGGCATTCCACTCCCGCACATCCCAGATGTTCAAGTTCTTTAAGGACCGCAACTTTCCCTCCACAGTGGTCGAGAACGCCCTTGACCGCGTCTCCCGCATTTCCCGCAACACATCCCTCACACCCCACCCCCGCCACAACCGCCCAAAGAGGATACCCCTCGTTCTCGCACACCACCCCACCAACCTCCGGATACCACGCATCATCCTCCAACACTTCTGCCATCTACAATCCGACCCCACCACCCAAGACATTTTTCCATCCCCACCCTTGTCGGCTTTCCAGAGAGACCACTCTCTCCGTGACTCCCTTGTTCGCGCCACACTACCCTCCAACCCCAACACACCCAGCACCTTCCCCTGCAACCGCAGGAAATGCTACACTTGTCCCCACACCTCCTCCCTCACCCCTATCCCAGGACCCAAGATGACTTTCCATATTAAGCAGAGGTTCACCTGCACATCTGCCAATGTGGTATACTGTATCCATTGTATCCGGCGTGGCTTCGTCTACATTGGGGAAACCAAGCGGAGGCTTGGGGATCGCTTTGCAGAACACCTCCGCTCGGTTCGCAATAAACAACTGCACCTCCCAGTCGCAAACCATTTCAACTCCCCCTCCCATTCTTTAGATGACATGTCCATCATGGGCCTCCTGCAGTGCCACAATGATGCCACCCGAAGGTTGCAGGAACAGCAATTCATATTCCGCTTGGGAACCCTGCAGCCCAATGGTATCAATGTGGACTTCACCAGCTTCAAAATCTCCCCTTCCTCCACTGCATCCCAAAACCAGCCCAGTTCGTCCTCTCCACCCACTGTAACACACAACCAGCCCAGCTCTTCCCCTCCCCCCACTGCATCCCAAAACCAGCCCAGCCTGTCTCTGCCTCCCTAACCTGTTCTTCCTCTCATCCATCCCTTCCTCCCACCCCAAGCTGCACCTCCATTTCCTACCTACTAACCTCATCCCACCTCCTTGACCTGTCCGTCTTCGCTGGACTGACCTATCCCCTCCCTACCTCCCCACCTATAATCTCCTCTCCACCTATCTTCTTTTCTCTCCATCTTCAGTCCGCCTCCCCCTCTCTCCCTATTTATTCCAGAACCCTCACCCATCCCCCTCTCTGATGAAGGGTCTAGGCCCGAAACGTCAGCTTTTGTGCTCCTGAGATGCTGCTTGGCCTGCTGTGTTCATCCAGCTCCACACTTTGTTATCCAACTTTACATTTGTCTTCATTATTACTTCTGAACATGTATGCTAGCTTTTTGTGATTTTGGCATGGGGCCTCCCGTATTCCTCTGCATTGTGGATTCCTGAATTCTTTCTTCATTTACTTAATAATTAGTTGCTCTCTCCTTCTTGACAAAGTGTATAGCCTCATATTTCCCCAGAGTATATTCCATCAACCAAGTTTTTAACCACTTGCTACAAAGGAACTGTCCAGGGCAATTCTGTACTGGCAGCTGTTGTGCTAGTGGACAACTGCATTTTTAAATATAGCACTAGCACTAGGAAAACCAGGAGGTCTCAGCAATAGTGGCTACATGTGCCTCTGCTGATTGGGCATGCAGGACACCATAATCATGTGACGCGTGGACAATAAGGTAAGCTTCAGAGAATAGAATCATAGACTCCCTACAGTGTGAAAGCAGGCCACTCAGCCCATAAGGTCCATTCTGACTCTCCAGAGAGCATTCTACCCAGACCCACCGCACCCCGACACCCACCCCCACCACCCCATCCCTTTAATCTTGCATTCCCCATGGCTAATGCACCTAGCCTGCACACCCTTGGACATTGTAGGCATTTTAGCATGGCCAATCCACCTAAGCTGCACATCTCTGGACTGTGGGAGGTAACAGAGTACCCAAGGAAACACACCCAAACACGGGGAGAAAGTGTAAACATCACACAGACAGTTGCTCAAGGATTGAATCGAATCCAGCTCCCTGGAACTGCGAGGTTCAGTGCTAACCATGGAGCAACTCTGCTGCCCCACAAGAACAGTGTAAGAAACCTCTCCAGCTCACTAAGAGAAGCCCTCCATTACTTCTGCCAAAATTAATTCTTAACCAATTCCTGGTCAAATTCAGAGTCAATACAGCGTGGAGGTTGAGGAACACAGCAGATCAGTCAGCATCAAGGGAGCAAAGAAGTCAATGTTTCAGGATGAAGGGAGTAAACCCAAAACATCACCCTTCCTGCTCATCTGACGCTGCCTGGCCTGCTGTGTTCCTCCCGCTCCACACTGTGCTGACTCTGATTCCAGCATCTGCAGTTCTTGTTATCTCTGAGTGACTGAAAACCCCACGGCAAAACCTCTTCCAAGGATGTCCTCCTCTCTCCAGAATGACCTCAGTGGATCTCTCCCCCACTGTAATCTACTGGTGATCCCCTTCTCCCTGAAGGTCTTCGGCCACATACTAAAACAAACCCATTACTACAGACACATCTCCTTTCTCAGTTCCTGCCCACACTGCCAGCTCACATCCCAAGGACTCCAAACAATGTTCAGTCCTAATGAAGGTGTAAACCCGAAAGGTCAACGTTCCTGGTCCTCAGATACTGCTTGACCTGCTGTGTTCCTCCAGCTCGACACTGTATTGTCTCTGACTCCAGCATCTGCAGTTTTTGCTATCTCTGGTAAGTTCAGCCCTATAGTATTTCCTTCGAACATCTCACCATTCTTTCAAAGTCAGCATTACAGAATGGATACACATAGAGGTAGCCCAATAATGAAACACCCATTAGAAGATGTAACAGATTGAATTTACCTTGACAAAGCTTGTCTTTGCACCAAAAAGTAAAGTTTCAAAGAAGTTATTATTTGTGTCCTAACAGTTACACAACAGGGTCCACAGTAATTGAGACAGTGTGCAAATCCATTAAGATGCCATGACAGGACAAGACAAAATATGATTTAAATGTTTATTTCATGGGAGTGTTTGACATCTGGAATGTTCTTCAGGCATGCAAGATCCATTATGGAAACCTTCTACAACTTCCATCATTTTTGTATTTAATGAGCCAAAGGAAAATTTATGCACAAGCTGTGGTATACTTTGAAGCAAACACTTAGTAGCAAGTTTGCAGGCTCCAGGAAGCCTCTTGTCAATTTTGATTACATGTAACTGATTAATCTAAATTTTCTTCCATTTTCCACGCAAGTCAAAATTAATTTTCTGCCCTTAGCCTACAAAACCTTTTTTTAAAATTTGTTTCTGTAGACCATCAAAACTGAATGCTATATATAGTGGGCATATTGGCTGGCGCTGTAATTGTCATAATATGACCTGTGCCATGGATAGAGGTAAATAAGATATTCAGTGCCAAAAAATCAATCTGTTCAAGATGCCTGACTGTGGAAATGAAATATTGCAAAAGCCACTTCTACTTTCTAAGAATCAACTAGAAAATAGGAAGCTGAAACAAAGCCATCTAAAAATGTAATATAATCTTTCTCAATGACACTTCATCCTCTGAGTATAGTGCACAGCATTTCAAGAAATATAAGCTAGTTACATTTAAAGAGAACTCAAAGGAAACCTTTTAGAAATTTCAAATAATTCCAAATATCTAAGGAAATAGGGATACTGCCTATCACAAAATATTTTCTTTCACTCTTCATATCCAATTACATTTTATTAAAAACAATGTTGCTGAAAGAACAAAAGTTTTGGAATAACTCCACTGAGGCCAGTATCCCATCATTGAGTCACTTTTATTCATATGTGAAGAGTTCTCGACAGTGATCTAATTCCCTCCCAGACAGCTTTCAGAGTCAAAAGGAATTCTGACACTCCCGTTGTTATCTGCCAGCAAGGGCTCCCTGATTCGACCAGATTAACACCCCAAATCAGGGAACTCATATTTTATAACATCCACCTGACTGACCTCATTACAATCACAAAAACTATATCCTCTCAGCATTTTTAACCTGCAGTTTTCTTTTCAACATTGACTTGTTTCGTGCTTGTAAGAATATCATTTACTGCCTGGAAACTATTGTATACAATAGGATGATGGGGAAGACAGATAATGTTTTTGGGCACCTTACTCACATCCAGTTATTTTTCCTATTACTTCAAAACTTCACCCATCACATTGGCAATTATGGCATTAATGTTATTTCCCTGCAACAGGTGGAAGGGGATTGGAGAGTATTAAAATGGCAATAATGTGAAACCCACCCCTTGACTAACTTGTCATTAATGTTTAGTTCTGAAAAATTTGAAAAGCCTGAATAATCAGCTGGAAGAGGCAGGTCCATAATTACAACTTTCAAATGAGATGCCAGCCCTCAAACCTTTAGACGCACTGCATTTAAATAGCTGCATTTCTAAATTCCTCGTATTCAGAAAAAAAAACACCAGCTGAATGAAGATGAGAGAGTTGCATTTTACACTTCAGTAATTTTCCAGCACTTGGTTCACAGGAACAAGAGTAGTAATGAATCAAGGGATATAGGGAGAAATCAGACTGAATGGTGGAGCAGATTTGATGGGCCGAATGGCCTAATTCTGCTCCTGTATCCTATGGCCATATTGACTGTACTCCTGCAATCTTCCAAGCAAACCTCATGCAACCATCCTTCTCCTTCCTGTAAACATTCCCTGGTGACTTCTTTAACCTGACCCCTCAACTCACAATCATGCAACAATCTTTCCAATCCAGTTGTGACCTCTCCTCCCTGCAGTTTGTCCTTCCTTCCTCCTTTTCCTCTTGCTATTGTACACCATACTCATCCCATCATCAGCCCCAGACTTGGTGTTTGGGGGTGGTTGAATTTCCATTCAAGAACTTGGCCAGTCTGTAAACCTGACTAGCTGTTTCATGTAAGTCAAATAATAAGAATCTGATAGTTAACTTCAGTCAGATCTTGATCATTCTGGTCTTTCTGGGATTTCTGGGATTTCTGGCATGCAGAAATACTTTCATATATTCCATGCCTTCTCGTAAATATTGGGATCACAATCGATGTAATTTCATACTTCCCACATCTTCTTTGAATGTAGGGTCAATATCATTGATGCTTCCTCTTTTCTTCCTTCAGTTTGCCTCTGCCTTAAATGACAATCCATTCTCTCAGTCTTCTTTTATCTAATTACATTGTTCTTCTATTACCATTCAATCTCATCCTAACCAATATGTAACAATTATGTCCGTAGTGACCATTGTATTATGTGACTTCTTCATCTTGATGATCTCAAGCACAGAGAAGCTACTTTGGTAATTTGCCTCCCATATTCGATTCATTCCTCCTTCAACTCGTTCATCCTTATAAAAACATCTCTCAAGCACCACCTTCAATTACTCTGCTGTATTATGTTTCTTAATCAGTATACCTTTAAGAAGTAAGGTTACGATGTCATCACTGTACCATAGCATATGTCTTGAGGGGATAAGAATTCTCAAGCTCCATCCTAACATGGGGTCAATTGAGGCACGACACAGATATGGAAACCTGTCACTCTTTGTAAGAGAATAGTTAATACGAGCCCAAATACTGACTTGCCCCTTTATTGCAATACTTGTATATATTAGTGAACTGTAATAATCAAATATTGGATTTTTCAATATCACTTATCCATGCCTAGTTTCTTATTTTACACGGATTAATGTAAGCATTGGTGTATTTGGTAAATGATGCTGCTGTTAACAGAACAATATCATTATGGGTTCTCCACTGATCACAATATCTCCACCGTGACATACTTATTCTTAGTAAAATCACTCACTATCTTCGACCATTATCACTTCCTCTTATAACTCCAGTTTTACATATTTAATTCAATGGATTTTGAGGGAGTCAAAATTGTAATCTAGCTGCATCTGACCACCCATTAGTAAATCAAAACCACAAGTACTATGATACTTAGGTTACAAGTTAAACAATTGGTTATCTTCTGCTTTAAATATCTATTTATTCCACCTATGTCTGGCGCGTTTCCCAACTGACAAAAAAGGAAATACCTCTACAGAGTAACCAAATGAGTTTCTGGTACTTAATAATGCATTCCCTGCTCATAATAGAAATGTCAGAGTTTGTACAGCTTGTATTCTTCACCAATTTATAAAGTCACCTTGAATGTTCACATCATACTCAGCAACACATTGCCCGAAATACTTGAAGTCAGATCTTGAAATGTAGAGAACAGCATCTTTGATAATCATCTCACATTTTTGACACTATTTTGTGCCCAAATGTAATCTATCAAAGAAATCAAATTTATCTAATTCATTTCTGTTATAAAGTAATTGCAAAGTCAGATTTGGGAGGCATCTATTAGTTATCTAACTGTACGATGTTTCATATAAAAGCAAAAATCTGAAACACGCTACAGTTCTCTTTGTAAGAAAACCTTTTCAAAAGTATTTTTGTTGGTTGGTATATGACTCAACTGAGTCCTTTTGTAGTGAATGCAATAGTTATAACAAATGTCCATGTATTATTTATGCCAGGGTAGCAGTGAACTGTAGGACCTAGTTCAATAGAGGCATTTGCTCCCAGTTGTAGGTTAAATATCAGGCATTGATCGATTTTCAGAATTGTAAGTTTTAAATTATTAAATTCACCAAACATGGATATTCAAGTGATGAATGACTATCATGTTTGCAAACTAGGTACACAGTTTCATTTCACTTGCAGACAGGAGGGATGAAGGACACAGCAGGTTAGAGATAAGTTGGGTTGAAATATCCCTTTTGAAATTAAAGAATGGCATGCAGCATGTTGGGTGGCATCATATCCACCAATGTGCAGTGTGATTAATCTCACACATTAGAATGCTCCTCAGCTCATTATTTATGAAAACATTGTGAGACAGCTGAATGTTTCCTCCACTGGCAGAATATTCTGGTTTCAAACAGTCTGGTGCTATACTTTAGACTGGCAGAACAACACTTCAAACTTTACAAGCCAAGAGCTTCCTTTCAGCAAAAGAGCCTCTGTTGGCTTCCCTCTTCATAGAATGACATCGCTGACTTTGGATGGGGTCACAGAAAGATGGACCGTTCTTTTCTTGGTCAATAAAATCAAAAGACCATGTTTATACCCACCCAGGCTGAGCATAGGTAACTGTGCTTTGAAGTCCGTGAAAGCCATGACAATGCTGGAGAAATCTCAATGTTCTCCTAATGTCTTCAAAGTGAAGTGGTACCATTTTCTATCCGCTACCTCAAATCCACAGGACCATTATTTAGTCTAAATCTGCCACTGCATGGACATTTCAAAAAGCCTCATAGCCTGCATCCTCACTGTCACATGCACATTGTCCACTCAACAGCTCACATGCATCTCATCCTCTTGTGAAGCCTTCCTTGCCCTGTGTGCTGCCTACTCACACACTGGGAATGCACCACCATTTGGCATGGGTATGTATCCTCTCAAGCTTCTCAAACACATTCTTATGGCAGGGGAGGGTTTTGTTGGTGGCTGGGGGAGAAGGGATTGGCTGCTGAATTGGCCGGAGAAGACCAATTCCATTCCTGTGGAGACAAGGAGACAAAAAAGGTCCAAAATACTGTACTCTGCACTTCTCGGATGAGCATCCACTCGAACACGTTGCTCAGCATAAGCTTCCTACATCTTTACTAATTCGATCTTTCCCTTCTGTTCCATACCTTTTAATAGTAACCAGGACTCGTTAACAAAGAGGAAGATAGCGACAGATCCCCTGGTGTGCCAGCACTACCTTTGGGAAGGAGGCCTGTAAAATGTTTCACCTACAATCGGCTGGTTTTGAGGATATTCAGGATGGTCAAGTTGATAGGGTTGTAAAGAAGGCGTATGGTGCATTGGCTTTCATTGGCAGGGGAATTGAGTTTAAGAGCTGCGAGTTTATGCTGCAGTTCTATAAAACTCTGTTTAGACCACCCTAGGAATATTGTGTTGTGTTCTGGTCACCTCATCATAGGAAAGATGTGGAAGCTCTGGAGAGAGTGTAGAGAGATTTACCAGAATGCTGCCTGGACAGGAGGGCAGGTCTCATGAGGAAAGGTTGAGGGAGCTAGAGCTTTTCTCATTGGAGCGAAGAAGGATGAGAGGTGGCTTGATAGAGGTGTACAAAATGATGAGAGGCATGGATACAGTGGATAGTCAGAGACTTTTTCCCAGGGCGGAAATAACTATTACGAGGGGGCATAATTTTAAGGTGATTTGAGGAAGATATAGGGGAGATGTCAGAGGTAGGTTCTTTACACAGACAGTGGTGGATATGTGAAATGCGCTGCCAGCAGTGGTAGTGGAATCTGACACATTAGGGTCATTTAAGCGACTCTTGGGTAGGCACACAGGTACACATTCAGAAAGTTGCATAATTAACTGGATGCCAATTTATGTTTATAGACATCTCACTGCCTGATGGCAAAATTTTGATCTCGATATCCCGGGAGGGAGAATATTCTATGTGACAGATTCTCCTGACAGGCAAGAATCTGATTTTCAGACACGTCTAATTGAGCCGTCACACTTGCCATTATTCTGATCACCTCATTGAGGGGACAGTTTCATCCTTTGAAACTGTAATGAAAATGTAACAAATTCAGTTAGACATGACAATTTACTGGAATACCTTCAAATTAGAGCAATATTGATCACTAACATCCCATTGTGAAGCTTTGGCACACTGAAGTCCCTAACGTGGTGAAGGTTTATTTGGGTATTTTATCAACTTCACGTATATAATTAATTTTCATTCAGATTGTTGCTTTTATGAAATATAATTAATGCTCACAGGGAGCATTGTTTGGGAAACTGTGGCCCCAAAAGTGGGGGAGTTTTTAACCCCCAAAATGTTTTGGTTTAGGCTAGGTGGAGATGTAAGTATTGTTACGGACAAGGCTAAATCCCTCAAAATTTATTAAAAAATAGCCTAGACCCCAAACCTTTCATATTTTTAAAAGTGTTAGGCAAAGTGTACTCGATGCAATTTGATTGGTCAAACTACCATGCTTGAAGCAAAACACGCTTTATTCTTCTACCAAAGTTAAAGTACAAACATAAGAAAGAAGAACTGGAATGATTTAACTGCACTGGAAAACTTATCAGAACAATAAATTATTGACAATGAAACAGCAACTGCTTCAATATAGTAACATCCCATAAATAAAAACACTTGGCAAAACCAATTTCAGTAAAATATGTTGCCTCACATGCAATTCTCCAGTTCAGGAGGAAGGAACATCAAGAGAAGACTCAGAGCGGGAGAAAACTCAATTGTTTTGCTGTAGCAGGGAGAGATGTGTAGCAGCTTCCAAACCCCAACAGCTACTGAAAGTTAAAACTGAAATCCTGCTTCCTAGGCCTCACAAGCTGTTTATTAGGCTTGGAACAAACCATTTGCATCCTCTGTCTCAGTGCCTCTTCTTAAACAAAGCCAGGACAAAATACACATCTTAAAGCCATAATATTGTCACAGTATTAAAAACTGGAATTCCATCCTCAGCCTGCCACCCCTGCACTGAAACTGAATTTAAAAGGAAGAATGGTAGTTAGACAAATTATCAACAAGTTCACTGGAGGTTGGCATGCAATTCAAAGACTGTATTGAAACTGTATGCCTCATACTTTTCCACCAATAGATGATTGGGATTCCTCACCCTTGGAAACGAGACCAGAGGAGAAAGATGAAGGCTGCTGAATCTCATGAGCCTGCCTCATTCCCTTCCCATGATTAGGTACTTCACCCTTGTTCAGGTGATAAGGCTCCATTATAATCAGACCACGAACAACCAGCACTTCCACTCACCCTGACAAACTCATGAGTCAGAGTTTGGACAGACCCGATCTTGTTTGTGACCACTGTTCCAGCATTCCCCAACCAACCTGAAGCCAATAAGACTGATATTTGGAGGGCAAAATGTCAAACACGTGACTTTACTTGTGCTATGTGGGTTTAAAATGCCTCAGAGTGCAGCAAAGCAACTTCCAGGTTTCCCTCATGTTTGCAATTTCCTTTCCCTCTACCTCCCCTAGTCCCAGCACATCAAAGAAGTTAAAATTATCTCTGAGTTGATTGATTTTCTTTCCATTCATTTTAATGATTGCAAATCCATCTACTAATTTCTTGACTTGTGAGAGCCTGGAGCACTTAAAATGAGATTTAGATCTTATAATATATCATATTCATGGCCTTGCTATGCTGCTGAAGAACATTTACAGAGTTTACTGAGATAAGGAAAACAATAACTTTACTTAAGAAACGGCTTGTTTTGGGTTTACCTTGCCACAAAGCTGTGACAAAGAGCACAATTATGTGACACTGCACCTATTGCCAAGATGTTATATATTACATCTTGTTAGCATTATTCCACATTTAACTTGTTAATAGCTTTTTTACTCAGATTTTATCTTGAAGATAACAGTGAGGCTAACTGCAGAGCCCAAGAAATTGCTTTCTCTTTTAATCTGTTTCTCAACAGGCTGCAGTATAATATTATGTTAACGGCACCTGGGCAATTAACTCATTGCGAAGGTATGAATTGCTGATGCTGCACCAAAAGGCACAAGTGACTTTTTGGAAGAGGAACAGTCAGAAAAGCTCATTGAGTTAGTCATCATCCCTACAAAACAATGAGGATTTTTATGATAACAGAAAGGGCCATTACATTGAAACATTACTTAGAATGAATGCAAGTATGAAGCCATAATGTAGCTAAGGACAATTACAGCAAACTTTGTTTCAACTGGCACCTTGTGAAACAGCACTCTCTAAAAGTCAGGAAAAATTACATACCTTAAATACGTCAAAGTTTACTGCATTATTCTGCCAAATTATTACAGTTTTTAAATTTATTTACCACAATGTAAATGTATTTGTTATCCAATCAAACAGTCACATGAAATATCAAGAGTTGGTTAAATTTTGAGTCAATTTCTCCTCTAAAACTACAATCCATTGCAATGTCTGAGTCAGTTGTGAGTGATAAGGCTGTCTGGTATTAAGTTTTATTTAAGGTAAAGTTGTGTTATTATTTAAGTGATTTATGCTGTAAGTATAACAGTGATGCCTATAACCCTGCATTACATTTCCATCACTTAGTCTGTGTTTTTACATTGATTATGTGGACCTTTTGATTATCCAGAATGTTTGATCAACCAGGATACTCTGGTTCCATAGATGACAGTTAATAAAACGTTGAAATACAGCCAACACTAATGCTATAGCAAACAAAGATGACAAAATCTGCAACAAATGTGTTTGTCAATCCAAAATATTTCATCCTTATCGTTCACACTGAGAACCTATTCAGCTTCCAGGAACCACTCAGTGTTGTTACCAGGCTGATGACATTTGGCATCCAGAACTAGACACAATTACATTATCCAATCAGCTACTTATTGCTGAGCAAATCTCACTCTACTACCACATATACAGCAGGTAAGAGTATCATGCAGGGCAACAGCTGAATACCAACCATGCTGGGATATCTGCAACACTTCAAAGACATTCCATCAATTACAAGGCTCATGCCTATTATTAATTTGCATCAATGAAATTCCAAAAACACTCAAAACGTTCAACCCTATCAGGGTATGCAATCCGTATGACTCATGCCTAATGACTCATGGCTCCTAACCAACATCTTCTATGCAGTGCAGCTGCAATGCCTCTCTATAGGATGCACTTGCAGCAACTCCTCAATTTCCCAGCTTTGCAAATTTTACTAACAAGAAGACAAGAGAAGCAATGTCATGGCATCACAATTTTGTGTCTGTTATTAGTATCTTTTAGGGTTGAGTTGTCCCTGCAGGGGATGAGAGTGACAGTATTAGTACTTGTATTTATTCACTAAAGTAACCACCATATGGTTCAAAATGATATTTGTGATTTTTTTTTGCAAAGGCATGACTTGAATATCACTGAAAACAGATCAAGTGAAAGCTACATAAGGCAAGGCTTGATGCAAATCAATAGACAGTTTTACTTCACAGAGGCATAGACAGATCAGATTAAGTTAGTTCAGTAGTCTCCACTTTAAGAACTGTTGTGTGCCCTCACTCAGTAGATAATTCTACTTGACTTGAACAAGAGAGATCTTCCACTCGGGCTCCTCATCCATTCACCGTAACTTCAGCAGTAGTTTGTGAAAACCCCAGAAAATGCACAACTGGCTGTGTATCATTTTGTATAGTTCAGCATGAAGGCTTGTCTCATGGAGGGACATAATTCATGGTGAGGCAGTTACCTCATTGAAAATCTCACTCAACTTCACACCTGGTAGCACAATGGCACTTTGGCAATTTTGGGGCCTCACTGTGATTCATCCTTGCTCGACCCTCACTTCTGAGTTCTCTGTCTGAATTCACTGTGTCCTCCTAATGTTGCTGTCTCAGCTCAGTGCAAAACTCAGCCTCAAACCCCATCTTTTAGAAGAGGTTTGGCTTTTCAAGTAAAAGCTGTAGGCGATTTAGTTTATACCTTTAATTATCTTATTATGAAGTATGTATTTTTTTCCCTTATTTTAAATCCATATATTGAATATTATACATTTCAGTAATTAGTAAACGGGTAAGAATGAGAAACAATGCTTGAAAAGACACCTGAAAGATTTGTGGGCTCTGGAGGTCAGAATGTAGAATCACAGGCAAAACTCATTATGAATTTGAAATGGAAAGCTGAGACAAAAAAAAACTGACAGAAACAGATTGCCTTAGATCAAAGTATAGTGTGTCATTTGAATATTTATAGAGACCAAGTGTAGTGTATTCATTTTTCTAAAACAAACTCAATGATCACTTCAAAGGATGCAGTGTTTTGGGTATTTTGTCATTTATGTCTTTACGGTTACATAATTATTTCAAATCTTACCAGGCAAGTATAGGTTATGCAAATATGTAAACAGGAAACCCTGGAAATGCAAGCTGGTGTGTGCTTTAAAAAGTTATTATTTTATTTGAGTATCCTTAAGAATGAGTCAATGTTGCAGTTACAAATTTGGTTTCTATAAATGTCACATCTGATGTCTGAAAGCTATTTCAAAGTATCGGTAATCTGTAAACTGAAAGGTATGTAATTTATAATTCATCATCGTTCTCTGCTATTTTTTATATCACAGATAAGCCTGGCATTATTTATAATTTATAAACTAAATTTATATCATATGGTTTCTTAATTTGAAAATGATTTTGAAATTATTAACATTCAAAATTAAGAATTTCGTCTTCTGTTTCATGAAATTTTAGAAGAACTGCAAATAAAATTGAAGCTATTTTTGCTTGCTAAATTTCAATATGTAGATTTAAACAATTTGAATAATTTAGAAGAGATTAAGATTTCCAATTTAAATCATGTTCAAGGTTTTGATAGATGTTTAAAATCAAATGGCACATGTACCTGTCCACCTCTATTTTGTGCAAAAGATCCGATAACTTACACTGCACCAAAGAAAGCCATTTGGTTCATTGAGTCTATGATTTCTCTTTGAAAGACCTACTCAATAGAATCAGAGCCTTATAGAACAGAAGGAGGTCATTCACCCCATTGTGTTTATATCAACTCCCAAAAGAGATACCCGACTTGTCACATTTTCCATCTCTATCTCTGTGAGCCTCTAACGTCATAACTTTCAAATATATATCCACCCCTTTTTTTGAAATATCCTGCAGAATCTACCTACATGGCAGAACATTTCAAATTCTAACAACTTTCTGAATGAAGAAGTTTCTCCTCATCTCACTCCTAGATCCATTATTGACAATCCTGAAATTGAGACCCCCTAGTTACTGACATACCAACTAGCAGAAACAGAATATCCTTCTTTTCCCTGCTAAAATTGTTCATAATTTTGAACACCGCAATAAGGTCACCTCTTAATCTTTGTTCCAAGGAGAATAAACTAAATCTCTCTAATCTTTCCTCCTATCTCAACCCCCTCATTCTTGTTTCATTCTAATAAAATTCCTTTGCACTTTTTCTGGGGCTTTAACACCTTTCTTAAATATGCTCCACTTCCCTGCTCTTTCATAATGTTTCCACTGCAGGCAACTATCCAACTTACTTGAGAAAGTTGTTAGTGTAGCTGCCTCTAGCGCTCCTTTAAAGATCTTTACACTGTGCTGAATCCTTTTTCTTCATTTCATACGCAGTTCTTTTGTCAATATTTAAAATCTGTGTCCTCTGATTAATTCTGTTACAACTCAAGATATTTACCCCTTTTTTACTACATCAAAGCCCTTCATTGTTTTGAATAGTTCTACCAAACATTTTCTTGAACTTGCTCCCTCTAAGAAGGACAATCCAAATTTCTCCAGTCTTTTCACACGCTGAAGTCCTTCATCTTTTGGCTGGTACAATTCTGGTAAATACATTCTCATCCAATCATTATGTTTTATAAATGTTATCATAATTTTGTCTTTTTTTCTGCATCATACTGCTATGCATAAAGCCAAAGGTCCCATATGCTTCTCAACTTGTCTTAACGATTACAAAAACGAAATTCCCAGGTCTCTATGCTTCTTCCCTCTCCTCATCCCAGTCCACCCTGCAACCCACCTTTAAAAAATGTACAATTTTATTTTTGTTGCCTCTCCTCCTTTAATCAAATTATGTCAATGCACACATCTTTGCATTTACGTTTCATCTACCATGTATCTGCCTCTCTTACCAGCCTGTGTCCTCCCAAAATCTGTTACTCTCCTGCGCAGATTTCAAGTTTTGTGGCAGCTGCAAACTGAGGTTGTGGTCTGTATACCTAAGTCTATAGCATTAACATTTCAAAAAGACATATCAAACACTGGGCCATGGGGAACATGGCTGTGAACTTCACACCAGTCTATAAAAGCAATCATTCATCACCAGTCTCTTCTTTCTGTCACTCAGAAAATGTTGACTCCAGGCTGTGACTGCATTTGTACATGGGCCACTTCAGTATCTGAAAAGCACTTTAACAACTAAGGCAGTCCATGTCCAAATGCAGCAAGACCCGGTCAATATCCAGGCTTAGACTGACAAGTCACAAGTAACATTTGCACTCACAAATACAAGGCAATGACCGTCTCCATTAAGAGACAATCTAACACTGCCCTTGACATTCAACGGTGGCCCCATCACTGAATCCACTTGCTCACCCCTATCAAAGTACTCGGGGTTACTTTTGACCAGAAATGGAACTGGACCAGCCATATAATTATAGTGGCTAAATATGGAAGCTAAGAATCTTGTAGTGAGTAACTCCCCACCTGACTCCTTACAGCCTATCTATCATCAACAAGGCACAAGTCAGGAGTGTGATGAAATACTCCGCGCTTGTCTGTATGAGTGCAGCTCTAAGGATACTTCTAGTTTGACACCATCCAGGACAAAGCAGCCTGTTTGATTGGCACTACACCCACAAGCATCCCTGCACCATTCACACTTAGTAGCTGCACTGTGGACCATCTGCAAGATGCACTGCAGATTATCACCAATGACCTTTAGACAGCACTTGCAAACCCAAAACTTCCACCTCAAAGGAAAAGGGCAGCAGATACATTGGAACGCCATGGCCTGCAAGTTCCCCTCTAAGACACCCACCATACAGGCTTGGAAATATATCGCCATTCTTCAATGTTCTTGGGTCAAAAATTAGAATTCCATCCTTAAGGACATTGTGGGTCTATCTAAAGCACATTGACCGGAATGGTTCAAAAAAGCAACTCATCTCTTTCTCAAGGGCAGTTAGGGATGGTCAAGAAATGGTGGCCCAGTTAGTGATGCCCATGTCCCCTGAGTGATCTTATTTTACAACTGCCAGTTTATCCCATGGTTCTCATGGTTTCTGTGCCTTTCCAGAATCCTTCAGCTATGCAAGGCTGGACTCACGGAGACAAAAAGTAGACTCATTAAACATGGTTTATACCTTTACAAAGTACTCAGACTAACACAGAATTAAGATGCAATTCTGCTCATGCCATGACCAGCGCCACAGTGAAACAGCCTGCTGATGGTGGGGTCTCTATTCATGGAACACTGCAACAGAGGCTTGCAGTGTAGTCCAGACAAGGTGTCCTGCATTATCATAGAATGCTGTGTCCTTCACAATTGGATCCAGTAGACAAGGATGTCATGGGTAAGGAGGAAGTGAGAAAGTAGCAGCAATATTTTGATGATAAAATTGACAATGAGGATATGGGCACTAATCAGGAGGTCCATTCAAGACAGCAAGATAACAAATGCATGGCGAAGTCTAGAAGCTAGAGGGAACTAACTGAAACCCATTTCCAGGATGCATGAGCTACATTTGGACTTTGTTTAATTGTTTAACATTCTATTAATCAAGTGGCAAACTGCCTTTGCTGAATGCAAAGGACATGTGGACCTTATTAGCTTTACAATTCTCGATTCTTTTCAATCAGTAACTAAATGTCTCTTCTGGCCAAATCAAGAATCTTCTGCATGTCTGATTGCCATCTTCTCCACCACCCCAACCACAAAGACCTCCACAATTCCGTCTGCAAAACAGGTTGGGGGTAGTCGGGAGCAGGGGAGCAAGCTTTCCTTTCTTTTGGGCACTATCCCTTGACAATAACAATTATGCACAACTGTATGAGGGGTCATTCCTGGTCTGCAGTATTTGAAGTGATATATAGCTTTAATATGGCCCCAAAGTGTAAATATTGGAAGGTACCAGCAGTGGTGAGCATTTTCTGGCTCTTCAGCTATGTGATGCCCCAAGAAAGGCTCCCGAGAGCCAACTACATAATGGAAGTTTGCCTGAGAAATTTGTTCCAAGCCATGGTGGACCATGCACCATTAATATACCATAACATAAGACTTCAACAGGCAATGGGAAAACTCTGCCTGTAGACATTTATGGCCTAATATGAAGGCATTCTGTCCAACAAATCTTCTTGCCTAAAGGAAAAAGTCCTTTTTGTATCTATTCTACCTATTGCATTAAAACAAAGTAAGATTTTTTTGTATTTAGGTGAGAAAAGTTTCTCTATGAAGAGGGAACAGATTTATTTTGATTTTTGATCTCTCCATATCCTTAAATCAAAGGCAAATGTAGTCTTATTCTGATATGCAGTAAATAAGGGACCGTCTATTAACTGGGTAGCATTGATTTTTATTCAAATTGTGTTACAGCCAAGAACACAGAATGATAAAGCTGTTTGAAACAGTGGGCTAAATTTAATGCCCATGGTTCTAATGCCAGCCCCAGTAGACTATTGGAGGCCCTGGAGCAGCTACCATGCATTATTAAGAGATTTGTTTCAAGTATTTGTTTTTATGAGAGTATGTGGACTGTTAAAAGCATGTCTTGAGCTTTTAAGGTAAGGACACTTTGCTAAGGAAAGGCACTAGCTACAACAATAACAACAACAACAATATTGGACCTGCAAAAAGCAGGAACCATGAATGTAGTCATACAGTCTGGAGAGCTTTCAGAGATCAGTCGTGGGGCCCAGCATGTAAATGAAATAATATTAGTGCATTTTGAACCCAACAAGCTAAAATGATACCTGTCTTAGTCCATTTCTATCTCTTCCTTTCTTTGCAACTCTATTCAGCAATGTATGAGCTGAAAATCCACTGAAAGTCATCTTTACCACTCAAGGGAGAATTCCTAGAGGATTTTCCCGGATTCTACATCACTGCCTGCAGCAAAGGAAACTCAATTCATGATAACTGGTCCGGGAAGACACAACAGACTGTATGTGCAGAATTCCTTCAGAATGAGAACACCATTCTGACAATTGTGACTTATCCTTTCATCAAAAGTTTAACTATAAGGTGAACCAGATACTTGATAGCCAACTTCCCGCAGAGTTTTCATTTTGTTTTTCCTCAGATTTGTGGGTGTGGTTGTATGTTTTAAAGTGGAGATAAGTACAGATGTTTGCATTATCCAAACTGTCAATAATCTTTGCATCTTTGCTGGAATAACTTTGCTTTGGTAATAAAATAATTAATTGTTTATTAAATGAACCTGGCTGACTTGTTCACAATACTGAACCTGGCGCAGTGTGAGACCTATATACTTTGTCATGTTGCCACTCTGGTTAAATTTAAAATTTGTTTTAACCACTGAATGAGTGCAAATAGCAGTAAATTGGTGCACTCATCCAACCGCATCCAAAACTATGAAGGAAGCCTCAGAAGTCTGGAGAGTAGGCGGGTTCATGTGCGACAGTCTGACAGGCCCAGCAAATGGAGGGGGAGTCATTATGAAGGACAGAAGGGGCTTTTTCAGCTGGGGTTGGGAGACCCCATATTGGAACACAGGGTGGTCAGTGAGGAAGGCCGACTCCATTCTGGCAGGAATGCCAACAGAATATGTCTGACAGGCACCCTAATTACCTACATTTCAAACCCAGCAACCCTCACAGTAGGCATTAGAATGATTCCCATAAGTAGCCTCTTGAGGATCTCAACTGACCTTAAGGTACAGAAACCATCCTTTACCTTTTCCTGCCAGATTTAAAAACTGCATATTAAAAAGTAAACTGGGTACAATGACACTGCCATCTACTGTTCCGACAGTGACCTTTGTGCATGACAATGTGACTATCAATGAAAACTAGTGTGAAGAAATGTACCGAGGTTGTGATGGCACTGTGTAAATGCAAGTTCTTTCTTCTTCATTCCTTAAAAGCCTTTCACCTGAAGAGTGCAAGGTCTCTGAGCTGAAAGGCCAATCGAAAAATTGAAAACCTAATTAATACAAAGTCCGACTCCAACAGGTTTTAATCAGAGGAGATTATCGACATTGTATCATCTGTATAAGGACAATAAGAAATAGGAACATGAGTCAGCCCCTCAAGCCTATTCCACTATTTAATGGGATCATGGCTAATCTGGCGATTTTCAATCCACTTTTTTGCTTTCTCCCCATAACCCTTGATTCCTCTTCTGATGAAAAACCTATCTATCATAGCCTTAAATACACAGAAGGACATTGCCCTGTGATATAGAGTTCCAAAGACTCATAAATCTGAGAGAAGAAATTTCTCCTCATTTCAGTCTTAAATTGGTGCTCCTTTATTTTGAGACGATGCCCTCTGGTCCTAGACTCTCACATGAGGGGAAACATCCTCACAGCTAGCGAGTTTTGAGAAGATTTGTAGCTCAGGTTGAGGTTCTGGATGTGAGTTTGCTCGCTGAGTTGGAAGGTTAGTTTTCAGACGTTTTGTCACCATTCCAGGTAACATCATCAGTGAGCCTCCGACGAAGCTTCGTCGGAGGCTCACTGATGATGTTACCTGGAATGGTGACGAAACGTCTGAAAACTAACCTACCAGCTCAGTGAGCAAACTCACATCCAGAACATCTTCACAGCATTTAACCTGTCGAGCTCCTTAATATTCTTAAATGTTTGAATAAGATCACCTCTCAGTTCCCTAAACTCCAACTCTAGCTTGTTTAAGTGATAATGGGAACTGCAGATGCTGGAGAATCCAAGATAATAAAATGTGAGGCTGGATGAACACAGCAGGCCAAGTAGCATCTCAGGAGCACTAAAGCTGACGTTTCGGGCCTAGACCCTTCATCAGAGAGGGGGATGGGGTGAGGGTTCTGGAATAAATAGGGAGAGAGGGGGAGGCGGACCGAAGATGGAGAGAAAAGAAGATAGGTGGAGAGGAGAGTATAGGTGGGGAGGTAGGGAGGGGATAGGTCAGACCAGGGAAGACGGACAGGTCAAGGAGGTGGGATGAGGTTAGTAGGTAGGAGATGGAGGTGCGGCTTGGGGTGGGAGGAAGGGATGGGTGAGAGGAAGAACAGGTTAGGGAGGCAGAGACAGGTTGGACTGGTTTTGGGATGCAGTGGGTGGAGGGGAAGAGCTGGGCTGGTTGTGCGGTTCAGTGGGGGGAGGGGACAAACTGGGCTGGTTTTGGGATGCAATGGGGGAAGGGGAGATTTTCAAGCTGGTGAAGTCCACATTGATACCATTGGGCTGCAGGGTTCCCAAGCGGAATATGAGTTGCTGTTCCTGCAACCGTCATGTGGCATCATTGTGGCACTGCAGGAGGCCCATGATGGACATGTCATCTAAAGAATGGGAGGGGGAGTGGAAATGGTTTGTGACTGGGAGGTGCAGTTGTTTATTGCGAACTGAGCGGAGGTGTTCTGCAAAGCGGTCCCCAAGCCTCCGCTTGGTTTCCCCAATGTAGACGAAGCCACACCGGGTACAGTGGATGCAGTATACCACATTGACAGATGTGCAGGTGAACCTCTGCTTAATGTGGAAAGTCATCTTGGGGCCTGGGATAGGGGTGAGGGAGGAGGTATGGGGGCAAGTGTAGCATTTCCTGCGGTTGCAGGCGAAGGTATCGGGTGTGGTGGGGCTGGAGGGCAGTGTGTTGCGATCAAGTGAGTCATGGAGAAAGTGGTCTCTCCAGAAAGCAGACAGGGGTGGGGATGGAAAAATATCTTGGGTGGTGGGGTCGGATTGTAGATGGCGGAAGTGTCGGAGGATGATGCATTGTATCCGGAGGTTGGTGGGGTGGTGTGTGAGAACGAGGGGGATCCTCTTTGGGTGGTTGTGGCGGGGGCGGGGTGTGAGGGATGTGTTGCGGAAAATGCAGGAGACGCGGTCAAGGGCATTCTCGACCACTGTGCGGGGAAAGTTGCGGTCCTTGAAGAACTTGGACATCTGGGATGTGCGGGAGTGGAATGCCTCATCGTGGGAGCAGATGCGGTGGAGGCGGAGGAATTGGGAATAGGGGATGGAATTTTTGCAGGAGGGTAGGTGGGAGGAGGTGTATTCTAGGTAGCTGTGGGAGTTGGTGGGCTTGAAATGGACATCAGTTACAAGCTGGTTACCTGAGATGGAGACTGAGAGATCCAGGAAGGTGAGGGATGTGCTGGAGATGGCCCAGGTGAACTGAAGGTTGGGGTGGAAGGTGTTGGTGAAGTGGATGAACTGTTCGAGCTCCTCTGGGGAGCAAGAGGTGGCGCCGATACAGTCATCAATGTAACGGAGGAAGAGGTGGGGTTTGGGGCCTGTGTAGGTGTGGAAGAGGGACTGTTCCACGTAACCTACAAAGAGGCAGGCATAGCTGGGGCCCATGCGGGTGCCAATGGCCACCCCCTTAGTCTGTAGGAAGTGGGAGGAATCAAAAGAGAAGTTGTTGAGGGTGTGGACGAGTTCGGCTAGGCAGATGAGGGTGTCGGTGGAGGGGGACTGGTCGGGCCTGCGGGACAGGAAGAAGCAGAGGGCCTTGAGGCCATCTGCATGCGGAATGCAGGTGTATAGGGACTGGACGTCCATGGTGAAAATGAGGTGTTGGGGGCCAGGGAATTGGAAGTCCTGGAGGAGGTGGAGGGCGTGGGTGGTGTCACGGACGTAGGTGGGGTGTTCCTGGACCAAAGGGGAGAAAATGGAGTCCAGATAGGTGGAGATGAGTTCGGTGGGGCAGGAGCAGGCTGAGACGATGGGTCGACCAGGGCAGGCAGGTTTGTGGATTTTGGGAAGGAGATAGAAATGGGCCGTGCGGGGTTGGGGAACAATGAGGATGGAGGCTGTAGGTGGGAGGTCCCCTGAGGTGATGAGGTCATGAATGATGTTGGAGATGATGGTTTGGTGCTCGGGTGTGGGGTCATGATCGAGGGGGCGGTAGGAGGTGGTGTCAGAGAGTTGGCGTCTGGCCGTGGCGATGTAGAGGTCAGTGCGCCATACTACCACTGCACCACCCTTGTCTGCGGGTTTGATGGTGAGGTTGGGGTTGGAGCGGAGGGAGCAGAAGGCTGCCCGTTCTGCGGGGGAGAGGTTGGAGTGGGTGAGAGGGGTGGAGAGGTTGAGGTGGTTAATGTCTCGACGGCAGTTAGAGATGAAGAGGTCGAGGGAGGGTAGGAGGCCTGGGGGTGGTGTCCAGGAGGAGGACTTGTGTTGGAAGCGGGTGAAGGGGTCAGGTCCATCTCCTACCTACTAACCTCATCCCACCTCCTTGACCTGTCCGTCTTCCCTGGACTGACCTATCCCCTCCCTACCTCCCCACCTATACTCTCCTCTCCACCTATCTTCTTTTCTCTCCATCTTCGGTTCGCCTCCCCCTCTCTCCCTATTTATTCCAGAACCCTCACTCCACCCCCCTCTCTGATGAAGGGTCTAGGCCCGAAACGTCAGCTTTTGTGCTCCTGAGATGCTGCTGGGCCTGCTGTGTTCATCCAGCCTCACATTTTGTTATCTAGCTTGTTTAACCTTGCTTCTAAGCAAATCCCTCCATACCACGTATGATCCTAATGAAGCTTCTCTGAAGGACCCCCAACGAAATTATATCTTTCCTTAAATAAGAGGACCAAAACTGTTCACATACTCCAAGTATGGTCTCACCAGCACCTTGTACAGTCGTGGTAAGACTTCCCTACTCTCATACTCCAATCCTTTGAAATAAAGCCCGGCATTCCATTAGACTTCCTGATTACCTGCTGGCTCCTCTGTTCTCACTTTTATCTTTCATGAACAAGTATTTTCCAGTCCCTTTGTGTTGCAAGACATAGTATAAACAGAAGTAACATCTTCAAAGTACAAAGAAATGGAAATTCAAGAGTTGTTTCCTTGCTTGGCTTGTCCCAGCATTGAAATATAATTTACCAACTCACTGATTGATATAGCTATCTTACACTTCACTTGCTGTCTTCATTAAACTTAAGATGAAGGGGTCATTTAACTTAAATAATACTGCACACTCACAGAATTTGTTCGAAAAACAGAGATGAGAGAGCTGAGATCCCAGTTCCCTTCCCTTAATGGCCATGCTTAATGCATGTTTGCAAATTAGATATGCATACTCTTTAACTCCTGAATGTGTGGTCAATTTGATGAATCAGCAGTAAGCATTTGTTAACTTAAATAAAGAGGTTTATATATTCATGCATTCACCATATAGATCTTGCTATATCGCTCACTTAGCGTGCAAACACACAGACAAAATACAGTTAAAGGGAATAGTGCATTTTCACGAGTTGTAAGCAAATGAATAGTTTATAATTCCCATATTGGGCTCATCTTAGGGAAAATAATGCATTAAAAGCCTGGTGAAGAAAGCGTTTTCACTTCTCGAAGCATAGACTCGGTGGATTCAACAGCAGGAGTCATCTGTCAGGAATATTGCAGCATTCCTTAAAGAGATAGGTTTTCAGCAGGTCACTGAGTTTAGTTCCTTTCTGTCTTCTTACCAGAAGGTCAATTTTTCTGTACTGGAGAATTTGAAAGCAACAGTTTGTGAAACCTTATGATGTCACACTCTCAAATTTTAAGACATAAATATTACTGTTCTTCCTGCAGCTATTTCTTTCAAGATAGTTTCTGTGCTTGCTGGTTTCTCCCCGGTGCTTAGGGTAATAAGATAAATAAGGTAATTTGGATGACTTTTAGTCAAGAGACCACTTGGTCAATATGCCTATCATCCATCCAGAATGATTTGAAATTCAAAGCCATTGCTAAGCAATGAGGGTAAATGATAGCCATTCATGCCTACTTTTGAATTAACTTATTTCTCTATAGTTCTTTCTTAGTACATTCTGAGGTCAGAGAAAGTAAATCTAGGAATCTAAAGATTTTGAGTTTTGGGTAACTCCACAAATAAAGTAATATGGATTTTGTGAATGATTTTGACATGGTTTATCCATTCAAGAGAGGCACTTGACTCGTGGTATTTTCCAGAAACTTGAGATACTTTAAAGTCTATGCAGAAACTGCAAATGTCACCTGAAACTTTGCAGACACCTTAGTAATCTTATAATGAGTGTTCTATAAAGAAAAAGACAGTTCTAGGGTATTCTGAACTAAATGCAGTTCACGTTTAAAATAATGAAGATGACAAGGTTTACAGGGCATGACAGTTTGAATAACATAAGGGACCCACAACTCACATTGCAAACAAGAATGGATGGTTGGGTCTTTTGCTATTGCTTAATATAGCGATGCTTGCGAGTGAAAAACAATGACCATTTCATAGAATAGAATCAGATAGAGGTCATCTAGCCCATCCAGTCTTCACCAACCCACCAAAGAGCATCCTATCCGCACCCACGCAGCACTGTAGCCCCACATTTACCATGGCTAACCCACCTGGCGTTCACATCCCTTTACACTACAGGACAATTCAGCATGGCCAATCCATCCAACATGCACAGTTTTGGTCTGTGGGAAGAAGCCAGAAGACTGGCAGAAACCCACACAGAAAAAAGGAGAACATCCAAACACCACACAGGTGGTCACTCAAGGCTAGAATCAAACCTGGGTCCCTGGCACTGTGAGGCAGCAGTGCTAACCACTGTGCCACCCAGAAGTTGTTATTTTCAAACTTTAAAATGAGATTTTTAAAGCGGTGTTACCATACAAATATAATGTATTAACATTCTGTTTCTTTGGTATGACAACTGTGTCACTTAGGAGCTGATAAATATCTTCAACTGAATGACAGTGTCAAAATTTTCTCTGCTTACAAACCATCGTCTAATATTTAATAATTTAACTGAAGATCAAAAATCCTAATGTGGCAAAAAATATAAACTGTTCATCTGTACACTTCAAACAGAACTTAGAGAGAGTTAGAACTAAGGAACCAATGAAGGCTTAAGATTGCAATTGGTACAGTCAAGTCCTTAAGTAATATTACAGCAGGATCCAATTAATTAAATGGACAAATGGATGCCTTAATAAATCAATAAATGAATGGAGCCGCGTTCATCATTGACTAAATAAAGTCATGGAGCACTGAGCATAACTGCAGTCCCTGGAGCATAAGCAGCAATTGAATTATTGAATTTCCAGATTTAGACGGTTTCTGATCATATAGTATTAAATGAAAATCACTGGAACAAATACAAGGAGAAAGGAAATGATCTGCGATAGCAAGACCAAATGATCCAAGTCTGATATGATGAGCATAAAGATGTTTTGACAGCTCAACCAGCAAAAATAGTACTACATGTCTCTTTCAAACTGGCAACATTGCATTTAGTGAAATAACACAGGACTAAAGGTGCATAGGCTGCCAGTTGAGCTGCTCTGAGGTGTTGTTTATGGTTAAAGATGCAAATAAATAGCTTTATAATGTCAAAACCAGACAAGTTGTCAATCCCTACTCAGAAATGGAGCCAAACCTCAAACAAGTAAACATTGAATCAATGCTGAAGTCGCTACAGTAATAAATAATGTAAAAATTTTGACAAAATAAATACTAGTTGAGCTTCATGTGATGCACATGAGGAATCATAAACGCATTAAAGTGGAAGAATAAGCAAGCTGGGATATATATATAGATATAATTTAATCCATGTTTTAAATGCAGATGTTCATTTTTATTGCAAATGCTAGTGCCTACTTTTATAATGGAAATTAACCATGTAAAACCTCATGCTGGAATTACACCCATCTATCCCAACTGATATAACTAAAGTCCCATTTATTTGAGGATATAATTGAAGTGTTACAGTTTTACAGTTTCCATCATAAAGATGGAAAAAGGAAAACTGAAAGGAAGTTTCTGTTTTCAGTGTTATTTACAGGGATTATCTTTGTAGGTCATTTATCTCTTTGTCATTTTAGGCTGTTGGTTAATATCTATGTGTTGTATTTTCTGCTTTTAACAACAAAATCTATGATTTCTGCTCACAGCACTTTTCTGATACAATGCCTAGGTGCCCTCACATAGATTTTATTGCAAACATGGAGGATCTGACATGTTTGCCTGAGTCTGGACGGCTTTGAAGCTGGCAACAGAATTGACTCACAGCTCCCAGCAGGAAACCTAGCATGGCTTCGGAGCTGGTCTGCAATGAGAGCCATACAAACATCAGAAACATCACTGCGCAAACTATGAATATGGTAAAGCAGTGATTCCAGTGGATGTTTCCACTAGGATGAGATCTGCACTACTGACATGTTGTGTTTCCAGATTGATGGTCATGTGGTGCATGCTGTAAAACTTTTGAATAATGAGCAGACAGCCCTGAACATTAACACAGCAATCCTACGGTGTGGAAGCAGACCATTCATCCCATCAAGTCCACACTAACACTCTGAAGAGCATCCTAACAAGACCCCTGTCCCTGTAACCCTGCATTTCCCATTGTAAATCCAGCTAACTTGCACATCCAGGGACATTAGCATGGCCAATCCACCTTACCTGCATATCTTTGAACGGTGGGAGGAAACCAGACCACCCACAGGGAACCCACACAGACACTGGGAGAACGTGCAAACTCCACACAGACAGTCGCCCGAGGGTGGAATTGAACCCAGTCCCTGGGACTGTGAGGGAGTAGTGCTGACCAGTGAGACACTGTGCTGCCCCTAAGCAACAAGCAACATGGAGGAGGAGAAAGGCCCAAGGCAGGGTTAGAACCCGATTTTTTTAAAAAAAGTACTCTTAGAAGTTTAAGAAAGTGCCCTCAGAACCTATTCATGATCCAAAACACTGCAGGTAATGAAATACTTCTGAAGTGTAGTCACTGCTTTAACTCATCAGAAAACCAAAGCAAACAGTAAGAAGATAACGGTAAGATGAGGAATGGATTAAAAAAGAGCTGATGGAATTCAATGTCAGTAAGTGTAAGGTAATTCATTCTGATAAAAAAAGTAACAGCAGTAATGATGTTTTGAATGGAAGGAGGCTCAGTTTTGTGAAGAACAGAGGTACTCAGGTTTTAGGTTTACAGAACAATAAAGGCAGTATCTCAGCCTGATAAAGCTGTGCAAAAAAGATTAAAATCAATTTGCATTTTATCCTCAGAGACACATAATATAAAACCTAGAATGTTAATAAGATCTTAATGACAGCGCTCCGCTCCGCAGGGAGGATAATATCCCTTTAGAGAGCCTATAAAGCGAATAGAGTTGGTGGCTGTTCTGAGGAAATATGAAGACTGAAGAAAGACTTGGAAAGCTAGGAATTTGGCTGTTATTGTGAAAAATTAATTTTTAACCTAGACTTCATTGTCAATTCAGCACTGAAAGAAGTCATTGAACTCTTGTGTTAATCTTGCATCATACACTTTATCCTCTAATTCTACTTCCCACCTTACCTAAATCCCATTTAAATGTTGTAAGCAACAGCTTTCAATATCTGCTTCTTTCTTGTTCTATATTTTAATAGCCTTCGCAGAACAAGAAAGAGTTCAATTGCTTTCCCCTGTATGCTTGTAGCACAGATTTTAAGTTTAGGTTCTTTAATATTGAAATTAAAACAAAAGGTTAGGGCTTCAGCAAGTAAGTACCATGAAAACGATAACATGTAAATAGATTATCCAAATAAACAGACATTTGAATTGCTCTTTGTTAAAAATATTAATTATTTATATTACACTGTTCTTTTGACAGATCCAGATGTTTTTAACAGATGTGAATTTTAGGTGAAACACTTCAGTACTTTTTTGATAAAGTACCAGCTACAGAATCCATGAGAATATATTCATGCACATATGCTACTAGCAATGAGGATGGCTTACTGGCATGAATAATCAACACTGACAACTTAAAACTTAATTACTGAGATAATGGGAACTGCAGATGCTGGAGATTCCAAGATAATAAAATGTGAGGCTGGATGAACACAGCAGGCCAAGCAGCATCTCAGGAGCACAAAAGCTGACGTTTCGGGCCTAGACCCTTCATCAGAGCGGGGGATGGGGGGAGGGAACTGGAATAAATAGGGAGAGAGGGGGAGGCGGACCGAAGATGGAGAGTAAAGAAGATAGGTGGAGAAGGTGTGGGTGGGGAGGTAGGGAGGGGATAGGTCAGTCCAGGGAAGACGGACAGGTCAAGGAGGTGGGATGAGGTTAGTAGGTAGCTGGGGGTGCGGCTTGGGGTGGGAGGAAGGGATGGGTGAGAGGAAGAACAGTGTACCCGGTGCGGCTTTCTCTACATTGGGGAAACCAAGCGGAGGCTTGGGGACCGCTTTGCAGAACACCTCCGCTCAGTTCGCAACAAACAACTGCACCTCCCAGTCGCAAACCATTTCCACTCCCCCTCCCATTCTCTTGATGACATGTCCATCATGGGCCTCCTGCACTGCCACAATGATGCCACCCGAAGGTTGCAGGAACAGCAACTCATATTCCGCCTGGGAACCCTGCAGCCATATGGTATCAATGTGGACTTCACCAGTTTCAAAATCTCCCCTTCCCCCACTGCATCCCTAAACCAGCCCAGTTCATCCCCTCCCCCCACTGCACCACACAACCAGCCCAGCTCTTCCCCCCCACCCACTGCATCCCAAAACCAGTCCAACCTGTCTCTGCCTCCCTAACCAGTTCTTCCTCTCACCCATCCCTTCCTCCCACCCCAAGCCGCACCCCCAGCTACCTACTAACCTCATCCCACCTCCTTGACCTGTCCGTCTTCCCTGGACTGACCTATCCCCTCCCTACCTCCCCACCCACACCTTCTCCACCTATCTTCTTTACTCTCCATCTTCGGTCCGCCTCCCCCTCTCTCCCTATTTATTCCAGTTCCCTCCCCCCATCCCCCTCTCTGATGAAGGGTCTAGGCCCGAAACGTCAGCTTTTGTGCTCCTGAGATGCTGCTTGGCCTGCTGTGTTCATCCAGCCTCACATTTTATTATCTTAAAACTTAATTACTAACTGACAGTATGTCAGAACACTCTCTCCTTCAGCACAACGTCATTTAAGTTTTGAATGATTTCTATTGGAGTATTTGGTCAACAAAGTAATCAAAAATGATCAGTGGTGTGGTGAGAACAAGCAGGAAAGTGGAGTTAAAGCCACAATCATGCATCTTCTCAGTGAATGGAGCAGCTGGCTTGACAAGACAAATAGCCAACTGACACTCATATTTCTTTTGTTAGTATGCACATTTAGAGAAATAGTACTTTTAACTATCAATCTTCAACCAAGCAACAATCTGTTCGGGAAATGAGCAAAAAAAAGCTAAAAGCCAGATAATGCAGACTCAGGATAATAAATACAATTACTTTTAAACTGTTTTGGAGGAGAATAGATGATTAAATGACTGGAGTGCTTTAAGCAAAGGATAGACATAACGAGAGAAATAAAGGACACGTACAAGACTCAGATGGTGGTATTGGCTTTTGGTAGTGGCACTAAACATACCAATAAATCAGGCAGGAAAAGTGAGCTGCCAATTTGCTGTCTGTTACTAGCAAATGATTTCACACACAGGGTAGGTGAAATTTTACAGAAGCTGAGAATGGTAGGTTGAATGTAAAACATAAAACTAAAAAAAAAGAGATTGCTGGAAAAACTTGGCAGGTCTGGCAGTATCTGTGGAGGACAAAGTAGAGTTAACACTTCAGATCCAGTGGCCCTTCTTTGGAATGTAGCAAAACTTCAGTTTTGAATATATTTTTCCCTCACCATCCCTTTATTAAATGTTGTTTGCTGATTACTAATATCTTCCAATTTTCAAAAAAACAGGCCTGCAGGCTTGAAATCTGTTTCCTGCTCTGTCCTCCAAAACCTATTTCTACTATTTTACACACATTTGAAAGATTTGTATGTTTTATTTAAATTTCAGTGCATTGTGAGGAATCAATCAATGAAATAATATTAAAATAATTTTACTTGGCTGCTTTATGAGATTAAAATCTGTGATAAAGAGCCATGCTCATAACTAATGGTTAGATTTATTTAAAAGAGGCTCAGACCACAAATGTTTTCTGTTTGAAAGCACAGAGTGACAATTTTGCGGACATTTTGCACAACTGAATTTTAGCTGAAAGTGCAGTGCATGCTGATGTTTCTTATTCATTCATGAGATGTGGGCATTGTTGGCTAAGCCAGCATTTATTACCCATACCTACTTGGCCTGAAGAAGGTGGCAGTGAGCTATTTTCTTCAATCACAGCAGCTCTCGGATGTAGTTACACTCACTGTGCTGTTTAAATGAGTGTTCCCGGATTCTGACTCAGTCACTCAGTGATAGTGAAGGTACAATGATATATTTCTAAGTTTGGATGGGTGTGCCAGCCTGAGGGCAACTTGAACGTGGTGGTGTTCCCATATACCTGCTGAATCTTTTCCACTCAGATCGTGGACACCGCAGTTTGGAAGGTACGTTTGGAGGAGCCTTGGTGAGCTACTGAAGTGCATGTTACAGATGGCACACCCTGCTGCACTGTGTATTGTTGGTGAAGGCGTTGAAGCTTAAGATGGTGGATGAGGTGCCAATTACATGGGATAATGTGTCCTGGACGGTCTTTCATCCAAGCAAGTGGAGAGTATTCCATTTTGCTTCTACCTTGTGCCTTGTAGATGGTGGGCAGAAAATGCAAAGAAAGGAGGTGAGTTAACCATTTACTTAATAACAACCTAATTTGCTGTTGTGGACCCGCATCTGTTTTAATTCATTCACAGGATGTGAGCACTGCAGTCAGGGCCAGCATTTATTGCTCATTCCTAATTGCAGAGAGGGCAGTCAAGAACCAAACACATTGCTGTGGGTTGGAGTCACATGTAGGCCAGACCAATTAAAAGGTAGTTCCCCTAAAGTGCATTAGTGAACCAAATTTTTTTTTTCCAATAATCAACAATGGCTTCATGTTCATCTTTAGGTTCTTAATTTCAGATTTTTTGAATTCAAGTTCCAGTATTTGCCACAGCAGGATTCAAACCTGCACCCTCAAAACATTACCTGGGAGTGTCTGAATTAATAGAGCAATTAATGTGGAGCTGGAAAAGCACAGCTGGTCAGACAGCATGCCAGGAGCTGGAAAGTCAACATTTTGGGCCGAAACCCTTCTTGACTCTTGAAAGTGGATGTTTCAGTGATGGTAATACAATTGAATGTTAAGGGGGAATAGTTCAATTCTCTCTTTTTCCTTATTGCTTCATGGGATGGTCATTGTCTTGCACGTGTGAGATGCAAATATTACTTGTTATTTGTTAGCCAAAACCTGGAAGTTGTTAACGTCTTGTTAGAAATGGGCACCAACTGCTTAGTATCTGAGGACGCCTGTCTGGTGCTGAACATTATGCACTCTGCTGCCTTTTTGATGGTGGGAAAGCCAATGAAGCAGCTGAAAATGGCTTGGTCAACGACACTATCTGAGGCACTCCTGAAGTAAAGTCTTGTGGCTGGGATCATTGAATTCCAACAATGCAGCCATTCTCCTTTCTGCTAGACACAATTTCAAACAGCAGAGCTTATTCCTCTGAACCCCATTAGGTTTAGTTTAGGGAGGGCTCCCAAGGCCACACTTTGTTCAAAGTTGACTTGATAGCAAGGGCAGTCACTCTTGCTTACTTCAGGAGTTCAGCTATACTGTCAATGCTTGAACCATGGCAGCCGACTGGCTCTGGTGGGACCCAAACTGAATGTCAGGGTGCAGCTTATGACTAAGCATTTGCCGTTTGATAGCACTGTCGAAAACACCTTCCATCATTTAGCTGATGATTGAGAGTGGGCTGATAAGGCAGTAATTAACCAGGTTGGATTTGTCCTACTTTTTGTACGCAGGACCTGTCTGGCAACTTTCCACATTTCCATGTTGATGCTAGTGTTGTAGTTGACTATAACAGCTTAAGAAGGGATGCAGGCAGTTTTGGGGTACATGTATTCAGTACTATCGCTGAATGTTGGCAGGGCCCATAACTTTAACAGTATCCTGTATTTTTAGCCATTTCATGATATGATGTGGAGTGACTAAAATTGATTGAGAATTAGCATCTGTAATCCTGAGAATGTTAGAAGGAGGCTGTGATGGTTTATCCACTCAACACTTCTGTCTGAAAATGGATGCATATGTACCAGGCATTAATTTTGCACTGATGCTCTAGGCTCCCACATCATTGAGGATAGGCTACTTGTGGAGCCTTCATTCCCTGCTAGGAAGTGGCAATCAAGAAATTCAGAATGGAATGATTTAAAGAGGACAACATCGAGGTGGGGTGAAAATGATGGTTGTTCTCGCTGTCTAACTATCTCAGGCAGTCTTTTCTGTATTTTGGTGACTGACTGTGGAGATGAAGCATGTGGTGCCCATCAGTATAATTAAATCTCCCATGATCAGTGGGCACTGCAGGGACCCAAGTAGTTTAATATTAATCAAAGCTTATAAACTTCTCTTTCTTTTCATAGTCATTTATGAGATATAAAGGTCCAAAGAAAGAAAAGTAAGGTCTTGTAACAAATCATTTTTAGAATAGCCAAAATTTAATTTAGAATGGATGTTCTCAAGCAAACCTGAAGCACAGTGTTACAATTAAAATTTTAATTTAGTTGTGGTTTATAAAACACTAATCACCAAATAAATAATGCTTCTTGATTATTTTTTTTTTACTTTTAACTGCTGCATTAATAGTATTTAAATTCAACATTTTGCTTGATCGCTCAACTATGATGCATGTCGAGAATGTAAGTATCAGTAATAAACTCACCTCTTTTAAACTAATATTTATTATCTGTTTCCCAGTTTCAGCACCTTGTTATCATGACAGACAGCTTCAGAAATATTCTCATCAATACCAATGAAGTTATGAAGCAAAAATATTCTGATGTATTAGCCTCCATCAAGCTTCATTGAATGATCTTTCAAAATAAAATTCAATTGAATTTTAAAGACAGGATTTGAGCTGATATTATTATGCAAACCTGTTTTTCAAAACCTGATTCACATTCTGATTAACTGTGATATCTCTAAAAGATGGGCTAAACTTCCCAATATATAGAGTGACTGTCTATAAGTAGTTTAATTCCCAACAGATGGTTGGATATTTTCTGCCTCAGTGTAACACTTGTTTAAACAGACTCAAAGCCAGCAAGGTACAATTGTTTCCTATTTGCTTCAGCTATCTGAAATCTAGCTAATAAGAATTATTCCCTCTATCGTAAGATCAGAAGTGGGCTTGCTCACTAATGATTGAACACTGTTCAGCACCATTTTCAACTCTTCAGATATTGAAGCAAGATAATAAAATGTGAGGCTGGATGAACACAGCAGGCCAAGCAGCATCTCAGGAGCACAAAAGCTGACGTTTCGGGCCTAGACCCTTCATCAGACCCCTCTCTGATGAAGGGTCTAGGCCCGAAACGTCAGCTTTTGTGCTCCTGAGATGCTGCTTGGCCTGCTGTGTTCATCCAGCCTCACATTTTATTATCTTGGAATCTCCAGCATCTGCAGTTCCCATTATCTCAGATATTGAAGCAGTCGATTTCAAAAACAAGATCTGTCCAAAACCAGGCTTGGGCTTGACAGGAGGCGAGTAACATTTGTGTCACACAAATGCCAGGCAATGACCATTCCCAACAGGAGATAAAGCTAACAACTGACCCTTGGTGTTCAATGGTGTTATCATCACTGAACCCCAACTATCAATATCCTTGGAGTTACCATTGACCAGAAACTCAACTGGACATGTCACAAAGATAATGACTATAACAGTAGGTCAGAGGCTAGGAATACTGTAGTGAGTAACTCACCTCCTAACTCCCCAGAGCTTGTACCCTACTTACAAGGAACAAGTTAGACTTATGAAGGAATACTTTCTGCTTGCCTGGATGGGTGCAGATCCAACACTCAAGAAGCTTGACACCATACAGGACAAAGCAGTCCACATGATTGGCAACACATCCACAAGCATCCACGTCCCTTCACCATAGATGCTCGGTAGCAGCAATGTGTATTGTCTACAAAATGTGCTGCAGAAATTTGCCTAAAGATCCTCAGAAAGCACTTTCCAAACCCACAAACATTTCCACTGAGAGAGGCAGAAGATATATGGGAATGCCACCAGCTGCAACTCCCCCTCCAAGCCACTCACCATCCTGACTTGGAAATATATTGTCATTCCTTCACTATTGCTGGGTCCAAATCCTGGAATTCCCTTCCTAAAGACATTGTGGGTCAACCTACAGCATTTGGACTGCAGCAGTTCAAGAAGGCAGCCCACCACCACCTTCTTAAGGGCCACTAGGGATGGGCCAGAGATGGTGGCCAGCCAGCGATGCCCACGTTCCATGAGTGCATAAAAAAATCTAGTAAAACACTTGAAGTGTACAATTTACAGCCAATGGGTTCCAACAGGTCAAGCATTCATGAGTGTTCCCAAAACACGTGTAATACAGAGTCATCAAATTTTACAGTACAGAAGGAGGTCATTCGGTCATCATGTCTGTACTAGGTCCTGAAAGAGCTACCCAACCAATCTAATTTCTGTAGCCTGATAAATTCATCACATTAAGTATATATCCAGCTCTTGTTTGAAACTCCCTGTGGAATCTGCCTCCACCACTACCTCAGGTAGCCCATTCCAAATCCTAACAGCTCTCTGAGTAAGGGAACCGCTCCTTAACTCACTTCTAGCTGTCTTTTTAAAAGCCTTGAAATTGTGACCCCTAGTTACTGACATACCACTAGCGGAAACAGAATATCCTTCTTCACCCTGTCAAAATTGTTTATAACATTGAACACCTCAATATGGTAACCTCTTAATCTTCCCTGCTCCAAGGAGAATAAGTTCAATTTTTCTAATCTTTCCCTGTAACTAAACTCCGTCATTCTCGGTATTTAGTTGGAAAATCTCCTTTGCTCTCTCTCCACAGCTTTAACAGTTTTCTCTAAATAAGATGCCCAGAACTGGACACAATACTGCAAATGTGGTCTGGCTATTTATTAGAGGTATAGCATCACTTCCTTGTTTTTATACTTTATGCCTATATTTATAAACCCAAGGTCCTATAAGCCTTCTTGCCAGCTGTTTCAGCTTGCCTGGCCACCTTCAGGACTGTCCTGAAGAAGAGTGATACCTGAAACATCGATTGCTCCTTTCTTCCAGATGCTGTCTGGCCTACTTCAGAGAATCATGCACGTGAACCGTGAAGACCCTTTGCTCCTGTACTTGCCTCAAAGTTATTCCATTGAGCAATGTAAGTGAACTTATTGACTTAAGACTTCCATTAATTGGAAATTGTTGATTCCCATTTTTTCCGACTGATTAATTTTTCATGCAGAAGTTCAGTCAACTTTGAGTTCCTTGGCTCAGGTCATTTGTTGTTTTTCCCTTTTTCTTCTGTAAGTACTTATGAGATGAACATGTTGTCCAAAATGTTGTTAAACAGCTTCTGTCTTTGTACCTTGTTTTTTTGGGTTGGGTAAGGGGGTGTTTTGGTGAATTGAGATAAGTGGCAGGGGCAGTGAATGAGTCAGAAATGTAACACTGGGGATGTGGGATGGGAGTAGGGAAAACCCAAGTGAATGGGAAGGGAAGAAAGACTCGAGAACTGGGATAGCTTTGTAGACACCAGTGTTCCCTGGGGAGTCAAGGAATGCAGCAGCAACATGTTATGTGCACGAAAGTAAGGAGCAGTCTTTAAGGCATGAGTGAAATCTAACGATTTTATGATGAACAAATAATGAAAAACTGTTTGCACTGGACAGTGAAGGCACAGGGCTAGAGCTTGGGATTCTCATGAGAAGAATCAAGTGAAATACAACAAGGTCTTGTTCTAGAAATAACAAGGTGTAGAGCTGGATGAACACAGTAGGCCAAGCTTCATCAGAGGAACAAGAAAGCTGACGTTTCGGGTCTGGACCCTTCTTCAGAAATTCAGAAATCAGAAAACCCCATTTCTGAAGAAGGGTCCAGACCCTAAACGTCAGCTTTCCTGCTCCTCTGATGCAGCTTGGCCTGCTGTGTTCATTCAGCTCTACACTGTGTTACCTCAGATTCTCCAGCATCGGCAGTTCCTACTATCTCTGAGAAGGTTTTGTTCTCTGGGTTTTAGAACATGGAAGTCTTCAGTAGAGGTAATGATTGAAGCAGAGATTAGAATATTCTTTATAAGCAGTTGAAACGGGGGAATATAAAAGTTCTGGACGAGGACGAGGGCAGTTTTAGGGAATGGCATTACTTCTGAGTTCAGCCAGTTTCCCCTAATTCCACAAATGCAAAAGCACAGAAAGATCATTTAACTTTTTGTGGCAGTCTCCAACCATCCCTTTAAGCACCAGTGGTTCGGCTGCTGTAGAAGCTGGAAAAATATGTGGGCAAATTCTATGCAGTATCAACTGAATTCAGAACAGGATCTCTGGCTGGATATTACCAACATTCTAAGATCTAATTTTTCACTGGAGAAGCAGAATAAGAAGCCATAGAGGAGCCTTGCTTGCCATCAGTCAGGAGTCAGGCATTAGTGCCAGAGTTGAACTATGCAGGTTTCAATTGATGCAATGCTTAAAATATGTTATACGACACTAAACTAATTATAATCATCAGTAGTCTTCCTAGGCAGAATCAAGCTCAAATTGCCCTTCTTCAAACCATTCTTCTTGTGTGCCTCTCTTCAAATCTCTGTATGATCCCCTATACTTTGAGTAGTCCAAAAGCATCCTCCTTTTCCTGCCTAATGCTTTTCCTTCCTTCTGTTCATTCTTTTTCTACATCCCTCCCAATCTTTGCATGTGCTCAATTCAACTAATTTGCCTTATCTCAATAATGTTAATAGATGTTCTTGTACCTTTGCCAATAATTCCGCATCAACTTGCTTGTCTGTCAACTTTACTTTCTCCACGCATCTCCAAACCCACATCTCAACTCTTTCCTAATTCTAGTGCCACATTCTGTAGCAAACTCCCTTGTTAATTTTTTCTTCAGCTCCCCAAACAATTGCTCAGCCAATAACCAGTTTGTTCTGTTAAATATCACTATTATGTTATCCAGTGCTCACGGCACATCTGTTGATTTTTGTGCTTGTACCTCTGGGATGTTTAAGTTGTCTCACCCGATCCAATGGTTCCTATTTTCTAAGATCCTAGTTCCTGTATTAGTAGAACATTTCATAAGTAATTTTATGTTGTTATGTACCTTTCCGAATTAATTATTTTTGGCAATATCACCACTGCTAGTGTCTGAGAGTTCCAAGGGCTTTTCCTGAATGAATATGAAAATGGAGTATCTTTTTTTATTTTCAAATGCACAAAACTCTCTGATAATGAGTGATCTATTTTGGCAAATCTGTATTTGAAAACCAAACATAGTGTAACTCTACCTCTTGTTATCTATAATGTTACTGGCAAATATACAGATTTACAAATCCAAGTTATAGCAAAACATTTTTATCCTTATTGTCATCACAGGCAGGCAATGGCTCTCAGTTAGGTAACATCTCAATTTTAAAATTCCCATCTTTGATTCTAAGTACCACCATAGCCTTGTTATACCCTATCTCTGTAAATTCCTTCAGCACGTCTAATTCTAGTCTCTTGAATGGCTATGATTTTAATTAGTCCTTCATTGGCAGCCATGTCTTCAGTTGAAATTCCCTCCAAAGACTTCTCCGCCTGTCTATATTACTTTCATTATACAAAACATTCATAAAGCATATCTCTTTGACCAAGCTTTTGGACATCTGATCTAATATAATCTTATGCAGCTTGGTGTCAGGTTTTGTTTTTTCAATGTTTCTGTGGAGCATTTTCTGTTTTTTTTATAAAAGATAAACATAGATAAGAGTTGTCCTTAATATTCTTTTCATATGTATTTGATGCAAAAACTTGCATCTAGTTATCTTATGTTTGTAAAGAATCTCAGTTTCAAAGTTAAATCTAGTTAATCTTACTTTTCAATTAGTCTTAAGACGCTCTCAATGAGAAATTCGTTTTCCGCATCAGGCTGCTAGTTATTGAATAAACCTCACAAAATGTACAACTTCTTATTCAATTAGCTTAATGATCCCTTGTTGGTAGAAATGAAACTTGTCCCCTGTGGCTATTTTGTCTCTTATGATTGAATTTATTCTGATGCATGTTCTGAATCTGTCAGTCTCATTAAGTCAACTGCAGCCTGCAATCACTTTAAGAAAGCTAAAGTACTGCTTGGAACTGCTGGACAAAAACCGAGTGACTGTAATAAGATGTGTTGCAAATAACAGTATATCAGATTTCCAAATATAGCTGGAGGAAAAATATTGCAAATCTTTGGCTGATTTGAATGGCAATCATGTTAATCAAATTTGCATGTGAAGTGTTTTGTATGGTGAGTATATCTATGATAATTCCTACTAAATTCTATTGAATGCAGAGTTACGGGGACAGAGCGGGTGCCTGGGCCTTCATAGATTGTTTGGAAGGTCAGTGCAGACTCTGTGGGCTGGATGGTCTTTTTCCACACTGCACAGACTCTACTATTCAATGCAAATACATGTGGCAAATGTAGTCCTAACAGATCATATTGTTATTAGAGATTTCAATTAGGCAACATTTCTATTGGGCAACCATGAACTTCCAAGAAAAAAATATTCTTGCATTTATGTGGAATCTTCCATAAATTTAGGGCATTTTATTTTTCATGTGTCTCAATGTTTTAGGTAAATTTAAGCCCATAACCATAAATCAGACAGCACAATCTTGTGAATGTTTGCATGCAATGTGAAAAGAAATAACCTGCAAATGGCCACTATAGGTATTTAAAAACATTGTAACTGTAAGATCACCACTTAGTAAATAGGCAGGCATCACTAAATTCAATTGATATTTTTCACCTCTTTTTATTGATTTCTAGATGAAATAATAGCAGCCTTTTTCTTCTATGGCTTCCTTCATAATTGTAGGTGAACTGCACTTCTAGGCCTATAGAATTATTGCTTAGTTTGCTTAATCAGGGTATTTTTCAGAGGCATTTTGCAAATACATACTTTGTCTAATGACAGAGAGGAGACATTATTTTCTGTACTAATATATTTTCACTGCAAGGATCCAATGTATGCTGCTACCGAGATAGAAAGGGCTGAATTTTCCCTGCCTCTGAACAAAGTGGACCATGGCGAGTCAGTTGGGAAAGTATAGCAAGATTGGGAAAATTATGTGGGCAAAATGAAGTGCGATTTTCCACCCAACGTGTGAATGGTGAGATGAGAAACTTGCTTGTGAGGGGCAACAAGCCTATTGGCATGTATTTACATCTTACCAGTAGTTAATATCGTCTCATCAATGTGCAGTTTCCTATTCTCCCACAAGGTGGCATGAAAGGAGAGGGTGGCAATTCCCATCATGAAAGTCAGAGTGGGTCTGAGGTGGATCCAACTCTTACTCCTGCAGGCCTCCGTCTTGGCCAGCAGTTCCCACCATCTGGAGGTATATTCCATGGGCAGTAACCGCCTCCCTGTCCATCATGGTATCGAATGTGCACCAGCCTCAGCACACCCTTACACATGACCAATGCAGGCAATGACATCACCAACCCAAGGAAACCTAACCAGATAAACAGAAAGCGGGACATAACACCAGCGCTACGTCGGAGGCTCACTGATGATGTTACCTAGAATGGTGACGAAACATCTGAAAACGAATCTTCCAGCTCAGCGAGCAAACTCACATCCAGAACCTCAACCTGAGCTACAAATCTTCTCAAAACTCGCTAACCCTTACACATATTTTGGACAAACTTAGAAAACAGTTCTCCAGTTTAATGCTGCACTTTAGAACTCACTAAAAACTTATATTGTAATGCTTTTCCTAGGTCACTTTGTGAGCAAGACCAGGTGCCCATCTCACATTTAAGCAGAGTGTACCTCATGGGTCTTCGCTTGCTCTCTTGCCACTCACTTACTTTATACCTTTGTGGATGCTTGCAGCATCACTCTGCCTTGACTTATCTTTCCTTTTTTGGCACTTTACCACCCCATTCAGATTTCAAATCCTCCTTCAGAATGTAGATACGTTGCTGTATGCTATGTTAATGTCATGTTTACCGCATTTTTCAGCAGTTTAAATGGAAAATACACCACATGGGCTTCAGCTAAATGGCCATGTCTTAATCATAATATGACCTGTTAGGACTACATTTGCCAAATGCATTTATTTAGAATCATAGAATACATGCAGTGTGGAAACAGGCCATTCAGCCCATCAGGTCTGTATCAACCCTCCAAACAGCATCCCACCAAGACCTAGCCACTCACCCTATCTCCGTAGCCCTGCATTTAATATAATTTAGTAGGGAACATCACTGATACACTCAATACAAAACACTTCACATGCAAATTTAGTTAACTGCCATTCAAATCAGGGCATGGCCTGGTCATGACATGGGAGACTATTATCAATCAGGAGGTGTTCCCACCGTCAGTCAAGTATCCAATCTGAGTGCAGGGGCTTGGACAAAGTTAGTTGGCCACTTGAGGTGCTCACAATCAATGGTTCCATTTCATTACAGTCTGGAAGTGGTCCATGGTCTCTCTTAGATGTCCAATGTAACCAAAGTGGGGTTTTGCAGTAAGTTTATTGGGAAACTGCACAGAGTCTGAGGCCTGGTCACTCTGCCGTTGGGCTATCCTTCCAAGTTGGGATGGGGCCATGGTCATCTTGTGGGTCTGCTCACTGAAAGTCAAGGGAAGGTTAATTGGGAGGATGCACAATGGTATTGAAGTTGGGAAATCACTTGTGGGTATGGAGCAGGTATCCTGGGATGGACAGAGGAAACTAATTGTGAAAAGTGGGTACTCAACACATGGGAGAGATAATTGTGCTTTAGCGAACATGGATTACTACAGAAGTAGGGAGTCACTGATGGCGATTACCATGCTGGCTTTGTCTGGAGGGCAATACAGCCTGATGGATGGCCTGACAAAACTGTTAATATTCAGAGAATCATCATCATAGTGTCACCGCAGACTGAGGTTGTCCTGACGCGCGATCACAGATCTTTGCAATCTGCAAGAGCACAAATTGTGTCCTGACAGGGTGGGTAGCCATACTATCCTGGCAGATATTAAGATGACAACCATGCTAAATTTTCTTTCAACTAGCTCCTTCATATTGTTTTTATGACTACATCAGTGCTGCAGTTCAAGCAGTAGAGCCAGTCAGCACAGCTTGCATTCCCCAGGCACAGGCTACTACAGATTACACACACGTTGGATTGAGGGTGTCAGATCATAACATGGCAGATTTCATTGATGGAAAAGATTTCATTCCATAAATGTTCAAATTATCTGTGATCGTTGGTATCACATGCTAAAAGTCTGCTTTGGGTACCCCAGGAACTGCCATGACACTTAAATCCTTGAGAACTTTCCTTTTCCTGCTTCATAATAATGGTCAGAGGTAAGACGGTGTGGAGCTGGGTGAACACTGCAGGCCAGGCAGCTTTAGAGCAACAGGAAAGGTTACATTTCGGGTTGAGACCCTTCTTCAGAAATAGGGAAGTGGGAAGGGAGCTCTGAAATAAATAGAGATAGGATGGGTGGAGCTGGGGAAGGTAGGTGGGATGGTGATAGGTGAGTGTAGGTAGGGAGTGGTGGGGATTGGTCAGGGAGGTTGGAGGGGTGGTTAGGTGGAGGAGAAGATGGACGGATTGTGTCAGGTCAAGGAGGTTGGGATGTTAGGGACGTTTGAACGTGGGATGAACCTGGGGTTGCGGACATTTTAAAACTGGCCAAATCCAAGTTTAGGCCATTGAGTTGTAGGCTCCTGTGGTGGAAAATGACATGCTGCTCCTCCAGTTACAGAGCTTGTGACAAACAACAAAACCTCTCAGTCACGAACCATTTCAACTCCCCCTTCCACTCCTTAAGTAATATGTCCATCCTGGGCCTCTTCCAGTGTCACAATGACGCCACCCATAAACTGAAGGAGCAGCACTTCACACTGCGCCTTGGGACCCTACAGCCTCATGGCCTAAACATGGATTTTACCAGATTTACATTAACCCCATCCCCACCCCAGCCTCATCCCATAACCAGCCCTCCCTCTCATCCCAAACCCCTTGCCCCTCCCACCTCACTGACCAATCCCCACCACTGCCTACCTGCGCTCACCTAGCACCATCCTACCTACCTTCCCCAGCATCAGCCCTCCTCTCTATTTATTTCTGAGCTCCCTTCCTCCTCCCCATTTCTGAAGAAGGGTCCTGACCCGAAATGTCAACTTTCCTGCTCCTCTGATGCTGTCTAGCCTGCTGTGATCCTCCATCTCCATACTGTGTTGTCTCTAACTCCAGCATCAGCAGTTCTTGCTATCTCGTTAAAATGATCAGGTGTCTTACAAGGATAGTTAGTGGATGACCAGGGATACCTTCTGCAACCATGGCTAACAACTCCAGGCTGAGGCCAATCATAGATACAATGTAGCACATTCATCAATGAGGGCAATTGTGAAGCAGATCATAGATGTCTGAGATGGGGTTCTGATTCTTGGATTGAACTGGGAGTCCTTGCAGTACACTCCTGACAGTGTGGCACAAATTCCTAGCATGCTGTGCCTTGTGTGACCACAGGTAACAGAGGAAATATGATGAATGCTGATGAGCTGGGAGAGTGGCAGTAGGGTCTGAAATGAAAGATGAGGAGATTTTACAGGAAGATGATCACCTTGAGCACGATGGGCGAGTGCAGTGTTTGGTGCTACAAACTGCGTTTGATTTAATTAACACTCAGATCTAACAGAAATGTGAGTTAGGTGAAGCAATCATTCATTAATTATAACCTTGCTGCTCAGAAGGCATGCAGCCCTGTTTGTTCTCAGAAACAAAGTAAACACTTTTTGTTGGTTTTTGCCTTTGTTTTTGTTGTTAATATTTACAACTGCTCGAAGGCTTCCCAACATGTGATGCTCCCACTTTGAGATAATGTTATGCTGGGCATTAGAGAAGAGTAGCACTCCCTTCAGACAGATTTCAAGGATGGTTAGATGTTAAGAATAGTACCTGTGTAATTTGATGCTAGTAGCTGCTGTTGTTATGACAGTCAATCAGACATGTGATGTAGCATGGCAACACATTTACCAATATGAGCTGCTATTTGCAATGAAGTGTCAGCCCTCAGAAGATTTACTTTTTCATTTCATTCCCACTATAGTTACCATGAAGGGCTGCCAGTGATTAACCTGGCGCATAGCCCGGGTTTCAATAAGGCACCAGCATCAGAAGTCTTTGGCAGTGGCAAACCCATCTGCCATTAGTGAGAGCAAAAGCGTATGAGCATGTGGCCAATAGAGGCAAAGTACATCCACATTGAGGTAAGCAGATTAAAAATATATAATCTCGTGCAAGTTGTGAAACCATTTCATAAATCCCCATTTCTTTACTTTTGGAACATTCAGCAGACATAATCTCAAAATAAACAAAATTAGTTTTCAGCCAAGATGATTAATTGGCAGAAACACCTCAAATACAATGCAATTGAACATTAAGGGGTTGATAATCAGTAGCGATTAAAGGCTGCATTTTCATTTTGTTTTTTTTATTAATGCATCTTAATGCCTGTATGAATTTTAAAATGATGTGCATTAACACAGCATAATAGTCCAAGATAATAAAGTATGAAGCTGGGTGAACACAACAGGTCAAGCAGCATCTTAGGAGCACAAAAGCTGACGTTTTGGGCCTAGACCCTTCAACAAACGCTGTTACAAGTTGTTGCTATATTGAATTTGATAATAATGTAACAGTGATTCCTTTAATTGGACCTTTTCATCTCTGTAGATCGCCTTAATATAAGATGATGAAAAATTTGCACTTTCTGACCTTAATTCTTGGAATTTGAGGCTTCTATTCATTTGTGTGTCTTAATTTAAGTATCAGTGACAGTTCACCTGATAGACTTCTGGATGTGTCCTCTGCCTTACATACCCACAGACTATTATTTTATCAGAGATAATGGGAACTGCAGATGCTGGAGAATCCAAGATAATAAAGTGTGAAGCTTCACATTTTATTATCTTGGATTTTCCAGCATCTGCAGTTCCCATTATCTCTGATAAAATAATAGTCTGTGGGTATGTAAGGCAGAGGACACATCCAGAAGTCTATCAGGTGAACTGTCACTGATACTTAAATTAAGACACACAAATGAATAGAAGCCTCAAATTCCAAGAATTAAGGTCAGAAAGTGCAAATTTTTCATCATCTTATATTAAGGTGATCTACAGAGATGAAAAGGTCCAATTAAAGGAATCACTGTTACATTATTATCAAATTCAATATAGCAACAACTTGTAACAGCATTTGTTCCTAGAGGAGCCATCCAATGTGTTTCAAAAGCCATATTCAGTGTATGCCTGCAGAGATTCTCCAACTGAAGATGATTATGCTTTGGCCAGCTTTAGTGAAATATTTAGAAATGGTTTCAGTTAAAATGGGCACTTGAAGTGATTTGGGAGGTGAGATTTCCGGACAGGATAGTCAGGGACTTTTCATGCTAGGAACATGAATTTGTTTTGTCTCAAGAAAGGATGAGCTTTCCTGTTCTAGAGTGGGAACCTGGATTGAACCTGAAGCTTGTCTTGTATCTGAATAGTATATCTTAAATGTCTCTTGTTTTGTCTGGACTCTGTGTATATCTCTGGAAAACATGATTTTTGTGACTTTTGATTGGTTTTTGGCGGTTAGACTCATGTATTACATTGCTTGCCTATATTCAATGAAATTTGATATTCATAAACTCTGGTTTAGTCTTATCTGATGGTATATCTCTGTCAAACCAGGAATATTTAAACTGTATGGTTGAAAGGATTCATTTAAAAAAAATGTAATTTAGCTTGTGCAATCAAGATGAAGTAATCTGAAATACATTATTGCCTTTTAAAACTTGAACAATGCCACATTGTAGTTTCAATCGAGTGACAGTATCTTTAAACGTAATATTTCCCGGCACTGAGTGTTTAAGAATCAGCCGAATTAGAATGACAGGTATGTATCTCCACATTAGACACAACAGAACATTGGACAGCAGTTCACACACGGGATGTGTGTGTTGCTGGTTAGGACTGTCTCTAGTTGCCCTTGACGAGGTTGTGGTGAGCTGTCTTCTTGAACCGTTGCAAATTACTAGCTGTAGGTTGAGCCACAATGCCATTAGGGAGAGAATTCTAGGGTCTGGTCCCAGTGAGCGTAAAGGAATAGTGGTATATTTCCAAGTCAGAATGGTGAGTGGCTTGGAATGAACTTGCAGCTGGTGATGTTCCCTTGTGCTTCTAGATGCAAGTAGTTAGTCTTTACAATGCACCTAAGCGCTCGAAATCATTTAAGTTTGTTTTTTTTTGTCTCCTTTGTACCACATTTTTACAGACAAGCTGCATATACACCCCCTTGCTTGCACCCCACACCCCGCTCAAAAGTCACTATTCTCCAGTTCTATGTTCAGAGTAATGAATACAGATTTTCACTTGCAGCAGGGAATCATTTTCATTGCTTTTTATTTGTAACTTTTTGAGCACATCTAAAAATATTTCTCCCTACTGTGGTCTGCTCTTTATCTTCTGTCTCGCTCAATGCAATTTCAGAATTAAGTCTAAAGTCGTGTTAAAAATAGAAAAGGTCCTGCGGTTGCGAGATCTTAAATGTGCTGTGCTCGATGTGCATAAATTCTAGTGATACGTGCCTAAATTTCTCAATTTTTGAATTCAAAGGAGGACTATACTTTTGTGGTTTCCTTGGACCCCAGTTGTTTGTACTGATTTTTGTTTAATTGAAGTATGCTGTATTCTAATATATCGTATATACTCATGTAAAAGTCAATTTTCTTAGACTTTTTTAAGGTTAAATTATGGGGTTAACAATAACATGGATACTACTTTTGAGGGGCTGAAATTCATGCTCCAGTCCAAAATATCCTGTCATTAGCTGAAGCCCAACTGATCTCTAAACGAATAAGAAAAACACAACAAATTAACGGTAATTATAGTAATATCTTAGCTTTTAGCTCAGCAGACAGCTTTTGTGCAATCTTAGTTCTCTGAAGTCCTAAGTCATGCCTTCTCGTGAACGTCTTTGCACCATCCAGCACTTACCTTCTAATCCGAGGTTCCATCTTTCTTTGATGAAGGCTCTTTGATGAAGGGTCTCGGCCCGAAACGTCAGCTTTTGTGCTCCTCAGATGCTGCTTGGCCTGCTGTGTTCATCCAGCCTCACATTTTATTATCTTCCATCTTTCTTTGATTCGTTTCATGCATGAATTCAGATGGCTTCACAACAAACACATTTTCCATTTTGATGATTTTCAAGCACCCAGTCAGCAACGTTTGTCTCCAATTGTGGCCACTTGCTCGATTTACCTCCGTTTGCACGTTTTTGTTCTGGCTTTGTGTGAAGTTGGTTCGATATCCTCCTCCAGTCTCTCACAAGTTTCTCTGAAGCACAAAATTCTCTTCCTACTACACAGTTATTTGTCTTCTATGCAAATTCAATAACTTTCAGTTTAAATGCTGCTTTTTTTTTCTGGAGGGCATTTTTACACAAAATGATGAAGAAATTTCAAAACACATAATAGCACAAAAAATTCATTTCCTCATTGTAACATTTATGTACAGTATGATACCCTGACTCACAAAAGTTAATTTGTTATCTGTGAAGAACTAGGGTTGACTTTTATATGATATATATCAAAAATTCCAGACCTTTTGATCAAAAATAGGGTGTCAACTTTTACATGAGTTCGACATTTACATACGGTAATTCGGAAGATATGTGTGATAGCGCTTGACTTTGGCACAATGTGCATACCTTTGGTTGCAATGTTTTCATCACAATCTTTCATTTGCCTCCCAAGAGGAAAACTGTTGGCTCAAAGTTGTCGGGCTAATATCTTATTTTTTCAATAATATGCAATTTTGTTTTGAGACTGTTTGAATAAATAGCCTTCAAAGAGAATACATCTAGTTCAAAAGAACAGATCCCTTATCATTTCTTAGATTCTTCAACCTTCCCTTTACAGAAACTCTGTAAAATGTGGGAGGCGATAGAGATGTGAAAAAAAACATGCATACTTACCATTTGAGCCTAGAGAGTACTGAAAGAGCTGCAACAATTTATGAATAACAGCATTTCAAAGACAACCCACTTTGCATACTTAGTATGTTGTCAATAGTTCTGCTTCTGTTCAACAAAGGCTCATGAAAAATCAGTTGTATCCACATCATATCCACATTCCGCCTTCTAAGTATATAATTTACATTAATCTTGTGTTCACTGTCAGATAATACTAACCTGTGCACAGTAATGAACAAAGATACCAAGTTTAGGCTCATTAGTAACTTGGGGTGAGTTATTATTGCTCTGTAACACCCCACCCCATGTCCCACCCCCACAAAAAAACTCTAGGCATTCTATTTCTGTCCTATATTCAACAATTGCTAGCAGAATATAAATCTGTTTAACATGCAAATCAGTGTCCCATGAGGTAAAACGGAAGGTGAATACTATCTGGGTTAACAACTAGGCAGAGTTTGTATTCATTGAGCAGTTGAGAACATCTTAGAATCATAGAAGTCATACTGAGCAAAAGGAGACCATTCAGCCATCATGTCTCACTGAATCTTCAAATGATTATCGTTACTCAGTGTCAATCTCCTAATTCTTTCACCAAACCTTTGCTCCTTATATTTTTCCCAAAGTAATCATTTATTGACCTCTTGAATGCCTCAAATGAACACTGATCATTATTCAGTGAGACTAAATGTACTTGAAAGATTATTTCTTATATAATGATAAAAGCATGTAAATTTCTTCTTGCCTCTGAGATTGATGAACATCTCAGTGAAGAGAAAATGGAAAAACATGAACCAGACCCTGGATCATAAATCATCACTTCCTTTCAAAGAAAACTGCTCTCTTGAAGATTGTTTTAAGCAAACATCCAAATGGAATTGCATGTTAGTAGCAAGGTAACAGCTCAGAAATCATCAGCAGGTCTGGCAGCATCTGTGAAGACAAAAATCAGAGGTAACATTTTGGGTTCGGTGACCTATCCTCAGAACTGATGCTAGCTGGGAAAGCGTTGGTTTGTATGTTCATATGTTTATATGTCAGTTTTCCCAGCTACCATCAGTTCTGAGGAAGGGTCCCCAGGCCCAAAATGGTAACTCTGATTCTTTTTCTTCATAGATGCTGCCAGACTTGCTGAGCTTTTCCAGCAACTTCTGTTTTTGTTCCTGATTTACAGCATATGCAGTTCTTCCGGTTTTTATTTAGCCCAGAAATCTTGACTGTTAGAACCACATATTTTGACTGGAATGAAAACTGGGAAGGTGAATTTATAACAAAGCCTGGAGCGCAGAGAGTTTACCATGTGACCTTTTAGAACTTGAAGGTCAAAACTGAAACCGTGTTTTACTTCTAAAAGGGAAAGTGACCTTTGGAAAAGCAAAGCTATTTTTTAACTTTTGCAAGTCAAACCACTGGAAGGACAGTCGGCTGCAGGTTGCCTGGCAATTGCTTTTGGATGTTCAGTTTTACAGACTGGGGCAGGGAGCAGTTAAAGAGGGCTGGAAGCATCCTGCAGCATTGACAGCTCTTTCTACTGATGGAAAAAATGGTACTGTTGTGAAGGTATTTGCAAAGAGCTGTACTCTCTCTTTGTAAGTAAAAGATAATGATCAAAAGACTTTAAAAACTGAATAGCTAACTCAGTGAGAGACCTGGGTATAGCTGATAGGACACCAAACTGAGGATTTTCATTGCCTAATAACAGACAGAAACATGATCCTGTAGATGGAAACAAAAATAAAATGTGAAGTCACCTCATTCTATCCTTGTGCCTTAGACTCTTTATACATAAGATTTTCTCATTTGCCAAAATTTTTCCCAACCATAATAACCTCCTTGGCTGCATTACTGTTTTATGTAGGAACATTTGTGTGGGATGTTTGGATTTGTAGGGTATGAAGTGTAATTTTGCAATAGTAGCAATTAATATCCAATTAAACCACTTTTTTATTATGAACAAACTTAAAGATTTAGTATTTAGTGATGAGGCCTAGTGGGATTTTATTTTGTCCTTGATAACAATGAATGCAACCCAATTTGCCCATCTTGGTGATCAACTGGACAATTTTTGAATGCTTTGTGGAGTATAATTACCAATGTATTCCTCCCATAAGAGTTGTAACATTATTGACTTTCTTTCCCCCAATGCAATGAAAAGTCACAACTGTAAATTCACTCCAAATTTTTCCCCTTGTGTTGAAGTCACCTTTGAGGCAGATAACCTCCCAATCTCAAAACAAAAACAGAAATGCTGAAACAAGTCAGCAGGTCTTGCTGCATCTGCAGAAACAGAAACAGTGGTAACATTTCAAATCCAGTACGGCTGAGAAGAAGATCAATAAGAAGGCTTGATTGCCTCTTGCTGTCCATGTCTCATAACAAAAATCAATTTATTCTAAATGTTTCCTTTCATGAGATTCCAATAATCTCCTTCTGTGCTACTGTACATTGATTTAGAGGTCACACAAGCAAGTGTTGATAATTTGCTTTACTTCACTGTTGTAACTGACTTCTGAACCCGCAAAGACCAATAGAATCTCTGTTGCTATTGTCATGAAACACCCTTCTCAAACTGACATTCACCTTTGTCTGAATTTGTTGTATTTCCCAATATAGTTCATTTACCAATAAACAAGTGAATATAGATCCAGGAAGGCTGAATGATATTTTGTGAGACACCAAAAGATGAGGTAAGTTAATAAGGAATCCAACCAAATGCTGAGTGCAATTTAATTTTTCCTACATGCTACACAAATTCAGCAGAAATAACTTGGGACTTATTATTTTCAGCAACTGATGTTTTAACTCTATGCAAGTCAGAATATTTTCCATGCACAAATAATTTAACTCTTAAATAATTGTACTTGGGGAGAATATCCAAAACATAACGAAATTCACCCTATGCGATAAGTTCCAGAGTCAGTGGAAAGATTTTTACTGGAATTAAAAATGCAACATCATATTTAATCATGGTTGGCTTTTTCTCATGCAATAGGCAGTTGTGTTATAGAAATGACAGCACCTACCCTAAGAAGGGTCTTCACAGTTAATGACAGAAAAACTAAGTTAGCTGGCTTTACTAGTATATAAACTCAAATAGGAATGACAAATCTGCCTCTGATGCTGCTGGGCCTGCTGTGTTCAGCCAGCTCCAAACTTTGATATCTCGGATTCTCCAGCATCTGCAGTTCCCATTATCTCTCATTGAGACAGAATCTGTCAGATACCAGGCAGAAATCAGTGCAGTTTAAAATCCAGGATTCAATGATAACATTATTTTCATATATTTAAAATAACTTACAACCATTGTAAACACGTTTGTAAAACTGATTGTAAAATCAGTTTGTGAAAAAGTAAAATCAACGTATCAGCGTCTGTTGTACATAATGCAAAATATTAAATGTCATTTGCAGTCTCAACTGTTAACGTTTGGTTCAATCCATACATCTCTGCCTTTCCATTAGTTAGACAGGAATAACAAAAAAGCCCTGAAGATCAGCTTACTGCAAAGCTGGTGATGCTAATAATTTTTTGCTGTAAGACCTTACCCCTAACCCTTCTTTCTGTTTCCTCCTCCTTTAATGTGCTCCTTAATACCTATTGTTGACCAGGTTTTTGGTCATCTGCTGGAATATCATTTCTCGCAGCTCAGTGTCAAACTAAATAAAAACTGAAACAACTGCAGATGCTGTAAATCAGGAACAAAAAAAATGTTGCTGGAAAAGCACAGCAGGTCTGACAGCATCTGTGAAGGAAAAAACAGTTAACATTTCGGATCCGGTGACCCTTCCTCAGAACCCTCAGAAACTCAAAATGTTAACTCTGTTTTTCCCATCACAGATGCTGCCAGATCTGCTAAACTTTTCCAGCAACTTTGTTTTCGTTCCAATGCCAAACTAAATTGGGCAACAATCATGCAAACTACATTTTTAAAAGATTAAAGGTACTGCGTAAGCATAATTCGTAATTGATGATGTGTGAAATGTAAAGATGGGCATTTGTTTCTAATCTTAATGTTTAGGTTTTTAGAGAGGCAAGAGTGGATTTGTCTCAATTTGTTTGGCATGCCAGCCTTTTTGAATACCTCATTATTCCTTCAACTTAAATTCAGAAAATAAGCTTTGACTTGCTTTGTATCATTGTTTTACCATTTTGATTTGTGTAACAATATAATTAATTTTATTGCTGGTAAGAGATTGTTTTTTGTACATCTCATTAGAACAGAATTTGATACATAATTACAGAGAAACTGACATCTATCACTGAAATCCATGCTTTCGTGTTGTCACTGGAGAGCTACACTCAGGACAATGTTCTTCATAATTTTTGAAATCTATTTCCGATCTACTTTCCTGCAATCGTAATTTTTCAATTGGTAAATCAGAAGCATGGCATCATCCCTTTTTTTGACAATTGAGGCACTTGAGAAGAAATATGCACTGGAATAAGCAAGTGCGCTGAATGATGAGATGTGGCACTGTACTGATACATTCTGCTATATATGAATTGGTCTTAATTGAAATAATCATGCACAATATTAGTTGTTAAAATGTTGCCCACTGATATTAGTCATGCAGTTCATGATGGCCTACTGTTACAATAAATATTTTTGTCCTTGAAAGTGATACATGATCACAAATATGTAGGTATTATGGCAATAAAAATTAATTTCACAAAAGGTGTAACATGCAGAAGGAACACACAGGATATCAGGAATCAGATTGACAATGTTATAAGCATGGACAGACTAAGATGAAGAAATGAGTGTTACCTTAGAAAGAAAGGGAATCAGGGAAAATGAGTGTATTCAAGGACAAACAGAAAAAGATAAAAGGCCTAATTTTTGTTGAGTCAACTGGGATCAAAACACAGCCCCTGTCTGATACTGAGTGTCAACGCAATGTATCTCATTCTTCCCCCATGGCTATCAGACTTCAAGTAGATTTGCAATGGATTGGCCTGGTGGCAAGGGCCTTGAAGTCTCAGATGGAGTGTGCTGCATATCCATGCATGCTGTGCCCTGCAAGCATGCAAAGTAGGAATGTGAAGGACATGGAAGAGGGCTGACAGCAGCAGCAGTCTTTCAAGGAGGAAGTTTTTTTAAAATTATTCACTCATGGGATGAGGGTGTTGCTGGCTAGGCAGTATTTATTTATCATTCCTAATTACCCAGACGGCAGTTAAGAGTCAGCCATATTTGCTGTGGATCTGGAGCCATATGAAGGCCAGACCAGCTAAGGATGGCAATTTTCCTTCCCTAAAAGATATTAGTGAACCAGATGGTTTTTTTTCTGACAATACGTTCATGGTCATCAATAGATTCTTAATTCCAAGTATTTATTGAATTCAAATTCCACTGCTGCTATGGCAGGATTTGAACCCAGGTTCCCAGAACATTATCTGGATCTCTGGATTAACAGACCAGTGGTAATACCACTAGGCCATCACCTCCCCATTATAACATTGAGTAGGAAGAACACCTTCAACTCAATAGTGTCTTGCAGCATCGGGTGCAACAAGCCAGGCACGACTTAACTTCCACTCACTTCCAAGATGCCTGAAATCCGGGAGAAAATGTGGAGAGGAAGCAGAGTCAACATTTTGAATCCAGTCACCTTTTTTCAAAACGGAAGCAGGGTCACTGGACCTGAAACGGTTAACACTGTTTTTTCTCCACATATTCTTCCAGGTTTGCTGAATTCCTGCAGCAAATTCTGTTTTTGTTTCCATTCTTCAGTATCCACAGTGTTTTGTTTTATTCCAATATGTCTGTTTTGGCAAAGACATCATTCACTGCCCATACATTTGTTTTTTTTTCTTAAAAGGCAAGTAAAGGAAATATAGTTTTCTTTTCTTTGCTTTTCCTGCTGTTTCATAAAAGTTAATGCTAACAACTGTTTGAAGGTTTGACAGCATTGTGATACACACACATTCAACATTATCGTAGTGTCACAGAGTCAAACAGCACAGAAACAGATCATTTGGCCCAATCGTCAATGCCAACCAGGTTCCCAAACCAAAACTTGTCCCATTTGCCTATGTTTGGGTCCATATCTCTCTCACCCTTTCCTATTCATGTACCTGTCTAAATGTCTTTTAAATGCTGTAACTGTATCTCCATCTATCACTTCCTCTGGCAGTTCATTCCATATACACACCACCCTGTGAAAAGGTCACCCCCAAGCCACTTTTAAATCTTTCCCCTCTTATCTTAAACCAATATCATCTAGTTTTGAATTCCACTTCCCTAGGGAAAGGACCTTTGCTGTTCACCTTAACAATGCTCCTCATGATTTTATAAATCTCTATAAGGCCACCCCTCAACTCCTATGTTCCAAAGAAAACATCCCAGTCTATCCAGCATCTCCCTATAACTCAAACCCTCCAGTGCCAGTGGTATCCTTGTAAACCTTTTCTGCATCCTTTCCAAATTAAGTATATCCTTCCTATTGCAGGTGACCAGAAGTGTAAGCAAGACTCCAAAAATAGCCTCACTAATGTCCTATACAGCCATAAAATGACATCCCAATTCCTATACTCAATGCTCTGATCAATGAAGACAAGCATCCAAGATACCTTCTTCGCTACCCTGTCCACCTATTGTCACTTTCAAGTAATTATGTACCTGAACCCATACAATGACATGATGTAATGCTACGATGGGTGTATAGCACTTCTTCAGTCAAGGCATAAGAGAAACGTGGCCTCTGTAATTTATTGATTGTACCTATATCTAAAGTTACATTTTAAATGCCTTTACAAATGTGATATTTCATTGACAATTAAGTGTCAATTATGTGCCTCAGGAGGGTTATTTTAGCTTTTTCTTCATGTTATGTCTAGATGGCATGCTGGTTGGAAGGCAACTGCCATATTACGGAGCCTGCTGACCTGGTAATTTTGGACATATGACCCTGACAGCAGTTGTAGCTCGAGAGCACAGACATGCTAAAAATGTCCTGCCCAGAGACTCCAACTGACAGTGTTAAGGGTCACAGAAATGGCAGAGGCAGAGCTAGAGAGAGCATATCCTGAGTGCAGACTTCCAGGGAAGCTTTATGTGGTTCCTTCTCTGACTGGATCTCTAAAGGCTTGACACTGACTCCTTGAGAAGAAGGGGCACCTGGAGTGAGGTCTAGGTCACTTGTTACACTGTCACTATACCATTGATGTTGACCACCAATGGCAAAAGCGATGGAGTGCTGGTGGAGGAAATGTGTTCTGGATGATTGAGCAGGGAGCACAGAAGACACACAGAGTTAGTAAACTGGGGGAATGGAAAAAGTGAGATCAATTGAGGGAAGATACTGCTTGCAGTAGTGAAAGTGGGAGACGATTAACCTTGGTTTGGGGTATGTTCTGTGGCAGCGTTAGAGTGAGTGTGTGGAGTAGCAGAGAGAAGATGATGGCACTTACATTTGTAGAACACAGAACATTATTAACTTTCTTCCTGTTCTGCTGGGTGTTTCTCTGGACATGGACATCACGGTGACCTGGATGGCATCTCCAGACCAAGCAGACAAGATATGTGGTTTCCTCTCTCTGCACCCCTCCTCAAAAATTATATTTCAGGCTTTCTCTATACCTCAGCAAAGGACTATCATATTTTAGAGCTACTACAGGTATGTAAATTTAAATGATTGTTATTGGACATGTTCTGGTGCTGTGCAATATTGCATCTTTTTACAAGACAGGAAATAAAGTTAAACTAAATCATTACAAGCTATTTTGTTCAACATTTGTTGTAAAAAGATGATCTTGGAAACTTCAGTTAAAGATAATGTCAAAGATTATCTAGTTGAAGGGTAAAATTACCTGAGTAGCCAAAACAGATTTCAGAAAGTAAGAATGTTTGACAAATGTTCTTTGACAGACATGGTGAACAGAAGAAATGCAATGGATGTAGTGTATGTGAAGGATCAGGAAACCTTTGGCAAGATATCACACAAAAATATTGAAGAAGATTATGGGGTTCAAAATCAGAGGATTGAAGCAAATGACAATTACAAATGGTTAAGAAGAGAAAACAGACTAAAGATTATGGCACTTTTTCAGATTTGTTAGCTAACCCCATAATCTAGTATAATCAAGGAATGCAAACCCACGCAGTGCAATTTGTTGAAAATTGACTTTTTATCTCAACCTAGTAATTCAATGAATCAAATTTTTCAGCCTGCCATGGAAACTTGAGAATTTGAATACTGTTTAGAAAAAGGAGAGACAAAAGCTAACATCAGTAAAATTGTGCATTTTGTAACAATGATTTCTTTTCTTTTATTCATGTTTTTTAAGCAACAAAGCCTGTTGCCCTTATCCTGACAGCATTGTACACAGTCACTGCTGACTTTTCAACATGCGTGGAAATATGTAATAAATGTTAGTGTACAAAAAACTTCCACATTATGATTTTGTTTTAAATTGGACAATTCATGGTCAGAATTTGGCTAATGTAATTTTCCTCATTGGACGGATTTGAGAAATTGTCTTCACTGTTTGTTGGAACCATCTCATTGTGAAACAAATGATGACTTTTAGATTGTGGCTCAAAATAATTGAGTTCTTTAAATGCAGAGAAATAGCAAAAATGGAAACTTCAAGTGAAATAAGTTAGTTACGTGTGACAAGCACACATGATTGAGACCTATTTTAATGTGTTTAAATTTTGATTTGAATTTTTCTCATGTCAGTTGTCATCTTTTGTTTCTGGGAGCTCCTTGACTGAGTGCTGTTCTATAAGATTAGCTGCACACCTAACACCTTTTCTGTCTAATTATCTTTCATGTCGAACCAAGAAACTAAGAGTTATAAGCTGCATTAACCTAAGATCTCAGCTCAAGCCTGCACTCATCTGGTGTTCAACCACTGAACACTAATGAAGAGTACGAAGCTCAGTTAATGTTTTTCTCACTATCCTGATCAATTGTGCATTTTTGGTCTCCTAACTGCTGCTTTGGGCTAACTCAGCTCAAATTAAAAGTGGAACCTAGGATGACTGACACACTTAAAACAACTGGGAGACACTTAAGAAAAAGGAGCATATTCCAAAAGCTAATAAAATGTGAGGCTGGATGAACACAGCAGGCCAAGCAGCATCTCAGGAGCACAAAAGCTGACGTTTCGGGCTCTCTGATGAAGGGTCTAGGCCCGAAACGTCAGCTTTTGTGCTCCTGAGATGCTGCTTGGCCTGCTGTGTTCATCCAGCCTCACATTTTATTATCTTGGAATCTCCAGCATCTGCAGTTCCCATTATCTCTATTCCAAAAGCTGGTTGTTTCCATTACTACAACATGAGACAGAAGAACATTAAATAGTTAATTTTTTTTTCAATTCCCCGAGATCTCTTTCAGACTGCTCATTCCATTCTAATACTTAAATGCTTCTGGCTATCCTGTCAGTATAAAATTTGCAGACCTTTATAACTGGTGCCTTATATTTCTTAGCTGCAAAGTTGAAGGACTTCCTATTGGTGTCATTTGTCACCTCCACAATAAAGCTTCGTTTCATTGCATGTTATACTTTACCAGAATTGCTAAAGTAAATGAGAATATCACTGACAGAATCTCAAGGAATCTGAAAAGAAAAATTGCATGAATTCTTTCACTGGACGCAGAACTGAGTTTCTAAAGATCAATTATTCTGTGCTGCTCTTCCTAAAAAGCTCAAATTCATGAAAAAATGCAGAAGTTACAGGAAAAGCTCAGCAGGTCCAGCAGCATTTGTGAAGAAAAATCAGAGGATGTGAGTTTGCTCGCTGAGCTGGAAGGTTAGTTTTCAGACGTTTTGTCACCATTCTAGGTAACATCATCAGTGAGCCTCCGACAAAGCGCTGGCGTTATGTCCCGCTTTCTATTTATCTGTTTAGGTTTCCTTGGGTTGGTGATGTCATTTCCTGTTCTTTGTCTCAGAGGATGGTAGATTGGCTCCAAATCAATGTGCTTGTTGATGGAGTTCCGGTTGGAATGCCATGCTTCTAGGAATTCTCATGTGTGTCTCTGTTTGGCTTGTCCTAGGATGGATGTTTTGTCCCAATCAAAGTGGTGTCCTTCCTCATCTGTATGTAAGGATACTAGTGATAGTGGGTCATGTCGTTTTGTGGCTAGTTGATGTTCATGTATCCTGGTGGCTAGCTTTCTGCCAGTTTGTCCAATGTAGTGTTTGTCACAGTTCTTGCAAGGTATTTTGTAGATGACGTTCGTTTTGCTTGTTGTTTGTATAGGGTCTTTTAAGTTCATTAGCTGCTGTTTTAGTGTGTTGGTGGGTTTGTGGGCTACCCTGATGCCAAGAGGTCCGAGTAGTCTGGCAGTCATTTCTGAAATGTCTTTGATGTAGGGGAGAGTGGTTATGGTTTCTGAGCCCGTTTTGTCTGTTTGTTTGGGTTTGTTGCTGAGAAATCGGCGGCCTGTATTCATAGGGTACCCATTATTTTTGAATACACTGCATAGGTGATTTTCTTCTGTTCTTCCTAATTCCTCTGTGCTGCAGTGTGTGGTGGCTCATTGGAATAATGTTCTAATGCAGCTTCGTTTGTGGGTGTTGGGATGGTTGCTCCTGTAGTTCAGTATTTGGTCCGTATGTGTTGTTTTCCTGTAGACGCTGGTTTGAAGTTCCCCATTGACTGTTCGCTCTACTGTGACATCTAGGAATGGCAGTTTGTTGTTGTTTTCCTCCCCTTTTGTGAATGTTATGCCAGTAAAGGGTATTATTGATGGTCTTGAAGGTTTCCTCTAATTTGCTTTGTTTAGTGATGACAAAGGTGTCATCCACATAGCGGACGCAAAGTTTGGGTTGGATGATTGGCAGAGCTGTTTGTTCGAGTCTCTGCATTACTGCCTCTGCTAAGAACCCTGATATCGGAGATCCCATGGGTGTACCGTTGGTTTGTCTGTAGGTTTTGATATTGAAAGTGAAGTGGGTGGTAAGGCATTTTTAAAGTTTTTTGAGTAAGGCTGTGATTCGGTTCTCTAGTTGTGGGGTCGGGGCAGATACCGACACTTACCAACAGGTACCAACAAACTTCAAAAATCTGGAGAATTAAACAAGAGAGACTTCTAAAAAATGAAACCAGATGGATCCAACACAACACGCTTCGACAGACTACCAAAAATTCACAAACCAGGAGCCCCACTCAGACCCATAGTGTGGCTACCTGGAACACCAACCTACAGATTAGCCAAGGAACTACACCAAAGACTAAAACATCTAGTAGAAGATTCCCGCCACTCCATTCGCTGCACCCAGAATTCCTGAACACCATCAAATACAGCATGATAGAAGAAGATGAAATAATGGTCTCCTTTGACGTAACAGCCCTGTTCACATCCACCAACATCAACCTGGCCAAAGAAACACTGACTACACTATTAGAAGAACCGAAGACACATACACCAGACACCACCAACCTCATCAGCAAGGACAACATCATGAAGTTAGTGGACCTATGCCTCACCACCCACTTCACTTTCAATAACAAAACCTACAGACAAACCAACGGTACGCCCATGGGATCTCCGATATCAGGGTTCTTAGCAGAGGCAGTAATGCAGAGACTCGAACAAACAGCTCTGCCAATCACCCAACCCAAACTTTGCGTCCGCTATGTGGATGACACCTTTGTCATCACTAAACAAAACAAATTAGAGGAAACCTTCAAGACCATCAATAATACCCTTTACTGGCATAACATTCACAAAAGAGGAGGAAAACAACAACAAACTGCCATTCCTAGATGTCACAGTAGAGCGAACAGCCAATGGGGAACTTCAAACCAGCGTCTACAGGAAAACAACACATACGGACCAAATACTGAACTACAGGAGCAACCATCCCAACACCCACAAACGAAGCTGCATTAGAACATTATTCCAACGAGCCACCACACACTGCAGCACAGAGGAACTACGCAGAGCAGAGGAAAATCACCGATACAGCGTATTCAAAAAGAATGGGTACCCAATGAATACAGGCCGCCGATTCCTCAGCAATAAACCCAAACAAACAGACAAAACGGGCTCAGAAACCATAACCACTCTCCCCCACATCAAAGACATTTCCGAAATGACTGCCAGACTACTCGGACCTCTTGGCATCAGCGTAGCCCACAAACCCACCAACACACTAAAACAGCAGCTAATGAACTTAAAAGACCCTATACAGACAACGAGCAAAACAATCGTCATCTACAAAATACCTTGCAAGAACTGTGACAAACACTACATTGGACAAACTGGCAGAAAGCTAGCCACCAGGATACATGAACATCAACTAGCCACAAAACGACATGACCCACTATCACTAGTATCCTTACATACAGATGAGGAAGGACACCACTTTGATTGGGACAACACATCCATCCTAGGACAAGTCAAACAGAGACACACACGAGAATTCCTAGAAGCATGGCATTCCAACCGGAACTCCATCAACAAACACATTGATTTGGAGCCAATCTACCATCCTCTGAGAAAAAGAACAGGAAATGACATCAACAACGCAGGAAATGACATCACCAACCCAAGGAAACCTAAACAGATAAATAGAAAGCAGGACATAACACCAGCGCTTTGTCGGAGGCTCACTGATGATGTTACCTAGAATGGTGACGAAACGTCTGAAAACTAACCTTCCAGCTCAGCGAGCAAACTCACATCCAGAACCCCAACCTGAGCTACAAATCTTCTCAAAACTCAGAGTTAACGTTTCGGGTCCAGTAAACCTTTCTTGGAACTCGACAAATTTAACACCAATACAGGCTTTTTTTACGTCTTCATCGAGACCAAATATCCACAAGGTGAAAAATCACACGACACCAGGTTATAGTCCAACAGGTTTATTTGAAAACACAAGCTTTCAGAGCCTTGCTCCTTCTACATGTGTCTGTGAGAGAGGTGCCAACAGACATGTATCTGCAGTTACAAATCTGCAAAAGCAAATTGACCCCATAGATTTATGTGTGAGTGTGTGTTTGTGTGTGTGACTATGTGTGTGTGTGCGTGTGTGAGCACGTGCAAAAGTGTTCAGGTGTGTATGTCAGTGTGAGTGTGCATGTGTGTGCTTGAGAGAGAATGTGAACGTGTGTGCGCACGAAAGTGTGTATGTGTGTGTGCGTGTGTGTGTGTGAGAGGAGATAAAGGGAACTGCAGATGCTGGAGAATCCAAGATAACAAAGTGTGTGGCTAGATGAACACAGCAGGCCAAGCAGCATCTCAGGAGCACAAAAGCTGACGTTTCAGGCCTACACTCTTCATCAGTGTGTATGTGTGAGAGACAGTGTGTGTATGTGTATGTGAATGTGTGTCTGACAGTGTATTGTGTGACGGGGTCACCTGTCATGTGACATTCACCCAAGATCCCAGTTGGGATGTCCTCGTGGGTACCAAACTTGGCTCTGCTTGGCAACCTGTGTTGTGACTGCACCACACTATACACTCTCACACACATGCACACACACACACGTACACACACTCTCTCACGTAAAAATATACTCACACACTCACACAGACCTTCTTTCATATACATTCCCTCTCTCAGACACACTTACACTCACATGCACACTTTCTCTCAAGCATACACACAATGTGATGCACATACACACACACTCACACGTGCACATGCATACACACATTCTCTCTGTATAGCTCACACACACACTTTCACTTTTCCTCTCTCTCTCACACACAGACGTGCGCGTGCACACACACAGACACACAGACACACAGACACACACACACACACACACACACACACACACACACACACACACACACACACACACACACACACATCTATGGGCTGAATTTGCATTTGCAGATTTGTAATTGTAGATACATTCTATTTCATTCAAAAAGCACAACATCTGTAGACAGTCAATGTGGCATTTTACAAATTCCTACTTTGGAAATAAAACCAGTCTGACCCCAAGGTAAAACACAGACAGATTCGAATCAAGGCCTCACACCTAAAATGCATTGTCTGATCTGAGATGTCACCTCTCATAAACCTGTACCTAAACTCATTAAACCTTTACTTATCTCAGGGCAGTGACTTGAAAGCATTTCTGGGATTTTCATATTAATCAGTCAAAACCTGCATATCCTTTCTAACTGATTAAACATTTAAAAACCATCTTAGTTTTGTTGAGTGCATTTGCTACAGTTCTAAGACCCTTTGATCGTTTAACTATAAATTCTGTGTCTGATGCCACCTCTCACACTAACACCAGAATAAGGAGCAAGGCTCAAAAAGCTTGTATTTTCATATAAATCTGTTGGACTATAACCTGGCATTGTGTGATTTTTGACATGGTACACCCCAGTCCAACACCAGCACCTCCACATCAAAAGATTGTAAGACACGGGAGCAGATGTGGGTATTTCAGTCCCTTGAGTCTGCTCTGTCATTCACTGAGTTCATGGCTAATATAATAATCCTCAACTTCACTTTCCTGCCTTTTCCCAAAAACCCTAGATTCCCTTACTGATTAAAAATGTCAATCTCAGCCTCAAATACACTTGGTGGCTCAGTAGTTAGCATTGCTGCCTCACAGTGCCAGGGATCCACGTTTGATTCCAGCCTTAGGCGACTGTCTGTGTGGAGTTTACACATTCTCGCTGCGTCTGTGTGGGTTTGTTCCGTTTCCTACAACAGTCCAAAGATGTGCAAGCTAGGTGGATTGGTCATGCTAAATTGTAGTGTCCAGGGATGTGTAGATTAGGTGGGTTACAGGGCGTTGGGTTTGAGTGTGATGGTCTGAGTGTTGGTGTGGACTTGGGTCAAAGGGCCTGTTTCCACAATGTAGGAATTCTATGATTCTAATGAACCAGCCACCATTTTTGTCTGTAGTAAAGAATTCCACAGATTCCCAACCTTCCAAAAGAACAAATTCCTGCTCACCCCTGTCTTTAATATGCCACTCCTAATTCTGAGAGTCTCCTTTTTGGTCCTAGACTCTCCCACAAAAGGAAACAAAATGTCTACATCCACAAGTCCTCTAAAAATCTTGACTGTTTTAATAAGGTCACCTCTCGTTCTTCCATATTTCAAGAAGTACAGGCTCAATCTACTCATTGTCTGTTCATAAGACTGTCTATTAATTCCTGCTGTCAGCCTCGTGAACCTTCTCTGGACCGCCCCAAATAGCAGTATTTTTAACCTTGGAGAAGGGGCCCAAACTCTTTAGTGTTCTAGTTATGTTCTAACTGATGCCTTATACAACTCTAACAAAACCTCCCTACTTTTATTATATTCTGTTTTCTTTGAAAACATTCAATTTGCCTTCCCTATTACCCACTGAACTTGAATGCTAGTGTTTTATGATTTATGACTGAGGACTCCCAAATCCCTCTGTGCTTGTAGCTTTCTGCGGTCTTTCTCCAATTAAATAATACCCAGTGCTTCCATTCTTCCTGCAAAACTGTGAAACAACACGTTCACCTCATTACATACCATCTGCCAAGTTTTGCCCACTCACTAAACCCACTTATATCCCTCTACAGACTTACTGTGCCATCCTAATCATTTCCCTTCCCACTTTTTTTGTGTTTTCTGAAAACTTGGCGATAGTACATTCACTTTCCTCAGCTAAGCCATTAATATTTGTTGTAAATAATAATGGTGTGTCACAGGCACACCACTTATTTCAGGCTATATTTTAATTTTGTGCATTTCTTTATATGAAATGTAAAATAGAATTACATTGAGTTTTTATGCGGCTTGTTGTAGAGGTTTTTTCAAAAAGTCAGTCAATTTCCATATGCCTTGGAATATTTCCTGGGTAGGTGGGACTCAATCTGGAATTTATGTCCCAGAGATAGAAACACTACCACTGCACCATAAGAACCCTTTTTTTGTTTTTCTTATAAATATTAAATAAAACCCTTAATTGAATAACTTGATAGAGAAACAAAGTATTTCTCAATTTTCTGGTAGACTGTTAAAATATTTCCTTCAGATTTATCTTGTAATAGCTTTTTCTGATTTCTACATCAATTGCAACATAACTGTTTACACAAAAATGACACAAAGCAATTATTTGAACACTTTGTTATTTATGACCTCATTACTTGCTCTGATTTGTCAACAAATAAAGGTCTCACTTTTGAATGTTTTTAACATGACCTTGTATTAACATTGGTTTAATTTCATTGCAAAAAAATTCAATGCAGACAACTAATTGACATTCAAACCTTCATGAGAAAGGTAACTGGTAAAAATGTGTTCTCGGCAGCTCAACTTATTTTGTGAACCAGTGGGAAATGTGCAGATAAAATCAGGCCTGTGTGGGGTTCTATTCAATAGACTCAAGTCGAAGGAGCTAAATATATTTTTCCCTTCTCACTCCTGAGGTTGGCATTACGCAGTTTTGAGTTTTTAAACAGGTGAGATTTTTTCCATTTCAGTATGCACTCAAACACACATCAGAATTATGAAAGACATGATACTTGCATTAATCAGAAATAAGGGACTGAATCTTATGAAAAATTGGTTCAGCATCACTTTTGGTGATCTGTAAAAAATATGATACTTGAGCTAATTGGAAATAAGGGACAAATCTTACAAGAAATTAGCTAAGTGTCATTTTTGGTGAGTTTCATAGAGGATTTCACACCACGTGTTCTAGCAAGTTTCTCGCGCTATGTTCAAAAACATGCCTTATTAGCAATGTATGCACTGTGTCCCAAGGCATCTCACTTGTTGTATACTCTGACACATTGTGGACAGAATAGTGGCCATTGCCAGGATCTCCACTGGCACAGTGCTGTTTTTAGAACTCAGTCAAGCACCTGGTCTTGCGCTCCAAAGACCCCCTGCATAGTTTGCAAAATTTGCCCCAGATATGTCTAACGGGTGGTAATTAGTATCCCTCTTTGCCTATGGGGACTTGCAAGTCCTGCTGCACCAATGATATGTGCATTTTCTGCCTGTGGAATAAATCTGGGATACTGGAGGTTAACAGGGGTCCAAAGGAGCAAGTGGTAAAGCAGAGTCACCAGATTGCCACTCTGAATTGCAGTTTGGCAATTGTTGTCATTTAGTGACTATGTGCTTGAAAAATAGGTTACAGATTATTACAGAAGCGGAATGGCAAAAGAATGAGAGTAGTCATGTATGCTAGTGTTCACAACTTACCAGAGAGAATGTCACCTTCTTGTTCAACCCCACACCGCCCTTTACAGTGCAAATTGAATGATACACAGGCTGAGGAGATGAGGCATATTAGTTGTTCTGGCAGATTTCTATATTTTGAGAATATTCACAATTTGCATCTGTTTTCTCACAGGACTGGTCAATTTTGCAGAACCATCTACTGCCAAAGAGAGAGAGAACTCTTCTTGATATTACTGAAAGTGCTTGGACTTTACTTCATGTTTCCAGATATCTTTTTACCATAGGAAAAACCGATCATGGTAATCTCACAGGAAAGGATTTTTGATGGTTCAAACCTAGTTGTTTGTCATCAATGGGGAAATCCCATTTTTGCAAAGAGTTTTGATTATCTAGTGTCACAATTTCTATGATAACAAGGTGTAGGAGCTGGATCAACAGAGCAGGCCAAGCAGCATCAGAGGAGCAGCAAGCGTGATGTTTTGGGCATAGACCGTTCTTTGGACTGACAATTTCAATGGATAGGATGATATCTGTCCTTCATTTTACATAATGAGTTATAGTTTTAAGTCTTTGACCAAGAGATTGCTCTCGTCCCGAGAAACATTTGAAGTCTCACTTTGAGCTATTCATCCCAAATGATGAATATTCAGATAATTACTCATTGGATAGCCTTTTCCACATGAAGAAATTAATCACAGGCATTCGATGTTATGTTGCGTATTCCTGTGAATTTGTCTACGTTCAGATCAAGTGACTTTGGTGGCCAGTTTAGAGTATTCCAAGTCATTTGAAACTTCTTCTCAAACCAAAGTCCAAAGGTTTTAAGATAACAAGGTGTAGAGCTGGATGAACACAGTGTTATCTCAGATCCGCTAGCATCTGCAGTTCCTACTATCTCCAAAGGTTTTAAGTTAGTGAATGAGATTTTAAGAATCAATCATCCATTTTTACAGCATCATATTAACTATTTTAATACAATATCCAAATTCTACTTTATAGTATTTATTGTTTGATATTTTTAAAAAGATCATTTATTTATAGAAATAAATATAATGCAATATAAGGAATTATTTACTTAAATGTGCGGGGTTATGGGGGACAGGGGAAATGAAAGTGGGCAAATGACACTCGGGAACTTGCCCATTTGGAGAAACAGAACAGACCTGATCAGCTGAATAGCCTCATTCTGCATTGTAATAATTCTAAGGGAATTTTGCTATGATGTCTATGATTTAATTTTTGTTTACCAGTCTACAAGAATGGACATTACATGTTTTGACAAGGAACGTTTTGTTGTTTTGGAAGACTATGGTACAAACAGAGAAAAACAATATGCACTGAAAAAGCAGATCAATGCGTTTGCAATAAACTGAGCAAATTTCTATTGATGTTAAATGAAGAATGCCAAATATAGTTACGGATGATGCAAACATACTACATCAAAATGTCATGCTATAAGTAAGCTATCTACAGCAGAAAAACTAAAATACATCACCAAAAAAAGAAACTGGCAGAATGTTTATTTCCATAATTTTGTACCATGTTCCCATCAAAGTTTCAACTGGGTACGATTACAAGGATTCTAACCAAGTAACTATACATGCTGTGCCTTACTAGACAGTAATCATTGGAACTTACTTAAGTTTAGGAGGGTATTTCAGCTATTCCTAACCTGGAATACAACCAGAGTCCCCAAGTACATACTTGCAAATTTGTCGACTTGGGATTGGCTTTGGAGCCTAGGCTGATTTCTGTCTCTTTTGGAAAGCAGTGGTGTATCATTCAATATTGTGCATTAAAATCATTTTAGACTTGCATTCAACTATAAATAGTTAGACCCTCTGCTGCAGTCAGCTACTCAGCCAGACTATTTATTCAATGTGGGATCTTCCTGAACTTTATACTTCTTGCAACCAGATGAGAAGGGGTGAAGTTCTGACCCATTTTCAACCCCTATTACACACGAAATGATACTCTAGTAAGCATTTGATAAAGTTAGAATTGGGTAAAGTGAAAAACACAGTCACAACCAGTCATCATAGTGACTCAGTGGTTAGCACTGCTGCCTCACAGTGCCAGGCACCTGGGTTCAATTCCACCCTCGGGTGACTGTCTGTGTGGAGTTTGCAAGTTCCCCCCGTGTCTGTGTGGGTTTCCTCCAAGTGCTCTGGTTTCCTCCCACAATCCAAAGATGTGCAGATTAGGTGAATTGGATGTACTAAATTGATCATAATTCCAAGAATGTGTGGGCGAGGTGGATTAGCTGTGGGAAATGCAGGTATGTGGGTCTGGATGGGATGCTCTTTGGAGGGTCAGTATGGACTCAAAGGGCTGAATGACCTGCTTTCATATAGCAGGAATTCTATAAAACCTGGTAACCAAACAGCTTAACAATTTGATAACATAGTTTATTATTCAGCATTGTACAGCCACAGAAACAGATCATACAGACCAACTGGTCTGTACCACTGTTTATGATTCACAGGAGCATCCACATGTTTTCCTGCACCTCAGCATATTCTTTCACAAATTTGAAACTATCTAGACTGTTTTTGCATTTATCTCTGCTATTGATTTTAACCATTATCTGAGTTACACAGTTCGACATTCTTATCACTTTTAGTGAGGTGGTTTCTCTTCAATTTTTACGTCAATTTATTGTTGAGTGTTTCATATTCATAGATTCTTATTTTAGATTCCACCTTAAGTAGAAACAGATGATGAAGTCAATGTGATTCAACAGCTGCACACTTTTTCAACAGCTGCACACTTCTTCAACAGCTGCACACTGTTAAAGATCCTTATCAAGTCATCCCTGAGTTATCTTTCTAGAACAAAGACCTCCAGTTTGTTGTGTCTTTCCCAGTAGTTATAATCTCTCAGTTCTGGTTTCATCTTTGTAAAACAGACTGCATGTGTGAAAAGTTCACATGGCATTTGATAACTTTGTGAATTGCAAGGTCTCTACTTCCAAAATGATTAGTTCAATTACAATTTTATCTTAAAACTGCAGTTCCTGGATTGATATTTACAGCAAATTATATTTCTGATGAAAAATCAGATTTGTACGAACATCTGCTGAAGATTTGGTCAAATCCTCCATCACAGATACCCAGCTGGTGCCGAAGAGCTTTGAGCGAATGGTTCCGAAGGGGTGAGACTTCACCCATGAAGGTAGATCAAAGAAATTAGAACAGTTCTCCTTGGAGAAGAGAACATTGAGAAGAGGTTTGGCAGAGACGTTCAAAACCATGATAGAACTGGACACAGTACGGAGGAAGAAACTGTTCCCATTGGTGGAAGGATCGAGATACAGAAAGCACAGATTTAAGATAAAAGCAACATACTGTAGATGCTGCATGCTTGAAACGAAAACGGCAAATTCTTTTTCTCTCTCCACTGCCAGATCTGCTGAGTTTCTCCAACACTTCCTGTTTTTGTTACAGACATGATAGCTGGCGGAAGACACAATGGCAACACGAAGAATAAATGTTTCATACCAGCCAGTGGTTAGAGTGCACTTTCTGAGAGGGACGTAGAATCAGGCTCGACTGAAGCTGTCAAGGATTGATTTCACGGTTACAGAGAGAGGGGAAAGGGGATAAAATGGCTTAAGGGACTTGCTCTTTCAAACAGCCATGTCATATTGGACATGATGCGTCAAATGGCCTTTGTCCAGTCTGTAACCATTCTCTGAGTCTATAATTCTAAAATCAGGAAACAGCGGCCTTTTGCAACACTTGAGTACTTAAGAATCTTCACTGTTTCTTTTGTCTAATCGTGCAGTAAACACAGCCTGTCAAACAATAAAGCAAAAATCTTAGCCTAACATCCTAGCCTAACTAAGATTAAAGCAGAGCTCTCTTCTCTCTTCTACTCCCTCTCACCTCCCTCCTCCCCAAAACTCCAAAAACTAGAAATTATTGATTTTCTTGGAAAGAAAAGCGTTTGTCTCCATCCAGGGGGATGTAGAGATTATCACTGTATCTGAAATTACTGAATTTCAAACCCGCAGTAATTTGCTCCTTCACCCGTCTGTGATTTGTCTGGGGAAAATGAGTATGTTCCAAAATTTGGGAGGTAAATAGCTCACGCCAGAGAATTGGTATCAAAGCATATTTCTGCGGGCTGTAAAGCGATTAAATACCTTTATTGTAATGCTAGTTATTCAGAGGTGGTGTTAACATCTGGAAAATAAAGGTGGGCTTTCATCTGTACGAGTCCCCACCTTGAACTACATTAGGTTTTTCTTTAATCTCCAAACTCAGCTATCGAATCCCCATCTCGGTTTTTCACCCACGACTTGCATATAATCAGGAGAGCGGATTATTATAAGGAGGCTTTTTTAAAACCTACCTCCTGTTAGCTGCTCTCAAAACCGTGGTGGGAGAAAACTACAGTTCCGCCCAGAAAGCGTGAGCACTGCCTGGATGGTTGAAACTGATATCGTCCCCATATTTGAGAGTGAATTGGCGGAGCCAGAAAGCAAAGCGAAGGGCTATCTCTATTTCTCAAGGCGGAAGGAGCTCAGAGCTTCATCCCTCGCTGGATTTTCCCGGCGCTTCCATACAAAACGTTTTCTAGACACAGAAACTGCTGCGGCATTTACAAACTGTTCCATTTTCCACCCTCCGCCAGCGGATTCCCTATCAGTGTAAAACCGGCGGCACTTTTCCCAAGCTTGAGTATTTCACAGGAAGCTCGAGATCTGATGCAGCCCAACTTCCGAACGCACTTCGTGATCTTGAAAGCGATTTGCAACAAGTCAATTTACCCGAAATGTTAGCTCGGTGAGAGTGAAGGGCTCGGGGGAGGCAAGTGTTGCGGACGGCGGAATTCCCAGACATTTATTCTGGCAAAATATTCCCCTCCACCATCCCCGGTGTCTGAAACATGGTCAGCACCAGCTCCTTCGGAATTCGCTTAAATAACGTAGGAAGAACAATTCGGAAATCCAAAACCTGAAGCAAGAAATGCGACTAAAATAGACTTGTGCCGCGGAGAATGTTTAGGGGTGATTTCAGCAGAGCCTGGGAACTGGATATACATACAAGCAGGTGGCGACTAGTGACTGACTGTGCTAAAACAAAAATACCCGGGGAAACAAATCTCACATGGGGATATCACGCCCCCTCCCCTCACAATCCGCACTCCATCCCAAAAGCAAAGCAATGTCAAATTGTCCGCAAACAATGCACTTTCTATCTTGCTCGTCTGTTGTAGCTGCCCCATCCAACTCGGTTACAGCGTCTAACCAATATGAATTCCGGTCAATGTATTGCTTAAAAGCGCAGAATCTGAGCCATTTGGCCAATTATTTTGGCCCAGTCCCTCCGCTCAGTGCGTCACCTTCCGAGAAAGATCCTCGAGGGGCAACCGAACCTATAAAAGGTCCTGCTCCATTCGCCAGCAACCAGTACACTCCCGGGCGCTGGGATCAGGCTGAGCACTCGGACTGGTCCCGACTGCAGCCCACACTATCTCTCTCTCACACACACACACACGCACACACACACTGAAAATGAGCCTTGTCTTAAACACCAGTTTGGAGAGGCACGATGGTCTGAATGGGTTGCCAGCTGACCATCTGGCTGGATTTGGGATTAAGAATGTCACCCAGGAGCAACCAGGAGCCGGGGACAGCGATCTAGATGTGAACACTGACATCTATTCCAAGGTGGTCGTCACTCTGCTGTACCTCGGCCTCTTCTTCCTTGGCTCGCTGGGAAACTCGATCACTCTGCACACCCTGGTCAGGAAGAAGACTTTGCAGAACTTACAGAGCACCGTGCATTACCACCTGGCCAGCCTGGCTTTCTCGGACCTCCTCACCCTGTTCCTGTGCATGCCCATCGAACTCTACAACTTCATCTGGGTGCATCACCCCTGGGCGTTCGGGGATGCCATCTGCCGGGGTTACTATTTCCTCCGGGACGCCTGTACCTACGCCACAGCGTTCAATATCGCCAGCCTGAGCATCGAGCGCTACTTGGCTATCTGTCACCCATTCAAAGCCAAGACCTTGATGTCCACCAGTCGCACCAAGAAGCTCATCTCCATGATCTGGCTCCTCTCATTCCTGCTGGCCACCCCGATGACATTCACCATGGGTGAAAAATACGGGACCACAGACCCTGATCCAAATGATTTGATCTGCACCACTATTGTGAACGAATCGACTGTCAAAACAGTCATCCAGGTGAGCAACTGGCTGTCTATACGCCTGCACTGGCCGTGAATATAGTTCAGAGCAAACTAATTTAACTCATGCTCAAGATTGCCCCTAGTATGTTTCCCCTTTCTGTAATCTGGCACCGGCCTGTTGATTTGGCGTTGGTTTTCGAATTGTCTGTCTTTGATGTGTAGTGATTTCCTTAGAGACGGGTCTACAGAAAGCAGGAGCTATTTCCAGCTTTCCAAGTAGGACTGGGGTCTCCCAACCGCAAGCAGTCCTGATGAAAGGTCACAACCTGAAACTCTCTGCACAAATGCTGCTTGACCGACTGAGTTTTACCAGAAGTTTTTTCTAAAAAAAATCAAAAGACCAGTATCTGCAGTATTTTGCTTCTGTACTCTCAATTTAGTATTGAAAAGTTGAATTGTATGTTACTTTGAAATAGGTAATTTCAAAGAGAAAGGAATAGATTTTGGCGTTTAGCCATGATTTACCTTCATCCCCGACTGCGTTCTCTTTAAAATGAATCAGAATTTGCCTCCAGGCAGGAAAATGTCAGATCATCTTCTTAATAATTGTGTCTGTGAAAAGTATGCATCAGAATACAAGTCCTTTTATTTCTACAAAAGAATCTTTCACAAAGTGTACTCATAAATTATGCTATTTTGTACGATTACTTCAAGATTTCTTTCGTCTGTTCAAATCGAATGTTTAACTAACAGAACTTGCAGAATCAATCTCTCTTTAGGAATATAATCTGCACAGCTAATTATGTAGATTGGTAAGAAGCATGAGTATGAAAGGTTTCATGAATAACTGAATAGTATGCTGTATTATGCCTTTCTAGCATGTTGGTCTTTGATGTTTGTTGTTTCAGTATGAAGTGGAATGAAGAGCAGGCAGATTCTATAAAAGGCAATAACTTGACTGGGTTACTGCCTGTTTGAGGATGTAAAACAAAAACTACCACAAAGTGCAGTATGCTGACAATAATATGAAATGGAGAAGTTAGCGGCTTTGACAATATGGTTGAAAGTAGTTAGATATTTTTCATTGTCAAGGTTTGCAATATCTGATGCAGAGAGATACATGAGCACTTTTGCAGTATACAATTGCATTTTTTTTCCTTTATTCATTCACAGGGTGAGGGAGCTGCTGGCTAGGTAACATTTATTGCCCACCCATAATTGCCCGGAGGGCAGTTAAGAATCAACCACATTGCCACGGGTCTCGTGTAGTCCGCACTGGATAAGGATGGCAGCTTCCTTTCCCTAAAGGACATTAATGAAACAGATGGGGTTTTCTGAAAATCGACAATGGATTCACTGTCATCATTAGATTCTTAATTCCAGACATTTATTGAATTCAAATTGCACCATCTGCCATGATAGGATTTGAACCCAAGTCCCCAGAACGTTATCTGGTCTCTGGATTAACAGTCTAGTTACTGTTATATACTGTTATAATACCACAAGGCCATCTCCTTCCCTGTAAAAATCAAAATCTTCTGTTTAATTTTGTGTCGGACTTTGATTGTCTGGAATAAAGAAGGCAATTGCAATAGATGCTGTACTTTCATTTAATGGATGCCAACCAAAATATAGTAGTTCCATTTAACGGGCATTTTTTAACATCTTTCTTTCCAGCTGGTCGGCATGGTGGCTCAGTGGCTGGAACTGCTCTGCACAGCGCCAGGTACCTGGCTTCGATTCCACCCGCAGGATACTGTGTGGAGTTTGCACATTCTCCCCGTGTCCTCTGGGTGCTCCAGTTTCGTCCCACAGTCCAAAGATGTGCAGGCTAGGTGGATTGGCCATGCTAAATTGCCCAAAATGTCCAGGGATGTGTAGACTAGATGTGTTAGCCATGGGAAATGCAGAGTTATAGAAAAAGGGTAGGAGGATGTGTCTGGCTGCGATGCTCTTCAGTGGGTTAGTGTGGACTTGTTGGGCTGAAGGGCCTGTTTCCACACTGTATGGATACTATGATGATGATACGACTTGCTTGTACAGTGCACCTGAGTCAATGGCAAAGTAGATCATTTAGTAACTCCTCCTGTAATATTGCCAGCTCACTGCTTACGGGGGATTGTACTTGGCTGGAGGGTCAGCAGATCCTTGACATTCAACGCATGCATAGGTTGTCCGTGGTGTTTTGAGAAAACCGGTGATGTCACGATGGCGATAAATGAGATGTTTTGTGCATGATGTGTTGATGCATTTACCAAAATTGGAAGGGATAAAAATGCTATGTCTATTGTTTGGGTGTTCTCCAGTTCTTTAAAGTGCCAAAATGACATTGGTAATGTGTGTGTACACTTCTGACACAAAGATTCCAGATGTCACTTTAATAAATGAGGTAACATGTACACAGCCAACATCTACCAGAAAAATGCACAGAGGGCAAATCATGACATTAGTCAGGGCACAATGCTGATTTGGCACCAGTGCTGTGCTTTTAATGTCCCCTTCTGATGCATTCATTTAGCATTGTGAAACCTCCACCACACCAGCATTACCTAAACTAATCAGGGTTAGCTAAACAGATTAACAAGCACTGACAGACACGCCAGTTGCCGGATTTTGGCTGTTGCTGTAATTCTGTGTGCTTTGGACATATTTTGATACTTGTTAAAAGTTTAGGAAGAGGTCCAGCTGGTACTGAAGAACTCTTTTGAGGATATAGATATTGATGTTTAAATACTTGCGCTCTAATCAGTTGCTTCAAAATATGGATGGTCCAGTAAGCCTTTCTCTTAGAGTTGTTCTTAGTTTCTAAAATACAAAGTTGGACATCAAATATCTTGGTAATGTAATCACAAAAATGCTGATGCAGTTCTTGAGGGCAGTATTATGAGAAACTATTGTATGTTATTGAAAAGAATTTGTTTATTCAAAGCCTTCCACGGTGTCGCAGAGAACTGCCATTTCTGTTAATGGAAGACCAAAGTCTATGCATGTAATCGTGCATTGCAAAGGCTTTTTGGTAACGAGTGTCTCAAAGGAAGGTTTGGCCCAAGCTTTTCAACCTTGCGTAACAATAATTCCAATAACCTGTTCACAACCAGTCTCCCGGACAACATCACCTTCTGTATAAAGAGAAACTACCTGATGTTAGCTGTACAGTTGGTCTCAGAGGCCTGCGTTTTCTTTTCTCATTGCTTCATTGATTCTAAAAATACTGGTCTGCGGGCTTCTTGTCCTGTACATGAGGTACATAGTTATCATAGCTCTTGAGTGTTTCCTGAAGCAAGATAAATAAATTTTGTCATTGTTCCTTATAACTCATCTCTGTACCACAGGGGATCAATCTTATTGCTCTTCTGCATACTACCTTTAAAGTCTGTGCTCTTCTGATGCCATGGTAACCAGAACAGGACAAAGCACATCAGGTAAATTTTCATACAGCCGCACCATGACGTTTAGGGACATTTGAACTTAGCAACTTATATTTGACTAGACACCATATATAAAAACTGTTTAAATATTTTAATTCCTGAAGAATAAGTAACTTTGCCATTATGAATTCTATGAAACTTCCTCTCAGAGCAAGTATTTTGATAAAATGAAAACAATTTGATGATGTGACTTGCCTGATTGTATGGTGGCACTCGACCTAACAGCAAAAGTGGAGTAGCCTTGCTAGTAAAACATGTGATTAGAACCTTGGTGTGAAAGAGGTTAATCTCAGAAGATTACGAAGTAGAATAGTACGAAACTAATTGGAAATAGCAAAAGCCAAAAAAAAAACCACTTAGTAGGAATAATTTATGGTCCCCTCACAGAACTTATAATTCTGGGCTGAGATTAGGTTTGGTGTATTAGTTGCTACTAAGAAATGTTTGATCTCTATTGATTTTGTTTTGTTTGTTATATTAAAAGTTTTAATGTGAAATTTTGTCATTTGGTTATTTTGATCTGTCATTGAAAAATTCTTTCCATTTAAAAAAATGTTGATCTCCAAAGGGAATGTAACAGCTTTAATAGCATTTAAGGTGGGCGTATTACAAGACTGTCATTCCAGAGGAAAGCTCAACTGATGTCAGAAACAATGATAGCACCACTTGCATCCAATCTACTTTGTATAACACTCAGGTTCCTTTTGAATATAGTCATTCTTTGTAGCAAAGTGTTTCATCTGTGGTTACTGTGCTATATTGCATGTTGTAGCATCATTTCTGCAGAGTAAGCTCTTGTTTTTAAATACCATTGCAGGCAGACATTTGAAAATAAGATAGCAAAAACAGCATGTATGCTGTAAATCTGAAATAGAAACAAAATGCTGAAAATACTCTGCAGGTTAGCCGGCATCTGTGCTGGAAGAAACAGCAAAATAGCTTATGTTTCTGTTCATTGACCTTTCATCAGAACTTGAAAAATTTGAACAGGTAATGGAATTTGAAAAAGTACAGAAGTGAAAAAAAAGGACAAAAAGTAAAGAGAGAGTCTATTATAAGGTAGAAAGCAGGAGAGATTAAATGACGAATAGATAATAGGAAGCTAATGGTAAAACAACTTGTAATTGGCACCTCTACAAGAGAGGGAAATGGAACTTCTTCAGAAAATGTAAACCTCAAGGTTCACTTGTTAAAATTTCATTAACAAATCAACATTTTCTGTATGTGGATTTTAGTTCTCAATTTGTCAAATTATTTTTTGAGACCTCTGCTATTTCCTATACTCATCATGCATATTTGATGTGCCCATTTAATTCAATTACCAATTCATACCTGTTAAACTTCTCAGTTTTCTCGAAGCAAAGAACAATACAGCACAGAAACAGGCCCTTTAGCCCTCCAACCTTGTGATGACACACTTTGCCCTTCCATACTAAAACTGTCGTCACTTGTAAGGTCCATATCCCTCTATTCCCTTCCTATTCATGTATTCGTCCAGATGTTTCTTGAATGCTGCTACTGTGTCTGCTTCCACCACCTCCACCACCAACACGGCAGTGTGCTGCAGGCACTTGCCACTGTTTGTGTGAAAAACATGCCTCCCACATCTCTTAAATGTCCCCTCCCTAGCTTGAACCTGTGTCGCCCAGTAATTGACCCTACCGCCCTGGGAAAAAGCCTCATACTTTTTACTCTATCCATGCCATTTACAATCTTATAAACTTCTGTCAGCACACACCCACCCCTGCCAACCTTCTGCATCCCAGTGAAAACAGACTCAATCTTCATAGTCAAAATTCCCCATTCCAGACGACATCCTGGTCGACCTTTTCTGTACCCTATCCAAAGCCTCCACATCCTCCTGGTAATGTGGTGACCAGAACAGTATGCAATATTCCAAGTGGGGCCTAAAGTTCTATAAAGCTGCAGCATAACTTGTCTATCCTTATATTCAGTGCCGCTTCCAATGAAGGCAATCATGCCATAGGCCTTTTTCAGTACCTTATCTACCTATGCTGCTGCCTTCAGTGATCTGTACACCTGAACACCCAAATTCCTTGGCATATCAACACTCTTAACACTTCTGCCATTCACTGTATAATTTCCACCTCCACTTGCACTTCCAAAATGCATCACTTCACATTTGTTTGAATTAAACTCCATCTGCCGTTTTTCTGCCCATGCCTCCAACTGATCCATAGTCTGTTGTATCCTCTGACAATCTCTTCACTGTCCACAACTCCACCGATCTTTGCATCATCCACGAACTAACTAATTAGACCAGCTACATTTTCCTGCAAATCATTTATATGGACTACGAACAGCAGAGGTCCCAGCACTGATCCCTGTAGAACACCACTAGTCACAGCCCTCCATTCTGAAAAGCATCCTTTCACTGCTACCCTTTGTCTCCTGTGACTAAGCCAGTTCTATATCCATCTTGCCAGCTCACCCCGATACCGTGTGATTTTACCATTCGTACTAGTTTGCCATGTCAATAAAGTAAATTAAATAAAGTCTATTAAATTAAAATCTGAATTTATTGGTTTATTAGGAGCTCCCTAGAACTGGTACCAATATGAATAACAACAGCACTTTTTGTTCGTAGTACTGTATCCTACCAACCCTGAGCGTTTAATAATTAGTATATTGTGATTGTCCATAATTAGAAAAGTAATGCCTATGCTGTCTATATTGACTCATTGCACAGGCTCCTGTATCGATCTATTATGCATCATTGATATGACTATAGATTGAGTGTAGCTTGACTGTACATTAGCACAGGCTGCAGAATTCAGACTTCTCTTTTATAAACAAAGAGCAATGTCATGAATGTTTAACAAAGTCATATCATATTCCTGTCACCATCATGTTAATAGAGCTACGAGCACATTTAAAGTAAATGGATTGGCACTGCTATTACAATAACAGAGAGAAGAACTTGTTTTTACCATATATTTTTTCCACGATAACACTCCTAATGCTAATTCATGGTTGTATACTGTACTCATGGTATGGAGCTGAGCATGAATACATTATGAGCAATCTTATTGCTCACTTTAAATTCATGCTCCATCACAAATATGGAAATGATGCCTTTAGTTTATTCCAGGATTAGAGTAATTGACAACACCAAAATGATTAATTTTGAGGTCACATCCTTCCCACCAGATGGTATTATTTAAAATTAAAAACTTAAATGGAGATTATGCATATTCTGAAATCAAGTGGCTACCTTACAATTACCACTGCTGTGAGAATTGATTTCCGTTTGCAGCAAGATTTTTAAATTTGTAGCTCACAGCTGCTCTGACTTTCAATTCCTTCTTGGTCTTTTCTCCCGACAGAGGTAAAAATGCAGGAAAGATAGAAATAGAAAATTTATGCAACAATAGCAAGATATTCAGCCCGTCATCTTTGTTCAGGTGGTAACTGGCAGTCCAGCCCAATACATTTTTGAGTTCTGGGTTCTGTAACCCAGTCCTGCAGATTTTGGAAATTTAAGTACACAGATAATTTTATTTAATGTTTTTGCCTTGTCCTTCCTTTCAGCAGGTGCATTCCATCGCTCTTTGAATGAGAAAAACACATTTTACTCAAATTCTCTGCCATCCATCAGCCAATTCTTTTAAATTTATGGTCCTTTGTCATTGACCACTTTGCTATAGGAAATAGGTCCTTCCTAACTGCTCTATCTAATTATATATACCTCAATTAAATTTTGTCCCCTTATATTTCCTACTCCAAGAAAAATAACTCACTCTGTTTAATCTCTCCGAATTGCTGAAATTTCCCATTGCTGGAAGCACCCTCTAAATTTTATCTTCTCTCGTGCAATCATATACTTCCTATAATGCAATGATCCAATACTCTGAACTGTGGTCTAACAAAGTATTTTACATAGTTTTACCATAGGCTCCCTGCTTTTATATTTTCTGCCTCAGCTAGTAAAGAGAGAATCCCGAACGCCATTGTAACCACCTTATCCACATGTCCTGTTACCTCTAATACATAACATTATGTGAATAAAAGAATACGGGGAATCTTGTTCAGACTATACAAAGCACTGGTCAGACCACACTGGAATACAGTGAACAGTTTTGGTCTCCTAATCCAAGGATAGATTGACTGGCATTGGAGGCAGTCTGAGAAGGATCCCAGGTATGGACAGGTTTGCTAATGAAGAAAAGTTGTATAGCTTGGTCTTGTATTCCTCAGAATTTAAGAGAATGAGAGGAGACTTTATTGAAACATGCAAGGTTCTTAGGACATTAACAGCGTAGGTGCAGCGAAGTTCCATCTCCTTGTAGGGCAGACGAAAACCAGCTGGCATAATCTCAGACCAAGGATCCGTCCATTAAAGATAGAGATTATTGGAAGAACTTTTCTTTTGACGAGTGGTAAATCTGTGGAATTCTTTACTGCAGAGGGTATCAAGACTGGGTCATTATGTATACTCAAGGATGAGATAATGATTAAGGAAATTAAATGTTATGGGGACAGAAGAAGGAAATGGAGTTGAGGATAATCAGATCATGATCACACTGAATGGTAGAGAGCACACAATGGCTGAATGCTTCTGTTTCTGTATCTTGTGGTCTAATATTCAACATAACATATTGAATTCTCCTAAATAATGCAAGGCAAAAGTTTCAACAAGATGTCTTTCTTTAGCAATATGCAAGTCCTATACTACCAAAAAATTCTCTTCATTGTACATACACTAATGGATAACATGCCAACTTAAATATGGAAATTGCCTATAAACTAAATAAAAACCAAAGGAACTGCAGATGCTGTAAATCAAGGACAAAAACAAAGTTGCTGGAAAAGCTCAGCAGGTCTGGCAACATCTGTGAAGGAGTAAACAGGGTTAACGTTTTGGGTCTGGTGACCCTTCCTCAGAGCTAATAGTGGCTGGGAAAATGTCAGTTTATATGCACAAAATAGGGAGGTGATTGGGGTAGGGAATAAATGATAAGATATCGTTTATCATCAGATGCCATTTCGACCACCTCCAGCAAGATGCCACCACCGGACGCATATTCCCCTCCCCTCCCTTGCCTGCCTTCCGCAGGGACCATTCCCTCCGGGACACCCTGGTCCACACTTCCTTCATCTGCACACCTCCCCACAGCCCTACAGAACCATCCCATGTAAACGGCGAAGGTGCAACACCTGCGTATTTATCTCCTCACTCCCCATTATCCAAGGGCCCAAACATACCTTCCAGCTGAAGCAACACTTCACCTGTACTTCCCAGAATCTAGTCTACTGCATTGGCTACTCACAGTGTGGTCTCCTCTACATTGGGGAAATGAAGCATAGACTTGGTGGCCGCTTTGCAGAACCTCTACGTTCTACTCGCAAAAAAGACCCTGAACTACCTGTTGCCTGCTACTTCAATGCACCACCTTGCTCCCTGGCCAACATCTCTGTCTCTGGCTTGCTACAGTGTTCCAGTGAAGCCCAGTGCAAGCTGGAGGAACAACTCCTTATTTTCCGCTTGGCCACCCTACAGCCCTCTGGACTCAATATTGAGTTCAATAATTTTAGGGCCTAAACTCTCCCATGTCCCAGCCTCCCCACCCCACACACTAGGCTTTGTTACCACATAGCCTGCCATTACACACCCCCTGTTGTTAGTCACTAACAGTCCCCATTAACAACTACTCACCCTCCCAGCCTGATCGTTACCAAATCCTTTGTCCAAGACAACAAAGTGTGGGGCTGGATGAACACAGCAAGCCAAGTAGCATCTTAGGAACACAAAAGCTGATGTTTCAGGCCTAGACCCTGTCTTTCTCTCTCTTTGGGCTCTATCCTCCCTGGACCATCCACCTCCCTATTTTCTGCAAATAAACTGACATTTTCCCAGCCACTATCAGTTCTGAGAAAGGGTCACCAGACCCAAAATTTTAACTCTGTTTTCTCCTTCACAGATGCTGCCAGACCTGCTGAGCTTTTCCAGCAACTTTGTTTTCCTTGCCTATAAACTACATGGTTGCATGGCACACAGAATTGGAAATGTGCTGCCCGTGGCACACACTACCAACATTCCATTTCAGAGGCTCACATACACATTCTCTGACAATCTCAAAGTGACCTTGCACAACAAACAGAGGAAGGGTCTGCGCAAGGGTCACTAGGCCTGAAATGGTAACTCTGATTTCTCTCCAAAGTTGCTGCTGACCTGCCGTACTTATCCAGCAATTTCTGTTTTTGTAGCTATTGTTGGAACAGTGTTTATTAGTGTATTTACTATCTGCCAGAGCCTTCATACATGCAGCTGCAGTTGTTGGAGCTTGTGTTTGTTAGTTTCACAGCAGGTAGCTTCACAGTAGATGATTAACTCGAAGGATTCATATCCAAGCACCAACTTATACTCTCACACAAGTAGAATCGGTTTGATAGATAGTTGATTTTTTAACTAGTGACTTGCTTCACGACTGATTAAGATGAAAGACAAACCTGTTCCTCTTTCTGCACATATTGGTAGACCTATTAAAGATTTCCAGAACATTTTGTTTTCTTTTGTATCTCAAATCTATATCTTCAAGGTAACTGACCTTTAATCACCTTAAAAGAATTTCCAAATGCCTATTTTACCAAAACCCTTTTGATTTCAGCTCTATTCAATTTCCCTGAAAATTCTCTGGTTCAAGGAGAACAAGGTTAGTTTTTCTCTTCCCTCCATATCACTGAAATCCCTCATTCCTGATTGAATTTGACAATTGAATTTGGACTTTATTGCTTGGGAATTGGAATTTAAAAATAAGGAAGTCTTGGTGAAACTGTGTAGGGTGTTTGTAGGATGCACCTGGAGTACTGTGTATAGTTTTAGTTCCTGCATTCAAGAGAAAAATAGGATATACTGGCATTGGAGGAGGTTCAAAGGCAATTCAGCAGGCCAGTTCTTGGGATGAAAATGTTGACAGATCATGGACCCTTAAAAAAGGTAGACCTTTACTTGTTAGAGTTGACAACAATGAGGGCTGTTTTCTTTTAAACATACAAGATTCTGAGGGACAAAAACAAAGTTGCTGGAAAAGCTCAGCAAGTCTGACAGCATCTGTGAAGGAGAAAACAGAGTTGACGTTTCGGATCTGGTAACCTTCTCAGAACTCAGTTCTGAGGAAGGGTCACTGGACCTGAAACATTAACCTGTTTTCTCCTTCACAGATATTGTCAGACCTGCTGAGCTTTTCCAGCAACTTTGTTTTTGTTCCTGATTTAGCGCATCCACAGTTCTTTTGGTTTCTATTTAAGATTCTGAGGGGGCTTGACAAGATAGACATTGAGAAGATGTTTCTACTAGTGGGTGAGTTTTGCTTTGGGATATAGGTTACAGAATATGAGGACATTCATTTAGAACTGAGATGTGAAGGAATTCTCCCAGAGGCTAGTGAATGTCTGTGATTCTCTACCCCAAAGATTTGTGGAGGTTAGGCCACAAAATATTTAAAGAGGAGGCAGAGTTTTGAAATATTGTGGAGTTGAGTGCTGTGAGGAGCTGTAAGGCAAGGAAGTTGGAGCCTGGGGCAGATCAGCCATTATCTTATTGAATGGCAGGACAGGCTTGAGGGGCTGAGCAGCCCCTTCTCACTCCCATTTCTTATGTTATATTCTTATGATGTCATTCTAGTAAATGTTTGTACCCTATCTGGGGTTTCATTCATAAAGGTGTGAATTGAACAGTTATTTGCAAAAGTGTAGCATAGCAGAGTAGATTTTGTATTCCATGCCTCTTTCATTGTCTGCCTTGGGAGTTTTATTCAGATTGAAACTAGACCTTTACAATGCCAAAGCAGCCATGCAAAAACATTGCAAAGAATCATTTCCGTGTTTTATGTTGACTCTCGCTGGGGTCTGATGAAGATGTGAGCTCTGTTGGAAAGCTCAGTGTGATGCGAGAAGTTAATTAACAGAACTTGACATACATGTTCCATCCAACTGGACCTGCTGACCAATGCCCACCCAAGCAATTAACTTCGTACGAAATGACACTTCAGGGAAGTATTTTCTTTTCTCAGTACAATTACTATGGGTTAATATCTAGAGCCAATTCTTCTGAAATTGCCCCAGCTGGTGGCAACAAAAATTTCTGAATTTCAGCTTCTGTTGGTGAGCTGCTTGACTGCCTTTTGTCACAATGTGGCTCGTGCTGATTTATCTCCAGCTTTGTATTTCAAATTTACTGTTATCCCATAATGGATTAAGACTGAAACATTTTACTTAGCTGCCAAGTATATGGAAGAGTTTCATATCACCCAAAGGGAAAGATTTGATATCCGATCCCTGTTGGTGAGCTTTGGTGGAATTTTGTAACGCTGACAATGCTCAAAGGAGCTTAGGATAGGTTTAAAATAACATGTAAGAAAATAATCATGAGTAATACATGAAGTTAATGTTCTTAAGGCCATTTTAAATAGTTATTCTTCACATTTTTCACGATTATCTCCAGATCACTAACCCGCAATGTTAGGCTGCCACATATAAGATGTTGTATTGGAAGTTGGCATGAAAGAGAAATTGAGGCCTGGGGCAGATCAGCCATGATCTCATAGTGTGGCAGGGCAGGCATGAGGGGCTGAATGGCCTATTCCTGCTCATATCAATTCTGTTTATGTTCCAAGTGGCCTAAACCTTGTACTGAGATTGTGTCCCTTTGGTCCTAAACCCCCACCCCCACCATCCCTGCCCATCTTTCCTGCATTTCTATTATGGATACCTGTAAGAATCTTGTATTTTTCAATGAGAGTGCCTCTTACTCTTCAAACTTATGGACAGTATAGTTGCAGCCTTTTCAACATTGCCTCATAAGGTAATCCTGTCCTCCCAGGGACCAATCTGGTGAATCTCCCTTAAAATCCCTCTACAACAACTGTATCCTTCTTTAGGTAATGTTATGATCCCAGTTGATGGTAATACTGAACAGGTCAGATCCCAGAGTGAAACCTAATGATAGAGCAAAAGTTTTACTTTTGCTATTTAGTTACAATGATGGTAAGTTACTGATCTTATTGACGAGAGGCTTCCAATGTACCTTTAACAAAACAAAATATATTTATTATGCAAAAGGAAAAGAACAGTATAAATATTTATGCGACAATTCTAAAAGATCATATCATAACCAATTTAGGGAAATATTCAACTCTTTCTTCCAGCAACATACTTTTCAGACTCTCCACTCCAATACAGTATTACACCTAATTTTCACTTTAAACTTTTGTATTCAACTGATGAGTGTTTCCTTTCAGACCACATTCCTTCCTGCACATTCATGACAGGTAAATAATAGCTCATTGATAAAGTAATATTAGTTAAAAGTTAAGAGGTAGTTTCTCACAAGAGCTTTGCTAATAATTTGGGTTGTCACATGTCTTCTTGAAAATGTTGTTTTGATCAAAAATTAAAACAAAAACAATGCATTTCTAACTCTTTTTAAAGAAGTCACCTTTACAGAACTGAAATTCAAAAGACATTTAACTCTACTTTAGAATTCAAGTAGCCAAGTTACAGTAATATATTATGAAAGTATACCATTCTAAAAGATCAGACTGTATGTAATGTTTGAGTCGTGCTTACACCAACATTCTGCACAATTATAGCAAAGCAGATTTACTACTGTGCTCAACCCTTCCATTTGCTTGCTGCACCTGCATGTTGGCTTTCAGTAACTTGCGAATAAAGACACCTCACTTTCCATTAAATGTTAACACTTCCCAAAATCTCATCATTTAAGATACATTCTATATTTCTGCTTTTCCTACCAAAATAAATAACTTCACATTTTACTTGAATAAACCATACAGTATCCTAGGCTTGCTTTATTAATAATGCCAAAGAGTGAAAGATGTTGCACTTGTATTTAAAAAACAAACCAGCTAGACCTCAACTGCAGTATAGTGTATTGTTTCAGATGTGACACTTTAGGAAAGATGTGAGCACGTAGGAAACCGTGCAGGAGAAGTTTGTAATAGCTACCTAGGTGACTTGATTGGGACTGCTTTCCTCAGGGACAAGGAGGCTAAGAGGAGATTTGAAGTTTTCAGAATGGTGAGAAATCTAAATAAAGTAGACAGGCAGAAACTGTTCGCAATCACAAAAGGATTGAGATCACAAAGGAACTTAAAGTGATTTGCAAAAAAAGTAAATGTGATGAGAGAAGAAACTTTTTCATGCCGCAAGTCATTCACTTCTGGAATGTACCGCCTGGAAGTGTCGTGGAGCCATATTCATGATTATTGATATAGTTGATTATTTAAGTAGAAATAATGGGTAGGCTTGTCAGGAAAGGGTAGAAGGATGGTACTGATCATGATGTCCATTCAGCAGGCCGCGTATATACACAATGGACTGGATTGCCTTCTTTTACACCAGAACAATTCTGAAGTTCCATGAATCCACATTATATTCCATGTCCCATGTACTTGCCCACTCATGTAGCCTTTTAAATTGTCCTTTGTAGACTCTTTGCATTCTCCTCACATGCCAAATTCCAAACTAGGTTTGTACCATCAACAAACTTGGAAATAATACATCTACTGGCCCCCTCATCAAAGTCATTGATACAAGTTTTGAATAGCTGTGTTCAAGTTCTGGTCCTTGTACTAATTTCAACCTGCTAAACTGAAATTGTTAAATTTGTTCCTAGCCTCTGTTTTCTGTTGATCAATTCTCAGTCCATTCCAGTATTTAACCCCTAATCCTATATGTAGTGATCATAACAAGGTGAACCAGGTGGACCTCATAAAATATGAGTTCCCTGATTGGGGCTGTTAATCCGGCTGACAGATACTTACAGGAGTGTCAAGCATTCTATTCACTGAGAGAGTTGGCTCTGAGGGAGTTGAATCAGTGTCAAGGACTTTCCACATGTAAATAAAGGGTCATTTGTGATGGGATATCAGCTTCTGTGAAATTATTTCACCATGTGCTGTAACTTTGTGTGGAATCTTATTGAAACCTTTCCTAAAATCAAAGTAATTCATACTCACCAGTTCCTGATTACCTATTCTGCCAATAACGTCCTCAAAAAACTCCACCAGTTTTGTTAAATGTTATTTCTGTTTCAAGAAAAGTATATTGATACTGCTCAAACCTAGTGTCATTTTCCCCTCTTTACAATTTCCCTGAACCTGGTGTCAGGTAACGAGTCAATAATGTGCCCTCTTTCATGTGCCACTTTCTTGCCTTTTTCCAACTCTTATTTATCTGAGGTCAGTTTGCTGTTTATCTTTAAAATGCATCAAGGCTATGCAAGATGCAGCATGTAGCCTCAAAATGAAAGACTGAATGAGTTGTCATACAGTCCGTCATCAAACCTTTCCAAGCTTGAAAACATTCCTTGAGGTGCCCAGCTGTGTATACTTGATTATCATTCTGGTGGCCTTTGTCTCCTAGTAGCCATTGTTAGCAGATTTGCTGCAATTACAGCTGCAACATAAAATTGCTTAGTATTTAGACTGCGTGATTCTGACCTAAATGGTTTTCAACAGCAAGCTGTAATATACATTAACTAAGAATAAATGGGACAGCTTTCAGTTGACAGACTGAACTAAGCAGATAGCAAATGGTCAGCTCTTGATGTTATTGTTACAGTATTTAAAGATCTTTCCTTATCAAACCTGTTCATAGATGTTATTACACACCTCTGGAGCAGGTGCATGTGAACCTGGACCTCCTGCCCGGGATATAGGGCTTATATTATCAAGGTTAAAAGATACAAAGCTGCAGGGAGTTATTGACTGACTGCTTTGGACACAAGTAAAATAGATATTCCCCCATCCCCAATCCCACAAAATGACATTTTCATTCAAATTCAAACTTCCTTTGGAATTCAGCTTTTTTCCAGTATTCCTTTCGGGCTGGTGCTTCAGCTCACTGGCTAATTGTGTTAATTTGATTTTATCACGATTTTTTCTTTGAAAGAGTATGAAGAAAGTGAGAGGATGCTTGTGGCACTGCTGTAGTGTCCTTACGTCTGGGTTCAAATTCCTACCACCCTAGATATTATCAGAACATAGGAGTAGGTCTTTCAATATGTTTTTTTAACTTCGATAATATGCTGTAGTCACGTTGGCAAATGACAGAAATGAAGATGGAAGGGTAAATGGTACAGAGTCTACAGTCGACAAAGAGACTTTGGCAGCTTAAGTGAATGGTCAAAAAAAAATGGCAGATGGTCAAAAGGTAGGAAAATGTAAGATTATGTGCTTTAGCAGGAAGAATAGAGGAGCTGAATATTACTTGAACACAGCCTGTGCGTAGAAAGCAGCAGCACAAAGTGGGTATTCATGCTTGATCCAAAAAACCTAGCATGGATATTCAGTCCATAACAGGGGAAGCAAATGAAATGGTGACATTTAAGTACATTTAAGTCGCCATTGGATAAGCAAATGGATGTACATGGAATAGTGTAGGTTAGACGGGCTTCAGATTGGTTTGGCAGGTCAGCACAACATTGAGAGCCGAAGGGCCTGTACTGTGCTGCAATGTTCTATGTTCTATGTGACCTTTACTTGAAGAGGAATGGAGTATAAAAATAGGGGCAAAAACAGAAGTGGCTGGAAAAGCTCAGCAGGTCTGTCAACATCAGTGCAGAGAAATCAGACCCTTCCTCAGAACCCCGTACCTGAATCATTAACTCTGATTTCTCTTGACAGATGCTGTCAGACCTGCTGAGCTTTTCCAGCAACTTCAGTTTTTGTTTCTGATTTACAGCTTCTGTAGTTCTTTTGGTTTTTATAAAAATAGAAAGTCTTGCTAAAAGTATACGAGGCACATGACAGACTGTAGCTGGAATACTATTAACAGTATTGCTCCCCTTATCCATGAAAAGATAAACTGGCATTGGAGGCAGCTCCCTCAGTTGATCTCAGGTATGGAGGCATTTTGTTGTGTGAGGAGATTGAATAGGTAGGCCCTGAACTTGTTGGAGTTTAGAAACTTGAGAGGAGACCTTATTGAAACATACAAGATTCTTGAGGTTGTGGGGAGGGTAATGCCTAACAGAACAATTATGGAGGGGATTGTTTCCCTTTTTTGGGAGAACGTGGGACCAGATGACATAATCACAGAGTCAGGGATTACCCAGTTAAAATCAAAGTGAGGAGCTATTTCAATTTACAGAGCGTAATGAATCTGTCAAATTTTTTGCTGCAGAGGGCTGTCAAGGTCAGGTCGTTAAATATATCCAAAGCTGAAATAGGCAACTTTTTATTCAGTAAGGAAATCAAGTGGCACTAGGAAAAGGCAGGAAAATGGAATTGAGGGTCATCAGATCAGCCATGACCTTATTAAATGGCAAAGCAGACTCAGATGGTCAAATGACCTATTTCTTCGCTTACACCTTGTGCTCATATTGTCTGAGAAACAGTGTATAAGAGATGTGAAAGATGTGCTATAATTTATTGGATTGGTGATCAGTTTAGCAAAATTCTTGTCTAACTTGTCATCAGAATGTAAACTTCTATGAAAGCTCACTGCTAAGAATGTGCAGTGGTAGTGAGGCTCAAAACAAGTAACAGTTTTCAGTAGTTTCAAACATTTAGTGATGGTGCCAGTACTGAGACATTATGATATCAATGATGAAATGACCTGACAATATGATGTGGGCATGACAGTATTTGGAGGAGCTCCAAACAGTCTCACTTGAGTCAAAGACATTAACAAAAATTGAACACCATGCTCAGACAAAGGAAGAGTGCTATTGTCTTTGCTTATGAGCATTTTAGTCATGCCTGTTTTGGAGAGATAAACTGGCAATGCAATCCAACCATAAGGTACTTCAAATCATTGTCCACAGAATGCTTCTGTGTGCTCTGAAACACTTGCCAACAGTGTAACTTCATTTGCAGAGGTATCATTTGTATGTGATATAGGATATACAACTGAAACAAATATACATTGTCAATATGCTGTCAAGCTTGGTACTCCCAGTAAGAACATTGAATACGCGAATACAATGTTAAATCTTCAAGATTCAATGGGAAACAATAGCTTAACATGGTCTGGCTGTCATCAACTCAGCAGAGACATTGAATTTGAAAGATAAGCTCCTTGCTCAAGTCAATAAAATAACACAAGAACAGGCAAGTGTCCAATTGCTTAAGGATGTAGTAATGAACAAATGGTCAAGAAGACACCTGTTCCTATCAGATTATTGGGCATACAGTGATTAAGTGATTGCCTAAGATGGCATTTTGGTCAGAGGAAATGGAGTAATTACCCTTATAAACATGGGGAAAGAGATGCTAAATCATCAAGGAATTGAGTCGAGTTTGAAGGCAGTAAGATAAATTTTCCTACGATCAACCATAAGTGGCTATCAGCCAAATCAGCCAGTGATCTATTTATAATGAATAACAACTTCAAGATCTATGTTTGACACATGTGATTCCAGAGAGACCATGAATGAAGTTTGGAGTAGTCCTCTTTGTTCTTGCTGTAATTGATTCCCTTGTCACTGTTGATGAGTATTTTGGCTACTGGGAGGTGAGCCATCTGATATTAATGATTACCAGTAATTTTGTAGAATATCAAAAGACACACTTCCATCAACATGGAAGTTCAGATATTGTTGTTTTTGTGACAGGGCCCTGATCAATCTTCCCCAATTTATTACTGTTTCAGATGGGGTGCCCTAAACTGTTAAGCTCCCTGGTTGGAAAGCATGAACTGGCTCCCCTTCTTTATTCACCCACCCTCTTGGTTGGTTGCAGATAGAATAATATAAAAAGGATTATTTCCCTTTAGAAATCTTTATCCAGGCTTGCACTACTGCAGTACAGGTGCCAGTAGTGTTGAAGTTTGTTGGTAAATAGTCAATTTCATGGCTTGTTAGTTTTTCAGATTGGTTGAGATTCTCTGGTTTTGATTCCTTTTGTCCATGATTGAATTCCAGCATTTAGGCTGAGAAAGAGTCCAGTGTTGTCCTTTTAGTTTTTGTCTGGTTGCTGGCTGATTGACTTCTGCTGCTCAGAGTGAGACATATCTGCAACATAAAAGCAATTAGGGGCTAGCTCTTCAATTTTGACCTCTACAGTGTGCTCAAACCAAAGCTTCTGCACATGAGAACATTCAATAGCACACTCTAGTAGAGTTGAAACTGGCTTTTGAACTCCTGCCATTGTATATTCTTCACAGGGAAAAATAAATCCACAGGAAGTTGCTTGTTGCAGCAGCCTCTCATTAATTTTGTAGTCAGAAGATCATAGTCCAGTTTGTTTTGACTTGCCTCTTGCCTTTTACCACCTTTGGAGGGCTGTTGTTTAAAGTTGCCTTAGTTTCTGAAGATTTGACATTCCATGGGCTTTCCAGCCACTTACTTTACAAGTCGTTCTTTGCTGTATCAGCCCCCTTTATTTTGAATAAAAAGCACATTTTTGGAATTACAGTTTAAAAACATCCACATTCCACTGAACTGAGATCATGACATTGTGATGAATGACAATGGTCCTCAAATCATGGGTGAAGAATTTGTCTCTTCTTGAAACATTGTGAAATTCGACATCATACAACTTCGCCACACTATCCTCATCAAATGGAAAGGCTGAGGCAGCAGTGGAAATTAACAAAGGATCATAAAGAAATCAATCAAATCCAGCGCAGATTTCCACAAGGCAGCCCTTGGGTAGAGAAACACATCTACTTGAAGGCATGGAAACTAATTTAGTCCAAAAAATAATATCACACTGTATCAAACAGTTCTTCTGGTGGTGAAAGCACTACTGAAGGCATAAGTTCCACCAGGGTATAAGTGATAAGTCAAGGTGAAATGACAGAAAACCAAAATTTTCTTTGTTGTATAATGTAGGTTTGCAGCGTAGTTTGATCTTTGTAGGATAATAGGTCAGCACAACATTGTGGGCCAAAGGGCCTGTACTGTGCTGTACTGTTCTATGTTCTATTAAACTGTCAAGTCATGACCAGAACTGAATATTGGAGAGCCAGAGTGTAAACATTCATTGCTCTCAACTAAAGTCAGCCCAATGGAAAACTGAGCCAAGTATTGAGTAGTTGCCACTTTGATCATGTCTGTTGAACATGAACTGCTGAATATATCACCATAACTGCAGACACCTATGTACAATTGGCAAAGCCATTCGTTCACTACAGGCAATGAATGAAGAAGCTGTGATCTCCCCAAAGGCACAGAGTACAGATGATCAGTTCCAGAGCTCCACCATCAACCAGCAACAGAAATGGATCAGTAACAATGGTTACTATGGCAGCAGCACTTGGCATGGGAGCAAAACTTCCTGAAGAAGGAACATCACTTTAGGAATGAGCAGTTACCAGATGAACAGTAAATGGAAGTGCACATTAGAAGATGTTCGATAAACTATGTATGTATGTCATATGTGCAGAGACTATCAGTTGAACTGACAAGACTTGTGGCTCTGTTAATAAATGTTAATTTTCCTTGTGACCAAGCATGTTGGTAACATGTGTCACTTCCAGCTACAAATGATAGTGTATGAGATGATTCATTTTTTTTTCTGTGAAAAGTCCAGGAGAATGGTTGGGAAACATTTAGAGAAATAAACTTGTTCCCTTTTGTATTCTAGCTGCATTTCTATTTTCATGTGTTCTGTACCTATAAATTATAAGTTCATAAGACATAGGAGCAGAATTAAGCCATTCAGCTTGTCAAAGTCTGCTCTGCCATTTGATCATGGCTGATATGCTCCTCATTCCCATTTTCCTGTCTTCTCCCATAACCCTACAACCCATTACCAGTTAAAAATCTGTCTAACTTCTCCTTAAACTTACTCACTGTCCCAGCACCACTGCACTTTGGGATAGCGAATTCCACAGATTCACAAGCCTGTTGGAGAAATAGTTACCATAAGACCATAAGACATAGGAGTTGAAGTAAGGCCATTCGTCCCATCAAGTCCATTCCGCCATTTAAATCATGGCTGATGGGCATTTCAACACCACTTCCCTGCACTCTCCCCGTACCCCTTGATTCCTTTTGAGATCAAGAATTTGTCGATCTCTGCTTTGAAGGCATCCAACGTCCCGGCCTCCACTGCACTTTGCGGCAATGAATTCCACAAGCCCACCAATCTCTGGCTGAAGAAATGTCATCTCATTTCAGTTTTAAATTTACCCCCTCTAATTTTAAGGCTGTGCCCACGGGTCCTAGTCTCCCCGCCTAACGGAAACAACTTCCTAGTGTCCACCCCTTCTAAACCATACATTATCTTGTAAGTTCCTATTAGATCTCCCCTCAACCTTCTAAACTCTAATGAGTACAATCCCAAGATCCTTAGCCGTTCATCATACGTTAAACCTACCATTCCAGGGATCATCCATGTGAATCTCCACTGGACACGCTCCAAGGCTAGTATGTCCTTCCTGAGATGTGGGGCCCAAAATTGGACACAGTATTCTAAATGGGGCCTAACTAGTGCCTTATAAAGCCTCAGAAGCACATCACTGCTTTTATATTCCAACCCTCTTGAGATAAACGACAACATTACATTTGCTTTCTTAATTACGGAATCTACCTGCAAGTTAACCTTTAGAGAATCCTGGACCAACACTCCCAGATCCCTTTGCACTTCTGATTTGCAAATTTTCTCACCGTTTAGAAAATAGTCCATGTCTGTATTCTTTTTTCCAAAGTGCAAAACCTCACATTTACTCACATTTAATTTCATCAGCCATTTCCTGGACCACTCTCCTAAACTGTCTAAATCATTCTGCAGCTTCCCTACCTCCTCAGTACTACCTGCCTGTCCACCTATCTTCATATCATCGGCAAACTTCGCCAGAATGCCCCCAGTCCCTTCATCCAGATCATTAATATATAAGATGAACAGCTGTGGCCCCAACACTGAACCCTGCGGGACACCGCTCGTCACCGGTTGCCATTCTGAAAAAGAGCCTTTTATCCCAACTCTCTGCCTTCTGTCAGACAGCCAATCCTCAATCCAAGCCAGTAGCTCACCTCGAACACCATGGGCCCTCACCTTGCCCAGCAGCCTCCCATGAGGCACTGTATCAAAGGCCTTTTGGAAGTCTAGATAGATAACATCTACTGGGTTTCCCTGGTCTAACATACTTGTTACCTCTTCAAAGAATTCTAACAGGTTTGTCAGGCATGACCTCCCTTTACTAAAACCATGCTGACTTGTTTCAATCTGACCCTGCACTTCCAGGAATTTAGAAATCTCATCCTTGACAATGGATTCAAGAATTTTACCAACTATCGAGGTTAGGCTAATCGGCCTATAATTTTCCATCTTTTGCCTTGATCCTTTCTTAAACAAGAGAGTTACAACAGCAATTTTCCAATCATCTGGGACTTTCCCTGACTCCAGTGACTTTTGAAAGAGTTACACCTTAACTCTTTTAAATTTGCTACCCCTTATCCTAAGACTATGCCCCCTCATCCCAGAATGCCCCACAAGAGGAAGCATCCACTCTACATCTATTTTAACTATACCTTTTATCAAATTTTTATCATCTTGAATACCTCAATTTGATCTCCCCTCATTCTTCTAAATTTCAGAGAATATAGGCCTAAACTGTTCAATATCTCTTCATACGACAAACCCCTTTCATCTCTGGGATCATTCTAGTGAACGTCCTCTAAACTTCCTCAAATGCTACTACATGTTTTGTCAAATATGAGGACCAAAACTGTGTATAGTACTCTAGGTGCCGTCTCACAACTGCCTTATATAGTTGCAACAATATTTCCTTGCCTTTATATTCTATTTCTTTAGCTATAAAAGCCGATCTTCCATTTTTTTTATTATCTGCTGTACGTGCATGTTAGTTTTCTGTGATTCATGAACGAGGACACCCAGATTCCTCTGCATTGGAGTACCCCGAAGTCTCTCCCCATTTAGGTAATAAGTCGCTTTCCCATTCTACCGACTGACATGTATGACCTCATACGTATCCGTGTTTAACTCTATCAGCCATATTTTGGCCCACTCTCTGAACCTATTGATATCCAATTGTAAGGTGCTCATTTCCTCATTCCAATTTACTGTCCCACCTATTTTTCTGTCGTCCGCAAATTTGGTTGTAGAGCCTTCTATCCATGTAGCTAAGTCATTGATATAATGTACCTCTGCCACAAGTGCCTTTTTTGAGCCTGTGAGAAGTATGAAAGACACATCACTTCTAATAGTGGCTGTGCCTTCCTACACCTTTCCAACTCATTATCTTGTTTTTGTTCTGCAGTATATTTCTCAAAACGTAGCTGCTTGAATTAGTTCTTGGTCACCTGACCTTAATATCTCCTTATGTGCTTTGTTGTCATATTTTGTTTTATAATGCTCCTATAAAGCAGCCTGAGTAATTTCATTCTGCTAAAGACGTTATAAAAATATAAGCTGTTATTGTAGCAGCTTAGAACACAACACATCAATTTCCAGGGTCATTCCAAAGCTATATTTCTGATTATTACAACTATTTTTTTCTATTTTCTAATTGCACCCATTTGTCTTATTTATAGGTGAATGCATTTCTCTCCTTTGTTATACCCATGGTAATCATTTCAGTCCTGAATACAATCATCGCTAATCAGCTAATAGCGATGTTCAAACAAGCAGCTCAAGATGGCCAGGTATGCACAATTGAAGGACAGCAGACCACACTAAGCATGTCAGTGGAGCCAAGCCGTGTCCAGTCTCTCCGACATGGAGTCAAAGTTCTCAGTAAGTATTAATCTTACGTTTTATATTTATACTATGAAAAATGTATCCTACAGAAAAGACTTCCTTTGTGTGTCCATGTGTAGAGGTCAAATTGTCTTCATCCATATCACTTTGACATTATGTAACCAGTAGTTTGGTGTCAGCTACGAGTTGTCAGACACATACAAATGTCACCAATGATTTCCTTGCAAAATTCTGTTAACCAACCACTGTAATTCCAACAGAGGTTTGGTGCCTCCCTGAGATCCACCCCTGAGTCTAAGACACACAGTGTTACCAAGTCCTCATCATTTTTCTACTTCAACTATGACATCTGATGGCGCAAGTTTTTGGAAATATAGAACTGAATAAATACTAAAGGTTCAAACTAACTCGGTAAAAGCAGACAGCAAAATCAAATTAGAATAGATACCACTGTTGCCAACACAATTTTATTAAATTGTTGGCTCAATCAGCATGGAGAAAATGCCATGATCAAAAGGGAAGAAGGACTCACAATCCTATGAGTTGCATTAACAGTGGTAGCATAATTCTATTTTTAATAAAAAAACTATAAAAACAATGGATCAGGAAAAATTCTTTCTTAAACAGAATGCAACACTTTTTGGCATTGGTGGCTGCAGTAGTTGAATAGTAAAGGTGAAGGCAAAGGAAAATTGGAATGTTCGGTCAGTTATAGAGATAAATTAAAACTCCTCAGGCCGAGCATACCTGTTTGGGAATGTTAGATGAGATTCGCCTTTCAGCTGGCACACTCATGGAGAGTTTACATCTTTATTGAAGCCTGATAAATATTTACCATAAGGATGACTCCACTTCTAGTTGTGAAGAGGTTAATTATTATATGATGATATCCTTCCAAACCATCAATGATCAATGCCATCAGTTCACTGCTACACTCTGTAAGTGACAACAGACTTGCTTACCATCGGAAATGTTTCTGTCATTTTCCCAATGCAAAGGAATCAATAGCATAGGAATATAAAAGGAAAATATAGCAGATGCTGGAAATACAAAGCAAACACACATAACGTTGGAGAAACTTAGCAGATCTGACAACATCTGTAGAGAGAGAAACAGAGTTAATTTGGAGCCTGACATGACTCTTCTTCCAAAATGAATGCCTGGTATGGCTCTTCTTCAGAACAGGGGAGTATTCCTTCAATAGGATCCAATACTTCCCCTTGCACAGGTCCAAAATGATAGAAGAAGTGCATTTGTAAGGCCTTTGAATAATAATACTGTTGCATATACATTTAGGAATGGTTTTTGTTCAATTAATATGTAGGTGGCATCAGTCTACATACAGAATAATGTAAACTAATGGATGAGAACCTGCCAGCACTAAATTTGTTTCAGAGATATTAGGAACTGCAGATGCTGGAGAATCTGAGATAACAAGGTGTAGAGCGGGATGAACACAGCAGGCCAAGCAGCATCATAAGAGCAGGAAAGCTGATGTTTCGGGCCTAGTCCCAGGGTCCTATGATGCTGCTTGGCTTGCAGTGTTCATCCAGCTCTACACCTTGTTATCTCAGATTTTCCAGCATCTGCAGTTCCTACTACCTGTGTAACCTAACCATTGTTTTAAATAATTCCAGCATAATTTGTCAGCTCTCGTATGTTATGCATCAGACAATACAGGTAGGCATCCCATGTATGTCCATGATCTTACAATTTGCCTGTATAGCCACATGAAGGGATTTGTGGATACGGATCTAAGGTTCCTTGGTTCTTCTATACTTACTAGTATCCCACTATTTACTCCGTATTTACTTTGTTTTCCCAATTGCATTATCTCATATATCTCCATTTATCCACCCAACTAGCTTGTCTCCTGAAGTAGAGAACTAGAGGCTGTTTATCCTAACTAAAATCCTCACCACTGGCCTCCTGTCAACACAGGTCTCTGTCTAAAGCTGATAGAAGACTTGCCATTTTTCCCTCTTTAGTGATGAGTTCATGTCAATTTCATACTTTTGTGACTTCCCACTGTGCACTCACCTCCTCTGAATTTATGAGTTGCAGACACAGGCCTTGGATTTAATGGCAGTGGTGTTGTCTGTGACAGCAGTCTGGAAAGCCATAGAAATCCTGCCATGGCTGGTCCTGGGAGCCGTAACACAATTCTGTGCTTATCAGACAATTAACAGCCTGATGCTTGGACATCTGAACCTTTGAGGAAGAATATCCTTCCTCCAATAGCTGCCAGATAGTCAGAAGTACAGCAGCAGCCATAGCAGGATGAGGTGTTTAAATGAACATTTGGCAGCTTCAGTCGGCCTTTGGGAGTGAAGGTTGTTCTTGACCTCCCTACCCCTGACTGGACCATGAGGAGCCAGGAAGGCAGCGGGTACCCTTTGGCTACCCAAAACCTCCGTTGCACCCGGGGATGGATTACTCCTGTGATGTCATCTGTTGGTAAAGAATGACTGTATTCACCAAATGGCTATTCAGTGCCTTTTTAAGGACTGCAATTGCCTCCACAACTCAGGGGTGTGGGATCTTGGGCTCACTCTTTATTGATTCTAGAAAAGATGGAAAGAAGTGGCAACATTCTGTGGTGCCAGCCCATTAGCATTTTCTGTGATTTTCTATTGAACCAGCCTTCATTGCCCTGAGAAAAATATAGATAGATTATGTAGGTAGTGAGTGGGCAAAAATTCGGCAGATGTAATATAATGTGGGAAATTGTGAAGTTGTTCACTTTGCCAAGAAGAATGACAAAGCAGGGTATTACTATTATGGAGAATGACTGTGGAATTCTAAGGTGCAGAAGGATTTAGGTGCTCTAGTGCACAAGTCACAACTTGCTTATATGTAGACAAAGCATATAATAAAGAAGACTGATGAGAGGCTATCCTTTTTTATGAGAGGAATTGAACATAAAAATAATGATGTTATTCTTCAGTTGTAGACGGTATTGGTGAGACCACATCCTGAATACTGTGTGCAGTTTTAGTTTCCATATTGATGGAAGGATGTAAAAATATTGGAGGCAGTTCTGAAGAGATTTACCAGATTAATACCTGGAATGGATGAGCTGAATTATAACAATAAATTGGTCAGGCTAAGCTTGTTCCCTTAAAAGGTGACTTGATTGAAGTCCTAAAATCCTGCATAAAATCCTGAATAGTCTTTACAAGGTGGGAATGGAAAGGATGTTTTCTTGTGTGGGTCAGTCCAGAACTAGGAAGCACTGTTTTAAAATTAGGATTTCCATTCTCAACACAGAGACGAGGAGTGTTTTTTTCTCTAAGGGTTGGGTGGCTTTGGAACTCACTGCCTCAAAAGCTAGCAGCCTGGTCGTTAAATATTTTTAAGACAGAGGTGGATTGATTGTTGTTAGGTGAGGGAAACCAGTGTTATTTGAGGTGGATGGGAAGTGTGGAATTCAAAATACAGATCAGCCATGAACTTATCGAATGGCAGAACAGTCTGGAGGAACTAAATGGTCTACTTCTGCTTGTATTTTGTGGGTAAGTATTTTGTCCCTTTCATTACAATTCAGAATTCGGAAATTGGCAGGCATGTCACGAATACCAATACTGGTATTTGTAGATAAATGAAACCTTCTCAATTAGCACGGAAATAAACAATCATATTGTTCACTAATTGTAAGTAACAACACCTACATCTACCCAACAACGGGGAAAATTGCCCAAGTGTGTCCTGTACATAAAGAGCAGGACAAACCCAACCAGCTAATTACCACCCTTGCCATCTACTTTCAATCATCAATAAAGTGGTGGAATGCGTTATCGATGGTGTTCTCAAGCTGCACCTGCTCAGCCATAACCTGCCCAGTGACGTCCAGTTTGGGTTCCACCAGGAATGCTCAGCTCCTGACTTCATTACAGCCTTGGTTCAAACGTGGACAAAAGAGCTAAATTCCAGAGATGAGATGAGAGTGTCATCAAGACCACATTGAATTGATGTGGTATCAAGGAGCCTAAGCAAAACTGGAATCAGTGGATAGATGAGAGAAAACTCTCCATTTGTTGGAGTCATACTGGCAAATAGGAAGATGATTGTGGTTGTTGGAGGTCAGTCATCTCAGCATCTGGACATCTCTGCAGGAGTTCCTCAGGTGGCGTCCTAGACCTAACCATCTTCAACAGCTGCATTAATGACCTTCTCTCCATCATAAGGTCAGAAGTGAAAATGTTCACCAATGATTGAGCACGGTTCAGCACCATTTGCAACACCTCAGATACTAAGAGAGAGGAGAGTTGAAGACAATAAAGACTGCAAATGCTGGAAGCCAGAGTGTGAGACTTGAAAAGCACAGCAGGCCAGACAGCATCAGAGGAGCGGGAAGGTCAATATTTTGGACCAAATCCTTCATCAGGACTGGGTTGCAGGTGGGGTCAGCAAGTGAATTGCCCATCCAAAGAACCAATATAGCCTTGGTTATCTACTCCAATATTTCCAAATGTAGTTGTTTAAAATTTAATTTGATAATGCCGTTAAGTAGTTTGGGACAATTTATGCACGAAGGTGCTATCTAAATAAAGATTGCTATTATTTTTGTTGTTGTCATTATCTTGGCACTCTTCCCAAACTTCAGAAATGTTTTTCGACCATTTCCCACTTATGGATATAAAAGACAGTATTATTTTTGTCAGCCACTTCCTGCTATACTCTCTGCCCATTAGATCATTGATGACCTTTGTGAAGTTAACACCTTCATTCTATCCATTTCACTTCACTGCCCTACTGTCCTGTGACATTAAGTGATGTTTGAGTTCAATTCCATTGCAATGGTCATTTTTCATCAATTCATCCATGTGTCGACTGTTCAAGTGTAAGGCTAGACAATGAATATCAATACGGTGCTGGGCATATGTTGGATTCAACCCATTCACTTTCCAATCAATGACTTATTTTGCACCCACAGTCCCTAATTGATAATGCCCTTATTACCACATTGGAAGTGTTGAATGTTTCTGTGGTTTTGCTGACTGTAACATTCAGTGGGATGTTAAACTTCCAAATAAGGGACCAATGCATGATAAGTGGGATGACAAAAATAAGGAACATTGACATCCATGCTGTGCTACAACAGTCTGACATTAATTTCTCTAATTCTTTGTGTACATGATACGGATAAGAAGAAAGGTCATGTCATAATAGCACTGATTGTTGTATTCGCCCTTGATCTAAGTTCAAATTGTATTAAAATTGAAGAGTTGGAGATACTTTAGCCATGGGAATCCTTTCATCAGTAGCTTTTTGAACTGTTTGTATTGTTGCTTTGCATTAAGAAGATGAAGAAAGGACAAGGAGTGGGATCACTAGGGTAGCTCAGTATTTGAAACCTAAGTGAATCATATGTCATTGATGTTTGACAATACTGGAAGGGCCATGAATGACGTTTAGACAGCCCCTATGCCTTGATCAAATAGTTAGAATAGCATTAAGCCAGATGTGACATTTTACCCTGACTGAAGCTAGTTGTTTTTTAAAAATAGCTAGTTTATGTCCTGTAGTGTTCCCCACAGCGCATCAGATAAAATGATAGAGGCATCACATCATGATAATGCACAATGTTTCATACTACAAGCACATTCATTTACGTAGTTGCTGCAAATAAGTGTATTTGCATCATTTAGTCTTTCTATACCTTTCCATTGCTGCTGTGCCATTTAATTGTCATCAGGACATGTGAGATATGTCCTAACTCCCTCTCATTTTAGCTGTCTGTCTGCAGAGATGACCACCCATGCTTACTACCACCTGTGGTAATAAAGTAGAAATGTGAATTTCAAAATGTAGGGAATTATGGAACTGTTGGAAGCTCTTAATTCAAATATCATTCCATAAGTTCTGAAAAAGGGTCACTAGACCTGAAACGTTAAATTTGATTTCTCTTACAGATGAAGCCAGACCGCTGAGATTTTCCAGCAATATCCATTTTTGTTTCTGATTTCAAGCATCCACAGTTCTTTCATTTTTTTGATCATTTCATAAAACCAACAGAGCACATTTTCTGAATTGTGAATGTTTAAAACATTAGTCTTGTTATGAAGTTAGATTTTATTTCAAGTGCCTACAATTAATTGCATTTGTGTCCTCAATGGGCACAAGACTTTACAGCTACAATTGACTGAAAAATACACCATCAGGCTTCAAGGGGTTTGATGTATATCAGGGCTGGAGCATACATTACATTTATATCAATTTACATTGCTAGATTTTCTCTAGTTGCTAATGATAGAAACATAGGAATATATGAGGTCAGAAAATCTCACTGTGACCATCTAAGGGACCTTTTCGATTCAGTTGTTCTCTTTGAAAAATATATGCTCAGTAACACTAATGCTGAGATTATTGGTCTGTTCTCCCTTCCTAAGCAGACTGTTCATATATTTTGTAACACTTGTTAAAGCAATGAAATGTAAAGTTGCTCATAACGTTATTACCTCAATGTTATCTAGTTTAACTGTAAAAGAAATTGACATGCTATCCTCTCTAAGGAAATACTTTAAAATTAGATAATGTAGTGATCATCTCCATTGTAACAAGCTTTAATATGGGCATTGCTAGATCAGATAGCTCATTGGTATTTGGCTCCACAGTGGAATTTTCATTCCTGAATAGAATATATTTGCAGGATCAGTCTTAAGCACCTTAATGCAATAATTTCTATTGTGAAGTAATATTATCAGATGTGGAGATTTACATACCTCCTACATTCCTACCTTTTCTCAAAGAAAGAGATATCAGGGTAGCAGGAAATATGGAGAAGGTTTTTTTTTAAATCAATGGATCTGAAGCATTGTGAGTGATTATTTTTGGAAAAATCAACCCACCAATGTTTCAGCAGGTAGCCAAGGTATGGGAAAACCCCTGATCGAGCAGAGAATCCAGAAGTGAAATGGGGACCAGACAGGCCGTTAACAGAAAACTGTTCAGTCTCTTCCTATGCAGCAGCTGCTCCAGTTTACAGCTAGACCTGTTTCAAGTGTACAGCAGTTATTCAATACAAGGTCATTATTCAAGTGGGTTTAAGATTTCTGGATGTTGTGTCCTTACTTCATGGTAGAGGCCACGTGATTACACTTCAAACATTTTATACAAAAGAAAATTGCATGTCATCACATGCATTTTAACTTACCCAAATAAGCAAATTTACACATGACTATTCTCATGCCTAATCAGATCAGCCTAAACGCATGCATTTTGCACAGCCCTTAAATCATGTTGATCTCTTTATGGTACATGTGTGTTGTCATTGGCTGTTCATCTGAGTGTTTCCCAGGGACTGTTGCTCTTTATGTTACTTGTTGCTAAGGCACCAGTTGTATTCCATTTCTGGCGTTGTTTTGCTGTGGATCTTAGGGTCCGATGGTTGATGGTTGATGGGTGATCTGTGCATGTGGTGTGTTCACCTCTTGATCAGCTGCCTGCAGCTGAGGAACAGCTTCTTCAGTTGTTTTAACTGTGACTGGTTTCTTTGTTTTCCTTAGTGGCAGGGGCAGAATGATCTATTCCATTGTTATGTTGCTGTGAAGAGCAGCTATCTGTGTCAGCTTTAATAATGCGCGCTTCACCGTTTGGAGTTGTGCTTGCCAGGAGAAAGTATTGGGAATTTTCCCTTGTCGGTGACTGTCCATTCATTCAATTGAATGGGCAGAACATCACAGGAAGCATAGCTTTTAACCTGCTGATAAGCATTCCTAGAAATGAATTTTACCAGCTGTCTGGGAGTTGTGGGTGCAGGGCACTGTAAAACAGTGCAGGAAAACAGGCTGGTGTATTTGAGTCTTTCTGCCACAGTGACATTTACCAGTTCTGGGGAAGATGGGGGACATTTCTTCAGCCCAGAGACCACCATGGCCCCAACACCACCATTGACTGGTCCCAAACCCCTGAGACGCCATGCACCTGGTTACAGGGGGGTAGCTACCTTTTGTGATATCTCCTCCCAAATGCGCTCTCAGCCTTGGCCAACAATGGCGTTTCCAAAACTACTGAGCTGGCAGCCCTTGTACAGGGTGGAAAACGCTGAGTCATTATTTAAAGGGACAGCAATCCTAAAGTTTACTGATTGGTCACCTAGGTTCTGTAGGCTGTGACTGCAAGCCCTGTAGTTGAAAGTGCAGTTTACCCCAAGCTTTCTGGCAGGTTATTGAGGGCCCTATTTTGAGCATAAAATTCAGTCCCTTGCAACTTAACATCCCTACTGCTCATGAAACTGATTAAAACGTTCTCCCTGTCGAGCAAAAGGGGAACATCTCTTGTCACGATTATGTTACAAAATATTTGCAACAAATGTTGAAATTTGTAATTATATATCATCTTTAAGGTAGTAAGGTATCCCAAAGTACTTTACAAGAGTGATGTTAAAAAAAACCTGCCACTTAGTTTCATAAAGTGAAATGAGAGCAGATGACCAAATCATTGCAACATGTTATTGCAATTTAATTAAGGTTTTGAGGTCTGATTTAAGGGAAGAGAGAGAGAGATGGAGATTCACAGAGATTTGAAGAGGTGATTTTCAGTGCCTCGGCAGCTGAAAGAATGGCTGTGAATGGTTAAAATCTTCCATCAGGCTTTCAATTGATTAGCTGAACCATGCAGGCTAGAAAAATTCAAAGCACAATTCCCGTTTTGAATCTTGGATGCTAGTTGCATGAGAATTCTGGATGCTTGAGATCAGATAACAGGGACTTAACTGTGCCAAAATTGTATTTACAGTTAGGGTGTAAACTGTGGTTCTTATCCTGTCACAGCGCTGAGGAGATCTAACTAAATGGTTACTTTCTGCTGGGGCTATGTTTGACATCAATGCTCACATAAAGATCAGGTTTAAAGAAAATTCCTTGCTTTGCAAACAACTTTGAAGTTGTCCTATGTCTTAGAATTCTTGAGATCAATCAGTGTAAATTGCTAACACTGAAATAAACATTCTCATGCCTATGGCTTGCTCAGGATGCTGTGTGAAGCTGTTTACCACTTCTGCTGGTCTTGACAAAATTTCAAATTTGTCATTGTGTGTGTTAAAATGGCACTGGAGTACAGTGACTTAAACATTTTTCATTGTAGTTATATGTAAAAAATATAAGAGAAGATAAATTACTCCAATGTATTCTATTCTTTTCTAACCTCTGAATCCCTGAAAGATTAAAAATCTCTTTCTGTGCCTTGAATATACTTAACAACATAGCCTACTACAGCAAAGAGTTCCACAGATTCACTGCCCGTTGAGAGAAGGAATTAATCCTTGTTTCTGCCTTCAATTGCTTCCCTCTTCTTGGAAATAGCATATGGTTTCTTTTACAGCTGTCCTAAAGAACATGTGCAGCTTGGTTTTACATCTTATCCAAAAGATAGACATCTTTCATTTTCAGAAAATGATAGGAATCTCTCATAATAGAAGAAATATCATACTACAGACCAGTTACCACTTCAAAATAGAAAATCCAAAAGGTTTTGGAGATTGTAATTAAGTTGCAATAACATTAGCACAAGCTGACTAAAGAACAGCTGTTTTACATTCAATGTCATGTTCAAGATGTTCACCGTTGCAAAGATATGATCATACAAAATTGAACCCATCTCGTCTTATTGGGATATTGTAGTACAACTGACACAAAATCAATCAAATGACCATACTCTTTCTGAAAACCGTAACAGTATTGTCAATGACAGCAAGACTCCACTTATTAATTTATAAACTAAAATTGATATTCAAGATAAAGTACTGAAAAAAACCCACAAAAGAATCATAGATAACAAAGAATGGAGCTGGATGAACATAGCAGGCCAAGCAGCAACTTAGAAGCAGGAGTAGGCCATTTAATACCTTGAACCAATTTCAACATTCATTAAGATCATGGTTGGTCTGAATTTTATTTTTATTCATTCATAGGATGTTGGCTCTACTGGATAGGCCAACGTGATGGTGAGCTGCTCTCTTGAACTGCTCTAGTCTATTTGCTTTGTGTCGACCCACAATGCCATAAACACTGATGGAATGGCAATATATTTCCAAGTCAGTATGGTGAATGACAAGGAAGGGAACCTGCAGGTATTGGTGTTCCCATGTATTTTCCACCTTCAACCTTCTAGATGGCAGTAGTCATGGTTTGGAAAGTGTTATCCAGGGAGCCTTGGTGAATTTCAAAAGTGTATCTTGCACACAATACTGCTACTCTTCATCAGCGGTGAAGAGAGTGAATGTTTGTGTATCTTGTACCAATCAAGCAGGCTGCTTTAATCCTGGATTTTTCAAGTTTTTTTAATTCATTTGTGGAGTGTGGGTATTGTTGGCAATGCAGCATTTATTGTCCATTCCTAGTTGCCCTTAAGAAGGTGGTGAGCTGGTGTCCTTTATCTGCCTACACATAGGTATGCAGACACTGCCTTAAAACTTCCTGTCCAACTAGAAATTAGGTGTAAAACTTTGTAACACCTTATCCTCCTACTCATCGATGTGCAGACACTGCCTTAAGCTTCCTGTCTGAATAGCATTAGAGTTAAACTGTGCAAATCTTTATCTTCCTGCACAGGGGGTATGTGGAAACTGTCTCAAATAAGGTTAAGTGAGGAACATTTGTAAAGGTGTGAGACTTCTGAAGTATGTAACTTCTGTCTCTGACAAAGGGGCCAGGGCACTGACTTTTGTTCAAGCCAGACACTTCGGCAACTTGAAATTACATTCTGTCATGTTGGCAACTTGAAATCGCCTCCTGCCATTAGCAGTCACTTCACGAACGATTGATACTATATCCTGGTCTGTTATGTTTTTGATGTAATAATTGTTTTGTATCCTGTCTTTGTCTGTTGTAGTAATTGTTTCATGTACCATGTCATTGTGAGATGTAAAATTGATTTATGTATTATGTCCCTAGTAAAGTATAGAAAGCGGGGACTGTCCGCTGCTCAGACAGAATTGCCTACAAGACTCTGCACTCTTTACAGGGTTGAGTACAGTGATTCTCCACAGCTTGTACTTGCTTTGTAATAAAGGATTTGTGTTTTTCTAAACAGGTCAGTGTCTTGTTATTGCATCAAGTCCGTGAGGGTCTCCGAAAACGAACCTGATACATCTACTACCACCCACTGTCTTCTATTGGACAGCTGTTTCTGTATCCAGACAGCCAAATTACACTGGGTCCCATGCCACCTTACTTTCTAAGTGAGCCTACGATGGGAATCTTATCAAATGCCTTCATATACAGCACATCCAGTTCTCTACCTTCATCAATGTGTTTTGTCACATCCTCAAAGAATTCAGTAAGGCTTGTGAGGCATGACCTGCCCCTCACAAAGCCACGCTGACTATTTCTCATCAAACTGTGCTTTTCCAAATAATCATAAATACTATCTTTCAGAATCCTCTCCAATCTTTCATCCACCACAAATGCAAGACTACTGTTCTAATAAATTGGAAAGTTACAAATATAACCCTACTCTTTAAAAAAAGGAGGGTGGAAGAAAACCAAGGATTAGGGACCAGTTAGACTAATATCAGTAGTTGGGAAAATGCTGGAGTCTGTTGTAAAAGATGAGATAACAGTACACTTTAAATAAATTTCCAATTGTATTACACAATGCTGGTATGGGTTTATGGAAGGGAAATAATATTTGACTAACCTACTGGAGTAATTTGAGGAGATAACTGTTTCTGTAGTGTATTTGTATCATTAGCAAGCTTGAAATAAAGTCCCATATTAGAAATTATTGTGCACAATCAAAGTGCATGGGATTATTGACAAGGTATTGACATGGATTGAGAACAGGAAACAGAGAGGAACAATAAACGTGTCATTTTCAGAGTGACAGGCCCAGGTATCTGTGGAAAGTGGCCACAGTTTCGGGATACGTGATAGGTCACCTCAAACCAAGATAAAGATATATTTCTTCATTCAGATGATAGTGAGCATGAGGAATTCTGTATCATAGAAGGCCAAACATGTCAAGGGGCATGGGGAGAGAGCAGGAATTTGTTGTTGAGAAAGGCAATAAGCCGTGATCATATTCAAAACACAGTGGGCTTAATGGATCAAATAGCCTATTTCTGCTCCTATTTTCTATGTTGCTTTATTTCCAACACTGCACTTACTTGTATGGACCAGCAAAAAATATCCTTTCACAAATATCTTTGATTGCGGCAGAATTCTTCAACTTTCTTCATTCTTTCACAAAAGATTACTTCAAAAAGTGCAGTAATATATAATACAATTAGATATACTATGAGTAATAAATCTGTGTTTTCTCTTTCTCAGGGGCTGTAGTCATTGCCTTTGTTGTCTGCTGGCTCCCATATCACATACGCCGACTTATGTTCTGTTATGTCCCCAAGCATCGCTGGACAGGGTAAGAGTTTAATAATTGACTAGAGTTCTATTTTGATGATCATGTTCATGGTTAATACTGATGCAAAATTCAAAAGAGTGTTCTATTAATTAATATACTTTTATTATGATTTATACGGCATATTACTGATTTATAAACAGATGTACTGAGCAAAACACTCATGCCTTGATATTGACTTCACTGACTCAAATGAGTTTAATTTCTAAAATTCAACTCCACTTAAGTTTCATTTTCCTACATGAAGCACAATATTCAAAACTGGATACATGTCAGGGACCAGAACCAAATGACAAGAATCAAGATGGATATGGTTGACCAATGACCACCTTCTGTAGTTTACACCACTATGAGGCTGGAAAAATGAATGATTGCCTGCATCAAATCATTAACTGCACACAAGTTTGAACTGTCAGGTGTTTTGGCTTTATTTTTAAGAATAAAAAGGTTTAGTTTCATATATATGGATATATGAGATGATGTGTATCAGTTTAAAACATTGTTGTATTATTGGCACAATGACACAGAATCAACAAATAAATGTAGTTTTATTAAGTCGCGCTCAAAAACTAAAACTGTAAATACAGCCCTATCGCCTTTAATCACAAATTGTAAAACATGATCTAATGCCTGACTCTATTGACATTTCTAGCTTTGCAAATCTGTCGATTTATAAAACATAGAACTCCTGACTTGGTGCCTTTCCTTCAACCCACTTTATTTTTATTTAAGCAATTACAATATGAGATATCATAATTCAAAACTTTCCAGCAATTGTGTGCAAGATGATTTTATTCTGCATGGGATTTAGATGTGACTGATAGGAAGGAAGCCTGTGTGCAATCAATTCAGGTCATTTGTGAAGCCAGACCTGCTGACCTTTTCCAGCAACTTTGTTTTTGCTCAGGTCATTTGTGGTTGGTTATGAGGTTACAGGAACAATCTACATTATGCTTGCCAAAAATATTTGCAAACTGAAAATACCTTATAATCGTTAGCAGTTTAAAGGTCCCATGAACTGCTCCAAGATTACAATGACATGATATCTGTTATGCTTATTTTATAGTTGAAAAGCACCTAAGAGATTGAAATAAAACTTGAGACAGTCTGAGCAAGTTAGGATCCCGATGAGTTGTGCTTGCATTGACCAAATAGCCACTTGTTTCCCTGATTGTTCTGATGTGAAATTACTTTTTGGCTGTGTGTTGTATTTTGTCAGAAGTGTGGCTGAATGGTTAGCATTGCTGCCTCACATCAGCCGGAACCTGGGTTTGATCTCACCCTTCGGCAACTGTCTGCGTAGAATTTGCACATTCTCCCCTTGTCTGTGTGGCTTTCCTCCCACAGTCCAAAGATGTGCAGGCTAGGTGGATTGGCCATGCTAAATTGCCCGTAGTGTTCAAGGATGTGCAGATCAGGTGGGATATAGGGGATGGGTCTGGGTGGGATGCTCTGAGCATCAGTATGGACTTGTTGGGCCAAATGGTCAAATTCTATAAAATATGCTTAGAAGGTTCAGAGGAAATCAGCAGATATTTCAATGCAATTTTTCACATTATTAGACACCTTTCACAATGTTCTAGATAATCTGGTAACTCCGAATCAATGGACCACAAGTTTGTGAATCTGAATTTTCCTATTCATAACAGGAGAAAAAAAAACTGACTGGAGATCTCAGGCTTTGTCAACTGCCCATACTGATGTACCATTTTGCTGTCACTGACATTTATGATAATTTTTTTGTGAATATAATTCGTCATGTTCAGCTTTTGTAACCACGGATTTAAAGATGACAGAAACTGAATGGGACACAGTAAGAATATAAGAACTTAAGAAATAGGAGCAGGAGTAGACCATTAAGCCTTTAGCCTTCCTCACCATTTTATAAGGTCATGACTATCAGTTCCAGGCTTCAACTGCTCTTTCTTGTCAGTTTTGCATAGTCCCTAATTTCTCAATATTTCAAAAAAATCAATCTGCCTCCTTTTTATATATTTTCAGTGATTTAGCTTCCACCACACTTTGGGTCAAGGATTTCTGACATGTACCACCCATTGGAAGAAGAAATTCCTTTGCCTCTTGGTTTTAAATGCATTTTCTCTTATTCTGTAAGTTTGTCCCCTATTTCAGGATTCCTTTACCGGTTGAAATAGCTTTACAGCATTTACCCTTGTCAAAATCTCTCAGTATCTTAAACCACAGTGGCTCAGTGGTTAGCACTACTAACTCACTGCACCAGGGCCCTGAGTTCAATTCTGCCCTCGAGTGACCGTCTGTGTGCAGTTTGCACATTCTCCCCATGTCTGCGTGGGTTTCCTCTGGGTGCTCTGGTTTCCTCCCACAGTCTAAAGATGTGTAGGGCGAGTGGATTGGCTATGCTACATTGCTAATAGTGTCCAGGGATGTTTAGTTTAAGTGGGTTAGACATGGGGAAATGCAGGGGTAGGGGAATGAGTCAAGGTGGGATGCTCTTTGGAGGGGTGGTGTGGACTTATTGGGCCAAATGGCCTGTTTCCACATTGTAGAGATTCTATGATTTAAATAAGATAAACACTCCTTCTTAATAAATCAAACATTTCATCCCAGCAACCAGCTTTTGGTGAATCTCGTTTGAAATGCCTCTAAGGCTAAACATTCTTTCTCAAATGTGCACTAAAACTGTACAAAGTACTCCAGGTGCAACTTCAGTAACACTGTGCAGTTGCAATGAGACTTCCCTAGTTTTAAACTAATCCCTAGCAATAAAGGTCAAAATTGCATTTGCCTACTTAATTAATTGCTGCAACTATGTGCTAGCTTTTAGAGTTTCATGTACAAAAAAAAAGCTCTCTGTGCTGCACTTTTTTCTAGTTTCTCCATTTAAGTAATGGTCTGCCTCTTGATTCTTCCTAATAAATTACGTGACATCATAGTTTGCTATCTTCAACTCTATCTGACATGTTTTGCCTACTCACTCAACATATCTACATTCCCTTGCATTTTCCTTATGTCCCCATCATACCATGCCCTTCCTCATATTTTTGTATCATCAACAATCTTGGATACGTTATATCTGTTCCTTCTTGCAAGGCACTAATGTAGTTAATATATACTTGAGGCTCTGGAACAAACCCCTGTAACACTCAATTAGTTTGACCTTTCCAACCTGAAAAAGATTCATTAATCCCAACTCTGTCTTCTGTGTGTTAACCAATCCTCAATCTATATTAATGCATTATGCACAATACTGTGAACTCTTATGTTATGCAATGACCTTTCATGAGGAAACTTATCAAATGCCTTCAGGAAATCCAAATATATTACATACACAACGATTCAACTGATTACTTACTTACCTCATTCACCTGACCTACACCTTGGCTGTGCCATTTCAACTCCCAGACCTGGACCAGACATCCTCCCAGAAAGTGATGGACCAAAGTTTCATGGCCTGGATGCCTACGCTCTACCTCACCACAATCAGCCCACCCCACCCACACACTCCATCCCTCCAACCACCGCTACATCCCACCAGACTCAACATCCTGCTTCCCCAACCATTTATCTGGCTGTCAGAAATTGCAGATAATAGTACAAACAGATGTATTGTGACAATGTGGAAATGAAGCAATAATTGAAATATAATAAATGGTCCTTTTACTCTGTAGAAATGCTTAGTGCAAGGGATATTGGGCTTTCCTTGCATCCAGTGATGCTGAGGGTTGCCAGCACAATGAGGTGCCTGACAATACGTCCAAAGGCAAACAGTAACATTGATGGGAATTGTAATTATTAAAGTATTTCTGATCTTCCATTAAGTTTTGTGAAGTGTTTCTTTCATTTTTGTTCATCATTTTAAATTGATGATCCGTTGTTACTGACTAACCAGTCCGAAAACATGGATTTTGGTATTCATTCTATTAATATCCTTCATAATTCAAAAACCCTTCAAGTCTGTTCTCAGCTTTATCCAGTGAAAGTAGTCCTGTACTATTCTTATAACCATATTGTCTCATTCATTGAATTATCATGATAAATTCCTATTGAATATTCTCCACAGCTTTAATGCTCTTTTTTATAATGAGAGACTTACCACTGACAACGGTACTGTGTTCTAGTTTATATCATACGTAAAAAAAACCAAAAGAACTGCAGATGCTGTAAATCAGGAACAAAAACAGAAGTTGCTGGAAAAGCTCATCAGGTCTGGCAGCATCTGTGAGGAGAAAATCAGAGTTAGCATTTTGGTCTGAGGAAGGGTCACGAGACCCAAAACGTTATCTCTGATTTTCTCTTCACAGGTGCTGTCAGACCAGTTGAGTTTTTCCAGCAACATCTGTTTTTGTTCTTAGTTCATATGCCTTTTATTAAATTTCATTGTTCCTTCTTTACTTTGGAATCTATATTAATGCACTCATTTGTTTTTAAATGCTCATTGGATATGTGTGTCACTGGCTAAACCATGCCAAATTGCCCTGAGTACAGCAAAGAGTCAACCACATTTCTCTGGGTCTGAAAGCTTATGTTGGCCAGACTGATTGAAGTTGGCAGCTTTTCTTCCTTGAAGGAATCAGTGAACCATCTGAGTTGTTAATGATAGTGATTACACGACCATCATGATTGAGCAAGATGGTGGAGATAGCATGTTAGGTAGTGTTAGGGATCCTGGGTTGTCCATTCCCTTTTGGCTGACTGGCTACATTCTTCTTTTCTTTATTATTTCTTCTTATTAGTATCATTTCTTAACTTCACTTTTTGCATCAAATTAATCTTTTCTTATTTCTGTGCCTGAGGTGCAGTAGTTTTGGTTAGCCCATGGTCCTCAACAGTTAGAGTGGCCTCCTGATCTCAGTCATTGGAGATGGCCTCAGTTCTAGGCAGTTGTGGCTGCCTGCCCCATCCTTGGCAGCTGGACAGGCCCTAGTCTTCGGCAGTGACCAGTTCGTAAAACCAAGAGGCAATGGAATGAACAAAAAAATGATACTTGTCTTAACTCTATCTTTTTTTTAATATATAATTAAATGGCACTGCCTTTGTGGTAACTCATACACATTTCACTGTATTTTCAAAAATACAAGTAACAATAAATTCCTAACTATCTATGTAGGGTGATATTATGGCAGTGGAAATAGTCTTCGTGCTAGTACAGACAGCTGGTTGAAAGTTCATCCCATTGTAAAATATGGCACTAAAATAAAATTGTCTTGTTTAGCCTTAGACAGTTGTCAGGGAGAAAGATGGTGTTGGCCACCACCACAAACACCAGAGAAGTAGTATTAAACAAACTGATGGGCCAGGAGCAAATAACACCCCTGGGTCTTCATGACTCGCATCCTAGGATCTTAAAAGGGATAGTTACAGAGATAGTGGATGCATTGATTATAATTCTCCAAAAATCCTTGAATTTTGGAGAAGTACCCAAGGTTTGGAAAACTGCCAATGGGACACCTGAACTTCCACAAGTTTAGGACCTAAGATAAGAGCCCACAGTGATGAAGGTAGTATTAGCTAATAAGCAGGAAACAGTGAGTGGGGATGAGGGGTCGATAACCAGGTTGGTGACCTGTGACCACTGGGGTTGCAAAGGGATCAGTGCTGGGACTTCACCTGTTTACAATATATATTAATGACTTGGAGGAAAAAAAGCAAATGTACTGCAGCCAAATTTGCAAACAGCATAAAAATAGGTGGAAAGGTCAGTTCTGAGAGGGATATAAACAGTTCACAAAGAGATATGGATAGTTTAAGTAAGTGGGATAAAATATTGGCAAATAGAACATCTTGTGGGAATCCGTGAAGTTCATTTAGGAAGGAAGAACGAAAAAATGTGTTATTTAAGTGGAGAAAAACTACACAAGGGGACTTGAGAGCATTTGCCCCTGAAACATGAAAGCTAGCACACAAGTGCAGCAGGTAACCAGGAAGGCTAATTGAGTGTAGATTTGAAGGAGAGAATGACCATCAGTTATTGACAATATTAGCTAATATGGGATGATAATGCTGTAATGGTAATGTAACTAGACTAATAATTCAAAAGCACAAGCTAGTGCCCTGGGTGTGCAGGTTAAAAACCCACGATGGCAGCTATTTGAATTCAGTTAATAAATCTAGCGCATATAAAGAAGTGCTAGTTTCAGTAACACAGACAAAGCCCTAAATGGTTCATTAATGCCCTTTAAAGAACAAAATCTATCATTTTACCTGAATTGACCTACATGTGACTCCAGTACCTCAACTGTCTCTGAAATAACCCAGGCCAGACACTCATTCAAGGACAGTTAGGGATGAGTAATAAAAGTTGAAGAGGATTGAGGAAATAGCAGATGGGATTCAAACCCTTGGCATGCTCATTTGGATAAATGAAGAAAATCTTGATGTCAAAATTCAGCAGAGGCTATTAAATGTTCATTCGGAAGCTATGGCTGATGTAATATTGCTTGATTAATTTAAGGTAGATTAGAATCCTGTGATAGTTTGCATCTGTTAAGGGCCATGAAGAAATATGATGAGAATTTTCTGTTATTTGTGGTTTATGTGTGATTGATTGCTATTTCTTTGTCAGGGAGTTAACCTTGTAGAAGGGGGCAAATGGACCTAATTTTTTTAAAAATTCTTTTTCTATTCTTAATATGAGACTCTTACAATGTTAATACAGTTTGATAGTTTTCAACTGACATCTTCTGGAGTACAGCAATTTTGGATGGATTCTTTTTTATAAATTTGAGAAATTCTCTTGCAACTTGCTGTAATGTTAATGACTCTTGTGTCTATAGAAAGTTGGATGGAATATTCTTAACCAGACTACCCAATGAGTATCTCTAACACATTGTGTTTTGCTTCTTAGTGTGTGTTTGTGATTAATTCTGCTGCATTTTACAATCCTAATCTCTGTTATTACCTCTTCTAGCTTTCTCTACGATTTCTATCATTACTTCTACATGGTGACAAATGTCCTCTTCTACGTCAGCTCCACTGTCAACCCTATCCTGTACAACCTGGTCTCTGCAAACTTCAGGCAGGATTTCCTCTCAACGCTTAGCTCCTTCTGTCTTCACAGGCGACTAAAGGCAAAGACACCTGCACTTAGCAGAAAGTCAAACAGCATTTCCAGCAATCATACTTTCGCCAGTAATGTCACCAGGGAAACTGTGTATTAGCATATTCTAATTCAAATTGCCGAAATAGAATGGGGAGGAAGTAACAAGATGAATAATCACAATCAGGAATTGTGAGGGCAGTCGCAACAGTGCTCTCTGAATATTTTTTTTCTAAGTAGCTTCACAAAAGAGCTTTGCAAAAATTGTAAGGTGGTGGCCTGGTGTTTACATTAGATTTCCTCATGTTTTTGTTTTCAACCTAAATGCATCAGGCAAAAGTGCACAGGATTTCAAGTACACATCATATCTGATGCAGATTGAGTTTCTGTTATGTTTTTGGGCTGGTTTATAAAATATTACAATAAAGCACCCCAGCAAAACCGCCCCTCACCCCGGCATGAATTAATCACTATTGGTAGTTTCCACTCATTGTGCTTAACAGCAGACATTAGACATTGAAAATTACTTTTTGCATGCAGTGATGCTAAAAGCTTCTGATTATAACACTTATCCGCTGAGAAGCTGATCATTGAAGACAATCATGAGCCAGTGATTGTGTATAGTTCCTTCATGTCATTTTGAGTTATTTAAAATCTGATTACTCGCAGACAGTGAACTGATTAATTTTTTTTTGTAATAAATCCATATTCGAATGCATTAGCCAAACTGCACCAAGTTGCCACTCTGCAAAATACCAAGGAATAATGCTTAAAACCCAATTCAGCTGGTTGACAGTCACTCAGATAGTAAAACCTGCAGCTGCTGGAGTCAGAGATAACACAGTGTGTAGCTGGAGGAGCACAGCAGGCCAGGCAGCATCAGAGGAGCAGGAAAGAGATGTTTTGGGTTGGGACCCTTCAAAAATGACCCAGGGTCCTGACCCAAAAATGTCAACTTTCCTGCTCCTCTGATGCTGCATGGCCTGCTGTGCTCCTCCAGTTCCACACTGTTATATCAGCTGGTGATGGCAGGTTTTAATTAACTGATATGCAAGTAAGTTTGACCACATTCTGTAATTGTAATACTTCAATAATATTACAGATTAGTTTTTTTTCCAATCCTGACATGCATTTATCATATATGATTTTGCTTATTCAGGTCCATGCTCAACGCATTAAAAAAAAACTTTGTTCAGAGGCTACAAATATATTTAAATCTAAAAAAGTACTTTAAAAAACACTTCAAAACACTTAAAAACATTAAAGTATTCTCTGATATTGCACATTATTCCAGTTTGATATCTCTTACCTAAGAACTGAAAACTCTCATAACTGTCATTGAAATAAGTTATTCATTTCTCCTATGCAGTTGAAAAGAATAATGTCAAGGTAACATCACACATAAAGAAAACACATCGATATACTTCCAATTGTATTTCACAGAAACATTTTCATTTTGCAAAAATGTTGTATTTGTGAAACATTTTTATTTGTGTGCCAGGCTGGAAAGCACACTATCACAACACAACTCTAATAGCAACCATTTTACACTTCTTATGTTGCGAAGTAGCTGTCTGAAGAGTAACTATTGGATAGTAATCCAGCTTTCACATTATGGTTGCTTTACAGTATTTATGGCTGAAAGCAACTTGAAATTTAAAGTTACATCCTGAGGAAAATTGCTTTGCAAGAAGTTACATTTATACATTACTAAGAATATATGGTATACTCTAAAGGTGCATTCTAGCATCTGTGCATAAATCTATTGGTAATGTGAATTGTGACTTTATATAATTTTATTATAATTTAATAATATGATTATTGATATGATATAATCCTTTGAAGGCAGGTTTTATATTTTAAAAGATAACTTATTGCCTTTTTGTTTTGGTAAGAAGAATATTTAAACATCAGTAATGTCAATAGCTTGCACCAAAATTTACAACTATTGAGAATTCATTTTAAGAATTAGCACAAGGGAGGTTGTCTATGAAGCTTTTGATCCAATGGACCATTCTTCCACAGAAGTCAGTTGTGTCCTGATTTTAACTGGAATTTTGTTTTCAGTTCAAAATTCACCTATTCAGAAATTTATTTTAAGAAAGGCTTTTAATCCCTGGGCCCCATTTAAAGGTTAGCTCCCTCCTCATTCCAGATGGAGTATCCTGGCAAAGTCTCACAAATACAGACTACCTTCCGTGAAGTTAGGTCCATGAGATTGGCTGCCAAACTGTGAACTGAAGTACAATCATGTAGAAAAGTTTTTCCTAGTCGACCATATTCATGCGACCTCAACCATGAGACACACACCATGCAGGCAGCTATCTTAAAGTTACTTCATTAAAATCACCATTCTGATCAGATTTCTTTATTGTGAACACCAAACATTGCATCAGAAGCGAAGCTGAAATTGAATGCTGAAGAGGTGTAAACAAACACAGATGACAAGATTGTTCAGAATTGTGAACACATCTAAAATAAATTTTTAAAAAAGAACCAGAAAGCAGGTCACAGCTGAAACATTTAAGCAGAAGGAGTAAGGCTGTCGCTTCACCCCTCTGAATTCCAGTTGAAATAAAAGATGATCTGAATCAAAACTGACAATTTTTGCATAAACCGTGGCAAAGTTATGAAATAACAACAGATCTGTTTAACAAGCTAAAGTAGCTTTTCCACATTGCTACTTTCTAATCACTGTTGGGAAGATACTGTTCCAAAGTGTATCCCTCCTCAATCTCTCACATGAGCAGAAACAAAACAGATTGGAATTCTTGAAGATACACTTAGAATCCCATTTAACTATAATTTATAAACGATACATGTTCAACATTAAACCCCAAGTTTAAACGAGAAAGGTTATTAATATGTGATCTCATTAGCACAGTTCCAGTGAATTCATACAAATGAAAGGCAATCAAATTAAATATAGGTTTGCATTAGGCATAAGAGATCCTGCAGTGAGAGAATGTCTACTGAAAGTGGGGAAATTCTTTTTCAAGAAGACAATTGGCATGTGCAGAAGTACTGAGGTTATAAATGAGCAGCTAAAACATATTCATGGTAGAACAAATTAGCCTTTGCATTATTCTGATAGATACTTCAAGCCCAAATGGCAGAATAATCATGGAGGAAGGGTAGGATGAAAATACAATGGGGGACATCATGCAAAGGAGAAAAGGGCATGCCCAGGATGGGAAAGGCAATGCTCTCACTGAAAGAAGCTGAATCATTTCGTGCACAAGTACACATTTACAAGGCCAACAAGGATACACAGA